>NC_040077.1:23365000-25865000 GCF_003369695.1 Bos indicus x Bos taurus | reverse complement strand
ATTTAACTCTAGAAAACTGTAAAAAAATTAAACCAAATTTATTTTGAATAATTTCAACTAAAAATGCATAAATATAAAACCGTGTAACACTTTGAATAAACATGTAATCTAGGGTAATGTCAATTTTAAAATATAAAAATTGGAGTAAATAATTTTTTCTCTTTATTCTCTCCAAACCTTTCCAGTATCCAAAGCAGGAAAATGAAGCAGGTAGCAGTTTCAGAGGAACACTAGTTGAGGAAGATAGAGATATGGCTGGCATATTTTTTTTCCCCTGGTTGAGAAAATGAAGTGGCCTTTATCAGGGTGGAAATACCTTACATCTACATCAACTTCTAGATTGCTAGTTTCAATTTTGGGAGCAAATAATTGCTCCCAAAGTTAATTGCTTATACACATGAGAAAAGGTCATACATTGCTAAGGACAGCAGGTTAAATCTTTTAAAAGGTTTTTCTTGTTTATAAAATATTACTGGAGATTTTATGAGAATCAAGCTCATATTTGCAGACAACATCTGCATAATTCCTGGAGGTTAAATCTGTGAGACAGATAGATTGGTATATAGATTAACTCTACGAGTTCAGAAGATAATAGTTTCAGTCCTTCAATATTGCGTTGTACATGTTCATAGTTAAAGTCAGGACTTTGTAGTAGAGTTTATTTATTTGTGATACTGCAACTGAGGTTTGTCAGTGCTTCCATTTTTAGTTGGTTATAAAAATGCCACACAGTGTGAAGATTGACATCCCTGTATGCAGATCAGGCTGACTTCAAGTTCAGGTCAGGAGTTACTGGAAGAAAAATAATTCCTAGGAAACTTGCCATTTTATTCAATGATATTTTGAATTCTGATTCCCTCAGTCAGCCTGTTACCACGTACCTTTGAGAATATCATGCATTGTGTCCAACATATTTACTTGCATTCAGTACTGGGAGAGAATGGAGAGTCCTTATTCTGGAACCAGGGCTGACTTTCTTTGTTATTAAATTCCTGACTTTCTTTGTTAAAAGATGCTTGAAATAAACTCTAACATAACCTATTTCATATGATTGCAAGCTATAAGTTTAGGAAGGATATAAACTAGCTGAATTTCAAATGATGAGAATTTAATTAGTTTACTAAAAATATGTTACAGTATTTGGTTTTATGATGAACTTTAAGGGAATAAACTGGTTGGGTTTTATGTGAAGAGGATTTGGCCAGAAATATGGACCTTCTTGCTTTTTTATTTAGCAAAGTGGCTAGATAGAAACAGCTCTGAGTTTTTATAAAAAGCTGTTTTCCAAACCTATTTTCTTTCATATCACTAATATGATAGAATAGAGATGAATAAACTGTTCTGTTTAATAACAATTTTTAAATGCTTAGGTTATAAATTTGATTTTACTAAGTAAAATTAAGTTTCATCCACTTTGGAGCTTTATATGAATTAGCAGAAAAGTTGATTCTAGTACTAGAGATGACTAATACCTGCTTAAAATATTCCTTCTTCAAATCTATCACTAATAGGGATCAGGAAGTAACTTCTAATTTAATAGGCAGGAAGTTTTTAAATTCCTGGGGAGCAACAGCCCCTAGAGAAAATCTCACAAATATATGCAAGGGGATGCAGATAAAGATACTGAGTGCTGTTTTGTTTATAATAGTAAAAAGCTGGAATCAGCCTAAATGAGGATCAATATAAGACTGGGTAAAGAAATTGGTACAGAGGGCATCAGAGGGCAGACACACTGAAACCATACTCACAGAAAACTAGTCAATCTAATCACATTAGGACCACAGCCTTGTCTAACTCAATGAAACTAAGCCATGCCCTGTGGGGCCACCCAAGACGGGCAGGCATGGTGGAGAGGTCTGACAGAATGTGGTCCACTGGAGAAGGGAATGGCAAACCACTTCAGTATTCTTGCCTTGAGAACCCCATGAACAGCATGAAAAGGCAAAATGATAGGATACTGAAAGAGGAACTCCCCAGGTCAGTAGGTGCCCAATATGCTACTGGAGATCAGTGGAGAAATAACTCCAGAAAGAATGAAGGGTGGAGCCAAAGCAAAAACAATACCCAGTTGTGGATGTGACTGGTGATAGAAGCAAGGTCCGACGCTGTAAAGAGCAATATTGCATAGGAACCTGGAATGTTAGGTCCATGAATCAAGGCAAATTGGAAGTGGTCAAACAGGAGATGGCAAGAATGAACATCGACATTCTAGGAATCAGCGAACTAAAATGGACTGGAATGGGTGAATTAACTCAGATGACCATTATATCTACTACTGTGGACAGGAATCCCTCAGAAGAAATGGAATAGCCATCATGGTCAACAAGAGAGTCCAAAATGCAGTACTTGGATGCAATCTCAAAAATGACAGAATGATCTCTGTTCGTTTCCAAGGCAAACCATTCAATATCACAGTAATCCAAGTCTATGCCCCAACCAGTAACACTGAAGAAGCTGAAGTTGAACAGTTCTATGAAGACCTACAAGACCTTTTAGAACTAACACCCAAAAAGATGTCCTTTTCATTATAGGGGACTGGAATGCGAAAGTAGGAAGTCAAGAAACACCTGGAGTAACAGGCAAATTTGGCCTTGGAATGCGGAATGAAGCAGGGCAAAGGCTAATAGAGCTTTGCTAAGAGAACACACTGGTCATAGCAAACACCCTCTTCCAACAACACAAGAGAAGACTCTACACATGGACATCACCAGATGGTCAACATCAAAATCAGATTGATTATATTCTTTGCAGCCAAGATGGAGAAGCTCTATACAGTCAGCAAAAAAAGACTGGGAGCTGACTGTGGCTCAGGAGCTCCTTATTGCCAAATTCAGACTTAAATTGAAGAAAGTAGGGAAAACCACTAGACCATTCAGGTAGGACCTAAATTAAATCCCTTATGTTTATACAGTGGAAGTGAGAAATAGATTTAAGGGACTAGATCTGATAGAATGCCTGATGAACTATGCACGGAGGTTCGTGACATTGTACAGGAGACAGGGATCAAGACCATCCCCATGGAAAAGAAATGCAAAAAAAGCAAAATGGCTGTTTGGGGAGGCCTTACAAATAGCTGTGAAAAGAAGAGAAGCGAAAAGCAAAGGACAAAAGGAAAGATATAAGCATCTGAATGTAGAGTTCCAAAGACTAGCAAGAAGAGATAAGAAAGCCTTCCTCAGCGATCAATGCAAAGAAATAGAGGAAAACAATAGAATGGGAAAGACTAGGGATCTCTTCAAGAAAATTAGAGATACCAAGGGAACATTTCATGCAAAGATGGGCTCAATAAAGGACAGAAAGGTATGGACCTAACAGTAGCAGAAGATATTAAGAAGAGGTGGCAAGAATACACAGAAGAACTGTACAAAAAAGATCTTCATGACCAAGATAATCACAATGGTGTGATCACCAACCTAGAGTCAGACATCCTGGAATGTGAAGTCAAGTGGGTCTTAGGAAGCATCACCACAAACAAAGTTAGTGGAGGTGATGGAATTCCAGTTGAGCTATTTCAAATCCTAAAAGATGATGCTGTGAAAGTGCTGTACTCAATATGCCAACAATTTGGAAAACTCGGCAGTGGCCACAGGACTGGACAAGGTCAGTTTTCATTCCAATCCCAAAGAAAGGCAATGCCAAAGAATGCCCAAACTACCACACAATTGCATTCATCTCACACACTAGTAAAGTAATGCTCAAAATTCTCTTAAGTCAGGCTTCAACAGTATGTGAATTATGAACTTCCAGATGTTCAAGCTGGATTTAGAAAAGGCAGAGGAACCAGAGATCAAATTACCAACATTCGCTGGATCATGGAAAAAGCAAGAGAGTTCCACAAAAACATCTACTTCTGCTTTATTGACTATGCCAAAGCCTTTGATTGTGAAGAGCACAACAAACTCTGGAAAATTCTGAAAGAGATGGGAATACCAGACCACCTGACCTGCCTCTTGAGAAACGTGTATGCAGGTCAGGAATCAACAGTTAGAACTGGACATGGAACAACAGACTGGTTCCAAATTTCCTATTTTCCAAATAGGAAAGGGAGTACGTCAAGGCTGTGTATTGTCACCCTGCTTATTTAACTTCTATGCAGAGTACATCATGAGAAACGCTGGGTGGAAGAAGGACAAACTGGAATCAAGATTGCCGGGAGAAACATCAATAACCTCAGATATGCAGATGACACCACCCTTATGGCAGAAAGTGAAGAGGAACTAAAAAGCCTCTTGATGAAAGTGAAAGAGGAGAGTGAAAAAGTTGGCTTAAAGCTCAACAGTCAGAAAACAAAGATCATGGCATCTGGTCCCATCACTTCATGGGAAATGGATGGGGAAACAGTGGAAACAGTGTCAGACTTTATCTTTTTCGGTTCCAAAATCACTGCAGATGGTGATTGCAGCCATGAAATTAAAAGACACTTACTCCTTGGAAGAAAAGTTATGACCAACCTAGATAGCATATTCAAGAGCAGAGAGATTACTTTGCCAACAAAAGTCTGTTTAGTCAAGGCTATGGTTTCTCCAGTGGTCATGTATGGATGTGAGAGTTGGACTGTGAAGAAAGCTGAGTGCTGAAGAATTGATGCTTTTGAACTGTGGTGTTGGAGAAGACTCTTGAGAGTCCCTTGGTCTGCTAGGAGATCCAACCAATCCATTCTAAAGGATATCAGCCTTGGGTGTTCTTTGGAAGGAATGATGCTAAAGCTGAAACTCCAGTACTTTGGCCACATCATGCGAAGAGTTGACTCATTGAAAAAGACTCTGATGCTGAGAGGGATTGGGGGCAGGAGGAGAATGGGGTGACAGAGGATGAGATGGCTGGATGGCATCATTGACTCGATGGACATGAGTTTGAGTGAACTCCAGGAGATGGTGATGGACAGGGAGGCCTGGCATGGTACGATTCATGGGGTCGCAAAGAGTCAAACACGACTGAGTGACTGAACTGAACTGAATAAAGTGGAGTGGGTCACAAAGGGATTTAAAACAAACAAGATAAAATATGAGCGTTTCTTGATTCATTGGTATTTGCTATATTATTCTCTAAAGTTTTCTGTAGCTTTAAAAATTCCCCAGAAAATGGGGAGTGGTGCTGGTGGAAGCAAGAGGGGACCTCAAGGGAAGTACCTTAATGAGAATTATGTGTCTGATGCTGAACAGAAAATAATGTGAGGAAGTACTGTGGTTGGCATTTAAGAAAAGCAGATATGAGTATTATATGGGCCCATTTGGCAGTGCTCCTCACCGCAGCAGAAGGCTTGAATGCTGGAGCACCCCTTTCCTCTGGAATTTCTGCAGTGATGAGAGAGGGCTGAGGGCTTGGACTAGGCTTGCTCTTCCTATCCCTTCTCTGAAGTCTCTGAACGTGTTGTGTGATAAGACAGTGGCTGAATTGTTCTTGTGGCCTAGTTTCTGATATATTTTTTACTGCCTTAGTACTAATATTCTCTGGATAAACTCTAGGCATGAAAGGATGCACACCAAAAGACCCTATCATGTGGAAGATGCTGAAAAATACTGCCTTGAGGATGACTTGGTCAATATGGAGGTCCTGGATGAGGTACTAAATATTTAATAGGCAATTTTCACCAAGGACATTTGTTTCACACGACTGGTCTGATCTTTCTGTCGTAGACCATGTTCTCCTAAGGTCACTTGAGACTTGGTTTGTGTAGCCCTGGGATGAAACTCAAGGATGTTTGGCTGCTGTGACTATGATCCCTTGTTGTTCTGTGTTCATTTATAGTCCCCTAAATGTCCTAAATGGTGAAGAGAAAAGGATTTGGAGTTTTCCCTTGAAGGCTTTTATATTCCAGGCTTAAAAGATGTTTTTATATCAGCTGAAATTATTTTCTGTTTATAGAACAGTGCAATTTAACCCTTAAATTAAGACAGTTGTTTGTTCTTCATAAAGAAGAGCTTCATTTAGGGAAATAGTGAAGCTAATATAGCTTGAATTCCAAATTTGAAAATTGTGATAATCCCCATTTAAAATATGCATGTTTAATAGAGCTGTTAATTGCATTGGGCCTGCTTCTTCTGTTTCTAACTCTGGGGACCCTTAAATGCAATGTATGAATCACTAAAGTGTGATATACAAGTGTTCAATTCTACATTCCCACCACATAAATTTTAAGTGTAATGCTTTGAAAAATGAAGTTATAATTTATCTGTACTTTATTAATAGGAATGGCCTATTAAATCGCATTCTGAATAGAACATTTGGATGGGGTCAAACAGTTTTTTAATAATAACAAAACTCTTGTCAGATATGTCAGTGTTTTTTAGCAAGTCCTAAATGGGCTGAATTCTTTTAAATAGTATATTCCTAATTTTTTTCTTCTTTCAAGGCAAATATCTGCATTTAGGATCATTAGGGTCCTAATCAATAGGGTATAATTTAAATGGACTATTTTAATCTTTTGGAGAAAATTATTCTTGTAAGAATACACTTGTTGTTATTTTTAGTATCTCTCCCTTGACTAGAAATAATGCTTACTCTCGGTACTATTTATCCTCTTCTTAGGATACAATTATTCATCAGCTGCAGAAGCGTTATGTGGACTTACTTATTTACACATATGTTGGAGATATCTTAATTGCCTTAAACCCCTTCCAGAATCTAAGCATATACTCTCCACAGGTAAGGAATGTTTTTGAGCATGTGGCTCCTTAACAGGAAATTTGAAATCTCAAGGAAAAATGAAAAGGGAGAAAAAGTGAGAATAAAATACCATGGGTGGACATACCCCAAACTGAAAATAATAGTGCAACAAAATTCGTACACTTTGGGGGTGACTTTTAAGTTAAGATGTAACGATAACAGCTAACATTAAATTAGCGTTTACTGTATACCGGGCATTGAGTTGCCTTGGATATTTCTCATGACCCTGCATGATGGGTACTGTTAGTAAGCCTATTTGACAGATGAGGAGACTTCACATAGTGAAGTTAGTGTCCTTGAACAAGCTATGGAGCCAGTAAGTGAAGAACTGGGATTTGAAGTCAGGCCTGTAGACTCCGGAGACTCTGCTCTACAGCCTCTCTGATGCCACAGTTCCCCTGAAAAGTGACACAGCTTTGGTTTTATGGGCAAAGGGTATTGGGACATTAGAAGAGTTCTTTAAATTAATGTTTTTCAGTTTTCCAGACTGTATCATGGAGTGAAACGTGCCTCAAATCCCCCCCACATATTTGCATCAGCAGATGCTGCTTATCAATGCATGGTTACTTTCAGCAAAGATCAGGTAAGAACTTAACTGTCCTTTCCCACCAAGTCCCACAGTAGGATGTTTTCTGTCCTCCTTTGCAGCTCTTGAGTTTTCCTAAAAACTTGCCATTCTGGTTGCTGATACTGACTCAAGGAAATAGGCAATGAAATAGTAGCTCAGTGGGACAGGAGTAGTGATAAACTAGAGGAACAAGTGAATGTAGAAACCCTTTTCAAGAAATGTGAGACATCCTCCTCAAATACACTCATTTTCCCTGGTAAAATATAATAGAAGGTGAAATTCGCTCAGTCATGTCCAACTCTTTGCCACCCCATGGACTGTAGAGTCCATGGAATTATCTAGGCCAGAATACTGGAGTAGGTAGCCTTTCCATTTTCCAGGGGATTTTCCCAACCCAAGGATCGAACTCAGGTCTCCCACATTGCAGGCAGTTTCTTTACCAGCTGAGCCACAAGGGAAGCCCAAGAATACTGGTGTGGGTAGCCTATCCCTTCTCCAGCAGATCCTCCTGACCCAGGTATTGAACTGGGGTCTCCTGCATTGCAGGCATGTTCTTTTCCAACTGAGCTATCAGGGAATCCCTAAAATATAATAAGATAATTCTAATATGAGAACATAGAGCTAACACAAAACTGATGACATGGTAATGACTATAATAAAAACAAGATGGAGAATGACAGAAATTAAGTTCTTTCCTAGGAAGGTTTCAGAAAGTTCATGGTCCAGTCCTTTTTGTATGAAATACTGCACACAGGCTGATAATGGTCACGTACCACACTGTTTAGCTGCTAAGAAATTGTGATGAATTGGGTAAAAACTGCACAAATCTTAAACTCAATGTTATTAACACAAAGCTCACCCATAAATTGTAACTGTCTGGACCTCCAGTTCACAGTGGTGGCATATCCAACCTTTGGCCCTTCCTTTACTTGTAATATGTATTTTTTCCCTGGTGTGTTTATTCTATTTGAAATAGAAACAGTCTAATTTCATGAGAAATTTTTATGAGAGAAGCACAATGTATAAATTCCCTGAGACCTGTGAAATCCAGTTTTGGATTTGTTGAGGAACACTTGAAATAGTGCAAATTATAAAATGGAATACATGGATTAACTATGGGTTAGAAACTTGGCTTCTCCAAATTATTACCTTTCCCAGAGATTTGTGAAATGTCCACAGAATTCATAGACAGGAGTAAATGAAGGGAGATATATATGTTTTTCAAGTTACAAAGTTATCCCACTGTGTTATCTTTTTTCTGACACCACTTCTGACACCAAATGTTGTGTCTCTACCAACACTAGCCAATTCTGCAATTCCCTAATGCCAACCGGATGTCTAACAATTCAGTTCCATTCAATTCTGATACTAGCTATCCAGATTTAGCACAGACCTCACAGGTTCGGGGCTCAGTCCACAAGACCACCTGTACTTCAACGCCAGTTGTGAATGGGGTGCCTAGGCTACCCACTCTTCTGCCTGGCTGACTACAAATTTAGGGATTCCCAGAATCCCCCTGAGGTTTGATAATTCACTAGAATGACTCACAGAACTCAGAAAAATACTTGTGTTTACTGGGTTTTTATAAAGGACACAACTCAGAAACAGCCAAATGGAAGAGATGCTTAGGGCAAGATATAGGAGAGAAAATGGTGCAAAGGTTCTATGCATTCTCTAGGCACAGGCCCCTCCCAGGCCTGCAACATATTCATACTGGAAGCTCTCTGAATCTCGTTGTTCAAGAGATTTTATGACTCAGTCAGTCTCTAGCCCTTTTCTCCTCTCCAGAAGCTGGAATGGTAAAGCTGAAAGTTCCCTCCCCCTAAATCTTTTTTGGTCTTTTTTGGTGATCAGCCCCCATCTTGAAGCTATCTTGGGCTCCACCTTGAACCACTTGGTTAGCAGTTATATTTGCTTGAAAGGGACTTGTTTGTGAATAACAAAGGATGCTCCACCAGTTCTATCATTCGGGACATTCCAAAAGTTTAGGAGCTCAGAGTCAGGAACCAGAGGCAAAGACCCAATATATGTTTTTTATTATACCACACCCACTAATCTCCTTTATACATAAAGAGCTCCTAGAAAAAACTGATAGAAAGACCAATAATATTTTTAAAAGAAGGCAAAGGATATATAGACTGGGCACAAAAAAGGAAAATATGAATGACATTAAACTTATGAAAAGATGGCCAATCTCACTCATAATAAAAGTGCAAATTAAAACTCTACCGAGATACAGTGTTTTGCCTATCAGAATAGCAGAAATCCAACATACCCAGGTGGTGATGCTGCAGGAGAATAGGCACTGTCATACAGTCCTTAGGAAAGCCATTTGGTATAATCTGTCAAACTTATGAATGTGTTTACCTTTCGGTCCAATAATCCCATTTCTGGGAATTTATTCTACAAATGAACCTGCATAAATATAATGACCTATCCATAGGGCTGTTCATTGCAGTATTGTTTGTAGTGACATAGGGAAAAACTCAAGTATCCATTCTGACTGGTTAAATAGACTATGGTACATCTGTACAAAGGAGCCACAAATGACTAAAAAGGTTAAAGAAGCTCTCAGTGTACTGAAATGGAAAGATCCCTAAGATGTATTGCTCAGTGAAGAGTTAAGGTGAACAGTGGTGGATGTTATATGAAAACCATAGCTGAACACACAGGATGGTTACTGTGCTATGAATTCTTCACCGACACTTCATTTTCTGTATCAGTGCATTGTCATCAGCGGAGAAAGTGGCTCTGGGAAGACGGAAAGTGCCCACCTGATCGTTCAGCATTTGACTTTCTTGGGAAAGGTAATGATGACCTGCTTTCTGTATTGTGGCTTGAAGTCCCTTCAGAGTTACTGCATATTTCTAAAATGATGGAAATACTGGATTTTATTAGGGGTACATAGAAACATTCCATCTTTATTATGCTCGCCTCCTGATTGCTAGGCCTTGTAAGATGTCAGCATGTCCTCCTCCTTTCATGTAGTGAAGAAAATAATGCCAGCACGAATTTACTAGATTTGGCAATTAGTTTTTCTTGTTCTCAGTATAATACAAACAGTTAGCCATTAAGTAGTAAAAGTGGTTAAACACCAGAAGCAGGAGCAGGGGAGTCACTAAGATGATTAAAGGATTGGAAAGTAGAAATCTTTGAGCAAAAGTTGAGGGAAATAGAAATTTTTAGCTTGGTGAAATGGACATTGAAGATATGGCTGTAAAAATAGCCTAGCAATTACTTATAAGCAGTGTATTATGAGACTAAGAACAAATTTAAGTATTTTTTTTACAGAGGAGGTTTATTGAATATTATAATGAATAACTGAGAAAAGTGATGGAATCTCTCTAAAATTCTTTCTAAACTCTAGGCATTTTATCTGTCAAGGACTTAGAGAAGTGTGGCTGGTCATAAAAACTGACCTAATCTAGCCTCATCTGACACATGCACCTGGGGAGATGCTTATCTGAGAAAACAGTGCTGGTGGTTGATGCTAATTTCCCTAATGGAGTTTTTTCCCAAAAAGATAAATGTGATTTTTATGGACGGGAAGGGGTGTGTGGCAACTCTACTGGAGTAATGTTTCTGGAGACTCCACTGGACTGTTCTCTGTTTGGCACAGGCAGATAATCAGACCTTGAGAGAAAAAATTCTGCAAGTCAACTCTCTGGTGGAAGCCTTTGGAAATGCATGCACTGCCATCAATGACAATTCCAGCCGTTTTGGAAAATATCTGGAAATGATGTTTACACCAACTGGAGCTGTGATGGGAGCAAGAATCTCTGAATATCTCCTTGAAAAATCCAGAGTTATAAAACAGGCAGTGTACGTGCCCTATTTTCTCACTCTGGTTTTATGCTGCAGCATAGATAGGAGGCTCTGGGAATTTTTATGGCTACATTCCATTCTTTGTTCTTAGTATCCCTCCCCATTCCTACCCTCAGCCTCCCCTAAGGCAAGAAACTATTTAAGGAAAGGATACATGGTGATTTCTAACCTAAAAGATATTTACAAGCACAATAGAAAGGGCTGGATTGGGATTACTTTGGGATAGATATGCCCATTCCCTGGAGTTGGTTATACCAGGTAGAATTTAACAATATGCAGTTACTTTTATAAATTACTAGTTCCCTTAAAATTGAGCTTGTCTATTAAAAAAAAAAAAGCACTGAGAATATTCCATATATTAAGTTTCCCCTAGTTTGAGAGAGGAAAAAGTTATTTTGTTTTAAGAAGAGCAGTATAGGAACTTGCCTGGCAGTCTGGTGGTTAGGATTCTGGCTCTCACTGCTGAGGGTTCAATCCCTGGTTGGGGAACTGAGATCCCACAAGCTGCATGGTGCGGCAAAAAAGAAAAAAAAAAAAAAAAAAAATAGCAGCATAGCAGTAGTGGTCAATAGCATGGACTGTTCTTGGTTCAAGGCTGTCTCTGACATTTACTGTGTGACCTTGGGTATGTCACTGATAGCTTATGGAGAACGATGTCAGATTCATGATCTCCAAAGAAGATTTAGCCCTCATAGCTCAGTTGGTCGGAGAAGGCAATGGCATCCCACTCCAGTACTGTTGCCTGGAATATCCCATGGACGGAGGAGCCTGGTGGGCTGCAGTCCATGCGGTCGCAAAGAGTCGGGCACGACTGAGTGACTTCACTTTCACTTTTCCCTTTCATGCATTGGAGAAGGAAATGGCAAGCCACTCCAGTGTTCTTGCCTGGGGAATCCCAGGGACAGGGGAGCCTGGTGGGCTGCTGTCTATGGGGTTGCACAGACTTGGACACCACTGAAGCGACTTAGCAGCAGCAGCAGCTCAGTTGGTAAAGAATCTGCCTGCAATGCAGGAGACCCCGCTTCGATTCCTGGGTCGGGAAGATCTGCTGGAGAAGGGATAGGCTACCCACTCCAGTATTCTCAGGCTTCCCTTGTGGCTCAGCTGGTAAAGAATCTGCCCACAATGTGGGAGACCTGGGTTTGATCCCTGGGTTGGGAAGATCCCCTGGAGAAGGGAAAGGCTACCCACTCCAGTATTCTGGCCTGGACAATTCCAGGGACTATACAGTCTATGGGGTCGCAAAGAGTCAGACATGACTAAGCCACTTTCATTTTCACTTTCAGGGACCAGTCTTGATCACGCAGAGCTTTTGTGTGGCAGAAGTTTTATTACAGTGAAAAAGGACAAAGAAAGCTTCTGACATAGACATCAGAAGGGGGACAGAGAGTGACCCACTAGTCTTATCAAGTCCTTATATACTTTTACCAGACCCACTCCCACAACATACATCTTAAGATAACAAGATTAGTCAGAAGATTCTTGTTAAGAAGGAGAAACATGTCCTTGAGCAAGATACATTGTTCTTATATAATCATCGCTGCTAAGTCACTTCAGTCGTGTCCGACTCTGTGCGACCCCATAGACAGCAGCCCACCAGGCTTCCCCGTCCCTGGAATTCTCCAGACAAGAACACTGGAGTGGGTTGCCATTTCCTTCTGCAATGCATGAAAGGGAAAAGTGAAAGTGAAGTCGCTCAGTCTTGTCCGACTCTGTGCAACCCCATGGACTGCTGCCTACCAGGCTCCTCCATCCATGGGATTTTCCAGGCAAGAGTACTGGAGTGGGGTGCCATTGCCTTCTCCAATATAATCATTAGTACAGAGCTTAAGGAAAAACATAACTTTGAGCAAGATGAGTTGTTTTAATGTGTAATCATTAGCTCTGGGCTTAAAGAAAGTCTTAAAGATTGTTGTTATAATAACTCAGAGTTTAAGAAAAAACGTCTTATGTGATTAAGACAAAACAATACAGAAAAAAGGTTTATCCCTTTCTCCACCTCAAGGGCCCCTGACTCCTTATCAAGCTACCTAAGAATTAACGCTCTCATCACCTAACCTCTCTGAGCCTCATCTGTGAAATGAAAATGCTCCTAGAGCCTACCTCATGAGTTTGCCATGAAAATTAGTGAGTTTGTTTATGTAAAAGAACTTTTAAAAGTGCCTGGGTTGGTACATGTTATCAGAGAGTTAGCCTCTCTTCCTATTATTATTACTATTACAGGACATCAGACTTCCTCAGGAGCATGGCTCCATTTATGCATTTACTATCTATTGAATTCCTGCTGCATGCCAGTGTTATATTCTCTGTTGGGTTTGCAAGAGTAAACAAAATAGACAAGGTCCTAGTATTCTTGGAGCTTGGAGTAGATCGGGGATGAGAGAGGGATAGGTGCGGGAAGGGTCACAGGCATTAAGCAAAAAAAAAATAAGCTTAATGCATAACAATTGTGGTAGGTACCAGCAAGCAATGTAAGGCACTCTGAAAGTAGAGCAGGTGAAAGGGCAATAGCCTAGCCTAGGAGGAGAGGGTTTCCTGTGTGAGAGACATTTAATCTGAGCCCTGAGGATCACTAGAAGTCAGCCAAGGAGATGAGATGGGGACAGGAGTGGAGGGGTGGGGGAAGAGAGGAGCAAAGACAAGACTGAGGCCGGATCATGCAGGGCTTTGGAGCCAGGTTGAGGAACCTTATTCTAAAGACAATTCTTCTGAACCTTATTCTAAAGGTAAAAAGAAGCCATTTAATGTTTTGAAGAAGGGGAGTCACAAAACCCAACTTGCATTTTGTTATGATGAGATGATGGCTCTGGCTTCAGTGGAGCAAATGGATTGGAGACGATACAAGAAGTACTGTTACACTGAGACCACTAGGAGGCTGTTTTCAAATCAACCTGAGAGAGACTGTTAGCCTGAACTGAGGGGGTAGCAGTGGAGATGGGGAAGCAGGGGAGCTGATGAATCTGAGAGAGGTTGTGCAAGTAGAACCCACAGGACTTGTTTTAGGTTCAGAACCCCAGCATCTTCTTTTATCAGATACCTGCAGTTCCCTCACAAAATAGGGACTGACTTGAAAATTAAACAAATGCATGAAAGGATAGAATCAGTCATTTTTAGCTTCCCTGTGGTGTCTTGATTAATTTTTATGAGGTGCCCTGCTTCTTTCTTTCTAAATTAGGGTTATTTTAAAGTTCAGGAAACTACCTCTGACAGAATGGAAATTGTAGTTTTCTGTGTTCAAATGTAAAGTGGTCTTTTACAAGGAAAATGTAAGGAGAGTTCTAAAACACAGCTCTGTCACTTATTAATAGAACTATCCTTATACCTTACTTTCCTTGTGGTTCAGATGGTTAAGAATCCACCTTCAATACAGGAGACCCAGGTTCAATCTCTGGGTCTGGAAGATCCCCTGGAGAAGGGAATGGCTACCCACCCCAGTATTCTTGTCTGGAAAATTCCATAGACAGAGGAACCTGGTGGGCTATAGTCCATTGGGTTGCAAAGAGTCAGACATGACTGAGCGGCTAATACTTTCACTTTCAAAGCCAACCTCACAGGGCTGTTATGAGAATTCGATTGTATGTGATTTTTGCCAAATATAGAATAATTGGCACCTAATAACCCATAACTCGGAGAAGGCGATGGCACCCCACTCCAGTACTCTTGTCTGGAAAATCCCATGGACGGAGGAGCCCGGTAGGCTGCAGTCCATGGGGTCGCTCAGAGTCGGACAAGACTGAGCGACTTCACTTTCACTTTTCACTTTCACGCATTGGAGAAGGAAATGGCAGCCCACTCCAGTGTTCTTGCCTGGAGAATCCCAGGGATGGGGGAGCCTGGTGGGCTGCCATCTATGGGGTTGCATAGAGTCGGACACGACTGAAGCGACTTAGCAGCAGCAGCAGCAACCCATAACTTATTATTGCTGTTAATTTTAGTCAATATGATAGCTGCTGCTGCTGCTAAGTCACTTCAGTGGTGTCCGACTCTATGCAACCCCATAGATGGCAGCCCACCAGGCTCCCCCATCCCTGGGATTCTCCAGGCAAGAACACTGGAGTGGGCTGCCATTTCCTTCTCCAATGCGTGAAAGTGAAAAGTGAAAGTAAAGTCGCTCAGTCGTGTCCGACTCTTGGCGACCCCATGAACCGCAGCCCACTGGTGGGTAAAACAAACCGAAGACATTGGATGAGAAGAAGGTGGGACTTGTGTAAGTCCTGGTCATCTGATCTTTCTGGTTCTGCTCTTCTCTGGCACGTAGTAGGGTTCTCTCACCAAGTCCTCCTAATTGGTCTCCTTGCATCCATGTTAACTTCTTACAATCTAGTCTCACATTTACAGTTTCAAACACTTCAAAGAATTCTATTTGCATAATCAACAAAATCTTCATTATAGCCTGATAAGGCCTGTGTGGGCTGGCCCTGCCCACCTGTCTACCGGCTTCTCAACCAACAGACTTTTGGTCCCTACATGGATATCATGCTCAGAGGCTTCGTGTACGTGCTGCTCCGCCTCCTTGAAATGCTTTCCCTCTTCTCCGTGTAGCTCCTTCCACTCCTTTCTCACACTTTAAAGTTTGATTTTCATGGTATTTCCTTTGAGAGTCCTTCCCTTCACTGGGCACAAGTGACCCTCATCCGCAAATGTTGTTTGTTTCAGCCCTTTGATTGTTTCTTTCAAAGTCCTTATCACCAGTTTTCATACTGATTCATCTCTGTCCATCACTAGAAGGAAGCTCCAGAGACCAGGAATCCTCTGTCCTGTATCCCTGGCATCTGGTGCAGTGCCTGCCATACTTGGCACTCAGAAAGTTTATTAGTTGAGTGAACAAATAGCTGAGGAATGGCGGGTAGAGATAAGAATGTACCAGGTGAGCTTGGATAGAATAATCAAGTAGAGGAAGGCCAGAATATCCAGGATAATATCCAGGAGAAACTGAAGAAAAGAGTGGGGCCCATGTCACAGACAGGGACAAGGAGTAAAAGGAAGATAAGATTTCTTTCCACAGAGCTACATTGGCCAAGGTGAGGATTTGTGAAAATCCTAGGGCATCAACAGAAGATTCTGACCTCCAAAGGAAAGTAAGGATAGAGAGAAGGACTTTTCAAACTACCTTTATTCAAAGACTAGTTTGTTTTTTTTAATAGTTCATGATAAATTGTGATTTTATTTTTGTAAAATGTAATTGAAGTGTATTACCAGAAAAATTATCATACTCTCAGATATCATAGAAATACCACTTACTATGAAATGTCTGGACACAGACTTTCCAGTTTCTTGTCTCATCATAAGCTGACTGCAGTCCACAGACCACACAGACCACAGTCCAGCAGCACCCACCCTGGCCAGAGTGGCCTAAAAACAGGTACCTTCCACAAGACTAGGTAGACCGGTGCATGCCATTTTTGGATTGTATTTGAAAGAATACAAGTTTGAGACAGTGGAGACCTTAGTTCTAGGACCAGTTCCCTTCCCTAACTTGCTGTACTACTGGTGAGCTGCTTCTTGTCTTGGGCTTCAGTGAAGTAGGGAGTTTGGGTGATCTTTGTAAGTTGGATATCACTGTCTCTGATGCAACATGGGCTTCAAACAAGATGTGTGACCCAGATGCACAGTTATGTGGTCTGGAATAGAAAGATCTCTAAACGTAAGTAACCTGAGCTGTTACCTCCTATAAATATTCCATTCTCTAAAGTCTTCTGTATAAACATAAATGTGCTTTATAGTGTGACACTGTGGAAATTGCTATCCTAATCCTATCCCTATTGCTATTCTGTATTTGGGATGTATCATATTGTACTGTGTGCTCAGTGGTGTCTGACTCTTTGCAACCCTATGGACTGTAGCCTGCAAAGCTCCTCCGTCTATGGGATTTTCCAGGCAAGAATACTGGAGTATTCTGCCATTTTCTTCTCCAGAAATGTAGCATATTAATTGCCTATGAACGCAAATTGGCTACAGTATAATATTTTGCATGGAAGGGAAAAGCCATCGAGTAGAGAAGCCCAGAATACGTTATTAACCGTGTCCTGTCCCTACTTTTTTCCAGAGGAGAGAAAAATTTTCACATATTTTACTATATTTATGCTGGTCTTTATCACCAGAAGAAACTTTCTGAGTTCCGACTTCCTGAGGAAAAGCCTCCTAGGTAAGTGTCAGGGGTTTTAGTTATTAATTTGTAATGAATATACAATTAGCAATTGACAAAACTTGGAAATGGAGCTGTTCTCCTAACTGGACACACAGTCTCTTTAGCCAAAATGCCCACATGAGATGGCAGGAACTTTATTTCCCTTTGCATTTTCTAGAAAGCGTAAAAACTCAATTGCAGCCATTTCACTTAGCCATGCACACCATTATTTCATCACAGTATTAGACTGTAAGGAAATAATCTTGCAAAGAGGGAGCCCAATGATACTCTGGTATTTGGGATGCCATTTGCCAAGTCAGTACTCATTCTGTGTGGTCGTACTCCATGTAGGTACCTAGCTGATGAAACTGGAAGGGTGATGCATGACATAACTTCCAAGGAGTCTTACAGAAGACAGTTTGAAGCAATTCAGCATTGCTTCAGGATTATAGGATTCACTGACAAGGTAAGTGATTGCCAGGACAAAAAGAAACTCAAGTGTTCATATTCTTGGGTCAATGAGAATGAAGACCTGAAAGTTCCAACTTGGGGCAGTACCCATGCTTTTCAAATGCCATGCTGGTCATGTTATAAGGTCTTGCTACTTAAAAGTGTGACCCAAGGACCAGAAACATTGTCATCACCTAAGAGCTTGTTAGAAATGCAGATCCTCAGGTCTAACCAAGAACAGATAAATCAAAATCTGCATTTTAGTAAAACCCAAGGGGAACATTGAAGTAGAAGTATTAAAATAAAAACAAAAAAATGATGTAGAAGTACTTTTATAAATGCCAAATACCTGTGAACTGTTACCTCTGTCATCAATTCACTCCAGCTTTGATAACAAACACCAAAACAACACTGCCCTTTTCTGAGCTGGGGTTGTTCCAAACATTAGAGTGAATTGTCTAGTAGGAGAATAAGAATGTGGAGGTTACCCCCAAGCCACAGGAATATATTTGTGTAAGTAGTTGCTTGTACCTCAGACAAATTAAACCTTTTCAATTTTCTTGCAGTCACTTTCTTCTCCATGGTGCAGAATTGCAATTATTAGCTATAGTTCTAAGTATTATCTTGCCTTTATCATACTAGATACAGGCTGTCTCTATTAAATATATACCAGGGGTGACAGAAAATATTTATTACCCTAGGCTCAAATAATACTCTGTGATACATTTGTGTCATAGTTTCTGGGCTTTTTGCCATCAAATTTGTAAAATATACAGATTCTTTTGCCTTTCCAACAAAGGAGGTGAATGATTAGGAGATAAGTGAAAATGTTTAAATCTTCAGGGATTAGATTACAAGACACTTGAGTTAGCTTGGGACAGCCACTCTGGATAAAATATTGCTTTTGTAATCCTAGGAGTTTGGCCAGCCCTTTCCTCCCCAGCTTGGTTGATTTTAGTTATAATAATACATTTCTTCTTTCTAGCTAGCTGTTAAATTTTTCTGTCAGCCTCCCACAGACTTTAAACTGACAGCAGAAAATCCCAAAGGTCAGATACAAATAGAAATATATTTCCCTTGGCTTCGTAGAGGACAGCAATTAAACAGGTTCCAGTATTATTAAAGGACCTTTGTGGTTGTTAATTTATAGAGCTGGTTGTTATCAAAGATGCATCACCAGAAGAGTCAAAGCTTGACAGTAGAGCCATTTAAGGTCACCTGGCTCATGCTGAAGTGTTAAGGGCATACTTTCTTAAAAGGGCACAGGAACAACAGAAAAGTCATTCATAGGGTTCATAATATTTTGCTTCTAATAAGTACAACAATGGTTGTAGAATACTGTGGAAAGATTGATGCCAATTCTAAAGGAAAGGCTATTATATCAGCCCTGTCTTAATGGTAGACATAATAATAAAACAGATGATGTTTTAAGATAAGAAAATTAAAAACAAAAGAAACTAAATGTGCTAAGTATATATCCTTGAAGTAAGCCATCCCTAACTCCTATGGGAATAAAGTTTAGTAGAAATGAATGAATGATTGCATGAACAGCTATGAAAATAAACACAAAAGGTAGTAAATATTTTTAGTTTATGTCTGGTCTGGACTGTTAAATGAATAATCAGACTGTGATTATATGTATGTGTGTGTATATTCATTATGTTCTATGTTAATTCATGCTGGAAATAAACACAGTTTATGTCAGCAGTCCTGGAAATGGAAGGAAGAGGCTGGATCTTTCTTATCCTGATTTCTTTTGTTGTATCTTTGTCTGTATCTCTATAGACAACCTATTTTGCTGAATTAACTTAGTTTGCTTTATGTTTGTAAACTCAAAGTTCAGTTCAGTTCAGTTCAGCTCAGTCACTCAGTCATGTCCGACCCTTTGTGACCCCATGAATCGCAGCACACCAGGCCTCCCTGTCCATCACCAACTCCCAGAGTTCACTCAAACTCATGTCCATCGAGTCAGTGATGCCATCCAGCCATCTCATCCTCTGTCGTCCCCTTCTCCTCCTGCCCCCAATCCCTCCCAGCATCAGAGTCTTTTCCAATGAGTCAACTCTTCGCATGAGGTGGCCAAAGTACTGGAGTTTCAGCTTTAGCATCATTCCTTCCAAAGAACACCCAGGGCTGATCTCCTTCAGAATGGACTGGTTGGATCTCCTTGCAGTCCAAGGGACTCTCAAGAGTCTTCTCCAACACCACAGTTCAAAAGCATCAATTCTTCGGTGCTCAGCCTTCTTCACAGTCCAACTCTCACATCCATGCATGACCACTGGAAAAACCATAGCCTTGAGTAGACAGACCTTTGTTGGCAAAATAATGTCTCTGCTTTTGAATATGCTATCTAGGTTGCTCATAACTTTCCTTCCAAGGAGTAAGCATCTTTTAATTTCATGGCTGCAATCACCATCTGCAGTGATTTTGGAGCCCCAAAAAATAAAGTCTGACACTGTTTCCACTGTTTCCCCATGTATTTCCCATGAAGTAGAGGGACCAGATGCCATGATATTAGTTTTCTGAAATGTTGAGCATTAAGCCAACTTTTTCACTCTCCTCTTTCACTTTCATCAAGAGGCTTTTCAGTTCCTTTTCATTTTCTGCCATAAGGGTGGTGTCATCTGCATATCAGAGGTTATTGATATTTCTCCCAGCAATCTTGATTCCAGCTTGTGCTTCCTCCAGCCCAGCGTTTCTCATGATGTACTCTGCATAGAAGTTAAATAAGCAGGGTGACACTATACAGCCCTGCCATACTCCTTTTCCTATTGGAACCAGTCTGTTGTTCCATGTCCAGTTCTAACTGTTGTTTCCTGACCTGCATATAGGTTTGTCAAGAGGCAGGTCAGGTGGTCTGGTATTCCCCTCTCTTGAAGAATTTTCCACAGTTTATTGTGATCCACACAGTCAAAGACTTTGGCATAATCAATAAAGCAGAAATAGATGTTTTTCTGGAACTCTCTTGCTTTTTCGATGATCCAGTGGATGTTGGCAATTTGATCTCTGGTTCCTCTGCCTTTTCTAAAACCAGCTTGAACATCTGGAAGTTCATGGTTCACGTATTGCTGAAGCCTGGCTTGGAGAATTTTGAGCATTACTTTACTAGCGTGTGAGATGAATGCATTTGCGTGGTAGTTGAGCATTCTTTGGCATCGTCTTTCTTTGTGATTAGAATGAAAACTGACTTTTCCAGTCCTGTGGCCACTGCTGAGTTTTCCAAAAGTAGTTTGACTAAATTCAGAAAGACTTAATTGACTGTAGTCAGGAAGCAGATGCTAAACAACTGATGTAACAAAACTTTCTCTTAAGTTTTTCTTAGGGATATTTCTAGACAGAGCTTGAATGAACTGGTCAATTTAATAAAAATTATGGTCGCTGTCCTTTCTTACAGTGTCACTAATTCCCTGCAGGAAGCCCTTCAATTTTTCCCAAACCCTTAGAGCCAAAAATATCTGAAAGAACCCTTGAACCTAGGTTTATTGTAAAGAAACTTCACTGGTAGAGAGTCTTCCAGTAACAATGAAATCCCTGCGGGCAGCTGGGGCGGGGTTATACCTAAAACCCTGTAATGAACTGTGCTTTTCTAGTCTTATTTTTGGATTAAACCATACTATTTTTGTTTAATATTATACTTGTCTTACTGGTATATGAATCCAGTTCAGTTCAGTTCAGTTGCTCAGTCGTGTCCGACTCTTTGCGACTCCATGAATCACAGCACACCAGGCCTCCCTGTCCATCACCAACACTCGGAGTTCACCCAAACTCACGTCCATCGAGTCGGTGTTGCCATCCAACCATCTCATCCTCTGTCGTCCCCTTCTCCTCCTGCCCCCAATCCCTCCCAGCATCAGGGTCTCTTCCAATGAGTCAACTCTTCGCATGAGGTGGCCAAAGTATTGGAGTTTCAGACTCAGCATCATTCCTTCCAATGAACACCCAGGACTGGTCTGCTTTAGGATGGACAGGTTGGATCTTCTTGCAGTCCAAGGGACTCTCAAGAGTCTTCTCCAACACTACAGTTCAAGAGCATGAATTCTTCAGCTCTCAGCTTTCTTCACAGTCAAACTCTCACATCCATACATGACCACTGGAAAAACCATAGCCTTGACGAGACGGACCTTTGTTGGCAAAGTAATATCTCTGCTTTTTAATATGCTGTCTAGGTTGGTCATAACTTTCCTTCCAAGGAGTTAAGCGTCTTTTAATTTCATGGCTGCAATCACCATCTGCAGTGATTTTGGAGCCCCAAAAAATAAAGTCTGAACACTGTTTCCACTGCTTCCCCATCTATTTCCCATGAAGTGATGGGACCAGATGCCATGATCTTCGTTTTCTTAATCTTGAGCTTTAACCCAACTTTTTCACTCTCCTCTTTTACTTTCATCAAGAGGCTCTTTAGTTTTTCTTCACTTTCTGCCATAATGGTGGTAATGGTGGTATCTGCATATCTGAGGTTATTGATATTTTTTCCAGCAATCTTGATTCCAGCTTGTGCTTCCTCCAGCCCAGCGTTTCTCATGATGTACTCTGCATAGAAGTTAAATAAGCAGGGTCACAATATACAGCCTTGACATACTCCTTTTCCTATTTGGAACCAGTCTGTTGTTCCATGTCCAGTTCTAACTGTTGCTTCCTGACCTGCATACAAATTTCTCAAGAGGCAGGTCAGGTGGTCCAGTATTCCCATCTCTTTCAGAATTTTCCACAGTTTATTGTGATCCACACAGTCAAAGGCTTTGGCATAGTCAATAAAGCAGAAATAGATGTTTTTCTGGAACTCGCTTGCTTTTTTGATGATCTAGCGAATGTTGGCAATTTGATCTCTGGTTCCTCTGCCTTTTCTAAAACCAGCTTGAACATCTAAAAGTTCACTGTTCACATATTCCTGAAGCCTGGCTTCAATGGTATATGAACTACCGTAACATATTAAATAAATTGAGTTTTAGGTATGTTTATATTTAAAAGTACATGAAGGCTTTTCTGGCAGGTTATCTGTGAAGGTCAAAATTGGACATTTATTGCAGATCCCTTGATGAAGAGGTTACGGAGAAGCCTTTGAGATTAGGGAATATTTTTTTCCCTTTCTTCAAAACAGATCATAAATTGGGAGAATACTGCTGAGGATAGACTGGAGGGGTACATATTAAAGTGTTAATTGAGGGTGTTGAGATTTCCAGTGCCTTAATGACAGACAATAGGACTTATCATTGACTTAAAAAAAAATTCTTTTTTCATGTATGATTGACATGCAAAACAAAATTTTTTTTAAACCAACCATTGACTTTAAAGTTATGAATGTTGGGAGCCTCTGAAAAGGAAACTGAGTAAAGAGCCTGTAAGGAAGAATGCTTGTCAGCTGGGCCTAATGCAGAGCTTTGGGCAAAAAAACACACAACTGGTGAAAAACTAAAGACATAAGCTATATCAAATCCTAAAAGATGATGCTGTGAAAGTGCTGCACTCAATAGGCCAGCAAATCTGGAAAATTCAGCAGTGGCCACAGGACTGGGAAAGGTCAGTTTTCATTCCAATCCCAAAGAAAGGCAATGCCAAAGAAGGCCCAAACTACCACACAATTGCATTCATCTCACACTCTAGCAAAGTAATGCTCATAATTCTGCAAGCCAGACTTCAACAGTACATGAACCGTGAAGTTCTGGATGTTCAAGCTGCATTTAGAAAAGGCAGAGAGGAACCAGAGATCAGTTGCCAACATCCTCTGGATCATCAAAAAAGCAAAAGAGTTACAGAGAAACATCTATTTCTGCTTTATTGACTATGCCAAAGCCTTTGACTATGTGGATCACAAAAAACTGTGGAAAATTCTGAAAGAGATGGGAATACCAGACCACCTGACCTGCCTCTTGAGAAATCTGTATGCAAGTTAAGAAGCAATTGTTAGAACTGGACATGGAACAACAGACTGGTTCCAAATCTGGAAAGGAGTATGACAAGGCTGTATATTGTCACCCTGCTTATTTAACTTCTATGCAGAGTACATCATGAGAAATGCTGGGCTGGATGAAGCACAAGCTGGAATCAAGATTGCCGGGAGAAATATCAATAACCTCAGATATGCAGATGATACGACCCTTCTTGCAGAAAGCAAAGAAGAACTAAAGAGTCTCTTGATGAAAGTGAAAGACAAGAGTGAAAAAGTTGGCTTAAAACTCAGCATTCAGAAAACTAAGATCATGGCATCCAGTCCCATCACTTCATGGCAAATAGATGGGGAAACAGTGCAAACAGTGTCAGAATTTATTTTGGGGGGCTCCAAAATCACTGCAAATGGTGACTGCTGTCTTGAAATTAAAAGATGCTTGCTCCTTGGAAGGAAAATTATGACCAACCTAGACAGCATACTAAAAAGCAGAGACATTACTTTGCCAACAAAGGTCCGTCTCGTCAAGGATATGGTTTTTCCAGTGGTCAGGTATGGATGTGAGAGTTGGACTGTGAAGAAAGCTGAGCCCTGAAGAATTGATGCTTTTGAACTGCAGTGTTGGAGTAGACTTTTGAGAGTCCCTTGGACAGCAAGGAGATCCAAGGGGTCCATCCTAAAGGAAATCAGTCCTGAATATTCATTGGAAGGACTGATGCAATGCTGAAGCTGAAACTCCAATCTTTTGGCCACCTGATGCAAAGAACCAACTTTTTGGAAAAGACCCTGATGCTGGGAAAGATTGAAGGTGGGATGAGAAGGGCATGACAGAGGATGAGCTATTTGGATGGCAGCACCGGCACGATGGACATGAGTTTGAGTGGGCTCCAGGAGTTGGTGATGGACTGGGATGACTGGAGTGCTGCTATCCATGGAGCTGCAAAGAGTCAGACATGACTGAGCAACTGAACTGAACTGAACGGGGAAACCAGGATTCTTCTCAGCTTTCCACTTAGCCTCTTCTTTACAGACAGAATATCTGCCTCAGTGGAAGAAGTGTCTTTTGAGAAAAAGAGAAAAAGAAGCCAAGGTCATACATCCTGCATGGGGCTTTGGTAGATAAATACTTTCCCACTTGTGCTGATTGGTGGTGAAACCAAATTCATACTCATCAGCAGTGAACTGGGAAACCTAATTGTAGGAATTGTTTGTCTTCTTGCTAACTGTTCCTATCCTGAGTGAGCTGACTCCATTTTATGATATAGAAAGTTGGAAATTGGTAAGAAATAAAAAGATAGAGTAGGTAGCTAATCAATCCTAAAGGAAATCAACCCTGAGTACTCATTGGAAGGACTGATGCTGAAGCTAAATCTCCAATACTTTGACCACCTGATGTGAAGAGCTGACTTATTGGAAAAGACCCTGATGCCGGGAAAGATTGAAGGCAAAAGGAGAAGGGGGCAGCGGAGGATGAGATGGTTAGATTGCATCACTGACTCAATGGACATGAGTTAGCTCAAACTCCGGGAGGTAGTGTAGGACCGGAAGGAAGCCTGGCATGCTGCAGTCCACGGAGTCACAAACAGTTGGACACGACTTAGCAACTGAACAACCATCAATGGCAAGCAGATAGCAAGATTCTTCAGGAAAGGCAGGAATACCAGGCAAGAGGAAATGAGCAAGGTGAGGAAGGTGAAAAGTCCTTCCTAGGCTGGCTATGAAGAGAACAGAAGAGGCATTGGATTGCATATTGGGGGGAGAGGAGTAATCACACAGGTGGACATATCACTGATTGAATTCTACTATTAGATGAATAATGTTTTGACCTAAATACAGGAATGGATGTAGGTTCCTAGGCCAGAAAGGAAGAACTAATTGGCCCAACAGTGGGACTGAAGAGTCAAAGGGAATAGGCTGGAAACTGCACAGGCAGCACTGTAAGGCTAATACCTCCATAACGAGGGGAGCATTGGGCACCCTTTCTCAAGTCCCCTTCTCTGAACCAAGGAAGGAGACCCAATCTGCTTTTAACTTAAGTCTTTTGCTCAGTGCTTGAACCCAAAGTTCAAAGCTGAAATATATAGGTAGTTTTTCTCTTTGAAAGAGGAAATCTCTGAGTGGCATGCTGGAAAGAATATTGTCAAAGACACACAGGGTTAGATGCTGGTCTCGAGGGTGTGGTCCTTGTCATTTCCTTTGTGGATGGTCATCCTAGTGGTGAAATGTCTGGATGCCTTATTTTGGGAGGTTTCATAGCTTGTATGCTTATACATGGTGTGTGTATGTGTGTTATAATTAGAGGAAATATTGAGAGTTTTACATAAGCTCTTGAGATAACTATGTATAGAAATAATAGATATAGAACTCACTGCTGTGGAGTCTCTGTTTTACTCTCTGGGATCTGCTTCTGTGGGGAGTCTCTGGATGCATTCTACAAGCCTAACGCTATATTGATCAAAGTAATGAGGTTCTGTCATGTTAAATCCACGCTAGTCCCAGAAAACCCATTTCGTAGGTGTTCTCCTTAGCCACTCTTAAGTTGTGTGATTAAAACAGTGATTCTTGAAGTCAGAAACATGACATCTTGCCTTTGATTTAGGAGTTTGAAGAACAGTATTTTTCTATCGTGGAAGCCTAGTTTAAAATCCTCATTTGTCTTTGTAGCATTATCAGGTATCCAGCAGATGTCACTATTATGGTCCATGTTCAGTTTTTTGGCTTTACTGAGCAGTGTTTGCAGAAAAGGCTCAATTCAGAGGCAATGCTTTATCAATGGTCTAATGACAGTTTTTATTGGTTTGCTGCTATGTAGAGTACTCAATCAAGTGCCCAGCCTGAGTATTTTTAGTCAAAGTACTTTATCTATAAGCATAAGATACAGGGATTTCCTGGCTATATATTTCAGTTCTCACCTATAGGAAATGCAAATATTTAAACAAATAATTGTACTTTTTTTTTTACCATTAATTATTCTTATGTATTCCACCTTCAATATAAAAATAGGACTTAGATCATCACACATCATTTCTATTCTTACCAAATGTGTAGAGTTTTCTTCCCCATACTAACCAGTTCTCCTACAGTTCAGTTCAATTCTGACACTTGTCTACCTCAAGTTAGCTTCAAATTATACAAGTTAGGTGCCTACTCCCACAGGACTGCCCCAACCTCAGTTACAACTCCCAAGTTTTCCTATTTCTAATGGACAGCCTGTAAATAGAGAGTTCCCAAGACTCTCCTCTTCAAGTTCAATAATTTGCTAGAAGGATTCATAGAACTCAGGAAAGCAATTCACTTAATATTCCTGGTTTATTATAAAGGATGCAACCGAGGAACAGACAAGTGGAAGAGATTTATAGGGCAAGGTCTTAGAAGAGGAGGCACCACCTCCTCTTTTCACCTTCATGAGTTTGCCAACCCAGAAGTTCTCCAAACCTGGTCTGTTAGGGGTTTTAGTGGAGGCTCTGTTACCTAGGCATGCCTGATCAAGTCATTGCCTATTGATGATTGATTCGATCTCAAGCCCTGTGCCCTCCTTGAAGTCTGGAGTCCGGCTAAGATTTCCAACCCTTTAATCACATTGTTGGTTCCTCTGGCAACCAGCACACCCATCCCCCAAGAGTCTCCTCCTTAGCACAAACTCAGATGTGGATGAAAGGGGCTTACTGTGATGAACAAAGGACACCCTTCTTGGCTCTATCTATCACTCAAAAAGTCCTAGAGTTGTAGAAACTTTTGTGTCAGAAATGGGTATGAAGACCAGACGTTTATTTCTTATTGTAGTAAAACATGACAGGTAATTTCTAGTGAGTCTTTCAAAATGCTTTGACCTCATTCATAACTATATACTCTATAATTTAACTTCAGATGTTCTAATGAAACATCAGTGAATGCCCTCCAACTATTTCATATAAGCTATATTCAAGATGATAAGGAAACATCTCTACTCTTGTCTTGAAGAAAGACCCATACTTGAATTTGGGAGCTGGTATTAGCTAGGGTGGCTATGGTTTTTCCTGTGGTCATGTATGGATGTGAGAGTTGGACTGTGAAGAAGGCTGAGCGCCGAAGAATTGATGCTTTTGAACTGTGGTGTTGGAGAAGACTCTTGAGGGTCCCTTGGACTGCAAGGAGATCCAACCAGTCCATTCTGAAGGAGATCAGCCCTGGGATTTGTTTGGAAGGAATGATGCTAAAGCTGAAACTCCAGTACTTTGGCCACCTCATGCGAAGAGTTGACTCATTGGAAAAGACTCTGATGCTGGGAGGGATTGGGATCAGGAGGAGAAGGGGATGACAGAGGATGAGATGGCTGGATGGCATCACTGACTCGATGGACATGAGTCTGAGTGAACTCCAGGAGTTGGTGATGGACAGGGAGGCCTGGTGTGCTGCGATTCATGGGGTCACAAAGAGTCGGACACGACTGAGCGACTGAACTGAACTGAACTGAAAGGCTAAAAGTGTCTTAAAGAACAAAGAACAGTTCCCTCTAATGTAAGCATTCCAAGGCAAGAGGTTCAGACTGTAGAACATCTCTGTTCCATCGAGTCGTTGGTCTCAGGCACTCTAATCGATGGCATGATTTAAGGTGGTTTGTTGGGAGTTCCATCCAGCAGTAAGGGAAAAAAAGTCTTGAAGGAGGCATGCTCCCTTCTATAAGGAAAGCCCAGAAATGGCCCACCTCATTCTGCCTGTTCCTTTGTTAAGAATTTAGTTACATGGCCTAACTGCAAGGAAGGCTTGGACATTGTTTGTACGCCCAGGACAGTGGGGTGGAGATGGATGTGGGTGGACTAGTGGTTTCTACCACAGTGCTGTAAGTTTATTGGTTTGATTGGCAATGACCAAACATGATTCTTGATGTCCTTTTCAGGAGGTGCACTCAGTGTACAGTATATTATCTGGGATTTTGAATATTGGAAACATTGAGTTTGCAGCTATTTCCTCTCAGCATCAAACTGACAAAAGTGAGGTGCCCAATGCAGAAGCCTTGGAAAATGGTAATTATTTGATTCGTGTGCATTGTGTTGCCAAATACTTTTACTTGGGCAGTTTTTCAAGACTCGAAGATATAATGTGCTGGTCCTTAAATGTCTCTGGGTGTTTTCACTAACCAGTATTTCCCAGAGAATATCTTGTAGAACATCAGCGTTCATCTCATAAGTGGCAAGTACGTAGACATTCTTCTGAAAAGTCCATGGCAGGTAACTTTGGGCAGTGATTCTCACCAGTGGCTGCTTTTAAAAATCATCTACAAATTTTTGGAAAAGATATGAGAGGTTGGACCTCACTCTGAATTCACTGAATCATTATCTGGAGGGGATAACACATGCACCTATTTATTTTAAAATTTCCACAAGTAATAATAGTGGCACAAAGAATAAGATTCCTGAGTTAGAAAAAAAATTTATTTAAATAACATCTCTTGTGTTAAACTGTAGCACTTAACTATGCTAATGTGCTTTGTGATTTTCTGAGAGCAGACTATAGTCTTCAACAGTTGCTCCAACTAATTTGGTCAAAGACCATCTCCTTCCACATTTTTTTCATCTAACACATGTAAAGAGCTTTCAAAACTGTTTGGGAGGCACTGCATTAGTCTAGGTTCTTCTTGGGGTTCAGGGCCCCACATGTTTATCCTTGGCTCTGAAGTTCTGCAGATACAGCCTGGCACATGGCTGATGTTGAATGAATGCTGGCTAACTGGCTGGCTGGCTGGCTGGCTGGACAGTGGATGTCTACCTCCTCCAGCATTATCCTCACCCTCTCTTCTAGCTGCCTCGGTTCTCTGCATCAGCCCTGAAGAGCTCCAGGAGGCTCTCACCTCACACTGTGTGGTCACTCGGGGTGAGACCATCATCCGCGCCAACACTGTGGACAGGGCCTCGGACGTCAGAGACGCCATGTCCAAAGGCCTGTACGGGAGGCTTTTCAGCTGGATTGTAAATCGCATCAACACGCTCCTGCAGCCAGACAAAAACATATGGCAAGTTCCCCGACGGGCAGAGACCTTGAGGAGGGCTGTCATTGACCCCAGTGTCTCCTAGAATTTCCAAGAGGAAGCATTTGGTCTTCTCTTGGGTTTTCTTTAATGAAGATCTCAGGCATCTCCTTTAAAAGATGGTGTATTTACACCGGAGAGGCTCATGATTACAGAGCCACTGCATTATGGTGTTTAAAAGAACAAGCTTAGCTGGGAGCTGGGCAAACTGGGTTTGCATCCGGACTCCATAGCTTCATCTGTGCACATCCTAAGTCATAGTTTCCTCATCTGTAAAATGAGAATAATATCCTCCTCCTGCTGCTGTTTTTAGAATCAACTGAGACATTTCATGAGAAGTGTTAAAGCACAGAAATCTCACAGTATTGCTACTTCTATAGCTTTATCTGTGCTAAGCATTAGTGTTTTCTAGATTGTGGAGGAACTGACAGTATCAAATTCTAGAGTCTTCTTCTAACTAAGCCTTGTGGGTGAGAAAGTAGAAGAATAAATGAGCAGCAGTTCCAACCCCTTCAAATAGGGTGGCTCCTCTTTAATCTCTCTATAGATGGAGTTTCTGAGGAAAATTTGAAATTTTGCTGCTTAAAATAAGAGAAGTTGGAGGTACTGTTGAAAGGCTTAGGAAACCAACTGTTTAACACAGAGACTGTTCCTTTCTGAAAGGCGGCAGGATGCCGCTTGCCCTGAGTAGCTACATGTGTAGATAAAAATGTAGTCAGTCTCACTGCCCTGAGACTGCTGTTTCCTTCTCTAAAAGGTTTTATTCTTCTCTCTCATGCAGTACTGCAGACGATGGTATGAATGTGGGGATCTTGGACATTTTTGGATTCGAAAACTTTCAGAGAAATTCATTTGAGCAGCTCTGCATAAACATCGCCAATGAGCAAATTCAGTACTATTTCAATCAGCATGTTTTTGCTCTCGAGCAGGTAACAGTGAACTCTGAAGGCCCTGGACCTGGTGGGGAACGTGACTGCAGGCTGCCCAGAGTTTGAAGCAGAAACCTTGTTAGTGAGGTTAACAGGTCAAAGACTCCAAAGAAAAACCACTGATGAGGCAGTCCTGTCAAAATAACTCGACAATCTAAATGTAGTTTGATAAAAAGAGGTCTTGATTTCTGTGGAAAGGTACATTTCCTCCCTTGAGTGAAGCTGATGACAAGCCAATTATTTAAATGCTGTTTCCAAACTGATTCATATGCATTACCCAAAATGCTGCATTCTCTTCTGCTTTATTTAACTAAAAATATTTGTGATCATGTCCCAAATGATACCGGATGATCTGGAACTCAGGATAAGGTTCTTGGTTTCCAACTCTCTCACTGACCATATGAATCCCCTGTCTCCTGCATATTAGACCCCACCAGAAGTGGATTGGTATCTTCAGCGAGGAGTAAGATACGTTCTTGGTTTTCTCAACATGGAAATCTTCACCCCCCCCCCCCCCCATGAGTCTAATGGCAAATAAAACAGGATGTAAAGCTAGTGGACCCAAGGTCTGGGGCCCTTATCCTCCACCTTGACCTGAACCCAACCCCAAGACTCTCCTGTATGAAGAGAGAGTATATAGTTGTAAAAACTAAACATTCTGACCAAACTCCTTGTTTTAATGCAAGAGCAAGGAACCCATTAAACTGCTAGGTTAGATAAAGACAAAGTCATGGACTAAAAACACCGATATTGGTTTTATCATGGAAACTGGACAAATCCACAATGCACTCCTCCCCCACCCATCTTGTACAAAACAGGCCTTGTTTCAATCCAGTTTACTTCCATTTATTTTCCCAGGAAATCTGGAGTTCTTTTTAGTTTTTTTTTTAGTTCAAGATGATTCCTTTGCAGAAGACAGAAATCTGCTTTCCTCCTGGTTTCAACCAAACTTGTCACCAGAATAAAAAATTTTCAGCTTCCCTTCCTTTCTACATCAGCTTCTCAATTTAAGTTACCAAGTACATGTCTGAGAGACAGAGAGAGACAGAGAGCCAAGGTTCTGTTGCCAACCTTACCACCTGCCATAGGCTCCCTATAGGTCAGTCTTAAATCCTGAGCTTCAACAGTGCTGGATGCAGAAAAGCCTTGTCCTACTCACATAAAACAGACCCTGTTCAGTGTTGCCAGACAGAGAAAGTGCATGCAGCCTGGTGGTACCTAGGCCAGTACTGGGCTGGAGTGATTCACGATCCATTTCCTTCCAGATGGAGTATCAGAACGAGGGCATTGACGCTACCCCCGTGGAGTACGAGGACAATCGCCCCCTCCTGGATATGTTCCTCCAGAAACCCCTGGGACTGCTTGCGCTTCTGGATGAGGAAAGCCGGTTTCCTCAGGCAACGGACCAGACCCTAGTTGGTAGGTACCTTTTAGAAAAGGCATACTTATGTGCAGAAGAGAACTTGGCTATTTGGCTCATATCATCAAATGGTTTATGGAATCCTTCCTGTGTATTTTGGCTACCTGGCGATTGTGAAAATAGAGACTCTGCTTTTAATAAATTGAAATATTCAGAACACATCCTGGTAGGATTTGTGTGTTAAAGCAAACCCATCACCATTTCTCAAACTCTCCTCACTTTCCTGTTCCTGTAAAGCAAATTACCTTTACCCTATGTCAGTATCATTTTTACACCTTCTGTTCCCCTTATTTTCCATGACCAACACTTGATACCCCTCCTTTTTCATGCCCTTCTCTCATATCTCTATCTGGACCTCCAGCCATTTTTAGTACAACCTTGTATAGAAGCCCTGCTGATGTTCTGGCTTCCTGGCTCATATTTTATGCTGGACATCCCACCTAATACAGTTTTTGTAAAGCTACCTTTTCATTAAATTACCACTGTCTGTGGAGTGATGGTAAAACATCTCCTTCTAGCATTTGGAGTCCTCTGTACTTACCCCCATACCTCTCCATCTCCTCCTCCTCATCAGTCTTCAGCGTTGCGTGTGACCCATCTCTCACTCTGTGAGATCCTTGGGCAACAAAGTCCGACCGCTGCATCCCTTTACTGCTTAGCACGGTTCCTCACACAGAGTAGGCCATCCTTGACCACAGCAGCAACATTATCTGGAGAGGGATGGAGAGGAAGTTTCGAGCCTTTTTCCGAGATGGAAAATTGATTTGTGGAAGAGATTTGCTTCTAGGAGTTGAGAGTGCCACCTTTGACTTCCTTTTAGCTATAAAATTGTCACAAGTTGTCAAGAGGAATATAAACCAGGATTATTTGCCTTCCATGGAGTATCTTTATGGTTCTAAAGCTAATTGGTTGGTTTTCTGGTGTCATCAGTGTTTATTCTTGGAGTTCTCAGAGAAGAACATGGTATCATCGAGATCAGCTTGACACAAAAGACAACATGAAACACCTAGATGAGAACTTGAATGTAAATGCCCATCATGTAGGGGGGTGGGGAGGGGACCTTTCTCCATCCCTGAATAAATAAGAATAATTTCAGGCTACTCTGAAGTTCCTTATTCTGAGTCGTCATGATTTCAGGAGCGTATTTTTGTCTAAAGGACCAAAGAGTTCCCATTGTAACTTTTAAACATGAAAATCCACACAGATAAATTTGAAGATAATCTTCGATGCAAATACTTCTGGAGGCCCAAAGGAATGGAGCTGTGCTTTGGCATTCAGCACTATGCTGGAAAGGTGAGTTATTAAATCTGAATTTTGACAAGGAACAAGGGTCCACAGTACTCTGTTTGTGGCATTCATGAAATTGCTTGCAGATTTCTTTCTCCTTTTAATTCTTCTTGAATACCTAATCATAATTCTTAAATCTTCTCAGTGGTATTGCTCATGGAAAGTAGCCCCTGGCAAAAAAGCAATTTCTCACTGGGGTGGCCCACAGAGCTGCCATCTGCTTCTCACCTGAGGTTTGGCCTAGAAGTGACAGCTCTCCAGGGAGAAAACATGATGGCTTTTGCAGCGTTTAGTGGTGAATGCTCACATTCAAAAGTAATTTGGAGATGTGTAGGCAACGAAGGAGGGTTAATATCACAGTGGGGCTCAATTTTTAGCACTTTGTAGCACAAGCATATGTCTACAGGGCACCAAAAGTGTCTAGATAAAAAGGGGGGGAAATTCACTTCATCATCCAGATGTTAAGGTTTTACAACATTAACTGAAATTTTCACTTTTCATCCATTATTCTTCAGTCTCAGTTTCAAGTTCCCGAACGAGGTTAGTGAGTGATTCAGGAAATCCCCTCCTCCTGTAGCCAACAATTCATTGCTCATGTTACTCTCTAAGGAGCCATGTGAATTATGGCTAATTGGTTCCGGCAGGGTCTGCTGAGGCCCTGGGCCCAGAAAATGGGTAGGAGTTCAATAAAAGGCATTCTGGGTTATATTGTTGATTTAAGATTTGTTGAAATTATTTTTCACATTCATATTATGGCATGGAAATTAATTTTGCCTGACTGAATGTTGTTTGAAAGGCAATTTAATGTAAGTGAAGAGATTGTTTTTGTCTTCACATAATACATGACAGCATCTATCTTGGATCTTGGCTAGAAATTGCAATCCAGTTTTCCCTCCTAAAAACTTCATTTACCCTAGTGTTGGAGGCTGACTGCACAAGACATCCACCCTGATCCCCGGTCCCCATTCTTCTCCTCTCTCCTGCCTTCCATTCTCATCCCCTTCTTTGCACCTCTCTTCCCATCTCTGTCCTTTTACACCTATTTTCTAACTACCACTCTTCTTCCCTCTTGTTCTTTCTTAATTTTAAAAGGAAAAAGAAAAGATCTTTTTCCTTCTGGGCTCTGTGTCCTTTCTTGAATTCATTTCTTTGGAGCATCCCTTAAAAAGTCTCTGATCTAAATGTCCTTTGCCCTGAGAACCAAGAATGCTCAGAGCCCCTGAGCCACCACTCAGGTGCCACAAGCACCTTGGAAAGCAGCGAGGGTGAAATGTGTATAGGCATGGAGCCAATCTGCCCGGGCTGGGATGCCTGCCCACCCTGGTGACATGTGTGGCTGTGGCCACATGATTCAGCCTCTCTCTAAGCTTCTGTTTGCCCACAGTGAAATGGAGGCAATAGCAGTGTTAACCTCATCAGATGGATGCTTCTCATATTGTGAGTGGCCAATATAATTATTCTGAAGTGATTTATCTTTGATAGGACTCTCTTCATCAAAGAATAGTTGAACAAGGAGTTAAGATAAACTGGCCTCTCAAAAATTTCAATTGTCCCCCTTATCTGGTGGCCTAGGTTTAAAAGCATGGCTATGTAAAGATGAATTCTATACAGAGATCGATTAATGACTGACCTCAGGCAATGCCAGTGTTGCCTGGCAACACTGTGATGGGGACAGTATTGGCTCACTTGTGATTTGCTCTTTATGTTGCAGGTATTATATGATGCTTCTGGGGTTCTTGAGAAAAACAGAGACACTCTCCCTGCTGATGTGGTGGTCATACTGAGGGCATCAGAAAACCAGCTTCTCCAGCAACTCTTCTCAATCCCTTTGACTAAAACAGGTACTGGAGGGACTTCCCTGGTGGTCCAGTGGTTGGGACACCATGATGCCACTGGTCAGGGAACTAAGATCCTTCATGCAATGTGGCATGACCACAAAGAATAAATTAAAAATTTTAAAAAGACAACAATCAACAACAACAACAAAAAATTGGGTACTTGTAACGTCTCTGACAGCCCTAGGCCTGCCTCATGCTTCTACAAGCCTTGCTGGGGTTTTCTCGTTCATGTCTAAATACCACCAGGGCAGTGCTACTAACATTTTGAAATTTGAGCAGGGGTAAAAGTCTATTCACCTGAGTTCAAGAAAAAGAAAGTGATTATTTCTTTTGCATTTAACTGCACAGCATCAGCCTATATATACATGTGTGTACACACGCACTTTCCATAGCATCAGTTTTTAGACTTCTCATTTTCTCTGCATGATTCCTTTCATTCTTCCATTTATAGAAGTGCATGTTGGGACTTTCCTGGCGGTGCAGTGGTCAGGGCTCCATGCTTCTCCTGCAGTGGGCACGGGTTTGACCCCTGGGTAGGGAACTATAATCCTGCAAGCCACATTGTGTGGCCAATAAAAAAAATTAAAATAAAAACATGTATTATTATGCACTCAGTCACTCAGTCATGTCCAACTCTTTGTGACCCCATGGACCATAGCCCTCTAGGCTCCCTTATCCATGGACTTCTCCAGGCAAGAATACTGGAGTGGGTTGCCATGCCCTCCTCCAAGGGATCTTCCTGACACAGGATTTGAACCTATGTCTCTTATGTCTCCTGCATTGGCAGGCGGATTCTTTACCACTAGCGCCACCAGGGAAGCCCATAGTTTATATTATCATAAGTAAGTGTTAGTCGCTCAGTCATGCCCGACTCTTTGTGACCCCATGGACTGCAGCCCACCAGGCTCCTCTGTCCATGAGATTTTCCAGGCAAGGATATTGGAGTGGGTTGCCATTTACTTCTCCAGGGGATCTTCCCAACCCAGGGATCGAACCCAGGTCTCCTGCACTGCAGGCAGATTCTTAACCGACTGAGCTACAAAGGAAGCCCATGCTGCTGCTAAGTCACTTCAGTCGTGTCCGACTATGTGTGACCCCACAGATGGCAACCCACCAGGCTCCCCTATCCCTGGGATCCTCCAGGCAAGAATACTGGAGTGGGTTGCCATTTCCTTCTCCAATGCATGGAAGTGAAAAGTGAAAGTGAAGTCGTTCAGTCGTATCTGATTCCTAGCAACCCCACGGACTGCAGCCTACCAGGCTCCTCTGTCCATGGGATTTTCCAGGCAAGAGTACTGGAGTGGGGTGCCATTGGTTCATGCTAAATGCTTTAGGATGGTCTTGGTTTACCTAGAATTATTGAGAAGATTATTTCTATTTATGTATGATTTCAAGTAATGGGACTGGGGCCAATCAGAGTCATCCAGTCAGGCAGTCCTGAAAAGTTACCTGGTCCAACTTCCCACTTAGTCATCGACTAAGCCCACCACTGTTTCTAACCAACTTGGAACAGATGTGTCACTGGCCTATATTCACAGCCTTTGTCTCCTTAGAGTCAGCTTCTGTGTAGTTGTTAAGTCGGGCCTCATTCAGGATTAGGAGGCCAAAAGATGGACCATCCTAGTCTTTACTGTTTTACCCAATGGGTTCTAACTGGGTCACGCGCCTTTGATTTATCTGGGATTCTGCTGCTGTTGGCTGGGCAACAGACTTGAGCTTCCCATAGCTCTCCTCTCAAGGGCCTTATGTTTTTGAGGCTATGTCTGGAAAGAGCTACTTTTAAAAAAGGAGGCAGAGAACCTCTTTATCATTGTTCATAATTTCTTTTTCTTTTCGTGTCCCTTGTCTGATCATTGGCATTGTGTCTAGCTCGGAGCCTATGCAAGCTAAAAGAGAGTGGTTGCCAGGTCTGAATTTTAGCAACGTGCACAGGAAAGAAAAGCTTACTTAAGAAAAAAGTCACAGTCTACAACCTTTGCTTCATCTTTACTTTGAAACCAGCTTTTAACTTTTTTTAAACATGCTCCCTTAAGAATAGTAGAGTGCCCCCCCGAAGGCTGCCCTCCAGCTTCTTCTCCAGACCTCCCTTGGAAACAGCCAGGATTTGGTTTTATTATCAACTTCTGGGAGAGTGGGCAGCTGTGGGCTGAGCTGGGGCTCCCTCACCAGAGACTGAGGGGTATGCTCACTAGGTGACTCTGCAGAGTCAAAGAGGCAGCCATTTTTTAATAGGAGACATCCTCTTTGAAATAAAATATATCCAAGTGACTTGTTAGCTAGCATTTATACCCTCCTGTATATAAGAGTAATGACTTGTCAAATCCATTGACAATTTTGGAATTTCAAATTTTTCGATCTTTGGCAAAATAAAAACAAGTTCAAGTCTTGGCCACTGGGTGGCGCTGTGCCAGAAGTCATGCTCTGCAGCAGCCACTGCTGCCCGTGATCGCCTAAAAGCTGGGGAGGAACAAAAACAAACAGATATCCTCTGCTTCTTTTTGCTTTTCTCTGAAACAACTTTCCTCCTGTCTTATAACCTCTGAATCTTGCCTTGAAACTGCACCCTACACCACCTGGAGGAAACAAAAGAGAGAACTGAGACGAGAACAAACATGTTTTCCTGACAAGCTTCCTTGTATTCTTGAGTTGTATATTATGCATAATAATTTCTTTTGAAATCCTTAGCTTTGCTTTTCTCCACATTTTGAGTATAATTATGAAAACTTTAGTAAGCACGATTCTGTTTTCTTTTTCTGAAATTATTCTTGGAAAAAATACCTTCAATCAACAAACATTCATTGAAGAGTTGCTAAAAAACAAGGCACTGTATAGGCAGTAAATTGGAATATAATGTGGCTTTGCCCTAAAAGCAACTGGAACTTTCTTTTACCTTCACTTTCTACCTAGAATTGAGCACTAATTTATCTCATTATGACAATATTTGCCTTCAAATCTCAGTTTTAAAGAGATTGTATATCCTCTGTTGAAAGTCTGAACGTTAATTAAGCTTCTAAAGTTTAAAAGTGTCACATTCTATACTTTTTGGTTTTACTATATTACATCCCTTGAAAGTAGAAAAACCCAACTGGACAGAAAAGGTTGTATTGTGTTTGCTAAAAATACAAACGCTTATTTCCAGCACATACCCTTTAGGAAGGGCAGTGTGGCTGTCCATCTCAGCATTGGGGCTGGAAGTGAGATCCCACACATCCTAGCATTTTGCAAGAGAATATATATGTGTTAGTCGTTCAGTCGTGTCCGACTCTTTGAACCCCATGGACTGTAGCTCACCAGGCTCCTCTATTCATGGAATTTTCCAGGCAAGAATACTAGAGTGGTTTGCTATTCCCTTCTCCAGAGGATCTTCCTGACCCAGGAATCAAACCTGGGTCCCTCACATTGTAGGCAGATTCTTTACTGATGGAGCTACCAGGGAGCTTCCCTTGCAAGAAAATATGCTAGTATTTTCAGTGCGTGAGAAACTATTTTCTTGGTCATTTAAATTTTTATTTATCCTGCTTGAAACACTTAAAGGGGGCATTAGTTCAATGAGCATAGATATTATGGGCAATTACTTTACGAATTTCTTTTAGGGGATGAACTACAGAGAGGAAGGAGAAAGGTCAAAGATTGGAAGCCTTGGAGGCTATTAACCCCAAACTTTAAAAAGAGGTCCAGCGTTTGGCTCCTCAGTTTCAAGAAGAGAGACTGCCAAGGGGAGTTTGGCAATACTCTGGTTCCTGGTCTTGGTGGTGACTACATGGATATTGGCTTTATAATATTCATTATGCTGTACGTTTATATTTTGGATACTTTTTTACACATGCAATCAATTTCATAATAATACTTGTTTCCCCCAAAGGATAGAGAAAGTGAAAGTGAAGTCGCTCAGTCGTGTCCAACTCTTTGGGACCCCGTGGACTATAGCCTACCAGGCTTCTCCGTCCATGGGATTCTCCAGGCAAGAATACTGGAGTGGGTTACCATTTCCTTCTCCAGGGGATCTTCCCGACCCAGAGATCCAACCTGGGTTTCCCGCATTGTAGGCAGATGCTTTAACCTCTGAGCCAAGAGATGGTATCTTAAAATGCCTCCTCTCCCAGGACTGCTGGGCGGGTGACAATCCCTTCATTAGTGTATTTCAAACAGAAGTATCAGCACTTGGTTTAATCTCTTATCAAGGTTAAGAGGATTAACCTCTGGGTGTGTTTGTGTAAAACTATAATATAAAATCAGAGAGAGTACTCCAGTTGGCATTTTCCTTTCTCCTGCACCCACCTTCCTGTTCACTGAAAAGGTTATAAAACATGGAGCATGAGATCATGAGGTTCAGGGTCCTCAGCTTCTCCCAGGTTGCTGCAGTGCCCTTCCCAGCAGCTGTTTCTGTGGGCACCCAGCTGTGCCTGGTGTGGAATCACCTCTGCCTGATGGGTGCCTTCTTGTTCTGAGATGCCCAGTGACCATCAGATAAACAGGCAGCTATAGTCAGTAAAGATCCTCTCTCTTCCCCTCTTTGCTTTTGCAACCACTCTTTGGCCACTTCAGACGTGATAAAATTTTCTTTGTAATCCTTCCTTTTGATAAGAAATTCTCTGAAGACTTTATATGTGAAAATTTGTTGTGGCAGCAACACTGCTTTCCAACCCTTCAGCTGGGACTTTTCAAACTAATGATCCAGGTAGAAAAACATTAAAAGGAAAGATGTTATAACATGGTTTCATGGCCTATTTTCCTGTTTGGGGAATATTCCACTTGCTACAAGTAAACTAGAGAAAAGTTCAAAAGGCTCAGGGGAGGAAAGAGAAGAGGAGGTTTCAAAAAGAACTTGAAAAATCCATTTCTGTCTTTGAATCATGAATTTTGATTTTCAAATGGGAGTTTGGGGTTTTAAAAGAATTAGGAACTTTGGAGAAGCTAGGGGAAAAAAAAAAACAAGAGTAAAACTAGAGAGTTATTCTCTGAGCCTCAGAGTCTGGTTTTGCTTCAAAATCTGGAACTGAGTTTTTTTATACTGTTGCCTTCTCTCTGAGGGTTCTGAGGTTTCCTCTCTTGGAATATGCAAGTAAAAATCAATGGTAAATTCTATCTTGACTTCATTGGCTCCCCTTATAATTTGGAGAGGGGACAAGACGAGCCCCCCCATTGTATCTGCAGAGCTTTGTAATACCCTGCTGAAATCCTTGCTGTGAATTGCCTGATCCTGATTCTGTAACTCCCCAAATTAACAGCATTAAGGTCGTAAGGGGATGCCTTTTTGTAACCATCTCTCAGAGTTCTCATTTTCCACTTCTGGCTCTTTTTCCATTCTGGCAGTTCAGCGTATGAGTCTGGCAAGATGAGCTGACTCTAGGTGACAAAGTTCCAAGTCACAGACGTGGACAGTGCTTGGCCCTTCCTGAAATGGAGGAAGGCCCGAATAAGCCAACCCTGTTCGGGAGCCCTGCTGACTCATTTCCTCCTCGAACAGAGACCTGCCCTTTTCTTCTAATTTGGGAGTGCATCTCAGTCAACCGATAATATATATTTATCATCTTTCTATTAATAGATATGGTGCTATGCCTAGGTGCTTTTTAGAAGGAATAAAAGAAAATCCCAGCCAGAATAGGCTGACAGAGAAAGAGTGCTAAGTCCTAAAATGTATAAAGGATGCACAACATCCTGTGTGCAGCAATATATGGGGGGTGCATATAGGCACTGTATCTATACAGTAAAAATAGAAGGAAAAGTCATGGAAATATCATAAGTCAGAGTAGGGAAAGAGTTCTCTTAACTAAGAAAGGCTTCTTGGAAGAGATTTTTCCCCCCCCAATAGACTAGAGAAAATTGAACAGTCTGGTGTAATGAGGCATTCTGCACCAGGGTGTACAGCCCTGGAAATGAGGGGAGGTGGCGGGGGGTGAATAAGTGAACAGGACAAAGAGGAAAGGACTCGGGGCAGAGAGAAAAGTGAAATGAAGCGAAAGTTGCTCAGTTGTGTCCAGGCCAGAATACCGGAGTGGGTAGCTGTTCCCTTCTCCAGGGGATCTTCCCAACCCTGGGATCGAACCCAGGTCTCCCGCATTGCAGGTGGATTCTTTACCAGCTGAGCCAACAGGGAAGGGGAAGCAAATGGAAGAACAATAGTGGGCTCCTGATGCTGATCCGAAATGCTCAGGGTCGGGGGCAAGGTGGACTTCTGCAGGGACAGCTTTAGGGTGAGAAAGGAAAACTTAAATAGGGTGTTAAAGACTAATTAGAGAGAACCAGGGTGCCCCAAGGAGTCTATGTGGAGCTCTGTGTGAAGAGATGCTCAATAAATACTTTCACATTCTACGTTTAGATCTAGCATGAGTTATTTTTTATATAAGGTGTGAGATAGAGACTTTTTTTTTTTCATAAATATGTCTAGTTATTCCAAAACCATTTATTGAAATGACTGTCTTCTCCACTGATTGCTTTTACATTTGTCGAAAACCAATTGGTTATGTGTGTGGGTCTGTTTCATTGGTATGTGTCTAACTCATGGATGCCACAATGTCTTCACTCATAGCTTTACAGTAAATCTTAGGAGCACATAGTGTGATTGCCTCGGATTTATTCTTCTTTTTCAAAAACTTTTTGGCTATTCCAGTTTGTTTGTCTTTACATGTAAACTTTAAAAACAGCTTATCTATATCTATAGAAAGGCCTACTGGGATTCTGATTGCTGTTGCATGAAATCTATGGGTCAATTCAGGAAGAATTTTTATGTTTACTACAATGAGTCTTTCAGCCTATGAACACACCATGTCTGTTTATTTGGATTCTCTTTGATTTCTTTAATTAGTATTTTGTTTTCACATGCAGATCTTGTACATGTTTTGTTAGATTTATATCTCAGTATTTCAGTTTTGGGAACTAGTATTGTTCTATTTGGAGAAGGCAACGGCACCCCACTCCAGTATTCTTGCCTGGAAAATCCCATGGATGGAGGAGCCTGGTAGGCTGCAGTCCATGGGGTCACTAAGAGTCAGACACGACTGAGAGACTTTACTTTCACTTTTCACTTTCATGCATTGGAGAAGGAAATGGCAACCCACTGCAGTGTTCGTGCCTGGAGAATCCCAGGGACGGGGGAGCCTGGTGGGCTGTCATCTATGGGGTCGCACAGAGTCGGACACGACTGAAGCGACTTAGCAGCAGCAGCAGCAGCATTGTTCTATTCTACCATAGGATTTTGTGGATTGACCTTGTCTTAAAGGACCTTGCTAAACTCACTTGTTAGTTCTAGGAGTTCTGTTTGATTTTGTTTTTGCAGATTTCTTGGGGTTTCTACATAGACAGTCATGTTATCTGTTAATGAGAACCCTTCTTTATTTTTCTTTCCAATCTTACACCATTCATTTCTTTTTCTTGCCTTGTTTGGCTATGACTTTCAGTATATAGCTGGATGGAAGGGGTGAGAGGAAACGTCTTGCTTTGTTCTGGATCTTGGGGTAGAGCATCCACTCTTTCACCGTTAAGTATGGTGCTGGCTGTGGTTATTATGTAGGTGCCCTTTCACTTGCTATCCCCTCTGTGTGGATATTTCCCCCAAGACATACCCATACCCATTGCACTTTCTTCAGGTCTTTTCTCAAAATCTACTTTCCCTGGCTACCTTGGTAAAAAATTTCAACCTACTGAATACTTATAAATCCATTTCCTGTTTTATCTTTTTCCTTAGCACTTATCACGACCTAACTTACTATATATAATTTACTTGTTTATTGTCTGTCTTCCTCCAGTATAAAGTAAGTATCTAGATAGCAGGAATTTTGTCTGGTTTGTCCATTACTGTCTCTTCAAAGTTTTAGCAATACCTAGTATATGGTAGCCACTCTCTATGTATTTGCTGAGTAAATGAATGGATGGTTGAACCAAATCTACCCATCTTCCTGCGTCTGTTCCCATTTTGTTTTCCTGCTAATCTAAATGACTGAACCATCCTTACTGTCATTACAAGCGACTCTCTGTTTGCCTCTTCATTCCCTTCCTCACCTTCACAAGGGCTTTCATCCCGCAATTATTTCTCCTCTCTTCTGCATCAGCTATTTATTCCTCTTAATGTGGTCATCCTCATCAACATAGTATCTTCTGTCTTTTTGACTGCTTGTTATGGGTTGAATTGTGTCTCCCTCCCCAAAAATATGTATGTTGAAATCCAAACTCCTAGTTCATCAGGATGTGACTCTGTTTGGAAATAGGGCCCTTGCAGAAGCAATTGAGGTAAAATGGAGTCACCAAGATGGGCCCTATGCCAGTATGACTGGTGTCCTTATTAAAAAGGAAAATTTGGACAGAGTCACACAGAGAATGTCAGGTGAAGATGAAGTCAGAGAGCAAGGCGGTGCCTCTACAGCCCCTCTCTCCTGCATCTCCTAACCAAACTCTGCTTCTGCTCTCTCCTCACCCAGCCTGACAGCTAAACAGTCGTCTTTCTAGGAATAGAAATGTGATGATGTCACCGCCCTGCTTAAAGCCTCCCATGGCTCCTCATCACACCTAAAATAAAATCCAGACTCCTTTGCTTACCTGAAACTCTTAACGTAAAGTCCCCATCTTCTTGAACTCTTTCCCTCCCTCTCTGCCTTCATTCTGTTCCTCAGACAGTCCAAGCCTTTTCCTGACTCAGCACCCGCTGCTCACTCTGCCTGGGACATTCTTTGCCCAGATCTTTACAGATCTATCCTTGTGATCCAGAATTTAGCTTAAACGTCACTACCAAAGAGAGGCCTCCTCTGTCTACCCAATGGATGAGAGCCCCCTGCTTCCCCACCCACTCTGTCATGACACCCTGTTTAATTGTCTCCATCAGGAGCTGACATAATCTTGTCTGTCTCTCTTCTATGACCTGCCCCCTACCCTCCTTTCCTAATGCATAGTGAGTCCTAGTAAATATTTGTCAAATAACTCACTAACTCCTGCACGGTAGAAAATCTAAAGGTAAAATCCAATTCTTGACTTCTAATCTGTGTTAGTTTCCTAGGGCTGACATAACGGGGCACCACAGACAAAACATAACTTAAAGGTACTGTCTCACAATTATGGAGGGTAGACGTTCACGATCAAGATGTGTGCAGGTTTGGTTTCTTCTGAGACCTCTCTCTTTGGCTTGTAGTTTTCTGCCTTCTCAGGGCTCTCACATGGTCACGCCTTGGTCTGTGTGTACACTGTCTGTGTCCTCTTATAAGGATGCCGGTCATCTTGGATTGAGACCCACCTGTATGACTTCATTTGCCCTGAATCACCTTTTAAAGGTTCTATGTCCAAAGGTGGTCACCTTCCGAGGGACTGAGCGTTAGGACTTGAACATATGAACTCAGTGTGCAGGAGGGGGGCTACAATTTAGCCCATGCCGCTGCTGCTAAGTTGCTTCAGTCGTGTCCGACCCTGTGCGACCCATAGACGGCAGCCCACCAGGCTCCCCCGTCCCTGGGATTCTCCAGGCAAGAACACTGGAGTGGGTTGCCATGTCCTTCTCCAATGCATGAAAGTGAAAAGTGAAAGTGAAGTCACTCAGTGATGTTTTGACTCTTAGCGACACCATGGACTGCAGCCCATCAGGCTCCTCCATCCATGGGGTTTTCCAGGCAAGAGTACTGGAGTGGGGTGCCAGCAATTTAGCCCATAGCAGACCACTAATTGGAGAAGGCAATGGCAACCCACTCCAGTACTCTTGCCTGGAAAATCGCATGGACAGGGGAACCTGGTGGGCTGCCGTCTATGGGGTCGCACAGAGTCAGACACGACTGAAGCGACTTAGCAGCAGCAGCAGCAGTAGAATCACTAATTGTTGCAGGAGCTGTTTCATATTAGCCCCCTTACCAGGGGGCATGTGAGGCCACCACTTTTTCCTACAAAGCCCAGGGACTATTCTGTTTACCCAGAGAGAGTTTACAGCCTCACCCAGTCAAAGAGATCTCTGCCCGCTCTCCTTTCCTTCATCCCTCCTCCCACACCAGAGCAGCCAGTTCAGAGCAGACTTATGGGAGACAGGCCTCCTTCAAGTCCTGGAGGTATCCAGCCTGGAGGGAAAGGGGCAGTGGGAAAAAAAGCTTTGACTTGAGGTGATTTTAAAGGTCAAAAACAAATAAGAAGGAATCTTCAAGTCCAAAAGTAATCTCTAATAACAGAAAATCTGTGACGTGGAGCTAAAATATAGTTAAGGGAGCTGCCATCCTCAAAGAAAGGAGAGGTAACAGCATGGATGGGGACGTAACAGGGAAAAGTGGAGCTGTTTCTTGTTTATCCCCAATACACTGAAATCCCTGGGTGTAAGTTTCATGAGGATAGGATTTTGTCCATTTAGTAGACTCCTCTTTCTAGCTCCTAGAGAGGTGCTGGGCACATGGGAGATGCTCAGGAGAGTCTGTCTGTTCAGGCAGGGAGTGTACTTTGAGAACGGATTTCCCTCATGGTCTTGAGAGCACTTGAAACACATCAGAAATGTGTGTGAGTCGTCCTGATTTATGGTGCTGACAGGGAGCCCACCAACGTGAGAGATTTGTTTTAACAAGTTGTGAAATTCAGAGCTCCATCTAGAGCTCTGGATTTGGAATCTGGAGAGACAAATGTGATGCCCTGTTAGGACTCAGGTTCTAGAGAAGTGCAGATAGACTTGTAGTTACATCCAGCTGAGATTGATTGCCAGCCCCTTTCCTTATGTGGAGTGGGCAGGGTAGGGCTTTCTCAGAAGCAAGCAGCACACTCATGCTTAAAGCACAGAGTGTACTTTGCTGGGAAGCACGAGATCCATGTTTTCTCTTAGAAACCTCGCTGCCCTGGGGACTCTGGGTGCGTGTGAAGTCACACTCCCTTCTATTGCTGCCGCAGCCGGCTGGAGAACAGAAGGCCTCTGCTGTCAGTTTCCATGAGGAACAGTGTCCCCTTCTACCCTTTACAGAGGGTCCTGGCAGCAGCTGAACCATCCCAGGAGAGACCTGACACCTTCCTACGTCTCCCTTTGTTAATGGTTTTCAGCCCTCGTCTAGAAGAATCACTGGTTGTCTTTGTTAGACTTGTTGAGGACAAAATGGGTGTGTGGTATGGTTGTGGGAGGAAGAGAGCATCTCTTGAAATTCTTTTGTTTTCCTTTTCCCTGAATGCCTTCAGGTTTTGAGTTGTATTCTCCAAGTACTGTTTTTCTTTTTGCTTGTTTATTCATTTGTCTCTTTGTTCACATGTAAGCAGCTTAAAATTTTCTTTCCTTTTAAAAAGTCTACCTGCAGTTTGTTCTACCCTATCAGCTGTGTGGAGAAGGCAATGGCACCCCACTCCAGTAATGTTGCCTGGAAAAATCCCATGGATGGAGGAGCCTGGTAGGCTGCAGTCCATGGGTCACGAAGAGTTGGACACGACTGAGCGACTTCACTTTCACTTTTCACTTTCATGCTTTGGAGAAGGAAATGGCAACCCACTCCAGTGTTCTTGCCTGGAGAATCCCAGGGACGGCGGAGCCTGGTGGGGTGCCATCTCTGGGGTCACACAGAGTCAAACACAACTGAAGCGACTTAGCAGCAGCGGCAGCTGTGATGGAGTAACAAGCCATGGATTGTAAGTCAGTAGACAAGCTGAGCTCCACCTGAGTTGGTACTTTGCATCCACTGGGTTTAATTCAGTTCTCTGAACAAGCTTCCCATCTGCAAAGTGAAAGCTTTGCATGAACAAGAACCTCTCTATTAGAAGGAAGCTTAAGATCAAACAGACCAACCTCTAGTGACTCCGTGGCCAGATTTTGTCTGCAGTTACTGTGGTTTGACTTCCCTGGTGGCTCAGGCGGTAAAGAGTCTGCCTACAAGGAGGGAGACCTGGGTTCAGTCCTGGGTCAGGTAGATCTCCTGGAGAAGGAAATGGCAACCCACTCCAGTATTCTTGCCTGGAAAATCCCATGGACGGAGGAGCCTGGTGGGCTATAGTCCATGGGGTTGCAAAGAGTTGGACACGACTGAGCAACTTCCCTTTTTTTCACTGTGGTTTGAAAGCTCTCACTGGGCTCTCTTCTGTTCTTTGGTCTATTGCACCATGCTGTCCAGTGGGAAAGAAAATGTTACAGGAGCCACATTTTAAAAAGTAAAAAGAAACATGCCTTAGTCCATTTGGGCTGCTATAACAAAATATTAGAGACTGGGTGGCTAATAAACAGCAGAAATTTAGTTCTCACAGTTCCAGAGGGTGAAAAGTCTAAGATCAAGCCACCAACAGAGTTTATGATTGACGAGGGACCATGTCCTGGTTCATAGTTGGCTGTCTTCTCACTGTGTCTTCAGATGGCCGAAGAGGTGAAGGAACTCTCTAGGGCCTCTTTTATGAGAAAACAGATCTTATTGATGCGGGCTCTGCTTCTGCGAATCACCTAATTAACTCCCAAAGGCCCTACCGCCAAATATCATCACATTAGAGGCCCGGACTTAGTGTATGAATTTGTGTGTGTAGGGGACGGGGGACACAAACATTTAGTCTACAGCACAGAAAACATTAATTTTACTAATATATCTTTACTCATGATATCAAAATATTATCATTCAACATTGTAATCAATATAAAATTATTGAGATGCCTTACTTTTTCTGTTTTACTAAGTCTTTGAAGTCTGGTGTGTATTTTTTGCTCATGGTGCATCTCATTTCGGACAAGCCACACAGTTCACATGTAGTGCAGCCACTACATTGAATAACATGGCTTCAGAGAGCTGCTGCCCTGGCCACAGATGCGCCTCATTTCTGCCCTCAAAGAGAACTGAAGAAATGCCAAAGAGCCCTTCTTCTTGCTCGTCCTTCCAAAGAAAATAAATACTTCTTTCTTCATAAAGTAATATTTTATTACATTCATACTTCAGCCTATTTCCCAGTGTGTGAGAAAAGTCATTGTTCTGGATTTGCAGAGCTCCAGCACAAGCCTGTTAAAAGTTCCCGTGGCTCTCTTTGCCGAGATAGAAAGGTCCCATATTATCAGCATCAAGAGCGATGTTTTCCAACATGTGTTTCATAAAACTTAGGTTTGTGAGATGTGATGAGGTGTGATGTGAAGAAATTTCCATGGTAGAAAGTGTGGGGAATACTAAGTATGAAATTCCAATAAGTATCTTTATTGCAGAAATACCGAGAGATGGCTCGCATGTATAGATCTTCTGAAACCAGTAAGATGCTTCAAAAAGCATCTTGAGGATCAAGAGTCAAGTGGCACTCAATGAGGCAATGCTGTTCGGAAAATTTTCTCCCTGAGTCTTTCTTTTCCAGGGCAATCTTCCAGTGTGGCTCTTAAATCCATTTCCAAAAGTTTCTCATACTTTCCTAGCTCTAGGGACCCTGTTCCTACTATGTCCTTGAAAAACAAAAACTAAAATAACCTTCTCTGATGAGTTATAATATAATGGCTCTAATATTGGGAAAGTATCTGTTGTGAATCAGATCCACTATCTTTCCTCAGTCTATTTTAATATACTACTTCTCTCATAGCTCTCACTTGTGACAGTGAATGCACATTTTAGTTTTAAGTGGAAGTACAATTTAGGGCCATTTTATTTCTTTAATGATCTTGGGAAGTACAGCAAATATGGCAGCTTTGATTTTTCAAATGGTCAAAAATGCAAGAAAAACAAATTCTGCTTCTCTCACCAGCATTCCTTCTCATTCATAGAGAAGAAATATGTTCCCATTTAAGATGAAAGGTTCTTTGCATTTATTTCATAGCTCATATTGAGGAAAAGTCTCAAGGCCATTTATAGTTTATTAATTCAAAATCTCTTTATAATGGGGCTTTCAGGTCATCTTCCCTCACCCCTCAACTTACTGGAAGATAACTCGAGGCACTCGAAATCAAGTGAGTTAGAAAACAAAGCCATCATAATTATAATCTCCCTGCTTAGAAATGGATCACAACTTAATGCTTTTTTCCCAGGAATTTGGGTCATGTTAATAAAAACTGTATTTTTCTCTTTAGAACACAATACCAGCTTCTAACAGTCTGGTCCATATGTTAGAAGCATATAAAAGTTAATCATTTTGCTCTGGTGCCAGCATGTTGTGTGCGAAGAGAAGCTGTAAACCACAGCTGTGTGGAGAAACAATTGTGAACTTTACTGGCTTGCACATGTGAGATGTCAGTAAACTAAATAAAATGTCACTTAACTTTACTGGAGAGTTGGAAGTGGGGAAGGAGCATTTAGTAGAGTGGTTCCATTCTTTACATTTCATAAGGACAGTTCAAGTTACATAAAACCCAGATCAACTGTTTTCCAGATGATTAGATTTGGCTTGGTCACAAGGATAATGATTGCTGGGTAATCAATGGAAACTGTGTGCAGTTGACCTGGTTTGGTGTGTAAATGACTAAAAAATTCAGACATCATCTAAAATCAATTGGGTTCAATCAGTTTGGCCAGGGAGCAGGCCCCTCAGTTACTCAGTGGTCTTCCTTGAATATGACCAGAAACCCTGAAATAACCACAAAATCTATAATTAGGCCATCCTAGTTGATGGGCTCTCAGCATCACTGCTCCATGCTTTGCACGGTGGGCATCTGACCTTTGGCCATAGGCCTGTATACTCTGCCACCATTTTCTTTCTTAGTGAACTGGGGACATGGCTCACAATGTTGTATTAAATACTTCATTCTACACATTTACCATAGTGCCCACTACATTGTAAGCATTTAATAAATGTTAGTAGTATTTTCCCAGGTGAAGCTTGTAGTATAGAACCCACCTGCCAATACAGGAGATGTAAGAGATGCAGTTTCTATCCCTGGGTTGGAAAGATCCCCTGGAGGAGGGCACAGCAACCCACTCCAGTGTTCTTGCCTGGAGCATCCCAGGAACAGAAGATGTAACCTAGCAGGTTACAGTCTATAGGATCACAAAGAGCTGGACATGACTGAAGCGATTTAGCATGCAATAAATGTTAGTATTTAAATATTATTAACTCTTTTCTGATCCAGAGTAGAGAGGCGAATATAGAGCAAAATAAGTGGATTTCTACATATATTTCCTTATCTCTGATCGGTTTTTTAAAAAGACAGTAAATAAAATTATATAGTACTATGAGTCCTCCTTCCTTCTTTCCTTCCTTTCCTCCTTCCTTCCTTTTTCTCTTTCTTTCTGTTGAGTGTTTGTGATTTCTCTGTTTTGAAAATAGTATCTTAAGAATATAAACAGGAAAGAATAAAATAAACCCTCAAATCTTACATCCTCAGTTTATTTTCTTTTCTAGTCATCCAATCCAACATTTAATAAGGTTCTAGGCAATAGAAAATTGTATAGTCTATAAAACTCTGATTAGCCAAAACCTCTAGTTAATAACATTTTGTAAATCTCAAAATATATGCTGAAGAGATGACCACTGAGTCAAGTGATTTAGCTTAAACTAAAACTCTTGGCCGAGTAGGGCTTCTAGGGGTTCCATGTGGCTCTAATCAAATCCCCTATACCAGCAACATCTGCATCTCCACTCACCACTGAAACTCTATTCACTGTAAATTTAACAGAAACGCTTTATTCCCAAAACTCAATAAATGTTCATCCAGCCTTCTGGATGATGAAATCCAAATATTAAGAAGGTAAGTAACTCATTCAAGCCTTCCTACCAAGTAAGTGACAGAGCTGAGAAAAATCCCAGGTGGTCCGACCCTAGCACTCACGGTCTTAACCACTTCACCTCTGCAATCTGGGGCTCCAATAGCTTGAGCAAAGATTCTGAAATATGAAGGGAGTGTGCCATGGCCAGAGAGCAGCATAAAATTCAGGGTACGTGGAGGGAAGTGAGGTGAGCTGCGGCCTACTCCTAAAAGGGCATTGGATGTCATGTTAAATAAATGTAAGGCCACACATATTCACTCATTCGTTCACATATATTAACTGAGTGTCTACTACATGCTAGGTAAATTGTGCTAAGTACCAGGTCTAGAGTAGTAAATAGAATGGACTTAGTGCCTGCCCTAAGGGAGCTTAGACTCCAGTGAGGAGTCACAGACAGTGTTATAATTAGATTCATGGGTAGCTTTCAGTGTCACATCAAGGAACATTTTTGGCTTTGATGAGACATTTTCTGCTCATCTATGGTGCTCTACTAACTGTGTAAAATGGTTCACAGTCCATTGCTATTTCTTTGGAATAATGAGTGTTTCTTTTTGGATGACTGAAAGAAGAATCTGTGATACTGAAGTTTGCCAAGAGGTAGTAGATATGATCCACCTATAAGGCAAGGGTAGGAATCATTTGAAATGTAGTTCCAGTGAATTATACCATGTTCAATAAACTTTTTTTTTTTTAGCACCTACTATTTGTAGAGTGGGCTTCCCTGGTGGCTCAGACAGTAAAGAATCTGCCCACAATGTGGGAGACCTCAGTTTGATCCCTGGTCGGGAAGCTCCCCTGGAGAAGAGAATGGCAACCCATTCCAGTATTCTTGCCTGGAGAATTCCATGGACAGAGGAACCTGGCAAGCTACAGTCCATAGGGTTGCAGAGGCTACAACTGAGCAACTAACCACACACACACATTTGTAGAGCTCTTCACAAGTCTTGTAGAAGGTGCTGAAGAAATAATTTTTGAATTAATGAATGAGAATAGAAATATTTAGAATAGAAATATTTAGTGCCTGGCTTCAGAGATCTTGTAACTGGTATAAGGAAAAAAGCCATTTCTAAAGACGAATACCAATATAAGGTAAAATATTTGCATTGACTTAAAAGGACTCAGACACATATCCATTGACTACCTGAAGCCTTTAGAATTAGTACAGAATTGTGATGCTTGTAGAGTTCCTTTATCAGAGAATAGGATAAGATTTTAATTAAGGGAGATTTGGACATCAACAGTTATTCTGAATGCTGTGTCACAGTTTCATAAAGCCAAGTTCTCAGAAACAGCAATCAGTTCAGTTCAGTTCAGTCCCTCAGTTGTGTCCAACTCTTTGCGACCCCATGGATTGCAGCATGCCAAGCCTCCCTGTCCATCACCAACTCCTGGAGTTTACTCAAACTTATGTCCATTGGGTTGGTGATGCAATGCAACTATCTCATCCTCTGTCATCCCCTTCTCCTCCTGCCTTCAATCTTTCCCAGCATCAGGGTCTTTTCAAATGAGTCAGCTCTTTGCATCAGGTGTCCAGAGTACTGGAGTCTCAGCTTCAGCATCAGTACCTCCAAAGAATATTCAGGACTGATTTCCTTTAGAATGGACTCGTTGAATCTCCTTGCAATCCAGGGGACTCTCAAGAGTTTTCTCCAACACCACAGTTCAAAAGCGTCACTTCTTTGGTGCTCAGCTTTCTTTATAGTCTCACATCCATACATGACTACTGGAAAAACTGTAGCTTTGACTAGACGGACCTTTGTTGGCAAAGTAATGTCTCTGCTTTTTAATATGCTGTCTAGGTTGATCATAACTTTTCTTCCAAGGAGCAAGCATCTTTTAATTTCATGGCTTCAGTCACCATCTGCAGTGATTTTCAGTTCAGTTCAGTTCAGTCGCTCAGTCGTGTCTGACTCTTTGCGGCCTCATGAATCGCAGCACGCCAGGCCTCCCTGTCCATCACCAACTCCTGGAGTTCACTCAGACTCACGTCCATCGAGTCAGTGATGCCATCCAGCCATCTCATCCTCTGTCGTCCCCTTCTCCTCCTGCCCCCAGTCCCTCCCAGCATCAGAGTCTTTTCCAATGAGTCAACTCTTCGCATGAGGTGGCCAAAGTACTGGAGTTTCAGCTTTAGCATCGTTCCTTCCAAAGAAATCCCAGGGCTGATCTCCTTCAGAGTGGACTGATTGGATCTCCTTGCAGTCCAAGGGACTCTCAAGAGTCTTCTCCAACACCACAGTTCAAAAGCATCAATTCTTCGGTGCTCAGCCTTCTTCACAGTCCAACTCTCACACCCATGCATGACCACAGGAAAAACCATAGCCTTGACTAGACAAACCTTTGTTGGCAAAGTAATGTCTCTGCTTTTGAATATGCTATCTAGGTTGGTCATAACTTTCCTTCCAAGGAGTAAGTGTCTTTTAATTTCATGGCTGCAGTCACTATCTGCAGTGATTTTGGAGCCCCCAAAAATAAAGTCTGACACTGTTTCCACTGTTTCTCCATCTATTTCCCATGAAGTGATGGGACCAGATGCCATGATCTTCGTTTTCTGAATGTTGAGCTTTAAGCCAACTTTTTCACTCTCCACTTTCACTTTCATCAAGAGGCCTAATTAGTTCCTCTTCACTTTCTGCCATAAGGGTGGTGTCATCTGCATATCTGAGGTTATTGATATTTCTCCTAGCAATCTTGATTCCAGTTTGTGCTTCATCCAGCCCAGCATTTCTCATGATGTACTCTGCATATAAGTTAAATAAGCAGGGTGACAATATACAGCCTTGATGTACTCCTTTCCCTATTTGGAACCAGTCTGTTGTTCCATGTCCAGTTCTAACTGTTGCTTCCTGACCTGCATACAGATTTCTCAAGAGGCAGGTCAGGTGGTCTGGTATTCCCATCTCATTAAGAATTTACCAGAGTTTGTTGTGGTCCACACAGTCAAAGGCTTTGGCATAGTCAAAAAAAAAAAAAAAAAACAATGCCTGTACTTAAAAAATAAAACTTACATAAACTTCATCCTTCAGCACTATGACACATATCAGATTCAGTAGAAGAGTCTTTTTGGTCAGTGCCATTTTATGAATCGTAAAAACGAACAAAAATTTGAAAGAGAGAGGAAGGAGAGCAAAAGAAGAGAGTGAGAAATATGTATGTGTTGGTGTCTAGAAAACCTGTGGCACTGTAGCTTAGACACAAGTCACACTGGCCAGGTAGGCCTGTTATAAGCTTTGTTGCCTATAGAGTGTGTCTTTCTCAGTTTGCCTCTCCTTATTTTCTGGAATTTTAAGCAGCTACAGTTTTTCTCCAAGTTCTGCACCTGAATGTTTAGAGTAGGTCTTTGAAAAGGTGTTAGGTGATAATAGTCATTCCTTGAAAGAAAGCAAAATAACTGGTAAGTGAGAAAACTGGACTTGAATACCTATAGACCAAAAGTTAACCTTGAATGCTTTCAGAGTCTCAATCAAAAAAAAAAAAAAAAATGACTTATATAAATGATGGTTGCATTCATATTAGCAATCAGCTTTTCAAAATGACTGGTATTTGCTAATATCCAAACTGAAAGAAGCATAATTTTTCATTTGGAGAATACATACTGTGACGATGCTGAAGATAAGCACCTTTGAAATCACAGAATGTGTTTCAGGGCTTAGTGAAACAAAGGATTTTCTGTCTTGGTGTAGAAATAATTCAGTGAGAGTTAGAGTGACAGGCAAGGAAGGAGTATATTAGTGTAGGACACTTGTAAGAGATGCAAGCAGGCAGGCAAGGCAGTGCTTCCCTGAGAACTTAGTGGCTACATTTTTATAATCAAAGGAAAAATGGGGAGGGTTGGAAAGACCGTATTCTGTATCTTTCTTGAGTAGACATCAAGTTTCTGTCATAAACCACTCCTCCACATTGGGAAAGGGAGTTTTTTTGTCCCTATATGGTCAAACGGAAACTGTCATGCTGCTACAGAAATAGACCAAAAGGCAGTAACATACTAAACTGTGATAAATCATTTCAGGTTTTAATATAATACTACCTTTTCCTGTATTTTTGTTTTTAGTGAATGAGGAGAAGCATGTGCGAGGAATCATTCACTTGCTGAGCTCACTGGGCAGGAGGCACATCTCATTCCACCATTGTTTCACTGTTTTGGGGGTGTGTCTCATGTTTCTGTCACATGGTTTTATTGCTAAGCAAACCTGCTTTCTGGGATGATCTTTAATTTACAGGGGTCTCCTGTACTTTTTCAGTTTAATCACCTACTTTCTTCCTTTACTCTGTCCCTATCACCTTGAATTACTTAATCTTTAAAACATCATTGGGGGGAGCAAAATATTATACCTCTATCCCCTCTCTCATGTATTATGTAGAAGAGTGATATGCAAGTTAGAGATCTGAATAAGCTCACTTTCGCCAAAAAAGCAAAGGAAGTGGAGGAGTAACTGGAAAGAGACCCCAGAAACAGAGCCAGGGTTTGTTTCTCATGGTGATCAGCTGTGAAGAGAGAGTTAGCAAATTAAATATCCTCGCCTCTGTCAAATCATTACTTAAGCTTCCTCAATTTATCTAAGCTGGGCTTCCCAGGAGCTCAGTAAAGAATCTGCCTGCCAATGCAGAGACACAGTTTTGATCCCTGGGTTGGGAAGATCCCCTGGAGAAGGAAATGACAACCCACTCCAGTGTTCTTGCCTGGAAAATCCGATGGACAGAGAAGCCTGGCAGGCTACAGTCCGTGGGGTCACAGAGAGTCTGCTGAGCACAGACACGTGCACTATCATCGCCATCCTCCCCTCTCCTGTTGCTTGCCAGATTGCTAGGAAATAATACATCACGTAGACTTTAGCTTTATCCCCTTTGTTTTGTTCTCTCTTGTTTTCCCTAACTCAGCAGTCTCTTAAAATTTATTTCACAACCATCAATAGACTTTCAGACCTGAATGCAAACCCAACACTCCTTAACCTTTTTTACTCCAGTTCATTTACTATATTAATTTCTTCCCTGAACCCATGATCTTTTTATTGTCTGCATAGTTTTGCCTTTCCTATTTGGCATAATACATTTTCCATTTGGAATAATATAATATCTAGCCTTTTCAGATGACTTTTTTCACTTAGTAATACAGATTTAAAGTTCTTCCAAGTCGTTTCATGATTTCATAGCTCTTTTTTAAGAACAAAATAATCCATTGTCTTAGATATAACTCAGTTTGTTTTTCCATTCACCTACTGACATCTTGGTTACTTCCAATTTTTGGCAACAAATTTCTGTGTGAACATGTTTTCAACTCCTTTGGGTAAATACCAAGGAACATAATTGCTGATCATATGTAAGAGTATGTTTATTTTTATAAGAAGCCACCAATCTGTCTTCCAAAGTAGCTGCCCCATTTTGTATTCCCATAAGCAATGAATGAGAGTTTCTGTTGCTCTACATCCTTGGCAGCATTTAATGATGTCAGTGTTCTGGATTTTGGCTATTTTAGTAGGTGTATAATGGTATCTCATTTTAATTTGCATTTCCCTGATGATCTATAATGTGGAGCATCTTTTCATATGCTTATTTGCCATCTGTGTATCTTCTTTAGTGAGGTTTCTGTTAAAGTATTCGGCCCATTTTAAAATCAGGTTGTTTGTTTTCTCATTGTAGAATTTCAAGAGTTCTTTGTATATTTTGGATAATAGTCCATTGTCAGATGTATCATTTGTGAATTTTCCCCTTGATGTTGCTTTTGATCAATATTGTTTACTGCCCTGACCGACCAGCTCTCTGATTTACAGCCTAGGTAAAGTTTTCACATGCCCTGGCCCCAGATGTCATGCAATCTTTTTTTGGTACCAGGTAAACATTACACTATCCCTTGTAGTCCCATCTCTTAAGAGTCTACCCCTCTTATAGCACATTAGCAGACAGTGATCTAGATTCAGCTGCATAGCACAGAGGATTTGTTCCATGAGTGCCATGGCAAAATGCTGCAGCACACAAGTGGAGGACCGCTCATCTACTCAGACTTCTCATTTGAGGTGTCATACTGTTGAGTCATAGAGACTAGAAGTGATCTAAAGTCAGAGATAGGCTTGGGATAAGAATTCAGGTTTCTCAGTTATGAGTCTAGCATTCTTTTCATTGCTTCCAGGCTAAAGAGGGAGAACTAAATAAGCACTTATAATTTCAAGCACTCAGTCATCATTCTGCAACATGTGAAGTTACCAGCCTCTTGTTTTCTGAAACACTGGGTGGCTTTTTCAGACTTAATTGAAAACATAATGTTATACTTTACATAGAGAAATCCATAACTGACCTACCATCAATAGATAAGTTGTGTTGAGCAGAGCTTCTAGGGAGGGATTTTTTATCCTATTTTATATTATATAAAATATAATATTATATAAAAATATAATTATATCCCTATTTTATATTATGTAAAATATTTTTTATTATTTAGTAATCAGTTTATTCTCTCTTGCCTTGTCATTTAGCCTTAGACTGTGAAATGTGGGTTCCCTGTATTGCAACAACCTGACCCACAAGGGATTTTACTCAAGACTCTGCCCCCTGTAGTAACTAACAAATGTAAGTCCCATAGTGGCTTGTATCCAAACCATTCACCTTTGGCCACATGGTTGGATGAGTAGCTACATAAGGCCACTGGAAGAGCAAAATTAGCTAAGCTTTTGTCTGTGGTCCCACCAGTAACTTATGATGTCTTAATAAAGTCTTCCTTTTCCATGTTTTCTCCCTCCAAAATTCTTTACAAAAGGGTCATTTCTACTCAGTTTTCAGAGCCTCTCCTATGATGACTATTTCTTAAAAATAATTAGCCTGAAATAATACTTATGCTAGAGAGGCATATTTTGGGATGACAAATTCTGCTCCCCTTCATATGCAAACATCTCACCTATGTGAAATAACACATTTATCCAACCATGAGGAAAGTGGACCTGGATTAGTTGTCAGGGAAGAATAGTAACATGAAGGTTTAGAACATAGACAGGGGAGCTTCAATGGGAGTATGGAGAAGGTCTGCTAGGGAGATTTCCAGGGTGGGGCAAGGAAATAGGAAAACTGGTTGTTGGGATAGGGAAGAGACACAGCATTAAAGCCATTTTGACCTTCAGAAGTGGGAATAGGGATGTGAAAAGCCGTGTATGGGACTTCGAATATACCCTTTGGCTAAATTACAGTTTTGTCCAAGACTAGGTTTCATTGGACTCAAAACCACTCTGCTGCATATGGATGTTGCTCTGAGACGGAAATAAATGATGCTTATGTGTGTGAGTACTGGCAGGTATGCGTCTGTGAATGTCATGCTTTTCTCAGTGGCTTAAGTCTTCATGGATAGGTATCAACTGTCTAGGTTCCAGCACTTCTGTGAACACATGTCATGCCACTTGGCAGTCATGGTATTTCCAAGCAAACTCCAAGTGAAACATGTGGGGAAGGCAGACAATACTCAGGGCTTTTCTTAACTAGCTCTGTCTTTATTAAGATAGGCTGAACTGGCAGTTTCCACCCATGTGCAGTAAACTGCAGGAAGCAGGAAGCCTCAGCTCCACTATAGACTGAGTTGAAGGGAAGTCTGGTTGCCTCCTCGACACGTTCTGATGATTTGATGCAGTTGTTTGCTGAGATGACATCCTGTTTATGAGTTTTCAAACTTAAAGAGGAAAGGAGTTATTAGTTTTTCCTCAGCTATACAATTTTAGAATCTCTGGGCCACAGATCTTTAAAGCTGTAGTTCTCATTTTAAATGGAAAAAAAAAAATCAGTGGAAACCTTGGTTTGGCTTCCTTCAAGCAGATAGTGTAAAGGTGTTCATTGTGCAGAAATTCCTTAAATTTCCAGACAAATGCCAGTGAATGCAGAAACGGGGAAAGGTTCCCTTTGGGCATGAAATTTCCCACATACATGATAAAGTCTAGGTTGTGCATTCAGAAGAGAACATTTGCTGTATGTGCGTATCTTTCTTCATTAGAACAGCGTAGAGTACAGGCTGATCTCTTTATTTCTTCCCTCCACAAAACTACAGCCACTTCCATATATACATAAATTACCTGTGTTCTTTTCTTGAGAGATTAAGTAGACTGGGAACTCTTCCACCTCCCCCTTGTCCATTTATTGATATTAACACTCAAAGCCATAGATAAAGGCCAGGAGAGAGTGAAATCTGCAGAACAAAATCTAACATTACCCTTTCTCTCTCCTCCTCCTACAACTGTGTCATTTTCTTGTCACTATTTTAAGTTATCTCAGTGTATCAAATCTGAAACAAGTTCTTGTTATATAGACTTATAGGATAGATCATTATCTAAGTGGTTTTTTAAAAAACATACAAAATACTCTAGTATGTTTTATACAACTACTGAATTTAACCCCTTGCATTTTTATTGATTACAGTGTTATTAACTAAAATGAGAACATTTCATTTACTCCAAGCATCACCCCTGCATAAGTCTGTCCCAAGCTGACCCCCTAAACATTACTCACCCTGCCTGTTATAATTAGACAAAGTAGAGTTCGTTGCTCCCCACAGGAAGGGAGACCACCATCTCTCAAAGCTTTGACAGTGTCTTGGAGAAGGAAAGGCTGGGTCAGAATTTGTTGAGAGGTCAAGTTTGATTTAAGATGAGTCGGAGTGAGAGGGCTTAATTAGAACTGCATAAGGATCACACGAGTAAGTGGAGAGGAATGAAAGAAATTCTTGATGAGGAGTGAAGGGGGAGAGTGAAAGAGCTGGCTTAAAACTAAATATTAAAAAAACTAAGATCATGGCATCTGGCCCCATTACTTCATGGCAAATAGAAGGGGAAAAAGTGAAAGTAGTGACAAATTTCTTCTTCTTGGGCTCTAAAATCACTGCAGATGGTGACTGCAGTCATGAAATCAGAAGGTGATTGCTTCTAGGCAGGAACGCTATGATAAACCTAGACAGTATGTTGAAAAGCAGAGACATTACTCTGCTGACAAAGGTCTGTACAGTCAAGGCTATGGTCTTTCCATGTAATCATGTACAGTTGTGAGAGCCAGACCATAAAGAAGGCAGAGCACCTTCAAACTGTGGTGCTGGAGAAGACTCCTGAAGGTCTCTTGGAAAGCGAGGAGATCAAACTAATCAATCTTAAGGGAAATCAACCCTGAATATTCATTGGAAAGACTGATGCTGAAGCTCCAGTATTTTGGTCATCTGATATGAACAGCTGACTCATTGGAAAAGTCCCTGATGCTGGGACAGATTGAGGGCAGAAGAAGAGGGTGTCAGAGGATGAAAGGGCTGGATGGCATCACTGATGCAATGAACAGGAACTTAGGCAAACTTTGGGAGATGGTGAGGGACAGGGAGGCTTAGTGTGCTGCAGTCCATGGAGTCACAAACAGTTGGACACGACTAAGGTATTGAACAGCAATAACAAGGATCACATACAATGTAACCAGCCCATGATTGATGGAAACAGCAATGTGTGAATTTGAAACAAGGAATTCACAGAACCATGGAGTTTAAACAAGGGACATTTTTCATAAAGAGTTGATGGGTCTTGGGTCTTTGGGGAAATTCTTGTAATGAACAATCAAACCATTTGTCTGGACAGGAGACTCCTGGAAAAGAAATTCATGTTAATGGGGACAGGAATAGCACAAGGTCATTCTCATTTAGACAGAAAGGTGTGATTTTGGTTTTCAGTATTCAAACTTGGCTTCCCTGGTAGCTTGACAGTAAAGAATCCACCTGCAATGTGGTAGACCTGGGTTCAATCCCTGGGTTAGGAAGATCCTCTGGAGAAGGAAACGGCCACCCACTCCAGTATTCTTGCCTGGAGAATTCCATGGACAGAGAAACCTGGCAGGCTTGCAGTCCTTGAGGTCGCAAAGAGTTGGACACGACTGAGCAACTTTCACTTTTCACCCACACTGACTGCGGGGTACACATAGTAGTTCTCAGGTATACTCACATAACTTAATCTGGCGAAAAAAAGAGCTGATGTTTTCTTTGCAACTCCTTTTCGGGCAGCAATTGACACCAGCCTTTTACTTTTCAGCATTTCTTTGCAATCATTTATTAGCTTATTAGCCTATTTCTTGTGTTATGCAAAATTGAAACAGGAAAATTTCCTAAACAAATGCCCACCAGCAGTCACCACCAGAACCCTGCAACCAATCCTTTAAACCCAGAGGGGGCAGCAGAGGGAAGTCAAATTTCAAGCCTGATTATTTAAAACCGCAACCCATCATCTCGGGCAACTCTTAAGAGGCAGCTGAAATCCTGGGTGCTGGTTGCTTTCCAAGAGCTGAAAATCCTCTGAAGCAGGCAGGAAATTGCCATCTTTTAAAAGTTTCAGCCCTGTCTTCAGACCACTTGTCTCTTTCGCTTTAAGTTGGAAGCAGAGAAATTATCTGGGATCATTGCAAGCTCCATTTTAGATTCTTTCCTAACCCAGTTCCCACATAGGATACAAATTCCATCCAATGCCTCTGACTTCCATTTTTTCCCTCTCCGATATGTCAGTGAGTCACAGGAGGGTGCTCTGGAGCAGTGAGGCATCCTTAGCCAAAGAGACTGGGGGGTGAAGCACTGAGGATGCTTAACATTTGAAAGAAGTGTGAACACTGTATTTACATTTAAATTAAAATGGAAACTTCTTATAGGTTATGTTTCTGAAAGGTGTGTGTGGCACATCTGCTGAGGTCTATTGTTTATTCATGCTGTAAATCCTTTGAAATGTGTTAAAATGCTTCCCACTCATTATAAAGCTCCTGCCACCCCTGGATTACGACTTTGATGTCACCAATCCTGCTTCAAAGGATTCTTTCTGGGCTATTAATCACAGTTTAGCCTCTGAAGATATCGCCAGAGAAAACATTTGGACATCTTTGTGCTAGACTTGCTAAAAACTTTGAAATCTTTAGTGTCTTGCAAATGCACAAATTGCAGCTTCTCCTTCCACTGACAACTTTTTATTTTGCTACACAATCAAATGACATTTTAGGTAAAACAGATCTCTTGGTTTGGGGGGCTAAGTATGAGAGAGGAGATGAAGGGTGGGTGGAGAGGAAGGGAGAAGAGAGTTCCAGCAGGCCACTCAGACCCTTCAAAGGCAAAAAGCAGCAGAAATCAGAGAGGCTAAGAGATGGACGTTCAAAGTGGAGTTGCCTTATCATTTTTTCTCGTCTTTCATTAATTTTTTTTTTACAAACCAGGGTTCACAGTAGCAAATTAGTACAAGTCCCTGTTCTCTTGCCCTCTACTGAGACCGTGTGAACTGTTCACAGCAAATCATCATCATCAATGCTAGTAACACGAAGTGAGCACTTTCCTTGTACCAGAGCTGTGTTTATAATGCTTTTCATGAATTATTTCATCCAGTGCCCATAACAGCCCTGAAAATCATGTAGTCATCCTTCTCTTTGCAGTAGGGAGAGGGAGATGCCTTTACATATGGAGATTCATTCCTCTTGTAAAGTTTTCTTACAAAAGGGTAATTTCGGCTCAGTTTTCAGAGCCTCATGTGTGTCTACATTTCTCAAAAATAACAACTTAAAATAATCAGTATGCCAAAGGGAGATATTTTATTCCTCTTCATTTATAATCTCCACTCGAACAAGTATGAGGTGATATCTCATTGTGGCTTTGATTTACATTACCTTGTTAATGATACTAAGAATCTTTTCATATACCTTCAGGTCATTTGTATGTCATCTTTGCAGGCATGTATATTCAAGTTCTTTGCCCATTTTTAAATCAGCTTATTTTATTTTTTGCTGCTGAGTTATAGGGCTTCCCTTGTCTCTCAGCTGGTAAAGAATCTGCCTGCAATGTGGGACACCTGGGTTCAATCCCTGGGCTGGGAAGATCCCCTGGAGAAGGGAAAGGCTGCCCACTCTAGTATTCTGGCCTAGAGAATTCCATGGACTATATAGTCCATGGGGTCGCAAAGAGTTGAGTTGTAGGAGTTCTTTATACATTTTGGAAAGTAACCTCTTACGAGATAGATGGTTTTCTCCCATCTTTTTTCCCCTGTTGATATACAGTCCCAATTGTCTATTTTTGCTTTTTTTGCCTGTGCTTTTGGTGTCGTACCTGAGAAATAATTGTCCAGACCAATTATTGGCTTTCCCCTATGCTTATATAGTTTCTGGTCTTACGTTTAAGTCTTTATTATGAGTTGATCTTCGAGTATGGTATAAGATAGGGTTTCAGTTTCATTCTTTTGCATGTAAATGCCCAGTATTCACAGCACCATTTGTTGAAGAGATAATCCTTTCCCCACTGTGTAGTCTTAATACCCATATCAAAGATTATTTGACTATATGTGCATGGGTCTATTTCTGGGCTCTCTGTTCTGTTCCATTGGTCTATATGTTTATCTTCATGTCAGTATTGTTTTGCCAGACTATTTCAACTACTATAGCTTTGTAATGTATTTTGAAATTAGGACATATAAGGCCTTCAGTTTTTTCTTTTCCTTCTGAAGATTGTTTTGGAGTCCTTTGGGGTTCGATATGAATTTTAGGATTTTTTCTATTTGTCCAAAAATGTCATTGAGATTTTGATGGGGATTGCACTGAATTTGTAGCTCTCTTTGGGTGGTGTGGACATTGTAACAATATTAAGCCTTCTAATCCATGAACACAATCCAGGGTAACAGAATATGCCACCCCAAAATATGCCAGTTTGCCATAAGGATTATTTTAAGCTGAAAGCAATTGAAAAGGAGCAGATATAAGAAAAGTTCTCTGCTTTCCCTGCATTTGTCCAAAAGCAGGGCATAAATTTGTAAAAATGTGCCCCCTTTCCTCTCTACCAAAAAAGGCAGAAGTTAATCACCAGAGACAACTCTAGACCCTATCAACTCAGAGACAGCACCATTAGAGGAATTTATATAATAAATTAGCCTTTATCTTATAATAGCTTCCCTATGTATTTTTTGTTGTTTAATGGCTAAATTGTGTCCAGCTCTTTTGCGACTTCATGGACTGTAACCCACCACAGTCCATGGAAAATCCATGGGATTTTCCAGGCAAGAATGGAGTGGGTTGCCATTTCCTTCTCCAGAGTATCTCCTCGACCCAAAGATAGAACCCACATCTCCTGCATTGGCAGGTGGGTTCTTTACCACTGAGCCACCAGGGAAGCCCTTCCTTATATATCTACCCTTACCATAATTTCCCACCCCTGGAAACTCAAAGTTCTTTTTCTTTGTCTTTCACTTCTTTATCAATTTATTGTTCTTTTGTTAATATCTATATAAATCCAAGTTCTAACCACCCCTTAGAATTACTCATCACTGAGTAATCCTATATATATGTGCAATGCATGCATTAGTAAACTTCTGATTGTTTTTCTCTTGCTACTCTATCCTCTGTCAGTCTAATTTGTAGGGCCCCAGCCAATGAACCTAAGGTGGGTATTTTGTAGGAAAGGGGACCCCTTCCAGGGCCCGAAACTGGGCTCTTGTTAACACTCGGAAATGAATTGTCCGAGGAGACACATCTGCTGACAAAGCAAGAGATTTTATTGGGAAAGGGCACCTGGGTGGAGAGGAGAAGGGTAAGGGAACCCAGGAGAACAGCTCTGCCACATGGCTTGCAGTCTCGGGTTTTATGGTGATGGGTTTAGTTTCTGGGTTGTCCTTAGCCAATTGTTCTGACTCAGAGTTCTTCCTGGTGGTACACGCCTTGTTCAGCCAAGATGGATGCCAGAGAGAAGGATTCTGGGAGGTGGGCGGACAGGTGGTGTCTCTTTTTGACCTTTCTCAAACTTTTCTGGTTGGTGGAGGCTTATTAGTTTCCTGTTCCTTACCAGGACCTCCTGTGATAAAACAACTCTTGCAAATGGTTACTATGGTGCCTGGCCAGGGTGGGCGGTTTCAATCAGTGTGCTTCCCTAACAGGTAGAGGAAAAAGTATATTTTTTTCTCCCTCACAATGGAATAGCTTTCCATTTATTTGTGCCTTTGTTGGTTTCTTTGAGGAGTGTTGTATAGTTTTCAGTGTATAAATTTTCACCTCCTTGGTTAAGTTTACTCCTAAGTATTTTATTCCTATTGATGCCATTGTAAATGGAACTGTTTTCTTAACTACCTTTTCAGATTTTCATTGTTAGTGTATATAAATGCCACTAACTTTTTATATATTGATTTTATATCCTACAACTTTGAATTCATTTGCTAGTGCATGTGTATGATCTTTAGGGTTTTCTATATGTAAGATGATGTCATCTGTGAATGGAGATAATTTTACTTCTTACTTTACAATTTGGATGCCTTTAATTTCTATTTCTTGCCTAACTGACCTAGCTAGGGCTGTCAGTATTATGTTGAATAGAAGTGGTGAGAGTGGACATTCTTGTCTTGTTCCTAATCTTAGAGGAAAAACTTCCAATTTTTCACTGTTCAGTGCATGAGTTATGGGATTTTCATATATGGTTCTCTTATGTTATAGTAATTTCCTTCAATCTCTAGTTTGATCCCTGGGTTGGGAAGATCCCCTGGAGGGGGACATGGCAACCCACTCTGATATTCCAGCCTGGAGAATCCCACGGGCAGAGGAACCAGGCAGTCTACAGTCCATGGGTCGCAAAGAAGCAGACACGACTGAGCGACTAAGCACTAGCTTGTTAAGTGAATGGGAGATTTTGTGCTTTCTTATTTGCTTATTAAACTAACATAAATTTAATTTATATTACAAATTATAGCTTATAAATATTATATTTTACTTATAATTTATATAATTGAATTTCAAAATTTTTCCAAATGTTTCAAGTTCAGGGCAGATCATTTAGAACATTCTGAAAAATACAGGGACACAAAGGGAAAAATTACTTATCATACTATTCTTTAACTTTTCCTTTGCCTTAATTTTTTGTCTTCTTTGCACAGGTAACTTGGCCCAGACAAGAGCCAGGATAACAGCAGCCTCAAGATCTTTGCCTCCGCATTTCAGTTCTGGGAGACTCAAGGTGAGTTGTAGGTTTATACCCAAAGTACTGTGGACCACAAGACGTTCCCACCCTAGGGATCATCCTAGGTGGGCAGGATTAGTTTCCTTTATCTGACCCACTACCCAGGAAGTCTAGAATAGAGACTGAGGCATTTAGGAATTTGGGGTTAAGAGATTTGAAACATCATCATGGAATCCTTTACAATCCTGTGTCAGGGGAAAAATTTTTTTCCTCTACCCTCTTAAGTTCAGTGTTTGATGACTGAATTCAACTTGAACGGACAGATTAGCAAGAGAAAAAAAACATATTTTAATGATATACATACAGAGGTTCACCAAAATAGTGACTCTAAGGGCCCGTTAGATTTTGAGGTTTCTATACCATCTTAATAGGAGATGAAGAGAGGAAGAAGGACACTTCTGGGACAATCAGTGACTTTTGGGAAAAATAAATGGTCCTTAGGAAAATAAATGGAAAGTATAACAGTTTTATATGACACTATCTATTTCGGTAATTTCTTATCCCAGTGCTGACCTCTCATCTCTGGTGATAGGAATCAGTCTTCTCTGATTGCAAAGCTCCCAGGGAAGGGATTTATGACAGTTGAATTATTTTTGGAGGCTTTGCTTTTAGGCAGATAAGGGGAGTTCATAAAAGCTTCTTCTTGCAACTGTTGTTACTTATATGTCTTCAGTTCAAAATAATCCTCATGCCACATGGCATATGCAGACCCCTTTACCTGATTCTCAGAAATACTACTTAAGTTTATAGAACAATGACACTTGAAAACAAAGTCCATCTGGGAAGATATAAGGGCTTCCCAGGTGATGCGAGTGGGAAAGAACCCACCTCCCAGTGCAGGAGATGTAAGAAAAGCAGGTTCAATCCCTGGGTTAGGAAGATCCCCTGCAGGAGGGCATGGCAACCCACTCCAGGATTCTTGCCTTGAGAATCCCATGGATAGAGAAGCCTGGTGGGCTTTGATCCATGGCGTTGCAGAGTCGAACACGACTAAAGCAACTTAGCACACGTGCACATCCACAGCCACAGGAAGAAGTGCACACATTCCACTTTTTCTTGAAGCTATCACCAGTGTAGAGTAGGATAATGAAAGGAGTCAGCAGGGAAGAAAGAAACCAAGCCCCCTCCTATTACTCCGCTTTGCTCTCTGAAAAACGAGTGATGCACTTATCCATGCAAAGAGGGTGTTAGACAAGTTGCTAAATGTCCGGTTGTAAAATATTTTTAACTGTTGCATTCTTCCTGCTAATGTTTAGCCCAAATCTCAAGGAATGGCTGCTTAATATTCATTGTGTACACTAGCAGCAAGAAATAATGATCTGAAAGTTGAGGGGATAATAAACAGGGGTCATGTCTCTCAATTTTCTTACCCTTTGTTTATACTGAATATTAAATGATTCATTTGATAAAGAATAATCAATACAACCACATATAATTCATGAATATTACCCCCAAATTGATACAGACATACATATCTATACTCACTTCCTCTGAGAATAAAAGACCTGCACATAGTAAGGATTCAGATCATCTTTGTTAGCAGTAATTCTTACATCCACATTGTTAGCACAATCCTATAGAATATTCCACTTTTCAACCATGTGCATTTGTGGCAGGATATTAGGGCTATTTAACATGAGTTACGTGGGACCCTAGGTCAGGTTTACAGAGGGGTTTCAGTGGTTCTGAGAGTAAATGTATGTACATATAATGAGACATTATATGTAAATGTTGTTTGTGTTCAATGCACTTGATCCTCATTATTCACAAAAGTTATGTTCTATGCGGCTTCTGTGAATGCTGAATCAGCAAATCTTGAAGCAGTGCTCCTAGAAATACACGGTTAGGCTCCTGCAAGCCTCTGGTCACAATACTGTTGTCAACTGATTAATATATAACCTGTATTGTGTGTGTTTCTCTTTAAAAACATTATATTTAATGCAGGTGACCCTTGAAGAACACGGAGGTTAGGGACACCAACCCTCCATACAGTCAAAAATCCACTAATAACTTTACAGTGGGCTCTCTGTATCCACAATCCTACAGATGCAGATTCAATAAGCCATAGATTGTGTAGTAGTGCTGTATTTACTATTGAAAAAAATCTGCATGTAAGTGGATCCATGTAGTTCAAACCTCTGTGGCTGAAGGGTCCACTGTAGATACTTCTTATAAATAATTAACTATATGCCGTATTTCTTTGTATAAACATTATTTCAAATACAGTATTTGTGTCATTGAACTCAAGGCCAGCAGCACTGTGACTCATGCCTGAGTGAAGCTAAACTAACACACAAATATGTTCCAACAGGCACATCAGAGCCTTCTTACTCTTAGGAACTCTCAATAGGACTTCAGTCCTGTGATTAGGTGCTATTCTGAACAGTATAATCACCAGTCTAAAGCACAAAAAAAGGAAAAATTCTGGCACTTAAGTACACCTTGAAAAAGATACTTGTTTATGGTGTGAGAGCTGGAACAGGAAGACAGAGAGTGTCGCTTTGTTCAACCTCAGCTGGGAGCATGCACATCCGGGTATAAGTTTCTACCACTCTGCATGTCTGTAAGTGACCATGAAAGCATGTGAGCATTAATTGATTTGGAGATTAAAAGTACATTTCAAAAAAAAAAAAAAGTACATTTCAGCAAGTAGGCAAATTCACCAATGTAGATCCACAAATGATGAGGATCAACCATATGTGTGGTTTTTTTTTTTTTTTTTTTTTTGAGTCATTGGCTTCCACCAGACTCCTTCTCCAATACTTTGGCCACCTGATGTGAAGAACTGACTCATTGTAAAAGACCCTGATGCTGGGAAAGATGGAAGGCGAGAGAAGGGGATGACAGAGGATGAGATGGTTGGATGGCATCACTGACTCAATGGACATGAGTTTGAATAAACTCCAGGAGTTGGTGATGGACAGGGAGGCCTGGCGTGCTGCAGTCACTGGGGTCACAAAGAGTCGGACATGACTGAGCCACTGAACTGATTAACTGAGACTCCTTCTAAAAAGGATCATGACCAAAAAAAAAAAAAAATGAGAGTCTCTTGTGTACTATTTGATGTCAGCCCATATTGCCCTCCTTTGCTCAGTTTGATGTTTTGACCTCTGGATTCTTCTAGGACCTATTCCTCTGCCTTCCACACTCCCTATCCACACATTGTTATCTCCTTCCCTGCACTGCCTATGTGAGAAGTGTGCCCTCCAGTGTGTGGCGTGTATTTACATCACTACAATATATATATATAGGTGAGATGAAAATGACTAGAGATTTATTTTCCCTTGGAGAGAAGATGAGTTGAAAATTCTAATTAAGGCATCAGAAAATATGAGGGTAACAACAGCAATAAAAAGCTCCACCAATTCCTCTCTGCCTTATCCAAGAAAAAGTAGAAGAGGTGGCCCTGCCGGAAGCTAGCCTCCACCACATTCAGCACCCCAACCCTGGGCTGGTGTCCGCACCAGCCTTGCTTCCTCATTCAGCGCCATGGAGACTTTTGAGGGGAGTGATGCTGCAGGGGCTTTTTCCTTAAGAGATGGATGCATAGCAGTAAAAATTCTTGACCAAAGGCTTTGTCAGGAGGCTAAGTATAAACACTTCTGAGGTTTGGAGATGCAAATCGTAGGTACTTACTGAGACCAAAGGAAAAAATTCCTCCAGTTTTTCATTTATTACTGAGATGTAGATGGTTTTCAAGGCTTTTTGGAAGCTGTGTCTTTATCCTAGAGTAAATTTAGTTGACAGATGAGGCAGATCTTTTTAATAATACCGTGCTTTCAGACTGATTTTTATAACTTATAACAAATCACATATAAAGGCATTATATTATGTTTAAGGAGTAGGTTTTGGAATCAGAACTGGGTTCAGACTTAGGCATGGCCAGTTACTGGCTGCAAGACTCTGGAAAATTTACCTAAAATCTTTGAGCGTTAACTTCCTTATATGTAGAATAGTAGTAACAATGATGTTTACCTCATAGTGGCCTTTTGAGAATTCATTGACATAATGTAGGCAAAGTGTTTAGTATAGTGATTTCACATTGGAAACAATAAATGTTTTATTACTCATGTTTTGATAACCATCTAAAATTCCATGTGTGTAGTCCATATGTATACGGAAGCTTGCTCATTTCCTATGGGCCTGGAGTCTGTACCACAAACTGTAAAGCTTATTCATGACTATTTTGAAGGCTAACTAGCACCACTCACAAGGAATCAGGCAGGACATTTGTCATGTGGACTTTCTTGACAAAGCAAGCTTGATTAGCTCCAGTTGGCTTATATGGTTATATCAATTGATGGTGTAGAAGAAGGGTATACTGGGTTAGACAGACGATGTTTTTGTCCAGAATATTGGTTATACTGATCATTTTGAAATTGGTTTCATTGGAAGTATTTTCTCTGCCAATAAATAAAAATATTTCCTTCCTATGTTGCATGGGAGCTAGTACTCACCTTGCTGCTAAGTCACTTTAGTCGTGTCCGACTCTGTGTGACCCCATAGACAGCAGCCTACCAGGCTGCCCTGTCTCTGGGATTCTCCAGGCAAGAACACTGGAGTGGGTTGCCATTTCCTTCTCCAATGCATAAAAGTGAAAAGTGAAAGTGAAGTTGCTCAGTACTCATCTTATTCCATGAAATAAAAACCCAGCATCCTTAATATTGATTATTGTTGTTCAGTTGCTAAGTCATGTCCGACTCTTTGCAACCCCATGCATTACTAAACTAAAACCGAATCAAACATGGTAATAAAGGATGGGGAACTGACTGACCTTTTCTGTGTGTGCGAATGTGCAAGACAGTGGTTTTTAAATAACACAGACTTTGGAAAGTTAATAAGTCAAAGTCCACATAGCTATTAAGCACAGGAGCCAGAATTTGAACCAAGTGTGTCCAATTCCAAGCCCTGGGCCCTATAGCACAAACCCCCTGAGCCTTGGAAGCTCTCCCAACCTTTTTCCTCCTATCTGAGGTAAAAATTTATAAGAATCTACAGAAAAGACTTTGTTGTTGTTGTTGTTGTGAAATCCCCGCCTTTGGAAAGAACAGTTTGCTAGATGATGGCTTCAATAGAATCTACTTTCTGGATCATTTCTAAGAAACTTTATTTTTTAAATTAAAACCATTGCTTGGGGGCTTCCTGGGTAGCTCAGATGGTAAAGAATCAACCTGCAATGCAGGATACTTAGTTTCTATTCCTGGGTGGATGAGATCCCCTGGAGAAGGGAATGGCAACCCATTCCAGTATTCTTGCCTGGAGAATCCTATGGACAGAGGAGCCTGGTGGGCTACAGTCCATGGGGTCCGAAAGAGTTGACATGACTGAACGACTAACACTTAGCTTTAACTATTAACGAAATCAGTTCAGAAAGACAAGCTCTTAATTTAGACAATAACCTTTGCATTTCTTTTGGCTTTGAGTTTTTTGCTGTTCTGTAGAGTTCATGGTCGGAGAAGGCAATGGCACCCCACTCCAGTACTCTTGCTTGGAAAATCCCATGGACGGAGGAGCCTGGTAGGCTGCAGTCCATGGGGTTGCTAGGAGTCAGACACGACTTAGCGACTTCATTTTCACTTTTCACTGTCATGCATTGGAGAAGGAAATGGCAACCCACTCCAGTGTTCTTGCCTGGAGAATCCCAGGGACGGGGGAGCCTGGTAGGCTGCCGTCTAGGGGGTCGCACAGAGTCGGACACGACTGAAGTGACTTAGCAGCAGCAGCAGAGTTCATGGTGGGCTTCCCTGGTGACTCGGCAGTAAAGAAACTGCCTGCAATGCAGGAGATGCAGGTTCTATCCCTCAGGAAGATCCCCTGGAGGGAAGGCATGGAACTCACTCCAGTATTCTTGCCTGGAAAATCCCATGGACAGAGGAGCCAGTCCATAGGGTCACAAAGTTGGACGCAACTTAGCACAGCACAGCACAGAGTTCATGGCAGGCCCAATGCAGACAAAGTCCTCCTACTTTAAAAGTTCAAGAGAGGCAACTTCTGGTATGTCCCTTGTCCAAAGTGCAAGTCCCTCTTTTAGATCCATTCCATGTACAGGGGAACTTCATAACTATGCAAATACCCTTTGCCAATCCAAGAGACCCTTGACCAACCCAAGACCTTTCCAAATTCTAAAATCAGAAGGAACCGCAATCGTATGTTATTTGTTCTTTAAAATATAGTACTAGATATGTAGGTGGTGAACTACAGACATGCATTAACATTTCCAAGTTATATGTAGGAGAATAGGTTTTTACTACCCAAGAGTTACTCTGTATGTGAGTAAAAGAGCAGAACTTGAAGTCATGCTGGGTGATTACTAAAACTGAATCAAACATGGCAATAAAGGAAAGGGAACTGACTGACCTCATGTGTGTGTGTGCGCACAGCAGTGGTTTTTAAATAACAGGCTTTGGGAAGTTAATAATACTTCCAGCCCTGTATCTTGGATTGCAAACTGGTGCTTCATTCTATATTTTTCCAACTTGCTACAGGGGATGGGTACTGATCTTGAAAACAGTATATATCACACTTTTAAAGTTGTATCTTAGCAGAATTAATATACATCAAAGATTTTCCTAATCACTAAACTGTTAAAATTCTCAAATGCCAAGGGTCTGCTGTATGTTCTGAAGAAGGGTAACAGGTAAATTCTACTAATAAGAGAAATATGGATGAGTTTCCCAGATGCCCTTTCACAGTGGATTAGAGCCTGGGGGGCTGGCACTAGCCGGCTAATTTGAATAAAAAGGGAGGGAAATGAAGGAGGAAAAGCAGAGTTCAAAGCAAGCTGTGGTTCTTCAGGGAGGATCTCTGAATAAAAAGAAATAGTGGAAAAATTCTCAAAAGTTGTGTGTGTGTATGAAAGTCAGGTGGGGAGAAAGAAAATAAGGAGAAAGAATGTTTAGGAAAACTGTCAGAATTTACAGTTTGGCCAAAGGCAGACCGTAGCCAAGATCCTCCTTGCTTCAGTCCAAATTAGCTTTCCCCAAATCTCACCAATGCTGAGCTGTGTCCTCCTAGTGAGGGTGAGATAGGGAAGGAAGCTTCCGTGTGGTCCCTGCAGGTAGCGCCATCGGACCTATGCAGGTGGGGCGGGTATGTTGTGTTTTTTCTTTTCTATGTGAGAGCAACCTTCCTTTTCAACACAGAGCTGTCATTTCCTCCTTTCTCATTAAAAAAACAAAAACAGCTACAGGCAGTTATACTGTTGCTCAGCTACATCCAGATGAAACGATGGCTCTGGGAACAGATCCAGTCTGCAGCCTAGAGAAAGAAAGCTGCACTGCCCCCCGCTCATGGCACTTTGCTCAGAGACACCCTCAGATTCCTGCTCACTATTTAGGTTGCTTTTCTAGTTTGAAAACTTAGTTCCTTGTTTATTCCCCTTCTTAAACATACCTGTTTTCTTTATACAAGCCAGTTGAAGCGTTTTCTTCAGTTTTGCAAACAGTTTCCTAAATGCCCCTCGAATAAGTCTCGTTATTCAGCCACCTCCCATGGCCCTGTCCCTTCTAAGTAGCCTCTTCTCACTGTTGTTGAACAAGGCTGCAGACATCCTCACCCTGTGGGGAGGTAGCTGCCCGGGCAGCAGTCCACTGAGTGGAACACGCGTGCTGACAGCAGCGTCTTCCAGTTCAAATGTTCCTGCTTCATACCCCTGCCACCTGTTCTGAGCAGATGGGAGGCTACCACGGAGGCTGGTGCTGAGACGCTGCTCATATGCTCTGCAAACCAAACAGCTCTGTGTGTGCAGAAGCAGGCATTTTATCATTGAGATAAAATGATGGAATACAGGGTGCCTGCAATTGTTTGCTACCGTGGTTTTCATTCATAAATTCTTCCAGTCAGCCCAGGTATTTGGGGCAGATGCTTGGGAACAGGTGTACTCTAAGCTCTGGTCCACAGTGAACACGTGGGAACTGTGGGCAGCAGGAGGGATGTTGCAGGGTCAGAGTCTGATAGCAGGAAGGCAGTTAGGATTTCACTAATTCTCTTGTGGTGCAACCTGGGCTTTGGGTCTGTGTTTTTGTAATTACAGTGCAAGTGAAAGCCGCTCAGTCTTGTCCAACTCTTTGCGACCCCATGGATGATACAGTCCATTGAATCCTCCAGGCCAAAATTCTCCAGGTTGGGAAGATCCCCTGCAGAAGGGAAAGGCTACCCACTCTAGTATTCTGGCCTAGAGAATTCCATGGACTGTATTGTCCATGGGGGTCGCAAAGAGTCAGACATGCCTGAGCGACTTTCACAGCTCAGACAGTAAAGTGTCTGCCTGCAATGTGGGAGACCCGGGTTTGATCCCTGGGTCGGGAAGATCCACTGGAGAAGGAAATGGCAACCCACTCCAGTATTCATGTCTGGGAAATTCCATGGACTGAGGAGCCTGGTAGGCTACAGTCCATGGGGTCACAAAGAGTCGGACACGACTGAGTGGCTTCACTTTCACTTTGAAATTGCCCAGCTTCATATGTTATTACCCAGTTTTCTTTTTAAAAATAGCATGGTCTCATATGACATTTTTGGAGAACTAAATAAGGGCCCAGTAGAATGTGGAGAAATACAGAAAGAACATGGTTGGGGTTTGTACTGAGACCATATAGTATATCACAGAGTGTGGTCGTTGTCAAATAAGTAGAACGGTGTAAATTCTGTTTTTCTTTAAGATGTCTTTAAATGAGTATGTACTATAGTATGTACTATTACATCATAAACATCAAGGCCCCTCAGGTATTTGATCAAATAGCCTTTCACATTTTGGGAAATGTCAGAAAATAAGCTGTCTCTATACCCAAACCACTGTCTCTGCTTATGTTCCAGGTGGACACTCTGGAGGTGATACGGCATCCGGAAGAAACCACCAACATGAAGGGGCAAACCATGGCTTCTTACTTTCGGGTAAGGAGTCTTCTTGATCTCTTCTCTGCCTGTTTTCAGAAAAGATGAGTCAGCCCTTCGCACAAGAGGCCTAGATACCACAGAGTCACTGAAACAAGAGCAAAGCTCAGAGTCAGTTAGGAAAGATGGAGGTGTAGGGAAAGGAGAATTATAACAGGGAACCCACCCTTGAGTACAGCGTGAGACCGCAAGTGTCTACAGAGGGCCCTCTGCCACTGGCACATAGTCCACTGAATGTGCTGATTCTGTTAGTGTTTCAGCTGCTTCTTGGCCTTAAAGCTACTGGAGTCAGCCACTTTCCCAGCATATTTACTGAGAAGTAAAGTAGTTAATAAAATTCCAGAAGGAGGCTTATCAAGTTCATGAGAAAATATGTCTTAGCTTCAACTTTATTTTCCTAGACTGAATTGACCCATTGCAAGAGCCATTTGCCTGAGCACAATTATTTCCCATCTCTGTTACCCCAATTCCTGATATTTTTACCTGGTGAATGACTCTTTTGAGTGAAAATGTTGTCTCCATAAGGACTCTGTCAAATGCGCATTAGAGAGGAAAGATAAGAGACTGTCACTTTGTACTGATTTGCACAGATTTGTTTATTTTCAAATTATGAAGCACTGGGATTGGGAACCCATTAGAGATCACTCACCATGGGGAACTGAGGTCCAGGCAACTTCACGATGGAGATGCTGTTAGTCCAAAGACAGAAGTACTGAAACCAGGGACAACAACATAAGGTTGTAAGGTGGGGTTGCCAAAGTAAGGGACTTGGCAGGGACAGTAAGTCAAGTGGATCATGAGCTGGAGTTGCCAGGCAGGCTGGAGGGTGGGCCTGGGAGCCAGCATCATGGAAAGAAGGTTCCACCCAAAGCTAGTGGGTTCAAGAAGGACCTAGAGCCAAGAAGTCTGACCTGTGCTTTAGAGGTAGACTAGAATGGGCCTCAGTGTATGGATTGTAGGGACCTAGAGGTCTTTGGGTCCAGCGTTCCATCGATGTAGTGATGCCTGCTACAGCTTCTCCAACAGGTAGGTTTTCAGCCCCTGTTTCATCACTTATGGTTGGACATTTCTAATTGCCATTTATTTCTTATCCTGATCCCCTTAGTGGTTTGATTATACTCTCCTAGTTTCTGCATGTATGGGATTTGAAGGCTCTAACTATAAGGTTATCCTCAAGATCCTAGAGTCCCTCTTTCAGCAGAAGAAGCCATTGGCATGCACTTTTCAGAAGTATATCCATAACAAACAATTGGGTGTCCTCAAAATACTAGTCCCCAAATGCTAAAAAAAATGGCGCATTGCCAAGCTAGGTTAACACCATTTTGGATCAGTAGCAGGTAAAATTATGAAATAATGGGACTGATTTTATGTGTGGCTTGTAATTGCCCCAAAGACATGTCCAAAAGAACTGCTGCTGTGAATGTCTGTGAGAAACAGAGAGCACGCCTAGTTTTCCATGTGCTCTTTCTGCTCTCTGCACAGCCATTTGGTGTATGTTAATTTATCTTCATTAGAATCTCCTTTTACCGTCCAGTTTTCTTGTTTTCTTTGCCCTCTTTATTCTTCTCATTTTGCTTTAGACTTTCTGGTGATTGTTAGGTTAAGGAGGCAACTGACCCCTTCCCTGAAAGCTGGACCTGTGAAATTACAGATACAGTTGATGGAGCATCACCGTGAAATATCAGAGACAAGCTAGTTCTGGCAACAGAGTTATGGGATAATCTAAGCAAATTCTTAGATGGCTGAGTTTCTGCCAAGTGGGATATTGCTTGGCCCTAGGTAATGTTTAAAGAAAATCCACAGGCAGCTATAAGTACAGAACAATATAAGTCAGAACTTATATTGTTATTTCTTTTTGCTGAATTCTTGTTTAGCCTCAAAGGTTCCATGAGTTGTTTACAAGGTGACAAACTGCCCTGGAAGCCTGGGCCAGCCACTGTTGTAATTATCCATTATGATTTTGGTAACCTCACTTCTTGTGCATTTTTTCCCCTGGTAGTATTCTCTGATGGATCTGCTCTCTAAAATGGTGGTGGGACAGCCCCACTTTGTACGCTGCATCAAGCCCAATGATGACCGAGAGGCCCTGAAGTTCTCCACAGACAAAGTGCGGGCCCAGCTCCGCTCCACGGGCATCCTAGAGACAGTCAGCATCCGCCAGCAGGGGTATTCTCACCGCATCCTCTTCGAGGAGTTTGTGAAAAGGTCAGGCTGGTATTTTGGGAAATACATTATATTAAACATAACTGTGCCAAAGCTATTCTGTCCCCTGGGATCATCCCCAGCCCTCTTGCCTCCAAACACGTGATTGGCTAGTTTGTTCTTTAGTCGTTAAGTTGTGTTCGACTCTTTTGGAACCCCGTGGACTCTGCCAGGCTCCTCTGTCCATGGGATTTCCCATGCGAGAATACTAGAGTGGGTTGCCATTTCCTAGTCCAGGAGATTTTCCCAACCCAGTGGTGGAGCCATCGTCTCCTGCATTGGCAGGTGGATTCTTTACCACTGAACCACCAGGGAAGACTTTCCAGCTGCCATTTACTTGCTTAAATGTTGTTTCTGTTGTACTCCAACTGAATTACAGTCGTCTGGAAGACAAATTAAGCTCCCTTCTGATCAGTTCAATTCAGTCACTCAGTTGTGTCCAACTCTTTGCCACCCCATGGACTGCAGCACGCCAGGCTTCCTTGTCCAACACCAACTCCTGGAGCTTGCTCAAACTTATGTCCATGAAGTCAGTGATGCCATCCAACCATCTCATCTTCTGTCATCCCCTTCTCCTCCTGCCTTCCATCTTTCCCAGCATCAGGGTCTTTTACAATGGTCAGTTCTTTGCATCAAATGGCCAAAGTATGGGAGCTTCTACTTCATCATCAGTCTTTCCAATGAATATTCAGGACTGATTTCCTTTAGGACTGACTGGTTTGATCTCCTTGCAGTCCAAGGGACTCCCAAGAGTCTTCTCCAATGCCACAGTTCAAAAGCATCAATTCTTTGGCACTCAGCTTTCTTTTTTTTTTGGCACTCAGATTTCTTTATGGTCCAACTCTCACATCCATACATGACTCCTGGAAAAACCATAGCTTTGACTAGATGGACCTTTGTGGACAAAGTAATGTCTCTGCTTTTTAATATGCTGTCTAGGTTTGTCATAGCTTTTCTCCCAAGGAGCAAGCGCCTTTTGATTTCATGGCTGCAGTCACCATCTGCTGTGATTTTGGAGCCCACAATTTTGATTTAAAGTCTGTCATTGTTTCCATTGTTTCCCCATCTATTTGCCATGAACTGATGGGACCAGATGCCATGATCTTAGTCTGAATGTTGAGCTTTACGCCAGTTCTTTCACTTTCCTCTTTCACTTTCATCAAGAGGACCTTCAGTTCCTCTTCACTTTCTGCCATAAGAGTGATGTCATCTATATATCTGAGGTTATTGATATTTCTCCTGGCAATCTTGATTCCATCTTGTGCTTTATCCAGCCTGACATTTTCCATGATGTACTCTGCATATAAGTTAAATAAGCAGGGTGACAATACACAGCTTTGATGTACTCCTGTCCCAATTTGGAACCAGTCTGTTGTTCCATGTCCGGCTCTAACTGTTGCTTCTTGACCTGCATACAGATTTCTCAGGATGCTGGTAAAGTGGTCTGCCTGGCTCGTTGCGAGCTGGTGGACTGTAGTCTGCCAGGCTCTTCTGTCCATTGGATTTTCCAGGCAAGAATACTTTAGTTGGGTGCCATGCCCTCTTCCACAGGATCTTCCTGACCCAGGGATCGAATCTGGTTCACGTGCATTCCAGGCAAATTCTTTACTGTCTGAGCCACTAGGGAAGCCCCTCTTCTTATCACATCTGAAAAATACAAATGTCTTTAGGTATTTTTGTGTTATAGATAAACATATATATAATATGTGTTATATATAAACATATATATAAACCTTAGGTTTCAAAATCTCCAGATTTTTTTTTTTTTTTTTTTTTGCTGTAATGGAAGTATTCTTCCATGAATGGCTCAAGATTCTGGCAAATGTAAATGCACACAACACCCACTCCTTTGTCAGGATCTGGCACGATTTAATAGGATAGCTAACATCTACATAGCACCGAAAATGTCCCAAATGTGTAATCTCCTTTTGATCCATACAGCAGCCCCATAAGCTAGGCTTTATTATTATCCCCATTTTACAGATGAGGAAATTGAAGCACAGAAGGAAAGTAAGTGATTTTACCAAAGTCCAATGCTAATAAATGATAGGACCAAAATTTGAACCCAAGGAGTCTGGCTACATCAGCCACAGTTTTAATCTCTTCAGTCTACTCCATTCAATAAAAGTTTGCTGCAGAAATTGCTGTAGAGCTTCCTAAACCCAGAAACTGCCTTTACCTAAGAGTGAAATGTTGCTCTTTTCTGAACAGCTGCCATAGGTATGTCTTACATATACATGTGATTATAGGTAGAATTTTCACAAAACTTTCTGTGAAGAAATAAGAATAACAACAGAGAATCTTTGAGAAGCATTATTATCTGAGAATATCCAGAGAGGAAAATTAAAATTATTATAAAATCTGCTGTACCCCACCAACCATCTTTAGTTTCTTTTCACCACCATGCTGAAACTTCTGTCCAAGGTCATTTTTCCAACTTTTCCTCAGGGAAGAATGGATCCTAATACGGCAGGTCACTTCATTGGATCTTCCCAATGCCACTAAATTCCATGCAGATGAAAGAGCAAAAAGAGCTTTTGGCAATGAGAGCTGTTAAATTAAAAATAAGAATGAAATGGCTTTTTAAAAGGAAGTATCTTTGAGCCTCTTTTTTCATCTTAAATTTGGAGGTGGAACAAACAAAAAAAAAGATGATTTTAGCTCATGAATGTGACTAGTCAAGTATTTTTAGCTACCAAGAGTTGAATACATAAAAAATATTTAAGAAAACAGGTCAAATGCTAAACAGATTGGCACTTCTTTGTTCATAATCAGAAAGCCAGTAGGCAAGTATGAACAGGAGTTTCAAAATGTCAGTAAATCTGAGGGTATCAGAGATTTCTGAGCCAGCAAGTTAATTGGTATTTTGATCCTTTTGAGCAACTTAACAACAAAATGGATGAGTTAGCAGTTTCCCCCCTTGATGTTATTCAACAAATAGGGGCGCCTCTTATCTTCCTGTTCAGGAGTGCTGTTTTGTAAACTCTTAGCAGGAAATATGCAGACAAAACAATCAAAGGCAGGGCTTATCAGGTGGCAGTAAATAAAAGATAAAGACTTGTTTAGTGTTACTCTTTACCTTTTGTGTTTTCTGGCACTCGGGACTGAAATCCTGACTTGCACACACCTGAAAGGCAGTGTTTTGAGGATTATGTTGTCTGGTTCGAAAATGAGGAAGGACTTTCCCAAGTCACCCATGTCTGCAGACTTGGCCAAAGCTAAAATGTTTCCTTGCCTCCTCATCCTTGAATTTCCTGGCAAAATGACTTAGAAATGCCCTTCCAGTTTTCTACTCGTGGCACCTTCAAGAAAAGGGCTATTTTCAACACCCTCTCAAGAGTGGGGCCAGGTGGGTCGGAAGCATTCATCTATTCTCAGGCAGGCTTGAAGAAGGCTGCCTGACAGTACTGGGCAGGCAGCTGAGACCTCCTGGAAGTCCTACTGTTGAGCTATCACAGGAAAGATCTGTGAATGCTTGTTGGCTTCATGGTCAGTGGACTCTGAAGCATGGTCCAGCAGAAGGTCTGCTCTGAGACACACGTGTATGATGCACATACTTGGATGTGTTCTGGCAAATGTCTAAAGGATAGTACAGCATATTCAGTTCAAAGTCTTATAGTTTGTTTACTAAACTATTGTAGAAAATAGTATAATTTAGTGATAAGATTGAAGTTCTAGTCTCCTCTTAGATAGAGTATTTGGCAAGTAACCTAATATTTCCATAGAGGATGTTTCATCATCTGCATGGTAAGAAATCAGGAATACACAGAGTCCACATCCTAAAGATTTTCAGAGATTACATGTGGATTCCTGGGCCTTAGCCTCTAAGTTTTCCAGAAAGGCCCACCTCTCCTGGTTTAGCTCACAGGACGGAGAACTGCATCTCCCAGGACTCAGTTCATAATAATTGTTAAATCAGTGTCTGTTGAACAAAGTGAAACTTTTGCCATCTTCTCGGTCATTCAGTTCAGTTCAGTTTAGTCGCTCAGTCATGTCCGACTCTTTGCGACCCCATGAATTGCAGCACGCCAGGCCTCCTTGTCCAACACCAACTCCCGGAGTTCACTCAAACTCACGTCCATCAAGTCGGTGATGCCATTCAGCCATTTCATCCTCTGTCGTACCTGTCTCCTCCTGCCCCCAATCCCTCCCAGCATCAGAGTCTTTTCCAATGAGTTAACTCTTCGCATGAGGTGGCCAAAGTACTGGAGTTTCAGCTTTAGCATCATTCCTTCCAAAGAAATCCCAGAGCTGATCTCCTTCAGAATGGACAGGTTGGGCCTCCTTGCAGTCCAAGGGACTCTCAAGAGTCTTCTCCAACACCCCAGTTCAAAAGCATCAATTCTTCAGCGCTCAGCTTTCTTCACAGTCCAACTCTCACATCCATACATGACTAATGGAAAAACCATAGCCATGACTAGATGGACCTTTGTTGGCAAAGTAATGTCTCTGCTTTTGAATATGCTATCTAGTTTGGTCATAACTTTCCTTCCAAGGAGTAAGTGTCTTTTAATTTCATGGCTGCAATCACCATCTGCAGTGATTCTGGAGCCCCAAAAAATAAAGTCTGACACTGTTTCCACTGTTTCCCCATCTATTTCCCATGAAGTGATGGGACCAGATGCCATGATCTTCGTTTTCTGAATGTTCAGTTTTAAGCCAACTTTTTCACTCTCCTCTTTCACTTTCACCAAGAGGCTTTTTAGTTCCTCTTTACTTTCTGCCATAAGGGTGGTGTCATCTGCATACCTGAGGTTATTGATATTTCTCCTGGCAGTCTTGATTCCAGCTTGTGCTTCTTCCAGCCCAGCGTTTCTCATGATGTACTCTGCATAGAAGTTAAATAAGCAGGGTGACAATATACAGCCTTGACGTACTCCTTTTCCTATTTGGAACCAGTCTGTTGTTCCATGTCCAGTTCTAACTGTTGCTTCCTGACCTGCATACAGGTTTCTCAAGAGGCAGGTCAGGTGGTCTTGTATTCCCATCTCTTTCAGAATTTTCCACAGTTTATTGTGATCCACACTGTCAAAGGCTTTGGCATGGTCAATAAAGCAGCAATAGATGTTTTTCTGGAACTCTTGCTTTTTCCATGATCCAGCGGATGTTGGCAATTTGATCTCTGGCTCCTCTACCTTTTCTAAAACCAGCTTGAACATCTGGAAGTTCATGGTTCACATATTGCTGAAGCCTGGCTTGGAGAATTTTGAGCATTACTTTACTGGCGTGTGAAATGAGTGCAATTGTGCGGTAGTTTGAGCATTCTCTTTCATTAGCAACTTCCAATTTTCTCATGATTGCATGAGAAACCCATGGTGCCCTGGTATCTTCTTCTTCCTTCTATTCCTCTACTTCCTGTCCTTCAGAAAGCTAGGTGTAACCTCTATCTTCTCATTCTCTTCAAACAGTCCATCAAAAGTCCTGTCAACTTTACCAGCTAAGGTTTATCAAAAAGATTCCTTTGGGAATTTCCTGATCCCTTCTCCCAAGCCTTGATTAATCTCCCATCCTTTCTCCCAAGGTCTTTTAATAATAATAGCAACAGCTTGAGATATAATTCATATATGATAAAATCACCTTTTAAAGTGCACAATTCTATGGTTTTAGTATATTCATGAGTTGTGCAACTCACTGCTATCTAATCTGAGCATCTTTTCATATGCTTACTGATCATTTATAATATTTCGTCCAAAGAAATGTTTATTCAGATCCTTTACCCATTTAATTGTTGATTTTTATATATTCTGGATACTAGAATCAGATATACTATTTTCATGATGTATTTTTCGCATGATGTACTCTGCATATAAGTTAAATAAGCAGGGTGACAATATATAGCCTTGACATACTCCTTTCCTGATTTGGAACCGATCTGTTTTTCCATGTCCGGTTCTAACTATTGCTTCTTGACCTGCATACAGATTTCTCAGGAGGCAGGAGGCACATAAGGTGGTCTGGTATTCCCATCTCTTTAGGAGTTTTCCAAAGTTTGTTGTGATCCACACACTCAAAGGTTTGGCGTAGTCAATAAAGCAGAAGTAGATGTTTTTCTGGAACTCTCTTGCTTTTTCGATGATCCAACAGATGTTGGAAATTTGATCTCTGCTTCCTTTGGCCTTTTCTAAATCCAGCTTGACTATCTGGAAGTTCACGGTTCACGTACTGTTGAAGCCTGGCTTGGAGAATTTTGAGCATTACTTTACTAGCGTGTGAGATGAATGCAATTGTGCAATAGTTTGAGCATTCTTTGGCATTGCGTTTCTTTGGGATTGGAATGAAAACTGACATTTTCCAGTCCTGTGGCTGCTGCTGAGTTCTCCGTATTTGCTAGCATATTGAGTGCAGCACTTTCACAGCATCATCTTTTAGGATTTGAAATAGCTCAACTGGAATTCCATCACCTCCACTAGCTGTGTTCATAGTGATGCTTCCTAAGGCCCACTTGATTTCATCCTCCAAGATGTCTGGCTCTAGGTGAGTGATCACACCATCATGATTATCTGGGTCATTAAGATCTTTTTTGTATAGTTCTGTATATTCTTGCCACCTCTTCTTAATATCTTCTGCTTCTGTTGCTGCTGCTGCTAAGTCGCTTCAGTCGTGTCCGACTCTGTGTGACCCCATAGATGGCAGCCCACCAGGCTCCCCTGTCCCTGGGATTCTCCAGGAAAGAACACTGGAGTGGGTTGCCATTTCCTTCTCCAATGCATGAAAGTGAAAAGTGAAAGTGAAGTTGCTCAGTCGTGTCTGATTCTTTAGCAATCCCATGGACTGCAGCCCATCAGGCTCCTCCATCCATGGGATTTTCCAGGCAAGAGTACTGGAGTGGGGTGCCATTGCCTTCTCCTCTGCTTCTGTTAGGTCCATACCATTTCTGTCCTTTATTGTGCTCATCTTTGCATGAAATATTCCCTTGGTATCTTATTTTTCTTGAAGAGATCTCTAGTCCTTCCCATTTTATCGTTTTCTTGTATTTCTTTGCATTGATCACCGGAAGCCTTTCTTATCTCTCCTTGCTAATCTTTGGAACTCTGCATTCAAATGGGAATATCTTTCTTTTCCTCCTTCGCATTTTGCTTCTCTTCTTTTCACAGCTATTTGTAAGGCCTCCTCAGACCCATTTTGCCTTTTTGCATTTCTTTTCCTTGGGGATGGTCTTGATCCCTGCCTCCTGTACAATGTCAGGAATCTCCATGTGTAGTTCTTCAGGCACTCTATTAGATCTAATCCCTTGCATCTATATTTCTCACTTCCACTGTATAATTGTAAGAGATTTGATTTAAGTCATACCTGAATAGTTTATTGGTTTTCCCTACTTTCTTCAATTTAAGTCTGAATTTGGAAAAAGGAGTTCATGGTCTGTGCCACAGTCAGCTCCCAGTCTTGTTTTTGCTGCCTGTATATAACTTCTCCATCTTTGGCTGCAAAGAATATAATCAGTCTGATTTTGGTATTGACCATCTGGTGATGTCCATGTGTAGAATCTTCTCTTGTGTTGTTGGAAGATGGTGTTTGCTATGACCAGTGCATTTTCTTGGCAAAACTCTATTAGCCTTTGCCCTGCTTCATTCTGTATTCCAAGACCAAATTTGCCTGTTACTCCAGCTGTCTTTTGACTTCCTACTTTTGCATTCCAGTCCCCTATAATGAAAAGGACATCTTTTTGGGTGTTAGTTCTAAAAGGTCTTGTAGATCTTCATAGAGCCATTCAACCTCAGCTTCTTCAGCATTACTGGTTGAGGCATAGACTTGGATTACTGTGACATTGAATGGTTTGCCTTGGAAACGAACAGAGATCATTCTGTCATTTTTGAGATTGCATCCAAGTACTGCATTTCAGACTCTTTTTTTTTACTATGATGGCTACTCCATTTCTTCTAAGGGATTCTTGCCCACAGTAGTAGATATAATGGTCATCTGACCATTAAATTCACCCATTCCAGTCCATTTTAGTTCGCTGATTCCTAAAATGTCGATGTTCACTCTTGCTATCACTCATTTGACCATTTCCAATTTGCCTTATTTCATGGACCTAACATTCCAGGTTCCTATGAAATATTGCTCTTTACAGCATTGGACTTTACTTTCATCACCAGTCACATCCACAACTGGGTTTTGGTTTTGCTTTGGTCCATCCCTTCACTCTTTCTGGAGTTATTTCTCCACTAATATCCAGTAGCATATTGGGCACCTACTGACTTGGGGAGTTTCTCTTTCAGTATCCTATCATTTTGCCTTTGCATACTGTCCATGGGGTTCTCAAGGCAAGAATACTGAAGTGGTTTACCATTCCCTTCTCCAGCGGACCACATTTTGTCATAACTCTCCACTGTGACCCGTCCGTCTTGGGTGGCTGTACGTGGCCTGGCTCATAGTTTCCTTGAGTTAGACAAGACTGTGGTCCACGTGATCAGCCTGGTTGGTTTTCTGTGATTGCTGTTTTCAGGTTAACCTGAAAGGTTAACCCGTCTAACCTCTGCTTACTCCTTCAGACTTTGAACAGGCACTATCTCCTCCTTGCTCCCCCCAGGCTAGGTTTGGAGACTGTGATGAGCTTCACTAGTAGCGCTTACTACAGTGAGGTGGAAACTGGCTGCTGGGATCTTGCCTTGACATTCACCACCTGGGAGCCAGGGGTGTTTTCCAGCTCACTTCGTATCTGTACTGGCCAGCACTGTGCCTGATACACATTAGGTGTTTAATAAATATTTACTGAATTGAAGCAAACTCTTATTCCTTCCTCTTCATTACTACCTTCTTTTATCACCTCTTGGTTGACTCTGGCCCTCTCAGTTTTAAAATGCATGACAGGAGCTGGCTTTGTTGAGGTTAAGTTTGGCTTGCATTGTAAAAAGTAGCATCTAGATTGTTAGAGCATAAGAGTTTAGGTAAGTGCTAAGTAGCTCTTTGTCAAGAAAAGGTAAGAAACCGTAATAAGTTAATAAAAAGTCTCTAACCCAGCTTGAATTATTAGAGTTTAATACACTAAAAAAAGTAGCATTTAAACTAATTTGTCTTACTTCTCTCTACAATAAACACTGATCTTCCCCGCCTCCCACCCCCCCTGCACCACCCCCAAAGAAAAGACAAACTTCACAGGACAAGGAAGATTCTCTGTCTGGCTTCTGCCTGGATTTCTAGCCTCTTTTCTCATCTTCTCACCTCTTGGCTCACATTCCAGAAAAGAAAGAATCAGTTAGAGCTCCCTAACCAGCACAGCATATGCCCTATTAAGGCAATAGCCTGTTAAAGAAGGCTGCTTACCCGATGTATTCGTCAGGAATCTTTTAATAACAAGTGACTGAAGCTCAAATGAGTTGAAGCAAAATTTAAAAGGGGATGATATAGTGGCTACATAACTAGAAAGTTCAAAGATATGTCTGGATCCAGGTCATCCAGCAATTTTACCAAGCCATTGTCTTTTCTTTTCACCAACTTTGCTGTCCCTCTTTTGAGTTTTTTGTCAGGTAGGCAGTTCTTTGCCATGTGTTCACAAAGATGGTCCCTGGAAGCTTCTGTAGGAAGCATCCTAAAGGTTTAGCAACGTCAGCCGCAAGCAAGTTCCTGAGACTTCCCATTCAAGGAACACTCTTGTTGTCCCACCTTGGGTCACCTGCTGGTGTTTAATTGGTAGAGTCTTCAGCCAAGTGCCAGGGGATGGAGGTCTGCCCTATGTGAACCATGGTCTGAGGGGCTCTGTTAAAGGAAGGAGAGGAGAAAGATGGATAGGCTAAAAGAATAAGCATTCATTACCCCTTGTTTGACCATGCCATATCTTGGAATCAACTGTAACAGTACAGAAAAGCTCACCCCAACATGGATAGCTAGAGGAGTTTTTGTTCGTTTGTTTGTTTGTTTTACTTATTATTTATGTATTTAACTGCACCTGGTCTTAGTTGGAGCATGTTGTGGCATGTGGGATCTAGCTCCCTGACCAGAGCTCAGACTCAGGCCCCCTTCATTGGAAGCATGGAGTCTTAGCCACTAGATCCATCAGGGAAGTCCCTGGAGGATGTCTTTAGTTTAGAAATTTTCTAAGACGAATATAACTTTTGTTGATAATAACAATGTTAACACTGGAATGAGAACTATATACAGTTTACTAAGTTAAGCTAAGCATAGTCTGCTTTTTGTTTGGGAAGGTATTTGTTTTTTGAACCACAGCTCTACCATACAGCAGGTTTCTGATAACAGTTTCCAGCTCTACTTAACCAAGGGATTAAAAAAAACTCAATCTGTTCTGGCCTAGTTTGAGTTCATCTTCTAGCATTTTGGACACTTTTCTCTGATCCTCATCAGTATAGGTCATGATAGTCTTGTCCCATGTGGGACTATGTTGGATGTCACTTTTCTTTGTCAGAGTCTCTCTCCTGGCCTCTCTTTGTGCTCTAAGAATAGTCTTTAGTAATTAGTTTGCTCAAGAAAGCTGCTTCTTCCCTTTTATACTGCAAAATTATTGCTATGATTTAATATTTCCTTAACAAAGCCTTCGTTCTATTTCAGTTTTTACTCTGAGAGAGAAGAGCCATAAAAGTCTACACTGTGGACATCTCCAGAGTTGACCAATTGACTTTCTCAGATTCTAGAGCAATCCTTTGAGATCCAGATATTTTTTCCAGTGGATGGTCTGGAGCAACTCTAGGCATCCATACATATTTGGAATTAACCTTGGTTTTCAAGTCTTTCATATTTGAACTTTGATCCTTGACTGTACTCATTTCTTAAATCTCTAGTGTCTTGTTTTATATGATGACTGGCCCATGGTGTATATTTAATATTTCCCAGTTAAAGGACTCTTATCAGTCAGCAATGCATTTGACTATGAATAACAAGCAAGCAACTATTTTTGGTGGCTTAACCCAGAGTTTCTCAGTCTCAGCACTGCTGACATTTTTGACCAGGTAATTCTTTGTTGCAGAAGGTATCCCTGTGCCTTATAAGATGTATAGCAGCATCCCTGGCTTCTACCTATTAAGATACCAATAGCTTGCATTCCAAGTAGTGACAATAAAACTTGTCTCCAAATATTGGCAAATGTCCCCTGGGGAGCAAAATTGCCCATATTGAGAACTATTGCCAAAGAGATTTGTTTGTTTATTGGTTTCTCACAAAAAGAAATTGATAGGTAAGGTATTTTTAACGTTAGATTAGCTGTTCAGTGATGTCATCAGGGCCCTGAATATCTTCTGACCTCCTTTAATTCCTTTTTACCATCTTTAGTGCATGGATTGGCTTAGTGTCTCATGGCCACAGTGTGGCTACTTCCTCTCCAGGCATTACGTCTGCATTCAAAGCTGGAAGAAAGGGAAGGGGCAGGATGAATGGCTAAGTCAGTCACATTTGTCCAGCTTTTATTGGGAAAGAAAACATTTCCCCAGAAACCACTTCACATAACCTCTCATTGGCCTGAACTGAGTCAAATGACCCTTTCTAGCTACAAAGATGGGCTTAGAAAGTGAGGACCAGGACTGGGGCTGGGCGCATCATGACCCAAAGAAAAATTGGTTCTCTGTGAGCTAGGAAGAAGTGGGAATGGAAATGGGTGAGCCACTAATAATGCTTGTCACAGAAAAGAAATCTAATGTTTATTAATTAAATAAAGGAGTGGATGAATGACTAAGCGGCTGGATGAATTTGAATAAATAATTTCAGGTCTTCACAACCCACTCATTTCTTACTTCTTGCTACCTAGGTTCTTCCTCAGGATTGTAGTTTTAGAATTAAAAATTCAGAAGTGCCTGAGTAGAAAGTGGCAAGATATTGAGGACCGTTTAATTCCATTGTCATGGAGAGGGATGTTTGCAGTTTTAAGCCTGCAGCAAATTCTTTTAGCTCTTGAACTGAACTATTATCAGTTACCCTGTGAAAACTTCACCTATGAGGACAAGGTCCTTGACATTTCCTTATAGAGCCCCAGGGTTAGTTCTAGCTCACAGGACAGGAGTTGAGAGAGAAATCAGGATCACAGAAGAATCCAGACATCTCAAGAAAGACTGAAATCCAAATTTTCAGTTTTCAAAGAATAAAGCTGCTACTTTCTTCTCTGGGTAGTTGGCAGTGAATAAGAAAACACAAATCCTCCAGGAGCTAGGATGGTGATTCACTGGGTTTTTAATTTTTTCTTTTCACTTGCAATCACACAGGTGAGAACCTGACATGAAATAGATTGAAATGTGCCATTTAGGTGAGCTAATATATCTACAACTCAGTGAACAGAATTCTCAGTGCATCAGTCAATGCAAATGATTTACATAGTTGTGAGGGATATGTTAAGAGATAATGCTTAAGGAGGATAATGGACTGCTTCAGCATTGTGAGTAAAACATACTACATGCTTACGTGAACAGTCTCTGCATTTATAACACCTTCTGGGGCAGCAGCTGCATGGTAGCATTCTCTGGGCGGGATCTAGAATACTGCTGTTCTTGTGTCCTGTCATTCCCACCCTTGTTTTTTGTTTGAGAGAGTGAGTTGCTTACTGGTCCCTAACTGGGTGTGTTGATGTGTTTTATGTAGGTGAGACTTTGGATGACTTTTTTTCTCTCTTAACTCTTCTATTACCATTGTTACAACTTTGATTAATACAATCAACAAAAAGCATTCTAAAAGTCCCTTTTATAATATCATTAAAAGACTCTAAGTGATGGCCTGGTCCAACTCTTCCATTTCACAGATGAGAAGGTTGAGGCCAGAAAGATGAAGTAGCTTTCCCAAGGTCCCATCTCAAGAAAGTGGCAATATCAATAACTCTCCAGGTTACTCTAGACCGAAGAGAATTTCTGTAACCACCTCTGCATTCTTAGCATGCAGTATGGATTCAAATTTGCCTTGCTTGGCCTGACGATCCTTCCCAACTTGCCTGTAGATGATTTAGAATCCCAAAATTCATTCCTGTAAGGTCCTGCCTTTCTCATAAAGCCCACACTGCTGACAGCTGTCTCTTATCTAGTCAGAAAAATCATCTCTATAGCTGAAAGCGCTGCAAAATTCAGCCTAAAATCTATAGTAGTGATTTAAAAAGTGGATACAAGAAGTAATATCAGTCTCACTGGTCTCCAAAGATACTGAGTAGCAGCAGTAATAAGCCCAGGCTATCTTTCTTGCTTCCCTTAGTGTCTGCTCTGTGTGCAGCCTCATGAGCTAATTCAGTGATAGGGAGGAACCCAAGTAGAAAAAGAAACACTGGGAACAGCTATGTAAACAGTATATAAAGAAATAATAAAGGAAAACCAGAAGAAAGATGCTATAAAGATGTTAGACAGTATCACTGCAGTTGAAAAGACTGCCACCCTAGACTTCTAGATTGGCTGCCCAGCTTATTCTATGAAAATCAGAGGCTAAATTAAAACTCTATGTTCCTGCTTGGAGATTCCTTAAAACAAATTTCCAGTGAACTGGCTTCTGTTGGATGATAATGATGAAGTAGCAGAAAGAAAAAATAATGAAGAAAATAATGAACAAAGGGAAGAAGAGGAGGAGTATGAAAGGAAACCTCCTGGCACAGAGACGGCAAATGAGCGCCACTGACTCTCCAGCCCCAGCTGCAGACCTGGCTTCTCAGTCAAGGCACATTTCCTCCAGAGCCCAGATGGGGCTTTGTAGTTCCCTTTCATACGGTGCTCTTGCAAACCACTGCCCAGTCCGTCAACTGACCTCTCAGTCATTCTTGTTCTAGTGTGTTCTGTTCACTTTATGGTACGTATCAGCCCAACCCTAAAAACCTTGTTTTAGGGATGACTCAGAGGAAAGACTGCTAGCTGCTTTGTCATAGACATTTGAGTTGAAGAGGAGAAAAATGCATTTTTGTCAAAGAAAGGAAGAGAAGAAAGGAGAGAGGGGCATTTATTGACTACTTGCTTAAGCCAGGCTTCCTGTCAGTGCTTTACATATGCATCCTACATTTACCACTAGCCCCCAAATAGATGAAATTATTCCAGTTTTACAGATGAGGAAACTGGTTAAAGTCATCACACAGATAGTGTATGGTACAGTCAGGACGTGAAATGAGAATCAGTCTGGTTTCAAAGCCCATCCTTAAAATACATAAATGACACAGTTGAACACATCCAAACAATCATTGCAAAGTCAGTAGAATTCAGGCAGAAAAAAAAATTAATAATTTTACTAGTGGTGAAATAGAATGATCAGTTTAAATTTTAACTTTCTATTACAAATTAATTTGTGAATAAACTCGGACACAATCTCTAATTCTGTTCTTTTTTCTTTAGAAAGCCTCCCATTTAGAGCTGGATTAGGAGACAGCAACAGCATCAGAAACATTTATTAAGCACCTATTGTATGCACCAAGTGCTATAGTAATACTGAATTAGAATTTACAATCTCAGGACTTCCACAGTCTAGTAACACAGATCAATGTGACTTTTATCGCAAGGCCAAATTTGAAGAGTCTTCCTAAGGATATAATGGGTATAATGACTTTTTTTTGGTAGCAGATGGTGGCCAGCTGTTCTCTCTTTATTAAAGGCAAAACATGAAGGGAAAAAATTAAAATAAAAGGGACTTATGGTAAATATGGGAAAGAAGTTAATAAACTAAATCTGGATTTTTATACACACTAAAGGGAAATGGGCAATTGGGGATAATTACCAAATTATCCAGGCCAAAATAGCTCAGTTTCCTCTATTATCTATATTATTAGACAATATAGAAAATTATTTTTATGGATTGAATTGTTTAGATAATTGTCCTGTATTTTGGGTGTCTGAGTAGACGATCTGGGTGGTCACTGATAGAAATTTAGGGTTCCTCAGGGGATATTTTAAAATATGAAAAGAATTGATACTCTTTTGCCATATGATTAAGAATGTCTCTACTTAGATAGAGGAGATATTAATCAAACCTGGTCAAATCAATATTTGACCAGGATTTGGGCCCATTGTAATGAAATCATAACAATTTTTACTTAATATTTGAAATTTAATTTTCAAATTGTAAAAATAGTATATGAATACCTTTTTCTTTAAAAGTTTAAAATATTGTATGTTAGGATAAAGTCTTTCTTCCTGCATCTCTAATTCCATTTCCCAGTATCCACATTATGTCCCCTCTCTAGAGTAGCCATTACTATTTTCAGGGTAGTTTTATCCTTTCAGAATACACCCACCCGCCTCCCACACACAAATACCAGGAGAAAAACGAACTGAGAAAAGAAAAACCCCTAAATTTTCAGCTTAACTTGAATCACACTTTATACCATTTGGCAACTTGCTTTCCTATTTAACAATAGGTATTAGAGATAAATCCATGGTGTTCTATAGCTCGGACAGATTCCTTTTAACTTTATCATTGAAATCTATGGCATTTATTTAGCCATTCCTCTCCTTGTGGATATTGACATTGTGTCCAATTGTTTGCCAACTGCTGCTGCTGCTGCTAAGTTGCATCAGTCGTGTCCGACTCTGTGCGACCCCATAGATGGCAGCCCACCAGGCTTCCCTGTCCCTGGGATTCTCCAAGCAAGAACACTGGAGTGGGTTGCCATTTCCTTCTCCAATGCATGAAAGTGAAAAGTGAAAGTGAAGTCGCTCAGTCGTGTCCGACTCTAGCGACCCCATGGACTACAGCCTACCAGGTTCCTCCATCCATGGGATTTTCCAGGCAAAAGTACTGGAGTGGGGTGCCATTGCCTTCTCCGTGTTTGCCAGCAAGGCTCCATAAATAATCCTAAATGTTAAACATGTGTGAGTATGTCTTTAGGGTAGATTTTAAATGGTTGCCCTTTCCAGGAAAAAACAATGTGCTCCAGAAGGTCATTTGAGCCTAAAAAAGAAAAAAGATGACAGTTATAGGAGCCAGGTTTCTTTCCTCAGCTAGACTGGATCACCTTAGGCAAGCCACCTGACTTCCATAGGATTCTGTTTCTCCAAATCAGTGATTTTTCAACTTTCTCCCACATGAGACTACCCTGGAGGGCTAATCTGTTCAAACACAGATTGCTGAGCCCTAGAGTCTCTGCTTCAGTGGGGAGGTGTATGTGCAAGTTTCCAGGTGATGTTGCTACTGTAGGAGACTTCCAACTTACCAAAGGTAATAACAATAACCCAGGATTTGTGACAGTAGCAGTACTGGGTTAAGGGTGGACATCAGTTCTAAAATCCCAGAAGTAGCTCTATAGGCCAGGTGACAATTCAACATAGACTCTATTGGAAGGATTCTTAAAGGGTCATTCAATTCAAGTACATACCTTAAAACTAGAATTTCTTTGGCAATGTGCTTGGCCTTGTCATTCTGCTTCCTCCTGAATAACTCTGGGTCTGAGAATTTACTCTCTAGCTCCTGAGGGTAAATGTTTTCAGATGTTTGATCACAACCATGTCCTTCCTAACCTTGACCACAATTAGCCTTCAGGAGACTCCTATGCAGCCATCCAAGTTCTTCTCTCTGGATGTAAGACAACAAATCAGCTGTGTTCTCCACTTAAACTTAAGTCAGCTATTATGGTCCCCTGAATTCTCAAACTCTGCTGCTGCTGCTAAGTCGCTTCAGCCGTGTCCGACTCTGTGCGACCCCATAGATGGCAGCCCACCAGGCTCCCCCGTCCCTGGGATTCTCCAGGCAAGAACACTGGAGTGGGCTGCCATTTCCTTCTCCAATGCATGAAAGTGAAAAGTGAAAGTGAAGTTGCTCAGTCGTGTCCGACTCTTAGCGACCCCATGGACTGCAGCCTACCAGGCTCCTCCGTCCATGGGATTTTCCAGGCAAGAGTACTGGAGTGGGGTGCCATTGCCTTCTCCTCTCAAACTCTACCATGTATCAAAATCTCCATCAGATCAGATCAGATCAGATCAGTCGCTCAGTCGTGTCTGACTCTTTGCGATCCCATGAATTGCAGCACTCCAGGCCTCCCTGTCCATCACCAACTCCCGGAGTTCACCCAGACCCACATCCATCAAGTCAGTGATGCCATCCAGCCATCTCATCCTCTATCGTCCCCTTCTCCTCTTGCCCCCAGTCCCTCCCAGCACACAGTCTTTTCCAGTGAGTCAACTCTTCGCATAATGTGGCCAAAGTACTGGAGTTTCAGCTTTAGCATCATTCCTTCCAAAGAAATTCCAGGGCTGATCTCCTACAGAATGGACTGATTGGATCTCCTTGCAGTCCAAGGGACTCTCAAGAATCTTCTCCAACACCACAGTTCAAAAGCATCAATTCTTCGGCGCTCAGCCTTCTTCACAGTCCAACTCTCACATCCATACTTGACCACAGGAAAAACCATAGCCTTGACTAGATGAACCTTTGTTGGCAAAGTAATGTCTCTGCTTTTGAATATGCTATCTAGGTTGGTCATAACTTTCCTTCCAAGGAGTAAGCGTCTAGCTTGTTAAAATAGAGATCTTGAGCCCTGACCCAGAGATTCTGATTTTGTATCTGGAGTCTGGCCCAGGAATCCACATCTTTTATGAAATCTCCACATGGATCTGGTGAAGGTGGTCTGACAATTTAAGGGCCTGAGTTCAGGCCGTACTACCCCAAACTATGACACATGGCATACTGAATATTTTCAACTGAAAGAATTTGAGAAATGGTGTCTGTAGAAAGGACTTTCTGACCTTCCATGAAGTAAGCCACAGAACTGTCTTGTGTGAGATTTTTCTCTTACCACAATTAAGAGTTTAGATTTTTCTTGCTCTTTCCAGGTCTATAGTTCTTCCTTGCTAGTTTGTAGCAATTTGAGAGTCCTAAGCATCGCCTCAGAGAAGGCAATGCAACCCACTCCAGTACTCTGGCCTGGAAAATCCCATGGATGGAGGAGCCTGGTGGGCTGCAGTACATGGGGTTGCGAAGAGTCGGACACAACTGAGCGAATTCACTTTCACTTTTCACTTTCATGCATTGGAGAAGGAAATGGCAACTCACTCCAGTGTTCTTGCCTGGAGAATCCCAGGGACGGCAGAGCCTGGTGGGCTGCCATCCATGGGGTTGCACAGAGTTGGACATGACTGAAGAGACTTAGTAGCAGCAGCAGCAGCAAGCATCACCTAACTGAAGCAGAAGATGTTAAGAAAAGGTGGCAAAATACGCAGAAGAACAATGCAGAAAAGATCTTAATGACCCGCATAACCACAATGGTGTGATCTCTCACCTAGAGCCAGACATCTTGGAGTGTGAAGTCAAGTGGGCCTTAGGAAGCATCACGACAAACATCGCTAGTGGAGATGATGGAATTCCAGCTGAGCTATTTCAAATCTTAAAAGACGATGCTATGAAACAGTTGCACTCAATATGCCAGGAAAGGAAAGACTCAGCAGTGGCCACAGGACTGAAAAAGGTTAGTTTTCATTCCAATCCCTAAGAAAGGCAATGCCAAAGAATGTTTTGCACTCATCTCACACACTAGCAAAGTAATGCTCAAAATTCTCTATGCGAGGCTTCAACAGTATGTAAACCAAGAACTTCCAGATGTTCAAGCTGGATTTAGAAAAGGCAGAGGAACCAGAGATCAAATTGCCAACATCTGTTGGATCATCAAAAAAGCAAGAGAGTTCCAGAAAAATATTTACTTCTGCTTTATTGACTATGCCAAAGCCTTTGACTGCGTGGATCACAACAAACTGTGGAAAGCTTTTAAAGAGATGGGAATACCAGACCACCTTACCTGCCTCCTGAGAAATCTGTATGCAGGTCAAGAAGCAATAGTTAGAACCAGACATGGAAAAACAGACTGGTTCTAAATCGGGAATATACAACAAGGCTGTATATTGTCACCCTGCTTATTTAACTTCTATGCAAAGTATATCATGAGAAATGCTGGGCTGGATGAAGCACAAACTGGAATCAAGATTGCCAGGAGAAATATCAATAACCTCAGATATGCAGATGACATGACCCTTCTGGAAGAAAGCGAAGAAGAACTAAAGAGCCTCTTGATGAAAGTGAAAGAGGAGAGTGAAAAAGTTGGCTTAAAACTCAGCATTCAGAAAACTAAGATCATGGTATCCGGTCCCATCACTTCATGGCAAATAGATGGAGAAACAGTGGAAATGATGACAGATTTTATTTTTGGGGGGGGGGGCTCCAAAATCACTGCAGATCGTGACTACAGCCATGAAATTAAAAGACATGTGCTCCTTTAAAGAAAAGCTATGAACAACCTAGACAGCATACTAAAGAGCAGAGACATTACTTTGCTCACAAAGGTCCATCTATCTAGTCAAAGCTATGGTTTTTCCAGTAGTTATGTATGGATGTGAGAGTTGGACCATAAAGAAGGCTGAACACATAAGAATTTATGCTTTTGAATGGTGGTGTTGGAGAAGACTCTTGAGATCCCTTAGACTGTAAGGAGATCAAACTAGTCAATCATAAAGGAAATCAGTCTTGAATATTCATTGCAAGAACTGATGCTGAAGCTGAAGCTCCAATACATTGATCACTTGATGTGAAGAACTTACTTATTGTAAAAGAACCTGATGCTGGGAAAGATTGAAGGCAGGAGGAGAATGGGATGACAGAGGATGAGATAGTTGGATGGCATCACCGACTCAATGGACATGAGTTTGAGCAAACTCTGGGAGTTGGTGATGGACAGGGAAGCCTGGCATGCTGTGGTCCATGGGGTTGCAAAGAGTTAGATGTGACTGAGTGGCTCAACTGAACTAAACTGAAGCATCACCTTCTACTGGACCTCAAAAATCTAGGAGAATCTTCAAGCTGTGACTAGACTTCCAATGGACTCATCGGTGCTCAACCCCACCTGGACCCTGGAGCCTCCTCACATGTCCGTCAAAGAAAATTTCCAAGAAGTTTCAGCTGCCTCTTAACCTGTCTCTGAAATGTTTATAAAGAAACTTAGTAACTCGCCTCTCAACTCTAGTACCAAATTCTCTTCTCTTCTACCAAAATATCCACCTCAGTAGGATGGACAGAGACTTAGTAAAGGCATACTCTATAGGAGGAGAAGAATGAGGACATTGTTAACTGCTCAGAAAGAAAGGATAGAAAGGATGATTCAGATCATGAAATAGTACTATGGGAACCAATCTCCTCTAACTCAGAGAGAACTTTGGCAGAAGGTAGTTGAGACTGAATCTCTGGAAAGATTTAAATGTAGCTGTCATTTTTGCCTGTACATAGAGATCCTTCTGAGCATATGCTCACAGAGAATAATTATGACATAGAGTCAGTTGAGCCAGAAACTTTGTTCTTGTACTGTTTTTTTCTTGCTAGTAATTTTAGGATCATTATTAAGCAGCCTGGGAAAGCTGCTCTACACTAGGACAGACTGGGTACCAATATTGTAATACCTGTGATAGAAGGTCTGTGATGTCTTTTCTTCTTACATCTCTTTTCTACATTAATACAGAAACTTGCATTTGGGTGACTTGAAGATATTTTAGTTCCACTTCTTGATTTGACACAAAGAAGCACTAATAGGTCTCAAGTATCACTGAGCGACTGAATTGAGCTGAACTGATCACCTGTTTTGGGGCTTCCCGGATGGCTTAGTGGTAAAGAATTTGCTTGCCAGTGCAAAAGATGCAGTAAATGCAGGTTCGGTCCCTGAGTCAGGAAGATCCCCTGGAGAAAGAAATGGCAATCCACTCCAGTATTTTTGCCTGGAGAAACCCATGGACAGAGGAGCCTGGGGGGCTATAGACCATGGGATGGCAAAAGTTGAGCATGACTGAATGACTAAGCATGCACATTGTTTTAAAAGTCTGAAGTCGGTAAGATGAAACCCAATATCAAGAATCTGAAACAGATTAACTTATATGGAAGGAATGTAAAGAAAACATTGGGTAGTGTGGCCAGAGCATAATTAGAGAAAGGTATATTAACTAAATTATCTGGTTTTCAAAAATTTGAACTGTAATAAAAATTTTGATGTGCTATTTCAATTTTCATTAGTAAATAAATGTATATTATTATATGTAAATGGATATTTATAGTAAATAAATTTATAGAGAAAGAGCTGGTCACCACTGAGCAACTAACACACTGATAGAGAATCTTATTAAAATTTGAAACATATTTGAGTACCTTACCAAAAAAACTGTCTTGTGAAAGGTGCCCTTGTTAGACCCAGAGGAAATAAACATCCTTATCAATGAAGACAAAGGGACACAGAGCAGAATCTGGACAGGCCTTGCTAAGTTTCTCCCAGTTTACTATACTTAGCTCATCCCCTGTCTTATTACACATTTCCACACCTCTCCACTCTTTCATCACACCCAGCATAAAAACACTCACATCTAATCATTTCTTCATGTCTTCCTTATGAAGGCTCCTGTGTTACATAAAACTTGTGTGAATAGATTTGAATGCTTTTCTTCTGTGAATCTGTCTGTGAAAGTCTAATTCTCAGACCCCAACAGGGAGGGACCCTAAGAGAGTCAAAGAAAACTTTTTCCTCCCATATAAGACCCTGTTAAATTTTTTGTTTCTAAGTTTGAAGCCCCCAAAGTCTTCACCATTTCCTCAGATAACATGGTTTGAGTTCCCTCCCCATCCTGGTTGCTAAAGGCTGCCTGCCCAAAATATCCCCCAATATACTAATGAACCCCTCTGCCCTGTTTTGCTCTTCTTCACAGTCCTTGTCCCTACTCAAAATGATGTCCTTTGTGTACTTGTTAATGTTTGTCTCCCCCACTAGAATGGAAGCTTTGTGAGGGTGGGGAAATTGTCTGCTTTGCTCGCTCATGTCATTCCAGCTCTTCCATCAGTATCTGGTACATTAATAGGTCCTAAATGAAGTTTTATTTAATGAACAAATGAGTAGTGCGTGCTCAGTCACTTCAGTCATGTCCGACTCTTTGCGACCCTATGGACTGTAAGCCGCCAGGCTCCTCTGTCCATGGGGATTCTCCAGGCAAGAATACTAGAGTGGGTTGCCATGCCCTCCTCCAGGGGATCTTCCCAACCCAGGGATCAAACCTGCATCTCTTACAACTCCTGCATTGCAGGGGGGTTCTTTACCACTAGAGCCACCTGGGAAGCCCAAACAAATGAGTAGAGAGGGGATGAAGAGTCAGTGAAATTTAGAAAGTGATGAACAGTAATAACACAGTTGTATCAGAGCTCTGACACTATACAGAATGAATGACTCTTTGTAAAGGAAGTTACTTTTTAAAGTTTTTTTTTTTCTTTAAAAAGGAAAATAAAATTGTTTGTATAATTAACCGTTTTTAAAATGACTCACTATTGACTTAGTGCACATCTTCATTTAGAATATAGATGTTTTGCTTGCCTTTGAGAGCAAAATTCAAACCAGAGGGATGAAAAGCAGAGCTCATTCAGTATAGGTTGGGATTTCAAAAGCATCTTTAAAGGAGGCACATCCTTCCCAAACAACATAAAGATGCAGGAGGAGAATGATTAAGGTAAGAGGTACAGATTAAAAATGTCAGGCATAACAAAAAGTAAGTGATCGCCAATGCTAATATAATTTTTACCTAAATTAGATACTCTTAGTGTTTTGGGGGGTTTTTTCCTCCTCTTTTCCTTTCCCATTCTAGCCATATGGATAATCATTAGGAAAAACTAGAAGAATTAAATTCATTATATATATTGTTAGAAGATGTCATTGTCAGAAGACTGTTGAAAACAAGAGGAAAATTTCAGCCACATGAGTAATTAAGGAAATACAAATTAAAACCACAATGAAATACCACTTCATACCTATTTTGGCAGTAATCAGTAAGTCTGACAATCTCCAGGGTTGCCATGGATAGACGGCAGCTGGACTCTTGTACTCCACTGGTGAGGCTATAAATTGCTGTGATCACTTTGGAAAATAACTATTTTTTTCAGTAAGTCCCCAAATGAACCTATTGCACTAACCAGTATTTGCATTTCAGAGGTGGAAGAGTGGCAGTATTTCTGAGCACACGAGACCTTTTAGGACTGCTTGGTAGCACTGGGTCTGCCAAGGTATGAGGACTTCCTGCCTCCACTTGCTCATGTGTTTGTGCTCCTTTGGGTCAAAACTCCATAGCCTGAATTTCTCGACTTCTTTCTTCCTCTTGTTTAAAGATAATTTTCATAAAATAAAATCATGACTTACATACAGATATAAAAGTGAATGTGTTTAAAGAATTTATTTTATTTATATGATATGAGGGAACCAGACAGATGCTATAATCAGTTCAAAGGAAAAGTCAAACCAGCACAGGCTTATATAAAGTAAAGGAATGTTAAGATGAATCATGAATAGAAACACCAGTGGTTTTTCCACAGCAGAGAAGAAGTCAATTAAAATTATCACCAGAATGGACAGAATTTATGTATCTATCAGTTACCTACAATTTAGAAAGAGTTGCAAAATAGCTCAAAGAAGATGAACCAGGGCTAGAATCTGATAACCCTGGAGAATACGCTAAAGACAATGTAGTTTTCCATTGAAACAGCAACACCTTACTGATACACTAGTGCAAATAGAGTATTATTTGGATCATGTATCAAGGAGTGCCTGACAGCTGATGTTCAGATGTAGGTAATAAACACTTCTAAGTCAAGTCCCAATATTCCAGATCACTGTAGACACTCCAGTTAGCTGGAAAGTGCTGAAGGATCAAAGGTCCCTGTTAGAGAGACAATGATACTACCTGTGTATATTATAATAGCTAAGAGTAAACACAGGTTAGATGAGTATAAAGAAGCCTGAACTTGGGATTAGAGGACCAGGCAAAGCCTCAGCTCTTATTCTAGGTTTGTGGCCTTGAAGCCAGTTGCTCTGGCTCTCTGGCTTTCTCCCAGGCTTTCTCCTCTAAACAAAGTAAGAATTTTTATTGACGAGTCTAAATTCCCTTCAGGATCTAAATGTTTATTAGATGAGCCAGCTAATCCCCTGCACAGATGGCCCTGCAACAATGCCCAGGCACAGAGAGTTTTGACACAGGACAGGGAAGATCTGTATGTGAACATGTGGAGGAACAGCTGGATTTGAATGTCCTGGACCCCCAGTGTGTGGTACACAAACCCAACATCTGTGGGAAACTTGGGGAGTTCAGTGACAAAGGGGGAAGAAATGAGAGAGAGGAAAGGAAGTTACTAAAAAACAACCTACCAAACTCATTACTTGCCTCTACCATTAGTAGGAAGTTTACCACCACAGTTGGCTCCATCTCCACTCCATGTTTGAATAACAGCAAAAAGGAACTGGGACTATATTAGATTTCACCAGAGAACCCAACCAATAGGATGTGTGTGTATTTATACATACAGATACAGATTTGTCTCTCTCTCAAGGAGAAATTGATTTACGTAATCAGCTCAGGTAGTTGTGGGGGCTGGCAAGTTAGAAATCTGCAGGCTAGAAATTCCAGCGGGAGTTGATGTAGTCTTGTGTCCAAAGGCAGCATGGTGATAAAATTCCTTCTCAGGGGACCACAGACTTTTAAGGCTTTCAGCTGATTGGATGAAGCTCACTGCATTATGAAGGGTAATGTGCTTTGCTGCCGCTGCTGCTGCTGCTAAGTTGCTTCAGTCATGTCCGACTCTGTGCGATCCCATAGACGGCAGCCCACCAGGCTCCCCCGTCCCTGGGATTCTCCAGGCAAGAACACTGGAGTGGGTTGCCATTTCCTTCTCCAATGTGCTTTACTTGAATATTAACAATATTAAATCTTCTGACTCAGAAATATAATATCTCTCTCCATCTATTTAGGTCTTCTTTAATTTTTCTTAGCTGATGTTTTATGATTTTCCGTGAACAGGTCTTTTTATTTTTTTTTTCTGAAGCTAATTAAACTTTATTAAACAATATTTGACAAAAAGACCAAAGTTAAAAAAAAAAAAGCTGAATCTCCAAATCACCTGTATACAACAGAAACACAAAGATGCTATACACTGTTCCTTTCAGATCTACCCTGGCCCTCTACTGTGTAGAACTCTGGCTGTTGTCTTCAAAGACTGAAGAAATGGCACTTATTGTCAGATTTATCACTATTGTATTTCACATTTGTAAATGTTATAAATGATATAGTTTTTCAGTTTTACTTTTTGTTTTTAGTATATAGAAGTACAATAATTTTTGTATATTGATCTGTGGCCTTTTGTTGTTGTTCTCTTGCTCAGTCTCATCTGACTCTTTGCTATGTCATGGATTGCAGCATGACGGGCTTCCCTGTCCCTCACTATCTCCCAGTTTGCACAAACTCATGTTGACTGAGTCAGTGATGCTATTGAACCATCTCTTCTTCTGCTCCCCCCTTTTCTTCCTGCTTTCAATCTTTCCCAGCATGAGGATCTTTTCCAATGAGTTGGCTCATCAGGTGGCCAAAGTAGTGGAGCTTCAGCTTCAACACTAGTCCTTCCAATGAGTATTCAGGGTTGATTTCCTTTAGGATTGACTGGTTTGATCTCCTTGCTGTCCAAGAGACTCTCAAGAGTCTTCTCCAGCACCTCCGTTGTAAAGCATCAATTCTTCAGCACTCAGCCTTCTTTATGGTCCAACTCTCACATCTGTACATGACTACTGGAAAACCATAGCTTTGACCATACGGACCATTGTTGGCAAAGTGATGTGTCTGCTTTTTAATATGCTGTCTGGATTTGTCATAACTTTTCTTCTAAAGAGCATGTGTCTTAATTTCATGGCTGCAGTCACCATCTGCAGTGATTTTGGAGCCCAAGAAAATAAAGTCTGTCACTGTTACCATTTTCCCCCCATCTATTTGCCATGAAGTGATGGGGCCGGATGCCATGATCTTGGTTTTGATCTGTAGCCTACAACTTTACTAAATTCACTTATTAGCTCTGGTAGGATTTTTGTTTGTTTGTTTCATACATTCCATGGGATTTTCTACATAGATAATGTGTCATCTTCAAATTAAGACAGTTCTACTTATTCCATTCTTATAGAGATACCTTTTATTTCTTTCTCTTGTTTGCAATGGCTGGAACTTTTACAATGCTGAATTGAAGTGGTAATGATGGATATCCTTTATTTTTTCCTAAGCTTAGGGGAATAGTATTCAGTCTTCCACCATTAAATGTGGTGTTAGCTGTAAGGTCTTCATAGATACTTTATTTTTTCAGATTGAGGAAATTCCCTTGAATTGAGCTTGTTGAAAAGTTTCTTTTTTTTTTTTTTTAAATTAGTGTTGGATATTGGATTTTGTCAAATCCTTTTCCTCATTTAGTAAGATCATATGTTTTTTCACTTTTATCTCGTTAGCATGACATAAAGTTTGTGCGTGTATGCTAAGTCACTCCAGTCGTGACCCTGACTCTTTGTGACCCTATGGACTATAGTCCACCAGACACCTCCTTCCATGGGATTGTCCAGGCAAGAATACTGGAGTGGGTTGCTGTGCTCTCCTCCAGGGGATCTTCCTGACCCAAGGATCAAACCCACGTCTCTTATATCTACTGCATTGGCAGCAGATTCTTTACCACTAGGCCCACCTGGGAGGCCCCCAAAGTTGTTTCTAATATTCCCTTATTGTATTTTTAATATTTGTAGAATCTATAGAATATCACTAATCTCATACCTTTGTTTGCTTTCCTTTTCCTAACCTATATGGCTAAAGGTTTACCAGTTTCATTAACCTTCTCAAATAACACTTTTCAATTTCATTCAGTGTCTCTTCTTTATTTCAATGATTTTTCACCATGATCTTTATTTCCTTTCTTCTGCTGATCTTGGGTTTTATTTGTTCTTTTCCTAATGTATGTTAGAGGTTGAACTCATGTATTTGAGACCATTCTTCTTTTTTGTTATAGGTGTTTAATGGTATATATGTCTAAACACTACTACTTTTGCAGTATCCGACAAATTTTTGACAGGTTGTGTTTTCATGTTCATTTGATCAATCTGATTTCTCTTTTGATTTGTTCTTTGATACATGGGTTATTTTTCCATGGAAGTCTGTTCATAAATATTTGGGAATTTTCCAGGTATCTTGTTGACTTCTAATTTAATTCTGCTATGGTCAGAGAATGTACCTTGTATGACTAAGTCATGGGGTTTTTTGCCCAGAATATAGCCTATTGTGGTAGATGTTTCATATGTAATTGAAAAGAAAATGTGTTCTATTATTTTTAGCTGGAATTTTCTATAAATGTCAGTTAGGTTAGGTTGGTTATTCAAACCTTGCATATCCTTGATGATTCTTTTTCTTTGGTCTACTTGTCCTATCAATTACTGGAAGAGGGTACTGAATTCTCTTGACTATAATTGTGTATTATTAACAAGACACAATTAACAGTATTAGCACCTGCAGCATTAATACTTTTAGGCTCATGTATTTTCAAGCTGTGTTATTAAGTGAAAAAATGCTTAGAATGTTTAATTTTTTTAATGGATTGACCTCTTTATCACTATGAAATAAACTTCTTTATCCCTCATAATATTTATTTGCTCTGAAATCTACTTTGTTTATATTAATATAACCAGTCCAGTTTTAATTTGACTAGTATTAGTATGGTATGTCTTTTACTTTTACTTTTAACTTATTTTATTGTATTTGTGCATTTTTTGATAAGAGTTGATGATTCAGAGAGATTCTTTGCAGTGGTTTAAAGATATGGCCACAAATTACTTGATACTTAAATCCCTTTAAGAGGTAAAACTTAAATTCTCTCATTAAATGTAGTCTGGACTTTGAGACTTGCTTCTAATGAATAGAAGAATATGGAAGAAGTGATGGTGTATCACTTCTAAGCCTCAGTCATAAAAGGCATTACAGATTCCTTCTTGCTTTTTCTCTGGGATCCGTTGTTCTGGTAGAGACCATCTTCTGTTATGAAGATACTGAAATAGTCCTCTGAAGAGGCCCATGTAGCATAGAACTGAGAAGCATCCTGTCAATAGCCAGAAAGAAACTAAGGCTTTTTACCATTAGCCTTGTGGTGGCACCATCTTGAAAATAGATCCTCAAGCCTTTAGATGACTGAAGCCCTGGCCAACATCTTGACTGTAATCTCATGTAAGACCCTGAGCCAGAAATTCCCAGATAAGCTGCTCCTAAATTCCTGACCCTCACAAACTGTTAGACAATAAATGTCTACTATTTAACCCATTAAGTTTTGAAGTTTTTTGTTATGTAGTAACTGGTACTTCTAGTTTAACTAGTTTAAAAACTCTTCCTTGAAAAATTTGTATTTCATACAATAAAACATTTTAGGCAGAAAACTAAAGAACATTTTTGGATAGAGATTTTTCAACTGGATATTTACTCTTTTAATAACTTATATGTTTTAATAAGATAAAGTATTGTAAAATTTATCACTTTCCGTAGAGCTCTGAAATAGGGAAGGGCTCTTAGGTCGTTGGAGGGCCAACACGAACTATGTGGAACCCTTGATACTGTGTGCAATATGTTATATCAAGAGCATTTTCCTAAGAAAAAATGTTTATAGCTTTTACCAGATTTTCATAGAGTCTTCCACCACGCTCCCCCTCACCTAAGAGCTAAGAACCACTTATCTGGTTCCCATTGCTCCCTTTGAAAATTCAGATACAAGTGACTTACCTATGGTTAGAGATGAAAGACCTTCTCACTCTTAACTCAGGGCTCAAACTCCAATCTGAGAGATGAATTCTACCTATCAGAGACAGCTCAGGGCAGAACTGGTGAACAGCTCAGGGCAGAACTCTTGAATAGAGAGATAGAACTGGTCTTTACAATGTTCTCAAGTACTCAGACCCTCAAGACAAATCTTTACATGTATTATTTTGCTATTGCATTGTCTCCTGCTTATTTAACTCATCAAGCTGCTTCAAGAAGGGGGTGGAATGGATCTTCTCAAAAAGATGTCCCCTTGGTGGCAGGCCTTTTATCTTCATGCCTTTCATTTCATTTTTGCCCTTATATTGAAGCGTTTAAGCATACAGAAACTCAGCCAAAGTGCTTATTTGTCTTGTTTTGTTTTTAACCGTATTGTCTATTAGAATACTCTGTGGAGAAAACACACTGCACTGATACCTCTCTGACCTGACTACTGCAGACATATCACTTGAATGTTCCCTTAATGTTTTTTGAAATCTTCACGTCTTGACCGTACTGTTATCCATCTCTTTCTGAACTAAAAGCTATATATGAATGTTATTATCATAATAAGAGATTTGAATTGAAGTGCTAAAAATCAAAGTTAATTTATAATATTTATATTAATTCAAGATATATTCTGTCTATTTAGAAATGGCTAAGAAGCATCCATGGATGCCCCCAAAACAAGGATAAATCCTTGAACGGATAGTTAGAACATATCTTGTAATCTCATATACTGCATAGTTCTGGTCATTCATTAGATTATCTTTAAATATTTCATCACTAACAGTATTGAGCAATCAGCCTGAGCAAGCCTGTCTGTTTAAGGCCAAAGTGAAAGTGAAGTCGCTCAGTCATGTTCAACTCTTTGCGACCCTATGGACTGTAGCCTACTAGGCTTCTCCATCCATGGTATTTTCCAGGCAAGAATACTGGAATGGGTTGCCATTTCCTTCTCCAGGAGATTTTCCCGACCCAGGGATTGAACCCGGGTCTCCCGCATTGTAGGCAGATGCTTTACCGTCTGAGCCACCAGGGAAGTAAGCCCTTAATCATATTATAAACATATAATCATGCCATATGTTATTTATAATATATAGCCCATTTTATAAATGGCCAGGACTAAAGGAAAAGAGAGTAGGGAAGTCCTGCTTTTATCAATGACTTTTACATCTTAAGCTATCTGTACTTTACCTTTCCCAAGATGTTCACTCCATAGAGATTTGCCATCTATTTCTACCACCCCCATGCACTCTAGTACACAATCTTCTTGCTTTAGCCCAAGCCAAATCCAAGAGCCTATGATTGGAATTACAGTCCTTGAGAAACTAGGGCTAAAGAATCTGTGCTGATGCCATGAACTGCCCAGACCTCAGCCTGACTCCTGGCTGTCCCTCCTCCCACCTAGCTCCAGGAACATTTACTCTGAACAGGTTCCTGGGCTTGGCCAGACGACCTAGCATGGTCCTGGCCACCATTCAGGGGTTCTGAGAGAAAACTGCTTCTCTTCCTCACAGGTGGAAACAGAGACTCAGAGTCTTAGAAACATTCTCAGAATCTCTGAATGCAAATGTTTTCGGCAAAATCAGCATTCGATCCTAACTTGTACAACAATCTTGTAGCACAAAGATAAAGTTAAATGGCTCAAGTGCTAATCAAGTGTGTTTATCTTTCCATAAACAGAAAGCATGGGCATATTTGGTGAGAGGAAAGGACATATTTTATATTTTGGTGATTTTCTTAAAAAGTATAAATGGCTCTACATTTTAAAGCAATTCTAAAATAACAGATCACCCTTGTCTGAGCAATGACAGGAAAATCCTCTGACAAGGAAATACTTCCAAGTGGTTGAATTTAATTACAGATGGCAACAAGGAGCAGAGGAAAGATGCTTGAAAGTTTTTAAAAGAAAAGCTAAGATAAAGTTTTCTAAAAAGATAATATATTCAACATCATGTACATATATATGCATATACATGTATATAGACATACGTATGGACATACACACATATACATATACAAACTTACATATATATATATAATCTGGTCATGTTCTTTGAATCTACCCAGAAACTCTTTCATCTGAAAGTACAGAAGTTTATTAAAATGAGTAATTTAGGAAGACAAATGTGGTTTTGGTGATTGTCTCAAGAAAACATACCCACTTTTTACCTTAAAAGAGACACAGAGCTTAACAGACAAAATCAGTAGTGTCAGGCTGTGATCATTTTTGCTCTCTACACATTGCTTCAGATGGAATTTTCAAAGCAGAGCCAAATTCATACAGTGAGATGACAAATTATTTTTAAAAGAGTAATACATTTAAAATGGTAACTTTTGCTGGGAGAGCTGTCTAAACTTCAGTTTTTTAAAGGATTACATACTTTGATTTTGCATGTAAAAGATGCCAAGTATGCTTTGAATGTGAATTACAAGCAATACTAAAAGGAAAATACATGTAGCAGAAAATATGAAAGTAGATAAGTGCTAATAAGCATGAATTGTGTGTCTTCCACTACCTAGTACACTATTATTGATGCTCAACAAATATTTGATATTGAAAAACAAGGCATGTCAATGGGCCCAGAGCAACTCTATGATGCTGAATCAAATGGTGACTAAAAATGCTTTATTTCACTGTTCTGTTTTGTAGGTATTATTACTTGGCATTCAGAGCACATCAAACACCTCTTGCTAGCAAAGAGAGTTGCATCGCTATCTTGGAGAAGTCCAGATTAGATCACTGGCTGCTGGGAAAAACAAAGGTAGTTCTTACTTTGTTGTTTAGATTGTCACTTGAGATGCTCTGCTGTGTACCTCGGTCTCTTATCAGTGATTTGAATAGCTCTGTAAGTTTTGCAACTTACCAGACAAGACCTCAACCTAACAGTGATCTTTGCTGGTCTTGGGTCTGGAGTCCCAGGATCTCAGAGGCCAAAAGAGGAGAGTTTCTTTCCTGTTCTGCGTGTAGTTTGAGAACCATTTAACATTTCTAGAATGAGATCTTTGAGCTCATTTTTAAATGTCCTTTTTTTCAGTGCTGCTTATTCCAGCACTGCAGGCAAATACACAAATCATGTTAATGACAATAATGAGTATCTTTTATACTTTTGTCCTTTTTTCCTTAGACTCATGTTGTTTACTGCCCACTCTGATTAGTAGTCTCATCATGTCTAGCTTTTCATTTGGGGGAACATCATATTCCTACAAGATTTCAGGTTTTTGTGGTCCCTTCTGAATTGCCCTACAATGCCAGCCTCAGCCTGAGTGTGGATGGCAATGCTGCTGCTCTTCAGCAGAAATCAGATCACTGTGGCCCATTCAAGCCCCCCTCCCTCAGAACTTCTGTCAGCCCTGGTCAGTTTTTCTGGTTTAACACCTCCATCAGAGCTGAGGGGGAAAAGAGGAAGCTGAGAAAATGGAACTCATGGCAGAACTGAGGCCTAGAGAACATTTAGGATCTCCTAAAACGCTGTTAACTTCATCATCTGTGTATATTAATAGTCCCATATTGGCTCGACCCTACAAGGGGAATTAATCGTATTTGCTTCTAAGAAATCAGTAATGTTAGCATAAATCAAGTCACTGTAAACTTTATTTAGATGATGTTTTAATATTTATGTTAATTTGTTGGAGCAGAGTGAATTTCTTTGTGGGAGTCCATTATTCTTGTTTTTTAGTCGCTCAGTCGTGTCTGACTCTTTTGCAACCCCATGAACTGTAGTCCGCCACACTCCTCTGTCCATGGGACTTCCCAGGCAAGAATACTGGAGTGGGTTGCTGTTTCCTTCTCCAGGGGAGAACCCACATCTCCTGTATGGGGAGGTGGTTTCTTTACCACTGAAGAATCACTGGCAGGGTTTATCTGAACCTGGTGGCTCAGACAGTAAAGAATCCACCTGCAATGTAGGAAACCCAGTTTTGATCCTTGAGTCAGGAAGATCTCCTGGAGAAAGGAATGGCTACCCACTCCAGTGTTCTTGCCTGGAGAATCCCACGGACAGAGGAGTCTGGTGGGCTACAGTCCATGGGGTAGCAAAGAGTCAGACACAGCTAAGAGACTAACACACTTCTTTACCCCTGAGCACCAGAGGAGCCCTTGGGAGCCTATATGTAATGCTAAAACTGATGTCTTATTTCAGGTTTTTCTCAAGTATTATCATGTTGAGCAGTTAAATTTGCTGCTGCGGGAAGTCATAGGCAGAGTGGTTGTGCTGCAGGCCTATGCCAAGGGGTGGCTGGGAGCCAGGAGATACAGAAGAGTCAGAGAGAAGAGAGAGAAGGGGGCTGTTGCCATCCAGTCAGGTAAACATCCCTGAATCTTGGCATTTCATTAAGTGCTTGAGGCCACTCACCTTTTGTTCTTCTCAGTGGTGCCTTTTCTTCCCTCCCTCTTGCCTTCAGCAAATATTTATCAAGTATCTACTGCAGGCCAGGCCTTGTGCTTGGTGCTGGGGGTATAGCTGTGAGCAAGACTGCCACAGTCTCTGACCTCCAGATAAGCAAACGAGCCATCCTTACCCACGGCAAGATAGAGGCAGTAGCAGTGGGTGGATGTAAAACCCCAATCACACAGACATGTGCCCCAGCTCCCAGATGACCCACCTCATGCACACTTCATGTCCATTACCAGGTTTTCAGCCTCAGAACTGCTACTGTCACATCTAGGAGGCTTTCCTGGCTCAGACAGAGCTTGTAAACCAAGGCAGCTTATCACTAGGCTCTGTCCTACACCCAGCCCTGTCAGTGCCTCTTTGCACACACATATGTCATTTGTGTCACAAACAGCGTCTGAGCTCCTGTGCTACTGCAGGCAGTTGTCCCAGGTCTTGAGCACAGCAGATGATTTCCTTTGTGTTCTCATAACCCAGAATCATAACGTCCACATGGACTCCATGACCTCATTCAGTGACATGGAGAGCTGTAGCGCTCAGGGAGGAAGTGAAAAGGAGAGCTGGTCATGCTGCTGGTGGCAGCTCAGTGCCTAGCGCTCTGAAGGACTCAACACCCTGCCCCTTGCCCCAGGCTCCCTTTCTCTTCTCTTCATTCATTTCCCACGCATTTTCCCTTTCCGTCACGCATTCCCTCCCTGAACACAGTTCTATACATAGTCTCCCCTCACCAAACGCAAATGTGATGCTACTAATCATTATTATTTATTTTTCTCTCCTTCAACTTTCATGTTTTATACCTTTCTCCCAATAAAAAATACAGAGTGAGTCAGGCCATTCCAGTCCTCTCCTACCCCTCAAGTCCTGAAGGCAGAGCTTCCTCCATGGGTTGGAATGACAGGGACCCACCTCACCTGCACAGGGCTCCAAGTGATTCCTAAGTGGAATCCAGAGGTTGCAGAAATTCACTGCCTGAACCAAAATGACTCCTTCTCAAAAGCATCTTGGAGGCCGAGCTGAGAGTACAGAGAGGCCCCTCTTCCCCACCATCACTCACGTAGCTCTGCTTATTTTGCTCAGTGAGAAAGCAGTGGGGAGGAGGAGAGGGGTAGAGGATTGGAGGGAAACAGCTTATATCAATTCTCTGGCACATTCTTAAATTAATCTCATTCCTAGCACATGGTTTTATATTTTTAGCCTGGAGAGGATATGATGCTCGGAGGAAATTTAAGAAAATAAGCAACAGAAGGAGTGAGTCTGCTGTTCATATTCACGCAGGTAATTAAAACATCATTTTCATAGCATCCACTTGGAAATCTTCTGTGATTAAGTTCATATGAGTTTCAAAAAGCTGAAAGGTTAATAATTCAGGAGCACTGGAAGAGGAGTCAAGAGTTCTAGTGGGTCTAGCGCTTGTTCTGATTCACCCCCGTCCATGTGATGATTGAGAGCACTGGCTGCATGCCAGACCTTGGCTAAGGATGCTCCAAGTCGGTTCTCTTGTATTCCCAATTTTATACAGGGGGAAACAAGGCACAGAGAAGTGAAATAACTTGTCCATAGTCACACAGCCAGTCAGAAGTCGAGTCAGCATTTATTCACAGCCAGTTTGGATAGAGTCCATTTTACATACTGCCAACTGAGCAATTCCCTTCCTCTCCTGGAGTCACCCGTCCCTTGTCTGCAAACAAGAACATTGGCTAGAAAGGTCTGAAAGGTCTTCCAACCTTGGAATTCTCTAACTATATGCTCAGCCTATCTCTTCATAGCACAGAGATAGGACTAACTCAGGTACTTGCCTGGCAAACTGTGTTTCCCACACCCAGGCCTGTGTGTGACTGCAGTGGTCCTCTGGGCCCCCTGGGGTTAGCATGCTGTGGCTCAGCTTGTAGCTGCCTGAGCACCTCAAGCTCTGGCTCCCAGGTCACTCTGTTCTTCTGCAAAGGGCAGTATCCCCAGGGGCTGTGGGGCTCAGCTCCCTCTGTCTTTTGAAGCTGCATGTGCCTAATTGAGGCTTTGGAAGAGACAGGCCCCAGAGCAGACACACCCGGGCTCTGAGAGCACAAGATATCAGAGACAGAACGAGAGAGACGTGACCAGGCCAGCGGACTTGCAGCAGAGAGAGAGGATTTCAGATACTGCCACACTTGGAACAAACTTTTAAGGGAAACAACTGCACCCCTTTCAAGGAGATCTCTACTCAGAGCCTGGCTTCTTGAGGCACTTCTCAGAACTCTCTGGCCCTGTAAGGCCAGACAACTTTATTCAAAAACAAAATGTTTGGGAGGAAAGAGTGTCATTTCAACCCCAGAGTGCAACTTTTAACACCATCCCCTAGGAATTCTAAGCTCCACAGCGTCAAAGCATCAGGAAGAAGGATCCAGCTCTAGTTGCAACAAGTAATACAACTCAAAATGCATTTTCTCTCTTCCTCCCCACTGTCCAACACACACACACACACACACACACACACACACACACACACACACACACACAGTTCCCCTTACCCTCGCCCACACCAAGAGAAGATACTGGACTGATCACACTGTTTGGCTCAAAACCTAACATGTATTTTCAAATATAAACTTTGAGCTTATCTATTGTTGATTCCCTTATCATAAAGTGTGTAGGATCATAAATCAAATTTTCCCTCTCTGAAAATCATCTTTAGATGGCTCCCTTTTGGACTCTGTTATTGCCACATGCATAAGAACAGACATAAGAAAATGCATAAGAACAGACAGGTGAGTGGCTTCATTATATCAGGACGCTCGGCTGCATCTTTTCAGCGCAGCACCTGTGGGGTGGGTACACTATGAAAGGGTCCTTTTGTTTCATGGGACTGGAGAGAACACATTTCTTTAAGTAGCTTCTTTTTTTTTAAACCTTGGAAACATGCTCCTTCTTAGCCTGGCAGCCAGTGTCCTGCATATCAAGTGGTATTGGGAGCTTCTGAGTCCCCATGGGCTTGGGTGGGCATGTAGTTATTGAGGGTGGTACTGACACCACCTCACCCTCTTGGCAGGAGAGTGTGACAGCCAGAGCAAGGGCGGGCAATGTCTCATTGCCCTTCAGCCAACATCATGGACAGGAGTTGAGGGGCTGGTTTTGTGTAAGTGGTAAAGATACTCAGATAGGGTAATGACATTTGCAATTTTATGGGCAGATTACTTTTACTTGAAAATGTTCTCCTTATCTTTCGATTCAAAGGCAGTGTTGATCTAAAAGCAAGACAGCTCATTCCAATGTCTCTGTTTTGGGGTGTGTTCTTCCTAAAGTATAATCCTCTCCTTACAAGCTCTTCATGTCCCGGGGACATTTCAAGTAGAACAAACTCCAAATATAGGGGTACTCTTACTTTTGAAGCCTGCAGAAGTGGCTTAGGGATGCTATCACAACATAACCTTTTCTGGGTATTTTCTACGGTTATTCTCTAATTTATTATTTTTTCAACAGATCATTTCATTTGAAATGTAGACTCTTCAATGTGTTTGGTTTATATTTCAAGTTCTGGCCTATTGTCTTTTTTTTTTTTTTTTTTTTGCTTGTTTAAATCATGCTGCAACGCTATGTTACATAGTTTTTGAAAGAATAGCCCTTGAAATTTAGGAAGCATTTGGCCTACATGTTGCTACAGAGCGGCGCATATTGAAATTTATTTTCCTTTCATCTTCTTCCCAATAAAAGCAGCCGCTCGGCTTATCCCTTTAGCTTCCTCAGAACTTCCTTTCAGAATTCCCGATCTATTACGGCACATTCACATACCAGAAACAAGATGCCTTTTCATGCTGTCAACCTTTTTCATCTGAAATGTAAATTAATTCTTGCTGGTATGCCTTGACAGAGATCAAAGTCAGGGTATTAACCTTCCCGGGCTTTCTCCAGGAATCTGTCCCCAGGACAGGGCTTTGGCTGTTAGGAGACTGGTGTCAGTGTTAAGGGGCCCTCCTCCAGGCAGTACTTGGCCTGGGCACCACCATCTCCAAGTCCCAGGGTACTTTTGGAAATGACTCAATCAGTACTTTAAATCAGGTGAGCTATGATCCGCCGGGCTAGACTTGGGAGAGATGAGCCTGCTCGTTTGAAATGTGGGCCGTTCGCTCAGACTCCCGGAGCTGTTCAAGTGGTTCTGATGGCGAGTGATCTCAGCGGGCATGATCGAGGGAGGGACAGGGCTCCAGACTGGATACCTCTCCCTTTGCTCCCTGGTATTTTCCTGCCTGTCAGTCTTTGAGGTAGGCCACATTTGCATTTTCAAAATAAACAGATGCCTTTCAAATACATGAGCTGGTGGTCTCAAGCTCTCTGTGGGCCTGAACTGTTCACCAGCCAGTGAGCAATGCTGGAAAAGAAAACAAACGGGGGAACATGCTAGGCACATGCACACACATTTCCTGTGTGCGGAACATTGTGCCGGCAAGAAAGGGCCTTTGTGAGATGTGGGTTCACAGGCAGAGAGCCTGCTGAGGATCTGGGCAAAAATGGCCTTCCTCAGTTTCTTTTTTCAAGGAGAGGGAAACGACTTCAAGTGTCACCTTGGTGAGAAGTGGCATGCTTTATTGTGTTTTTATTATTATTTTTGTGTGTGTGTGTTTTTATTTTTGATTAATGCTGATAATAGGCTCTTGCTATGGGAAAACATAACAAAACAATTAAAAATATGTACTTTTTTAATCAGAAAAATAATTGCAAACATATTCCTGTTTGGATAGATGGGATAGTAGAAGTAAAAACCAATAGTTGTCACCCATCACTAATGTATTGTTGTTGTTTTTTCTTAATGAATTCTTAACTTTCAGAGAATGGATATAACTAGATTTTGTCAACTAAAATTGCATACGTTCCTCAGTAAATACTATCAAAACAAACAACCTGCAGGGAATTTTTTTTAAAGGTCTACAATGTCTCATTCTCTAAGTTTTTGAAAGCACAATTTTTAAAAATTACCCCTCTAACTCAAGATCTGTTTTTTAAGCAAGAGCAAAGTGCCAGGCTCCTCATCTCACAGGGGAGAAGCCCTCAGTGACAGCGGAGCCTGAGGGACTGGGAAGGAACTTCAAAGGGTGTCTCCAGGAGGAGCTGGCTCTTGCAGCCTCTCTTCCCCTAGCCCTCCAGGAGCAGGAAGTGCCCATTGGTTTATAGCACTTTCTCATCTAATTGCTTCAGTGCTTTGGAAATTGTTTTCTCTTTCTCTCTGTTATCTGATTAGCTTCCTACTTACTCCCCTCCTTGGTCCTACAGGGGATAACAGCGCTAAAATCTATTGCCATTTCTCCTTCTAATGCCTTCTGAGGGGAGTGGTTTTTGGAACGGCATCCTCAGTCCTGCCAAGGCTGAGAGGCCCTCTTGCTTGAGCCTGTGAGCAGGCATTTTAAACCAGCTGCAGCTGGAACCCCTGGGCACATCATGTGACGCCAGCCAATGGGAATTGCTTTAAATGTAGTTTCCAAAGAGGAAAGCAAGCATAGAATCCAGACAGGCTCTCCCCCTTCTCCAGGTTAACTTCTTTTAAAAGTCTGACCCCACATCACGGCAGAACCAAGTTTTAACACTTAAAACGCCTGAACTTTTAAACCTCTCTCAGGGTAAGCCTTCCTCCTAGTCTTTTCTAATTTTGAAAGGTTGATTCCTTTAGCATTGTTGGTGGGTTGGCAATGACTGTGTTGTTGCAATAATTTCCTAGAACTAGATTCCCAGAAATATCCCTAGGTGCACAGAACAACTATATTTCAAATTAGGAAATGTCTTTATTTCATTCACTTATTCAACTACTGTTTAAGTAACTGCTTTATGCTGGAGCTACTCTCAAGGTGAACAATGGGATTTAGTTTGGGGCTTCAGATTTTTCATCTTCAACACAGAGGATTAAAAAACATGCTTCCCTCAAATGGACGCTGTTTATATAATCAAGTACTCTATATTATGTCAGCACTCCTTGGAAGGGAATTCTATTAAACACCAAAGAGTCAAAATCATTGTGATATATAGCTGAGGATATACTTTGAAATGGCTTCCCCTGGTGCCTCAGTAGTAAAGAATCTGCCTGCCAATGCAGGATATATGGGTTCAATCCCTGGGTCAGGAAAATCCCCCAGAGAAGGAAATGCCAACCCACTCCAGTATTCTTGCCTGGGAAATCCCATGGACAGAGGATCCTGGTGGGCTACAGTCCATGGGATTGCAAAAGAGTCAGACATGACTTAGTGACTAAACAACCAACCATAATACATTGAAATGGCCCAAGCTTCTTGAAGGTAAAAATGATTAGGCAGATGTTTTTCAGTTTGATGAATCTGTGCATAAGCACATTGTTGATCACGAGTCAAACAGTAGAGGAAAGTCAAATGAATGTACCCAGTGAGGGAAAATATCCACTTTGGACAGATAGGAGGAAAACAAGCATGCTCCTCTATGCATCTCTATCATTCCACCCTATTCCATTGTTTCTTCACTCGTTCTGTTTCTGTCTTTTGGAAATATTCCTGGTTGTTTTGCACAAAACATGTGATTTCTCAAAATGTGAGGGAAGAAAAGTTCCAAACTCTTCTTGGCAGGAGCCAGCTGCCTCTCCATTCCTGGTATTTCAGGCCATTTCCACACAAGAGTAAAACAACATCTAGGGGAAGGAATTAACTGGTGCACCTGAGCTTGAGGTGAATGGAGAGCTCACGCTAGCTCCACTGTCTTCCAAGCTCTGATTAACTGAAGGAAGGTGCCTTTCAGGCAATGTGAGGGTCCTGCAGAGTCTACTTGCACTGTCTGACCTTCTCTGACTCTCTGTAGGTAAAGGTCTGCAACTGGTTTCTGATAACCACAGGTATAACTTCTTAGAGAAGGAGAATGTTTTGGGGGGTGATTGTTAAGGATTGTGATTTACTTTGGGAAAATGTGCCTTGTCTGTGTGAGCTGGGTCAGGACATACAGAGAGCTCCAGAAACATGGCTTCAGGGAAGTGGTGTATAGCAGAGACAGAGTCTGGCCTTAGCCTCGAGATTTCTGTCAAGAAATGGGCTCTGCCAAACCTCACTGGGCACAAGCAGTAAAATTCTTACCATAAAGTAACTTGTGATGCAAAGGAATGTCCTTTGTTCTGAAATCAAATTATTGCCCATGTTAGAATTAAACACCCAGCAGGTAAAGTACTGTTAACCTAATTAACAGTTAGAGAAGAAGCTGCAAAGCCAGTGTGGAACTGAGGTCTGCTTTTTCCTGGTATCATACTGACACGGCATGGAAATGCTGAAGATGAAACTTTGGTGCAGTGGTTGGCATCACAGGACTCAAGATTAAATTTCAGAGTAAACCCATGGATAGAACCTCTTTGGGTGGGAATCATTTCCTCCCTTACGGACTTCATGTAGAGCTCCAGAATCTGGCTGCAAAAAGGCAGTTCTTCAGATGGTATCTTTACCACCTCACCATTGAGTGAAGCAGCATTGTAGTCAATAATTGATTAATAATGATGTCAACAACACTCTTGAATTGCATTTATGTATTTCATTTTTTTCACATAGAATCATAAAATGTGATGTCACATTTTATGAAACCCTTATTAGTTTGGGGACTCTGTCCAAGTAATAGTAAAGAAACCTTGTAGGAAAATTAACTGATGTGACAAGAATTATTGAACTTTTTCCCTCAAAAGACTTCTGTGTGTAGAAAAGCAGATTTTGTTTTCTCCCCAAACAGATCAAACAGAAGCACAGAGAGTCTACATAAGTTGTCTCCCCTTATGTGTTACATAAGCTTAATGACAAATATCAGAGCCCTGTTCTGAGTCTTCACCCAATGCTCTTTTTAGTAGACCAGCTCTAACATTGATTTCCATCTTGGATATGGCACCAGTCAAAGCTTTGGGGAGAGTTTTATATACCATCCTAAGCATGTGGACTTGGGAGTCAAAATTACTTTAAATCCTGGCTGTACCACCAGGTTTGTCATATGGTTTAGGGGAAATTGCTTAACTTCTGAACCTTGGTTTCCTTAGCTACAAAATGGGACTCATTAAGGTCTAATTCTCAGGACTGTTGTGAAGATCATAGCAGGTAATTTACACAAAGTATCCCGCATGGGACCTGGCACATGGCAGCTATTCAGTAAGTGTCAATTTCCTCTCTGTCCCCACTTCCTAAGTATGAAGTTACTTGAGGGGGGAAAAAAAATGAGTCTGTGAAATACTCTTCTATGATTAGAATAATAATTTTGTAACTTCAGAAAGATGAAACTATTTCTCTCACTTTTGGAGGAAAGACAGCAAAAGAGACACTGATGTATAGAACAGTCTTATGGACTCTATGGGAGAGGGAGAGGGTGGGAAGATTTGGGAGAATGGCATTGAAACATGTAAAATATCATGTATGAAGCAAGATGCCAGTCCAGGTTCGATGCACGCACGATACTGGATGCTTGGGGCTAGTGCACTGGGACGACCCAGAGGGATGGTATGGGGAGGGAGGAGGGAGGAGGGTTCAGGATGGGGAACACATGTATACCTGTGGCGGATTCATTTTGATATTTGGCAAAACTAATACAATTATGTAAAGTTTAAAAATAAAATAAAATTTAAAAAAATAAAAAAAATAAATAAAATTTATACGGAAGTAAAAAAAGATAGTGCATGTCAGATCTCAAATACAGTTATAACAAAACCTTTATAAAAGAGAGAATTTTCTGAATCTTATGTCTTTGCCTATCTGACAGGGAAAAATTAAAACACAGCAATAGTATGTGAAAGATTTCAGGCAGCTTTCTTTTTGTAATGAGCTATGATCCATTATGCCAAGAGTATGGTTCATTTGTGTGGATACATTTTCCAGTGATCTCAAAATTGTTATGACTTAGGTGATATGCTCCTGACATCATTTTTCCCACTCATGGGTTTGAGGCCCTTCTGCAGCTTGTTCTGTAAAATAGCAAGTTTCCTCTGTACTCTGCCCCCCAGAAGTCAGGAATTCTAAAATCCAGGAGTTGAATATCACTAAGACTGCTGCCTCCTGCTGTGGAAGGCAAGTTGCCTTTGAGATGTCTGAAGAGTTGGAAGATATGGGTAAGCCTATCACATTTAACCCTCAGTGACAGGTGATTGGCAGCATAACAGCTGAGCAACAGCCATTTGGCCAGGAGTTCAAACCCCAACACGAAGAGCCATAGCAGGATCATGGCTTGATTTGCTGTGGCCACGCAGTCTGAATCACCAAGCACAGAGGCGGAGGCAGAGGTGACAGCTGGTAGCCATCTCGTCAATAAAGTTGTGATGGGTGAGATGTATAAGCAACCACAGCCTGCTAATTTCATAGACTTTGAGCCAACTGCTTAGTGTCAAAACCAGCTATGGTCAGTGATGCAAACGTTTTGTGAAGTGTCCCTCGTTGACAGCAAGGCTCTTCCCCCAGACTCTCCTCCTAGTGGGTTAGAAGCAATTGCATCCTCCTGTCCAGAAACAATCCAGTTTGGGGAGAAGGAGGCTTTACCCTTTTTGTTTTTTAATTTGGTAAATTTTTTAAAGTCAGATTCATTGAGGTATAATTTACATATAGTGAAACTCAGTTTGATAAAATTGGGTGATCACATATAGTCAGGTAACCCCCAACACAATCAAGAAAAAGACATTTCCAAAGAGTTCATTCATGCCCTTGCTGGTGTCCCTCCCTTCCGCACCCCCAGCTTCTGGTGACCATACTGGTTTTCCTGTCCCTGTCATTTTATGTTTTCTAAAACACCATGTAAGTAAAGCATATAGTATGTAGATATTTGGCTCTGACTTCTTTCACTTAGCCTCACGCTTTGGAGAGTCGTCAGTGTTGCTCCATTATCAGCAGTTTGTTCTTTTTCATTGCTGAGCAGAATCCTGGTCTGCGGATGTGCCACAATTATGTCCATTTACCAGCTGAAGGACATTTGTTTCCAGTTCCTGTGATGATGAATAAAGCTACTATAAACATTCAGAGCTTTGTCATTTTAAGAAAAATTTAGAGCAAAGTAAATAACTTTGTTTTATAAGAAGACAGAATGATACTGGAGGTAGGAGTTGCTTCTTTCTTGACTAACCAATAGAAATACTTATTTTTACAACATCTTATACTTTTTGCACAGCAGTTTTAAAATTCATGCATTCACACAAAGGACTTCCAATCTCCTTATTACTATAATATCATAGTAACGCTGAGAAGGAGGTTAGAGATTTTACCTCATTTTACAGATTGTGGCTAAGAAACCTCCCTGCAATTCAGACTGCATAACTCCTGATCTCCTGCCCTTCCCTCAAAATGTATTTTGAACATCCTGTCATTCAGAACACTCTGCTGGATGCTTTTTGAGTGCTCACATAAACTACATAAAAATACTGATTTTTTTCCTTCAAAAGATGGAAAGACAGTTGGATGCTCTACATCATATATCATCAGGGAAATAAAATTAAGACATCAATGAGATACCACTGTTCACATATTAGAATAGCCAAAATCTGGAACACAAACAGCACCAAATGCTGGTGAGAATGTGGAGCAATACGAACTCTCACTGCTGGTGAGAATGCAAAATGATGCGGTTACTTTGGAAGAGAATGTGGCAATTTTTTATAAAACTAAACATACTATGTACTCCAGTAGTCATTCTCCTTAGTATTTACCCAAAGGAGCTGAAAATGTATGTCCACACAAAAACCTGTACAGGAATGTTTGTTTAAGACAACTTTATTTATAATTACCAGTCTTGGAAGCAAAAAAGATGTCCTTCTGTAGGTAAATGGATAAGCCATGACACATCCACACAATGGAATAGTCTTCAGTGCTAAAAAGAAGTGAGCTATCAAGCCACTAAAGACATGAAGCTGGAGAAGGAAATGCAAACCCACTCCAGTACTCTTGCCTGGAGAATTCCATGGACAGAGGAGCCTGGTGGGCTACACCCCGTGGGGTCACGAAGAGCCAGACACGACCGAGTGACTAACACACAAGGACATGAAGGAATCTCAAATGCATTTTACTAAGTGAAAGAAGCCAATCTGAAAAGAATACACACTATGTGATCCCAACTATATGACATTCTGGAGAAGGCAAAATTATGGAGACAGTAAAAAGATCAATAGTTGTCAAGGGGTGAGGGGCTGTGAGGAAGGACAAATAGGTAGAACACAGAGGATTTTTAGGGCCATTGACAACACTCTGTGTGGCGCCATAATGATGGATATGTGTCATTATAAAGTCCAAACTCATAAAATTTATAGCATCAAGAGCGAACTGTAATGTAAACTATGGATCTGGGGTAAGTATGATGTGTCAGTGTGGGTTCATCAGTTATAACAAATGTACAGTTGATGAGGGATGTTGATAACTGGGGAGTCTGAGTATGTGTGGGGGCAAAGGGTATATGGGACATCTCTGTACCTTCCCGTCATTTTGCTGTGAACCTAAAATTGCTCTAAAAATATAGATTTTAACAAGGGAGGGGGACAGTCTCAGATGAAACCTGGCCTACTACAGGCTTGAAAAGAGGACTAAGCCAGGTCCAACTAACACAGTCACAAGGAGAGAATGATCTGTGACGTGTCCCTGCCTCAATCCTTTTTGGAAGCAAGCAGGGCATAAATTATAAGAAGTGAATCCAACCTAAGGCTGCTGGGAGTCAGGAGACAGGAGAGCTACTGTCCCTAGATGCCTGAAGGGAAGAGGAATTCCTCAGTGATGCTCCAGGACAGGCAGGAAGCTCATCTCCAGGGGAGAGGAAGGCCTCCCTCCTTAGCCTCCAAGTTAGAGAAAGTGGTTACCAGACGAGACTTTCTTTGAACTCTGTCAAAGTTTGATTAATTTGAAATTAAGTAGTGAAGAATCAGAGTGGAAAATGCTCATAGGCCTAAAATTACTAGATTTGTTTTGTGTGGTAGAGGCGGAGGCCAGGCTTTGTGATACAGCTGTAGGGGTAAAAAAAATTGTGTCAATGAGATTCTGCCCTTTAAGAAAAGAATTCGACTTTGGGCTGCTTTTGGTGGCATTTGCTTGTTGGACCTCCCACAAGTTGGCCTCTTTAAATTCCAGTAAAACAGCTACTGACCAGCTGTAACTCCAGCCAGAAACCACACGGGCTTCTCGTTCCACTGGCCAGCAGCAGTGAGGAGGGGAAGCCTGGGTCTCTGCACCTCGTCTGTGAGCACCCTCTGTGCCAGGTCCATGGTGAGGAAGGCTCAGCAGGCGAAGATCACCAGCCAGGAGACCTACCCAGACAGTGTCCCTGCTGGAAGCAGTGCCTGGGTCTGTCCTCTAGGTGGGTCATCAAACACCAGGCAACGCCAGAGCCACCTCCTGCAGCAGCTGAGCTGTGGGACTCTAAAAGGCCCAGGCACGTGAATGAAATAAAGTCTGAATTTTTATTTCCATTACTAAGACAGTGAGGGTTAATGATTTTTAAATGTTTAAATAAATGGGCTACACCCTGTAATATTTAGGAATTCAGACTTCAGGGCAAAACTGCATGAGTTTGAATTCTGACTCTGCCAGCCTCCAGCTGTGTGTGATTTTCTGGGGAAAACCGTTTAAGCTCCCTGTGCCTCTCCTTAGTTGTAAAATGGGAATGATAGTGGTCTCTATCTTTGAGAGTTCCTGTAGGAGTAAATGAATTAATTTTTGTAAAGAGCTTAGGACAATAGGCAGCCATTCCCTTCTCCAGGGGATCTTCCCAACCCAGGGACTGAACCCAGGTCTCCCACATTGCAGGAGGATTCTTTACCATCTGAACCACCAGGGGAGCCCAAGAATACTGGAGTGGGTAGCCTATCCCTTCTCCAGGGGATCTTCCAGACCCAGGGATTGAACCCAGGTCTCCCTCGAGAGAGAGTGTATCCTAACATGGCCTTAACATGTCCTGTGTCTTAACATGGCCATCTTATAAGAATACTGATGATTGGGTTTAAGACCCGCCTTAATCCAACAGGACCTTATTTTAAACCAATTATATATGTATACACCCTATTTCCAAAGAAGGTTACATTCTGAGGTGCAGGGTAAACATCTCTTTGTATGCTCAGTCTCTGTGTCAGAACGCAAGCTCCATGAGGACAGGGACTCTGTGTGCCTGTTTAAATGTGGTCCAAGGCAGCCTGCATTACTTATCACAGAATACTTATGGGCTGCCTGCAAGGAATGGAGAGACATGGTGCCACCAGGAGGGCCATGCTTGAGGGAGGGGAGCCATCCAGGAGGAGGGAGAGAGACAGGATAGAAAGAAACACATCTGAGGAAATAAAAAAGGAGAAAGTCCCAAATATTCTAGTATGATATGTCTAGAAGCAGTTTTGGCAGAATTAGAAACAGCCTGAGTTAGGAAGCAGTGCAAGATGAAAGCAAACAGCCTGTGGATCACAGGCCAGGGAGGAAGGAGACAGGACAGAGTTAGGGTTGAAACCTCAGGGAGGAGCCTGCTGTGGAGAGGAGGGCCCCGCTGGCAGGACAGTTGCTTCTAAAGCCAAGGGGTCTATTTGGAAAGAACCTGGCTTCTCTAGATACCTGAGGTGGTCTGAGATGTAGAAACATTTTCAACCCATTGTGACCTTGTGGGTCATGGAGCATGGAAGAAGACCTGGGCCAGCCAGGAACATCCCTGCAGCACTTTCTCACCCAAGCCATTAGTGGTCTTGGTAGAGAAGTCTTTAGATGTTTATCACTGTGAAGTAAGCTAGTTCAGTTCAGTTCAGTTGCTCAGTTGTGTCCGACTCTTTGTGACCGCATGAACTACAGCATACCAGGCCTCCCTGTCCATCACCAACTCCCAGAGTTCACCCAAACTCATGTCCATTGAGTCAGTGATGCCATCCAACCATCTCATCCTCTGTCATCCCCTTCTCCTCCTACCCTAACCCTCCATCTTTCCCAGCATCAGGGTCTTTTCAAATGAGCCAGCTCTTCGCATCAGGTGGCCACAGTATTGGAGTTTCAGCTTCAATATCAGTCCTTCTAATGAACACCCAGGACTGATCTCTTTTAGGACTCATCTCCTTTAGGATGGACTGGTTGGATCTCCTTGCAGTAAGTTAACTGTAGTTACTGAAGTATGCTAACTGGACTATGAAAAACTGCACTGGTGATGTTCCGCCACTAAAGATAGTGTGTAGTCTGTCTTTTCCATGACAGCATAATTGACCATGGACCCACAAAGGTCAGTGAACAGGACTGAAAGACAAAAGGAATAGAGAGAGGCCTGCCCCAGGGTAGACATGTGGAGAGACAGAGGAGGCCTCATCCCTCTTTTTCTCTTCAGGTGGCACCGCTGAAAGGTAATGGGAATGCTGTCCAGCTGTCACATCTGGAACCCCCACCTGCTGCACTCATGACCTCGGTCACCCAACTCCCTATTTGACCAATGCAATCAATGAGACAGGTTACCCAACCTCCCCCATGTCACCAAGCTGGTAGAGAGTCCGGCCAGGAGAGTTACTAAGTCTCCTGTTCCCTATACTGGTGCCCTTTCACAACCACCCTGTGTTAACTCTTCAAAATAAGCTCCAAATCCATGGCTGAGATTCATCACCTCAGAGCCTCAAACCATAAGAAAAATGTGGATGTCCCTAGCCATGCTGTATCCTCCACTTTGGTAATTCATCCAGGTGGAGGGCATAACCTTGAAAAGATGCTGTTTTGTTTCATTCCACAGGGTGCCCTTCAGACCAAAGCAGTGATCCACAGCCCACCATCACAGGGGGTCGCAGTGGAACTGCACAGGGTCAGTTCTCCAGCGAGCCTGGCGACCACAAAGGTGAGGTCATTAGAAGTTTGGGATGGGTGTCCTTTATTTATGGACTCTCCAGAGAAGATTCCCGAGCTGGAAATGATCACCTGATGTGATCCCTCTCTCTGGCACTCTTTTTTTTTTTTTCTACAGGTGACAGCTGATTAGGTTCAGGGGCAGTCTTGCAGGGGAGCCCCTTATCTCTGGTGCTCAACACCTCTGCAGCTGTCTGGGTGCCCAGTTACCTGTTCACTGGGGAAGATGGGCCAGTGGCAGCTCTTGCCAACTGCCTCCCTTCAGTTCATCTTCTTGGAGCAAACACTGACATGTTTCTATCTTATTTACCTTAAGACCTTTTGAAAGTTTAGCTTCTCAGGACTATCTTTCTATGATCCTGACACTGATACATTGAGCACATCCATAGGGGGAAGGAACACTGTGGACAAGAAGTTAAGACTTGAGTATCTAGTCTAAGCCTTCCATTAATTACCATCATTGTATAATGAGAGAATTGGACTAGATCAATGGTTTTCAAACATTTAAAAGATATTAGAATCCTCCATTTTTTTTTCAGTTTGAAGGTCCCTGAACTTCTGCTTGAAGAAGCAGCTATGACTTTAAAAATACGACCTTTAATGCTGATGCTCACATGTATGAAATGTGAGGCTGAGTTGCCCTGAATCTCACCATAGAGCTTGGAGGTACAGTGTAACTCCAGGCCCAGCAGTGAGGTCCAGGTGCTTCCTGCTTCTTTGGAATCTGCAACCCAGCCTAGGTTTCAAGAAAATGCACAACTGAAGCCTCACCTCAGGGCAAGGAGGTTAGGGAGAGGGAAAAAAGAGAAGACGGGGAGCCCCAGGAGCAGCAGTATTTCTTGAACTTGAGGAGGCTTGGAGGTGAGACAGGGAGACACTTCAGTTTCAAAAGAAGGCTGTCTAGATGTTACAGACCTACAGTCTAGATCCGTTCTCCCTAGCAGATGTCAGAAACAGGAGGTCTTCCTGTTGTAATCAACACACAGGTATGGTTTGTTTGGCCAGACCAACTTTTTTTTTTTTTTTAACAGAAAACATTGAACCCAAATGTTTTCAAATTGGGTGTGCATCTTCTGGTTCTCCACAAACCTCATTTGTTGCCTGAGTGACCCCAAAGGCATTTTTACAACACCTGCTATGTTGTTTTCTTTTTTTTTTTCTCCTGATGATCAAATGCTCTTTCATTTTATTTCAATGTTTTTATGTTATAGCTTTGTGAGTAGTGCTGCTATGAACATTCAGTTCAGTTCAGTTCAGTTCAGTTGCTCAGTCGTGTCCTACTCTTTGCAACCCCATGAATCACAGCACACCAGGCCTCCCTGTCCATCACCGACCCCCACAGTTCACCCAAACTCATGTCCATCGAGTTGGTGATGCCATCCAACCATCTCATCCTCTGTCATCCCCTTCTCCCACCTTCAATCTTTCCCAGCATCAGGGTCTTTTCAAATGAGTCAGTTCTTCACATCAGGTGGCCAAAGTATTGGAGTTTCAGCTTCAACATCAGTCCTTCCAGTGAATACTCAGGACTAATCTCCTTTAGGATGGACTGGTTGGCTCTCCTTGCAGTCCAAGGGACTCTCAAGAGTCTTCTCCAACACCACAGTTCAAAAGCATCAATTCTTCGGCGCTCAGCTTTCTTCACAGTCCAACTCTCACATCCATACATGACCACTGGAAAAACCATAGCCTTGACTAGACAGACCCTTGTTGGCAAAGTAATATCTCTGCTTTTTAATATGCTATCTAGGTTGGTCATAACTTTCCTTCCAAGAAGTATAAGCGTCTTTTAATTTCATGGCTGCAATCACCATCTTCAGTGATTTTGGAGCCCAAAAAAAAACAAAGTCTGACACTGTTTCCACTGTTTCCCCATCTATTTCCCATGAAGTGATAGGACCAGATACCATGATCCTAGTTTTCTGAATGTTGAGCTTTAAGCCAACTTTTTCAAAAACTTTAAAAGTTGAGGTATAATTGACCTACAACATTATATTTGTGTCAGGTGTACAACATTTCTGATTTAAGTTTATCTCTTCGACTCAAATCCTTGTCGCTGCTCTTCTGACAAAGCTGCAAGACAGAGGAGCAGACTTCGTCTAATCTTTAATAAGAATATTCTGTACCTTTCTATTTGGCTTTTAAACTTCAAATAACTTTCAGAAATCAATATTTTGATGACTGAAGTGCAAGTGAATAAGAAGCAGGAATGAGTTTTCCCTTTAATAACATGATCAGAAATTCTATGGGTTTTTATTGGAAGCCTGGGCAGAGTAACTGGGGGCGATTGCTAAGTGTCAGACAAAGGCGTCACTGCCTCCCCTCTCCCTGGCAGTGGACACAGCACCTTCATAAGGAGAGCCCAAACCAAATGGGGTTAATGGTCGTCCTCGCTTTGCTTGTGCTTCTTTCTCTCTGAATTGCTATTAAACTGCTATCTCTCATTTTCATACTGAGGATCTCAAAATAGATGCAGACAGCAACAACGTCAACCTCCTATGTGGACAAGACCATCTGTGCTTTGGTCAGGGAGTGGTAGCCCTTGGTGCTGCTGAATTGGGCCAGAGAACAAGATTAAAAATGATTTCTGTTGATTTTCCTTCTTAACAAGGAAATAGATATTTTTGTCCCTAAAGTGAGCTTCTCTTTTTTTCTTTTCATATCATTTCTCACTTTTATATTGCTTCTCATGGTATTACAAGTGAGCTTGGGTCAAACAATGTTTAATATCTCCAGGAGGGGGAAGCTTGCCTGGTCCTCTAACCAGAGGAGTTGATCAATCAAGAGAAGGCAGGGAAGGGAGGAGAGGGGATCAGTTCGTGAAATTCTAAAAGGCTGCAGCCATTTTTCTTGATTTCTGCTTCCCACTTCTTTTAATATTGTTGTTTCATGGTTTGGTCATAATGTGTGTTTGCATGTGAGTGTATGTATATAATAATAAAAATGTAATAATGTTCCATATAAAATTTTCTTTTTATCCTTTTGGTGTTTATAGCAATAATAATAACAACAGATGGTCTTATCTACCACCGATAGTGAAAAAAAATCACATTACTGCTACACAAGAGATAAATATGCCTAAGGAACCAAACAAATAATATAAAATCATAGCATTCTCTTCACAGAATAGACAAAACAAAAACAATTGATTTCCATATGTCTTTTATTTATTTTTTTAAATTTAAATTTATTTATTTTAATTGGAGGCTAATTACTTTACAATATTGTATTGGTTTTGCTATACATCAACATGAATCTGCCACGGGTGTACACATGTTCCCAATCCTGAACCCGCCTCCCACCTTCCTCCCCATACCATCGCTCTGGATCATCCCAGTGCACCAGCCCCAAGCATCGTGTATCCTGCATCGAACCTGGACTGGCGATTCATTTCTCATATGATATTATACATGTTTCAATGCCATTCTCCCAAATCATCCCACCCTCTCCCTCTCCCACAGAGTCTAAAAGAGTATTCTATACACCTGTGTCTGTTTTTCTCTCTCACATACAGGGTTATCGTTACCATCTTTCTAAATTCCATATATATGTGTTAGTATACTGTATTGGTGTTTTTCTTTCTGGCTTACTTCACTCTGTATAATAGGCTCCAGTTTCATCCACTTCATTAGAACTGATTCAAATGTATTCTTTTTAATGGCTGAGTAATACTCCATTGTGTAATATGTACCACAGCTTTCTTATCCATTCATCTGCTGATGGACATCTAGGTTGCTTCCATGTCCTGGCTATTATAAACAGTGCTGCGATGAACATTGGGGTACACGTGTCTCTTTCAATTCTAGTTTCCTCAGTGTGTATGCCCAGCAGTGGGATTGCTGGGTCATAAGGCAGTTCTATTTCCAGTTTTTTAAGGAATCTCCACACTGTTCTCCATAGTGGCTGTACTAGTTTGCATTCCCACCAACAGTGTAAGAGGGTTCCCTTTTCTCCACACCCTCTCCAGCATTTATTGCTTGTAGACTTTTGGATCGCAGCCATTCTGACTGGTGTGAAATGGCGTGAAATGAACCTTTGTGGTTTTAATTTGCATTTCTCTGATAATGAGTGATGTTGAGCATCTTTTCATGTGTTTGTTAGCCATCTGTATGTCTTCTTTGGAGAAATGTCTATTTAGTTCTTTGGCCCATTTTTTGATTGGGTCATTTATTTTTCTGGAATTGAGCTGCAGGAGTTGCTTATATATTTTTGAGATTAGTTGTTTGTCAGTTGCTTCATTTGCTATTATTTTCTCCCATTCTGAAGGCTGTCTTTTCACCTTGCTTGTAGTTTCTTTTGTTGTGCAGAAGCTTTTAATTTTAATTAGGTCCCATTTGTTTATTTTTGCTTTTATTTCCAATATTCTGGGAGGTGGGTCATAGAGGATCCTGCTGTGATTTATGTTGGAGAGTGTTTTGCCTATGTTCTCCTCTAAGGGAGTTTTATAGTTTCTGGTCTTAGGTTTAGATCTTTAGTCCATTTTGAGTTTATTTTTGTGTATGGTGTTAGAAAGTGTTCTAGTTTCATTCTTTTACAAGTGGTTGACCAGTTTTCCCAGCACCACTTGTTAAAGAGATTGTCTTTAATCCATTGTATATATTGTATAACCCTAAAACTTCCAAAACTATGTTGAATAGTAGTGGTGAGAGTGGGCACCCTTGTCTTGTTCCTGACTTTAGGGGAAATGCTTTCAATTTTTCACCATTGAGGATAATGTTTGCTGTGGGTTTGTCATATATAGCTTTTATTATGTTGAGGTATGTTCTTTCTATTCCTGCTTTCTGGAGAGTTTTTATCATAAATGGATGTTGAATTTTGTCAAAGGCTTTCTCTGCATCTATTGAGATAATCATATGGCTTTTATTTTTCAATTTGTTAATGTGGTGAATTACATTGATTGATTTCCGGATACTGAAGAATCCTTGCATCCCTGGGATAAAGCCCACTTGGTCATGGTGTATGATCTTTTTAATGTGTTGTTGGATTCTGATTGCTAGAATCTTGTTAAGGATTTTTGCATCTATGTTCATCAGTGATATTGGCCTGTAGTTTTCTTTTTTTGTGGCATCTTTGTCAGGTTTTGGTATTAGGGTGATGGTGGCCTCATAGAATGAGTTTGGAAGTTTACCTTCCTCTGCAATTTTCTGGAAGAGTTTAAGTAGGATAGGTGTTAGCTCTTCTCTAAATTTTTGGTAGAAATTAGCTGTGAAGCCGTCTACCTGGCCTTTTGCTTGCTTGAAGATTTCTGATTACAGTTTCAATTTCCGTGCTTGTGGTGGGTCTGTTAAAATTTTCTATTTCTTCCTCGTTCAGTTTTGGAAAGTTGTACTTTTCCAAGAATTTGTCCATTTCTTCCACGTTGTCCATTTTATTGGCATATAATTGCTGATAGTAGTCTCTTATGATCCTTTGTATTTCTGTGTTTTCTGTTGTGATCTCTCCATTTTCATTTCTAATTTTATTGATTTGATTTTTCTCCCTTTGTTTCTTGATGAGTCTGGCTAATGGTTTGTCAATTTTATTTATCCTTTCAAAGAACCAGCTTTTGGCTTTGTTGATTTTTGCTATGGTCTCTTTTGTTTCTTTTGCATTTATTTCTGCTCTAATTTTTAAGATTTCTTTCCTTCTACTAACCCTGGGGTTCTTCATTTCTTCCTTTTCTAGTTGCTTTAGGTGTAGAATTAGGTTACTTATTTGACTTTTTTCTTGTTTCTTGAGGTATGCCTGTATTGCTATGAACTTTCCCCTTAGCACTGCTTTTACAGTGTCCCACAGGTTTTGGGTTGTTGTGTTTTCATTTTCATTCGTTTCTATGCATATTTTTATTTCTTTTTTGATTTCTTCTGTGATTTGTTGGTTATTCAGCAGCGTGTTGTTCAGCCTCCATATGTTGGAATTTTTAATAGTTTTTCTCCTGTAATTAAGATCTAATCTTACTGCATTATGGTCAGAAAAGATGCTTGGAATGATTTCAATTTTTTTGAATTTACCAAGGCTAGATTTATGGCCCAGGATGTGATCTATCCTGGAGAAGGTTCCATGTGCGCTTGAGAAAAAGGTGAAATTCATTGTTTTGGGGTGAAATGTCCTATAGATATCAATTAGGTCTAACTGGTCTATTGTATCATTTAAAGTTTGTGTTTATTTGTTAATTTTCTGTTTAGTTGATCTATCCATAGGTGTGAGTGGGGTATTAAAGTCTCCCACTATTATTGTGTTATTGTTAATTTCCCCTTTCATACTTGTTAGCATTTGTCTTACATATTGCAGTGATCCTATGTTGGGTACATATATATTTATAATTGTTATATCTTCTTGGATTGATCCTTTGATCATTATGTAGTGTCCTTCTTTGTCTCTTTTCACAGTCTTTGTTTTATAGTCTATTTTATCTGATATGAGTATTGCTACTCCTGCTTTCTTTTGGTCTCTATTTGCATGCAATATCTTTTTCCACCTCTTCACTTTCAGTGTGTATGTGTCCCTTGTTTTAAGGTGGGTCTCTTGTAGACAACATATATAGGGGTCTTGTTTTTGTATCCATTCAGCCAGTCTTTGTCTTTTGGTTGGGGCATTCGACCCATTTACATTTAAGGTAATTATTGATAAGTATGATCCCGTTGCCATTTACTTTATTGTTTTGGGTCCAGGTTTATACACTTTTTGTGTTTCCTGTCTAGAGAATATCCTTTAGCATTTGTTGGAGAGCTGGTTTGGTGGTGCTGAATTCTCTCAGCTTTTGCTTGTCTGAAAAGCTTTTGATTTCTCCTTCATATTTGAATGAGATCCTTGCTTGGTACAGTAATCTGGGCTGTAGGTTATTTTCTTTCATCACTTTAAGTATGTCTTGCCATTCCCTCCTGGTCTGAAGAGTTTCTATTGAAAGATCAGCTGCTATCCTTATGGGAATCCCCTTGTGTGTTATTTGTTGTTTTTCCCTTGCTGCTTTTAATATTTGTTCTTTGTGTTTGATCTTTGTTAATTTGATTAATATGTGTCTTGGGGTGTTTTGCCTTGGATTTATCCTGTTTGGGACTCTGGGTTTCTTGGACTTGGGTGATTATTTCCTTCCCCATTTTAGGGAAGTTTTCAACTATTATCTCCTCAAATATTTTCTCATGGTCTTTCTTTTTGTCTTCTTCTTCTGGGACTCCTATGATTCGAATGTTCAGGCGTTTAACATTGTCCTGGAGGTCTCTGAGATTGTCCTCATTTCTTTTAATTCATTTTTCTTTTTTCCCCTCTGAATCATTTATTTCTATCATTCTATCTTCTACTTCACTAATCCTATCTTCTGCCTCTGTTATTCTACTATTTGTTGCCTCCAGAGTATTTTTGATCTCATTTATTGCATTATTCATTATATATTGACTCTTTTTTATTTCTTCTAGGTCAATGTTAAACCTTTCTTGCATCTTCTCAATCCTTGTCTCCAGGCTATTTATCTGTGATTCCATTTTTATTTCAAGATTTTGGATCATTTTCACTATCATTATTTGGAATTCTTTATCAGGTAGATTCCCTATCTCTTCCTCTTTTGTTTGGTTTGCTGGGCATTTATCCTGTTCCTTTACCTGCTGGGTATTCCTCTGTCTCTTCATCTTGTTTATATTGCTGTGTTTGGGGTGGCCTTTCTATATTCTGGCGGTTTGTGGAGTTCTCTTTATTGTGGAGTTTCCTTGCTGTGGGTGGGGTTGTATCGGTGGCTTGTTAAGGTTTCTTGGTTAGGGAAGCTTGTGTCGGTGTTCTGGTGGGTGGAGCTGGATTTATTCTCTCTGGAGTGCAATGATGTGTCCAGTAATGAGTTATGAGATGTCAATGGTTTTGGAGTAACTTTGGGCAGCCTGTATATTGAAGCTCAGGGCTGTGTTCCTGTGTTGCTGGAGAATTTGCGTGGTATGTCTTGCTCTGGAACTTGTTGGCCCTTGGGTGGTGCTTGGTTTCAGTGTAGGTATGGAGGCATTTGATGACCTCCTATCGATTAATGTTCCATGGAGTCAGGAGTTCTCTGATGTTCTCAGGATTTGGACTTAAGCCTCCTGCTTCTGGTATTCAGTCTTATTTTTACAGTAGTCTCAAGACTTCTCCTTCTATACAGTACCATTGATAAAACATCTCTTTTTGAAGACAATGGGCTGCTTTTCTGGGTGCCTGATGTCCTCTGCTGGCATTCAGAAGTTGTTTTGTGGAATTTACTCAGCGTTTAAATGTTCTTTTGATGAATTTGTGGGGGAGAAAGTGGTCTCCCCATCCTATTCCTCTGCCATCTTAGGACTGCCTCCCCCATATTTCTTTTAATGCACTCCATTTTTATCATGTTATATTTTCCATCATTATAACAGAAACCTTCACTATTTTATGCACCTTCCACACTATGTCACAATTGAAAAATGTGTAGATTATCTTCATTGGTTGTATTTTGGTTTGGCTCTTTCTAGATGATCTAAAATAAGGAGAGAAAATAGGTACAGAGTCTCCTTCTGACCCTAATGGATTGGTGGTAATGATGTGTAACTATGGTTCTCAACCCTGGCCACACCTTAAAATTATCTAGGGAGCTTTTTAAAAATGATGCCAACTCCACACCAGACCAGTATCAGAATCTCTGGGAGTTGGGTTCAGGCATATTTAAAATCTTACTGGGTGATTCTAATGTACAGTCAAGATTAAGAATTGTTGATCTGAAGCAGTGTCTTCCAGACCTCAACATCAATCCTGATTACCTCAAGAGCCTGTTAAAAACACAGATTGCCAGCCTCCACCCCCAGACTTTCTGATTCATTTAGGTCAGGGTGAGGCCCAAGAATTTTATTTTCTAACAAGTTTTTAGGTGATGTTGACATTTTCTGTGATGTGTTTTTGATTAGCTGTGATAATGTGGGGCCAACACCTTGAGAACCACTGACATGAAACATTGTGTTAGAAAGGAACTTGAAGCTGAATGAAAGTTCAAGAGAAGAAGGCAATGGTTAGTTAGTCACAGCTGCCCTGGTCATAAAAGGAGGAATTGTACTTGTCACTCTCACTCTTGAGAAACTCTTCAGTGAGCTGTCTTCAATCACAGTACAGAACTGAGTTCCTCCTGAAATGAATCACTAGTTGTAGTAATCCTACCCACATTGTCTGACGGTAGAGAATCTGCCTGCAGTGCAGGAGACTTGGGTTTAGTCCCTGGGTTGGGAAGATCCCCTGGAGAAGGGAATGGATACCCACTCCAGTATTCTTGCCTGGAGAATCCCATGGACAGAGGAGCCTGGCAGGCTACAGTCCATAGCGTTGCAAAGGATCAGACATGGCTGAGTGACTAACACTTTCACTTGCTTACACACATTGTGAAGGTATTTCTTGACCACCATCCTCACCCACAGGCAGCTCTGCCCAGCCCAGCCAGGACTGGAAGCTGGACTCCTAAGACTGTCCAGCACCACACCACTCCAGCTCATGTGTTCTGCTCACCAACTTCCTCACCTTGGGGCCTCCAACCTGTCTACTCTTTATATCTATTGTCATAGACAGGTGGCTTGTTTTCCTACAAGATGAGTTATTTTATCCAGTTTGTCAGCTGGGACTGAGGTCAAAGCAAGGCCTGTCATCATGGAAGAAGTCACTTTTGATGATGTGTCCTAGACAAAGGTTACAGAAAGTCAGGGAGTAGCATGACAGGCAGCAAGGTGCTGCAGAGAGAATAGATGGCTACTGAAATCAAACCCTACCTGCCTCTGAATTTATCCTCAGTCTCTAAGCACTTGTTTGTTTTCTCTTAGTTCTGAGGGGCTCTGGCAATCATAAAAGCAGCCCACAAGCAGAATCCAGCAATGGCCATGCAGAGGCTTCAAGCACCTCTCCTGTCACTGAGAAAAATTGGTGAGTCTTATCTGTAAGATTTTATTCCAACAGACAATGAAGCAAAAGTATTTCTCACTCTGTGTTATTTTGGTGAGTTGGAGAGAGTGGAGCCAAAAAGTGTTGCCCACCAGATTCCCCCATGTCAGAAGTTCATTAGTCTGTGGGCAAAAGTCTTTGATCTACAGGGCAATCTGGTTACAACCTTCTTGTGAGTTCTCCTTGTAGTGAAACCTGTATTTGGCCTCAGTAGGTTAAAACAGTGGTTCTCAACTGGGGGCACTTTTGCCCCCTCCCGCTCTCCTTCTGAGGACATGTGTGGTTGTCACAACTCTTCACAGGGGGTTTGTGTGAAGGATGTCTAGTGGATCGAGGCCAGGGATGCTGCTGCCCAGTCTACAGTGCGCAAGACAGCTCCCGCCCACCAAAGAACTGACTAGCCTAAAAGGACAAAAAACTGTGGGCTTAAGCTAATGCAAAAAGGGTATATCGTTTTCATTAAAAGTTTACTCCAGGATTTTGAGGAAGTAAGCAGGCCATTAGAAAATTCATTGTATCTTTTTGGAAAAAGAGGTGGTCTTAATTTGTAACTTCTAAAAATAATTCTTAATTTTTTGAGACATCTTATTCGAAACTTGACAAATTAAATCCTCAGTACTTCTCTAGCAGTCTCAAATTGCTTGAGCTGCTTTTAAAGTAATTTGTGGTTGTCTCTCAGTAACCACAGGGAATGGTTCCAGGAGCCCCCACAGATACCAAACTTTGCTGTTGCTCAAGTCCTTTACATACAGAATGTTGTGGTACAGTTTGCCCTCCACATCCATGGGTTTCACAACCACAAATTCAACCAACCTTGGATTTGCACAAAACCCATAGAAATGGAGGGCAGATTGTACTTAATAGTCAGAATAGCTCATATAAGGGTACTTGATGAAATATTGTAGGCCTAGTATCTCATATTAGAGATGCTCTCATATTTTGAACAAAGTTCAAAATTTCTTTCAGCAGAAAGACCAGTGAACTTGGCAGGTGGAAGACTTGGGTTCTGATCCTAAAGCTAGCATTTTCCAGCCCTGTGATCTTGGGCAAGTCAATGAATATAGTTTGGGAAATGGCTCCAGCCCCAGCCTGACTCCCATCAACCTCCACTGATGACCAGCTTTACTCAGAATATCAGGGCTGTGCTGTGAGCAATGCCCACTTCCCTTCCCTCTACCTTAGAACTGCTCCTTCTATTCAGCTGTCCATTCTTCATTTGCTCACCCAGGTGAGCTCTCCCTGGCTCACCTCTGTGATGTTCCTGCTCTCCAGGTCCTGCCACCATCAGGCAGACAAGCCTTGGCTTTCACATCTTTCTCCCTCTGCTGCCTCTTCCCCATTTGCTGATTCCTCTTCCATGTAACAAAAGTCTTCCCTGGGCCCTGTTCCTCCCTCTTCTTACTTTTATACCTCAGACTTCCTCAGACTGACTTCCAGCTTGGTTGCCTCATTCCCTCACCAACCCCTGCCTCTCTAAACCCAAAATCATCTGTGCCCTCACCACATCCCTCAAACAGTCTTGGGAAGCTTAGCTCCCAGCTAAGAGAGCCTTGTATTCATCAGTTTGTGCAACACTTGGTGCCATGGACCATGGTTTCTATGAATTGTGCTCGTCCATGGTTTTGGCAGCACCATGGTCTTCAGCTTCTTTCTCCCAGATGTCCTCCGTCTTTATCCTGCTCCTCTTCCACACACCTTGAAATACAGGCAGTTCTCCAAGTCCTTGACTCTCTTCTTTCTTCACTTCTCCCTGGGTGATAGCCTCTCTCACTAGTGTATTCTGGTACCAACTCTCAGCTGAGACAGCATGATTCTCAGGTCTCTTGTTCTGAGCTCCACCCTACTACACCCACCGCCTGCTGCCCGTAGATTTCCTGATCTATACACCAGAGCCTCAACAGAAAAGCCCACCAAAGGACCTCCACCAGCTCACCAGACCTCACCACTTCCATGAGTGCTACACACATTCTCCTGTGACCTGGTCTTCAAACCTGGTGCTCATTTTTGATCCCTACATCTCACTTAACCCCACCTCCAATCACTTGTTTAGCATCCTTCCCTAGCCCAGACCTACCATTATCTGTTTCTCTCCACTCTCTCCTCTGTATATATCAGCTTTCATTTCTAACACCTTATCAATTGTCTTAAAGCATATTCTGACTTCTCAAAGAACTTTAGTGGCTTCCTATTTCAGACCAAAAGAGGTTCAGACTCCTCAGTCTGCTTTTGCAAGCCTCTCTCTATCTCACTCCAGTTTGTCCTCTAGACTCAGCTCCTGCGTGACCCTTTATGCACCCTCTGGCTTCCTGGAGTCAGACTTCATATTGTTCCTACAAGTGCATCTCCTTCTGTTCTGTCTGCCCTCTCCTTTCAGTTCAGCTCTTACCTATTTCATCAAGATACAACATCATATCTCTCTTCTCTACAGAGTCCTTAATTCTCTTTAACACTCCTTGAACCATCATGGTCCATTTATGACTGTACTACTCAAAGGGCTGGTTCATAAGAAAATGAGGTTGTGTCCTAATGTACATCAAGCTACTGTTTCTTCAAGGAAGTCTTGCTCCCCCTCCCCCATGTATAGTCTCAGCCAAACGAAACAAGATACTTGGTAACTAATTGAACTGATTTGTATTCTGACACAAACTCTTTATGACATTGTGAGTGATAACATTGACAGACTGGGTCCTCGGACCACTTTGGTATATTACTCTCTGTGGCTCCCCATGTTTTGTCTGGTGTTGTGGTTGACCATGTGCCAGCAGTTCAGCTTCTCAAGGGCAAGGGCCAAATTTTCCTTCTTGTTTCTAGTACATGCAATGGGTCTCAATAAATTTGTCAGGCTGACTTCCAAGACCACTCCTCAGAACTCATATTTTTATGAAAGGAATGTTCTCCCTCAATCTTTAAGTGGTGGTGGCAACAACAGGATTCAGAATAATTCATCAGATAGTGTTTCAGGTCATCCGTGCCCTAGGGAAGGTGGGAGCCCATCTTTCTCTCTGTATTTGATGTTTACCTCAATGCCCTGTGGATCAACCCAGGGATTGAAAGGAAAGAAGTCTTGAGGCAGTCAGGCGGGGCATAATGAGGAGAGAGCTGGGTCATGCCAGTGGTGACTCTCCCAGCAGCAAGTAACAAAACTCAGCAGATTCAAGGACCCCTCAGGGTAACAGGTCTGAAATCAGAAGTTCCAGTGCTGGGCTGGCCACTCAGATATGTGGACACAGACTCCTTCCATTACTTTGCCGCTGTATCCCAGCACATCAGAACTTAGAAGCACAAGTTAGCTGAAGCAGCATGCTAAGGATCCCTTGTTCACATGGCATTGTCCAAAGAAGGAAGGAAGAGATGGATGGAGAAGGCCTATCGTCAGGAGTCTCTCCCTGTTGGTCATGAGGGAGACCTTTCCTAGAAGTCCCCAGGACACTCCTCTCACATCTTATCAGATGAAATTTGCAGAGGTGGCTCTGCAGGGGAGAGGAGTCCAGCGAGGGAAGCTGGAAAGGTGAGCATTTTCAGCTTCTGCAGAAGAAAGTAAGCAAAGAATAAAGGGGTTAGAGAAGCAACCCATAAAGTGTTCTAGAAGAATCCTAAAGAGGTAGCGACAGAACAGATACATTCAGGGAATGATGGAGGGAAGGCAAAATCAGAAGGAAGAGTTTATAAGGAAGACCCAGACATAAGAATAAACACTGTGAGACTAGAATGACAAGGACATGTTGAGGACATTGTTCTGACTCACCCAACATTTATGGCAGTGGCGAGTCTTCCTCACAGTTATCTCACAGAATGCACACACCAGTCTTTTGCATGATGTTCTCTATGAGTCAGATGAATACAGGGATGGCTACTCAATCAGCTCTCAAATGCTGGACTGGAGGCCACTACTGGGTTGGAGGCATCAGATTTACCTGCTCCTGCCCCAGTCGGCTAGCATGGGGTTCCCTCACTGTCACAGAGAATAAATGGCAGGTCTAGGGTTTGAGTCTGGATTTTCTGTCTCTAACAATAATAGTAACAACTAATATTTGATATTCATTAACAACTTCCTCAGAGAAGGCAATGGCACCCCACTCCAGCACTCTTGCCTGGAAAATCCCATGGACAGAGGAGCCTGGTAGGCTGCAGTCCATGGGGTCTCTAGGAGTCGGACACGACTAAGCGACTTCACTTTCACTTTTCACTTTCATGCATTGGAGAAAGAAATGGCAACCCCTCCAGTGTTCTTGCCTGGAGAATCCCGGGGATGGGGGAGCCTGGTGGGTTGCCGTCTATGGGGTCACACAGAGTCAGACACGACTGAAGTGACTTAGCAGCAACAACTTCCTAGGCACTGTGTTAAGGATTTCGCATGAATGATTCTTTTTAATCCTCATATTAATCCTGTGGGAGAGGCGCATATTATAGAAATTCTGACATTTAGAGAGTACAAGGGACTTGCTGTTGATGTTACCTTGTCAGCAAAGTGACAGAGTCAAGATTTGAACTCAGCTCTAACTCCAGAGCCCATGTTTTTAGCCAGTACATTCTGCTGCCTCTCCCAGCTCCAAATGCCTAGCCCAGGGTTTTTTGTATTTTTTTTTTTAATTCTATATTCTCTATTTGTCATTGCAACAAATCTTGAATCACAACCAGCTAAGGAGTAAATTCTGATGGGCAACAAACTCTCAGCCTGTGATTGGTGGAGAAAATTCCAGGTCTCAACCTTGGGAGAAAGCTTCTGGCCTCATGGGAAAGGTGTTCCCATGGGTACGTGGTGGGGCGGGGCTCACTTGGCTGGGGAGAAAGAAACCTCATGTTGCAAGTCCAAGTCAGTGGTTGGCCCGGTGCTCCTCTGTTCCACTTCCTGTGTAAGCCTGTAACTGTGTACAGTGAATGACAGAATGGAAGTAGTCTTTTATGCCATGGGGCTTTGTTCCCATGATGGTAATCCTCCATTTTAATGCTGATAAGTACAATAGCGAGGATTATGCCCCTTAATTTAATTTGGCCTGCGTATGGCAAAGCTCTCACAAGGCTTTTATTTGACATTCTTTAGCACAGCTAGCCTGTTGTTGTGTAAAAAGAAGCCCCTATGAGGGACGCAGCAGATTGACCATGCTGGTGCAGATGTTTTTACCCAGCAGCTTGTAACACACCCCCAGAGAAGCTGCTTCGTTGTTGGCCACTTCAGGCTCAAGAGAGACTGAAACTTCATGACTCAGACAGCCCGAGGGGAGCTGGCACTTTGCAAGAGGGGAAAATGGACTCATATTTCTCCCGTTTGTCATCCTTACGGCCCGGGGCTTGAAGCCAATTGGGCTGACCTCAGAATTGATGAGCCAGAGCAACAGCCTTCCCATCAGGGCTGACTGTGGGCCAGATTTTCCTGTGGGCTGTGAAGTACAGATTGCCACATATCTTGACAGACTGTGTGGGGGGTCCTTGTAGAAATATGTGGCAGTGCTAAGAAGATTCAACAAAACAAAACTTTTCTTTCCATGTCAGTATCTGGAGGAGGTCCCCTTTCCCACCTTTCCTCTCCCACCCTTCAATTCCCATGCTAATTTTCCTTCCACTTTCATTTCACTCACGCAGGGGGCTAGTGCACATTTCCTGCCCCTGTGGCCAAGTTATTGCACTAACATATTAAGAGACACCCCCACCTCCCCATGACACCAGGGGAGAAATATCAGCAGGTGTGAGAGGAGCTAGGGGTGGTGGCCTTCTTTTATGACATGCTTATGATGCTATGGGTTACCTTCTTCCAGTAGAAAATCAAGTAACAGACCTGGGATTGAATCTTAGTTTAGCTACAGTAGGTCCCCTGCATACAAACGAGTTCCATTCTGAGAGCACATTCATAAGTCAAATTTGTTCATTAAGTCAAACACGGTTTGACAGGGAGGGCTTCCCTGGTGGGTCAGCGATAAAGAATCTGCGTACCAGAGCAGGGGATACAGGTTTGATCCCTGGGATGGAAAGATCCCCTGGAGTAGGAAATGGCAACCCACTTCAGTATTCTTACCAGGAAAATTCCAAGGACAGAGGAGCCTGGCGAGCTGCAATCCATGGGGTCACAAAGAATTGGACACAACTGAGCATACACACACATGCCCCACTGACACAATCGAGTAGATAGGTCTGTCCTGTAATAAGTTTATAATACTTTTCATGCACTCTGATCAAGTGGGACTTATCCCAGGGATGCAAGGATTCTTCAATATACACAGTCAATCAATATGATAAACCACATTCAGTTCAGTTCAGTTCAGTTCAGTTCAGTTGCTCAGTTGTGTCCGACTCTCTGTGACCCCATGGACTGCAGCACACCAGGCCTCCCTGTCCATCACCAACTCCCATAGTTTACTCAAACTCATGTCCATTGAGTTGGTGATACCATCCAACTATCTCATCCTCTGTTGTCCCCTTCCCCTATACCACATTAACAAATTGAAAAGTAAAAACCACATGATTATCTCAACAGATTCAGAAAAAGCTTTTGACAAAATCCAACACCCATTTATGAACAACAACAACGACAAAAAAAAAACCGCTCCAGAAACTGGGCTTAGAGGGAGACCAGTCCTGGGTGTTCACTGGAAGGACTGATGTTGAAGCTGAAACTCCAATACTTTGGGCAGGAGTTGACTCATTTGAAAAAACCCTGATGCAGAGAGCTGACTCATTTGAAAAAACCCTGATGCTGGAAAAGATTGAGGGCAGGAGGAGAAGGGGACGACAGAGGATGAGATGGTTGGATGGCATCACCGACTCAATGGACATGAGTTTGAGTGAACTCCGGGAGTTGGTGATGGACAGGGAGGCCTGGCGTGCTGCGGTTCATGGGGTCGCAAAGAGTCAGACACGACTGAGCAACTGAACTGACTGACTGACTACCTCAACATAATAGGGATCGTATATGGCAAACCTATAGCTAACATCATACTCAATGGTGAAAAGCTGAAAGCATTTTCTCGAAGATCAGGAACTAGACAAGGATGTCCACTCTTGCCACTTTTATTCAACATAGTTTTAGACATGTTAGACTCAAGAGAAGGCAATGGCACCCCACTCCAGTACTCCTGCCTGGAAAATCCCATGGACAGAGGAGCCTGGTAGGCTGCAGTCCATGGGGTCACTGAGGGTCGGACATGACTGAGCGACTTCACTTTTACTTTTTACTCTCATGCATTGGAGAAGGAAATGGCAACCCACTCCAGTGTTCTTGCCTGGAGAATCCCAGGGACGGGGGAGCCTGGTGGGCTGCCGTCTATGGGGTCACACAGAGTCGGACATGACTGAAGTGACTTAGCAGCAGCAGCAGACTCAACATAGTTTTAGAAATCTTAGTCACAGCTATTAGAGTAGAAAAAGAAATAAAAGAATCCAAATTGGAAAACAAGTAAAACTGTTATTGTTTGCAGAGGACATGATACTATACATGTAATGATGCTACCAGAAAACTACAAGAGCTCTTCTATATATTTGGTAAAAAATGTAGGATACAAAATTGATACACAGAAATCTCTTGTATTTCTATACACTAACAATGAAAGATCAGAAAGAGAGGTTAAGGAAACAATCCCATTTAACATCACATTAAAAAGAATAAAATACCTGTGAATAAACTTACCTAAGGAAATGGCAAGCCACTCCAGTGTTCTTGCCTGGAGAATCCCAAGGACGGGGGAGCCTGGTGGGCTGCCGTCTCTGGGGTCACACAGAGTCGGACACGACTGAAGCGACTTAGCAGCAGCAGTAGCAGCAAGGAGGCAAAGGACCTGTACTCAGAAAACTATGATACTGATGACAAAAATCAAAGATAAAACAAGCAGATGGAGAGACTTGCCATGTTCTTGGACAGAAGGAATCAACATTGTCAAAATGACTATACCATCTAAAACAATCTACAATTCAGTGTAATACCTATCAAATTACCAATGGCATTTTTCATAGAACTAGAACAAAAACTTTTACAACTTGTATGGAAAAACGAAAGACTCCAAATAATCAAAGCAATCTTGATTACTACAAAGCTACAGTAATCGAGACAGTATGGTACTGGCACAAAAACAGAAATACAGATCAACAGAACAGGATAGAAAGCCCAGAGATAAACCCACATAGCTATGGCCACCTAGTGCACAACAGAGGGGACAAAACAAAAGAAAACACAATCTTTTCAAGAAGTGATGCTGGGAAAACTGAACAGCTACATGTAAAAGAATGGAATTAGAATACTCCCCAACATCATACACAAAAATAAACTCAAAATGGATTAAAGTCCTAAATCTAAGGCTGGATACTATGACAAAACTCTTACAGGAAAATCTAAACAGAACTCTTATGGACATAAATTGAAGCAAGATACTTTTCAATCCACTGCCTAGAGTAATGAAAATAAAAACAAAAACAAACAAATGGGACCTAATTAAACTTAAAAGCTTTTGTACAGCTAAAGAAACCATAATAAAACAAGACAACCCTTGGAATGGGAGAAAATATTTGCAAACAAAGCAACTGACAAGGGATTAATCTCCAAAATATACAAATGGCTCATGCAGCTCAATATCAAAAAAACAAACAATCCGACCAAAAAATGGGCCAAAGATCTCAATAGACATTTCTCCAAAGAAGATAGACAAATGGCCAAAAACACAGAAAAAGATGCTCAACATCACTAAGTATTAGAGAAATTAAAATCAAAACTACAAGATATGACCTCACACCAGTCAGAATGGCCATAATCAAAAAAATCTACAAGCAGTAAGTTCTGGAGAGGGTGTGGCAAAAAGGAAACCCGCCTACACTGTTGGTGGACATATAAATTGGTACAGCCACTATGGAGAACAGTATAGAGGTTCCTTTAAAAACTAAAAAGAGCTACCATATGATCCAGCAACTCTACTCCTGGACATGTATCTGGAGAAAACCATAATTCAAAAGGATGCATTCAGACTGATATTCACTGCAGCACTATTTATAATAGCCAGGCCATGGAAGCAACCTAAATGTCCATCAACACAGAAATGGATAAAGAAAATGTGGTACATATATACAATGAAATATTACTCAGCCAAAAAGGAATGAAATAAGACATGGATGGACCTAGAGATTGTCATACAGAAGTAAGTCAAAAAGAGAAAGACAAATAATTGTATAATATCACTTATATATGGAATCTAGAAAAATGGTATAGATGACCTTATTTGTAAAGCATAAACAGAGTCACAGATGTAGAAAACAAACATCATTAGCAAGGGGGAAGAGAGTGGGATAAATTGGGATTGACATACATACACTACTGTATATAAAATATGTAACTGATGAGACGGAGAAGGCAATGGCACCCCACTCCAGTACTCCTGCCTGGAAAATCCCTTGGACGGAGGAGCCTGGTAGGCTGCAGTCCATGGGGTCTCTAGGAGTCGGACATGACTGAGCGACTTCACTTTCACTTTTCACTTTCATGCATTGGAGAAGGAAATGGCAACCCACTCCAGTGTTCTTGCCTGGAGAGTCCCAGGGACGGGGGAGCCTGGTGGGCTGCCGTCTATGGGGTCACACAGAGTCGGACACGACTGAAGTGACTTAGCAGCAGCAGCAGCAACTGATGAGAACCTACTATATATCACAGGGAACTCTACTCAATGCTCTTTGGTGACCTAGATGGGAAGGGAATCTAAGAAAAAGTGGATATATGTGTACGTATAACTAAATCATTTTGCTGTACAGCAGAAACTAACACAACATTGTAAAGCAACTATACTCCAATATCAATTAATAAAAAATTAAAAATCAGTTATCTGAGATTAGATCTATACAAGATTAGATGTAATCTATACAAAGGCATTAGCACAGTTGTAGACATAATAAATGCCTGATAAAAGATGATGGCAAGCTGTTGTTGATCGTGGTGATAGACGTAGTAGCAATAATAGTAGTAATAGTAGTATGTAAAAGTTTCCTGCAAAGCTACCATTATATGAAAAGTTAAGACCTCTGGTTTAGCTCTAGCGCTGTGATCTAAAATAAGCACTGAGGATTCCAGTACTTTAGAACAATGCTCACTCTCAGCTTGACACTGAGAGCCAAATTTTCTTTTCTGTGTTCCTGGTTCTTACCTCAGGAATAAATCTGAGGTTGATTTTGGGCCCAAGACTCACCCTTGTCAATATAGCTAGGTTTCATTGGCAACACCCTCAAATGATAACTTTCAGAGTTTCCGTGATTTTTAGCGCCTTCTTAGAGTTTCTAGATGTTTAAAATAGTAATTGATCACGTGTATTTTCAAAACCTTTTTGAAGCCAGAAACCTTATCACCAGCTGCAAGGATCTTCAACAAAAAGTCTGTTTTGAATTATATTTTTCCTTGTGGATTTGCTTATGGCTGTACATAAATATTTATCGGAACTGTTTCAGCAAACCTTAAATCATCAGTGATCCTTATGCAAAGAACTCTTTTAGAAGGACTGTGGATGTCCAGGATGTCAGTAATCAGAGTTCTGTTTATAGGATCAGATTCTCAGGGCCAAAAACCTTTTAAAATGTTTGATGGTTTTCAAAATCTTTTGTTTTCCTATTTCTGTGTAGTTTTTCATGCTGTTCCTTCTGAATAGAATTCCCTTGCCAGTTCTTTCTTTACCTGTTGGTATTTAACCATCCTTCAAGGTCTCACCCATGAGGCGTCTCATGGTGCAGTGCTTTGAAGCAGACTAGAGCCAGGAGAAAAGTAGCCTAGGTGGCAGAATAGAGTGGGCCCTGGCCCAGAGGCAGGATGTACGGGGGGTGTTGGGGCGGGTATGGCTCTGGGGAGAGATGTCCAGTGGGATAAGGACTGAGTGTGGGTAGAAGTGCTGTGATGCAGGGAGAACTATGATACGGAATCAGGCAGATGGGAACTGGATATGGGAGACCTTAAAAGCTGCATGATATTATGGACATTATTCTATAAGCTAAAAGATGCACACCCACAGTCATTGGATAGAATATGGTCTGCAGACATATTTTCTTTAACCTGAACAATATCTTTGAAATTCTCAATGTTTCTAATATATAAAAATAGAAATATTTCATATCACAACTCAGAATTCTGATAGCTCCTGAAAGCTGGAGTATCTAAGCAGCAACCACTTAGAACTGAGTAGAGGCTATGTTCCATTGAGAGTAACTCACAGTCCTGCTTAGTTCATGGCCTGGCCCCACCAGCATCTGAGTCTGATTCCTGCCCATGTGTATTAGGGGCTCTGTGAAGGTAGAGGAAACAACTTAGGCTACAGATTCTGGAGACAGATTGTTTTCTCTTCTCACCTGGGTCTGTGTCCAAGTAGTTCAGTGACAAGTTACACACTTGTCACTTGGGCAAGTTAAACAAATTTCTGATAATGGTACCTATCTCATATGGCTATTGTGAGAATGAGCCATAGGAAATTTTTAAAAGACTACCTAGAATGTAGTAAGTACACAGAAATGTTAGCCATTATTACTATATTCTACATGAGATAATAAACTCCAGCACTGAAACTGTCATTTATTTCTGTACGACTCACTGAATCTAGAATCTAAAATCTTCAGCTATTATACGCATAAAACAAAATGAATGGATGAATGGACGAATGAATATACGCTCCTTGAATTTTTATTTCTGTTAGATCTAAAGCTAACTTTCATTACTTTTACTTAAGAAATGTTTCCTATTTATCTTGAGTTTAGCTTGAACACAATAACTAATTTTTGATAAGGTAGGAAGCTGACTTTCTCAAAAGTCAACAGTGCTAACGATATAAATAAAGGGAGATGCTGTTAACACTATGTAATTATTCTGTAGTGGATATACTTTCCTAGCTCAAAAATAAGCCCTGAGTTTGGAAAGATGCTTAATTGTGTGTTTTCTTTAGAAGCTTAGTTATTGGCAGGTAGCCGTCTATGGTTGATATCTTAAAGATATCAGTTGCCAGGAACCAGCATGTAATAAAGTTAAGCAGAAATGATGTTAGAATGCATGTCTGACTTGGGTTCTCTGGCCACCTCTACCCCTGTGTGAGACCCACACTTTAAGGCAATGTTTTTGTGTCTGGTACCTCAGACAAAGACAAGAGCGTGTCCAGAAACAATTTAGACAGTTTGGCATGAGAGCTAGTTTCCGATATGTCCAACACATCTTACAGATAGACAACGTTACTCTACCACCCCAGCAACATCTTTAACGTGATCACCCGTGGACAGACTTAATCTGTCCCTAAACATATTTGCCATCAGCAAATGATAAGAACATTAGCAAACAATGTCTTGAGTTCAGCAAAGTTGGCCTGTAGTGTTAGATTCACTCTCTGTCTGGAAAACTTGCACATTTACAGAGAGCTTGGGTCCAGCAACAGTTGGAGAAACATCATCTAAAACTAAAAGATATTTTCAAAAGTCTAAAAAGCTGCTTTCTAACTGTATACTGTAAATGTCAAGCAGTTCTCTTCTTTTTTTTAAAAAAGGCTTTTTTTTTTTTTTTTTAGTATGATAATGCCTGTACTTTTTCTAAAGAAATCTCAACCTCTATCTGTCTCCCTTTCCTTCTTTCTCTCTCAATCTCTCTTTCTTTGTCTCTCTCGCTATAGAATTAATACCTCTAACATTCTGATTTCTAACCTAAAGGACAACTTCAGGACAATTTCCAGTAATGACAAAATCTGACAAATTCTTCTGACCATTTTGCCATCCCTTGTTCCCTTCCTGCATTACTCATTCCATGAGTTTAGGAAATTCTAGAAATTCAGCACATTTCTGGTGTCAACTTTTGCTTGTGTCCTCATCAAGACCTTTGTTCAATTCAAGCTCAGAATGAGTTTTTGACAAAAAAAATACGTTTGCATATGGGGCTTCCCTGATAGCTCGGTTGGTAAAGAATTCACTTGCAATGCAGGAGACCCCAGTTCAATTCCATGGTTGGGAAGATCTGCTGGAGAAGGGATAGGCTACCCACTCCAGTGTTCTGGCCTGGAGAATTGGGGTCGCAAAGAGTCAGACACAACTGAGCAACTTTCGTTTCATTTTCACCTTTGCATATGGAGGCTATTTTGAAAGAAAAGAAACTTGAGAAAAGAAAACTTGCTAAAGTTGAAAATATTGTAGGAAACAATATTTGTGTAAAAATGAATTCTATGTGAAAGCAATTCTTTATGAACAGTTAAAAAAAACTGAGACTATAATCCTCCAGGTTGAAAGAAGATTAATTTTGCATGTGTCCACAGCCTTTTAAACCTTATTTCATTTTACCCTCTGGATTAGAAGGAAAAAAATATTAGTGTTTCAGCTCTAAGTGTATTTTGTGAATTAAACAGCAGCTTGCTCCTACCTGTAGGACACAAATATGCAAGCATATTTCCCATTAGCATTGCTATGGTTACTTTAAATTCAGAAGGAACCCTAACAAGTGTTTGCCACAGAAGCTGTTGACAGTGGCGATGCCACACTCTCCGTATGCATCTTGGTAACTTCTCAGACTTGTCTCCTTAATGAGTAGACATAACAGGAGGAGAGTTGAATTTTTTCTTTCCCTCATGAATGGTGTAGGTCAGGGAGACAGAGAAGTAGAGAGTTCTGGTGAAACAAAGCTCCAGCAACTGCTGTGATTGGGAAATTAGATAATAAACAGCCCCTGATACCGAGATTCTAATGGCTTAAGATCAACACAGTCTGGAGAGGCAGGCAGGAGTGGCCTTCCACACTCTGGCCCAGACCCTCCCTGGAGAGCTCTTTGTGTCAACAAGAACAGCTAGAGCTCCTGGCCAGCTCCCAGCACTCAGAATGGGGCTATCATTTTTGTTTGCTTTGCAAATATCTTAATGGGAAGTGGTTCAACACCACCTATGGGTTAATCTGAGAGGTTCTGCTTGGCAGCTGTTAGCTCTGAGAACCACATGGCCATTCTCCAATGGAGGGAGTCAGGCTGACTGTTAACTGCCCAGTGCCAGGTTGAGGCATCTTCTTTGCTTATTGGATTTACCAACTGGCAGGAAGCACCTTGTTGTCTTTTATTTTTAGTTTCTTCCTCCTGGGAGGGTAAGGATGCTATTCTCAGATTCAATTGTGCTTTTCCCTCTAGGGCAAAATGGTTGTTTGAATTAGTTTCACTAGCAGGTAATATGTTTATTTCACCCAAACTTATTTTCATAGGATCTGAAATATAATAATAAAAGTGGTGTGATGGTGATAGAGATGCTAATACTGTTGCAGGAAGAAGGATCTTGTATGTTAGCCTTGGTGGGAGAGCTACACAGCCCTGTCTTCACTTGGGATCTCAAGAGATGAATAGATACTGAATTTCTTCAGAATCCCTACTCTACTGTTCCCTCAGTTGTCTCTTCTCTGCCTAAATTCGGGTTTCACTTGTCTCGACCCATGGGAATGCTTCCTTTGGTGACTTGGCCAACTCATGTCTTTCTGGATCTGTGTCAGCTGACATTGGCACAAATGAGTCCTTTATGCTTTCCTCCCTGGATTTTAGGCAGGGTTAGATGCTTTTCACAATGCAGGTTAGGGAAGTTTCTACACTAATGACAGAATTGTAGGCAATTATTGCCCCATTTGTAAAAATACAAAAAGCTTAGATGACTCTGCAAATCCTGGTACTAATGTCCAGCTGCCCACAGGAACAGTGCAGCCTTGCTTCTAAGACCTTTTCCTTTCCTGAAGGTTTCCACCCCTATTTGTAGGGTTGCCTAGTGGTTGAGAGCAGGGACCCTGGAGTCCACTAGACTTGCTACTACTAAGGGTAAGATCTTGATGAACTTACTTATTTTCTCAGAGTCTGTCTCCTTATCTTTAAATGGAATGTAAAATTGACACAATGACAACCTTACAGGGTCATGAAAGTTAAATGAGACAACTTACACAAATCACGCGGCATCTCATCTGATGCACAAAAGCACTCATAAATAGTAGTGATAAGGAGAGTTATTGTTTTTTTGGAGGAATTCACCTTTCTTTATGTACTCCTTAGTATTATACATTCCTTTCTGAAGTCCTTGTTTTGAAGTCTGTTACTCCCAACCCATTAAAATTAAGCCAAATGGAGGACAACTTCACTGTCAAAGTAAATAATGATAAAAGAATATAATACATTGGATAAAGTAAGAATTCATGAATCCACATTGATAGAAGGAAGGAGGAAATGAAGGAACAAAGGAGGCAGAGGAAGGAAGGGAGGTAGGGGAGGAAGTGAGGGAGGTGGGGAAGGAAGAAAGAAACAGTCAAATGTGAAACACATGTAAAAAGAATGATGAAGACAGAAAATCACCATTGGCAGCTATCAAAATAATCATTGTTTCAGGCAGGAATCTTCCACAGATGCTAAAACAAATAGGTGAAAGCTTAAGGGGTAACAGTGTTTTAGAAAAAATCTTCATAAGATGTTTATTAGTTTCAAAAGAACAGTGGGAGAAACCTGGTGGACACCACCTTAACCAAGTGATGCAAGTTAGTATCACCAATAATCAGACAATTGACAGCACGTGCCTCCTGATAGGATGCACCGAAAACAGCATCACTTCAGTGGATTTCCAGCACAATGTGCATAACTTGAATTTAATCATGAAGAAACAGCAGACAAACCAAACAAAAGGCCTTCTTCCAAAATGACTGACCCGTGGGCTTCAAAATCAAATGCCAAGTGTGGCTGAGGAAGTGTTCCAGGTGAAAGGAGATTAAGGAACATGACAAATGAATACAATGTACCATCCAAAATTTTCTTTTTCTATGGAAGACATTGAGACAATTGGCAAAATCTGAACGTAATCTATACATTGGGTAATAGCATTGTAGTAATATTAATTTCCTGACTTTGAGCGTTGTGCTATAGTCATATAGGAGAATACCCTTGCTTTTAAGAAATACACACTTAAGTATTTAGGGGTAAAGGAGTATCAGGTACAACTGACTCTTAGATGATTCAGAAAAAAGTTTATGTATTTGTATGTGTGTATTATCAGTATACATGTACCAAAAGAAAGTCAGAGACACAAAGAGAGGATAAAGCAAATGTGCACGTTCTAATATCTGGAGAATCTGCTGAGGAATATACAGAACTCCATACACTATTCTTGTGTCTTCTTTCTAAATATGAAGTTGAGTTAAATTAAAATGCTAAAATGAAAAAAAAAAAGGCAGTACTACATCCCTCTTCTAGACAGGGCAGTCCATCAGCCACTTTCTCTTTAGAAACTGATCCCTCTCCATCCACACCTGCATCTCTGACCACATCAGCATGGCACCGCCAGGTATCTGTCCTTGAGCTCCGCTGTGACCTCACTGACCAGTCAGCACCCACCACACACAATCTTGGACTTTTTCACCTCATTTTTCAACACTTCCTAAATAGCGTTTCTTATGCCCCCTCCTCATCTGTCTGTGGGTCCCATCCCTTCAAGCCATGCTCATCCTGCTCTGCGTTTCAGTGCTTCTTGCTTTTCTTTCCGCAAATGGAGCACTGCTTTCAGAACTAAGGGAGGAAAACGGGACTGAATATTATCTTTGAGGACTGCACTGCTGACAAGAGCATCATCCAACGAATGTGGCTGTTAGACCCGTTCTCCCTCTAACTCACTTGAACATGTTATATCAGCCCCTGGGCCTCAGTTTCCCCACTTACAATGTGAAAAAAAGTGTAGTGAATGGTCTCTGAAGTTTGCTTTGCCTCTACAAGTCTTTAAAGTGCTAAGCCTGTAACTTAACCCACAAGTTACCTATGACCCCACCCAAAGGAGAGAGGAAGGTGACAGGATGAAAGCCATGCCAGATACTTGTCACTGTCATTCTCTATCCTGTGCAGCCTGAAGTGTCCATGTTCAGGGACTTGTCTTGCAGAACTGCAATAAGTATAACACGTTACTGAGTGTGTGTTTTATTTCTAAATTCTAACCATATACACGTCTCAGTTTAACCCTTTTTAAACCCTGTTATATTTTTATTTTATTCTGCCAGAAAGGACAAGTTAATCCTTTTGCCCCAGTTTGGCAAGACTTTTTATTTATGTTTTGCTGATGAAGAAGCTGAGTGGCTGATTTGCCCAAGTTAGACTTGCCATATTTGGCAGATAAAGATACAGGATACCCACTGATATTTTAATTTTATGTAAAAAACAGATTGCTTTTTAACATAAGTATGTCCCATGAAGTATTTGAAAATTTTTATAGTAAAAGAACTATTCATCTTGTACCTGGAATTCAAGTTTAACTGGGTGTCCTATATTTTATATAACAACACTAGCCTAAGTGCTTTGGAACTAATGTATCATGAATATGTGTATATATATCATGAATATATATATATATACACACACACACATCATAAAGTGTGTTGCTAAACTTTTACCAAGTGTTTACATCAGTCCTCCAGCCCCAAGGTACCATAACATATAAAGTTTTTTTACCCATTAGGAGTTTTTTATTGATAACACTTTCAAAGATGTGAATTCTCTTTTATTTAGTAGTGTTAGGCACTCAGTCATGTCTGATTATTTGTGACCCCATGGACTGTAGCCCGCCAGACTCCTCTATCCATGAAATTCTCCAGGCAAGAATACTGGAGTGGGTTGCCATTCCCTTCTTTAGGAGATCTTCCCGACCCAGGGATCGAACCCAGGTCTTCCACACTGCAGGCAGACTCTTTACTGTCTGAACCACAAGGGAAATATATTTATTTACTAAGATCTTTTACTTATATATCACCTTCTGTACCCACTTAATCTAAAATTGCAGACCCTGCCTCCAACACTTCTTTTACCCCTTCTTTGCTTTAATTTTCTTCTTTGGCTCTTCTGTTTAACATACTAACATATTTACTTATTTTTTCATTTATTGTATACTTTCCCTGCTAGAAATATAGTTCTTAGGAGCAGAGGCATCTTAGATTTCCCGTTCACTTTTGTATCCCCCCAAACAGTAGGAGATAAAGGGGCTCAATAAATATTTGTGGAATAAATGAGTGATGCCTGAGAGGCTATTCAGGACCTTATATTGTCAATGTATCTATTGTTCTTACAATCATACAGAATCTCAAAGCTTGCCACCAAATTGCAGCCTTGAGTGTGGCATAAATGTTTATAATCTTAATATTAGCCCACAGACATAAGGTGAGTAAAATGTCAGCAGGTCAGGGTTTAAGAGTTATCTCCAGACCTAGTTTAATTTAATCTGCCCCCAGCATGTTTTGTTTTGGAGAAAGCAATGGCACCCCACTCCAGTACTTTTGCCTGGAAAATCTCATGGATGGAGGAGCCTGGTGGGCTACAGTCCATGGGGTCGCTAGGAGTCAGACATGACTGAAGCAACTTAGCAGCAGCAGCATGTTTTTTATAGTTAGATGTTTGTCACCCCAGGTGTCATTTATTAAGATCCCAGATATGATTGAGTGAATATCTGGAATAGTCCAGTAACAAAATGGCACTGCAGACTGAGACCACAGGCTCTGCGTCCATGGGATCTGGATTTGTATATGCAGATCTAGGTGCCTCCAGAGCGGGCTCCTCAAAAAACCTAAGCTTGAGCTGTGAAGTGGAGACCCTGGTAGGCTCTATATTGCTCATGTAGATGTGGTGACTGAATGGTCAGCTCTTCTGGCTGTGCTGGGGCCCTCAGCCCGTGGCACTACAGCCCTCTGGGTCATGTGTTCTTCCTCACTACTCTATCTTAACTCCATCCCCAAGCCTGAGGTCAGATTTTCTCATGGCTCCCGTGGTTGCTAACAAAGAACTGAAGTCAGTTTTATGTTGAGTGTTGAGTGTCCTTTTTTTTCCCCCCAATAAGACAAGAATTCTCAGCAGAATGAAGAAAATCTTCTGCTCTTACATTTGACTTTACACAGTGATAGCTGCCTGTAATAAAATAGTAAAGGAGAAAAAAATTAAAGAAATGAGGATACAGAAGTGGCAAATTAAGGTTGTATGGACTCATGGTTGGGGAAAAGCAATGAGGCAGACAAATATGATCAAATTTAAAGGGCTCAGTGGGATTTGGGAAATTAGCATAAGTACATAAACTAGTAGTGCTAACTTGAAGCAACGGCATCATGAAACATTTGTCAGCCTTTTTGAGCCCTTTTATGAATTTCTCCTTGAGCCATGTTCTAAAATTTAGAATGTGTCCAAGAGCAAACAAATATCCATATACTTAAGCATAATTTGCATATTCAACTTATTGAGTAATGGTACTTACTTGGGGTAAGATACAGTGCATGCATTCAAAACAGAAAAGTTACCAAGTAGCAAACCCAATGGAAAAAAAAAATACAAAAGCTGTGATCATTCCTTTATGTTTCCTTTTTTCCTACTATAGTGGTGATCTTATTTTGTATGATTACTCTTTTCATTTCTCCTATGCTTTTTATATTTCCTTCATATCATATATTAAACCCCAGGAATAATGTTTTCCCTTTTCAGAATCAAGAAATGTCAATTAAAATAAAAATGAGTTAAATTTTTTTTTTTACTTAAGAGGTAAGCAAAGATGAAAAATACTGATAATACCCAGTGTTGATGATATGACAAGTGGGGCCTTTCATACTTTTATAGTTATGAATGTTAATTTTTGTTACTTTTTAAAGGAGAATTTGATGATACAATTCAAAAGCTTTAAAATAGAAAATTTGTTCATCATTTAAGCTAATAGCTTTAAATTAAATTTATCCTAATTAAAAATTGGAAAAATTTTGGAAATTAAATTGGATATACTCATAACTATATGCACATATCCTTAATGACCCATTATTTACCAGGTGGTTCTAGTGGTAAAGAATCCATCTGCCAATGCCAGAGACAAAAGAGATGCAGGGTCAATAACTAGATTGGGAAGATTCCCTGGAGTAGGAAATGGCAACCCACTCCAGTATTCTTGCCTGGGAGGACCCATGGACAGAGGAGCCTGGTAGGCTACAGTCCATGAGATCACAAAAAGTCAGACATGACTAACTGAGCACATTTATAATGTCATAAAACTGGAAACAAATATCCAAAAATAAGAGATTACTTACATCACTTGTGATACCAACCAATTATGTAGTATTGTACAGCCATAAATATGACATAGGTGTATATTACATAAATGTTATATTGTATTCCACGTACATATGTGGGAAGATGCTCATAATACAAAAAGTAAGTTATAATGGCAAATATATCATGAGCCATTATTTTTTAATGTATATTATATACATAGAAAAGCATCTGAAAATATGTGAAGCAAGATATTATATCTGGGTGTGGATATTCTTCCATTTCTTTATTTTCTTCTCCTTGAATATCTATATTTTATACAGTACAACAGTGAATATATATTTTTAATCAGAAAGAGGGAAAAAAGGAAACATTTTGCTACCAGTTCGTTTAGTCATTTACTTTGGGGAGAAAGTCAGATATTGCTTCATTTTCATTGATTAGTGATTGGTGAATATTCAGACCACTTGGGAGTTGAGAGCATTTTCATCAAATAAAAACTAGAGAAGAAAAGATAAAACTGATGAGCACAGCAATAGGAACAGCTCTGATATCTCAAAAGCCAAGAATATTATGGTGCTTGCTCTTTGCTTTCTCTCCCTTGATCAAAATTTGATAAAGCTCACCTTCAGTAGATGATTTTCAGACGTTTTTAATTGGTCAGGATGTAGTACCAGATAAGTCAGTTGCAGAACCAAGTTTTCAGTATGGTTATGCTCAGTAGACTGTGGAAATACACCAAGGACCTCCAACTCTGCCCCAAGTGGGAGAGGTAGCCGGGGTGGGGATGGGGCAGGAAAGACTCTTCAGAGGAGCAAACGCCAGAGCTAAAGGGTAAGGATGCAATGGCCAGGTGGTCAAGGGAGAAGATGACATTGCAGATAAAAGCACAGAAATATGAATACAACCCTGGGGAGATTTAGCATGTGCTTGGCAAATATTTATTGTGGTGGTGGTGGTGAATAGAAAACAACATAGCATTCTAGAAATATTAACTTCCCAGTTTTTGTAATAAACATGCATTAACTTATATACTCTGGGTGTCTTCCAACTTAATAATTTGTGTTCTTAAAACATTATCCTCCAATCTTCTGTGCTTTCAAAGCTATTTAAATAAATGTAAGCAGTAAGAATCAGAGAAGGCAGTGGCACCCCACTCCAATACTCTTGCCTGGAAAATCCCATGGATGGAGGAGGCCGGAAGGCTGCAGTCCATCGGGTCGCTGAGAGTCGGACACGACTGACCGACTTCACTTTCACTTTTCACTTTCATGCATTGGAGAAGGAAATGTCAACCCACTCCAGTGTTCTTGCCTGGAGAATCCCAGGGACGGGGGAGCCTGGTGGGCTGCCGTCTATGGGGTCGCACAGAGTTGGACACGACTGAAGCGACTTAGCAACAGCAAGCAGTAAGAATTAGCAATGACACCGAGCTGATATAATTCAGGAAAGAGTTAATACATAGTTGATACAATGCTGGTAGATTCAGATCTGGATATTGTTTCACATTTATACCCTCAGCCCTTTGAATGTTCACATTCCATATAAGAACTAAACAATAATTCTTGAGTTGCCATTTGGGTTCAGCCTATGGCCAGCTCACATAGAAGCCTTGTTAGCACTCAGGTTAGCATGGGATCTTTTACAAAGGGCAGTGTCCTCTTCTCTGATACCATCCCTTAAATGTCTTAATTTATCTTTAGAACTTGAACTTACTGAAACCATTTCTCAAGGTGTTTATGTTTTCTATTACCTTTCATAGTAATAACTTCCAGAAGGAAAATTGTTTGACTTATTTGCCTGAAGCGTGCCTCCCTCAAGATTCATGGGTCTCCTACTGTGTTAAAATATCTTAGTCTGAGCATAACTTTGGCAGGGTGGATTGATTGCTGCTTCTTAGAAAAAAGAAATTGACCTCTTCATATTAAAAACTCCATGTACAAAAGGTTTTTTTTCAGAGTTGTCAAAGAGGCAGGAACAAATTTGCTTGGTTATTCTGATTAGCCTTTCTCCCAGGGCTACCAAGTAAGACAAGAGTTTCCAGGAACTATTCCCAAATCTGAAGACAGTAGGAAGCTAAGAAAAATCTACCCACAATGAATAACTGCCATCTTATTTAGAGATTGCAGAAATTAAGGTTGAGTAACCTTAATTTCAAAATAAGCTGCTTTAAAATAGAATGTGCTTGTAAGTGAATGACTAATTGTCTCATTAGTGAACAACTAGTGGGTTTCTCAGTTCTAGAAACCATTCTACATTATAATTGATAAAAGATAAGATACAATCTTGCAAGTTTTATCAAAATTAATAAAAACTGCACAAAGAAATTTAAATGAAATCTAGAAAATGGCAAATCAAAGGATAGCCAGCATGTCTCTATTCCTGTCTAAGAAAAAAAGTGACTGATTCTAACCCTAAAGTTAAAAAAGTCCAGTTATAAGACCAGCCTGATTGGTCAGATCCTCAAAGAGCACCCTGCTTCCTCTGTTTTCCTTCTAATGTGTAATTTGGTCTGCAGAGTATAACAACGAATTAGTTAGGGGGAAAGTTTGGTCCAGATTATTGTACTCACTGTAAAGTCACACAATAGCATTCTACTTTTCAAATATGACTGTTTTGAGTTTGGTTAGTACAACTCAGCTCCCGAAAATACATTACCCCTCAAAGAACTGGCAGACTAATTTTTGGAGGCTGCAAAGCTGAGACCCAGTTTTGGACCAAGGTGACTTCCCCTAGTGCTGCCAGCCCAGCATGACAAAGCCAGCTGGCCTCATGGATCTTTGCTGCACAGCAGAGATGCTATGGCATTCTCAGTAGCCATGTGCTCGAGAGCCAGCCTTCACCCTGCCCCTCATCCTGTTGCACTGGGATTGGTTTAAGAAAAGAGAATTAGATTTGAGTTTATTTGGGGGCTTATTCAAGGGAGAGACCGAGCAGAAGGGTTTTCAATGGTGACAGAGTTTTCATCTCCCCGAGAACCTACAATTCAATGAATTGACTGCAATAAAGCAGCGGAGTGGCCAAGCCCTTGAGGCAATCTGCTTGAGACCTCAGTCGTGGCTTCTGAGAGGCTACAGGAGCCCTGGAAATATGCAGTGGATCATTTCCAGAGAGACAACTACCTCCTATTCACCGCCCTTTGATAACCAAATGGACTGCTTCTGTCATTTAGCATCAGATTTCTAACAGAGGCTGAGAACAATATGTTATTTCAAAAAATTTCTCCTACAGGTTCAAAATAATACCATGCTTTAAAATAAATAATTTGTTATTATCATCTAATACCAATAAAAATTTCCTAGATGTTTGAAGAATGGTCCTTTATACCTGTTTGTCCAAGTCAGGATCTAATGTAGGACATTACATTATATCAAGTTGTTATGTCCCCTAAATCTCTATTCACATACAAGACTCCCCTTTTTCATGACACTGATTTGTTAGAAGAATGAACCAGTCATCCCATAAAATAACTCATCTTCTATATTTGCCTGCTTGATTTTTTGCAGTCCTAGTTTTCCCCCTCTATACTATGTGTTTTAGATAAACTATACATTAGATCTAAAAGCTTTGATTAAAGTTAAGTTTTTAACTAAATGAAAAAATATAAGTATCCTGGGTGATGTTGAATATTTCATATTGTCTCACGTCACAAGACAGTGTTGTGTGGGCATCAGTGGTGCTAAGATTGGCACTGAATTGAGGTGGTATAAATATCCAGTACGCAGTTCCCTTACTCTCCTTGTGACCTAAAGAAGGAATCTGTATGGTGGTGCTTTGGCACCATATTGCACGTCCTATTCACCATCAACCATTTGTCTAACATTTTATCAGCAATTAATCGTTTGTATCTGAATCAGTGATTTCCCTTTGGAGTCTCCTTTTTATGTAGGCAGGTTTTATGCTGCACTGTTTACTAGTTATGACATTTAAACAAGTCATTAGCTTGAAAGTGAAAATTGCTCAGTTGTGTCCGACCCTTTGCAACCCCATGGACTATACTCCAGGCCAGAATGCTGGAGTGGGTATCCTTTCCCTTCTCCAGGGGATCTTTCCAACCCTGGGATTGAGGCCAGGTTTCTCACATTGCGGGTGGATTCTTTACCAGCTGAGCCACCAGGGAGTCATTAGCTTTTTGATCCTTAATTCCCTCATCTGTAAAATGGGTATAAAAATAGAACTAATCCACATGGTTGTTGAAAGTATTAGGTGGGATAACCATGTATCCACGTTTGACCATGGTCTGGTGGCACATACGCAGGTAATAAGTATTGACTGTGTTTTGGTGATGACAACTTGCAAAGTGTTATCCATTTGCTGCCAGGCTCAAGTCCCTGAGGCAAATGACAAGATATCTGATAAAATTGCTACAAAAGAGTTGAAGCAGTTATAGACTTTTGAAGAAAAGTGACTTATACCCCTTTTTTTTTCTTTTAAGGCAAAAGTTGTTTCACATAAGGGCTGCTCAGATTAGTGTTTTCTAAGATGTGTTGTAAGAACCAGGGCCTCAACATGCCCCAGTGAAGGGAGGCTTCCACTGTCAGGATAATGTCTGGGAAATGCTGCCTGTTCTCTCCTACTGTTGAGGTTTCATTGTGCATATTATTAAGTTAAAGATTCTGGAAATCTTAGGAAAGAAACCTGCTTAACTTTGTTTAATCAAGTATTTTCTAATCTGTTTGCCTTTGGACACTACTCATTCTACCTTTGCCTTTTAAAACCAAGTAACACATGTAAAAATTATATTGAGATGCGTTAGATCCTCCCAAAGATTTGAATGACAAAGTAGTCAAACTGATGAGCCAACCCTCAGTGTATTGTTGGAAGGTATGTGCACTGACCTTTGGGTCCTGAAAATCCTTGCAAACTAGAGGAGTTAAAAGGTTTCATTCTTTTGTTGGGGCAGGAAAGGCAGAAATTAGAGACCCCTTGGTAATTCAACAGCCAAATTATCTTCCTTAGATTTTCTCCAGAGCCCACCAGGACTCCTGGAAGACCTGAATCCACCTCTCTGTAGGTGTCCCACTGCCACTGCGACCTGCCTAAGCTGACAGGAATGCGTTCCATGGGCCCAAGGGCATGGGGGTCATTCTTCAGAGGGAGAGCAGAGTATTTGGGATCAGACTAACAGGGCTCAGTGTCTTAGCTCTGCCAGGTATGTGCCATAATCCCTGGGCAGACCTCTTAACCTCTCTGATCTATAGTTTCTTCATCTGTATAATATAGGCAATTAAAGCACTTAGCTCAAATGATTGTGAAATCCTTATTAGATATATAAACACATTTTTAAAATATGAAAACTATATAATTGCTAGTTAATTCAATTTTAATGTAAAGGGTATTCTTCATGGTCCATATTTTGGGAGTCCACTAGTCATCATTTTATTCATTCAACTTGTGAAATATTTATTGAGCACTTATAGTGTACTAGGTACAGGGTTAAGTGTTGATACAGAGTATATAATAAAGCAGACTGTGTCCCTACCTGCTTGGAAGCTAACATTCCATAGTGGGAGACATATGACAAACAAGTATATATACAAATAAATATATCAGCAGAGTCTCCTCTCCACAGATATTGATGTGATATTTTTAGATGGGTATATTGCTTATAACCTGGAGTAGGAAATCGCCACCTACTCCTGTATTCTTACCTGAAAAATTCCATGAACAGAAAAGCCTGGCAGGCTACAGCCCATATGGTGGCAAAGAGTTGGATATGACTGAGCTCTTACATACATTGCTTATAATCTATATATAGATGCATTTTGAAGGTAATACTAATGAACCATTCACAGAAATTCAGAAAATGAAATGCTCAGCTTAAATAAACAGTTTTTTAATGTAGAACTAGGAGAGTTCTTCAGTTCAGTTCAGTTCATTCGTTCTTTGCGACCCCGTGAATCGCAGCACGCCAGGCCTCCCTGTCCATCACCAACTCCCGGAGTTCACTCAGACTCACGTCCTTCGAGTCAGTGATGCCATCCAGCCATCTCATCCTCTGTCGTCCACTTCTCCTCCTGCCCCCAATCCCTCTGAGCGTCAGAGTCTTTTCCAATGAGTCAACTTTTAGGAATAGTTTATTTCAATCCCCTCATTTTATAGATGAGGAAAACTAGAACCCAGAATACCATAGAAATTTACCCAATTGAATGTGTGTAAATGTGCATGCCTGTGTGTATGTGTAAGAGAGACAGAGACACCCAGAGAGAGAGGATGGATTTTGAAGCAGGACTTAGATACCCAGACTTCCCTTCGCCTAGTCAGTGCTTTCCATACTCCTGGCTTCCATCTGAAAGGAATTGTAAGAGCCGGTTTTAGCAGTGAGTGAGTTATAATCATCACACTCTTAAAACATTTTTAAAAAAATAATTTCTACCATTTTTTGGCTATAATGTGCAGCATACGAGATCTTCATTCCCCAATTAGGAATCTAACCCATGCCCCCTGCAGTGGAAGTGCAGTCTCAATCACTGGACTGCCAAGGAAGTCCCTCATCACACTTTTATACCATGTGTTCCAATTTCTGGATTTTTTATATAAGTTGATTTTTCCAAACTTTGCTCCATGAAACAATAGTATTTAAATAGATGTTAATTATCACTTTTTAAATTTCTTGCTCAAAGTAGTTTAGGGAACTGAATTCTCCCCCTCCCTCACACACCCCATTTTAGAAATCCTTAAATGCATATTGTCAAAGATCATTCTGCAATAAGGAAACCTCTTAAACTACACACAGCTTAGCATTCCCCAGACTTATTTGACTACAGGATCTATTTTGAATTATTTAACAATGTGATTAAGGTGCTGGATTGGAGGTTCAGCCTTAGCATCATGGTTGGCTACTTGGTAATGTTTGTGAACACCCAGCAGTAAAGTAGATTAGATCACACAACTTTAAACGGGCAGGGTCTTGGGTCTTAGGATCTCAGGCTGACTTGAGCAGCACCTGATAGGATACATTTCCTTAAGCTGACCATGTCCTCCTAACCAAGGATTGGAATGGAAAGCAACAGATGCTGAATGAGAGTTTGTTCTGATCCATCTTTGGAGGAAAGCAATCCTCTGTAAGTTTTTTTTTTTTCAAGCCTTCTAAAAATATTATTATAATAATTATTATTATATTTTTATTTTTAGGCATTCACAAGCCCAGAGTTCTTCCAAAGGGTGTGATGTCTTCGCAGGACACTCAAATAAGGTAGCTGGACATCCTTGACTCTGAAGTAACTGTCTATCCTTATTACAGACTCGTCCTAGTCTGTGGTCATGGTGCCTGTCTGTGGCTGCTTGGTCAAGCCATCCAGACATGAACTGTTAGTGATATTTTGAAGGCTTTGAGACAAAAGCCCAGCTTGCTTAAGAATTTTGGTTCAGCAGAGAGGCAGGGAGGTACAGCGAAGAGAGAATCAAAAGCCTGGAAATTTGCTGCTGAGAATAAATGCTAGCTGATCCCTGAGGTGGTTTGTCTGTACACTCCACTCTCTACAGATGTTAGAGCCTCTTTTTGAGTAAGGACCTGAGGTTCTTTGGTAGCACTTTGATATCCTGCTCGAATTCAATATGTGAAATGGAGGCGTCTCTCTGTGACTTGGAGCCCACAGCAGGCTTTGAAGTCTGATCCAATTTTTGCTGCCTACTATTTGATGTTGAAAGGATGAAATGAAGAAAATGTACAGTTTTTGCCAGTAACTCTGCTGAGCATATGTAAGATTAAAAAAACAAAATCCTTTGGATGATGTACTTAGAAATGTTAAGTAGATTAATACCTTCCTATAGGTTTTCTTTTTTCTTTCTCAGGGATAAAAATTAAGTATAAGAGAAAATCGGCACAAGCTGTTTTTTATACGGACTATAATTAATTTACAAGGGGGCTAGGTTGGCTTGTTCAGAGGAATAAATAAATGGATGAGGCAAAGGTGTTGAGACTTTGCAGCTAATTGCCCCCAAGGAGAGGACCTCCACTCAATTCTACTGTAAGGCATGAGCAACTCACCACATGACCCCAATATACTTAAATTTTTCCCTAGTATGATTGAAGTTCAGGGTCCCTTAGTTAAATGGAAGCCGAGTTCTAAAGGCTGACTCATCAGAGGATAAAAGTAATAATTATTTTACTGGGTCTTTCTGAAGCACTCAGTTTCTGGGACTGATTCTGTCTTTTCAGACATGCCATGCTGCTCCAGATTGCCCAGGACTGAGTCCTTCGAGGGGAGCCCCTGCAAAATCTGGTAAGAAGAACATTTTGAATTGTAAGCTATTTCTACTATTTGCATGCTTGTGTACTTTTTAATGAGTTGTTTAGACAGGCTGTGTAGAAGGCAGTACTCTGATGCTAGTATGGGCTAATGTTAGCAGAACATTCAGATATAGAAAGCCTTAAAGACTGGAAACAAAACTTTCATTAAAAGTAGCAGTTTACTACCTATCTGTGCCACTTAAGTTTACTTTTTCTAAAGGAAAAAAAAAATGAATATCAAAGATCATACTTTTCCCTTTACTTGTAAGAAGCCTAAATTAAGAAACTCCTTTAAAACTTTCTTGTGCTCACTTCAACAGCATGTATACTAAGTTTGGAAAGGTACAAAGATTAGCACGGCCCCTGCACAAGGACGGCATGCAAATTTGCAAAGCATTCCATATTAAAAACAACAACAACAGGGAAGATAGACAACTGACCGAAGCAAATAGTTCAGAGTCAAAATCTAGGGCTTGGTAAAGAATATGGATTTAGAGAGTAGTTCTGCCCTTTTGGCAACATGGCTATTCTTTTAGCAAGAATACAGACATCTTGCCACACTCATGGAAAATGATATTTTTTGCCCCCTTTCTAAATTCTTGCTACAGAATATGGTAAAAGTCAGTTTGGGGTGTTATGAGTAGCTATAATCAATACTTCTGGAAGATAAACTAGAAGCAAGATCATAAGAAATATTTATGAACCAGAAAATACTAAACACATTTTGGATCATTCCCAAGGAAGAAATCTTTTCAACTTAAAATACGAATACTAAGAAACTACTGTGCCTTTACTGTTGACCTCATTTATTTTTCTGCAATATATAGTAGTTTCTTAGACTTCTCAAAGTTTCTTCTTAGTCTGTTTCAGTGATAAAGTGGTAAAATATGAAGTAGAGAATGTGTGATATATGTGTTAGGACCTTCAGTCCATATGAAATTTAACTCTTCAAGAGAGATGAGAGAGGATTCGTGTATTATGGCAGAACCTTTTAAATGAACATGCAGAAAATGATAAATATGTCCAATGGACTAATTTCCTCACAGCCAGGTAATATTCAGGAATAAGGCCACACTGAGGTAAGGGGAAGAGTGGTGCAAAAATGGAAATTGAGGAAAAAGATCACATGGTGGAATAGAATCTATTATGCAAGAATTTGGTTGGCATTTTTCACTATCCAAACAGATAATCTCTACCTTTTAATTTGGATGTTTAGACCATTTACATCTAATGTGACTGTTGACATACTTTGGTTTATAGCAGTCATCTTGTTATTTGTTTTCTTTGTTCCATCTGGTCTTTGTTCTCTTCTAGCATTCTACTTTAAAATACGTGTAAAAAGAAAATTTTAAAGCATGATTGAATAGCCAAAGGCACAGATTCTGCCTATGGAGTCAGATCTGCCTGGATGCAAATCTCTGCTTTCCTGTTACATAGCTTTATGTAACAATTCCTTACCTCAGGACTTACACATGTAAGATGAGGGAAATGGTAATTCATAGCCAAAAGGTTGTATTGAGGATTAAATAAGCTAGTAGAAGTAAAGGGCACAGTGTGGTGTCTGGCTCATCATAACGGTACACTATTATGTCGGGTGTTGCAATGGTACTTATGCTATTGACATTATACAAATGCAAAGTTAAATATGAAAAACGGGTCGAGAAATAAAGTTCTTATTTTGAGGCATCAAGTTTTGGTGGTATCGTTTAGGAGGAGTAAAAATATATTGCATTTTGAATTAACTACCGAAGAGACATGTTGGATTATAATCATCTTTCCCTGCCTTTAGATAAGTGTCCGCAAAAGTCAAACTTATTAATAAGTTGCTGCAAATGTTCATATGTATTTCCTGTCACTATTGCTCCTTCCTTCCCATCTAGAGGTTTCTCTGTTTGGTTTGCCACCATCACTATGAGTTCTCCTTAAACTCTTGTAAACTGTATCCTAAGTGGTCTTCCTGCTTCTTTTCTTCTCTCAACTTGCCTCATGCATGGGTATCTGAGGAGCTCTTCTAAAGCATTCCCTAATCATAACTTTCTCTTCCACCATAATCTCCAGTGGCTCCCTGTTGTTCTAGCATCAACTTTAAGCTTCTTGGCACAACATACAAGGCTGTCTCTGTTCTAACTCTTCCTGTCTTCCTTTCTAGCTCTGTCTTCACTGGTGTCTCTTCCTCATTTTGTGCTTTGGCATACCAAACTACTCTCTGTCCTCCATGCATGCCAAGTGTGTCCTTTCTCTCCTCTGTGATTTTGTTCATGCTGTTGCCTCTGCCTCACTGTTCATTCTCAAGGTCCCCTCCATTCTTCAGAGTCCACCATGGCTCCCTCTGAGTGCTTTGACTTTCCTTTAGTACTTATCACGTCCTTCCTTGTATTACAGTTATTTACATGCATCTACTAGATTTTAAACCCTCTAGAACCATGTCTTTTCATTTCCGAATTCTGTCCTTGCAAACTAGCCTGGGTCCCCAAACTGAATTCTTAAGCATTCACAACTGTGATAGGATATAGTGGAAGCAAGAATGAAATAAAGCTCAAGTAAATGAGTCAGAGAAGTTTTAAACTGTACTTCTAACAATCCCGGAACAAAATAAAGGTCTCTTGTGCTGTGCTTGGTCGCTCAGTCATGTCTGACTCTTTGTGACCCCATGGACAGTGCCCCGCCAGACTCCTCTGTCCATGGTCTCTTAACACCCCCAAAGAGGTATAGCATACCAGTGGGACAAGTTTAAAAAATCCAAGCCATTTCATTTTGTTGTTATTGTTTTGAACAGGGGGAGAGGGAAGGAAGGTTTGGGCAGGAAAAAGCATTTTATAAACCAGATTCCTCTTGACCTTAGAAGCCAACAAAGATGGCTGAAGAACAAAAGATTTCCAGTTTTATTTATATGTTCACAGTGATAAGCTGCAGAAATGAGTGTATTTACTCTGTAAGAGACATTTTAGCCGGTTATACCTTTGTGTTCAATTCATTGCCTTAAATGATCCATTATTGCAATCCATGATTCTATAGAAGCCTGAGAATATTATGACCTTTTCAGTTTTAAGAAAACACTAACATCCAACAAGCTTGCCTTCTAACTTTCAGTGAGTGCTAACTGCATTGTTTTATAAAGAGATGTGAGGGAGGTGAGGGTAGGGGAAAGCAGGGAATAAATCTAAAGTTACTTAATCAGGCCAGCTTTGCTCAGAACAGCCAGGCAAAAAAGTGTCCAGATGTGGGGCTTGGACAAAGGCTATCTTCAGTCAGTTATTCAGGGAGTCTCAGAAATTTCCTTCATTGATCATTTGAGCCTTATATTTTTCACATGGGACAAGAAAGCACAGTATATCGAGGAAGTGCAAAACATGAATCACGTTGCCACTAATCCAGGCAGAAATTATTTAATTGGACTGCCAGGCATAGATACAAACCTGATTTGCCTTTACTCAGTTCAGTTGCTCAGTTGTATCCAACTCTTTGCGACACCGTGGACTGCAGCAGTCCTTTACTATGTAAAAGTTTATTCTTCAGGCATTTGTTCTTCTCTTTATTTCTTCAGCAAACAATTATTAACACTAAGTGCCAGGAACTTTCCTGGGCCAGTGCTTCTCAAACTATTTTTAAAAAGACCAAATTGGGAAAAAAAAAAAAAAAAAAACAAATTGGAATTGGATGTTTTCATTTTCAAACTGCACAGTCTGATATTTTTGTAAAATACAGTGAAATGAATTACTAGGTAAATAATCACCCATTTAGGTGTTGTGTCAATATCAAATTGATTTATAATTTTCTAAATTTCTTACTCTAACTTAAACTACTCTAAGTTTCTTCAGTGATCCAGTTGAGACCAGAGGCGAGAGTCAGCCTGTAGACTACACTTCATGGGCACTGTTCTGGTCACGTGTGACATCAAGGAACAACACAGTCAAAAAGTCCCAGTTTCATGCTGCTGCTGCTGCTAAGTCACTTCAGTCGTGTCCGACTCTGTGTGACCCCAGAGACGGCAGCCCACCAGGCTCCCCCATCCCTGGGATTCTCCAGGCAAGAACACTGGAGTGGGTTGCCATTTCCTTCTCCAATGCATGAAAGTGAAAAGTGAAAGGAAGTTGCTCAGTCGTGTCCGACTCTTCGAGACCCCATGGACTGCAGCCCACCAGGCTCCTCCATCCATGGGATTTTCCAGGCAAGAGTACTGGAGTGGGATGCCATCGCCTTCTCCATTCATCAAAGGGACAATAAGCAATAAGCGTAATCCTAAATCAGTTGTGTGGGATGTTAGAAAGGTGAAGTATTATAGGGGAAAAAGTACAGCAAGGGAGATCGGGGGTGGTAAGCATGGAGGACGAGGATGGAGGATGGTTAACTTTTAAACGGGGTGGTCAGAGAGCACTGCACAGAGAGGGCGTGAGGAGAACATTACAAGCAGAGGGAACCGCTGAGGCAAATGCCCTGAGGAGACAGTGTGGAGTACAGGAGGAGTAGAAGGAAACCTGGGTGACTGGACCTGAGAGAGCAAGAAAGAGAACCATAGAAGGTAAGGAGCCAGGTGATGCATGTCCTACCAAACCCTGAGAATCTGGTTAAAAAGAGTGTTCTGATTCAGCAGGTCGGGGTGGCTCCTGAGATTCTGCAGTGTTAAAGAGCTTCTAGGTGGTGCCATGGTGTTGACCCAGGGTCCACATTTTGAGTAGCAAGGGTGAAATGGAAACCACTGGTTTGAGGAGAGACGATAGACATCATCAATGAAATGAGATATTCTATTAAGTTACATATTCCAGACAGCTGGAACTTTCTAAAACTATGACTCCCCTTTCATATTGAGTGTATTGGACACAGTTCTCCTTACTCACAATGTCTTGGGACATGATTATTAGTAACAGTTCACACTGGTGCTAATGCAGAGCTCCTTGGAGATCATTGTGAAATGGGACCACCTCGTGTGCTCAGTCACTCAGTCATGTCCAACTCTCTGCGACCCCATGGACTATAGCCCACCAGGCTCCTCTGTCCATGGAATTTCAGGCAAGCATACTGGAGTGGGTTGCCATTTCCTTCTCCAGGGGATCTTCCTGACCTAGAGATCAAATCTTAGTCTCCTATGTCTCCTGCATTGGTGGATAGATTCTTTACCACCGAGTCATCTACCCTTAAAATAGATGACTCTCAACTGTTATGATTTTTAGTTAATGCACCTGTTTATTTTAACTTTCTTCTCTCTCAACACAAAGCTGTTATTTCCTGCTATTGCTAATGTGCTCATTTTTTATAACATACCTTCCTTTTGCCTTCTCTCTTTTTCTCCTTGTGATGGTATAAAAACCAAACTTTAATTGTTTTTTCTATATTTTAACAAAGGGAATCTGAGTTGAGGGTGTGAGGAAATCCCAGTGAAAGAAAGAAAGGGAACTGCCACAGATGTACTATCGACTTTGGGCACATACTAAGTATTTTACCCGTATTTTCTTAGTGTAAAGTGTACGCTACTAAGTTTGTGACCTACTTATTCAAGGGCCTTCATTGTCAGGGCCTGTGATACCTCACTGACATTAGGTAGTCCTGCCCTTGGTTATCTTCTTGTCTACGAGTGGTATAAATTATTCATACTTCTTTTGGAAGGTAAAAAAAGTCATTGCATTTGCTAAGAGTAACTTTAGCTATATGGCTTTTTAAAATGGAGTCTAGTACATTTTCAGGGAGCCAGGGAGAGGTGGTATTATACTAGCCTCCCCAGGGGGGTGCCTCTGGTAGCTTGCAGTGTCGGGGTATGGTAGAGTCCCCATCAAAGTGGCTTTAGAATTCAGTGATCTGGTTCCATATTGTCTTCAGATTTGCTGAGCAAGTCATACACATTTTCTTTCACCCACTACTTCTCTAATGCCATCTACTCTTATTTTCCTGCCTTTCTCACTACTTATTACTAAATTTTATTGGTCTTGGCAGAAGTTCAGCTATCAGAAAGCAAACTTGGGCTGTGTTTTTATCCTTGGAACCCCAAATCATTAGGGTGACCAAACATCTCAATTTTCTTGGGACTGAAGGTTTTCCAAGATGTGGATTTTTTGGAATTTTCCCAAGCAAACTAGGACAAGTTGGTCACCCTATAATAATATTGGAAGTTGAACTTGACTGGTGAAAACTAACTTTTAATTAGATCATTGTATCGGGCAAAACTGAGCCTTAGATTTATGCTACACTCTGCTACAGCTCACACTGCTGCCTGTGTTTGGAAGGGGATGCAAGCAGCTTGCCAAACCACAACCACTGTGATCGTAAAGGGCTCAGATGTCACCCATTTGACAGGGAGAGCATGTTCCTACAACAGAGACTCAAAGGCAACATAATCCCTGTTGGGAAAGCACGTGGGAGCCAGACCCTATGGAGGCAAGGCTACTGGGCCTCCCCGTTCCCACACCCAGGGCCACGACAGAAAGCCACATACAAGACTTGGAGACCACTAATAATCTCTCAAGCCTCGAATCCCTGCTCTTTTTGACTCCCATAATGCTGAGCCATCTTTTCTTCTTGCCTGGGTGTCACAGAATTCACCATAAACTCTCATCATGATGCCTCGGTCTCAGGACTTTTCTCAGTGCAATAGTGAAGGTACTATTGGTGTGGAATTCTTAACCTTTAGTGTGGGAGGTTCAGAGAAGGCGATGGCACCCCACTCCAGTACTCTTGCCTGGAAAATCCCATGGATGGGGGAGGCTGGTGGGCTGCAGTCCATGAGTCCGTGAAGAGTCGGACACGACTGAGCAATTTCCCTTTCACTTTTCACTTTCATGCATTGGAGAAGGAAATGGCAACCCACTCCAGTGTTCTTGCCTGGAGAATCCCAGGGAAGGCGGAGCCTGGTGGGCTGCCGTCTGTGGGGTCGCACAGAGTCAGACACGCTGAAGTGACTTAGCAGCAGCAGTAGCAGCAGTGTGGGAGGTAATCTTTCTTAAAGGATCCTTTTTAAATTGGTGATTCTCAGACTTCAGTAAGTGTTAGTATCACCCGAGTGATTGTTAAAATACAAATTACTGGTCCATTCCATAGTTTCCAGTTTTGTGTGGGGTACAGGAGAGGAGGGATTTGCATTTTTATCACATTCCCGGGTTATACAATGCTACCTTTTGAGAACCACATCCCCTATCTCTATGATATTACATTGAATCAGAAAAAGTAAACTTTATATAGATGCTTTTTTATTCTTTCACTTAACAAACACTTATTGAACACTTACTGTATACCAAACACAGGCCAGGCAGTGAAATAAGACACTTAAGAGACAAATGCAATTATAACAGCTTGGTCTTTGCAGCTGTCATTTTCCAAAGCAAGTTTGGTAACATATTGAGTGTCCATATTTATCTCAAGTGGTCTCATTGAATTGTCAGGAAATTGTCCGGAACAAAGTTACAGTTACTTGTCACTTTGCTGTAGAGGAGGATGAAGGGAGTGTCCCAGACTTTTAAAAGTGTCTCAATTTATAAAATTATTAGGAATTACTGCCTTTAAAAGATTTTTGTCTTTTATAAACTCTACTACCTCTGCCAGCCTCCCACAAGGCAAAACTGCTCCAAACTCTACCAGATCTGAATATGTGCATGTATCTCTAATACATATGTCATTGCCATAAAGTTTGTTACCTGGCTTTTTGCAAAAGAATTGAAAGCATGAGGACAGATAAATGGGCAGATAAATAGAAGTAAAAAGGGGAGAAATTATAGTTCTCTTAATCCCAAATTTGATTTCTAACCTAGTGCCATTTATGTTAATCACACACCTTTCCTTTAAAAGACTTTCCTCATTCTTACTAGATCTTGTCTGGCTGTTGTTTGGTTTTGTCTTGCTTAATTTCATAATTTTGGAGAATGCAGAGTGCTTGGGTCATCAGTTGCTGTTCATGGCAGTTTACGCCGACTGAGGCCTCTGTGCAAAATTGTGGCTTTCTATAGGAACTGTGCAGAATACCTAGCAAGAGGCAAAGATTCCTTGACAGACCATTTTCCCGGAAATTTGGAGGTGATGATGATAAGGAAGAAAGGATGCAGTCCACATAGGTTGGCACCATCCACCCCTCAGCCAGCTGAATTGGTGAGATCCTGTCTCCATTGCAGGAGTTGAGGCTAGAGGGAAAAGTGGCTGCCCTTTGAGGGCTGGTGGGTAGAAGATATGGAGGTCATTTGTCAGCCACAGTTCTTATGGTCATGTACCTCAGGGAAAGCCCTGTGACAGCATGTTCTCATTCCTGCAGCTCATTAAAGCATGTTACAAAGTTGCATAGTTTTGGGACATTATTTCTGCTTAGATTGTTAATGTAAATGTATCTGAGGAAGATCAGTAGGAACTTTTCTGGTGCTTTCCTGAGTGCATTAGGTCAGGATGCACTCTTTGCCAATGCCAAGTTAGATTCTGGCATTGACCCAGGACATCAGGAGCACAGCTGCCAAACAAGCAGGGTGGGGAGGGGTGGAGGGAGTGAGTCAAGTTAGGGTGCTTGGCTTCCAGAATTTGATGTTGATGGCGTGGCTGTAAAATGTGCCAAGAGGAATTTAATTTTTACATTCTTTTCTTACTTTATGTATTTGAAACTGCATAAACTCATTGTTAACCTTGGCTGGCTCCTTTGTTTCATTTTAAAGGATTCTTTTCAACTTTAAAGTGAAACACACAGTTGTGTAGTAGGAATGGAATGATTTTTCTTCTATTTACTTTTGTTTGTTTTCCAAGATTGGGAGTAATAAATTTTATTAGTTTTTTTAAATTAATAGCTTTCTCTAGTAGTTTTGGGTTTTTAGAAAAATTGAGTACGAAGTAGCAAGTTCCCATTTACTCTCCTCACCTTTCCCTCTCTCCCCATTTTCCCCTATTATTAACATCTTGCATTAGAGTGACTTGCTTGCTACAGTGATGAGCCAGTATTGATATATTATTATTAACAAAGTCCATAATTTACATGACAGTTCAGTCTTTGCATTGTACAGTCTGTGAGTTTTGAAAAATATATAATGACATGTATCCACCATTGCAATATCAAACAGAATAGTTTTATTTGCCTAATAATCCCCTGCGCTCCATCTATTCATCCCTCTCTCTCTTACCTTAAGCTCCTGGCAACTGTTAATTTTGGCTTCCCTGATAGCTCAGTTGGTAAAGAATCTGCCTGCAATGCAGGAGACCCCAGTTCAATTCCTGGGTCAGGAAGATCCCCTGGAGAAGGGAAAGGCTACCCACTCCAGTATTCTGGCCTAGAGAAGTCCAAGGACTGTATTTTCCAGTCCAAAGAACTGGAAGCGACTTTCACTTTCACATAGTTTTACCATTTCCAGAATGTCGTATAGTTGGAATCAGACAGTATTTAGCCTTTCCGTATTGACTTCTTTCCATTAGCAATATGTATTTAAGGTTCCTCCATGTCTTTATGTGGCTTGACAGTGTATTTCTTTTTATTGCTGAAAATAATCTGTTATATGGATGTATCACAGTTTGTTCATCCATTCACCTACTGATGGATGTCTTGGTTGCTTCCAGGTTTTGGCAATTATGAAGAAAGCTGTTATAAACATTTTTGTACAGGTTTTTGTGTAGACATAAGTTTTTCAAGTCCTTTGTGTTAATACCAAAATGTGTGGTTGCTAGATTATATGGTAAGTGTGTATGTTTACTTTTATAAGAAACTGCCAAACTCTCTTCCAAAGTGCTGCACCGTTTTGCATTCCTACCAGCAGTGAATGAGAGTTCCTGTTGTTCTTCATCCTTACCAGCATTCGGTGTTGTCAGTGTTCTGGCTTTTTGCTGTTTAAATAGGTATGTAGTGGTATCTCATTGTTGTTTTAATTTTTGTTTCCCTGATGTGGAACATCTTTTCATATGCTCATTTGCTATCTGTATAACTTCTTTGGTGAAGTGTCCGTTCAGATCTTTTGCCCGTTTTTAAATTGTGCTGTTTGCTTTCTTATTTGAGGGTGTACCAGTTCTTTGTATATTTCAGTACCAGTCCTTTGTGAGATAATGTGTTCTGCAAATATTCCTCCCGGTCTGGAGCTTGTCTTTTCATTCTCTCAGCAGTGTGTTTTGTGGAGCAGTAATGAATTTTTTTATGCACGTAATCAAGGAGAAAAAATTTTTTAAATAAACCTGACTCTCGGCATAGTACCTACTCCCTAAGAAAATGAAACAGCCTAAGAGGAACAAGGTGATTGGTTGTTCAAAATGAAACAGCCTAAGAGGAACAAGGTGATTGGTTGTTCAGTAGTTGAGCGTGTAAGGACCATGACACAAATGTGTTCCTTAAATTAAATGTAATCAATTCTAAGTGTTACAGGGAGGCAAGAAAGACATAGTCCAAAATTACGTAAGTGGGGCGGGGGGTGGGGGGTGGAATCTGTGGTTATATGACTGTGTGCAGAACCATGGTAAGGTTTTTCTCTCTTTTCATTTTTATCTGACTCTTTAAAGTAACTAGAACTCCTAGTTACTTAAACTTGCCGGAGGAAGACTCTGGGGCTGTCTTCTTTCAGTAAAAACTGAATTTAGCAAGGGAGAAATTGTTGGTTTAAGTTCAAAGAGGGGTGGGGGAGCATGAAGTGCACCTTTACTACTCATTGATTCAAGTATTCAGTCAGCTGGTGTTTACTGAGCAGTTATTAAGTGGTGGTGGTGGGTGCTGTGTTGGGTGCCAGTGGTATATAATGGAGCAACAGCCAAGATTGTCTCGTGGGTTTACATTCTAAGGGAGAAATAGACAAGTAAACCTGAAAGCAGATCTCTGGACAGGATATTAATAAGAGTGGCCCCTGGAGCTATGCTCTGACAGGGGTACCCTTGTGATCTTGTGGGAGCAGAGAAGGGTCAGTGGGCTGACACCAAAGCTGAGAACTGAAGGGGATCAGGAACTGACCAGATAGAATGGAGAAGGATATCTCTGGCCCTCTGCCTGTTCCTTTTTTTGTCTTTTATATTTTTCCTACCTCCTTTCGAAGACAATGGGCTGCTTTTCTGGGTGCCTGATGTCCTCTGCCAGCATTCAGAAGTTGTTTTGTGGAATTTACTTGGCGTTTAAATGTTCTTTTGATGAATATGTGGGGGAGAAAGTGGTCTCCCCGTCCTATTCCTCTGCCATCTTAGGACCGCCTCTCTGCCTGTTCCCTTTTCACACCAGGAAAGGCTCTCACATGAGAGATGTAACATTGAGGTTGTTTTAATGTGCGTGAATGCTTAGTTGCTCAGTCATGTCTGACTCTTTGCAACCCCTTGGACTGGAGCCTGCCAGGCTCCTCTGTCCATGGGGTTTTTCAGGCAGGAATACTGGAATGGGTTGCCATTTCTTCTTCCAGGGCATCTTCCTGAACCAGGGATCAAACCTGTGTCTCCTGCAATGCAGACAGATTCTTTACCCACTGAGACATCAGATACCTTTTAAAATTCTGAAATGTAACATGCTGACAGAAAAAAAAGAAAAAAGGTTTATAAAAGAGATGGACAGTGTAATGAATTATTATGAAGTCTCTATACAATTACACCTGAGGTCAGAAAACAGAACTTGCCAGCATCTCAGAAGCCTTCTGATACCCTTTCCTGATTATGATTCTCCTCCTCCCTAGAGGTCACCCCCTAAGTGTGCATCCTAAATACCATAGTTTGACTCCAGATTATGGGCTTAATGCATGAAGACAGAGCCTGACATGTGTAAAGCACCTAATAAATGTTTAGCTGTTGCCACTGCGTTTTCCCCACTCCTCAGATAATCCTTCTGAGTACTTAATTTCAAGTTAACAACTCCTTCCTTCCTTTCTTCTGCTCAAATTGCCAAGTCTTACAGAGTGTGCTGGTTTCTAAAACTGCACTTGGTTTTTTCCCATTGCCACCACAAGTCTGAAGAGTTTATCACCTTGAAACTTTACCACATTTAAAACGAGTTGGACTAATTTGTTGATATTTTCTTTGTCTGGCAATTTGTGTATTGGGAAAGAGTTATGTTTCATTAATCCACCTAAATGGTATAAGGGATTCTGAGAGCTCCCTCTGTCTCAAAACCCCGTTTTCGTTCTCCACTATGCAGAAGGTCCGTTAGGCTGCTTGGCAGTCAGCAATTAGAACAGCCAGTCTACCCAGATATTAGGCTGGATTTGTCTAACCTAATATACATGGCGATCAGTGGTCCCAAAGGGACCCTTCCTTTTTAAAGGAAGAAATTAATGATATCCCTTTTCATTACATTGGTGCCGGGAATTTCTCTAAGCAGCCTCTTTAAAAGAACAAATTCAAACAGGCCCCAGAAACAAATGCAAGAGATCTGCAAAGCTCTTGAGGGATGAGTTACACACTATCCTAATTTCAAAGGAGAAGTTTTGATGCCAGGATACAATGGCTGGGCTCTCCCAGTGGGCTTTAAATGCCAAATTCTGCCTTTGTGTAGAAATCAGATAAGTGCAAAGAGCTCGAGGCTTGTTTCAGCTCTTAACTGATTTGTCCTCCAAAAGGACAGTTCGCATGCTAGTTCATTACCCAGGGTCTGAATGTTTGGGGTATGAGCCGGGGACAGAGCATCCTAGGATCCTCTCCAGATCTCCAAGGGTCAAATTACAAAGTGTCCATTCTGTTTGTCCTTCACTGCTATATTTATCCATGCCCAGAGCAGTTCAGCTCCCAGCCTCACACTTGCACTCTGCGCTCTGATTTTCAACTTCGGTTGCCATCTGGGGACCAGGTTCTTCTCATCTGCTGTGGGCTGCCATTCTTTGTTCTAGACTGCATCCTCTCATTCAGTTTATTAATGGTGAACCCACTTCATGTTGCAGCTTCTACCAAACAAATTCTGTGGGAAAGCGTTGGGAAAAAGTACATCACATTATCTTGCCCCATAAAGGGGAAGTTAAAATAGATGTTCCCTCCAACCCACCACTCTGAGCAAATTAACCCATCTGAAGGACAACCTATAAATAATGACTGAGTGATTAGAGGATTGAACACACACTGCATTAAAGTTCTGCTTACATTATCTGTAACCATTGAATTATAAACATTGAGCTTAGAGTGATTATCTTCTCTGTAGCACTCCTGACACATGGTCATGCAGGCTGATTTCACACATTCTTTTGCAGACCTTTTTATATCCAGAGCCCCTCTGAGAAACTAATGTAATCCACATCCCCTAATTCCAGAAAAATGGGCAAATGCACAGCTATACTATTTTGTGCATAATGCCAGGCTCTCCCCAGACATCTTCATAGTCCCATCGGGGTCTTCATCCCAGGTTAAGAATCTGTACTGGTGAAAGTAGCTGACAAACTTTGAAGACTATCAATTTTATAGTTAGAAAGCTTGATAGAAGGACTTCTCTTCCTGTTTCCCAATAACTGAACAAGAAAAAAAAAAAAGGTACTTCTTTTTCCGGGTTTAGTTCTTCAACTATTTGTAGATTGTTATAGCTTTCTCTTTGGGGCCGTTCATTCTGTAATTCATCAAATAACCTTTAAAAGCTATGACCACATCCAAGACATTATTAATGCCAAGATCTAAGGTCTTGGGACTAGAAGACACACATGCAATCCAAAAAAGATAGAGCTACCTAGTTCTCAAAAATGCCAAGGCAGGTTGCTATAGTATTTTCCTTCTTCATTAAAATAAAAAAACATTGATCCCTTTAAAAAAATTTTTTTTAAACCTCAGAATTCTTGAAAAGACTAAAATATTGAACCTCATTTATTTCTCCATCACCTTAACTCTTTTTTTAATTAAAAAATATTACTTAGCTATTGTTCAATTTTCCATGCTTCATAGAGAAGGAAAATTCTTAGAATTTTAGACTGGAAGTTGGAACTTAAAGATTGAGAAAAAATTATTTTGCTTTTTACTTTGAACTCCCTACAAAATGGGATTAATATTTTCTGAGCCACTTGTAAATGCTCAGATAATTTATACACAACATATATTAGTATTTATGCTCTCCTTGAAAGCAGTTTCTTCTTGGTTCTCATTAATATCAGTCTGAACTTAGATGCTACCCTGCTTTGACTTCTTAGGCCACTAATTTTGTAAAAATATTAATGGTCCCAGGAATCTCATATGTTGTATTTTAGAGTTTTAAAACTGCTGTTGGTTTTTCTCTTTCATCGAAGGCTGAATTATAACTAGATAGAATTTAGAAAAAAATCAAGATACAGATAAAACAAAACAAAACCTCATAAAATCCCCCAATTATAACAACAAACCTGATCAAATGTCTAGAGACGAGGTGTTTGACTTGATTTTAGGCAGTCGGTTAGCCCTCACTAAAAAGTGAATAGGTTTGATCAAGTCATGCCAGAATTCCCTAAAAGTTATATAATTCTGTAAAGAGAAGATATCTGAGTTGGTAACGAGGTATGTGTGTTGACAGAGTCTTGACATCTTCCCCCCAGGTAGTAAAATGATTGCAATGTCTGCATTTTAGAAAATATTTTTCAGAAAATGATTGTGATTCACTATTGTAACATTTTACATACTTCCTTTGAGTCTACTCACCACCTAACAGTGTTTTCTTGCCTATCCTATTACAGTTAGTGCTCTTTACCTTGACATGGAGGCCTGAAGGTGTGAGTCTATACATGTGTGTGTATATATGAGTGTGTGTGTGTGTGTGTGTGTGTGTATAGATAGATAGATACATGCATGTATGTGTATAATAAGAAACATATCAGACAGCATCCCTGCAGGAAATAGATTGTACAGTCAAATTAGGATAGATTGAGAATTGTTAAGGGATTATTTTATAGTAAAAGGTTATGGATAGAATGTAAGGAAACTATATAGGATACTATCGTACCCTGGGGGCTAGTGCGAGTGGCGCTGTTAGCATATATACCTAAAAGGTAAGGAAAGGACATGGCATCTGGAACCCAGAAGGAAAGAACCATGTGAGTAGAGGGGTCTTGAGAAGACAGATGACCTTCAGTCAAGAACACAGTCAGCACAGTATGGTACTGGCACCAAAACAGAAATATAGACCAATGGAATAAGATAGAAAGCCCAGAGATTAACTCACACACCTATGGGCACCGTATCTTTGACAAATGAGGCAAAATATACAATAGGGCAAAGATAGTCTCTTTAATAAGTGGTGCTAGGGAAACTGGTCAGCTACATGTAAAAGAATGAAATTAGAACACTTCCTAATTACCATATACAAAAGTAAACTCAAAATGGGTTAAAGACCAAAATGTAAGACTGGAAACCATAAAACTCTTAGAGGAGAATATAGGCAGAACACTCTATGACATAAATCACAACAAGGTCCTCTATGACCCACCTCCTTGAGTAATGGAAATAAAAACAAAAATAAACAAGTGGGACCTAATTAAACTTAAAAGCTTTCATACAGCAAAGGAAACTATAAACAAGGTGAAAAGACAACCCTCAGAATGGGAGAAAATAATAGCAAATGAAACAACTGACAAAGGATTAATTTCCAAAATATACAAGCAGCTTATGCAACTCAATACCAGAAAAACAAACAACCCAATTAAAAAGTGGGCAAAAGACTTAAACAGACATTTCTCCAAAGAAGACATACAGTTGGCTAATAAACACATGAAAGGACATCACTCATTATTAGAGAAATGCAAATCAAAACTGCAATGAGATATCACCTCACACCAGTCAGAATGGCCATCATCAAAAAATTTTACAAACAATAAATGCTGGAGATGGTGTGGAGAAAAGGGAACCCTCTTGCACTTTTGGTGGGAATGTAAATTGATACAGCCGCTATGGAAGACAGCATCGAAATTTCTTTAAAAACTAGGAATAAAACTACCATATGACCCAACATTCCTACTACTGGGCATATACCCCAAGAAGACCAAGACTGAAAAAGTCACGTGTATGCCAAGGTTCATTACAGCACTATATACAATAGCTAGGACATGGAAGCAACCTAGATGTCCATTGACAGATGAAAGGATAAAGAAGCTGTGGCGTATATATACAATAGAATACTAATTCAGCCATAAAAAGGAATGCATTTGAGTCAGTGCTAATGAGGTGGATAAACCTAGAGCCTATTATACAGAGTGAAGTAAGACAGAAAGAGGAAAACAAATATCGTATATTAATACATATATATGGAATCTAGAAAGATGGTACTGAAGGTACTGTTTGCAGGACAGCAATGGAGATGCAGACATAGAGAGTAGACTTATGGACACGGGGGTGGGGGCGGCAGGTAGGAAGAATAGGGTAGGACTAATGGAGAGTAGCATGGAAACATACACTAACATGTAAAACAGATGCATGCTAAGTCACCTGAGTCCAACTCTTTGTGACTCCATGGACTATAGCTCACCAGGCTCCTCTGTCCATGGGATTCTCCAGGCAAGAATACTGGAATGGGTTGCTATTCCCTTCTCCAGGAGATCTTCCCGACCTAGAGATTGAACCCACATCTCTTAAGTCTCTTGCATTGGCAGGTGGTTCTTTACCACTTGCGCCACCTGGGAAGCCCATAGCCAGTTGGAATTTGCTATATGACTCAGAGAACTCAAACCAGGGCTCTGTGACCACCTAGAGGGGTAGGATGGGATGGGAGGTGGGAGGAAGGCTCAAGAGGGAGGGGACATATATATATATATATATATATATATATACCTATGACTGCTCTGTGTTCATTTATGGCAGAAACCAACACAATATTATAATTATCCTTCAATTAAAAATAAAAAAAAAAGAATGTTGTCAACACACAACAACCTGACAGGAAGGGAGCTGTGGAATAAGAGAAAGTATTTTATCTCTCTTTGCTCACTTTCTTCCTTCCTTTATGTCCTGTTAGGACCCCTTATTGGCCAAGCCACTGGGAAGACAAAGTACTCCATACAGGTCAGTTTCTGGGTCAGAAACTGTGGTAGACATAGATGGAGAATGGATATGCTGGGAAGAAATGCTGCACCACTTAAAAGTACCCAATATAACTTCAGTTACTAATAAATTCACATTCCTAATAAGTTCACTCCCTTTGACAGATGAAAGATGAAAACACTTCTCTGAAATATATTTTTTAAAACAGTGCCTTAGTTAGGAATTGTTCTGTATTTAAATAAACAGACTGCAATACAGTGACTTCAACAGATAAATGTTCATTTTCTTCATGCCACCAGAACTCTGGGGGTATGCAGTTTTTTATATTGACTGAAGAGATCAAGAATGTCAGGCAAGGCCATGCCTCTGCAATTCTCTTGGCTTTTTATGATCTCAAGATGGCTGCTGGAGCTACAGCCATCACAGCTGCATTCTTTGTGAAAGGACAAAAAGGATTTTCCTGGAGGCCCTATGAAATGCCTTTTGTTTACTTCTCAGGGCCCTCCTTTATCTGCAGGAGAACATAAAAGAAATTTGAGTTAATCAGTTTGTTGCCCCTATGAGAAAGCATTCTGTTGGGAAAGAAGCAAGCAAGAATGAATGTTGAGTAGACAACCAGTAGTGCCTACCCAATATAGACTTTAATCATCTCAGGCACATATGCTAAGGACAGAGTTTCTTGCTGGTTTCTGAACTGGGGAATTTTCAAGTCATATGAATAAAATAGTCCCTCCTTAATGATCAGATTTAGCCTTGGAGCTCTCTTCATGGAATACCAAGGCCTGCAGGAAAGAGGCCACTTATAAGAGATGGTTATAAAATCCAGCTTGCTCCTTGGAAGGAAAGCTATAACAAACCTAGACAGCATATTAAAAAGCAGAGATATCACTTTGCTAACAAAGGTCCATCTAGTCAAAGCTATAGTTTTTCCATTAGTCATGTATGGATGTGAGAGTTGGACCTTTAGAAGGCTGAGTGCCGAAGAATTAACTGTGGTATAGGAGAAGACTCTTGAGAGTTCCTTGAACTGCAAGAAGATCAAACCAGTCAATCCTTAAAGAAATCAACCCTGATTATTCATCGGAAGGGCTGATGCTAAAGCTGAAGCTCCAATACTTTGGCCACTTGATGCAAAGAGCCAACTCATTGAAAAAGACTCTGATGCTGGGAAAGATTGAAGGCAAATGGAGAAGAGGGTGGAAGAGGACAAGATGGTTTGATAGCACAACCAACTCAATGGACATGAATCTGAGCAAGCTCTGGGAGATAGTGAAGGACAGGGGAGCCTGGCATGCTGCAGTCCATGGGGTTGCAAAGAGCTGGACACAACTTAGAGACTGAACAATAACAACAAATAAAATTCTAAGACAGATATTCAAGTATGTTTTGTGGAAACAGTTTGTTCAAACAAAGTGAAGCTACTTCTTATGGTAGAGTCGAGAAATGAGAGCAATGGAAAAGACACACTTTTAGAATGCTGGTAGAAGTATAAAGGAACAATTTTTACACAGAAATATTTTTCAGTGTATATTGAGGGACTTCTAAAAATGGTCAGATCCTTTATCCCAATAATTTACTCATAATCTGCCTTTTTAAAGTCTAGAAAAAGTTATGAGAACAATTAAATTTGATACTACTGTACCCTATGGACTATAGCCCACCAGGCTCCTCTGTCCATAGAATTCTCCAGACAAGAATACTGGAGTGGGTAGCCATTCCCTTCTCCAAGGGATCTTCCCGACCCAGGGATCAAACCCAGGTCTCCTGCATTACAGGCACTAGTGAAACCCATATATTATGGAATAATATATAACTATTAAAATTATATTACAAAGCATTTATGATAGCATGAGAGAATTGATTTCATTATCACATTAGCCAAGATTCTGCTGCAGTTTTTCTTGAGTATTTTAATTCTCTAGGTCTCCTTTTGCTTTAATATCCACTGAAATGACCAGAGCCTAGTATTAATAGTAGGATTATTAGTATTCTAGTATTAATAATAGGATTTATACCCTCAAACTGCCCATCAGCACCTCAAACTGAAGGAAAAAACAAACACCTCTTTAGAAAGAATTGATCAAGAGCTTTAAAGGGAAGTTCATAAAAGGAAAAAAAAATACAAATGACCTAGGACTCTATGCAAATGTTCAGCTTCAAATTTAACACAAAAAAATGAAAATTTCTTTTTTGCTTTACAAATGAAAATGAAAGTGTTAGTCACTCATCTGTATCTGACTCTACAATCCCATGGACTGTAGCCTGCCAGGCTCCTCTGTCCATGCAATTCTCCAGGCAAGAATACTGGAGTGGGTTGCCCTTCCCTTCTCCATCAGATCTTCTTGACCCAGGGATTGAACCCAGGCCCCCACATTGCAGGCAGATTCTTTAACATCTGAGCCAGCAGGGGAGCCCCAAGCTATGATTTTTTTAAAAAAAAGATAATACCTGGGCTGTCAGGAAAGCAAGGAAACAAGGGCACTCATAGAATTGTTTGTGTCAGGGCAACACCCTCTTTGAGGACAAATCTGCCAATATATCAGTTGACTCAGAAACACCTGCACCATAAACTTATTCTCTGTATGTAATTGGACAAGCGCATTGGAAGCAATTTATACTATTCTGTGGCTAGTTGTATTGAAGTATAAAAAAGAACCCAATGATGTTAATTCTTGGTCACTCTGAGAATTTTGATAGATGAGAAATAAGAAAGTGCTTGACATGGTACCTAGCACACAGTAGGTGCTGAATAAGTGTTTATTAAATGATAAATTGATTCAGATGGGTAGACACTTTAGGGGAAAATGAATTTTGTCTAAAAGAGCATCTTGCATTTTAGTCTCATGTTGTAAATATTTCTGGTCAACATTGGTAACCGTGGACTAGAGCTTAGGAAACAGGACACAGCCATCTGTCAAGAACAGTGGGAGACTTTAGGGATGAGATTTCTTTCTGTTTGTCTGTCTTTCCTTTCTTTTCTTTCTTGTACAAATCAGCTATGAAAATGAATGTGGTCTCCAAACAAGGCTGGAGAAAGAGATTAGTAGTGAGCCTTGGAAAAATCTGTAGGGAGCAAGGTAGACCAAATCAGGTTGCTCGGTGGTTTATTTAGCTTATGCAGTGCTTTGACTGAGAGAAAAACTAAACTGGGTCATCTGATTGACAAGCATAATCATTTTAGAAAAATTTGCATAGTCTGGAGAGATGATCTCAGGCCCTGCTGAAAGGAGGGTGTAGCTTACTTTAAAGTCTTTTCTCCTCCTTTCCTCAAACACTTTTCCCATAACACACCTGAAAAATCCCCTAACCTTTGTTGCAAAAGAATTTGACTAGAGTAATCAGTGAAGACAGTTTGAAATATTGGACTTCATATCAGCAGGTTATAGCACATTAAAATACTCTTGGATTTTAATGATGAAAATATGTTGAAATAGAAACTTCTGCAGGTTGCATTATTTTCTCAGAAATTCCCAAAAGAATATGCTTAAATCACTTAATGTAAGAAAGTATCTAAAATAGGTTAAGAGACTTGTTCTTCACTGTTTAAGCTACAAAGGGAAGGATGAAGTAATGCTGCTGAGTTAGAAGGACTTTGACTAGAAAATTCAGTTTATGTGCATAACATGGTATCTAAGAAAAAATGAGCTTTAGAAAATGGCTATGGCATTATTATTTTACTGATTGTAATACTTGAGAATTTTTACCATATAAATTGTATAGACAACTAAAGAAAATAAAGCTTACATTTTAGGTTCATTTTGAATATGCATTATGGCTAGAATTCCATCATTTGAATTTTTCTAAGTTCTGCTTACCCCAGAAACTAAATATCATTACCCATTTTATGGGGAAAGCTATGAGTGGCTGGTGAGAAAAATCTTAATTTTTTCCACAGCATTAACATTATCTGCACCAAACTTATTCAAAGTATGGGAATCTATGGTATTATCAGATCATGCCAGCAAAAGAAAGCTCAATTTTTAAAAAATTATACACCAAGTGTGAATGGGTTTGGCATTTTGAAAAGGGTCTCATTCTCAGTACGTAAATCCTCTCTGTATCATTCTGAAGCTCAGATGTTTCTGATTAGTGTCCTGCTGTCTCACTGGTACCTCCTAGAAGTCAGGAAGATTAGTAGAGTGCATGCAGTCCTCACATCTCAGCATGATTGAGTCCAGGTTTGAGAGGAGGGCAGTGACCTGATGAAGAAATACAGCCTTCTCTGCCTGAGTCACACACTTAGAGCCCTAGAACTTTAGCACAGATATTCGTCAGCCATCTAACCTTTAATATTGTCATATTTTTAAATGAGAACTCAACCCAGTGGCCTGTAGGAAACAGATTATAGAATTTTTGCAAGCAACCTTTAGTTAAAACAAAAATTTGAACTGCATTCATTGTCATGAAGAGAATGTTGTCTTTCCAGAGACTCTAAGAGCAAAAATAAAATGATGCAATGCAGGATGAAGAGGGAATGATTTCAGTTATTAACCTAATGTTTAGTTATAAGCTTATTATTATAATACGATTATATATTTATATGGTTAGATAGCATACAAGATGGTTAGAGAGCATCACCAACTCAATGGACATGAATGGGAGCAAATACCCGGAGGTAGTGGAGGATAGAGGACGGTGGGCCACAGTTCATGGGGTCACAAAGAGTTGGACATGACTTAACAACTGAACAACAACAATAATAATTATAATATATTTCTACTGAAACTGTCATTCTGATGCCAAAATCAAAACTAGATGAGTGTTAATGAATTTAATAAGAATTTCAATAAGATCTTTGTAAATTTCTCTAAGTTTCGCAACTGAAAATATTAAATTTCTCCCCTACCAATGAATTTTAGGTGATGCTAGTGAAGATTGTGGGAGATTCAAAGAATGGGACTTATAGAAATATTTGAAACTCTTTGGACCTGAAAGTGTGACATTGCTTTGTTCATATAAAGTCATGTAATGAAAGGTTTAAGAAAGTTAACAGGATACAGATCCAATCAGAGACTGAAGAAGTTTTAAACCACTGAGCTTCACTTCTGATCAGCATAAGATGTTTTGTTTGGGGCCTTTGGCTGAAGTTGGAAAGGAATGATTTGACTTGCTGAGTGGATGCTGAGATGCCTCCAGGCAGAAAGTCCAATGGAAAAGAACAACACAGAGCCAGAGTCACAAAGTGAATGCCACTGTGAAGAAAGCCATACCTTTTACTGCTTCTTATGTGGAACAGAAATAATTACAAGTGTTTGGAAATTAGGGTCTTAAGTAGTCTTCAGTTCAGTTCAGTCGCTCTGTCGTGTCCGACTCTTTGTGACCCCATGAATCCCAGCACGCCAGGCCTCCCTGTCCATCACCAACTCCCGGAATTCACTCAAACTCATATGCATTGTGTTGGTGATGCCATCCAGCCATCTCATCCTCTGTCATCCCCTTCTCCTCCTGCCCCCAATCCCTCCCAGCATTAGAGTCTTTTCCAATGAGTCAACTCTTCGCATGAGGTGGCCAAAGTACTGGAGTTTCACCTTCACCATCACCCCTTCCAATGAACACCCAGGACTGATCTCCTTTAGGAGGGACTGGTTGGATCTGCTTGCAGTCCAAGGGACTCTCAGGAGTCTTCTCCAACACCACAGTTCAAAAGCATCAATTCTTTGGCGCTCAGCTTTCTTCACAGTCAAACTCTCACATCCATACATGACAACTGGAAAAACCATAGCCTTGACTAGACAGACCTTTGTTGGCAAAGTAATGTCTCTGCTTTTGAATATGCTATCTAGGTTGGTCATAACTTTCCTTCCAAGGAGTAAGCGTCTTTTAATTTAATGGCTGCAATCACCATCTGCAGTGATTTTGGAGCCCCCCAAAATAAAATCTGACACTGTTTCCCCATCTATTTCCCATGAAGTGATGGGACCAGATGCCATGATCTTCGTTTTCTGAATGTTGAGCTTTAAGCCAACTTTTTCACTCTCCTCTTTCACTTTCATCAAGAGGCTTTTGAGTTCCTCTTCACTTTCTGCCATGAGGGTGGTGTCATCTGCATATCTGAGGCTATTGATATTTCTCCCAGCAATCTTGATTCCAGCTTGTGCTTCTTCCAGCCCAGCATTTCTCATGATGTACTTTGCATAGAAGTTAAATAAGCAGAGTAGCAATATATAGCTTTGATGTACTCCTTTTCCTATTTGGAACCAGTCTGTTGTTCCATGTCCAGTTCTAACTGTTGCTTCCTGACCTGCATACAAATTTCTCAAGAAGCAGGTCAGGTGGTCTGGTATTCCCATCTCTTGAAGAATTTTCTACAGTTTATTGTGATCCACACCGTCAAAGGCTTTGGCATAGTCAATAAAGCAGAAATAGATGTTTTTCTGGAACTCTCTTGCTTTTTCCATGATCCAGCAGATGTTGGCAATTTGATCTCTGGTTCCTCTGCCTTTTCTAAAACCAGCTTGAACATCTGGAAGTTCACGGTTCACGTATTGCTGAAGCCTGGCTTGGAGAATTTTGAGCATCACTTTGCTAGCATGTGAGATGAGTGCAATTGTGCAGTAGTCTGAGCATTCTTTGGCATTGCCTTTCTTTGGGATTGGAATGAAAACTGACCTTTTCCAGTCCTGTGGCCACTGCTGAGTTTTCCAAATTTGCTGGCATATTGAGTGCAGCACTTTCACAGCATCATCTTTCAGGATTTGAAATAGCTCAACTGGAATTCCATTACCTCCACTAGCTTTGTTCATAGTGATGCTTTCTAAGGCCCACTGGACTTCACATTCCAGGATGTCTGGCTCTAAGAGAGTGATCACACCATCGTGATTATCTTGGTCATGTAGATCTTTTTATACAGTTCTTCTATGTATTCTTGCCACCTCTTCTTAATATCTTCTGCTTCTGTTAGGTCCATACCATTTCTGTCCTTACACAGATCTAAACTGTGAAAAGCTGAATGAGATTTAGGAATGGAATGATGAAGAGTCATGCACATTTTTGGTGCTAAATTGCTTCAGTTGTGTCCGACTCTGTGCGACCCCATAGACGGCAGCACACAAGGCTCCACCATCCCTGGGATTCTCCACGCAAGAACACTGGACTGGGTTGCCATTTCCTTCTCCAATGCATGAAAGTGAAAAGTGAAAGTGAAGTCGCTCAGTCGTGTCAGACTCGTAGCGACCCCATGGACTGCAGCCCACCAGGCTCCTCCATCCATGGGATTTTCCAGGCAAGAGTACTGGAGTGGGGTGCCATTGCCTTCTCCACCATCTCACCTAATTCTAAGTTATCTTCAGCTTATGGTGATAGTTAAACAAGACAGCATCCTTGGTATATAAGGGCAGAGTGTGGAAGAAGGCCCTGGAGGAGTTCAGGGGACTTCCTGTTGGGTTTGTTTTGTTTTTTTTTTTGCTTGCTTCACTTGACCACACTGACACTCTAACAATAAATACTCAGAAACATTCTAGCAAATGTTCAGGAGTGGTGGCATATGGAGTGTTTGATTTTGTTTGTGTTTGAAATATGATTTCCACACAGATGGCATTGGTTTAGCGGTTGTGTGACTTTGTTTGGATCTTTTTGTGCTCAATAAAGAGATGAGAACCATAGCTCTTTGAAACATCCAGCTCCCAGGTTTGATTGTGTGATCTGCCTCCCCACATTTGCAAAGGTATAGGCTTTTCTCCCTAAGATACCTTTACTTGTCAGTGAGATTTCAGTGACTCTCAACAGTGGGTTTCAGTTGGATCTTGGAGTATTAAGGTTAAGGCAATAAATGGAGGCTGTGAAAATTCCACGGACCAAAAAACTTTGATATTTTGATTCCAGAATGCAGTTACTATAGTAGGAATATGGTCATGATACTAGAGCCGACGAAGCCAACTGTTTCTTTGAAAAGTTGGATTGCCAGGGACAAGGCCTAAAAAATGAAGTCAGTGGCATGTGTGTCCTGTTAGATAAGTTGGTGTGTAATATCCATAGATATTTTTAGACATCCAGTCTGTCATTTTCTCTTTCAACCTTGGTGGTAAGGGAGGTTGGAGGAGAGGGGGAAAAAAAAAAGCTTAAAATACTAGTGATTCATAAAATTGTGAATGTCACTGTTTTGTTTGTTAATCATCATACCTGTATTTTCCCATTAGCTGGGACCTGAATATTATTGCAAGGAATATTGGCATGCCAGTTTTGTTTCCTTTTGTCTGTATTTAGCTTTCTCTGATGGCTGTTCACCCATCTTTCCAAAAGTTAGCTAAAGTCAGTGTCTTTCTTTTACATTCCCCACAAAAAAATGCAACTTCCAGTAATGTTCAAGTAATATGTTCTTCTCTTTACTAATGTGGTTGATGTCTTAGGTAAAAATGGTTGTATAAGAAGATACACATTTCATCACCAATAGCCTCTGAAGGATATTTCACTGGAAGTTATGAAGCTGCACTTGAATTGTGTATTAACTTATAAGCAGAGGAGTCATTTCCTTCCTAGGACCTTGAAAGAGAGAGACTCTATAAAACCAAACCGGGTTATCTTCTCAAACTTCAAGTTTTGAATTGTGAATGATAGAAAACTGAAAGTCATGGAAAATATTTTGCTCTTTTAATCCCTAAATTCTAGAATTCAGGCTATTTTGCTAATTTTTTTTTCCTGCAGGATCTGGCTCTTTTAACAATGTTTTCATTATAAGGTAATGTGGATTATTTGAAGATGAGAGTATTTGGTAAATACTTCATCCACCTAAACCTAATTTAACTAATTTGGAAGAGGATTAAGGAGACTCAGACACGGGTATGATCCAGGGAGAAGAGCCAAGATTAACGTACTGAGCTGCCAGAACTATTGTTTCAAACATTGTGAAATCAAATTTAGATCTCATACACAAGTTCTTGGCTGAAGAAAAAGAGTTTTCCAGTTTGGAGTGAAAACCAACTTCTCCCAGCTGCTGTAACAGGAGCATGAAAATGGTGTTTGAAGGAAAGAAATTGCATGTAAAAAATTGGTTTAAAGGATTGGAGTTGAGTTAATTTTCTGTCTTCCTTTTTATTTAGCTCTTTCCTTTATGCTTGGTAGCCTTGGGTTACTCTGAATTAAAATTAATCTTTTTTAAATTGGATCTTTGTGAACAAAATAGCAAAATATCTCCATTTCACAGATAAGGAAACTGCTGTTCCAAAAGGTTAGGTGCCTTGCCCACACTCTACAGCCAGGAGCCAAGATTCCACATGGGTTTTTCTCACTGAAAAACCTGGGCTCTGGACCGCTCTATCATCTTCCACAGCAAATACATTTCTCCACTTGGTGTCATTACACATTGCCTCCATCTCTTCCAGCTGCTATAACAAAAATACCACAGGCTGGGTGGCTTAAACAGAAGACATCTCTTTCTTACAGTTTTGGAGGCTGAGAAGTCCACGATCAAGGTGCCAGCAGATTCAGTGTCTGGTGAGGGCCTGCTTCCTGGTTCATAGACAGGGGTCTTTTGAGTGTCCTCGCGTGGCAGAAGTGGTAAGGGACCTCTCCTGGGTCTGATAAGGGCACAAGGCCCATTGAAGGCTCCTAATCACCTCCCAAAGGCCCCACCTCCAAATACTACCACACTAGGGATTAGGATTTCAGTGTATGAACAGTTGAATCAGGGTGGGGGGACACAAACTTCTAATGTAGCGGATACCTAACCCTGCTTTTTGGTGGTTTTCCTTAATCATTCTTGTATGACTGGCAGGGCTGATTCTATTTAGCAAATGGCCATTCTGATTATTGGTCCTTGAAGAAATAACCATTTGTGTTTTATTCTGGGCTAGTTTTTAGATTATTTGCAATTTTTTCTTTGTAGTTTTGCAGCGCCCCAGACAGTTTCTCAGTTATCACACAGATATCTGTATAAACATTTATTTCACAAATTATCAGCACCCCAGCAACCCATCTGTGAATGATAGGCAGGAATCTGAAGTTCTCACAGCCTTCTCCTTCAGCCTTTTGCTATTGTTGTTCCCTAACGTGGTACTTGGAACACAGTTGGGACTTCATCTTTGTGAAATAAATGAGTCTATCTGATCATCCTGGAAGACTCACCAATAACATCTCCCTTGCTAATTTAGGATTACCTTCTAAAAGCCTGCTGTTCACATAACCTTGTATTTATCAAGATAGTTAACACTTATATTTATCAGGCTAACTGGCTTTCATTAGCAGTGAGTGTGGTGCTGGAGAAGACTCTTGCGAGTCCCTTGGACTGCAAGGAGGTCCAACGAGTCCATCCTAAAGGAGACTAGTCCTGGGTGTTCATTGAAAGGGCTGATGCTGAGGCTGAAACTCCAATACTTTGGCCACCTCGTATGAAGAGTTGACTCATTGGAAAAGACCCTGATGCTGGGAGGGATTGGGGGCAGGAGGAGAAGGGGACGACAGAGGATGAGATGGCTGGACGGCATCACCGACTCGATGCACATGAGTTTGGGTGAGCTCTGGGAGTTGGTGATGGACAGGGAGGCCTGGTGTTGCAAACAGTCGGACACTACTGAGCGACTGAACTGAACCGAACCGAACCAAACCGAATTTCTAAAGGAATTGGAGATGTTGGTGGATATTTTTAAGCAAGAGCAACTAAAAGATTTATTCAGTTCTTAAATAAACACTCATTTATTATTTACTTTGATATAAGCCGCAGAAAGAGAAGGATGAATATGGTTTTATACTTGTCAGGTGGGATAACTGTTATTATGTTGTTCTGTACAGGTTGAAATGGGAACCCAGAGTTAGGGCATTCAACTTGCATTTAGGACTCAGGAAAGGTTCCAGGAGAAGAGCAACCTAGAGATGATTCTTCAGGGCTAACAGATGGAGTGTTGTGCTGGAGCCTAGGCCAAGCTCTGAGGAGCAGTAGGAAATGAGCTATAGAGGGAAGTAGTTGTCAGATCAGAAAGGGCCTTGTGTGCTGAGCTGTAGAGTGCCATCTTCTGAAGTGATGACAGACAGAATGATTCCCATAGAGAAGCTAAAAGGGCCTGGTGATTGATTCATGGTAGAAACTACTGGAGAGAGATTCTGGCTTGTGCTCTTCCTCAACACATTGTAGAAAAGTGATGCCTTTCCAATAACTTTTTAAGGCAATGAGTCTCAATGGCAGCTGTTAAGGTTATGATAAGTTGAAGCTAGAGAAATAAGTCTGAAACAATGGTTTGTCTTTAATGCACAAATGAAACTTGGTGGTCAGGTGGTGGAAAAGTAGAGGAGGCTGTCAAAGGCATTTTCTCCACCTGGCAATGGAACAGGCCCTGCCTCATGGCCAAGGTTGGCACCCACTTATGTAAGACACCCCCTGGTGCAACATGGCAGATTTTGATAAGCATAAATATCCATAAGCATGTTTGGCTAAATTTGGGAAACAAATTCGCAGTGTAATTCACAGTGTAAAGTGGGGAAACAAATTCACAAAATTGTGAAGCTCTGCCTGTTCTCATTTTTCCAGGTCAGTCTGTTATGAGAATTAATCTGTGTCATGACTGATTTTCTTCTAGGTATTCCTCATCCCTTCAGTAATTTGTCATATAAACTCCAATCTTCCATACTTGATATTCAGCTATACCTTGAAGTTGGTCTCAGTGTGCTACTAGTCAGGAATAGGGCTCAAACAAAAGGTGTGTGTGTGTTTGGATTGTATATTGTAAATTGTAAATTCTAAAGGATTGTAAATTCTAAAGCAAAACCCCCTCTCTATAGAAGATATTTGTTATTCTAGAGATTCGACTTCTTCTAGGAGATATGTATGTAGACTGTTGTATCAGCAAAGTTTTACTGAACTGAGAATCAAACTGAGTTATATAATAACTAGTAGGATATAGGATGTTTGTTGATCAAAGTCCAAGAAATTAGGGAGTGGCTATTTTGGTAATTAATTCACAATGTACACATGATTACACTCTTCCAGAAGGAACTGCATCTGGACCTAAGAACTCTAGTCCTCCTACAGACCAAAGAGGGTTCTTACCTCCATTATGAGCCTGGGAGACTTTATTTTCCAAAGTAAAATGAACAGCTGACAAAAGGAAATTAACCTTATAAAATAAGAAGAATAAATTGTGGCATGCAGATTATGGACCTTTGATTGACACAAAGTTTCCCTAAAAATATTTTATACTATTAATTGAATAAGCTCGAAGGGGAAGGAAAAACTATCCCAGCAATAGCTAGGAGAATACTTCAAGTTAAGAGGTGAAAAGATAGTGCCAATATATATTTCACAATACATTTTTAAATAAAAAGCTTCCTAAAAGACTGGATGGCCTTAAAAAGGATATATAAATGGTCTTGTTTAGGATAATTTCCATCAATCAACCATAGGTGCACTTTTTCTTCTCCAGTTCTTAAATTAATTAGTAACTACAGTCCCCGTTAAGTTTAAAGTTCCTTTAACATATGTTACATAACAGCCCTGTTATTACTTCCAATTAGTGCTTAGAGCTGGAATATGCCTTAGAATTCAACAGCCTAATCACCCCCATTTTATGGTGAAAGAAACTAAGGACCAAGAAAGTAAAGTGAGTTGCCATAGCTCAAAACAAATGAAAAGACTTTCACCCAGAACACTGAAGCACTTAATATAGCATGCTGATCTTTGTTAATCAGAAAATCTTTATTGTGTTCTGTTTATTGAAGTTAAGTAAATCACAAAGCCTTAACCAGTTTCACCCTGAAACGTGACCATCTTGATGATGTGCATGCATGGGGGGGCTCTCATTAACCTTCATCAGGTTTAAGATATTTAATTCTAATTGGCTTCATTTTCAGTTGGCCATTATTTAATCTATTGAGATTGACCCGTGTAATATATAGTTTTCAAGATTTCAACACAATTTGGGGATTTTTTGCAATGCAGATATTTTCCTTTTGCCCAAGGCAATAATAGACAGGGATGCAAACACTGCTTTAAAGAGAGTGTCTGCTGATTTACATATTTTAAAAGTATTAAGATCAAAGGTAATGAGAATTTAATCCATATGGCATGCAGAAGATAAATAAGAATATTAATACTGTATCAAATACTAATTAAAAGAAACACATGGATCTAATTTTAAGAATGTAACACAGGGATGAAATACTGTTTGTAAAGTGAAGACCCAATTCTCTCATAACAAGGACAGTTATGGTGAGTGGCTTTTCCACCCTTGCGGTGAACTGCTGGCTGTTTCAGATAGGTAGCTTTCATGATAGTAATTATGAGACAGTGGTCCTTCTTTAACAATTTACAAAATGCTTTCACATCTTTTTTGACCCTTAAAGCAAACCTTGTAGTTCCAGAGCTCTCACCAGCATATCACTGAAGAGGAGCTATGCTTGTAGACCTGCACCTAATCTCAATGTTAACTTCCCCCTTTCTCTTTGTCTCCCCTTCCTCCTCTCCTTTTATCTCCCCTCTCTCTCCTTTAATGATGGGTACTCGGAGGGTACTAAGAGACGATCACTCCCACTCACTGAGAATAATGGATGTACAAATTGATACCGCATTTCTTTAGAGTATCTATAACTATCCATATAATTTATGCTAGTCATCTCCCTTCTAGGAATCTAATTTTAGGAAATAATAAGAGATATGGTCAAATATTTATGCCTAAGGATGTTTCTGAAAATTATAAGTGAACATTTTTAATAAACCAAATATCCAACAACATCTTAAATGATGATGTAATACTAGGAAGCTATTAAGTCATGCATTGGAGAAGGAAATGGCAACCCACTCCAGTGTTCTTGCCTGGAGAATCCCAGGGACGGGGGAGCCTGGTGGGCTGCCACCTATGTGGTCGCACAGAGTCGGACACGACTGACGTGACTTAGCAGCAGTAGCAGCAGCAGCAAGTCATGTTTACAATGAATATTTACAGTGACCAGTAAGTGTCTGTATTTAAGTGTTAAGAGAAAAAAGTAGGATATAAGATACATAATGTAATACATAAACCCACATATTTATATTTATTTTATCTACATCAAAGGTTAGCAACTATTTTCTGTGATGAACCAGATATTTTAGGTTTGGCAGGGCACAAGATCTGCTGTTGTTGAGTAAAAGACAGTACATAAGCTAACCAGCATTATTATATTCCAATAAAATTTTTTTATAGACACCTATATTTGAATTTCATATAATTTTCACTAGCCACAAAATTTTATTACTCTTTTGATAATTTTTCAACCATTTGAAAATGTAAAAACCACTCTTTGGTCACAACCATTAAAAAAATAGCAGTGGACAAGATTTGGCCTGAGGGTCAGAGTTTGCCAACCCCTAATTTACGTCACTGAAAGAAACACCCTAAAACAGCTGATTACCTCTGGGTAACAGAACTATGAGAGATCCTTATTTTCTTCCTTAACATACTTGCTTGTATGTTTTACATTTTCTATAGTACATATATTATACTTTAACAATAGGAAGAAAAAAATAAGCATTATTTCTTTTTAAAGAGAGACTTTGTCCAAGTTTGACAAATGGTAAGTGGCAAGGGCAGGTTTTAAACAGAGAAACCCTTTCTGCCATACCCAGTGCCCTCTAGAATCACATGACTGGAAGAGTCCTTAGAGATGTGTGAAGAGTCCAGCCTTTTATTTTACAAAAGGAAGTGAAGACTCCCAAAACGTAACAGCTCACTCAAGATACATGGCAGTCAGCAGCTCCAGGCCCCAGCCCAGGAGCAGTGCTCTTTCTACTTCCTCCCTAGGCACCATTAGATAGAGGCATGGGTGGGTGGGGGAACATCTGTTCTTTTGAGGCGGGGGGAGCGAATCTCCAAGTCACTTTTATTTTGTATAGTTCCCTTTTCTTTGAGGTTCCTTTCTTTTTGTTTTTAATCCCATAGCCAATTCTGTAGGCCATTGTGCAAAAACACCAGAGGCCTGGTGGCCTACTAATTCTCCGTGAGAGAGTCCCACATGTGGAAGGAGGTTTGTGGAGTCAGCTTTGTCAGAAAATGAGTCAGTTGATGAAGGCTCGGTTTGGTGGTTAACCGTCAGCCCTACCCTATGCAAATATGTCCAAGCCGGCCCCCTCCAGACGAGCTTCTCTGTTCCTGTCCCAGTTCCACCACTGAACTCTGCAGTCCTAAGAATGTTGTAGGGAGAGTCACTGTGCCAAAGCTCCTTTGTCTTTCATTTTCATTCACTAGCCTGTATTTCCTGATCACCTCTAGTTACATCAAGGTCACCGTGCTAGGTTGGCCTGGGGAAAGAAGTCAATCAGGATAAGTCAGTCATGGCCCTGGTCTTCCATGTCAGTAAAGTGGCAATACCTCCCCCGTTCACCTTCTGGGAAGTTTGGTATCCAATTTAAATTATCTGTCTAAAGTATTTTGAAAATTAGAGCACTATGCAAATATGAGGGGTGATTTTTATTACTGGTGCCTTTTCTCCTCACGAAAGTGTCAAAGGCCCAGGGTTGAGGCTTTGACAGTGTTTAAGAATGTATAAGAAGGAGAACAGGGAATTCCCTGGCAGTTCAGTGGTTAGGACTCTGATTTTGAACTGCAGAGGGCATGGGTTCAATGGCCAAAAAAATAGGAGGTCGGAGGCAGAGGCGGGCCCTGAAGGAGCCTCAAGATCTCAGGTTTCTAGAAATAAGAGCAGGCTGCCACTGGTCGTTTCCTCCCGATTGGCCTGTCAACATGCTACCATAAGAAGCTGAAGGCGAAGCTGATGGAAATTAGTTTCCAGGTTTTGATTCATTTGAACTTGTATGTATTCTAATTGATCTGAATTCCTATCCCCAGAATATTAGAAATACCAACCAAAAAAATTTAAAAATAAACACATTTCCATGTCCTGATGAATATGAAAAACAGACTCAGAAAAACTTTTCCTACTCAGATAAAAAAAGATTTTTTTTAAAAAATGTTTAAGGTACAGAGGGAAGAAGACAGGTTATAAAAGATAACTCTAGTTGCAGGACCCAAACAAAGGTGAAGGACTTGCCATTCTTCAGTATTTACTGTATTCTTCCCATTTGGGTTACGTGCTCTGTGAGTGCTTAATGCAAAGCATGTATATAAAACGGTATCATAATGTAAGTCCGTATGGTCCTTTCATTTCAGTTCAGTTCATTTCAGTTCAGTCGCTCAGTCGTGTCCGACTCTTTGCGACCCCATGAATCGCAGCACGCCAGGCCACCCTGTCCATCACCAACTCCCGGAGTTCACTCAAACTCATGTCCAGCAAGTCGGTGATGCCATCTAGCCATCTCATCCTCTGTCGTCCCCTTCTCCTCCTGCTCCCAATCCCTCCCAGAATCAGAGTCTTTTCCAATGAGTCAACTCTTCGCATGAGGTGGCCAAAGTATTGGTTTCAGCTTTAGCATCAGTCCTTCCAATGAACACCCAGGACTGATCTCCTTTAGAATGGACTGACTGGATCTCCTTGCAGTCCAAGGGACTCTCAAAAGACTTCTCCAACACCACAGTTCAAAAGCATCAATTCTTCGGCGCTCAGCTTTCTTCACAGTCCAACTCTCACATCCATACATGACCACAGGAAAAACCATAGCCTTGACTAGACGGACCTTTGTTGGCAAAGTAATATCTCTGCTTTTTAATATGCTATCCAGGTTGGTCATAACTTTCCTTCCAAGGAGTAAGCGTCTTTTAATTTAATGGCTGCAATCACCATCTGCAGTGATTTTGGAGCCCAAAAAAATAAAGTCTGACACTATTTCTACTGTTTTCCCATCTATTTTCCATGAAGCGATGGGACCAGATACCATGATCTTCATTTTCTGAATGTTGAGCTTTAAGCCAACTTTTTCACTCTCCTCTTTCATTTTCATCAAGAGGCTTTTCAGTTCCTCTTCACTTTCTGCCATAAGGGTGGTGTCATCTGCATATCTGAGGTTATTGATATTCTCCCGGCAATCTTGATTCCAGCTTGTGCTTCTTCCAGCCCAGCATTTCTCATGATGTACTCAGCATAGAAGTTAAATAATCAGGGTCACAATATACAGCCTTGACATACTCCTTTTCCTATTTGGAACCAGTCTGTTGTTCCATGTCCAGTTCTAACTGTTGCTTCCTGACCTGCATATAGGTTTCTCAAGAGGCAGGTCAGGTGGTCTGGTATTCCCACCTCTTGAAGAATTTCCCACAGTTTATTGTGATCCACACCGTCAAAGGCTTTGGCATAGTCAATAAAGCAGAAGTAGATGTTTTTCTGGAACTCTCTTGCTTTTTCAATGATCCAGAGGATGTTGGCAATTTGATCTCTGGTTCCTCTGCCTTTTCCAAAACCAGCTTGAACATCTGGAAGTTCATGGTTCAAGTATTGCTGAAGCCTGGCTTGGAGAATTTTGAGCATTACTTTATAGTCACACATATGTTTAATTATAAGATGACTTCATTGTAAGGCTTTTGCTGTCAAGTAATTGCACACCTAACTCAAAATAGCTGAAACAGTAAAGAGGATTTATTGGCTCACTTAATTGAAATGTCCTGAGTACATGAGGCATGACATGCTCAGGACTTCAGGCTCTGTTCTTTGAAATTCCCTTGACTCTGTCATCCTGCCTGGTTTAGCTTCATTCTCTCTTTGGTTTCTTTTAAGATGGCAAAATGGCTTCAGCAGTTGTAGATTTTACATTTAAACAAGGCCCTGTTCCCATGGAGATAGACCCTCCACCTCCCACAATTTTAGTGGACTAGCCTAACCAGTCCCCATGGCTGTGAGCTAATTGGCTGAGGCCTGGGTTGTATACACCAATCATCTAAAGAAGGGAATGAAGCTGCTCTGATTTAGACCAATTAGGGCCTATCCCTGGGTCAGGAGCAGGGTCAATCTTTCCCAGACAGGACTGCTCTGTATAGTTGAAGGGGTGGAAAGGATATTGGAGAAATAACAGTGTGTATCAGTCAGGAGACAGAAACCACACCAGTTACTTTAACTGGGAAAATTTAGCTCTTTGGTTGGTAACCAGTAATAGAGAACTGAAAAGGCAAAAGAGACCCTGTAGTTTCCTGGAGATAATAGCTTTAGGAAGCAGCTATCACTCTTAAAGCTTGAGGAGCAAAAGATGTTGATATTGTTAGAATTTAGACTTGGATGAGGAGCCTCCCAGAGCTGCAGTCCAGACCTCTGGGAAGGGTCACTGTCCAGCCAGTGCTGGTATCTGAGGGGAGGCAGTGAGGCTGGCTCTGGCAGTGTGTGGACACTGCATGCTGGGACCAACTGTGACTGCTGGAATTAAGCATTGCTGCCAGGATGAAGATTCCTGGCTGTGGTCATGTTGTTTGGAACAGGAGCAAACAGGAGGAATCAAACCTCACCTTCCCCCCTCCAGCCTCACAGCCTCCCTCTAGCACCTCCTGTTGGCAGAGCCTAATAGGAAGTCATATAGCAAAGGAAATGTGATTTTTGTCAGGTCCCATCCCACCATCACAAACTGTGTGAAACTGAGGGTATTGGTTAATAGTATGAGAACAAGAAGAAAAGGAAAAAGAAATTAGTGTACTTGTGTATACACACTTGTGCATAAGAAAGGCTAAAAGAAAATACATAGAACTGCTATAGTCCTTGTATTATAACTGAGAAAACCATAAAGCTACGTGTTGTGCTGTGCTGTGCTCAGTCATGTCTGACTCTTTGGGACCCTGTGGACTATAGCCCGCGAGGCTCCTCTGTCCATGGAGATTCTCCAGGAAAGAATACTGGAGTGGGGTTGCCATGCCCTCATCCAGGGGATCTTCCCAACCCAGGGGTGGAACCCAGGTCTCCCAAAAGGCAGGTGGATTCTTTACCAGGTGGGGAAGCCCTCATAATGCCTTAGTTGATGCTTATAATATCCTTATTACTTACCCTGTGATCTCTCAGACAAGATTTCAGCTTGCTTACCGCATTCTTAAAGGGTCTGAATCTTCACTAGTTCTACATATTTCTGCTTGCTGTAGTTTTCCATTAACTTTTACTGTTGGACATGGAAATACTGAGAAGTATCTGGAGAACATCCCGAGTCCTCGCTGACAATCAAGATCAATCCATCCAGTAATCCCTTTCGGTAACCCGTTGGTTCAGTGAAATATAGAGCTGCAAGGGCCAAGTGGCAGCCTCATCTTCCAATTCAGTGGAACCACTGTTATATCTCCAGGTGGAAACACTCCTCTCTTGGGGACCAAGGCCTTCAGATTAGGAGAGGTAGAAGTTGTGGGGATAAGAAGCAAAAATTTCATATCTAACTATTTTATTTAGGAAGTAATAAAAAATTATAGAATGGGCCTGTTATCTGATTTATTATCCACTGGGAAAAATGTTTTTGCCTTTAGACTTTAATCTCCTGGAGGGCAAAGTTTACAGCTCATTCTTGTTTGGATGCCTAATGGGGCCTTTTTTATAACATCTGTAACCTGAGAGGCAGTCAATAAATGCTGGTTGAATGTATTGGTAAATAGATAGCTAGATATGGGCTAATTGGTTTGTATCAGAAGAGTAAATATTTTTGTTTTTGTTTTCACTTTAATATTGCTAGCTCACACATAAAAACTAGGTTTCTTCAGTCTCTGGATTTAAGAATAAATTCTAGTAATCTGTGACTCAGCACCCCATTTATCAGTATTGGGTTGAAGATTACTAGGATGTGAATTTCTTCAAGGAGATGATGGGTCCCTATTTCCCTTTGGAGTATCATGGCTTTCAGGTAGTGGTTTATATTACTATGCACTTTAAAATGGAATATCTTAAATTTTTAGAAGATTCATTTTCCTGTGACTTTAAACAGGGAAATATTTCATTAGCTCCTCTTCCCAAATTCTGAGGAGCTTCTGAAATGTGAAGCAAAGCAGTCTTCCACTGCCTGGAGCTCCTTCACAACATCAAACACTTAATGAAAATGTTTTCCTCAAACCTCAAGCATTTCCAGATATTGAATGTGAAGAGGAAAGATTTTGCTCTAACTGCAAAGTGTTCCACAACTGCAGGGTATGTGAGAATGTCTCTGTGCGTGTGCACGTGCATGCATGCCATATGTGTTTCTCATTTAATACTTGAGATAAATTTAATGTTATGCCCAAATCCTCTGTAAACAAGGTTGCATAAACAATACTTGTTTGGGGTAGTCTCCAGGGTTCGTTATGAAGAAGCAGGAGGTACATGTGCCCTCCCCCAAATACAACCACGCTGTCAGCCTGCGAGAAAGTGGGTTCCCACACACAAGGTTGCTGTGCCCTCTTAGGGCTATAACCTCTAGTGACTCAACATGGTTTGTTTCAGGGGAAGAGGCAGGAATGGGCAAAAAGGTGACCAAGCAACTTAATGTTAATTAGATCTGTTTTATAAAAACACAATATTAAAGGCTGGCCTGGACTTTAAATACAGAACAGCTGTTCTGTATTTGAAGTTTCACCCTCTCCTGAGTTGCTATGAAGTACTTTGTTTTAAACAAATAATATCAAAAGTAATTCCCTGTGAGAGAGTATTGGAAACTTAATAAACATTTCCTGTTAAAGGATCTCAAAAGCATCCTAAGGTAAATACAGTGAACACTCTTAATTACTCTTAAAATTTGCATTTTACATAATTTATACTTTGTTTGAAATGTATTAAATATCTTAGGCTATTAATATATTTGCTGTATTATCCACAATCTGCACATATTCTCTGAACTAACTGTTAAAATATTTACATTGTTCACCTGTGAAACTTGCTTTAAAGAGTAGATACTATGGTCTCAGCGAACAGAGCCCCCAGGATTGTGTTTTCCCCCGACTGCTGGCAGCATTACAGGGAGGGCCTGGAAAGCTTACTGAAGCCTTGGGTCTTTAGCAGTAGCTCCAAAGAGCTTATCGCTTTCTTAGAGAAATGACTTTATTACAGAAATTCTATATGTTATGGGGAACAAGTTATTCTTTTTAAGAAATTCATATTCTAATTAGTCCATAAATCCTAGGCAACAAAAAGTTTGTGGATTGAATGTAATTACTCAGCATGTCACTATAGAAGTAACTATTCATATTAAGGCTATGAAATGTGCTTCTTGGTTGTATAATACAACGGAGAAACTATGACCAGCAAAGGACTGGAGAATAAGCATCACCAAATTTAAAGATCTGTCATTTTTTAAACGATATCCTTTCTTTGGACAAGACCTTTTCAAGTCATTTGAGCATGGAGGGGGCACTGCCAGTTACAACCCCAGCAGTCGGTGCTTTGATTTTTATAGATGTATAAAGTAATAAAATATTTTCAAACATCCAGAAAAGAAGAAAAATAGCATGAAAATAGCCCCATAAGTGGTCTTAATATCTCACCCTATTTGCTTCAAGTTTTTTTTTTTTAATTTGAAATACTGTTGAAACCTCCCTCACCCTATCCCAATCCTACTGTTTGTCTCTTATCCCCACAGTCATCACTATCCTGAATTTTCATTTCATACCCTAACAAGTTATTAATCTTCTGTTGAACGTGTAGTGACTCGGTTCAGGACACACTACTCCAAACTATGACATGCTGGCAAACTGACTATTTCAAGCTGAAGGAATTTCAGAAACGTCATGTGCAGCAAGGACTTCCTGCCTTTTGTGATGAGAGCACATCATAAAGCGCTCATATGAGATTTTCCTCCTACCTATGCCCAGAGGAAAGGAGCATCCTTATATCCCAAGAGAAGGGATGCATAGAACAACCTGATTAAACACACCTTGCTAAGTTTCCCCTAGTTTACTACACTTAGTTCACCTTTGTCCCTTTGTCCTAGAACATCTTTCTACTCTTCAACACACCTAGCATAACCATTTCTTTGGGTCAACCATTTCTTTGAGTCTTAATCATTTCTTTGGGTCTTCATTTCCTAATGAAGGCTCCTGTATCATATACAATTTATATTAAATAAATTTGTTTTCATCCTATCTATTTGTCTTTGTCAGTCTAATTTTCAAACCCCTGGGGCTGCCAAGACTACCTCTGTAGCCTTCCAGCTCCCAGAAGCCAGAAATGTTCTGCCCCTGATAGATTGCCCCCGGTTGATTTCCCTCAACCTCAGAGAAGAATCTGCTCCTTGCTCAGAGGCCAGGCTCCAGGCCGCCCTGGGAGCCCTGCCCAGAAAGGTCAAATTGCCATTCTGCTGTGCAAGGACAGAAGTTAGAGTTGTGATGCTTAAAGAATCTTCTCTAAAGGATCCTTTTTTGTCTTTTATTCGTTGATCAGCCATGCCAGAAAAAAATGGAATTGTCTTTGAACGCTCACTATAAAAAAAAAAACCTGTTACAAAATTGCAATCAACTTGGATGGACCTAGAAGTTGTCATACTGAGTGAAATAAGTCACACAGACGAGAAATATCATATAACATCCCTTATATGCAGAATCTAAAAAGAAGTGATCCAAATAACTTATTTGTAAAACAGAAACTCACAGATTTAGAGAATGAACTTAAGGTTGTGGGAAGTGGTGAAGACTGTGGAGAAGAGATAGGGAGTGTAGGATTGATATGTCTACCCTGCTGTATTTAAAGTGGGTAACCAGCAAGATTCCATTGTATAGCACAGGCAACTCTGCTCAGTGTTCTCTGGCAGCCTGAATGGGAGGGGAGCTTGGGGGAGAATCAATTCATGTGTTTGTATGGCTGAGTCCCTTTGCTGTCCACCTGAAACTGCCACAACATTGTTTGTTTATTAAACTCCAACATAAAATTAAAAGTTAAAAAAAATTTTTTAATTGCAGTCAAGGAGAATGAAGCTAACAAATATAAGAAAACGTTGTATTATATAAAGATGTGTTGAATAGCTAGTAATCATACTATGTTGTTTTTTCTGGATTTTATTATTCCAGATATTTGTCAGCTTTTTAAAATGTGTGATTTGTTGTGTTTTCCTTATTCAAAATTAATATTCAATTCTGTACCTAATTTTATATTCTATTTTATATTTAAAATTTTTATTTATAATCTTTTTCTTAGTGAGGATACCGCCTGCAATTGTATAAGCTTCAGATCCTATACAAGCTTCTCTATACAAAAGCATAAATAGTGTATATATTTTTTAAGCTTTTTATTCTGTATCGGGGTATAGCTGATTAACAACGTTGTGATAGTATCAGGTGAACAGCAAAGAGACCCAGCAGTACATATACATTCTCCCCCAAGCTCCCCTCCCATCTAGGCTGCCACATAATGTTGAAAAGTATTCCATGTGTGAAAGGCATTACAAGTATTCCATGTATTCCATGTGATTTTAAATACAGCAGTGTGTGCAGGCAACCAAAAGTTCGTTCTCTAAGTCTGTGAGTCTCTTTCTGTTTTGTAAGTTCATGTATGTCATTTCTTTTTAGATTCCACATGTAAGGGGTATCATACAATATTTCTCCTGCTCTGACTTCCTTCACTCTGCATGACAGTGTCTAGGTTCATCCATGTTGCTGCAAATGGCATTCTTTTATTCTTTCTAATGGCTGAACAATATTCCATTGTATAAATGTACCACATCTTCTTTATCCATTCATCTGTCGATGACATTTAGGTTGCTTCCATGTCTTGGCTATAAATAGTGTGTCTTTGAAGCCTTACAAGTGCAGAATGTATTCATCACGCTGCAAGTTTAGTTTTTTCCTTAAAATGTTTCCAGTGTTTATCCATGTTGACACATGTGGCACTCTTTTATTAATTCATGGAAGCAATACAGCATCTATTTTATTTTTCATTGGCATTTAGATTGTTCATGAGTTTTCACTGTTCCAAAGGATGCTATGACAGATGTTCTTGTGCACGTCACCTTATATACAAGGGCGCATCCCTGCCTAAATAGGAATCTGGGTCACACAGGATGCACATATAATGTTCAGAATACTGCCAAATTTCTCTCCAAAAACAAATTACAGATTTGTATTCATTCCAGAAGACTATGACTCTTCCTTTTTCCCATATCCTCACCAATCCTTAGAATTTTCAGATTTTTTAAAAAAACTCTCCAGTCAGATATACAACAATGCATGGCTTTCTTTGCTCATCTCTGACTGATAATAAAGATCAGCACTTTCTCATATGTTAATGGGCATTAGAATTTCTTTCTTATGAACTAATTATTCATATCCTTCATTTGTTTTTCCAATGGGTTGCCTTTTTTTCATTGATTTGGAAAATTTTTTTCTATATTGTGAATATTAATTTCTTGTGTCTTAGATGCATTGCACATATATTCTCCTAGTCTGTGTCTTGTTTTCGGTATTTATGTATAGTATCTTTTCCTGAACAGATGATTTTAATTTAAATATAGTTCTGCCAATTTCTTTTCTTTATGGCTCATGCTTTTTGTGCCTTGTTTAAGAAATGTTTCCTCTCCAAGCTCATAAAAATATTAAACTTTATGTCTCTTAAAAGTTTTACTATTTTGCTTTTCACATGTAGGTACTCACTCTACCTCAAATTTGTTTTTGTATATAACATGAGAGAGGGAACTGATTTTCTTTTTTTTACATAGGTAACCAGTTGGTCTCACTCCACTGGTAGACTAGTACGTTCTTTACCTGCTGGCTTGTAACATAGATTATATTCATTTCCTATGACTCCTGTAACAAATTACCACTATTTGGTAGTGTAAAACAACACAAATTTATTATCTTAAAATTCTTGAGGTCAGAAGTCCAAAATGGGTCCTAGGAGGCTAAGATCAAAGTCTAGGCAGAGCTTCATTCCTTCTGAAGGTCCTGGGGGAAGATTCATTTCCTCGCTTTTCCATTTTAAGCATGCCTTCTGCATTCCCTGGCTCATTACCTCTTTCCTCCATCTTAAAAACCAGCAATGCCAGACCAAGCCCTTCTCACAATGCCATCTGTCTGACACTGACTCTTCTGCTTCTCACTTCCATTTTTAAAGACTCTTGTGATTATACTGTGCTCACTCAGTTAATGTAAGATACTTTCCCTATTTTAAAGTCAAGTCAGTTGATTAGCAATCTTAATTCCATCTGTACCCTTAATTCGCCTTTACTATGTAATCCGCATATTCACAAATTCTAAAAACTAGAATATAGGTATCTTTTGGAGGTGGGGATTGGGCATTATTCTGCCTATCACATCAATCAAGATTCCAGCTCTCTTTCTGGGCTTTCTATTCTGTTCCATTGATTTGTTTGTCTATTCTTATGCCAATACCATGCCATGTTCTAGTTAAGCTAGAACAGCTTTGTAATAAATTTTGATATCTGGGATACAAGCCTTATCTATCCCGCTCCACACACCTGGAGTTATTCTTCAAATTTTTCTTATTCTTGCTCTTCTGATCTTCCATGTAAATTTTAGGATTAGCTTAGCAAGTTGCAGGGGAGAAGGCAATGGCACCCCACTCCAGTACTCTTGCCTGGAAAATCCCATGGATGGAAGAGCCTGGTAGGCTGCAGTCCATGGGGTCGCTAGGAGTTGGACACGACTGAACGACTTCACTTTCACTTTTCACTTTCATGCATTGGAGAAGGAAATGGCAACCCCACTCCAGTGTTCTTGCCTTGAGAATCCCAGGGACGGGGGAGCCTGCTGCCCTGCCGTCTCTGGGGTCGCACAGAGTCGGACACGACTGAAGCGACTTAGCAGCAGCAGCAGCAGCAGCAAGTTGCAAAGGACATAGATTTGGGATTTTGCCCTGAATGCTGCTGCTAAGTCGCTTCAGTCATATCTGATTCTGTGCGACCCCAGAGATGACAGCCCACCAGGCTGCCCCGTCCCTGGGATTCTCCAGGCAAGAACACTGGAGTGGGTTGCCATTTCCTTCTCCAATGCATGAAAGTGAAAAGTGAAAGTGAAGTCGCTTAGTCATGTCTGACTCTTAGCGACCCCATGGACTGCAGCCTACCAGGCTCCTCTGTCCATGGGATTTTCCAGGCAAGAGTACTGGAGTTGGGTGCCATTGCCTTCTCCATTGCCCTGAATATGTAGCTTAAATTGGAAAGAATTTCTCCCCTTTAGTAAAGAATATTGTAGTTATTTAATGTCTTTTATGTCATTTAATAATTAAAAAAAAATAATTTTCTATGTCTTCATATCTTTTCTTATATTAATTTTTGAAATTTTTCTGAAACTTCTTTATCTATTGTTGCCTAATTAGCCTAAAACTTAGTTACTTAGAACAGCAAACATTTACTATCTAACAGTTTCTGAGGGCCAGGAGTTCAGAAGTTTAACTGTGATTCTAGCTTAGCATTTTTTATTTATGAGATTTAAGTCAAGATATCAGCCAGGGCTGCAGTCATATGAAGGCTTAATTACGGCTAGAGGGTCTGCTTCCAAGACAGCTGTTGGAAGGAAGCCTCAGTTCCTGGCTGTTGTCAAGAGGCTTTACTTCTTCATCACATAGGTCTCTTTTGAGGGCTGTTCTAGTGTCCTCATGACACGGTGACTGGCTTCCACCCACAAGTGATCCAAGAGGGAAAAGATGAACCCACAGTATCTTAAATGGCCCAACCTTGGAAGTCATACATTGTTATTTATGTGTTCTCCTATTGCTTACACAGGAATACCAGGAAGGCAGGGTTTGTGGGCGGGGGTTCATTGGGATCATCTTGGAGATGGCCCGCCACACTTATATTTTCTGTTGTTATTATTATAAGTGGAACTGAAACACTGTTGATTTTTGTATGTTGATTTTGAATATCAACTTGCTAGATACTTATTACCCACTCCAGTGTTCTTGCCTGGAGAATCCCAAAGCCTGGTGGGCTTCCGTCTATGGGGTGCACAGAGTCGGACACGACTGAAGTGACTTAGCAGTAGCAGACACTTATTAGTTTCAATAGTTTATGGATTGTCTCAGGCTTCCTATATAGCCTATAACAATGCTACATATAAGAGGAAAATTATCTCTTCGTTTCCATTGATAGCTTTCTTTTTTTTTTCTTGCCCCATCATGTTCTCTGGAAGCTTCAATACAGGATTGGATATTAGCAGAACTAATGAGTATGACTATGTATTTCCTGACCTTAATGAAAATGCCTCTAAAGTTTCACCGCTAAGTTTGATATTTACTGTAAATTTTTAATAAATTAATTTTATGAAATTATCTTCTATTCCTAGTTTGATAACATGTAAGAGTACCATATTTTGTCAAAATCTATTTCTTCATCAATTTAGATGAATCACAGAACTAAAGCTTTTCTTTAACTTTCTAGGTAGTGTGGTATATTAGCATTACACATTTCTAAGACTATAAAAACACTGAACCATCCTTGAAATCTTGGTATTCTATTTGATCATAATGTATTTTTTATACACTGACCTCTGCTTGCTAATGCTTTATAGCATTAAGTATAGTTTTGTAGTTTTTCCTCAGAGCTTAGCATAGTTCTGTGGAGTCAGTGACTTATGTAAATGTCTTGCAGAGGTTTATATGCAGAATCCTGACAGTGCTCTTGGGTGCTTTCTTACTGTTGAGCTTTTGGTCAGCCAAAGCTCCTGTGATGTCACTTCACTGATAGTCGTAATACTGCAGACAACTTGCCTATTTAGAGAAAGCTAAGACTGAACACTGTGCCCCTGAAATACACACACACACACACTTTTTAAAACTTAATCTATAGAGGAACAAAATTGAGACTGAGTTCCTTTTACTCATTCTCATGAGCAGTGGCTAAATATCTACAACAGTAACAATGACCATAGGGAGGAATTGAAATCCATGTGATATTACTCAATATTAGGAGAATCAGAAACTGGCAACCCTTGGTTCGGAATTTTTTCTTTGTGCTATTGTCCGGTTTTAATTTTGTATACTTTAAATATATACACGCACACATATACTTTGGCATTTATCTGTACTTTTCCCCCCTCTCTTGTGAGAGGACTTCTTCTAGGCAGGGGACATTATATTCAATTAAATAATTCTTATAATAAACATGAAGCAAATTATGTACTAGGCATGAAGTTTTAAGATATTGGCACATAGTTATAAAGAAGACAGAGAGCTCCCACCTCATGAAATTTACAGACAGGAAGAAAGACATTTAAGCAGCGAAAAACATGAAAGGGATTATGTGAAAAGGGAAGTTCAGGAGGCTATGGGAGCAAATAGAAAATTAACATAGCCTTGTCCCAAGGATCAGAGAAGACTACCCTAGAAAACTTATAATTAAGCTTATATTTAAAGGATGAGAAGAAATTAGTTTCATACAATATAGCAGAAAGTATGTTTCAGGCAAAAAAAAATGATGAAAAAACTGGGAGAAAAAGGAAAGCAGGGAACATTCACAAAACTTGAAGGACTGGAAGAAGTTCAGTCCACCTGCAAAGGGCTGGTTGTGTCAACAGGCTAAGGATTTGGGATGTTATACTCTGGACATTTTCTGTGACATCTTAGTAGGGCTCCTTGCTCACTGGTAGATATTAATTAATGTTTGTTAAATGATTTAATACAAAATCAGTTGGATTTCCTTCCTTCTTTGCATCTCCTCAGTAAATGGGAAACTCCAAACACTGCTTCTCAGATACCTATAGCCAGTGCTGGCTCTGGAATCCCCACATGGGCAGATATTAGGGACTGTAAGCTGTTTGGAGAACAGCTAGGAGACTGGCCTTGAAGCTGTGTTTACACTGTAGTCCCCCAGCTTCTACCGATACTGTGTGCTTATTGAGGCTGCTGTGGAAGGGCTGCTGGTCAGATTATAAGGAGGAATCCCCAGCTGTGCCCAACTCTCATTTGGCCTTCTGATGGCTACAGCCTCCTCTGCAAGCTTGGGTCTTGCTGAACCCTCACAATTTTGGCTAAGCAATTTAATTTCTATCTAATTTATTACAAAAGCTAATGTTTACTTTAGATACAACAATACCATTATGCTCTTGATGATGGTATATGTTAATAAGCTATCTTTTCAGGTAAGAATCTTTTGTGGCAATTTTAATAAAACTTAAAAAATATGTGTTGGAAAGCAGCTGAAAGGTATGTGTCATTATTAACAAGTGAAAACAACCCAGAAAGCCAAGACTTATCTTAATCTAACGTTAAGATACGGGCTTCCCAGGTGACACTGTTGGTAAAGAAGCTGCCAGTTCAGGAGACATAAGAGACATGAATTTAATCTCTGGGTTGGGAAGATCCCCGAGAGGAGGGCATGGCAACCCACTGCAGTATTCTTGCCTGGAGAATCCTGTGGACAGAGGAGCCTGGAGGGCTGCAGTGCACAGGGTCACAAAGAGTCAGGCACACACACAATGTAAGATAACCTCAAGTTGGATAGGGTACAGTTGTAAGACACCCAGTTGATTTGTAAACTACCTTCTAACCACTTAACTTTTGCAGGGGCAAAGGAAAGGCTCTTTCATGTTACATAACTTTGTGAGGAAGAGGTTCTAGGACTGTAAGCAGATTGAAGTTGGTGATATCTGGAGAGACACACTACTAGTAAGTAGGTCTGGAAAATTCCCAGGAAGCAAGGAACCTGAGCTCCTGGGTTTGATGTTACTCAGAGAAAACAGTTTGGGAAGGGTTGCAGGTGGAGATAGGAAGTTTGGTGGACAACTGCTACTTTTTGTCTTAGACTTTGGAAGAAAACAAAACAATATAGGCTTGGAGACAAATGTGTGCAGGACAGAATGAAGTCTTGGGGGAAAAGCACTGTTTTGGGGGAAGGATGACTTCACCACTCTTTTCTTTAATTCTGGGCCCATTGCTGGGGTCACTGCGTTTATTTACTTATTTACTTATTATTGAAATATAGTTGATTTTCAATGTTGTGCCAACCTCTGCTATACAACAAAGTGATATACACTTATATACATTCTTTTTTATAGTCTTTGCTTTATGGTTTACCACAGGATATTGAATATCGTTCCCTGTGCTATACAGTAGGACCTTGTCTATCCATTCTAAATGCAATAGTTTACCAACCCCAAATTCCTAGTCCATCCCTCTTCTACTTCTCCCTCCTCCCCTCCCGCTTGGGATTGCTGCCTTTAAATACACATCCCTGGCTAGTCTCCAACACACATCACTGTCTAGTCTCTAACCGGCGCCTGGTGAGAACTCTCCAGTTTTCCTCACCCTCTTGCTTTTACTCCCAGTTCTCCTCCTTCTTCTTTGCCTCTCTTTCCTTCCTCTACTTATTTCTTTCTCTCTCATCTTTTTCTTTAAGAAAATACAAATCCCACCTAGAGTTGTGACTTTGAGGTCCCCCAGAAGACTGAAATAAGTGCTCAGCAATGTTCAAACATTCAATATTTAAACCTTTCATAGTTGTGGCTTTTCTCTCTTGGGGTCCAGGGAAGAGGAAATGGGACTATTTCTTTCGCTCTCCCACAGAATGCCCTCCTGAGCTTACTCTCTAGAGGTTGACAGGTCCTTTTCTGCAAACGCTCACTTCAAAGGCTGTGAAAGTCACAGCTTGCAAGGAGACATAACCCCTCTGCACAAATGCAAAAGTAGCCTTGGCCAGAGCACCAGGAGCCCAACCTTGCCTCGGGCCCTCTGGCCACTCCTGTCACCCCACTGCCCCTGGACTGCTGCCACACTGCAGAGTCCACCCCCAGGTCCTGATGGAACTCAAGGGGCTCTGATTTTGGTGTTTAAGCATATTTGTGTTTCGCTAACTCTGGTCTCCACTAATAGCTTGATAGATTCTTGAGAACAGGTCCCCGCTGGTCCACCTCTGGGCCCCGCTGCATCCTGACTCAATGGAGGGAAGCTCAGCCTTGCTGTCCCCCTGAGTCAGAGGCCCCCAGTGAACAGTCAGGTTCATTCTCCCTGAGCATTTTTCCACAGGCCGTGGCAACACTGCATCCCTTCTAAGCTTGCTTTCACCATTCCCTTGGCCACATCCAAGATCTCCATGAGAGATGAGGATGACAGGTCAGAGCTCAAGGCATCAATTTCCTGAATTTTCATTTATTTTATGAAGGATCATTGATCTGTATTTACATCTGAATCTGGGTCTTTGCTCTGTTGGATCTATTTCTGTAAGAATTGAATTTCTCTAGGAAAAATCAAGACAGGTAGTAAGCCGGTAGTAAATAAAAGCAATAATAAGTGTTTCATGAGCATTTTCTTCTCTGCCCATACCTGGTTAAAATGTTTTTCACACAGTATCTTAAATAAGATAATGTCTCTATAAGTAGGTACCATTATTCTCCCCAGATGGGGAAAGATGTTTAGCATCTTGCCCAAAATCACACAGTGATCAAGTAGTACAGCCTGGCCTCAGACTGAAGTCTCATAAGTGAAAGTTGCTCAGTCGTATCTGACTCTTTGCAACCCCATGGATTATATAGTCCATGGAATTCTCCAGGCAAGAATACTGGAGTGGGCAGCCTTTCCCTTCTCCAGGGGATCTTCCCAATCCAGGGATCGAACCTAGATGTCCCACATTGCAGGCGGATTCCTTACCAGTTGAGTCACAAGGGAAGCCCAAGAATACTGGGGTGGGCAGCCCATCCCTTCTCCAGCGGATCTTCCCGACCCAGGAATCAAACCGGGGTCTCCTGCATCACAGGCAGATTCTTTACCAACTGAGCTATCAGGGAAGCCCAGGTCTCATGGTGAGGGGAAAAATGTTTCTCTCTGAAGATGTTATTTTCACATATGTGCTATGCTGTGCTGAGTTGCTCAGTCGTTTCTGACTCTTTGCAACTCTCTGCAGCCCACCAAGGCTCCTCTGTCCATAGGGATTCTCCAGGCAAGAATACTGGAGTGGGTTGCCATGATCCCCTCCAGGGGATCTTCCCAACCCAGGAATTTTCATATATAGCAGAACCTTATAAGATTTAAAAATAAATAAAACCTCAGATAGCAAGCTAATTTACAAAGTGTCTCTTCGTGTTCAGGGGATCCTGGCAAAGATGTGTTTTCATCCTCTCCTGTGCCTGCCTTGTTTCCTCTTCCTCTGTCTCTAGTTACGTTCATGCAGTGACAAACAACTGGACCAAAACAAAAGTGTGGTAACACCCAGATTTAGGGTGTCTCGTGTACATGCTACCGGGCATCTGGCTAATTAAACAAATCTGAATTTGTCACTTAATTATAAACTTTTCACCCAGAATTGTGGCCCACCCTGTGGGGCTTTATCTTTGTGGTATAACTCCCTCCAACAAACTCAGCAGTATTATAAAATCAAAGTGTATGAGGTGTGGTTATCTCTACCGAAGCCATAGTTAAAAGGTTTTTATGGTTATTTTTTCTTTTTAAAAGAAAAACAGAATCTGTAGACCCATCACCATTTTCATGAAGTATTTATTTACCAATTAGTCAGCACTGTGAACTGGTTGATTTAATGATCTCTCCTATGACTTATGCATAGCTTTTATTAATTGAGCCTGTGGAGATGAAGGGCAGATATAAATTAATGTGGAAAATGTATCACTTGCCATTCCTTTAAGGAAATACAGTTCTCTTCAAATATCTTTGCTGGTTTTTTCTCCTTTAAGTGTCTCTTGAATTTTAGGTAGAAGGTTATGTCGGCACTGGGGTATACTCAGGGTTTGTTTTGGAGCTTTCATATTTGTTAACACAGTGAACAAGACTTTTTATTGATCTGTAAGGTGATTCTTAATACTTAAAATATTTCGAAGGGAGAAGACAATAAGCTTAAGTTAAAAAACAACTTAGAACTTCCAAAATTTTCATCAACCAAACAAGTTGTTGATGAGTTATTTTTCGGTTGTGTGCCTTTGATTCTGGCCTTTAATAGGAAAACTGAAATAACTTTCCAATAGACGCTAGGTAGTACTAGTCAGCGTAACTGACAGCATTTCCGTCCTTCTCAGCTCCTGAGTCGGGGTCTGTGCTTCAGACTGTCATTCCTCTGATACAGCACTTCTCAACCTTGGCTGCATGTTGGAATCACCAGGGGAACTTAAAAAAATATTGACCTGCCTGGATCTCACCTGCAGAGATTCTGATATGATTGTTCTGGGGTGTGGCCTGGCCATCAAGATTGTTTGAAAGTTCCCCAGGTGACTCTAACGTGCAGCCAAGGCTGAAGACTATAGCTCTGGGGACATGCAGAGAGAGGAAACCTGACAACTAAGTCTTGCACATAAATTCCAGCATGTCCTCAAGTTACAAATGTTTCTACTAGCCTGAATAATGCATCCCAGGTGAATAATGTGTTACTCCTAGTGATTCTTTGTGTCCTGAGTCAAAAAGAGTTTCAGGAGTCACTTGAGCATATCTTTCTTCTAAGAGGGACCAAAAGAGTATCTGTTCTTATACCTCAGTCACCTTTGAAGGCGTCTCAGGGTGGAAAGAAGTAGTGCGGTTGTGCAGTCTGCTCACCTTCTCAACCCCACTACCCTCTTCTTCCCCCATCCCTCCCACCCCACACTGTAGGGCCTTGAGCTCTTGTAAAGCCGCCTCCACTTTTGCAAACGCTTTCATGATTTTCCAGGAGTAGACACAGGGGCACATCAGGCACAGCTGTGATCTCAGACTTGCCTCTGGTGACATTTGTGAGATGACCAGCCAGCACTGCGGTACCATTTGTTTTTTGTTTTTTTTTATTTTATTTTATTTTTAAACTTTACATAATTGTATTAGTTTTGCCAAATGTCAAAATGAATCCGCCACAGGTATACATGTGTTCCCCATCCTGAACCCTCCTCCCTCCTCCCTCCCCATACCATCCCTCTGGGTCGTCCCAGTGCACTAGCCCCAAGCATCCAGTATCGTGTATCGAACCTGGACTGGCAACTCGTTTCTCACATGATATTTTACATGTTTCAATGTCATTCTCCCAAATCTTCCCACCCTCTCCCTCTCCCACAGAGTCCATAAGACTGTTCTATACATCAGTGTCTCTTTTGCTGTCTCGTACACTGGGTTATTGTGATGGTAACAATAACCCGGTGCGGTACCATTTGTGACCAACGGAACAGACCCAGATAACCTACAGCTGTGACTTCATTAGCAACAGCCTCTGAACAAGCAGCTGAACAAAGAAATAAGTAAAGTCACAACTCTTGGAGTTGGAAATCACTTTAAGAAATCACACGGTGTAGGTGCAGGGAGAAGAGGTTTTATTATCCTCAGTTGGGAAAGTGGCACCTTTGGCGAAGTGAATTTAGTGAGCAGTGGAATGAATAGTAGAAACTAGAATGCAGGTCTCCTTCTGGCACAGACTCTATCATAAGACTGTATCATAAGCTCAGGTTTGGTCTTTGACTTGGTGCTCTGTACTATTTGTTTCAGTTGCCTTTACCTTATGACCTAAAGTTCACAGGCCCAGTGGATTTTTGGTTCCTCCGCACTAGACTCAACAGAAATATGAGGCTGAGAGCTGTCATTTTCACAGCAGGCTGGGCCTCACCAAAGTGATTTATGTGTTTTTACTTGCAGGCTATATTTTAATGCCGAGATTTTTCTGATTATCTTTTTTTGTGTGCACCCGCTCACCACATGGGCTCTTAATTTAGAAAATATTCAGCAATTACATGTGGAATTGATACTTTACATAAAAGCAAAAATGGTGCCTGGTTATGTGTGTAACTGAAAAATTCGATGCCTTTTATTTTTCTGGCAACAGAGATATGTGACTCAAAGAAATTGCTCATTATTTTTCATTTTCTGTGAGATGAAAAGTTCTTAATTGAAAAGTAGACCTGCCCCTAAATAAAGGTCACATGGTGGAAGCTTTGGTTTCAGTGGCCAGGAAGACTTTGCCAGGCACCAGAGACTCTGCTGTGTGCTCGTAAAGTTTAATTATCAATGGCTCCAAATCAAACCTAAATTTGATTTAAACTAAATCTAAAATTTTGAGAAATTAATTTTGATGTTGAAATCAGATATTTTGGCAGCTTCATGAAAAATGATTCTTTCAGGAACCGCTACTTTGACACTTGATTATCCAAATATTTAACAGTTTGGGTAAACAACACTTAAGTAAAATCTCTGGAACTCAATTCATTTTTAATAAATGGATATGTTAGTTTTCTGTCTTGCCAACTCTTCCCAGTGCCAGCAAAGTAAGAAATGCAGCACCTTTACTGAAGGGACACTTTGTGATAAAGAAAAATCAACCACTGTAGCAGAGAACACTTGGATAACTTTTCACACCTGCTTTTGCAACAGTGCATGGTATGGGTTTTTGTTTTTTTGTTGAAATCACAAGACAGGTAAAGGAAAGAAAACGACTGTTCCCAAACACAAAACCATAGAGGACTTATGTCTGTATTATCTTGGTCAAAATATGCCTCAAACTTATTGCTTCCTATAGTTAATATTCTTATCACAAGCACTGTCTAAATTATGTGATCTCAGAGGCAAAATTATTATCAGTTCAGTCGCTCAGTCGTGTCTGACTCTTTGCAACCCACAGACTGCAGCATGCCAGGCTTTCCTGTCCATCACCAACTCCCAGAGCTTGCTCAAACTCATGTCCATTGAGTCAGTGATGCCATCCAACCATCTCAACCTCTGTTGTCCACTTCTCCTCCTGCCTTCAATCTTTCCCAGCATCAGGGTCTTTTACAATGAGTCAGTTCTTCGCATCAGGTGGCCAAAGTATTGGAGTTCAGCTTCAGCATCAGTCCTTCCAATGAATATTCAGGACTGGTCTCCTTTAGGATGGACTGGTTGGATCTCCTTGCAGTCCAAGGGACTCTCAAGAGTCTTCTCCAACACCACAGTTCAAAAGCATCAATTCTTTGGCGCTCAGCTTTCTTTATACTTCAACTCTCATATCCATACGTGACTACTGGAAAAACCATAGCTTCAACTAGATGGACCTTTGTTGGCAAAGTAACGTCTCTGCTTTTTAATATGCTTTCTAGGTTGGTCATAGCTTTTCTTCCAAGGAGCAAGCATCTTTTAATTTCATGGTTGCAGTCACCATCTGCAGTTGATTTTGGAGCTCAAAAAAATATAGTCTGTCACTGTTTTCATTGTTTCCCCACCTATTTGCCGTGAAGTGATGGGGCCAGATGCCATGATCTTAGTTTTTTGAATGTTGAGTTTTAAGTCAGCTTTTTCACTCTCTTTCACTTTCATCAAGAGGCTCTTTAGTTCTTCTTTGCTTTCTGCCATAAGGGTGGTGTCATCTGCATATCTGAGGTTATTGATATTTCTCCCAGCAATCTTGATTCCAGCTTGTGCTTTATTCCACTCGGCATTTCACATGATACACTCTGCATATAAGTTAAATAAGCAGGGTGACAATATACAGCCTTGACGTACTCCTTTCCCAATTTGGAACCAGCCTGTTATTCCATGTCTGGTTCTAACTGTTGCTTCTTGACCTGCATACAGATTTCTCAGGAGGCAGGTAAAATGGTCTGGTATTTGATCTTTTAAAGAATTTTCCACAGTTTGTTGTGATCCACACAGTCAAAGTCTTTGGCATAATCAATAAAGCAGAAGTAGATGTTTTTCTGGAACTCTGTTGGTTTTTCTATGATCCAACAGATGTTGGCAATTTGATCTCTGGTTCCTGGTTATATATATGTAACACTTTTGGCAGAGATCAAATTGCCAGTATCCATTGGAAAAGTATTTTATATATATAGATAGATAGATAGATATACACACATACATATGCACACACATACATGCACACATCTCTGTGTATATATATACAGAGACATACTATATATACACATATGTATATATTATATATTTTTACATCATAGACATATATACATATATAAACAACATACACATAAATATAGAAGTATACATATATACAAATATATATAATTATATGTATCTCTCTCTGTCTCAAAGTCGCTCAGTCATGTCTGACTCTTTGCAACCCCATGGACCATACCCCACCAGGCCCCCGTCCATGGAATTCTCCAGGCAAGAATGGGTAGCCGTTCCCTTCTGCAGGGGATCTTTCCAAGCCAGGGGTCAAACCTGGGTCTCCTACATTGTAGGCAGATTCTTTACCATCTGAGCCACCAGGGAAGCCCAAATATGTGTATACATGATAAGAAATTACTTTCAAGAACAGAATACTTGGTACAGTTACTTTCTCTGAAAACAACCAAAAGCCATAGGAGAGTGAATGTTTCCTATGAATAAAAGGACAAAGATTCAAAAATTAAAAGGTGGTTTTTTTTTTCTCCCTGTAAAGTTCTATCCTAACTTATCTACTTTGAGAATAAGAGTTGGCCCACCCCCACTTTAACTTATTTTATTTTTAATACATCTGTAATGAGGGAGCCAGGTCCAAGAAGGCCAGGACCCAAATGCTCCACTCCTTGCACCAGCTAAGACTACTGTCTTCAAACTTTTTTTTCAAACATTTTCATTTCCATTATCAGAAGTCATGCACCATATGGTTGTTTGTTTCTTTCTTTCTTTTTGTTTTGTTTGCCTCAAATCTCTCTGAATCTACAAAATCGTTTCCTGAGAGATCTTTCTTCATCTGCATATTTACCTCTGTGAAGGACAGACATAGAACCGAGCCAAGAAAATCTGTCTGAATTTGGAGGGAACAAAAATGATCCACTGCTCTCTTTTAAATGTACAACGGAAGAGTGGGAGGAGGTGCTGCACTTTGATGCCAAATTTAGAATTTCCTGGGATGTGGGCTGGAGTATTCACCTGGCTTCTCTCCATTAGGACCTCTAGGGTGCTGCTGGGGAAAACACTCGGCTGAACCACTCTCTTCACGCTCGCCATCCCTCAGGCTTTCGATTTTGTAGTGGAATCTTTGAGTAAATTAACTTGAAAGAGTATGTCCCGATATTCAGAGGCCACAGAGTCCTGTCACAATGGGCCGAGAGAAGAAAACTGTCATAATACCACATTTGCTCTCAACATTTAAAAGTGAACATCACCAAGCTGAACCTTTGGATATTTTACTACCTCTCCTCCTTACTTGGAACTTTTTTTTCCAATAGCCTCAGGCACGATAATTTTTTCCTTGCCTTAGCAAAATTTATTGACACAATAACTAGTTTAGGTTTTGATTGCTGTCCTTTGAGCACCAGAGGATTCCTGGGGATTTAGGGGCTTGTTCAATGTCAATATGCACCTGCAATTTGAGACCTTCACCCTCATTCCCAGGAGGGGAACTCTCATCTCTGTGTGAAAGGCACACAGGGCCTCTGTTGTTTCTCATGATTATGCTAAGTGAGTTCCAACCACTTTCTCTAAGATAAAAAATTAAAAATCAAAGTATGGTTGTAAACCATACTTTCACATTTCACTGAACAAAACAGATTTTCTATGAAAACATAAGGTTATGACAAGACAGGTTGGTGGCCATTATTTGACAAGTCCAGTATGGAAAGAGAGGGTGAAGCAGAGCAGGACCAAAGAATTTTTTTTCCCCTTTTGGCAAATTCCCCCACAGACTTTTTTTAGCAAAGCCTGGAATTCGAGAACTTTAGAGTTTAAAAGAATCTTCAAGGTCACCTAATCCAGCCCTCTTGTTTCATAGGTGAGCATTGCACTTCCTAATTAACTTTCATGATATCTCTTCCCCCAACCTTCTGCTAAAAGAAAAATGTATTAACAGAATGCACAAATATTATGTACTACACTCATTTAAAACATAATAAGATTAATAGTTCAAATTTAGAACCAGCTGCAGGTGCTTTACTTTCCAGCAGAAGTTCCTTACATTTACCATTTTGCAGTTAACAGCCAGTCACTTCTCAACTCAAAGTAGTATATGCCATTTACTAATACACTCCACACCAGGCACCACCCCCATACATTATCTTATTCAATCCTCACAATAACCCTGTTGAAGTGGATTTTTTTCTCCTCTCATTTACACGTATGGAAAATGAGGCATGAAGAGGTTAAATCATTTGTCCAAAAATTCCTTATTAGTGCTGAGATTTCAGCCAAATCTATCTGAATGAAAGCCCCCGTCATAACCACACTCTCTTACATGTCTTATAAAATCACTCTCATATGTGCCTTTATGTTGATAGAGGTGCTTATTGAGGCTGATTCAGATGGGTGGGTGTAAACCTCTGCAAGCTTCGCATTGGGGTCAGGTTGATAGCGTGGGTGCCAGCTTGGCAACAATAATAAAGCTGCCCTTTAAAGCAGGATTTAAGTGACAGTCCCCAGGGAGGTTCCCTTAAATAAGCCCATTTTCTGTGCCCTGGGTGAAAAGGAAAGAGAACCAAAGATCTGCAGAATTTTAAAGCAAGATGAAATATTAGAATATCTCTAAACCCCTCAAAAAACCCATGAGAAAACTGAGGCTCAGAGAAATTAAGAGATTTGCAACCATTTGGGGATTAAGACAAGATGCGTGAGTTGGTTGGCGGGAAAATAATTCATAGTTATTAAGCACTTACTGTGTACCAGGCTCTGGGCCAGGTGTCTTTTGAATATTATTTCCTTTCATTGGTCTCCTTCGCTGATGTCAGGGATCCTGTCCATGCTGTTTAGTGCTGTATCCTTGGAGCCCTTCACACAGCCATGCTAGATGCTCATCACTGTTTGAACATAGTAATGAATGACTCTCTCACCAATTTTAATGAGAGTCTTAACATTTCTGTTTTACAAAGAAGAAAACTGAGGTTCGGTGACCTGACGTACCTCAGCCAGGTTCAGAGAGTTTCTCTAAGTCCACTGACTCCAAAGCCCATGGCCTCTTGCACACACCAGCATAGAAAATGTACATCTCCAAGCAGATAAATAGATCTGAATATCAACTTTCCTGCTTCTCTCCCAATTCTTAGCAAGAGCTGAGAACACAGACCCAAGTGAGGTCTGTGACTTCGACGACGTCATTAGTCTCACAAAACATACTGAGATCCACTTACAGTATGCTGTGAGGTATCATAAATAATTAAAAGAGAACTGCACATCTTAAAATAATGAGCTCCATATACTTGAACACGATGCAGCCTTGGCTTTCCACTGTTATTTTTTTTCCCAGTTCTCTCTGATGTGCACCCTGGTAGTCATTAGTCAGGAGCATCTGTGAGGTTTTCCTGTGTCATGAGATGTTAGCCCATTTTTCCTAGAGAATCCATATTATTTCATGGAGCTCTCTGAATTTGTACACTGTGATATTCATGACACTGTAACCAGCAATGGTTAGTGTCAGCATTCCTTCTCCTCCACTTCTTCTGATCTTGTCACTTTCCTTCCTTTGGGAAATTGCTCCCCAACACATACACTTCATGTGGTTCTGATGAGGCTCTCAGGCAAATTATGCCAATTCCTGGTCTAAACTTGGACTGTGTGACCCAGGCCTGGTATCTCAGGTATCCCCTCAGCCACTGTGACTGGCGCAGGGTGGGAGAAATGCCCTAAGTTAGGCCCACTTATAATTTTTTACATATGGCTGCCTCCCTCCCCCAGATCACATCCTCTGGCATTGTCACTCCCCCATCCCTGCCAGGGAGAGAAAGGCTGTACAAAAGAGTGTGGTCAACGCCTAGGGAGGAGCAGAGTTTAGAGACAGAGAAAAGCGGGGTCACTGGGTATACAGGAGACAGTAGGAGAGAGAAAATCCAGGTTAGATGATGCGAGCCCCCCAGAACATCTAAAGCCAACCCTTCCTCACAGACTATTCTGTCAAGTAAACCAATGTTTTCTGTGCTGGGTAAACAGACTTGAAGTGGCTCCTATCACCTCAGCTAACAAACATTGAACACATTATCTAACAGCAAATGGGACTTTACCACAGAAGTAAACAACAAAATGGCTAACTTGTGCTACAAGATTATTTCCCTGTGGGTGGCAGGTCCCGAGCATCTCCTGATGCCCCAGCCAGTGGCAGATGTGTTGAGGTAAACTGTGCCCCAAGACCAGCCCCTCATATGCAAACCCAACCCCACCCATGTTCCAACCCCCTCCTTCTTGCAGCTTTCCCCTTGCTTTTCCCTGTTGCTCTTGGCCACCCCGTGGCCATGCACCCTCTCCCAGCACACACACCCTTAGGGCCAAACTGCACTTACACATCTTCATCTGTTACTTTTCTATCTATTTTGCCAAAGGCAGCCCAGTACCAGGCACAGAAGATGATCATTAAAGCCTCACTGGCCCCAGTGGACTCAGCTGTGAGGGTTGTGTGGAGCCCAAGGTCAGGGAAGTACCCCGCCAACCCCCCCCCCCCATTCCCCATCTACAGAACACCTGTGCAAGAGAATGACATGGGCTCTGGAGCTGTCTGCTCCCATATTCACCAGCCCTTGGGATCTTGGGCAAGTCACTTACCCTCCCAAGTTTCATCTGTAAAGTAGGAACCATGACCACCATTTTACAGAGTTGTGGGGAGGACAAAAGATAATATATTCTAATCAGGCAGCCCAGCCCTCATGGGGATAGGAGGTGTTCAAAAAATGGCAGTAGTTCTTGCACTGCTGCCTTAACTAAAGATGGGCAGATGGTAGGTGGAAAGCTTATAGCCGCTGGAGAGGTGAGCTGTCCAGTACAGCTTGAGACAGGCAAGACTAGATGATGAGGTAGAAGCTGTTATTAGTCCTATACCTCTGCCCCCACCCAACACAGCCCACTTCTCCTTGTTTTCTGTTGCTTTCTAAGTGCCTCAAGGGTGTTCCAGGGTCTCCCAGCTCCAAAGGACATACCATCTGGGCCTTCATAGGCCTCCCTTCTCACTAGTAACCCCAACCAATTCTTGCCCCTTTCTCAGCTAGTCTAATGAATGAATGAGGCTCCTGTGGTCCCTATACCTAATGAAATCACGCTTCCTGAACCTGGCTGCATTTTAGTGGAGACCTTTCCAGTCACACCTGGAGGAGGGCATGGCAAACCACTCCAGTTTTTGTGCCTGGAGAATCCCCCTGGACAGAGGAGCCTGGCAGGCTGGAGTCCTTGGGGCTGCAAAGAGTTGGATACAACAGAGCAACTAAACCCTTGCAGTCAAAATGCACAAGTGCAGGTGTTCCCAACATGTCTGGTCACTTACAATACCTACTATTATTTCTCTTGTGGATAATATATTTTGAAATTTTATCTTCTCCCAAGCATATAGTTTATTTAGTAAAATTAATTTCACCACTTTATTAATTATGGGAATGGTTGCCATTCGGGCTTAACCCACCATGATACAGTCAATGGCACTGCATTGAGGAAGTTCATTTCAGGCCAAAAGGAAAGAAATTTGAGTTTGTAATTAGCCCGTCTTTGATGCGGCTGGGTTTTCTCAAATACTGAAAATAGTCTAAGAAGCTTCATCACAACCATTCTGAGAGGTATCCCTCCCTTAACCCCTGCCCCCCACCCAAGAAGCTGTTGCTTCTGGTACCAGCCCCGAGAGAGAGTGGGCCCGTCAGCCCCTCATGTCTCACCTCCTAGGTGGGCCTTCTGTTGACTGGTTCCAGCCTGGGGCTCTCCATCTGCCCCTCCTCATCTGAGCTAGATCTTACCTAAGTTTAGCTGGGCCTCAGAGTACAATGTAAATCGTGCAGAACGCTGCTTCTAGCTGTTCCACATACCTAAGCATTACTGCACATTCCTAATTGGCCTTAATTTGGCCATGAAATTCCTTAATTCTGATTATGTGTTTTCTTCCTACCCATAACATTCAAGGGGGGAAGAAGCCATTTTAAATAAGCATCCGTTCCTCTGTTCTTTTTTCCACTTCTGCCTTCAACTACCGCTACCCGCCTGCCTCACTGCTTCTGGAATGGAGAAGGCCCTGTAAGAGGATAAGAAACGAAGCATGTGGTAGAAGGCAACCTCCCAGCTGAAGTAGGCCTAGGAAGCCATTGCTCTAAATGGCTCTAAATGCCCCCTAGGATACCAGTCATAAGCCTGTGAAAAAAGCTTCAATTCTTTCCGGAAGGAATCTTTTTCGCTTGCCAGTGTCTGCTGATTAGGTGTTGTGTCTTCCTTGGTGGCTCAGACAGTAAAGCATCTGCCTACAATGCGGGAAACCCGGGTTTGATTCCTGAATGGGGAGGATCCCGTGGAGAAGGAGATGGCAACCCACTCCAGTACTCTTGCCTGGAAGATCCCATGGACGGAGGATCCTGGTAGGCTACAGTCCATGGGGTCGCAAAGAGTTGTACACGACAGAGAGATATAACTTTCAAGTTTCACCCTACCTTTATATTGTCTGTGAACCTCATAGAGTTGGTTTTCTATCCACACATTTTCCTGCTTAGGTAGGAAAACATGGCCTAAAAATGGCCTCCATTTTAGAAGTGTGGTACCAGAATTTTTGGCTGCCTATTGTTGACTCTCAGCAACCCCATCTTTTGGGGGTAATTTCCTTACCATCTAGGTGGAAAGTATGAGCAATCCTGCCTTCTATTATAGAACAGCCATGGAGCAACCCTTAAAAGAGGTCCTGCCAAGGTGGTGCCCCCCAGGATACCAGCCAACCAGGCAAGGACATGGGAAAGAGGAGGCGGAGGCATCAACACAGCAGTGGTCATGCTTCTTTCCACTCCCGGGCTCTCCAGAGTGCCTCTAGATCCTACCAGGCTGGGTTCACTACCTGCCCATCCATTCTGTGAGTCCCTGACTTCCTTCCAGTGAATTCCCCTTTTTACTTAAGATGATCTCAATTGGTTTCTGATGACTGCAGCCAAGATGCATAGCTCATTCTGGTACCAACCGCATTGTGAAGGACTCTTCCGACCAAGTAGATACAGCAGTATCTATTAGTGGTGGTTCTGCTGCCAATATTTCTGGCTCTGTGGCTCTGATGTTTATTGGAACTAAAAAGCTTTGTATTTTGGTATAATGAATTGGAATAAAATGGCTAAGAGAAAGATCAGCACAGTACTGGAGTAGAGAACAAACAATTCTAAAAAGGTCTAGTTGTGCAACTTATTTCTCAACATAGCATCTAAACGTAATCATAGCATTTGGGGACAGCTAAAGTGATTGATTTTGCAGAAAATATTTGTTGTTTAATTACAGGATCATATGGGTCTTTTGGCAACCAACAGATGCCAAAACAGACTTTAAGCACCATCTTGAGAAACTTGTGATTTGCTTAGTGTGCTTTTAATTTAAAGCATATGGCTTCACATTCAAGTGCAGTGTCCAAAACGAAGACATTAGTAATGAATCACCCTATTGGAGAAAACGCAGTGCTCCTGGACCAGGTCTTTGGTCTGTATACTCAAATGGTTCTATTTAGAGGCATAAACACGAAGCAGCTCTCCCTGTTTTCGCTGGATGTTCCTGGGGTGCATGGGACATCAAAGGACCACACGGACAACTTCCCCGGCAACGTCCAGCACTTGGCACCAGGGCCTGCCTCCATCTGAATAAACAGGGTGCAGCTTGGTCACTGAAAACTAGAAGGCCTAGAGAGACCATTTCTTTTGTGGTGGCTTTTCCTTTTTTAGTCTCTCAGCCTCCTAGCCTAGCCTGATACTTCATGGCACTTGGGGAGTTCAGCCATCCTATGTGGAAATTCAGAACTACAGCCCTTCTACCAAGAGTCGTGTTTGTGGCTGCAGGCTGAGAACCTGGATCCATTCAGACCACATGTGGTATCCCTGGTAATAAGAGATGGCCAGTGAGGAAATGACCAGAGTGTAGTAGTAAGAACATGGGCTCTGGTGTCAAATTTTAATCCCCTGGCCATTTTCTAGTTACGTGAACCCACGCAAGGCATTTCAGTTTCCCGAGTCTCGGTTTCCCAATCTGTAAAATGGGGGTAATAGTACCAATTTTCAGGAGTTGCTATGAGAATTAAATGAAATTACCTATGTCAGACCTAAGCTAAGCCTCTGGTACCTAGTAAGTCATAATCATATAATTAGCTATTATTGTAATTATTATTAAAGGGAGGGCCTGCTTCCTTTCACTTTTCACTTTCATACATTGATGAAGGAAATGGCAACCAACTCCAGTACTCTTGCCTGGAAAATCCATGGACGGAGAAGCCTGGTGGGCTGCAGTCCATGGGGTCGCTAAGAGTCGGACACGACTGAGCGACTTCACTTTTACTTTTTTGCATTGGAGAAGGAAATGGCAACCCACTCCAGTGTTCTTGCCTGGAGAATCCCAGGGATGGGGGAGCCTGGTGGGCTGCCGTCTATGGAGTCGCACAGAGTTGGACACGACTGAAGCGACTTAGAAGCAGCAGCAGCAGCAGCTTCCTCTCTGCCTCTAGTTTGTCAAGCCTTTGCTTAAATTCAGTACACTTTTAGTAAAGTGTCTTACTGCAGGCTGGGTTCTGTGTTTTAGATGCTTTCACATTCTTAGTGTGTTGTGTTGCTTGAAAAATAGATTTACTATTTCTCTGCTATTTTTTTCTGATCAGGAACATGACCCAGAAAGGATGTTTGCACACATCCTTTCTTCATTTTTATAAGACCTACCCCGTCTCCATCGTGTTCTTATTTATCCTGTCTCCTCACCAATCAGCAGAATGGACTATATCAAGCTAAGGTATATAATTCTGTTAACACTGGGAGCATCCTTTGGCCATACTCTGGGTAACTATGACTGCCTTTCCATCAAAGGAGAGGCATTTCAGGTTTATCCAGTGGGCTGTATTCCCTGAAGAGAGCTCTGAGTAGGAAATACCTTCCTTGCAAACATTTATGATAGACGTTTATACGTTATGCATAGTGATCTGTTGTTAAATATAAAAGTTGTGAATATTTTCCACTTTATTGTTTGTGTTTTATATATTTTCTCTTTTTTGTTTGCTCTTTCACTGTTAAAAGTTTTTTATGATTTTTTTTCTCATTTTAATGTAGTCAACTCTATATTTTCCTTAGAGTATCTGCCTTTGGTATAATACTTATAGAGTTCTTTCCCACCCCAATTATATATTCACCCATATCTTTTATCATTTTAAAGACTTCATTAACATTTAGATTTAATATAAATATCCTTAAAGTGTTTATTCTTAAACCATCTGGAATTTACCTAGCACAAATGATTAGGTTCATGAATCAACCATCATTGCTATCTTCTCTTCCTGGAGGTCTTGCCTTCCTGCCTTATAACAGCAATGGCTCATGAAAGGCACCAGAAAAAAAAAGCAAAAGCAGCCCATTCAATGTAAGCAACAGAAAACTCTAAAGACACTCACTTCCTTGTTTATATATTTTAATGATTTGTTGTGACATGCTTTAATGGTTTAGCCTTTTAATTGAGTTTTCTGCTGCATTTATAACAAAATTTTGAATGTAGAGTGAGTCAATGTTAATTAATGGGATTTGTCTCACTTCTCAGGGGTGCTGGGACAGAGAAAAAGGTTAAGATTCACTCTTAGGTCCTTTTCACATTTTGTTTCGTCTGTTCTCACTCTAGCCAAGGTTTTCATCACCTCAGCTTGGACTCCTGCTGTGTCCTTTTCCATTTTCCCTTTTCCCTCTCCTCTAATTCATTCTATTACACTACTACCAATTACAGTCAGCCCTCCCCTCTGTATCTGAGGACTGGTTGGACCCACAGATACAAGGGGCCATTTTATATAAGGGACTTGAGCATGCATGGATTTTGGTGTTCTTGGGGTATCCCAGAACCGATCACCCTCAGATGCTGAGGGACAGCTGTACTGTGTCGTGTTCCTGATCAGAAACCTCAGTGCCTCTCCAAGGCTCACAGGATAAAAGACAAAATCTTTAAGATGACTTCCAAACCTTCACAACTAAACCTTATTTTATGTGTTTTCAAACAAATGTCCAGCTCCCTAACCCCTGAAACACACCTTCCTAATCAGTGATGATACTAGGAGAGGGCATTTGAGCCCTTTACTTCCATAATACATTAATTTTGTTGTTTAGGTGCTATGTCTGTTTCCCACTCTTTTGCAACCCCATGGACAATAGCCTGCCAGGCTCTTCTGTCCATGGGGTTACTGGAGGAGCAAGAATACTGGAGTGGGTTGCCATTTCCTTCTCCAGAGGATCTCCCTGACCCAGGGATTGACCCCTCATCTCCTACACTGGCAGACGGAGTCTAAATTTTTTTATTTTTTAAAATTTTTATTTTGCATCAGACCATAGTTGATTAGGGTTTCCCTGGTGGCTCAGATGGTAAAGCGTCTGCCTGCAATGCAGGAGACCTGGGTTCGATCCCTGGGTTGGGAAGATTCCCCTGGAGAAGGAAATGGCAATCCACTCCAGTACTCTTGCCTGGAAAATCCCATGGATGGAGGAGACTGGTAGGCTACAGTCCATGGGGTCACTGGCTCAGAGGTTAAAGTGTCTGCCTGCAATGCAGGAGACCTGGGTTTGATCCCTGGGTCGGGAAGATTCCCCTGGAGAAGGAAATGGCAACCCACTCCAGTATTCTTGCCTGGAGAATCCCATGGACGGAGGAGCCTGGTGGGCTAAGTTCATGGGGTCGCACAGAGTCGGACATGACTGAGCGACTTCACTTCAGTTCATAGTCGATTAACAATGTTGTGTTAGTTTTAGGTGTACAGCAAAGTGATTCAGTTATACATATACATGCATATATTCTTTTTCAAATTCTTTTCCATTTAGATTATTATAGAATATTGAGCAGAGTTCCCTGTGCTATACAGTAGGTCCTTGTTGGTTATCTATTAGAAATATAGAAGTGTATACGTGTCAATCCCGAACTCTCAGACTGCTCCTCCCCCTCAACCAAAAGCAGCATTATTGTTTGAAGTTGAAAATACTAATTGTTCATGTAACATAAAGTGTGAAAGAAAGTATCTTTAGAAAACCTTGCCAAGTTGAAAAAATCTAGTAGCATGTTTATTATTCAAGAAAATAAAACACCATGTACTTGTTACATAAGCCATTTGATAGCCCATATACTGTTTCTTTACTCTAAAGGAGTGTTTTTCCTAAATGATTTAAAACTTCCATATTCATTCTTTCCTTAGTATTCCTATGACTTATGCTTATTATTTTTAAAGGCTAAAGCTGCTGACATCTCCAAACATCATAAATGAAAAAGTCACGAGGACACCAACTATCTTTCTTATCACAAAATATGAAATATCAGTTATTCCCAGTCTAATCTTCTTTGGGATTAGGGATAACAGCTATTTAATTAATCTGGGGCAAAGTTTTCTGTAATCACTTGACTTTTTTTTTTCTGGTTTTAAAATGCTAATAACCTATATCTTCATCAATAGAAACTTAACAAATGATGGTGCAACCATAAAAAATGTAATATTAGGAAGCCACAAAAAGTGAGTTGTATCCATATGTATTCTTATAGAACAGTCTCCATATTATATTGAAATATGAGAAAAGTCAAGGCACAGAGTGTAGAAATATGCTACATTTGAGGGGCTTGGGGGTTTGGGTTTTGCTCTAACAGCAGAAGTGACTGCTTTCTAATTGTATCTACATAGGCTATTTCACACAATACTGTAATGCCAGTGATTCCTCTGGAGCAAGGGGTAGGGGTCTGGAGAGGAATTAGTCATTCTGTCCTCTTTTGTGCTTGTCTGGTCCTATACCTAAAGTGTGTAAATTTTTCAATTAAAAATATTAATTAAACATTGTTTTGACTAAAATGTATAATGAAATTCTACTCTCATCTAATAACCCTTAAGCTAAGAGGAAACTGAACTGTACCAAGAGATACAGAATCCAGCTAGGTCAGCATTTTCCATAAATATAGGAAAAGAAAGTGGAGGAGGAGACTGTGCTTGAGGAACATGGTATTTCAGAGAGTGGCCGTGTATTGCAGATGTGCAGGGTTATAACTGGCTAGCTAGTTCTCAAGCCTACATTTCTGCTAATGGTAGAAAACAATCTGGTAGCTTCTAGGTATAAGCTCAATCATTTCCAGGGTTTTCCACAGTCTTTTTAAAACAAATACAGTTAATTCTGAACTCTCTTCCCTCACCCTTCTTCTCTGTTCCACTTCTTAGCCAATTGTTTTTGCTGTTTCAGATTTTGCAAATGTACTTTTTTTTTTTTAACCTTTTTACTGGAGTATAGTTGATTTACAGTGTTGTGTTAGTTTTTGCTATATAGCAAACTGAATCGGTTATATGCATACATAGATCCACTCCTTTTTATTTTCCCATGTAGGTCATACAGAGTACTGAGTAGAGTTCCCTGTGCTATACAGTAGGTCCTCGTTGTTTATCTATTTTATATATACCAGCGTGTATATGCACTGGCAACCCACTCCAGTACTCTTGCCTGGAAACTCCCATGGACAGAGGAGCCTGGTAGGCTGCAGTCCATGGGGTTGCAAAGAGTCGGACACGACTGAGCGACTTCCCTTTCACTTTCCACTTTCATGCATTGGAGAAGGAAATGGCAACCCACTTCAGTGTTCTTGCCTGGAGAATCCCAGGGACGGAGGAGCCTGATGGGCTGCCGTCTGTGGGGTTGCACAGAGTCGGACACGACTGAAGCAACTTAGCAGCAGCAGCAGCAGTGTGTATATGTCAATCCCAAATATTAAAACATCTTTGGTACCTATTGCCTTTATCTCCTCCCTTACAGAACTTCTTGGGTTCATCACTCCCCTGAAACACACTCCCAAGTCATTGGAACACCTCCGATTTGCTAGGTCCAGGGGAGCTTCTCTGTCCTTTTCCTATTTCTCTTCTCTCGGCCTTCATAAACCAGCCCCTTTCTTAGTGTCTGTGAAGGTTACTCTCCTGGCTTTCCCCCAGCCTCATGATTACTCTTTGATTTCCTACTAAAACCTCTAAATGCTGGGGTTCCTCAGGCATCCAATAATCATCTTTCTTCTTCATCTATATTTATTCCCCAAACCTAAAATCCCGCTGAGGTGTTGATGACTCTTCAGTTCCTATGTCCAGCCCAGATTGTTTCTCTGCGTTCCACACATGCTTCCCATTCAGCATGTCCACTCAGATGTTTCGTAGACATCCCATGCTTCACGTATCCAAAACCGAACCCCTGATTTCCTCATAGCCTCGGAAGCCTCTGTCTTCCCTGGGTGTTCCCTATTTCAGTACATGGCATACCGTCCATTCAAGGACCCAAGCCAGCAATCGGGAAGCCTCTCTTGATTGTGCCCTTTCCCTCACCTTCTACATCCAGTCCTTTAGCAAGTTCTGTTTTTGTTTTGACTTCAACGTTTCTTGATTTTGTCTCAACCTCTTCTTCACCACCACAGCCTCGTCCAAATAGCCATCACCTCTGACCTCCTCACTGGTCTTCTTACTTCCACACTTACTCCAGCCAGAGAAAATGATTTTCATTAAAGAAGTAAACTGTTGCATATCTTTTTTCTTCCCATTCTCCTTCAGTAGCTTCCCATTGGCTTCAAATTCAGATTCCCTCCACGGACATCAAAGCCTTGGATGATTTGTTTCATTTGAGATCATTTGCAATAATCTACCTGTTTAGAGTTGAACTCCACCACTAGAATGAATGGACTGTCCATGAAGACGGGGATCATGTCTGTCTTGCTCACCAATGCATCCCTAGGACCTGACACATGGAAGACGCTCAGTTGATCAGTGATATTGCTGTGGATTTAGGAATGCATATTTAAATTCCCACCATTTTCTGACTTTGCTATGATATTCCTCATAAAAAGAAAATAAAAGTAATAATTGTGCTCTTAATAAGCAATTACAGCTTAGAAGGAAAGCAGTCATGAATACAAATTTATATTACAATTTTTCTCAATTATAATAAGCTGAATCACATGAGATTGCTCTATTAGATCATTTATTACAACCAATGGCAATTTCATAAGATGCCAGCTAACAAATAGTTAAATGAAGTGTCTATCTCTAGTTTAAGATGTTGTGTCAGGATAGATTCGATTATGCTGCAGAAACAAACACCCTGCACATCTTAGTGGTTTACAACCACAAAGGCTCATTTCTCACTCATGCTGTACCACTGTGGCTTGGCTGTGGCTTTGCTTTGTGTCATCTTCACTCCGGGGCCCAGGCTACTGTAACAGTTTTCATCCAGATCATTGCTGGTAGAGATGGTGGCAGAAATTGAATGAACCACTTTCTAGCTTGTACCTAGAAATACACACATCCTTTTGTGTTTCATGGGCCTAAAAAACTCACATAACCATTCCTGAGTTCAACAGGGCAGGGATGTGAATCTTTCTGCTGGGAGAAGCACTTGAGGGGTAGCAATAGGAATATTTGGGATAAAAGTAACACCCTATGACAGTAATCCTGAGCAGCTACTGCTTTCACTTGATGTGCACGCACGTGTGCTCAGTCGTGTCTGACTCTGCGACTCCATGTACTGCAACCCGCCAGGTTCCTCTGTCCTTGGGATTTTCCAGGCAAGAACACTGGAGCAAGTTGCCATTTCCTTTCCCAGGGGATCTTCCCAACTCAGGGATCGAAACCTGCATCTCCTGAGTCTTCTGCATTGGCAGGCGGGTTCTTTACTGCTGAGCCACCAGGAAGCTGCTTTAAGTAGTAGGTACCTGAATTTCAGGTCTGTGTCCTAGTAGTACATAGGACTAGGTTTATGCCATTTAACCCATTTGTGAAAGCAATATTACTCAGAATATGTACCTTAGAGTTCTGACTTGTATTTAGCATTTTATAAGTAATAATGTAGGCTTGTTGTATATGGCAAGCTCTAGGTAAAGGCACAAAGCTCGTAGAAATCAGGAATTTCAGAGAGTGACAGAAATCTCTCTGCTTGCTGATTTGAAAGATTAGTGAAAGGGAAATAATGATTAGGGGTCACTGATTTTTATGTACTTTTAAAAACTTGTATACCATTAAAACAACCTATAGACAAAATCCAGGGATGTTTAAGAAGTTGCCTGAAATTTGGGGACTGGTTCATTTTTGGAGGCTTTCTATTCTGCTAAGTTAGTCTTGTGATATAGTTATAAGCATGATGTTGGTGAGGGAACAGAGTGTAGGGTTAATCTTTTGTCTTACTTGCTATGTACTTTCTCTTTATACAAGATATAAATATTTATAGTGTGTAAGTTCCACAGACTTCTCAGTACAGTTCACGGGCCTCAAAGTAACTGGTAAGCAACTAACAGAAGGTAAAACGATGGCACTTGGTAAGCATTGCTCAGACTTCCCAGTGAGATTAAATAAGATGGAAAGATCCAAAATTCACAAATGTTTCCATAAGTGATAAATAGCATTCCTCACAGGCTCCTCACCTTCTCTTCTCCAGAGCCAGTACTGCAGGTTCTTATTAATGTCTAAATGCCCTTTACATAGAAGCTCTTGGAAAGACATCACCCAGTAAAGGGAAGGAAAAAAAAACCATAACTTTTCTTATAGCCTCCATGTACTCTGAGCATCTTATTCGAGCCTGAAGTCCTTTCTCTATCATCCTCCCCTCCCCATGCTCCTAGCCTCTCTTGTGAAATTAACCATTGATCTGAAAGTCAGAGATGCAAATCCCAAGAAAACTGGAAGCATTCCAGGGCCCACAAATACGAAGTTAATTATCTAAGGAAAACTACAAGAAAGACTTTTGTTTTCCACCAAAATCTCCTCCCCAGGCTGTTAGTTATGTCGTACATGGGCCCGATCGATACATTAGCGCTTGAGAACCAAAGTCCCTTGGAATAAATTAATCTGTCAGGGAAAGAAATAAACAAAGAACAAATTAACATGTTTTAAGACATTGCTTAAATTTTCATAAATATAGACCTTGAGATGGGATGATGAGTTCCCTGGGGCCAGCTAATATTTGGTTGTAATTAAGAGTTACTCTTTCATGTTTTGTCTGATGTAGGTGGGAAATTGCCCACGTGCTTGCTGAGTTCCTTGCTCATGTTTCCTCATAAATGCCTCTGTTTACTTCATTAATAAGAAATGGATGCCTCACAAATTACACTGGCACATTTAGCTTGTTCCACCCCTAGCTAATATTAAAATTATGAAATGCTATACACACACACACACCATACATGATATTTCTTTGGGAACCTCCATGTATTAACTTTTTAGAGGCTCAGAAGGACCTAATGACCTAATCTGTGATGGACTACACCCATCTGAGAAACTTAGGCGTTCCTGAAAAAGGGACCCAGTGAGCTCCATATTGGGTGCAGTTTGGAGTGTCAATGCTGGTAATTAGCAGGAAGGACAATAACTATTTAGGTTACTTGTTTGTAAGAACTATGCAAGGACTCATATAGATCCAAGAACCAGAAACCCATCTCAAACTAGCTTACGCCACAAAGCACTTTATTAGGGTTTAAACAATGTCATTAGGCCTCTGTCTATGTTTCCCTCTCTCGGTGCTGCTCAGCCTTTCGGGATGTCACTTTCAACGTTAGTAAAATGGCCACTGCCAGCCCTGAGCCAATATCTACTAGGTAGAACTTGAGATCTCAAAGAGCAAAGGGCTCTTTCTCCTCCAGTGCCCTATCTCAGATCTCCTAGAGGAGCTCCAGCCCTGTGGCCTGTGTGCCCACCCATGAACTCGTTTCTGTAGGAGACACTCTTCCAGGCTCCCAGGCCTGGAACCAGACCTGGACCGTGTGTTCAGCCTGGTCTGGGGAAGAGGCAGAGGACGGGCAGGCAGCCACATCCACATTCCTGGAATATGTTGCCCACAGGAAAGATAAAACTCTTTTACCAGAGCAGAGGGGAGGAGATATTAAGGCGAACAACCAGTATCCACTTAGAAATTTTTATTTCCAATATATTCATCATGCTCTGTGGCTGAATGTAGCAAATTTTCAAAAGGGGAGGCTGACGCAGAGATCTCTGATTACACATGTCTAGGTTCTGTTGATGAAATTGACTGTCCTCTATCAGGTGGTCAGTACTGTTCTATAAGTTTTAAACAAAACTCCCAGTGGGTCTTGAAGAGCAGAAGTGAAGTACCTTTGGATATTCCTTTTCCAGCTATGGTAGTTCTCACAAATAAATTAAAATTGCTTTCCCTATACATGTGTAAATATTATTCTATTTCATAGAACATATTGATATTTACACTAAATATCCTGATACTTAATTATTACTAAATCATACCCAGGAAAAAGAAACAGGGTATAGTATTTTTTATCAGTTGAAAACTTTTTAGAAATATTTGTTTGAATAATTTCGTAACTCAGCCCTCTCAAGGATTTTGTATTTAGGTAGTAGATAGAATCTGAATTGCATATTTTGATGTGAGATGCTTGTTCCAATTATTAAGCAATTTATATATTGTGAGCCTCAAACATGTAATTCTCAGTATGTAGAGACAAAGCTGGAAATATACTCTTTAAAGCTTTGTTATCACAGAATAGGGACTAAAGTCTCTGGAGCAAGTAGTTATAGACCTTGGAGGTCAGAAAAATTCAGAGTCTATTTTATTGTTTGTGATTTTACTAACCTTCATGAGGATTTACAGATCAACCACAGTTAATAGCACAGTAAATTCATCAGCACTGCAAACCAACTATGTTCTGGAATGAATAGAATTAGAAGCTTAGCTCTGTTGGCAGTTAGATGATATATCACCTAATCTTTATGGAGCAGAAATTTGGCTGCTGTGTTTCAAAGTAACCTATGTAACATCACACAGAAGCAGGACATTTAACCCAAGATTGGGAAAACTTGTCTAAATAAAGATTCTATCAACAAGTCGTATGTGTTAAACAATTATGTTTTTGTTTCTTTGTTTGTTTTATCCTTTTAAAGAGCAAGGGCCAGAGTCACTTGGCAAAATGGAATATCCAACAACTAGCTCTTGGAATAATATCTATTGTGGCAAAACTTCACCAGTTGCACAAAATGGGAGCATTAAGCACAGGGGAGCCTAAGGGAACTCTGCAGATTGGAAATGGAATCAGTTGTTCAGTATTTCCTCTCTGAGGACTTCCTTCCTAGGGATGGGAGAGGACAAGGCCGAAGAGCGCAAAAGTCTTCTTCTATTGCCTTCAATAAAATAAAAGATGTCACGCTAAAGAGACAATAGTAATCTGTAGACAGATCTTTTGTGGAGTTTTAGTATGAGATTGGCAGTAAGTTTGTATCAAGTTTGGATGTTTTTACCAAACAATTTATTTGAAAGAACTTTCTCATATCCATTCCCAGGAACCCATAACCCTAATCAGTGCTCAGTTTCCATTGTTTAGAAGTCACGTTCACGTAGTCACACTTATATACCTAAGAAAACTTCCCATGGGAACTGTCCAAATCAGCATGAGCCCAGCTATAGAACTTTAAGCGTAGAATTCCTCCATGCCTTGAATCTACAATGTTCTGTCTCTGCAGATTTGTATATCTCCTTTTAAATAAGCTCTGTCCTGTGTGACTGGACCTTTGTACTTCTGACAGGATAGCCAATAATGGATATAAATTTGTCCAAAGTTTAGGATAGGATGACTAAAAATTATCCAAATCCCAACTCTCAGAATCTTGTGTTTCTATTGGCCTGCCAACCACCTTGATTTCTTCTCCAAATTATGTATATTGCCTGGATCAGCAGCCAGTGCCCTCTGACCCTCCACTCCACTCTGGTGACCCTAAATCTGAGAGACTACTGTGTCCTAGATCTTCCTTGTTTCTTTTCCCTTTCCCAGGCATCTATAAACTTGCCAAAAACTTCTTGAGGATGATTTTACCTACTATTCATTCTTAACAATTCCAGAAGAGTACATCCAACCGTGTAAAAACAAATACAACCCTGAGTCTGCTTGATTGCACTGGCTTCTTTGTTATCAGGGTTAAAGGTATACTGAAGACCAGTGTTAGAATCACACAATAATGAACTTGGGATGCAAATTCCTCTTGAAATTCAACTATAATATTAATGATTCTTACAAAGAGATTAGCAGCTTGTTCTAAATTAGTCTTGTAATATATCTTAGGGATCACGTTATAAGGCTTATCTATCTGTAAACCTACAACAATCTGTGACCAAAAGAAATACAATTCTGTATTGTAAACATTTGATTCTTTCTTATTTATAGATAAGGTGAAGTGGGAGGAGGGACCCAAAGTGAAAAAAAGAGAGAAAAGCAACTTAATGAATAATGTGACTGTCAGTGACCAGGTAGATGCAATTATGACATCTATGACTGCCTGTATTTGCTACCTCTTTGTACAGATTGCCTAAGAATGACCTTAAGAAGTGAGCTTGGCTTGTTTTTAAATTTTCATAGTGTCAAAAATTATAACTTGAATGATCAACTTGGAATATCCTAAGTAAAGCTGTCAGGTTTTCTCTTTTTTGTCACAGATTGGTTTATAATGCACAGACATACAGTTAAATGTGTTATTTGCTATGAAGTCTGCCCCTCACTCAGGCTTCGCAATGCCAGTACCTCATTATCCAGCACGGATGTTCTGATCACTACCCACTATCAAGCCATTAGATAGTCCTGGGCTGGCCCAGCCCCAGGTGCCAGCCACTGGTCCATTATGGCCAGGGATTGACCTGGAAATGTGGCTGTTTGGCCCCGCTCTCAAAAAGGAAGGACCCACTTGGAAAATAATATCACTGTTCATGTATCTTCAAGAAGGGGATCGCCACACAGTCTTTTTTTTTTTTTAAATCCAGCTTCGACAGCCTCTTTTCTTCCAGATGGTGCACGGAGCCAAGCCTGTCAGAGACCCTTAGTCTCCTGCTGCCTTTTAATGCTGGTCCTTGATTGCTAATGACCCCCAGCTGGACTGGCTCCTCAACCCATTTAACCCCTCCCTGCTGGGTCCCCGGCTCATGCAGGGTGAGAGGCAGTGAGAGCTGGAGGTGGGAAGGTGCCAAGTCATCCAGGAGCTCCGGCCCTTCCAGAGCTAGTGGCGCGTTTCCTCTCACCATCACACACGTCCAAGATCGCTCCAGTGGAGAGCTCCTGTTAACATGGTTCTCCCTACATTGTCACATCAATGCTACCAGGCTTCTGATTGCTAAAATTTCATTTGAATAAGCCAGGAAACACTGAAAGAGTGTTTCCTGTAGGTTCAAGAGTTGAAGACTTCTGATATGAATCCCCTGAAATATGTTAGTTTGGAAACTTAAAATTACACCAGAACGTGTCTTTTGGTCAAATTTAGTAATCACAACTACTCATATGTGTCAGTATACAAAATCACTCCAAAAGAAGCCTGAGGGAAGGTGATAATTTCCTTCTTAAGGCCTAAATCACTGTATAACCCAGGAGATACCCATTTCAGGTATGCTGATAATAGCTGTAAGTATTTACTTTGGTTAAACTTGGCTTGTTTTTTTCTGCAACATGTTGGAACATGCTTGTAGCTATACTGGTCAGGTGACTCAGAAAAGGGGGGTTTAAAGGGGAAGAAAGTTGATGATATTCATTTGTTGAGAGATCTTGAGTCCAGTGGAGAAACTCAAACTCAGGTCTTGTATGACCTGCTTATGACAAAATAACCTTCTATAAAAATAAAGGGAAGTAGAGAGCATGAGAGATCAGTATTTTGTTTATGAGTTCATACCACTAGGAACCATATGAGGTTTTTGTTAACCTCATATCAAACTGTAAGAAAACAAGCAAAAGAAATTAAGTAATTCTGTATGACCCTACAGAACTGAAGTCTGAACTCTTAATCTGAGCAGAGAACTGAGAGCTTTGAGTCTCACTATTTTTATAAATCTTTATATGTTTACTGGATAGTTGAATCAGATTTCATTTACAGTGTACCAAAGAATTTTTTTTCCAACATGAAGCACAAAATAGGAAAATAACCCAAATGTAATTATTTTCTATTTAACCTTGTCTCCCCCAGATACGTCCTATTTTATTGGGTTTTTGGAGATTAAAACTGAGAGAACGAGAGGAATCTATTTTTTCACCACTAATACTACATTGATTTCACTTTTGCATCTCATTAGTTTAATGCAAACAAAAATCATACCTGTGATTTCTTTTCCTCTGTTATTCACATTCTCTCTGTTTCCCACAGGTACACACATACCTGTCAGTCATTTGTGTGTATAATCTCCCTCAGACCAACTCATTCATACTAATGACTGCTCTCTCTATTTGTAAAAATAATGTAGAATTTATGAACCTGGGTGAGTGTTTGTACAGCTGTATGACATTAATCTGTAAATTGCAGGTTTTGCTCATGTCTGGGGAAAGACTAAGTGAGCTTAAAATGTGGTCTTTTAGTCCATCAGTAACCAAATGACCCAGAAAGGTGTTCAGATGAGGCCACCTTGTGCAGCATTGCATTTTAAATGACTGAATTGTGTTAGAATGAAGTTCTGGTGTAGTTATGGAGAATTTAACCCCCCGAATGTATTTTGATTGATCATCTTTAAATTCCATCAAGCCAGTAGGGTCAACAGCATTTATGTCCATTTTTCAGATGAGGTACTAAGAGGCCAAATGGCAGGAAGTCTGTAGTTACAGCATCTTAAAGTTGGCAAGGACCTTACAGAGCATCTCAGCTAATGGTTCTCAGCCTTTACCTGCTCTCACACTGGTTTCATGCAACAAACCTCCATCAGGTGCATCTTTCACTGTACACAGATGCTCACACACTGGGAAGGAGCGTGACCCCAGGGAGAACAGCTCAGAATCTCCAGGCAAGCCCACATCACCATCCTCTGTTGAAAAAAAAAAAAATCACTGTATTAGTCCAACTCCATTTTACAGATAAAACGTGGCGGCCCGAGGAGGTAGACAATTCACCCAGAACTTGAACTATGCCCAGGCCTTCTGACCCCAAGTCCAGTGCTGGTGTCAGTACAGCTGACTGGCCCTTTGCACACTCACAACAGAAACCGGAACCAGGTGCCCAATTTAGAGAGCCAGGCAGAGCTGGGGAGGAACAGCCCAGAATCCCCTGCCATGAGGAATCAAAGACCCCGTCACAATTAGTTTAGTAAAACCAGCACTATCTGGTGTCCCATATCCTCAAGCATTTAAAATGTCGTTCCAATCTTCAAAGACATTCTTCGTTCCATTTTTATCTGCTTTTACCCAGGACATTGTTTCCCAGCACCCGAGTAGTTCACTAGGTGATTTGCATCTCATTAGGAGCTCCAGAAATGACATCTCCCAGCCTGCTGCCTGGCACTGTGGGTCTGCTAAGCAGCAGATCCAGGTTGTGGATTTTTTTCATGTTGACATTTTTGAAAAAGCTGAATTAATGCTGTTTACCCACTGGACACAGTTTGGGTGGCCATTTTCGCCTTAATTCCTGTCCCCCTACAGGACCAAAGTTATAGAACAGAAGAAGTGGGTCATCCCCACATGAAGACACCTGGCTGGAAAGGAATGCTGTGAGACCTCAAAATAAGCAGTTTAAAAACTCCTAAAAGCAGAGAGATGGGACATGTTATAAGCATTCTGACCACTATGCAAAGTAAAAGAAAAAGAAGGAAAAGTAACACAACCCACTGGAATCTGTATAATTGATTCTAAGCTTGTACCTTTTAAACATTTTTGACCAGTTTCAAGCCTCCTAACACCTCAGAGATTTTTGCCTTGCATTTGTTTTGCTTTAAAGGAAGTCTTAGTAGGTTCAAATGGCTTTTCAGCTTTGTCACACATTCATATAGAAACTTCCAGAAGAGTACTGAGCAGCATTGTACTTCTGGAAACCAGATATAATGTTTCCATGATCAGCAAAACTTTTCTTTTGGAATAAGAGAAGTGATTTTCCCAGTGTCCAGGGAAATCAATGTCTGCTTTGGGCTCAAGCCATTGGATGCAGCTTCCAGGGCAAAGAAAATGCTTGGTCACGTTGAGGGCCCTATTGGAGATGCTTCCCCTTCCCAGAATTTCTTCTATCCTTGCAAAACCTCTCATCCTGGGCTGACTTTCAAGATGGCAGCTAACAAGTCCACAAAATCAACCTAAGCTCTTAGGAAAGAGTTAAATCTCTGGTCTTTTCCAATCCTGGCTACAAATTAAAATCATCTGAAAGGGGGAGGGGCATTTTTAAAATAGTAACAATTCCAGAGACCTAATCCTAACCAACTGAATTAGGATTTCCAGGGGTGAGGCTGAGGCATTAGTGCTTTTCAAAAGGTCTTTAGGTGATACTAATGTATAAACAAGGCAGAGAACCACTTTCATGTACCAAAAATTATGGCAGCCCCTTAAGCGTACCCGCTCCGCCTCCGCTGCCATGCTTTCTCTTTCCGTGTTATATGCCATCCTCACTGCAGCCTTACCTGCATGATCATCATCAGCAAGTTCAGACCTGTAACAAGTCCTAGAGCTGGGATTCGTACTTAGGTTTTTCTGACTCCCCTGCCTTTTTTCTTCTGCAACATTCATGTTTCTTAAAGCGTGGGATGTAGATCTCTGATAGTTTGCACGTTGATTTTAGATGGTGTGTGGCTATGACCTTAAATAACATTGAATTGTGTAAAAGAAAGTTATTCCTTTTACAATTCTCACTTTAAGTTCTTCAGATTAAGGAGAAAGTCTTAGTGGTATTAGTATGTCTTAAATTCTTCTCACCTGTCTTTTTAACAAAACTTTAAGAAGCCCAGAACATTCTGTGGGAAATAGAATCTAGCTCAGGTGTAATAATGTTGTTTTATTCTCACTGAATTTACTTTGTGATTTTCTTCTATTTATGGCAAATAACACTTACAATAGTGAGTTTCCACTTACAATAGTGAGTAAAGCTTCATTTTAAAAGAAGTGTATTTAAGTTAAAAAAAGAAATTAAGTTGATTTTTAAAATATTGAAGAACAGTACAGGTGTCTTGAATATAGCAAAAAAAAAAGTTTATGTGGCAGCTCAATGACGGAAGTTTGAAAAATACTTTCCTGCAACATGGCAATTTTAAAAATAGGCATCTCCGCACCTGTTAGCCAATGGGAACTTTCATCTACCATTTGATTACACCAGACAGGCAACTGGTTTCTCAGGGTCCATGGTTCCAAAGTCCAACTGGTTCCTCAAAGGTCCAGCCAGGACCTTTGAACTTTGTTGCTGCTACCAGCTCAAGAGGAATCCTGAAACACAGGTGACTGATAACCATGGACAGCAGGAAAGGGCAGGCATTCACCCTCTCAAGTAGTTAATGAAATGCAGATCAAAACAAATGATACGCCATTTTTTTCACCTATTGAATTGTCAGGCTTTTTCTTCAAGATGCTGGTCCATGATACTGAAAGCCTTCAGAAACAAGTCATCTCAGGTACAGGTGACAGAAGTGTATTTTGCTACGTACTTCCTAGAAGGCAATTGGAAATAAAATTTGTAAATTTTAAAAATATATATAATCTGTGGCCAATAATTCCACTTCTAGGGACTTATCCTAAGAAAATAATGTGAATTGTCAAAGCTCAAACTATGAGTATGTTCCCCGCAGCATTGCTTATTATTGAAAAACATTGCAAGCAACTTCTGTGCCCAAAACAAGAAATTGTATAAGTTAATTATAGTTCATTCATAAAAAGAAATAGCATGCAACTTTAGAATTGATGCCATTTAGATAAATCTGGAAGACAGATAAGAAATATGTTCCAACATTTACTGCTATTATGGCAATGGGATCAGGGTTTTTTGTTGTTTTGTTTTGTTTTCATTGCTTAACTTCTTTGAACATCATGTTCATTCATTACTTTAAAAATGTAACTCAAAGTATGATACTATTTTTAAATTAGGCTAAATAATGGAAAAATATTTATGACTTTACTGTTAAGTATGAGGAAAAGTAGTAACAAAGTATATGAATGACTAATTTTTTTTTAAAAAGTGAATATATATTCCTAGAAAAAATATTGAAATGATTTTAAGAAAAAATTACACATGAATCTTGTTTGTTAAAGGCCATTTTCATCTTCCTTGTTGGCAGACTAAGGTTCCCTAGAGGTATCCTAGGATAAGAAAGTCCTTGGCAATATCCCAATTGACAGAAACAAAGAGTGGACCACAGAAATGGAACAGGCCTTAACAAGAATAATGAATAGTCACCATTCATTCATTATTTGGTGAGTGTATGCCAAGCCCTGAGCTATGAAATAGTTTCAGGAGAAGTTATTACCACTTCCCTAACTAATAAGGAGAAAATTCCACACAGACAATTTAAAACTGCACCATCTTCCACAGGCACTAATGTAACTCAGGGGTGTTTTCTTTGTAGCAATTTTGCAATTTTGAAGAAGATTGTTCATGACATAACATGGCAACTGGGAAAATTTGTAGCTTTCCTTTCATCTTAGAAAGGAAGATCTGAATTACATGCACCCCAGGAGAAAATCTCTCTTTCTGGTTGTGTGTGTGTGTGTTTTACAAAAACCTACTGAATTCCTTAGTCTTCCCTGAAGTTAGATGTAGTAAGCTGAAAACTTGTCAGAATGTCTCAGTTAAAGAACAAGCATCAAAATACAGGCCATGACCTAGGCCATGGGGTTCGAATCAAAAGACCTGAGTCCAAGCCCAGGTTCTGAGCAGAGGCCAGCAGAGGGGCCCAAGCTCCCTGACCTTCAGAACCCCTAGACATAAGAGCAGGGAGCTGAACCACAGAGATTATCATCCTCCATATCATGACTTAAAATGGAACATTTGAACTTCCAAGGCATGATTTCTCCCCTTTGACTCCCTATCCAGTATGTATGGATATGAGAGTTGACCCATAAAGAAGTATCCAGTACGTATGTAGCCAGTACATACATACTGGATACTTACTGTACATACATACTTACTGTATTCAGTATGTATGGATGTGAGAGTTGGACCATAAAGAAGGCTGAGTCCCAAAGAATTGAAGCTTTTGACCTGTGGTGTTGGAGAAGACTCTCTTTTTTATTTATTTATTCATGTATTTATTTTAATTGGAGGCTAATTACTTTACAATATTGTAGTGGTTTTTGCCATACATTGACATGAATCAGCCATGGTGTACATGTCCCCCATCCTGAAACCCCCTCCCACCTCCCTCCCCATCCCATCCCTCAGGGTCATCCTAGTGCACCGGCCCTGAGCACCCTGTCTCATGCATCGAACTTGGACCGATGATCTATTTCACATATGATAATATACATATTTCAATGCTGTTCTCTCAAATCATTCCACCCTCGCCTTCTCCCACGTGGAGAAGACTCTTGAGAGTCCCTTGGGCTGCACGGAGATCCAACCTGTCAATCCTAAAGGAAATCAGTCCTGAATATTCATTGGAAGGACTGATGCTGAAGCTGAAACTCCAATACTCTGGCCACCTGATGTGAAGAGCCAACTCATTGGAAGAGACCTTGATGCTGGGAAAGATTGAAGGCCGGAGGAGAAGGGAGTGACAGAGGACGAGATGGTTGTATGGCATCAGCGACTCAGTGATGAGTTTGAGCAAGCTCCAGGAGATGGTGAAGGACAGGGAAGCCTGGCATGCTGCAGTCTATGGGGTTGCAAAGAGTCAGACATGACTGAGCAACTGAACAACAACTCCTTATAAGACTCTGAGCTTCTCTGACATAGCCCATGTCCAACAGCATATCAGGAGCCAGTGGTTTACAACACACTGGTTGGTTACCTGAAATTCAAATCTAGACAAATATTTTTTTTTCTTTTCCTAAGTCTGGCAACCCTAATTCCACAGACTTCATAATTATACAATTCTCTATAGACTGCATTCTTTTTTTTTTTTTTTGGCTGTGCCCGAGCAGCACGAGAAATCCTAGTTCCCCAAGCAGGGATCGAACCCATGCCCCCTGCAGTGGGAGTGAGGAATCTTAACCACTGAATCACCACCAGAGAAGTCCCCACAGACTGTGTTTTTAAAGTAGTACAAATCATTGAACACGTTATGCCAATGTGGTTCCTATTGGTCTAGTACCATGGCTGTCAACCATGCTGCACATTAGAACCATCTAAGGAAATTAAATCTGTCTATCTATCCATCTGGTCTTCCCTGGTGACTCAGCAGCAAAGAATCCATCTGCAATGCAGGAGAGACAGGTTCTATCCCTGGGTCAGGAAGATTTCCCCTAGAGAAGAAAATGGCAACCCACTTCAGTATTGGCTCAGACAGTAAAGCATCTGCCTACAAAACTGGAGACCTGGGTTCAATCCCCAGGTTGGGAAGAGCTCCTGGAGAGGGAAATGGCAACCCACTCCAGTATTCTTGCCTGGAAAATCCCATGGACAGAGGAGCCTGGGAGGCTACAGTCCATGGGTTCACAAAGAGTCTGACACAACTGAGCGACTTCACTTCACTTCACTTCAGTATTTTCACCTGGGAAATCTCATGGACAGAGGAGCCTGGTAGGCTACAGTCCATGGGGTCCCAAGAGTCAAACTCAACTTAGTGACTAAACTACCACCAGCACCATCTATCTGTCTGTCTGTCTGTCTGTCTGTCTATCTACCTGTATCTATACGTATCTATATACAGATATGGGGCTTGACTGGTGGCTCAGTGAACAATCTGCCTGCAACGCAGGAGACCCAGGTTTGATGCCTGGGTTGTGAACATCCCTTGGAGGAGGGCATGGCAACCCACTCCAGTATTCTTGCCTGGAGAATTCATGGACAGAGGAGCCTGGTGGGCTATAGTCCATGAATGTGTAGTAGGTCCTGATCTGGGCATTGGTAATTTTTTAATTTATTTTTTAATTGGAGGAAAATCGCTTTACAATGTTGTGTTTGTTTCTGCTGTACAACAACTCAAATCAGCCATCATTATACATATATCCCCTTCCTCTTGAGCCTCCCTCCCCTCCTTCCATCCCACCCCTCTAGGTCACCACAGAACACCAAGCTGGGCTCTCTGCATTATATATGGACACTGGTACTTTTAAAAGCTGAACATCTGCTTTAGTGTGAAGAAAATGACCCTAAATAGAATGTATCTCATAACCTCATATAGGATTTGCCATCTGTAAATCCAAATTCTGTTTGCTTCAAGAGGATGTTTTACTTGGCAAGCAAGCCTGGAAATGCCTCATCCACAAAATGGCAATCAAACCAGCAGTCCTACTGCTCTGAAAGTATCCATGTCTGCTGAGGCCCTCAAGGAGGGTGCAAAAGTCTGGCTTTCCCTGGAACTCTGCTCCCTGCCTGCCCACTCCTCAAGACTTGGAATCCGTACTGTCCCACCAAGCCAGAGAATATTCAGGCTGCATGACCCATCCTGCCATCCCTGTGGTTGTCTTTCCCTTGCTGTAACCATGCTAGGAAATTTACCAGAACTGGGACATCCAGATTAGGTGATAAAAAGGGAGACAGTCTTAGGGTCAATGTTTGGGAAGAGCATTTGTAGCCAAAACAGCTCTAGCTCAGCAAGTCAAATAGAACAGAGGAAGTCCTTGTTTATCTCTGAGATGCTAGGAGAAAAACAAAAAGCCTCATTTGTGACTTAAAATTGTGTTTGAATTAGGGTTGCCAGATTTAGAGGAGAAAATAGGACACCTGGCTAGATTTGAATTTCAGATAAATAATCAATCACTTTTTAGTATATGTCCTGAATATTGCACAGGATATACTTACACTCACAATGGCACCCCACTCCAGTACTCTTGCCTGGAAAATCCCATGGACGGAGGAGCCTGGTAGGCTGCAGTCCACGGGGTCGCTAAGAGTTTACGACTGAGCGACTTCACTTTCACTTTTCACTTTCATGCACTGGAGAAGGAAATGGTAACCCACTCCAGTGTTCTTGCCTGGAGAATCCCAGGGACGGAGGAGCCTGGTGGGCTGCCGTCTATGGGGTCGCACAGAGTCGGACACGACTGAGTGACTGAACTGTACTTACACTCAAAAGGTATCAGTTGCTTATCTGAAATTCAAATGTAAGCAGGTACCCTGTATTTGATCTAGCCACTCTAGTTAGAATATACCTGCATGTTCAGTAAAGAAAATTGAAATATTAAATTCCCAAGCAAGTCATTTAAAGTTACAGAACAAAGCCATCAACTGAATTCAGCCATTTGTTTCTCACCACAGGCTTGAACAATTGTGCAGTCATGCCATGTAATGACTTGGAATTAAGGAATAAGGAGTTCAGTTCAGTTCAGCCACTCAGTCGTGTCCAACTCTTTGTGACCCCATGAACTGCAGCATGGACTATGACCCCATGGACTCCAGGCCTCCCTCTCCATCACCAACTCCTGGAGTTTACTCAAACTCATGTCCATTGAGTCGGTGATGCCATTCAACCATCTCATCCCCAGTTGCCCCCTTCCCCTCCTGCCTTCGATCTTTCCCAGCATCAGGGTCTTTTCAAATGAGTCAGTTCTTTGCATCAGGTGGCCAAAGTATTGGAGTTTCAGCTTCAACATCAGTCCTTCCAGTGAATAGTCAGGACTGATTTCCCTTAGGATGGACTGGTTAGATCTTGCAGTCCAAGGGACTCTCAAGAGTCTTCTCCAGCACCACAGTTCAAAAGCATCAATTCTTCTGCACTCAGCTTTCTTTATAGTCCAACTCTCACATCTATATATGCTGCTGCTGCTGCTGCCAAATTGATTCAGTCATGTCCAACTCTGTGTGACCCGTAGACTGCAGCCCACCAGGCTCTGCTGTCCCTGGGATTCTCCAGGCAAGAACACTGGAGTAGGTTGCCATTTCCTTCTCCAGTGCATGAAAGTGAAAAGTGAAAGTGAAGTTGCTCAGTCATGTCCGACTCTTCACGACCCCATGGACTTCAGCCTAACAGGTTCCTCCATCCATGGGATTTTCCAGGCAAGAGTACTGGAGTGGGTTGCTACCTTCTCTGCATCCATACATGACTACTGGAAAACCATAGCTTTGACTAGATGGACCTTTGTCGGCAAAGTAATGTCTCTGCTTTTTAATATGCTGTCTAGGTTGGTCATAACTTTTCCTCCAAGGAGCAAGCATCTTTTAGTTTCATGGCTGCAGTCAACATCTGCCGTGATTTTGGAGACCCAAAAAATAGTTTGCCACTGTTTCCCCATCTGTTTGCCATGAAGAGATGGGACCAGATGCCATGATCTTAGTTTTCTGAATGTTGAGTTTGAAGCCAACTTTTTCACTCTCCTCTTTCACTTTCATCAAGAGGCTTTTCAGTTCCTCTTCACTTTCTGCCATAAGGGTGGTGTCATCTGCATATCTGAGGTTATTGATATTTCTCCCGGCAATCTTGATTCCAGCTTGTGCTTCATCCAGCCCAGCATTTCTCATGATGTACTCTGCATATAAGTTAAATAAGCAAGGTGACAATATACAGCCTTGATGTACTTCTTTCCCTATTTGGAACCAATCTGTTGTTCCATGTCCAGTTCTAACTGTTGCTTCTTGACCTGCATACACATTTCTCAAGAGTCAGGTCAGGTGGTCTGGTGTTCCCATCTCTTTCAGAATTTTCCAGTTTGTGGTGATTCACACAGTCAAAGGCTTTGGCATAGTCAATAACGCAGAAGTAGATGTTTTTCTGGAACTCTCTTGCTTTTTCAATGATCCAAAGGATGTTGGCAATTTGATCTCTGGTTCCTCTGCCCTTTCTAAAACCAGCTTGAACATCTGGAAGTCCATGGTTCACGTACAATAAGGAGTATTCCCTAAATCAGACATGACTTAGCATTTCCTGGTGCTATTGAAACTCCCTCCATATTTCTTGCATTTTCTGACAGATTTATATCCAGTTTATTATAGAGTTCTGTGACAACTCAGAAGAGAAGGGTGTGTTCAAGATCTCAAAAATGAAATCGAAAAGGTGCAGGGGGAAAAAATGTACAGAGATTCTTGAAAAGGAAAGAGACCTATGTTAAATGCAAACCGGTATTCATGATATAATATACTTTTAAAAAGCACAGTAGATAGGTGGCACCCAGAGTACGGGCTTCCCGGGTGGTGCTAGTGGTAAAGAACCCACATGCCAGTGTAGGAGCTGCAAGAGACACGGGTTCAATCTCTGGGTCAGGGAGGTGTCCCCTGGAGGAGGGCATGGCAACCCACTCCCGTATTCTTGCCTGGAAAATTCTATACAGAGTAGCCGGGCTGGCTAAAGTCCATGGGGCCACAAAGCACAGGACATGACTGAGCATGTACACACAAACAAAACCAAAGTATTACAAACTGAAGTTTGGCTTGGCTTACAAGTATTTATGTGAGGCAGAAGTTGGCTACTTACAGAATATGAACTTCATTGTCTCCAAAGTAAATAACTCCTATTCTAATGTATGTCTTCAAACTCAAATTGCCCAGTTTATCTACATAAACTAGTCAAATGAACTAGGAAATTGCCAGATAATCCTGTTGCTTTGTATCTCTTATGGGCAAATTGATTGGCTCAAAGGCTAAAAGACAGGGATTCGTGCATCCACTCTGCCACTTACAGACTTAGTCTTTCTCACTTGTAATTTCTTTATATACTGAAAGAAACAATAATTTTTGTTCTACATGCCCCATTATTTTTTTTTTTAATTTTTAAGGAAAAAAATCTTGACAAACTTCTCAAAGTGCATACATACATAGATTTAATCAGTGTACCATATGCTATTTTGTGTTTTGTGTCTTTTTCTTAATTTTGAATTTTCATGTATCAGTATCATAGCCATTTTTATCCTCATTGGTGCTTTCATGACATGACGTCATATTTATATCTCAGCGGTAATTTCTCCCCAATTATTAAATATTTATTATGATTCTAGCTTTTTTCTGTTGAAGAAAGTGTTACATCCATCTTCATACAAGTGGTCTTTTTGTTCTCTTTCAGTTTACTTTGTTGGAACATGGTCCTTGAAACAAGTTGCTTAGCTTTTGTTATCTATTGTCAAGTCACTTCAGGAGAGGGGAAGCCTATAGACTCATCTGTGTATCCAGGGCCACTGCCACATTGTCTTTTGACCTTTCAATTTATTCTAATAGAAAGTCAGTAGTAATTGTTTTAACTGAAGCTCTTTGTCAAGGTGGCTGAATATTTTTTCAGTATCTCATTTCATAATTGTATTTCAACATATATAAATATATGTTAGCTCAGTTGGTACAGAATCTGCCTGCAATGCAGGAACCCAGGTTCAACTCCTGGGTCAGGAAGATACCCTGGAGAAAGAAATGGCAACCCACTCCAGTATTCTTGCCTGGAGAATTCCATGGACAAAGGAGCCTGGCGGACTACAGTCTATGGGGTCACAAGCGTCAGACATGACTGAGTGCCTAAACCACCACCACCATCTTTGTCCTTCCTCAGCCTTTCCACATTATGTATAATATCGTGTCTCTATATTTTAATTTGTTTTTAATCTTTCTGTTGCGCTTTCTTTCATCTTAAGGTTTTGTTAATGTTCATCATATAGAATATTTTACTTTAATATAATTGAACCCATCCTTGTCCCTATTATCTTCTTCCACAGTTAAGATAGGTAGTCTATTTCATTTCCTTCCACAGTTTTCATGGGGCTATTTAAAATGTTTAACTATATAACATCTGGAATTTATTGTGGCCTGTGAGAATCAAGAACTGTATTGAGAAAAGTAAAAGATATAGAATTTAAAAAGAACTAATTTGAGATCAGCAGCAATAGCTATGGCCTTAGGCAGGTCACTAACCTCTTAAGGCACGGTGTCCTCTACTAGACTGAAGGCAAGGACCTTGTCTTATTTCTCTTTGTCTTCCCCACGTTATCAAGCAAACTACCTCACATATAGAATATGATTTGTAAGCTCTGTATTTAAGTGATATTTTTGCACACTGCTGTCCAGTTGTTGTAACAGCAGTAATTGAATTTGTTTCTCAATTTAGTTGGCTGCTTGTGATTGACCATATATCACTAATACTCAATTTTGTTCCAATAGCAAAATACCTGTTCCAGTGTTTTGAAAAACATCATAAAATATGGAGGTATTAAAGTTAAAATAATAAAAATTAAAATTTGATGCTAAATCAGACATCAACTTATGCTAGATTCTAGTATGGTATCAGATATTAATATTTTGTTTTAATTTATGGGAAATTTTAAAAAGAGAAAATTCAATGCAATAACTGATTCTTTATAAGGATCGGGAAAAGAACACCCACCCATGGTACAGCAAGTTCATCAGGAGCAAAAATTGAGAACCACATCTTGTATTAAGCATTTCTAGTGGAGAATATAAATAAAGGCTTCTGATCAATTGTAATCTTTACATAAAGAACAACTGAACTGGGCTGAACTTCAGCTGAATCTCAAAACTATTTAAGATCAGTCTTTTGAGGTGCTAGGGTTGGAATTTCTGTAATAGTAGAAAGTCTAAAAGAGAATAGATGTCAGATCTTCAGTACATGCTTAAAACAAGCAACCTTAACTCTAAACACTTGTGTTCATTAATCTATAAATCTGAAGGTATAATGTAAAAGCCTCACAACCTCAGGTTCTACCATATTACAAAATATGGACTTTGCAAAGCATATGGAGGTAGGTGTGTTGGAACTATCAGAAAGTACCCATTTCAGTTCTGGATTCCTTATAGTCTGAGGTTGCTGCTAGTACAAGAGGCTGGAGTCCTGTTCTCTGCACAGCTCCTGAAGAAGTGGATGGGGATGTCTGTCCAGGCTACTGGAATCCTCTGCAAGCACCATCATTCTGCTGTGCTAATTAATATTTTTTCATGGAGCTTACTTTTATGCAGACCTTTGACTTTTTAAAAGAATTTTGTATTAAGACAACATGATATAGTTTTTTAACTGCTAGAATAGGAGGTAGGAGATCTAGGGTTGGGTCTCTACTCTGCCACTTAAACTGGAGTGAGTCATTCCGCATTTATGGGCCTCGGTTTCCTTTTGTGAAAAAATGGGTATTTAGAACAGACAGTTCCTAAAGCCCTGTGTGGTTCTAATAGTCATGTTCAAACATAGATGTGTTCCAGTTAAAAAAAAATGCAAAACTTCATATTTAGGAAACTGATAATTTGCTCTTCATAATGGTCTTTGCTGAGTCATTCTTCACTTAGAAAATTCCCCTAGAATTTCCTTGTAGAGTAAGAATCTCTAATAAAATCAAACTGTGATTCCAAGTGCAAATCATTCTCATAATTAGTTTATGGTATACATATCCTTGGTTGAGGAAAGTGATATCTCTTCTCTAGACCATGACACTCATGAGCAGTATTTTATGGCAGCTGTGTGTGTGTGTGTGTGTGTGTGTGTGTGTTTGTGTCTGTGTGTGTGTTGGCAAGAAGTTAGAACTGCTGAATTCTGATTCAGATATAGTACAAAAGGATAGCAGGTTTCACAGAAAGCACCTGCTTGGAAGAGAAATAAGTCATGACTTCGTTGTACACGTGGCTTCTTAATCTCCAGTGCACCCTTGGTCCAGGGTTCTGAAATCAGGACTAAGACAGAGAGGCTGCTCTGTGAAATCAAGCAATCATCCTTTCCCCTTCTCCTTTACACTACCTCCAGGGACTGCATGGATCAGTGGCATTGTTCAAAGCATTTCAGAAAATACTAGCTGAAGCCACTTTGCCTCCAAAATGTATCCCACCAAAAGGTTTGTTTCTCATCTACCCAGCAATGTGTGTTCTCCAGATGTCTTTGAACTCTCACTGTAGGACGTGGTACAAACTGCCCCAGATTGCCTTCATTGCCTTAACTATCTCACCAAGAGGGCATTCTCTACTCTACAAAGGCTGACCACCAGCCTCTACTTCACCAGCATGGGCAAACCAACTTGCCTTCTGTCACTGTTGACTGCTGACTCAGATAGGAAAGATGAAGGCAAAGTCCCTGATAGCTGCCCTTGTTTACACTTAGCAGTCCGTGTGTGTGTGTGTGTGTGTGTGTGTGTGTGGCGTATTTCTCCTGATATTAGCAAAGCTCTAACTTGCCTGTTAAAATAGGACAGGGTTTCTGCTAAATGCATTTATGTGATGAGCAATTTTACACTTCATTTTCCCAATACCTCAGATAGTTGACAGAAAAGTTCTGCTATCCTGTTGCAGATTCAGAAAATGGTCTTGCACAGAAGCAGCGAACACCTCGCCGAAGATGTCAGGAGCCCAAAATGTTGAGTAGCCCTGAGGACACCATGTACTATAACCAGTTAAATGTGAGTTCAAAGTGGCCATAAAGCGGTTTCACTGGCTTTGTTTCCAGTTAATAATTCTGTTATTAATACCTGTTCCAGCCCCTCCAGCCCCACCCCCACTCTCTTATACTCTCGTCTTGAACATGTGCTTAGGCTCTTTATCTGTTGCTTTCATGTCAGGATGTCTGCCTTCACGGTGAATAATTGATGTGGTTTATCAAAGACGAGCAAGATGCATGCTTCATCAGGCTCACTTGAGCCCTTTGATCAAAAAAATTATGCTGTGACTTCTGATATTATCAGCATCTGCTTGCATTCAACACAAAATCACTTTGAATTAAAAATTAACGACTTGCTGCTTTGCTTTGACTGTGTGTTCTTGGCCCTCTCCACAGGGAACTCTAGAATATCAAGGGAGCAAGAGGAAGCCAAGAAAACTTGGGTAAATATCTGTCTTCTTAGTTCTAAGCAACTGTAAACAGACGGGGTCCTTTGTGATATTCAGAAAATGCAAAACTTTCTAGAGAGGCTTCTAAAAATATGCAGTGGGGATATCATCACTATTATTGACATTGGAAACTACTTTTCACAGTAGCAAGTATACAAAACTTGAATCTATTCTGTCTGAAAAGACTGAAATTGCCACCAAAAGGTAAATGTTTCTCATAATTATCCCAGGGAATTATACTGTCTTTATAATTCAAGACATGTATTGGGCTATATAAAACTCTCCCACAATCAGAGCACCCCAGTTGTGCAAATACTCCTTCCTCCACATTCCTCTACTCCTGAGCCTTAAAGGTACACAGAGGAAATTTTCTCCCAATGATTAGCCAGGGGACACTACAGAGTTTGTGGCTGATGTGACTGTTAGCGTCTCTATTGAGAATAGCAATGAGATAGGTAATTGGTAGTAGTTTGAGAGCTAAAGATGGTCAGGAGGGGAACTTTCTCATCTAGAGGGAACCAGACAAGTTAATTCACAAAAATCAAACTGCAATATGATCACAACTTCCAGACACCACTAAATCTGGCCCGTTATTAGTGTGTCACCCAGATGTGAAAGGCTTTGTGAATCAGACCCCAGTTTCCATGCGGGGAGGCCCTGAGCTACACTAAGCTCTGCCCCACCACCCAGTGTGAGGGCCCAGCCCTGTTCCAGGTACTCACACAATTTTAGCTGCCCCATTGATGACTGCTGCATTTGTTTTCTTTTTCTGCTGAAACTCTTTCCTTTGTTGCAGCCAAATCAAAGTGCTTGATGGAGAAGATGAATATTACAAATCTCTGTCACCTGTGGACTCTATCCCTGAGGAAGACAGCTCAGTCCACCCTTTCTTTTTTTCTTCATCTTCAAAAGGGGCATCTTTTGCTCAGCACTGAGCTATACTTTCTGCCTCCCAAGTCTGTTGAGGGTAAGAACAATCATGGTAATTCACTGACTGTCATTTAATAAGAAAGGTGCAATGGGACCAACTTCTTTGATTGATCTTGATGTGGTCTGTGCTGGAGCCTTACTGAACAATTTTCAGATTCCAAACCATTTTCTCCTACCTCCATCACCTTCTCCCCTCCCCCTGTAACATCTGCTCTGTAGCCTGAGCTGGGCAACCCCTCCTTTTCTTATCTCTTGAGTCCCTGTAGGACATGAGCACACCTCCACTACAGCAATACCCATAATTCATGCCCCAACATCTACGAGAGTAACAGTCTCACCTGAGGACACTGATGATATTTCTTTATTTTTCCTACCACATCGTTCCATGCAGAATCTGCCCCTGTGAAAAGCCAGGAGTCCCTTTCCTCCTCACCTCTGCACTGCATCCTCTTTCCTTTTGCTGGTCTTTTCTGTCCTTCCCGCCTCACCACAGTGTTGGGGCTCCATTGCTGAGTGCCCCCATCCCAGAAGGATACACTCAAGGTCTCTGAGGCCAGGATAATGTTTCATGCTTAGGGGAAGAAGCCTGAACCTTTCAGGTTCCTCCTTTAAGGCAAATGAACCCCTCTGCTGCTAGTTATTATTCTGATAAAGCTTTGCTTCTTTATTCCACCTTACTAAGACACCTTCATCACCTTGACGGTAAAAAGAAAGGAATGAACTGGAAAGAAAATTTGGACTCATCAGAATTCGTGTCACATCATTTTGTAGCTGTCCATTCCCTGGTTGACTGTCTCCATGGGGCCATGAGTAGCTGCAGAGGAAATATCTTGTCTCGTCCATCTTTGTGGCCACAGAGTCTAGCACAGTGCCCAGCACAGGGAGGACATGCCCACCTTGAGTGAGTGGAGAGACTTAGTTACACAAACATATCTGAAGTTACTTTCAATTATATGTGATATAGGATTGATCACTTTTCTTATACCATAAGCTCTGATTTTTCACTGAAGCTTGGACTAGTCCTATTTAATCATATTATACCATATATGACTCAGTGTGATCCAATGCAACAAACTCTTTTGAGTAACTACTCTGTGCAAAACAATATGTGAGACTGCTGTGTGATATGAAAATCCAAAAAGACCCTTTCTCTAGAAAAGATGTTCTTTATATTCTTTCTACTTTAAACATATTTGGCAGATAGTACACATGGGAGTACCTAAGTTTTGACAAAAATATACTTGAGGAAATAGAAAAAATAATTGTTACCAAAGTTTTAAAGGGGAGAGTTCTAATAAGCATTTTACAAACACAAATGATGAAATGAGGTATTTAAAGATCTCAGAAATTGTAATGTTACAAGAAAAAGAAATAGAGCCAATTATTCAATAGTTAAACTTTACTGTTTAAAAAATGAGTCTTGATCTTTTTTCCAGATCTTCACCCTAAATGTATGTTCATAAGGTATGCAAATAGAGCAGAAACACAAATGCATTTTATTTTATTGTTTAAAATATAGTATATAGAATATATAGATTTTAACATTATTATTAATATGAGTAGTTTTGGCAATTTCACTTTCATCATTGATTCATCTACTTTTGATTTGATAATGTTAGCTGTTCAAACTGTTGAATATAAATGATCGTAATCTCCCACTTGTCTGTGTACAATTGTATACACAGGCTTGTTTCTAATTAAAATATATCCATAAATAAAGTTTAAAAGGAAATAGAAGTAATTATAAAATCATAATTCAGAAGCTCTAAAATATCTGGTCACACAGAATAACTGCTTCGGTAATATCACAGGTCCTGACAGTACTTTAGAAATGCTGCTCATTATCAGTCACTGCATAGAGAAGACAGACTACAGATGTTACTCTTTGACTAGTTATAATGCCACAAACTCAAAGAGCATTCTTAAATCTTTAGATGAGAATGATGCAAACTGGAATCTCATAGATGTCTTACTAGATTTATGAAGGTAATGTACATATAGCAAAACCAAAGCAAAAGTCAAACAGTCCAGAGCATTCTTCTTCTCGATGCCCCAAACTTAGTCCCTCTCCCAGAAGCAGTCATTTTTAAAAATTATTTCTAATTCTTTTAATGGTTTCCATCATGTCTCTGAATAATTTGCTTTGATGTTGATTTGTCATTTTAGACAATATCTACTCTCCCCTCTATGAAAGATGTGCATTTATGTCAATTTCTTCACCCCTCTCTTCTTCCAGTGCTTACAATTTTGTGTTTAAATTGTTGTTGATTACCTTTTAAACTTTAAATTATATAATTAAATACCTATTTTTTGTGCCATTGACTTCAGATAGTAGCTCTGTGAGAATGCCTGGCATGAAGAAAACCAGAAGACTGAAGGATAATATCAAAACAGATAGAATAATGATCCTTAGACAAAATAGAAATAATTCCAAGAATAGTAGAACAGTAGTTTTAAAACTTCATGGAAACCATTGGTGTTCATGTTCTGAGCTACTGTTTCTTCCTCCATTTTGGTTCATCTGCAGATATGCCTCCATCTCCTTTCTAAACTTAATTTTTAAATATAGTACATATACAGAAATAGGCACAAATCAGAAGGCTTAGCTCAATAAGTTATCAGAAAGCGAGTATCTATGTAACCACTCCTACAGTCAGGAACAGAGCACTGTCAGCACCCTAGAAGCCTCCTTCCTAATCACTACCACCCCCACCTCCCTCCCCAAAGAGAAGCACTCTCATGACATTATGGTAAATACTTTTTGATCTTCATCATAGTTTTACCATTTACAAGTATCCCTAAACACTACAGTTAGGTTTTATCTTTTATAGATAGATTTGAGAAACTGTATATAAATGGAATCATATAGTATGTAATTTGAGAGGGCCTTGTTCTTTTTATTCAATGTTATATTTGTGAAGTTCATCTGTGTTATGGGATGTAAATGTAGTTCATTCGTTTTCATGACTGTATAGTATTCCAGGATATAATTATGCCATAATTTATTTAGCCATTCTACTTTTGATAGACAAATATGAATTGTTTCCAATCTGGGTCTGTTTTGCAAATTGCTACCACAGCATTATTGTATATGTCTCTTATTTATATTTGCATGCCTTTCTACTGGCTATATACCTAGGATTAGAATTACAGGATCCTAAGGTACACATACCCTCACTTCAGGAGATGATGCCTAACTTTTTTCCTAAGTGATGTACCAATTTAGCCATGCTGGTAGTATAAGAAAACTCCCATTGTTCTGCATTCTCACCAGCTCTTGCTGTGATCAGTCTTCTTCATATGAGCACTCTGACAAGTATATAGTAGGGTCTTACTGTGATTATAGCTCACACATTGCTGACTAATAATGATATGGAGAATATTTATATGTGTTTAATGGCCACTTTAGATATCTCCTTTTGCTACGTGTCTGTTTTTTATTCATTGACTATTTTTCCTTTAATTTGAAGAATGTATTACACATTGTTAGTTATACGTGTTGCAAATAATTCCTCAACTAGGTGGCTTGCCCTTTCTTCTTCTTAAAAAGCCTTTTGATTGAAAAAAAGTTTGTCACTTTAACATAGTACAACATATCAATCTTTTCCTTTTTGATTAGTGCTCTTTTATAGCCTGTTAAGAATCTTTTACTTAACAAGGTCATAAAGATATCTTTAGTATCTTCAGGAAGCATTAATTGCTTTGCCTCTCACATTTAGATCTTCAACCCACACAGAATTGACTTTGTGGATGGTGGAAAGTAAGGGTCAATTTTCAGGTTTTCTGTAATAGATAGTTGTCTCAGCCCCATTTAAGGAAAAGGCTATCCTTTTCCTGCTGTTCTAAATTACTACTATTTACATAAACCAAGTGTTCATGAGCCTGTTTCTAGATACTCTATTCTGTTCCATTGATCTATCTGTTATCCTTACCTTAAATGCCATACTTTGATAATAGGTCTTAGTATATAGCAGAGCAAATCTTCCAACATTGTTTTTCTTCTCCAAAACACCTGTGATTAGTTTGGTCCCTTTGTATATTGTAGAATTAGTCAACTTCTAGAGGAAATAAAACCTGTTGGGATTTCTTTGGAATTATCTTGAGTCTATAAGTCAGTTTAGAAGGAATTATCATGTATACAATATTGGATTTTTTAATCCATGAACATGATATATCCTTCTACTTATTTATTTCTTCTCTCAATAATGGTTTAGAGTTTTATGTGAGAAATCTTATACATATTTTGTCAGTTGTATTCCTATGTACCATATGTAATTTGTACCATATGTAATTTTTATTTAAAAATTTCTATTAGTTGATTGCTATGGACTAAATGTTTATGTCCCCACAAAATTTGTATGCTGAAACCTTAATCCCCAATTTATTTGATGGCATGACCTTTAAGAAGTGATTAGGTCATGGCTTCCCTGGTAGCTCAGCTGGTAAAGAATCCGCCTGCAAAGCAGGAGACCCCAGTTTGATTCCTGGGTCAGGAAAATCCTCTGGAGAAGGGATAGGCTATCCACTCCAGTATTCTGACCTGGAGAATTCCCTGGACTGTATAGTCCATGGGGTCAAAGAGTTGGACATGGCTGAGCGACCTTCACTTTCACTTTCATGAGAACAGAGCCCTCATAAATGGAATTAATGCCCTTATAAAACATATCCCAGAGAGCTTGCTTGCCTCTTCTGCATGTAAGGATACAGTGAAAAGGTAGCTGCCTATGAATCAGGAAGCAGGCTCTCACCAGACACCAAATCTGTCAGCACCCTAATCTTGGACTTCCTAGCCTCCAGAACTGTGAGAGAGAAATTTCTGTTGTTTAAGCTACCCAGTCTATGGTATTCTGCCATAGCAGACTGAACAGACTAAGACATTGTCCTTATATGGAAATGCAGTTGATATTTTGCACTTGAGATCTATCAACATGGCCAAATTTACTCATTAATTCCAATAATGTATCTGTAGATATTTTTGGATTTTCTACATATAAAGTTAGACACTCTGCAAATACTATAGATTTTTTCTTCCTTTTCAATATTTGTACTTTGTTTTTTCTTGACTCACTGCCTGTTTCAATTAGTTATTGCTGCACTGTAAACCACCCAAATCAACCATATATTTCTCACAAGTCTATGGATATTTTTGGATTTTCTGCATATACAGTTAGACCCTCTGCAAATAATTATAGACTTTTTCTTCCTTTTCAATATTTATACTTTGTTTTTTCTTGACTCACTGCCTGTTTCAATTAGTTATTGCTGCACCGTAAACCCCCAAATCAACCACATATTTCTCACAAGTCTATGGGTTAGCTGAATGTTTCTGTTATTTGAGCTGTTCTTGCCAGGGCCCACTTGTGCATCTGAAATTAGCTGCAGGTCAGCTAAGCAGCTTTACTGATGTTGGCTGGGTTCCTTACATATCTAGAGCCACAGCAGGGACAGGTGGGCTAACTTAGTTCTATTCACTGTGGTCTCATCCTTCAGTTTGCTGTTATCCCCAGTGGCAGTGTCTGTCTCCAAAAGAGAGAGATGCCTCTTAAGGACTGGCACATTGTCAATTCCACCACATTCTTTAAACCAAAGCAAAATACAAGGCTAGCCCAGATTTGAGGTGGATAAATAGAATCTATCTCTTGATGGGAGATATGCTTCAAAGTCAGATATGTCACAAAAGGCATGTACACGGAGAGACAGAAAATGGAATCATGTTTATAATCAATCTGCCATACTGACCTGGCTAAGATTTCCAATACAATAGTAATTAGGAGGGTTAACAGTAAGACTCTTATTTTTTCCCCAATCTCAAAGGGAAAACTTTCAGTATTTTACCAAATGATTGCTATCTCTTCTATATGTAGGAGAGTTTTTTCTTTATAAGGAGATGTTTGATTTTATCAAATACTTGGTTTTTGTGTGTATTTAAATTACCTATGAATTTTCTCCTCTATTTTGATAAATAGTGAGTTATGCTGATTTTCTAATGTGAATAAATCTGCATTCTTATATACAACTCTATCAGGTTGTATTATCCTTTTACATATTGCTGCATTTGATTTGTTCATTTTTTAAAAAAATTTTTATAGCTCTGCTCATGATAAAATTGGCATGTAAAATTTTAATTCTCATAATATCCAATCTGTCTTTCTTTGGAATAGTTGGTATAAGCATGACAATAATCCCTTCTTAAAATTTTTTTAATTTACTAAGGGAGCTGTTTGTGCCCACAATTTTTTATAAGGGAAAATATTAATTATGGAATAAATTTCTTTATTAAATGACTATTCATATTTTCTATTTCTTTCTCTGTCAGTTTTGGTAGGTTTCCTTTTTCAAGGAATTTGTCCATTTCTTCTACATTTTTCAGATTTGTTTAGAATTGTTCAAAAACTATCTTAAGATATTTTTTATATTGTAGAATCTACAGTAAAGGTCTACTTTTTCATTTGTGGTAACTTGTGTTCTCTCTCTTTTTCCTTGAGTAGTCTTTTCAGGTTTGTCAATTTTATTAGTCTTTTAAGGAACACAACTTTTGATTTTGTTCATCCTTTTTAGTATCTATTTGATTTCTATTTTACAAACTTTTCCTGCTATAGTTATTATATCTTTTCTTTGATATAATTTGCTGTTATTTTTCCTAACTTTTTAGAATTTTATGACTTCCTTTCTAATATATTCATTTAAGCTATCACTTCCCTCTAAGTATAAAATTAGCAGCAACATACAAGTATTTTTTATTATTGAAAGTGAAAGTTGTTCAGTCATGTCCAGCTCTTTACGACCTCATGGACTATAGCCTCCCAGGCTCCTCTTTCCATGGAATTGTCCAGACAAGAATACTGGAGTGGATAGCCATTCCCTTCTGGGATCTTCCCAACCCAGGGATTCAACCCAGGAATCAAACCCAGGTCTCCCACATTGCACTGGATTCTTTACCGTCCCAGGAATTGAACCAGGGTCTCCTGCATTGCAGGCAGATTCTTTACCAGCTGAACTACCAAGGAAGCCCATTTTTTTCTGTTGGGCTCAAAACATTTTCATTCCTTTTATAATCTTTTTTAAATAAGATTTTTGGAATTTTATTAATTTCTAAACATACAGGCATTTTCTCTTCTTTTTGTTTTTGAACCTAGCTTAATTGTGTTATGGCCAAAGAATTAATTTACTATGATTTGTTGAGACTTTCAGTTCAGTCACTCAGTCGTGTCCAACTCTTTGTGACCCCACGAACCACAGCACGCCAGGCCTCCCTATCTATCACCAACTCCCAGAGTCTACCCAAACCCATGTCCATTGAGTCGGTGATGCCATCCAACCATCATCCTCTGTCATCCCCTTCTCCTCCTGCCCATGGCTTAGCATATGATTTTTGGAATAAAACTTTTATAAATAGTCCATATATACTTTAAAATTAGGTGTGTTCTACAGCCTTTAATTTATACACAGTAGTTCAAATTTCGGAGAAGGCAATGGCACCCCACTCCAGTACTCTTGCCTGGAAAATCCCATGGAAGGAGGAGTCTGGTGGGCTGTAGTCCATGGGGTCCCTAAGAGTCGGACACGACTGAGCGACTTCACTTTCACTTTTCACTTTCCTGCATTGGAGAAGAAAATGGCAACCCACTCCAGTGTTCTTGCCTGGAGAATCCCAGGGATGGGGGAGCCTGGTGGCTGCCGTCTATGGGGTCACAGAGTCGGACATGACTGAAGTGACTTAGCAGCAGCAGCAGCAGCAGTTCAAGTTTGACAGTTGTCATCTTCCCACTCTTACTGATTTTTTGACTGCTTCTGTTAGTTGTTAGTTGTTAAGAGAAATATGTTACAATCTCCCTCTGTGATTGTGAATTTGCCTATTCCTTTTTATTTTTGTCAATTTTTTTCTTTTTACATTCTGAGGCTATGTTATTAGGCATATACACACACACTTTTATCGTTCTCTTACAGTTACCCAAGAAATTACAGTGTGTACCCTTGACTTATCAAAATCTAATATTACTTAGGCTACTTATACCCTCTTCTTAGATAATGCAAGAATCCAAGGACCTTAAAACACTATTCACAGTATCTATCTATCTTTTGATCATATTCCTTGACTATATTCCCACTGTTATGAGGTATCTTAATTTAACACGTATTTTATATCCCACAAGACATTATTATTGTTTTCATTTCTGTTCATTTTTTCCCACATCTCTGACCTTCTGTTCTAGAATCTGATTCCTTCTGCCTAGAGTTTCCTTTAGTGTGAGTCTGCTGCTATAAGGTTTTGTTCAACTGAAAATATCGTTATTTGACCTTAGTTCTTGAAGGATATTTTTGATTAGTGTATAATGCTATATTGGTAGTTATTTTCTCGTAGAACTTTATTTTTTTTTCTCTCTTAGAACTTTAAAGACAACACTTTATCTTCTGGTTCTCATTGTATCTGTTGAAAGGTCAGCTTTAGCCAAATTGTTCTTTTGAAGGTAATCTGTCTTTTTCCATGGCTGCTTTTATGGTTTCCCCTCTCTTTGGTTTCCAACAGTTTTACTAGATATGGTTCTCATTCATATTTTCTTCCTGTCTTAGTTATTATTTATTTCATGATGGAAATTATATGTACAAAGTTGTTTGTAAAGGTAATTGAAGGCTCAGAATAGTATTCTCTTCCTCCATAAGGCAGTAATATTTGCTGGGGCATGAATAAATCAGGACAACTTTAATCCAACTTCAGAGTCTGGGATGGTTGGAAATGGACCTGCAGTCCCTGTGAGAGCAGCTGCATCTGGTTCCCTATCTGCTAGAGGGGAGCTCTTTGCAATCCAAGTCAGAGTATGTGTGCATGTGTTGGAGGTTAGATGTTTAAGAGTCCAACTTTTGTCCCATTGGCCCCACACTGCTCAACCTAACAGCCTCTTCTTCTTAGTTGTCTGTTCTGGAATTGGCAAATGTCTCCCAGAAGAAAAGTTACCCCCAGTGCTGAGCTATCCTCTTAGAATTGCTGTCTTCTCCTAGACCTTGGTTCAGTATTTCTTTACTCTCTTGCTAGCTTTCCAGTGCCTTTAGTTAGGTATTTTTAAATTTTTTTTCTTAATTTACTATTTGACCTCAAAGAAAGGCAGTTTGAATTACCTATTTCTTAATGACTGGAAGCAGATACTTTCTTTTTCCACTTTTCATCTTCCAGAAATATGTTAAAATCATTTCCCTTGACAATTCCGTCTTTGAGTTTATTCCCATGACAAATTTGCATTTATTCTTTTCAGTTCTTCTTTACTGCCATTTAAATGAGATCTCGGGCTTCCCTTGTGGCTCAGCTGGTAAAGAATCCACCTGCAATGCAGGAGACCTGGGTTCGATCCCTGGGTTGGGAAGATCCCCTGGAGAAGGAAAAGGCTACCCACTCCAGTATTCTGGCCTGGAGAATTCCGTGGATGAGTCCATGGGGTTGAAGACAGTTGGACACGACTGAGAGACTTTCACTTCACTTCACTTCACTTCAAATGAGATCTCAAGAAATAGAACAAATGTGTGAATGCTTTATTTGCTTTGTTGTAACTTTTCCTACTTAAGTGTTAGTCACTCAAGAGTGTCTGACACTTTGCAACCCCATGGACCATAGCCCACCAGGCTCCTCTGTCCATGGAATTCTCCAGGCTGGAATACTGGACTGGGTTGCCATTCCCTTCTCCAGGGGATCTTCCTGACCCAGGGATTGAATCCAGGTCTCCTGCATTGCAAGCAGATTCTTTACTATCTGAGCAATAGGGAAACCCAGTGCTCTGCTTAAAATTATGTAAATGATTTTAAATTATTTACAAATATTAGTATTTGAACTTCCATTTTTATGACAGCTTTATTGAGATAAGTTTCACATACCATATAATTCACGCTTTTAAAGTGTACAGTTCAATGAATTTGAACTATTATTAAAAATAAATGATTTTATATAAAAATAAAAAATAAACCTCCAGATATTACTGTTTCAAGACACTATTATTGAGCTGATCTAGGAGCTTACAATATAGAAAGGAAAATGTGACACATGGATAAATATTTATTAGGAAATGGCAGAGTAGTAATATTAGAGGATAGAACCTAAAGGAATGTTTCATGAAGGTATCAGTATTCATCCTGAATCTTGAATAGTGAAGCAGCAGGAAAATTCAGGTTATTTTCTGGTTTGATTAGTGCATAGAACATATATAATAGGTAAAACTAGAGACATTGATTATAGAGAACTTTGAATGTTGTGCTAGGGAGTCTGTACTCTACTGGCAAAAAGAAACCACTGGAGACTTTGTTCAGAGAAATGCCATAAACAGAGCTGGGATTTGGCAAAGGCTTGTTGGCAGTAGTGTAAAGGGGAGAAGTGAGCAGCAAGATCAGCTGGAAGTCTTACGTGTTAGTTCAGCAAAAGGCAGCAAAGGCCTAGGCGGTGTCAGTGGTAAAGAACCCGCCTGTCAATGCAGGAGATGTAAGAAACATGTATTGGATCCCTGGATCTGGAAGATCCCTTGGAGAAGGGCATAGCACCCCACTCTAGTATTCTTGCCTGGAGAATCCCACGGACAGAGGAGCCTGGAGAGCTACAGTCTATAGGGTTGCACAGAGTCAGACACAACTGAAGCGACTTAGCACACGAGCATGCACCTGAGTGAGAGTATGGAAGGAGAGTAGAAAGGGTATGAAACCAATACCTCCTGCAAAAACGTCATTTATGTGTTGAGTGGTAGGGGATAGGGAAGGAAGGGATAGGGAGGGATAAATTAAAGATGACCCCATGCAGAAGAAACAGGTTAAGGTCTGGAACTGCTCTGTAATTTATTAACTGGATGTCTGGGACAGTCACTTTAGTTTCCTGTGGCAGCTGACCACTTCTCCAGAAGCTTAGTAGGAAAAAGAAGGAAAAGGATAGAAAGTTAATTCAAGAAGATTGTAGGATTATCCAGATTTTTAGGATGGAAGCAATCAGAGACTGCAGAGAAGGAGTAGAATTGAGATTTAGAGTGAAAATGGGAGAGATTTAGTTTTTTATTAATGAAATAGGTGAGGTTCAAAAGTGAAAAATCATTGTAATAACTAGACTGCCCTAGACATCAAAGCAGTCATTGAAAAGTGGTTTGTTCAGGGCTGTGAGTGTTGGTTTTTCATACTGTTAATGTTGCTTTATGGGATTTCATAAGTTATTTAATGCCAGTTCCCTGATAACAAGTAACATAACCTTCAAGAGGAAGAGATTATTATATCATATATATATACATACACATATGTGTGTATGTATATATATGTGTGTGTGTATATATATATGTATATATATGTGTGCATGTGTATATATGTATATGTGTGTGTGTATATATATATATGTATATATATATATATATATATATATATAAAATCTTTTTCAAAGTTCAGAGACAATTTCCTAAAATAAATTTTGGGGGATTTATTTTTTATTTACATATGGGACCCCTTTTCTATGTAGCTATTATTGAATTATGATAGTCTTCATCCTAAGTCAAATTTGTGTGAAGTAGAAGCTTTTTTTTCAGACTTTAAATGTTTTATTTTGTATTGAGGTATAGCTGATTGACAATGTTGTGGTAGTTTCAGGTGAACAGCAAAGGGACTCAGCCGTGCATATAAATGTATCCATTTCCCCCCAAAACTCCCTTCCATCCAGCCTGGCACATAACATTGAGTAGAGTTTCATGTGCTATACAATACGTCCTTGTTGGTTATCCATTTTTAATATAGCAATATGTACATGACGTTTCCAGACTCCCTAACTATTCCTTTCCCCCAGCAACAATAAGTTGGTTTTCTAAGTCTGGGAGTCTCTTTCTGTTTTGTAAGTAAGTTCACTTGTATCATTTCTTTTTAGATTCCATATAAGTGATGTCATATCATATTTTTCCTTCCCTGTCTGACTTACTTCACTCAGTATGACACTCTCTAAGTCCATCCATGTTGCTGCAAATAGCATTATTTCATTATTTTCAATGGCTGAGTAATATTCCATTCGGAGAAGGCAATGGCACCCCACTCCAGTACTCTTGCCTGGAAAACCCCATGGACGGAGAAGCCTGGTAGGCTGCAGTCCATGGGGTCGCTAAGAGTCGGACACGACTGAGCGACTTCCCTTTCACTTTTCACTTTCATGCATTGGAGAAGGAAATGGCAACCCACTCCAGTGTTCTTGCCTGGAGAATCCCAGGGAAGGCAGAGCCTGATGGGCTGCCATCTATGGGTTCGCATAGAGTCGGACACGACTGAAGTCACTCAGCAGAAATATTCCATTGTATATATGTGCCACATTTTCCTTATCCATTCCTCTGTCGGTGGACATTTAGGTTGCTTCCATGTCTTGGCTATTGTAAATAGTGCTGCAATGAATACTGGGGTGCATATATCCTTTCAGATCATGTTTTTCTCTGGATATATGCCCAGGAGTGGGACTGCAGGGTCATATAGTAGCTATGTTTTTAGTTTTATAAGGAACCTCCTGACTGTTCTCCATAGTGGTTGTATCAGTTTACATTCCCACCAACAGCACAGGAGGGTTTCCTTGTGTGAAGTAGAAATTTTAAAGGGATGTTGAGATATTTCCTCTTAAATATTTTCTTATTTGTATCCATGACTTGCTCACAGTACTGTGTCTAATAAGACCCAGTGGTTTAAATCATTTGATCCATTGAGGACCTCTCAATAAAGTCAGACTAGTTATTGATCAGGCTAATTGGTTGAAAGACTGACCCAGCTATGCGTAAACACCAGTTTGGCTATTTTTATTGAAGTGCCCAGTCAAATCAGGCTTTCATTGTAATAAACTTATGTTAAGGTAGAGAAGGATTTTGTGCATTTACACACGACATTACATGAACCAGTGACAACCTGGGGAGAGCCTGTGTTTATTTATTTAGTTGCATAATGTTTCCCACTTACGTAAACCTCTACTGTTTACTGTTCTCCAAACCAGCCAGCAAAGAATGCTAGTCTTTTGAGTCACACAGAATGTTTTCTTCATTCACACACTCTTGTAGATGTACTGAGCCACATACAGTTCAAAACAAAAGGAAGGGAACAAAATAAAACAACAAAAGAGGTTTGATTTGCCAAGAAAATATTTCTACAAATTAACCTTCCTTGACGTCACCGGATAGTTGAATGTCACTTGCTAGACTTCGGGACATAAAAATGACATGTCACTGCCCTGTACGCACAAAGGTTCTATTTTGGGATAGTTATTAAGACTTAGAAAATCTCTAGGCCAATCTACTCTTTTCACAGATGACAGAGCAGAGGTCCAGGGACTTACCCTGGGGTCACACAGGGAGGCAGTGACAGAGTAGAGGAAAGAATCTAAGTCAATTTATTCTGTGTTCTAGGCTCTTTGTACCAAACTGTCAGGCTTCCTGGTTATGTCATACTGTCTAAGATCTGCCTCACTTGTACACGGAACAGATATCTCTTAGAAAAGAGATGTTCTTCTTTCCAAAAATATTTCTCTAACTCTCCAAATGTATAAGATGTTGATACCAGACCTAGTGCCTGGCAACAACTTCACAGATATTTACAGATATAATCGAGGACATCTAAAGCCATTTTTGAAATTTAAATATTTAGTGCATTTATTTAACACAATTTCACTGGCGTTCTCCTATCAAATCTTCACACCAGCTATGTTAAGTAGGTGAAAAGTATAAACCGAAAGCTCAGAAAGGTTACCTGACCCTGGTCAGAGAGCTAGGAGGAAGGAGCAATAGGCAATCCAGATGTATCAGAGTCCTATAAGCAAGTTCTTTCCAGGAGCCATGCAGCCTGCATTTCACTGTCCTTTAAGGTACATTGGTAGTTAAATGACGATCCACCTGGGACAGATAGCCAAAATGCAGTTTAATATATAATATCCCGATGCTTTCATTTAATCTTTATCTGAGAATAATTGAACTGGCATGTATTGAGTACCCATTATATGCCAAATCTTGGGCTTTACCCCCTAATGCTCCATTTAATCTTCACAGTAATCTGTTAGATAGATGTTATCATCATCATTAGTAGCATTTTTACAGGAAACTGAGGTGTGGAAATGTTCAGCACAGTCCAATGGGGCAGTATTTGAAAAAAACTTGAAGCTTCAGACAGCTATTAACTTATGAAATATGAAATTACTGAATGTCTGGAGGCAGTGTGGAATAGCCTCAGCAGGAATTTGCAGAGATATCCTGGATTTCTTGGTGAAAATTAACAAAACAATGGGAAAGATGATGGTGAGCCTTCTGTTTGAAGACCACCTAAGCCATCTTTTATCCAAAAGAAGGGTGCATTAAACTCTCTTGTCACAATCTACATTTCTGTTGTGATTAGTTTCTCAGATGTGCTAACTTCTGAGAGCTGGTACTAAAGCAAGGAACCAAGAAAAACAAACTTTTTGGAGACTGACAGGCAGTAAAAAGTCTGGGGTGTGTTATGCAAAGGCAGCCATAGGCAGTAGTTCTGACTGCTAGAACCTAAGCTAAAAAACACTGTTGATAAAATAGATAACTAACTGATCATTGACTGTGGAAGGAGGAAGGCACTATGGGGTGCTTAGCAGCTCACCAAGCACCCTTCAGAAAAGAGGGGAGAAAACATGGTCAAAGAGGACAAAGAGGGTAGGAGCTGGGACAGAATCTCTTTAAAACTGTAGTTTTTTCATCTGTCCAGTGAGGGCATTGGGCTCCTCCATGGGCCTATGCCTGGGTTTCCAAGGACCCTCAATCAGTAGCTTCCTTGGCTTTTCCTGAACCAGCATGAAATCCCAAGACTTTATGTCCTGAAATCCAGCATCCTACATTCACTTCCAGATTTGGATCCTGCCAATCAACAACCATCAAACCACTGAAGCACCTATTCAGTACACTAGGTCTCTCCAGTTACTGACTACTATTCTAACATCTTTATTCTGTTTATATTTAATATGTTTGGGTGACTTAGCACCTTTAAAAAATTATTAGCAAATTCACATCTTTTCCCCATTATTTATACTTACAAGCTAGATATAACAAGAAATAATTCTTATTAAATACTGTAAGAGTTTTGAAGTTCTACAAGGCCTCCACAGGGTATTTCTGTCAGTATACACTTAATAACTACTGCAGACAAGCCTATGCATTTTGGATCAGGTTAGTTTCTTGTTATATGTGGTGATGATCCTCTCAACAGAAGCAAAATCAGTCAGCAAGGAAATGTTTGATAGATTTAATTGAAATAGTATAAAAAAACTTGGTTCAGTTCTTGTTTTCACTGGGGTTCACTCCTTTCCCCTAGCAAGTAGACAAGGGGGTAGGTTTTGTCACTGATGTGAAAAACTAGTCTTGATTTCACTTCTTGTCCTACCTGACCTCTCCCCCACCCCTATCTGAAGACTGGAGTCATCAAAATAACACACCACACTACGGGTATCCTTAGGAATAAAAGGCTGGGGACAAGGTCATGATTCATAATAGAAACACTTCCCCATGACCATCATATTGAAAGCTCCAGTTGATCACATTATGTGATGGCAAGTTAAATGTATAATTCATTTGTTTTTGGGGAAACCAATCCTACAATAATGGTACATTTTATGTGTACTGTGTCAGCTAGTGCTAGTTTGGTCAAGAGGCCATATCACTAAGACATTTATAGAACCAGATTCAATGAATCTTAGCAATTGATTCTTCTCTTTGGTGATCTATTATTACTGTGAAGGCAGACAGGCTGATACTGGATTTCAGGACTTCAGAAATAGACTGAAAAGTGAAAAAATTCAGTTGTCCTTCGGACAATTGTGGTCTGTGACACACCCATCATTATTTGGCTTTTTCCAGTAGTATCAGCATGTTCCCCAAGTCTCAGGAGGACAGAGTTCCCAGATTGAAACCTCAATTTATCAGTCTTGGGTTTGGGCTCTGTAGACATAACTCCATACCGTAATTCATAGGAAAAAGAGTGGAAAACCTTTAACAAATAGGATAACTGCTTGCTAAATTAAATTTCCCTGACTTAGAATATATAAGACTTTATGTGGTTCACAATAAAATTCCCTCTGAATTCTCAAGATCTTATTCATGAATAAGAAGAGTCTTATTTGCTTTAGTGGCTTTTCCATATTAAAGATTCAGGAAAATAAGACCTGTCCTCAGAGCCTGAGTGCAGTAATTCATTCATTCTCCATTCTCATAAAACTGTGTGTTTATTAGTTTTTAATGGAAGTCAGCTATGAACTACAGTGCTTTTATTGGGAACAGTTTTCCTTACTGGAGTCCATTTTATATTAGAGAGTAGTACTTTATATTGAATAAAGTATGATTACCATTTGAAAAGCTATATAATTTAGGCCTTATACAAAGTCAGACTGTCCATAGCACAAATATACATCCATTCTAAAGTAATGAAATATACCTGTACTAGCGCCTTATACTAAAGTATAAAATAACACAAATGTTTCAGTGTGTAGTCCACAAGCTGAAAACTACATGGGAAACATATGGAAAAGAACACAGAAAATTGGGGGAAGAACAGATGATTGTTTGTCCCTAATTCTTAATAGTGAATGTCCTTCCCTTTGGACTTTTCTCTGTTATTGGATAAGAGGAGAGAGCTCCAGGTGAAAATAACAAGGAATAAGAACAGACAAGGCTAAGATGAAAGCAAGTTTGCCAACCATCTGCCAGATGGGAAATACAATTCATGAGCATCTGAGTTGCCCAAGATATTTTAAAGAGAGACATAAGTTGTACATAGAAGATAAACTGGCTGAGTCTCGAACTCAGAAAAATCTCTAAGACCACCTATTGTTAGTTTTTTTAATGTATGAATACATACGTCTCCATTTCTACTTTATAGTCTGAGCTAGAGAAAATGTACTGCAGCATTATTATCCAGGCCTCATTACCTCGTGGTTAATTAGCTAACATTTGTAAAGTGCTTTGAAGATGAAAAGCATCATATAAATGCTAAGAATTATTAAATAATATGAGAGGAAAATCATAAAATAGATACATTGTTAACATTAATTTGTATTTTATCTTTTCTTATTATCTGCTCCCTAGCATTTGACATTTGGGGCTGAACTATATATAAAAGGCTGAGGGAGCTGCCACATTTATTATAGTTGTGAACAGTAGTATTAACCTAGCTCCAAATTAGTATCTGCCAAAAATGAGTCCTCGGGTGAAAACAAATAAACTGTCCAGAGAGATCAGCACTTATACTGGTTGAACAGTTAACTAGTTAAACGTTTTGTCTCGTCCAGCAATTAAAAGAAAAGCTATTTTAGTTAATTAAGACACAATTAATAAACATTACTGCTTTATTCAAAACAATGCAAAATGTACTAACGAATAGTAAGGTCAGCCAAACAATTTTGGTGTGAAACATATGATTCTACTTTGCACCCACTGGGTAGCTGCAGATCCCGCCTCTGAATAGCTTAGGATGATATATTACGGGTATATTATGTAATGTTGACTGTTCCCTACTTTTTTGCTGTCATCAAAGCAAGTTAAACTTTTCTTAGAGCTGCATTTCTACTCTCTATCATTGCACCTCCTCCCTCCTCCAATCCTAAATGGACAGAAGGACAGACGGAGGGAAACCGGCCTTAGACAGTCTGGCAGTCTGCCAGGGACTGATCTTGAAGGAAGGAAAAGCTATAGTCAAATAATCCTAAAATATGCTCTATCAGGAACGCTTTCGATAAAACAGGAAATAATAGATCAAGTACATCCAGAGTATTTGCAAAGTGCTTAATTGGGTAAAGGCAAATTAAACTCTTCTCATCACAGCAATGTCCTTATTGTAAAGCCAACTTCTATAATACTAAAGTTAATCCCAAGTCCTGTTACAGGAAACTCATCCTTATTAAAGTAACATTAAGTGCTCCCTTTTTATTGATCTTCCCCTTCAGCTTAATGATAGAAACTTACTGATGTTTTAATAATAACCTCACAAGCTTTATCTCATCGTACTTTGCCTTGGTACTAAAAGATGCAGTGGAAACTAACTTAGCATAAACATTTTGCAGATGTCTTTAAAGGCCGGGGGAGGTGGAAAAAAAAAGATTCAGTTGAGCTGCGTGTTAACAAAGATGGCTGAAAAACTAAAAGATAAAAGGGAGGCTCCAGTGTGAACATCAAAGAATTGTTAATGACAAGAAATACCATTAGGGTTAGCATCTCTTTTGTTTCAACCCTCTCACACCTGCAATGTGTGGTGAGCTAAGCCTTTGTTCCAAAATCTGAATTACCTCCATTAGCATTTATAGAAAAATGGTTGCAAAACAACAGAAACATACTTTTGGCTCTCCCCTTTTGCTTGAAAAGTCAGAAATTAGGTGTCTATGCATTCTCTTCTAGTTGTTGGGTATAACTATAGAAGCTCTAGGTGTAAGGTAATGGTGGCAAATAAGCTTCGTTGAAATGTGAGAATAGCTTTGTAACTAAGAAAGAGAAGTAACAGAAGCAACAAGAAGCTCACATAAGCAGCTCAAGCATTAGCAATAGCAAAATCAGAGCGTGAAATTCAGATTAGCCCTCCCCAGGCTGTGAGAGGAAGGGGGTATTGCAAGACTTGGCATGGCTAAAGGTGTAACCTGTTTTATTTGGCCCCTGAAAAATTTTAACAGATGGTGGGACCAGCTGTCTTTTTCAGCCATTTAATAAACTCTTTGGTGGTAACAGTTTGGAAAGTGGGGGTTTTTTGTTTTAGGCCAGAGGAGAAAATAAAGAAATCTGTCCCAAATTGTCTTTGCCAAGTAGTAAATGAAAAGTTAAAGGGGAAAAATCTAATCAACTAGCTTATTGTCATTGTATCTTTTAAGGAATTTGTTCAGAAACAAATTCCTCTCTGCCAAATTAGATGACTACCTACCAGCAAAATGTATTTTATATCAGTATCTATCTAGGATTGTGTCTTTATCTGGGATTTTAATTTGGGTCTTTAAAAAAGAGCTGCCTGGTTATTGTGTTTAATGCTCATTCACAAATAACACTTAAGGCAACTATCCACAGCATTACAAAAAGAAGCAAACTAAACATTTATTAGAAATTAGTGCTCATAAGCAGTAAATACTTTGTCATAATGAATATCCTCCAACTTACGTCATTAGTCTAAAACGGCATGGACTCCTCCTAATCACGTCTTGTAAATAAGAGAGCCCAGCTCCAGACCTTAGGAACGGGAACAATGTTCATGTCATTTTCAGGACAGGACCTAAGAGATTTTCTTTTGTGCCTAAAATATTTTGTAAAATTGGCAGTCTTCCCCACTAAATGGCAACTCTCGATTATGGGAGAGTTTATTTACAAAGCGTCTCCCCTGATTGGCCGTAAACACACTCTTTTTGCAAATTTCCCTGATTCCTGGATGAGCAACAGTCACTTTCATTTGACAAAGCTTTATTTTGTCCACTGGCTTATCAGAATCCTAGAGTGTTTATGTCAAATAAATTGCAACAATAAAATATAAATTCTTATTAAATTGGCAGAAATGAGATACACATTTTTAGATGTCTAAAACCGTATGCAACATTCATTGTATTTTAGTAAATCTCTTTTACTTAGTTTCCTATTTGCCTCTTTTCGTGACTAATAATCATGTGTGGCTTCTAAACAGTTAGCAAGGGGTAAGTGATGGAGAAAGGTACAATGAATAATTCTACCTGGAATAAGTTAGTTCCGTCATCTTGGATAAGTTCACTTATCCAGCTAGTCACCCAAATTAACAGAATACCATTTCTAATTCCCCAATTATCATGCTTTGTGAAATGCCCTAGGTAAATTACAGTTCTTCCTTAGAGGTACTGTCTCTAGTCTGTAACACCAGATCACCATTCAAGCAATACATTTTTAATGAGCACCTACTATGAGCTGGAGACCCTGAGGTAAACAAGGCAGAAAAGATTCCTGCACTTTTAGAGTTGGTATAACCCCATAACTTCTTCACTGTATAAAGAGGGAGAGAAATGCTATAAACATAAAGACCTCCACCAACTAAAAAAAATATATACATATCTAAATGATGCAGATGAGTTTGACAATTAAATGTGGGGGAGAACAAACTTGGCTTCAACTTTCAATGAGAAACCACTAAGGAAGAGAGGGAGAAGCAATTACATGTTTTTCCTAGCAAGCCTTAGCAAAGCCTCTGGCTTTTCATTCTGTTATTTTGTTTTCTAATCACTGGTTTCACATGGACATCATAAGGTCCTCACTAAACTATGATCATACAGAAATTATATGCATTGTCCTTATATATCACAGAGTGTTTTTCTAAATTATTGAGAGTAAACAAATAGGCAAAACAATTTTAAATGGAACTTTGTGCATGCATGCTCAGTTACTTCAGTGGTGGCCAACTCTTTGTGACCCCATGGACTGTAGCTCTCCAGGCTCCTCTGTCCATGGGATTCTCCAGGCGAAAATACCGGAGTGGGTCGCCATGCCCTCCTCCAGGGACCTTCCCAACCCAGGGACCAAACACATGTCTTCTGCATTGCAGGTGGGTTCCTTACTGCTGAGACACCCAAATGGAGCTTTACTTTACAGAAACAGAAGCATTAACACTGCATCTGAAAATCAGGTTGATCTCATAACTGGAGGGTAGATTCTATTATTTAATTACAGTCCCTACTTCAAAAATTTCAATACCTTTATTTCTGTCTTATAAGCCACTTATAAGTATCAAAATCAATTTAAATACTGATACCAATTCACTAGATATTCCAGAATGTAGAAATGTTCCTCGTGAATACAAGAATGAGGAAATTCATGGATTTTAGATGTGCTGGAGAATTCCTCTGTTTCTCTAGAGAGTATTATACTTCTATTTTTCTTTGCTGCTGCTGCTGCTGCTAAGTCGCTTCAGTCGTGTCCGACTCTGTGCGACCCCATAGACGGCAGCCCACCAGGCTCCCCCGTCCCTGGGATTCTCCAGGCAAGAACACCGGAGTGGGCTGCCATTTCCTTCTCCAATGCATGAAAGTGAAAGGTGAAAGTGAAGTCGCTCAGTCATGTCCGACTCAGCGACCCCATGGACTGCAGCCTACCAGGCTCCTCCATCCATGGGATTTTCCAAGCAAGAGTACTAGAGTGGGATGCCATTGCCTTCTCCGTATTTTTCTTTGAATAATATCAAATCAACAGGGGATATAGGATTAGTGAACAATGCAGAATCTGGGACTAGTTACCATTTTAAATGTCTTCCGGTTAACAGAGTTAGGATCCCTGTCTGTCATCAAGGGAAGCATCCAGAGGATGCTGCCTTGGCCGTGGTCTCTGCCTCTCACTGCCGTGGCAGCCCAGCTCACTGCCACAGTTGCCAGGGAGGTCACTGGCAGTGGCTATGGCCCAAGCAGTGACCAGCAGAGAAACCCATGGCAAAGGGAGCAACCCTAGGAATAATCTCCATGACACCCAAGTAGCAGTTCTTGTCATAGACAAAGTCCATATATTTATGCTGCTTCTTTAATGCTCTCCCATAAATAAATGCTCTCTATGACATCATTTTTCTTTCTAAGCAATCTCCTGAGATAGGTAACTGTAACATTCCTAGCAAAAACAAAAGCAAAATTTTATTCTAATGAAAAGCTAGACATGATGAAATAATAAAGTCCATTTAAAGGTAATAAATAAATATTTACTTATAAACTTCCTTAGAGTTGTCAGGAAACATCATTAATTTCAGAATCCTGCAAATATCCAGGAAACTGTGAAATTTTTAAAAAATAGTGCAAGAATTCTGTTTATATTAAGCATTTTCTAAGAAGGTAATTTTTTTTTTCCTAAATTGTATAATCAGTAACAGTTAAACTCTAAACATTTAAAGGACTAGTTTACAACATTGTTTTAACTCGTTATACTCCAATACAAAATTTAAAAAAAATTTTTTTTAATTTTAATAAAGCACTAGTGTATCAAATTAGTTAACAAATTAGAAGTTCATGCAAAATTAAATTATTTCTAGTTTAATTGCTATATTAATATAATTACAAACACTCAAAAGGGATGGAATACTTGACAAAATAGTTCTGTTTCATTAGTAGCATTCAAAAGATATGTATTAAATATTTGCTCTGTGCCAGACAGAACAGTACACAAAATAGATACTATTCATTTCATACAAAAGCTAAAAAAAAAAAAAATATACTGAAGGTGACAGGGAGGGAAAAAAGAAGAAAACAAGGAAAAGGAAAATACAGAAGAAAAAAGATATTAAAGTATGCTATCAAATTTCCAAAAAATAATAGAATTTTACTGGTACCCGATTACACAAAATTTTTAAAAATGAAATAGGCAAGTAAAACATGAAATAAACACAGGTGTATATAAAGTGTGAAAGTGTTAATCACTCAGTCATGTCTGACTCTGCAACCCCATGGACCATAGCCTGACAGGCTCCTCTGTCCGTGCAGTTATCTAGGCAAGAATACTGGAGTGGGGTGCCATTTCCTTCTCCAAGGGATATTTCCGACCCAGGGATCAAACCCAGGTCTCCTGCATTGCAGGCAGATTCTTTACCATTTGAGCCAATATTATGTATTTCTTAAGGATAAAGCTGAAATTTCAAATTACTAGGTAAATGATTCAATTAATAGTGCTGGAAAAATTAAACTTTTGGAAAAAATTGAAAAGAACGTTCTTTGTCGAGAACTGGGACAGTCTCACATTTGTATTCACTTGCAGACTAACAAGTTAGCCTCACATAGCTCCATGGATGTTGTCCAAAGACACAAGAGTGCTGGGGCAGAGACAAAGTACAACAGCAGGAGCCAGAGATCAGCACTTACACTGCTTCCCTGACCCCCAGAGTGCTGGGGCAGAGACAAAGTACAACAGCAGGAGCCAGAGATCAGCACTTACACTGCTTCCCTGACCCCCAGTTCCCACAGGGCCAAGCAAAGAGGACCAGATGATACTTGTACATATTGTGGGGTATATTCAGAGAGGAACCCCAAACTTAAGGAACTCGATTTTTTTGTAATGGGTTATAAGCCTGCTTCACCTCTGCCTTGAATGAGGCATTATCTTTACCATATTGGACAACCTATTAACCTACCCTCTGCTCCTAAGGGAACACTGTCCATGTTTTCTCAGGCTGATCACTATGCAAACATCCTTGAAAAGATAATTCAGAACAAAGGCAGTCAGTGCCTCAGCTCATAAGACGTGCAGCCACACAAGAGACACATGCAGAATTATCTTCCAGCAGTCATTAGTGTTTTATTGAAGGAGAATTCTAGGTAGATTAAAGAAAGAGTTCAATGCAAGGAAAGAAAGAAAGAAACTATAAAATCTAAGAGAAAATACATATGAATGCTTCCATAGTTTTTAGGAAGGGGGGACCTTTCTAAATGTATTATCTAAGGCAACTTAAAGGAAAAAGAATAATGCGTTTGACTACATAAAAAGTTAAAGCCTGTTCATATAAAGACACCATTCAGTAAGTTCCACTGCACTGGTAGAATGGGGAGTTATTGTTTCATGGGTGCAGAATTTCAGTTGGGAAGATGACAAAGTTCTGGAGGTGGATAGTAGTAATGGTTGCACAACAATATGAATATATTTAATGCCATTAAACTCTTAAAATGGTTAAAATGGTAAATATTTTATATTGTGCATCATTGTCAACAAAAATATTTTTAAATATTAAAATTCCAGTGCAAGCTAGAAATAACATCTGTTGCATATATGATAAAGGCTAATATTCTTACATTTTTCATTCAACAAATATGTCTTTACTACTATGATGCACTAAGACGTTGTAGTCTTGCTTTCAATATCCACAGCAAGCTCCCATAAACTACTAAGAAAACAAAAAACACCACCCAAAAAAAGAAATGAAGAAAACCATGCACAGGGAGTTTACAAAGAAGATACCTATAGGAAATTGGCACCTATAGGTACAAACTGATACCTATAGGAAAGTGGGTAAGCTCTAGGAATAAAACAGAGATTACAAAAAAAGTACCATTTTTACTTTCAGAATGGCAGTTTTTTTCTTCAAGTTCTCAGTGTCAGAATACTATAGGAAATGTGTACTCTCAAGCTCTGCTGATGGAAGTAAACATTAGCATGGACTTACTGGAACCTTAAGAACCTTAAGACAGTTCTTACCCATTACCCCCTGATAGGGATGCAACCTGCGAGAATGGTCTGAGATATGTGGGGTCACCACTTATCAGCGGGTAAAATATCCTTGGAAACTATGTGTGGAGGGTCTGGCTCTGAAGGACTGATAAAATATAACCCAATAGTTTGCACAATATTTTAGGTCAAGAGCTGTTCCTTCTTGTGAAGCCACAAAAGTCCATGAAACACAGAGGGAAGGCCCCAGCTCCTCCTTTTCCAGCTCCCCAACCCGATACACCTTTGTGCACCTCTGCTGAACTCCTAAGCTTTTAGATAAATTGAAACCTCTGCCTACCTAATCTTGCAGAAGACAAACTTATGAAACAGGATACCATTTTTTTTTTTTTTTTGGCCACACCATACAACATGTGGGAATCTTAGTTTCCTGATCAGGAATCAAACCTGTGCCCCCTGCATTGGAAGTCTGGGGTCTTAACCACAGGACTGCCAGGGAAGTCCCCCAGTTTATTGTCCATAGGAAAACCTACTATGCAAATTCTGAGAAGGTCAACTTAAGATGACCGGGGAGGATGAAGTCAAGGGGTTAGAGGAAAGGTAGTCAGGTTTCTCAAGGTGCTGGCGAGACCTACCTCATTACAACCATGGCAGGCCAAGCTCAGTGTTTGCATAGCCCCAAGCTCCAGTCCAAGCTCACCAATCACAGTCTCTGAGAGCGGGACCCAGGAGACTGAGCCGGGGTACTCTCTCCAAACACGGCCCCCGTGAGGGAGAGGGCATGGAGTTAAGATGGCCTGGTGCACTAGCGGCATCAGCTATCCTTTCCCCACTGGATATGTTTTCCTGGAAGGTAGGAATGCTTGTTTCAGGCTGGCTGAGCACCACCTTCTCATGACAGACAAATGCTTCATTCTTCAAGATTGTCTTCAATATTCATGTCACCATAAACCTCTGACCTTACAACATTGTCTCAGGGCAGGCAAAACACCGGTAATTATACTGCTCATCCTGTGTTCACTTTAGTACCCTTGCCTGGAAAATCCCATGGACAGAGGAGCCTGGTGGGCTGCAGTCCATAGGATCTCGAAGAGTCAGACACGACTGAGCGACTTCACTTTCACTTTTCACTTTCATGCATTGGAGAAGGAAATGGCAACCCACTCCAGTGTTCTTGCCTGGAGAATCCCAGGGACGGGGGAGCCTGGTGGGCTGCCGTCTATGGGGTCGCACAGTTAGACACGACTGACATGACTTAGCAGCAGCAGCAGCAGCCTGTGTTAGTCACATGTTCAAATGCTGGTTCAAGAAGAACCATCGGTTTCATCACAAGTAATTTCTTGATCGTTTGAGAGATTTCCAAAGGTATAATAATCTCATACATGCTTAGGTTATTTAAATTTCAGAGAGAGATCTTTTCTTATTACATTGCTAATTTTGGCTATACACTCCAGTTGCTGTTGCTGCTGCTGCTAAGTCGCTTCAGTCGTGTCCGACTCTGTGTGACGCCAGAGGCAGCAGCCCCCCAGGCTCCCCCGTCCCTGGGATTCTCCAGGCAAGAACACTGGAGTGGGTTGCCATTCCTTCTCCAATGCATGAAACTGAAAAGTGAAAGTGAAGTCGCTGAGTCATGTCCGACCCTCAGCGACCCCATGGACTGCAGCCCACCAGGCTCCACCATCCATGGGATTTTCCAGGCAAGAGTACTGGAGTGGGGTGCCATTGCCTTCTCCGACACTCCAGTTAGGTTCTGAAAAATCTCGGTATATTAATAAAAATCAATACTAAAATTGAACTCCTAAAGGAAAACAAAAACAAGATACTTCAACACTACTTTCCTTCCTGGCAATCTATTTTCTTTGACTGAAATAAAAACTTATAAAGAAAAGTTAATGTCCAGGGCACTGCTCTTTTGACTTCATTTCTGACAGCAGAATTCAGAGCCTAAAACTTTGCATTAATTATACTATTCTTTTGATAATAAGAGATGCATCTAGTTCTTTGAAACTCCATGGCCAGATGGAAGTATGTCAATATGACAGTATCTATGAACGTTGTTGGATTGACTGCTCTGGGGACCAGAACTTCAGGTTTCTCTGCAAAGCAGAGTGTAGACAACAGCGAAGGATTCAGCTCTGACTGCCCATTCTGGGTCAGTGAGCCTCAGCCCTGCCTGCTGGGTCCACCAGCTCTGGGTGGAAGGGTAATTTGGTCTCCTCTTGACTTAATCCTCACCTGTCTGTGGAGCACTCAACAAGGTGCTGATTGTAAGGACAGTTCTGGGTTTCAAACACCTGTCCACTAGGAACTGGACTTACAGCTCCAACTCCTTCCATGCAGCCACAAGACGGACATCAGATGGCAGCAACTTCTGGCCCCTCCTGAGCAGATCGGGTCCACGGTGTCCAATGGCTCCCTGCTACAGCTTGGCCATTTTCCGGATACTTATCAGAATGTGGAATTTTGAATGTCGACTAAAATAGCAAAAGTCTTTTTCATAAAGCCTGGCCAGAATCACAGGCAACATGGCTTCAGTTTCCTTTCATTGGATTCTCACAATAATCCTTTATTCTCATTGTATTTATTTATATATATTTAAATTTTTAATTAACAGTAAGTTGTGCATTTTTCTGAGCCCTTCACATTTATGAACTGTTTTAGTCACTATAACCCTATAAGGTAGATGCTATTATTATCCCCCTGGTACAGATGAGAAAAATGAGGCACAGAGAGGTTAAGTAAAGTGTCCGTGGTCACACAGCAGTAAGTGGTAGAGCTGGATTCACACCCAGGCAGTCTGGCTCCAGGCCTAAGGTATAACATCAATTATTTTCCTCATTTTCCAGATAAGCTCAGGCACTAGAGGTTACTTGATTTACTCCGAGTCATGCAGCTTGAACTTGCCTCTTGTAACGTTAAGTCCCAGTTTGTCCTTCTCTTTCTGCTCTGACAGCTTCATGATCATGATACTGGTGTTGGAGCCCTGTCTGCGTCCTCCCAGCCTGGCATGTTCATTCCCAGGGCTCACTCAGTTACCGTCACAGCCTTGACACTCCCAGCACAAGTGTCAGTGGCTGACTAGAGGCTCTGCCCAGGCTGCCTTTACCTCGACCACCCAGAATAAGCAGGGGAGCAGGACGTTCTCAGAGAGTAAACTGGGGGCTCAGTCCTTTCCTGCCACATGCCGTAACAGGACCCTTGGTTCATTTATTTGTTCTTTCATTCCACATACATTGAATGGCAACCTACTGACAAGCACCATGTCAGGCACTGGAGATTCATTGGTAGGCAGGACATGTGCCAGGGAGCCACCAAGGAGCCCATGGTGTACATACAGTGGAGGCAATTCCAGCGTCTGACAGGAAGTGTCATAAAAAAGCGAATGCGTTGCAGAGCCCAGCAAGGGGCAGACCTTGGAAGGCTCTCAGGAGGAAGCACCCTCTCTCATGTTAGCTCTCAGCAGTCCACAGCAAGATATCACTGCAAAGTTCACTAAGGCTTGTGCATAGGACCTGAGGGGAGGTGTTCAAAAGGCCCTTGAGGAGTTTTAAGCCAGGAACTGACATGACCTAAATTCAGTTCCCAGCAGAATAATTGTGTGCTAGCATGCACTGAGTTATTAATGTGTCCTCTACATGAATTATATTTATCTTCAACTTGGGCTGTTTTAACAGAATACTATAGGCTGAGAAGGTTAAACAACAGAAATTCATTTTTCACAGCTCTGTAGGAAGTCTGGGCAAGTCAAAGATCATGGCACTGACCAATTCTGTTCCTGGTAAGAGCACTCTTCCTGGTTTACAGAGGGACCCTGTCCTGCTGCATCCTCATGAGGCTGGGTGGGAGGGTGCGGGGCAAGTTCCCTGGTCTCTTCCTATAGCAGAGACCATCATGGGGCTCCACCCTCACAACCTCATCTAAACCTAATTGTCTCCTAAAGGTCCACTTCCAGGTAGCATCACATGGAAAGTTAGGGCTTCAAAGTATGAACTTGGGGTTACACAACATGCAGTCCAGAACAATATTCACTGCATGCTCACCCGAGAACTACGAAGTTGGTTTTACTGTCCCATTTTATAGGTGAGCTACTGAGGCATAAAGTGGTGAAGCCAGGATTTGAGCCCAGGCAGTCTGACTGCAGCACCTGCGCTCTCATTTCTCCTCTACACCCCATACCGCACAGCGCAACGTCACACAGAGTATCTTGCAAATATTTGAGACATGTGGTAGCTACTTCTTCAGTTTTCCTTGGTCCAAGAGCTCTTAGCCCAGCTTCCCACTGGAATGACCTGAAGTTTCACAAAAATGTATCCCAAAGAAATAAAAACGTATATCCTCCAAAACCCTGTACATGAATGTTTATAGAAGCCTTGTTTGTGATCATCAAAAATGGAAAATAATCAAGAAGTGAGTGGGTAAACCATGTCACAGCCATGCAATGCAACAGTGCTCAGCAGGAAAAAGGAACACACTATTGATAAATGCCGCCTCTCGAATGGCTCCCACTCAAAGGCATTATGTCAAGTAAACAGCCCATCTCAGAAGGTTACATACTGTATGATTCCATTTATATAACATTCTCAGAAAGACACAGTTAGGTGAAGAACATATAAGTGATTCCCAGGGTTGGTTAGCGAGGGGCAGCAGCTAGGTGTGGCTGTGAAGGGTAGCAGGAAGGAGGCCCGCGGAGCTGAAATGGTTCTGTATCATGAGTGCTGTTGGGGTCACACTAATCTACATATGTGATCAAATGACATAGAACTACTCGTACGCATTGGACTGGTGTCCGTTTTCTGGTCTTATGTGTTATACTTAGGTAATAGCTGGATGGAGGGTACATGGGGCATCTCTGCACTGTTTTGGCAATGTCTTATGAAGCTGTAATTATTTTTAAATAAAACATTTCTTTAAAATTCCAATGCCTGAGCCTCACAGATTCTGATTTAGTGTGTCTGGGTGTGGCCTGAGTGTCATGAAAATTTTCCTAAATGATTCTTACCTGCAGTCAGAGTTGAGCACCTTTGAGCCAGTACCTGGAATCCTATGGTTGCAGGCACTCTTTGAGTTGAGCTGTTATCTTCAAGAGGCCCTAAATGAATGTAAGAGAAAGTTTATGAGATGCTCTAGCTGTCACCTGGCAGAGGACGTGTCCCCGAAAGGCAGGACAACAGACAGATCCTCATTAATTATGACGGGAGGAAGGGATGTCCTAAAGCAGGGGGGAATTAGATGATCTGAAGCTCTTGGAGGTTTCGAAGACTTTCAGTGGAAACCTGAGCTGCCAGCTGCCAAGTATAAGTGCTTGATTTCATTAAATTCCCAATTTGCTCACTTGGCTGAGCTCCTTGGGGATGTTGCCTCTGCAAGGCTTAACCCAGGTGCTCACAGATGGATCCTGAGTCCTGCCTTAAGACTTTCCTCCCCTTCTGGAGGCCCCAGTTCCCAGGTACAGTTTCAAGTCTCTGTCTATTTAATCTTTTTCCCACCGCCTCATAGGAAGGCTCCTGAGTCCCAGATGGCCCACACTGACTTACCAGGTGATGAGCTGTCTCTGAGACGGATCTCACACAGAAAGGTGCCAAGTGTGTTTCCACCACCCTGAAACCCGGCGTACGTTAAGCTTTTCCAAGGAGTTCCTAAATTGGTATTGATTAAGTGCAGGAAATCAAGCACTTACACTTGGCAGCTGGCAGCTCGGGTTTCCACTGAAAGTCTCCAAAACTTCCAAAGAATTTCAGATCAAGAAAGGAAGTGGATATGGGGCATCTGAAGCTCCCTGGTTTCCCTGGAACTCCTATCGAGATGGGAGCCACGTGTGCCCCGACATTAACGCAGTGGCCACCCACGGAGCCTTCTGAGCAGCTATGAGAGCGGGCCCTGGATCGCATTTTCTGGTAGCTGCATCTGGGTAAGTGGCAGACTTCCTGGCTGCCTCTTTTTCTTTTTTACAGCCTCTTGGCTGTCTGTGCACAGAGATGTTCTGGCAGCTGGGGACCCGCCGTGAGGCGGATTTGAGGTCGGAGTCCTGATGAGCGGCTTTGTTTTCTTAAACACTATTGTCATCCGACTCACCTATTACTGTGAATAATTTGCTAATTTTGGCTATAAAAACAAGTTCTTAGACAATCTCCTGTAATGTGTCTTTTTATGTCGATCAGGGGAGTATTTTCCTGCCTTCTCTTTGTTTGATATGGAAATGAGCCCGGTAGCTTTCTAGCCAGCCAGGATTCAGAGCCTGGGAGAGAAAGAAAATTGTGTCCACCGTGAAGGTGGCTTCTGCTGTCTTGTACAAGTCTTTGAAGAATTATTTTTTGGAAAACAAAGACTCTCAGAATAAATGAACATCCAATTAGAGTTCCCAGGGTGTGCACCAAAGCGTTCTGGGTATCCAGAAAACATAGATATTATGGAACATGTTGCCTGATCCGTTGTTTATGAATCACCTGGGGAAAAGCTTCCTTGTGAAAGGAATTAACTGGGTTGAAAAAGTAAAATCTTCATAAATCCTGTGAACCTCTGGGTCCATACTCATTGTTCTAGTCAAGGCAGACCTGCTTCCAAATACCCAGGCCCATAACAACTGCAGGCATTTGAGGCTGAGCACAGGTAGAGATGCACAAATCTCCCCACTCCTGGTTTCCCCTTCCTTCACTCACCTGCGTTAATACCTGCCTTTTTATCAATCCCAGCAACTTGTCTGTTCCACTCACTCTCTGCCCTTAAACTAGAAAGTTTCTGATAAAAATCACTTACACTTGTTGAGGGATTGGTTGATTATACTTTCATGGACAGCATGTCAGTCAAGTTGCCCAAACCAAGTATTTGCAATTTGAGACTTTAAGCCTTTGTCCTATGTTCAAATATTTGATGCATCCGTCGACAGGTGACTATGGGACATGGAATCGAGAACTCCATGATTTCTCACTAAACTTAGCTGATTCGAGGTGGTGGGCCTGAAGTCAAAGTGGTTTGGCTGCTGTAGCGCAGAAGTCTTTGCAGTTTGGATCCCTTAGCCTCTTCTAAAGCCTGGGTCTTAGACCATCACTGAGCTCCCATCTGGCCCCTCTCCTTCCTTCCCCTCTCCCTCTCTTCTCTCTCCCCACACTCCTCCCTTCCCCTGCTCTTCCCATGTCAATCTTCCTGCTCCTCCTTCTCTCCCATCCCTCACAGACCATAATCTCTTCCTGTGGCTCTGCCCCATGTTACCAGATGCAGACCTTGTTTTCCAGCACAACTGATGCTATTTTCCCTTCTACCTAACGCTATTTATTTATTTATTTGGTTGTGCCAGGTCTTAGTTGTAGCACACATCTTCAATCTTCGTTGCAGCATGAGGGATCTAGTTCCCTGACCAGGGATGGAACCCAGGCCCCATGTACTGGGAGCTCAGAGTCTCAGTCACCGGAAAGTCCCTGCTTAAACATAATGCTATTTTAAACCCCATAACCTTTCTTTTAGAATATACTGAAATGCAGTCCCTCATCCCCTACAGTGGGAGCCCCAGTGACTCAGTGGTAAAGAATCTCCCTGCCAATGCAGGAGACCCAGGTTCAATCCCTGGGTTGGAAAGATCCCCTGGAGGAGGAAATGGCAACCCATTCCAGTATTCTTGCCTGAAAAATTCCATGGACAGAGGATCTTGGTGGGCTACAGTCCATAGGGTCGCAAAGAGTCAGACATGACTGAGTACACGTGCAAATTCCCCATAGTAGAGAAAGTACTTAGTCTAAAAGTCCCAGGAGACTGAGCTCTGGCCCCGACTCCTACACAAAACTGCTGAGCGACCTTGCATGAGTCACTTAACTTCTCTGGGCCTCAGCATCCACATCTGTAAAATAATAGATTGAATTTCAAGGCCTATCTCTACTCTAAAAGGTTATAATCTTATCCATCATTAGGAATAGGTGGGGTTTTTTTGTTTGTTTCTTTGTTTAAAAGTGTAATTGCTTCAGATTCAAAAATGAAGGAAATCTGATACACACAACAGCATGAATGAAAGTTGAGGACATTATGTCACAAAAAGACAAATATTGTTTGATTCCACTCATATGTGATCTCTAAAGTAGGCAAATTCACAGAGAAAGTAGAATGGGGGTTGCCAAGGAAATGCGGAGGAAATGGGGAGTTGCTGTTCAATGGGTATAGAGTTTTAGTTTTGCAAGATTAAAATATTCTGAAGACTGGTTGCACAACAATATGAATCTACTTAACACAACTGAACTGTATACTTAAAATGATTAAGATGGTCAATTTTAGTTATGTATTTTTGCCCAATTTAAGCTTATTTAAAAGCCCTCACATTTAACATATCAAAAAAAAGTTTATTACTATGTGTTGGAAACAAGAAAGAAAGAAAAGCAGAGGCAAAAAAAAAAAAAAAAGTCCCTTATTACACAAGTGCAGAAAATGAGGCCTAGAGTGGTCAAGAGCTCTGCCCAGGATCACACAGCTATGGCTGTGTGCATGCACAGAGGGCTGGACTTGTTACTATTTTGTAACTGAAATAAGGTTAAAGAACTTCATATGTCTGTGCTGTGAAGTTTCTTTTAGAAGAAAGTGTTAGTCACTCAGTCATGTCCAACTCTTCGAGACACCATGGACTGTAGTCTACCAGACTCCTCTGTCCATGGGATTCTTCAGGTAAGAATATTGGAGTAGGTTGCCATTTCCTTCTCCAGGGGATCTTCCCGACCCAAGTATCTAACCCAGGTCTCCTTCATTGTAGGCAGGCTCTTTACCATCTGAGCCACCAGGGAAGTTACTTAGAAGAAAATGTTAACTCTGTATGCTATGCCAAAAGAATAGAGCAATATATATTTTTATCAATTGTTGATTAGGTTTGTGGAGAACAAAATACACAGGTATTTTACATAGCTCTTCCTTCCAGACTTAAATCTAAGCCATTGTATTCTTAAGTTGCTATCTGGTGAATAATACCGAGATGAGGGCAAATGATTTGGAAAGCTATTAAAACCCTGTCTTGGGGCTTCCTTGGTAGCTCAGGTGGTAAAGAATGTGCCTTCGATGTAGGAGACCCAGGTTCAATTCAATCCCTGGGTCAGGAAGAATCCTCTGGAGAAGGGAATGGCAACCCACTCCAGTATTCTTGCCTAGAGAATTCCATGGACAGACCATGGAGTCTCAAAGAGTCAGACACGATTGAGCGACTAGCACTTTCACTTTATTTGACTTGGTGTTAGGATGGGAGCTCAGGGCATGGCCCACTTGACAGAGGTTCACTGGTAAAGATGGACAAGGCTGCCCTCCCCTCACCAGGCACGCAGGAGTCGGGGAGGGTGACTTCCCTGCCCTGGACCATGCTGGGATGCCTCAGGCCCGAAAGCATCTCCCTAAAGTGCTGCAGAATAGTGCTAAGACCTGAGGGCACCTTTCTAAACTATCAAGAAAAAGAAATGCTTTCTGCATCTTAAAAACCCATCCTACCTAAAGAAGCATAAAATAGTGCCATGATGGGTGAAATCATTACTATTCTAAAGGGATGACTAAGTTAGGAGAGTGGTCCAAAGGAGTCAACAGGCAGCAATAGTCTAATTTTCATCATCTATTCCAGAAACAGGTAAATAGATCCCCATGTATTACTGTCAGATTGAAATAAAGTTATTGAGTAACTGAAAAACTGCTTCTGGTACAGAGTCCAGGTTTTATGGTTAAAACTGAATGTTGAGATTAAGTTAATATTAACCTCAAAAATGTCCCAGGTTTAATAGGTGGTTCACTCTATGATAATGAGTGAAGGGAAATGGGAATAATCAATACTTATTAACATGAACGCGTAGTGTCATACATAAACATCATCAAAGCTTTGCTCTGCTGGGGCTTGTGGAAGGCTGTGTTCTAAACACAGTGAGTTTACTGCATCCCTCATTAGCAGGCTATATTATGTGAGTGAAAATTTAGATGATTAGACTTAAAATTTCTCTCTCTCTCTCTCTACATAAGCACACACATGAAAAAGTATCTTATTACATAGTATATGATTTTAGAGTTTAGCTTTTAGTTCTGTTCAGTCACTCAGTCGTGTCTGACTCTTTGTGACCCCATGGACTGCAGCACGCCAGGCCTCCTTGTCCATCACCAACTCCCGGAGTTTACTCAAAGTCATGTCCATTGAGTCGGTGATGCCATCCAGTCATCTCATCCTCTGTCGTTCCCTTCTCCTCCTGCCCCCAATCCCTCTCAGCATCAGGGTCTTTTCCAATGAGTCAACTCTTATCATGAGGTGGCCAAAGTGTTAGAGTTTCAGCTTCAGCATCAGTCCTTCCAATGAATATTCAGGACTGATTTCCTTTAGGATTGACTGATTTGATCTCCTTGCAGTCCAAAGGACTCTCAAGAGTCTTCTCCAACACCACATGTGGTTCAAAAGCATCAATTCTTCAGTGCTCAGCTTTCCTTATAGTCCAACTCTTACATCCATACATGACTACTGGAAACACCATAGATTTATGTGTCTAATTTGTATGAATTTAATAGCTTGAGGACTGGTAAAAACTTAAACTGAATGGAATTTCATCTGTCTGGTAATTATCTGTTATCGTGTCCTCCTTGTTCAAAGAAGGAACGGCATGAAGGAAATTCCTCCTTGTTCAGTGGTATGTAGAGCTGACATGTAAGTTAAGGTGTCATGAGGACTGGGCAAAAATTGGCATCCTTTGAGACAAAACATACACACATTCCTAAATAATTAAATCCCTACAGTATTTAACAGTCTATACCTAGATGCCCCTCCCAAAAGACCCTCCTCCCAAATCATTTGTAATTTGAGAAGCAGCTCTCCGGGGAGATTATATATTGTCAAAGACATATGATTTGTTGTTTGTTGAGTCTTTTACTGGAAAATGTTGAAAGAGATCATTTAACCCAAACCCCTTAGGACAGATAGATTCATTGTTGCTTCCTTGCAACTCAAGAAATGTTTGAGCCCACCTACCGTATACAGAGCAATGCACTAGAATAGTGGAAAGCCAAAATACATCTGTAATTTTATGGTATGGGATTATACGACCTTCAAAATGTCATTCAGATCAAAATTGCTAACAGCAGTTCAAGATTCTATAGTGGGGAATTCCCTGGTGGTTCAATGATTAAGAATCTGCCTTCCAAAGCAGGGGACACTGGTTTGATCCCCGGTCTAGGAGGATCTCACATGCCACAAAGCAGCTAGGCCCATGGGTCACGACTACTGAACCCCCATGCTGCAGCTACTGAGGCCTGGTGCAACTAGAGAAAGCCTGTGAGCAATGACAAAGGCCCAAATAAATAATTCTGTAGGAAAGGAGATTCTATAGGAAAGGAGAAATTAATTGGAAAAGGTAAAGCTGAGAGATTTCTTAGAGCAAGTGCTGTCCAATAGGATGTGGCTAGTAAGATTGAGAAAAGGAGTTTTCACTTTAATCAGTTTAACTTTACATGTAAATAGCCACAGGTTGCTACTGGCTACCATACTGTACAGCACAGTCCTAGAGGATGAGAGATTTGAGCTGGCTTTAAGGTAGGACTTTGCTGGATATATAAAATTAAAATTGCAAACAAAGGCTGGTTCTTGTGAAAATTCATTGAGGTAGGAAAGCTTCAGGCAGGGCCAGGTGAAGAGTTACTATCTGGTAAGATTGGAATGAAAGGTGGGTAATGAGTTAAAGTGGAAAATAAGGCAAGAAGATTCAGAATTATGTGGTGCCTTGAATGCAAGCCTGGAAAACATACAATTAATTTCGTATTCAGTGGGGAGACATTTCAGGTTTCTGAGCAAAGTGAAAATATGAGCTGCTCAGTGTTTTAGCAAGGTAATCACCAAATGATGTGCAACATGGCTTTGAGGACTGTTTACCTAATGCTCTACAATATGACAAGCCACCCTATAATTAGTGAAGTAAAACAAGAGCCATTTCACTGTGCTCATGGATTTTCTGGGTCAAGAATTTGGACAGAGCACAGAAAAGATGGCTCACCTCTGTTCCATAATGTCTGGACCTCAGCTAGGCTGACTGAAACATCTAGGAACTGGAATCACTCTCAGGCTTCTTCACTTACATGTTGGCTCCTGGGCTGGGATGACCCAGAGACTGCCCTCAGCTGATACTGTTGACCAGAGCCTCTATAGGGAGCCTCTTATGTGGCTTGGTGGTCTCATGCCGGGTTCCAAGAGGGAATATTCCAAGGAGGGAATATCTAGAAAGCAAGCACTCCAAGAGATCTAGGTGGAAGTCACTTGACCTTTATACACCTAGCCTTGAAAGTCACTTCTGCCATCTCCTATTGGTTGTAAGTGAGTTGCTCAGGCCAGTTAGATTGTGGGATGAGAGATATTGCTGGGATCATCTCTGGAAAATATAGTCTGCCACAAAGGCTGTGAAAAGGGAGCTGAAAGATAATGAAAGCTTCAAACAGGAAAATGGAAGTGGGAGAAGGAAGAAGTAAGAATTGGATAACAGCATGGAAATGCAATGAGCAGTGATGGAAGTGGGGAGTGAAGGAAGGAGTTCAGTTGAGTTTGTATGTGAACCAGTTTAAGCACCACCAACCAGAAATCTTGGAACAGTGAGTTGGTTTGGAAAGCAAGGAGATGTTTCCTGAGGATATATTTATTTTGGAGATCTGGCAGGACATTCTTGAGGCAATCTCAAGGATGTCAGTTAATAATGGGCTGGAGTTCTAGAGAAAGATCAAGGTTAAAGCTGGAGAGGGACTTGGGAGTCATGAGGTAAAGAAATGGTTAACGGAGCACACATGTTAGGGACTCAATAAATATTGGCTGAATGACATAACTCCACTGTAGCAGGACCAGAGTGACTGAACTGAAATTAGTACTTATAATGAGAAGAAAGAGATTAACAGTCCTTGGGCAATTCCCTGAAAAAGAGGTGAGAACCTGGGAATGTAGACCAGGAGTCAAAGTGAAGCAACCTCATAAGCAGCAAACATGGCAGATATTTGGAATGGCTCACTTAGTAGCTACTCCAATTTCTTTCTAGGTCAGAAAGTTAAAAATCTACATTTCCCAGACTCTCTTGCAGCTAGGGTTCCAGATCTGTGATTTAGATTAAGCCACTCAGATGCAGCATACCAAATTTAGGAGACAGAAGTACATAATTGTGAGGCAGAAACTGTGTTTCTGCTGCTTCTATCAGTAAGTACAGTTGTGGTATATTTGTTTTTTCTATGCCAGTTATAACAGAGGTCCTAATGTCACAGCCCTACATACACAGTTGTCAAGAGACAAGGTACAGATCACAGTGCAGCTGGCATAATTCTGAAGCTGGGCAGGTGTCACTGGCTTCCCAATAGGCAGGCAGCTTTCTAATGCCACCACCTTCTGATCCTGGCAAGAGGCAGTGGCTTCCTTGTCCACCCAGGTCTGTGGTGTTGCTTTGGGAGTCATTCTTGAAAGCTCAGCTGAGACTTTGTTTCTTCAGCCCTCCAGTCAAGCTGTAAGACACTGGCAACCTTGGAATAAGTCCCTTTATGCTTAAATCAGGTAGAACTAATTCTACTCACTTAACTGAACCCTGACCAATACAGTAAGCAAGAGGTAAGTATGAATCCTGGTGTAGGTCTTAGAGCCTCATATACTAGCCACCTAGGGAAATCTTCAGTTCAGTTTAGTTGCTCATTCGTGTCCGACTCTTCGTGATCCCATGGACTACAGCACGCCAGGCCTCCCTATCCATCACCAACTCCCGGAGTTTACTCAGACTCATGTCCATTGAGTTGGTGATGCCATCCAACCATCTCATCCCCTTCTCCTCCTGCCTTCAATCTTTCCTAGCATTTTGGTCTTTTTCAATGAGTCAGTTCTTCTCATCAGGTGGCCAGAGTAGTGGAATTTCAGCTTCAGCATCAGTCCTTCCAATGAATATTCAGGACTCGTTTCCTTTAGGATTGACCAGTTTGATCTCCTTGCAGTCCAAGGGACTCTCAAGAGTCTTCTTTAGCACCACAGTTCTAAAGTATCAATTTTCCAGCACTCAGCTTTCTTTATAGTCCAACTCTCACATTCATACATGACCACTGGAAAAACCATAGCCTTGACTAGACGGACCTTTGTTGGCAAAGTAATGTCTCTGCTTTTTAATAAGCTTATCTAGGTTGGTCATAGCTTTTCTTCCAAGGAGCAAGCGTCTTTTAATTTCATGGCTGCAGTCACCATCTGCAGTGATTTTGGAGCCCCCAAAAATAAAGTCTCTCACTATTTCCCCATCTATTTGCCATGAGTGATGGGACCAGATGCCATGATCTTAGTTTTCTGAATATTGAGCTTTAAGCCAACTTTTCCACTCTCCTCTTTCACTTTCATCAAGAGGCTCTTTAGTTCTTCTTCACTTTCTGCCATAAGGGTGGTGTCATCTGCATATCTGAGGTTATTGATATTTCTCCCGGCAATCTTGATTCCAGCTTGTGCTTCTTCCAGCCCAGCATTTCTCATGATGTACTCTGCATATAAGTTAAATAAGCAGGGTGACAATACACAGCCTTGACGTACTCCTTTCCTGATTTGGAACCAATCTGTTGTTCCATGTCCAGTTCTAACTGTTGCTTCTTACCTGCATACACATTTCTCAGGAGGCAGGTCAGGTGGTCTGGTACTCCCATCTCTCTTTAAGAATTTTCAACAGTTTGTTGTGATCCACACAGTCAAAGGCTTTGGCGTGGTCAATAAAGCAGAAGTAGATGTTTTTCTGGAACTCTCTTGCTTTTTCAGCGATCCAATGGATGTTGGCAATTTGTTCTCTGGTTCCTCTGCCTTTTCTAAATCCAGCTTGAACATCTGTAAGTTCACAGTTCAAGTACTACTGGAGCCTGGCTTGGAGAATTTTGAGCATTGCTTTACTAGCATGAGAGATGAGTGCAATTGTTAGAAAATAATAAACAAGAAAGACTTAAGAGAGCAGCCAAGAAAAGGGAAAAGAGAGAGAAGAGAACAATTGGAGACAAGGATCAGTGAGGGTCCCCAAAGGGAATGACTAGGTCTGAGTGATTCTGAAGGGGGAGGGCTAGGATAAGGTAACAGTTCCTACTTGAAACCAAATCATGATCCTAGAACCCACAGAAAAGGGTGTTGTTTCTCAAGACCAAAAGCCCCATGGGTGAGCTGATCTTTTAAATGGAACTAGGGACACTTGGAGACCTGATGTTTGTGTTAGTCCCTCCCCAGCTGGACCCCTAAAGATACTGGACTAATACTTACATCCTTAGAATTGGAGCCTTTAACCTTCCAAGGTAAATAGCTGATTCTGTGTGCCCCCTGGTGGCTTGGGATGAGGGTAAGGGGAGAGAAGTGTACTCTAGCCAGGAAAGGAAAGGTCATGGGTCCACACTATCCTCCTTGAGGTCAAACTGTCTTTCTCCTTGAGAGACACAGAGAGCAGACATCTCATGTGGGTCTGACACTTTAACCATGAGGCAAATAACAAACACCTTGTTACGTGGCTAAAAAATTACCCAGGTTTCTTGTTAAATACCACCGCTGCAGAACCACAGACACATACATTGCTTTTCTGATAACAGAAAGACTTGCATTCCTCAGGGTGGCACTCCATCCTGAAGGTTAAAAGGATGCCCTCTGAAGTAACATTGCTGCTGCTGCTAAGTCGCTTCAGTCGTGTCCGACTCTGTGCGACCCCATAGACGGCAGCCCACCAGGCTCCCCCGTCCCTGGGATTCTCCAGGCAAGAACACTGGAGTGGGTTGCCATTTCCTTCTCCAATGCATGAAAGTGAAAAGTGAAAGTGAAGTCTCTCAGTCGTGTCCGACTCCTAGCGACGCCATGGACCACAGCCTACCAGGCCCCTCCGTCCATGGGATTTTCCAGGCAAGAGTACTGGAGTGGGTTGCCATTGCCTTCTCCGTTACCTGGATCCAAATCCAGTAACAGGATGTAGGATCCTGGGCAAATAACTTAACTCCTCTGTGCCACATTCCCCCCATCCATAAAATAGGGTTGTAAGAGATTTGATGAGACCCCACATCGCTGTGATGGGCAGCAGCAGTATGAGCCTCCAGGACGTGGCCACATACGCACACAGCAAGTGAAAGTGCCTGGTACACAGGGCACAGGCGGTGACCACCCAGAGGCCACTACCAGCATGCCGGAGAGATCGTGCTGCAAACCCACCACCTCATAGCACTCCTTTTTTCCAGCCCATGAGCTACCCCCACCCCTCCATCCAGGGTGAGGCTAGACTCAGAGGGTTAAAAAACAGAGAGAGTCCAGAGTTTTTTGTTTCTTGTTATGCAGACAGAATCTTTATTAGACCTGCATCCAATTAATGCATGTTTTCATTTTTTGCTATGTCCAGATCAAATCCCCAGAAATTTATGTATAAAATTATTGTGTAGCTTAGCAGAAAGATTTATCACTTTCTTCTGTTTTAAGGGGGGAAAAAATGATCCCACAAATAACAGGACAAGGAAAATCATTCAATAGTCCCATTTTCTATCAGCATTGGAGAAACAACTTAGGCACCACTCAGTTTTTCCACTGTGTTGTGTGACCTCAGGAAGCCAACCACTCACGTCTCTGGGCCTCAGTTCTTTCATCTGCCATCAATGTCTTCCCCACGGTCCCACAACCCAACTGTGGTTCCACTGCGAGTTCTTCTGTCCTCAGTACTGGATTCCAAACCCCCCAGGCAGGGCACATCTTCTCTATGTCCAGGATCCCCCACTGTGCCTGAGTGCACGGACTCTGCACTCATACAGACGGGGTTCCCTGAGCCGCGAAAGATGGGAAATGAGCAGAAGGAGCTTGAGCTTCTGCCAGCTCCTGCAATGGCCTCAGCCCTAGCACTTCTCTGTGCCACTATTTCTCCTGGCATCAAGTGATTATGGTCACAAATCAAAACACAGGGTCATTTTAAAACATGACTATTAATAGACAAACTAAAATAGGAAACGATATTCTTAAGAAAGGAAGTTTGGAAGCCAGCTATGCTCACCACTGTACCACCAATGCCAGCCTCTAAGAAAAGAAGCTAGGTACTATCTTTTCTAGGATGTTTTGTGTAAGGGGGCCTTGTCTGCACTTAAAGATCACTCATAGCCATGCTGTTGAAAGCAATATTTTTGCTTACAGCCCAAGGCAATTTTATATGCCTCAAAAAAAAACAGCAGGTTTATGTGGGGACCTCCCTCCCACAGAGGCAGGTAGCACCCCAAAACTTCTCCTCCTGCCCCATATGACAGCCCCCACAGCAGGACATCTGCACTGTCCATCTCCTTACGAGACAGGAGGGGTAAGGATAGGGGCCACATTCTTGTCTGAGGAAGTCCAAGTGCCAGTAGAGTGGACTACAAGGCAGGGCTTAATGGTGTGGTGGAGTAAAACACACAGGACAAGGCCCGGCACGGATAGGTGTAAGCGTCACCTGATCTGCGAATCATTTCCTACAGCACTTTTAGTGTGGAATTCCCCCACCCCCTTCACTCTCAGCAGTGGCTTTACCATGTACCTTTTTTTAAAAAAAATTGAAGTATGGTTGATTTGGGCTTCCTTGGTAGCTCAGCCGGTAAAGAACCCGCCTGCAATGCAGGAGACCCCAGTTCAATTACTAGGTTGGGAAGATCCCCTGGAGAAGGGATAGGCTACCCACTCCAGTATTCATGGGCTTCCTTGGTGGCTCAGACAGTAAAGAATCCGGGAGACCTGGGTTCGATCCCTGAGTTGGAAGATCCTCTGGAGAAGGGCATGGCAACCCACTCCAGAATTCCTGCCTGGAGAATCACCATGGACAGAGGAGCCTAGCAGGCTGCAGTGTATGGGGTTACAAAGAGTCGGACACGACTGAGTGACTCAGCACAGCACATGTGAAACTAATTTACACAAAGTGTTAGTTTCAGATGTGTAATAACTATACATACATATATATTTATACACATTTATCCTTTTACGGATTCTTTTCTATTGTATTATGGGGCAATGGCACCCCACTCCAGTACTGTTGCCTAGAAAATCCATGAATGGAGGAGCCTGGTGGGCTGCAGTCCATGGGATCGCTAAGAGTTGAACAAGACTGAGCGACTTCACTTTCACTTTTCTCTTTTATGCATTGGAGAAGGAAATGGCAACCCACTCCAGTATTCTTGCCTGGAGAATCCCAGGGACGGGGGAGCCTGGTGGGCTGCCGTCTATGGGGTTGCACAGAGTCAGACACGACTGAGCGACTTAGCGACTTAGCTATGGGTTAGTATAAGATATGAATACAGTTCCTTATGCTATATAGTAGGTCCTTGTTGTTAATTTTATATAAATATGTATCTTTTAATTCCAAACTCCTAATTTATTCCTCCCCCTCTTTCCCTTTGGCAACTATAACTTTATTTTCTATGTCTGTGTGTCTGCTTCTGTTTTGTAAATAAGTTCATTTGTGTCATTTTTTTTAGATTCCACATATATGTAACATTATATGATTACTTGTCTTTCTGCCTGGCTTACTTCACTTGGTATGGTAATCTCTACGTCCATCCATGTTGCTGCATACTTTGTGCTTTAAACGAATAAATAAGGAGCTTCCCCTTGAGTTTCATTTGGCATGGCCCCCAGCAGAAGTTCCTTCCTGCAGTTAGACTTGCTAACCTCTCTCTGCTCCTCATTAAAGGAAGCCCTCACATCTCTGCTGCAAGCCCCTAGTCTCTAGGCTCTCCACCTACAACCACGCCCTCTTTCTAACATTTCCTTTTATCCATACCCTAAAACACAAATGCAGCGCTTTGCCTTGACCCTGCTGTCGGATCCAGCCGCTGCTTAGACTCATAATCCTCTTCCTATCCCCACCTCAGCTCTGAAGATGGATCCTCAAAAGTTTCCTCCTAAATCCGATGAACTCTTTTTCTTACTACCCTTTCCTCTAGCTCTTTACCCCTTTGGTCATGTCCAGTGGTCTTGCTCTTCTCCTACCTGTACATTTTTTGTTTTCTCTGGGCTTTCTTGACTCTTTTTCCCGTGGCTGCTTTGATGGTGCTTCTCCCTCTGTTCATCTTCTAATTGGAGTTTCCTCACAAATTCTATAGCTTTTCTCTACCTGGTTGACCTCCACTCACTTCAGTGAGCTCACCTATTCCACCATCACTGCTTTTCAAAAGTTTGTAATTCCTTATCTCTAGTCTTATCGCTCACTTGCACTGCCCACTCTCCACCCTTCTGGCTTTCTGCAAGCATTTCCCCCAAACATCCAGTTCACAGTTTAGACTCAACAGCCCCAAACTGAATTCAGTACTACCAGTCTGTCTGTCTTCCTTAATCTCCCATTTTCATCAGCAACTGAACCATTCTTACTGCTTCACAGGCTAAGCTTTCGGTTCCTTTTGAATTTTTAACAGCTTTATTGAAATATAACCATGTATCATACCATTCATCCATTTAAAGTGGTTTCTAGTATATTCACAGAGTTGTGCAACCATCACCACAATCTTAGAATATTTCACCCCCACCAAAAGAAAAAAGCAGTCCAAGAACAATCATTCCCTCCTCTTCCTACCCACCACCCCGCGGAGCCTGGCAACCACTAATATATTTTCTGTCTCTGGATTTGTCTAGTCTAGACATTTCATATAAATGGAAACATACTATAAATGATCTTTTGTGACTGGTTTCTTCCACATAATATAATCTTTTCAAAGTTCATTCATGTTGTAACAGGTGTCAGTATTTCGGACTTTTTACAGCTGAATAATATTCCATCATATAAATGTAACACGTTTTGTATATCCATTCATCAATTGACAGACATGTGAGCTGTTTCTACTTTTTGGCTATTGTGAAAGCCAAATAATGACTTGTATTTCAGTGATGGCTAATGCTGTTGAGCGTCTTTTCATGTGCTTATTTTCCTTTTGCATATCTACTTTGGAGAAAAGTCTATTCAGATCCTTTGCCTTTTGAAAAAGTGTGTTAGTTTTCTATTGTTGAGTTGTAAGATTTCTTTATACATTATGGATACAAGTCTCTTATTAGATGCATCATCAGTAAATGTTTTCTCCTATTCTATGAGTTTTTTCAGTTTTGATAGTATCCTTTGAAGCACAAAGTTATAAATTTTTACAAAGTCCAATTTATTTTTTCTTTTGCCACTTACACTTTTGGTGTATCTAAGAAGGTGTTGCCTAACCCAAGGTCATGAGGCCTTAATCCTATGTTTTCTTCTATGACTTTTATACTTCAACTCTTGTATTTAGATCTATGATCCATTTACTTTTTGTGTGTGGTGTAAATAAAATGCCCAACATCATTCTTTTACATGTGGACATCCAGTTCTCCCAGCACCATTTGTCAAGACAGGGATCTTTATTTTTCCCTTTGTTTCATCTTATTCCAACCTGTCAATCAAGTTTTGCTTTTTTTCCCTTTAAAATGTTTGTCATCCTTTCACTACCCACACTAGTTCCCAGATTACAGCTTTACCATCTCACACTTAAATAACTGCATCTGCATTTATCCCTCCAAGTGCTCAGCAAGCCAACCCTCCTAAAGCAGGAAATTTAATAAATGAATTGAATTTATGTAATTCCCCTGCTAAGAAGTCTACACTAAAGCCCTACTACATATAGCATCTGGGCCAAACTCTATTCCTTAATTCTCTAACCTGGCTCCACTGTGTTTACACTAGCAAATCCAAGATGTAGAATTTCATCTTTCATGGTTATTCAGCTTCTCCCCTAAGGGGAGTTCTCTTTCATTGCTGTACTTTACCCTCTCTATGAATTAAAATTCCATAGGTCCTTAAAGTCTCCTTCAAATGCCAGCTCCCTAATAAGCCTCCCTTAACTACTCCAGCCCTCAGTAGTGCTCTCCTTTGAGTCCCTACTGCATTTGTGTGTTCTGTAGCACCAACCACTAGGCAGATGACACTGTTACACACAATTCTACTCTACCACCCAACACCAATAAGCATCTACTGAAGTTCACAGCGCTGTACGGGCATGACACACTTATGCAACTCTTGTTTCCTTCTGCCATCAAATGGAGGAGTCTAACTGGATGAGATAAATTATCCCTCCCAGATTTAGAATTCCACTTATCCATCCATTACATACTGATCCAAATTTGAAGCTTAAAATGAAAGTGAAATTCACTGAGTCCTGTCTGACTTGTTGTGACCCTAGGGACTTCACAGTTCATGGAATTCTCCAGGCCAGAATACTGGAGTGGGTAGCCTTTCCCTTCTCCAGGGGATCTTCCCAACCCAGAGATCGAATCCAGGTCTCCCACATTGCAGGCAGATTCTTTACCAGCTGAGCCACAATGGAAGCCCAAGAATACTGGAGTGGATAGCCTATGGCTTCTCCAGGGGATCTTCCCAACCCAGAAACCAAACCAGGGTCTCCTGCATTGCAGGTGGATTCTTTACCAACTGAGCTATCAGGAAGCCCACTGAAACTTAAGCTTAAAGTTAATTCAAGGTTTCCAGTTCAAGAAACTTTCAAACTAAGCTTGTGTTTTCCAAAGATTCCTAGAATTGTAATTCCTTGTTACTGAATCATCTTGGCTGTAATAATGATCCAGGCCCTGTTTCAGACACAAGTATTAGGGCATCTGTGATTTGGTCTGCAGTTTAAACTGCAGAAGTTCTCCAAATCCTCAAAGTTAACTTAGAGTGTGTCAGATTGAAACCCCCACCCACCCACCAACCATTAAAAAAAAAAAAACTTTCAAATTGAAGGGGCAAAGTTTGATCCCTTTTCTGTTGAGAGTTGAAAACAACAATAGCAGCTTTCTGCTCTAGCAGGACTTCAAAAGGCTGCCGAGTAACTGCTCTAAGAATGCTTGGTTGTAGATGGCTGAAGAAAACGCACAGGCATCCTCCTGCGACTCTGCTCTACTACCACCAGGAAAATTCTGCCTTCTCTCCCCTCCCAGCACCTTTAATAAACCAACGATTGGTACTGTATTAACTAGGTGAATGCAGAATCTTGCAAGGTTAAAGCCTTTCGCAGAGTGGGGGTGAGACTGGGCAGTCAAACAACACCCTGCTCTAAAGAGCCAGTGAATTAAGAATTTGTTGAAATGACCTAAATTATGTATAGATTTTTTAAAAAGTCAACCGAAGATGGGAGACCTGTTGGATTGATCCCAGGGGCATGGGTCCCCTTTGCTGAAAGAAAATGCCTGAGAGGTACCAGGCCCATCACGAAGTTGCAACCCCAGAGCTCTCAGTAAACACGTTTTTCTGTAGTAGTTTCCGGAGCGAGCACAGCAGGTCCGTCCATAGCAGGGATGCCTGTGCGGGTTCACCTACCCGCCTCCTCTCGCAGGTGGCACCCAGTCAGCGCTTGCCGCCCTCCCTCGAAGAAACCGCCAGGCAAACTTCGCAGCCTGGGAACCCTGCTGCTTGGAGAGCTGCTGCGAGAGCCGCTCCACTGCGCCAGGCGCCGCCCCGAGGCTAGTATTCAACCTCCCCGCCCCCCGCCGCGGTTAAAGTTTGCTCCCCATTCACCGCTTCCCACCCCTGCCCCGAACCCCCCGCCTCCGCCCTCGGGCGGGAGGACCACAGAGGAGTTCCTGGGTCCTCCATGCACAAACACACCCACCAACAAAGGAAAGCCCATTAAATCTTCCCTCCTGCGAACTCGCGCCCCAGCGGATACTTCTTTGAACTGACCCCCGCCCCCGCAGCCCCCTAGCCGTCTGGGGCTCGCCGGGCCCTCCCGGGCTCACTCCCTCCTCCCATCTGCGCACTTCTGCCGCGCGCTTGGTCTTTGATGTCTCTTTACATTATGGCAGAGCAGCCACACGCTCTTCCCGGGCGCGGGGCTTTGTGTAACGGAACTGACATTTGGCCTTGATACCTGTATCTCTTGGTGATTGCAACAAATTTCTAAAATAAATATTGTACTTTGATCTCCCGGCATTGCATTTTTAATGGACGCACCGAACATTACTTCATTAAGAATAAGTTTTTCAGGAGCCCCGAGTGCAAAGGTAGAGCGGATAAACAGCACTTTGTAAAAGTCTCTCTCCAAACTTCAGCTTGTGCCTGGGAGGGCTGGAATCCCCGAGGGTTTTCACAAATGGAGGGGAGGCCCAGAGCCAGGACTTCAGTCACGGGAGGGTCTACTGTGCATCCACAGTATCCTAAAGACTTTGAATATATTTACCTCTTTTAAGCCTATGAAGACTCTACATGGTGAACAGTTCTATAACCCCCATTTTACAAACTGGGAAACCGAAGTACAAGGCAGTTGAGTAACTTGCTGGCCAATGTCACCAACTGAAAAGTGGCATCTTGAAATCGGCCTTCAGAGTTTCAGAGTTGGAGCTATTAACACCAAGTCAGTACTCTCTCCCTGCTGGCCATTGATGGAGGTTTATTGGCTAATGGGGCATCTTGGAGAAAAGGTTCTCTTCTGTAACAACTATGGAGATGTGAATTGGGTTTTCTAGCCTTTGTTTGGAGAAGGCAATGGCAAGCCACTCCATACTCTTGCCTAGAAAATCCCATGGATGGAGGAGCCTGGTAGGCTGCAGTCCATGGGGTCTCTAGGAGTTGGTCGCGACTGAGCGACTTCACTTTCACTTTTCACTTTCACGCAATGGAGAAGGAAATGGCAACCCACTCCAGTATTCTTGCCTGGAGAATCCCAGGGATGGCAGAGCCTGATGGGCTGCTGTCTATGGGGTCGCACAGAGTCGGACACGACTGAAGCAACTTAGCAGCAGCAGCAGCAGCCTTTTTGTTTAAATAGCAATCAGATTTGGCAAATAAGAATGCCTCTAGCTTGCTTGTCCCAGCCTGGGCGGCACTCCCCCCAGGCATCCATAGTGGAGGTCGAAGAGCTTACAGTAGCTCAAAAGGAAGCACACTAAGGGACCAGGTCCGCTTCCACAGTGCGGAAAGGTGCCTGCATGAGTGTGCACCGTAGGACTCCCTGGCCTCTGACACGTATGCGGGAAAGGGCTCCTTCCTGTCCCAGGTTTCGCAGGTAATTGATTTCTGGTCTCCTGTGGAAAGATGTAGGTCTGCCCGGACTCGGGAGCAAAACACTAAGTCCCCTCTCTTTGCTGGCCCCCAGGGCACTGGGACCACCTCTTCAGCAGTCAGACTGTGTCAGCCGAGCTGTGCAGTCACTGCTCACCGATCTTGGGTGGCACCTTGTTGGAAAGAAGACGGGCATGCAAGGACAGGGCTTGCAAAGTGCTCAAACATAGTATTTGGGCTGCATTCAGCCCATTCCTCTTCAGCAAGATGTTTCTATTTGCTGGCTTTGGGCATGGAGGATGGCCTGGTGTTGGGCTTTCCCGTGGCTCAGACGGTAAAGACTCCGCCTGCGGTGCTGAAGACCTGGGTTTGATCCCTGGGTTGGGAGGATCCCCTGGAGGAGGACATGGCAACCCACTCCAATATTCTTGCCTGGAGAATCCCCATGGACAGAGGAGCCTGGTGGGCTACAGTCCATGGGGTCGCAAAGAGTCAGACACAGGTGAGTGACTAAGCACACAGCATACAATGTGAGTGCAGAGGGCACCAATACACAGCCCAGACTCCGAATCAGAAGTTGGTGTTGGTTGGGCTAACCGCTGGCGCCTCACGGCAAGTTGGACCACCTCATCCGACTTCTCATGTAAGTCTCCTGCGGTACCGGGAGAACCGTACCCAGGAAGGCTGGATGCAAGATGGTTCAGAGGATCCCTGCACGGTCTGCGGCCTCTCAGAGAGGAAGCGGTGTACCCGGAGGTTGTACGCGGAGCGGAGTAGGCCCAGCCCAGGAGGCCCACTCTGCTGAGCGGTCACACGGACTGTGGCCGCCGGCGGGAGGCCTCAGCGGCTATTCCCGGCCTCTAATGCCTTCCAACGCGGTAAAGACACCGCGGAGCCCCGCCTGCCCTACCGGATGAGATCTGGGTGTCCGGACGGCCCCCGCAGGACGCTTCCTGGGCCGGAGGCAGGCAGATGGCCAGCTGTCCCTCCTGGGCCGGGCAATGGCTGGCAGCGAAGGTTTGGGGGAGTATACACTGTGGGGAGCGTTTTCCTGAGCCCAAGGAAGCGTGTCCCGAGACTGAAGAACTTTTTCTTTACAAAGGTGACAGGAACAACAGTTTTTATGGACTTTTCTTTCCACTTAGAGAGCCACCCTCGTACAACCTCTGGTTTGCTCAAAGACAGCATCTACAGGCTTCCTCCCCCGCGCCTTACTGTTTTCTCCCGGTAGTTCCTTGCAGGTGTGTGCAGCTTGCAAGAGGGCGCACTCGCCTGGTGGGCCTTAGCGCGGCGGTGGGGATTTCTAGTATCTCTGGGGGTTTCAGTGGGGCCTCATAGAGGTCAGGGCCCTGCCCAGAGAGAGAAAAGCGAGATAGCAAATATTTTTCCCTCGGGTTGTCCTGGGTGTCCTGCCAAGCTTAGCTTTGGCGGTAATCACGGCTTGGGTTTTTCCCAGGCTCACTATTTGCAAAAGTTGTGGCCGGAGAACTTCCAGATCGCCAGGAGGAACGTCGCAAGAGAGGCGGGAGGCACTGGAGCGTGTGCGCTACTATCCAGCGCCCTGGGCGGCCGCCCGGCCCCGCCCAGGGTCACAGAGCTGCCGGCCTCTCGGCTGGCGCCCGGTTGGAGATGGAGGCGGGAGCACGCGGCAGCGGGGCGCGGGGCTTCCCGTGCCCAGCCCCGGGAACTCCCTCGGGTCCAAGGTGTGCTAGGAGTGAGGATGTGCTCGGGCCTCTGCCTTTGCTGTCCGGCTGTAGGATGTGTAAGTACGTTGGGAGAAGAGAATTACCCTCATCTTCGTCTCCAAGTCCCGCGCCTGGAAGCCGAAGGCAGATTTCTCTGGAGATAACAAAGACACTTTGTCACTTTGGGCGCTGCCTCGGTGCAAATCTTTAATTGCAAGGGAGTAGGGGAAAGAGGGGGGTCGAGTGTCTCAAGCAACCCAAGCGCGGGTCTCCAGGCGGCAAGGCCCCCTTTGATCAGGAAAATCCAATTATTTGTGTATATACATTTCCCACATAGTGATTACTTCATTAATTGTCCCGCCTTTATCTCCTCCCTTCCCATCCCCCCTAATAATCAGTTCTTTTATCCAGACCAACAAACACACCATAGGAGCTTTGTGGATTCAAAGGATTTGCTTTCGCTTCTGAAAGAGCCGCTATTCTTTGATGATTGGGTAGCGGCAAACTTCAAAGCCATAAATCTTCCCTCTGACTGGCTGGCGGCCCAGCAAAGTCCTTATCAAATTCTTGGAGGTGATCCTGAAGCGCTCAGACCGCGCGCGGGGCGAGCGAGCGGGGTGCGGCGAGGGGCGCGGGCAGGGAGGGCCCCAGCGCGCAGGGCGGGCGCCAGGAAGGGACGCTAGGCGGCCCTTCGTCCTCGCCCTCGGGTCTCCATGCCTCAGCAGCGCCCTGCTCCGCAGCCAGCGGCCCGCAAGCCGTAGCCATGGCCGCAGTGGCCGTCCTCCGGAACGACTCGCTACAGGCCTTCCTACAGGTCAGGGCTGGGCTTGGAGGCGGGCGAGGGAAAGGTGGGAAGGGCCGTGTCTGGATCTTTCCTGGTACTCTGTGCCTCGTGAATTTCAAAGAGAATCCCGCTAGGTGGGTGCCAATGAAGTGAGACATAGGGGTGCCCGTACCAACTTCACACCCAACCTTGGTGTCAAGAGTGTGGCCTCTGCGGGGAGGGACGCGCGTATGCGGGGGTTGTTCGGAGGTGCGCCTCTGGCTGAAAACCGGCCCCAGCTCACAGCGCTGGGCCCTCCTGGGGCGGGCGGAGGAGGAGCGCGAGAGTAGAGTGGAAATGAGAGCTTAAAAGATGGGAGGGAAGGTAGATGAGCAGCCGGGCTGTGGGTGTTTCCAGACCCTTTCTGACCGCGGAGTCGGGAGTGGCCCGTCGGATCGCTCCCCTCCTACTTTGTGCCTGCTTCCTTTGAGACTGGATAGCGACTCTCTGCACCAAGTAGTTTAACAGGAAGCGCTCGCGCTTTCTGCATCCAGGTAGCGAGGGCACCAAAAGTTTCCCCTAACTGGTGGGTGCGTGCGCAGGGTGCGGCGGCCAGGGGAGGGACTGCCGGGACAGGGGAGGGGCGGCGGTATTACAGCCGGCGTGCGGGAGGCGGGCCGACCCGGAGACCGCGCTTGGAGCGCTTAACCTTTTGTCTCTTCTCCGCCCTCCCCTGCCGCCGCCTATGCAGGACCGCACCCCCAGCGCCTCCCCGGACCTGGGCAAGCATTCGCCCCTGGCGCTGCTAGCCGCCACCTGTAGCCGTATCGGCCAGCCGGGCGCCACGGCGCCCCCGGATTTCCTGCAGGTGTCCTACGACCCCGCGCTGGGCTCGCCCTCCAGGCTCTTTCACCCGTGGACCGCTGACATGCCAGCGCACTCGCCCGGCGCACTGCCGCCCCCGCACCCCAGCCTGGGGCTGACACCACAGAAATCGCACCTGCAGCCGTCCTTCGGGGCGGCGCACGAGCTGCCGCTTACACCCCCTGCCGACCCCTCGTACCCCTACGAGTTCTCGCCGGTCAAGATGCTGCCCTCGAGCATGGCGGCGCTGCCCGCCAGCTGCGCGCCCGCCTACGTGCCCTACGCGGCCCAGGCCGCGCTGCCCCCCGGCTACTCCAACTTGCTGCCCCCGCCGCCGCCGCCACCGCCGCCCACGTGCCGCCAGCTGTCCCCCAACTCGGCCCCCGACGACCTCCCGTGGTGGAGTATCCCGCAGGCCGGCAGCGGTCCGGGAACCTCGGGGGTTCCAGGGGGCAGCCTCTCTGGCCCCTGCGCCGGGGGCCCCCACGCGCCGCGCTTCCCCGCTACGGCGGCCGCCGCTGCAGCTGCCGCCGCCGCGCTGCAGCGGGGCCTGGTGTTGGGCCCGTCGGACTTCGCGCAGTACCAGAGCCAAATCGCTGCGCTGCTGCAAACCAAGGCCCCCCTGGCGGCCACGGCCAGGAGGTGCCGCCGCTGCCGCTGCCCCAACTGCCAAGCGGCGGGCGGTGCCCCGGAGGCAGAGCCGGGCAAGAAGAAGCAGCACGTGTGCCACGTGCCGGGCTGCGGCAAGGTGTACGGCAAAACGTCGCACCTGAAGGCGCACCTGCGCTGGCACACGGGCGAGCGGCCCTTTGTGTGCAACTGGCTCTTCTGCGGTAAAAGCTTCACGCGCTCGGACGAGCTGCAGCGGCATCTGCGGACTCACACGGGCGAGAAGCGCTTCGCCTGCCCCGAGTGCGGCAAGCGCTTCATGCGCAGCGACCACCTCGCCAAGCACGTTAAGACGCACCAGAATAAGAAGCTCAAAGTTGCTGAGGCCGGAGTAAAGCGGGAGGACCCGCGGGACCTGTAAGCCCATCTAGGGGCTAATCGAGACCTCTCCTGCCTCGGGCTCCCTACCTAGCACCTCTTCGGGGAGGTTCGGGTGCGGGGAGGCGGGTGGCCTGTGGGCAGCCGGCCAAAGGGAGACCTAAGAGAGGCACTTGCCTCTTCCTGCTTGCCTGCCTCCCAGGGCGACGCCAGGCCTCCAACTCCCTGGCCGGCCTGTGGACGGGACCCTGTATCCAGGAGGAGCAGGGGTGGTAGAGTTGAGAGCTCGGCGCCAGGAAAAAGAGGCTCTGAACCATTTTCCCCCAATCTGGGAGACCTGAATTTAGGGGGACCCATCCTGGGCTGACCTTTGTGTATAGCAGACGCTACTGAAATCAAAACGGAAGGACCTTGAGAGATTTGAAATAGTGCTCAGAGTTTTTTGCTAGGACTTGGGCCGGGCTCTGTACAGGTTATTTAATAGCTTTCTTAATAATTATAATATTAATTAAAATGTTACTTTTGTCCTCAGCTCCATGCAGAGCTACAGCATGAATTGTCTCTGTAAAGCAATCAGCAGTTGCAGCGTGAAAATAAATACGTTAACTCCGGGGTCACCTCGGCAAGACCCCGCTGAGCCGGTCTCACTTGATCTTTTCTTCTTCCGGGAGGCTTTACAAAGCGGTCAGGTTTCGCCAGGAATTTGAAGGCTCCTGTGGGCTGCCTATGTCCGAGGCTTCTTTGGTTTGGAAGGTTCTGGGCACGTAAGTTGGGCGCAAAGATGCGGAAAGTAGGAGGGCAGGGTCAGTTTTGTGGTTAAGAGGTTAGGGTAAGATTTTCCCATCACACCTTGAGTTTCTCGCGCGGCCTTAGGACTTGACCGGAGACTGTCGGGCTTCTTTTAAAAGTTGATACCTGCTGTACATATAGTACGCGATCTTTTTATCTGGTGAATTGCCTGTGTCTTTCTGGTTGTTGGTACTCTCAGAGTTCACAGGTAAACTGGGCTTCCTCCTGGCAGCCGGCCATGCTGCGGTCTGCAGAAGTGCTAGTAACTCAAGGATCTGTTCAAGATGAGATTCTGGACAGTTACAGAGTAACTGGGGGCCCTTTTTCAGATGGGTCTTTGCTCCGGAAAGAACCGCCTCTCTGTATTTCAGCCCCGTCATGATACACAACTTTGTCTTGCTTGTTCTCTTAATTCTTTTGCCGTGGAAATCATACCAGTATTGTTTCACAACAGCCACTTTGGGATTTCTCCCTAGGCCTGGAAGTTTAGCTCCCTTTTGTGTCTTGGGACTTTATTTTTTCAATCACTGCAGTAGACTAAGATTTTTCTCAGGGAGGAGCCAGGAATACTCATCTCTAGGTTTTTCACCTGTCTCTAAAATGTGAAAATTTAAATGTGAAGTTTACAACTGTTTGAGTTTTTAACCTGAAACTGAAACCTCAATTTCTGACTTAGAACTAGCAAAGAACAGAAATTGCTCTCAATTTTGTCAGTGTTAAATTGACTGGTATCATTAATGCCAAATTTCCATGGGACTAGTTTTTTTTCATGGTAGTAGAGGTGTATATAAATTGATAGGATTTCACAGTTAACACACTGTGTTACCTTGCCTTTTGTTTGAAGTCAAACTTAGGGGTAAGTTCTTGAAAAGCAGGAGGGTTGTGCTCCGAGAACTAATGTATTAAGTAAAACTCAACCAGCAACATAATTGAGATGAAAATTACTTTTACACTCCTAAGAAATAGCATTTTTTACTTTGTAATTTGGGACAAGGTAATAACTACTAAAATCATTATGGGAATAGGTCTTAGAACCAGTTACTCTTGTTAGGGATTTGGGGATTATTTAATGACAGATTGGAATTCTTTACCTGGGAAGGGCAGTTTGAGCTGCCTAAATTCTCAAGGCTATGACGTTTGCAAGTGATAGTAATAAAGATGCTGCACAGTAACACTAATATACATCTAATGTGTGATCTTAATCTACATCAAGATTCTTGAGAATCATTTCTAGGAAGAAGTACAGAAACTCTCACACCTGAACCATGCCCTGGGATTGACTTCAGAGCCCAAAAGGTTTTTTGGCAGATGGTAGGAAAAGAGGAATCCTTGTTAGAGAGTAAAAAACACCAAGGGCTTCCTTTAGGCTTGAAATGATTCTCTTATGTGGAAGAGAATGCCCTTGGTAAAGAAATACAACTGACAATACTGTAGTGAATCTACTAGCTTATTGACAGCTATGATTGTTTAGCATTCAAACAGATGAAGTGTTGAAGATAAAGTTTCCTTATAACTTTAACTTTGTCATTAAGAAAAAAAAGGTAAAATGTATGAAATTTAGTCTCTAAACAGATAAGGTGTTGAAGACAGTTTTCTTATAACTTTGTGATGGTGAAGAGAAAGGTAAAATATATTTGGAATTTATATAAAAATACAATATTTATAATTTTAAAAAGTAGAATGAAGTCATCTGATGAAAGATCACTTTCTTCTGTTTTTACTTAATTGAACCTGCAAATTTTAAAAGCTTGGTAAAAGTACAGGCTCTAGATTAACTTGGTACAGCTGAAAGACTGTTCCTTCCTCTCAGTGCAAATCTGTTTCAATTACTTTAGAAAAAAATTCTATGCCATTATTCAAGTAGAAGCCAGGAAGTCACAATAATGTGATATTATTATCCAAGTGTAGGAAAGCATTTCATGTTTATACTGAAAAATAAGCTAATAAATTCTCAGAAATACAAATTGGACAGTGAAGAAATGTATTAGATTATGTAAGCTGTTAAAATGTGAACTGCTGCTGCATGCTTTATTTGTTTCATTGAACTGCAACCTACTATGGTATTAACCACTTAGGACTTCCAAAAATTATTTTAAAATACATCAGTATGCAAGAAAATATGCGTGAATTATGTAAATTAAGCACACTTAGCAGAAATTTTAATGAAATTCAAATTTAAAAGTTCAGAAGCAAATTACTGTTAATGTAAACTAAAATTTATTTTTTATGTGGAACTTAGCCATCATCCAAAAAGAAAGTTTGAATCCAGTTGAATCCACCAACTGGATTCAAGGCTTTACTTAAAGACCCCAGAACCCAATTCAACTGAGTTTTAAAAACCAATTGAAGAAACTATGTTAATGATGGCTTCAAGTGTCAATAGACATTTTTTTTTTCAATAGACATTTTTTAAGCAACTGTTTTAGTAGCATGCAAATATAATATAAAGATATTTCAGAAAATTCTAAAATAAGTGTGACATGATTAAGTCATGTCACATTTAACACAATTGATAAATGAACTATTTGAAAACATGAGAACATGGAGAAACTGAGTTATTACTAATTTAGGTAATTTGGAGTTACATGTTTCTGAACTTGTTAACAACTCTATAGTTTTCTGCTTTTCTTGAGGGATAATTGTGCAAATTTACCTTTAGCTGACCACTAACTTGGAATAGTTTTGGTAATGAAAGTAAATTATGTTAAAGAAAATACAACTGCATTATTCAGCATTGTACTAGTCTTTTCACTGTGTTGTATATGTTGCTATATTTTCCTTTAAGTCAACCTAATAACACATACCTATTTGAAAAATTAATATTGATGAGATTGCTTCTGGCAGAAACCTATGTCAAACAGTATTTGTAGAAAAGGCAGTTTTTCACCACAATTTGCCCTCGATTTCTATTCTAATACTTCTAGACTGTAGGTATTCAGTTTAAAGCAGCATCTTTCCCATTTGTTTTGGGTCTACTGTGAGAGTTTCACAGAATGTCACTAAAGCGGTCACTTGCCTACATTAACACCTACTAAGTTGTTCAGAGCTCAGAAATTGCGAACTACTTTTATTTGTGTTGGCTCACCTCGTTAAATCATGACTAGTTATATAAACTAACACTATCTCACTAGAAAACCGTCGATTGGGGAATCAAATTCAAACCGTAGGCTTTGTTTTATGGTAAATGTAATTATGCTTTGCTAATGTACCAAATTGAGGGCCACTCAAAGCAAGTCATACTAATGTGTAATGGGGAACTTAAAAGAGTATGAGATCAAGGGCAGCTTTGAAATGAAAACATGTGCCAAAATAGTTTAATAAACTAGGAACGGATAAGGAAAACATCTAGATAGAAAGGTGAATGTTGGTAATGAGACATAGATTTGGATTAATACACCAAAATGACAGGTTTCATTATTGGGCCACTATAATGGTAACCTGATTCATGTAGCATTCAATATATGTGTAAACAGTAAATTTTTCTCTGTTGTTCAGACTCAGCACATTTTTGCATAAAGATCCTTGTGTTAATTGCTCCTCGATTGTTTTTAAAGAGTCTGCATTGTTCAAATTAATTTATGGACACTGTAACTTATATAATGGTCCTTTCTATAATGAATAAGTGATATTGTTCAGCAAAGAGGTAATCAAACAGTTATGGACAATCTTAAAGTTTTTAAAAATAGTTTCACAGTTTCACTGTTAACAGTTTTTTATCAATTGAAGATTTGCATGTGATGATTGGTATAGTATTCATTTTCATGCTGACATTTTGATGACTTCCCTTTCTAGACTTTATATACTTCTCCTTCCATGTCTTTAGTAATTATGCTGAAGCATAATCCCTAACAGGGTATTTGACACTTAATTCATAATTCAACCCATGCATGTGAACTGCAGTAGTTTCTACACAACACATAATAAAGTATATTAACTAATATATTTTGATTGTCTACCTAATACCAAAATTCAATTCAGGGAAATAAATCAAGTTCCTAGTTGGATACAGATCTTCCTTGACTTACAATGAGGTTACCTCCCTATAAACTCATCATGAGTTGAAAATATCATAAATTGAAATTGCGTTGAATACACCTAACCTAGCTTAGCTTAGGCTACCTTAAACATGCTCAGAGTACTTACAACTGGGCAAAATCATGTAGCACAAAGGCTATTTTATAATACGGTGTTGATTATCTCATGCAGTTTATTCAATCCTGTACTGAAGTGAACAGCAGAATGGTTGTATAGGTACAGGGTGATTGTGTTTTGTTCGTTTACTCTGGTGACTGTGTGGCTCTCTGGTAACTGTGGCTCACTGCCCGGCCCAGCATCACAGGAACATCCTACAGCGTATTGCTAGTCCAGGAAAAGATCAAAATCTGAAGTTTGGTATCTGCTGAATGTGTATCACTTTCACACCATCAGAAAATCAAAATATTGTGTGTCGAGCTAGCGTAAGTTGGGAAAGTCTGTATATGAAAAATCTGCAGGGTTTCAGTTCTCAAAAAGTTGTTTCAGCATGATATTTGGTCTGCCTACTGTAACATGAAAGTTTGTTTTATAGCAAAACTATTTTTTCATTATTTGCCAAAACCATAACATCAAAAATATACTAAAATTTTCTGAGGTCTAAGGCTATATCTAGATGTCACCTGATTTTTTAATATAAGGTTAAAAAGTGTATTAAAAATGTTTAATACAAGGTTAAAAAAGGTTAAACTGTTCAGTTGCGTGATTGCTTTCTAATGATTTTGTGTTTAGCATAATCTGAAACATGGGTGAAAAACATCTAGCCTTCAGCTTAGTTTCAGCCAATTCACAAGGCAAGTATCAAAGGTAAATCCTCATTTATGCTTACAGTTGGGAAAACGTGTCTTAATTTGAAAAGTGTTCAGTAGCAATTTCCTAAAACTCTATGTAAGGTACCATGAAAGCTTATTTCTCTTATCTCTGCCTTTGCAAGTTTTATTCTTATATTCTGTATGTCTCTGCTTGTGGTTGCCACATGTCTTTGATATATCTGTGTCCATCTCTAGCATGGAAACTCATTTTGTGTCATATGTCTTTCTTCCTTTTCTTGGTGTATTTATGCCTATTATTTTATTTTGTTCTCTATTATGCAGGACTTGAAGGGTTCTAAACTCTAGTTATTTAAAACCTATTGTCTTTTTAATAGACATTTATATTCCTTGGTCTAAATTTTACATGTGAGTGAGTGAAATTTAGAGTTCTGTTTATAGATTCAAATCACGTTTTATTTTTGCAGTATATGACTGCTGTTTACTGTGGATTTGTGAACATCATTTTACTTCCAATTGATGAAAAAGTATTTCCGTCACAATTGAGAGTAAAATTGTCAAATATGGTAGAGGATTATGGTTTGAGTTAATACCCAGTTGGATAAATTTTAATTAGTAAAAAGCATTAAAAAGACGATTACCTAAATTTATAAACACAGCTCTTTATTTATTGAGCTAAGGACCTATAAGCATTTGGCTGTTTTTATTCCTTGTTAATGTTCTTATATTTAATGCAGACTTCATTTTCTCTCAAAGTCTTTATTCTCCTCTGTTTGATCCTTGATGAAGTTCATGTCATCTCTCCATAGTACCACAGACAACTGCCAAGAAAAGTCATTGTGGTGACAGTTTTATACTGAGTCTGGGTTTGGAATAGAAGGTTGCTGAGTTTTCTAAGGAGAAAGTACTCCTTCATGAGTCGTTATTCAGGCTTGTGAATGGCAGGCCCGCCCATCCTGAGCAGCTAGGAGCTGGAAGCTGGGTGCGGGGCTGCAGCTGCCCCCTTGCTTCTGTAGCATGGAGATCTTGAAGTGGGGGAAAGGGAAGCAGATCAGAGGGAATAACAGGACCATGGGGTATAACAGACATTTGGAAGATCCTGTTTAGATAGGACGTTCCTAAAGGGGTGGAAATAGGGTCACTGTGTAGAAGCTGAAGGAAAAGGCTTGATCACTTTCTCAGTTAGAATGGACCCCTGGAAAGTGCCTTCCTTACCCCAGGTTGGTTCTTCTCTTTAATGGTTTCTTCTTTTTAAACCTAAGCTGAGTATGAGTAGGCAGTCAGGGAGACGTGGACCTCAACAAGTTGAAGTTGGAGGATCTTTACAGGCTCTTCTCAGGCTGAAATGCTTCAAATCTAAAATCTGTAAACTAAAAAATCCAAATACATTTTATTAAGGCTACTAAAGATACAACAGTAGTATGGGTATTCCTGGGATTCTGGCAACTGCTTTCAGAAATCCAGGTTTTGAAAATATATAGTTAAAGGCATTGAAGAGGAGCAAAGTAATTTGGGGTAAATCAGTTAGCCTCTCTGCAGAGTATTATCAGAATGTATTTCCATGCTCTTAATGTTGGTTTTTGACAATAACATTTCTGGGGGTGTCAGTCTTCATAAATGCTGTACCATAATGCACATCGCCAAGTCCTGTTTATATGTATGGAAATTTCATAGTACAGTGACAGAACTGAAAAGTAAAAGCAACTTTTCAATAATTATGTTAATATAACTATGTAGATTTACAAGCTTTGACCGAACTAAATTTAAAGACATTATACCCTTGAAGTCAGTTATGTTGATATATATAATTAAGAATATGAGCTGCATAATTAATTCATTATTTGTTATTTATAATACTAGATGCAGAAAACTCAGGCAAAACAAATTCAAAACATGTATACATAACTAAATTCAATTCACTTTTTATTTGATGACTAAGGTTCGTTGAGGATTCAAAGATGAACACAATCCTTCAAAGAGCTCACAATCATAAAGGAGATAAGACATGTATACAAATGAATGTAATACAAGGCCTAAGTAAAAAGCAATTAATGAACCTCCTATTACAACACAAAGGAAAGATAAATTAAATTACTGCAGGTAAAACAATATTAAATTATTTTATGCCTTAAATATTTCTGCTTTCACAAACAGTCCACAAACTCCACTTGTAGCATTCGGAAATCATTTCGGTTTTTACATAGAGCTGAGAGTTCAAGAGAGTGTGGTCCCCAGACCAGCAACATTGGCATCACTTGGGAACTTGTTAGAAATGCAGATTCTTGGGTCCAGTTCCAAGTTAACTAAATCAGAAACTCTGGGGAAAGGACCCAGAAAAATGTGTTTTAATAAGTCCTGCAGGTGATTGCAATGCACGCTAAACTTTGAGAACCACTAGTTTAGAAGTCTGGAGAAGGCAATGGCACCCCACTCCAGTACTCTTGCCTGGAAAATCCCATGGACGGAGGAGCCTGGTAGGCTCCAGTCCATGGGGTTGCTAAGAGTCAGGCACGACTGAGCGACTTCACTTTCACTTTTCACTTTCATGCATTGGAGAAGGAAATGGCAACCCACTCCAGTGTTCTTGCCTAGTGGGCTGCCGTTTATGGGGTCGCACAGAGTCAGACACGGCTGAAGCGACTTAGCAGCAGCAGCAGCAGTTTAGAAGTCACAGAGTCGGACACGACTGAGCTACTTCACTTCAGTTTAGAAGATTGTACCTTTAATAATGCATAAGATTAATCTATGGAAATAAGCAAATTCAAGCCTACCACTCACAAGCTATTCTGGGGAAATAGAGAATGGACAGGCCACTTGGCTGAAATCCCTCACCCAGTCGAGAGACTCAATTGACAATCTTCTAACTCCTGATGAAAAGACAGCAATAGCCTTAATTGTATGTAGAGTGATTCTTTTGTGCATGGTATACAGTTATGTAGACAATTGTCCTTTTATCATAGTATTTGAATACACACAGAAGATTTACATTTTTGAATCACCAATCATATTCCATATGTTAGTGGAATTTTCCTCCACACGTGGGACAATGACTTTTAACAACATCTGTTTCCTTCAAAGGAATACTCAGCTAAATAAGCAGTTTTGTTTTCTAGTGTCATTGGATGATTAATAACTAATTATAATAGGGCATGTATAAATTATACCACTATGAGTGGAAAATACAGGTACACTCCATGCTGCAGAAATGCAAAGATGGCATTTCTAAAACACAAGCACAGTTGCTTCAAGCCTTTGTTTTACTTTAAAAAAAAAAAAGCCTTTTTAAAGCAAGTGCAGAGCCCTAGGGCTTCTCAATGGAGGCCAAAATTTAGGAAATTGTAGATATTTATGTAGAGACTATTCGCTCAGTCATGTCCGACTCTTTGTGACCCCGTGAACTGTATAGCCCACCAGGCTCATCCGTCCATGGGATTCTCCAGGCAAGAATACTGGAGTGGGTTGCCATTTCCTTCTCCAGAGGATCTTCCCAACCCAGGGAGAGAACCCAGGTCTCCCGCATTGCAGGCAGATGCTTTAACCTCTGAGCCACCAGGGAATCCCTAGATATTTATCTAAACCCAGAGTCTTCAATTCCTCTGACTTCTCTGCTATCCTCCTCAGCCCATCTTCTCCTTCTCCACCAAGTCTTTCTTGGCTCATCTCAGGTCTGTTTCTCAAACCAAAGCATTTCTTTGAAAAACATTTTATTTCTGACCTTTGGAATTATAGAAAGATGTTATGAATTATAAGTTCAAGGGAAGCTTGTAACATAAATGAGAATAGCTTCAAAGTTTTTTCCAGTGAATGAGCCTCTTTCTCTGCCTCCAAACCTGAACTGTCCATCACTGATTTGGGGTACTTTAGGAGAACACTTAGTGAATGACAACAGAAAGCTAGGTTGATGCTGGCTATGGCATGTTCCCAAGGAGTTCCCCAGAACCTTGAAAGATCAAGGGTGCACTCTGTGACCAGATAAATCCCCCAAACCGGTACTTAGAGAGATTTTAGCACGTTGGAGTTGGAGGAGAACTTTGAAATCATCCAGTTTGACCTTCTCATTTATCAGAGGAGATAGGTGAGGGCATGTCTGATCAAATGGAGCAACGGTTATCTATGATACATTAATGAGTAAGTATACTCAATGGAAACCCAGCAGCCTAGAAAAGGAGGACAGAGTTAAGGATCATGAAGAGTGGGAGAAGACTCAGGGATGACACCAGGATCTCTCTCTACCCTGAGCTGTTTGGGCAGAGGTAGGGTGGTAGTTGTCAGAGGCTTCTAACTGGCTCCCTCTGCCCTTCCCAGTATCCTGGGTCTCCTGCCTTCTCTGAGACAATCTTAACTTCCCGTACCTTAGCAGTCAACCCCTTGCATCTTTCTGACTACTGTTATCAAAATCTAAGTTCATATAGAAGGTTGTGCTAAGTGACTATTCAAAGGAAACAGAAAAAACTAGAAGGGTAGGGAGTAGAGGAAGCCAGAGCTGAGCAGAAAAGGAGAGCCTCTCTGATGGAAAAGAGCTGATAGTTATGTACGTCATGTGGAGGACTGAGGGACTGATGATATGGGAAGACCATACCTCAGGAGGAAAAGGTATCTTGTCTTATTCAGCTGCTCCATCATATCCGACGCTCTGTGACCCCATGGACTGCAGTACACCAGGCTTCCCTGTCCTTCACCATCTCCCAGAGTTTGTGCAAACTCATGTCCATTGAGTCGGTGATGCCATCCAACCATCTCATCCTATCGTCCCCTTCTCCTCCTGCCTTCAGTCTTTCTCAGCATCAGGGTCTTTTCCAATGGGTCAGTTCTTCACATCAGGTGGCCAAAGTTGGAGCTTCAGCTTCAGCTTCAGTCCTTCCAATGAATATTCAGGGTTGATTTCCTTTAGGATTGACTGGTTTGATCCCCATACTGCCTAAGGGACTCTCAAGAATCTTCTCCAGCACCACAGGAATACAGACGGACCATACCTCAGAAGAAACAGGCATGGCAGTCCTGAGAGGCTAGATCCAGGGCATTTGGCAACAGTCTTGGCAAAGATTCCTCTGTATTCGTTACCTTTTGTTGCATAACAAATACCACAGTCTGAAAGGCTTGAAACAACACACATTATCTCACAGATTCTGAGCACCAGGAGTCTAGGCAGAGCTTAGTTGTAGCCTCTGCTTAGGGTCTCTCATAAGACTGCAATCAAGGTGTTGGCCAGGACCAGGGCCTCATCTGAAGGCTGGCCCAGGGAATGATACACTGCCAGACTTAAGTGACTACTGGCAGGACTCAGCTCTCTGTGGGGTGTTGGACTGAGGGCCTCGGTTCTTTGTTGGCTATATTCTGGAGACGACCCACGGTTTCTTAATACATGAGTCCCTCCAACATGGCCATTTCCTTCATCAAAACATGCAAGCTGGGAAGGCAATTAAAAAAAAATATGCTAGGAAGATGGAAGTAGATCTTTTGTAATCTCAAGAAGTAGAAGTACAGCCTATCGACATTCTGTTCACTTGAAGAAGGCTACGCAAGAGAAAGGGGTTATATAAGGATTTGAATACCAGGAGGTGGGAATCCCTGGAGGCCATTTTAGAGGATGACTATCATATCTTGTGACACAGCTTGTCAAACATAATAAAAAAAATAATGGAGTCACATATATAGACCATTAAGGTTTGGACAAAGAGTTTCTCAGCATCAGCTGTGATGCCTCCTCACTGGTGAGAGATTGCTAATTATCCCCCAGCATGCATCGTTCCTTTCTTCCTTATAGTAATGCCCAGGTTTTAGGGAGGCATATGACTCTCTATCTAGAGATGACATATCACAGCCTCCCTTGTAGTCAGGTGTAGCCACATGACTAAGTTCCCACCAATGGAATGTGAGCCTGAGTGATATATGCCACTCTCAGTAACATCCTCAAAAGAAAGCTGCATGTCCTCCCCTTCCTCTTTACCCCTTTTCTGAGGCTGGAATGCATATGTGGTGGGCTTCCAGGTCAGTCATGTAGATAAGGGCAACATCCTAAAAGACCTTGGAAAAATAAAAAAACAGAAGGAATAGGAGTCCGAAGACCATCACTTGAAGCAGAACAGCCCAACTTTCCTGGGCTGCCTACCTGCTAGACTTCTAAGAGAGAAATAAACCATCTTGTTTAAGCCGTTGTTATTTGCTGTCTGTTACAGTAACTAAACCATAACCAGTATCCTGACGGATCACATGGTGCTTCCAGGGGCAGGCATTAGCAGTGCTCCTGCTGAGTCTTCCTGTGGCAGTTGTGAATTACATCGCTTTAAAAGATGTCACATGGTGTCACCTTACCAGCTCCTCCTAGCCTATGTCTGCTGGAGTCCTCAAAATGAGTTCTCACCCCCAAAAGGGTATTCTCTTAGGCTGTTGCTATGGAAAACTCCATCACTGCTTTCCAGCTTTGCCCATGCTTGGGTACCCAGAGGACTTTAGTCATTCAATGATTCATTTATTCCACTATTTATAGGGCTTTTCTCATGTGGCAGTCAGAGACAGAGCAGTGAACAGGATAGGTAAGCTTTCTCCTCTTAGGAGACTGATATTCTAGTAGGGCAGTAAAGATACAATAGACAAATAAACCAACAAGATAATTCAGGGAGTCATAAACAATAACTTGAAATTCATCTTCCTTTACCCTACAAGATCACACAGGGAGACAAAGCTGCAGCCTCTATCTGCAGTGCTAGATAGCTCATAGTCTCCAACCTGAAGAATGGTCCCCAGTCATCCTTGTCTCATATCTGCCTCAGACTAAAGGAGACACATTATCTCTACCTGCTTCCCTTTGGTGAGAGTTAGTTTCACAAACACACCTGTATGCATGAGGGATGGAAAATATAAAGATGCACATAGCTATTTATTAAACACTAACAATGTTTCACCAACATACTCATAGAAATCCAAATAAAAAACAGAGCAGAAAATAAAAGGGCCACTTTATCCTTTCCCTTCATAGATAACCACTGTTAATATTTCGGTTCTTTCATTCAATCAACACATCTTTATTGATCTCCTGCACTGTTCCCAGCCCTGACCTTGATGCTAAATATGCCAGAGGTTCCTAGCCTATGTGGCTTCTAGCTTGAGTGTGTGTGTGTCTCCTTCTGGGTTTGGAAACTGCCTGTACCCATACCTAGCTATATAATTTCAGGAAAACTACTTAATTCCCCAAGACTTGGTTTCCTCATTTGCAAAATAGATATAATGATAGTACCTAATTTATAGGGTTGTTGGGCATGCGTACATGCTCAGTCGTGTCTGAGTCTTTGCAACCCTCTGCGCTCTAGCCCACCAGGCTCCTTTGTCCTTGTAATTTTCTAGGCAAGAATACTGGAATGGGTTGCCATTTCCTTCTCTAGGGGATCTCACCAACCCTGGGATTGAACCTGTGTTTCCTGCATTGGCCTAGAGAAACACTGACGTTATTAACGGTGAAATCTGCTTTGGCTATTAAGGAAAAGTTTACAATTAAAAGTCAAAAATTTTTGGACTTCCCCGGTGGCACAGATGGTAAAGCATCTGTCTACAATGCGAGAGATCTGGGTTCAATCCCTGGGTCGGGAAGATCCCCTGGAGAAGGAAATGGCAACTCACTCCAGTATTCTTGCCTGGAGAATCCCATGGACAGAGGAGCCTGTAGGCTACAGTCCATGGGGTCGCAAAGAGTTGGACACGACTGAGCGACTTCACTCACTCACTCACTTTCCTGCATTGGCAGGTAGATTCTTTATCACTAGTGCCACCTGGTAAGCTCTATAGGGTTGTTGAGGCAGGGGGATTAAATTTGATAATATAAGTTAAATAACTTAGAATAAAAAAATCTGTTACTGTTGTTTTATATATAATATAAATGTTTGCTTTTTTATAAATAGGATTATATTACTTAAATGCAGCTATGGTCTACTTCTTGAACCCTTTAGATATTTCTTTTTCCATTTCAAAGTATAGAACATGAAGTTCATTAACTGCTTTATGGAATTCTGTCGTTTGTATTTATCCTAATATATTTGGCCAAGAGATTCATGGACATGGGGGTCCATGAATGGGTACTGTATACCAAGTTCTTTCTGTACCTTTATTTTCCTCTGGACAGTGGATACAGAACTTAGTTGCATTCTGAAAAGATTCATAATCCACAAACAGGACTGTGATTAAAATAGGCCGTCCTTGACTTGATCATGTAAGTTCGCCTCTTAGCTACAATCCTTCCATCTGTGGGTTAAGCTCAGTCAGGAAAGAATTTGCCTGCAATGCAGGAGACATGGGTTCAATTCCTGGGTTGGGAAGATCCCCTGGAGAAGGAAATGGCAACCCACTCCAGTGTTCTTGCCTGGAGAATCCCATGGACAGAGGAGCCTGGTGGGCTACAGTCCAAGGGGTCATAAGAGTCGGACACGATTTAGCGACTAAACCACCACCATCTCTTTCTCTTAGAAATGGGAAAGCTTTCTAGAAAACAGACAAAAACAGAAACACATAGACTGAAAACCAACAGTTTTACTACGTTTAAACTTAATTTCATTTTACTTCCAGCTCCTCACTGGAGCAGGGCTAATGGCCAGCTTCTATACTTGAGTTTAAACAATCCCAGGTACCTTCCCAGCTCAGGGTTTAAAAATCAGAGTTTCTGTACTGTTTATTCATAAGGTCTATTTGATTTCCTCTGTAAATTGTGTCCTTGTTTATATTTTCCTCACTTTGTATCCATCTAAAGTACCACTACTGAGAAGACACATGTGCTGCATAAACCCTACAATTTAATGCCACTCTCTATACAGTCTACATCTGTGATTGAAAATGTCCTCTTTGAATACTAATGATTTTAATATTAAACTGCCTCAGATACAGTCTTTAAGGGGAAAAATACAACTGTCCATTGTGATTTAGGATTTCAGTTCTGAGATCCGCACAGTGGTTTCTCAGGTGTCTCTGTCTTTCGTGGGCACAGTCTCGTCACTGCAGTTCCTTGCAGTCTGAAGACTTGTGGACCAAAGACACGAGTCTTCTAGTCTTAAGGTCCTTTCAAGGCCTATTATCTATCGGTCTGAAATGGTTCATGAGGCACCATCTTACATCTTCCCGAGGCCTTTAAAAAAATAAAGCCACACTGTTGGCTTCCTCTATACTCTGAGACACTGTTTTCCTGATTGCACCCTTGATTTGACCTTTACACTGAGGGCCTTTCCTAACTCTGAGGATGCTCTGCTGCTTAGAAAGGCTGCCTGGAGCTCTTTATACTTCCTCTAAATGTTGTTGCAAAATTAAACATAGCTATATTTTGTCATCAGTAAGTAAAAGAAACCAGTTGACACTTTCAGCATTCTTTCAGGAAATCTCCTTAGCCAGATCCACTAGTTCATTTGCTATATCTTCTATTTTTCATGTTAATCACAGGTGATAATGTTGCTAAACCTCTTGCTACAACTTAGCAGGGTCATCTTTTTTCCACCTTCCAGTAACAATTTCCTCCTCATCTCTCTAGCTTTCACTGACAGTCTTGTCAAGGTTCATCCAGGTTTCATTAACAAACCTCTCAAGACACTGAGAGACTGAATATACAAACAGATAAGGGCCGGATAATACATAAAAATTCTCACCCACAATCTGCAGCAGCCAGCCTAGGAAACTAACCTATTAACTATAGCAACCAGCCCAGAGAAGCAATGGCAACCCACTCCAACACTCTTGCCTGGAAACTCCCATGGACGGAGGAGCCTGGTGGGCTGCAGTCCATGGGGTTGCAGAGTCAGACACGACTGAGCAACTTCACTTTCATGCATTGGAGAAGGAAATGGCAACCCAATCCAGCGTTCTTGCCTGGAGAATCCCAGGGACAGGGGAGCCTGGTGGGCTGCCATCTATGGGGTCGCACAGAGTCGGACACGACTGAAGTGACTTAGCAGCAGCAGCAGCAACCAGCCCAGAAATCCAGCCTGCTATAAGACAGACTATAGAAAAGTAAATAGCTATCTCTTGCAACATTTGGCCCAAAATGACCAGAACTTGATTAATAACTTCAGCTTCCCTAATTTTTATCCCTGCTTCCAATTTAGGACCAACCAGTGAAAGCCAAATGTTCATCCTAACCAATCACATAGGATTTTCCACTTCTAATTAGTCTGTGTACAGTATATCTCCATGCCAACAGCCTCCAACCAGGGCATAGTTGAAGTTTTCCCCTTTTTTCCACTACAAACTGTCCCACTCCTCTGTCTGCCTTTGACTGTGTGCCAAAATACAAATGGTGGTGGCTGACTCCTTTCAAGTTTTGAATAAGTAGCCTTTGCTTGTTCTCATTTTATTGGTTTTCCTTTGTTTCCACAAGCTTCTTCCAGCTTCCCAGTCAAAAGCCAGTGGGTTGTGGTTTGGGGGTTTGTTTTGGGAGAATCCCACTTTCAGGTACCAAACTCTATTCTCATTATCTACTGCTGCGTAAAAACCACCCCAAAACTTAATGGCATAAAACAACAGTTATCTTACTATGCTCACAGATTCAGTGGGTCAGGAATTCAGACAGGGTAAATAAGGATGGCTTGGCTCTGATCCACAACATCTGGGGCCTCACCTGGGAAACTTCGATGGTTGGGGGTGGGACGCTCCTAGAGGCTGCCTCACTCACCATCCTGATGACCGAGCCCTGGTACTTGAAGATCGGGCTCAGCTGAGTCTGGCAGCCAATTGGCTTGGGCTCTTCACCACCATTGGCTGGGCTCTTCACAGCTCTTCACAGCCATTGGCTGGGCTCTTCGCAGCTCTTTACAGCCATTGGCTGGGCTCTTCACAGCTCTTTATAGCCATTGGCTGGGCTCTGTGACGGCTTGCCCCGAGAGACGCAGCCAGGTAGTGAGTGAGCTGAGAGAACGAGGTGAAAGCTGCAAGCCTTTTCTGACCTGCCTTGGAAGTCACGTGTGCTGGTTCAGGTGAGTCACTAAGTCTAACCTAGATTCAAGGGGAGGGAATTAAACTCATCTCGTAATGGGAGGGTGACAAAGTCGCTCTGCACAAGGACACACAGGGTAGGAGATGCTTTTGTAGCATTTTTGGTAACTCTGACTTGCCACCCCAGGCCACCCTCTTCTTCCTTTCGGAAAGAATTTGGAGACACGCAATTAGAATATGGATTGGCGAGCATGAAAACAAACAGGAAGTTGGTTGATGTCAAGTGATAATCTCATACAGGTACTGATTTATTCATCCCATACGTCTTTTTAAAGCGTTAACAATGGGTTCCACACTGGAGACATAAGGGAGATGTGAGGTGAGCAAAATTGACACACGTTTTATTCTCACGAAGCTTAAGTCCAGTGGGAGAAGCAGCCATTTAAAAACAATCCCACAGGTAGATAACCACAGGTATTGTAGGCTCTTAAATGTTATGTAGCAATGGCCTGGAAGATGCACAGCACAGGAGCTTGTTAGATTTCCCCGGCGGGGGGGGGGGGGGTGGGGGGGGCGGGGGGGGGGTGGGGGGGGCGGGGGGGGGGGGTGCTGGGAAGGTGGGGAAGGAATATTTAAGCTAATAACTCAAAGATGAGGAAGAAAAAGTCAAGTAACTAGTCTAGGGTGTTGCAAAAGCATGTTGCAAAGCATGTTATATCGACCATTAGATAGCAAATTAAAAAGCAGAGATATTTCTTTGTCAACAAAGGTTCGTCTAGTCAAGGCTATGGTTTTTCCTGTGGTCATGTATGGATGTGAGAGTTGGACTGAAGAAGGCTGAGCGCTGAAGGATTGATGCTTTTGAACTGTGGTGTTGGAGAAGACTCTTGAGAGTCCCTTGGACTGCAAGGAGATCCAACCAGTCCATTCTGAAGGAGATCAGCCCTGGGATTTCTTTGGAGGCAATGATGCTAAAGCTGAAACTCCAGTACTTTGGCCACCTCATGCGAAGAGCTGACTCATTGGAAAAGACTCTGATGCTGGGAGGGATTGGGGGCAGGAGGAGAGGGGGACGACAGAGGATGAGATAGCTGGATGGCATCACTGACTCGATGGACGTGAGTCTGAGTCAAGTCCAGGAGTTTGTGATGGACAGGGAGGCCTGGCGTGCTGCAATTCATGGGGTCACAAAGAGTCGGACATGACTGAGTGACTGAACTGAACTGAACTGAGTGATAGAGAAATACATTATTATCCTCATTATATATTTATTTTACAGTTTTGCAATTTATGACAGATGATATTGGTTTCCCATTTTGTTGGCAGTTGAAGTTTCCTTGTAAAATAAATGTCTTTATGTTTAACAAAGTATCAGTTTAAAGGAAGGTGGTGATTAAAATGCCAGCTTCCCAGGTGGCACTAGTGGTAAAAGATCTGCCTGCAATGCAGGAGACACAGGAGACACGGGTTCAATCCCTGGGTCTGGAAGAGCTCCTGGAGAAGGAAATGGCAACCCACTCCAGGCAAGTGTTCTTGCCTGGGAAATCCCATGGACAGGAACCTGGTGTGCTACAGTTGGCATTAACTAAAAAAGGCAAATATCACGTAGGTGATATGTGGATACCTGAAGCTCAGTGTAAAGACTGAAGTAGATGTGTCGAGGGATGGGGTGGGAGGGGGTCGTGGTCAGTGAAGGGAGCATTCTGATGCAAAAGCTCTGAGGAAGAAGAGTGGGGGGTCCACAAAACAAAAAGGTGGCCAATATGGCTTGAGTGGAAAGCAGGAAGGCACAGTTTACAGTGAGCTGGAGAGGCCTGCAGGCCCCTGAGAGTCAGGGACTTTAGTTCAGAACTGAAATCTCCGAAACTCAACATGGGCAGTTGCACTTTTTTTCCTTTAAATGCTGTGTCTATGGCAGGATTAGTACAAAACTCTGGAATTTGAATAGTACATTCATAGTAGAAGAAATTTAGATGATACAGATAGCAAGAATATTAACCTGCAGTGTCTGAGAACCAATATTTCCTTTGGAAATAAGTTTGTTCAACACATTTAACTGTCCTAGAAGCAATGGAATATGATTGAAGAATTTGGGAAAAGGGAGTAATAAAACCGAGTTTGTGAGATATTAAAAAATAATTTTTGTCAATGTAATTCATGCATGAAACAATTGTCTAGAAAAGCTAATAATGATAATAACCAACATTCTACTGTCCAACCTCTTCCCTGTCCCAGAGGCAACCACTTTAACTCTTTGCTGATTTTATTCTTCTGATAGTTTCCTTCTTATCTCCAAAAAAAATGCTTGTATCTGTGTCTCTTGATTTATCAGATTGGGGCACTATATCAGATATATCATATGGATTTACTCAGATTTCTTCAGCCTTACCTTCCTCCCAATCTCTCAGCTCACCCCGCCCAGGCCGTCCCAGTGGTCACCAGCTGAGTCTGAGCTGTTTCCACCCCAGGAGGCCATCAGGCCACATGCACAGATCTGCTTCCTCAGTGACTCCTACAGGGGCCAGTGACACAGCCTGCATGCGTGGGAGAGTCAACTCTCCAGGCAGCAGATTCCAACCAGTGGAAGAGAGAAAGCAAAGGCAGATTGTAGGTACGATTTCTCTACCCTTCTCCCTCTGATGGATTGTTCCAGGCACAACATTACCAACCAGCCTGCCTGAAGAGCTTCTTTATGACTGAGTGGTCACCAGCTGAGGAACCAGCTATGGTTATTCATGGCACTTTATGAAGCAGTGGCCAATGCAGTAACTCATCATTCATCAATGTAGTAACTTATCATTCATCAGTGCAGTAACTCATCATTCACCAATGCAGTAGCTCATTGTACTTGCTGCCAATCCTTCCCTGTCTTGTCTTCCTTCTAACTCTCAGGCCAGGGGTTGTACCTCCTAATAAAAGATTAGCCCTTAAGCTTTGCCTCAGGCTCTGTGTTCTAGGGAAATCAGGCCAAGTGACTCATCAGCGATGACTTAACATCATCACTTGCATCTCCCATGTTCCTATAAAGAATTCATTGTTCTTAGTTCTTTTAGTTCTGCTTCTGCTTCTCAATTTGGTGCTCATGACTTTACTTCTTTTTCCAACCACCAGATAGAGTACCTCTTTGTCTCTGATATTTTGCAGGATGAAGATACTGGCATCCCTTCCCTTCTTTGTACTTCTCCTTTCATCTCCAAACTGCTGCATCACACTCTCACATCCTTAAGGTTGATAGCACTTGCATTCTCTTCTGTAATCATGATTGTCTTCTGTTATCTTCCTAAGTGCTGCTTCTATATTTGAAAAGCCATGCATGTATATATTGTGTATAGTATTGGTATATACAGTGCGTATACTATGATGATGATCCATTGAACAATAAGTTTCTTGAAAGTTTGCTGTGTCCCAGGTCCTGTTCTCTAGGCTCTGAGGATAACACAGTGAACATAACAGAAATCCTTGCCTTCACGTAGCTTTCGTTTCAGTGGGGAGACAAACAATAACCAAAGTAAATATGTAGAAAGTATGGTATGGCGGATAATGAAAAGTACTCTAAGGGAAATAAAGCAAGGAAGGAGAGTAGGAGGAGCCTGGAAGGCTGAAATTTTAGGTGCTCTGAGCAGGGAGGGCCTCGGGGCCCTTCTCAGTGAGAAGGCAGCCTCCAGAGAGCAAGGGAACCAAACAAATGACCATCTTGGCGAAAAGAACAACATTCTAGGCAAAGGGGACAGAATGTCCCGTAGCCCTACGACATGAATGTTCTTATTGTGTTTGCACAAGAGCAAGGAAGCTCATGTGGCTGGAGCAGACTGACCAAGAGGGAGACTTAGAGAGGAATAATGAAAGAAGAGACGGGGAGTAGGTCATGTGGGGCTGTGTGAGTCACAGCAAGGACTTTGGCTTTTATCATAGGAGAGATGGGAAACCTTGAGAGAGTTTTGAGCAATGGAGTGACAGGATCTCATGTACATTTTAACAGAATCACTCTGGATATTGTGTTGGAAAGAGACTGAAAGAGGCAAGGGAGGAAGTAGAGAAACTAGTCAGGAGATGATTGAAATCATCTAAGCAAGAGATAACAGTGGTAGGATGGAAGTAGTGAAGGATAGGAGAAGTGGTCAGACTCAATATATTTTGAAGGTAAAACCAAGGTGATTGTTGAATAGTTGGATGTGAGAGGGGAAAAAAGGGAGCCAAGGAAAGGAGCTGTCATATTAGGAGAAGGGAAGACTATGAAAAGAACAGGTTTGAGGGAAAAGGTCAGGGACCCAACGTAGGCAGTTTGAGTTGCTGTTTTAGTTCTCTATCACTGCCTAACAAATCACCCCAAAACTTAGTGTCTTAAAACAACAAGAATAATTATCATGTCTGATTATTTCTGCTGGCCAGTTATTAGATGGTGTTCAACCAAGCAGTTCTTGTTTAAGGTCTCTCATTGAAATGGTCCCAGTTTTAGAACTGAAAATCTTGTGTCCTAGAAAGCCCCTCCCAAGGATGCAAAAAGTTCTAGATTTCAGTGATGAGTGCAGAATCATGGGGTGGGGCTACTGCAACCTCAGAATCAGTGTGTGTCATGTCAAAGACTTTCAAATAAATGGTTGACAGTTGAGTGAATGAAAACAATGGAAAAAGAAACCTTGTGTTTATTTTACTATTTTACTATTTTAAATTTGAAGTTACTTATTTTGCCTTCAGTTCAGTTCAGTTCAGTCACTCAGTCGTGTCCAACTCTTTGTGACCCCATGAATCGCAGCACGCCAGGCCTCCCTGTCCATTACCAACTCCCAGAGTTCATTCAAACTCAAGTCCATCGAGTCAGTGATGCCATCCAGCCATCTCATCCTCTGTCGTCCCCTTCTCCTCCTGCCCCCAATCCCTCCCAGCATCAGAGTCTTTTCCAATGAGTCAACTCTTCGCATGAGGTGGCCAAAGTACTGGAGTTTCAGCTTTACCATCATTCCTTCCAAAGAAACCCCAGGGCTGATCTCCTCCTACTTTGCCTTAGGAAGTTTTATTTTCATTTTCCTCTCTTGACCCAGATGGAAGAAGATTAATATATTTAAGTTTTAAAATTACCAAATCTATGATCACAGTGAGGTAAAGTTAAATTGGGAGAATTTTAGGCCCAAGAAAGAATTGCATAAATCTTCTTTACTTAGTTAACTAACACAAATGTTCAATAGCTGTCTTTGTTGTCTGAGCCATAAAGAGGATCCCAGGGAATTATGTCTGAAAATGGAGAGAATAATGATGAGTAAATAATCCTACCAGTTAGGAATGCATTTGGCTAAAAGTTACAGAAAATCTGTGGCCAAAATATAGGGACTGAAAACCAGGCTGTTAATAGAGTTAAATGGATACAATATGAACTAACTGCCCTTAGTCCCTGTCACTGATCTTCCCCTCACCGCTGATGTTGGCAACCACAATTTGTGGTTCACAATAATGGATCACGCATTGCTGCCTCATTTCGAGCGATGTAAGTTAAGTGTGAAATAAAAGTGTGTGTTATCATGGCACTGAGGCATTGACAGTCTGTGTTTGACTTGGCCAGTCCGTCTAGTCGAGGCTATTGTTTTTCCAGTGGTCATGTATGGATGTGAGAGTTGGACTGTGAAGAAAGCTGAGTGCCCAAGAATTGAGGCTTTTGAACTGTGGTATTGAAGACTCTTGAGAGTCCCTTGGACTGCAAGGAGATCCAACCGGTCCATTCTGAAGGAGATCAGCCCTGGGATTTCTTTGGAAGGAATGATGCTAAAGCTGAAACTCCAGTACTTTGGCCACCTGATGCGAAGAGTTGACTCATTGGAAAAGACCCTGATGCTGGGAGGGATTGGGGTCAGGAGGAAAAGGGGATGACAGAGGATGAGATAGCTGGATGGCATCACTGACTCGATGGATGTGAGTCTGAGTGAACTCCGGGAGTTGGTGATGGACAGGGAGGCCTGGCGTGCTGCGATTCATGGGGTCACAAGGAGTCGGACACGACTGAGTGACTGAACTGAACTGAACTGATGAATTAACTGTGGTGCTTTGAATTAAGATTTACAGAGGCCACCTTGAATAATCAGGCTAGATCACCATCCCCAAATTTGGTTCAGTCAGATGTTGATATTGATGCACACAGCAAGAGGCTGTGAAAAGATTATTCATATCACTGAGGTCTCTGGGGAGGGCAGGGCAGGGCAGGCCTTTCAAGCAGGTCTAGAATGCTTTGAGAGAGCTGGTACAGAAGACATAATACTGGCTTGGGGTTTTTATTGTGGTAAGGGGAGGGGGTGGGGTTTTTATTGTGGTGAGGAGATAGGGGTGGGGTTTTTATTGTGGTGAGGGGACGGGTGGGGTTTTTATTGTGGTGAGGGGATAGGGGTGGGGTTTTTATTGTGGTGAGGGGATAGGGGTGGGGTGAGGGTTCTCTGTACGGGAAGGGGCTTGTGTGTCTCTAATCTCCTGCCAGCACCAAAGGAGAGAGCACTCCGGCTTTGCTAGCTGCTTGTAGGGCAGAGGGGTAGAGGGAGGATGAGATCTAAAGCTGATGGTAGTCAAACATTAAAACAGAGTCAATCCCTTGTAGCAGAGATGGTGCTAATTTAAGTTGTTTTTATTGGGGGATAATTGCTTTGCTACGTTGTGATCTCTGTCGTACATCAATACAAATCAGTCATAGTTATATATACATGTCCCCTCCCTCTTGAAACTCTTCCCCCACCCACCAGTCCGCCCCTCTAGTTTGTCAGAGAGCACCCTGGGCTCCCTGTGTCACACAGCCACTTCCTGCTAGGTATCTATTTTATACATGATAGTGTATACATCGGAAAAGGCAATGGCACCCCACTCCAGTACTCTTGCCTGGAGAATCCCATGGATGGAGGAGCCTGGTGGGCTGTGGTCCATGGGGTCGCTAGGAGTCAGACACGACTGAGCGACTTCACTTTCACTTTTCACTTTCATGCATTGGAGAAGGAAATGGCAGCCCACTCCAGTGTTCTTGCCTGGAGAATCCCAGGGACGGCGGTGCCTGGTGGGCTGCCATCTATGGGGTCGCACAGAGTCGGACACAATTGAAGTGACTTAGCAGCAGTGTATACATGTCAGTGCTACTTTCTCAATTTGTCCCACCCTCTCCTTGCCCGGTAATTTTTAATGTTGTGAATATTGTGACAATGTTTTTGAAAGTTCAGATCCTGAAGATGGGAACAACTGCAATATCACTGGCATTGACCCGGATACCACTGAAACAAGGGGCTAAGTGGCTGGGTTCTTTTAATGATAGAAGGAAAGACACATACAACTAGACTAGGGAGGGAAATAGCCAAAGCAGAGCATGCTGTACAGTATGCAGAAAGGAGTCTGGGATTGGACAGGGCAGAGGAGGAGATGGGAGAGACATACGGAGACTGAAGCCCATGAGTCTGGGATTAGACAGAGAAATCCCTCTGAATTAATCAAACAGTTCTGTTGTCTCCCAAAGACTCCAATGTTCAGTGGAAAACAATGAGCACAGAATTAGTTTGGGCATACCACACGGCCATCACGCGTTATTATATCATTCCCTTTATGGCTCTGTGGAACTGAGTAGAGTACCATTTACTGATTCGTAGGTTGGAACTAAAATGTCCTGTGGGGAAATTTGAGAACAAGTATGCTAGCCTCTATTATGTTTCTAGGGCTGCAATAACAATGTCCCACAAACCAGGTGGTTTAAAACAAACAAGCAAAAAATCATTCTTCATGGTTCTGGAGACTAAAAGTCTGAAATCGAGGTGTCAGCAGGACCATGCTGCCTCTGAGGTTCTAGGGACGAATCTGTTTTATGCCTCACTCAGTTTCTGGTGGCTCTCGTGACCCTTGGCATTCCTTGGCTTGTAGCTTCATCATTCCAGTTTCTGCCTGCATCTCCCCATGGCCATCTTCCCTCTCTCTCTCTCTCTGTGTCTATGTGCAAATTTCCTTCTTATAAGAACACCAGTCACAGAGACTTTCCTAGTGGTCCAATGGTTAAAATGCTGAACTTCCTGTGCAGGGGGACCAGGTTCAATCTTAGATTTTACATGCTGTGGAGTGCAGCCAAAAGAAATAGAATACTTTTTTAAATAAATAAATAATCTCTTGTAGACAGTATTAAAAAGTCAAAAAAAAAATTAAAAAGAACACTAGCCATATTGGATTGAGGACCACCACCCCCAGTATGACCTCTTTTTAACTTGACCCTATTTTCAAATAAGGTCTCAGTCACAGGTCCAGGTGGACATGACTTTTAGGGAGACATTAATCAGCCCAATCAGCCACTTACCATGTTGAGTCCATTCTGTCAAATCTTACCTGTGATCATGCTTTCTACACTATACAGAAAGGAGTCAAATAATAGCAATAAAAAAAAAGAGTTTATCCACTCTTAGGTATTTGCATTTGAAAATGGAGTTTCAAATCATTTTCTTGATTTCTATGATTTTAATAAAACTGTAGAAAACACAAAACAAACGATTGTTGCTATCTTGTCCACATAAACACTAGAGTTTGCTCACCTGTCTGTAGGTTCAGCAGAGAGTGCAAATGTAAATCTTGGCAAATCCTATTCAGCCTATAAATATATATAATGTGGACTTGATAATAGCTGAGCTGCAAGTCAGAATGAATTTACATTTGACTATATCCAGGTTTACCACTACATAAAAGAAAAAATGGATGTCTTAAAGGCCACAGGAAGTTCAGAGAAATGTTACTGGAAAAGAAAACAGGGAGATTAAAAATAACCTACTATATCATGAGACAGAAGAAAACATGTCATTGTTACTGTTCATTAAAAACAGATAATATCTGTTTAATTAGTACTTTGTATTTATGTTCTCCTTTTAAAATATATTTATAGATCTTAAGAATATACAATAACATAGCCTATACAATTTAAATATCCAATATAGAGTTTTTAAAAAAGATAAAGTGCTATATCAAAGGAAAAGAACTATTAAAATATTGTTACATTTTTCTACATATTATTTAATTAGCCTGCTATTAATCACTTCTAATTGCCATTGGTAACTAGTCTTATTATTGTTTATTTAAATAATAGCATCTATATTTATATATTGATCTCTAACATTCTGCCTTTGAGAATAATTTAATAAAAATTTCAAATAAAAATTAGAAATAACCCCACTTCCTTAGACTTCATAATTACATTTTTCCTATTTGTTTAATGAAATTGAAATGCATACCCAGCTAGAAAAAAAATTTGAATCCAGCAACCATTATTTTAATAGGAGGTAGACAAATTGCAGCCTACTCCAGTGTTCTTGCCTGGAGAATCCCAGGGATGGGGGAGCCTGGTGGGCTGCTGTCTGTGGGGTCGCACAGAGTCAGACATGACTGAAGCGACTTAGCAGCAGCAGCAGCAGCAGACAATATTTAACATTTTAGAAGATGAGGATTAACTGTAACTGAAATCAATATTTCATGATATGATTTAATAAAATAGATACTAACTACATTATTTAATAATGTTCACCCAATCTGAAGGAAATCACATAAAAGTTTCATCTGTAGCCTTTATCTAATGCATCTATTAAAAATTAGTAGTCCCAGAAATCATTCCAGTTACACTGTAAAGAATCAGCATTATTAACTTACACTGATTTGCTGTTCAGATTCTTTTCTTTCTAGCTAATGGCATGGCCCTAAGGATGAATACTGAGAATAGCTAAAAAGATTTGCCAATATTAAATACATTTTAAAAGCCATTTTTAGCATCCAGTATTTTTCACCAATCCTCTTTGTTCTCCTGGAGTCCCCCCAAGAATGCTTTGTGACCTTGACAATAGTCCGGGGGTGGAGGAGACTAGGTCAAAACCTGTCATCACTTACACCACCCCACTCTATGATGTATCACAACTGAAACCATTTCAGTGTGGCTGAACACCCCATTTCTAATGTTGGTTTCACTTTAACCGAATATACTTAGAACAGAGGTAGACAGACAGTCCATGTTCAGGAGGACTTGATCCATCACAAAAAGCAACTGCCCTTTTGACTTGGTCCAGAAGGCTTGTACAGCATGGCAGTCACTTCTGAGATTTAAGATGGGTGAGGGGTATGCCTTTTTTTTGTAAAGTGAGAGGAGAAGCAGAAACATTTTGGGAAAGAGTCCAGACAGATGTTAAGGATCCAGGAGCCAATTCCCTTAACTGTTTTCCTCTTGAAAGCAACCACAGTTTGAAGACCACTGGTGCAGGAGAGGAGAACAGAGGACATGTGGCATGTGGCATGATGGTAAGGGCAACACTCAGGACCCCCTTGAGGTTAACCATAATGAATTTAAAATGAAACTAGTCATGTGTTTTCCATTAGCCACAGTCTGCTGGGCTGATACCGGCAGGAAGAAGGTAGAGAACTGGATTTAACCAGGGTTATGGATTTAACCAAGCAAGTAGTTTTGAGAATTCAAAGATGTGATACAGGCAGATAATGAACAACAGAATAAAAAGAAACTAGACTGTTCAGGAAAGGAAATGTAATCACAATGCACTACTAGACTGTGTAGCAATCCATTTTTATGTAGATTTTAGCTCCTGCCTTGTCATACTGTCTAAGACCAGATTCAAGTAAAGGGTAGTGGCAGCTTGGTCTAAAGTGTGGTCTAAAGTGGTAGAAGTGGACCTGGAGAAAAGTACATGGTGTGAAGAGATATTCAAAATGACGTGACTTAACTTGGTTACGGAATAGAAATGGGGAATGAAAAAGAAAGATTTGTCCAGGCCTCTTGCTAATGTTTTTTTTAAATGGGTAAAATTTTTATTTATGTATTTATTTTTGGCTGTACTAGATCTTCATTGCTACACATGGGCTACTGTCTAATTGCATTGAGAGGTCTTCTCTTGTTGCAGAGCACGGGCTCTGGGAGCATGGGCTTTCAGAAGCTATGGCAAGCAAGCCCAACAGTTGCAGCATGTGGGCTCTAGAGCATGGGCTCAGTAGTTGTGGCACACAGGCTTAGTTGCTCCTTGGCATGTGGTATTTTCCCAGACCAGGGATCAAACTTATGTCCCTTGCACTGACAAGCAGATTCTTAACCACTGGACTACCAAGGAAGTCCCCTTGTTAATGGCTATACTCACTAAGATAGGAAGCACTGAAGTAGGAAAACATTTCTGGAGGAAAATTATTACTATATTTTTAGTGCTACTGAGCTTGAAGTATCATTGATATATCAAGTGAAGAGATCAAGGAGGCATATGCTATACCAGTTTAGAGGTAAGGTCTGAGAAGGACGTACATATTAGGGTGTTGATGGTGATATCCATGGGCAATGAGCCAAATGAATGGATGAGCTCTGTTAGGAAATGAATACAGAGACTGTAATACAGAGTAAGAAGGAGATTGGAGTATATTGTTATAAAAAAAAAAAAAAGGGGGTGCGTATTCCTCTCATCTGGGTTTGCATGACTTTATGTGATGTTGCCTCCCATTAAGAGGTGGAATTTATTTTTCCAGATCTCTAAAGCCTGAACCAGCCTTGTGACTTCCTTGAACCAACAGGAAACAAGAAATGTAATGTTGGGAGAATCAGAATCTAGATATCAAGAGGCCTTGCAGCTTCCACTTTTGCCCTTGAAGCTGCCATGTTAGGAAGTCTAGATTAAGCCTTCTTGAGGATAAATGATGAGAAGGAGGCTCAGCCAATAGCCATTGCTAACCAACACACATGCACATAAGTTCATATTAGATCAGCCAGGCCTGAGTTTGCTCTCACGTGACTATCACTGCATGAGTGACCACAGCCAAGAACAGCAGAACCCCTCAGCCAAGCCTCTCAGTTTGCTCACCTATAGAATCATGAACAAATAAAATATTTTTTAGGTTTACATCACTAAATTTTGAAGTTATGCAGCAATAGACCACTCGCTGATGCAAGAGCCCAGAAATGAATCTGGAGTAACTCTAATATTTAAATTTCAGGTAGAGAAATAAAAGTGGTCAAAAAGAAAAGAAAAAGGAAAAAAAAAAGTGGTACCTGGAGAGATAGGATGAAAATCAGGAAGGTATAGGGTCACAGCAACAAGGAGTAGACCCACAGAAACCAAGAGGTATCTGGTGAATGAGGGAATATCAATAGTGTCAAATATGGCTGAAAGGTCAAATAAGATGAAATGAAAAATTCCTGTTGGATTGAATGACATGAAGGTCATGGTCACTCAGTGACATTTAGGATAGAGGAAAAATCGATAAGTTCAGGTATAGACAGACTTTGAAATGCCTGTAGGGTATTTAGATGCGTCTGTCCAGCACAAAGTTAGATTACACGAGCCTCAAGCCCAGTGGAAAGTTTAGGGCTAGTCAGCGTGTAGGTGGTAGGACCATTAATGTGGATGAGGTTCCCCAGGGAGAGGATGTAGAGTGGCATGGGGGCAGGATCTTGGGGCATATCAAGGGTTTTAGAGGATCCACACTGGTAGAAATACAAAGAAGTCCATGGATTAGGAGAACTAGGAGAAAGAAGTGTATGAGAGCGAAAGTACTAGTGTTTCAAAAAAGGGATGAGAAGTGACTGTGTCAAGTGCAGCCTCTGCTCTAGTAAGGCAGGAACCAGAAAGTCCCCCCTTGAATGTGGCACCATTTGCTAGAGCAGTTTGAGCAACACTAGGCAATGGCTGAAAATTAGAAGGTGGATGCCAGTGGGTAAAGAGAATCACACAGAGGAGAGGGAAAGAGGGTACTTTCGAGGACCAAGTATTTTGCTTTTTATTCATTTTAGTTTGTTTTAAGGCTATTTGCCTTAAGCTTGCTTATTAAATGAGAGAAAAGAAGTAGTTTGAAAAGACAGGGTTATACCATAATGGGATATTTTTTCCAACATTTGCTTTTCCAACTTTAATGACAAGTTCTTCTACTTTTATTTAGTTTTTACCATATCACCCTTTCTCTTGACATATAGTTGGTTAAAATTCACAGATTTGTTTGCTTTTTCCATTAGAATTTTAGGCTAGATGACTCTTAATTAAGCTGGGGAGGGACAAGGCATTTTTTTTCTAACTTGGAGCTATTTTCCAGATCACAAAGGAATTATCTAATATTCTAAGAATTCTCAAATGATGCTAAGAAAATAAGTGAAATTTCCTGTTAAAAAAATTTGAAAAAGACTATACATTTGAAATTTCCCTCTGAGAGACTGACAGAGTATATTAGACTGATAAAATCTCCATCCGAGACTTCCTACCTTATGTAAAAAAAAAAGCAAAAAAACCAAAATAAAAACCAAAAAAACCCACCATCTCATTAAATTACCCAGAGAATGCTTTTTTCTCTGGATGTTATTAACACATCAAAAGAATTTCGCCTAACACCAGTATATGAAACCCTGCCACAGCAAATTGGTTCTAAGTTCTGTAGATTCCCATAAGGTTTTACAATAGAGAGGGTCTTCCTCTTACCTCTAGATTTAGGGACTCATCTTTCCCCAGGGACTTGGAGCCCACTGTAGACTACCTACAGTGAAGAATAATGATGTCACCACCAATTACCTTGGGGACCCTTCTGTAACACCAGGGTAGGGGGTGGAATTAACAAAATATTTGATTCAGGATAAAGATAGTTGAGGAGAGGTCAGCAAGAGACAATGTCTTTAAGGCTAATGAAGTTTCCTGTTCTGTGAAAGGATTGGTCATTTATTACAAACCTTCCTAGAAGGATGTAAGTTGAAAACAGGATCAAAGTGCCTCCTTATATGTCTGGAGGAAACAAACACCTTAAATTAATACAAACAATTTGAGATGGTAACGCATTTGGAAATTCTGATGGACTAAAGAAGAGTCAGGAGAGACTTCCCTGGGGGTCCAGTGGTTAGGACTCCATGCTTTCACTTCAAAGGGCAGGGTTTTAATCCCTGATCTAGGAACTAAGATCCTACATGTCTTGCAGCTCAGCCAAAATTAAAAAAGGAAGAAGAAGAAGAATCAGGATATAATGCCCATGGTAATGGGATGATCCACATTAGGGGTTGAAGGAGGGAAATCTGTGGAGCACAGATTTGTCACTGTGGCCATGTGCTGTCTCCAGAGTGACTCAGAGAAGAGCAGAGAGCAGTGGGATTCAGGTTGGATCCACTCTGATGGAGTCTAGCCTGAACTGATGGCCAGTCTTCCCCTTCCCATCTTATTAAAGTGATTAAGTACAACCAGCCTTTAAAAAAGAAAAGATTGTTATTTCACATATTTACTCATATTTAAATTCATCCACACATGAAGAATTGGAAGATAATCATCATTTACATGAGACCTAAAATAACAGTGTTTTGGCTCCAGGCTCCCTCTACTGTCTCTGCAATAATAAACAAACATTTTATGGCACTCTCCTGACTGGATTCCAACATTTATGAAAATCAAAGCAAACACAATCTCGTATAATAATAAAGGCTATCCTTAATATGATAATCAGAAAGTTCACTATTTGGAGAAAGTTGACTATAATAAACTAGTTAATGAAATATTTATACAAACAGAACTATATGAAGTTGGTTGACCATTTTTAATCCACAAGTGGCAATTTCATACGTTTCATCCTTATGTACGAACGTGTAATCATCAAAGAATAGTAGGGTGTGTGTGTGTTTGGGGGAGTATTACCCTTAATAATCTCTCATGAAGTTCCCTAAATACATTGGTTAACTTACATGATATTTCTTGGCCAAAATTAACTATAAAATATGTTAAATCTAGTGTCTTATAGGAATGTTTATGTTATAACTTGGGGTTAGGAAAAAGAAATCTGCCTTCAGGTTAAAAAGTGTAAAGATACAAAATGTTTCACACCGGAAGGCAAAAGAAAGAAATGTGGGAAAGCCTTATGTTTACAAGAGGAAAGCTGGAAATAAAATAGTTAACATTTTAACTCTGAGAGGAGGAAGTAGGGCAATTTGCATATACTTCAAACAATCTCACACTGTTGAGAAAACCTGCAAATCCTGCAAAGAATTAGAGGGAAAAGCCAAAGTCAATACACTTCAAATACCCTTGATGTTTCACAGACACTAACAAGAAAGCATCTTCTGGGTAAGTTCACACATTGCATAAAATAAATATTAATTCTGTTGTTGGTAATTTTCCAAAAAGTTAATATTTTACAGTTCAGAATTTTATTCCTTAAGTTTGCCTTTGAAGCTGGAAAATTGGTTTTTGAAGTTATGTTTTCATAATCCTAGGAATTCAGTCTAAGAATGAAAGATGCCATTAAAGACCTATTTACAAAGATGTTCATCAAAACCTTATTTTTATAGTCACTGTTCATCACTTAAATCTTATGCCTAGCATAGTGTCTAATATAAAGTAAATACTCAATAATTATTCTTGAAAGAAGGAGTAAATTACAAATAAATTGTGGCTTGTACATATTATATAACATATGACCACTGAAAATGTTTTTGAAGACTTATTAAGATTGGGGAAATAGACATTAGAGAGAGTGTTAAGCAAAGAGGGATGCTAACAGTGTATACACTATCTAATACAAGTTTTATAAAGTAAATATATACATGCACACAAAAGGCTAGAAGGAAAAGTAAAATTATTGACTAAGTTGGTTTTTCTTTGTGTTTCTCTTTATGTTGCAAATTGTCATGAGCATGTATTACTTTTATAATCAGAAAAACACTAAATGTTAAACATTTTTCATCATGCTCTGCTAACAATTAGACATGTGATACAAAAATTAACCATTAAAAACTGTGGAGTTGAATAAAAGATAGTTGTTGGGAGATTCAGTGTTTTTATAAGCGTATTTGGCTTTCCCCCTTCACTTTGTTAGAATAAACCATCACTAGATACATATTTTTATAATTTATTCAGTGGCCTGAATGCACCGTCAGAGCTAAACTGTGCTCCACTTTTAACACCAAAAATAAATTCTGTACAAAAGTTAGAGAGATAGGTGAGTTAATTCATTTCTTTCTGTCTTTTTGTAGCTCGAGTGTGCACACGCACTGAGTCATGTTCAACTCTTTGCAACCCCATGGGATGGGCTTCTCTGTCCATGGAATTCTCCAAGCAAGACTACTGCAGTGGGTTGCCATTTCCTCCTCCAGGGACCCAAGGATCCAACCGCATCTCCTGTGTCTCCTGCACTGCAGGCAGATTTTTTTTTTCTTATCACTTGAGCCATCAGGGAAGCCCCTTTTATAGCTTACCCTCCTTTTATTTCCTGGAGGAGGAAATGGCAACCCACTCCAGTATTCTTGCCTGGAAAATCTCATGAACAGGGGTGCCTGGTGGGCTACAGTCTGTGAGGTCACAAAGAGTTGGACATGACTGAACGACTTTCACTTTCATACCACTTATATCCACACTTGGTCATAAGTGGATACCTACATAATGGCTACTTTGAAGCTCCAAAGTATTCAAAGTTCTAGGGCCCCAGAACTGGCCAAATTCACTTAGTGTTTGAGGAACAGTTACACAGAAGGCCACAACCTGTAGAAATTGTATACCAGTGGTGACATCTAATCACAGGATATTGAGGGACAGGGCCTCTTTCTCTCCACAATTTCTTTCTTTTTTTTTTTCCTTCCAATTTTATTGAGATATAATTGAATACAGCACTGTATAAGTTTAAGGTGTACAACATAATGATTTGACTTACATACATGACGAAATGATTACCATAATATTTTTCGTGAACATCTATCACCTCGTGTAGATGCAAAATTTCTAGAAAAGAAAAATATTTTAGGTGGATTATTCCTAAAGTTATTCACACAAAGATGAAGTGTAATTTTTCTTTTCATCAGGGAGAAATAGAATAACCAACATGGGTTCAAACAGGCCCTGGACCAGGCACTTTACCTAATCTTTAATTTTTATAGCTATTCTGGATGCAAGGACTTTTATTCAGATACATAGTGTAGGAGGAGTAATAATGATAGCTAAGTGTTACTGATCAATTGTCATGTGCCATGCTCTGTGTCAGGGGCCTATTTTCTCTCAGGTCCTGTTCTGAGCAAGTACTTTGATCATCCCCACTTTGTACTTGAAGACCCTGGGGCTCAAAGTAGAAGTCCTGTCTGTTTACTCCTTCATGTGGAGGAAATATTTTTATTCTCCAAAATCATTAAACCATTTTTGCCCCTTCTTTCAGGAACAATAAATACTGAAAACACTGTTTTCAACAAATGGACTCTTCTGTTGCAGGGAAGAGGGGTAGGAAGAGTAATCAGTTAGATTTGGAGGTTTCTTCCATTTCCTCGGGGCAGGACGATGGGAATAGCCAGTTAGACATTACCGATGTATCAGTAGTAAGAAAAATTCATCAAAACTAATGTTTTAAAAGGTATTGATCAAGAAGTATAATGAATTTTCCTTTGCCTTTACTGAACAAAAAGTCTTCAACCAAACTTAAGACTTAAGGGTGCTCCTAAAATAGCGGAGAGAGTGGTTAGCTATGTCCTTTTAAACTAGGAGTATATCTGTCAATGACTTAATTGAGTTCTTTAAAAAACTTCCATTCTGAAACTTCCATTTCTGGTCTTTTCCCTTTACCTCTTTCCTACCATCCTAGGCTCCAAGGAGGTTTAGAATGAATATGAACAAATGATTAAGAGAATTTTAAAATAACAGAATCTCTATATACACTCAGTTCCTGAAATGGTCCACCTGGCTCCATTTTATATAAATATAATTATAAAATTTACCATTTTTAAGCCTGTCTACATGTCAGAACTTTATATACTTTGTCCTTTGAAGCTGACAAACTTCTACCAAGGCACATATTCCTTGAGAGCACCTAAGAGGTTAAATAGCGATTATACCTCATATCATATGGCTACTTCGGAGAAGGCAATGGCACCCCACTCCAGTAAGTACTCTTGCCTGGAAAAGCCCATGGATGGAGGAGCCTGGTAGGCTGCAGTCCATGGGGTCGCGAAGAGTCGGACACGACTAAGCGACTTCACTTTCACTTTTCACTTTCATGCACTGGAGAAGGAAATGGCAACCCACTCCAGTGTTCTTGCCTGGAGAATCCCAGGGACGGGGGAGCCTGGTGGGCTGCCGTCTATGGAGTCGGACACGACTGAAGCGACTTAGCAGCAGCAGCAGCACCTGATGTAGGGAAACGCGTTCCAGAGATCGCCCCCCGCTATGCCAGGAAACCTATAACCTTCCCGGGGCGATCTTAGGTTAGGGGACGAAATCCTGCAGGGGACATTTGTTCATCCACATCCAGGGACAACCCTCTCTCCCAACTCATCTTTTACTCCACAGGTTTAAAACACAAAGGTGGCCACCTAGCCTTTTCCCCTCTCCTCACCAAAAACATGATCAGATGTGGACAAGGAAATCAATCCCCCTCCAATCTGCCCTTCTCAGGGTAACTGGTGAACGTGAGGACTCTCAAACGAATGTGTCAGACTGGTGGTGATTTAGTCGCTAAGACGTGTCCGACTCTTGGCGACCCCATGGACTGTAGCCTGTCAGGCTCCTCTGTCAGTGGGATTCTCCAGGCAGGAATACTGGAGTGGGTTGCCATTTCCTTCTCCTGGGGCTCTTCCAGACCCATTAATTGAACCCGGGTCTCCTGTATTGCAGACAGATAGTTTACCGACTGAGCTATGAGGGAAGCGTCGGACAGTGTATGCACTCCGTAGGACCCCGACCCCGTGGCTCCCTGGCACGTGAGCTGCCCAAGTTCCTAGACTCCTGGATCCCGCTCCGCCCCCTTCACGCCCCCTCAGCCCTGCCCCGCCCCGTCAGCCCTGCCCAAGGTTCGCCCCGCCCCTTACCCCTTGCCCCTTCTCAGCTTACTCTGCTCCAACCGCGCACGCGCTAGCGCGCCGTCTCGTCTCCATGGCGACGCGACGTCTGCTGCTCCACGCGCCCAACACCGAGCGAAGTAGGAGCTGGGCTAGCTTTCTATGTCAACCCTTCCGATGCTCCGCGTGAGGGGGCCACAGGCGGGTAAGAGGCGCCGCACCGAGCACGGTCGCCGTCTCCCCATCTCTGCGAGCAACCTGACCCAGTTCTTACCTCGGACTCCCTCAGGCCCGGCGCTTGAACCCGCCAACTTCTCTGACCGCTCCAGGTTCGGGCTCTGGCGCCCCACCACAGCCCAGGCAGCGCACGAGAAGGTAGGGGCCGCGCGACCGGAGGTGCACCTCGTACTTTGGCGTCTTCCTCTGGCTGTAGTTCGGCGCTGAGGAAGGGATATTTGTGTCCCTGTGGGTGTGATAGCTAAGCGGTTCTGACAGGCGCATCTACACCACCATTCTCTGACCTGCCGATTCGCACATGCCAACTCCCTCCCCTGCTTACCCCCCAAAAAACAATGAAAATAGCCGCGTTCCATCCCAGGGCTTCTGGCTCCTTCCCTCGGTCCTCAGGCACCCGCCCCTCTTTTTTTTCCTCTAACTTTTGTGGGGCGAGGCGGAGGTGGGGGGAAGACAGCTAAATGGCCAATAAACAGGAGGAGCAGGGACTCAGCTGGCTTGTGATTAATACTTCATTACTCGCTAGACTACTTGCTTAGCCATGAAGAAATTTCTTTGGAATTTGAGCAAATCATTTAATCTCCCCGGACCTTATTTTCATCTTCTGCAAAATGATAGGTTTGGACAATGGATCACTTCTAAGATCCAGTCTTCCTTCTTCTGTGAGATAATCAAATTGACTTGAAACTTCCAAAATCGAGCTCCTGTTCAAACTACACTGTGCCCCGGTAGCGTTTTAAATTAATACCTGGCGTAATTATAAATTGTCTGACTTCCCAGAGGGCATAAGTGAAATGGACGAGTATGTTTTTACCCCGAAGAGAGTCCTGAAAGTTGCTTTTTAAAAATAGAGAAAGACACTGAAAGTGTCTTTTGATTTGTTTCATTCTCCTAAAACTAAATACAAATGATCCCCAAATCCTCCATGTTAATTTTTTTTTTTTTTTGTATTTGAAGTTTTGTCTTAACTCTCAGGAAAACAACAGCACTGCTTTTTAAGTGTTGGGTTTACCAAAGCTGAATTCCAACACCTTTGTAGGGACTCAGCTGCATCATTCCAGAATTCCAGAACTTCCACTACCCACCACACACACACACACACACACACACACACACACACACACCCCACCCCCCCCACCCCACCATTTGGGCTCAATCTGCAACGTTTTCTCCCCCTTCATTGCCCTGTCCAGGCTCAGTTGTGCACTTAGAACTCTAAGTCAGAGTTCAGCTTCAGGGCTGTCTGGGAGGAGGAAGAGTTGGAGTGGTTAGTACTGTGAGCTGTTTATATTAATCCTTGAAGTACTCTGTAAAGCAGGTAGTACTGAAACTGTGGGGTGGCATTTTGGAGGCTTCAAGGAACTCCAGTTTTTTATGTCTCAACACAAAGAATTCAGCAAGAGACAAAGTAATAGATAAGAAGTGACTTATTAGAATAGGATGCTTCTGAGGGTGACAAGTTGGAGAGGGCACCAGAGCCAGAGCTAAGTAGTCTACAGTTTTATAGTCAAAGGAAAAGTAGGGAGGGACAGACGACCACTTTCTTCTTCATTCTTGAGTAGACATCAGGTTTCCAGCATCAGTTGGTCCTCCACATCTGGCAGGGGAGTTTTTTTGTCCCCATGTGGTCAGATTGGGATTGTCATGATGCAGTGGAAATGAGCAAAAAGTGGTGTGCTGTGCTAAGTCGCTTCAGTCGTGTCCGACTCTGTGCGACCCCATAGACGGCAGCCCACCAGGTTCCCCCATCCCTGGGATTCTCCAGGCAAGAACGCTGGAGTGGGTTGCCATTTCTTTCTCCAATGTATGAAAGTGAAAAGTGAAAGTGAAGTCGCTCAGTCCTGTCTGACTCTTAGCGACCCCATGGACTGCAGCCCACTAGACTCCTCTGCCCATGGGATTTTCCAGGCAAGAGTACTGGAGTGGGGTGCCATTGCCTTACCTCTAGCACCACCTATACTAACATATGGCATATCTCATAATCATCATTTTATTATGTCACCTTTTCCTTATATTTTTGTTTCCTCTGCATACAGAAGAATGTGTCCTAGGACTCATTCACTTGCTGAGCTCACTGGGCAGAATGTGGGTCTCATTCCACCATTGTTTTATTGTTTTGGGACATGTCTCATGCTTCTGTTGCATGGTTTTGTTGCTAAGCAAACCTACTTTCTTGAGTGATCATTAATTTACAGGAATCTCCCATACTTCTTTATTTACAATCCCCTAATGGGATTAACTATTTAATCACCCTGTCCCTTTCAGTATTTTTGTCATTTTACACTTGAGGAGAGTGAATCATACAGGGATTAAGGAACTTGCTCAAGATCACACCATTTGCTGGGATTTGAACATAGGCAGTCTGACTCCAGAGTCTGAATTCCTCGCACTGTATTATGCTGTAAAGGTAATATATAAAATTTATAGGTAGTCACCTTTAAATATGAATGTAAGTGAAAGATGATCACTGAAATCATTTTATACACACTTGAGACTTTGCAGTGAAATATTAGCCTCCCTGCCCGCTTTCCCCATTAAGCTCCTCTAGGATGGAAGTGAAAGTCACTGAGTCGTGTTCGTCTTCGACCCCATGGACTGTATAGTCCATGGAATTCTCCAGGCCAGAATACTGGAGTGGGTAGCCTTTCCCTTCTCCAGAAGATCTTTCCAACCCAGGAATCAAGCCCAGGTCTCCCACGTTGCAGGCGGATTCTCTACCAGCTGAGCCACAAGGGAAGCCCAAAGCACAAGGAAACCCATCCATCCTTGAGGATGGTGCTTAATTAGCTGTCTCTTCTCACAATTTCAGGGCCTGAGCATGTAGCTGTCTACCTGTAACTCTCCCTTTGCCTGTTCAAATAAAAGGTAATTTATAAAAACAAATAGCACAAAAGGATGAAATAGCTACACATGTAGGATGAAGAAAATATTTATCTTTCAATTTTTTATTATAATGAAATATGAGATGTTTTACCTTTTTTTGGTACTAAGTCTTTTTAAGGTTTTCTTATTATTTATTTTTCATTGTGCTGGACCGTCATTGGTGCCCGCAGGCTTTCTTTACTTGCAGTAGATGGGCTTCTCACTGCGGTGGCCTCGCTTGCTGCAGAGCGTAGGCTCTAGGCACGAGGGCTTCAGTAGCTGCAGCTCTCAGGCTCTAGGGCGTGGACTCTAGTTGTGGCGCATGAGCTCAGTTGCTTCGTGGCATGTGAACTCTTTTCAGACCAAGGATGAAAACTATGTCTCCTGCATTGGCAGATGGATTCTTATCCACTTTACCACCAAAGAAGTCCAGTACTAAGTCTTTATAATCTGATGTACATATCTCAAATCTAACTAATCAGTTTTAAGTGCTCAGTTGCCACATATGGTGAGTGGCTACCATATTGCAAAGCTCTAGTTTAATATGTTCTTTTCCTTTACTTTGTCGTTGCTTCCCTGATAGCTCAGTTGGTAAAGAATCCACCTGCATTGCAGGGGATCCCGGTTCGATTCTTGGGTCAGGAAGATCCTCTGGAGAAGGGATAGGCTATACCCATTCCAGTATTCTTGGGCTTCCCTTGTGGCTCAGCTAGTAAAGAATCCATCAACAATGTAGGAGATCTAGGTTCAATCCCTGGGTTGGAAAGATCCCCTGGAGATGGGAAAAGGTACCCACTCTAGTATTTTGGCCTGGAGAACTCCACGGACCCCATGTATATTCCATGGGGTCACAAAGAGTTGGACATGACTGAGCGACTTTCACTTTCACTTCACTTGTTACATTTCTTCTTTTTCTATTCATTTAATAAATGTTAATATTTACCAAGGACCAATTTCTGTGACATGGAGTACGTTAAGTACTAGTACATTTTTTTCTTAAATGGCTTAAATTTATCTGTTCTTTGTAGCCCAAAAAACTGGCTGAATTAACTGAGTTGTTGACTGGGGTTTTGGTTGTTGACAGTCAATTTTTCCTTAAAAGCTAGGGCTGTATCTGATAAAACCTAAGAATTGCTGGGAGCTATGTTTTGCATCATGTGTAGAAAATCTGTCTACATTGAGAGAGAGAAGAATAAGACCCATGTGAAAGGAGAAGGAGAGATGAGCAAGGGAAAGTCCCCACTTTAAGCGCCACACTCTCGTGACGACAGCTGTAGCCACTGTGTCCTGACTCCACACAGCTTGTGTATTCAACTCCTGGATTCTACGAGCCAGGGCTTCCCTGTTTGTGCCTAAGCTACCTTGAGCATGGTTTCTGGAACTTGCAACTGGGAGTTCAAGCTCATACAGCTAAGAGACATTAAGTACATTTGAAAAATACGTACTTATGTGATGGCTGTACCTTTTTCTGACAAATTATCAGTCTCTGCTCTAACTTTACCTGTGTTCTCAATTACTCTGCTTTTTCCCTGGAGTCAGTGATCTTTCTAAGCAAGTATCATTACTTTAGGGCTTATGTGATTGATTAATTAAAAGTCCTTAGAGCTAGCCTGCTTGTCTCAATCACAGCAAAGCCTGCTTTTTGTTTCCCTAAGCAATCTTAATCAGCCCCTTAAGACATCATCTCAGTTTTTCCTTTGGATAAAACATCAAGTTGTTTCTACCATGTCCCTCCTAGGTGCCGGCCTCTGTACTAAACCCCTTTCCCAGATCATCCTACTTAATGCTTATAATGAGCCAATGAAGTTGGCACCGCTGTGACCCCTGCTTTACAGATGGAGGCACTGAGGCCTACAGAAGTTTTAACTCACCCAGGCTTACCTGGGAAGCGGCAGAATGGAATATGGACCCAGTGTCTTTACTCAAGAGCCCAACTTTTTTTTTTTTTAATTGACGTATAGTTAACTTACAATGTCGTGTTAGTTTCTGGTGTCAGCAAAGTGACTCAGATATATACACACACATACATGTACATACAGTATACTTTTTCATATTCTGCTTCATTATGGTTTATTATAAAATACTGCACATAGTTCCCTATGCTAGAGTAGGGCTTTATTGTTTATTTTATGAATAGAAGTTTGTATCTGCTAATGCCAAACTCCTAATTTATCCTACCCCCTGCTTTCCCCTTTGGTAGCCATGTTTGTTTTCTATGTCTGTGAGTCTCTTTCTGTTTTGTAAATAAGTTCACTTTTATCATGTTTTTAGAGTCCACATATAAGTGATAGCATATGATATGTCTTTGTCTGACTGACTTCACTTAATATGATTATCTCTTTGTCCATCCATGTTGCCGCAAATGACATTATTTCATTTTTTATGACTGAGTGGTAATACTCCATTGTATATATGTAGCACATCTTCTCTATCTGTTCATCTGTTGATAAACATTTCAATTGCTTCCATGTCTTGGTTTTTGTAAATAGTGCTTCTGTGAACATTGGAGTTCATGTATCTTTTTAAATTAGAGTTTTTTTCTTGATCTATACCCAGGAGTGGGACTGCTGGATCATCAGATCAGATCAGATCAGTTGCTCAGTCGTGTCTGACTCTTTGCGACCCCATGAATTGCAGGACGCCAGGCCTCCCTGTCCATCACCAACTCCTGGAGTTCACTCAGACTCACGTCCATTGAGTCAGTAATGCCATCCAGCCATCTCATTCTCTGTTGTCCCCTTCTCCTCCTGCCCCCAATCCCTCCCTGCATCAGAGTCTTTTCCAGTGAGTCAACTGTTCGCATGAGGTGGCCAGAGTACTGGAGTTTCAGCTTTAGCATCATTCCTTCCAAAGAAATCCCAGGGTTGATCTCCTTCAGAATGGACTGGTTGGATCTCCTTGCAGTCCAAGGGACTCTCAAGAGTCTTCTCCAACACCACAGTTCAAAAGCATCAATTCTTAGGTGCTCAGCCTTCTTCACAGTCCAACTCTCACATCCATACATGACCACAGGAAAAACCATAGCCTTGACTAGACGAACCTTTGTTGGCAAAGTAATGTCTCTGCTTTTGAACATGCTATCTAGGTTGGTCATAACTTTCCTTCCAAAGAGTAAGCATCTTTTAATTTCATGGCTGCAGTCACCATCTGCAGTGATTTTGGAGCCCAGAAAAATAAAGTCTGACACTGTTTCCACTGTTTCCCCATCTATTTCCCACGAAGTGGTGGGACCAGATGCCATGATCTTCATTTTCTGAATGTTGAGCTTTAAGCCAACTTTTTCACTCTCCTCTTGAGAAATTTGTATGCAGGTCAGGAGGCAACAGTTAGAACTGGACATGGAACAACAGACTGGTTCCAAATTGGAGAAGGAGTTTGTCAAGGCTGTATATTGTCACCCTGTTTATTTAACTTATATGCAGAGTACATCATGGGAAATGCTGAATCATATGGTAACTCTATTTTTAGGTTTTTTAAGGCTCCTCCATACTGTTTTCCATAGTGCCTGCACCAGTTTACATCCCCACCACAGTGTAGGAGGGTTCCTTTTTCTTCACACTGTCTCCAGCATTTATTATTTATAGATTTTTTCATGAGAGCCATTCTGACCAGTGTGAAGTGGAACCTCATTGTGGTTTTGATTTGTATTTCTCGAATAATTAGTGATTTTAAGCATCTTTTCATGTGCCCATTGGTCATCTGTATGTCTTCGTTGGAGAAATGCCTATTTAGGTCTTCTGCCCATTTAAAACAATTTTTTATTGAAGTATAGTTTATTTACAATGTTGTGTTGCTCTCAGGTGTGCAGCAAATTGAATCAGTTATATACATACATGTATCCACTCTTGTTTAGATTCTTTTCTCATAAGGGGTGTTAGAGTATTGAGAATTCCATATGCTATATAGCAGATTCTTATTAGTTATCTATGTATATATAGTAGTATATATAGGTCAGTCCCAATCTCCCAGTTTATCCCTCCCTCCATTATCTCTTGGTAACCATAAGTTTGTTTGCTACATTTGTCACTCTACTTCTGTTTTATAAATAAGCTCATCTGTACCCTCTTTTTTTTTAGATATCTCTTATAAGTGTATTATATATTTGTCTTTCCATGTCTGACTTACTTTACTCAATATGGTAATCTCTAGATCCATCCATGTTGCTAACCAATGGCATGGTTTTATTCTCTTTTATGACTAATATTCCATTGTATATATGTAGCATATCTTCTTTGTCCATTCCCCTGTTGGTGGACATTTAAGTTGCTTCCATGTCCTGGCCATAGTACTGCAGTGAATATTGGGGTGCTTGTATGTTTTTTTGGAGGCTGGCTTTTATTAGGTTCTGGGAGGGAGCTAGGGAGGGTTGTTTTGAACCAAAGCTCACTGGAGGAGAATGAGAATTCAGAGTTGTGGCGGTTTCTTGTTGGCACCAAGTGGTGGGGAGTTTGCTGTTGCTAAGGTGTGTGGGAATCTTCTTTCTTCCTGCTGATAGTGAATACTGAGACCAGTGGGAATGCATGAGGACCCCACTGTGTGGCTTCCTGACTCCATTTTGTATCAGGCGTCCTTCATCCTTTTTACCCACGGCGTCTTTAGTGGCACCCTAGTGTTTGAGGGAATGCCCCCTGCACACAGATGCTGTACCGTTCTGTAGATGAACAAAGACCCTAGGACGTGCACGGGAGAGTCCGTTTAGCAACTTGAAGGGCCTCCCAGTGTATTCCTGGGTGGCCACTCCAGACTGAAGGTGGAGCTTCAGGTAAGCTTAGCAATCAGTAGGGGTGACATCTGCCTGTTGTGCGGGGATCTGTCTTGAAGGCTGTCAGAGATGGAACAGCAGTAGTAGTGCCTGTTCAGTCATGTCGATTCTTTGCAACCTGGTGGACTGTAGCCTGCCAGGCTCCTCTGTCCACAGAATTTAAGACACATTTAAAAAGAGAAAAACTTAATGCAAAGTAATGAAGCTTCTCTTTTTATTGTCTACAGTTTTGGTCCTGAATTTTATGTTCCAGAAAGCCTGGCTTGGAATATGGGGACTGTTGGGGAGGAAAGGGCAAGTGAATTTAAAAAAAAACTTAAAAGTTGATTTTTCTCTTTACAATTAGAATGAAATTTATTCAGATATATGAAGACCTAAGTTATAGGAAAATCAGTCTACATAGGCTAATTTTAAAAAGATAAAACATTCCAAGAGAAAACATTGTAACTTGTAAGTATTGGTAAACTCATAAGGGAACTTTTATCAGGTAAGAATTATATTTTAAACTATATCTTTGGAAAAAATCAAAGGTTTATTTCTAAATGTGTTTTTTGAAATATTTTACTAAAAATACTGCATCTTGAGATATCATTGAAAAACTTGTTCTGGCTAATATACATCTATAAAGGTGTTTTTCATAACACAGATGAACTAGAGTGTGGCAGGTAGTTTGGTTCACATGTTTTTCTTTGTTAAAGGGGGAAAGGAAAGCAGTGTTGTAAACACATGCCACACTGAATTTGTGGTTTCTGGGGTCAGCTGAGTAGGAAAGTGATACCCTTAACTTGCTGTATCATAACCATATTTGGATCCAGATCTAGAGTCCGAGTTACATAAAACCAAAAAGGTAACATAATTAGAGGCTAATTTAGTACATCACTTTTCTAACTTGCAAAATTATCCCTATAGCTCTTTTTTACATATACTCCAGGGCTTCCCGGATAGCTCAGTTGGTAAAGAATCTGCCTGCAATGGCAGGAGACCCGAGTTTGATTCCTGGGTCGGAAAGATCCACTGGAGAAGGGATAGACTACCCACTCCAGTATTCTTGGGCTTCCCTTGTGGCTCAGCTGGTAAAGAATCTGCCTACAATGCTGGAGACCTGGGTTCAATCCATGGGTTGGGAAGATCCCCTGGAGAAAGGAACCTACTCCAGTATTCTGGCCTGGAGAATTCCATGGATTGTATAGTCCATGGGGTTGCAAAGAGTCAGACATGACTGAGCAACTTTCACTTCACTTCAAGGTGAAATGGGAAGAGGAAGCTTTAATTTCTTTATGCTTTTTTAAAATCAGATTTCATAATCCAGAGGAATAATGTTTTTCACTTAGTATGAAAATAATGCTACTAAAAACAATACCAGAATACATGCTTACTGCCCTGCTGACAGACTAAGTTGTGCATTCTGTTTTATTTATATTCCAAGTTTATAAAAATGTTTAAAGACTTACAAAGTAAATATTTTGGGTTTTTGCAGGAATCATCTAGACAGGACATATGCTGTAAAGGTAAGAGAATATAAAGTAATTTTTAGGATGCTCTAGTTCTTTCTTACCATCAATTTATATAGTTTTGGAATAATTGACCTCAGTATAAAATTATATTTTAGCCTGATAGTGAAAGTCACTTAGTCATGTCTTACTCTTTGCAACCCAGGCCAGAATACTGGAGTGGGTAGCCTTTCCCTTGTCCAGGAGATCTTCCCAACCCAGGGATCAAACCCAGGTTTCCCGCATTGCAGGCAGATTCTTTACCAGAATACTGGAGTGGGTAGCCTTTCCCTTGTCCAGGAGATCTTCCCAACCCAGGGATCAAACCCAGGTTTCCTGCATTGCAGGCAGATTCTTTACCAGCTGAGCCACAAGGGAAGCCCAAGAATACTGGAGTGGGTAGCCTATCTCTTTTCCAGCTAATGGATCTTCCCTAACCAGGAATCTAACCGGGGTCTCCTGCATTGCAGGTGGATTCTTTACCAACTGAGCTATCAGGAAGCCCCCTATATTTTAGCCTAGATAATAAAAATGTTCATATAAAGGCTGTGAATAAATTATTCAAGTACCTCAAGCTAAAATAATAATGATAATGCTAGTTTTTATTTCTGCTTCTCTCATAGGCATCAAAAGATAGACAGAATGGGAGATTGCTAGTGTTTGATCCAAAGGGTAAATGATTTATTACTTTAAAAGAATATATTTGATCACCCTTTTGTCCTAAGTACTAAGAAGATAGTCTGTAGGAATGGTTGAGTGTGGTTGAGTTAGCAATTAAATCCTTTATTATACTGCCTGTCACTCAAACAATGCTAAATATTTGCCAGTCAGGAATTTCTATTAAGAACATCACTATTGATAAAATACTGGGTTGAGTTTTTTTTCTTCTCTTTCAGAAAAAGTGATGATTGAACCAAATGAAGGAATGTCAGAGTAAGACAATGTCTCTCCTTGAGCATCTGATCTATCATGCCTTTTAAGCAATTAGAAGTAGATAATGCAATCATTTGTCACCCAATTAAATTTGAAAGGCCAGAAATGCATGGATTAGCACTTAGCTTTTGCTTCAGTCAAAGCAACTGTTTCGTAGATAAGAGGACATTTTAAATGAAAAATGAATTTTGATAAAAAATGTAGGGGTATAGATAATATTCAAACCTATTTCTCAACTGCTTAAATGCCAAGTATTCTGAATTTTACTTATATAACTTTCATTGCTCATTCTTGTTTCACTTTGATACTTGCTCGTTTCTTTGAGAATATCATTTTAAAGGAATATTTACCTTAAAATCAGATTTTTATTTACTATGAGAAGAACAATTACTACTAAATAAGGAAAATAATCACCCCAACTAGTTGAAGAGATTGGTGTTGAAAGAATCGTTGCCCAGTTTCAATTTAGTAGCTAAATATTAAGTACCTGTTTTGTTCAAGGCACTGATTCTGGTAAACCATCAGAGTCCTTCCTGACATAATCATCTATCTACTGAAAAAAAATCAATTATTTATTCCATGAAAAATTGCATTTTGAAAGTTGGTCATAAAACACATTCATAGGTTCAATTATTGACAAATTGGTAGTACACTTCTAGTAGAATTCTATTCAAATCAAAATTATTTTGAAGTATTCTGAATATTATTGGCTGGGGAAAATATACCTTATACAACATATGTTTTAACTTATATACTGTCAAAGCTGAAAATTAAAATTAGGATTCACTTTGACTTTTGCAAATTGTGTAGTAAATACATGTCTTTATATTAAAGAGAAGGTAATAAATTACAGATCAATGACAGAATCTGTGCTTGTTTCAGAGTAAATGTTATAGACAACAAGGAAAAGATAAATGCCCCATTAACTATATTAATCTAAATGTAATTGTATATTATGTATCCTATTAACATGGCTGAAAATATTTAAATAAAAAATCTAAGAAGATGTTAGTCTTTGAGGGAAATATGATATAACTTTAATAATGAGAGTTAGTAGCTATTAATGAAAATAAATATTGTGTCTATGAACCCCAGTGTTCATAGACTGTAATAAGCAATGCTGGAACTGGAGCAAGGGGGTAACCCATATCCTGAGGTAGTTAAACCCCAGGGGTAAATCAGATGCAATCTGGGCCAAGATAGAAAAGCAGCGTGCATGTGTGCTCAGTTGTGTCTAACTCTTTGCAGCCCCATGGACTGGAGCCCACCAGGCTCCTGTCCTAGAATTTTTCAGGCAAGAATTCTGGAGTGGGTTGCCATTTCCTACTCAAGGGGATCTTCCCGACCCAGGGATCAAACCCACATCTCCTACATTGCCAGGAGGATTCTATAGTGCTGTGCCACCCGGAAAGCCTAAGTGGTTGCCGGTTCTCTTGATCTCATTAATAATTGCATCTGGTTATCAAACTACTTTTTGCAAGAGCAGTATGATCATGTTCTGTTCACTTCACTTGTAGAGAAGAGTTTGGGTTTGGTTTGGTTATTATTTGGAGTAGGGTAGTAGAAGGAGGGATGGAGAAGGCAATGGCACCCCACTCCAGTACTCCTGCCTGGAAAATCCCATGGACGGAGGAGCCTGGTAGGCTGCAGTTCATGGGGTCGATGAGGGTCAGACACGACTGAGCGACTTCACTTTCACTTTTCACTTTCATGCATTGGAGAAGGAAATGGCAACCCACTCCAGCATTCTTGCCTGGAGAATCCCAGGGACGGGGGAGCCTGGTGGGCTGCCGTCTGTGGGGTCACACAGAGCCAGACACGGCTGAAGTGACTTAGCAGCAGCAGAAGGAGGGATAGGTCGATAGCCAGTAAGCTTCATAAGTGCATGGCTTTGTAACTCAGCTAGCTCACCCAAGCAGATTCTTTACCATCTGAGCCACAAGGGAAGCCCAGTCTCACCGAGAGTTGAAGGTAAACAGAGCCAGTTCTGGGGGGAAAAAAAAGTAAAAGATCAAGTAGGAACACAGAAAACCATGGGGGACCTTTGCTGAGCAACAGTGTGACTGACCCACAGAATTGATGGATTTTCTCAGCGTAGCCTGCATTCTACTCCCCACCCTTCTTCTAGCTTCACGGTCTGACTGGCAAGTGGAATTTCCTGAAAGGTTCTATCCAGGTTGGATTAGGGAAATCTTGGCGTTTTCTTTCCCCACCAGTTCTTTGCCTTGATTTTCTGATGGATTCTTCATTCTAATCTGAGCCACAAGCAGTGTATGAACTTTCATAAACCAGGAGTTTCACAGTTATCTGTACCCAAAGGCCAAATAACTCATTTCCTTTTTTCCTCATGGATCCCATGTGTCAGAGATTTTGTCTACCCAACAAATGGCACTTAATTAACAAACCATTTTCAGCAGTAAAAGTAAAGTGTATCTTTAATGCTGGATAAAGTCTTATAGATGTTGGACCTTCGATCTGTTGGGTTATTTGGTCAAGCTTTCAAGTTCATAGATGTGTGGGGAAAATGGCTAAAGGAATCCCACAGAACTCAACTCTTTGAGGTTGATAAAATAGTATCTATATTTTATTCCATAATCGTATTTTATCTTTTATAAAATGTATGACACAATTTTTATTCCCATTTTTACTCTTTAAGTAAATGCCTCTTTAGACATAGACCAATATTGGCAAGCAAAATTTATACCTCACTGACTTTTGCAAGTCTCTCTAAATATAGCAAAGACAGTCTCAGAAAAGTAAGTTTAAATTAATTTTGTTTTTAGGCTCATGTTTGATAAATATCAATTCAGTTCATTTCAGTCACTCAGTCATGTCTGACTCTTTTCGACCCCATGGACTGCAGCACACCAGGCCTCCCTGTCCATCACCAACTCCTGGAGCTTATTCAAACTCATGTCCATTGAGTCAGTGATGCTATCCAACCATCTCATCCTCTGTCGTCCCCTTCTCCTCCCACCTTCAATCCTTCCAAGCATCAGGGTCTTTTCAAATCAGTCAGCTCTTCACATCAGGTGGCCAAAGTATTGGAGTTTCAGCTTCAGCATCAGTCCCTCCAATAAATATTCAGGACTGATTTCCTTTAGGATGGACTGGTTGGATCTCCTTGCAGTCCAAGGGACTCTCAAGAGTCTTCTCCAACACCACAGTTCAAAAGCATCAATTCTTCAGCACTCAGCTTTCTTTATAGTCCAACTCTCATATCCATACATGACTACTGGAAAAACCGTAGCTTTGACTAGATGGACCTTTGTTGGCAAAGTAATGTCTCTGCTTTTTAATGTGCTGTCTGGGTTGGTCATAACTTTTTTTCCAAGGAGCAAGCGTCTTTTAATTTCAAGACTGCAGTCACCATCTGCAGTGATTTTGGAGCTCAAAAAAAGTCTGTCACTGTTTCCCCATCTATTTGCCATGAAGTGATGGGACCAGATGCCATGATCTTAGTTTTCTGAATGTTGATCTTTAACCCAACTTTTCCACTCTCCTCTTTCACTTTCATCAAGAGGCTATTTAGTTCTTCACTTTCTGCCATAAGGGTGGTATCATCTGCATATCTGAGGTTATTGATATTTCTCCCAGCAATCTTGATTCCAGCTTGTGCTTCATCCAGCCCAGCATTTCGCATGATGTACTCTGCACATAAATTAAATAATAGAGTGACAATATACAGCCTTGACGTACTCCTTTCCCAATTTGGAACCAACCAGTCTGTTCCATGTCCAGTTCTACTGTTGCTTCTTGACCTGCATACAGATTTCTCAGGAGGCAGGTAAGGTGGTCTGGTATTCCCCTCTCTTGAAGAATTTTCCACAGTTTGTTGTGATCCACACAGTCAAAGGCTTTGGCATAGTCAGGAAAGCAGAAATAGATGTTTTTGTGGAACTCTCTTGCTTTTTCCATGATCCAGCGGATGTTGGCAATTTGATCTCTGGTTCCTCTGCCTTTTCTAAAACCAGCTTGAATATCAGGAAGTTCACGATTCACATATTGCTGAAGCCTGGCTTGGAGAATTTTGAGCATTACTTTACTAGCGAGTGAGATGAGTGCAATTGTGCGGTAGTTTGAGCATTCTTTGGCATTGCCTTTCTTTGGGATTGGAATGAAAACTGACCTTTTCCAGTCCTGTGGCCACTGCTGAGTTTTCCAGATTTGCTGGCATATTGAGTGCAGCACTTTCACAGCATCATCTTTCAGGATTTGAAATAGCTCAACTGGAATTCCATCACCTCCACTAGCTTTGTTCGTAGTGATGCTTTCTCATGCTCGCTTGACTTCACATTCCAGGATGTCTTGCTCTAGGTCAGTGATCACACCATCGTGATTATCTGGGTCATAAAGATCTTTTTTTATAGTTCTTCTGTGTATTGTTGCCACCTTTTCTTAATATCTTCTGCTTCTGTTAGGTCCATACCATTCTGTCCTTTATTGTGCCCATCTTTGCATGAAATGTTCCTTTAGTATCTCTGATTTTCTTGAAGAGATCTCTAGTCTTTCCCATTCTATTGTTTTCCTCTATTTCTTTGCACTGATCACTGAGGAAGGCTCTCTAATCTCTATTCTTTGGAACTCTGCATTGAAATGGGTATATCTTTCCTTTTCTCCTTTGCCTTTGCTTCTCTTCTTTTCTTAGCTATTTGTAAGGCTTTCTCAGGCAACCATTTTGCCTTTTTGCATTTCCTTTTCTTGGGGATGGTCTTGATCATTGTGTCCTGTACAATGTCACAAACCTCAGTCCATAGTTCTTCAGGCACTGTGAATATAAATATAAATAATTTGATAAATATAAATAATTTTAAAACAAAGTTTAAAATATGAACTTTAAGGAATTATTAATTCAGTATAAACTTGAGGACATTTAATGTACTTAACATAACGAATTAATTGTAAAACCTGGATTATCTGCCCTCTAGCATAAATACGTTCCAGTGGGATATTTAACTTGACTGTTTAACCTTAGTAGATACTAAATTAAGTACTTTCCATCTTCCAAAAAGTAATAATTTTAATCTTTCCTCAACTGTAACTGTATATAAAGGAAACAGATCTTTTAGAGTATTCTGGTTATCTGTTTATGTTAATTGGTTAGAGGCACTGTTGCCATAAGTCACTTTCTCAGATGAAGTCAACAGACTATAGTTGAAGAGGAGGTTGGAGTTTGGGCCTCTTGTTTGAAACTGTGTATAAGGAACACTGTATATCAGAAAGTGAGCAAAAGAGGAATTCATATTTTACCGTTGATCATTTGGCCCCTTCTCATATATGTTTTTATGGGATGTTCACTGCTTTCAAATAGTAATATCCTTTTTATCTTCACGCTTCCTCCATGTTCTGTCATTAAAATCATTAAAGGCATTTCATACTATTCAAATATCCAGAACTAGATTAGCTAAATTCCCCTCTTTAGGGATGTAACTTAGTGAATATATAAATACAATATTTCATAGATTCTGAAGCATGCATATTTTCTTCATAGTGTAACATTTCTTACAGTTGATGGCATCTCATACTGGCAATGCTTTTTCTTTCTTAAATATTAGTATGTCTTATAATAAATAGGTGGTATCTTTGGCTGAACCTAGAGATCACCATACTAAGTGAAGTAAATCAGACATAAAGACAAGTATCATATGAGATCACTTATATGTGAAATCTAAAATATAATACAAATGGACTTATTTACTAAACAGAAACAAACTCACAGACATAGGAAACGAATTTACGGTTGCCAAAGGGGGAAAGAGGGAAGGGGTAGATGGAGGAGTGTGGGATTAACAGATAAACACTACTATATATAAAACAGATAAACAGCAGAGATTTACTGTATAGCACAAGGAACTATATTCAATATCCTATAATAAACTTTAATGGAAAAAATATGAAAAAAAAATATATATTTACACACACATATATTAACTGAACCACTTTGGTGTACACCTGAAACTAACAGTATTGTAAACCAACTATAGTTTAATCTTTTTTAAAAAAGAAATAGATGCTCTTAAATTCAATGAAATTCTGTAATAATAAAAAGACAGTATATCTAATCTAGATAAAAGCCCTCCTTTCATAGATAAAAGGAATAGATATTAAAGCATATGAATTCTAGTAATCATTTGTGGTGACCTTTGGCATAATAGGATTCTATCATGCTAGAAACTGAATACTTAAGTGACTTCTCAACTTTTCACATGTAGCGTTTCTTCTTTGATGTCTCCTTTCACAATTAGAAAATCAAGGAGGGCAGAAGAAGAACAACTGTAAATCTTCTTTGCTGTGCATTTTTCATCACCAGAGAGGGATTTTGCTCTAGCAGCATATACTGGGAATGTAAAGGTTCCATTCCCTCCATAGTATTAGGAATGTAAGAAGCTGTTCAGCCTATTTGCTAAATCACTGTACAAAACCACAAACTTGAATACTAATGTTATAGAGTCATATTTCAATGGGGATAAAACAGAGCCATCATAACTTTAGGGGAAAAAATAATACTTTACATCTTTTTATATCTGGTCATGCAAACTAAAGTTGAATTTTTTAAACTCAGTAAAGGAGACATACTAAAATGATCTTAAGACCACAAAAAATGAACATGAGGTTGTTTTTCCACCAGCACGGGTACCTGTCAGTGTACCACACAAAAATCCTGTCTCAATACATTATCTGTTGATGTAAGGTTTCAGGCTTAAAGGCTAAAAGAGAAAATTAACCCATCTTTATTTTAGTCACTTAATAAAAAAACAGGCTACTTCATATTGTGAGCAAGGGTTAATATTAGCATCAGACTCAAAGGGTTAATATTAGCATTTAACAGTGGTGAGAACTGACTTGGAAAAAAAAACCCAAAGTCTAGTATTCCTTAAATAGTTTTATTTCACCATATCATAATGATATGCCAGGGACATTCATATAATGGATTGCTTATATGTTCTATGTTAACTCTGAAAAGATGCTAAGAATCATTACACAATGACAAATGGCTGGTAGAAACAGAATTTTAAACATTAGTAAAACTTATTTTTAATGCTTTTTCACAAAGAAGATATTGCATTTTAGCTATTATTGATATACTGTATTTTTATTTTAAATGTGTGTTTGTATATGAACCCATATAGAACCTTTAACAGAATTGTAACCTAGAAAAGTATTTTTTAACTATATACTTTAACATCTAGGAAGGAAGTCTCTTCAAAAAATATTGAAAATAAAATCTCTTCAAATAACACTAAAAATAGAATATCTTCAAAGAGTATTTCAAACAAACAAATAGAAACAAATCTACAATCTAAGCTATGGTCATCTTCCTTCTTAAAAGCAAGCACAGGTAATAACATTTATTTTATTTGAGTAACCGTAGCTTCTATTTCAGCCTTCCTTCTTTAGGACCTTTGGGATGTTGACAACTTGTAAGTCTGGGGCAAGTCTTAGGAATCAGTAATTTTTCAAACTCATGTATGGGATGATTCTGATATGCAGTCAGGTGTGATCCAGGGGTGTATATTACATAAAATGATAACTATAAAATATTAAAGTTTAGAATGGATTGAAATACCTATGAAAGCAATAACAAGTTCCAGTCATTCAACAGTGGTTTACTGAGTGCCAGACACTTGTTTAGAAGCTGTGGGTACAATAGTTATCAAATAGGAAAGACGCTTGCCCCTATGAGGTTCACATAGATAGCCAACTATTAAATAATAATAATACAAACAAGACAAAGACAGGTCAGGCTGGGCACTGTAACGTAAATGGCAGCGGGAGGACTACCTTCCATCTGGGGATCAGGGAGCCTCTCATGATCCTCAGTGTTTGTGAATTCAATGAGTCCCTGTGACATCACATGAAGTTCTTAATTCCCTATTATGACCACCTCTGATGACACCAGCGTGTTGAGTCCGTGAATTGGCTGGGTACACGCTGTAAGGTTAGAGTGGTTGTGAGCCGACGGAGACTGTAAAGGAAACAGGTAGATGGCCTGAATAGCCCAGGCATCACACTCTGGGTATCTCTTTTGAGGACGTTATCTTTTGCTTAGAATGAGGAGTTTTCCCAACTTTTTCTTTGGAGAGGGGAAAGCCTGATTTTTCTTAACATTGTCTTCTGTCAACCTTTCCTGGATTTCCTTATTTTCTTCCTTCTAAGACCAGTGTTTCTACATGTTTAAAGTAGCTCATGGCCACACTCCCATCAAAGAAGACATCTCACAAGACTTCCCACACACTCAGAATTCTAAAAGCAGGGGATGATGTAGCACAAGTTCAGGTTGAAACTGTGAAATTCATCTACAGAGCAAAAGAGTTGGCAAGCTCAATAGTGTTTCCCAAAGAGATAATTTTAGGAAACACAGGGTAAACTTTTTACAATAGTAGTATATTTTAATGTGTATTAGAAAAAAAATAAGAACGTGGTTAAGGATGTGGACTCTGGAGCCAAACTGACTCCCAGATCTACCTTAATTAGTGGTGTTAAGTTGGGTGAGTTATTTAACCTGTCTCCTGTCTCTCAGTTTCATCTACAAATGGGATAAAAACAGTACACACCTCATTGAGATGTTGACAGAATTATATAATTTAATATGTAGTATTCAGAAGAGTACTGATACAATATTTGCTGTGATTGTTATGTCTTTTATTAATACCTCTGTCAATTTGGGGTACATTTGTAAAATTTTTTATTTGCTTGTTATCTTTTGGTCATACTGCATGACATGTAGGATCTTAGTTTTCTGACCAGGGTTCCAGCCTGTGCCCTCTGCATTGGCAGTATGGAATCTTAACCACTGAACAGCCAGGGAAGTTCCCCCGATAATTGTTATGATCTAGCAAAATTTCTAAGTTAAAAAGGTCGATTAAAAAAAGATACTAAGTAAATAGTATAGCTTACTTTCATATGGCAAAATGGATACAGTGTTATAAGAATTACTAAAATTTGCAAAATGTCTGCCATGGAGATTTTACCTCTTAAATATTTCTCTAATATCTCTCCTCCTTTATCCCTGTTTTAACAGTGTACTATCAACCATCTTTTTCACCTGGACTTTTTAAAAAATGTTTTCTTTTCAAATATTTCAACTTATAGAAAATGAGCAAAAACAGTATATGCTATGCTAAGTCACTTCAGTCGTGTCCAACTCTATGCGACCCCATAGACGGCAGCCCACCAGGCTCCCCCGTCCCTGGGATTCTCCAGGCAAGAACACTGGAGTGGGTTGCCATTTCCTTCTCCAGTGCATGAAAGTGAAAAGTGAAAGAGAAGTCGCTCAGCCGGGTCCGACTCTTAGCGACCCCGTGGACTGCAGCCTAACAGGCTCCTCCGTCCATGGGATTTTCCAGGCAAGAGTACTGGAGTGGGGTGCCATTGCCTTCTCCAGAAATAGTATAAGTACTCCAGTAACCCTTCATATACAAGCAACTGTTGATTTAAAGGGTAGAGATCTCATGATCCTTTACCCTAAGTCAACATGTATTTTCTAAGAAAAAGCACAATTTAATTAGTTAATGAACTTCAGGAAACAGATTTTCTTCTTAACCAATAGGTAAGATTGTCTCCCCAATTTAGATGAAGAGCAAGACATACACACTTATATACACAACCATCGTGTCCGTTTTTGGCTTTTGTTCCTGAGAATAATATTTTCTAGTTTTTGCTGTCTTTTGGCATATTTGTAGTCAAACAGCAAGTGCTATTGTGAGTTGTCAGTAAATGCAGTCTAAAACCTGCTTAGAAAATTCCCATTATTAGAATTCATTTACAGCTGGTTTTTAACCGCCCATAGGGCCTCTGAATGCAAAATAAGGAAACAAAGTAAGAGGTGGGAATCCGCAAGTTTCCTCTTCCACAGTTTTATTCAGTAAAGTTACTGCTGTGAATCTATACCGAATCCTGGAATCTTCAAACATCTCTGACACCTATAAGCCTTGAGAAAATGTGAAGGTGTTTCATTTTGTCACAGCCTTTCTGAGGGTTATGACAGAAGACTGAAAGATGTTATGGTTTCCCCATCTCACTCCCCTTCCAGAATGTTACCTGGACTTTTTAAAGGTGGTTGTTTTTTTTTCCTAGCCACCTCTCCCTCTGCTCTTTATTTTTTTGGTCTGCCCCCAAATACAGTTTCTACCCTGCCCTCCAAGAGTTCTAGAAATTAAAAATTGATCATACTTGTTTCCCTACTTAAACCTTTTATGACTAGCCCCTTCATTCTTAAAGTTCTAATTCCAAGACTACTGGTCCGCAAGAATCTATTATCCAGCTTGTACCCCTCTGGCCACATCTGTCACTATTTCAGCCTCAACTTTGACCCATAATAAACACATCAAAGTGTTGCTCTGCACGCATTCTTTTTGTACTGGTTCATGCTGTCCTCTCTCCTTGGAAAAACTGATCCATTCAGACCAGAATGGGTCTCTGCTCTCTTCCTGTGTTCTCTCATGTACCTGGTATACATCTTTATCACTGGACTGCCATATAGTTTTACAGTTATCCATTATGTTTCTGACTCCCCAGTTAGAGTGTGAGTGAGTACCCTGAGATCAGTGACTGTCCATTTTAGTGTTCGTGGGGCTCAGTATAGTGCCACACATTGAATGGGTAGTCAAAGTAGTGCTTATGTTTTATTTTTCAGTCATCTATGACTTGACATTAAGAAAAACCATTAATAATGTTATATAGCCTCTGGTCATATCTAGAATACTTCACATATATCTAATTAGTGTGTGTGTGTGTGTGTGTGTCCAGGGAGAGGGACAATTTTATTCTCAAGTATCTGCACAGTGACTATCTGCCTAAGAAGAATTACTTTTCAGCCTCTCTAGTCTTACTTTTAGTCTTTATTTTACATTTATATTCCTATAAGAACAATTTAAGAAATATATTTCTATGGATAAAAGAGAATTAATTTTTTCTTGAAATTATATTCTTTATAAACAAAACTGTTTCCATTTATTACAGTTTCAATCACCAAACAATTAACATTAACATCAGCTCAGTATTATCAGTTTGTATTTTTTCCTCTTTCACTCAGCAGTTTTATTACCTTTTTTTGGGAAATGGAAATCAGGTAATTTTATTGCAGTGCTGTTTAGTCATGAAAAAAAAAGTCCAGGACAGGAGAACACATGGTAACATGAGCACCTGCTACATTGTAATTTAGGAGTGACCATTATAAATTCATGAATACGTTGCAATATTTACTAAATTATGTATATTGTTTTAGGTGAAATGAGCAAAAATGTAGTCATTGCAGAGCAGGAGAAAAATAATGAACATTGCCCTGAGGATATCAATGATAAGTTATCTGAATCAACAGATGATGATGGTGAGGATACCAGTGATGAAGATAAGGAGGAAGACAGCAACCCGAATAAGGATACTCATGCCCCGTTAGAGTTAATGACAGAAGTAAGTTTTGCTTCTATAACTCAAAAATATTAAAGTAGCTAAATAGTATATAGCCTTGAAGACTAAAAAAATAGTTAAAATATCCTTGCCCACACACAGATGCTTACCTGGTTACTCATCTTTGTTACTATGATGAGGGTAGAGATGAGAGAATATTCTGGCAGTGACTCAGATTATTCTGGTAAAGTCAGAAACAGGAATAAGAGAAGTTTCGGCATAAAACTCTTCAAGGACCTCTTTTAGAAAAACTTTCTACTTACTGGGTACCATGCTAGTTACTTGGGATATTTAGAGATAGATAAGAAAGACATGTCTTTACCCTTGAGAACTAACAAACACTTATTATGTTATCTAATGCAATTTATAATATTGCCAGTAGAGATGTTCATAAAATTCTCTGGGAACAGGGAGGATAAAGGGACTAATTGAGAAATGAAGCAGGAGAAACAAGGAGGTAAAGGAAGGATTAAGAGGAAGAGACAAGAACGGAATCTTAGAAACTTAAAGGAAGAGGGACATGTAGGAACTCATTTGGTAAACAAAATGGCACTCCTGGCGTAGGAAATAGCACTGGATGTGTGTATCACACACATACCGAGGGTGTAAGAAGGGAGAGGGAGTGGAGGGAGATGGGCTTAACCGAGTATAACAACAGAGAAGAAACCATGAACTTGAACACATAGCCTTAGAAATTTCTCAAAATACATAGGGAAAAAAAGGAACATCAGAGACTTTGGGGAGACTGTTGGGTGGTCTAACACATGTATAATTATAGCCCAGATAAGCGAGGGACCCACTATGTACAAGTAAAACGTGACAACGATAATACAAAGGATGAGAAGGGGGGAAGTGAAAATGCACTGTTATCAAGTTCTTACTGTATACATGAAGTTGTGTGATATTAATAAAAGTTAGACTGATACCACAACATGTGAGTAAAACTGTCTTGTTCTCCATAGAATTATCAGTAAACATTTGTGAGCAATTTTTACATGTGACGTTTCAGGCCTCCATGCTTTTGCTGTTTCCTATGTTTTGCCAATGCTGTTTCCTATGCCAGGATTGCCTTCTTGATTTGTTTACCAAATGAATTCCTACATGTAAGCCTAGTGTACATGCAAATGGCTCAGAATGTCACATATAAGCAAGAACAGTCCCCCAAGTGTACTGTTCTTTTTTTAATAAAAGCTATCCAAATAATAATGGAAGATTAGTCAATTGTGGAGCCTAAGTAAGTAAAAAATATGTAATAATGTTTAATTCCATGGGGAGAGGATGATCATGATATGTGGTATATTTTTTTTAAAGTTACTGAATAATCTTAGTTTTTGTAAGTATATATGTGTTCCTTTATGGAAAAAAAAAACTAAAATGATGTACATGGAGATGTTTAAAACAAACATCTCTGTAGGCTTCCCTGGTGGCTCAGTGATAAGGAAGCCACCTGCTATTGCAGGAGACACAGGTTCAGTCCCTGGTCCAGGAAGACCCCACATGCCATAGAGCAACTAAGCCCGTGCCCCACAGCTATTGAGCCTGTGCTCTAGAGTCCATGGGCCTCAATTACTTAGCCCACACGCCACAACTACTGAAGCCTGCGCTCTCTAGAGCCTGTGACCAGCCAACAAGAGGAGCGATCGCAATGAGAAGCCTGCACACTGCAGCTAGACAGTAGCCTCCATTCACTACAACCAGAGAAAAGCTCGTGGAGCAACAAAGACCCAGCACAGCCCCCAAAATAACTAAAATTATCTAGAAAAAAATTCTCTGGATGGTAAAAATACAGATGCTGTTTAACTGGGGACAGGATGTGTTTATTTAGCATTTTAAATTTCCTACATACAACAAGTGAACCTATTTGCAGGGCAGGAATAGAGATGCAGAGAATGGACATGTGGGCACAGGGTGAGGAAAGAGGGTTGGGATGAATTGGGAGGCTGGAATTGACATGTACATACTACCACGCATGAAATAGATGGCTAGTGGGAACCTACTGTATACCACACAGAGCTCAGCTTGGTGCTCTATGGTGACCTAGAGGGATGGGATGAAGAGGTGGAGGGAGGTCCAAGAGGAAGAGGACATATGTATACCTATAACTGATTCAGTTTGTTGTATAGCAGAAATTAACACAACGTTGTAAAGCAACTATACCCCAATTAATAAGGAAAAAATTTATAACACATAGAAAAATATGTGTTACAAAAACAGAAATACAGACCAATGGAATGAGATAGAGATTCCAGAGATAAACACACACACCTATGGGTACCTTATTTTTGACAAAGGAGGCAAGAATATACAATGTGGCAAAAACAGCCTCTTCAATAAGTGGTGCTGGGAAAACTGGACAGCTCCATGCAAAAGAATGAAATTACATCACTACCAAACGCCATACACAAAGATAAACTCAAAATGGGTTAGACCTAAATGTAAGACCAGAAACTATTAAACTGTTAGAGAAGAACATAGGCAGACACTCAATGAACATAGAACAAAGAACAAAGAACATAGAACACTCAATGACATAAAGCAAGATCTTCTATGACCCACCTTCTAGAGTAATGGAAATAAAAACAAAAATAAACAAGTGGAACCTAATTAAACTTAAAAGCTTTTGCACAGCAAAGGAAACCACAAACAAGGTGAAAAGACAACCCTCAGAATGGGAGAAAATGCTAGCAAGGGAAACAACTGATAAATAATTAATTTCCAAAATATATAAGCAGCGTATACAACTCAATACCAGAAAAGCAAACAACCAAAGTGGGAAAGGGACCCAAAGAGACATTTCTCCAAAGAAGATATACAGATGGCTAACAAGCACATGAAAAGATGCTCAACATCACTCATTATCAGAGAAATCAAAATCAAAACTACAGTGAGAACCTACCTCACGCCAGTCAGAATGGCCATCATCAAAAAAGTCTACAAATAATAAATGCTGGAGAGGGTGTGGAGAAAAGGGAACACTCTTGCATTGCTGGTGGGAATGTAAACTGATACAGCCACTATGGAAGACGGTATGGAGAGACTCCTTAAAAAAGCTGGGAATAAAACCACCGTATGACCCAGCAATCCCACTCCTAGGCTTATACCTTGAGGAAATAAAAACTGAAAAAGACACATGTACCCCAGTGTTCACTGCAGCACTATTTACAGTAGCTAGAACATGGAAGCAACCTAGATGTCCGTCAGCAGATGAATGGATAATGAAGCTGTGGTACATACACACAATGGAATACTACTCAGCCATAAAAAGAACACATTTGAATATGTTCTAATGAGGTGAACAAAACTAGAGCCCGTTATACAGAGTGAAGAAGTCAGAGAAATATAAATATCGTATACTGACACATACATATGGAATCTGAAGAGATGGCACTGATGAATTTATTTTCAGGGTAGCAGTGGAGAAATAGACATAGAGAACAGACCTATGGACAAGGTGGGAGGAGAGGAGGGTGAAGGGGAGATGTATTGAGAGAGTAACATAGAAATGTACAATACTATATGTAAAACAGATAGCCAATGGGAATTTGCTCTATGACTCAGGAAACTCAAACAGGAGCTCTGTGACAGGCTGAAGGGTGGGGAAGGGAGGGAGATGGGAGGGAGGTCTGGAAGGGAGGGGACATGGATGTACCTATGGCTGATTCTTGTTGATGTATGACAGAAAAACCACAAAATTCTGTAAAGCAATTATCCTTCAATTTAAAAAAAAATTTAATATGTTACTTTATAACAAAAAAATACAATAAAATAGTAAAAGGAAAAACAGATGGGATAAGAGCAATCAATATTGGAAAATATTGAAAATACATAATTGTATTGTCATATAATTATGGACTAAGTTCACAAATAAAAACTGTATCTGAACCTAAGGGATATTGAAGTGATTAAAGTGTTCGTGGCTTTGCCAGTTGAATCAACCTGAGTGTTCTCAGATTGTTCAGTAGTGTGTGCACAGTGTGGCTGCAGTAAAACAGAGGTGAGATGCTTACTCTGTGGCCCTGCCACTAGAAGTGCTTAAATATTCTTCACTGACTGATTACAGACTCACTCCTGGAAAAACATGTGTATAAGTTAAAAGCAAAATAGTTAATCATTAATAGAATATTTTCTAGGGAGTTTATAACTGACATTTAAATTCTCTGTAAAACTGCATAGCTGAAGAATTTCTTAATGTTTTCCAGTTCCTGAGAGCAGAAATGGGCCACGACTACCATTTGGCAAAAAAATTATGTCAAATGAGTAAGTACAAAATAATTCTCTTTTCCCAGTCTTCTCTTTGTTTCTAAATACATTCCCTAATATATAAGATGGTTTGGTTACCATACAGCTAGTGAATTCCCTCATAGTGTCTTGGCGAATCCTTGATAGTAAAAACTGGTATAAGGACTAATTTAAATTAGAATTCCAGAGTAACTTTGCGTGGGATAAACTGACAAGGACGCCATTAGAAGGTATGTCAACATCATTAGCTTCATGACAATGGGTTAGTAACATATGCCTTTAGTTTCAAAGAAGTGTCATGTAGTAAAAAAAAGCCTTTCTTAGAAGTGAAGAAGTGAAGCCGCTCAGTCGTGTCCAACTCTGAGACCCCATGGACTGTAACCCATGGACGGAGGAGCCTGGTGGGTTACAGTCCATGGAGTCACAAAGAGTCGGACACGACTAAAGTGACTTCACAGGCCTTTCTTAGCATGCAGTTATTCCACAAATATTTGAGTTACCTACCTGCCAGGCTCCTCTGTCCGTGGAATTTTTCAGGCGCAAATACTGTAGTGGGTTGCCATTTCCTCCTCCAGGGGATCTTCCTGACCCAGGGATCGAACCCACGTCTCCTGTGTTTCTGAATTGCAAGTGGATTCTTTACCACTGAGCCACTGGGGAAACCTTAATAAAAATTTAAAAAGTTGTGTGCCAGTGCTGCTATTTAGGCACTGGGCCAATAATCCCACACTTAATCTAGTGTCAGACAACAAACATATAATTAGCATGTCATAGATAACAGGTGCTATGGAGGAAAAGGGAAGAAGGAGTAGAAAGTACTGGGAGGAAGCAAAGCAGTTTTAAGTAAGACAGTCCAGCAAGGCTCACTGGAAGACTAGAGCAAACCCGTGAAAAAGTTGTGGAAATGAGTCCTGTCATCTGAAGAAAGTGTATTCCAGGCAGGACTAATAGCAAATATCCAATAGATGAGTGTACCTGACTGGGAACAGCAAGAAAGGCAGCAGAACCGGAGCAGATTAAGCCAGGGGACGTGTGATAGGAGATGAGGTCAGAGAGCTTACAGGTCAGGGACCGTGCAGACTGCAGAGCATCTTACTACAGCTTAAGGACCTTAGCTTTCTCTCTGAGTGAGCAGAGAAACCACCAGATACTTTTGAGTAGATAAATGATATGAACAACCTTACTTTTCTATCTGAGTTTTAGTAGTTTGATTCGATGTTCAAAATGGTGGTGGTTTTTGTTTGTATTTAAGCAAAGAGAAGTTTGGGAGATTTGCTGAGTTTCTTAACTCTGTGGGTTGATGTTTTCATCAGCTTTGAGGATTTCTTGGCCATTAATTTTCAAAGATTACTTCTGCCATATTCTCTCCCTCTCTTCTATTCCTGGGTCTCCAGTTACACACAAATTAGATTTTTTTCCTTGGTGTCCCACATATGTCTTATACTCTGTTTTTTCCATTTCCTTGTATTCCTATGCTTTAGCTTGTATATTTTCTGTTGACCTGTTTTTGAGTTAATTTATCCTATCTTTTGCTGTGTCCAGTGTGCTGTTAAAACTATACAGTGAATTGTTCATTTCAAGGATTTCATTTTCCAATTTTAGAAAGTCCAACTAGTGGTTAGATTCCAGGTCTCTGTCAAAATCCATAGTCTTTTCAACTATTTTACCCATCTTTTTCTCTTCATTAGTCTTAAAGGAGAAAATGCTAATTCTACTATTAAACTTTATTAATGACAGGTCTTGAAATATTAACTATTGTAGACCTGTTTTATGGTTGAAATCTTTTAGTGACAATGTGGTGTAGGGACGTGGGGTCTACTCTTCCTTGCCTCACAGAGTCCCCACTGTGGATACAGTACTTCCTAAGTACTAAGCTAATTTTTAAAATCGATTTCTTGAATACATTAACACTACCTATTTTATATCCAGAATAATTTGCCTTGTTTAATCCTTTCAAGCACTTTTGACCTTTAGAACTATCAAATAAAATAGTTTGATCAAAACTATTTTTGGTGGCCCACAAACATAGAATTTCCAATCAGAAGGAATCCTTAGAGAATCATAATCCTTTCAAGCACTTTTGACCTTTAGAACTATCAAATAAAATAGTTTGATCAAAACTATTTTTGGTGGCCCACAAACATAGAATTTCCAATCAGAAGGAATCCTTAGAGAATCATGTCCAGTCCTCCCTTTTTATAAGTAATGAAACGGAAGCAGAGAGAAGGTTAAGCAGCATGTGTAGCCCTGCTCAGGGAGCAAGTGACACAGCTGGAGCTGGAACCCAAGCCTCCTTTTCCCACAACTGCCTTTCTTCTCTGTGTGGCCGGTACAGAAAGGAGTGATGCTCTAGCTCTAGCTCCCAATTCTCGTGAGTTTTTCTTGTGGAGTCTAATTATATATAGAAAATGTATATATTATTTTTGTTTTTATACCTATCAGTTATTTTAGAAAAGCCTCTGGCTAAAGCTTACAAAATATAGACACTGACATCACCACATTTGTCAGTGAGTCTTGGCTGTTAGCCCCGCACTGTAAACAGCAGGTGCTCAATAAAATGCTTGTGGGCCTCAATAAAAGGCAATGCACACTCATTAGGTGCCAGGTAAATAAGGATGAAAAAATTCAAACTGATCTACCTTAATTGGATTATATTCCTTTAAAAACTCCCTCCCTTCCTTTCTTCCAGCCAATACACATTGAGCACTAACTCTGTACCAGACATTATGCTGGGAGCTGGAGAGAAAGCAGAAATCAGACCACACCTTCTAAAGTGCTCTAAAGCCTTCTGGGGTTGACATCAGACGTGGTTTGGTGTGGTCTGCACCCTTACTGACTGACTCATCCAGTAATACTGTTTACTCTTTTCTACCCATGGCAAATAGTGGTGCCTCTACAACTGAGGGTTAAATTCTAGGAAAGGATGGATGGAGGGTCCTAAGACAGGCACCGTTTTCCAGGGAGCCAGATGAAAAAGAATTGCTCCCAAGAGGAAGAAGAGGGAAATGTGGGCAAAAGGGCCCAGAGAATGGGGGTAGAGCACAGGGAGTGCAAAGTAAGATTGGCTACCCCTGACACAGATTGCCAGTCAAGGATGTGAAATGAGAGAAGCCCAGGTTTTGCAAAGCCAGGCAGATTGAAGGCAGAAGGCAGAGTTGTAGACTGTCTCAGGGAAAACAAAGTGCTATTTCTTTGATGCCAGTAGGAACGCTGGCTGAGGGCTGCCTAAAGTCCCTCTCTGTGTTCAAAGCAATAGAACAATTTTTTTTCATCTAGCATGCGCCCAAAAATATTATCTATAAATTCTTACAGCATAGATATTATTTTCTAAAATTTATCACAGGATGTTGAATATTGTCCCCTGTGCTATACACTAGGACTTTGTTGTTTATCCATTTTATATATAATAGTTTGCATCTACTAACCCCAAACTCCCATCCTATCCCTCCCTCACCCTCCTCCCCCTTGGTAACAAGTCTGTTCTCTACAGCATAGATATTCTTTTGTCTCTTTTGTTCCCCCATCTTCTAACTTTTCCACAGAACAATCCACCTTTTTCTCTCTATATATATCCATATATTTATAAATTTACTCATGTAAACATAGATTATGTATTTACTTTTTATGTATTTATATATATATGTATTGAGCACCTACTATGGGAACATTCTTGCATACAGTTTTTAATTCTTATAGCAGTTATGTGGAGCAGATAGGATTAACCCTATTTTACTAATGAGGAAAGTGAAGGTAGCCTGGAGAATTGATTTACCCAAAGTCACACAGCTTCCCAGTGGTAAAGCTAGATCCCAAGTCTGACTTGAGAGCCTGTGATTTCTTGCTATATTTCCATTTCTTCATTTGAATAATAAGTTTATAGTTCTGGTCAAGCAGGCGGAGACTTGAAAAAGAGGTGCTTTTATGAATCAATCGGATTGAAATGTCTCCTATAAATTGACCAATATATATTTTTACTTGTATCTAAGGCAACTAATTTATATGAAGTAATACATCTTTGTCCCTTCAGAGGTGTCTTACAAATTCGCTCTCTTGAATAGCCTCCAGTTCCTGGTATATTTCCTTGCCGTCCAATCAAGGTGTGCTCGTTTGTATCTTTACTTGGGTGCAGGGCTTCCCACCCTGCATCCCAGGTGTAAATGGTTTCTTTTTTATCTGCTCTTCTAAAACTTTTTCTGGTGAAGGCTTGTAAAAGTGGTTTTTAAATGAGACTGAAAGTCAGGAATACCAGGTACTTTTCTTAGTTCATCTCATGACTGACTGAGAGATTTTCTGTCAGTCTTCCCATTTCTTGGTCTCTTTACTTGCAGCCGAGTCATCTCAGGGTGCCAATGCTTTTGCTCACAGGCAGTCTGAGATTCTACAAAAATAACGTGTAAGCCTGGAAGACCTATTTCATCAATTATAATAATTGTAAATGTTTAAGAATAATGGCCTGAAAACCAAAATGGTTCTCATCATTATGCATCTAACACAAAAACAGACGTAGCTTCAGATACAGAAGAGAGTTTCTGTAAAGTTTTCTATTTCTTTGTGAGTAAACTAAATCACCCTTTCTTGGGGTATAATTTTATCAAGGCATAAAAGACTGCTTCCTACCCAGTCATCTATATTCATTTATTCCATTGTTTTTTTTAATGTTTTGAGGTCTCCCGTTCTGTCAAGTACTCTTTTAGAGCTGCAACAGTGAACAAGACCAGCGTCTTGTCTACCCTAAAATCACCTGCCATCTGAGGGCCCTAGAGCCCCGTGGAACTCAGAGCTTGCCCCACCCCCAGCCCCAGCACCCTGCTCCAGCCCTTCAGCTAGAAGGAAGCGTCGGCTGCACGCTTAGGAAGGAACCAAGCCTTTCTCCAGGCCCAGAGTCACTCCAGGAAAACTGATAGTCAACATTTATTCAGTACTTACCATGCAGCAAGAACTAAACTAAGTACTTTGTCTGTATTATCTCCTTTATTCATCAGATATCCTAATGTGATCAGTAGTGTTTGTTATTGATCACAAGAGTTGGGATCACAAGAGTTGGACATGACTTAGCAACTAACCCACCACCACTGGTATGGATATTGTAGGGCTGAATTTCAAAGCAGATACTTTCCCTCTGAAAATTGACAGCTGCCAGCAGTTTTTGTTAAACCATGAAAATAGCTGATCTCATACTCCATTCCCAAGGAATAATCCTAACTCCAGCATGAAATTTTCTAAGTTGTGTTCCAGGGAATATTAGTTCAAGATTGCTTAATAAATATTTCACCAAGAAGGATTCCATGGGAATAACAAATTAGGGAAACCATATTCTCTTCTCTGTAAGATACATGCTCTGAGCATGTTAATGGCTATGTAAAATCCTGCAGTTGCTCCTTACTGTAAGCTTTGATTAACTTCATTTAACCTAGTTTCCCACATACATATTAACATCTTAAGAAACTAGTGTCTCAAAGAGCAAGTTGGAGAAACTCTGCTGTAGGAGGAGGCTTAACCTCAGAGAAAGATTTAGACTGCTAATGATAAGCATGTTTTAGTTCAAGTTAAAATGTGTAAAAAGTCACTTTTATTAAAGCCTTAAAAGATGTATAAATACCCATAGAATCCTTAAAAGCAGATTCTGAGCAGGCACACACTCATGCTGACCCAGATTGACGGTACATTGTTATGTTAGTGGATTAGAAAATAAAGACATTGGTTTAGTGTGTCAGGATGGAAGTCATATAGGGTGAGGTCCTCTGAGCCACTGGGGCCCAGTTGAACCATCCCACAAGTCTCACTTTTAGCCAGGCGAATAGCACACTTGATGTTTCGGTGCCCCCTGGGGGCCACCAAGATATTACACAGAAGTCACAGCACTCAATGGATAATGCAGAATTATGAATACGCCTGAAGGCAGCTAAGAAGACAGCAGAGAGAGATCTGTAGAGCAGGATCTGAAAAAATAAGTTAACTAGTCTAGAAAACTCTGAAACAAAAGGTATAAAGCTTTCTGGCTTCTAGGACATTGGTACATTAGACCAACAGGCCTAAAAATTTCTATTGATTTAGTCCAAAGGAAAGATGACACATTCACATAAAGGATCAGCAAAAAGGAATAAATAGCACTTAAAAACAATGGATCAGATGAAGTGGTGAGAATACTGTTCAGTAGGTGATGACTGGGTGTCATTAGCAAAGTCTCCATGTATTACAGGATTTGTACCTTGTTTGGGGAATGATTATAGTCAAGAAACAGCATGGCTAAAGCCTTTGAGGGATGTCTCATAGTGATGGAGATTGCTTTTTTTTGGACAGGTGGTAGAAAATATAATGAGGATTATTTCCCTTGCAAAGTACCTAAGATAAGTAGAGCATTTTCTCTGTTTGCACTTAGATGTTCCTGTGATATAATTGTTGGTGTTTTTGCTTTGTGCATTTTCACTTAACTGATAGACAGTTTCAATCTCACACTCAAGAGGCTGTTTGCTGAAACACTTAGAATGTTAATAACACACATTCTGTTGTCCATTTGCAGTCCTAATCTATGAACCAGAAAATCCTGAGGCCAAGGAGTTTTTCTCACTGATTGAAGAAATGCTGCTGATGGGTAAATTTAAAAATTGAAATTCCTTCTTTCTCATAGAATCATGATCAGTCACTATTTAAAAATCCATTATCCCAGGAAACTGGCAAAATACCTCCTCAGGAAGTGGTTAAGAAAAGGCGAAATGATTATCTCAGATGGTTTCATGAAACCGGCTTTTCCTCTATAGATGGTCAAGCTGACTCCATTTCCTCTGTGGGGTGGAACTGCCCAAACAGAGCCGGCTCCCTGGGCAGACAGTATTGGGCACTGACAGAGTCCCCAGAGGGAACAGTTCCTGCTGAAGAGGGAACAGTACCCCAGGAACTGAAAGGATTATCCCACGGTTCCCAGCAAAGTCTGTACCCTCTACATTACCCTGAATCTCACTTTACTCTTATTCTATTTCAGAAGTTGACAGTAGTAAAAAAAAAAAAAAAAAAATTATACCAATGTTTTAAATATAGTTTTAATCCACAAACATCTTTATGCTAGTAAAAATATGTTCTGTGTACCACTGCTTTGACCCTCCGCTCAGTTCTCACATTCTAAAACTATGTACTTCTTGATGGAGGGGGAAACAAGGAGGATTATGATGTTTCAGGGTAGACATATTAAGAAATATTTTAAACAAGTCTCTTCCTTTCTGTGGCAGAGAAAGCACAGAATCTCGAGGAAGATGATGACGAGAGTGAAGAAGACAATAGTGAGAGTGAAGGAGAGAGCACAGAGGACCCAAGTGAAGAAAGCTCTGATGAGTGTGAAGATGGGTGACGACAGTTGCTGCTGTAGTTCAGTCTTCATGTATGTTCATTACTGTGTACGGTGGAAATATAAAGAAGAGAGCTGCATTTCAGTCTAATGGTTCTTTATTTGGCATAGAGTTCCTTTAATTTATCTGTATTAGCTTGAGCTTCTTCTTAATAGTTAGATTTCAACTCAACGTGAGCTACTCAGAAAGGGAAATAGTCATTGAAAACACTTAAAAGCACAAACAATGTGCCAGGTACTGTTGTATACACATTAATTTATTGAATTCAACAAAACCATGCGAATAACAATATCATTGTCCCCATTTGACAGATGAGAAAACTGAGGCACATAGAGGGTGAGTCATTTGCCCAGCATCATATCCCTGTTGATCAGTAGAGCCTCAATTTTTATATGAACATTATGGCTCCAAAAGCATACTCTTAGTCCCTACCATGTCCAGGCACTTTTATTTACATCACTTATTTCATGTTCTTTACAGCATGTATCAGTACCTGAAATTCTTATTTACTTTTTTTTTTAAGTTTTTATTTTATTTTATACTAGAGTATATTTGATTTGCAATGTTGTTTTAGGTGTACAGCAAAGTGATTCAGTTATTCAGATTCATATACCTATTTATTTTTTAATTCTTTTCCCATTTAGGTTATTACAGAGTATTGAGCGGAGTTCCCTGTGCTTATACAATAGGTTTTTGTTGGTTATCAATTTTAAATATAGTAGTGTGTACATATGTCAATCCCAAACTTCCAATTTATCCCTCCCCCAACTTGTTCTTTTTATCTTTTCCCTGCTTGTCAGAAAATGTAACCTCCACATAAGCAGGACTTTGTCTTTTTTACCATTATATCACTAGCAACTGGACAGGTGCCTGGAAAATAATGCGATGTGTATACCAAGGGAATGAATGAACTGAAAGTTAAGGACAATGTTTATATTCTTTCTTAAAACATTTGTAAGACTTTATTACACTTTTCTGTATCTGTTACATTATTTTTCTGATTCTGTATTCCTTGATGAATTTCTGCCACCTTCAAACTAGGTTATAAGGTAACTGAGGTAAAAATGAGAAAAATATTCCTAAATAATTTGTTTTGAGTGTGCCAATCTGATTTGGGGTTAGGCAGTTTGAGTTTTTATTCTTATATCAGCACAATATCATGTCATATCCAAAATGCTTGAAACATAATTCATTCTTTGGGCATTTTGTAGCATGCTAACATTCAGAGGAAGAAATCCTGCTGCACCATTTTTATAGAACTGTCTGAAAGAAGTAAAGACAGGTATGTATAATCATCTAGTTGCGTAACTAGTTGGATAGCACTGCAGGGCTGGCTGACAGAGACCGCGAGAGCTGCTTGTTCTTTTCATTTGTAAGTTGTTTGTTATTCCTCCTATAACCACCACCATATGTCGATCAGGGCTTCCCTGGTGGCTCAGACAGTAAAGAATCCGCCTGCAATGCAGGAGACCTGGGTTCGAATCCCCTGGAGGAGGGCGTGGCAACCCACTCCAGTATTCTTGCCTGGAGAATTCCATGGACAGAGGAGCCTGACAGGCTACAGTCCCAGGGGTCGCAAAGAGTCGGACATGACTGACCAACTAAGCATATGTCAATCTAATGCCACTTACCTGACTTTGAAGTCCCCCCCATAAGAAGTTTTTTAAATATCCTAAAACTGATATTGCAGATGAAATGAATTACACTGGTAAAATTTTAGTTTTCTTTTTAAAGGCCAGGAAGGTTCTGAGGAAGAAGCTCTCTGAATAAAAAGCCATGATACCATAGGTCATATTATAGCTTAAATCTAAGAATTTTCGAAGTTGGATCATGCAGAATAATCCGTATTTATGGATATGTACCCTTTATCCATAGTCTTCATCCTACTTGCACTCCTTACCCAGTGTAATTCAGGGTGTTGGCATAACCTGACACAGGCATGCACATCTGAACGTGGTAGCTAAATAATATAATAGCTAAACATAATCTGCAAAGTATTTTTTGTATTATTTTATATAAGCATTTTATATATTTAATTTACTGGCTTCTCAGTCCTAAGAGCATGTTACTATATTTTCCCTTTTGGTTACACAAATTGAATTTGGGATGCTGGGTGTATCCAAGGGTAAATGTTAACTGGGGTACTGGAATTCAGATGAGGAAATCAAGACTATGAGATGCAGGTTGTGTTTCAGTATGAGAGATCTAGTGAATCTTGAACCCAGTGTTTCCTGTTGCTTCACACACAGCTAAACTGTAGGTGAATCAGCACACAAGCGGTGTCTGTGAAGACAGTTCAGGTCCAGACCTGTGCCTTCTTCAGAACATTACAGTGGTGGGAAGGAACCCAAACATTCAACAGCCTGCAAATGTATGAGAATATCCACTCAATGGACTTAAGATGGGAACCCAATAAGATAATTTCATTTATTTATTCAATCAATATTTACTGAAAGCCTATGGAGAACAAAACCTGGTCCCTGCTTTTAAACAGTACTGGCAGGGTGACAGACACTGCCATTGAGGAAGGCCAGGGTGCTAAGGGAGAACACAGGAGGGGCACCTAAACCGGGCTAGGTGTCCAGGGAAAGCATTCATAGGGATGTGGAGTCTAAGCTAAGGATAGAATGAGGAGAAATTAGCTACAAGGAGAGGATGTGGGGAAGAGCGTTCTATTAGTAGACACATCTGAGTCTGGAGAGCAAGTAGGCATGGTTGGATTGCAGAAGGAAAACGGACCAGTTAGAGCCAAGACAGATGAAGCTATAGTAATAAAGGGGCTGGGGAATGGAGGATCTTCCAAGCCATGTTAAAGTTTGAACTTTATCGTTAAAGTAGTGGGAGGCCATTGAGGGATTTTAAAGAAAATAATGACTGTATTTTGGAAAGAGCATTCTAGTAGCCAGATAGAAAAACATGTTCTCAAACTACAGGTGATGATTCATCGGTCAGTTATGAAATCACTGTAATGAGTAAAAAATAGCTGGGTTTCTTAAATACATAAAATAGCACACATTGCAAAAGAGTATATGGGAATTACAGTTTTGTGAGATTTTTCATTCAGAGTTTTTGTGTATATGTCCTCAATCTTGATGTGAAATGTGTTTCTTCTTCCTAAGGATCTCCATTTTAAAAAAAGAAAAGAATTATGAAGCATAGAGAACAGACTGGAGTGGGTTGGAAAGGAAGGGCATCAAGTATTCCAAATCCCGACCATTTTACTCTAATGCCCTACCCTCCACTGTACTTTGCTCCCTAAGATTCCAGTAGAGAGGGACAGATTGAAGAAAGGGGAATAACTAATGAAGTAAAGACCATCTAATGCTGTGGAGAATGCATATGACATAACGTTAGTGTGTGGCAGTAGCTTCCATCTGGACAACTGCCCCAGCATCCAAATGTGGAGTCAGAATGGCCTCTCCTTTCTTCATATAGCCTTCAATTCTTCTGCATCTCCTTATACAACTGACCCTCGAACAACATGGATTGGGACTGTGTGGGGTCTACTATATGTGAACTTTTTCAGTAATAAATACTACAGTACTACACGATCTGCAGTTGGTTGAATTTGTGGATGCCAAACCACAGATCCAGAGGGCCAATTATTAGTTATACTCGGATTTTTGACTGCATAGTCAGTCAGCACCCTATTCCCCCATGATGTTCAAGGATCAACCATATATTATACAAGGTGATAACCTACATTCCCTTTAACTGAAGTGTGTTTTTTCCCTTGGTTAATGTAAGGTATATGTGATTTTGATTATTTGCCTGGAATATTGATCTTGGACAGGTGGGGGTGGGCAGTGGGGAGCATGTGACCAGGGCTCATGGTGCCAGATGTGAAGGAAAGCCTGGATCCACTTGAAATGTTTTGGGGTTCTGGGCAAATGTCCTATATTGGGAGGTATTGAGAACTCATAAGAGGCAGGTGAGATGTAGCCTCCAAGACCAGTCTGAGGAGGACAGAGGTCTCTCTGATTGGGTTTCCTAATAAACTACCCAGCTAACATGGGATGTAAGTTATAATGCTGGGCGGGGGTGGGGTGGGTGTGCCAAAGTTGGAGAGGCTTGTGAAGTGAAACACTGGGACATGAGATGGGCTTGGGTAGCTGTTGTGCCAAAAGTTTTCACTTTCATCTCAGGTTCAAAGGATTTGTTAAAAGAATAAGCCACTTGTTCTATACAAATGAATAATGCCAATATTTATTAGAGAATTATCTAGCTTACTTTCAATATACTAACATTAAAAGAAAAGAGAACTAGAAACAGCAGAGGATATATCACCAAACTGGGTTTTGACCAACATCCAGACTCAAACAGCGCTGGGAAGTCCCGTGTCACAGCACATCCAGAGTCCCAGTTGGCAGAAGTTCCCAGGCAGTGCATCTGCTCTGTGGGTAAGACTTCAAAGATTGCAGTTCAGGGTTCCCACTTATAATTTCAGGAGGCAAACTGATACCATCATCAGTCTGTAAGCAAATTTCAGCTCTTTTCATATTAATGCCGTTTGTCTTATAAAACTTGGAATGTTAAGCCTGGGGCTTGGTTGGCCAGAGCTCCTGCAAGGGCTCCACAATCTCAAGATTGTCCCCTTATATATGGTGCTGTAAATCTTATACTCACAGCAGGCAGGCAGGTCACTCAGGGCAGTGTCCAGGCAGGTTAGAAGCACGGTCAGAGGCCTGTCCTACTTTGTCTCTGAAGCCTAAACAAGACTATTTAATTTCCCTAACAGTAGCCTTGTTCAAATGTACCCTTTTGCACCAGGAGACAGCCTAGAGCAGGCACTGGTTGATTTCCCCTCCATCCTTTTCAACCTAGGTGATACATCTAAGCTAATTATGGTACTTCCATCCCACTTGCTACTAGTTTGTTTGCAACAGCTTTGAAAGGTCACATAAAAATTATATGTATTTAACAGGTACAACTTGATATACATTGTGAAATGACCACCACAATCAAGTGAATTAACATATCTATCACCTCTACGTAGTTACTTTGTGTGTGTGTGTGTGTGTGTGTTGAGGAGATTGAAGATCTATCCTCTTAGCAAATTTCGAGTATGGGCATACCTCAGAGATATTTTGAGTTCAGTTCCAGACAACCGCAATAAAGCTAATATCACATTAATGTGATTGAGGCATGTGAAGTTTTTTATTCCCAGTGCGTATAAAAGTTATATTTACCACTATACTGTAGTCTATCAAGTGTGCAGTAACACTATGTATAAAAAATAATATGCATACCTTAATTTAAAATATTGCTAAAAAATGCTAACCATCATCTGAGCCTTCAGCAAGTCATAATCCTTCTTGCTGGTGGAGTTTGAAATATTGCAAAAATTATCAAACTGTGACACAGAGACACAAAGTGAGTAAATGCTGTTGGAAAGATGGCCCCGAAAGACTTACTTGCTACAGGATTGCCACAAAGCTTCAGTTTGTAAAAATGCAATATCTGTGAAGCACAATAAAATAAGGTAGGCCTGTGTATAATAAGTAATGTTAACTATTGTCACCATGATGTACTTTAGATGTCTAGAACTTATTCATCTTGCATAATTGAAACTTTGTACCCTTTGACCAATATCCCTTTACTGCTGGTTATTACTAGACATGGACAGAACTCAGCCAGTCTCAGCTAATAAAACATGAGACCAGAAAGCATAGAGCCTTCACAGATACTTGCAGCAACTTAGAACCATGGGAGGCTTTATGCTGAAGCCAATGCTAAGGATAGTGGAGGAGAGAAAAGAAGAAACTAGTCCTTGATGACATTTTTAGTGACAGTCAACTCTGGTTTAGTCCTTTCCCTACCTCTGAATATCCTGTGTAAAACAATAAATTGTCTTACTGTAGTTTGTTTCTTACTTTCTATTACTTTGCAGCCAAGAGCACCCTACTGTATGTATCTGCGACACATAGCAAGTATAATGACAACAATGACATCCTCTAGGATTGTAAGCCTAACTGGACTCTCTAGGTTACCATCAGGTCCCCAGTGGGTCATGGCCACCCAAAGCAGGAAGAGGAACTGGCAGATCCTTGTTCCAGTTACAGGTGCAGGTAAGTGAAAAGCAGAAATACGAAAGCAGCTAGAATGGTTATCTCTGCGTTGTGTAAGTGAGGAGGGGAGGTAAGTAAGAAGAATTTTACTTTTCAATGTATGCATTTTAATTTTTTTTCATGGGCATGTGTCACTTATAACTGAAGTCTTTCTTATTGGTAAGATATACAATTTACCAGTTTAACCATTTTAAAGTATATAATTCAGTAACATTAGTATTTTGATACTGTAAAATCATTACCAGCATCCATCTCAAGGATTTTTACATCTTCTCAGAATGAAACTTTGTACCCACTAGACAGTAACTCTCCATCCCCCTCTACCCTCAGCCCCTGGCAACCACTGTTGTCCTTTCTATTAATTTGACTACTCTACTTAGCAGCAGGTACCACAAGTAAGTGGAATCCTACAGTATCTGTCCCTTTGTGACTGACTTGTCTCACTGAGCATAATGTCTTCAAGGTTCTTCCATGCCCTAGCATCTTTCAATACCTGATCCCTCCTTATGGCTAAATACTATTCCATTGTGTGTACATATCACATTTCATTTATTCACTCATCCATTGATGGACAGTTAGATTGCTTCCACCTTTTGGCTATTGTGAATAATGCTGCTGTGAACGTGTATGTACAAATAAATATTCTATACTAAAAGTTTTTTTATATGTGCAGAATCTAAAAAGATGATGCAAATGGACTTATTCGTAAAACAAACAGACTCACAGACTTAGAGAACAAACTTTTGGTTGCCAGGGGAAAGGAAGAGAGGAAGGGATAGCTAGGAAGTTTGGGACCTACATTACACACTGTTGTATTTAAAATGGATAGCCACCAAGGTCCTACTGTATAGCATAGGGAACTCGGCTCAATGTCATGTGGCAGCCCGGATGGAAGGGGAGTTTCGGGGAGAATGGATACATATATATGTATGGCTGAGTTCCTCTGCTGTCCACCTGAAACTATCACAACATTGTTAATTGGCTATACTCCATTATAAAATTAGGACTTCCCTGTAGCTCAAATGGTAAATAACCTGCCTGTGATTCAGGACACCAGGGTTTAATCCCTGGGTTGCGAAGTTCCTCTGGAGAAGGGAATGGCAATCCACTCCAGTGTTCTTGCCTGGAGAATTCCATGGACAGAGAAGCCTGGTGGGCTACAGTCCGTGGGGTCGCAAAGAGTTGGACACGACTGAGCGACTAACACACACACACACACCCCAATATAAAATTAAAAGTTTAAAAAAAACTTTTAAATTAAGCCTATACATGAGGTAGGACAAAACCTGGGGGGAAAAAGTTAATGAAAATGTTAACCATGATTGCATTTGTGTCATGAGATTTTTTTCATTTTTGTCTGCTATAAAGTCATATACTTTTTTTAAACAAGCATATATTACTTTAAGGGAAAAAATATAGCTTATTTACAATGTTTTGCTTTTCTTTAAAAAGAAACTTAAAAAGGAAGTTAGAATAAACAACAAGTTGCCACTATATAGCATACCAAACTATATCCAATCTCTTGGGATAAACCATAATGGAGAGGAATATTAAGGAAAGAATGAATATATATGTATAACAGTCACTGCGCTATACAGCAGAGACTAGCAAAACATTGTAAATGAACTATACTTCAAACAAATAAAAAAGACCAAGAAAAAGTAAAACTGACCTTAGGAACAGAAAAGTTTACACAAGGAAGAGAAGAAACAAAGCAATATTCATGAATTGCCTATTGTATGTGAGGCATTTTAGCAGGCCTTAGTACACGTCTTGGTGTGCTAGAAGCTTCCCATTAGGATCAGTGTGTGTGTGTGTGTGTGTGTGTGTGTGTGTGTGTGTGTGCTCAGTCGCTCAGTCATGTCTGACTCTATGCGACCCCATGGACTGTTGCCTGCCAGAGTCCTCTTTCCATGGAGTTTTCCAGGCAAGAATACTGGAGCCGGTTGCCATTTTATACTCCAGGGGATCTCCCTGACCCAGGGGTCAAACCCACATCTCCATTGATAGGTGGATTCTTTATCACTGCATCACCTGGGAAGCCCAATAAGGATCAACACTAACAAGTAAATCAGTAGGTCTTTAAGTTCAGAAAAGATGTCAACTGAGACAGAAATGCTGATCTTCATAGAACATTAACCACTTAGAACACTCACAAACTGGCTTATTCTTATGCTGTTGGATAATTTAAAGAGATCATTGCAAATAATCATCAGTAGATATGCAGATGACATCACCCTTATGGCAGAAAGTGAAGGAGAACTAAAGAGCCTCTTGATGAAAGTGAAAGAAGAGAGTGAAAAAGTTGGCTTAAAGCTCAACATTCAGAAAACTAAGATCATGGCATCCGGTCCCATCACTTCATGGCAAATAGATGGGGAAACCGTGGCAGACTTTATTTTTCTGGGCTCCAAGATTGCTGCAGATGGTGACTGCAGCCATGAAATTAAAAGATGCTTACTCCTTAGAAGGAAAGTTATGACCAGCCTAGACAGTATATTTAAAAGCAGAGACATTACTTTGCCAACAAAGGTCCATCTAGTCAAGGCTATGGTTTTTCCAGTGGTCATGTATGGATGTGAGAGTTGGACTATAAAGAAAGCTGAGCGCTGAAGAATTGATGCTTTTGAACTGTGGTATGGGAGAAGACTCCTGAGAGTCCCTTGGACTGCAAGGAGATCCAACCAGTCCATCCTAAAGGAGATCAGTCCTGGGTGTTCATTGGAAGAACTGATGTTGAAGCTGAAACTCCAATATTTTGGCCACCTGATGCAAAGAGCTGACTCATTGGAAAAGACTGTGATGCTGGGAAAGATTGAGGGCAGGAGGAGAAGGGGACGACAGAGGATGAGATGGTTGGATGGCATCACCGACTCGATGGACATGGGTTTGGGTAGACTCTGGGAGTTGGTGATGGACAGGGAGGCCTGGCGTGCTATGGTTTATGGGGTCACAAGGAGTCGGACACAACTGAGTGACTGAACTTAACTGAGCCTCCAACATCCATTAGATCATCGAAATGATCCGTGGGATCATTGAAAAAGCGAGAGTGTTTCAGAAAAACATCTGCTTTATTGACTATGCCAAAGCCTTTGACTGTGTGGACCACAACAAACTCTGGAAAATTCTTCAAGACATGGGAATACCAGACCACCTGACCTGCCTCCTGAGAAATCTGTATGCAGGTCAGGAAGCAACAGTTAGAACTGGACATGGAACTACAGACTGGTTCCAAATTGGGAAAGGAGTACGTCAAGGCTGTATATTGTCACCCTGATTATTTAACTTATGTGCAGAGTACATCATGAGAAATGCCAGGCTGGATGAAGCATAGGCTGGAATCAAAACTGCCAGGAGAAATATCAATAACCTCAGATATGCAGATGATACCACTCTTATGGCAGAAAATGAAGAAGAACTAAAGAGCCTCTTGATGAAAGTGGAGAGTGAAAAAGTTGGCTTAAAACTCAACATTCAGAAAACTAAGATCATGGCATCCAGTCCCATCACTTCATTGCAAATAGATGGGGAAACAGTGAGAGACTTTATTTTGGGGGGGCTCCAAAATCACCAAAAGATGGTGACTGCAGCCATGAAATTAAAAGACGCTTGCTCCTTGGAAGAAAAGCTATGACCAACCTAGACAGCATATTAAAATGCAGACACATCACTTTGCCAACAAAGGTCCATCTAGTCAAGGCTGTGGTTTTTCCAGTGGTCATGTATGGATGTGAGAGTTGGACTATAAAGAAAGCTGAGCGCTGAAGAATTCATGCTTTTGAACTGTGGTATGGGAGAAGACTCCTGAGAGTCCCTTGGACTGCAAGGAGATCCAACCAGTCCATCCTAAAGGAAAACAGACCTGAATATTCATTGGAAGGACTGATGTTGAAGCTGAAACTCCAATACTTTGGCCACCTGATGTGAAGAGCTGACTCATTTGAAAAGACCCTGATGCTGGGAAAGATTGAGGGCAGGAGGAGAAGGGGACGACAGAGGATGAGATGGCTGGATGGCATCACTGACTCAATGGACATGAGTTTGGGTGGACTCCAGGAGTTGGTGATGGACAGGGAGGCTTGGCATGCTGCAGTCCACAGGGTCACAAAGAGTCAGACACAACTGAGCGACTGAACTGAACTGAGCCTAAAAAAGCCCTTGTTTTCTTTGAATTGATTGTGTAGTTCCTATTGTTGTGTAACTACAAAAAAAAAGTTTTAATAGTTGGTTAACTTTCCTGAGCCCTTTCCTGCCTTTTTTGAACACTTGGCTTGCCTTCTACTCTGTAACAAGGCTTTTGGTATTTCATGCCCCTTGGTCCCTAAATGTATCTTCCCCTCAAAGAAAAATTATTCTGAATGTCTTGCCATGAAAAGGATTACTTGAAAACAATCATTCTGTAAAGAAGGTAAATTTCACAGTTCCCTGTCTACCACTGGACAGTGTGATAGGAGAAAAGATTCTTCCCCATCATAACAGGCACCAAATTCAGTTTATTCCTGATGGCAATTGAAGAACTGAGCCAAACGTAGAGCAGAATACTTAAATCAGCAGACAACATCATCAGCCTATAGCCACCTTCCCTTAGCTCACATCCCACCAGTGCAAGAAAATAAAAGGAAAAATGTTAAAAATCCTATGTACTAAATGAACTTACAATTATACTTTTGAGAAACTTGACTCAAAACTGAAACTTGCTAAATTGAGTCATCTTTTGTCACCTGTTAAAACAGTGGTTCGTATACTGGCTGCTCCTTCATAGGCTAGATGAAGTCTCCTAAGTGGTTCTGACTTTGAGGGACTTATTTTCATCCTTGTCTACTTTTTCTTCTCACCTCCTTATGTAAATCCAGATGAAGAAAATGATGCAAAACAACTGCCTATATTCATTCTGTAGGCGCTAGCTGCCTTCCAGATGGCCACCTGAAGATCGTAGGAATATATTGTCTATTCAGCTGCACAAAATATAAAAACCAGCCAAATATGCATGGGGTGGTTATAGTGTCCAGGAACCATTCTGTTCTGGGGATACATTGGTGTAAAAAGAAGTCCCTGCTCTCACAAAGCTTTTGTTTTAGTGAGAAGAAAGAAGCAATACATAAGTAAAATATACACTATGTGAAGTAGTTTAAAAAAAAAAAGTGCTATAGGAAAAAAATAAGAATAGGGAGTGCCAAGACTAGGGGAGATCTGTAATTTTAAAATAGAAGGATAAAGGAAGGGCATCAAGAAAATTTTTGAACATTTGAGCAAAGACCAGAATGAGAAGGAAAAATCCTATGGAACATGGGGAAAGAGTTTTCCAAGCAGAGGAATATTCATTGCAAAGTCCCTGAGGCGGGAACATGCCGGAAGTGTTCAAGAAATAACAAGAAAGCCAGAATCCCCAGGGCAGAGTGAAGACTTCAGCACAAAACTGGCTCCCTTTCACCCCTTCTCTGCTGAGTCTGAATGTTCCATCAGAAAGTTTTCTCCTCTAAGAATCAAAACTGTGTAGATTATCTAAACTACTAAAGAGGAAGGCCTCAAGTCCATGTTAAGGGATGGTGAAGCTCTACTGAACTGGGCAACGAAATAAAACACATATTAGGCTTAGCCTCCAAGGAGAAAATATTTAAATGGATCAAAATCACTGCTGAACTAAGGGGAAGGAATAGGAGCAAGAATTGACATACACTGAAAGCCATAAACTTGGGCACCACTGAACTTGTGAACATGGGTTTTATGGACATCAAACAGGACAGCCCAAAAGCTAAGATTAGCTCCCATTTTACTGATGAGAAAATTTAGACTGAGAGCATTTAAATAATAGCTAATAGAATTCAGATTTGAATTCAAGTCTGAATATCTTTAAAGTTTTTGCTTTTCTTCCTGTAACACTGCCTTGGCTCAAAAGTTCCTCGAGTTCATAGCATTCACAACAGAAAATTCCCCCATGAGAGGAATCATGAAACAAACACTACTAATTAATTATTTCAGATGAATGAAGTCTTATCTGGTCTCATCTGATACCCCACCCATCCCATTATGGGAATCCAAAGAGATTAAGTGATTTTCCAAGGTCAAACAGTTGTTAGGTGGGAGAGCCAGAAGGTCTTGCTGAGCCGTGTGCAGGGAACTGAGACTGAAGAAAGAACAGTTTCCAGTCTGGTTCTCAGTTAAGTGTGTGCTCTGGGAAACCCTGAAACTTATCTGGACTTCAGTTTCCTCGTCTACAAAGTAGAGGATCTTGGGTGATGATTAAATGAGAGTTCAGACAATGAACATATCACATAATTGCCATGAGATAGATTTTTCATCTCTAACTATTTCTATAGTCATGATTCTAAAGTGAGAGAAAGACACTGAGAGGGAGACAGATAGAGGTCTCTAACATGCCCCTACCCTCTTCCACCACCACCACTAGAAGTAGGTCAGACTGGGACCCCACCCCCTTCCAGCACCACCACTAAGTAGGCCACACTGGACCCAGCCTGGGCTTTCCACTAGTAAAGAATTCATCAGTGCAGGAGATGTAAGAGTTGTAGGTTCGATCCCTGGGTCAGGGAGATCCCCTGGAATAGGAATTGGCAATCCACTCTGGTATTCTTGCCTGGAAAATTCCATGGACAGAGAAGCCTGTCGGGTTACAGTCCATAGAGTCTCAAAGAGTTCAACACGACCGAACATGCACATGCACAGGGCCCACACACAATAAGTAAGCCTAGGCAGCCAATACCAAGGCCATTCTCTGTGTCCAACCTTGGTTCTCCCTGGTCAATGCTGTATTTGTCAGTTACTTCCACAGAAATGATGCATCACACATTAACTCATGGATCTGCAGTTCAGCTCCATTCCCGTGTCCAAAGCAACTTACATGGCCAAGTCCTTATCAAAGTTGGTGGGGATGGGCAGGAAGGAGTGGGGGTGAAGAGTATACAGTTCAAATTTAGAGAAGAAGAAACGTTTTACCAGTTAAAGTCTTCCCATGCTCCAATGCATGTATGTGGTTTATCCCTAGCTATGTAGTTGAGACAATGTGCTTATAGCCCCAGTAAAAAGATACTGATTATCATTTAATCTGCATATTTAGGGGCTTCTTGAGATTTTACCTTCTTGTAGATCTAAAGGATCCCTGACTTACCCAGAGGCAGAGAAAACAAGACATCAGCTGTGCACCCAAGAGAAAGATAGAAAGAAGGAGTTCCCAAGGCATTGATTTGCAGCTGACACAGCTGAGAACCTTAGGTGTGAGCTCTTGTTAACAAGAAAGAAACTGAGCTAGAACAGCAATGATGAACCCCATCTGTTAAGGTTCTGTTTTCTTCCCTGAGTAACTGACTCAGGATTAGGCCAGATAGGGAAGGAATCTGATCAAGAATAGAGCTTTAAGTTATCAGATTCTCCACAAGTAAGTCAGAACCTTCCGGAAAGAACCTCTCATAAGCAGTGGTCCTAGGCACCTAATTCTGAAAACAAGGGCTAAATACCTGTTATTCTAAATAGTTCAAGAGGTTTTACGTTGAAAAATATATATATATATGGTTGACCTGGTCGTATGACACAGATTTGAACTGTGAGTGTCCACTTAGATGAGAATCTTTTCAATAATAAATACTATGCTGCTGCTAAGTCGCTTCAGTCGTGTCCGACTCTGTGCGACCCCAGAGACGGCAGCCCACCAGGCTCCCCTGTCCCTGGGATTCTCCAGGCAAGAACACTGGAGTGGGTTGCCATTTCCTTCTCCAATGCATGAAAGTGAAAAGTGAAAGTCAAGTCGCTCAGTCATGTCTGACTCTTCGCAACCCCATGGACTGCAGCCTACCAGGCTCCTCCGCCCATGGGCTTTTCCAGGCAAGAGTAGTGGAGTGGGGTGCCATTGCCTTCTCCTAATAAATACTATAGTACTACACAATTCCAGGTTGGTTGAAAGTGTGAATGCAATCTAGGATACAAAGGAACCATGGATGTTGAGAAATTCTGTATATGGGGACTGTAAGTTACATGTGGATTTCCACTGTGAGGAGGGCCACCCCAGCCCCCAGTGGTCCTTCAAGCCTCAGCTGTATTGCTATTACATACTGTTTCACTAAAAAAAACATACAGGAAATCATCTTCCTTGCATCCCATTCATTTGCTGCTGCTGCTGCTAAGTCACTTCAGTCGTGTCAGACTCTGTGCGACCCCATAGACGGCAGCCCACTAGGCTCCTCCATCCATGGGATTTTCCAAGCAAGAGTACTGGAGTGGGTTGCCATTGCCTTCTCCAAGTTTCTGTTAAGAGAATTGAAAACAGATACATTTTCGAAGCTCTGTCAGAATTGCAGTTGAGGACTGTTACTTCCTTGGTGTCCTGTTTCACAGTGAAACACCTTGCCTAATACCAGAGTTTCTGTCCTGAGGCTACCTTTACAGAGCAGTTTTGTGGGAAAGAATCAGATACTTTACATCCCCTTCTCTTTCACCAAAGGGACAAAGATTTTGAATGTTTCTGGCCACTTCCGGCAGCCTCTCTAAGCATTAAAAAGAAAAAGAAAAAAAAGACCCTGCTTTGTGAAATATGGCAGAGTGTGAGTGTGAACTGGAAAAGGCCTGCCAGCAGCAGTTTTCCCTCAAGTACTGCTCTCTTGTGGAATCCGTTTTCCCCTGTCAGAAATAGTAGTCTGTCGCCATCTGGTGGTCCCTCCGTCGTCGTCGTGTTGGAAATAGCGAGAATAGGGCGTCTTAAAATGTGCACAAGATTTGCCCAAATACAAATTACTCTATCCTCTTTGATTAATTTCTTTATTATTAGAATATTTTCACCTTCAGAAAGGGACCATGTGATCGAAAGGGAAGGGACCATGTGACCATTATTTGAGGAACTCACCACTGTTCTTCAGAAGAAAAGGTTGTAATTTCCGGAGTCCTCTTGGCTGCGTTCAATTCCGGCTGGAATTCTCTCTCGCTTGCCACAATTTTTAACCCCTTCCTGTCTTTCAGGGGTGAGTGTGAGTGTCTTCCAGGGGTGCCTGTTGTGGGTAGGGGTGTCGATTTAGCTATGGTTCCCAAGGAAAGTCCAGAATGAACTATCTTTAAAGAACACAATCACAATTCGCTCCCACTTAAGAAAAGCTGAGTGTACGGTTAACAACGCCTTCCACAGCCCTCGTCTCGGGAGACAGACGTTTAAACGGTGAGCACTGCTATTTTCCCCCCTCTTTTTTGGCCATAAATTAGATGCTTAAAATAGACCTTAACGAGCAAAAATGAATTCACAATGGGGCTCCAAAATTACCTTTTCTGAAGGCTAAAAAAGCTAAATGCGTCAAAAAGAGAGATTGACGTTTCATATTTACTCACCTTGACGTGGACCGTATTTTACGCATAAAAATCTCCCCCGCAGCCCATTCGGGTGCCCCTTCCACTCCTTACTTCACCCACTCCTTTTTTTCCTTTGCCCAAAGGTTTGGCTCCAAATCCACTTGGAGTATCTTTAAACCTCCCAGAGAAGGGGCACTGTGGGCGGAGGGTCATGTTCCCAAGCCCCAGGCATCCTTGACCCAAAGGAAAGTTGACTTCTGAAGACACAATCGAGTAGCCGGAGCTGCAGCCCGGCTACTCCTCCACGCCCGGAAGAGAGAGAACAGAGGGGTCGCACTCGCCGCCTCTTTTTTTCTGCCTCTGGGCATCTTGTTCCCTTTTCTTCAAAGTGCTAAACCTTAGATCAAAAGCAAACGAAACAGCTGGGCGGATACCACTCCCTTCCCGGCCACCCCTCACCACCGGTTCGAGTCCCTAGAGAGGATATCTTTTTACCACCCCCATCATCCAAAGCATCTTCCCCCGGGAGTAATAAAAGATAAAAAGAAGAGTGGAAAAATATAAACAAAAATATAGATCCCAAATATTCTGAAGAGCCAAAAGACAACCACAATCACCCTCCTTGCATATTCTTACTGGGGAGGCAAGTAGGGGGCGAGGTACTCCACCACCACCACCACCACCCCGCCCCAAAAGGGGAAAACAAACCCTGCATTTACTGCCTGGAGGCGGATGGTGCGAGGGAGGCGGGTTTGCTAGATACTGGCGACCTAAGCCGACGAACTGGAGGCTTCAGCTTCCAAACCGTGGGCTCTGTCCTTGGTGCTGAAAGAGCCGTGCCCTACGTCCGAACTCGCTGTGCTGAAACTGTGGGATTCTGGACCCTCAGTTCTTTACCATCTCCGCTGAGCCCAAGAGCCTGGGTTGGAATGGAAGATAATTGGAAACCAAACTAAACCCATGAAGTCCCCAAGACTGTTTCTCTCCCCTCCTAACTGGAATGTTCATGAATGCAGGGATAATATAAGTTGCCAAGACAGTGTAAGTTCCCTGAAAACAGAGCCTGACACCAAGCATGTGATTAATAAACATTTAACATATTACTAATATCATATTAAACATTTTAAAATTAAGGACAAGCAGGACCCTTCATTCCTCCCTTCCCTCTATATAAAGGAGAAAGGGAGGGATATCCGTGCAGCTGGACGGACTCAGCTTTAATTTGCTATACACAGTCCTGTAGATTTCTTTCTCTGGCGAGAATATTTTATTGGCTAAAAACCTTAGAGGTGAGAGTTTTGAACACAGAAATCAGAAGAGGGAGTGGTTGGAAGTGTCTGATGCCACAGGTGAAGGTAAACAAATCTTCCTTTCTGGGGAATCTCGGGTCTTGGGAGAAGGTGGAAGGGACAGAAGGTGAGCAGGCGTCTTCCTGGTACAGCACACCCTGAGAAGAGCCTCCTCCTGCTGGCCTCCTAGCCCCAGCCCATCTCGAATGATTTATCACTAGCACCTGGGTCCTTGATTGGCACAACCATTTCTCTTAGGGAGAGCTGAGGAGCGGGCATGGGTGGAATTCCGAGCCTTTTTTCTTAGTAAACTGCGTTTTTCAAGCGTGGCAGAGATGCTGCGCGGTGCACGGTTTGGAGGGTTTTTTTCTGCGCGGAGTGGGCACGCCCACCTGCCCAGTCCTGAGCTCTGGGACCCAGAGTTGCAGTGACCTACGCCTGCCTTTCTGCATGCTCTTCCGTTTTTAAAAAGTGCCCGAGGTCTTACTGTAAGATTGAGAGAGGGCGACAGTATTTTCTTTAGTATCAAGGGCAACGCGGTTATTTCAAACCTCACAACGAGAACCCTCTTACTAAATCGGACTGTATCTTCCCAGGCGGAAGGGCAGAATCTTCCGTCTCCCTTATGGAATTTTCAGTGCTTTGTAAGATTTTCAGCATTCCCACTGTGTAATGGTGAAAGGCAATAAGACATTCAGAGAAGAATCAGGATTCCGGTGGACTAGCAAGGTCGAAGAAGTGTCCATAAATAACCCCTGCCTGCAGCATCGCAACAACAAAATCACTGTGAAAACGAGGAAAGAAATCACTGGTTACACTGTGTCACCCAGACACAATGATCAACTCAGTTTTGCCCTAAAGAAAAAGAAACTGGGGTGGAGGAAAGAGGACACCATAAATTAGAGAGGAGGGTGCCTGAGGGTTGGCTTGAAAAGGCGGGAGAAAAACAGCCACGCCAGCCCCTCCAGGTGTTGACCCTGGGGCGCAAGGAAAGACCCGGCCAGCACAGGGCCTCTCGGTCTCTGGCCGCCTGGCGCCATCTGGTGGAAATTTTTCCGTGAACGCCTTATACCGCGAGGGGCTTTCGGAACGCGGCAGTTTGTTCAATCCGTCTAAATACTGCAAAAAGAGAATCCTTAAACAGCGTGAGACGAAGGGAGAGTGGAGGGGTGCGGGCCTGGGCAGAGATGGCCGGTCCGCTTCCCCCAGCCCAGCCCCGGGCCACCTCTATGCTCGGGTTCCCCTTGTGTGTGGAGCGGCGCTCGTGCGTGTTATTAACCTTCAGATGTGATCAATCAGGAGGACTCCTTTCCCCATCACCAAGGGAACAGAAGCTAGGGGGGAGCGTATAGTGGGTTGGAAATCGGACCCTTTTCTCTACGGAGGCACTCGGTAGTGTGCGCCGGTGGAGTACTTGGGGAAGCTCCGAGCAGGATGAGAAAACTGAAGTGAAAAAGAGATGGAGTCCTCTACGGGTCTGCGAGTTCTCTTCTCATCTCTGCGTCCTTTGCTTTTACAACGAACCTGGCTCAGTAGAGAGCCAGCAAGGACATGACCCAGGGAGAGGTTTCCGCTCTTGGAGGCATCAGAAAGCTGGGGGAGCCGCGGGGCAAGTAACAGACGCAAAGCTACAGCTCCTGTCTTCTCGAGGATATGGTAATGGGGGAGAGGAAAGGGAGGGAGAAGCACTCAGCGAGGCAGAATTCTTCACAGAATTTCTCTTTTCCTTCTCCTTACCCGACCCTCTGCCTAGCTCAAAAAACAGAGCGTGTTGAGTACGTTCTGGATTACTCATAGGGCTTTTTCTTTTCTTTTTTTCCGGGTGCAAACCCGTGATCTGGGTTTATAATCGCCCTATAAAGCTCCAGAGGCGGTCAGGCACCTGCAAGGAGCCCCGCCGCTCTGCCCACGAGCTGCCCCCGCGAGCAGCGGCCTCGTGATTCCCCTGCTGAGCCGGTCCCCGCCTCCCCACTCCGCCTCCGCCTCCCCCAAAGCCAAGCAGCCGTCTCTTCGGATCGCTCTCCTCTCTTCCAGGAGCTCGCGTGCGGGACGGTGCTAGCAAAAGAGAGGCTGCATCTGGAGGTGACGCCGGGCAGATTACGCCTGAGGCAGAGCCGGGCCGAGCCGGGCAGATCGCTGGGCGCTACGCAGAAGAGCGGCAGGAGCGCGCGGCTTGCTGTCTCCCAGCCTAGGTGGGTAAGCGCGCAACCGCCGGGACCTTCCCAGTGCCCAGTTGTGATTGTTCAGCTGGGTCCTGTTCAGCCGCGGTTTCATGGCCAACCCCCACCCCCAGAGTCTGTCGTCTATACCCTCCTGAACCGAGAGCTTCCCGCCCGCCCCAGTCTTAGCTCCCGGTTCCTGCGCGATGCAGAGACCTCAGCCTTCACAATCATCCTATCCCCATCAGCGAGATTCATGCCCCGAGGACGCACAGAGGCTGAGGCTCACGCAGGAGTGGAGAGAGAGCGATTTTCTCCTCCGCTTCCCGGCTGCGAGCACCGGTCTCACCAACGGGCTCCTGGCCAGCAGCAGCCGAAGGCGCGACTCAGAGCGGTAACCTGTTACTTCCCCAGAAACCGCTGTCTCCCAGCTGCCTACGTTGCTGTGCGAGTGCGCGCGCGGGGCTAGGTGTGGGGGTCCTATGGAGAGTGTGGAGGCGGTGGCCTGCGGGCGCTACTCTGCAGGCTCTTGTATCTACCCAGCTTTGCCCGCACTCTCTCTGTTCCCTGGCCTTCGGAAGCCATCGCACCAATGCTGAGCGCGGAGAAGGGACGCCGCGCACCTATCCTCATCTGCCGCCTCCCGCCCGCTGGGCACAAGTTGGTTTCCCCGGTGATATTCCCCTTTCTTGCCTCCCTCACCCTCCCCAGGTCTGTACAGCGAGAAATCCGGGGTGGAGGGGAAATACAGAAACAAGAATGGAGCCCGGTTCTTGGCTTCGAAATGGCTTAAAGCGGGTGGGGCAAGAGGGAGACGAGCGAGGTTCCGACTCGCTGCTTTCTGGCTGTCTGGAGTACAAGGTGACTGTATATCTTCCCCAGCCAAATCCGAGGGAGACCGTGAAAAGACAAACCCCTTTTTCTCCTCTCACCTTGTCTCACCAAAGTCCCCGTTCCCTGGAGCAGTTAGCCTCCTTCTTTTTAGGGAATTAGCCAGACACAACAACGGGAACCAGACACCGAACCAGACGTGCCCGCCCTGTGCGCCCTCCTCCTGCTCACCAGCCCCCCCACCCGCCCCGCGCCCCTCCCGCCTGCCCGCCAGCCGGCTGCTGAGACCCAATAGGGCTTGTCACGGCTGGGCTGGAAAATCGCGCACTGAGTCTCCCTAGCCCTCCTAGCCCAGCCGCCCGAACCCGCGCGACCTGCACTGGCCTTGGGTTCCCCTAGTCTCAGCGCTGCGCTCCAGGTCGCGCCACCGCGCCGCCAGACTGGAGAGGAGCCCGGGGCTACGTTGCGAGCGCCCGAATCCCAGAGCTCGCGTGCACGTCTCCTCCTCCCCCAGTCCCCAACCTGGCGCTCCCCCAACCCAGCCCGCCAGCTGCCCTTCCTTTCGCCTCTCCCTAGCCCAGACTTAAGCGGGAGCGTCCGCGCCCCCGCCCGCTCAATCGCCTCTCGCGCTCCTGGACCCCGGAAGCCCTCCCCATACAGCTCTCGAATCTCTTTGCAGCCTTTTCTAGTGCCCGACCGGCCGAGGACCCCGGACAGCAGAGGCCTCGGGACGACCGAGCTGATGGCGTCTTCGACCCCTTCTTCGTCCGCAACCTCCTCGAACGCGGGAGCGGACCCCAATACTACCAACCTGCGCCCCACAAGTAGGTCCTGCTCTAGTTTCCTATCAAATGATGGGGGCGCTGGACCTGAGGAGTCTGCGCTGGCGTAAAGGGAAGGGGGAGCGCGGAGATGATGGAGGCTAGAAAGAAATGGGGCCCTGACCCAGGTCTCAACCAGAGGTCGTTCGACTGCCAGGGATGCTAGGTGATTCCAGGGCGCTAAGAGAGTGGGAACCACACAGGGTCGGAGCGGCGGCGATCTTTCGCTACGGGTGAAGGACGCGCGGTGAGTGTTGTGTTGTGTTGTGTTGTGTGTGGTTTCTTTGCTAGGTGAGACGACCGGGGTCGGTGCACGGGGAGATGTGAGGAGCTGGGAGACTCAGCGGGAATAGAGTTTTCTATCTCCAGATTTCGTTGAGCCGAGATCTGACCCCTCCCCCTCCGTCTTTCCCCCTGGAAGTCTATAATCAGCGGAAATTTCGACGTTAATTGCAGCTTTTAGAAAACTCGGGGTCCCTAATTGCTCCAAATTTGCGTCGAGCTATTGACGAGTGAGGGAGAAGCCAGTGGCGAAAAAGGAGCATAAAACGTTCTGAGATTAAGCCTCTACATTTTAGACAATTAATTACATTTCAAAGACCAAAAAAAAAAAAAGTGGGCCACATTCTGAGTGGCAAGAAGTGGGGAACAAGGAGGAGCCCAGAAGGTTTGCCAGGGAAGAAGGACAGAGCAGCCCTCTCTTTTTTCCGGGCCAGGAGACCTGTCAGCAGTGGACACCTCCCAAAGAGTGAAAGGGGGAACGAGATAAAAGGTGGTGGGAAGATTTATGTTTCCCCATCCCTAGCTCGGCGTGGCTCTTCAACCCATTTGTAGAATCTGGGCATAATTCGGATTGATTTCCTACCTCTTTGTAGAGGTGGGAAGATGGAGAAATTGTTTTCCGTTTTCCACTTTAGATTGAAATGGTCTCCCTCCAAATCTATCAGCTCCAGAGAGTAAGGGCCCCAAAATTTTTGTATAAAAAGGGGGCTTAAGGGTGGTACTGTGATTGGAAAGAGGGCTCATTGCTTCGCTTTTATGGCACTTTCTATAAGCTTGAGAAAACATCAATTGTTCTCAACAAGGAAGGTTGGCAGGGGGCGGAGGAGGGAGTGGTCAGGTAAGCCCTTTATCCTACCCATAGGTGCTGCCCTTGGCTTCTTGGCAGAAGACCTCCTCTTAAATTTTTAGACTGCTTTCCAGTTCCCTTTGCAGCTCCGATGCCCCACCCCCAGGGAAGCTACAATTACCCACACAATAAAGAGAGACTCAAGAGAGCCGCCAGCCTTGGTGGCTCATGAGCTGCACACTGGCCACCAGAGCTGCTCGGAGGCCTGAGTGCCTTTGTCTGTTGCTGAGGCACAGATGGATTTCTTTTCCAGTTCTCTCCACATTTCCCGCCCCTTTTCTGCTGCCTTGGCAAGGGTGGGTATCCATAGTGTTCATCCACCCTCGAGTCCTGCACCCCCATCACGCCCCTACTTCCCAGAGGCAGCCCCCAGTGGAGCCCATGTGCCCAAACCTAGGTCCAGACCCAGTAGAGGCACTGACCTGAATTCATTTGTGGCCTGGAGGTCGCGCCCGGAATTCGCCAAGGCAGAGGGAAGATCCTGAAACACAGGTTCTGAGAAGCACCTGTCTTGTTTCCCGCCCCAACAGCCCAGCTGCGGTGAGCATCCCAGGCTGCACTCACTCACCTGGCTCTCTACCCACTCTTGCCTGCCCAGCTGGCTCCGCTTCTCTGCCCCTCCAAGGTCTCCTGGGAAGTGGCTTTGCTTAATTCACACAATTTTACACAACCTCTTACTGCAGCGACCCCGCCTCTTTGCCCTAGACCACTCAGTCTTCCCTACATCAAAGGGGCTCTCTCACTTCCTCTTCCCATCTCACTCCCTTTCTTTCACTGTAATCCCCAACTCTAAAAGGCAGTGCAATGGGTCTGAACTCCAAGCCATAGCTGAGTGACCTTGGAAAACTCTCCTCACCTCTCTGAGCCTCACTGTTATTATTTGTGAAAATGAGTCTTAGATTAACACTCCTCTTGCTTTATAAGATTATGAGGATTAGGTGGGATGAAAGCAGTTTACAGTGAAAGCACTGCACCGGGTGGAAATAGCACTTTACCTTAAAGGTGCTGTTACTGGGGTTTAGCTTTCGCACTGATTTACTGTCTGTTGCAGGAACTCCATCTGTGACACGCTGTCTCTCTGACACGCTGTCTCTCTGACGTTGGGCTAGTTCCTCTCCCCGCTGAGGCTCTGTTGTGCCTCGGGTTTAATGGATGTCATTCTCCTTATCGCAGCCAACATTCGTGCGGGGCTGAAGGCACCGGCCAGGATGGGGTGGGGGATGGGAGGGACTGGAGACGCCTTGCTATGAGGAATCTGAGAATTTCTCGCTAGGCCCACCACACCAGGTCGCACGCGGGCTCCTCAGGCACCCCTGCACTCCTAGATGGAAGTTGAATCCTGAAGGCAGGCTAGACACTGAGGAGTCTGAGAATACGGCAGCTCCTGAGTCCCCGATTTAGACCTCGAGAAAAAGTGTCTGATTCCCTTTACTTCTAGAGATGCCGGAGGGAAGGGTTAATGAGGGGCAGGTTAGGAAGAGGGGGCAGGGATGAAGACCCCAGGCGCACTATTGTCTTACTGACTCCCCAGTCCCACTGAAGAGCAGCCAAGCGAGCCCGATCATCTAGTCAAATACTATTTTTCACCCAATTAATTCCTGAACTCTTCCGCGACCCCATTTCATGCCAGTTTATTTTAAGCTGCCACTCGGCTGGAGACCCGCCAAGAAATTATGAGACGCGTTGGTCCCAGATGTCTCTTGTGTTCCCTTTCCTGGCTGCTGTGGTCGCCCTTCGGGCAGAGACCAAGGGACAGGGCCTGCGGGTGGGTGCTGGCCAACTGAGGAGCCAGCCCTGTCCCACTCCGCGACCCCTCGGCGGCCACCCGACTTGAATGGCTGGGGTCGCTTGGAGGCCCAGCAGAGCGCGGGGCGCGCGGCCTCTCAGAGACACTGTTCCCTATCTGAAGTAGAATCGGAAAGGGACTGTGGTGGGTTCTCTGAGGGCACGAGTCTCCCTGTCAGCCCAAAGGTCAGACTCAGCTCGTTGGGGAAAGAGCTATTTAATGAGGCGCACTGGCAAAGACTTGCCCCCACCCTCCCCAGAACACCTTTGCCTTCGAGCGGGTCCCAGACTGTCCGAGCCTCACTGAACGCACGTCTCTTGCTTTCTAGCGTATGACACCTGGTGCGGCGTGGCCCATGGATGCACCAGAAAACTGGGGCTGAAGATCTGCGGTGAGTGAAAGGGCCCGCTGGGCCCCAAAGGGCTTCGAGGCGAGCTGGCTTGGCGGGTTTGGGAGAGTGGGATGTAAGCGGAAGGGAATCCTGGCTTCTGAATGTTTTCGGAAGTGTCTACAGCCCCGACGCCAGGCGGAGACGCTCCTCTGCGGCTCTTGACCTTCATCTGCCCTCTTCTGACCTGTTCCCAAGGGATCTTTTCCGATAGGGTCCAGGGGTCGGGGCTCCCCTGGCTGGGGACGAGCACAGCGCCCCAGCACTACAGCCTCGCTCGCTCTTCGTGCCCCGCGCTGGGGCAGTTCTGACCGGAGCGCTCGGCCTGTGTGTCGCGAAGGTGGAGTAAAAAGGTCTGGCTTTCCTGGAGAGCAGGCTTAAGACGAGATACATGGCTAAGACGGTGGCTAACGCGTCGTACCTGTTCCGCCTCCACCATTGCGGGTTGAAAGTGGGCTTCTCGGCTGGACATTTTTGCCCCGAGATGTCAAAACGGATTCAGCTTGCGTTCTTTGAGGCCTTGGAGACCAAAAGAAAGGATTGCCAGCAGCCCTAGGTGGCCTGCCTGGAGGAAGTGCGGGCAGTGCAAGCTAGAGGTTTTGCGGAGCTTGCCCTTGAAGGGAGAGGGAAGGGAAAGGGGGCCAAGGGGGCGTGGGGCCGCAAGAGGGAAAGAGGGGGTGTCGGGCACGATTCGTCAGAAAGGAAGGAACAATAGATCTGGGAGCTGGAGGGGAGGAAAGAACAGCTCTCCAGAGACGTGAGGATCCGAAATGAAAACGCCCAATGGGGTGTGCTTTTTTTTTTTTTAAGGAAAAAAAGATTTGTTCGAAGGGACACAGCTGAGTGGCTCCGGCTGAACAATGAGGACTTGCTTTCCTTGCTACATTTCACCGTCTAAAATCTCTAGGCTTATCGGGCCCAGAAAATACGGACGTCCCCGGGCAGGGGCTGGAGAGGCGGGGGAAGATTAACGAGGGGCTTATTCAAAGGCAGTCGCTCAGCTGCTGCGCTCGGGAGATAGCAGCGGCGCAGGCGTGGGCGCGTGCGCCCACCCAGCCCCGCGAGCAAGCCGGCGAGCCCGTGGCCTCTGGGACAGATCTTCCTGGGGCCCTGCATCCTGGGGCCCCAGGGCGGCGGCAGTTGGTGGCCTGAGCAAGAAGACTTATTTAGCAGTTTCTGGGAGAAACCCACTTTCCCCTGCCTGACCGCGCGGCGCCCTCCCTGCGATTCTGGGGCTTCGTCCCCTTGATCCTAGGAGCAGCAATTACGGCGAGGAAGGGTTGCTCAACTCCAGGACCTAGGCGTTCTGCGGGAAAAGCCCAGCCTTGGCTTTGGCCCTCTCCCCTGCACGCGAGTCCTGGGGCCGCGTCCCCGCACGGGGGCACCAGGCGGCGGCCGAGCTTTGTTCTATAAATAACCCCCTCCCCCCGCCGCCATTCCCGACTTAATAGCCCGTTTCGCGCCAGGTCCCTTCGGCGGCCGCGGCGCTTGGCTTCGTCAGCCGTCATTGTCATGCAGCTGGGCAAGCAGAACTGAGCGGGCCCTGGGCGCCCGCCACGGTCGAGGGCGGGGTGCGGGCGGCTGGGGCCGAGAGCTGCTTTCCCCGCGATGCAAGCTTTGCCTGGAGGGCGGCCCTCGTCCATCCTGGTCCTAGCTTCCTGGCCTCGGTCCCGGGCGGTGCCCCCTGTTGCCCCGACTACAGCCCTTCGGAGTCTGGGAGAAAAAAAAATCTAAACGCCGCTTCGGGAGACACACCCGAAGTGCCCCGAAAGGGTAGAGGGGCAGGAGCATCCCTGGATCCGGGATTAGGTGTCCCGGAACTGGGGTCCGCGAACTGGGAAGTAGAGGCTTGCATTAACTTCCTCGGAAGAGGAGCTCTGGCGGAATTTGGGGGCTAGCATCCTCTGGGAGTTTCTTCTGTTTTTACCCTCCTCCCCAACACTAATTTCAAGAAAGTTGCAACCCCTGTAACAGGAGAGGGCTGGCAGTTTGCCCACGGGAAACTGGCTTCTGCTAGTATGCAAGCTTTGGGGGCCACAGGCTAGAAGGCTTTACAATAAGTTGGATTCTGAAAGGCAACACCGAGAGGATTTGTTTTTCCGTACTTTGAGCCAGCTTGGGCTTTCCATTTTAGTCTAGCTCCCGGAGGCAAAGTGCAGTCTTTGGTTTTGACCTGAATCCACAGCCGGTCCCCTCCTCCTCACACAGATACCCACCCCGCTTTCATCCCAGGCCTTTGTGGGCTTGTAAGGTGCCCTCTTGGCCTGACACTATCCAGGTTGGTTTGACCTTTCACCTTAAGATGGTTGAGGGGACTAATGGTCATTTTGTCATTTCCAAATCCATTGCCCTGGGTAACCCCTATTAAACGTTTCAGTGCCTTGCCAAGATTCAACCTCTTTCACTCTCCTATCCCCATCCCCAACCAGAAAAACAAAGCTGCTAGGAAGGCCCTTGGTCTCACTGGTGGGACCCTTAGTTCTGGAGGCAGAATCACCTGGGAGAGCAGTCAGCCAGGAGAAACCCCAGGACTTGCCAAGAGGTGGAAAGCAGGGTGGTTGTAGGTACGATGGTGTGACCTAAATAGAAGGAGATACAGGGAGCCCTGAGTTCTGTTACTGTGCTCTGCTGACTTACTGGTGAGTCCTTGGGGCTCAACCACTTCTTTATGCAGAGCTCCCAAACTGGCTCCCAGTTACAGCCCCTGAGCTGTTTCATTTAGCCCCGTGCAGTGTGTTTACGTGTGTGTCTTATTTTGTGTCAGTCACCAGCTTTTAAACATAGATTTCGAATTCTCTATGCTTATGTTTCTTGAAACTAAAAAAAAAGTGTTTGAGGTGGGGGAGAGATCTGGCAGGGTACTCATATCCCAGAAAAGTCAGGAAAAGAACCCCGTTCTCTGATTTACTGCTGCTAAGTCACTTCAGTCGTGTCCGACTCTGTGTGACCCCATAGACGGCAGCCCACCAGGCTCCCCCGTCCCTGGGATTCTCCAGGCAAGAACACTGGAGTGGGTTGCCATTCCCTTCTCCAATGCATGGAAGTGAAAAGTGAAAGTGAAGTCGCTCAGTCATGTCCTACTCTTAGCGACCCCATGGACTGCAGCCTACCAGGCTCCTCCATCCATGGGATTTTCCAGGCAGGAGTACTGGAGTGGGGTGCCATTGCCTTCTCTGACCCCTTCCTCTAGGGAGATGCAATTCCATGCTATAGCTTGATGGGTGACAGCATGGGCTTGGGCTTCAGGCCTCACTTGCTCCCTTGGCCAGGTAAGCCTTATGCCAGGCTCAGTTCAAAGCCCCACTTGGAAACAACCAGCTTGAACCCAGTGCTTTCTAATTCCTCACACTTCCCCCAACTCATGGGGCTGATTAGGCCTTTGAGTGTGGGGTCGGCTGTGAGGAACCAGCAGCAGAGCCCAGAGAGGCCCCACTGAGGCAAGTGGAAGAGAGCCGAAGCTGCGGTCAGCTTTGATCAGGTTGTAGCACCTCTTTGCCTCCTAAGACTGTTAAGTGACCAGTTGTTCACAGGCTTAAAGTGAGTGAAAATCGTTCAGTTGTGTCTGACTCTTTGTAACCCTGTAGACTATACAGTCCATGGAATTCTCCAGGCCACAATACTGGAGTGGGTATTCCCTTCTCCAGGGATCTTCCCAACCCAGGGATCAAACCCAGGTCTCCTGCATTGCAGGCAGATTCTTTACCTACAGTCTGAGCCACCAGGGAAACCAGGTCCTTATAGCTGAGATATAGAGCAAAAGGGAGTACAGTCTGCATCAGTCTCAGGGGCCTCTGCTTCTAAGACCACTTGCTAGCCAGGGAGGTTGTCAAAGCACTAACCTCAGTGTCCTTGAGGACATTGTCCACCACCTCATCATCCTTGGAGAAGCATACAGTTCCTTCCAGAACCTCTCAGAGCCCAGAGAGGCTGGGGCTATTGACCTTTTTTTGAGGCTCCCAATACTTTAGAAAACATATACCTTCCCAAAGAAGTGTTATTGTGCAAATCATATCCATTAAATGTTTACATTAGCAAATTAATGGCTTTTATCATGGATTATAATGTAGTATTGGCTCAGATGGTAAAGAATCCGCCTGCAATGCAGGAGACCTGGGTTCAGTCCGTGAGTTGGGAGGATCCCCTGGAGAAGGGAATGTCTACCCACTTCAGTATTCTGGCCTGGAGCATTGCATGGACAGAGGAGCCTGGCAGGCTACAATCCATGGGGTCACAAAGAGCCGGACACGACTGAGTGACTTTCACCTTCATAATGTAGTATAAGTTGTGCTATGCATGAGATAATTACAAGATGTATAGAACACACTAGTTCCTAGTGCACTCCAGGAAGTGTGGTTCAGGAATGGGATGCAGGTTTAAAGTTGCGTTGTAATTGTCATCTTCCATTCCTATTAGGACACCTCTGGGAATGCCTGTGTCAAGAAATCCTTGGGAGATAATCCCCAAAGCCCAAATGCAGGTCCTGGTCCTTTCCCAGAGGAAAGGAGATGCTCAGGGGTTTCAAGGCAGAGACTTTTCCAGGGAGTGAGTCAGAGCCAACCAGAAGTCAGAGACCTGGAGAGCGGGAGTTCAGCAAGACGGGACCTCATCTCCATTAGGGCACCTGGACATGGTCTTTTCAGCCTGAGAGATTCCACAGCTGCCAGTTCTGGGCGTAGGGGAGCAGTCTTACCCAGGAGCCAGGTGATCCTGCACCCCTCTGGTAAGTGAATGAGGGCTTCTCGTTTAGGACTCTAAGGGTTCGAAGGAGGAACTCAAAGTAGGAGAAGAGGTGAGGGAGAAGATGCAACCCCTATCTTCATATCTAAGTGTGGAGCTCTATTATAGGGTATCCCCAGCCTTCTGATGTCCTTTGGAGCTTTAGTGATACTTTTAAAAAGTGCTGGGAACAGTTGAAGTCCTGGTACCTCTGCCTTTCTAGTCTTCCCTCCAAAAATAGACCCTGCTCCTGCATGTGGGAGGATTCTAATCACCCCCGCCTTCCCCCTGCATTCCTCCTTCCTCCACCCCTCACCACTGAATTGCAGTCCTGGGGAAGTAAAGCTGAATTTCCCAGAATAACTTGCCTCTCTTCCAACCTCTTGGGACTTTCCTCCAAGCTTGCCTTGTGACATTTGTGGCTCCCCAAGGATCTTGGAATCTACAAATACAGCTTTGGGGTCACCAAGAAACTTAGAACTTTCTTCCTCTTTTCAGGGTGTTGTATTTCTGACTAAGATTGAGACTGAGTTGAAGGAGATGAGGGAAGGAACAGAAGCAGGGATGGGTGGAGGTACTGAGGGAGGAAATAGTGCTCTTGGCTGGCAGAGTCTCCAGCCCTTTCAGTTCAGCCTGCTTCTGGGTTTGCCGCTGCTAATGTTTGCACTGCTCTCCTCAAACAGGAGAGACTTCCATCCCTTCTGAGAGGCAGAGGGGAGGGCTTTGACTCCCCCCTGGACTCAGAGTTCATCTCCATGGAGTTCTTCTCAATGTATTACATTGTTGGTCACCAGCTGCCAAACTGTAAGCTCCTGGAGAAGAGGGGATCTCTCTCATTTATCTTTATTTGTCCACCATCCTAAATGCTTAGCTTAAGTCCTTTTCCACAATAGGTGCTCAATACGTATTTATAGAATTAAATGTCACCAGACATAAAATTTTAGGCTTTCTTGTCTCTTTATCCAATACCTTTATTTAAGAGGGGAGGGAACAGGGAAAGCTGTACTTCAGGTTTGGGTCAAAAAATTAAACTTATATTCAATCCTGGTAGCATTTACCTGGTGTACCCAAGGAAAGCACCTTCCCCAGTGCTCAGTGCTGGTCCTCACCTCCTCCTCCCTCTGGCTGCACAGCCCGTAAACCCAGTACTGGCAGCATCCTCTCTGTTTGCATCCCTTCCCTTAAAACCCCATCCTGGGGCTGGTTACTGGAGTGGAAGCTGTCCAATTGACTTAATTCTGCATTCACTGTCATGTTCAGAGAGGAGAATGGGCTTCACTTACTGTTTTTCTCTCTTGCATGACTGGGTCTGTACCACTGATGACACTTGACACTGCCCCCTCCCCGCCTGAAGGCGAGCAGTGCCAGGGCCCTTACACTGAAAACACAGACACGTGGCTTCTTCTCAGGGGATGCGAGGATCCTGCTTGGAGAGTCAACCTGGGCCGGCAGCTAATCCTGTGAGGCTGGGAGTTCGCTGCCCTTCCTCTGACCCAGCTTCTTGTGCTACAGGCTTCTTGCAGAGGACCAACAGCCTGGAAGAGAAGAGCAGGCTTGTGAGCGCCTTCAAGGAGAGGCAGTCCTCCAAGAACCTGCTTTCCTGTGAAAACAGTGACAAGGATGGCCGCTTCCGCCGCACAGAGACAGACTTCTCCAACCTGTTCGCCCGAGGTACTCCCCACCCCCACCCCAGCCCCAGCGCTAGCCAGTAGGCTCCTTATTGGAGTTTCTTTACTTTCTCCTGAAATTTTGCTGATCTTACCAAAAGAAGTTATTATTCCCTCTGAAGCATCATGAAACTGCTTTCCCAACATCTGATTAGAATATTCTCCCTCCTTCCATACTGTCCAGGTCGCCATCCTTTGAAAGCTGGATGAGGATAATCAGTAAAACAATCAACTCTAAAGATACTTGCAGGGACAAATGTAGATTCATAGAATCTGAAAATCCAGAACAAGCTTACATATAAGAAAATCCAGTGATTCTCTTAATAGCGTTTATGCTGCAAGAGTAGTGGCCACTACAACAACAAAATCGCCCTGTGGAGAGCTGTGTAACTGGGCCTCATGACCAAATTGCTGTCCTAAAGCTCGTTTTTCTTTTGAAGATCTTTCAGTCACTATTGCTGCCCCTACAACAGTCTCAGCAGGTGCTTTCCCAGTCTTTCTCGATGAGCTCAAAGGTAAACCCATCACCACACCCTTCCATGAGCTCCCCACAAGCCGTGGAGGCCAAACCGGAAGAGTAAACAAGACTCACAAAATATGAGGGGGGTAATCTGAAGAATAGACAAAGCCAGTCTGTTCTTGAGCTGTGACTGACAACTTCAGCTTTTCTCCGTGGCTGCCTTGCCTGTATGACTCTGCCTAACAAAAATTGGAACACAGAATCATGTCCTGGCATCCCAAAGGCCGAGCTGCAAAAGATAAGGTCAAGAGACAGGCAGGAGTTCCCTCTCCCACCCTCCTAAGCTTCATCTTCCAGTTCTAGTTTTCAGTCTAAGGACATAAAGAACCACCGTCTTCAGGGAGTCCTCAGCCTCTACCCACAGAAGCCTCACCTTCCATCAGCAATAGATCAAGCACATCATAATAACACCAAACCAAAAGCCCAGTGTCTGAGCCAGATGTACAGAGACATACCTGGTTCTAGGGCAGCAAGACAGAAGCCCTGTACATCACACGCCTGACAGGTGCCCAAATGAATAACAGTGGTATTGAGCAGTGGTAGGCTGCTGATGGCTTCTCAAAGCTCTCTATTTATGAGCATATTAACTGTCAGAAAGTCTGTGAACTCCCAGGGAGTATAAGCAACACTTCTGTGTATGCGATTATGTACATTTTTCTGCAAAGACGGTACAACAGATAATGCACATATGTATCCTGGAAGGAAATTAGGCCTATATAAAGATACCATGGATATTAGGGATTTCTAAGCTGAGGGAATCCAGATAGGAGTCAGGTGATAACCACTCATTGACTTTTCCCCCTCAGATCTGCTTCCGGCTAAGAACGGGGAGGAGCAAACTGTGCAATTCCTGTTGGAGGTGGTGGACATACTCCTCAACTATGTCCGGAAGACGTTCGATCGCTCCACCAAAGTGCTGGACTTCCACCACCCCCACCAGCTGCTGGAAGGCATGGAGGGCTTCAACTTGGAACTCTCTGACCACCCCGAGTCCCTGGAGCAGATCCTGGTTGACTGCAGAGACACCCTGAAATATGGGGTCCGCACAGGTAATGTTGGGGGCCAAGTGGACCTGCAGAAGCACCTTTGCCCTGCGGCAGACCTTTGCCAGTGGTCAGGATGTCAAAGTCATGTTGAAAGAGAAACATAGACCCTGGTGAAGGAAGCAGCAAAGTACTCCCTGACCACAGAACCTCCAGAGGCACCAGCAGTTGGGGGAAGGCCCAACCCTGGCCTTATTATTATTTATTGTTGTAAAAGCCCATCTTTATTTATTGTCGTAAAAATAGACTTAAAGGATACAGATACATGGTGCTGTGTCAAGTTCTATATAGAGTTTCATTGTTGATTTTAGGTTCTTCACAACCTAAAGAGAGCAGAATGGTCCATCCCTCACTTCTTTTCTCTCTTCCATTTTCATCCCTGCCTCATTTCTGATGAATCTTACGCTTGCCTGTCCCTGAAACTGGGGAGTATTGGGCCCACTTCCTTTTCTTTCTATACTAGTTTCCTATGGCTGCTACAAACTGGGTAACTTAAGACAACAGAAATTTATGTTTTCTCACAGTTCTGAAGGTTCACATTCTGAAGGCTAGAAGTTCAAGATCCAGGTGTCTGCAGGGCCATGCTATCCCTGAAGACTCTTGAGTGGGATCCATCCTTACCTCTTCCAGCATCCAGTTGTTGTGGGAATTCCCTGGCATTCCTTGTCTTGTAGATGCATCACTCAGTCTTTGCTTTCACCTTCACATGACATTTTCCATGTGTGTGTCCAGATTTCTGTCTTCTTTGGATTAGGGGCTTCCCCAATCCAGTGTGGCCCCATCTTAACTTGTTTACATCCACAAAGACCCTATTTCCAAATGGAGTCACAGGAATCAGGGGTTAACACTTGAACGTGTCTTTTACGGGACACAGTTCAACTCACCGCACCTTCTATTTTCCAGGCCCCATGGTCACACACTTAGACACTCTTCTCATTCTGTTCCATCCTGTGGAGTTTAGAGGTTCTGAGGCACCAAATGCTGTCTCCAGTGGGGAGCCCTGGAGGATACCCTCTTTCCTCCTTTCTGTGTTATAGGAGCTCTCTCTACTTGGTAATCCTGGCCAAAGTACCTCAGGTTCAAAGACTTTGAGGATCTCTGTCTGGCTCTTTCTAAGCCTAGGAATCAAGCAGTGGTTTCTTCTTCCTACCGTCTTTCCCCACTGCATCCTGGCTTTCCTGAGCTCTTGGGCAAACAGATGGACAGGAATTGGCAGTCGGTGGCATAGTTGTCACCACAGGGAAGTCCCCGGGGCCATGACTGATAGCATCTTGTTCTCTCTCTCTCTCCCCTTTATTATCTTGCTCACTCTTCCTAGTCATTTGAAGATATGACTGGGGAGGGTGTGATAATAGAGCTGAGTAAGACTACTGGATGTTAAAAACAAGGGTTATAATGAAATAACGAGGCTTGCCAAAGAATTCCCAAACAGCTTTTGAAGTCTGCCAACACCACTGGTTATAAGGGTAGCTTCCTTGAATAACTGCAAAATGGCCAAGACTCAATTATATTACAAAGTCTGCGTTTGATTTTTAAAGAAAAGTGTGTTTGTCAGTTCAGTTATATCTCGCCTTGGTCTGATGGCTAATCTGTTCCTGGATATTGTTTCTCTTTTGTCTGAAGGCATTTGTTAGTCTGTGTCCATCTTTTGTCTTTGCTATGCAACATGATTTGGATATATTGTCAACTGGTGTGATTGCATTTATTTATGATTCAAACCTGTATTAAAATGAAATATTTATTTTCAAGTGAGTATTAAATATATACATATGTACACACACACACTTATTTAAATGGACTTCAACAAAATTAGTTATGTTGTAGGAGATACAGATTTTGTTGGCACTGACATAAGTAGAACAAAATGAACTAGTTTAAGCTATTTAGAGTAATCTACATGAATGTCTGGAATCTGGCCTTGAACTTACACTAAGCTTACTATTTATGCTTCTTTTATTTTCTCTAAAGATCAGTATTATTTTTCAAGGACTCTTGGAGTGCAGGGATTGGTATATTCTGCTATAAGAAGTCCTAGTCCAGATGTTCTGAATGAGTCCTCGTCACATGGAGGGAAGGGCAGACTTTCAAAGAGAAGGACTCAGATCAGGAACATTCCAACATTAGCTCTCTGACAGTTATTTCAGAAGCACAAGCAATTTCCGCTGGAAGCACAGCAGTCAGCACATCTTTCTAACACCAGTTCTCTGTCAGACACCCCTAGGTAATCTATTGCAATGGCTCCTTCATGACAGCCAAACCTGCTGTGTGGGGTTGAGTTTTCCCATGAACACCAAATTGGCCAAAATTTGGCAATAATCCTGAATTTGCCGTTGGCGAGAACAAAGCCTGATAAAGCATGTGGTGGGTTGAAAATGGCTTTTAAGTTATATAATAATGTAAATTATTCTACCAACAAGTCAGTGAATGAATGAGGCTGTGTCTGCCCCTGTTTCACAGAGCAGATGCCAGGTCACCTCAGCAACATATGTAGTTTAACAGTCATCCAACTATATGTGGGCAAAATACACCAGTGCCTGACATCATTTTGGACTGACACAGAGGCCCAGAGAGTGATGGCATGCCTTGGCACCAGCCACAGAGCTGGCATCAGCTCTGCACAGGCACAGGCCCCCTCTGAGGCCTGCAGCCTCTTCTTCTCCATGAGTATACCTTGACTTGGGGATTAAAAGCTTGAGATGTTAAATTAAAAATTGAAATATTTATGGAGAAAAATTTGACCACCACATCCAGATTTGTATTTTTTTTTTTTTTTTTAAAACACAGCAGCAGAGCTCATCTGGAAATCAACAAATAAGATACTGGACAGATTTTTCTTTTTATGACATTGGATTTTTAATTTAAAAGCATTATGCTTTAGAAACATGAGTTTGAGAGCCATCTTCAGTGCTAAATGTTGATAAAGTGTGGGTCAACCTCCCCTTCCTTCAGTATTCTTGGGCAACCCTATTAGGCCATTGGGATGGAGGTCCCATCACTGTGGCATAGTGGAGTGGAACTTTTGAATTGAAGACAGAGTGAAAAATCTGAGTATGCCTTGATACTTGTCTGTTACTCACCTCTTTAGGTCATCCACGATTTTTCAACCAGCTCTCCACAGGATTGGATATCATTGGTTTAGCTGGCGAGTGGCTGACATCAACTGCCAATACCAATATGTAAGTCCCACACATTATTTTCATGTAAGCAACCATGTTGTCTGAATATGGCTTGTTGGGGTAAAAGTCCAATTCCAATGGTTCTATAAAAATTTTTATGACACTTGCCTTCGTCATCTTTTCTCTTAAAATCTTAGGTTTATCACAGTTCTGAATTAATGATGGATGGTTGATAAACTATATTTTAATTGAATAATGCAGTTTAATAAGAACATGGTCATAAGAAGTAATAACTCTAACTTTTAAAGTTTAGTGTGAAACTTCATGTTAAAAGACTTAGCATTTCTTAGTGATATGTTTAAAGAAGTCATGTTTTGGGGTACAATCTTGGTCCATTTTCCCACCCAAGGATATTGCTCCTTATCATTTAAGTCATATTTTCTTCAAAATTAAAGGGGACTGTAAAGCCACAAACCAATTTGATCAGCCTATGCTGAACCAGAAATTCTAAAACAATTCATGTAGTGATAGTCCTTTGAAAGGAATTATATATGCATTTGAAAGGAATTGTATATTGCTTTGAAAGGAATTATATCTTCCTTTCAAAATAATTGATTGTTTTTCTGAATGTGAAATTTTTTTCATATTTATTTAAGTAGGCAAAGCCAAAGTCTTCCAAAGCCTTTGCTTCTAAGTTCTTGTAAATGTATTTGAAACTGATCTAAAGTCCTGGTGGGTATGAGGGGTGTGTGTGCAAGTAATATTTGGGTACTCTTCTGGTAATCACCCTACAGTTTATTCTTACATGCACATGCCCTCTCTGAAGACAAGGACAGATTACTAGTTGATGGAAAGTCATCATAACCTACTGAGTACTGTCTTTTCTTTAACTTTATGATAATGTTTACCACTCTCTGTATATCCAGACAATGGTACTACATTCTATGAAAGTATCCAGAGGGAAATAATATGGTTATTGCAACAATTTTTAAGTGACTTTATAAGAGTTATATGGATTTTAATCACTAGAAATATTTGGAAAATAACTATCTACTTTTTAAGTTTGTGGTAAAGTAGGCTTGAAAATTAAATTTAGCTTAAAGAGTGGTATTATTTAAAAAGATAAATTTCATTTGACATCAAGATAGAATGTAAGTTATTAAAGTTCTAGGTATTCTATTTTTCTTAAATAAACTACTACCAGCCACAAAGCCTGAAAGGGCATTTTAAACTTATATTGATTTGTGTGTGTTCCAAAGCTGTTTAATGATGTGACTCAAAATACTTAACTACATTCAGAAAAATTTCTATTAATTAAGGATTCCTTCTTTGTTTATTCATTTAAAACAATGACAAAATTTAAAAAGCAAATGTGATAACCAAGGCCATTAGTGCTAAAAGGCATAAAAGATTAAATTGATTGAAAAGCAAAATGGTTTTCCTGCTCCCTGCTTGTAAATCAAGTTTAACTTCATGGATTGTCCGTGTTGGATCACTGAGGCTCTGGAGAACTGGGAGGAATTCGGGTCAAAGATACAATCACCTGTATGATCTCCTCAACAAAACCTCCTCTTCCAGTCTTTATAATCTTTGTGGTTTGTGAGATAAAAAAACATATCAGCAAACATAGACATCATAATATATTAATTATAACTTGAAAAAGATGCTAATGCTTAATTGAACATCTCACAGTAAGGAATTATTTTAATTAGAAAGTTTAGCTTTTTAAAAGAAACTTAAGTATTTAGAAAATAAATGAGAAAAATAGAGTAAAAGGTATATACACATTAAGGCCCAAGGACCCTTAATTATATATAAGCACCGAATTTTCTCAGTGTCTTTAAATGTGTGTTCTGTAGGCCTCTTGGCTGTGATCTCCTAATATATATATATATATATAGCTCAATCTCAAGGTAAATAAAAGAAATTCACCCTGTTGAACCATTTAGGACCACATATTCTCCTAAAAGGCTTTCCTTTAACCAAGGCGATCTCACAAATTCTTTTTTTTTTTTTTTTTGGTATGTGTTCATAAAATCAAAGTCCCTTACTCTTTCCTTAGCTCAGCCATGAAATGCTAAAATATTGCCCAGCCATCTGAGGTCAAGGCCAGTCCAACTAAATGGCACATAGTAATTGCAGCTGTACTGAACAGTGGATATTTATAAAATATGATCCGATTCCAACAGATCGATCGCAAAGGTTATTTACAATTGTGAAATCGTTTCTGTCAGTTCTCAAGACAAGGCATTGTCTGAAGAAGTAATAACTATTATCTAGAAATTGTTCTAAGCCAGTTCCCCTGGAAGACCATGAAATGTGGCAGCACTGTCAGGAGCTTGTGTAGAAATTGGCTCCCTTGTGACAGTACCTTCTCCAACTGGGAACAGTGTTCAAAATAAGTTTAGGAAAGAATGGCAAAAAGGTCTTTTCTGACTGAGTAGGATTTAATTAGGGATATACTCATTTTTTGATCTGCAATATTCATTGAGTTTGGGTGGCACTGGAAATACAGAATAATAACTACATTCCTCAGTATAGTCTCTTTAAAAGAACCATCCAATGTTTCCATCCCGGTGACAAAGTATAAGGCACCTGATGGTTAGAACAGAAGGAACATTCATGTTTATGCTTTCACACCTTCCTGTGCATTCAGCTTGGAGATATATTCTTCCAAGCAAAGGACTCAGTGAAGATTCAGAGAAAACATCACCAGTGTGTAGTTGGCCACAGCATATACAGCTCTTTTCTTCCAAAACATGGCCACTGGTCACAACTGTGCAGGTAGAGCAGTGCCCGGGTATAAACAACAGCCTGCCTTCAAGGACCTGATGACAATACATAATCCCAGTGGCAAGATCTATCACAGCCCTTTGTTATGAGGTTATGATTTCAAGTCTCTAGCACTTTATTTTCATAAAAATTACACAGATGGAATTTTCTGTGCGGGTTATCCGTCACTTTATACTAGTAGGCAGGTTGTTACAAAGGAGCCTGTAGTGAGTAGTTCCTCGTTTGTCATAGAAAAGCAGCTCTGATGTAAAGGACTTGGAATTCAGGCTGGAAAACACCCTAAACATGAGATCTTGGAACAACTCACTGAATTTCTCTGAACCTCAGTTTCTTCTTCAGAAAAAAAAAGAAGAAGAATTATATCCATCTTACAGAGTAGTTCTGAAGACTAACCAGGATGCCAGGGTTAAGTGCCCAGTGCGTACAAGGTACAATGCACACACCCAGGAAAGGCAGCCACCCCCCAGGTCACTGTTCCACATCTGCAACCCCTCCTCCCTTCAACCTTCCAGCTCTTTTCTTTCTGTCTCTCATCATCTCTGGACATCAGAGGAGCTCACTAAGCTCCCCCTCAGGTGTGTAACCACTTTTAAGGTAACCACTCTATCCAAAAGGAGGATAAAATCCAAGAGGAGTGTCAAGTTAGTGAGTCAACATAGAAAATTATTTCTTCCTCTCATTAAAATAGTTCCTGTCTTAGCAGTCACCAAGATGCAGCGTCCTTGTGCCTTTCTGATCCATACTGAGGCATGTGGCTCTCATCTTCAGTATCCGCACCTTCATGGTGCAAGCTAGCTAGTGGAGTTCTAGCCATCACTTATATGCTCTAGATCTCATAAAGGAGTGCAGGCAGAGGAAGGAAGGACAAAGGAAGGAAAGAAAGAAAAGAGGGAGGAAGGGCAAAAGGGAAACACACTCTTTCCTTCCAAGAACCTTCTCAGAAGCTCCATATGACATTTCTCATAGCATCTCTTTAGCCAGAACTTAATCCCATGGTCACACCTAGAGAAGATAGAAAATAGTCTTTGATCTGAATGAATTGCAACCCCAGATAAAATTGAATGAAGTAAGGGAAATTTTTATATTGGTTAGCAACTGGCAGATTCTGCCACCAGAGAAAATCAGCTTAACAATCAGTTTGCCTTGGTTCAGAGTTAAACCCACTGGGAAGGTGAGTTGAACTACTAAAACAGGCTGACTCACTCCCCTACTCAGAATATAGAAACTCTCCTTTAGTGTCACTCCTGAATGTCAAAATCATACTGTTTTTAAATCCTTACTTTGAATCCTGTGTCCTGTGTTCTTATGCTTCAACCTAGAGCTTTTGGCAGGTTTAGCTTCTTATCCCCTGATTCTGAAATATCATCCTGTACTATGACTTTGGCACCTGACCAGCTTCTTCTGAATCCATATTTGACCTTTGATCTCTTGACTTTATCCACTTTCATCTGTCATTTACGGAAAGGGTTACCAAACCTGGAGTCCTGGCTGCAAGAGCAGAGTCTCTTCCAAGTGTATACACAGTGATGTGTGTATCCTCGTTGCCTTCCTGGAGAGAGGGACTGTAGCTTTCCTGGAAGTCCTAAGAGTATCCATGATCTCAGTTAAGAACCACTGCTCTAGGCTGAACTTCACAGTCTTCTCTGAGGCTTTGGGTGGAAGCAAACTCCCAGTTGTAAACATGGCCCGGATGAGAAAGCAAGTTCAGAGGGAGTGTCAAGAATGGGGACGCCATGTCAGCCCATGTGACAGGCCTGGCTGAGGATCGACAACCATGGGGCAAGCTACCAGCTTCCAGGAGGGGATGTCAGGACTAAGATCATGAATCAGAGTAAGTTTCGGTGTTAGCTGTGGGGTTAAACTAGTCCTTCAGACCCAGGCAAGGGCTGTCAAATAGGATGAAGCTAAGGCCAAGATGCTGGATTCATCCTAGTAAACTTCTTCCTCAAGACTGGGAATGGTGTCTTGTGACAACTTTGTCTCCTCAGTATATAAAAAGCCACTTGGCAGAGAATAGTCATTCATTCATTAACTAGTTATTGAACAGAACTAAGGCTTTTGGAATAAAAAAGGAACCTGGCATAAATAAGGAACCTGAGGTTGATGAGATCAGATGGTCTCATGATCGAACTCTCTAGATTCTTCCTCCTGATCCTGAGAGTAATGGTCATATTCCTGGTAAGACTAGTTCATGCAAATCTGGGGCCTAAATTGATTCAAATCATGAAGTGGACCAACCCTCTGGTCTTCCACACCATCCTTTCTCCCTTCCCCCTGTGGTTCCTGCACTGACTTGGTTCTGGTCCAGCTTTCATCCAGTCCTTGACAAGGTTCTGATATTATGGTATATGATTCCACTGATTCCTTGCCTTACCCTAGAGAGCCTTCTCATTTGGTACTCTGAGACTCCAGCACACAGCTGGCCACCAGTACCTCTTTACCATGCATACATTTTTGCCAACAATTGGTGGCACTGTTTATAACGCATTTGTTCAAGAATGGATAGAACCACATCATGAGTTTGCCCCTTGGTACACTCAGCAGCACAGGCTAAATCAGGAATCCTTCTCTTCTTCTTCCTTTATCAGGCCATCAGACATGAGGGAGTGTTGGTTGCTACGGTGATGGGGCTCAGAGCAGAACCAAAGCATGATTGTGACCTCCAGAGGTGATGGTAACTGAACACATGATTTCCAAGGGTCTTCCTCCTAAATTTCAAGGGTCCTCCCAAGGAAAACAGACATATTCTTTTTGAAAACAGAATTCTTCCTCCAAGAGATATACCCTGAGAATCCTGCAGGATCTTTTTGTCCTCTTTTACCACCATGTGATTAATTGGATTGTTTAATTTTTCTCCATGTTTAAAACTTAGTGTCTTCACCTGTGTCTTTGTACAACCATTGCTATCTCATTCTTGCAAACAGCTTTTCTAAATCATTAAGCTAGCAAAAATTCTCATTAGTCCTCAGCATTGGCATTCAGCCTGAATACCCTAACCAGGGATAAAATATCCCCTTATCATTTGGCTGAGTCCATCTAGGAATCTCTCTTCAGGGAGCATGGCCTGAGCCGAGCCCACAAACTCCAATGCTTAAGAAGGCCAAGCAAAAAGAAGAAAGACAAAAAGCCTCACAGTAAATATCTTTTTTTTTTCTGGCTTAATTTTCTACAGACTGACCTTCTTTGATTTCTTTTAAGCCCTGTGCCTTGGTACCATGATCTTGTTTCAATGACTACTCACTACACTGTGCTTGTGTTTGAATTGCTTTGAGAAGAGCATGGCTTTCTACCTTTAAATAAGAAGTCAAAGCTAACCTACCAGTATATCTGATGCCCTCAGTCAGCTGTGTGCCAGTTGACATTCTTCTTGGTGTTTTGGTAATTGGTCATTAGAAATCATCACTTGTAATTATTCTTGACAGGTATTGACTTCAGAGAGTTATAGAAACCTAACTGTCCTTAGGGATCATCAGTAAAAAACTATGTAGATAATTATATTGAGATCTTTAAAATATGGTCCATATTTCCAATTAGCTTCATGGTTAGCTTTCGGATGTTTACATTGTTCTTAAAAGATAAACTTTGGTTCTGGGTTTTATAGATTCTACAAGTATGAAATTGGCAGTCTCTTTTTTAAAAATGTTGCAAGCAGATTTTATATAGAACTTAGAATATTTTTTCAATTAGCATTTCCATCATCCTATGCTCTTAGAAGTGAAAGGAACCCAGAAAAGTCATTTTATTTCCTTCTATTTCTCTGGGTGGACCACACCTAAGACATTCCTTTCAGATGAAAGTCTATTTTGTTGCTGAAGTATCACAGAGCAGGTATTTCCACCACCTCTCTCAGTAACCCAGGCTGGTTTCTGATATTTTGTGATTAGTGAGTCAATACCCTACTAGGAAATGAATTGTTTTAGTGGTTTTGAACATCTGTTTTTCAAACCTAAGTACAAAACTAAACCAGTGATCTGTGTTCTCCAAATAAGATTTGACTTCTTTATTTGCTTTTTTTTTTCACCACCTTTCCAGGTTTACATATGAAATTGCACCAGTGTTTGTCCTCATGGAGCAAATAACACTTAAGAAGATGAGAGAGATAGTTGGATGGTCAAGTAAAGATGGTGATGGGATATTTTCTCCTGGTAGGTTTCTGTTCTCTTTTCCAGACTCTCCTCAAGGTTTGCAGTATGGATCCTTAGGATCTTTGAGAACACTAAACACAAAGTGAGTTTGTAGGAGAACAATGACCTGAAAAATATGATTTTTCAATAGTTCTGCCTTCTTTGTCAGAGCAAAGGCTAGCAAGAACACTACATTCTTTGTGTTCTAACCAACCAAAGGCTGTTCTAAACCTGTACAAACTGACAAAGGCTGTGTCTAAACCGTGCTAAACAACTCTGGTCTGATGACAGCAGTTTGATTAAGCTGGGGATTAGGGAATCAAGATTATCAGTGGCTTGATCAATTTTGGCCAAAATAGTATATTTACTTTAAATCTGTAGTTCAGTATAGATACAATAAGAATCTTTAAAACAAGGACAGATAATTTTATAAGTAGGAGGGAGTTTGGAGCGGTGTCAGAGACAGCGTGATTGTATATGCTGTGCTTGTGCTTAGTCACTCAGTCGTGTCCGACTGTTTGCGACCCCATGGACTGTAGCCTGCTAGGCTCCTCTGTCCATGGAATTTTCCAGGCAAGAGTACTGGAGTGGATTGCCATTCCCTTCTCCAGGGAAATCTTCCTGACTCAGGAACTGAACCTGGGTCTCCTGCATTGCAGGCAGATTCTCTACCATCTGAGCCACTATGAGGAAAAGAAGAGAAATAAAAATTGCAATTGTCCAGGCAATTCATCCACAGAATTTGCCATTTAATAATAGGTAACTAATGCAAACATGGCTCATCGTTTGTTGTCCAGACATACCTGATGAGCTCAGTTCTCCTTGCATCTTGACTTAAGTAAATATGAGTTTGGTCTTATTTTAATACACTTGGAGTTCTCCTAAATGACTCAATAACTCAGTTGGGCTGTTCTTTCAGGACGGTACCCAGGCAGTGTCACTGCTTCCATAGGCTCTGTTACTCTCTCTTTCTCTGTCTTTCTGGCTCAGAGAAAAGATTCATCTTTGTCCAGTAAATAGTCTGAGCAGAATGTAGGAGCAGGAAGGTTGTAACTCACCTATCTCTGCAGCCGCTGCTGCTGCCATCTCTTACATTGCTGTCTAGGCTTCAGGTGGGACGGGCACCAGAGTAAATGAATCATCTCCAGCCAAATTGCCTTCATGGCTTTGTTAATGAGTGTGATTATTTGTATTTCCAGGCAAAGGGACCAGAGGGAAGCTCTGGCAATAGGGAAGCCAGCAAAACCTATCAGGATATTTTCCTTCCCCTTTCTGACTTCCCTTGTCTCTTAAGATACCACATCAGCCTTTGTTGTTAAAAACAGTAACGAGGGCGTCCCAACAGCTCCTACTGTGTCTTCTTGACGATAGGGGGAGCCATATCCAACATGTACAGCATCATGGCTGCTCGCTTCAAGTACTTCCCGGAAGTTAAGACCAAGGGTATGGCGGCTGTGCCCAAGCTTGTCCTCTTCACCTCAGAACACGTGAGTTGGGTGCACTTGCTCATGGACTGTGGTGTTTTCCAAGGAACTCTCTAACATCTAATGTCCGGCTTCTGTTTGTTGCAGAGTCACTATTCCATAAAGAAAGCTGGGGCTGCACTTGGCTTTGGAACCGACAACGTGATTTTGATAAAGTGCAATGAAAGGTAGGCAGGGGAGAGTGAATATTAGCTTCTTGATGTATTAAATGTGCTCATCTGTTAAATTTGTTTTATTGTGCTTAAGAACTGACTCAGTACAGTGTGCCAAGCTGCTAATGGTCTGTTGAAAATATCCGATTAAATTACTTTTTGCTGCTGCTGAAGTTTTTTTCCATGTGCAATCTCATTGATTCTTCATTTTAATTTCTCTCCTTTTATTATAATTACAGGGGGAAGATAATTCCAGCTGATTTAGAGACAAAAATTCTTGAAGCCAAGCAAAAGGTATGTACTCTATGATGTATCTAAATACTGGTGAATACAGATTTTTAAAAATAATCTTTCTGCCTCTGACAATAAAAGTCTTTGATGATATGAGATAATTTTATTGTGTTTCTAAAATTCTTTTCTCAGATGTTTGCTTATTTTTAGCCTGTGTGATGACTTGGCTTTAAAGCTGTGTCTACAAAGTATCAATTTTTTAATTTTGAAAAATGAGAAATTCAGTCATTAATCCACTGGTTCTATATTCATTGTGCAAAATGATTAGTTTGATGTACTTCAATAAATCCATTATCCAAGTCTCACAAAGATACAGCCTAATTGAGGTTTTTTTACATGCTATTTGTTAGGTGTAATCTCATTTTAACAAATATTATTTAAGGTTAGGATTCTATTTAGCAAATTGCTTCCATGCTCTGGCAGATGGCCCATGATAATTGGTGAATTCAGCCTCAATAAGTTCTATTAAACAGAAAAATCACACAGAACAGATATATCACTAGGCACTGCCAGGCAGCTGTCAGGCCATTTACCAACTCTTAGTTGTTTTGGTTACATTCTTGTACCTCTTTCTCTAACTGTGGTTGTTTGCCTGGGTCTCAGCAGAGGCATTCGGAGAAGGTGATGGCACCCCACTCCAGTACTCTTGTCTGGAAAATCCCATGGATGGAGGAGCCTGGCAGGCTCCAGTCCATGGGGTCGCGAAGAGTCGGACACGACTGAGCGACTTCACTTTCACTTTTCACTTTCATGCACTGGAGAAGGAAATGGCAATCCACTCCAGTGTTCTTGCCTGGAGAATCCCAGGGACGGGGGAGCCTGGTGGGCTGCCGTCTCTGGGGTCGCACAGAGTCGGACACGACTGAAGTGACTTAGCAGCAGCAGCAGCAGCAGCAGAGGAAATAGAAATGTCGCGAGGACTGAGCAAAGGGAGAGGAGGATCTCCTAGGATTCACAGACTTTCCCAAGCCTGTCTGAGTGCTATTACTCTGCTTTCTCATTTATTTCTTGTTCACACCAAAATTTTACTGTATCTATCCTTAAGGAAATAGTGCATAGATCTGTTTTCAATAACCAAACAATGCTTCCATACTATTATTACATCAATACACTTAGAACAGCACAGGTTCTAAAATGTAGTATTGTCCAGATGGCATTCAGATACCCGCCATCACTCCAGACATTTATTGTGACTTTTTCTTGTTTTATTGTTTGCCATAGAACTTGTCACTCTTAAACATACTATTTATTTTTCTTATTTAAATTTGTTGATTGTCAGTCACTCACCATTAAAGTGCAGACTCCACGAAGACAGAAGTCTTTGTCTTTTGTGCTCACTGCTGTGTTCCCAGCATCCTCAGCAGGGCCTGGCACATGAATGTCACTAAAAATATTGGTTGAATAAATGAAGGAATGAGTGAATGCATCAACGGAGAGTAGTCCCACATATAGTATCAGATACACACCAGCTTAGCTGATCTCTGTTGGAAATGAATGCTACTGCAGTTCGTTGTGTGGAAAGGAGGGAGGTTAGAAAGACTAATCAGCCTGTCCTTCTTATAGGGTTACGTCCCTCTCTACGTCAATGCAACTGCTGGCACCACTGTTTATGGCGCTTTTGATCCAATACAGGAGATTGCAGATATATGTGAGAAATACAACCTTTGGCTGCATGTCGATGTAAGTGCTGTAACTCAGAGTGGCCTGGGCCCTTCGAGGGGTGGAAGCAGCTCTGCTTTATGATTTTCCTCCAGCTTCTCCCATAGCCTCTCTCCCCACCACATTTCTTTTGTCCCCAGCAGGCTGTTCATGACAGGCGTACACCCAGGCCTGTCTGTGCCCTGGGCTTATTCAGTCCTTCCTGGCCAATTTCTGTCTTCTATGGTTCAACCTACAAGTTCAACTCTATCACTTTCCTAGAAAGCTTCTGAACAAATGGCTGTAGAGTAAAATACAACTGATTTCAAAGGGGAAAAAAATGTAAGATACAATGTGTAGAAATTGGCCATGAATCTGAATATGGACACTCAGCTGTCTGCCTTCAGTCCAACCATCTATGACACTTTTCTTAAAAAGAAAGGAAGGAACGAAAAGAAAAGACAGGCATATCTGGTACATGTAGGAAAAATAAGGCTGTATATGGAAGGTGGTATCAATTAAGAGATTTTGTTCCATTTCCTAGGAGCATAAGAGGTAGATTTTCACATGTGTGACTGTGTTTTTTTTTTTTTTCTCTCTCTCTCTCCATTCTCTCATGGGTTTAACTTCTTACAAGTGGACAATGGGATTATCTGCCCTGATATTGGACAAGTGATTACAAAGTCTGTTCTTATGTCACATGGTGTCCCAGGCTATTTGATCAACATGCATCAGGGAACCCGCAAAAATGTCCTGCTCTTGAAGGAGCAGTTGCGGAAAATCCAAGCCCACCAGGGCTGCTGCCTTCCAAGGTTTTCAGAAGCCCTTAGAGTTCTACTCTGGGTAGACTCAGATGGCAACCTCTAGTCCTGTGTGTTCCTGCTCCCAGAGCCCCCCAGGGGGTCATCTCAAGTGTCCCTGGCTTTCTAGAGCACTTTAGGCCTTGGATCTCAGCTCCACAGGTTCAGCCCCATTTATCTGTATTACTTGCATGGCGACCCTGACATTAATCTGGAGGAACTTTTGAAGAAGATGTGATAAATGATGAATAAGTACAATTGCCCTTGGTGGAACAGTCTGTGTGGGTTCTGTTTGTCAGAGGAGCTCATGTTTTTCACCATTTACATTCTCATCATGTTTTGCTAGAGGTGTGGTGTGACCGGGCTCAGACTCATCAGTGTTGCTCAGTGTCCCTTTCCCTCTCTTTTCTCTGTCCTCACAGGCTGCCTGGGGTGGCGGGCTGCTCATGTCCCAGAAGCACCGCCATAAGCTCAGTGGCATCGAGAGGTAAGGGCTGAGCACAGGGCCTCCTCCATCCAGGCCATGCAGCACATGGTGTGCTGGGTCCACTGATGTGTCTGCCCTGATTCCCAACATCTTATTCTGTTGAAGCTCACTTTTGTTCAGCAGGCACTGATTGAGCACTTACTGTATGCCAGGCACTGGGGAATCAAAGATGATGGATTTCCTAGTCAAATGAGTTTTCGCCTCAGTGAGCTCACAGTTTAGTAAAAGAGAAAGACAAACAAAGAGTTACCACACCCTGTGATAAGCTCAACAGCAGACTGATTGCAAGGTGCCTGAGCAGGAGAGACGAGAGACTTACCAGGGTGGGCATTTGGAGGCTAAATGAGAGTTCGTTGAGGGCACATGAAGAGGTGCTGATTTAGTTCATTCTTCTTTCTCACTAAGCTTACATTTCCCACTAAACTGAGGATAGGGCAGGACACTCAGCATGCCTTACTTACTTATTTTCTTGTTTAACATTCACATTCAGTGGGTGTTCTAAGCCAAATATGATTTTGACCTAACTCCTAAATATTGACCTGAAATGAACTCACATAGATTCAATGATTCGTTCAGCAACTATTTACCGAGCACCTGTCATGAACCAGGTACCTGTCTTCAGCCCAACCACCAGGCATTCTTCTAAAAATGTGTACCTGGCACATTAAAAAAAATAAGGCAATATATGGAAGGTGGTGTCAATGAAAAGATTTCCCCTCCTGAATCTTACTGCCCAGTGGCCTGGACATAAACAAGGAGGTGTTTCATCTGCCGAGGTGTGGTATTTTATACAGGATAGTCAGAGGCCCTTCTAGGGTGGTAGCGTTTCAGCAGATTCTGGGATAAATGGAGATAGAAAGACAATACAGGAAGAATGTTCCAGGTGGTAGGAAGGGCAAATACAAAGGCCCTGAAGAAGGATGTTCATGACAAGCTGGAGGAAGGACCATCATCGAGGCCACTGTGGCTGGAGCAATGAGAGAGCAGCAAGAGCAGATGAGGGTGGAGAGGCGGACCGGCAGCAGACGTCAGAGAGGCGCTCCAGGGGGCCAAGTGTTCTTACCTCTCCTGTGCCTCACCCCCTGCCTTTCAGCTTGGAGGGGCCAATATCTGAGTGAGTGGATGAAGCGTAACTTGCTGAAGCATAGTTATATGAGCCTTAACTTGGAGGACAAGATCTTATATGTAGATGGGCCGGTCCAACTGTACTTTAAATTTCTCAGGCAATTTCCATTTTCCATCTGTGAGTCAAGCGAAAACTTGAAACATTTTGCACTAGACTTTTCCTTTTCTAACATTTTAAAGCACGTATGTCTTCTGAAAGAAACTGAATCTACATCATATGTTACTACTTTCCACTTGTAGCACCGAAGAATGATTTACGTCAGTCCCTTAGGACATTCAAAAAAAATGTCAGATATTTTGTGAGATCTGTGTATAATTGTTTAATGGTTCAGTGCATGATAACTGTGAGAAACTGGATTAAATTCATTACCTTGTAAAATATGGCTTCATGCTGATGCTTTTTAATGAGATAACATTGAGTCACCTTACAACTTTTCATAAGTCTCTTTCATAAAGATTTTCTTTATTCATGTGGTGGAAGGTACTTCAAGCCTTTCCCCTCTTTGAACAACAGTATAGACTCCATAGTCAAGTATACACTACATTGTTTTCCCTCTATTGGATCTAAGCAAGATGAAGAGGTTAAAAATTCTCATCAGGAATTTAGCTCCAGGGAGAGCAGAGGCAGTGTAATTCCAAGCCAATTGCTATGTCTGGGGAAAACATTCTTCACAGGTATTAAAGCACAGAGCCCAGCTGTGGGCTAGGCCATTGGGAAGGAGTTACCCAAGTTTTAATCGTCATACATTACACTTGTTTGTTTCTATAATGTCCTAGCTAGTGCGCTCCTTAACCATTTAATTGTGTCTGACGGAGTGATGCGGTTGCTAGGAGACCATGCTTGTTAAACTACCACTGCAGACTAAACAGGCAAGATTATGTTTATTTAGCATTTAAACAATGCTACTAAGTAGTCCAAGTCCAGAATTGTCCAGCTGATCCTTGCTTTTGTGTGTCAGCCTTCATACTACCTTATAAGCAAGTAGGTCAGCATCACCAGTCCGATTTATAAGAAAAGGAAGGCAGAAAGAACCTGAATCTGTTGCCTAGAGGCAGGCAGTCTAGTAGAGAGGTTATGAACAGTAGACTGACAGTTAGACTCCCTGAATTTGAATCTTGACTCCAACACTTCCCAGCTGTGTGACTTTGGGTGATATATTGAACCCTCTTGTGCCTCACTCTCTGCATCTAAAATAGAGGTGGCAGTAGTCGTTATATGATAGGGTTGTTGTAAGAATTAAGTATTTCAGGCATGGTTATTAGCACTGTATCTACTAACTCATTTTACTAACTTTATTCAATTCGTTGCGGTAGATGTTATTCTCCCCACTTTACAGTCAGGAAAACTGAGGCACAAAGGAGTTGTGTAACTTCCCCAAACCAGCAAATGTCAGAGCCAGGTTTCAGACCTGGGTAATCTGGCTTCAAAGCTTGAGTTTATAACCATGACACCACACTGTTAAAATGCCTGTAATGCTCTTGGTATACTAGGAAACATAATAAATGCTCTTCATAAATGTTAGCTAGTATTAATAGCAGTTTTTTAGAAGAGGCAGTCTGCTACTTAGTACTCTGAGTCTGCCCACAAAGTATTTATTTACCACTTATTGATCAGTTTAGGGGGCTTCCCTTGTGGCTCAGTTGGTAAAGAATCTGCCTGCAATGCAGAAGACCTGGGTTTGATCCCTGGGTTGGGAAGATCCCCTAGAGAAGGGAAAGGCTATGCACTCCAGTATGAGGTCAGTTTAGGGGACTGGGCATTGAAAACGTGCATTGACTTGAGTTGTGGGGGGTGATGGTTTCCTCAAGCGGACAGTTGCCGCTTGTTGACCCCTGCACCTTCTCCTCAGAGTGTCATATGCTTCTTTCAGGGCCAACTCTGTCACCTGGAACCCTCACAAGATGATGGGTGTGCTGCTGCAGTGCTCTGCCATTCTTGTAAAAGAAAAGGTCTGTCCTTCCCCTAGAGATGAGCTAGTGGCCTGCACACCTTTTAGAAGGCATGAGAAGGGGAACGCTTGGAGGTCTTCTTACAGTACCTGTTGAGGAACTCACAAGGCTGACAGCCTGGCTAGGCCTGCCACAGCTATTGTTTCCCTCCTGTGTCTGTTAGGCTTCAGCTAACCCAGCACCTTCACTTGGCTCTTGCTCTGCACTATTCCTTCTTCCTTGTTCAGTGCTCAAGGCCCTGCCAGTGGAGGAAACCACAAGGGCATTATTTCATCCCACATTCCTTCTCTCAAAAGTGAGAGTGATTGGCTGAGCTGCCGCCTCTCACCTTAGGATGAAAAGAGGTGGTGGGGACATACTTCAGGTTCTGAGCGTGAGTCTGTGGCCCCAAGAGCTGAAACAAATTACTCAGAACCACAACTACAAATGTCAACTCAGGGCAACAAGGAACGTTGACCAAAAAGCTGTGAGTTAGTAGCCTGTTCTCTTCTTTAAGAATCTAATAATGGAACCCTGCCCTGGAGAGTTTTGTTCCTTCAGGAAAACTTTTGCACACTGAAGCATTCACAAAGCCTGTCTCTGTCCTGTGGCAGCCACAAATGCAGATGCTCCTTACTCCACTCCTAAGTAGAGTGCCTGTTAACTTCATAGATGATCTGGGAATGGACTGGAACACCTTTTAGGGGGCACTTTGGGAAGGAAGATTCTTCTACACATGAGACCGTCCCACCCTCTATAGGAAGTTTATATCCCCAACTCCTGCCAACTGAATGTCATAGCACTTCCCAGTCTGTGAAATAACCTGAAACAGTCACACACATTTCCAAATGCCCCTTAGAGGGACAATAGGGTGGGCCCTCATGGTTGGCATCTGAGACAAAAGATAGTTTTCCAAGTAGAGTGACAGAGGAGAAGGGGCAAAGGTTCTTCCAATGGTGGTTTTAGAGAAGGACATCAGGACAAGTGCAAGTCCTCATGAGATATTAGAAGAAAGGTCGTATGTGACCCCAAGTCCAGCATGCCTTGTTTCCAAGCCATCCACACTTCTGTCCTGAGAATACAGATTTCCATGTGTTGATTTTCATGGCAGGGTATCCTCCAAGGATGCAACCAGATGTGTGCGGGATACCTCTTCCAGCCGGACAAGCAGTATGATGTCTCCTATGACACTGGGGACAAGGCCATTCAGTGTGGCCGCCACGTAGACATCTTCAAGTTCTGGCTGATGTGGAAAGCAAAGGTACGAAGAGTGGCCTTCAGCAAATAGAGCAGAAGTGTAATGTGCACGGGCTGGCTGGCAAAAGAGAGGCAAAGCTGTATCACAGATAATTCATTATGTGTGTAATCAATATCTAGATAATTGAGTTAACTGTATTTTCTTTGCTGGTGAATGAAATAACTTTATCCCTTATGTCAAATTCTCTCTCTTTCCATTCAGTTTCAATTTGAATTAGCATGACATTTTCTTTAACTTTCTCTTATAAGCACTAAAAATTTTGCCAAGGGCTTCCACAGCAGTTCTTAGGGATACTGAAATTATTTAGTGCAGATGTTGAGAAAGAGATAAAGATAAAATTATTGCATTTTTCTGTGCAGAACCCTGAGTTGTTTTATGAGGTCTCGAATGATGGGATGTATATGCCAGTTTTAAGTTCTATATAAATAACAACCTATTTCATACCCTCTTCTAGAAAATGCATACTTGATTCTAAGAAATCCTAAACCGAAGCATGCTGTGTCTGTATTCATCAGTCTTTACGGCTGCTTTCCTATGTCTAGAAGAAAAAAAGCAAGCATTTGGAATTTCCCTCAAATTTTGGATGAGGAAAAGGAATACTATGTGACTATTTGTTTCAAAAGTATTTTTATGTAGTCAAGTAAAGGCAATTTTGATTTCACAGCTTTAGATCACCACCATCATTTTTCTTTATCTACTGTAAATTAATTTTAGTAAGTTTCAAGATTAGGTCTACTGATACCAAAACAACAAAGTTTTCCAGCCAAACATCTAGTTAAATGTTCTTCTGTAGGAAGAATTTGATGGATTATTAGTGTTTTTCCTCACTAAGTCATTTTGTCTTGATATAGAAATAGTCTGAATTTGATTTCTACCACAAAGTAATCACAGGTATTTTAAGCATATAAATAGCCATGAATTGTAGGAAAAGAAAGAGCCCTATGATTCAGAAATATAATAACCACATGGCCTGTCTCAGTAATTTGTGCCTTGGTTTTGCCTAACAATAACCCCTTGAACCATCTGCCGGAAGTTTGGCTCACAGTGACTGGGTTACCAAGGTGGGATCCTGGTGTGGGCTTCATTCCCAAGAGGAAGGCAGACTGGCCCAGGCACGTGCTCCGCGATGACTGCTGCTTTGCCAGTGTTGGCTTGGCCCGGGTGCATTAGCAAGCCACAAGCCTTGTGCATCTGCTCTCCTTGTTGACGCCGACCCACTCAACACCCCCCGCGCTGCTGTCACTAATCAGCCACGCTAGCTCTGGAAACTCAAGCTCAGTCAGTCTGTCAATACTTGGAGCTACTGCCGTCTCAGGGCATGTCCTAAGACCACTGCTTCCCCTTCTGCCTGCCTGCCTTCACCACAAAGGGGTAATACGATGTTATGTGGAGGGGAGCCTGTCTGGGAGTGAGGGGGATGTGTTTGGTTGGGACTTCCTTCTGGGGAAGGTAGGTTCCAAAGTACTATTTCTCCAACTCTCTGAAGAACCAGTTGGGTTTTTCTTTAACCTGTCATAGACCAATACAATAAAGATGAATTGCTAGAAAAATGAAATAGAAAGCCATATGAAATATAAACATCAATTTTATTTTATTTTTTTTGTGAACAAGTTATGAAAATTTTATTGAGTGGTGTGTTGATCATTTTTTAACCTTTTAGTGTCTATGTTTTCATGAAGTAATTTTTATTTTATTTTATTTTTTAACTTTACAATATTGTATTGGTTTTGCCATATATCAAAATGAATCCGCCACAGGTATACATGTGTTCCCGGAAGTTTGGCTCACAGTGAATTGGTTACCAAGGTGGGATCCTGGTGAGGGAGCAGGGAGGAGGGTTCAGGAGGGGGAACACATGTAAACATCAATTTTAAAAATGAGATTCAGTAGATGTAAAATTACTCTGTCAAACGGCCATAGAAGTTTCTTATTGCTTAATCTCAGTTTCTCAACTCATCTCATCGTGGACTGGTTACAGTGTATGTCCGTAGACGACAGTTTGGGTGGCAGCAGCCTAAGGCAGACCAAAAATGGGCTTCAGGCTCAGGCTGTGAATTACTAGCAAGAATCTAAAAGCCCTGTTGAGGATAACTGCCCAGAGACTAGAATGCCTTCAAAAGAGATTTGGCACATGTTATCACATACAGAGCTGTGAGAAAGCCACACACATTCAATGAGATGGTTCTTGCTAACCATCTCCAAGAATACTCTTCTGTATATTTCTGATAGATAAAGACAGCAAAGCCCTCTCAATGCCATCACAGGGAAATGCAAATTCTCACCAACAAATATGACTTTCTTTCTTTTTTTTTTTTTTTAAAAAACAGGGTACAGTGGGCTTTGAAAATCAGATCAACAAATGCTTGGAACTGGCTGAATACCTCTATGCCAAGATTAAAAACAGAGAAGAATTTGAGATGGTTTTTGATGGTGAGGTAAGCTGTCTGGACTAGCTATATCAAATATCTATTGAGGGAAGATTACAGAGGGAAGCTTCTGAAGCTGTAGTGTCCCACATTACCAGAAGCTGCTTCTGAATTTTCATTCTATGCACTCTCGTTTACTTCCCTCTGTGTTCACAAATGTTTCTTCCAGTAGCATTGGGACAACTTTTCCCCTTCGCCTCTTCCAGAAAGGTGTAGTTCTCAGCCAGTCCTTTGTAGACCAGAGGGCTTTCCTTGGCAGGTCTGAATCCTGTATCATTCTTGGAACTTAGAGTGGTGTTGTACCTCCGTGAGAAAGTGTTCTTCAGTTCCAAGAAGCTTGTGGGATGGGTATACCGATCCCAGACCCTTGTCTCCCAAGACTGGTCCTAAAATGAAGTTGTACTTTACATAGATTCGTTATGAGGAGAGCAAGATAAAATGCTCTCTGCCCTGAGTTCAGATCCACACTGCATGCAGTCAGGTGCTTGTTATTCTGCTGTTGGCTGAGTGCCTGTTGTGTGTCTTGCCCCAGACTGGGAGCTTGGTTGTAGAGTAGTGACCAAAACAGGTACCATCTCTCCCCTATTGGAGTTCACAGCTGAATAAAGAAAGCTGGAATAGGAGCCAGTGCTGAATAGAAGAAATTACACTCATAATCCAGTGTAATAAAACACTGCCTGCATTCAACTCAGTCTATTTATCAGGCACCTAAACTACTAGTAACACTCTGGAGAGTCGCCAAGTGAACAAGAAAGAGCCCTAAGCTGTTCAAATCCATCATACAGTGCTCGTGCGTTTCACCTCTGGGGCCTCACGCTCATCACTTACACTATTTTAAATGTTCCACTAGCAGGTTAAGACGAATGTGATGTCTCCAACCCATGAAAGGTAGGCACAGTGATGGCAGACAGCAATTAGGAAGGAAACTGGAAAACTGTAGCAAGAATGCAGAAGGACTCAAAAAGCATGAGGGTCCTTAGGGAAGGACCACTGAACAATCCAGTACATCTCAGTAAGCCCTGTCTTACAGTTTAGAACCAGTATCAATGTTCATTATGATAATCCTGAGTAATCAGGAGAAGGTTTAGTATTGATAGAATAAAGTCAAAACATTCAGGACCAAAAATATTAACAATGCTTTGAGCATCTTCTATATATGAGGCACTACAAGATGGCAAGATGGATAATACCCTTTATTGAAATGATCCAAATGTAGTTTTTTTAAATATTTCGGTGTTCAAAGGTGGGTAACTTTAATCATCGAGAAAATTGGTTATGGGAAATAGCTCTCTTCCCAGATATGATGGGATAAACCGGGCTTTGTTCTCCCAAGTATAGAAGTAACATGAAGCCTTTTTGAGGGATGGGGTGGGGAGTTAGAACAGCTTTCTCTCAAGTTCTCTTAATTTTCTGTTTTGTTTTTTGCATGCTTGTTTGTGAAAATCGCTACAGCCTGAGCATACGAACGTCTGTTTCTGGTATATTCCACAAAGCCTCAGGGGTGTTCCAGATAGCCCCGAACGACGGGAAAAGCTACACAGGGTATGGAATCTCTCCTTGTCTCTTCTAACCCTCTGCAGTTTCTCTGGCTGGTCAGAACATCCTCATTCTAGGGGTCTGTCTGAACAGAAAGAAATGAAAGCTAAAGGTTTGGGATGATACAGAGACATCTTGTTATATTCTTCTCCTTGGGTCTGAATTGTCCCCACTGTGGTTCAGATGCAGTGGGAATTTCTAGGGAATGCATCCCTACATTAGGTTGGTGTTTGTCATCAGAGGGGTTATGTGCTGTGCAGTTGAATAATATACATATTCCTTGAAACTTCCATACCAAACCATGTCTATTAAAATATCTTTTACTAAGTTTGAGTCAACTCTAATGCTGATTCATTCTAGTTACTGGTTTCTATATCTAGTTTATATGTTACTTATAGTTGTTTGTATTTAACTTATATACTATTTCACTCATCTAATCATTCAACAGATATTTGGTGAGCAGAGTTCATGTGCCAGACAATATCCCAGGTGCTGGATTACTGTATGGAAGTCTTAATTTGTATTGTTGCCCCTGTGAATTTTTCATTTTTGTTTTTTTGACTTTATTATCATTGTCCTGTGTCTGACTTTTGAAATTCAGTTGCACAATGCTTTCTGTAGGAATGTATGATTGGGTAGACTTAAATAGTCATTAGTGGCCATCATCAAAAAACCTACAAATAATAAGTGCTGGAGAGGGTGTGAACAAAAGGGAATCTTCCTATACTGTTTGTGGAAATGTAAATTGGTGCAGCCACTATGGAGAACGGTATGAAAGTTAGCTATGAAAAGAATAAAATAATGCCATTTGCAGCAGCATGGATGAACCTAGAGATTATCATACTAAGTGAGGTAAGTCAAACAGAGAAAGGCAAATATCCCATGATATCACTTATATGTAGAATCTAAAAAATTATATAAATGAACTTACAAAATAGAAGCAGACTCACAAGCATAAAAAACAAACTTATGGTTACCAGAGAGGAAAGAGGGTAGGCGGAAAAGACAAACGAGGAGTTTAGGATTAGCAGATACACACTACTATATATAAAATAAACACAAGATCCTGCTGTATAGCACAGGGAGCTATATTCAATAGCTTGTAATAATCTATAATGAAGAAGAGTCTGAAAAATAACGTGTGTGTGTGTATACCTGAATCACTTTTCTGTCCACCTGAAACTATCACAGTTTTATAAATCAACTGTTTATGTCAATTTAAAAATTAGTCATTAGATACTAGCCATTGAAGAAACTTGGGTGTAAAATACTTCTTTGCCTTTGTGTGAGTGTAAATACATGATGAAAAGCAGGTTGCTCTTTTTTTGCAACTAAGAAATGGGTTGTATTATGAAAAAGAGCATGGTGTTCGTATCGACCTTGAGTTTTGTCTTGTGTTTTCCCTTACAAGGTGGCCCCAAAGATCAAAGCCCTGATGATGGAATCTGGCACAACCATGGTTGGCTACCAGCCTCAGGGGGACAAGGCCAACTTCTTCCGGATGGTCATCTCCAACCCAGCCGCTACCCAATCTGATATTGACTTCCTCATTGAGGAGATAGAGAGGCTGGGCCAGGATCTGTAACTGCCACCCACAGTACATCAGTTTCTGGGACTTCCCTTTCCCCTCCGCACTCTAGAACAAACCTCTATACGTTGCTGAAACACATAGGCCATTTCATTGAGGGAAAACAGAATATCTTGAAGAATACTGTTAAAACCTTCCTTAAGCTTATTAGAGTTAGCCGGAAATAATGTTCTTTTTCAAAAGTTGCACATTAGGAACACAGTATATATGTACAGTTATATATACCTCTCTCTATAAATACACGTCTGTCTAGTGAGTGTGGTAATAGATCACAGCATGTCTCCCGCTCCAAGAGAATCCATTTTACCTTCTTCCTCAGTAACTGAGGGGCCAAACATGCTGCAAACCAGCTTGCCCAGCCGCCCCAGAAAAGATGTTTTTTCAAAATGCTGTGTGTTGGGGACCAAGGAAAATGCTGTTGGCAGGTGTTGACCTCACCGTCAGTATTTCTCCCGTCTGAAGTCATGATGGATGAGAAAAAGAGCCACTGGGTGACAAGCGTCCCGCCCTCCCCGTTAGGATCCTGTTAGGGGGAAACAGTAGCAGAGTCGTTGTTCCAGGTGTGCTATTGCTGTATATTTCTAGTTTAATTTGTGTAGGTTGTGCATATTTCTGTTGTTTGTCCTTAGGAGGGGGAGGGGAAGAATATATGTAATGATCTCAATGACTGTTTGTAGGTAAATGAAATATTTGCTTATTTATATTCAGAGATTTACCATGTTAAAGAGGTGTCTTGTATTTTCTTCTCATTTGTAATGTATCTTATTTATATATTAATGCAGTAAGTTCTGAAAATTGTTTATGGTATTTTCGTGCACTTGTGAGCCAAAGAGAAAAGACTGAAATTAGTAAGACTTGTATTATATTAGAGTGCCCTTAAAATAATGATTTAAGCATAACTTTACCATCTATAAAAGAATTCTGATACTGTACATAACATCCTATATATGGAAATCCCGAGACTTACATAGCATCTGCTCTTCTATTGCTCTGTCTGGCTGTATGTTGGGTGTTCTCTATGCTTTTCTAGTAACTGTTGGATAATAACTAGGTCTTCTGTAATTTTGTAGTAGTTCATGACCAATCTCTGTGACTCCCTTAGCACAAACCTAAGGCAATGTTTCCGAAGACTCTGAAGATCTCAAACTGACCAGGCTCACAACTGTTTTTGAAGAAAGGAAATTCACACTGTGCATTTTAGAGTATGCAAGAAGACTATAAATAAATAAAAATATTCTCTGTGGAGAATTTGAACAGATTTTTCTTTCAGTATGTGTTTCATGCAGAAGAGAGAGGTTTCCAGTTATGGTTGCTGGGATCACCGTAGCCCATTAATGCTCACCAGCTGACTTCAGGTGATGGTCAATACCTTTATTAGGTTGGGACTCAATCCACAGTCTTAAGATTCCCAAGCCCCTTATCTAAAAATCATTGGGATTCTAATTAAATAAAATTTGTGGTTCACACTCGGAAAAAGAAAAATCATTCCTATTTTTCATTTTCCTATGTGTATCTTGGAGTTCCATTCATTCATTCAACAAATTTTTATTTTTCTGTTACAGGCACTGTTCTAGAACTAGGATTGCAGAAGTGTGCATGGCTGAAAAATTTTGCTTCTCATGGGCATCTTCCACCACTTGGTATCTACAGTATCTGAATACCTCTAAGAGCACAGAATTGTGCCTTCCAGCTGCGTATGCTTGTACAGTGGGCCCAGTTCACTTCCTCAAGAAATATATTTTGGTGCTGGGTCATTATGAAATAGAGACCATTCTCTATGAATATTCTGTTAAGCCATGATAATACCATCTCACTCATTTGGAATATAAGGAGTTCCCTATCTGGCGCTTGTAGGGATTAAATGTCATTTTTAATAGCATGTCAACTGCACAAGTAACCATTGTATTAAACAAACTAGACTCCATAGGAAAGTGATCTTAAAGTCACTTTTTTCCTCTAACTGTTCCTTCATATCCCCTCCGAAGGAGGGGTTGATTGTTTCCATGCCTCTATTTGAGTTCAGGCTAATCACATAGCTTTCCTGGCCTCTCAGGCACAGAACAGCCTCATTTTAGAAACTGAATGTCCAACTCTGTGTAATAAGCAGGACCTCAAATTGGTATCCAGTATAGAGTTCCTCCCTTGATCCTGCTGGTACTGTTTCAGGCTGCAATCCACTGGGGGTGGTGGGTACGTTGTGTGTCCAGTGTGGCAAGGCTGATGGTCAAGATACAGTCAACTTCTTTTTTTACTCTTTTCAGCTACTGTATTTTCCCATCTACAGTCAGATCTAGGGAGAGAAGGGGTCAGAGTAACAAAGGCACAATTTTAGATAATTGTTAAATTGTCAGTTGGCCTCCAGGCCCCTGGTCTATGACATTTTTTTTCTCATGGGACAATATTTTGAGAAGAAATTTTTAAATTAAGATATAATTAAGATACTGTAAGATTCACTCTTTATAGTGTAATATGAATTTTGACAAACCCATTCAATAATGTAACTATCACAATACCTAGAACAGTTCCATCACACCCATACATTGTCCCACATCCTTTTGTGAGCAGCACCTTCTCCAACCCCTAATTCTTGGCAACCTCTGATTTGTCTGTGTCTAGAGTTTTGTTTCAGAGACGGCCATGGCACCCCACTCCAGCACTCTTGCCTGGAAAATCCCATGGACGGAGGAGCCTGGTAGGCTGCAGTCCATGGCGTCGCTAAGAGTCGGACATGACTGAGCGACTTCACTTTCACTTCATTTTCATGCATTGGAGAAGGAAATGGCAACCCACTCCAGTGTTCTTGCCTGGAGAACCCCAGGGACGGAGGAGCCTGGTGGGCTGCCATCTATGAGGTCTCACAGAGTCGGACACGACTGAAGTGACTTAGCAGCAGCAGCAGCAGAATTTTGTTTCTCCCATTTTGTAAATAGAATCATATAATATGTAACCTTTGGGTCTGGCTTCTTTCTCTTAACGTCATGCATTTGGAATTCATCCATGTTGTTGTCGGTATCATTTGTTCATTCCTTTTAGTACTGCGTAGTATTCCATTTGTATGAATGTACAGTTTATCTGTTCTCTCATATAAGGAAATTTGGGTTGTTTGCAGCCTGGGGCAATTAAAGCCACTATAAACAGTAGGGTACAGATTTTTGTGTGAACATAGGTTATCATTTAACTTGGGTAAATAACTAGGTGTAGGATTGCTTAATCCTATGGCAAGAGTATGTTTATGAGGTAACTAGTTCCAAAGTGGCTGTACCATTTTGTATTCTCACTAGCATTGTAGAAATTTTCTAGTTGCTCTATATTTTGCTGACATCTGGTGTTGTTGATTTTTAAAAATTTTAACCATTCTTTTGTTGTTGCTACAGTTTTATTGAAATATAATTCATATGCCATGTAATTCACTCATTTTAAAGTATATAATTCCCTGGCTTGTAAACTATTCACACAGCTCTAAAGCCATCACTCCAGTCAAATTTAGAACATTTTAATCATCCCACAAAGAAACCTCATACCCATCAGCAGACATTCCTCATTCCCATATACGTATCCTCTCCAGCCACTGGACTCCACTATCCGGCTTTTTGTCTATTCTAGACATCACATATAAGTGAAATCACACAGTATGTGTAGTCTTTTGTGACCAAATGTGACTTCAGGTGTTTTCAAGGTTTATCCATGATAAAGCATTCATCATTACTTCTTTCCTTTTATTGCTGAATAATATCCTATCACACGGATACACTACTTTTTTTTTTTTTAATCTCTTCATCAGTTAACAGACATTAGGGTTGTTTCCACTTTTTGACTATTATAAATAATACTAGGCTTTGCGGTTTGGCTCAGATGGTAAAGCATCTGCCTGCAATGCGGGAGACCCGGGTTCAATCCTTGGGTTGGGAAGATCCCCTGGAGAAGGAAATGGCAACCCACTCTAGTACTTTTGCGTGGAAAATTCCATGGATGTAAGAGCCTGGCAGGCTACAGTCCATGGGGTTGCAAAGAGTCGGACACGACTGAGAGACTTCACTTTCACTTTCACTATGAATATTTGTGTACTGGTTTTTGTACTGACATTATGTTTTGTATTGTTTTTACACTAATAGTGGTATCTTGCTTTGGTTTTAATTTGCTTTTTTATGGGGCACTTTTGAAAGATCCCACTGGAGTCCTTCTACCTCATCGCACATGAGGCATCAAAGTCTCTCCTCCTGTAACCACTTAGGACTCAGCCTCTCAGCCCTGGGTCCTTGGCCATCCACCCTGTCCAGACCCTATATTGGTACCCCGTCTCTAGATAGTACTCTTCGGTGGAATCTCTTTTATTTAAAATCAATTATGTGGGTTACATAAGGAGAGCTTTTAAAATATACACATACAGGATAAAGAACGACTATCACAAAATACTTGAGTATTCCCTGCTCAGCCCAGGAAATAGAACATCATCAGAACCTTAAGAGCTCTCCAACTCCATAATGAACTCTTCCATAACTAGATGCTCTCCTTTCCCCAAGAACTAGATTCATTATTCTGAATTCTGTGTTAATCACTCTCTTGTTTTTCTATATAGTTTTAATATGTATATATAAATCATTATTGTTTAGTTTTACTTGGCTTTGCACTATATATAAATGAAATATTACAGAATATATACACTTATGACTTATCCATCTGTTCAACATTATGATTTTGTAGGGCCAGTGCTCACCCATAAAGAGCCTAAAGGCACCCCTTCCTTCAGGGATAGACTTCCCTGTGCGAGTGTTTTCAGCTTGGCATGTGGTGCGCATAATAGATTCTAGCACCTACTGAGCCTACTCCACAGCCTGCAAGCACAGCCTTGTGTGGCAGCCTCATGTTTTTGAGATTCACTTTTGATGATGTGATAATCCATTCATTTTTATGGTTGTAATGCTGTTTCACTGGTATGAATATACTTAAGTTGGTTTATTTCTTCTAGGAGGGTAGTATATGATTTTTCCCCCAGTTTTTGCCTTTAGGGACAATGTTGCTATGGGTAGTCTTGTTTTTGTTTTTTCTTCAGTTTAAAAAAAAAATTATTGATGAATAGTTGATTTACAATGTTGTATTAATTTCTACTGTACAGCAAAGTGATACACGTATGTCCATATACATATATATGTATGTATATATATGTATGTGTATATATGTATATACATATATATGCATATATGCATATTCTTTGTCATTATGGCTTATCACAGGATATTGAATATAGTTCCCTATGCTACACAGTAGGACCTTGTCATTTATCCATTCTATATCTAATAGTTTGTATCTGTCAACCCCAACCTCCCACTCCACACTCCCCTCAATCTCCTTCCCCTTGGCAACACAAATCTGTTCTCTGTGTCGGTGAGACTGTTTCTGTTTTATACATAAGTTCATCTGTGTCATATTTAAGGTTCCACATATAAGTGGTATTTTATGTATTTGTCTTTCTCTTTCTGACTTACTTCACTTTGCATGATTATCTCTAGGTCCATCCATGTTAGCAAATGGCATTTTTTCATTCTTTTTATGGGTGAGTAGTATTCTATTGTGTGTGTGTATATATAGATATATTTATATTTATATATAAACAAAATATGGTGTGTATATATATATAAAAATATATATACTCTGTTTATTGTATATCCTGTGTTTATATATAGACTTTGATATATTTTGCTTATCCATTCCTCTGTTGATGGATGTTTAGGTTGTTTCTGTGTCTTGGCTATTGTGAATAGGGCTGCTGTGAACATTGCGGAGCATGTATCTTTTTGAATCATAGTTTTCTCTGGATATAGCCCAAGAGTAAGATCGAAGGATCATATGGCAACTCTACTTTTAGTTTTTTGAGGAACCGCCATACTATTTTCCACAAGGAGCATTCTTTGCACTTGTTTCCTGGTGTTCATGTGCAAAATCTTTTCTAAGGCTTAATGCTTAGAGGTGAAATTGCTGGATCATAGAATACTTGTTGAACTTAACTGAGTAAAGCAGAGTGGGCAAACCAAGTTGCACTTGCACCAGCAGCGCTCATTGTCCATACCTCACCATCACTTGCCTACATTTTTCGCCAGTCTAGTGGGTATGAAATTGTATCTCCTTGTGGTTTTAATTTGTCCTTCCCTAATTACCAATGAGGTTGGTATCTTTTCACATTTTATGAACCATTTGTGTTCTCTCTTCTTTGAAATGCCTAAATCACACTCTTTGTCCAATTTTAAATTTAAATGTTGGCCTTTCTCATATAGTCTTTAGAAGCTTTCTATATATTCCAGTCACTAATTCCTTTTGATTGTATGTTTAATAAATATCTTCTCCTAATTTGGGGCTTGACTTTTCACTTAACTAATGGTCTTTTTTTGAAAACATGCATTTAATGTAGTTGGATTTAGCAACATATTTCTTTACAGTTTTTGGTTTTTTGTCTGTCTTCTTTAAGAAATTCTTCCCTATACCAAAGTCATAAAGATATTCTCATGTATATATTGACTTCTAAGTTTTATGGCTTTATACCTTTCACATTTAAGTCTTCAATCCACCTAGAATTGATTTTTGTATTTAGCTCTTCCTCAAGAGTGAAAGAGCTATTATTAGCCCTTTTCTCTTCCATATAAATTTAGAATTAATTCATCAAGTTCCACCAAAATGTCTTGTTGGGATTTTCATTGGAGTTTCATTGAATCTGTGAATCAATTTTAAGAATATTAACATATTTTCAATATTGAATATAATAACCTTAAACAAAGTTTATATCTCCATTTAACTAGGTCAGCTTTAATGTCTTTCAGTAAAGTTTCATAATGGACATGCACAGCTTTTGATAGATCTATTCCTATGTGCTTTATATTATAGTTATTTTAATGGCATCTTTTTAAAACTACATTTTCTAACTCATTGTTGCTGATGTATAGAAATGTAACTCCTCAGTAATGATTTTGCCTCCAGAAAACTTTCTAAAACTCAATTAATTTTGGTTCTTCAGTGTTTTCCAAATACAGAAATATACCATCTATGGATAATGAGAGCTTTGTTTATTCCTTTTATTCCTTCTCTCTTTTTTTTTTTATTGGAGGATAATTGCTTTACAATATTGTGTTGGCCTCTGCCATACATCAACATGAATCAGCGACGGGTCTCCACATGTCCCCTTCCTCCTGAATCTCCCTCCCATCTCCCACTCCATCCTATCCCTCTAGATTGTCACAGAACACTGGGTTGAGCTTCCTCTGTCACACAGCAAATTCCCACTTGCCATCTCTTTCACATATGGCAATGTACATGTTTTTGCGCTATTCTCTCAATTGCTCCCACTCTGTCCTTCCCCCACTGTGTCCCCAGTCTGTTCTCTCTGTTCATGTCTCCATTGTTGCCCTGCAGAAATAAGCTCATCAGTACCCATCTTTCTAGATTCCGTACACGCATGTTAATATATAATATTATCTTCCTCTTCCTGACTGTTTATTCCTTTTTGATCCTTATACTTTTGATCCTTTTGACCCTCATACCTTTCCCCCCTTCCCTTTGGTATACTACACTGCCAGAATATCTAGTACAATGAGGAAATGAAGGGTTGGTAGCAGGCATCTTGCCTTATTCCAGATGTCGGAGGGAATGTTTTCAGCAGACACCATGAAGTTTTATGTTTCTTTATTGAAACATAATTTTGGTTCTTCAGTGTTTTCCAAATACAGAAATATACCATCTATGGATAATGATAGCTTTGTTTATTGGGTTAAAGAAGTTTAAGATACACTTTATTGGGTTAAAGAAGTTTCCTTTTATTCCTAGTTTGCTAAGAGTTTCTATAATAAATGAATATTCAGTTTGTGTTATTATTCATAAAATACTAAAGTTTTCCATATCTTCTTGTGTCTATTTTTGCAAGTTGCATTTTTTTCAGGAATTTATACATATTTTGAAGTTTTCAAGTTATTATAAAGTTGTCCACGATATTTTCTTTTTTAAAAAATATGTTGCATCTATACTTATAGTCTCCATTTTTCCCCAGAGGAGTAATTTGTATCTTCTTTGTTTTTAATTGATTAATCTTAGCAGAAGTTTGTCAGTTTCATTAAGCTGTTCAGAAAAATATTTGTTTTGGTCAATACTCTCAATCATTTAACTGCTTTTTACATCATTAATTTCTGCTTCTGTGTTTATTACTTCCTTTCTTCTACTTTTTTAAGGTTTATCTGCTGTTTGTTTTTCTAACTTCTCAAATTCTGTGCTTTTGTTCTTTTCTAATGGAAGCATCTAAGGATATATATTTTCCCACAAGCATCCTCTCTCATCTATATACTATAAGCTTTGGCACACAATAATGTTATCATCCAATTCTAAATATATTGTATTTGTCTATTTTTCCTTGTAGTTTCACTTATGCTCTGTTATTGGATATAAACAAATTTCTAATTGCCATATTTTTCTGGTGATCTAAAACTTTTATTATTATGCAGTGACACACTTTTTTTTTTTCCTTTTCATCTATTTGTCTGATATTAATACAGATACACCGCACTCTTTAGTCTTTGCCTAATATATATTTTCTCTTCTTTGAACTATAATATTTCTGTGTCCTTATGTTTTAGATGTGTCTCATATAAACAGCTAGGTTTCAACACCTTTTCCATCTGAGCAGCTTTGTCTTTTAACTGAAAGATTTTATTGATTGTGATTAGTGAATATTTAGATTTAATTCTACCACCTTATTTTGTGCTATCCATTTGTTTCACCTTTTCTGTTCTTTTTTCTCTTTTTTTGTAAAAGATTTGGATTGAGGTTTGTTTTTTGTTTCTGTTATTTTTCAGTTTTAACTTATGAGAGTATAACTGCTCATAAATTATACTCCCTATGTCTACCCTAAAGATATTGGCATGCATGTCACTTCAAAAGTTAATAATTTTACCCTTCTCATGAATTACAAAAGAACCTTAGATACTTTTGCTCTGATCATCCTCTTCCTGATACATATACCATTGTTATCCAGTATTTTAGATCTCTTTTTTAACTTTATAATTTATACATTATTAATAGTTGTATTCAATCGATGTTTGCTTAGATACCCCTGCGTGTTTACCAGCCCCCTAGGCATGATTCCTTTTACATCCCAGACCTTCCATTTGTGGCATTTTCTTTCTCCTTGATCTGCATGTGTTTGAACTTTTCTTTATTGAAGCTTATTAATAACCCCTCTCTGAGAATAGACTCTCTAACTTTGGTTCCTGGACATCATTTGTGAGGCTGGTTTGAAAGCATAGTTATTTAAGCTATTTGCTGCCTTGAAGCTGAAAAAGGTAACTCTTAGATAAGGCAGACTTTGTTAAACAGGAAATGTTCCCGTCACATCAAGGGACCCTTCTTCTAGGCATGATGGGGATTCTGTTGTCTCACAGATAAAAGAAACTAGATACATGCATCAAATTTACCTGCAAGAATCTTAGAATCCTTTAATCTGACCAAATGACACAAAGCAATTTAACAAAGGGAATTTCACTTTATTTTTGGTTGAAGGTTAGAATTTCTTATAATACAAAGTTTGCTTTACTATTCCAATAAAACCACTTCAAAACTCCTTCTGATTCCCTCAGTGTCCATAGTGGACATATGTGTTTTTACCTGTCGGACATCTAATCTTGCTTCTTCTGATCATAACATTCCAATTTTGCTTTGAGAGAATATCCTTTCTTCATTCTTGCCCCAGGTAATTGGAGAAATAAGCCCACCCTCTGATTCCAGAGCTGGTCTTCTGAGTTAAGTGTGGCCAATCAGTGTACACTCCTGGCTACAGGGATGGCCTTTTGACCCGGGACAGGCTGACAGGTGAGGTGATGAAGCTCTAGTCAACAAGAACTCTACCAGCGAAGTAACATGTGAGAAGTCTAAGCAATCTTGGCCTTGGCACAACAGAGGGAACAGAGGCCCCATGTGAAAGCTTAGACTATGTTCATCCAAGCCCACCACCTTTCCAGAGAGGAAGGGATGCAGGGTTGTGAGCTGAGACCCAACACCCCAGAGCAGTAGGAGCCTGGAGGTTGACAGGGAAGAGGCCTTCCAGAGGAGATGCAAGCTCCTCCACACTGCTGCTGCTGTTTGGTCACTGAGTCGTGTCTGACTCTTGAGACGCTATGGACTGTAACCCGCCAGGGTTCTCTGTCCATGGGAGCTCCCAGGCAAGAATACTGGAGTGGGTTGCCATTTCCTCCTCCAGGAGATCTTCCAGACCCAGGGATGGAACCCGAGGAGAGGGCAAAAGGAAGAGGAACCAGCGGTTCTCTGCTCTGCCCCTCCCACTCAGATCGGTGAGCCTCCAGGTAGGCCACCAAAGTGGGAGAGGACAGCTTTGAAAGGCTGGATTGTCTTAATAATCAAGAATGACAAGGAAGTAACAGAATCTAAACTATTGCCAAGGACCCCCTACATAGTGAGAAAGTTTCAGTTTGTGGGGCTAGAGATTGGAAGATAAATAAAGCGGGTTCGTGTTTTACCCCAGAGTTAAGATTGTCAAAAATGTTCACTACTAATTTACAATAATGGCAGAATAAGTACCAAGAATCGTATTTTCTCCTGAGAGTAGGCGAGCTGCCCTGCCCTTTCCTGGAAGGAAAACAACAAAATATCTGGAGAGAAGGGACAAGAAAGAAGGGGGAGGGGTGGATGGGGGAAGAAAGGTTAGAGGGAGAGAAGAGATTTAAAAAGTAACATCTGTGGCTAAACTTAGTCCTGAGCCTTGGAGAAAATAAGGTGAAAGGAAGGAATGGGACGGGGTGAGGGTTACGGGTGCTCAGCTGGCTCCAATTACAACCTAATAGAGAACGAAACTGATTGGGCAGTCGTTTCAGGCTTAATAAAAGAACAGCCTTCTTGCGTTAATCTAGTCCCGGCAGTCAGAGAAGCTGAGTCCTCCCGGAAGGCAGACGTAGAAAGGTGCCTTGTGTTAATGTTATTTTTAGGTTGGAGGTGGCGATGGTGGTGGTGGAAAAAAAGAAAAGCAAAAGAACACTTCCTTTGTGCTGTTTAACAGAAAAGCTCTCCTTCTCGCCTCAAGCTCAGTAGACGCTACCTAGTGGGCAAATGGCAGACTCGCACTCAGCCGGCAACCGTGGCCAGCCCAGGTTTGATATTTCCTGTTTACCTTGCTTCACCTACGAAATCCAGAGGTGTAAATGGTGTGTTCGCCTCTCAAAAGCTGCCCCTTACTTGGGTAGAGGCAGCAGATGATTCAGGCTAGCAGAAAGTGGCCCAAGAGAGCCAGAGAGCCCTGAGAGCTGGGGTAGACACAGGGGCCTCGGTGGCTGCCAGACTCAAGACAGGACTTGGGAGCCAGAGAGGCTGAAGACTGGCCAGGGCTTACAGCTAGCTGTGGGCAGCAGGAAGCTGAGGGTCCGGAACCTGGGGTGCCTGCTGAGGCAGGTTGGAACTCATTGGTCCTCAAGACAGAGATCTGACATTTAGAAGGTCATTGTTATTCAAGGCAGTGGCACCAGCCAGCAGAAATACAGTGAAGAGATTCATTCTAGCCAGGGACCGTCAGTTCTCTGGCCCATTCTGTAGTTTATACCACTGCGTGTGCATCCTGGGCCTGGAGAGAACTTCTGGGGCCCGTAGGAGCATGGGCTTAAGGAACGTTTCAACCAGTGTGAATTGAGGTGTCTTTTTCCTGAGTTGTAGTTGACATACGACATATTAGTTTCAGGTGTACAACGTAATGATTCAAAATTTGGATTTATTGTGAAACAATCACTGCAATACGTTTAGTTAACTTGCATCATCATAGATAGTTTAAAAAAACTGATAAGGACTTTTAAGATCTACTCGCTTAGCAGCTTGCAAATAGCACAGTATTATTAACTATAGTTGCCATGTTGTACGTTATATCCTCATGACTTTTCTAGAACTGGAAGTTTGTACATGTGACCCCATTTACCCATTTTTCTCACTCCCCAACCCCCAACTCTAGCAACCACCAATCTGTCCTCTGCAGCTGTGAGGTTAGGAATTTTTGTTTTTGCTTTTTAGAGTCCACATATAAGTGAGATAATATGATGTTTGTCTTTCTCTAACTGACTTCACTTAGCATAGTGCCCTCATGTTGCATAATGTCCATCCATGTAGTTGCAGATGGTAAGATTTTCTTTTTTATTGCTAAATAATAGTCTATTATATATATATAGTATATGTGTGTGTGTGTGTATATATATATATATATATCACATTTTCTGTATCTACTCATCCATCAATGGACATGTAAGTTGCTTCCATGTCTTGGCTGTTGTAATGCTGCAATGAACATGGGAGTGTATTTATCTTTTTGAGTTAGTTTTATTTTCTTCAGGTAAATACTCAGAAGTGGAATTGCTGGATCATATGGTAGTTGTATTTTTAAATTTTTGAGGAACCTCCATACTGCCTTCCATAGTGGCGTGCAGCCACTATTTACATTTTATTTACATTCCCACCAGTAGTACGCAAGAGTTCCCTTTTTGTCATTTCCCCACCAATACTTGTTACTTTTATCTCTGATGAAAACCATTCTAACAGGTATGAGGCAATAGCTCATTGTGATCTTGATTTGCATTTCCCTAATGATGAGTGATGTTAAGGGTATTTTCATGTGTTAACTGATCATCTGTGTATCTTCTTTGGAAAAATGTCTATTCAGATTTTCTGCCCATTTTTTAATTGAATTGCTTGCTTTTCTGCACTTGAGTTGTATGCCTTCTTTATATTTTTTGGATATTAATTCCTTATCGGATATATTATTTGCAAATATTTTCTCCCACTCAGTAGGGTTCTTGTTCACTTTGTTGATGGTTCCCTTTATTGCACAGAAGCTTCTCGTTTGATATAGTCCCATTTACTTATTTTCCCAAATATTTTGTTGCCTTTGCTTTTGGTGTCAGATCCCCAAAATCCTCACCAAACCAGTGTCAAAGAGTTTGCCACCTATATTTTCATCCAGGAGTTTTATGGTTTCTGGTCTTATATTTGAGTATTGATTCCATTTTTTTTAAATTCCATTTTGAGTTAATTTTTGGGTATGGTCTAAGATAGTGGTCCAGTTTCATTTGAATTGAGTTTCTGGTGCTCACAATCAAAAGAATCCTAACTAATACATCTACTCAGTCTTATTGCAAAGGACTTCGGAGAGGGCCAGTGGTCAGAAATAAAGTGGCAGTAAGGCAGCAGTAAACATGATCTATATCTACCTGCCCACATCCCCTTCTCAGGGACAGTCCTGTCTAGACTATCTTGATGAAGATGTGGATCTAAGCATGTTGTTCCAACCCTGAGCTGTCCAGGACCAGGTGCTTGATCCTAGGACAGTCAAGATAGGTTAGGTTATGCTACCTTAAGGAATAACACCCACATTATTAGTGGCTTAAAAGAACATGGAACAGAGGGAGGAACATGGGCTTATTTCCTGATCACACTCCCTGTCCATAACATGTCATGTTATGTTGTCCTCAATCCAGGAGAGGTTGAAGGGGTAGTCACTTATTTTAGAGCATTGCTGGTCACTGCAAAACAAAAAATGAAACAAAAGCAAGAAAATGGCTGACATAATACAAGGGATTGAATTGTCAGATCAAACATAGAGGGATCATTGATCCTACATGATACTAAAATGTATTAATAATTCAAAAGATACAGGCGATTCTAAGATATAAGTGAACATGGAGGAATTTGGGACTATCACTACAGTTCTCCCTTTCTTTCTGGGTTAGAGGATATTCTTGTTTAGATTTAAAATCTAAATCTAGGTTTTAAGAAGGGCACCACTTGGGAAAAAGGAGCCTTTCAACTAAGAAATATCTCCAACTTATACTCCAGTCATGACATAGCTGATAGACAGTTTTCCACTGGGCCATGCCCCATGAATGCATATATTCCAGATTTGTTGATGATAAGCAACCAAACAGACCAAGTACCTCTTGTTAATAACATTCTATACATGAAGACTCTCCATTATCTGCCATTAGGAGGTGTGTATAGCACACTAATAAGGAATAATTTCTTTGAATTGCCCCCTGCTACATGTTGGTATCCCCAGAAGGAGAATAGATTCAAGCCAGCTGGTAATCTTTTCCTTTGTGGTGATAAATCATGCTTTGATTTTTAAAAAGTTTCCATCTGCGTATTAAGCATATCAGTTGTATTTGCATTTCAGTGGCCAAAGCAGGTCACGTGGCCGGAATCAAGGGGGTGGAAAGTATAATCCTTCCTTGGGGAAGGAAACCAGATATTGCTAAACAGTGATACAGTCTACCCACAGGCAGCCAGTGCAGATCAGGAAGGGGGACCCTGATGTACAGCTTTCCCCTGTGGCTCAGACAGTAAAGAATCTGTCTGTAATGCGGGAGGCCTGGGTTTAATCCCTGGGTTGGGAAGATGCCCTGGAAGAGGGCATGGCAACCCACTCCAGTATTCTTGCCTGGAGAATCCGTATGGACAGAGGAGCCTGGCAGGCGACAGTCCATGGGATCACAAAGAGTCAGACACAACTGAGTGACTAAGCACACACAAGGTATCGCTAACTGCTGTAACAGATAACTCTCAATTTCAGTTACTTAACACAAAGAATACTTATTCCTCTTTCTGAAAAAAAAATTTTATGACGTGTGGCTGACTTACAGTGCTGTGTTAATTATTTCTCTTTCATATTACAATTCTACATGATGTGTAGTAGGCAGCTTTCTACATGGTAACTCAGAATCCCAGGCTCCTTCCATATAATTACCCTCTCTGGTAGCCTCAGAGTTCTCTTCTAACTGGTTCACAGGAAAAAGGAGTGGGGTTGCTGGATCATAATAGTGATATTGAGCATCTTTTCTTGTGCCTATTAGCCATTTGTATTTCTTCTTCGGAGAAATGTCTATTTAGGTCTTCTGCCCATTTTTCAGTTTGGTTATTTGTTTTTCTGTTGTTGAGTTGTGTATGCTGTTTGTATATTTTGGAAATTAAACCCTTGTACACATCGTCTGCAAGGCTGACCATTTTATAGGCTGACCTTTCGTTTTGGGGGTTTTCATTTTGTTTTAAGGTTTCCCTTGCTGTGCAAAGCCTTGTAAGTTTGTTAGGTGCCATTTGTATATTTATGTTTTTACTTATTTTGCCTTGGGAGACTGAACAAGTCCTAATATTCTTTTTTTTTTTTAAAGTATACTTGATTCATAACATTTGCCAATCTCTGTTGTATAGCAGAGTGACTCAGTTATAGACATATAGACATTCTTTTTTAATATTCTTTACCACTGTGGTTTATCACAGGATATTTAAGTAACTATCCTATTGTATAGCACAGGAGAGTGTATTAAGTATCCTGTCTGAAACCATAATGGAAAAGAATATTAAAAAAAGAATATATGTATATAACTGAGTCACTTTGCTATATAGCAGAGATTGGCACAACACTGTAAATCTATTATACCTCAAAAAAAAAGGATATTATGATTTGTTCAGCCTCCCAAGGCAATTACTGTAGGACCTCACTGTTTATCCATCTTATATGTAATAGTTTGCATCTGCTAATCCCAAACTCCCAGACTCTCCCTTGCCCACCCCTTCATTTTGTAGTTGGCTCATTTGTGCAATGTTTTAGGTTCCACATATAAGTGATATCATGTAGTATTTGTGTTTTTCTAACTTATTTCATCAGTATGATAATCTCTAGTTGCATCCATGTTGCTGCAAATGACATTTTGTTCTTTATGGCTGAGTAGTATTCTGTTGTATATATGTACCTCATCTTTATTATCCATTCATCTGTTGATGGACATTTAGGTTGTTTTTATGTTTTGGCTTTGTGAGTAGCGCTGCTATGAACATTCAATTCAGTCCAGTTGCTCAGTCATGTCCGACTCCTTGCGACCCCATGGACTGCAGCACGCCAGGCCTCCCTGTCCATCACCAACTCCCAGAGTTCACTCAAACTCATGTCCATTGAGTCGGTGATGCCACCAACCATCTCATCCTCTGTCGTCCCCTTCTCCTCCCACCTTCAATCTTTCCCAGCATCAGAGTCTTTTCAAATGAGTCAGTTCTTCACATCAGGTGGCCAAAGTATTGGAGTTTCAGCTTCAACATCAGTCCTTCCAGTGAATACTCAGGACTGATCTCCTTTAGCATGGACTGGTTGGATCTCCTTGCAGTCCAGGGGACTCTCAAGAGTCTTCTCCAACACCACAGTTCAAAAGCATCAATTCTTCGATGCTCAGCTTTCTTTATGGTCCAACTCTCACACCCATACATAACTACTGGAAAAACCATAGCTTTGACGAGATGGACCTTTGTTGGCAAAGTAATGTCTCTGCTTTTTAATATGCTGTCTAGGTTGGTCATTGCTTTTCTTCCAAGAAGCAAGCGTCTTTTAATTTCATGGCTGCAGTCACCATCTGCAGTCATTTTGGAGCCCCCAAAAATAAAGTCTGCCACTGTTTCCACTGTTTCCCTATTTCCCATGAAGTGATTGGACCAGATGCCGTGATCTTAGTTTTCTGAATGTTAAGTTTTAAGCCAACTTTTTTACTCTCCTCTTTCACTTTCATCAAGAGGCTTTTTAGTTCCTCACTTTCTACCATAAGGGTGGTGTCATCTGCATATCTGAGGTTATTGATATTTCTCCCGGCAATCTTGATTCCAGCTTGTGCTTCATCCAGCCTGGTGTTTCTCATGATGTACTCTACATATAAGTTCAATAAGCAGGGTGACAGTATACAGCCTTGATGTACTCCTTTTCCTATTTGAAACCAGTCTGTTGTTGCATGTCTGGTTCCTGCATACAGATTTCTCAAGAGGCAGGTCAGGTGGTCTGGTATTCCCATCTCTTTCAGAATTTTCCACAGTTTGTGGTGATCCACACAGTCAAAGGCTTTGGCATAGTCAAGAAAGCAGAAACAGATGTTTTCTCTGGAACTCTCATAGGGGTGCTTCTATCTTTTATAACAGTTTGTCCAGCTGTATTCCCGGTAGTGGGATTGCTGGACCATATGGTCTTTCTGTTTTTAGTTTTCTGAGGAACCTTCACACTGTTGTCCATAGTGGCTGCCCAAATTTATATTCCCACCAACAGTGTAGGCGAGATCCCTTTTCTCCACACCCTCTCCAGCATTTATTATTTATAGATGTTAATGGTGGCCATTCTGACCGGTGTGAGGCGGTACCTCACTGTAGTTTTGATCTGCGTTTCTCTAATAATAGTGATGTTGAGCATCTTTCCATGTGCCTACTGGCCATCTGTGTGTCTACTTTGGAAAAATGTCTCTTAAGACCTTCTGCCTGTTTTCTGATTGGGTTGTTTTTGTTGATGTTGTTGTTGTTGTCCTAATATTCTAAATGGACATCTGTTGATGTCTTCGATAACCCCCTGCCCTGGAAAATGATACTGGATCAATGTCTCTTGTTTCATTCATGGACTTTCAGCATGAGGTTTGAGAAGGTGGGAAACAACAAATAGTTGTAGTTTTGAAGTTTTCATTTTTACTTTGCTCCCTGCTAGTACCTTGAAACAGATGGATCCATTCAAATGAAAATGAAGTTTAAAAGTGATTTTTATTAAAATTAACATTCAGTTTAAGCTCTCCTTTATTCATTCCACAAATAATTATGGGAATTCCCTGTAAATAGGTTGTATATGTGACATAATTCATAGTCGTTTGTGCTCTACCAGTTACACTGAAATTATAACAGAAGTTACTGCAGAACCTCAGTAATCATTATGATGTAATTTGCAGTTTTCAGATTTGGGAGCCTTTTGGAAGCTGAAAGTAACTAGCCAATTGTTTTTGAAGAGTACAGTAATGACTGTTATTACTGAGAAGTTGAATGAAGCTCCTTTTATGCCCTAAAGATTACTTGATAATTATACTTGATGGTGTCATTAAAAAAAAAAGTAACCAGCACATAAATAGATAGCAAACTATAATAACCGTCCAATAATGTGGGCCAATATCGTTGGCTGTGAAAATTAACACGCTCTTGCATTGCTCTTTATTTCTCTAATGGGAACACCTGCCTATACAAGCACACTTAATTAGATGCATTGCCTTGACTCTTGAATGGCATTAGACAATCAGTGAAATTAAAGGGAAGATTTCTGAGATTTTGTTTATCGTGTGAAAGCACAATAGGCCACCAAGACTCAATTAATGTGTCAGCTTCCCTTACCTCACCCGAAACAAACCTGGCTCTATCCTCCCTTCACAGCTCCTTGAATATGGAGCCCACACCTACCACCATTTCCTTTCAGTCATCTGACCTGGACTGGAATGTATTACTACGGCCCACATCTCAGAAAATCCTGACTTTCTATAGATGAAGCCCATTAAAAGATTTTTAGCTTGTAAGTACCCAAAGCCAGTATTTTTCCTCTGTTTTTTCTCCTTTAAAACTAAGCTGTAGTAGATTTTCCTCATTTTTTATTTGGGATATAATATGTTTTTATTGTATATATTTTTTCCATTTTTTGATTGACATGTAGCTGATTTGCAGTATTTCATATGTACAACAAAAAGACTCAGTTATACACATATATATTTATTCTTTTTTAGACTATTTCCCATGATAGGTTATTATAAGATATTGAATATAGTTCCCTATGCTATACAGTAGGACCTTGTTGTTTATTTTGTTCCCAGACATTTTTTATGCAGGAAAACATTTTTCTCATCCAAAACTGGCTCTGGGTTGAAGTGTTAGGGATTCAAAGCTTGCTTTCAGTCCCATTCACTTTCTTTCCTGCCTTCCCACTCCTCTCACCTTAATACATTCAGGGCACATCTGAGCAAAGCTTGCTTTTATGATCGTCTCTGGTGCCAGGCCCTGTGCTATCTTTACTAGTGATAATTGTCCTGTAAAATTTACTTCTAGGGAGTGAATAAAAGATTCTCTCCCAATCTTCAAATACCTCAATCAGGGTGAAGTCACATAGCTTCTGAAATCTGATGTCAAGTTACTTTTTTGCAACTCTGGTATAGCCAGTGAAACTGCCCACCATCCTCACTTCCCTGCTGGAAGAATGGAAGTTCCTGCCTGAAAACACCCCAGTGACAGCATTCAGGTTGAGTCTTTGGTGCCCTCATTTTCCACAGCAGCTATTCCAAAATAAAAGCTCCTGCCTTTCACTGATAGGTTGCCCTGGGAACCACTTTAGTACATCTATTACAATTTTTGTTCATGTGCTGTGTGGCTACTGGTATTGGCTCCCATTTCTAGTTTTAATAAGACTTATACTAGCTAGCTCACTGAAACAGCCCTCTTACATTTTTTATTCAACTGATTAACTCCAACTGTTTTATGACTAAACCATTTTATTTAACATTCTCCAAAAGTACCCAATAAAATGCCTCATGAGTCCTTTTGGGGGGCCTTTTTAATGAGCAAGAGCTATTATACCTTTCAAATTTCTTGTGATCAAACTCATCTACTTTTAGAAGGCTCCAGTTGAAGGAAACACTGTCTGTAGAAAATCTCCTGCCTGTGTGGGATGACATGACAGAAAGGCTGAGGCTTCACACTACTAGGGTGCCACCCAGCTCTCCTTCTCTCAGGAAACTCTTTCACCCCCTTTCACAGAGCTGAGTACTGGCAGCCGTGTTTATACTACAAGTTCCCCACTATCTGTCACAGCTGCCTGGGCCTGAGGGGAGCATCTAACCAAAGTCAGACCAATCCAGATCTCTGTCCCAGGAATTTGGAACTCAGCCTGAGCACTTAGTTGGTCTGTGTATGTTTTGCAATCTCAAGAGCAGGGGCTGGGGTGGGAAGTGCATGCTACCTGCCACCTTGTAGACAACGGAAGCAGGAAAGCCAATCTGAAGAGAAAGGGGAATGAAGTGAACAGGGCGTTCCAACCCTTGAGCTCATCTCTGGCTGATGCTCTGCTTCACTTCCCTAGGGTTCCATGAACTCCCCCTGCAGCCTTATAACAAAGCCCTAAGTTCTGCTTCAACTGGCCTCTTATCATAGTGTAGGTGGTACTTTTAAAAATGCCTCCACAACTTCTTTGCTATTCCTCCCTTCTCATGGTGAAGGATAAATTTCCTCCCCTGAAATGTGGGCTGCAAAATAGTGACTCACTTCTAACAGAGAGAATGGGGTGGAATGGAGAGTGTAAGACTTCCGAAACCAAGTCACACAAGGCCTTGCCACACACTTTGCTGTCTTGCGTCTCGATCACTCTGGAGGATCCAGGAGCCAAGTCTTGAGGACACTCAAGCAGCTCATGGAGGGGCTCAAATTGAGAGGCACTGAGGCCTCCCACTCTCAACTAGCTCTTCTCACCTGCCATCTAAGTGAGCCACTTTGGAAGTGGATCTTCTAGCCCCAGTCAATTCTTGGCCAATGCTTCAAATAAAAACTCATGAGATTCCCTAGCCAGAACTGTCCAGCTAAGCTTCTTCCAAATCTTTGACCCACAGAAACCATAAGGATGTGAGTGTTTATTGTTTTAAGCCAGTAAGGTTGGGGTAAATTGTATGCAGCAGCCTTCAAGGCCCCACACTATTTGGGATCCCTCTCAAACCTCTTTTCTGGCCCCTGCTGACCTTGCTTTCTATGCTCTAACCACATATCCTCCTTACAACCTTCACCCTAGTATTTCCATTGCCTGAAGTCCTCTTCGCACAAAAACACTTTCTCATCTTTTAGGTCTTAGCTTAAATGACAATGCCTCCAAGAAACCTTACTGAGACCTTATCCAAATTATCCTTCTATCCCATTCCCTCACAATATTCTGTTCTCTGTGTTCATAGATGTTTACTATAACTTATGTATTTATTTGATTTGGAGTTTTCTTGTTGATATTTGTCTTTCCACTGTAAGAGGGCCAAGCACACAGTAGACTCTCAGCAGTATTTGTGAAATAAATACTGTAAGTGAAATGGGTTCCATTAGCTATGACTAGAGAAGGAAATGCCAACCCACTCCAGTATTCTTGCCCGGAGAATTCCATGGACAGAGGACCCTGGTGACCCATGGGGTCGCAAGAGTCAGACATGACTTAGCAACTAAACCACCACAAGGAGGCCTTACTAGTGGCCCAACAGATAAACCCTGGGCCAGGGGACCCAGATTCTGTTTCCTTGTTTTCAAAAAGCCAAATGCCCTATCCAGGCTGTTTTTTAAATTTTCTCTCTCCCAAGATATCTTTAGGATAGGTAGATATCACCTAAGAGGGCCCACAAGCCCAAGGAGTTACTTGTCAGAGGCCAAACAGATAAAAAGCCTTGGACAGACTGGCAAGATTCTTTCTGAGAATCAAAAGCACCAGCCCTGACAGGATGCTCTGGCAGCTCCCTCTTTCCGCCATAGACTCAGCAAATCTGGCTTTCCAGCCATTTTCAGAGCAACAGGTCTGACGCTCATCCCAGTGTCAGAATGATCTCGATTTCTGCACCTGGCATGAGGCTCCCTAGCTCTTCCCTCTCCTGCTTTGCTCCCTGAGGCCACCGGAGGGCGCTCTTCCCTCATCCCTCTCATTCCAGCCCCTCCCGGCCAGGTCACGCAGAGCCTCCCCAGGGGCCTCACTCTCCTGTGTTCTCAGACTCAGTAGTGCCAATAGCACTGGCCCACAGACTCCCATCTCAAGTCTCTTATTTACCTAATAGGATATTTACAGCTTCAGTAAGTATCTTTAGGGTCACCCACAGGTAAGGTGGCTTTTCGTCACAAGTAGTTGGTGGCTCAGATGGTAAAGAATCTGCCTGGTTCCATCCCTGGGTTGGGAAGATCCCCTGGAGAAGGAAATGGCAACCCACTCCAGTATTCTCACCTGGAGAATCCCATGGACAGAGGAGCCTGGCAGGCTACAGTTCATGGGGTCCCAAGAGTCGAACATGGCTGAGTGACTAGCACTTTCACTTTCAGCCAGGACATACAGCAGGGCCTAAGCCCGAGGAGGACACGGATGACCTCAAAAAGCATGGCCGCTTCACGGGCAGACCCCATGGAGTATGCGGATGAATAGATAGCCACAGCTACCCCTCATCCTCTGTCTTTCTCTGCCCCTCACTTTCCCAAGACCACTGGTCTCATGCTCCCTCTGTCTCTCTTTTTCATTCTCAGCCAACTTCCTCTGTTTCCCTAAGTTCTACAAGGCTCAGTCTGTACCTCATTTCTACAGGAGCAAATACCACAGCACCCACAGCTCACTGACATTTCAGCTCTAGTTTTCCAGACAGTTTGTGTGAGAATTCAGATCATATTTTCAAGCCAAGTTATGCCAATCAGGGAGCAGTGGATCATCTCCACACGGAGGCATCTGGGGCCATCAGGGGCTGGGGGCAGGGTCCTCCGCAGGCTGTGGGCAAGTGTTCTTCCAGAAGGGTGAGGGGTGGGCAGGCCTCCTTTAATGTCATTTCTCCACCAAGACCTGCCTCTCAAGAGGGAAAGTGTGATTTGAGGGTCACCCAACAGCCTAAATATCTACCCCATCAATCTTTGGAATTCAGGGAATTTTCTCCAGAAAAAAAATCCTGATACTGGAGGATGTGTTACACAAGCACAGTTTAGTGTCTAGCAAAATGGGACTTTGGAGGCCAGGGATATCTAACCTCACTCATCTCGTCAGCTTGACAGCACTGTATTATGAAGAACTGTGCCCTCATCATTCTGTGAGGTTTAGTTGTGAGGATGTGCTGGCTATCTACCTGGATGTGTTGAGTCACTCAGCATCATTTCTTTGGGGAAACCTACCCTTTTCTAGTCAGTGCAGGACTGGGGTGTCCCTTCTGGTGACCTGTCCCTTCATCCTCAGAGGTGAATATACAGTTGTGACTGAATCTATTCTAGCCTGTCCTCAGTGATTGGTGCAGAGGTGGATAAGCGACCCCCGCAGGACCACTCAGAGTCCTTTCTCTGATAGATATGTCCTGTTAAACTAACAAACCCTGAGGCTGCCAGATGCCCTCTTCCCCATGGCATGAGAAAGACTGCAGGGCTGAAGACAAGGGTGGTCCTGTAGAACAGGGGTCCCCAATATCTGGGATCTAATGTCTGATAATCTAAGGTGGAGCTGATGCAATAATAATAATAAAGTGTGCAATGAATGTAATGCACTTGAACCATTCCAAAACCACCCCCCTCCCCATCCATGGAAAAATTGTCTTCCAAGAAACTGATCCCTGGTGCCAAAAAGGTTGGGAACAGCTGCTGTAGAGCACAGAGATGGAAGAAGAAGGAGACAAGGAGGCAGAACCTTAATAATACAGTTTGACCTACTGGATCTAACTATGCCCAAAGAAGCCTTTTTTCCTTTTTTCCCCTCAAACTACCATACCCCCACCCCATTATCCACAGTTTCTCTGTCTGCAGTTTCAGTTACCCATGTTCAACCTCAGTCTGAAAATATTAAATGGAAAAGTCAAGAAATAAACAATTCATAAGGTTTAAGTTGTGTGCCTTTCTGAGTAGTATGATGAAGTCATGCTGTCTTGCTCCATCTGCCTGGGGTGGGAATTCTCCCTTTCTCCAGCGTATCCTGCTCAGTAGCCACTTAGCCATCTCTGTTTTCACTGTGTCTATGTTCAAGTCACTCTTATTTTACTTATAAGTTCCCAAGCACAAGGGTAGTAATACTAGCAGTTTGGATCTGCCAAAGAAAAGCCTGCAAAGTGCTTCAAGTGAAAAGGTGAAAATTATCCACTTCATAAGGAAAGAAGAAAAATTATTATATGCTAAGGCTGCTAAGATCTAGGTAAAAACCAACCTTTTCTCCATGAAATCATGACAAGGGAGAAAAAATGTAGGCAGTTTTGCTGTTATACCTCAGATTGCAAAAGTTATGGCCATCATGCATGATAAATGTTGTTAAAATGGGAAAGGCATTAAATTAGTACAGTAAGATATTTAGAGAGAGACCATATTTGCATAGCTTTTATTACAGTATATCATTGTAATTGCTCTATTTTTATTTAGTTATTAATCTCTCTACCTAATTTATAAATTAAACTTTATCACTGGTGTGTGTACATAGGGAAATACATAGTATTGTATATAGGATTGGGTACTATCTGTGGTTTCAGGCATGCACTGGGGTTCTTGGAATGTGTTAATATCCCTCAGAGATGAGAGACTACTGTAGTTTGAGCTGAATTTCCTGTCACATGCAACTTACAGAATTCAAACTAATAATCGCATTCATTTTACAGAGGAGACTGGGAGCCAAGAGAGTAAATGATTTGCCTACGATCACTTATCTAGTTAGTTATATGGCCAGTCAGAAAGTAGGTTCTAAAAGAATGTGATATGAGCCATCTCTCCTTGCTGGGTCAGAGAAAAAGACCCTGTTTAAAGCTATTTGGCTTCAGTCATTAGCTCTCTCATTTCATATCATTAGAAAATTTGATAAGCATCCTATAAATGTCTAAAAGTGAAGTTGCTCAGTCGTGTCCGACTCTTTGCGACCCCATGGACTGTACCCTACCAGGCTCCTCCATCCATGGGATTTTCCAGACAAGAATACTGGAGTGGGTTGCCATTTCCTTCTTCAGGGGATCTTCCTGACCCAGGGATCAAACCCAGGTCTCCTGCATTGTAGGCAGACGCTTTACCATCTGAGCCAAGTCTAAGCCACTGTTAGTATTCTTAAATAAAACAAGATCCTAACCACAGAAAACTCCCCCCATAATGACAATGACCCATTGGCCAATCTTCTTTTGAGACAGTTATTTAATTGCTTACTAACCCACAAAGTATACTATTTCGCAGTCTGCACCCTTGCTGCTTAAGAAGTAGAGTCAGGACTTGGACACCACAGTGGAGCCCGTGAAAATGCAGATTCTCAGGCCACTCCAGACCTTCAGAATCTGTGTTTTAGCAAGATCCTCAGGGAGTTCACTGCACAACAAAGCTTGAGAAACATGGATCTTCCATACCTGAGGATCCTTACCTTAACACACACACACACACTTTTGCCATATGCCTTTTAAAATTTAATGAACTTATACACACACACCCTTTGTCTGAAAATCAGGCAGCCCTTTTGCAATAAGGAATTAGTTTGGTGCATCATTTTCTTGCTGAACCTGTGTAAGCACATATTGGAGCCTTCCAATAAACCATAATTTTAATAGAAAGAAATATTGTTGAGGCTTAATGCCAAGATGCCAGGACTACAGATTAGAGCATCTTCTTTTTTTGACTTTTTGAAAAATGGAATCATATTTGCTCATCTCAGACCTTTCCAAAACCATCCCTAATATTCCTCCAAAACATTCTTCACAGTTCCTTAAAGATGGTCAGAGGGGTTCAGTGATTTCATTTGTGTTTTCAATACTCGTGCACTCCTCCAGGTCAGGTCATTCAGGCTCATTTAGAGTGTCTAGGTCAGTGGATTTCAACCGTGGCTGCACATAAGAGTCACCCAAGATAGCTTTAAAACTACCCATGCTTGAGCCCCTCCACAGGCCAATTGAATCAGCTCAGCAGGGCATTTCTTTTTTAAGCACCCCCAGGTAATTCTAATGTGTCACCAAGGTTAAAAGCAATTGAATATAGTGGGTTGTTTTTTTAAAAAAATCTAACACCCAGGGCCTGCAGAATCAGAATCTCTGTGGCTGAAGTTCAAGCATCAGTAGTTTTAAGCCCCCCAGATAACAGTCAGGTAGAGCCAGGATAGAGAACCACTGATGAGAAACTGTTCTCAATTTAAGCCAGATATTATGCATATTCTTCTGTATATGCAGCCTAATCTAATCCAAACTAATGCAAGTAGGGTTCACCATGTGGATAAATTCCCCAGGCATCCTTGAGCCCTCTTAGCCCAAGGTCCCTTGGCTAGCAAGGAAAAATGATCAATTCAAGGAAAAAGCACAGAAGACCAGTTCAGGAAAAATATATAGCTGTCAGATCAACTCAGTAGATTTTATTGTTATTGAGCTGAAATATTCCTCTAGCCAGTGCAAAGATGTTAAGATGGCCCTTTGCCTGACCAGAAGAAGATGATTTTAAATCTGACTGGATTCTGGTCCAAGTCCCTGGAAGAAGCTTAAGGGAGGCTGGGAGTAATAGAAAGAGGCTGGGTGGAGGGACAAGGGGAGGCTGCACCACCTAAGAGCTCTGCCACATGTAGGCTAATTACCCCCTATATAGATATAAAGATGTGAAGATGTAGGGATCAATTCAAAGTGTCACCCCGATCCCAAAGTTGAATTAGTGAGGCCTCTCCATGTCACCTCGAGAACTAACCTCCTGGCAAGGGCAACACACCTCATTGAGAATCTCTAATTACTTTTTTTCTTTTATTGATCTTGGCTGATCTATTCATTGGTTCCAACCTGCATTGAATGGAGACTGGTCCATTTAGTCTCCTCGTGGCTGAGGAGCTTGCTTAATTATTCTTGCTGTCTAGTTCATCACCTTTGAGCATTCTCTATGAAAGATGTCACTGACACCTCAGAGAAAGGAGTCCTTTATAGTACAGCATTTTTCTGGAGAGAATTTCATCTGCCGCATGGTGAAATACAGCTTGTCAGGCAGACTGGTGGAGCATTTTTTCATGCTCTGAGAGTTTTCTTTCAGCTGTTCGGTAGGCTGTGGTCTGGGTCATTTTCAAGATCTACTGAGCGCCAGTGAATGGCTGTGCCCACAGACCCGGCTGCATAAGCCACACAGCCCTCCTGTGGCCGTGGGCCCCCTTCAGAGGTCCTGTGTCGCTTTAAAAAGAGCAGTAAGCTGCCGCCCCGGGTTCAAATTCTGACTGACTCTGCCCCTGTGATATTGTGATGTATAGTAAGAAATATTTATGTTGGTCTCTGCCCCTGGTTCCTGACACAGTACTCCTGAAACCGTTATAATTTCCTGGGTAATAGGAGTGTCTTTTGTTCCAGTGAGTCAGCTCTGGATAGGCTCCTGGATGAATGCTGGTTATTAGACAGACCAAGCCATGATTAGAAGCCTGGAATTATCAGCCCCCACTCCCATTCTCTTGAGAAGCAAAAAGGGATGCCTATGTGATGATACTACCGAGTTCATAGAGTTTCCAGGTTGGTGAACATATCTGCATAAAGAGTTGATGCACTGCAGCTCCATGGGGATACAGACTCCTGTGTGTGGGAACCCCCCAGTCCCCACACTTATGTATCTCTTTATCCGGCTATTCTACTGTATCCTTTATCATCTCCTTTAAGAAAATGGTAAACATGTTTCCCTGAGTTCTATGAGGGCCTCTAGCAAATTAACCAAAGCTGAGGAGAGGGTTATGGGAACCACTTATTTGTAGGCAAACTGGACAGAAGTTGTGAATAACCGGGGACCTACTACTTGCAGTTGATAGGTGGGGTGGCAGCAGGCTCGCAGGACCACACCCTTAAAAACCGGTGGGAACTGATGCTGTTTCCAGCGGATAGTTTCAGAATTTGGTTAAGTTGCTGGACTCCTGGCTCACATTGCAGAGAATTGCTTGGTGTGGGGGAAAACTTCCGCAAATTTGGGGACCAGAAGTGAAGTGTTCTGTGTAAGAGTAAGAAAAAAAAGAAAGAAAGTGAAATCGCTCAGTCGTGTCCAACTCTTTGCAACCCCATGGACTGTAGCCTGCCAGGCTCGTCCGTCCATGGGATTTTTCCAGGCAAGAGTACTGGAGTGGGTTATCATTTCCTTCTCCAGGGGATATTCCTGACCCAGGGATTGAACCTGGGTCTACCTGCATTATAGCCAGACGCTTTACCACCTGAGCCACCAGGGAAAATTGGCAGGAGAGTAAAGAAAGACACAAGAGTAGGGGAGAACTGGGTTTTACCTGAGACAGAAAATTGGGTAGGTTTTTCCTTTTCAGCCCCTCACTCTGACTTGCCCCTCACTTTCGAGCAAGTCAGTTAACATCGCAGGGCCTTAGTCCACTTACTTGTAAAATAAGAAAAGAAAATTTAAGAAAGCTTTCAGCTTTAAAATACTGTTATTTACAGGGCAGCAGTGGAGAAACAGACATAGAGAATAGACTATGGACATGGGGAGAGGGGAGGAGAGGGTGAGATGCATGGAAAGAGTAACACGGAAATGTATATTACCATATGTAAAATAGATAGCCAACGGGAATTTTCTGTATGGCTCAGGAAATTCAAACAGGGGCTCTGTATCAACCTAGAGGGGCTTGGGTGGGGAGGGAGATGGGAGCAAGCTTTAAAAGGGAGGGGATATATGTATACTCATGGCTGATTTATGTCAAGGTTTGACAGAAAACAGCAAAATTCTGTAAAGCAATTATCCTTCAATAAAAAATTAATTTAAAAAACTAATTTTATAGTATTTTATAGTAGATTTTATTTTATTTATGTTCATTTATTTTATAAATGAAAACATCTATTTTTTTCACTGCACATGACCAATTATTTTTTCTTACTTAAATAGCACTCTTTCTTAATTAAATAGTATTTAAATACTAATTAATGTATATATTTTGCCAGAAAGAACACATACACATTAGCAGAAAGATTAAACTGTAAATCTTCCATATTCTCACCACTCTTAATATTTTGTATATATGCTAATAGACTTTTATCTAAGCATAAATATGTTAGAAATATTTTTGCAAAATCTGATCTGTGGTCTAGATCAGATAGATCACATCTGATCAGTGGTCTACTTTTTCACTGAAGACAATATTTAAAACATCTTTACTTCTCAAATATATACACATATATATTTATATGGTAATGATCACATAGTATTCTAAAAAAGTAGCAAATTTTAACCAAATTCCCATTTTTTGCTACTGTAAATATTGTTGTGTTGAACATCCATGGATATACACTTTGTCTCATTTCTTTTTCCTTAGGAAATTTCCTAGGAGTGAAACCCCTGAGTTTAAGAGTAAACTTCTTTTTAGGGATTTTTATACATAAAATATAGTATACATTTTATACATAAAATTATCCTCTAGTAAATTGTATAAATTTACATACCTCAAACAGTAAGAATTCACTTTCCCTCATTCTGTTTACTTTTTGTCTTTCATGCTGTGCTGTGCTGTGCTTAAGTTGCTTTACTCGTTCCAACTCTTTGCAATCCTATGGACTATAGCCCACCTGGCTCCTCTGTACATGGGATTCTCCAGGAAAGAATACTGGAGTGGGTTGCCATTCCCTTCTCCAGGGGATCTTCCCCACCCAGGGTTCGAACCCACACCACTTATGTCTCCTGTGTAGGCAGGCGGGTTCTTTACCGCTAACGCCACCTGGGAAGCCCTTGTCTTTCATAGGTACATCCTATTACTGGTAATTTAGCATTCTTTGATAAACAATAGGATCTGTTCTCTTTGTGTATTTTTCTTGGACATTTGTGTGTTTTCCCTAGAAACCTGTCTGTGTCCTTTGTCCATTTTCCCCTTGAGACTGTCTCTGGACTCTCTTATGCGTAGGCATAACTGCTGCCCCCTTAACATGACAGATGGATAAGACATGACAGGTAAAGGGGTGAACAGGAGGGAGTCACCATGGGAGGTTTGGAGCTAATGGATAGGCCCCTGTGCTCCCCAAAACCTCATCCTGTGCTCTTACCCCCTGGGTAGCCCGCACCAGAACACAGAGAGGGCATACACAAATAATGCCCCTAAAAATGTGGGGGAAACTGAAGCAGTTTTCCAGGTGTCTAATGGAACCTGGGCTGTCACAGCAGGGTCAGGGCACTGGAAGACCCAGAGCAGTTCAGGAGCCATCTTTGCGAAAAAGTCATCAGAAGAAACAATGAGTGATGGCGTGGGGTTGGGTGTCTCCAAAGTATCCAGCTGCATCACTGAGATCCACCATACATTTCTGCTTTTGTCATCTGATAAATGTTTGTTGAGCATTTCCTTTGAGCCAGGGACTGCCCTTGCCAAAATAGATAAGTGTCCAGCAGAACTATCATTACTTATGTAACTGTTTGGTCTTTGTTTCTTCAAAAGCATTCCATTTTCAGCATTCAGCAAACTAGGAGTATTTCGTTTGAAATAGGACCCATAATCAGAACAGTAAATGAAATAGGGTCTGAAATGGATGGAGAGGGACCCCTTCTCCAAAGGGTATGTTGTTTGTATAAAACCAGGTGATTAGACAGGACCTGGAGATGCCAGGAGGATTTGCAACAATGCTTTCAATGGTTTCCTTGGAGCCAGAGGAAGTGATATTACCCTTAGTATAGTGTTGGTTGCTCAGTCGTGTCTGACTCTTTGCGACCCCATGGAAGGTAGCTCGCCAGGCTTCTCTGTCCATGGCATCCTCCAGGCAAGAATTACTGGAGTGGGTTGCCATTCCCAGCCAACTTGCCAGAGGGGAATATGTTTTCGCAAAAGGCAAACTTATCAAGAGTTTGTGCTGACTGGTGATAGAAATAGTGTTAGCAGTGGTTGTGGAACATCTATTGGTTTTTACAGTGATGTGCATTATAACTTTTTAATGTGAAATCTCCAGACTACTGACATGAGAGAGATGGAAACTTGTGGATACTCCTTGTGGCAGCTGTTCAGTAATTCACTATGGCGGACTCAGATTTCAAAATCAGTACAGTTCAGTCCCTCTTTCTTGCCTGCCCCCAAATACCTGGTGCAAAAAAAAAAAAAAAAACAATAATTCAGTTACACGGAGTATCTCAAAGGTATGGAGTAGTGGAGAAGGAAGTGGCAACCCACTCCAGTGTTCTTGCCTGGAGAATGCCAGGGACGGGGGAGCCTGGTGGGCTACCGTCTATGGGGTCGCACAGAGTCGGCCACGACTGAAGCGACTTAGCAGCAGCAGCAGTACAATAAATATGTCCCACATTTCATGTGTCCCTGTGTTTATAAGGCAGGTTTCACCTTTCACCCTGGGCTTGTCACTTGCCAGGCCAGTTCTTCCTTTCTGTGTGTTTTATTCTATACAGGGGTGTGTGTGTTGTCGGTTGTTTCTGACTGTGACTCTGTGGACTGTAACCCGCCAGGCTCTTCTACCCATGGAGTTTTTTAAGTTGGTTGCCATTTGCTCCTCCATGGGGATCTTCCAGTCCCAGGGATTGAACCCACATCGCCTGCATTAGCAGGTGGATTTTTTTACCATTGAGCCACCAGGGCCAGCGGCTGAATGCCACAGCAAGCACCTTCCAGGCCAGGAGGTGGGGGTGGGGAACAGATTTTGCAGTATCTCTTGCCATCTTCCAAATAAATAATTGCCTTTCAGGAACATAGACCTTTGTTTCAGCAGTTCAGGAGAATTCATTCTCGGTAGAGAAAACTCATTTGCTGGTGACAGTGATTCAAGCTGCTAACTTCACAGAGAGTATTGCAGGAGCCAAAATCGTTCTCAGTTATGGAGGTCAGAGGTGAGGCAACTGTGCTTACAGGGCAAAGCTCTTTTATGGATTCCCTTGGCTTCCTGCTTTCTACTTTACAGCAGATTAACACCCAATGGCCATTTCTTAAAAAAAGAAAAAGTCAATTCCTCAGTTTAATTAACTTCCCTAACATAGTATTCACCACCACCTGCCAGAATCCAGATGCCTAACTTGAGATTTCATAATACTTGATTTCAGTTCAAGGTAAATCACGGCTGTAGTTCTCTAAACATTGTCTCAGGGCTGTGGGGTCAGGATCAGGCTTGGACTTAACCCTTGGTGAGCTCATGTAAGCACTCCCTTGTCAGTGAATTTTGGAGAGCCTGAAACTTTTTGTTTTGGTTTGACATTTTGCCTCAATTTCATGGTCAAAGCTTTAGGATCAGTCTTCCTTCCCTCTCCAACACATTTGCTGCCAGCGTGGGTTTTGTTGTTGTTCATCTTAACACACTGTGGGGTACTTCTTCTTGCCTCACTCTTTGAATACCAATAAACAAATGTTTATTGAGAAGCCAGGGAGCATGGTTTGCTTTGTACATTTACTGAGTAGCTGTGGATTTAGACAATCATATGCATTTTTATTCTTTTATTATAGCTCTTCTGTGTTATGTGGTAGAGGTAATAAACTATAATGGCTTGGTGCATGAATGCTACATCAAATTGCCTGGGTTCAAATATAGCTCTGACATCTCACAGGTGTGTGATCCTGGGAAAGTTAATTGACTGCTCTGTGCCTCAGTTTCCCCATATATAAAATAGGAATAATGACAGGATCTACCTTGGGGTTGTTCGTAACTTAGCTGACAAGTGTAAAGCAGTTAGAATAGTGCCCTGGCTTATAGTATACCTTCGTAGTACTCCTCATAGTGAGCATTTATTCAAGACTATCACTACTGAAAGATCAGTATTTCATTGAGAAAGGAGATTGTAAATTGTCTACAACTAATTGTCCTGTCAACTATGATTCATCTATTACTTGTTTTGTGCAAGGTACGATGTGAGTGATGAAGCCACAGAGGTGAATCTTACGTAAACTCTGCCCTCGAGGTGGCTGGGGATTTTGCACGTACGTCAGAATTGTGTGATGCGTCGCTGTGTGAAATCCCGCTGCTGCGCCAGCTAGGCTGGGGCCAGTCAGGACCTGGTGCATCTGTGAAGGGTCACAGGGCTCTGATAGCCAACTTGCTATTTCCTTTAAGACTTTCTAAATTACCTCACCTTTGTTGGTGATATCTGCTCTTGGGGGAAAAAAAAAGGCCTGGGGCACAAGAAAAGAAACAATTCCTACTGACCTTTAAAAGGTGTTATTGTATGTCACAGATTCTAAGGCGAGCATTATTTTTTTAACCTTTTTGTGCTTCTGAAGTCGATGCAGCTAGAAAGCTTTGCCATTGCCTTTTTGTGAGCAAACGTGGTCAGAAGAGCTCAGCTGTCTCTTTAATTGACTTATGTACATTGTCAGTACCATAAGACATGAAATTTATCGTTGTTCAAATGCCTTCAAATAGATTACAGTATGATTTAGATTAAAAGTTACTGTATAAATGGAAAGGCACAGAAACAGAGTACTGTAATATATGATTTTTAAAATTGCACCTAGGGAGAATAAAAGAGAGCTTTCACTGAATACAAAACAAATTCTAAGTGCCAGGAAAGCAAGGGCCATAGTTTAGTTAGCAACATTCTCTGTTTGGCCTTAGAGTACAAAACAAAGCAGGTCAAAGGCTAACACAGTTTTGCAAAGAGAACACACTGGTCATAGCAAACACCTTCTTCCCACAACACAAGAGAAGACTCTGGTCAATACCAAAATCAGATTGATTATATTCTTTGCAGCCAAAGATGAAGAAACTCTATATAGTCAGCAATACCAAGACCAGGAGCTAACTGTGGCACAGACCATGAATTCCTTATTGCCAAATTCAGACTTAAATTGAAGAAAGTAGGGAAAACCACTAGACCATTCAGTTATTACCTAAATCAAATCCTTTACGATTATACAGTGAAAGTGATAAATAGATTCAAGGGATTAGATCTGATAGAATGCCTGAAGAACTATGGACGGATGTTCATGACATTGTACAGGAGGCAATGATCAAGACCATCCCCAAGAAAAAGAAATGCAAAAAGGCAAATGGTTGTCTGAGAAGGCCTTACAAATAGCTGAGAAAAGAACAGAAGAGAAAGGCAAAGGAGAAAAGGAAAGATATACTCATTTCCATACAGAGGTCCAAAGAGTAGCAAGGAGAGATAAGAAAGTCTTCCTCAGTGATCAATGCAAAGAAATAGAGGAAAACAACAGAATGGGAAAGACTAGAGATCTCTTCAAGAAAATTAGAGATACCAAGGGAACATTTCCTGCAAAGATGGGCTCAATAAAGGACAGAAATGGTATGGACCTAACAGAAGCAGAAGATATTAAGAAGAGGTGGTAAGGATACACAGAACACTATACAAAAAAGATCTTCATGACCCAGATAATCATGATGGTGTGATCACTCACCTAGAGCCAGACATCCTGGAATGTGAAGTCAAGCGGGCCTTAGGAAGCATCACTAGGAACAAAGTTAGTGGAGGTAATAGAATCCAGTTGAGCTATTTCAAATCCTGAAAGATGATGCTGTGAAAGTGCTGCACTCAATATGCCAGCAAATTTGGAAAACTCAGCAGTGGCCACAGAACTGGAAAGGGTCAGTTTTCATTCCAATCCCAAAGAAAGGCAATGCCAAAGAATGCTCAAACTACCGCACAATTGCACTCATCTCACACGCTAGCAAAGTAATGCTCAAAATTCTCCAAGCCAGCCTTCAACAGTATGTGAACTGAGAACTTCCAGATATCCAAGCTGGATTTAGAAAAGGCAGAGGAACCAAAGATCAAATTGCCAACATCCGTTGGATCACTGAAAAAGCAAGAGAGTTCCAGAAAAACATCTATTTCTGCTTTATTGACTATGCCAAAGCCTTTGACTGTGTGGATCACAATAAACTGTGGAAAATTCTGAAAGAGATGGGAATACCAGACCACCTGACCTGCCTCTTGAGAAATCTGTATGCAGGTCAGGAAGCAACAGTTAGAACTGGACATGGAACAACAGACTGGTTCCAAATAGGAAAAGGAGTTCATCAAGGCTGTGTATTGTCACCCTGCTTATTTACCTTATATGCAGAGTACATCATGAGAAACGCTGGGCTGGAAGAAGCACAAGCTGGAATCAGGATTGCCGGGAGAATTATCAATAACTTCAGATATGCAGATGACACCACCCTTATGGCAGAAAGCGAAGAACTAAAGAGCCTCTTGATGAAATTGAAAGAGGAGAGTGAAAAAGTCGGCTTAAAATTCAACATTCAAAAAACTAAGATCATGGCATCTGGTCTCATCACTTCATGGCAAATAGATGGGGAAACAATTGAAACAGTGACATACTTTATTTTTTGGAGTTTCAAAATGACTGCAGATGGTGACTACAGCCATGAAATAAAAAGATGCTTGCTCCTTGGAAGAAAAGCTATGACCAACCTAGACAGCATATTTAAAAACAGAGACATTACTTTGCCAACAAAAGTCCATCTAGTCAAGGCTATGGTTTTTCCAGTAGTCATGTATGGATCCTAGAGTTGGACTATAAAGAAAGCTGACTACTGAAGAATTGATGCTTTTGAACTGTGGTGTTGGAGAAGACTCTTGAGAGTCCCTTGGACTGCAAGGAGATCCAACTAGTCCATCCTAAAGGAAATCAGTCCTGAATATTCATTGGAAGGACTGATGCTGAAGCTGAAACTCCAATACTTTTGCCACCTGATGCAAAGAACTGACTCATTTGAAAAGACCCTGATGCTGGGAGGGATTGGGGGCAGGAGGAGAAGGGGACGACAGAGGATGAGATGGCTGGATGGCATCACCGACTCGATGGACGTGAGCCTGAGTGAACTCCGGGAGTTGGTGATAACAGGGAGGTCTGGAGTGCTGAGATTGATGGGGTCGCAAAGAGTCGGACTCGACTGAGAGACTGAACTGAACTGAACTGAAGATAGTTATGTTGAAAATTTCCCCAACGTTCCAAATTTTCAATTTGAGGCAGAACCACATTCCACCTAAATTCCTATTTCATTAATTTTCACACTCGGTCTCATTTTTTTAAACCTAAAAGCATTATTTTGAAATAAAACATACACTATTGTTATAAATATAAAATGAAGGTTTTGATTGCTAGTCAAATGGTTAAATATGACTTACAATAAATTTATAAACATTAAAATGAAAAAAACACATTTGACTTTTTATCACTTAAATTCATCTTAAAATAGAATGAAGGTCCCTTGAGGGAAATCCCACATTTATATGTGATTTTACCTGCTCAGATTCGTTACTTCCTCACAGCCACTAAGCCATTTCCAGACTTCATTTGTATCTCCTTTAAGAAATCCATGCTGAAAAATCCTGCCCAATCTGAACTCAGAGAGAGTGGCTGCCAATTTAGTGTTTGACTCCCCATAATTCCTTTTTATTATCATTATCAAAGGATGGAAAGTCAGTGCCCTACTTTGGCTGTAATGACTGACTCTCTAAGGTTGCCTGACACTTTGCCATGAATCCTTACCAACGTTTTAACACAATGATTTTGGGACTTTTGAGCAGAGGTCTGATTTTAGCCTAGGGACATCATTTCCAAGATTGGTACTTGTTCTTCAATTTACTTCCATTTTGTAAACCTAGTCATACATCTTCTTTGACTCAATAGAGCATCACTTTCACATATGGGCAGGATTCTTGTGTCAACAAGATGAGGATATTCTGTTTATCAGCAAGTGACACTTTCCCACTTTGTGTGTGCTACTAATTATGGCTGGGAGGCTGTGAAGTTTTCAGCATCCTGTCACAGAGAGCAGCTCGTTAACTAATTATTTTTGAAAATCACTGGCTCCAATACACCGAGGCTGGCAGGTGCCAGAGGGTTAGAGTAGCAGAAATTAATTAACAAAGAATGAAAGCTCTTATTAGCTGTAATTTTTTTTGCTATCTTCCTTTTTTCCCCCCATTTAACCAGTTTAGAGTGGGTCTAAGACCTTCAATCTGGACGGAGAGAAAAGTTAGAAACTGAATGTTCAAGACCCAGGAAACCCAAGTGTCAGCCCTCACCTAGGAATGGAGTACTTGGCTTGTTTTCCAAGTAGTATATCACTATCAGTCACATTTAGTGGACCCGCAGGTCAGTGGGATCCCAAACCACCTTTAGCTTTTGTCAATGTTTAGTTGTTTCCAAATAGAAGTTAACCCTTAAAAGCATCACTGGAATCCCTCTGCACAGCAGCCTGTTAGTGCCGGATTTCAGTGGCCTATGGAAGTTCTCTGCTCTGTGAAGATGTGGCTCTTTGCTGTTATTTTTTAAACAGCAAACTAGTTAGAATCAATTGTAGAAGATTCCTCTATTAAATCTATGCCTGGTCTAATTTCTCTCTTAAAGTAACTTCCCGATGTGGTAAAGTGGCACACTCCAACACTACTAAAGGCCGTATCAGTTGGCACAGACTTTCTTTCTTTTGTACAATCTTTCTTGAAAGTGAGATAGCCAAAGGCATAAGATGCCATCAAATGTACATGCAGTATGACCAGTTCAGTTCAGTTCAGTTCAGTCACTCAGTCGTGTCCGACTCTTTGCGACCCCATGAATTGCAGCACGCCAGGCCTCCCTGTCCATCACCAACTCCCAGAGTTCACTCAAACTCATGTCCATCGAGTCGGTGATGCATCCAGCCATCTCATCCTGGGTCGTCCCGTTCTCCTCCTGCCCCCAATCCCTCCCAGCATCAGAGTCTTTTCCAATGAGTTAACTCTTCACATGAGGTGGCCGAAGTACTGGAGTTTCAGCTTTAGCATCATTCCTTCCAAGGAACACGCAGGACTGATCTCCTTTAGAATGGACTGGTTGGATCTCCTTGCAGTCCAAGGGACTCTCAAGAGTCTTCTCCAACACCACAGTTGAAAAGCATCAATTCTTCAGCGCTCAGCTTTCATCACACTTCAACTCTCGCATCCATACATGACCGCTGGAAAAACCATAGCCTTGACTAGATGGACCTTTGTTGGCAAAGTAATGTCTCTGCTTTTCAATATGCTATCTAGGTTGGTCATAACTTTCAAGATTCCCACAAATATTTTGTCCAAGGAAATAATAAGAAATGTGGGCAAAGACTTATCAACAAAGAAGTTTATTACAGTGGTAATTTTAGTTGTGAAGTATTAGAAAAACCCAGCCATCCCAGCCACCTGAATATTATACAGCCAGCAGAAGTGATACCATAGAATATATGAGACTGGAAAATGTTTCCCTTGTGTTGTGAAGTTAAAGAACTGTCAGAGACCTATACAGTGTTGTTCTAATTTTTAAGCACTTAGGAGGGAAAGAACTACCATGGTATTTTAATTTTCATCTCTGTATGTTTCTATATTTTTCAAACTTTCTACACTGAACAGCTATCACTCTGTTTCTTCAGAGAAGAAACATTAAAGGGTTTTAAAAAGAAATAAAAGAAAGCAAGTCACCTCCTTGAGACATAGCACAACTGTTGGAAGTTAAAGTTTATCACAAAGTCAAGTCCTTATTCTTCCTGAAGTTTCAGGAGGAAGGAAACTATGGCCATGTTCTTGGCACTATGCTGGGACATTTTGCATATTATGCCACTTAATCATCACAATAGTCTTGAAAGGTAAATACTATTATCTTTATTCTTTATTCTAGGGGTGAGGATGCAAAGTCTGAGAGAACTTAAGAAGCTTAACTTAGTTCAGATAACTGACAGAATTCAGAGTCAGGTCTCATTCGTTTTCATTCATTCATTTGTTCATACATACATATGTGTTTGGATATATATATAAACACATGTATAAAAGTATGTATATATAAATATATATAAACACTTTACCAGCTGAGCCACAAGGGAAGCCCAAGAATACTGGAGTGGGTAGCCTATCCCTTCTCCAGGGGATCTTCCCAACCCAGGAATCAAACCAGGGTCCCCTGCATTGCAGGCAGATTCTTTACCAACTGAGCTGTCAAAGAAGCCCATATAAGAACATATATATATATATATATATATATATATATATATAAACATATGTATAATTGTGAGGATGACTAAAATAGTCTGGCATATGAAAAAATAGAGAATCATATAACAAACATAGAGAACAAAATACCCATATATTCACTTTCCAGCTTAAGAAGTTAAATATTTCAGATAAGGAAAATGATGCCTATGTACTCGTCCCCTGTTCCATTCTGTTCTCTTCCATCTAGAGGGAGCCATTATCTTGAACAAGGAGTTTATCATTCCCGTGCAAGTTATTGTTCCTTTGCTACATATCTGTATAACCATAAACTATACTGAATCAGTCATTGTGCAGTCAGGAAAACAGAAACCACTCTATGTATTAGACACAAGGGAGATTTAATACTGCGAATTGGTTCAGGAAGGGCTGAAGATGTAAACAGGATGAGGAGGCTATGACCAGTTTCGTCCATTCGCCCTTCCAAGTCAATTCTGTACCTTTCTTTGAGCTCAGAAAGCTGAACTGTACAGACTGCCTCACTGGATTCTTTTCACCTCTGATTTCCGGTTGGTTTTGGCAGGTGGAAAGTGCTGGCAGGAAGTAGGGCAGAAGAGGAAAATGACCTCAGTGTATTTGCTTACTTGGCTTTCCCTGTAGGGATGCTACAAGTTGGCACTACTGCTGCTAGTACAGCCGCTGATGTGACTGAAATGCTTATTTTCAGTCACCTCTTATTACTGCTACTGCCACCAGGGCTGGAAGCACTGCCAGGAATGGAAAGGAAAACTGTGTTTCCCTTCAGTTTTCTAATCTCCTGCACAACCTAACTAGGAGCCAGTAGATAAGGGAACCTGCGACATGTATTAATAGTTCACAGGTTTCTAGCCCTTTGCAATACATAAGGGTGCATAGAAGAACTGGGATGGGGTTGAGACTCAATAGCATAAGCGCACAATATTGTTTCAATCTTAAAACCTTTGTGTAGATAGTGACCCGCTGTACATATCCTTGCTTTTCTGTTTAACTTGATACTTTTGAGGTGCATCTATATCCATACGCATGGCTCTGGTTTATTCATTTTAACTGCAGTATTACATTCCCTAATGGTATTTCTGTAAGCAAATAATTGAAGATAGAAACATAGCATTGATAAAAAGAGATATAAAGATAATATATGGCTAACAACCATCATGTGCTAAGTCGCTTCAGTCACGTCCCACTCTTTGTGACCCTGTGGACTGTAGCCCACCAGGCTCCTCTGTCCATGGGGTTCTCCAGGCAAGAATACTGGAGTGGGTTGCCATGCCCTCCTCCAGGGCATCTTTCCAACCCAGGGATTGAATTTACATCTCCTGCAGCTCCTGCATTGCAGGCAGATTTTTTACTGTCTGAACCAATTAGATGAAAGGAAAATATTTCCAAAAGCCGTTGTGTCCTTCATTCAACACAGATTCATTGCGACTCTACCATGTCCCAGGCATCATGCTTGACACAAAGAACAGAAAATCGAATATGACCTGGTCCCTGCTCTCTACTTGTTGACACATACACAATTAGATAAACAATTTGCATCAGGGTAATAAGCTCTATGATAGAATTATGACTCGTGTGCTATAGAGGCACAGGGCTTGATAAATAGAGAAAAAACTACAGAGCAATTTCAGTTATAGGAATAGATTTTAAATTTCTAAATAAATAAAATACAAATGGAATACAGTAGCATGGTGAAAAATAATACAATATCCAAAAACTACTTATTTCAGAAATGTAAAATGTTTCAACATTTAAAAAAAAAAAAACCTATAACCATAACAAGTTAAATGAGAAAAAACGTGGATTAAGTGGAATTATGTCCAAAGGCATTTGATATAAGCTGACATTCAGCAGTTTTTCCTAACAAAACCCTGAAGTAAAGCGGGCTTATGAAGATTCCAGCTTAACATTAGAAAGATTAGTTAGCAAAAACTGAAAGCAAACATCATGTTAAGTAATAAATTATTAAATACATTTCTATTTAAACCAGGAGTAAGATACCGCTAGTAATCACTTCTTTTTTGGAAGTGTTAAATGGTACAGCAAGTTTGTTGGCTTTTTTAATAGTTTTTTATTGAAGTATGGTTAATTTACAACATTGTGTTAGGTCAAGTGTACAGTAAAGTGACTCTATCCTATATATATATATATATATATATATATATATATATATATATCTTCTATATACACACACACACACATATATTCTTTTTCAGATTATTTTCCATTATAGTTTATTACAAGATATTGAATATAGTTTGCTATACAGTAGGTTCTTGTTTATCTATTTCAAATTTCTATGTCCATGAGTCTTACTATTTCATAAATAAGTTCACTTATATCATTTTTAGATTTCACATATAAGCAATAACATACGATGTTTGTCTTTCTCTGACTCACTTCACTCAGTGTGGTAATATCTAGGTCCATCCATGCTGCTGCAGGTGGCATTATTTCATGCCTTTTTATAGTTAAGTAGTAGTCTTTGCATGTTTCTTCATCCATTCTTCTATTGATGGCCATTTAGGTTGCTTCCATGTCTTAGCTATTGTGAAGAGGGATGCTATAAACACAGGGATGCATATATCTTTTTGAATTAGAGTTTCCTCCAGGAGTGGAATTTCTGGATCATATGGCAACTTTATTTTAATTTTTTTGAGGAATCTCCCTACTGTTCTCCATAGTAGCTGTACCAATTTACATTCCCACAAACGGTGTAGGAGTGTCCCCTTTTCTCCATCCCCTCTCTAGTGTTTATTGTTTGTAGACTTTTTAATGATGACCGTTCTGACTGGTGTGAGGTTATACCCCATTGTAGTTTGATTTCTATTTCTCTAATGATTAATGATGTTGAGTACCTTTTCATGTATATGTTGGCAAGAAAGGCAGATATCAGGAGGTCAATATTGTTCTTATTGAACTAATTACTGGCCCTACGAGCACCTTTCATCTTCAAAGAGCCCATAAGTAATAATTAACCAAAGGACTCATTCCCTAAAATTAGACACCCATAAAATTACTAGAAGGACTCAGATGGAGGAGACAGTTGAAAGAAGTAACCTGGGAAAGCTTTAAGCGAGTTCTTTTATCTGTTAAAACACACACACACACATACATATGCAGGTTATCTCAAGTAATAGAGGTATTAGTTTAAAATACTTGTGGTGATAAAAAGATGATGAAATGTGAAAGAAATACAAGAGCTTTAGTTCATTTGGGGCCTTATTATTGAAATTGTTTGCTGGGAAGATCAGATCCAGCTCTAAAGTTTCTTCTTTGACAAAGGTGCAAAGACAATTCGATGGAGAAAGGATTCTCTTTTTAACACATGGTTCTGGGACAATTGAACATTCCTAAGCAAAAGAAATAAGCCTCAACACACACCTTATACAAAAATTAACTTACAATGCATCATCAACCTAACTATAAGGTGGAAAACTATAAAACTTCAAGAAGAAAACAGGAGAAAGTCTGTGTGACCTTGCATTTCCATGTTGAAAGCAAACTCTGTGAAAAAAAATGAGAAACTGGACTTTGTAAAATTAAAAATGTTTGCCTTTTTTTTTTTTTTTACAGACAACTGTTAAGAGAATGAAAAGACAAGTCAAATCTGGGTGTAAGTCACATATTTTGTAAGGTTTCAAATCCAAAAGACAAAAGAACACTTCAAGCTCAATGATAAGAAAATAAATAACCCAATGTAAACATGGATAAAATATCTGAACACTTTGACAAGAAAGAGATATGGGTGGCATATAAGTATATGGAAAGATGTTCAGTTGCATTTGTCATTAGAGAAATGCTAGTGAAAACCACAATCAGACACCACGATATACCTAAGAGAATGGTTAAAATCCCAAAGTGGACAATACCCAATGCTGGTATGAATGCAGAGCAATAGGAATGCACATTCACTGCTGGTGGGAATGCAGACATTTTGGAAAACAATATGGCAGTTTTTTATAAAGTTAAACAAAAATTTACCATGCAACCCAGTAAATCAATTCCTAGGTGTTTCCTCAAGTGAATTAAAAATTTGTATTCACAGAAAACCTACGTATGAATGTTCATAACAGCTTTTTGATACTCACCAAAATCTGAAACCAACCAAAATGTTTCTTGACAGGTAAATGGAAAAATGAATGATGGTACATCCATACAGTGAAATACTATCATTAAAAGGAGTAGGCTACATGCATGAATATTAAATGAGTTTTTCTTTTTAAAAAAAATTTTTTATGTGTTTATTTGGCTGCACCAAGTCTTTCTTATTTGTGGCATGTGGGATCTTTAGTTGCATCATACAAGCTCTCAGTTACGGCATGCAGACTCTTAATGACAGCATGCATATGTGCTAAGTTGCTTCAGTTGTGTCCACCTCTTTGCAAGACTGTAGACTGTAGCCTGCAAGGCTCCTCTGTCCAAAGGATTCTCCAGGCAAGAATACTAGAGTGGGTCGCCATGCCCTCCTCCAGGTGATCTGCCTGACCCAAGGATCGAACCCACTTCTCTTATGTTTCCTGCATTGGTAGGTGGGTTCTTTACCACTAGCCCCAGCTGGGAAGCCCAGCTGGGAAGCCCAGCTGGGAAGCATGTGGGATCTAGTTCCCTGACTAGGGATCCAGTGCTCACCCCTTGCATTGGGAGCATGGAATCTTAGCCAGTGGACCACCAGGGAAGTCCCCTTAAATGCATTTTTCTAAATGAATGAAAATAGACCCAACATTCTAGATATTGTGTAATTCCATACATATGCCATTCTGGGAAGTGCAAAACTATAAGGATGGAAAACATATTAATGGTTGCCAAGGGGGAATGGCTTATCACAAAGGGGCCATGTAAGGGAAGTTTTAAAGTGATAGAAGTGTTCTATATGGTATTAGGGTGTTGGATACACACATTTGTGAAAATTCATAGAAATACACATCACAAAGAACAAATTATACTGTGTGCAAATGAAAAGAAAATCCTGATGGATCCAGGGTCCCAGCCTGGGACTAATGAATCTAACTGTATTGCACAGGTGAAGATTACCATATATCTTCACTTTGTTGAAGGGGGTCAGGGGGCAGAGGAGCTGACCTACTTTGGGAAATGGTGTTCTGACTGGAAACTGTAAAGCAAAAGATAAAAAACTGTATGTAAATACAATACTGTAGTCGATAAATAGTTTCTCACAGGAGTCCATGTTAACAATTATGAACCTACCTTGTGTATGTACTCAAGTTGAAAAAGTGAGTAAAGAGTTGAAAAAGTGAGTAAAGAGTAAATAAATGATAGGTAATAGGAGATAGGCTTCTCGCTGTCAGGGACAGAAGTTACAAATAAACATAGGGCAGATGCCAGAATGAATCCTGTAGTGCTCAATTCGAGTTGGAGACAGTGTGAACTCATGGTTAGTTTAATATGCACAGATAAATACAGAAATGTTATAAATATGTGTATATACTTAGATCAGTATATAGTGACATGTTTTCTGGGTCTGTCTGCTGAGGAGATCAGAGTGGTGACACCTCAATAGCAAACAGCATACCCAGCACCAACATCTTAGTTTCTAAATACCATTTTCCACTTAAAGGCATCAGAGCTCCTTGGAGGAATGGCTGAGACTAGGACTGAAACAGGAACAATACAAGATAAGCCTGGAGCATTTTGTAGCCATAAAACCATAAAGCACTTTGAGCCATAAAGTACAGAAATGCTCAAATAACAAAAGAATGGCTGCACAACAATGTGACTGTACTTGATACCACTAAGGTTCACACTTAGAAATGCTGAAGATGGTAAATTTTAGGTTATTTGTATTTTAACACACACACAAAAGCCTGTCAAAGGGATACAGAGGCCAACCCAAAAGCAGTCCCAATTAGCAAAGCTGAAACAATTTGAACAACAAAATACACCACTTTGCTTTCCTACCAGCATTGAATAACGTGGTACTGGATTATAGTCAAATAATAAATGTACATGAGCCTAATCATTTTATATAAGTAAAATGATTAAATAAATAGGAGAGAAAAGGCAAAATTTCTTACAGAAGAATTCCAAATTATTTCTGTATATTCCCCCATCTAGGAGGTGGAACTGAAGGGTAAGCTAGACTTGGTAACTTGCTTCCAGGGGAAAGGGAAAAACAGTAACTTCACTCTTAAGGCAGATAGCATCTTAACAAAGGGATCAAAGTTAACATCACCAGTAATGTCATGCTATAGTGAATGATGCAATGATGTAATGATATGATGTAATTAAAAGGGCACTTCACCTCTTGGCCTTGCTCCCCAAATTCCATAAACCAAGTCTAATCATGAAAAAAACATTATTGTTGTTCAGTCGCTAAGCTGTGTGAGCCTCTTTGTGGCCCCATGGACTATAGCACTTCCGGTTCCATGTCTTCCACTGTCTCCTGGAGTTTGCTCAAGAAAACATTAGAGACACCCAAATGCATGTATATTTTGCAAAGTACCTGACTAATGCTCTTTTTTTTTTGCTCCACTGGGTCTTAGTTGTGGCATGTGGACTATCATCTTCACTTCAGCATGCAGAATCTTTAGTTGTGGCACTCGGAGTATTAGTTGCAGCACATGGGATATGGTTCCCTGAGCAGGGATCAAACTTAGGCCTCCTGCATTGAGAGTGTGGAGTCTCAGCCCCTGGACCACTGGGAGGTCCCTGACCAGTGTTCTTTGAAACTGTCAAAGGCAAAGACCTCATGGAGTTTACATTCTAATATGCAAATAAGCATACATTGAGAGAAGGTCTCTGCTTATATTTCTCAGCTCCCAGTGCCCAAAGAGAAAATCTATTGACCTAGCTAGTCACCATCAATTGTTGTTTGTTTTTTGGGGTAGGGTGTGTGGAGGCAGAGCTTTTCTTAATAGCCACCCCACAGGTTATTGGTTAGTGTAGGTATTGGTTGCTGAAAAGTCAGGGGGTCCCCTCTACTCCAGTTAGCTATGACTGGGGTTCTAAGGCATATAACATGACCCCTCCTGAACAAAACAATCCAGGTCAGGAAAGGGTTAGAGATGGAGGCCCTGCTATTTGACTATGCAGAGTGGTTGCCCTCCAAATGCCCTAGGAGCCAACCTTTCCCAGAATAGTCTGGAGGCAAAAATATTAGGCTGTACTAGCCAATATGTCACAAATAACCCTTGTATCATGAACTGCTTATTTATGGAAACTCAGAATTAATGAAACCCAGAATAGACATACAAATTGTATCTCAGATGCTTTTTCTTCCAGAAAAATAGATTTCATCTTATTTGATTTCTTTTAGTCTATAGATATTTGCTTTTGTTGGGCTTTATTTTTCTGTTGCCTGTGATGTTTCAAAATACCAACTTGCCTGCAGCAGATTCCTACTTCAATTGAGACTGATTTGGACAATAATCTCCCAAGTGTTCCCTTCCATCATGACATCAATTTATATTAGTTTTGGCAACATCCTTGGGATTTTATTCTCTGCCCTCTGAACATATTTCCCCAAGTAAAAGAGGAAAATGAATGGCACTAGGAAAATAGGAGCAACGGTTATCACATATTCTCAGGTCCAAATTGGGTGAGCCTTGCACTTCACCGTCTACCAGTTGCCACTAAAGAAATAACACAGGGTTTGATGAGGCACAAACAGGAAGAGCAGAGGTAACTTATTAATTGATCCTGAAAAGGAAAGGTTTGGAAACTCTTCATCACACACATTCAAATCAATGAACATTACTACCATGTTCCCAACGCTCAAACAAGAACTGGGAATCTAAAAGGGAAAAATATGATCTGCAGTCTGAGTGAATAGACTATAAATGGTGGAAGATAGCGGGGTCGTGTTATGATGCTACCAGAAATGAAGGGAGTAATTACTCCAGGAACTCAGAGCACGGAGAGAGTCATACTGAATTTAAGGGTAAATAAGTGACATTTGAGATGGGTCTTAAGGAATTAGTTAGAATTTTTTGAAATAGAAAATGTGGAAAACAGCATCTCAGATGTATGGATGAGCTTAAATAAAGTCAAGAAGGTAAAACACTAAATGGTCTGTATGGGAAATAGCAGGTAGTCACTCGTAGCGCTGAGACATATTACAGCTCTAAGGAAGGGTGGAATTTGCTCATGGGCTACCTTGGGTCTCCACGAACCATGGCTTCATGCTGGACATCTGGGAAACAAAAATTTTGACCGTTGGACATAGCAATAACTTACGACCTCACCACGAAGAGGATTATAATTGCCAAGCAGAACAAGAAAATAATCATCAAATATAGTTCTTATACTTACTCCTTTGCATTAGTTTCATTAATTTGCTGAATTAGCTGACAAACACTCTGCTGAATATTAGGAACACAGAGCTGACTTGACTAGCTTTCCTGTCCTTGAGGAGCCTAATAACTGGAGATTTCATTTCTTTGTGTATGTACTGGTTTCCTAAAAACCTGGTATTGGTCTATTGACAGCCAAGAAAGAAATATTTTGTTTTTCTATTTGAAATACTTTTGTTACAAAAGCAATCTATGAGCATTTTAGAATGTAGAACTGGCCAAAACAAAAAAGAAAACATCTCTGACACTGCCCAGAGATCACCACTCTTACCCTTGGTTGGTATCATGCCACATTTTTATATGGATATTATATATTAACATGTATTTTATTTACAAAAATGTTTCATATTGTTTATAGGCATATTCTGTCTTATAACCTGTTTTTTTCAGTCAATAATTTCCACTTTTCCATGACAGTAAATGCTTTTCTTCAAACAATATTCACATTTTCCCAATTAAGCCCAAAATGTCTTTTACAGCAGATTTCTCCAAATCAGCCCCCAACTCAGCACCTTTCACTGCATGTCCTGGTTATTTCCTTCATATCTCTTAACCCAGTATAAACCCTTTCTTTTTTTAAAAAAAATTTATTAATTTGTTTTGGCTGTGCTGGGTCTTCATTGCTGTGTGAAGGCTTTCTCTAGTTGCTGGAAACGGGCTACTCTCTAGCTGCAGTGCACAGGCTTATCATTACAGTGGCTTCTCTCCTTGCGGAGCATGGGCTGTAGGTCATGGGGCTTTGGTAGTTGTGGCACATGGGCTTAATTGCCCGAAGGCATGTGGAATCTTCCTGGACCAGGGATGGAACCCATGTCCTCTGCATTGGCAGGTGGATTCTTAACCAGTGGACCCTCAGGGAAGTCTAAACTCTTTCTTATTATTCTGACTTGATGAAAAGAACTGGCTAGCTGTTCTAGAGAATAGCCAGTTTCTTTTTTTCTTTCTTTCTTTCTTTTTTTTTGCGTGCTTCCTTCCTTGTGAAGTCATTTTACTTGTTCTTCTATTCTTTATATTCCTGTAAACAGAAACAGGAAGATCTAACTAAAGGCGTGAGAGGAGCAAGTAAACCTTTTGAGCTGGAATACTTCATGGGTACTTAACGTTGCTTCATATTAGAATACATTTGTTCTGATACTTGGTTGATCTTTCGTCGCTGATGGTCAAATTGGCCCGTGGGCAGTAACTGGGGATTTGGGGCGGGGGGAAGGGATAAAAGGAGGAACAGAATAGGAAAAGTGTGACTACAACAACCTAAAGGAAGTGGAATGGGGAACTCAGTCGGCAGTGCAACGCCAAGGTCATCCAACTGGATTTCCCACACTGGCATCGCTCAGGTTGTGACCAACTGATCTTATTTTCACAATGAGGGAAGGCAAAAAACAAAAAGAGAACTTTGACGGGTCCTCCATGACTCTCTAGGACAGGTGTTTTATAAAGGGAACATTCTCCTTTATAAAACTGAGCTGAGCTGAGCGGACGCGGTAGTCCACTCACGGAGAGCCACTACCAGGATCCTCTGTATAACCCGGAGACGTGACCTACATACAAGTTTAGAAACCCCGCGAATAGGGAGCTCCTTGTGTTTGCATCGGGCCTATTCTTTTCGGAGAAGGCAATAGCAACCCATTCCAGTACTCTTGCCTGGAAAATCCCATGGACGTAGGAGCCTGGTAGGCTGCAGTCCATGGGGTCGCTAAGAGTCGGATACGACTGAGCGACTTCACTTTCACTTTTCACTTTCATGCATTGGAGAAGGAAATGGCAACCCACTCCAGTATTCTTGCCTGGAGAATCCCAGGGACGGGGGAGCCTGGTGGGCTGCTGTCTATGGGGTCACACACAGTCGGACATGACTGAAGTGACTTAGCAGTAGCAGCAGCTATTCTTTTCAGCAGGAGCCCCTTTCCGGCCTCTGGCCACCAGGGGGAGCTACAGTCGAGCAACCGTTCTTCGGAACAGCGGGAACGCGTCTAGATGAATCTTGTCAAGCCAAGGGACCCGTAGCAAGGTACCAAGGCCGGATGAACCGTATTTCTGCTCTCTCGCGAGCATAAGTAGGCCTCACCCCGCCCTCCGCTCCAGGCTTCCCTCCTTCCTGGCCCGCGTGGCGCCTCAGACCCCTCCCGGTGACTCGCGGCAGGTGGCGCTGTCTGCGGCGTCGCAGCGGCCCTGGCTGCCGCGGTGACCATCTCCCAGCGGGCAGTGCGGCCCGGCTCTCCGGAGGCAGTGAGTGCCACGTCCCAAGTGCTACGCGGAGGAGCGGAGCGGACGGCGCGCGGGGGGCGGGGAGCAGCGCGGAACCCAGCCCGATCACACTGATCGCCCGCCGCCATGGGCTCCTCGCAGAGCGTCGAGATCCCAGGCGGGGGCACAGAAGGCTACCACGTCCTGCGGGTAAGGGCTTCGACAGCGGCCCGGGGGCCGCGGGCGGGAGGCGGGGCCCGGCCGCGGGGAGGCGGAGGCCCCGACGGACTTCTTCCCGGGGCAGCCAGGCCCGACCCCGCGAAGGAGCGGCGGTCTAGGGCGCATCGTTGGACAAGGCCGGCTCGGGAGGCCGCTCGTATCCTGCCTCCCTGGAGCGCCCGGGGTCCGCCGCTTTGGGAGGACGGGCTAGAAACCGAGGAGGCAGCAGGCGACTTGGCCGGGGGTGGCCCAGGCGAGAGGGCAACCCTGACTCCTTTTTCTCTTCGCGGCCTTCTCAGCCCCCTCCCCTTTATTTTAGCTCTCAAAGTTAGGGAAGGCTCGGGGAGGGGGTGGGAGGAGCAAAGTCTGCAAAAGAGGTGATGGTGAAGGTAGCATTTGAATTTTCCAAGAAAAGGAAACCTGGAACCCGCAGACTAGAGGCGGGGGCTGAGACGGCTCGAGTTAATTCACTTCGGCGCTGCCTGGATGTCCGGAAAAGCCAGTTAGGCAACGAAACGAATTGCCTAGAAGTAGGTTTAACGGACTTAAACCTACTTGAATTTCACTGGATTTCTCTGTCTCCTGTGCCGCTGTTGACCTTCCCAACCCTCCTTTTCCACATTTCCTGGCGGGGGCAACTTCCGTTCTCCTTTTTCCTAAGGCTGCTCAGTGGATTTTAAGATTTAGATCCACAGTGTAAAAGGTAATGGAAAGGAACTTAAAAAAATCCAGGTAAGTAAAGGAAAGCAAGTGCAGTCACCAGGATGCAGAGAAACAGTATTTCGAAAGGCGTTTGCTCAGGCCCAGCTATGAACAGCCTGGGTTGTACAGAGCTGATCCTTTCCTCAAGGAATTGGAAGTCCTTTCCTCAAGGAAGTGGCAGTGTTGGTTGTGTGCTGTGACACCTGCGTGAGTGATAACATGATGGACTGTTAACAAAGTGGCCCCGATCCATGGTGCTATTTCAGGACATAATAGAGTGTAAATAGATACTAGCTCCTCAGCTTCTCACAAGAGCGTTTTTACTGAAAGTGGGAAAGTGCACTTCCTATTGCTGCGCTCATCTTCTGCCTTGGGTCCCATGTTTCAGGTGAGAGAACATCTCTTAAACTAAATTACCAGACATCTGCTTAATGGGGCTGTGATCGGTCACCTCTCTGATCTTCAGGATTATCACAGCTAGTTGTCCCTCCATTCTGCTAAAAATTCCTCTTGAAGCCACACTCTGGGTGTGTGGAAAGGATAATTTTCCCAGAAAATAAGGGGAATCTATATATAAATCATAATACCTTCCTGTTCCCTTTAGCTAAGCCAATCCCCAGGTGCCACACTGATGGGGGAAATGGAAGGAGAATTGTCAGATCCCAGATGTGAAGTGAAAGTTAGTGGCAGTATTTTTCTTTGTATTCTCTGGTTTGATTCCCAGCTCTCTGCTGTGGGGTTTGTTATCCAGTATTACGAGCTGATTGTGGCCGTGAATCTTTGGGGATTCATGATATTTTTATGATAACGTGTTCTAGGTAAAGCACAGTATTAAGGAATCTAAAAGTCTGTATGAAAGCTGTACACATCAAAAGGATTCCAGTTCGGTGACTTCTGTTAATGACTGTGGGATGTTAAACAAGTTGGAGTATTTTTTTTTTCTTCTTTTTTTTTTACATAGGTGCACCTCAGTAAATCAGCATTCGTATTCAGTACTGCAGATATTATTAATCTATAAATATGGTTTTTAGAATTAGTAAGGACAACCTTAGTTTCCAGTCCACATCTGGAGCATAAATGTTGCAAAAGATGAAGTAATTCTTCTTTCATTTGAGTTTTATTAGAGGGAGCTTTAAAAATAGTAATGATCATCTACTTTAGAATTTTTTTAAATGTTTCAGAGTTCCTAACCCACTCTGCCCCATTCTGTAATTGGTTTCTTTATCTTTGTTTTTAGAGGAGGAAAGTACTATGTTAAATCTCAACATATAAAAATCTTATTTCCATTTGTTATTGCCTAAATTGTGGTTGTATATTCTGTCTCTGGATTAGTGAGCTTGTAAACCAGAGTGAATATGACAGGATAATCATGGAATAAAATCACCCATGTTTAATAAGTTCTAGAATGGTTTAATTAAAAGCTAGTTTTCTTTAGTAATTCTTTGGCTGTTTCCTTGCTAGTGATAAAAACTTGTGTAAGTGTTTTGAAATACCAGTTTATAGTGCACACATATCCATTGCTAGTTATTATGTTATTTTTAAATTGTATTCCTACAATTCATAGGTTGAACTTTCTGTTTTTTCCATTATTTTTCTAGATCTGTTGTTAGATTCTGCTTTAAAAAAGTACTTAGGAGACAACTTTGAAGTGATTCCAGATTTTCTGCTATGAATAATTTACTTTTTATCTTTTATGTATTAATGCACATTTTCATGTTGTGATCGTATTACATACCCAACTCTCCATACTTAACCTAGAAGTGACCGATACAGTTTATGTATCCTTTCAAAAGTGCTTTATGCATGTAAAACAATCAACACCCCATCCCCAACTTTTAACTCTGTTTTCTTTTATAACTGTTAGAATCACATGATACATACTGTTAAACATCCTGGTCTTCTTAATGTGGAAGAGCATCGTCTCTGTCTTTCTGTAGCAGCACACAGAGATTGGCTTCTCACTTTCTCTTAGCTCCTTAGTGAATCTGTTGTAATATAGTTTGGTTAAGCACCACCCCCTGGTGTTAGACACTTAGTTTTTCTAGTCTTTTGTTGTTACAGGTATTTATCTACAACCTTAAATGCTACCTTTTATCTTCACTGAATTGTATTTCCCCATATTAGTGAATTCTAATGTCTAGTTATATAAACATTGGTCTCCATTTTAGTAAATTGCTACATTGTTTTCTGATTATCAGCATGTGTATTAGAAATCATTTGGATAAGTTCAAAAAGTTTAACAAAGAACCTCAATTACCTGTAATCTTACCATCTAAAGGTAACTACTGTTAAAATTTTTTCCTATCCTTTTTTTTTTCCTGTGACTAACATTGCCCCTTAGCCATGTTTCACAAAGATTTTGAGTAATTTAACATATTTAAGTATATTACAGTACGGCCAAAAGTTATCATAGGATGTTAGCTTTACAACTTATCCAACAGCTGAGGAACTGTTAAATAAATTCGGGCCTAACTGCAAATTGGAATGCTATGCATTCAGTGAAAACTATGTTTCAAAACACTGTGGGTTCATAGATGTGCCTTCATGTATGTGTATGTGCATATACATTCAAGTGCCCAGGAAAATGGAAAGCTAAAAAGCCAGGATATTAAAAGGATAATTGGTGGATGGCAACATTTTTATTCTTTTATTTTCCCAACATGTTCACAGTGACTGAAATATTTATATATTTTTTTAAAATATAGTTATAAAAATTATTTTTTAAAGTGGACTACCAGTATAAGATTTTAAAATTTGGTGAGAAGCTTCCTTTTAAAAACACCGTTATAGGAAATTTCCTGGCAGACTCCATAAGCCGCGTGGTAAGCCCAAAAGAAAAAGAAAAGAAAAATAACATTATATTTTGGATTTCCATATGGATTGGGTCTGATTCTGTGTTCACCATGCATACCACTTTTATTCCCATTCTCTAATCCTAACATAAAGCAGGAGAAATGTTAGCCAGGACTTCTCAGCCTTGTTAGAAGTTACTACAGTTGAAGTAACTGTATTTAATAGAGAATTCTTGCCTAGATTTTCTGTTATCAAGTGAAACCGTCAAGGCCATTTTCAGAATTTTTGGAGTTGCCTTATGGGTGCCCCTTGTAAGATGTTTCTAAATTAAAATATTCAAATTAATTCTACTCTGCACTTCATACTCTTTGAAATGGGGGATATCTGAGGACATTCTGGAGCCGATGTTCACAACAGTATGGGGACATGGAAAATGTCATGTTCACTATTCCTTATAATTTCCTCCGAGAGAGATTTTGAGATGATGGAAGTTTTGAAGGAAAGGCCATTGAGATGAATTGCGGCTCTAGTGTAATAACAGGCCTCTATCTTCTGAGCCATTTGCTGGATACTGGGCAGTATTAGGTATTCTCCTTAGAGGATAAAGGGACAGTAAGTGAAATTATTTCTATAGAAAACAATACCAAGACCATATCTACTGTTATATAGATGTGCTCTTTCTTAATGGTACCTAAGTAATCTACATTACATCCTGCAAGATTTCAACTTCATTCTTATTTTGAGAAAATGAAATCCCATTATTTCATAGTCATAATTTTTTTTATTCTAACACGGTATTTAACTTTTTTAACTCATACCCCCATTTGAAAAACATAAAAATCTCACTATTAGCCCCTTCTCTTTTCACTCACTCTGAAAACAATGGGTGCAAAAAGAAAACAGTGGGTTATTTGATATTTTCCAAATATGATCTTATAATGAAAAAAGTTTTATAAGCACCATTTAAAGATTTTAACCTGCTCCCAAAATTGACCTCTGCTAGTAAAAGGCTATGAATTGTTTCATAAACATATTTTGCTTTCAAATGTAGAATCAGAATACTTCATTTATTACGAATGTTTTACTTGACTTTTATATTTTTTCCTATCTCCTTTCGAAGAGTTGGGTTGCTTTTCTGGGTGCCTGATGTCCTCTGCCGGCATTCAGGAGTTGTTTTGTGGAATTTACTCGACGTTTAAATGCTCTTTTGATGAATTTGTGGGGGAGAAAGTGTTCTCCCCGTCCTACTCCTCTGCCATCTTGGCTCCTCCCTGAATGTTTTACTTAAGCTTTGGTGACGCTAGTGGTAAGGAACCTGACATAAGAGATGCTGGTTCGATTCCTGGGTCAGGAAGATCCTCTGAAGAAGGAAATGGCAGCCCACTCCAGTATTCCTGCCTGGGAAATTCCATGGCCAGAGGAGCCTGGCGGGCTGCAGTTTATGGGGCCACAGAGAGTCAGACACAACTGAGTGACTGAGCACAGGCACACAGGAGTGTTTTGTTCATTATAAGAAATACAGTGTAGGTGAACCTTAGGACACTTTTAGGAGTTGTCAGTATCATTGACCATAAACTTTTTCCAATATTAAAAAGCCTCAAACAAATTAATACCGTCATGTTGTTTGTATACCCTTATATATTTTTTATGATGAAGAGTATTCTTACATATGGACTTAAGGATCCTCGTTTGGAGAGACCTGTTCTTGGTGGGTGATTATGGTTTCTGGCTCTGGTCATTAAGTAGTAAAGTACACAGAAGTGGCTTTAGTGGCTTTCTGGGTCAAATATTGACAGGGCTTTTAAATAATTACCGTGAAGTTTTCATAAGAATTGAACTTAGAAAAACCACTAACATCAGTATATTCATTTTGTTGGCTTTAATATTCTACCAAAATGGTTAATTATATTGCTTGATAACACTAGTAAAATATCAGGTAGCAATCTAAGTAGAAAATATCCATAAAGATTTGACATGTGCTTTAGAATCTGACTGTAGCTTGCCTTGCGAGCTGTAGATTATCAAGTAAGATCATTTTTTTCTCCACAATATATGCAAAGCTAAAGGACTTACTTTGGGAGACTGTACTTCCTTTTGACATTGCATATAAATTTACTACAGCATGAAGAGAATGGTGCTGGGGTTCTTTGGGTTTTGCTTGTGTGTTTGTTTTTTTTAAGCACTAGTGAGAAGGCATTTAAGCACATTTTCGGCAACAAGGAACCTTGTGGACATGGATGGATACATTGAGAAACTATCCTAACCGACCATTGGAAACCACCCTCACGAATCACTAGATTCTAGTGTCATTCCACCAATTCATTGTTTTTCCTTGGACAAATCGTTGAACTTCTTTGAGCTTTGTTCTTTTTATCTGAAAAGTGGGGAGAGTAGGAATGCCTCCTCCAGTAGTAATGCCTTTTTTAAAAAACTAAAAACCACATCAAATAGTGTATATGAAAATACTTTGGAAAAACATTGAGCACATTGTTTATTAAAACTGTGCCGTCCACCACCTCATTGGTTAATTTGAAGATTAAATGGCATATTCCATGTAAAGCACTTAACATAGGGTCTGGAATGTGATTAAAACTCAATAAATGTTAGCTGGTGCCTTTATGAGCATTTACAGTATTTTGTCACCCATTGAGAACCACTACTGTAGTGACAATACTGTTAAACTTGTAAACATTTTAAATAGTATTTCCACTTAGTCACTCAGCAGCTACTTTTGTCCGTGTACCTAACCATGTACTTTAATGCTGTTCTAAGTTTTGGATCAGATCTGACCCATTCTTTTATAAATGTGCTTAATTTTTGAAGACCCTCGTTCTGGAGGAAATTTTATATCTGTATGTTAAAAGACAGATGAGTGCCAGTGTTCTTTTCATTGCTTTGCCATTTTTGTTACTGAACACGTGAACTAAAATGACTAAAAGTCTATATGATTTAAAACGATCTTGTTGAGTTTGATCTGCACTATAGAATCAGTAGATAGCTTAGCAAGAGATTTCTTTCTTGCTGAGTCATTAGATCTTAAAAACTATCTAGTCAGCCTCCTCACTGTACAGCTAAAGAAAAGGAGCAGGAGAGATTATTGCCTGAGGTCACAAAGCAAGTTTTCTTTCCCTAAGAGACAAGTACCTGAGTTGGTATTTGAAGAGTATAAAAGGAGGTGGCATGTTGTCAGAGTTTTAGTTTCTTTTGGAGCAGACTGATTTCTTTTAATATCGTTTTTCTAACCTACAGATCTATTCTAGAAAGCTATTATATAGTGATGGGTTTTTACTTCATTTAGTTATCCGAATTTTATTTCCAATTGCTCTATATGTTACAAGTTATAGGGTCAGAATCAGGAGAGCAATATCTTTTGAGTTATTTTGGTAGAGCATGTGAGAAGAAATATTTTAACAGGTGAGCCTTGAACTCTTCTAGTCTGTTTCAAAATTATTTACCACACAATTGTGAGTGCATGCATGGGTGCTCAGTCACTTGAGTTGTGTCTGACTCCTTGCAACCCCATGGACTGCAGCCCACCAGGCTCCTTTGGCCGTGGAATTCTCCAGGCAAGAATACTGGAGTGGGGGTTGCCATGCCCTCTTCCAGGGGATCTTCCTGATGCAGGGATCGAACCCACATCTCCTGTATACCAGCCAGAAGCTTGGATATCTTTGCATATAAGCTTATAAAACAGCTCGTCTGGTGATATCCTGGGTTCAGAAAGTAGTGTGTGGTTTCCTTTCCTTGCTTTAAGGTATTAGTTCTGATCCTTTAGATGGAAGTGCAAAGTAAAGAGATGAATACCTCACTGGAAATCAACCCAGTATGGAACGATTAGGTCTGTACACAAAGAAGTCAGTCACAAAGATCACATGTTGAATGATTTTATATGAGATGTCCGGAATAGGCAAATCCATAGAAACAGGAACTAGGATAGTGGTTACCAGGGTCTGGGGCGATGAGGAGCGGCTGTTTAATGGGTACAGACTCTTCCTGGGGTGACCCTTACTAAGGCATGAGTTTTGGGTACTTCTCTATTTTGACATTTGTCAGTTCTGTCATGATTCACTAAATCAATCTCAGAATCCACTGAAACTGCCTGTAGTGATTGAGTGAATCCACATTAGGGATTATTTATGTATAGTTGGTGATTCAGAATCCAGCTTCCAATCACTGGTGCTAATTTATTTTTATGTAGTAGAGATGGCTGCCCCTTCACTATGCAGTTTCTGTCATAAACTCACGTTTTGCTTCTTGGAAGAGTATAAAATGTGTAGCAAATGCCATGTTGCTTATTGTAGCTGTTTTTTCTAGAGTGCTTATGGAGAAGTGTTTCTTTTTATGGTGTTAAAAAGAATGAGTGTTAGAGCAAGTTACTTTGTGGCCTTTACATTGGGCTCAGTCCTTTTAGACTTAATTGCTGGCTTTCAAACTGTGTCCCTTGTAGGTGAGGTGTTAGGTGTATGTGCTTAAGATTGTGATTTCATTTCTACTTTTTGGATAGAAGGACCATATCTTAAGACTTTTTATACGTAAGTGTACTGCTTGATGAATTTTTCAGAAACAACACACTCATGTAACCAGCATTCTTTCCCTTTCTGGTCACACCCTTCAGTTCAGTTCAGTTCAGTTGCTCAGTCGCGTCCTACTCTTTGCGACCCCATGGACTACAGCACGCCAGGCCTCCCTGTCCATCACCAACTCCCGGAGTTTACTCAAAGTCACGTCCATTGAGTCGGTGGTGCCATCCAACCATCTCATCCTCTGTTGTTCCCTTCTCCTCCTGCCCCCAATCCCTCCCAGCATCAGGGTCTTTTCAAATTAGTCAGTTCTTTGCATTAGGTGGCCAAAGTATTGAAGTTTCAGCTTCAACATCAGTCCTTCCAATGAATGTTCAGGACTGATTTCCTTTAGGATGGACTGGTTGGATCTCCTTGCAGTCCAAGGGACTCTCAAGAGTCTTCTCCAGCACCACAGTTCAAAAGCATCAATTCTTCGGCGCTCAGCTTTCCTTATAGTCCAACTCTAGGATCCATACATGACTACTGGAAAAACCATAGTCTTGAGTCGTTGGACCTTTGTTGGCAAAGTAATGTCTCTGCTTTTTAATATGCTGTCTGGGTTGGCCATAACTTTTCTTCCAAGGAGCAAGCGTCTTTTAATTTCATGGCTGCAGTCACCATCTGCAGTGATTTTGAGCCCAAGAAAATGAAATCTGACACTGTTTCCACATTCTCCCCACCTGTTTGCCATGAAGTGATAGGACCAGATGCTGTGATCTTCGTTTTTTGAATGTTGAGTTTTAAGCCAGCTTTTTTACTCTCCTCTTTCACCTTCACAAAGAGATGAGAGTTCCCTCTTCACTTTCTACCATTAAAGTGGTATCATCTGCATATCTGAAGTTGTTATTTCTCCTGGCTGTCTTGATTCCAGGTTGTGATTAATCTGGCCGGGCATTTTGCATGATGTACTTTGCATGTAAGTTAAATAAGCAGGGTGACAATATACAGCCTTGATGTACTCCTTTCCCAATTTTGAACCAGTCCATTGTTCTTTTGTTTAGTATCTGCTAAAACCTTTTCTCCATTTCTTTAAGTTGTCTGTCTTCTTTTTTAAACAGATTTATTGAGCTTATAATTTACATACCTTTAAAATCACGTTTTAAACTTTACAGTACAGTGGTTGTTTAGTATATTCACAGAGTTGTGCAACCATCATTAGTATCTTCATTCAGGACCTTTTTATCACCCCAGAAAGAAACTCCATACCCATTAGCAGCTGCTCTCTGTTCCCCCTGCTCCCATCCCCTGGTCACTAGTAATCTCCTTTCTGTGGATTTGCCTATTCTGGACATTTCTTATAAATGGAATTACATATTATATGATCTTTGTGACTAGCTTCTTTCACTTAGCACAGTGTTTTCAAGGTTCACTCATGTCTTAGCATGTGTTAATACTTAATTTCTTTTTATTGCCAAATCATATTCCATTCTGTAAGTACCACATTTAGTTTATTCATTCATCAGTTGAAGGACATTTGGCTTATTGTCACTTTCTGGCTATTATGAATAGCACAGATATGAAATTTGTGTGCAGGTTTTTACACAGACACGTTTATTTCTCCTGGTTATATACGTAGAAATGAAAATGCTAGGTCACGCAATAAGTCTGTATTTAACATTTTGAGGATCTGCAAAACTGTTTTCCACAGAGGCTGCACCATTTTACATTTCTACCATCAGTGTGTGAGGATTCTAGTTTCTCTACATCCTTACCAATCCTTGTTACTGTCTTTTTACTTTAGCAGTTTTTGTGAACGTGATGTGGTGTCTTATTGTGGTTTCACTCTTCCTTTTTGATTTGTAGTAGTTTGGGATTTGTTCTAAATGCAATTCCTTTGTTGAATACGTAGCATATCTTTTCACTCTCTTAATTGTGTCTTTGATGAGCAGAAGTTCATAGTTTCAGTAAAGTTTGTCAAGTTTAAAAAAAAATTATGGTTAGCTTTTTGTGTTCGGTTTAAGAAGTCTTCATACTTGATGATCCAAAAGATGTTCTCTTGTTTTTCTCTAAAAGCTTCTTTGTTTTACCTTTTATGTTTAGATCTGCTGTCCATACAGATTTGAGTTTTGAGAGACAACATTAAGAAAATGATTTGTCTCCTCTTAGCTAACTAATGTTCTGTGTCTTTTCCTCTTTTTATTTTTTTTTTAAGGAGTGAGAGAATTAGTACATAGCCAGAAAAATAATGCAGTGTCCAGGAATTAATAGCTTAAAAAAATTTGCCCTCAGGTGGTAGTTTGTGGAGATAGGAAGTTGAACTTAAGATTTGTATGACTCTTATCATATGTCAGAGACTTCACTAGGCATTTCATGAAGTTAAACTCACTCAATCTCTACATTATTCTTCCAAAGTAGATGTTGTTCTCTCTTCCTTGCAAATGAGGAAATTGAGACCCAGGATGGTAAACTTTTCCCAGCTCAAAAAGCTATTAAGTAGGCAAACCATGACTCAAAATCAAGAGGGTTTTTGTTCTAAAACTCTTTTATCTTTTCACTGTACATTTTTTCAAAGTCATGTAAAATCTTAATTATTAAACTTTCAGATTTAATTTATCCATCTTAAACTTGCATGATATTTGGCCCATGGTATTTAGCCCATGGAGCCAGGTATATGTATTTTTTCTTTTCTTTTTTCTTTTGTAATTAAGATGGTTCAGGAAGCTGGCGATGAATCAACAGTCAAGAGATCTCTCACAGGGGACAAGGTAGTGGAGTGATAATCTAATGCTTGAGAGATTAAATGCCTGAAAGAGTCTCATCAGTGGATAATATTGCCAGAGAAACTTGCCTGTGTGGATGTTTAGTTTGCGGTGTTGTAGAGTTTATTTTCCATGCTATAAAATGTAGGAAGTTCTGCTTTAAACAGGGTCAAAGAGAGCATTTTCTAGGGCTCCCTCTGCTGGCTTCCTAGCCATAGTTAAGTAAAATACCTCATTGCCAGAGTTGTACTAACAATGTAAATAAATTTAGGAAAGAAATTAATTTCAGGGTCCATTAGAAACAGATTGATGTTTGTCGTAGATGAAAATGAAAACTAGGGAAAGGATTATCTTGGTTTATTTATGTTAGAATCCAAATTTAGCTATTGAATCTTTTGAATTCTGGGGAAGAATAATCCTAATGGTATTGGAGACTTTCTGTTTCAAACAGATAGTGGTAAAACTTGATACTTAGAGGGTGGCACGATAAGAATCAGTGTGTGGGATCACCTTTCTAGGCTGATGACATTACAAAGGTACTGGTAAAGGTAAACTGTTGGCAGCCTCAGCGGGGAAGTCTGAAATTGATCAACGGACTACTTGGTTTCTTTAAAAAAAAAAAAAGTGGTAATTTGGAAACACTCTGAATCAGAGAATTATTTGATTAGATGTGGACCCTATTACATGAGAAATTCCTCTCTGAGGGGGCTTCTAGGGTCTACAGTAGCTATCTTCTTTTCACACCTCAGGCATTTCACACCTAAATGATAGGAACCTAACAGACAGGCATTTTACACCTAGAGGATCGTGACCTTTTGCCAGCTAGCTGTGACTCAACCTCTCGGTTCTTATAGCAGCTCTAGGCAGCCACCCTTTCCCTTTTTGAGTTGCCATTTAAGGAGAAATCTGTGTGCCATTTTGGGTTCTAGACATTTTGCTTGATAAAATATGGAATATAAAATAAGCCCCATTTAAGAAAAGGGTATAAAGAAAATTAGCAGGTATGTACTGATTATTAGAACCAACACCTTTAAATAATAAATCTTTTTGATATTTAACTTGTTTAATTTACAAAAATGGTTTTAGTCCCACATTTGCAGGAAATTTTACTTAAAGCAAGATCAGTTTTAGTAAGTTAAACATTGAGCCATTTTTATAACTATTCCTTACTATGACAAATGAAGAAAATCTAGTTTTTACTTCTTTGGAGGCAATAATAGTATAATTTGGCTTTAAATGAATAAAAGGTAGTATTAATTCAAAAATAATGAATGTATCATCAGTTCAAGATTAAGTCTCATTTGTGAAGTCTGGTATTAGAAGAACATATTCTGGGAACAACTTGGGTTCTGTTTTGAAAGTATTCATATGATTTGTTACTGTGTGAATAGCTGCAGATTTGTGTGTGGATGGATGTGAATCTTTTATTTGCATTAGCCTCAGAATTGATTATTAAAACTGGGCTATTACAGAGGATCAGCCTACAAATATCAATGCAAACTCTCTTCATGGGATAGTTTTGACAGTATTTAGTAACATCAAGCAGAATAAAAATTCTTAAAACATTTTGAAAATATTTTAGAGGAAATGCAAAATTGTTTCTATTAAGTTTTTGCTCTTTTGTCATATCACTGCCATTACTAGCTCCTGATATTTGTGTTATTGCGGATTTAGGAAGTTTAATAGTTTATTTTAATGCATTTCAAATTTGAGATGCTAAACATTTGAGTTGTTGAGAAGCTAGGTAAATCTTAATCTTCCAAGTAAAATCCTCTGTAAGTCTAGCTCCATTCTTTCTTTCCATCCTTCTTACTGGACTAATGGTTAATAAGATAAACTTTTGAATTTCATCCCTACCATTTCCCTACTTTGAGACCATGCTGCTGCTGCTGCTGCTAAGTCGCTTCAGTCATGTCCGACCCTGTGCGACCCCATAGACGGCAGCCCACCAGGCTCCCCCTGGGATTCTCCAGGCAAGAACACTGGAGTGGGTTGCCATTTCCTTCTCCAATGCATGAAAGTGAAAAGGGAAAGTGAAGTCGCTTAGTCGTGTCCGACTCTTTGCGACCGCATGGACTGCAACCTACCAGGCTCCTCCGTCCATAGGCAAGTCCTAAAATGATTTCTTCACCTGTAAAATAAAAGAATTGCAAAAATCCATTGTTTTAACACTTTATTTGGGTCATGGAGACACCCTTTAAGAATCTGATGAAAGCCTGAAAACTGCTGATTCGCACAGAATGTTGCACATAGTTCATTTCTGTCCCCTCCCACCTTGTTGTCTCCAGCTAGCTACAGTATCCTCATTTTTCATTCTTTTGGGTTTTTACTCATATTGTTCTTTCAGCTTTCAGGTGTTTTTTCTCATCCCCCTTATCCTTCCTTAGTTCTACCCTCCTTTTAAAGCACAATTCAAATGTCATTTTTTTCCCTAGGAAACTTCTTCACTCAGATTTAATCTCTCCCTTAGAACTTTGTGCGTGTGACTCTCAACCTGTTGGCTTTCGTATTACAGTTATTAGAGGTCCGTGTGTCCTCTGTCTCCCCTTCTTCTTGCCTGTTGCTCAGCAGATAAATGTTTTCCTAACAGTAGCTGTGTTCCTACATTAGTTTTGTAACCAAATGGTACCTTGCTAGTAGTAGTCATGCGATAAATAGAATAAATTAATTTGAATTTGCCACTTGGTTGTGATGGTTAACTGTCTGCTATGTCGTGTGCTAAATGCTGGGAGCATTGTCTCCTCCCACCCCCTAAAAAGTGGAAAGTATGTGAAATAGAACCAGAGGGAAAACCTCATACATGAGATGAGTTTAAAGAATGAGTAGAATTTAGGGAGCTGCAGAGACATTATCTGGAAGATAAGAGAAATGAGAAAACTACTGAGTACCTATATTTTCTCTTAAATGAGATTAATCTGTTTTAACTGAAGTGATAGATATTAAACTTTAGCTTTTAATTCATAATTAAGCTTTGCATTTTTCATTTTTGTTTTCACAGGTACAAGAAAATTCCCCAGGACATAGAGCTGGACTGGAGCCATTCTTTGATTTTATTGTTTCTATTAATGGTTCAAGATTAGTAAGTTCAGCTTTTTGTAGTTTCACCTATGATATTTTGTCATCTTTTGAAAATAGAGTTTTTCAGATTATCTGAGATGGATATTTATTTATTCATTAGTTACAAACAGTACATAGAGTATGATATCAATAAAATAACCATGTGTTAGTAAAGGTGAGAATGTCAAATATATTGATAGAATACTACACCTCACACTCCAGTGATTAGTTTAGGGGGAGGAAGAAAGACACTGGAGACTTCTATTTATTTATTTTTTAAGCAGAAAGATGTGATTTTGTTGCTTTTTCAAAAATGTCAGACTTTTGTAGGTTATTGACAAATGATTTAGTAAAGACTCATTCTCAAATAACTTGCCAATTTTCTTGTCACTCAGTCCCCTCATATAGAAATAGTGTTATAAAACTAGACAGAGATGTGTTCCAAAAGTGCAGACTTAAAACCAGTTTTAAAAGTTGCTTTAGTTTACATGTAGGAAAGTCCAATAGGAAGGAAACTGTATTATAATTTCAGTAGATTCTTATGACAGTAGATTCTGTTTGGTTGGTTTTTCACAACAGTCTAAGTTTTTGTTCATTACTTACTGACATCTCTTACACAATGGCCTTTATTCATTTACATAGTGAAATATTTAACATACTATTTCCTACCAGTTTGTACTAAGTGTATATGTGAGGAGTAAAGTCCAAAATTAAACTTTAACTCCAGCAATGTTTTAGATTTTAAAATCAGTCACTCCAACTCTGTTAGTAATATGTCTTCTTGTGGAGTATTTAGAGTTTTTTATCGTTGAAGCCCTGGATCATTTCAAATAATGCTGGGCTGCAAATTCCATAATTCTATTAGAAAAAAGTCAGAAGCTGTTGCTAATGTTACTGAGCACAAGTTTGTGTGCCTGACACACAGTGAGGCCAAACAACACCGAAATGTTAAGAGTGTACAGCAAAGAAAGGTTTATTCCAGGACCAAGCAAGGAAAACTGGTGGTTCCTGCTCAGAAAAACCCAGACTCCCTGAAGGGTTTCAGCAAAGCATTTTTGAAGTCAAGGTGAGGGAGGGGTATCCCAGGGTTGTGGTCAACTCATGCACAGTTCCCTGATTGGTTGGTGGTTGAAGGTCTGTGGCTACCTGCTTATAATCTTCAAGTCGTTGTTTCTTGCTTTTGGTGGTAGTTTTTAGCATCTGAAAAACTTAGGAAATATGCATGAGATCCTATAATCTGGGTACTTGAGAGAGGAGCTACAGCAGAGGATATGGAGGAAGGCCTGTCCAGAGGCCCTGTAGAGTCCTACTCGGTTACACTAACATAAGTTCCTAATTTCTTGACATTCTTTTACTTTGAGGAATATTTGAGTGTTAATGAAACCTCTACTTATTGAATATTTTATTTACATTAGTTATTATTTCTCCAATAGGGCCATTGTATGCTTAAGCTAATTAGCATTAGATTTTTATTTATTAAGAAAAATTTCTATGTTTACAGAATAAAGACAATGATACTCTTAAAGATCTACTGAAAGCAAATGTTGAAAAACCTGTGAAGATGCTTATCTACAGTAGTAAAACACTGGAGCTGCGAGAGACCTCAGTTACACCAAGTAACATGTGGGGTGGCCAGGGCTTGTTGGGAGTCAGCATTCGTTTCTGCAGCTTTGATGGGGCAAATGAAAACGTTTGGCATGTGTTGGTATGTATCAACTGTGAGCTGTTAGCAGTTTAAGAAACAGTGTAGAAAGGTGTTTTAATAGTGGTTGTTTCCAATTTGGGAGACTGTAGGGCTATTATTATTATTAGGCTACTTTTAGTTTCTGAAAATCAAAATTGCTTTTAAAATATTTCTTAATAAAAAAGAAAAACAGCTTGAGAAAGAAAAGCAAATATAATGCCTAAAATTTTTTTCTAATGATTTATCCATTAGAAGAAGTTAAATTAAAGCAAATAGCTGCAGAAATATTTTAAATATTTATAAAAATATTGTTGGGTTTTTTTATGTTTGGGAGATTTAAATAGGTGTATCCTATAGCTTCTGATCTGACATTGTCTCTAATAAGACAAATATAGAGTTTAAATTACTCTAATGAAGGACTGAACTATACAGTTTGGAAGATTATTTTATATACAGTAATTTAATGGGGAAGTTTCGCTAGTGGCTCAGCAATAAAGAACCCTCCTGCCAATGCTGGGGACATGGGTTCGGTCCCTGGGTCAGGGAGATCCCCTGGAAGAGGAAATGGCAACCCACTCCAGTATTCATGCCTAGCAAATCTCATGGACAAAGGAGCCTGTCCGGCTACAGTCCATGGGGTCACAAAAGAGTTGAACAAGACCTAGTGACTAAACAATAACAACAGGTTTTATTCCACTTCATCCTAGGAAGTGGAATCAAATTCTCCTGCAGCACTGGCTGGTCTTAGACCTCACAGTGATTATATCATTGGAGCAGATACAGTCATGAATGAGGTAATTAATTTGTTTATTAATACTAAAAATAATTTAACATTTTCTCATTAATGTATAAATTCAAGTATATTTGCATATTTTACATTCAGAGTTGAAATTTAGGTCTTTGCTAATCAAGATAGCTTATGCTCCAGGGTGTTAAACAGAAATATGGAAGATGTCTCTTGTACCTCAAGATTAAATTAAATCCTCATTTTGATTATTGATTTCATTTTCTCTTTTTCTAAGGTAGCAAAATTGGCTTAGTTCTATTAGTTGGATCCTTTTCCTTGTCTGTTAGCTAATGGAAATATGTATTACTCAATTACAAATGACAGGAAAAAAAGGTGCCCAGATAACCAGCTCTTAATAATAGGAAGAAAGCAGAATATGTTGAATTTGGGTGTGGAAAACTTTTACTCAATTACTGACTAGGTCTTACAGAACTGAACATGAGGCCTTGCGTTGTATAGGTAGGCATTAATAATACTGATTTAAGAAATGCTTTTTATGCCTAGGGGCGGGGCCCAGGATCTGGTTTTTGTGTGTGTTTTGTTGTTGTTGTTCTTTTAAGTGTGTGTTTGTTTGTTTTAAATATTAACTAGGTTTGATATCTACTATTTGAGACCTACTTATTCAAAAATTCAGGAACAAAAACATTTTTCTTCTGTAATGCTTTTGCAGTCTGAAGATCTGTTCAGCCTTATTGAAACACATGAAGCAAAACCATTGAAACTTTATGTGTATAATACAGACACTGATAACTGTCGAGAAGTGATTATTACACCAAATTCTGCATGGGGTGGAGAAGGCAGGTAAGGTCACTTTTTTTAGACTAAGTTACAACTGCTTAAATTTACCAGTCAGATATGTTGTAAGCATTGTTTTTAGTTTGAAATAAGTTACTGGTTTATAGTAAAACTTCTCGAGAAAAGGAAAGAGCCAACCACAATTTAGTGAGCATGGTACACAAACTCTAGTCCTTTTTTTTTTTTTAACTCATAAGCACAGAATAGGAAAGACTAGAGATCTCTTCAAGAAAATTAGAGATGCCAAGGGGACATTTCATGCAAAGATGGGCTCCATAAAGGACAGAAATGGTATGGACCTAACAGAAGAAGAAGATATTAAGAAGAGGTGGCAATAATACACAGAAGAACTGTACAAAAAAGATCTCACAACCCAGATAATCATGATGGTGTGATCACTCACCTAGAGCCAGACATATTAGAATGTGAAGTCAAGTGGGCCTTAGAAAGCATCACTATGAACAAAGCTAGTGGAGGTGATGGAATCCAGTTGAGCTATTTCAAATCCTGAAAGATGATGCTGTGAAAGTACTACACTCAGCATGTGAGCAAATTTGGAAAACTCAGCAGTGGCCACAGGACTGGAAAAGGTCAGTGTTCACTCCAATCCCAAAGAAAGGCAATGCCAGAGAATGCTCAAACTACCGTACAATTGCACTCATCTCACACACTAGTAAAGTAATGCTCAAAATTCCCCAAGCCAGGCTTCAGCAATACATGAACCGTGAACTTCCAGATGCTCAAGCTGGTTTTAGAAAAGGCAGAGGAACCAGAGATCAAATTGCCAACATCCACTGGATCATGGAAAAAGCAACAGAATTCCAGAAAAAGATCTATTTCTGCTTTATTGACTATGCAAAAGCCTTTGACTGTGTGGATCACAATAAACTGTGGAAAATTCTGAAAGAGATGGGAATACCAGACCACCTGACCTGCCTCTTGAGAAACCTATATGCAGGTCAGGAAGCAACAGTTAGAACTGGACATGGAACAACAGACTGGCTCCAAATAGGAAAAGGAGTTCGTCAAGGCTGTGTATTGTCACCCTGCTTATTTACCTTATATGCAGAGTACATCATGAGAAATGCTGGACTGGAAGAAGCACAAGCTGGAATCAAGATTGCCGGGAGAAATATCAATAACCTCAGATATGCAGATGACACCACCCTTATGGAAGAAAGTGACAAAGAACTAAAGAGCCTCTTGATGAAAGCGAAAGCGGAGAGTGAAAAAGTTGGCTTAAAGCTCAACATTCAGAAAACGAAGATCATGGCATCTAATCCCATCATTTCATGGGAAATAGATGGGGAAACGGTGGAAACAGTGTCAGATTTTATTTTTTTGGGCTCCAAAATCACTGCAGATGGTGATTGCAGCCATGAAATTAAAAGATGCTTACTCCTTGAAAGGAAAGTTATAACCAACCTAGATAGCATCTTCAAAAGCAGAGACATTACTTTGCCAACAAAGGTCCATCTAGTCAAGGCTATGGTTTTCCCAGTGGACATGTATGGATGTGAGAGTTGGACTGTGAAGAAAGCTGAGCGCCAAAGAATTGATGCTTTTGAACTGTGTTGTTAGAGAAGACTCTTGAGAGTCCCTTGGACTGCAAGGCGATCCAACCAGTCCATCCTAAAGGAGATCAGTCCTGGGTGTTCTTTGGAAGGAATGATGCTGAAGCTGAAACTCCAGTACTTTGGCCACCTCATGCGAAGAGTTGACTCATTGGAAAAGACTGGGAGGGATTGGGGGCAGGAGGAGAAGGGGACGACAGAGGATGAGATGGCTGAATGGCATCACCGACTCGATGGACATGAGTTTAAGTAAACTCCAGGAGTTGGTGATGGACAGGGAGGCCTGGTGTGCTGCAATTCATGGGGTCGCAAAGAGTCGGACACGACTGAGCAACTGAACTGAACTGAAGCACAAACCAACTTTTTCATTTTGTTATTTTAGTAAAATAGTTTTCAGTTTTATTTTCCCAGGTCTCTCCTCAGCAGTGGGACAATACAGTGTAACTTTCTCTAGCTGCTGGGAAAATTTCTTAGCACTTGAAGGAAACTGTTGGCTTTCAGAAATGAACAGACCAATTTCCACTAAAATGTAGACAAAATTGAAACAGCAAAAAGCAGTTTAGAAGAGGGTCAAGCCAAACAGAAAAGCAAATTTTATAAAATCAGTTTTCTGGGACTTTTCTTCAAGTCAGTTTCCTAATTTCAAAAAGTCAAAGCACAGCATTCCTACTTAATATTATATCTGTAGGTCTTTTATTGTTTAAATTGTACAAATTTTTCATTATTTCGAAAGTTCTAAGAACCTTTTTAAATTTGAGGAGTTGTTGAGCATAAGCTAGATTTATAAGAAAGGCTAGGATTTGGCAACTTCTTCCAGTGTTTTGTAAAAGTTGTAGTACTTGCCAGGTAAAGGATGACCTTAGTTGATGCAGACAGAGAAGGCCTCCATTTGCTCACAGTACCCTAACCCACAAACCTGAGATTCTCCAGCTGAATGTATTCCGCCACCAGAATGCTGACTTACTGCAATTTAAGAAAATGGAACAGAGAATCTGGCCTGTCTGGGGCCCATACTTGATCAAGTTACGGTGTTCCAATGTCCAGGTTTGTCAAAAAGGTGGTCTTCTCAAGGTATTCCAAAATGATTTCATTCTAGAGGGACTGTATCATATAAACTAAATTTGCAAATAAACTACTGTATTTATAAATGGTGGATTTTCAGTTTATGATAGAAAAATGCCTCCTCTCCAGTTAGAATTCTTAGATCCCATTACTAACTCCACCTTGCTTGGTGTGCATGAAATCGTGTCCTAAGCAAGAGATTCTAGATGAAGTTCAACAACAAAAAACATTACTAGTTTGTTTATTTTTAGTTATGCTGACTAAATACTGCTACATGCTTGTTCTTGGCACCCTTCTTTTCTAGACTAGCAGTTTCTCTTTTTCTGTGGAAGACATTTCTCCTTTTGACATGGTTTTGTGCCGTTGATCAGCTTTAGGACAGGCCCATATACACCTCCTTCCTCAGTCTGCCACCATTTGGTATATGTGTGTCTCTGGTTTTCATTCCTTCCTCAGAGGCTGACCATGTTGCATTCACTACAGCACAGAATTTTTCTTAGCTTCATTCTTCGGCTGTCTTTAAATTTTTGGAGGGCCTCCCTCTTGCCTCAAGTGCCTTCTCTACCACCACTTAGTTCTTTTGATTGATAAGTAAATTTTAAATGCATTTTAAATGTTTTTAAATGCATCTACCTCTGAAAGGCTTTTATTGATCGGTATATTTCATCTTTCTTCGAAATCAGTCTGAGATCCAGTTGAGTAAAAATTGCAGCTTGATGGTATAAGGGAGACAAAGTGAGGAAACAAGTAGTTTTGTAATGTGAAGCACTGTTATGGAATCAGATTCAGATAAGAAACTGCTTTCTCTCTCAGCTTTTGGTGGTGGTGGTAGTAGCCATGGAAATAATAGATGTCTTAATGGGATAGGCACAGAGGTATCTGTACATGTCCTACTCAGAACAAGTACTTGGGAAAGTATAAGCAACTGTGATGGAAACATAAGTTGAAACCTAGTTGTGAAAAGTCTTAAATAGGGCCTTAGAAAGGAAGAACTAATTGGCAGTTTCATCCGTATTCTAGTGAAGGGATATAGCCATTTGTTTTTTCTGTCACTCCTAAGGTTTGCGGTCCTGAGCAAGATGGGTAGATTGGCCTGGCTCTGGTCATGAGACACGCCTAATTTGGGGCAGGACAGGCGCTGATTGACGACGGTCCCACCAGCATTGCACAGTGACTGGGGAGGAGTTCTCCAAAGGGAAAAGGGAAGCAAGAATTGGGGGAATCAGTGGATTGGAAAGAAGCACTGTGATTGTATCTAGTTAGAAAAATGTCACTGGCAGCCTTAGGGTGCTGAATTAGAAGAAATCTGGATTCATTTGGATTGATGTGTGTTGGTTCTAAAGTAGACCTATGGGATGTGTGAATGTCATTAGCATGCACGAGTGTTTGGAGCTCTTGAATAGAAAGACTATGTCATTCATTCAGCAAATAATCAGTAAGTGTCTGCCATGTTCCAGGAACCGTTAAGACAGTAAACATAACAAGGTCTCTGCCCCTTTAACATTTTACTGGAGGAGACAGAAAATAAATATACAGTGTGCTGGATAGAGATAAATACTTGAAGGGAAATAAAGGAGAGTAAAGTTAGTTTCTGTGGTAGAGGGAAGCGTGCTTTTCATAAAGGGTGGTCAGATGAGACCTCTGATAAGAGATAGTATTTAAAAGAATGGAGATGTGTTTTTTTGTTTCAAAACCTTAAAGAAACATAAGCTGTGATTGATAACAATAACTTCAAAGAAAAAATTATTTTCTCAGCCTAGGATGTGGCATTGGATATGGTTATTTGCATCGAATACCTACACGCCCATTTGAAGAAGGAAAGAAAATTTCTCTTCCAGGACAGATGACCGGTACACCGATTACTCCTCTTAAAGATGGGTTTACAGAGGTAAGGTAACTTTACTGCCTGGTTATGTCATAACTTTCCACCGAGATGAGTTGATGTGTGTGGTGATAGCACTTACTGAAACTGGGCAGATGAGTTAAATACTGACGTGTAGGATTTGAAGTTCTTGTAGGATACCTAGATGGGTATCCTCTGATTCTAGATTTCAGGAAAGAGGGCAGGGCTAGAGATACAGATTTGGGAATCATCAACATAGAGAGGGTAATTTACCCAATGGACATTGATTCAAAAAAAAAAAACCAAACAACGGACTGGGCTTGGGTGGGTTAGAGGAACAAGGCTGGAATCCTGACCGTTCCTAGTATTTAAATGGACAGGCAGAGACAGGAGATTTAGCAAAGGATGGTCAGGAGACGCCCAAAGGGAGAAAGCAGAGTGTCAGGAAAGCGGGCTCGGGCAGCTGTGTGAGGAACTGCGGAGAAGTCGGGTGAGGGGAGGAGTGAACAAACATGTCCTGGGCTGGGGCAGGGATGCAGATGCCGACCTGCTGGTGAGAGAGGGTGACTGTTGTGGGATACAGTGATGACAGGTGGTGCTTACGATTTCAAGAGACCTGATTGAGAACGCAAGGAGAGCTAGGGGTATGGGAGCAATTACATGATCAACGTGAGGCTATTTAAGGAGTACGAGAGGTATTTGTACAGGCTTAGGGGCTTTTAAAATGTTTCCTGTGCAGGCCTTACAGGACAGTTAACTCTTGCCTGCATGACTAAATAAAAACCAAACAATCAGAAAGAAGATGCTGTGGTTGTAAAGAAAGGGCTGCTGTCATTTTATGGTTTATGGTTGGGCCATCCCTAATTCTAGAGGAAGTGAAAAGGAGCCGTGGGAATGTGTAACCTCTCCTCACCCCACCCCTTGGCTCACGGCCAGAGCCAGTGTCGTTACATATTCAGACTCCTACCATCATACATGCCGCCCCAGTCAGTGCTCTCTGCCCCGTAAGGCTCCACAGGCAGTCAGGAAACCAGATGGTGAAATGGCAGGTGGGGAGAAGGACCGTAATACAGGTCGTGTTGAAAAGTGCCGGAGGACACTGGAGCTGGAGGAAGACGGAGGATTCAGGGGTGAAATCTGAAAATCACCCATCCACCCGTTTGTAGAGTCCATATAGATTCATTCATACCCCTACCCCATGCTCCCGAAGGTAGAGATCTAGTTCCCACATTCATTCATTGATGAGAAAAGATAAGGGGGACTCGTGACGTTAGACATCATACGAAATTTCTAAGGAATCATTCATGGTATTAAGACTTCAGCTGACTTCTTCCATGAACAATGAAAATTAAAAATCTGGCTGAGAAATCAGAGAAGAAGAAAAAAGTGGTGTTTTAAGGGTTGAGTGTAATCATTTTGGCTAGGAAGGAGAAGAAAGAATCTCCTGGTGTTGAAGTGGCTAAAACAGTGTGTGTGACGGGCTAGATGCCATGTGTTAAGAGACCAGAAGTGACAGGATGGGGAGATGTCTACAGCGTGACATCCTCAGCGCCTTTCAAAATTATGAAGGAGTATCTGAAAGCCAAAGTGCCAGGTGAAAACTTTTGACGGTTTGTACATGATCAAAAAAGTATCAGTAGGACCAGTGAGAGCCAATATGTATATTTTAAGTAAACTTGAGTAATTTTCCTTTTTTCTTTCTATTTTTTGGAAGGTCCAGCTGTCCTCAGTTAATCCCCCGTCTTTGTCACCACCAGGAACTACAGAAATTGAACAGAGTCTGTCTGGACTTTCTATTAGTTCAACTCCACCAGCTGTCAGTAATGTTCTCAGTACAGGTATGCAGAAAATAAGATTTCTGTTTTCAGTCTGCTTTGTTTTACATGATATTCTTTTCTGCCTCAAGCTGTAGAATTTTAAAAATTAATTCCAGTGGGCTTTGAAAACTGTAACCATGCTCTGCATTGACAGGCCCTGTCTGAAAGCTGGTGGGTACTAAATTATCACATGGTTTAAACCTCTTCTCAGCCAGTTTTAGACCTTGGACTTCTCCGTGTTCTACCTTTAAATTCTGTTTAATTGCTCTATTTACTCAGCAGACGATTGCATATCCCCTAACTAGTGTACCCTGGGGATACAAAAGTGAGCAGTTTACCATTCCCTTCCTAGGGGCTCAGTCTTGCTCAGGGGACATGTTCCTGTCTCTTCTTTTTCTGTACTCCTTGTTCTACCTGCTATACTCCATTTTTGCATGTTTTAGGTTTTTTTCAACAACTTTATTGAGATGTAATTCACATAGCATGTAGTTTACCCATTTCAAACTGTACAATTTAGTGGGGTTTTGAATATATTTGCAGAGTTTTGCAACCATCACCTTAGCTTAGAACATTTCACTGCCCCAAGGGAAATCCTGTACGCAGTCACTCGTTTCCCCCAGTCCCCCAAGGCCTAGGCACTTGCTAATCTACTTTCTCCTTCTAGTCTAAATAGTTCATAAAATTTGTGTGGTCGTCTGTGACCTTTCTCTGTGGCTTCTTTTACCTTGAATAGTGTTCTGTTTTCCAAGTTCATTGATGTCACAGCATATGTTAATACTTTATCTTTTTATGTTTAAATAATGTTCCATTGCATGGGTATGCCACATTTTGTTGATGGACATTTGGGTGGTTTCTGCTTTTTGGCTATTATTGAATAATGCAGCTATGAACATTTGTGTACAAGTTTTTGCATAGACATATGTTTTCATTTTTCTTGATTATATACCCAGAAATTAGAATTGCTTGGTCACATGATACAGTTCTTAACTTGGTATGTTGACATAGTTTATTTTTCCCTTTCCTTTTTTTAAATATCTTCATCATACCAAGAGTATATTGTATACTCAATCAGTGTTGAATAAGTGGATAAAACACTGCCATGGTTTCATTTTATTTTATAGTATCCGTTTATTCTTGAGCTCTTTTGTTTAATATTTGTCTCCAGATCTGCTCATATTCCACTCTGTTCTGGAATGGACGTAAAACCACCCATCAAGATGCAGTTAAGGTCAACAATGGTCCCTAGAGCTTGTCCCCTCGGTTGAAATCCCAAATCTTTTCAGAGTCTTTGTTTTCCAAGATAAGTTTGAAATTTTTATTTTTTATAAAAAATTAAAAAGTTGAAACATACTCAAAAATAGATGAATGTTAATAAATACAGATATTCATTTGTGTAAAGAGAAGTACAACAGACCCCCACCACCCACCTTCACCAATTATCAGTATGATGACATTCATCCCTACCCCCTACTCTTTGCTGAATTTTTTCCCAGCTTTATCAAGGTATAATTTGTGTACTATAAAATTTACTTACTGAAAGTATAGAACTCAATGATTTTTAGTAAATTTATGGAGTTGTGCAGGTATCACCACAGTCTAGTTTTAGAATATTTCCTAAATGAAATTAAATATTAATGTCATCAGTATCATGTCATAGATATATCTGGAAGAGATTTTAAAGTTTATTTCATCAAGTAATGTTTGAGTCCTTTTTGTGAGATTGAGTTTTTTCACTTATATCCCATCAGATATAAGAAATGGTCCTTTAGTTTATTCTTGAATAGACTTCCCAAGGCGGCAACCAAGTCTGTGTCTGATGGCTCTCACCTGGCTTTACAGTGAGGTTCCAGTGCGCATGAGAGCGCTTCTGGCTTCAGGAGATAGCTGATGTGTCTTCAAGTTGCAGTTTCTATTTTAAATCTGCCCTCATACATGACAGTTACACTTGTGTTGTCTTATAAGCACATGTACTGAGATTCCTGGTCTTATTACATTGTAGAGAAATGGGTTATTGAATAGTAAAAGAGGTATCAATAAATCAGAAATTCCTAAAGGAGATTGAAAGAAATCAGCATTTTCACTTTGAGTAAGTAAATTTAGCATTGTGACATGAGAAACCACTTTTTGTTAGGTATTTATTTTTCAATCTTTGCTTTGATTATATTGCTGAAAAGTAGCCCAAACAGTAACTGTAGAAACATAAAAGTATGTGTTTTTTAAAAAAAACTTCACTGTGGATTTGAAAAATTTGGATTTTCAGAAAATGAATATATCATTTTGAAATGGCATTAATCGATATGACCTCCTCACACTTCCTGTCTCCCTTTCTTTTTCTGCACTTCATCAGAATGTAAATTTACTGGGGGTAGTGATTTTTTTATTTTCTTTATTCTGTAAGTTCCTTGGTGCCTAGAACAATGTCTTGACATATAACAGGTGCCCACCCTGCCCCCAAACTTGAAAGACTTAAACATACCAACCAACCATCCAACACCTTTGAGAATCAAATAAAACAAAGAACTCCCTTCGGATTTTTCATGCCTCCAGTTTCCGCAGAAAAGTAAATATGTGACTAACTAAATTTATAAAACTGTCTGAAAATAGTTGCTTCATACTTTTAGGCACAGTTCATTCTGGCTTTAAGCAGATCTCTGTAAGACAAAATCAAAATCCATGTGCAGTATTACTGTTGTTTGGATATCAGTGAAACTTCGCACTTGAGTAGCTGGTAAGCGTTAATAGATAGCCTTTATTAGGTGGTATCCTAAGAGGTACTTGAATATAAAGAACATAAACTCCTCAAGCTAACATCAGTAGAAATGGAAATGTACTAGGCTTCAAAGGCATGTCACAGAACCAAGGCCAGAAGGAAACGGAGGTTCAGGAAGGTCATTCTCCCCATCTCTGGAGCTCCACATGCTCTTGTCTCTTTCAGGCTATCTACATCATTCTCTCTCACAGACCAGCATTCACTGTTTCATGGGGCATATAGGGTTACATGACCTTTTAGGTCAGGAGCCCAGTAAAGATTGACTGGAATCTTTGTATCTCATTTCCAAAATTCCAAAAGTTTTCCAATCCAGCCCTTCTCAGGGGTGAAACTCATACCTGGTGTTACTTAGCTGGGGTGGGCTCTGTAAAGAGCCCCCCGCCCCCTTGGCCCATGCTCTACTAACAGCCCTTGCAAAGAGCAGAGGGCAGAACAGGTGGATGAGCTGTGGAGTGACACAGCTAGAGACCAGCTGACTAAATGAAGTCTCACTGAGGGAAGACCTGACCGTGGTGGGAGGGAAGGGACTGAAGACTGTCCACGATGGTCTGCTCGTTCTTTATCAACTGAAATGTTTCAAAGGCTGTGCTTTTATTTTAGGTGTACCAACGGTACCATTATTGCCACCACAAGTAAACCAGTCCCTCACATCTATGCCGCCAATGAACCCAACTACTACATTACCAGGTAAGCTGCAGGAGACATACATGTAACATAATAATAGCTTTACTGGTATTTTACATCTTAGAAACAATGAAAAAAATTTATCCCTATGTGGTGACTTTTTACTTGTTTCATTCTCATTTTATCTCTACTGTAAGTTCATGATAAGTGAGAGCAATTGGCAATGAGCTGCAGTCACCAGCTAGTCAGCTGCTGAGCCCTGGGCTCCTTAAACCTAGCCCACCATCCTCTTTGCGTCCAAGCAGCCTGAGGCCAGAATAAGGAGTGTGTAGATGTTCCATTCATCAGCACTTCCTTACTTAGGGCATTCTGGTCAGTGCTTAATGAATACGACATTGTATCTTAGAGACGAGCACTCCTTGCTTGGGTCCTCAGTAACTCTAATGTTAGGTGAGATTTTTGTTTATTTCGCTTATTGTTCCCAGTGAAGACCAAGTCCTTTATCTCTCAGGTAGGGATCAGATATTATTTCAGTAATCAAGTATAGTTGGCTTCTGATAGCCTTTAATTGTATGGCTAAAGATGCTGTTACACAGACATACTAAGCCATTAACCAAATGTGAGCACACACAGAATGATAAAGCAAGTGTGATAAAATGTTAATATTTGAGAAATTTGAGTGACAAACATACATAGGGATTCTCTATTAGCAACTGTGAGTCCGAAATTAAAAAGGGAAAAGGGGTCTGCGTGAGGCGGGAGTGCTAGCCCGGAGGCCGCTAAGCCCCCAGCCCCTCCAGGTCATCGCCATCAGTTGGGGGTCCGCGGGGTCTGCGGTCACCCTTGGTTCCAGGCACCGCACCGGGCTAGCGGCAACATCGCGTCCATGGCCACCACAGCGGCTCCGTCATCTTTGGCCCTCAGGGCCTCGAGCCCGGCCGTGACCCCCAGCTCGTACGGGGTCTTCTGCAAGGGGCTTTCCCGCACCCTGCTCGCCTTCTTCGAGCTGGCCTGGCAGCTGCACATGAACTTCCCGTATTTCTACATTGCGGGCTCCGTCTACATTGCGGGCTCCGTCGTTCTCAACATCCGCTTGCAGGTACATTTTTAGAGCCCTGGGGATGCCGCCGGCCGGCGTTCTGGGCCTGCATTATGGCCGACTCCCAGGAGGCGCAGGGGCACCATGGAGCTTGGGGCGAGCAGTCCCGCTGTCTTGCGAGAGTGCTTGGTCTCCCTCCACCGCTGCGCTCTCGCCTCTCTGCCGTCTGCTCTCCTCCGATCCCCTGAACTGGCACCGAGACCTCCTGAGTGTAGGAAGAGGAAATACGCGATTCCGGGAACCGAGAACTTCAGTTAAAACCCACTACAATATTTAAGAAGCTGTGCATCCTTAAAAACGGGACGAACAGGATGTATTATAACAAGGGAAGGCTGTCAAAACTTTCAGGACAGAAATGTACAAGCTCATGGTCCGTGTTCATAAATAGTAAATTTCGGGAAGATGAGACTGGATTATAAACAGGATCAGTCAGAAGCTGAAGATCTTAAGGATATGCAGTGGAAGGCAAACATCTCTTCATTCCACAACAGAAAACTATGACGATCAGAAACTTTAAGTGGAAAAAAAAAAAAAAAAAAACAACGTTGTAAGAGGAACACATCCTTCAGATAACCAAACAATGTAAAATACTGCAGGGTTTTGACCGAGGGTTGGAGTGTAAGAAGGTGGACTCAATTTCAGTGTCGCTCTAATTCGCATTGTGGTTCAGAATCTTGGAGCCAAAAAAAAGGAAATCTAATCATAGCACAAAGCTTGGTGGTTTATTGAATAACATTTAAATAATCATAATGGAAATGCTGTTTATGGTTTTCATCTTTTTAAGAGAATGCTTAATTACGGTTACAGAGTTGAGTGTCAATATTATCAGCCTTGATGGCATAAAAGTGCAATTTACAAGGTAGGATGGCAGGGCGGGTGCCTGGAAAAGTAATGGTGTCTTTTAAAGTGGGAAGTCGACAGGTAGAGTCTGTTGTCGATGGGGGAAGAGGTCATTTTATTTTACTTAAAGAGTGATGATAAAGTTCTAAAATATAACCATGTAACAGAGAAGAAGGGAGAACAGCCTGAGGTCAACAAGAAATGCCTAAAGATGATAGTTCAGGTGGAATGTCTTAGAAAGGAAAATGGATACATTGTCATGTATTTATAAATATAGGGTCAAGAGGTTTTTAGGTGTTAGAGAGTCTGGAGATGAATTAGTGGTCTGCATATTTTTTTTCTAATTAAGGAAGCAAAATTGAGGCAATTATGAGCCTCAGGAAAAAGAAAAGTTTTCAGAAGTTACACTGCATTAAGTCAACTGTGAATAATGTTAGTCATCATATAAAGTCAGTCATATTTATGTAAACACTGAATACAAACAATAACAAATTATTAGGTAACCCTAGCAGAATTGGAAAGGAGTATATATGTAATGGAGAATACATCAAGATCTGATACAGAAATGTCGGTTTAAAAAAAAAGCAGTATAACTTGTCACTTAGAAAGAAGTACAATAACAAATAGCTGAAGAGTTAAAATTGGTAGTCTCTGGTGAAGGAAAATCAGGGATGGGCAGAGAAAAAGTGGAGAATTGCTGTGTTTTACTACTGGTCTAACAGTAACAGTGTTTTTTTTCTTAGCCCTGTGTGTATGTGTATATCAGACACACCTCTGTTAAAATACAAACTAATTTTGTGGTCCAGATGAGCCCAACAGTCTGCCTAAATCCCTGTTTTCTCAAACCTATTAAATGAGAATAAACATACCCAATGGATAAAAAAAAATAAAAAATAAAAAGGGAAAAGGAAAAAAAAAAAGGCTGAGAGGGTGTAAACCTCAACCATCAAAGAAAATCAGTCCCATATTTGCTGAGATAAATCAGCTTCTTCTCTAAGACACTTGGGCCGGCATCATTCTTGCCCTTGGGTTCAGAGGTTTGTTTTAACCCTTACTCGCTTAGCCATGTAATCACTTAGGTACAGAAAGATGCTTCACTGGGGAGAGGTTTTTGTTATTGTTGTTACTGTAGTTATGGTACAAAACTGCCACAGGGTAAGTGGACTTCTGGTATTTTCACTTCGAAGTGGGTGGTATTTTTTTCAATATGCAAGGGTTTATCATTGGCACTTTATCTTTTGTTCTCTGCCTTCTCTTCAGGTCTGATGCCTTTACCAGCCGGTCTCCCGAGCCTGCCTGTCCTCCCCAATCTCAACCTACCCACCCCGCCTGTCGTCCCAGGCGTCAGCTTACCAGAACTCGTGAACCCGGGTATGTTGCCCATCTTGCCATAGGACTCTGTCTAATAAAAAGTTTTATCCAGGAAAGGCAGTCCTCTATTTCAGTCTTTTTCTTGCAAGGGCAGATTCTTTAACAAACTTCAGCTGCTTCAGATATAAATTAATCTTTTTTATTTAAAAGGGTTGAAAAAGAAGAGGAGAAATGTCTTTGTGATGCTCCTCTGCCTGGCTGCCTGTCCCTCCCTTCCTCTCCCTCCTGCCCCTGACAGCTCAGGCTCTGTAAAGGCCAGTTGTAGAAATAAAGAGCAGCGGTATGGCCTCGCTGAGCTGAGTGGGATGGGAGGTGTGCAGTTCGCCCGGTGGCAGTGAATGAACTCCCTGTGATTCTCCCTGTATTTTGGGCAGCTGCCATCCAGGGACTGGTGGTTCCTGTGTTTTGCGTGGCTCTGGCTGGCTGGGCTTGCTGCGCTTGCTACTTGATAAATATTCTTCATTTTTTAAATTGAAGGATAATTGCTTTATAGAAATATTCATTATTAATGTTTTTATAATAAAAACTGCAAGGTTTTAGCTACAAGTAGTTAAGTTCACAGATATTCAAAGTATTTACAGTCAGATTTTATGCACTGATGAAACTGAAGCGGCAGAGTGTCCCCACGAGTCTGCTTTTCTGGTTAATGATTACCCAGAGTAGTTTTAGCTTTGCGATGGCCACACATCAGGGTTGACTTTTCATTGCTGTTCTCAAGAATTGGGCCCATCAGTGATGTCAGTGAATGATCTTATTACATCATGGTATACATTGTCATGTTTCTGTTTAGATCGTAACAGCCCCTGTTGTAACACTTATCATCTGTATTTATTCATTACTTGTCCTCATTAACCTGTTTTTTGCTTTTTGGCACAATGGGTTAAAAAACAAATGAAGTCAGTAAATTCAGGCTAATGTTACTGTCTTAACATTCCCTTTGTCTTTTTGGGGGGGTAGCCCTGTATTCTTAGACTTTCGGCTTTGCCCTTTCCCCAGGTTGACAGACTGGGCCACAGGTTGCCCAAAACCTGTTTTACAACCTGCCTTCCTTTTGTTTCTTGAAGATATAATAGTCTCCCTTCATTCTGCATTTTAAAATTCTTAACTCTACCAAGTATACTATAAATAGTTATCAATCAGAGGGCTTGAAAAAAGGCCGAGTACTTCAGGCTTCAGGCCTGGCCCCGGTGTCTCCTGTTCCTCTTGTCTGTCCAGAGTGCAGCTGAGAGTCAACCTACAGTTTGCTTGAAGAGCAGAGTTCTGCTCAGCACTCCGTGTGTTGCCTTGCAGGCAGATGGGTTCCTGCCCATCCTGGCTGGGAGAATCATTTCTTCCCTGAGCTGGGCTGAGTCACATGAAGGAACCTTTCCTCTGGCCAGCTGGTCCTGTGGTGAATATTTAACTCTGTCCGAGCCTCCAGCCAAGGATAATCAGAGGTGGTGATTTGTGTTGTTGCTCCTCAGCTTCCATTTTCTTAGTGAAAGGCAAATGCAGATGATTGTGTGACTGTGGCTGTTGCCCTTCTGTGCCGGGAGGATGTGTGATCTCTGCCTTTTTGTCCTAGGTTTGCCACCTCTTCCTTCCCTGCCTCCCCGAAATTTACCAGGCCTTGCACCTCTCCCCATGCCGTCCGAGTTCCTCCCGTCATTCCCTCTGGTTCCAGAGGTCTCTCCCGCAGCAGGCTCCGCAGACCTGCTGTCCTCCGTCCCACCTGCCAGCAGCCCACCCTCCGACCCCGTCCCGACCACTGCACGGGCAGACACCGCCTCCGCACTCACTGTGGACGTGACACCCCCCCCTCCCAAGGCCCCGGCCACGGTGGAGGACAGAGTCAGCGACTCCGCCACAGCCAGCGAGAAGCCCATCTCAGCGGTTACGGTTACAGATGCATCTGCTTCTGAGTCACCTTAGCTTTGGACCGGTCTTCAGAATTGGCGTGGTGTGCTTGTTTCACCACAGGAGCGTGTCTGGAAATGCAAACTCTCTTTAATTTCTTACTAGTTTGTACCGTTTCTGTAGGCATCCTGTAAATAATTCTAAGGGAAAACTCAGCAAGAGGATGTGGGCTTGTATTCTGCCAAGTGGGAGTGCGGCTCACGGGCCGGGGAGGGAAACGTCAGGAAGTGCTTGTATTTTAAAACAACCAAAAAGAATTGTAAGGGTGGCTTGCTGCCAGGTTTCCACTGCCATTCTTGGGGGTGTAGCTCTTTGGGAAAGGTGGTGACAGGGTGTTCTCTAGGCTCCCTGTCTTCCTGCTGCTCCTTCTGTAAGGAAATGTAATATTTTATGCCTAATACCCACTCGCAACATTTCTTGTATTTTGTAAATCATTTGCAAGAATGCAGACCACCTCACTAAGCCGTGAAACGAAAAGATATTTTACTTTTGGTCTCTGTGAGTCACATCTCTATTAAGGTTTACACGAAAATTCCAACAGAAGATGTTAATTAAAGTTAACACAATGTGCACTATTAATTGAACATCTTTTTATTCAGCCTATACACAGATCTTTGTTTTGAGCTCTCAGAAGTACTCAGACAACATTTTATAACTGCTGCTGTTGCTTTATACATCCACTAAAAAATGGCATTTAAAAAGAAATAAAGGAGATGTTACACAGTTTTAAACCAGAAGGTGGCACTTTGTAGCTGCTTACAATATTACAGCTGTACTGGGAAGCATAGACACAGCAATAAATTACAGTACTTTTGCTTTTCTTCTTGTGGTACATTTAAATTACAACTCCTGATTGCCATGGCGCAGTCATTAATCTCCAGTGCATCACAATGCATTCATGTAATTCCATGTCTGACCTTTGCTTTCTCCTAAATTTTCTAAGAGATGGTTAAGTTATGTGGCATTGATTTATTGAATGAAATTAAATGCATATTATGTCTCTGCTTCTTAAATAAGATGAAAGCGATCCGTCAGTTATTGACCTGGCACTGGCATGAATGTTGCCAAGGAGCAGCGAGTAGAACAGGGCTGCTAAAACCCACCTGGAAACTAGAGTTATCAGTGACCACCGGTTTTTAGGATAGATCCATCTCCAGGGCCAGGTTTATATTTCAAGTAAATGACAAAAGAAGGCTCCAGCTCAGGTAAAGTTGAGCAAGTTGTTATTTTTAAAAGATATTCCTGTGTTTTAAAAATGTTAAGGAGCTACCTTAATGGGAAGCAAGTAAGTAATTTTTGAGCTTTAAAGACAAATTTTTTAACTGTAGTTTTTCCAGAGCAGCGATTCTGAACTCTTGTGAGGTCATCTGAGGATGGCAGCAGCCCTGGACCATCTTCCCAGGACAGGGTCTCTAAGCACAGGAAGCACACTGAGCTTTGGGGAGAGGGGGACTCTCAGTGTTCACCTGGAAGATGGGCACAGAATTGGCCCAGACAGGCTCATCGGGCCTTCCTGAGATGGAAAACACTTATTTTAGATATTCTCTTCTTCCTTCAGCTATGGGTGTTTTTTTTACACCGCGTATTCTATTTCAGGGGCCAGAAACACAGATGTGAAAGAGAGTCGCTGCCATGAGACCACTCACCGTGACCTTTTAGAGGGGATGGTGTCTCGGTCAGTCCTCTGGGCACTTGAGATGAGCCCTCAGTGAGGATGACAGTCGAATCATCTTTGAACCCCTGGGTCACTCAGGGTGTGAGGCATGAGGCAGAAATGGGGAGAACAGAGAATGCTGGTTCGAATAGGCTTGGTTATCAGAACAACTCTCAAAATACAGTGGCTTAAGCACAGTCTGTCTTCTCTTCCATGGTTGGTTTTGTTGGTGTTTTTTTTGTTGTTCTTTGTTAGGGTGCATGGTCTTTCTCTAGTTGCAGGGGGGTGAGCGGGGTGCTTCTCTCCAGTTGTAGCATGGAAGCGTCTCCTGTTGAGGCACAGAGGCTTAGCTGCCCTGTGGGATTTTAATTCCCCAACCAGGGATCAAATCCATGTCCCCTGCATTGGAAGGCAGATTCTTAACCACTGGACCACCAGGACCATTGCTCTCGTTCAGAGTTGGAGATGGTCAGGCTGAGGCAGGACCGACCTTTGGTAACGTCAGAGACTGCAGCTCCAGTCCTGTAGTGCTGCTTAGCGTGGTTTTCATTTCCACGGTCATCACATGGGCCCAGATGGCAGCCAGAACCCCTGCCATCCCCTCCTCCTTCTAGCCAGAAGAAAAGGGCCAGCCCCCTTCTTTGGGGGACAGTTAAGAGATTTCACGCAGCACCTTGGCTTACATTCTTCAGGCTATTGTGGAGTAACATGGCTGAAAGGCTGAAGCGTGAAGGCTGTGCTGCAGGAACTGAGGAGGAAGCAGTGACTAGTGAGGCCCCATGCGCATCCCCCACACAGTGCCACCGTTTGCTGAAGATTCGATGGAGGCACTCTGCCAGGGTGCTGGGCAGGAGCAGGGAGATTTCTGAGCGAGGACGTGACTTGAAGAACCGTGCAGGCAAAGGAGGGGCAGAGAGCATTTGAGGCTAGAAGAACGGTGAGGAGTGGAGCACACGGGGGCTGGGTCCTGAGTGCCAGCCTAGGGGGTTGGGGCTTTGTCTTAAAAACAGGAGTCACTGGGGGATTTCCTTGAGGACAAGCTCATCTGCATTTGAGGAAGCCTCTCTAGTAGTGGAGGATGGAGGAGCGGCCAGCCCTGAAATGAGTGGACAGAGGAGACTGAGGAGGCAGTGTCATCTGAAGGCCGTGTTGGTAGCTGGCAGTAAGGCTGTGATGATGACTGTATCTTTCTTGTGTTCCTGTTTTATGCTTAGTCCCTTACTAAATTTGCTTGCTTTAGAACAGTCAGCTTTAGATCATTTCCTAAAAACTGAAAAAGACCTTCCCCATTTGTGAGGCTGAAGTAAAATGGCTCTGCCTGGGCCTGAGGGTAAAGGCCTCCTGTTTAATTATCTGACCACCCAGCAAGGGGGTCAAATTAGAACCACCTCTCAGAGTATGGATTCCTGGGCCCCTGAGTTCTGAAAAGCTTTCCAGGGGATGAGAATCACTACACACTGACATTTGTCTCCTTCACTGTACCTGCCCCTGCCCAGCTCCAGTTAGCAGCAGGCCCTGAACCATATCCTAGGTGATCATTGAGACAGGCTGGTCTGTAATCTGAAGTAATAAGGCAATCAGTTCAGTTCAGTCGCTCAGTTGTGTCAGATTCTGCGACCCCATGAACCACAGCACACCAGGCCTCCCTGTCCATTACCAACTCCTGGAGTCCACCCAAACCCATGTCCATCAAGTTGGTGATGCCATCCAACCATCTCACCCTCTGTCGTTCCCTTCTGCCTTCAATCTTTCCCAGCATCAGGGTTTTTTCAAATGAGTCAGCTCTTCGCATCAGGTGGCCAAAGTATTGGAGTTTCAGCTTCAGCATCAGTCCTTCCAGTGAACACACAGGACCAATCTCCTTTAAGATGGACTGGTTGGATTTCCTCGCAGTCCAAGGGAAATAAGGCAATAGAAAGTCCGTTGTCTACTGAGACATTTTCACCACCTAGCAAAGTGCACACGTTGGAAAAGGGGTCTTTTATCAATGATACCGTTTGCAGTGGATCTTGGAAGAACAGTTTCTGGTCTTGCTAACCAAGTGTGTTCCTTTATAAGCTCCTTGCATATGAGCCAATAACTACAAGAATGGGGAAATAACACCAAAGCCACAGGCCAGCGGAATGGTAGGTGAAACTGCTTCCTGGCTTGCAGCGCTCTGGGAGCTGGAGAGGGACGGAGAGATGTTCTCAGGGATGGGGCTGGGGACAGAGTTCTTATCCATTAAAGAGCAGTTCAGGACTGACCAGTGTAGGAAAAGCTGCCTGGTCGGGGAGTTACACAAGCACAGTGCCCTCTGGCCAGCCATCTTTGCCAGCGCAAACAACAAGAGCACATGCCGTCATGTGGGCCCGGGGACTTCGTGTTATCAGAGTTAAGGTTGCACCATGTTTCCTGGCACTCCTGGATGGGAACAGGCCCCGGCGTGTGGGGTGAATACTGTAACGGGGAGCTGAGCCAGCCCTGTCCCAAGCCCTCTGTAGGGTAGTCTACCCAGGGAACAAGAGGTAGCAAACTGAGTTCCCGCAGACACCCTTGAGCCACCCTGTACCTTTTTAAATGTGAATTAATTGCCAACATTCCCAAACCAGAAAATTTCACAGAAGTCCAGATGTCTGGTTTCTCTTTCCCATTATCTGGCAACACTAGGTCCTCAGCCCCACAAGGAAGCAAGCCCCCTTGAGCCGACACCACCAGGTTGCCACCTGGCCTGCTGGTTTCTGCCACTTGCCTGGTCCACAGGCATCTGAAGTCACAATGTATCAAGTATTGTCCTGGTGGAGATGGGTGGGAAGCCTGGGCTTCAAAAAGCTGGAGGGTCCAGAACGTAGGGAACCCAGGATCAGAAAACAAGAATTTTCATGGACTTCATTATTTTCGACCCATGAATCATGGTGAAATGGTTGCTAAGGTTGACAGAAGTTGAAGCAGTCACTTAAACTCTAAACCTTGGGGAGAAATAGGTCTCTGGACCGTGACCAAGATGATGACAGGGATTTGGGTTTCCCCAGCCTCTCCCGGAAGCCAAGTCTGGGACAAAAACCCATTAGTTGAATTTACCTTGACAACCAAATCTATTGAATTATGTCATCAGTTCTCTTTTTTTAGGGACCAAGGAGTATGTAAAGAGAGGCCCTGCCTGAATTCCCAAGTGGCTTCCTTGCCCTCCATGCCGTGGCCTCGAATCCCGGTGAGAGGGAAGCCGCTTAGAGTCCAGCTCTGGCCACTCTGGCCCGGTGTGAGACTGGAATAAGTAGTGTTCACCTGAGGTTGGGTGTGTGGGGGAAGCATCTTCAGGGAACGCCTGCATTAGAGTGGCTCGGGTGAGGGGACTTCTCATTTCTTATGCACTTTTATATCAGCATAATTTAAAAAATGTATTTGAATTACTTTTCAGTCAACAAAAACAACGGTTATTTTTCATGTAAAGGACAAATGGGACTTAAAAGAGCCAGGACTGCCTAGCCTGGGGGAGGGGAAGGTGCTGGCCTTGTCCAGTGGCATTTAAAAGCTCCCTGCTAAGAAATCCCTAACACTGGCCCTAGGTGAGAATTATTAGTGATGTTTGCTTTAGTAGACCTGTACTTTGATGATCTGCAACATTATTTTGTGTTTGTAAATCAGTTTGGCCAGAAATGTCCCTGTGTGGTTCAGACAGCTCTACTGAGCACAGACACGATGGCGAGTTCACATCGTCTCTAGGGCTCCCTTCTGGCATTTAGATCTCCGGAAATCACGTTAGCGGTCAGGTACATGAACTATTCGCAGTTCTAACATTGTTTAATTTGAGATCAGCAACTGAACAACCTGTGTGCTTTGGGGTGGTGGAGAACATAAATGTGAGAGCAAATTCCATCTGTCTTTAGTTGCGGAGCTGAATAAAAATGAGAAACGGGTTCCTATTGCCTAAATTGAGGGGCTTGGAGCTCAGTCTGATTTTAATAAACAAAGCCAAACTTGGTCTCTGCAAAGTTTTTGTTTTTCTTTTCCTGGAATGACCAGAAATAAAAAGGGCATGTAGCCTCAGAGATAGTGAAATATATTTTTCCAAATTCAGATCTCTACTAGGCAAATGGGGTCACCTGAGGTGAAAACCCCACCAGCTGGGGGTCTTCTGGAGAGGACAGATGAGGGGTGACAGTAGACATGGAGGAGGCAGAAGAGAGAGAGAAGAGGGGCCCTGGGCAGCACAGGTTCTGGGCTTGATCCCATGGACTGGTGTTGCCAAATGTACATGGAAGACATTTTTGTTTTCTAATTTTATTACCTATATATTTATTTTAACATGTGTTGAAAAAATAGATCTGCTTTGTAGGATGAGGCTAAAGTAGCTTCCTTTATCAACTTTATTGACAAAAAGGAATCAACTTAAAGAGAAGTACTGAGTTGACAGCAGGTGTCAAGCAGGGCAATTTTTTCTTCAACCTTCCCTGGCCTCCCAGTAGGTGGTACTGATATCTCCATTTGCCAAATAAGTAACTTCCAGTTCACACAGTGGAAGCTTTAGGATAGGAGCTGACTGCTGTAGGTCTGTCTCCTCCCACGTCTCAGTTCTGTTACCACACACCGATTAGGAGCCGTAGAACCCAAAACTGACTTTCATCCAGCAACTTCTGTTGTCTCCAAGGCCACGTGGAGCCGGAGCCCGGCCGGCAGCGCGCGCCGCGACCACCAGGTGGCGCAGCGAGCCTGGGAAAGCCGCGCCCCGTCGGAGGCCGCGGGGTCTCCGGGCCAACCTCGCAGGGCCCTTGGGCGGGGCTGGGACGTCGCAGGAGCGGCCGCGAGGGTGGGGACGTGTTTTTTTTTCCTTTGGAAAAGGGCTAGCTGGGACTTAGTCCCTTACTTCCCTTCCACCGCAGACAGGTAGCTAGGTAGGGATGCAGAAAAGCCTGGGTGCATTCACCAAAAGGAGTCCCTTTGCAACACAATTTTAAAGTAAATACATCAGCCTGAGGCTTGTTAAGATAGAAATGAAAAGCCCTACAGGTGACAGTGAACCCCTCATACTTCCAAAAACATCATAAAGTCGAGATCCTGATTGGGGGGTGGGGGCGGGTCTTGCTTCCATCATTCCCAGACACATCCTCCCTTACCCTCGACCCCCAACCCCAGGCTCCCCGCCCTGAGGTTAGAGCCTGGCTCTCTGGTAGTGAGTGAACCCCTTGTCCAACAAGCCTCCGCTCATCCGTCCCAGAACTCTGTGAAGGCACACGTTCCTGCCTCACAGGCCCCGGGCACACCTCGTGGAGCAGCCAGGTTGGGCCCAGGTGGTCTGAATTCAAAGGCCTCCCCCTCCCCACGCTGCTGACAACGAGCAATGAGATGCGTGTATAAGGCACAACGAGCACGCACAGGCGGGAGCTCCGCAGACCGAGGCCTGAGCTGGCTTCTAGGGAGGTGCTTCTGCGCCTTGGAGGAAGGAGAGAAGCTCCGGGCCAAGTGGAAGCCTGCTGTAGTCAGAGGCAGCAGCACCCGCAGTGATGTGAAGGTAGGTGGCACTCAGGGTGTTCTGGAACCGCACGTCGCGCCGGGTGGCTGGAATGGGAAGGGCGATGTCTGGAGTGGCGGCAGGTGCGGGTGGGGCTGCAGAAAGGGCCTGGGGAACCCAGGAGTTCAGGCTACATTACTGGGGAGTCGATAAAAGCTGTTTTGTTTTTGCAAGGAAGTAAATAGTTTGCCCCTTAACAAGGATCAGAGGTTTAAAAATCTTACCTTTTAGCAAGCTTTTTAAAAATGAAATATGCGGAACACAGAGTTAAAAACGAAAAATTGGGATGGAACTGCTGGTTGCTGCCCTCTGAGCAGGAGAGAAAGGTGTGGGTGGCATCTCTGAGGAAAGGGTCCCCAACTCCCCCAGAGCTGCACCGCCTAGGGGAAAACTAAGACTTCGTCTTATCCACAAAGAGACTCAAGCCCAGAGAAGTGCTGTGCTGCCCGGGCCTCCTGCCTCCCAGTCCACCCCATTCCCACCCCCAGCGCCTGCTCTCTAGCGGCTGGGGCGTCCCCTCACTGTCTCCTGGTTTGTGGAGGTCTGGTGAAAGCCCAGCGGGGTGAGGCATCTTCATCTTCTGTAGTCCCTCTCCAGGCAAGGCAACCCTCTACACCTGGGCACGGAAAAGCAGTTCCCCACCAGTGCTTTTCAGCCCTGTGTGCCTAAAAAACAAAATACCAGTATGCCTATGGCCCAGAGCCTGGGCAGGGAGGCTCAGAGATCGTCTTCCTCAGTTCCTCATGTTACAGATAAAGCCTGAAATCCGGAGAGGTTAATGACACTCCCTCAGGCTCACAGTTGTAGAGATGGTAGAAAGCTGGGCCTGGTACCCAGGTAGAAATAATCTTGTGTTGTCTTGGCCTGTAGTGGCTAAAGGCAAGGCTTCAGTTCCGTGCCAGCGACTGAGGTTGAGTCGTGGCAGTGAGAGCCGACTCCTAACCGCTAGACCGCTGGTCAGTGATAAGGTCCTAGCCCCTTTGCTTTGCAGAAAACAATTCCTACAAAGACAGTATTTATTAAAAGGAAAAAGTACAGTATGTGTGGATAGATGCACAGGTGGACTCAGAGCTGCTCCCTCTGGTGGTTTGATTCACTTTTGTGGGGCATTTCTTCTGGGTTTCCTTTGGCCAGTCATCCGGATTTGCCTGGTTCTGAGCCGGTACTTGGTGTATCTCAGGATCCTCCCATGGGTGCCTGGGTGTGCATCTCAAGGCCTACGGGTAGACTTCGCACCATTCCCCTTCTGACCTCCAAGGAGCTTTCTAGTTGGGAAGGTTTCCTGGACTTCAAGAATGAAAAATATGTGGTTTCTTATCTGGGCAAGGCCCAACATCCTCTCTTGATTGTCATGCTACTGATATTTTGGAGTTTGTCCACAGATGAACTCCAGTTGCTTATTCTGGAGTCGGGGCAGGGGGCATCTACCTCCTGCCTCAAAAATAGGAATCTTTCATTTGTTCTTCCAGCCGGGCCACAATCTGTGCGGTGAGGGGATGGAGTGGGTGGGGCAGCTCCCAGCCTTTTGAGGCAGCAGGGGAGCTGGGGTAGAGGGGGCAAACTCAAGGTCCCTGCTGGCACAGAGGGGATGCTCTTAGCTCACACCAGAGCTAACGGTACCCTCATTTTTATCCAAATTTAAAATGCCAGTGATTTTGTCAACAATGAGACAGTGTAGTCATCAGGGCTCTTAGTTGAGATAAGAACCCAGTTAGAAGCAGCCTAGTCAATCGGTGGCCATTTAACCCCGGGCTCCTGGAGGAGCTTCTGGGACTAGAGGGGAGCCACATGCCTGGGCAGCTGCTCTCTCTGGGTCCTGGCATCTTTCCACCCCTGCAGACTGGAGGGTGAATGCACGTGGAGGGGATGATTCCTGTGAGAAAGTGCTGCAGCAGTGTGACATTTGAGGCGGGGAGGCCGCCTCTGAGGTTGTACCATCTGTTGTCGCACACTGGTGGCAGGGTTTAATCGCCCTATCTGGTTCAATCGCCTCTGGAACACCTAGCACATCACTGGCTCACAGCAGGCACCTGACCTCTGCTGAATGAGCTACCATCAAGATGTGTCCTCATGTAGCTCAGAGTCTGGCTGCGGGTCCCAGATGAGAGCGAGTCCATGCGGTGAACATTAGAGCAGGACGAGCAGCAGAGGGCACCCACCCCAGGCCGGTACCCTCAACAGGAATGTGAGGTGAGGGCACGCCTTCCTGGAGGAATAACAGAATGGGGGTTACAGTGAAGACCACAGTCCTCCCTGCTTCCGGGGGGAGAGCTGCCAGTGGGGACAAGCGGAGGGTCTGGTGGAGGTGTGCTATTCTAGTGGCCGAGGGCGACAGAAGGGCGAAGCTGCTCTCCACTGCCCTGACACCCAGGTCACAGGTTCTGTGGTCTCTCATTTCCTGTCTAATGGGGGGCGGGGTGCAGAGTTCAAAACAGTGGGTTGGTTTTGATTTATGATTGGGGCTTCCCAGGTGGCTCAGTTGTAAAGAGTCCACCTGCCCATGCAGGAGCTGCAGGAGACACAGGTTTGATTCCTGGGTCAGGAAGATCCCCTGGAGAAGGAAATGGCAACCCACTCCAGTATTCTTGTCTGAAAAATAGGGGACTTCGCTCTTTGCTCAAGAGGAAACAGTAAGTTATGGGAAGGAATTAAATCTAAAGAAAGTCTGATGGGATTCTCACTTTCAGAAGGTGATACTCAGAGGTTTATTCTTTTGCTTATAACAGGTTGGGAGAATTCATAAAACGTCTTAACACTGAGAAAAATAAAAACCTTGAAGTATCTGTACATGTGAGAAACTGGTAGCTCTTTGTTAGCTTAGGAGAATGGAGTGGTGTCTGGAAAGAAATGCATTAGATGGCAATGGCACCCCACTCCAGTACTCTTGCCTGGAAAATCCCATGGACGGAGGAGCCTGGTAGGCTGCAGTCCATGGGGTCACTAAGAGTCGGACGTGACTGAGCGACTTCACTTTCACTTTTCACTTTCATGCATTGGAGAAGGAAATGGCAACCCACTCCAGTGTTCTTGACTGGAGAATCCCAGGGATGGGGGAGCCTGATGGGCTGCCATCTATGGGGTCACACAGAGTCGGACACGACTGAAGCAACTTAGCAGCAGCAGCAGCAGATGAATATTGGCAAAAGTATCAATAACATAATCATGGAGGGATTTAAGTTCATACTTGTAATAAAAATGACTCAAATTATTTGAGTACCTTTTTGGAGAATTACCAGGAAAGATTTTTGTCTTAAGTGATTTCCAATTTTTCACAACTAAGATTTGTTTAGAAGTTTCTCTTGTGAAGAGTCAGGGAGAATGGATATCATTATATCTATGAGCTGCTTCAGATTAGAATTCCCTAAACACCCAGAGTATTGTCAGCTATTATTGTCAATATTCTCAGCTTTCAGCTCAAAGTATGCTTTGGTACATTTGATAATTTGGGGGGTATGACTCTGTCACAGTATTTCATCTCCAAAGTGAAGAGTTTTTAAAGTGTTATTTTAGTTATTTTATACTAGAGTAGCATAGACTTTGACTTTTTTACATACTTCTTTTTATTCTTTTCAGTAGCATTTATCACATTATCTTACCACAATGGAGTTGCACTTTTGTGTGTGTGATCTAGTGTGTTTCCTCTGTTGGATTCTGTGCTCCAGAAGGACACTTTGCTTTCTTCCGTATTGTCAGACTCCAGAGTGTCTGACATGCACTGTATGCTCTGTAAATTCTTATTGAATGAATTAGAAAGGTCTTTGAGGAATTTCTAGACTAGGCTAGATAAGAACCCATTTTGCAGCATCCCTGATGCTTCTGAACTGTGGTGTTGGAGAAGACTCCTGAGAGTACCTTGGACTGCAAGGAGATCCAACCAGTCCATCCTAAAGGAGATCAGTCCTGGGATTTCTTTGGAAGGAATGATGCTAAAGCTGAAACTCCAGTACTTTGGCCACCTCATGCGAAGAGTTGACTCACTGGAAAAGACTCTGATGCTGGGAGGGATTGGGGGCAGGAGGAGAAGGGGACAACAGAGGATGAGATGGCTGGATGGCATCACCGACTTGATGGACGTGAGTCTGAGTAAACTCCGGGAGTTGATGATGGACAGGGAGGCCTGGCATGCTGCGATTCATGGGGTCGCAAAGAGTCAGACACAACTGATCAACTGAACTGAATTGTGTTATTTTCTAAATACTCAAAAAGCATTTGTAAAGGATGGGATTCTCATGTAGTGGTTTATATCATTTGAGAGATATCTTTTCATGGTATAAAATTTTTATGGTCTAAAGGTTTTGAAATCATACAGAGTCTGTTCTCTTATCACTGTGGAATTATGTTCTTAATCAATATAAAAAGATATTTGAAAATAATCCACATATTTTCAAGTGCAATGTGACTTTTAGCAAGACAGATCTTTGGCTTAGCCATTGAAAGCCTCACCAATGTTAAGACTGAAAAAACAAAGGGTAATTGCAGAGAAGAAAGCATTTAAATGAGAAATTAATATCAAACATATTTTTTAAATGTTTCACTTTATTTTATGTTTACAGTGTCACCTTGCTTAAGTCTGTGGGAACTTGAATTTGTATCCTGCTGTTATGTAAAGATTGTATAAATCTTAATTGTGTTAAATTGGTTCATTGTGCCTTTTAGGTCTTCTGCTGTATCCACTGTATCTTCCTGTTTTTCTATCATTCTATTAATTTTTGAGAGTTGGATAATGAAAGTCCAACTAAACTTCATTAAAATAATTGTAGTGGAACTATATGTAACTTTGTTCTGTATTTTCCAAGTCTCCTGTAAATGTGTTACCATACTTCCACAATTTAACAAATAAAAGAGAAAAATAACTTATTTAAAATACCTTGTAAATGATACAAGCTGCAAATCCTTGTTTGACTTACTTGAATTCACTCATGACTGAAACCAACTAGATATGTTAACTTGTCTGATTTTTCCAAGCAACATTTTTGCCTTAAAGAAAAGAATATATGACACTTTGACTTTATATCAAGATGAAAATTGGGGCAAGGTAATATTTAAGATTCAGTTGATATATTAGTTACAAATGTACAATACAATGATTCCATATTTGTACATATTGCAGAGTGACCACCAGTGTCTAGCTAACATCTGACACCATAGTTAGAAATTTTTTTCTTCTGATGAGAACTTTCAAGAGGTACTCTCTTAGCAGCTTTCAGATATGCAATAGTATCAGCTGTAATCATCATGCTGTGGTGTCACCTCCCCTTATTTTTTTTAAAAACTAAAACTTATACCTTTCGACCCTCTTCACACCTTCATTCACTCCTTACCCAGACACCTTTGGCAACCACCAGTTCTCAGTATCTATGAGCATGGTTTTTTCTTCATTGGTTTAGATTCTGTGCATAAATGAAGTCATACAGTGTTTGTCTTTCTCTGTCTGCCTTATTAATAGTTCTGCTGATGCTGCTGCTAAGTCGCTTCAGTCGTGTCCGACTCTGTGTGACTCCATGGACGGCAGCCCACCAGGCTCCCCTGTCCCTGGGATTCTCCAGGCAAGAACATTGGAGTGGGTTGCCATTTCCTTCTCCAATGCATGAAAGTGAAAAGTCAAAGTGAAGTCGCTCAGTCGTGTCCAACTCCTAGCGACCCCGTGGACTGCAGCCTACCAGGCTCCTCTGTCCATGGGATTTGCCAGCCAAGAACACTGGAGTCGGTTGCCATTTCCTTCTCCAATTAATAGTTCGTTAACCATAATTCCCTAAGGTCCATCTATTTGTTGCAGTTGGCAAGATATTATTCTTTTTATGGCTGCATAATATTCAGTTACAGATATATGTATCACATTTTCTTTATCCTTTCATTCAGCTGGGTTGCTTCTGTGTCTTACGTATTGTAAATAATGCTGCAATAAACATCTTGGTGCAAATACCTTTTCCAGTTAGTGTTTTCATGTCCTTTGGATAAATATCTAGAAGCACAATTGCTGGATCATAACAGAGAGTAATTTTTTAACTTTTGGAGGAACCTCCATGCTGTTTTCTATAGTGGCTGCACCAATTTGCAATCCCGCCAACAGGCATGAAGGTTTCCTCTTCTCTACATCTCACCGACACACTTACTGTCTTTTTGTAATTGACACTCTAGAGGTATGAGGTGATACTGCAGTTCTGATTTCCTTTTCCCAATGATTAGGGATGTTGAGCACCTTTTCATGTACTTGTTGGCCATCTGAATGTTTTCCTTGGGAAAAAAAAGTCTATTCAGATCATTTGTACATTTTTTTTTAAACTGGATTTTTTTTTTCTGCTGAGTTTTGAGTTCTTTGTATATTTTGGATACTAACCCCTAATGAGGTATATGACATCTGCAGATATTTTCCCCACTTGGTAGGTTGTCTTTTCGCTTTGTTCATGGTTTCCTTTGCTGTGCAAGAGCTTTTTCATTACATGTAGTCCCACTTGTTCACTTGTGTTGTCAAGTACAGAAAGGTCCTCACCAAGACCTATGCTGAGAAGCTTATCACCTGTTTATTTCTGAGAGTTTTATGATTTCAAGCATGTTCAAGGCTGTCATCCATTTTGAATTACTTTTTGTGTAAGATCTAAATTAGTGGTCCAGTTTCATTCTTGTGTGTGTGGCTGTCTAGTTTTCCCTACATCATATATTAAAGAGATGACTCTTTCCCCATTGCATATTCCTGGCTCCTTTGTCATAAATAAATTGATCATATATGCATGGGGTTATTTATGGGCTCCATATTCTGTTATGGTGTGTGTTTTATGCTAATGCCATACTGTTTTGATTACTAGAGCTTTGAAATATAGCTTAGAGTCACAAAGTATGAAGACTTAAGCTTTGTTCTTTCTCAAGATGGCTTTGGTTCTCTGGGGCTTTTCTGTTTCCATATGAATTTTAGGATTTTTTTCCTCTATTTTTATGAAAAATACCATTGAAATTTTGATAGGGATTCATTGAATCTTTAGATTGCTTTGAATAGTATGGACATTTCAACTCTATTCTTTCAGTCCATGAATGTGAAATATCTTTCCATTTATTTGTGCCGCCTTCAGTTTCTTTCATCAATGTCTTAAGTAGATTTCTGTACATGTTTTTAATTGGTTAAATTTATTCCTAGATGTTTTATTCTTTCTGATGCAACTGTAAATGGTTTTGTTTCCTTAATTTCTCTTTTTGATAGTTTGTTATTATTGAATAGAAACAGTAGATTTTTGCTTATTGTTTTCATATCCTGCAAGTTTACTGAATTTGTAATTCTAACAATTTTGTTTTTGTGAAGTCTTTGGGGTTTCTATATATCCTGTCATCTGCAAATAGTGGGAGTTTTCTTCCTTTTCAATTTAGCTGCCTTTTATTTTTCTTGGCTAAATGCTCAGCCTAGGCCTTCCAAAATTACATTGAGTAAGTGGTGAGAGTGGGCATCCTTGTCTTATGCCTAATTTTAGAGGAAAAGCTTTCAGGTTTTCACTGTTGAGCATGACGTTAGCCATGGACTTCTCATATATGGCCTTTATTATGTTGAAATATGTTCCCTGAAAGCCACTTTGTTGAGATTTTTTAATCATAAGTGGAAATTGTATTTTATCAAATGTTTTTTATGTGTATTGAGACGATCATAAGGTTTTTTATATTTTATTAGAGTCTAGTTAATTTACCGGAGAAGGCAATGGCAATCCACTCCAGTACTCTTGCCTGGAAAATCCCATGGATGGAGGAACCTGGTAGGCTGCAGTCCATGGGGTCGTTAAGAGTTGGGCACAACTGAGCGACTTCAGTTTCATGTTTCACTTTCATACATTGGAGAAGGAAATGGCAAGCCACTTCAGTGTTCTTGCCTGGAGAATCCCAGGGATGGGCGAGCCTGGTGGGCTGCCGTCTATGGTGTCGCACAGAGTCGGACACAGCTGAAGCGACTTAGCAGTTGATTTACAAGATTGTGTTAGCTTCAGGTGTACAGCATAGTGATTCAGTTATTCATATCCATATATCCATCTTTTTCAAATTCTTTTCCCATATAGCTTATTATACTATATTGAGTAGAGTTCCCTATGGTATACAGTAGGTCATTGTTGACTGTCTATTTTATATATAGCAGTGTGTATGTTAATCGCAAACTCCTGATTTTTCCTGCCACACCTTTCCCCATTGATAACCATAAGTTTGTTTGTGAACTGAGTCTTGTTTCTGCTTAGTAAATAAGTTCATTCGTATCTTTTTCAGCTTTCACATATAAGTGATATCATATCTATCACTTGATATGTATCATATTATTTGTTTTTCTCTAATTTACTTCACTTAGTGTGAATCTCTAGGTCCAGCCATGTTGTTCCACATGTTGTGGCCAAGTAATATTCCATTTTATGTGTGTACCACATCTTCTTTATCCATCCATCAGTATTCTTGCCTGAAAAGTGCCATGGACGGAGGAGCTTGGCAGGCTACAGTCAGACATGACTGAGCATACAACACCCGCACACAACATCTTTATCCATTCATCTGTCGATGGACATTTAGGTTACTTCCATGTCCTGGCTATTGTAAATAGTGCTACAGTGAACACTGGAGTGCAGATGTCTTTAGAATTGTGGTTTTTGTAGAATATATGCCCAGCATTGGAATTTCTGGGTCATATAGTAGTTCTATTCTTGATTTTTAAAGGAACCATGTACTGTTCTCCACAGTGGTTCTACCAGTTTTCATTCCCACCAACAGTGCAAGATGTTTCTCTTTTCTCCACACCCTGGCCAACATTTATTGTTTGTAGATTTTTTTTCTTTTTGATGATGGCCATTCTGACTGTTGTGAGGTGATACCTTGTTGTAGTTTTGATTTGCATGTCTCTAATAATAAGCAGTATTGAGCATCTATTTATGTGTTTACTGGCCATCTGTATGTTGTCTTTGGAGAAGTGTCTGTATAGGTCTTCTGTCCATTTTTAGTTTGGATTTAATGCTTTTTTTGGATACTGAGCTACATGAACTGTTTATTCCCTTGTCAGTTGCTTTATTTGCAAATACTTCCTACTGTTCTGAGGGTTGTCTTTGATCTTGCTTATGGTTTCCTTTGCTGTGCAAAAGCTTTTAACTTTAATTAGTTCTATTTGTTTATGTTTGTTTTTAGTTCCATTGCTGTAGGGGGTGGATCCAAAAAGATATTGCTGCAGTTTATGTCAAAGAATCTTCAGCCAATGTTTTACTCTAAGAGTTATGTACTGCCAAAGCATTACATTTAGGTCTTTAATCCATTTGGAGTTTACTTTTCTGTATAGTGTTTGGTAGTATTCTAATTTCATTCTTTTACATGTATGTGTCCAGTTTTCTGAGCACCATTTATTGAAAAGACTGTCTTTTCTCCATTGTATATTCTTGCCTCCTTTGTTGAAGATGAACTGATCATAGGTGTGTAGGTTTATCTCTGGGATTACTATGTTGTCACATTGATCCATATGTCTATTTTTGTGCCAATACCATACTGTTTGATTATTGTAGCTTTGTAATAGAGTTTAAAGCCAGAGAGCCTGATTCCTCCAGCTCCATTTTTCTTTCTCAGGATTGCTTTTGCAGTTTGGGGTCTTTTGAATTTCTGTTCCATTCCATTCCAAAATTTTAAAATATTCTAGTTCTTTGAAAAATGCCATTGTTAATTCAATAGAAATTGCACTGAATATGTAGGTTATCTTGAGTAGTATGGAGAAGGCAATGGCAACCCACTCCAGTACTTGCCTGGAAAATCCCATGGACGGAGGAGCCTGGTGGGCTGTGGTCCCTGGGGTCACTAGGAGTCGGACACGACTGAGTGACTTCACTTTCACTTTTCATTTTCATGCATTAGAGGAGGAAATGGCTACCCACTCCAGTGTTCTTGCCTGGAGAATCCCAGGGATGGGGGAGCCTGGTGGGCTGCCGTCTATGGGGTCTCACAGAGTTGGACATGACTGAAGCTACTTAGCAGCAGCTTGAGTAGTATAGTCATTTTGACAAAATTGATTTTTCTAATTCAAGAACATGATGTGTCTTTCCACCTATTTCTTCATCTTCAAATTCTTTAATCAGAATCTTATAGTTTTCAGAGTATGAGTCTTTTGCCTTCTTCAGTTCAGTTCAGTTGCTCAGTCATGTCTGACTCTTTGTGATCCCATGGACTACAGCACACCAGGCCACCCTGTCCATCACCAACTCCCAGAGTTTACTCAAACTCATGTCCATTGAGTCAGTGATGCCATCCAACCATCTCATCTTCTGTCGTCATCTTCTCTTCCGGCCTTCAATCTTTCCCAGCATCAGGGTCTTTTTGAATGAGTCAGCTCTTCGCATCAGGTGGCGAAAGTATTGAAGTTTCAGCTTCAACATCAGTCCTTCCAATGAACACTCAGGACTGATATCCTTTAGGTTAGACTGGTTGGATCTCCTTGCAGTCCAAGGGACTTTCAAGAGTCTTCTCCAGCACCACAGTTCAAAAGCATCAATTCTTCAGCACTCAGCTTTCTTTATAGTCCAACTCTCACATCCATACATGACCACTGGAAAAACCATAGCCTTGACTAGACGGACCTTTGTTGGCAAAGCAATGTCTCTGCTTTTTAATATGCTGTCTCCGTTGGTCATAATTTTTCTTCCAAGGAGCAAGCGTCTTTTAATTTCATGCTGCAGTCACCGTATGCAGTGATTTTTGGAGCCCAAAAAAATAAAGTCTGCCACTATTTCCCCATCTATTTGCCATGAAGTGATGGGACCAGATGCCATGATCTTCGTTTTCTAAATATTGAGCCTTAAGCCAACTTTTTCACTGTCCTCTTTCACTTTTCATCAAGAGGCTCTTTAGTTCTTCATTTTCTGCCATAAGAGTGGTGTCATCTGCATATCTGAGGTTATTGATATTTCTCCTGGCAATCTTGATTCTTGATTTGCAGTCTTGATTTGCCTTCTTAGGTAGGTTTATTTCTAGGCATTTTATTCTTTTTGATGAAATGGTTAAAGAGTTATTTCCTTAATTTCTCCCTTTGATATTTTGTTATTAGCATATAGAAGTGCAGCAGATTTCTGTATGTTCATTTTCTCACCTGTAACCTTACCAAATTTATTGAAGAGCTCCAGTGGTTTTCTGATAGCATCTTTAGGGTTTTCTATGTATAGTATCATGTCATCTGAGAACAGTGAGAGGTTTACTTCTCTTCCAATTTGAATTTCTTTATTTCTTTTCCTTTGATTGCAATAGTTAGACTTCCAAGACTATGTTGAAAAGTGATAAGAATAGACGTTCTCATCTTGTTCCTGATCTTAGAGGAAATGCTTTCAGTATGGTGTTAGCTCTAGGTTTTTCATATATAGCCTTTATTATGTTGAGTAAGTTTCTGTCTTTGTCCCCTTCTGGAGAGTTTTTATCATAAATAGATGTGAAGTCTGGTAAAAAAAAAAAAAATCTTTGTGTCTACTGAGATGATCATGTGTGTGTTTGGTTTTTTTAACTGGGGTACTGTTGCCTTACAATGTTGTATTGGTTTCTGTTGTACAAGGAAGTCAATCAGCCATATGTGTACATATATCACCTCCCTCTTGGACCTTCCTCCAGCCCCTTCCATCTCACTGATTTAGGTCACCACAGAGCACTGAACTGAACTTCTGTGCTGTATCAGATTCCTACTAGTGATTTATTTTACACATGGTAGTATATGTCAATCCCAATCTTTCAGTTAATCCCAACCCCCTTTCCACCCTCATCCCCATGTCCACATTTCCAGTAACCACTTCTGTATCTCTCTTCTTGCCTTGGAAATAGGTTTATCTGTGCTACTTTCCTAGAGTCCACATACATATGTTAATATTCAATATTTGTTTTTCTCTTTCTGACATAGTTCACCCTGTCTGCCAGATTCTACAGTGAACCAGTTTTGTTCCTTCTTATGGCTAAGTAATGTTCCATTGTATATATGTACTGTATCTTCTTTATCCATTCATCTCTCAATGGACATTTAGGTTGCTTCCATGTCCTGGCTATTATAAATAGTGCTGCAGTGACCATTGGGGTGGGGGCATGCATGTGTCATTTTGAGTTGTTTTTTCAGGTTATGTGTGCAGTGGTGGCATTTCTGGGTCATATGGCAGTTAAATTTTCAATATTTATACTGTTCTCCACAGGGGCTGTACCAATTTAAATCCCACCAATGGTCCAAGAGGTTTGCCTTGGACATGATCCTCTACATAGAAAATCCTAAAGACACCACCAGAAAATTACTAGAGATAATCAGTGAATATAGTGAAGTTGCAGGATATAAAATTAACATGGATAAATCCCTTGAATTCCTATACACTAACAATGAGAAAACAGAAAGAGAAATTAAGGAAACAATCCCATTCACCATTGCAATGAAAAGAATAAAATACTTAGGAATGAATTTACCTAAATAAACAAAAGACCTATATATAGAAAACTATGAAACACTGATGAAAGATATCAAAGATGACACAAATATACCGTGTTCATGGATCAGAAGAATCAATATAGTGAAAATTAGTATACTACCCAAAGCAATCTATAGATTCAGTGCAGTCCCTATTAAGCTACCAATGGTATTTTTCACAAAACTAGAACAAATAATTTCACGATTTGTATGGAAACACAAAAAACCTCGAATAGGCAAAGCGATCTTGAGAAAGAAGAATGAAACTGGAGGAATCAACCTGCCTGAATTCAGACTATAGTACAATGCTACAGTCATTAAGACAGTATAGTACTGGCACAAAGACAGAAATATAGATCAATTGAACAATATATAAAGCCTAGAGATGAATCCATGCACCTATGGACAACTTATCTTTGACAAAGGAGGCAAGAATATACAATGGAGAAAAGATAATCTCTTTAACAAGTGGTGCTGGGACGACTGGTCGCCACTTGTAAAAGAATGAAACTAGAACACTTTCTAACACCATACACACAAATAAGCTCAAAATGGATTAAAGATCTAAATGTAAGACCAGAAACTATAAAACTCCTAGAGGAAAACATAGGCAGAACACTCTGTGACATAAATCACAGCAGGATCCTCTATGACCCACCTCCCAGAGTAAAGGAAATAAAAGCAAAAATAAACAAATGGGACGTAATTAAAAGTAAAAGTTTTGCACAGCGAAGGAAACTATAACCAAGGTGAAAAGGCAGCCTTCAGAACAGGAGAAAATAATAGCAAATGAAACAACTGACAAAGAATTGATTTCCAAAATATACAAGCAGCTCAATACCAGAAAAATAAATGGCCCAATCAAAAAGTTGGCCAAGGAACTAAACAGACATTTCTCTAGAGAAGACATACAGATGGCTAACAAACACATGAAAAGATGCTCAGCATCACTCATTATCAGAGAAATGCAAATCAGAACCACAATGAGGTACCATCTCACACTAGTCAGAATGGCTACCATCAAAAAGTCTACAAGCAATAAATGCTGGAGAGGTTGTGGAGAAAAGAGAACCCTCTTACACTGTTGGTGGGAATGCGAAGTAGTACAGCCACTATGGAGAACAGTGTGGAGATTCCTTAAAAAACTGGAAATAGAACTGCCTTATGACCCAGCAATCCCACTGCTGGGCATACACACTGAGAAAACCAGAATTGAAAGAGACACATGTACCCCAATGTTCATCGCAGCACTGTTTATAATAGCCAGGACATGGAAATAACCTAGATGTCCATCAGCAGATGAATGGATAAGAAAGCTGTGGTACATATACACAATAGAGTATTACTCAGCCATTAAAAAGAATTCATTTGAATCAGTTCTAATGAGGTGGATTAAACTGGAGCTGATTATACAGAGTGAAGTAAGCCAGAAAGAAAAACACCAATACAGTATACTAATGCATATATATGGAATTTAGAAAGATGGTAATGATAACCCTGTATGGGAGACAGCAAAAGAGACACAGATGTATAGAACAGTCTTTTGGACTCTGTGGGAGAGGGCGAGGGTGGGATGATTTGGGAGAATGGCATTGAAACATGTATAATATCATATAAGAAATGAATCACCAGTCCAGGTTTGATGCAGGATACAGGAAGCTTGGGGCTGGTGCACTGGGATGGCCCAGAGGGATGGTATGGGGAGGGAGGTGGGAGGGGAGTTCAGGATTGGGAACACGTGTACACCCGTGGAGGATTCATGTTGATGTATGGCAAAACCAATACAATATTGTAATTAGCCTCTAACTAAAATAAATACATTTAATTAAAAAGTCTACAAACAATAAATGCTGGAGAGGGTGTGGAGAAAAGGGAACCCTCTTACACTGTTGGTAGGAATGCAAACTAGTACAGTCACTATGGAGAACAGAGTGGAGATTCCTTAAAAAACTGGAAATAGAACTGCCATACAACCCAGCAATCCCACTGCTGGGCATACACACTAAGGAAACCAGAATTGAAAGAGACATGCACCCCAGTGTTCACTGCAGCACTGTTTACAATAGCCAGGACACAGAAGCAACTTAGATGTCCATCAGCAGTTGAATGGGTAAGTGGTGGTACATATACACAATGGAATATTACTCAGCTATCAAAAAGAACACATTTGAATCAGTTCTAATGAGGTGGATGAAACTGGAGCCTATTATACAGAGAAGTAAGCCAGAAAGAGAAATACCAATACAGTATATTAACACATATATATATGGAATTTAGAAAGATGGTAATAATGACCCTATATGCAAGACAGCAAAAGAGATACAGATGTAAAGAACAGACTTTTGGACTATGTGGGAGAAGGCAAGGGTGGGATGATTTGACAGAATAGCATTGAAACATGCATATTACCGTATGTAAAATGGATGACCGGTGCAGGTTCCATGCATGAAGTGGTCACTCAAAGCTGGTGCTCTGGGACAACCCAGAGGGGTGGGCTGGGGAGGGAAGTGGTAGGGGGATTCAGGATGGTGGGACACATGTACACCCATGGCTGATTCATGTCGATGTATGGCAAAAAACACCACAATATTGTAATTAGTCTCCAATTAAAATAAAGTAATTTTTAAAAAGAGAAGGAGGTTTGCCTTTTCTCCTTACCCTCTCCAGCATTTACTGTTTGTAGAGGTTTTGATGATGGCCAAAGAGATGGGAATACCAGACCACCTGACCTGCCTCTTGAGAAATCTGTATGCAGGTCAGGAAGCAACAGTTAGAACTGGACATGGAACAACAGACTGATTCCAAATAGGAAAAGGAGTACATCAAGGCTGTATATTGTCACACTACTTATTTAACTTATATGTAGAGTACATCGTGAGAAATCCTGGGCTGGAGGAAGCACAAGCTGGAATCAAGATTGCTGGGAGAAATATCAATAACCTCAGATATGCAGATGATACCACTCTTATGGCAGAAAGTGAAGAAGAACTAAAGAGCCTGTTGATGAAAAGTGAAAGAGGAGAGTGAAAAAGTTGGCTTAAAGCTCAACATTCAGAAAATTAAGATCATGGCATCCAGTCCCCATCACTTCATGGCAAATAGATGGGGAAACAGTGACAGACTTTATTTCTGGGGGCTCCAAAAATCACTGCAGATGGTGAATGCAGCCATGAAATTAAAAGATGCTTACTCCTTGGAAGGAAAGTTATGACCAACCTAGACAGCATATTAAAAAGCAGAGACATTACTTTGCCAACAAAGGTCTGTCTAGTCAAGGCTACGGTTTTTCCAGTGGTCATGTATGGATGTGAGAGTTGGACTATAAAGAAAGCTGAGCACCGAAGAATTGATGCTTCTGAACTGTGGTGTTGGAGAAGACTCTTGAGAGTCCCTTGGACTGCAAGGAGATCCAACCAGTCCATCCTAAAGGAGATCAGTCCTGGGTGTTCATTGGAAGGACTGATGTTGAAGCTAAAACTCCATTACTTTCGCCACCTGATGCGAAGAGCTGACTCATTGGAAAAGACCCTGATGCTGGGAAAGATTGAGGGCAGGAGGAGAAGCGGGTGACAGAGGATGAGATGGCTGGATGGCATCACTGACTCAATGTACATGGGTTTGGGTGGACTCTGGGAGTTGGTGATGGACAGGGAGGCCTGGCGTGCTACAGTCCATGGGGTCGCAAAGAGTCGGACATGACTGAGCAACTGAACTGAACTGAATTCTGACTTGTGTGAGGTAGTAATTGTACTGTAGTTTTGATTTGCATTTCCTAATAATTAGTGATGTCGAGCATCTTTCCAGGTGTTTTTTTGGCCATCAGTATATTATCTTCTGCCCTTTTTTTACTGGGTTGTTCCTTTTTTTTTGGATACTGTGCTACATGAAGTGTTTATATATTTCAGAGATTAAACCCTTGTCGGTCGTTTCGTTTGCATATATTTTCTCCTGTTATGAAGGTTGTCTTTTCTTCTTGTTTATGGTTTCCTTTGTTATGAAAAAGCGTTTAAGTTTAATTAGATCCCATTTGTTTGTTTTTATTTTCATTACTGTAGGAGATGGATCAAGAAGATATTGCTGCAGTTTATCTCCGAGTATTCTGCCTATGTTTTCCTTTAATAGATTTTTAGTGTCTAGTATTACAGTTAGGCCTTTAAACCAGTTTTAGTTTACTTTTGTGTGTGGTGTTTGGTGGTTTGCTAATTTCATTGTTTTATATATGGCTGTCCAGTCTTCTGAGCACCATTTCTTGAAAAGACTCTCTTCTCCATTGTGTATTCTTGCCTCTTTTGTTATAGGTTAATTGATCATAGGGATGTGGGTTTATCTCTGGGTTTTCTATCCTGTCGTATTTGAGATATATATACACACATACACCAGTACCGTACTGTTTTAATTACTATAGCTTTGTATTAGTTTGATGCCAAGGTGCCTGATTCATCCAGCTCAAATTTTTCTTAGGATTGCTTTAGCACTACGGGGTCTTTCGTGTTCTCATACAAATTATAAAAATTTTATTCTAGTTTTGTAAAAAATGCCATTGGTAATCCAATAGGAATTACACTGAATATGTAGATTGCCTTGGATACTATAGTCATTTTGACAACATTGATTTTTCCAATCTAGAAGATTGTTTTTCCATCTATTTCTGTCATCTTCACATTCTTTAATTAGTATTTTATACTTTTCAGAGTACAGGTGTTTTGCCTCCTTAGGTAGGTGTTTACTCCTTGTTGTTTTATGCTTTTTGATGCAATGGTAAATGAGTTATTTCTTTAATTCCTCCTTTTGATCTTTTGATATTAGTCAACTGAAGTGCAGCAGATTTCTATGCTTTAATTTTCTTTCCTGCAACCTTATCAGATTTATTGATGAGCTCTAGTGGTTTTCTGCTTGCATCTTTAGGATTTTCTATGTATAGTGTCTGGTCAGCTGCAAACAGTGACAATTTTTCTTTTACAATTTGAATTCCTTTATTTCTCTTACTTTGATTACTGTGGTTAGGATTTCCAAGATTATGTTGTATAAATGTGCTAAGAGTAGACATTTTTGGGTTGTTTTTGATTTTAGAGGAAATGCTTTCAGCTTTTCACCATTGCATATGATGTTATTTATGGGTTTTTCATATATGGCCATTATTATATTGATGAGGCATCCCTCTTTACCCCTTTCTGGAGAGTTTGTATCATAAATGGATGTAGAGTCTGGTAAAAAGCTTATTATATATCTCGTGATCATAAAATTTTTTATTTGGAGTCCAGTTGCTTTACTATGTTGTATTGGTTTTTGTTGTATAACAAAGTGAATCGGCTATATGTGTACGTATATACCTTCCCTTTCGGACCTTCCTCCAAGCACCCTCCATCTCACCCACCCGGGTCACTGCAAAGCACTGAGCTAAGATCTCTGCTATAGCAGGTTCCCACTAGATACTTATTTTGCATACTATAGTATATGTCAATCCCAGTCTTCCAATTCATTCTACCCCACCTTTCCAACCCCCTGCCCTGGGTCCACATATCCATTCTCTAGGTCTCTGTCTCTGTTCCTGCTTGGAAATAGGTTTATCTGTACCATTTTTCTGGAGACTACATATATCTATTAATATATGACATTTGGTTTTCTTTTTCTGACTTCTCTCTGTATTTCAGACTCTAGATCCATCCACATCTCTACAAATAACCCTGTTTTGTTCCTTTTTATGGGTAATATACCATTGTATATATGTACCACGATTACTTTATCCATTCATCTGTCAGTGAACATTTAGGTTGCTTACTTATCCTGACTGTTGTTACTCATTTGTCCTGCAGTGTACATTGGAGATGTATGTGTCTTTTTGAATTATCATTTTCTCAGGATATGTGACCAGTCATGGGATTACTGGGTTATATGATAATTGTATTTTCAGTTTTTAAGGGAACTTCCTTGCTATTCTCCACAGTGCCTATACCATTTTACATTTCCAAAAGTTCAAGAGGGTTCTTTTTTCTCTTCACCCTCTCCAGCATTTATTTTTGTGGAATTTTGATGTTGGCCATTTTAACAAGTGCGAAGTAAAAATTGTACTGTAGATTCAATTTGCATGTCTAATATTAGTGATGTTAAGCATCTTTTCAGACGTTTCTGGCCATCTGTACATTGTCTTTGGAGATATGTCATCTGCCCCTTTTTTCGATTTGGTTGTTTGATTTTTTGGGATATTGAGCTACATGAAATGTTTTTATATTTTGGAGATTAATCCCTTGTCAGTCACTTCTTTTGGTAATACTTATCCTGATCATTGGAAGGACTGGTGCTAAAGCTGAAACTCCAGTACTTTGGCCACCTCATGTGAAGAGTTGACTCATTGGAAAAGACTCTGATTCTGGGAAGGATTGGGGGCAGGAGGAGAAGGGGACAACAGAGGATGAGATGCCTGGATGGCATCACCAACTCAATGGACATGAGTTTGAGTAAACTCCGGGAGTTGGTGGTGGACAGGGAGGCCTGGCGTGCTGCGATTCATGGGGTCGCAAAGAGTCAGACACAACTGAGTGACTGAACTGAACTGAACTGATCCTGACCTGAGGGTTGTCTTTTTGTCTTGTTTATAGTTCCTGCACTGTGCCACAGCTTTTAATTTTAATTGGGTCCCATTTGTCTGTGTTTATTTTAATTTCATTACTGTAGGAGGTAGATCCAAAAGATATTGCTGGAGTTTATGTCAGACAGTATCCTGCCTGTTTTCCTCTGACAATTTTATAATCTCTAGCATTATATTTGCACATCACCAATGCAATGGACATGAACTTGGGCAAACTTCGGGAGATAGTGAGGGACAGGGAGGCCTGGTGTGCTACAGTCCATGGAGTCACAAAGAGTTGGAGATGACTGGGCAACTGAACAGCAGCAGCATTATATTTAGGTCTTTAATCCTTTTTGAGTTTACTTTTGTGTATGGTGTTTTGTACTGTTCTAGTTTCAATCTTTACATGTAGTTGTGTGGTCTTCTGAGCACCACTTTTTGAAGAGGCTGTCTTTTCTCCATTGTATATTCTTGCCCTCTTTGTTCTAGGCTAATTGATTATAGTGCTGTGAGTTTATCTCTGGGTTTCCTATCCTATTCCATCTATATGTCTATTTGATGCCAATACCATACTGTTTTGACTTCTGTAGCTTTGTAGTATAGTTTGAAGCCAAGGAGCCTGATTTCCTGTAGCTCCATTTTTCTTTCTCTGAATTTCTTTGGTTATTGGGCATCTTTTGTGTTTCCAAACAAATTTTTAAATTTTTTGTTCTAGTTCTGTAAAGAATGTCATTGGTAATTCAATAGTAATTGCGCTGAACATGTAGGTTGCCTTGGTTAGTATAGTCATTTTAGCAATATTGAGTCTTCCAATTCAGGAATGTGGTCTATCTTTCCATGTGTTTGTATCATCTTCAAGTTATTTCATCAGTGTCTTATGGTTTTCAGAGTATAGCTCTTTTGCCTCCCTGGGAAGATTTATTCTAGTATTTTATTCTTTCTGATGCAGTGGTAAAAGAGATGTTTCCTTAATTTCTCTTTTTGATCTTTTTATGTTAGTCTCTAGAAATGCAACAGATTTCTATGTATTAATTTTCTCTACTGCAACCTTATCAAATTTATTGTTGAGTCTAGTGATTTTCTGGTAGCATCTGTAAGTTTTTCTACTTATTGGATTCTGCCATCTGCAAACAGTGACTGTTTTGTTTCTTTTTTTACAATTTGAATTTATTTCTTTTACATTGATTGCTGTGAATAGGACTTCCAATACTATGTTGAATAAAAGTGGTAAGAGTAGACATTCTTGTCTTGATCCTGATCTTATAGGAAATGTTTTCAGCTTTTCACCATTGGGTTGATGTTATCTTTGGGTTTTTCATATAAGGCCTTTATTATGTTGAGGAAGATTTTCTCTATCCCCCTATCATGAGAGTTTTTTTTAATCATAAATAAGTGTGAAATTTAGTCAAAAGTTATTTTTATATCTATTGCCAAGATTATGTGTTTTTTTTTTTAATTGGAGTAAAGTTGCTTGACAATGTATCGGTTTCTGTTATACAACAAAGTGGATCAGCTGTATGTACAATATATTCCTTCCCTCATGGACCATCCTCCAGTGCCCCTCCATCTCGCCAATCTAGGTCATAACATGCACTGAGCTGAGCTCCCTGTGCTACAGCAGGAATCCACTAGCTATTTATTTTACACGTGGTAATGTATGTCATGGAGAAGGAAATGGCAACCCATTCCAGTATTCTTGCCTGGAGAATCCTGTGGTCAGAGAAGCCTGGTGTGTTGCTGTCCATGGGGTCACACACAGGCGGACATGACTGAAGTGACTTAGCAGCAGCAGCAGTGTATGTCAGTCCTAATCTTCCAATTCATCCCACCCTCATTCCCAGCCTCATGTCCAAATATCCATTCTCTAGGTTTGCATTTCTATTCCTACCTTGGAAATAAATTTATCTGTACTGTTTTTCTAGAGTCCTATGTGTGAATATACGATACTTGATTTTCTCTTTTGGACTTACTTTACTATGTATGCTAGACTGTCGGGCCAAATCTCTGCATATGACGCAGTTTCGTTCATTTTTACGGGTAACATGCCATTATAGATATGGGCCGCATCTTCTGTATTTGTTCATCTGTCGATGTGCATCTAGGTTGCTTCATGTCTTGGCTGTTGTAAATATTGCCGCAGTGGCTTTGCAGGTGCACGCGTCTTGCTGAATCATGGTTTTCTCAGATTATGTGTGTGGTGCTTGGATTACTGAGTAATATGATAGTTGTATTTTCAGTTTTCACAGGACCCTCTCTATACTGTTCTCCACAGTGGCTTTAGCAATTTTTATTCCCACCCACAGTCTAAGAGAGTTCACCTTTCTCCATGTCCTCTCCTGCTTTTATTGTTTTTAGATTTTTGATGATGTGCATTCTGACTGGTGTGAGGTGATAATTGTACTGTAGGTTTGACTTGCATTTCTGTAATAATTAGTGATGTTGAGCATCTTTTCATATGTTTTTTGGTCATCTGTACTTTGTCTTTAGTGAAATGTTTATAAAGATACGTCTTCTGTCCGTTTTATTGGGTGTGATTTTTTGAATCCTGAGCTACGTAAACTGTGTGTTTTGGAAACGAATCCCTTGTTGGTTGCTTCAGTTGCTAAAACTTTCTCCTATTCTGAGGGTTGTCTCTTTGTCTTGTTTATGGTTTCCTTTGCTGTGCAAAAACTTTTAAGTTTAATTAGGCCCCTTTTGTTTATTTTTGGTTTTTTTTTTTCAGTACTATAGGAGATGGATCCAAAAACATATTGCTGCAGTTTATGTCAAAGAATGTTCTTTCCGTTTTCCTCTAAGCATTTTATAGTGTCTAGCATCACATTTTTGTCTTTAATACATCCTGAGTTTACTTTTGTGTATAGTGTTTGATAGTGTTCCATTTTCATTATTTAATATATAGTTGTCCAGTCTTCTGAGCATTTCTTCTTGAAGAGACTGTCCTTTCTCCATTGTATATTCTTGCTTCTTTTGTTGCAGGTTAATTGATCACAGGGATGTGGGTTTATTTCATGGTTTTCTATCCTGTCCCATTTGATACATATCTGTTTTTGTACCAATACCATGCTGTTTTGATTACTGTTGTTTTGTTGTTCAGTCACTCAATCATGTCCAACTCTTTGCAGCCCCATGGACTACAGCATGCCAGGCTTCCCTGTCCTTTACTATCTCCTAAGTTTAGCTCTAACTCATGTCCACTGAGTCGATGATGCCATGCAGCCATCTCATCATCTGTGGCCCCCTTCTTCTCCTGTCCTCAATCTTTCCCACCATCAGGGTCTTTTCCAATGAGTCAGCTCTTCGTATCAGGTGGCCAAAGTATTGGAGTTTCAGCATCAGTCCTTCCAATGAATATTCAGGGTTGATTTCCTTTAGGATAGACTGGTTTGATCTCCTTGCTGTCTACGTGATTCTCAAGAGACTCCTCCAGTGCCACAGTTTGAAAACATCAATTTTTAGGCACTCGACCTTCCTTATAGTCCAACCACATAGCTCAGTTGGTAAAGAATCCGCATGCAATGCAGGAGACCCTGGTTCGATTCCTGGGTCAGGATGATCTGCTGGAGAAGGATTAGGCTACCCACTCCAGTATTCTTGGGCTTCCTCTATAGCTTAGCTGATAAAGAATCTGCCTGCAGTGTGGGAGACCTGGGTTCGATCCCTGGATTGGGAAGATCCCCTGGAGAAGGGAAAGGCTACCCCCTCTAGTATTCTGGCCTGGAGAATTCCATGGACTGTATAGTTGATGAGGTCGCAAAGGGTCGGACACAACTGAGTGAGTTTCACTTTCACTCACATCCAAACATGATTACTGGAAAAACCATAGCTTTGCCTATACAGACCATTGTTGGCACAGTGATGTCTCTGCTTTTTAATATGCTGTCTAGGTGTGTCATGGATTTTCTTCCAAGGAGCAAGCGTATTTTAATTTCATGGATGCATACCTGTCTGCAGTGATTTTGGAGCCCAAGAAAATAAAATTGGCCACTATTTCCACTTTTTCCCCATCTATTTGTATGAAGTGACAGGACCCAGTGCCATGGTCTTAGTATTTTGAAAGTTGAGTTTTAAGCCAGCTTTTTCACTTGCTCTTTCACCTTCATCAACAGGCTCTTTAGTTCCTCTTGGCTTTCTGCCATTAGGGTGGTGTCATCTGAATATCTGAAGTTATTGATGTTTCACCAGCCAATCTTGTGATTCATCCAGCCCAGCATTTCACATGATATGCTCTGCATATAAGTTAATTAAGCAGGGTGACAGTATACAGCCTTGATGTACTCCTTTCCCAATTTGGAACCAGTCCATTATTCCATGTCCAGTTCTAACTGTTGCTTCTCAATCTGCATACAGATTTCTGAGGAGGCAGGAAAAGTGGTTTGGTATTCCCATCTTTTGGAAACATTTTCACAGTTTGTTGTGATCTACACAGTCAAAAGGATTTAGCGTAGTCAGTAAAGCAGAAGTGACGTTTTCCTGGAATTCTCTTGCTGTCTCTCTGATCCAATGGATGTTGGCAGTTTGATCTCTGGTTCCTCTGACTTTTCTAAATCGAGTTTGTACATTTGAAAGTTCTCAGTTCACATACTGTTGAAGCCTGACTAGAAGGATTTTGAGTGTAAGCTTGCTAGCATGTAAATGAATGTAATTGTAGGATAGTTTAAACATTCTTTGGCATTGCCCTTCTTGGGATTGGAATGAAATTTGAGCTTTTCCAGTCCTGTGGACACTGCTGTTTTCTAGATTTGCTAGCGTATCGAGTGCAGCACTTTAACAGCCTAATCTCTTAGGATTTTAAATATCTCATCTGAATTCCATCACCTCCACTAACTTTGTTTGTAGTAATGATTTCTGAGGCCCACTTGACTTCACACTCCAGGATGTCTGGCTCTAGGTTTGTGACCTCACCATCGTGGTTATCCGGGTCATTAAGACTTTTTTTTTAAACAGGTCTTCTGTGTATTCTTGCCACCTCTTCTTAATCTCTTCTGCTTCTGTTAGGTCCTTACTGTTTCTGTCCTTTATTTGGCCCATCTTTGCATGAAATATTCCCTTTTGTTATTGTTGTTTGGTCACTCAGTTCAGTTCAGTTGCTCAGTCATGTCCGACTCTTTGTGAGCCCATGAATTGCAGCACGCCAGGCCTTCCTGTCCATCACCAACTCCTGGAGTTCACCCAAACTCATGTCCATCGAGTCAGTGATGCCATCCAGCCATCTCATCCTCTGTCACCTCTTCTCCTGCCCCCAATCCCTCCCAGCATCAGGGTATTTTCCAATGAGTCAACTCTTCACACGAGGTGGCCAAAGTATTGGAGTTTCAGCTTCAACATCAGTCCTTCCAGTGAACACCCAGGACTGATCTCCTTTAGGATGGACTGGTTGGATCTCCTTGCAGTCCAAGGGACTCTGAAGAGTCTTCTCCAACACCACAGTTCAAAAGCATCAATTCTTCGGCACTCAGCTTTCTTTATAGTCCAACTGTCACATCCATACATGACTACTGGAAAAACCATTGCCTTGACTAGACGGACGTTTGTTGGCAAAGTAATGTCTCTGCTTTTTAATATGCTGTCTAGGTTGGTCATAACTTTCCTTCCAAGGAGTAAGCGTCTTTTAATTTCATGGCTGAAATATCTGTAGTGATTTTGGAGCCGCCAAAAATAAAGTCTGTCACTGTTTCCCCATCTATTTCCCATGAAGTGATGGGACCAGATGCCATGATCTTAGTTTTCTGAATGTTGAGCTTTAAGCCAACTTTTTCACTCTCGTCTTTCACTTTCATCAAGAGGCTTTTTAGGTCCTCTTCACTTTCTGCCATAAGGGTTACAGTCACTCAGTTGTGTCCAACTCTTTGCAACACCATAGATTGCAGCATGCCAGGCTTCCCTGTCCTTCACCATCTCCCAGGTCTTGCTCAAACTCATGCCCATTGATTGAGTTGGTGATGTCACCCAACCATCTCATCCTCTGGTATCCCTTGTTTTCTCAAAGAGATGTCTTGTCTTTCCCATTCTATTGTTTTTCTCTATTTCTTTGCATTGTTCCCTTAAAAAGACTTTCTTTTTTTTTTTTTCTAATTTTATTTTTAAACTTTACATAATTGTATTAGTTTTGCCAAATATCAAAATGAATCCGCCACAGGTATACATGTGTTCCCCATCCTGAACCCTCCTCCCTCCCCATACCATCCCTCTGGGTTGTCCCAGTGCACTAGCCCCAAGCATCCAGTATCGTGTATCGAACCTGGACTGGCAACTCGTTTCTCACATGATATTTTACATGTTTCAATGTCATTCTCCCAAATCTTCCCACCCTCTCCCTCTCCCACAGAGTCCATAAGACTGTTCTATACATCAGTGTCTCTTTTGCTGTCTCGTACACCGGGTTATTGTTACCATCTTTCTAAATTCCATATATATGCATTAGTATACTGTAATTATGTTTTTCCTTCTGGCTTACTTCACTCGGTATAATAGGCTCCAGTTTCATCCACCTCATTAGAACTGATTCAAATGTATTCTTTTTAATGGCTGAGTAATACTCCATTGTGTATATGTACCACAGCTTTCTTATCCATTCATCTGCTGATGGACATCTAGGTTGCTTCCATGTCCTGGCTATTATAAACAGTGCTGCGATGAACATTGGGGTACACGTGTCTCTTTCCCTTCTCTTTTTTCTATTCTTTGGAGCTCTGCATTCAGATGGGTGTATCTCTGATTACTATAGCTTTGTATTAGTTTGAAGCCAGGGACCCTGATTCCTTTAGCTCCATTTTTTTCTTCTCAAATTACTTTGTCTATTTGGTGTTTTTTGTGTTTCCATACAAATTTATACAGCTTTTGTTAGAATTCTGTGAAAAATGCCATTGGTAATTCAGTAGGATTTGCATGAGTATGTAGATTGTATTGGTGGTATAGTCATTTTAACAGCGTTGATTGCTCCCATCCAAAAACATGATCTACCCTTCCATTGTGTCATCTTCAGATAGAGTACAGGTCTTTTGCCTCCTTAGATAGGTTTGTTCCTAATTATTTTATTCTTTTTAATGCAGTGGTAAATGAATTGTTTCTTAATTCCTCCTTTTAGTCCTTTGATATTAGTCTGTGGAAGTGCAGCAGATTTCTGTGTATTAATTTTCTCTCCTACAACCTTATCAAATTTATTGGTGAGTTCTAGTGGTTATCTGGTTGCATCTTTAGGATTTTCTATGTATAGTATCCTGTCAACTGCAAACAGTGTCAGTTTTTCTTTTCCAGTGGAATTTCTGTATTTCTTTTCCTTGATTGCTATGTTGAATATGTGGTAAGATACGATCTTCTAGTCTTGTTCCTCATCTTAGAGGAAATGACTTCAGTTTTTCACCATTGAGTATGATGTTAGCTATGGGTTTGTTATATGTGACCTTTAATATGTTGAAGAAGGTGCCCTCTGTACCTCTTTCTGGAGAGTTTCCATCATAAATGGTGTAAAGTCTAGTAGAAGGTCTTTATGTATCTAATGAGATTATCATTTTTTTTCAATTAGGGTACAGTTGCTTTCCAATGTTGTATTGGTTTCTGTTGTACAATGAAGTGAATCAGCCATGAAAGTGAAAATACGTGAAAGCGTTAGTTACTTGGTCATGTCTGACTCTTTGCAACCCCAGGACTGTAGCCTGCCAGGCTCCTCTGTTCATGGAATTCTCTAGGCAAGAGTACTGGAGTGGGTTGCCCTTCTCTTCTGCAGAGGATCTTCCCCACCCATGGATCAAAACTGGATCTCCTACATTGCAGGCAGATTCTTTACCATCTGAGCCACCAGCTAATCAGCTATATGTATACACATATCTCCTCCCTCTTGTAAGTCTCTCCAGCACCCCCTGGATCCCACTGATCTAGGTTACCACAGAGCACTGAGCTGGACTTCCTGAGCTGCAGCAGGTTCCCACTAGCTATTTATTTTACTATTGGTAGTGTATGTCAATCCCAATTTTCTAGTTAATCCCACCCCCCTGCCCAGTATCTACATATCCTTTCTCTAGGTCTGCATCTCTATTCCTGATGTGGAAATAGAGTACCATTGGAAATTTGTACCATTTTTCTAGAGTCCATGTATTTGAATTAATACACGGCATTTGCTTTTCTCTTTCTGACTTTCTTCATTCTGTTTGCCAGATTTTAGATTCCTCCAGCTGTCTACAAATGACCCAGTTTAGTTCCTTTTTATGGCTGAGTAATATTCCATTGTATATATGATCACATCTTTATCCATTCATATATTGATGGATATTTGCTTCCTTGTCTCAGCTTTGTAAGTAATGCTGCAGTGAAAACTGTGGGTACGTTATCTTTTTGCATTATGGTTTTCTCACATTATATGAGCAATAGTTGGATTGCTGGGTCATATGATAGTTGTATTTCCAGTTTTAAGGAAACCTCAACAGTGGCAATACCAATTTCTATGCCCCCCAGTAATCCTAGAAGGTCCTGTTTTCTCCACACCCTCTCCTGCATTTGTTGTTTTTGGATTTTTGGTGATGTCCATTTTAACTACTGTGAATTGATAATTGTATTGTAGATTTGATTTGACTATCTCTAATATTTAATGATGTAGAGCATCTTTTCACATGTTTCTTCATCATCTGAATTTCATATTAGAGAAATAAATGTCTGTATAATTCTTCTGCCATATTTTTGATAGGGTTGTTTGATTTTTTTTGGCTAGTAAGCCAGAAACTGTATGTGTATTTTGGAGACTAATCCCTTGTTGATCACTTCAGTTGCAAATACTCTTCCCTATTCTAAGGGTTGTCTTTTCATCTTGTTTTTTTATTTTCTTTGCTATGCAAAAGCTTTTAAGTTTATTAGGTCCAATGTGTTTATTTTTCTTTTTATTTTCATTACTGTAGGAGATGGATCTAAAAAGATAATTCTGTTCAGTTCAGTCACTCAGTTGTGCCCGACTCTTTGCAACCCTATGGACTGCAGCACGCCAGGCTTGCCTGTCCAATCACCGATTCCCAGAGCTTACTCAAACTCATGTCCATCAAGTCAGTGATGTCATCCAACCATCTGGTCCTCTGTCATCCCCTTCACCTCCTGCCTTCTATCTTTCCCAGCATCAGGGTCTTTTTCAATGAGTCAATTCTTTGCATCAGGTGGCCAAAGTATTGGAGTTTATCAGTCCTTCTAATGAATATTCAGGACTAATTTCATTAGGATAGACTGGTTTGATCTCCTTGCAGTCCAAGAGACTTTCAAGGGTCTTCTCCCACACCACAGTTCAAATACATCAATTCTTCAGTGCTTAGTTTTCTTTATAGTCTGACTCTCACCTCCATACATGACTACGGGAAAAACCATCACTTTGACTGATGGACCTTTGTTGACAAAGTAATGTCTCTGCTTTTTAATATGCTGTCTAGGTTGGTTATAGCTTTTCTTCCAAGGAGTAAGCATTTTTAATTTCATGGCTGCAGTCACCATCTGCAGTAATTTTTGAGCCCGAGAAAATAAAGTCTCTCCCTGTTTCCATTGTTTCCCCATCTATTTGCCATGAAGTGATGAGACCAGATGCCATGATCTTAGTTTTTGAATGTTGAATTTTAAGCCAACTTTTTCACTCTCCTCTTTCACTTTCATCAAGAGGCTCTTTAGTTCTTCTTTGCTTTTTGCCATAAGGGTGGTGTCATCTGGGTATGTGAGGTTATTGATATTTCTCCCACCAATCTTGATTCCAGCTTGTGCTTCATCCAGCCCAGCATTTTGCATGATCTATTCTGCATATAAATTAAATAACAAGGGTGACAATATACAACCTTTCCCAGGTTGGAACTAATCTGTTGTTCCATGTCCAGTTGTAACTGTTGCTTCTTGACCTCCATACAGATTTCTCAAGAGGTAGGTAAGGTGGTCTGGTATTCCCATCTCTTTAAGAATCTTCTAGAGTTTGTTGTGATCCACACAGTCAAAGGCATTGGCATAGTCAGTAAAGCAGAAGTAGATGTTTTTCTGAAACTCTCTATCATAGAAAAACTGCTTTTTCTATGATCCAACAGATGTTGGCAATTTGATCTCTGGTTCCTCTGCCTTTTCTAAATCCAGCTTGAACATCTGGAAGTTCATGGTTCACATACTGTCGAAGCCTAGCTTGGAGAATTTTGAGCTAGCATGTGAGATGCGTGCAATTGTGCAGTAGTTGAGCATTCTTTGGCATTGCCTTTCTTTGGGATTGGAATGAACACTGACCTTTTCTAGTCCTGTGGCCACTACTGGGTTTTGCTGGCATACTGAGTGCAGCACTTGCACAGCATCATCTTTTAGGGTTTGAAATAGCTCAACTGGAATTCCATCACCTCCACCTGCTTTGTTTGTAGTGATGCTTCCTAAGGCTCACTTGACTTCATTTTCCAGGATGTCTGGCTCTAGGTGAGTGATCACACCATCACGGTTATCTGGGTCATGAGATCTTTTTTGTATAGTTCTTCTGTGTATTCGTGCTACCTCTTCTTAATCTCTTCTGCTTCTGTTAGGTCCATACCATTTTTGTACTTTATCGAGTCCATCTTTGCATGAAATGTTACCTTGGCATCTCTAATTTTCTTGAAGAGATCTCTAGTCTTTCCCATTCTATTGTTTTCCTCTGTTTCTTTGCACTGATCACTGAGGAAGGCTTTCTAATCTCTCCTTGCTATTCTTTGAAACTCAGCATTCAAATGGGTATATCTTTCCTTTTCTCCTTTGCCTTTAGCCTCTCTTCTTTTCTCAGCTATTTGTAAGGCCTCCTCAGACAACCATTTTGCCTTTCTGCATTTCTTTTCCTTAGGGATGGTCTTGATCACTGCCTCCTGTACAGTGTCACAAACCTCCGTCTGTAGTTCTTCATGCACTCTATCAGATCTAATCCCTTGAATCTATTTGTCATTTCCACTTACAATCGTAAGGGATTTGACCATACCTGAATGGTCTAGTGGTTTTCCCTACTTTCTTCAGTTTAAGTCTGAATTTGCAATAAGGAGTTCATGATCTGAGCCACAATCAGCTCCTGGTCTTATTTTTGCTGACTGTATCGAGCTTCTCCATCTTTGGCTGCAAAGAATACAATCAGTCTGATTTTGGTATTGACCCATCTGGTGATGTCATGTGTAGAGTCTTCTCTTGTGTTGTTGGAAGACAGTGTTTGCTGTGACCAGTGCTCTTTCCTGGCAAAACTCTGTTAGCCTTTGCCCTGCTTCATTTTGTATTCCAAGGCCAAACTTGCCTGTTACTCCAGGTATCTCTTGACTTCCTACTTTTGCATTCCAGTCCCCTATGATGAAAAGGACATCTTTTTTCAGTGTTACTTCTAGAAGGTCTTGTAAGTCTTCATAGAACCGTTCAACTTCAGCTTCTTCAGCGTTACTGGTTGGGGCATAGACTTGGATTGCTATGATATTGAATGGTTTGCCTTGGAAACGAACAGAGATCATTCTGTCGTTTTTGAGATTGCATCCAAGTACTGCATTTCGGACTCTCTTGTTGACCACGAGGGCTATTCCAGTTCTTCTAAGGGATTTTTGCCCACAGTAGTAGATACAATGGTCATCTGAGTTAAATTCACCCATTCCAGTCCATTTTAGTTCATTGATTCCTAAAATGTCGATGTTCACTTTGCCATCTCCTGTTTGACCGCTTGTAATTTGCCTTGATTCATGGACCTAACATTCCAGGTTCCTATGCAACATTGTTCTTTACAGCTGGAGAACAGCTGAAAAAGATACTGCTGACAAAGGTATTGTTGGAGTTTATGTCAAAGAGTGTTCTGCTTATGTTTTGCTCTAAATTTTTATAGTGTCCAGCATTACACTTAGGTCTTTATCCACTTCAAGTTTATTTTTGTTTGTTTTCTAATTTCCTTGTTTTACATGTTAGGTGTTCAGTCTTCTGAGCACCACTTCTTGAAGAGACTTTTTTTTCCATTGTATATTGTTGCCTCCTCTGTTGTAGGCTGATTTATCACAGGGATTTGGGTGGTTCTTCGGTTTTTCTGTCCTGTCCCATTTCACCTGTGTGTCTATTTTTGTGCCAGTTCTGTACTGTTTAGATTATTGTAACTCTGTATTTGTTTGATGCCAGGCTGCCTGATTTCTCCAGCTCCATATTTCTTGCTCAGAATGTCTTTGGCAATTTTCGGTCTTTTGTGTTTTTATACAAATTTTGAAAATTTTGTTCCAGTTCTGTGAAAAATGCCATTGGTAATTCAATAGAAATTGCTTGAATATGTAGATTATCTTGGATAGTATAGTCATTTTGACAACTTTGATTCTTCTAATCCAAGAAGATCATCTATTTGTGTCATCTTCAAATCCTTTCATTAGTGTCTTATACTTTTCAGAGTACAGGTTTTTTGCCTACTGATGTAGGTGTGCTCCTAGGTGTTTTATTCTTTTGATGCAATGGTGAATAAAATAAGTTTTTTCCTTACTTTCTTTTTCATCTTTTGATATTAGTCTTTTGAAGTGCAGCAGGTTTTTATGTATTAATTTTCTCTTCTATAACCTTATCAATTTATTAATGAGTTCTAGTGATGTTCTGGTAGCATCCTTAGGATTTTCCGTGTATCGTATCTGGTTAACTGCAAACAGTGACAGTTTTACTCCTTCTTACACAATTTGAATTTCTTTATTTCTTTTAATTTGATTACTGTGATTAGGACTTCCAGGATTATGTTGAATAAGAGTTGTGAGAGTAGACATTCTTGTCTTGTTCTTGATTTCAGCTTTTTACCATTGAGTATGATGTTAGCTGTAGGTTTTTCGTATATGGCCATTATAATGTTGATGAAGCTTTCCTCTCTACCCCTTTCTGGAGAGTTTCTATCATAAATGGGTGTGAAGTCTAGTAAAAAGCTTATTATACATCTGTTGAGATCATATATTTCTTCATTGGTGCACAGTTGCTTTATGTGTTGTAGTGCTTTCTGTTGTGTAACAGAGGGAATCAGCTCTATGAATTCCCTCCCTCTTGGACCTCTCTCCATCCACCCTCCAGCTCACCTACCTGGGTCACCGCAGAGGACTGAGGTGAGCTCACTGTGTTATAGCAGATTCCCACTAGCTCTTTATTGTATACATGGAAGTATATGTCAGTCCCAGTCTTCCAACTCATTCCACACACCCTGCCAAACCCTTGTCCTCTACCCGCATATCCATTGTCTAGGTTTCCATCTCTATTCCTGCCCTGGAAATAGGTTTATCTGTACCATTTTTCTAGAGACCACATATATCCATTAATAACCGATATTTGTTTTTCTGTTTCTTGACTTCCCTCTATATTTTAGGTCTAGGTCCATCCACATCTCTACAAATGGCCCAATTTTGTTTCATTTTTACGGGTGGGTAATATACCATTATATGTATGTACCACATCTTCCTTATCCATTTATCTCTCAGTGAACTTTTAGGTTTCTTCCTTGTCCTGGCAGTTGTAAATACTCCTGCAGTGAACATTGAGGGTGTATGTGTCTTTTTGAATTATTATTTTCTCAGGTTATATGACCAATAGTGGGATTACTGGTTTATATGATAATTGTATTTTCAGTTTTTAAGGGAACGTCCATACTGTTCTTCACGGTGGCTGTACCAATTTACATTCTCACCTACAGTCCAAGAGGGTTCTCTTTTCTCTACACCCTCTCCTGCATTTGCTATTGTGGAATTTTTATGATGGCCATTCTAACCTGTGTGGAGTGATGATTGTACTGTAGGTTTGATTTGCATTTCTCTAATATTAGTAATGTTGACCATCTTTTCAGATGTTTCTGGATATCTGTACATTCTTTGAAAAATGTCTATGTAGATATTCTGCCAATTTTTTTGATCGGACTGTTCAGTTTTTTTTTATACTGAGCTATATGAGCTGTTTGTATATTTTGGAGATTAATCCCTTGTTGTCACTTCATTTGGTGATACTTTTCCTACTTTGAGGGTTGTCTTTTGTCTTGTTTATGGTTCCTGGGCTATGCAGAAACTTTAACATTTAATTAGTTCCCGTTACAAAAGCTCTTAATGACCATGTAATTGTGATGGTGTGATCACTCACCTAGAGCCAGACATCCTGGAGTGTGACATCCAGTGGGCCTTAGGAAATATCGCTAAAAACAAAGCTAGTGGAGATGATGCAATTCCAGCTGAATGGTTTCAAATCCTAAAAGATGATGCTGTGAAAGTGCTGCATTCAATATGCCAGCAAATTTGGAAAACTCAGCAGTGGCCACAAGACTGGAAAAAGCCAGTTTTCACTCCAATCCCAAAGAAGGGCAGTGCCAAAGAATGTTCAAACTATTGCACAATTGCACTCATTTCACGTGCTAACAAGGTCATGCTCAAAATCCTCCAAGCTAGGCTTCAACAGTATGTGAACCTAGAACTTCCAGATGTTCAAGCTGGATTTAGAAAAGGCAGGGGAACCAGCAATCAAATTGCCAACATCTGATGGATCATAGAAAAAACAGGAAAATTCCAGAAAAACATCTGCTTCATTGACTACGCTAAAGCCTTTGACTGTGTGGATCACAACAAACTGTGGAAAATTCTTAAAGAGATGGGAATATCAGACCACCTTCTTGCCTCCTGAGAAACCTGTATGCAGGTCAAGAAGCTACAGAACCAAGCATGGAACAATAGACTGATTCAAAATGGGGAAAGGAATATGTCAAGGTTACATATTCTCACTCTGTTGTTTAACTTTTATGCAGAGTACATTATGCGAAATGCTGGACTGGATGAAGCACAAGTTAGAATCAAGATTGCCCAGAGAAATACCAATCACCTCAGATATGCAGACGATTCCACCCTTAGGGCAGAAAGCAAAGAGGAACTAAAGCGCCTCTTTGATGAAGGTAAAAGAAGAGAGTGAAAAAGCTGACTTAAAACTCAACATTCAAAAAACAAAGATCATGGCATCTGGTCCCATTACTTAATGGCATATAGATGGGGAAACAGTGGAAACAGTGACAGATTTTATTTTCTTGGGCTCCAAAGTCACGGCAGATGGTGACTGCAGCCATGAAATTAAGAGATGCTTGCTCCTTAAGAAAAGGAAAGCTATGACCAACCTAGGCAGCATATTAAAAAGCAGAGACATTACTTTGCCAACAAAGGTCCATCTAGTCAAAGCTATGGTTTTTCCAGTAGTCATGTATGGATGTGAGAGTTGGACCATAAAGAAGGCTGAGCACTGAAGAACTGATGCTTCTGAACTGTGTTATTGAAGACCCTTGAGAGTCCTTGGACTGCCAGGAGATTAAACCAGTCAGTCATAAAGGAAATCAACCTTGAATATTCATTGCAAGGACTGATGCTGAAGTTTAAGCTCCAATACTTTGCCCACCTGATGTAAAGAGTTGACTGATTGGAAAAGACCCTGATGCTGGGGAAGATGGAAGGCAGGAGGGAAAGGGGACGACAGAGGGCAAGATGATTGGATGGCATTACCGACTCAATGAACATGAGTTTGAGCAAACTCTGGGAGATAATGAAGGATGGAAGCCTAGCATGCTGCAATCCATGGGGGTCGCAAAGATACATGATTGAGTGACAGAACAATAAGTCCCATTTGTCTATTTTTGTTTTAATTTTATTACTGTAGGAGGTAGATCAAAAAGATACTGCTGAAGTTTATATCAAAGAGTTCTGCCTATGTTTTTGAGAGTTTTATGGTGTCTAGCAATAATTCTAGTTTTTAATCCATTTTGAGTTTACTTTTGCATATGGTGTTTGTTAGTGTTCTAATTTCATTCTTTTATATGTGGCTCTCCAGTCTTCTGGGCACTACGTTTTGAAGAGAGTATCTTTTCTCCATTGTATATTCTTGCATCCTTTGTTGTAGATTAATTGATCATAGGGGTGTGGGTTTATCTCTGGGTTTTCTATCCTGGCCCATTTGATCTATACGTCTATTTTTGTGCCTGTACCATACTGTTTGATTACTGTGGCTTTGTAGTATAGTTTGAAGCCAGGGAGCCTGATTCTTCCAGCTCCATTTTTCTTTCTCCAGATTGTTTTGGCTTTTTCTGATCTTCTGTATTTCCATAAAAATTTTAAAATGCTTTAATTCTGTAAAAAATGACATTGGTAATTCAGTAGCAATTGAACTGAACATGTTGACTGCCTTGTGTAGTAGTCATTTTGACAGTATTGGATCTTGCAATCCAAGAATATGATTTCTTTCCATACATCTGTGTTGTCTTCAAGTTCTTTCATCTGTGTCTTATCATTTTCAGAGTATAGGTTTTTCCCTTCCTACATAGGTTTATTCGTTGGTATTTTATTCTTTTTTATGCAATGATAAGTGAGTTGTTTCTTTAATTTCTCCATTTGATCTGTTGTTATTCATGTATAGATGTGCAACAGATTTCTGTGTATTTTCTCTCCTACAACCTTATCAAATTTATTGATGACGTCTAGTGATTTTCTGGTAGCACCCTTAGGAGTTTCTACATATAGCATTTTGTTATCTGCAAACAGGGACTGTTTTACTTCTTTTACAGTTTGAATTCTGTTTCTTTTACATTGATTAGTGTGACTAGAATTTCAATACTATGTTGAATAAAAATGGTAAGAGTCGACATTCCTGTCTTGTTCCTGATCATATGGGAAATGCTTTCAGTTTTTCACCATTGAGTTGATGTTATCTTTGGGTTTTTCATATATGGCCTTTATTATGCTGAGGAAGGTTTCTCCTTCCCCCTTTCTTGAGAGTTTTTATCATAAATGAATGTGAAATGTAGTCAAGAGTTCTTTCTGTATCTATTCCCAACAATTTTTTTTTAAAGTTGGGATAAAGTTGCTTGATGATGTTGTACTGGTTTCTGTTATACAATGAAATGAATCAGCTATATGTATATGTATATCCCCTTCCTCGTGGGCCACCCTCCAAAGCCCCTCCATCCCACTGATCTAGGTCATGACAGGCCATTGAGCTGAGTTCCCTTTGCCATAGCAGTTCACACTAGCTGTTTATTTCACCAATGGTACTGTATGTCAATCCCAGTCTTTGAGTTCACCCCACCCTCCTTCCCAGCCTCATGTCCAAATATCCATTGTCTAGGTCTGCATTGCTATCCCTGCCTTGGAAATAAGTTCATCTGTGCCATTTTTTTAGAATCCACACATATGTGTGATATATATTTGTCTTTATCTTTTTGAGTTACTTTACTATGTATACCAGACTCTAGGTCCTTCCACATCTCTGCATATGACCTAGTTTCATTCCTCCTCGCGTGTGTGCTAAGTCGATTCTCTCATGTCCAACTCTTTGTGACCCTATGAACTGTATCCCACCAGGCTCCTCAGTCCATGGGATTCTCTAGGCAAGAATACTGAAATGGATTGCAATGCCCTCCTCCAGGAGATCTTCCCAACCCAGGGATTGAATCCGCATCTCTTGCATCTTCTACATTGACAGGTTCTTTAGCACTGGTGCTGGGTGAGTAATATATCATTTTTTATATATGTACCACATGTTTTTCATGCCTTTGCCTGTCAGTGGACATTTAGGTTGCTTCCATCCTAGCTGTTGTAAATACTGCTACAGTGACCTTTGTGGGTGCTTGTGTCTTTTTGAATCATGATTTTCTCAGGTTATATATGCAGTAGTTGGATTGCTGGGTCATATGATAGTTGTATTTTCTGTTTTCAAAGGAACGTCTATACTGTTCTCCACAGTGGCTGTCGCAATTTTTATTCCCACCCACTGTTCAAGAGGGTTCGCTTTTCTCCTGCTTTTATTATTGGTAAGCTTTTTGATAGTGGCCATTCTGACTAGTGTAAGGTGATAATTGTAATAGATTTGATTTGCATTTTATGTAATAATTAGTAATGCTGAGCATCTTTTCATGTGTTTTTTGGCCATCTGTACTTCGTCTTTAGAGATATGTCTATATAGATCTTTTGCCCATTTTTTTTGATTGGATTGTTTGATTTTTTTTGAATACTGAGTTTCATGAACTGTTTGAATATTTTGGAAATTAATCCCTTGTCAGTCATTTCAGTTGCAAATATTTTCTTCTATTCTGAGCCTTGTCTTTTTATCTTGTTTATGGTTTCATTTGCTATGCAAAATGAGGTGGATTCAAAAAGATATTGCTGCAGTTCATGGAATAGTGTTCTGACTATGTTTTCCTCCAGGAGTTTTATAGTATCTAGCATTATATTTAGGTCTTTGGTCCATTTCAACTTTATTTTTGTGTAAGGTGTTTCTTAGTTTTCTATTTTCGTTGTTTTATATGCAACTGTCCAGTCTTCTGAGCACCACTTCTTGTAGAGACTATCTTTTCTACATTGTATATTCTTGCTTCCTTTGTTGTAGTTAATTGATCTTAGGGGTGTGAGTTTATCTCTGGGTTTTCTGTCCTGTCACATTTGATCTATATGTCTATTTTTGTGTGAGTTCCATACTGTTTGATTACTGTAGCTTTGTATTAGTTTAATGCCATGGATTCCTCCAGCTCCATTTTTTTCCTCAGGAGTGCTTTGTCTATTTGGTGTCTTTTGTGTTTACATACAATTTATAAAGTTTTTGTTTTCTGTGAAAAATGCCATTGATAATTCAATAAGAATTGCACTGAATATGTAGATTGCCTTGAGTAGTATATTCATTTTGATAACATTGATTCTTCCAATCCATGAACTTGATCTGTCTTTCCATCTGTTTGTATCATCAAATTCTTTCATCAGTGTCTTAAAGTTTTCAGAGTATAGGTCTTTTTGCCACCTTAAGTATGTAGGTTTATTCCTAAGTATTTTATTCTTTTTGCTGCAATGGTCAATGAATTATTTCCTTCATTTCTTCCTTTTGATCATTCGTAATATTAGTGTATAGATGTTTTGTTATTAGTATATAGATGTGTAACAGGTTTCTGTGTGTTAATTTTCTCTCCTGTAACTTTACCAAATTTATTGATGAACTCTCGTGGTTTTCAGGCTTCCCTGGTTTGCAATGCAGGAGACCCTAGTTTGATCCATGGGTTGGGTAGATCCTTCAGAGAAGGGCCGGGTAGATCCCCCAGAGATGGGTCAGGAAGATCCCCTAGAGAAGGGAATGGCTACCCACTGCAGTATTCTAGGCTGGAGAATTCCATGGACAGAGGAGCCTGACAGGCTACATACAGTCCATGAGGTCGAGAAACACACACTGCCCATCAGTGGCTTTCTGGTATCATCTTTAGAATTTTCTAACATCCTAGTTATATATAGTATAATACATATCGCCATCCTGTAGTCTCCTGTCATCTGCAAACAGTGACAGTTTTACTTTTCCCATGTGAATTCCTTTATTTCTTTTTCTTTGATTATTGTGGCTAGGACTTCCAAGACTAAGTTGAATGAAAGTGGTAAGAGTATGCATTCTTGTCTTCTTCCTTGAGAGGAAATGCTTTCAACCTTTTTGCTGTTGAATATGATGTTAGCTGTGGCCTGTCATGTATGGCCTCTATTGTATTGAGGAAGGTTCCCTCTTTGCCTCTTTCTCTAGAGTTTTTATCATAAATGCATGTCATATCATCAGTCACTCTTTCTGTATCTAGTGAGATGATCATATTTTAAATTGGGGTATAGTTGCTTTCCAGTGTTGTACTGATTTCTGTTGTACAACAAAATGAATCAACCATTTGTATATTTATTTATACATCCCCTTTCTCTTGGACCTCGTCCAACCCACCTCCATCCCACCTATCTCGGCCACCACAAAGCGCTGAGCTGAGCCCTCTCTGCTATAACAGTTTCCCCCTAGCTATCTGTTTTACACATGCTAGTGTCTGCCAGTCCCAATCTTCAGTTCATCCCACCCCAGCTCCCTCGTGTCCACATGTCATTGTGTATGTCTGCATCTACACTCCTGCCTTGAAAATAGGCTTATCTGTACCATTTTCCAGAGTCCACATATATGCATTAATATATGATGTTTGTTTTTCTATTTCTGACTTACCTCAGGATTTCTATGACAGACTCTGAGTCCATTTCTGTCTCTACAAATTTGTAGAGACATATAAATAGAAGAAGCATAAAAATTTGTAGAAACATAAAAATACAGTTTCATTCCTTTTTATGGTTGAGTAAGATATTGTGTATATATGCCTTGTATTTTTTCATTCATCTGTCAACAGACATTTAGGTTGCTTCCACGTCCTGGCTATAACCGGAATTGTGCTGCAGTGAACTGTGGGGTGCTTCTGTCTTTTTGAATTACGAGTTTCTCAGGATATATGCCCAAATGTGGGAATGCTGGGTCATATGGTAGTTCTATTTTCAGGTCTTAAAGGAACCTCTGTACTGTTTTACACAGCGGCTGTACCAATTTATGTTCCATACATTCGTGCAAGAGGGTTCCCTTTTCTCCACACCCTCTACAGCATTTATTTTTCGTAGATTTTTAATGATGTCCATTCTGACTTTGAGAGTGATACTTATTGTAATTTTGATTTGCATTTGCTTAATGATTAGTGATGTTGAGCATCTTTTCATGTGCCTCTTGGCCATCTGTGTATCTTGTTTGGAGAAATGTCCAGATCTTCCACCCATTTTTTGAGTAGGTTGTTTTTGTTTTATATTGAGATGCATTGAGCTGTTTGTATATTTTGGAAATTAATCTTTTATCCTTTTTTTATTTGCAAATATTTTCTCCCATTCTCAGGGTTGGCTTTTCATGTTGTTGATGGTATCTTTTGCTCTGCAAAAGCTTTTAAATTTAATAAGATCCCATTTGTTTATTTTTTATTTTCATTACTCTAGTTGATGAGTGGAAAAAAAAATTATTGCTTCAGTTTATGTCAAAGAATATTCTGCCTATGTTTTCCTCTAAGAGTTTTCCAGTGTCTGGTCTTACACTTAGGTCTTTAATCCATTTTGAGTTTATTCTTGTGTATGATGTTAGGTTTTGTTCTAATTTCATTTTTTTACATGTAGCTATCCAGTTTTCCTAGCTGCTGCTGCTGCTAAGTCGCTTCAGTCATGTCTGACTCTGTGCAACCCCATAGACGGCAGCCCACCAGGCTCCCCCATCCCTGGGATTCTCCAGGCAAGAACACTGGAGTGGGTTGCCGTTTCCTTCTCCAATGCATGAAAGTGAAAAGCTCAGTCAGTCCAAGTTTTCCCAGCACCGCTTATTAAATAAACCGTCGTTTCTCCATTGTATATTTTTGCCTTCTTTGTCAAAGATAAGGTGACTATAGGCGTGTGGGTTTATCTCTGGGATTTATATTCTGTACCAATGATGTTTTTGTACCAATACCATACTGTCTTGATCACTTTAGCTTTGTTGTACAGTTTGAAGCCAGAGAGCCTAATTCTTCCAGCTTCATCTTTCTTCCTCAAGGTTTCTTTTGCTATTCAGGGTTTTTGTGTTTCTATACACATTATAAATAAATTTTGTTCTAATTTTGTAAAGACTGCATTGATAATTTGATAGGAATTACATTGAATATGTAGATTGCTTTGGATAGTATAGTCATTTTCCCAGTGTTGATTCTTTCAGTCTAAGAACATGATATCTCTTCTGTTTGCATCATCATTGATTTCTTTCATCAGTGTTTTATAATTTTCTGAGTACAGGTCCTTTCCCTTCTTAGATGGGTTTATTCTTAAGTTATTTTATTATTTTTCTTTTTTGGCTATGGCATATGGGATTGTTTCCTTAATTTCTCTTTCTGATCTTTTATTTTTAGTGTATAGGAATGCAAGAGATTTCTGTACATTAATTCTGTACCCTTCAACTTTACCAAATGCATTGATTATCTCTGGTAGTTTTCTGATGACATCTTTAAAATTTTCTATGTATAGTATCATGTCTTCTGCAAACAGTGACAGTTTCACTTCTCTATTTCCAATTTGGATTCCTTCTATTTCTTTGATTGCTATCTCTAGGACTTCCAAGATGATGTTGAATAAAAGTGGCAAGATTGGACATTTGTCTTGTTCCTGATCCTAGACCCCACAGAGACTGAGCCAGACCTGCCTTTGAGTGTTAGAGTATCTCCTGTGGAGGTACAGGTCAGCAGTGGCCTGCTGCTGGGTCTCTGGGTACAGCAGACCTGGGTATGGCATAAGCCCTCTTGGAGGAGGTCACCATTAACCCCACCATAGAGCCTACAGAACTTACACAGGATTTGGGAAACAGACTCTTAGAGGGCACAAAGAGAATCTTGTGCACACCAGGACCCAGGAGAAAGGAGCAGTGACCCTACAAGAGCCTGACCCAGACTTGCCATGAGTGTCCAGGAGTCTCCAGTGGAGGCATGGGTCGGCGGTGGCCTGCTGCAGGGTCTGGGGCACTGAGTGAAGCAGTGCATGCATGGGACCTTTTGAAAGGAGGTCACCATTATCTTAATTACTTACACCATATTTTGGCCTCAGGTCAAACAACAGGAAGGGAGTAGAGCCCTGCCCATCAACAGAAAATTGGATTAAAGATTTACTGAGCATGGCCCCGCCCATCAGAACAAGACCCAGTTTCCTCCTCAGTCAGTCTCTCCCATCAGAATCTTCCATAAGCCTCTTATCCTTATCCATCAGAGGGCAGACAGACTGAAAACCACAGTCACAGAAAACTAATCAAACTGATCACATGGATCACAGCCTTGTCTAACTCAATGAAACTGTGAGCCATCCCATGTAGGGCCACCCAAGATGGATGGGTTATGGTGGAGAGTTCTGACAAAACGTGGTCCACTGGAGAAGGGCATGGCAAACCACTTCAGTATTCTTGCCTTGAGAGCCCCATGAACAGTATGAAAAGGCAAAAAGATAAGACACTAAAAGATGAACTCCCCAGGTTGGTAGGTGCACAATATGCTGGTATGTTCTCCAATATGGCAAACAGTGGAGAAATAACTCCAGAAATAATAGAGACAGAGCCAAAGCAAAACAACACCCAGTTGTGGATGTGACAGGTGATGGAAGTAAAGTCCGATGCTGCTGACCTGTACCTCCTAACCTGGAATGTTAGGTCCATGAATCAAGGTAAATTACAAGTGGTCAAACAGGAGATGGCAAGAGTGAACATCGACATTTTAGGAATCAATGAACTAAAATGGACTGGACTGAGTGAATTTAACTCAGATGACCATTGTATCTACTACTGTGGGCAAGAATCCCTTAGAAGAAATGGAGTAGCCCTCATAGTCAACAAGAGAGTCTGAAATGCAGTACTTGACTGCAATCTCAAAAATGACAGAATGATCTCTGTTTGTTTCCAAGGCAAACCATTCAGTATCACAGTAATCAAAGTCTATGCCCCAATCAGTAATGCTGAAGAAGCTGAAGTTGAATGGTTTTATGAAGACTTACAAGAACTTCTAGAGCTAACTGAAAAAAGATGTCCTTTTCATTTAGGGGACTGGAATGCAAAAGTAGGAAGTCAAGAGATACCTGGAGTAACAGGCAAGTTTGGCCTTGGAGTACAAAATGAAGCAGGGCAAGGGCTAACAGAGTTTTGCCAGGAGAACACACTGGTTACAGCAAACACCCTCTTCCAACAATGCAAGAGAAGACTCTACACATGGACATCACCAGATGGGTCAATACCGAAATCAGACTGATTGTATTCTTTGTAGCCAAAGATGGAAAAGCTCTATACAGTCAGCAAAAATAAGACCAGGAGCTGACTGTGGCTCAGATCATCAACTCCTTATTGCCAAATTCAGACTTAAATTGAAGAAAGTAAGGAAAACCACTAGACCATTCAGGTATGACCTAAATCAAATCCCTTATGATTGTACAGTGGAAGTGACAAATAGATTCAAGGGATTAGATCTGATAGAGTGCCTGAAGAACTATGGACGGAGGTTCGTGACATTGTACAGGAGGCAGTGATCAAGACCAGCCCCAAGGAAAAGAAATGCAGAAAGGCAAAATGGCTGTCTGAGGAAGCCTTACAAATAGCTGAGAAAAGAAGAGACGCTAAAGGCAAAGGAGAAAAGGAAAAATATACCCATTTGAATGCTGAGTTTCAAAGAATAGCAAGGAGAGATTAGAAAGCCTTCCTCAGTGATCAGTGCAAAGAAATAGAGGAATACAATAGAATGGGACAGACTAGAGATCTCTTCAAGAAAATTAGAGATACCAAGGGAACGTTTCATGCAAAGATGGGCACAATAAAGGATGGAAATGGTATGGACCTAACAGAAGCAGAAGATAAGAAGAAGAGGTGGAAAGAATACACAAGAAGAACTATACAAAAAAGATCTTCATGACCCAGACAACCACGATGATGTGATCACTTACCTAGATTGAAGGCGGGAGGAGAAGGCGACGACAGAGGATGAGATAATTGGATGTCATCACTGACTCAATGGACATGAGTTTAAGTAAGCTCCAGGAGTTGTTGATGGACAGGGAAGCCTGGCATGCTGCAGTCCATGAGGTCACAAAGAGTTGAACATGACTGAGCAACTGAACTGAATTGATCTGAGAAGAAATACTTTCACTTTTCATTTTTGAGTATGATATTATCTGTGGGTTTGTCATATGTGGCCTTTGTTATGTTTAGGAAGCTTCCTTCTTTGCCCAGTTTCTGGAGTTTTTTTTTTTTTAATTATGTTTTTCAGTCACCCAGTCGTGTCAGACTCTCTGCGCCCCTATGGACTGCAGCATGCCAGGCCTCCCTGTCCCTTACCATCTTCCAGAGTTTGCCCAAGTTCATGTCCATTGCATAGATCATGCCATCCAGCCATCTCACCCTGTGATGCCCTCTTCTCTTCTGCCCTCAGTCTTGCCCAGTGTCAGGTACTTTTCCAATGAGTCACTGTTTGCCTCAGGTGACCAAAATACTGGAACTTCAGCTTCAGCATCAGTCCTTCCAATGAGTATTCATGGTTGATTTCCTTTAACACTGACTGGTTTAATCTTGCTGTCCTAGGGACTCTCAGGAGTCTTCTCCAGCACCACAGTTCAAAGGCATCAAAACTTTGGCGCTCTGCTTTCTTTATGGTCCAGGTCTCACAACCATACGTGACCACTGGAAGGACCATAACCTTGACTCTGTGGACCTTTGTCGGCAGAGTGATGTCTCTCCTTTTCAACACACACTCTATGTTTGTCATAGCTTTCCTGCCGAGAAGCAATCATCTTCTGAGTTCATGGCTGCAGTCATCATCTTCAGTGATATTAGAGCCCATGAAGAGGAAATCTTTCACCACTTCCAACTTTTCCCCTTCTACTTGCCATGAAGTAATGGGACCAGATGCCATGATCTTTTTTTTTTTTTTAAGTTTTAGTTTTAAGCTGGCTTTTTCACTCTCCTTCTTCACCCTCATCAAGAGGTTCTTTAGTTCCTCTTCACTTTCTGCCATTAGAGTGGTGTCATCCACATATCTAAGGTTGTTGATGTTTCTCCCACCTGTTTTGAGTCCAGCTTGTAACTCATCTAGCCCTGCATTTCTCATGATGTGCTTAGCATATAGGTTAAATAAACAGAGTGACAACAGACAGCCCTGTCGTTCTCCTTTCTCAATCCTGTACCAATGAGTTGTTCCATGCAAGGTTCTAACTGTTGCTTCTTGACCTAAATACAGCTTTCTCCGGAGACAGGTTAAGATTGTCTGGTATTCCCATCTCTTTTAAGAGCTTTCCACAGTTTGTTATGATCCATAAAGTCAAAGGCTTTAGTGTAGTTGATGAAACAGAAGTAGATGTTTTTCTGGATTTCCCATGCTTTCTCTATGATCCAGCGAATGCTGGCAATTTGATCTCTGGCTTCTCTTCCTTTTCTAAACCCAGCTTGGATATCTGGAAGTTCTTGGTTCGCATAATGCTGAAGCCTAGCATGCATGATTGTAAGCATGACCTGACTAGCATAGGAGATGCCTGCAATTGTCCGATGGTTTGAACATTCTTTAGTGCTGTCCTCCTTGGGAATTGGGATGAGGATTGACCTTTTCCAGTCCTGTGGCTACTGCTGAGTCTTCCATATTTGCTGACATGTTGAAAGCAACACTCTGATAACATCATCTTTTAGGGTTTTGACTAGCTCTGCTGGAATTCCACTGCATCCACCAGCTGTGTCCACAGCAGTGCTTGCTGTGGCCCACTTCACACTCCACAATGTCTGGCTCTGGGTGACTGACCACACCATCATAGTTATCTGGTTAATTAAGATCTTTTTTTGTACAGTTTTTGTATTCTTTCCATCTCTTCTGAATCTCTTCTGCTTCCACCAGGTCTCTACCATAATTTCTGTCTTTTATTCTGCCCATCTTTGGGTGAAGTATTCCCTTGATATTTCCAGTTTTCCTGAAGAGATCTTTAGTCTTTCCCCTTCTGTTGTATTCCTCTATTTTATGCGTTGTTCATTGAAGAAAGCCTTCCTGTCTCTCCTTATTATTCTTTGGAAATCTCTGTTTAGTTGGATGTGCCTTTCCCTTTCTTCCTTCCTTTTTGCTTCTCTTCTTTCTTCAGCTATTCGTAAAGCCTCCCCTCAGATAACCACTTGGCCTTCTTCCTCTTCTTTCTTTGGGATGGTTTTGTTTGCTGCCTTCTGTACCGTATTATGGACCTCTGTCCATAGTTCTTAAGGCACACTGTTTACTAGATCTAATCCCTTGTATCTATTCATCACCTTCATTGTATATTCATCAGTTCAGTTCAGTTGCTCAGTCGTGTCCAACGTGCAACCCCATGGGCTTTAACCCTCCAGGCCTCCCTGTCATCACCAACTCCTGGAGTTTAGTCAAACTCATGTCCATTGAGTCAGTGATGCCATCCAACCATCTCATCCTCTGTCGTCCTCTTCTCCTCCTGCCTTCAATCTTTTCCAGCATCAGGGTCTTTTCCAGTGAGTCAACTCTTCACATCAGGTGGCCAAAGTATTGGAGTTTCGGATTCAGCATCAGTCCTTCCAGTGAATATTCAGGACTGATTTCCTTTAGGATGGACTGGTTGGATCTCCTTGCAGTCCAAGGGACTCTCAAGAGTCTTCTCCAACACCACAGTTCAGAAGCATCAATTCTTTGGTGCTCAGCTTTCTTTATAGTCCAACTGTCACATCCATACATGACCACTGGAAAAACCATAGCTTTGACTAGATGGACCTTTGTTGGCAAAGTAATGTCTCTGCTTTTTAATATGCTGTCTAGGTTGGTCATAGCTTTTCTTCCTTCCACGGAGCAAGCGTCTTTTTATTTCATGGTGGCTGCAGTCACCATCTGCAGTGATTTTGGAGCCCCCCAAAATAAAGTCTGTCACTGTTTGCATTGTTTCCCCATCTATTTGCCATGAAGTGATAGGACCAGATGCCATGATCTTAGTTTTCTGAATGTTGAGTTTTAAGCCAACTTTTTCACTCTCCTCTTTTACTTTCATCAAGAGGCTCTTTAGTTGTTCGCTTTCTGAGATAAATGTAGTGTCATCTGCATATCTGAGGTTATTGATATTTCTCCTGACAATCTTGATTCCAGCTTGTGCTTCATCCAGCCTGGCATTTCTCATGATGTACTCTGCATATAAGGAAAATAAGCAGGGTGACAATATACAGCCTTGACGTACTCCTTTCCCAATTTGGAACCAGTCTGTTTTTCCATGCCCAGTTCTAACTGTTACTTCTTGACCTGCACACAGATTTCTCAGGAGGCAGGTAAGATGATCTGATGTTCCTATCTCTTTAAGATTTTTCCACAGTTTGTTGTGATTCACACAGTCAAAGGCTTTGGCATAGTCAATAAAGCAGAAATAGATGTTTTTCTGAAACTCTTTTGCTTTTTCTATGATCCAGCAGATGTTGGCAATTTGATCTCTAGTTCCTCTGCCTTTTCTAAATCCAGCTTGAACATCTGGAAGTTCATGGTTCACATACTGTCGAAGCCTGGCATGGAGAATTTTGAGCATTACTTTACTAGCATGTGAGATGAGTGCAATTGTGTGGTAGTTTGAGCATTCTTTGGCATTGCCTTTCTTTGGGACTGGAATGGAAACTGGCATTTTCAAGTCCTGTGGCCACTGCTGAGTTTCCCAAACTGGCTGTCATATTGAGTGCAGCACTTTCACAGCATCATCTTTTAGGATTTGAAATAGCTCAACTGCAATCCCATCACGTCCACTAACTTTTGTTTGTAGTGATGCTTCCTAGGGCCCACTTGACTTTGGATCCCAGGATGTCTGGCTCTAGGTGAGTAATCACACCTTCATGATTATCTGGGTCATGAAGATCTTTTCTGCATAGTTCTTCTGTGTATTCTTGCCATCTCTTCTGCTTCTGTTACCATTTCTTTCCTTTATTGTGTCCATCTTTGCATGAAATAGGGGATTTGATTTAAGTTCTACCTGGCTGGGCTAGTGGTTTTCCCTGTTTTCTTTAGTTTAAGCCTGAATTTTGCTATGAGAAGCTGATGATCTGAGCCACAGTCAGCTCCAGTCTTGTTTTTGCTCACTGTATACAGCTTCTTTAATTTGATTTCGGTATTGATCATTTGGGGATGTCCATGTGTGAAGTCATCTCTTGTGTTGTTGAAAAAGGGTGTTTGCTATGACCAGAGCATTCTCTTGGCAAAATTCAGTTAGCCTTTGCCTTGCTTCATTTTGTACTCCAAGGCCAATCCTGCCTGTTGCTCCAAGAATCTTTTTACTTCCTACCTTTGTATTCCAATCCCCAATGATGAATAGAACGTAATTTTTTTTTTTTTTTTTTTGGTGTGTGTTCTAGGAGGTCTTCTAGGTCTTCTGATCAACTTCAGCCTCTTCAGCATTGGTGGTAGGGGCATAGACCTGAATTACTATCATGTTGAATGACTTGCATTGAGTCATTCTCAAACGAACTGAGATCATTCTGTCATTTTTGAGGTTGCCCCCAAGTACTGCATTCCAGACTCTTTTGTTGATTATGATGGGTACTCCATTTATTCTATGGGAATCTTTACCCACGTAGTAGATACAATGGTCATCTGAATTACTTTGCCCATTCCCGTTCATTTAGTTCACGGATTCCTGAGATGTCAACATTTATTCTTACCATCTTCTGCTTGACCACATCTAATTTACCTTGATTCATGGACCTCACAGAGAAGGCAATGGCACCCCACTCCAGTACTCTTGCCTGGAAAATCCCATGGATGGGGGAGCCTGGCAGGCTGCAGTCCATGGGGTCGCTAGAGTCAGACACGACTGAGTGACTTCACTTCACTTTTCACTTTCATGCATTGGAGAAGGAAATGGCAACCCACTCCAGTGTTCTTGCCTGGAGAATCCCAGGGACGGGGAAGCCTGGTGGGCTGCCATCTATGGGGTTGCACAGAGTCGGACACGACTGAAGTGACTTAGCAGCAGCAGCAGCAGCAGCATGGACCTCACGTTCCGGGTTCCTGTGCAGTACTGTTCTTTGCAGCATTGGAAATCACGTTCATCACCAGACACATCCACAACTGAGCGTTGTTTTCACTTTGGCCCAGCCACTTCATTCTTTCTGGGGCTATTAGTAGTTGCCCTCCACTCTTCCCGAGTGCAATACTGGATACCTTCCGACCTGGGGGACTCGTCTTTTGCTGTCACCTTTTATGTCTTTTTGTACAGTTCATGAGCTCCTCGGCAAGTATACTGGGGTGGTCTGCCTTCCCTCCTCCACTGGATTGCGTTTTGTCAGAACTTTCCAGTATGACCTGTCCATTCTGGGTGGCCCTACATGGTATGGCTCATAGCTTCACTGAGTTATGCACATCACTTTGCCATGACAAGGCAGTAATCCATGAAGGGTTTTGTTTTTTTTTAATCTTCAGTTCAGTTCAGTCGCTCAGTCGTGTCCGACTCTTTGCAACCCCATGAATCGCAGCACGCCAGGCCTCCCTGTCCATCACCATCTCCCGGAGTTCACCCAGACTCACGTCCATCGAGTCGGTGATGCCATCCAGCCATCTCGTCCTCTGTTGTCCCCTTCTCCTCCTGCCCCCAATCCCTCCCAGCATCAGAGTCTTTTCCAATGAGTCAACTCTTCATATGAGGTGGCCAAAGTATTGGAGTTTCAGCTTTAGCATCATTCCTTCCAAAGAAATCCCAGGGCTGATCTCCTTTAGAATGGACTGGTTGGATTTCCTTGCAGTCCAAGGAACTCTCAAGAGTCTTCTCCAACACCACAGTTCAAAAGCATCAATTCTTCGGTGCTCAGCCTTCTTCACAGTCCAACTGTCAAATCCATACATGACCACAAGAAAAACCATAGCCTTGACTAGACGAACCTTTGTTGGCAAAGTAATGTTTCTGCTTTTCAATATGCTATCTAGGTTGGTCATAACTTTCCTTCCAAGGAGTAAGTGTCTTTTAATTTCATGGCTGCAGTCATCATCTGCAGTGATTTTGGAGCCCCCCAAAATAAATTCTGACACTGTTTCCACTGTTTCTCCATCTATTTCCCATGAAGTGATGGGACCAGATGCCATGATCTTAGCTTTCTTCCTCTGCTTCTCTTCCATTCATCTCCAGCTTCTTGGGGTGTGGGGGTGGGGTTCATTTTGCAGGATCCTCAAAACTTTTGCAACAGTATCATGTTTTGTAGCCTGTCTTGTCTTTCCCATTAAATTGTTGTCCTCCAACAGAAAGTTCGATAAAGTAAAGATAGTACTGGAAATGGGTAAAAGTACCTGAGGGGATAAGCACTTCCTCTCATGTTGTAACTGTAGGTGGACTGCATCCAAGAGTAAGGGTTGACAGGCTTACCCATTGGCTTTCCCCCCGAGTTTCACGCACAGTGCACGCAGCTCTACAGTAGGGGTTACGCTTTCTTACAGTGAACTGGACCTTGCTCACACTAAATCTTATACTCAGGCTGAATCTGGTTGAAACGGGCTAACTCATTCACAAGACACATTGGTGCTTTCTCTTTGGGGTGTGCCAGGTTAGAAGGAACTGTCTGTTGTCCCAAGCTTGTCCCCTGGCTGGTGGTCCCGGGTGGCAAAGTGATGGTGAGGGGAAAGAGGGAGAAGGAAGGGATGGTGGGTGGGAAGCAGAGTGTCCTCAGAGGAGACCAGCGCCACCAGGCCTGGGATCAGAGGAAGGTGCAGTCAAGCCAGATGTGGCCACTGCCGGCACAACACCGAAGCTATGAAAGTCTTAAAGTCAGTTTCAATTTCTGTATTTGTGATTGGTTTGTTCATATTTTCTCTCTCTTCCTGGTTCAGTCTTAGAAGATCATATCGTTCTAAGAATTTATCCATTCCTTCTAGGTTGTCCATTTTATTGGCATATAGTTGCTTGTAGTAGTCTCTCATGATCCTTTGTATTTCTGTGTGTCAGTTGTAACTTCCTCTTTTTCGTTCCTAATACTACTGATTTGAGCCCTCTCCCTTTTTTTTTTTCTTGATACTGGCTAAAGGTTTATCAATTTTATTTTTTCTAGGAGCCTGTGTTTAGTTTCATTGATCCTTTCTATTGTTTTCTTCATCTCAGTTTGATTTATTTCTGCTCTGATCATCATGATGTCTTTCCTTCTACTGACTTCAGGTTTTGTTTGTTGTTCTTTCTCTAGGTTGCTTTAGGTGTAAGGTTAGGTTGGTTGGTTGAGGTTTTTCTTGTTTCCTGAAGTAAGGCTGCGGGCAGCGGCCTGGCCGTTCTGCCTCTCCCCTCCAGCCACCCCTTCCTCCTCTGTCCTGCCCTCCTCATTGCTTCAGTCACCCACGGTTACTGGCTGGGAGATGAGCTCGGGGCAGCAGCCATTTCCTTCTAACATGGCACACCCCAAAGAGAAAGCCTCAATGTCTTGTGAATGAGTTATCCCACTTCAGCAGAATTCAACCTGAGCATGAGCTTATAGCCATAGAAGTTTATGGCAGTCTATAAACTTCCATCTTAGAACTGCTTTTGCTGTATCCCATAGATTTTAGATTGTTATATTTTCATTTGTCTCAAGGCATTTTTTTAATTCCCTCTTTGATTTCTTCAGTGATCTATTGATTGTTCAATACCATATTGTTGGCCTTCACATGTTTTTCTTTCACAGTTTTTTTTTTTCTCTTGTAGTTGATGTCTAATGTCATAGCATTGTGGTTGGAGAAGCTGGTTATTTTGGTGTCAGTTTTCTTAAATTTACCCAGGTTTACTTTGTGGCCCAGCCCTGGAGAATGTTCCATGTGCACTTGAGAAGAATGTATATTCTGCCACTTTCAGATGGAATGTTTTGTAAATATCAATTAAGTCCATGATGTTTTTTATGTCATTTAAGGCTTGTATTTCCTTACTGGTTTTCTGTCTGGATGATCTGTCCATTGATGTTAGTGGGGTGGTATCAGTTCAGTTCAGTCGCTCAGTCATGTCCGACTCTTTGTGACCCCATGAATTGCAGCACGCCAGGCCTCCCTGTCCATTACCAATCAATAAACTGTGGAAAATTCTGAAAAAGAGGTGGGGTGGTATAGTCCGCCATTGTTATTATGTTACTCTTGATTTCCCCTTCTACGGCTGCCAACATTTGCCTTCTATATTGAAATGCTCCTTTGTCGGGTGCAAATTCAATAACAATTGTTATATCTTCTTAGATTGATCCCTTGATCATTATGTATTGTCCTTTATCTCTTTTAACAGTCTTATTTTAAACTCTATTTTGTCTGATATGAGTATTCCTACTCCAGCTTTCTTTTGATTTCCATTTGCATGGAATATCTTTTTCCATCCCTTCACTTTCAGTCTATATGTGTCCCTAGATCTGAAGTGAGTCTCTTATACACAACATATATACGGGTCTTGTTTTTGTATCCGTTCAGTCAGTCTGGGTCTTTTGGTTGGAACATTTAATCCATTTACATTTAAGGTAATTATCAACATGTATGTCCTTCAGTTCAGTTCAATTCAGTTCAGTCACTCAGTCATGTCGGACTCTTTGCAACCCCATGAATCACAGCATGCCAGGCCTCCCTGCCCATCACCAACTCCCAGAGATCACTCAAAGTCACCTCCATTGAGTCGGTGATGCCATCCAGCCATCTCATCCTCTGTCGTCCCCTTCTCCTCCTGCCCCCAATCCCTCCCAGCATCAGAGTCTTTTCCAATGAGTCAGCTCTTCGCATGAGGTGGCCAAAGTACTAGAGTTTCAGCTTTAGCATCATTCCTTCCAAAAAACACCCAGGGCTGATCTCCTTTAGGATGGACTGGTTGGATCTCCTTGCAGTCCAAGGGACTCTCAAGAGTCTTCTTCAACACCACAGTTCAAAAGCATCAATTCTTTGGTGCTCAGCTTTCTACACAGTCCAACTCTCACATCCATACATGACCACTGGAAAAACCATAGCCTTGACTAGACGGACCTTTGTTGGCAAAGTAATATCTCTGCTTTTCAATACGCTGTCTAGGTTGGTCATAATTTTTCTTCCAAGGAGTAAGCGTCTTTTAATTTCATGGCTGCAGTCACCATCTGCAGTGATTTTGGAGCCCCCCAAAATAAAATCTGACACTGTTTCCACTGTTTCCCCATCTATTTCCCATGAAGTGATGGGACCAGATGCCCTGATCTTCATTTTCTGAATGTTGAGCTTTAACACAGCCTTTTTCACTTTCCTCTTTCACTTTCATCAAGAGGCTTTTTAGTTCCTCTTCACTTTCTGCCATAAGGGTGGTGTGTCCTTATTGTTTTCTTAATTATTTGGATTTGTTTTTATAGGTCTTTCCCCTTCACTTCCTCTTTTGTTTTCTTCTCTTGTGATATCATGACTATCTTTAGTGTTGTGTTTGGATTGCTTTTTCTTTTTTGTGTGTGTATCTATTACAGATTTTTGGTTTACATGATGTTTTAATATAGCAGTCTATGTATATACAATTTTTTTTAAGTTGCTGGTCTCTTATTTCAAATGCATATGCAATATCCGGCATTTGTATTCTCCTCCCCTCACAGCTGCTGGTTTTGATATTGTATTTGTGTATGCTGATGATTTCCTAGCTTTACTGTATGTTTTATCTTTACTGGTACGCTTTCCCATTAGTAATTTTCTTTGTCTCTAGTTGTGTTCTTTTCCATCAGAGAAGTTCCTTTAGCATTTGTTGTAAAGCTGGTTTGGTAGTGCTAAATTCTCTCTAACTTTTACTTTTTTGTATAACTTTTCATCTCTATGTTGAATCTGAATGAAACCTTACTGAGGTAGTGTATTCTTGGTTGGTTTCTTTTTTTCATCACTTTAAATATATTATGCCACTCTCTTCTGGCCTGCAGCATTTCTGCTGAAAAAATGAGCTGATAAACTTATGGGAATTCCTTTGTATGTTGTTGTTTCTTTCCTTTGTTGCCTTTAATATTTATCTTTGTCTTTAATTTTTGTTAATTTGATTGTCTTAGTGTGTTCCTCCTTGGGCTTATCCTGCATGGGACTCTGCACTTCCTGGACTTGAGTGTCCCTTTCTCATGTTAGGGATGTTTTTTGCTATTATCTCTTCAAATAATTTCTCAGGCCCTTTCTCTCTCTCTCCTCCTTTTGGGACCCCTATAATGTGAATGTCAGTGCATTTAATATTCCAGAGGTCTCTTAGGCTGTCCTCACTTCTTTTCGTTCTTTTTTCTTTATTCTGTTCTCCAGCAGTGATTTCCATCAGTCTGTCTTTCAGCTCACTTATTCATTCATCTGTCTCAATTATTCTGCTATCAATTCATTCTAGTGTATTTTTCAGGTCAGTTATTGTATGGTTTAGCTCTGTTTGTTTTTTAAGGTTCTAGCTCTTCATTAAACATTTCTTGTATCCTCTCAGTCTGTGCCACCATTCTTTTTCCAAAATCTTAGATTACCTTTACTGTCATTACTCTGAATTCTTTCTCAGACAGATTGCCTGTCTCCACTTCATTTAGTTGTTGTTCTGGGATTCTATCTTGTTCCTTCATCTGACACATATTTCTCTGCTGTCTCATTTTGTCTAATTATCTGTATTTGTGGTCTTCATTCCTCAGGTTGCAGGATTGTAACTCTTTGGGTTCTGGTGTTACCTCCATAGTGTGTGCAATTGGTCTTGTGCAGACTTTCTGGTGGGAGAGACTGGTGCCTGCCCACTGGTGGGTGAAGCTGGATCTTAACCCTCTGGTAGGCAGAGCCATGTCAAAGGGTGTCTTTATAGGTAGTTTTTGGCTCAGGGAAACTTCAGGCTGTGAAGAGATACAGCATGTCCAAGGTAAGAGAAACCAAAGTGAGATGGTAGGTGTTTCAAGAGGGCATCAGAGGGCAGACACACTGAAACCATAATCACAGAAAACTAGCCAATCTGATCACATGGACCACAGCCTTGTCTGACTCAATGAAACTAAGCCATGCTTTGTGGGGCCACCCAAGACAGACGGGTCATGGTGGAGAGGTCTGAAATGTGGTCCACTGGAGAAGGGAATAGCAAATCACTTCAGTATTCTTGCTTTGAGAACCCTATGAACAGTATGAAAAGGCAAAATGATAGGATACTGAAAGAGGAACTCCCCAGGTTGATAGGTGCCCAATATGCTACACGAGATCAGTGGAGAAATAACTCCAGAAAGAATGAAGGGATGGAGCCAAAGCAAAAACAATACCCAGTTGTGGATGTGACTGGTGATAGAAGCAAGGTCCAATGCTGTAAAGACCAATATTGCATAGGAACCTGGAATGTCAGGTCCATGAATCAAGGCAAATTGCAAGTGGTCAAACAGGAACTGGCAAGAGTGAACATCAACATTCTAGGAATCAGCGAACTAAAATGGCCTGGAATGGGTGAATTTAACTCAGATGACCATTATATCTACTACCGTGGGCAGGAATCCCTTACAAGAAATGGAGTGGCCATCATGGTCAACAAAGGAGTCCGAAATGCAGTACTTGGATGCAATCTCAAAAACGACAGAATGATCTCTGTTCATTTCCAAGGCAAACCATTCAATATCATGGTGATCTAAGCCTATACCCCAACCAGTAACACTGAAGAAGCTGAACGGTTTATGAAGACCTACAAGACCTTTTAGAACTAACACCCAAAAAAGATGTCCTTTTCATTATAGGGGACTGGAATGCAAAAGTAGGAAGTCAAGAAACACCTGGAGTAACAGGCAAATTTGGCCTTGGAATATGGAATGAAGTAGGGCAAAGGCTAATAGAGTTTTGCTAAGAGAACGCACTGGTCATAGCAAACACCCTCTTCCAACAACACAAGAGAAGACTCTACACATGGGCATCACCAGATGGTCAACTCAACACCGAAATCAGACTGATTATATTCTTTGCAGCCAAAGATGGAGAAGCTCTATACAGTCAGCAAAAACAAGACTGGGAGCTGACTGTGGCTCAGATCATGAGCTCCTTATTGCCAAATTCAGACTTAAATTGAAGAAAGTAGGGAAAACCACTAGACCATTCAGGTATGACCTAAATCAAATCCCTTATGATTATATAGTGGAAGTGAGAAATAGATTTAAGGGACTAGATCTGATAGAGTGCCTGATGAACTACGGACGGAGGTTCATGACATTGTACAGGAGACAGGGATCAAGACCATCCCCATGGAAAAGAAATGCAAAAAAGCAAAATGGCTGTCTGAGGAGGCGTTACAATAGCTGTGAAAAGAACAGAAATGAAAAGCAAAGGAGAAAAGGAAAGATATTCCCATTTGAATGCTGAGTTCCAAAGAATAGCAAGGATAGATTAGGAAGCCTTCCTCAGCGATCAATGCAAATAGAGGAAAACAACAGAATGGGAAAGACTAGAGATCTTTTCAAGAAAGTTAAAGATACCAAGGAAACATTTCATGCAAAGATGGGCTTGATAAAGGACAGAAATGGTATGGACCTAACAGAAGCAGAAGAGATTAAGAAGAGGTGGCAAGAATACACAGAACTGTACAAAAAAGATCTTCATGACCCAGATAATCACGATGTTGTGATCACACACCTAGAGCCAGACATCCTGGAATATGAAGTCAAGTGGGCTTAGTAAGCATCACTACGAACAAAGCTAGTGGATGTGATGGAATTCCAGTTGAGGTATTTCAAACCCTGAAAGATGATGCTGTGAAAGTGCTGCACTCAATATGTCAGGAAACTTGGAAAACTCAGCAGTGGCCACAGGACTGTAAAAGGTCAGTTTTCATTTCAATGCCAAAGAATGCACAAACTACTGCACAATTGCACTCGTCTCACATGCTAGTAATGCTCAAAATTCTCCAAGCCAGGCTTCAGCAAACGTGAACCATGAACTTCCAGATGTTCAAGCTGGATTTAGAAAAGGCAGAGGAACCAGAGATCAAATTACCAACATCTGCTGGATCATCGAAAAAGCAAGAGAGTTCCAAAAAAATATCTATTTCTGCTTTATTGACTATGCCAAAGCCTTTGTGTGGATCACAATAAACTGTGGAAAATTCTGAAAGAGATGAGAATACCAGGCCACCTGACCTGCCTCTTGAGAAACCTATATGCAGGTCAGGAAGCAACAGAACTGGACATGGAAAAACAGACTGCTTCCAAATAGGAAAAGGAGTACATCAAGGGTGTATATTGTCACCCTGCTTATTTAACTTATATGCAGGTACATCATCAGAAACGCTGGGCTGGAAGAAGCACAAGCTGGAATCGAGATTGCCGGGAGAAATATCAGTAACCTCAGATAAGCAGATGACACCACCCTTATGGCAGAAAGTGAAGGGGACCTAAAAAGCCTCTTGATGAGAGTGAAAGAGGAGAGTGAAAAAGTTGGCTTAAAGCTCAACATTCAGAAAACGAAGATCATGGCATCTGGTCCCATCACTTCATGGGATATAGATGGGGAAACAGTGTAAACAGTGGCTGACTTTATTTTTCTGGGCTCCAAAATCAGTGCAGATGGTGACTGCAGCCATGAAATTAAAAGACGCTTACTCTTTGGAAGGAAAGTTATGACCAACCTAGACAGCATATTAAAAAGCAGAGATATTACTTTGCCAACAAAGGTCCATCTAGTCAAGGCTATGGTTTTTCCAGTGGTCATGTATGGATGTGAGAGTTGGACTGTGAAGAAAGCTTAGCGCCGAAGAATTGATGCTTTTGAACTGTGGTGTTGAAGACTCTTGAGAGTCCCTTGGACTGCAAGGAGATCCAACCAGTCCATCCTAAAGGAGACCAGTCCTTAGACCATACTGATGCAGAGGCTGAAACTCCAGTACTTTCGCCACCTCATGCAAAGAGTTGTCTTATTGGAAAAGACCCTGATGCTCGGAGGGATTGGGGGCAGGAGGAGAAGGGGACGACAGAGGATGAGATGGCTGGATGGCATCACTGACTCGATGGATGTGAGTCTTAGTCAACTCTGGGAGTTGGTGATGGACAGGGAGGCCTGGTGTGCTGCAATTCATGGGGTCGCAGAGTTGGACACTGAGGGACTGAACTGGACTGAACTTCAGGCAGCCTGTCTGCTGGTGGGTGGGCCTGTGTTCCTATTCTGTTGGTTGTTTGGCCTGAGGTGTGTCCCAGCACTGGTGCCTGCAGGCTGTTGGGTGGGGCTAGGTCTTGGTTATGCCAATGGATATTCCAAGGCAACCACCAGTGTCTTTGCCTCCACAGTGATCCACAGCTAACCCTCACCTCCCCAGAAGACCCTCCAAGACCCGCAGGTATGTCTGGCTCCATCTCCTATCAAATGACTACTTTGCCCTGAGACCTAGTGCACATGAAAACTTGTGTGCACCTCCAAGAGTGGAGTCTCTGTTGCCTCTAGTCTTGTGGAGCTCCTGTGGAGCTCCTTTGAAGGCCAGCTCAAGCCAACTGGCCTTCATAGCAAAATGCTTTGGGGGCTTCTCCTCCTCCTGATGTTAGACCGCCAGGCTGGGGAGCCTGATGTGGGAGTTCCTTTTGGGAATTCTTGTGGGAGATCCTCTGCAATATAATTATTTTCCAGTTTGTGGGTTGCCCACCTGGCAGATACATTATTTGGTTATATCAGAACAGTGCCCCTCCTACCATCTTGTTGTGGCTTCTTTGTGTTGTAGAATAACTTTTTTTTTTTTTTGTAGATTCAAGTCTATTTTTGTTGATGATTGTTCAGCAGTTAGTTGATTCTGGTGTTTTGTAAAAGGAGGCGAGCTCAAATCCTTCTACTCCACCACTTTGTCTCCAGCTCCTGAATCACTGCACATTCTGGAAATCAACAATGCTAATCTCGTAAGCCCATCTAGAAGTACCTTCAATCATTTTTATTCATTTGGTTAATACTGTGTATTATATTGCATGCAGATGATTTATTCCTTGCATTCCTGAAGTAAATCCCACTTAGTCAAGGTGTATGATTATTTAATGAGTTGTTGAATTAGGTTGGCTAATATTTTGTTGAAGATTTTCATATTTTATGTACATTAGGGATGTTTGCTTGTAATTATTTTTTGTGTCATCATCTGGTTTTGTCATGGGGGTAAGGTTAGCCTTGTAAAAGGAATTTGAAAATATTCTCTCCTGTTCTTTTTGAAAGAGTTTGAGAAAGATTGGTATCATTTCAATATTCAGTAGAATTCAACAGTGAAGTCATCTGTTCCCTTTCATTAGGTTTTTGATACTGATTCAGTCTTCTTACTAGTAATTGGTATGTTCAGATTTCCTATTCATTCGATTCAATCTTGGCCAGTTTTATGTTACTAGGAATTTATCCTTTTCTCTAGGTTGTCCAATTTTTTGGTGTATAATTGTTCATAGCAGTCTCTTATGATCCTTTGTGTTTCTGTGGCATCAGTTTTAACACCAGTTTTTCACTTCTGATTTAGAGTCCTCTTTTTTGTTGGTCAGTCTAGCCAAAAGTTTGTCAATTTTATCGTTTTAAAGAACTGGCTCTTAGTTTCATGTTTTCTTAAGTCTGTTTTATTTCTGATGATTTCATAATTTCCTGTCTTCTCCTAACTTTGGTTTGTTTTGTTTTTCTTGAAGGTAAAGTTGTGTTTGAAATTTTGAGGTCCTTGTGGTATGAAGTTAGTATTTGAAATTTTTCTTGTTTATTGAGGTGTAGGCATTTATCACCACGAGCCCCTCTTAGAACAGCTTTTGATGCATCTCTTTAAGTTTTGCTGTGTTGCATTTTTGTTTTTATTTGCTCAAGATATTTTTAAAACTTATTTTGACTCATTTTTGTTTTTCAGTAGTATCTTATTTAATCTTCACATACTGGTGGATTTTTTTTGGTTTTCTTCTTATAACTGATTTCTAGTTTAAAGCCATTGTGGTTGGAAAAGATGCCTGTTACAATTTCAGTCTTACATTTATTAAGACTTGTTTTGTGACCTAATATGATCTGTCCTGGAGAATGTTGGATGTACAACTTGAAGAATGTGTATTTTGTTGCTTTTGGATGGAATGTTCTGTATACAGTTGATCCTTGAACAACATGGGTTTGACTTGTGTGGGGCACTTATAGATTTTTTTTTTTCAATTATATCTGTAGAACATTGTGCACAAGATGTACTGAAGTGGATAGCCTGTCTTTACATAGACATAAGGTGAGTGGTATTTATTATGAAACCAACGTGTTAGTTTTCTCACTGCTTTATAACTTTGCATTCAAAGAATTATATTACTATACAGTCTACCTCTCTTGCAGAGTAGGAAATAGCAACCCATTCCAGTATTCTTGCCTAGAGACTCCCGTGGACAGAGGAGCCTGGTGGGAGTCGCACAGAGTTGGACAAAGCTGAAGTGCCTTAGCATGCATGCATACATTGGAGAAGGAATTGCCAACCCACTCCATTCTTCTTGCTTGGAGAATCCCAGGGACAGAGGAGCCTGGTGGGCTGCCATCTGTGGGGTTGTACAGAGTTGGACACGACTGAAGCGACTTAGCAGCAGCAGTGGCTACCTCTCTTGTAATTGGAGAAACTGCATAACAGCCTATCATCATAGGTAAATTTTTTTAAAATGTGTAACAGTGTTTCCAATACTATGTTATGAATATGACTACTAGTTTGTGCCAAAAAATTTTCACAATGATTCATTCATAGTGTATAGGCTAGTTAAGTCTTTCTATGAATTACAGACTACCAGAAAGCAGTATTACTGCTTCATTACTGATACATGATTATACCTGTAAATAAATGTTTTTCATTTTTGATGTCTACTGTTGATAATACATGTAATATCTACAGTGTTACACAAAAGACAATATTGATCTAGGTACTGACAGATGATTTGTCTTGTAAACTTGTGTTGACAAATACAGTAGTAAATGTATATATTTTCTCTTAGCATTTCTATAGCTTTATTTTAGGAATACAGTATATAATTAACATACAAAATGTCTTGATCGATTGTTTATTATCAGCAAGGTTTTTTGTCAATACAAGGCTATTAGTAGTTTTGGAGGAGTGAGAAGTTTTGGTGAATTTGACTGCATGGGGGGGATGCTGCCCTGGCCAGTGTTTTTCAGATCTATTAAGTTCATCTGGCCTAACATGTTATTTAAGGCTGATGTTATTCCTTATTTTCTGTCTAGATGATTTACCTATTCATGAAGGTGGATATTAAAATTCCCTGTTATTGTATTACTGTTTCTCAGGTTAGGTCTGCTAATACTTGCTTTATATACTTAGGTGCTTCTATGTTGGCTATATAAATATTTACAAACATTGTATCTTATTGGGTTGATCCTTTTATTATTACATAGTAACAACCTTGTCTGTCTCTTACCACAGCCTTTGTCTTAAAAATCTATTTTGTCTGATACAAGTATAGCTACTCCAGCTTCTTTTTGTTTCCACTTGGATGAGTATCTGTTTTCAGCCCTTCACTTTGAGATGTGTGTCCTTACATCTGAAGTCTCCTGTAGGCAGCATATATTCAGCCACTCTGCATCGTTTGATTGGTAAGCTTAGTCCATTTTCATTAAAAGTAATTGATAGGTATGTAATTATTGCTAATTTTTTTCTATTTGGTAGTTCTTCTCTTCGTGACTTTTATATAGTGGTATGCTTAGATTCCTTTATCTTTTGTATATCTACTGTAGATTTTTGCTTTGTGGTTACCATTAGGAATAAAGGTTTTTTTTTTTTTTTTTTTTAACTAATAACTGCATATGAATATATTATGCATCTCTGGGAAAAGAAGCCCACAGGGATGAAATTCTAAAATATTCCTACTGAAGTTTAAATTGTCAAAAAGTAACAGTAAAATATTTTTTTAAATCACTCCAGCAACCACCAATGACTTTATTTAATACTCAGGGTGGCCTGAACAGAAACAGTCTTGAGATCCAAACAGCATTTCTAAAGTGAAGAAAACAAGAGTTCTGAGAACAAATCGATTAGGCCTCCAACCCACAGCAGTCCTGCACCTAGGATGTGCAACTTCCAAAACGGCTGCGTGTGCTGAAAGGAAGGGGATCGTTCATGGAGCTGCACGTGCTGGAATGAGGGGAATCGTTCATGGAGCCCTGTCTTGTCACTGCTGACACTCAGGCTCATCCTAAGCACTTATGCACAGATTCATGGGTTAAAATACAGAAACAGCTCCATATTGATAAATGGCTGCTGCTTACTGGACTCCTCACCCCAAGTGTTCTTATCCCTTCCTCAGGGTGTCCTACAATTACTCTTGAGCCTCTCAGTGCACTACGGCCAGCATTTGATCTGCTTGGTCAAAGCTCATGCCGTGTTAGTTGGAGGAACTTCCTGCAAGGTGGTACTCTTCATATACACACTTCACAGATATGGAAGGTAAGCCAAGAGAGGCTCTCAGTGACTCCTCTAAGGGCACTCAATTATTAAGGAACAAAGACAAATGCACAGTCAGGTCAGGCTTCAAAACCCATGCTTTCCCTGCTTTTCACTCTTCTGAATACCTCTGTAAAAGGAGGTTATGAATTTTGTTCTAAGCAGACCAAAGTTATAAAGAGATGAAATAGGATCAAAATGAATGATATATATGAGCCATACTCATTCTTTAGATCAGGTAGTTTTAGAATCTTAAGTTTGTCATAGTTTTAGAATCTAAGTTTGTCATATCCTAGAAATAAATCATGATCTCTCATATAAAGTATTTACACCAAATAAACCATATATTAAGAACAGGACAGTGCTGGTCATGCACATCTACTCTTTAGCTTAGGTATCTGGCTATGGGAACAGCCTAAGTTTTCAGATGAAAATGGATCACATAAAGAAAAATTTACATCACAAGCAGGCTTTTAAAAAAATCAAGAGTCACATGAAGTCAGGATTACTCACTTGTGATCATGGCACTGGAGCAGCATTCATGGATAATTTCATTAGATTTGTAAGACTTTCTCAAGTTTTTTACTTAATAATCAGTTTTTCCAGATTTCTTCTGAGACCAGCTGGTACCACTGCAGGGAGAGGAAGGAGAATATACCTTCTACCTTCATGAAAGTTGGCTGAGAATGAGAAAGGTGAACTGATCTCTGTAAGTTATTAACAAATTTAAAATGCAATGAAAAACAAGTGTGAGAATAGGAAAAGGCTTGTAACCCCACTCTCTGCCTTGCCTAGGACGAGTCTGGACAAAAAGCCCTCTCTCAAGTGATTCTCAGCCATCCCGGCTCAGCTCAGACATCATTCCTGATCTAACAACTGAAGAATTCTCTTTATTGCTCTTTCATGGTGACAGTTAGATTTGTATCTGTTCATTTTTGTTATTTTGAACAATCATGATTTAACACACTAATGTGTTCTAATAAAGCAGCAAGATGTTAGCACAGTTAAGTACTTTGCTTTAGAACTCCAGGAGCTGTGCTTTAGTTCTGATGTCATTTACTAGTTAATGTGGTCTTACCAAGTCATTCTTTTCTCCAAATGTTTCTCCTCTGTAAAACTGGTATAATAGTACCTATTCTACCTCAGATGACTTGTACTATCAAGGAAAACCCCCTGGGATGTATGGTAGAATTTGCTCTGATGAAATAGCCTGAATAGTTAGAGTGTGATCCTTTTGGTAACTACAGTTGAGAACGTTACTTTTTGTTGCCACACTCCACCACCTTCCCTTTTCAGGTAGTCTAATTGCTTAAAACAAGTAAAAAAATACTACAGAACTTGTTTCTTAAGGGGGAAATAGTATTTCACAGGAAGCAAAGTGGACTACAAATGTAGGATAGAAACAACAGAGTAACCTTTGAGTCTTAAAGGAGAATAATAGCTTTATACACATGGTATTACAATGAGCTGGGTGTGGTTCCAAGTGCTTTATGCGCATGAACTCATTTATTCCTTGCAACCACTTTGTGTGGTAGGTACTGTTATCCCCATTTTCAGAGGATGAACTTGAAACACAGTGGCAGTAAATGGCAGTCAACATTTAAACCCAAAGAACCTGGTTCTAAACTGGGTTCTTAACCAGCATTCTTGCCATTGCCTTTTAAAAACTGTCATATGTATGTAGGTAATACACATTTCTAGTATGTTAAATGAGTGAGAATTTCCAGGTGAAAATCATGCATCTTGATCCTAATGAAAGATAACTCCTCTGAATTCTCCTCTGGCTCTATGCAGTTGTTTTGAAGTTAGTCGATACACATTTACTCAAATCTTTCCCATTCAAAAATCCAAGAATTCTCAACAAGAAGAATCTTCAAAAAAAGAACAGGGAAATGAAAGCAGGGGAAGGTAAATGGAGATATGTATGTTATAATTCAAATCAACGGAAAGTTGTAGAAATTCTAAGACTTTTACAGCATTCCTGGAACCCAAGAACTAGAATTCTAATAATTTTATTCTAAAGCTAGCTGCAAAAATAATTTTTAAATAATTAAGCCTTAAGAACATTAAAGTTTAGTATATTTGGGAGGAAAATGATCAGGTAACATGTCAAAATTTAAAGTGGGATTATTTTAAGACATGCCCGTGTGATGTTAAAATGTGTGTTAAGTCTGCCTTTTCCACACACAAACAGTAATGTAAGTTAAACTCACAATCTAATAGGACTGGACAGTCTGCACTACTGCTGCAAAACACAGCTAATAACATCTGATGGTAATCAGCATTATTGTATTTAATCAGTAACAACAGCAAAACACACAATATACTCTTTAAATTTGTTTCACTGAAATTCTACCATTTTGGTTTCATGTAATGAGGTATTTGTAGAAGTATTTGTTCACATTTTATGTACCATTTAAATTGAAAATTATTTTTTTAGGAGAAGGGGATGGCAGCCAGTAAGTAAAAAACAGACTTAAAACTTCATTTTTGAAAAACAACCAAGTAGCTACCCAACTCCAGACTTAATAAATTAGTGTGGTTTCTACACTTATTTCCTCTCAGCATGCATGCACTAAAGCTAATTCATATCAGAGAAATATTATAAATTATATGCAAAAACTATACATTTACCTTGCAGTGCTTCTTAAAGGGAGGAGACCTTGGCTACTGTCTAAGGGTAAAGGAAATGCTTTAATTTTGAGGATAGAATTTAGACCAAAAAACAATTTAAGCCTCAAAAGCTAATTAGAGTAAAAGATTATCAGCGTGACTGAAATTAGTGATAAATAGAAGTGTCCCAGGTAAAGGTAACAGTTCTCACTTTGGCTCAGTTAGCTATCTTGTACTTGCTGGGGTAGGGACATACTATCCCAAAGCTGTGTCATTTCTGTCATTTCTTTGGAAAAACTTTAAGAGGAATAGAGGGTCTCAAAGCTGGCTTATCACTCACACACCTTGGATTCTAAACAGATGATTACCTAAGCCCAGGGAAGCAATTTTATTTTATGGCTTATTCTCCTCCTCTTCTGCATTCTGACAGTAGCAGTCACTTCCATTTATTTGAAAATGATATGATAAAGGCCAGTGATCTAAGTCTGTACCTCTTCTTCAATCTCATGTTAGACATACACATCCACTTATATACCTCACTAAAATTTTAAAACTGGGTATTTTAATTGGGGACTTTAAATAACAGTTACTATAATGAACATAGTATTTCAGGATTCAGAAGGATGAAAACTCAAACAACAAAACTGAAAAATTTGCAGACAGCACCTAAAGCACTCAATTAATGCTAACATTCCATTACTATGTCAATAATTTTTAAAATAGGATTTCTATCTTGATCTACAGAGGAACAGGTACAGCCCTTAAGCCATTCCCAATAGGGCTAAGTGTTACTTACCTAGGATTAGCCTTGATAATGGTTATTAGGTATACTTTAACAGCTTGAAACCCCTTCATACTTATCTTGAAGTATACTTCAAGAATTTACTCAGCTGATTCTTAAGTAAAGGAGCCCAGTCAATGTCCTAAGTCTTGAAAGCTCCCTTCAAATGTAATTTCATAGTCTTTAAATTTTAACTGTCATTGTTTATTACTGTTTTGGCTACATTCTCTACAATTTCAGCAGCATCTTAAAGAGACAATGTGTCTATGTACAATGAAAGAACAAAATGGCTTGCAATATCAGAAATTAGAGCCACCATTTAACTGTACAATATTAAGGAGAATCTGTGTTAAACATAGCCTCCTTTTTCAGCAACATGGACAATTTACATGTAAGAATCAGCATTATGAACGTGATGATAAAGAAATTTCTTAAAGGAGTGAAATACAGCATCCTGAAAAATAACGGTTTCTACCATACAAGGCAGTTAGAAAATGTTCACATTTTAACAAATCTGTACAAACCGCAAGAAATTTGTTTAAGGGACTGTCATCCCACCTTGCTGATTAGAACCTGCTAGAAATGTAGAATTACCATGAACAATTTATAAATCTACTACATATGTGCTCCCACAGCCCTAGAAATCAAGAAACTGATTTCAAGAACTCTTTATGTCCAACATGGATCATTTTTACATGCCTTGATTGTTAACAAATGCCTGCTTTTAATAATCTTTCTATGATGTACAGTCAACTTGCACCTTTTAAGGAGGTCATTTGATTTTTTTTTAAGCAAAGAAGCAACACCATTTAGCAGCAATTAAAGCGCCTTCAAGAAGACTTAAAAAAAATACAATATCCAATTAGAAAAGCCATATTTTTAAACATTTGTACAAGAATAAGCTGCTGAAACTTGCTAGTTGAAATATGACATCTGTACAACAATTTACAATAGAGCTAGAAGGGAATTTATCATTATCCTGCATAGAACTGGCCTGCATTTGGTTATATATTGTCACTTGTTTGAATGAACAAGGCCTGGTAACAAAATAAAAATACCTGTTAACAGTTCTAACATGTTGAGAACACTGGAGATACCATAATTTAGTGACTTCAATTGGTTCCAAAATAAGCAGCGCACTTTGTCAGAGGTCTAAAGTATCTAGGAACAGTTCTCCCTTTAACAAAACCAGTGAAAAGAGCAGACATGTGATTTCGAGGTACAACCTGGTACAAGCCAGAATAGGCAAATGACGAAGTCTAACTTTGCCCAAAGATTCTCTCACATCCTGTTACTGTAAAACACAACGGCCACTATCATTCCGTTCTTACTTTGGTTGCAGCAGATAAACTGCTGAATGCTGAATAATGTATCCAGGCACTGTATAGTTCTCGTGTTAGAAATATGTCTCATTTTCCATGTGTTTTTAAATAATGAAAAACTACCCTTCGTATTAGAACTCTCGAGTAACAACCAAATGTACTGAAGTATTATAAACGTTATTTACAGTGTTCCCCTCCCCAACAAAACCCACTTTTCTTCAACATGGTATTCCTGTTTCTGTGCAACAGGCAGTCACCCTTCACTGCTTAGGTTACAGTCAGAAGTGTACATTTATTCAGGGTCCATGATCCACTCTCATACAAACGACTCTATGAAAAACTTCAGTTCACAAACAGTTCTCAACCATATCCTGTGTAAAAAAAAACAACAAAAAACACTCAGAAGCTCTCAAACTCAAGTGTGCATCTGGAAGCAATTCAAAGACATCATGCCGATTTTGGAGGAAAGTCAGTAAGTAAGTATGCTTGAAGAAGGGGGTGTGGGTGATGCTGTCAGCCCAGCCATGTGTAAGTTGCCTGAAGAATTGGATCTTCTCATGTGTGGGAGAAGGTAGGGGTCATTTGCCAGTTGGTGCACATCAAACCTATCTTCTTTTCGGTATGCCAAACAGCGTCTTATAAAGGCCTTAAAAAAAAAATTAAAATCTTTTCTAAGTATTAATAAACTGAATAATACAGATGATGGACACATTTCAGAAAATAGATCTCATTTCACTAGGGAATCAGATTAAAAGAAACCAGCAATAAAATTATTGCAAATCCAACTCTCAATTCTCAGCCTCTAATTGTTCACAGTACTAAATATTATTGCTACCACTTATGGCTGGAAAGCTGTTATTTCTTTTGTTTAAAACAATTTTTATGGAGAATAAAATAAACGTAACATAAAACTGAGCATTTTTAACCCAAGTATACAATTCAGTGACATTAAGCACACTCACACCGCAGTACACCATCACCACTATCCATCTGCAGAACTTTTCATCATCCAGAACTGAAATCTGTACCCATTAGGCAATATCTCCTATTCCTCCTTCCCCCAGCCCTTGGTAACCAGTATGTTCTTTTATGATTCAGCTATTCTAAGCACCTTATGTGAGTGGAATCATACAGCAGTCGTCCTTCTGTGTCTTTCACTTAAGTGTGATGCTTGAGTCATCCATGTCGTAGCATGCATCAGAATTTTGTTCCTTTTTAAGGCTAATATTCCATTGCGTGTATATGCTACATTTTGTTTACCCATTTATCTGTTGGTTGACTTTTCGGTTGTTTTACTTTTAATTATTGTGAAGTTGGTATACAATATCTGAGTCCTTGCTGCCGCGTTTTTTGGTCTACATATTTAATATCATTTTATATATAAAAACCCTTGTCTACCATTAGTGACAGTTTTACTTCTTTCTGATTTATATGCCTCTTATTTCTTTTTCTTGCCTAACTGTTCTGGCTAGGACTTCCAGTACAGGCATACCTTGTTCTATTCCACTTTGCAAATATTGTGTTTTTTGTTTTTTTCAAATTGAAGGTTTGTGGCAACCCTGCGTCAAACAAACCTATTGGCACCATTTTTCGAACAGCATGTGCTCGCTCTGTCACATTTGGTAATCCTAGCAGGTTTTGACTTTGCATCATGATTTATTTGTGGTGGTCATCAGTGACTTGTTACTTCTGTAACTGTTTGGGGGATGCCATGAACTGTGCCCATATAAGACCGCAAGTTTAATTGCTGAAATGCCAATAAAGGATTTAGAATATTAAATAAACTTAGTTTCATAAGGCAGTGGCAGGGTTTGAGAGGACTGACTCAATTTTGAAATCATTTTACTCACAGAAGAACTTCTCTCAAAAGCACTGTACACTACAGAAAAACTATTCCCGAAAGGAAGAGTCCCATCAATGTGAAGCTGCCTGAGCATCACCACCATGCCCAGTCAGCAGCCATCAACAGCAAGGCAAGACCATCCACCAGCAAAAAGACTGGCTGAAGGTTCAGATGACGTCTATTTAGCAGTTTTTAGCAGGCAAGCATTTTAAATTAAGGTATGTACAGTATTTTTTTAGGTATAATGCTACTGCACTAATTAACAGACAACATTACCATGTAAACATAATTTTATGTGCACCAGAAAACCAAAAATTGTGTGTGACTTCCTTTATTGCAATATTCACCTTATTGCAGTGGTATAGAATCAGACCCACGCCATCTCTGGGGTATGCCTGTAAACTGTGTTGAATATGGAATACTGCATTGCTCCCTACAAAACTCCAGAGTCCTCTTTTTCTGAAATTTGTCTTTCGTAAAACAGTCATTCCATTTTCCTGTTAATTTAGTTTAGCCCAGAGAATGATGCCATTTTTTGCTGTAATATTTTCTCCCTAAGGGAGCATACAGCACAAAATGAATGTAGCTATATAACTGGCAAATGAATCAAGAAAAAGAACTTTATCAGAACCACCTAAGACTCTTCATGCCCACCTTTGGTCACGGGCACTGCCTCTGCCCCAGTCTACTGGAGTAATAAGCTATCTGACTTCTAAACACCATAGTTGAGTTTTGTGTCTTTTGAACTTTATGTAAATATAGTAATAGATTATGGTCTCTTTAGCCTGCCTTCTTAAAAGAAATCATGGACTATACTTGGGTCCTTAAAAACTATCACAACCAAAGCAGCTCTTCTCCAGAGCAAATCGCCCACCCCTATTGGACAGACTTGCCTGTGGCTGCAGTCCCTTTTGCTTTACTTATTAATGTTTACTTTGTTTTAACTACAACTTATGAAATAAAAAAATCACTTCACAAAATTTATTTACATAAATTTGGTACCTTTGCTTCACTGCTTACGACAGGTTTTACAGGGAATTGGACATCAGTGGCTTTTAATATCGTATTTTCTTGAAGAATGTCTTGCTGAGATTGATTGTGACCAAATGGCTTTAAAAGAAATGAATAAAATGTTGAAAAATTTATCTCACAAAATATTTAAACAGATGTTATCACTGAATCCCTGCAGTACAAATGATTTGTGTTTTAAAAAATCTTATTCTTAGTTACTTCCAGGTTGGGATGTATTCTCATAGGCTATAATTGATATAGCAGGCTGAGAAAGACCATCTGATCAATCCTCCACATAGCCAAAACACAATAAATAAGCAATTAAGATAAAAACATTAAATATTTTATTCTGTTTAAAATGTTTAAGAACTACTTCTTAGTAGAAGAAACTATAAGGTTACAGCTGGCACCTGCTAGCAGATATAGTTTTGAAAACAGCTAGTGGAGAAGGCAATGGCACCCCACTCCAGTACTCTTGCCTGGAAAATCCCATGGACAGAGGAGCCTGGTAGGCTGCAGTCCATGGGGTCACTGAGGGTCAGACACGACTGAGCGACTTCACTTTGACTTTTCACTTTCATGCATTAGAGAAGTAAATGGCAACCCACTCCAGTGTTCTTGCCTGGAGAATCCCAGGGACGGGGGAGCCTGGTGGGCTGCCGTCTCTGGGGTCACACAGAGTCGGACACGACTGAAGCGACTTAGCAGCAGCAGCAGTGATGTCCTTCAGTTTGATACAGTTCAAACTAGTTTGAAAAGTAGTGGAAACATCTGTGAAAAGTCCAGAGTAAAACACCTTGAGCATGACAAGTTAAATGAAACAGCTCTGGCTTTGGTCCTAACATGCAGTGAATTCCCAGAGAAGTCCCTGGATCACTTTTCACACTGATGAAGGGACTGAATGGGATAAGGATTAAATATCCATGGTAGTTTGTAGTTCTGACTTCAATATAAAAAGAAGTTTGAGAAACATTAGGACTAGGTTTGACAGAATTTCCCTGAAGAAGCACGGGCGAAACATGCTCAGGCCAATGTGTGTGTGTTTTGGGGGGTTGGGGGAGAATGGGGGTAGAGGATGTGAGAAAGTGAAGAAAATAGTTTTGACTCCATTATTTCTAATGCTACAGAAACATTAGCAGTGTTATTAAAGTAATTCCGATCCATAAAAATTTTAGTAAGTGATGATATATTTAAGATCACCTAAAAAAATTAACATGGGTAACCATGGTTCAGGCATCCAAAATGGAGCTGGGTAGCCATTATGGGTGTGGTTTCAGACACATCCCTGCATCACAGAAAACCTGAACTTTCCAAACTGTATCAAACCAAAGGACACTACTAGTTGTTTTCAAAACCAATTAGCCAATGCTAGCTGCAACCTTGCAGTTTAGAAGTCACCCCCATTTTGCAACTATGTGAACAGCACAGCACCCTTACTTCTGGCCAGCTCCAATCCTAATTCTTAACAATTTATGTAACCTTGCAGTTTTTTTGCCTATAAGCACCCCTCCCTCCTTTGTGTAGAGCTGCAACACAGTTCAAGTGCTTTCTTGGATTATTGCTTTCCAGGCTGTTCCTAACCCCAATGGTTATTTGGGGTTTGTTGTTGCTGTTGTTCCTGCCTTAACCAGGTCTCCATTCTTGACTAAACTGACTTCAAATTAATGAAACTTCAAGAAGAAGAGAAAATTCAACTTCTCTCCGTATGGCTGAATCTGCTATACTTTAACTTACCTTTCTACCATAAAGACATTGAAAGAAGATGACTCCAACTGACCACACGTCAACCTTGTTGGAAATCTTTGGCGGTTCCTTTCCAACTACGAAACATTCGGGAGGTAAATACCTAGTTTGGGATGGGGGGAGGCGGGGAGACAGAAAAAAGGAAAGGATATTAACAATTTATAACTTGTAAATGTAAAATCTTAGAACTTTCGTTTTATCCATACATTGAAGGATGTCCTAAACTTTTAAAGCATTTGTATCATCTGACTCTAGCGCCAAAACAAACAACTTTGTGATAAAGTGTGTAAGATACAGTTAACCCTTTAACAACACAGGTTAGAACTGCATGGGTCCACTTGCATGAGGATTTTTTTTTTAATAGTAAATACTACATACAGCACTACACAATCCCTGGTTGGGTGAATTTCGGGCCTTTGGAGGAACCATGTATATGAAGGGCAACTCTTTAAGCTACTCTCAGATTTTTGACTGTGTAGAGGGCTGGTGCCTCTCATCCCTGCATTGTTTAAGGGTCAATTATAAATGTGTATTATCTATAGAAATGACAAATTATTGTTAAAACTACAGTGTTCTGAGTAAGTATCCACTAGGATGAAAAAACTCTTCCTATCCCCCTCTTCACCAGTGTTCAAACTCTTCCTAAAACATACATCTGATCAGCCAGTTCTTTTGTTTAAAGAACCTCAACATCACTGGCTAGCAAGGTAAGACCTTGTATCTCTTGCTTGTAACAAACAACCTGTCTTAGTCTAGCAGCAACTTAAATTTCCAAAATCTCTTCCCCTGACCCCCGCAAACTGGCTGCTGCTAAGTCACTTCAATCGTGTCCTACTCTGTGCGACCCCATGGACTGCAGCCTACCAGGCTCCTCTGTCCATGGGATTTTCCAGGCAAGAGTACTGGAGTGGGGTGCCATTGCCTTCTCCGCTCAAACTGGCTAGGCAAAGCCAATTCATTTGGTCCCACACTGTGCTTCCCCACATGCTTCTGAATATGCTTTTTATGCTTTTATGAATACCTTTTACGCTTGCTTTTACCCCAGTTTGGGCTTCCCCAGGGGCTCTGAGGTTAAAGAATCCGCCTGCAATGCAGGAGATGGGGGGGTTCAAACCCTGGATTGGGAAAATTCTCTGGAGAAGGGCATGGCAACCCACTCCAGTATTCTTGCCTGGAGAATCCCATGTACAAAGGAGCCTGGCAGGCTATAGTCTATAGGGTCACAAGGAGTTAGGACTGAAGCGACTTATCATACTCATTTGACATGGTAGCCACCCTTTCTTCAAAATCTGCCTAACTATCACAAGCCTTCTCTGCTTCCCTCCAGGGACCTCTGTTACATTAATTCATTAATCTTTGTGCAGTTTTGAATGGTTGCAGCAACAGAAATATATGGAGCATTCAAAAATACTATCTTTTTAATTTATAAAGTCATAATTTTAGACAAAAGGTAAAAATAGATTGTAATATTTACTTTTACCTTTTAAATAAATTTAAACAGCTCCACCAGGACGCAAGCATCTCCCCCCATCTAAAATTTGGATAAACTACAAAGTCCTTAAAAGCAATAATACAGCTAAATGGGAATCTATGGTTTTTTTGTTTTATACTCACTACACTAATAATCACTTAAATTTCAGCAGAACGTTCACAGATGACCAATAGCTTGTATGTGATGTAATCCTTTCCTACCTTCCAAATCAAGTAAAAAGCCAGGTTTGTTCTATGAAAAGTATGTGTTTTCTGTAGGTTTATGTGTGTGTGTGTAACTGAAAACAAGAATGCCTCTCAAACACTATGCTATACTGTCCCTCAAGGTAAAAGGGTGTAAGCAAGGAGAGAAAGTATAGGAATAGATACCAAAGCTTTTCAGGAAAAATGACCAACAGGATTTAGTGAATGCTTGTATTTGAGACCTGAGAGGCAAGAAGAAATAAAACTCACTTTCTTCTAAGTGATACTGACAGGGGATGAAAGGCAATTTGTAAAGGCACCATGACACATATTTTAAAAGTTTGTATAGGACATTGTTTACCAAATACATATCTTAAAAAACTAATGATTAGAAACTAACCATTTTGGGAAACATTGTTTCTATAAGAAGTGTAATTCCAGGTTCCTAACATGGAAATGCCATGACTTTACCACAGAGTACCCTAAACATAAGCGTCCCTGCTGCCCATCTGCCAGGGAAATTCCATTGCCTTGCCCTACACTAGGGAAACCGGAGTGAGAGGAAAACGGCATGTGGGAATCTCTGCAAAGGATTATCTATTATATAGAACATGGTTTCAAGCTGTTTTCCACAGAATTTAGGGTTCTACCAAGCAACTAGGATTCTAAGATTTTGTGGTGAAAAAAGGAGTCTTGTTGCTAAAAGAAGAAAGACTCAAGATTACTTACTGATTGAGGGTTCCGACCTTCAAGGAGTTACCAGTTTGAATGATAATTTTCTTTAAACATGTATTTTAAAAATCTATGACATACTGTATTATATTCCTTAAAAAATGCCACAAGCATAATTTTAAAGCTCTAAAATGGCTTTACATGAATACATGGATATGACTAATCCCTATTCTGAAAAGTAAAAATGCATACAAACTTGTAGCATTTTCTATTGCCCAGGCTAACTATATTCTAGAAACCCTAAAGTCACATGTATGTTTGTAATCACCATCCTGCTCAGTGAGGCTGAGTACAGCTATCTCCCTTCCAATTAAGATTTCACTCCTTTTGCTAAATTCATTCATTCTGAAAACTAAATTTTTTTTGAAAATTCACAATGAAGTAATTTTTGTCAACACCTAGGTAACTGTGAAGGAATGGCATTCATTTAGACTCATGTCCAAAAGATCAAGATTGTACCAAATTTCTCTTCTCATTCATGATCAACAAAACATCCATCTCAAACAAAAACTGTAACCACAAAACCTGTACAGAGAGGGCTTAATACTTACTGCTTTTAATAGCTAAGATGTTATATTAAGTATTATTATTCATAGTAAAGTAATGCTCAAAATTCTCCAAGCCAGGCTTCAGTAATATGTGAACTGTGAACTTCCAGATGTTCAAGCTGGTTTTAGAAAAGGCAGAGGAACCAGAGATCAAATTGCCAACATCCACTGGATCATGGAAAAAGCAAGAGAGTTCCAGAAAAACATCTATTTCTGCTTTATCGACTATGCCAAAGCCTTTGACTGAGTGGATCATAATAAACTGTGGAAAATTCTGAAAGAGATGGGAATACCAGACCACCTGACCTGCCTCTTCAGAAACCTATATGCAGGTCAGGAAGCAAGAGTTAGAACTGGATATGGAACAACAGACTGGTTCCAAATAGGAAAAGGAGTACATCAAGGCTGTATATTGTCACCCTGCTTATTTAACTTATATGCAGAGTACATCATGAGAAACGCTGGGCTGGAGGAAGCACAAGCTGGAATCAAGACTGCTGGGAGAAATCTCAATAACCTCAGATACGCAGATGACACCACCCTTATGACAGAAAGTGAAGAGGAACTAAAGAGCCTCTTGATGAAAGTGAAAGAGGAGAGTGAAAAAGTTGGCTTAAAGCTCAACATTTAGAAAACTAAGATCATGGCATCTGGTCCCCATCACTTCATGGCAAATAGATGGGGAAACAGTGGCAGACTATTTTTGGGGGCTCCAAAATCACTGCAGATGGTGACTGCAGCCATGAAATTAAAAGACGCTTGCTCCTTGGAAGAAAAGTTATGACCAACCTAGACAGCATGTTAGAAAGCAGAGGTGTTACTTTGCCAACAAAGGCCCATCTAGTCAAGGCAATGGTTTTTCCAGTGGTCATGTATGGATGTGAGAGTTGGACTATAAAGAAAGCTGAGCGCTGAAGAATTGATGCTTTTGAACTGTGGTGCTGGAGAAGACTCTTGAGAGTCCCTTGGACTGCAAGGAGATCCAACCAGTCCATCCTAAAGGAGATCAGTCCTGAGTGTTCACTGGAAGGACTGATGTTGAAGCTAAAACTCCAATATTTTGGCCACCGGATGAGAAGAGCTGACTCAATGGAAAAGACCCTGATGCTGGGAAAGATTGAGGGCAGGAGGAGAAGGGGACGACAGAGGATGAGATGGTTGGATGGCATCACCGACTCAATGGACATGAGTTTGAGTAAATTCCAGGAGTTGGTGATGGATAGGTAGGCTTGGCGTGCTGCAGTCCATGGGGTCACGAAGAGTCAGACACAACTAAGCAACTGAACTGATTCAAAATAAACATCACTCACTCTAACATTACAGAACAAGATTCACAAATTCTTCACATTAGGAATTTCTGGCTGGTAGTCACTGATGCCAAATTTCTCTTCCTCCAGTTTCCTGATACTTACAGTTAAGGCAGGATGAGAAAAGAGGGCTGATGCCAGTAGTCTCAACTCAGAGACTTCGTATCACCACCCTTATCACACCATAGTACTCTCAAAGGCACACGAAAATAAACTCTCTTTGAAAAGACTGGGCACTGACCTAGATAATTTTGGTGTTTTTAATAATATACTTACCAGTATGTGCCTGCCCCCTGGGATGTTAGATCCATTCCATCTACACCATAGCTGTCATCATCCATGATCTTGGACAGACCAAAATCCGTGATTTTTATTTCTCCACATGCTGTTCCATCTACCAGGAGGATGTTTCCTAAAACAAAGTTTATTTAATGATACAAAGATGAAAAACATTATGTTTACTACGAAAGCTGATTTGGGGGAAATAAATAATACATTTAGTATACATATGTAAAATTTTTAATTAAAATACACATTTAAAATATAATTGCAAAATATAGCAATGTTATTTTAAAAACACTTCAGGTTCTATTAGTATGCCACTGTCTCTTAAAAACTACATCACAAAGCATATTTTCAGATAATTATATTCTTTAAAGCTTAAAAACTTAAGACAAATTTTATTAATTACCTGGCTTAAGATCATAATGTATAATAGGGGGTTTTATTTCATTGAGATATCTTAGTGCATTTACAATTTGCATTACAATAGACCTAGCTTCTTTCTCTGACATTAACTTATGTTGCTTCAGATAGAAATCCAAGTCATTGCCTTCACAGTATTCTAACACTGTACAAAACCTACAATGGAGAAAAGAAAAAAATCAGACACAAAATATTAGCCAATACTTCAGAGTCACAATGGACAAATGAGTATTTGTATCATCACTACAGAATAGGGGAAGCAAATGCCAACATGTCTTTTCTTAAAAACTAAGTCTGTTTACATTCACTTACGTATCTGTATCCAAGGAGAAATAGTCATAGAGTTTAACTATTCTGGGGTGATCCAGTTCTTTGTGTATTCTATACTCTCTGCAGGCATGTCTACGAGAAGGAGAGTGTATTAATTCTCCATGGCCATTAAATGTATTTTCAAAATTGATAAAAATCAAAGAATTAATATTTACTTGTGGTAGTTTTCCTTCTTCTCATCCCTCCAGCTTTTATTAAGCTGGTGGATCTTCACAGCAGCATATCTTTGTTCATAAAGGTCAAAAGCCTAGGATTAAAGGAACAGAGAAGACTTTGAACCAAAGACCAACTGAAGAGCTCACTTTTTTGGGGGGGTAATAATTTTGCAGTAATATGGAACTAGAATATACACTTTTATACTATAAAATATACTACTTTTGGTAGTCATCTCTGCTAAGATTATAGTTCAGTGGCACATTTATTATCAGAAACAAGATACAAATTTCATGATGTTAAATCAGAGTAAACCTTAATATGAATTTTCATGTTCAAGTTTTATAAATGCCAATATACTGAATTAAGATAAAACAATAAAGCTTTTTTTAAAAAAAAAGAAAACATAGAGCTTCTCCTCTATACCAGCAGCAGCAGTAAGCAGCCAGGAAAACAGGTGACTTTAATACTTTTTTGGTGGATTGGATGAAGTAAACTTTTTCCTCTATCTTTTCCTACAGACTCCATGTTTTTTCCCCACTTGTTTGAAAATTAGTTTATTAAAGTTCTAAACTTTTATTACAAAATTAAACATAACCATATATAATTATACCATATCAGCAATTATTCCTTAATCTCATCTCAAGATACGTTTTTATACTGGTTTGTTCAAATTATCAGCCTATTTCTTAAGAATGAATGATCAATATTTTTTAAGGCTTCAGGTGACTTTTTCTTTTTTTCTAAAAAACACTGCATATCATGAAAAATTTAATAGTTTAGGTTCTACTGTAACTTATATACAAAAAGTGCTCCTTTAAGAAAACACTTAAATAGCTTACATATTTATTAAGAAGAAGGTTCATAGCTTCCACTCCCTCTATCAATTTAACCTTAAAATAAGCAGGGGGGTAAACTGCTTGTCACAAAATTATAAAAGCATGAGATCTGAAATCACAAAGGATGCAGTAATTAAGAATATTCACTTTGGAGTCAGATAAACTTATTATTAGATGTGTTACTTTGTGCTAACATCTCAAAGTTTGGATTGTTGAAGAGAATTAAATGGGGTGAAACATATAAAGTGTTTAGAATAATACATGATTCACAATAAATACCCAATAGACATTAGCTAAGTTTTAAACAACAGAAAAGAAAAAAAGTTCAGGTAGGAGAAAGCAAAAAGAACATAATAAGTTTATTAAAGAACTTACAAGCAATCACAGTAAGAAGAAAAAAAGTAAAAAATGAAATTCTAAAGTTATCATTAGTGTATACTGATTATAATGTAAGACACATCTTTCAAAGTATACCTTCCCATAAAGCTAAGATGGTAATCACTAAGCAACTGATTCAATATTTTCCACAAAGTCTATTTTTTGATTTACAATCTGCTGCTTTGTTTCCCAAGGGACATGGCAAGAAAGAAAGGACTTTGAAGGGGTCAGAGGCAGCTGTCATTAGTATTTAAATCAACAATAGGGATTTAAGACATTAGGGCCCCAACAATCTGCATTTTCTAATTTCTATGTAAGATTTTCTTCAAGAGAAAAGTCTCTTTTAGCCCCTATCTGTGAGACTAAAAACAGTGGAAATACTACTGGGCAGTGGCGGAAGACCGCCATGAAAGCTATTAGAAGCAACAGAGACTGGGCTACTTTTAGGATAAGCCAGTGCTAGCTATGGTGATTTTAGACCCACCATGAGCTATTATGATCTTCTTTTTTCTACCTTGTGGCCTGGGTAAGACTACTCAACACTTAAGTGCCCAGATAAACTACCATTCGAATCAAAGAAACAAGAACTGGAAGAGGGCTCACAAATCACTCTTGATGGGTGATACTAATGCTTATCCAAGTTAACAAAACAAAAACTAGTTCATGGTTGAACCAAGATCAGAAATTAGTTCTCTGAATCCAAATCCCATCATTTCTCCAGAGTCAGAACTGGATACAGGTTGTCTCTTGAACAGAGAGGATTTCTAATAACACTTTGATAAGCTTACATTTACTCAACACCAAAATTCTATGTGATTTACCTGATAGTTCATTTAATCATTACAATGATCCCATGATGTACGTAACTGTTAAACAGTCCCAGATGAAGACAGGATGATAAAGCAATAAGCCAAAGTTTAGACAGCTGGTAAACAGCAATCAGAATTAGGATTCAAACTCAGCCTGTTTGGCTTCAGAACCCGAGGTCTTAATCACTGATTATACCAATACATAATGAAGCTCGAAGTGTTACAAAGAGCTTATAAAAGGCAGATTAATAGGGAAGCCAATAGGAACTAAAGTTTAAGGTGAGACTATTACCTTCATTATGACTTCATCCTAACTAAGAGCAAATGGGAAAGCCACTGGGGCTTATAAGGCAGGGGAGTGAGATGATCAGACTGCATTTTCTAACAAGGCCATTCTAGCTGCAGCATACACACAAATGGACTGGAGAAACTCAATGTCCAGCAAGAGGTGATTGGCTAGGAGATTAGAGCAGCAAAGCAAACAAGAGACAATGAGGCTTTGAGCTGAGATAGAGAAGGGTCCTTGCTGGATTTAAGAGAGCTTAATGACACTAGTAATGACATACACCAGAGACTGGTTATGCTGGAGGAAGGGGGTTAGGGGAAAGATGTAGTGAAAAACGGCTTTCATTCAAGTTTTTCAGGGAAGGAACTGGGTAGATAAAAGGCAGTGCTGTGTATTAAAGTGGGGAGCGGTGTTTTTTTTTTTTTTTTTTAAGGGAGGACGGTGTGGGAGGAGAGGAAGATAAGCTTCTATTTCACATGTGAGTTTGCAGTACTTAGGAAGCATCCACATGAGGTCATGTAAATCCGCAGGTATGGGGCTCAGAAAGAAGTGTGGGTAGATAGCTACATATATACTTATGTATACATATGTATCTATATCTGAAACCAAATAGGTGATAACTCAGTGAAGAGGAGGGGGATATATTTGAAAAGGAGATTAAGAATGATAAAGAAATTTGGGAACACAGTATTTAAAGGTTGGTCAGAAAGACAATACAGAGCAAAAAAAAAAAAGGTATAAAGTATTAAATGTGATGAATAAAAATTTCTGCATTCATATATATTTGAGAAACACTGGCCTTGAAATAGGTAGAACTTAGGGTAAATCCAGGAAATATAAGGACTTGTAACACATGTTTAAGGGATATAACCTTATCATATATGTACTATATTAAATGGCTACCTGCCCATCTTGATTCTAATGGCTGTTATTATTTGTATCAGGTTGGTCAGTGGTAATCAGCTACCAAATATCAGAGGGTCTGTAAAGGCACAAGGATAGTTTATAGACTCTCGAGATAACATAAGCCATCACAGACTCTTTTTGCAATGAGAAGACATAATTTCCCAGTCAAAAAATCATAAAAACAATAAACATGTACTTCTTAACCACATACTCCTATATCTTTGCTATATTAGTGTGAAGAACAGAAAAAAATATGTACATTACCTTATATACTTCACTAAAGCCACCTCTACCAAGCAGATGGAGCAATAAATATCTTTCATTTAACGTTGGGTGATCTTTGAACCTTAAGGGTGGGGAAAAAAACACTCATGCACATGAAAACACACACGAAAAGGTCCTGTCCACAGCACAGCTGTGCTCTACCCTACTCCTGGCTCTCTTCCCTGCTATTCTGAATTCTATTCCATACTTCTTTCTCTACCTGCATGACTATCACCCATCTCAGCGCTTTGGTGTTCACGAAGCCCAACATTCAGCTCTTAAGCTGAATATTCAAGTTCAATGACCAATTATAGCACTGTGATAAAGACCTACCAACTACTGTATTACTAAGAGCTTTATAAAATCCTGTATCTATTCATCAGGAAATACTTCCCTTATGAAAACATACTTTTATCTGGGAGTTTTAATTAAGTTTTATAGTACTGACAGAGGATTAAAAATAATTATAAGCTGACTTTCATTCATGGTTAAATTTTATAGTCTTTGCCTTCTACAAATAAAATTTTAATTCCCAATCAAAAAAGAAATGCTTAAAAAAAAAAATAAAACCCACCACAAATAAAATGATTTAAGGTTTATCACACCTGCTACACACTAAGCACTCACATGTATTATCTCATTTGGTTCTTAACTAACCCTCTGAAGTAGGCCCTGCTACTACCTCTCTTTTACAGATGAGGGCACTACTGCACAGAAAGGTTAAGTAACTGTCCAGGGTCAACAGCTAATACATGGCAGGGTTTCACAGAAAAACATGGTTCCAAAATGTACACTCTTGATTCTTAAACGGGAGGGGGAAAAGTCAATGACAGTTTTATAGTCTCAGATACAAAATATACATGGTATTTTATTCAATGTCAACACAACTTTGACAATTTAAGTTTTTCTTGAGAATTATTAGAGATTTCTGTTTAGTTTTAAAGCAAAATGTAGGAAATTTCCTGGTAGTCCAGTGGTTAGGACTCAGTGTTTTCACTGCCGTGGCCCATGTTCAATCTCTAGTTGGGGAACTAGAATCCCACAAGCCATGTAGCCAAAAAAAAAAAAAAAAAAAAGAAAGGGAAATATAACAATTCATTTAATTTTCATCAAGTGGATTAAGTTATATCCACAAACAAGCTTGGGCATAATTTTCAGAACAGTCAACTATAAATTAGCTTTGACTTATCTGCTTTATTAGAATTTATCTGGTATAATTAAGTATATTCCATAACTATGTTATTTCATTTACCTTATATATTGGAATGATTATGTTCATAAACAGGCCTTCTTTTAAGCAAGATATTTCATGGCAGAAATAGGCCACTTCCAATTCTGACACTCATTTAGGTCATGAAGATTTAAATTATATAAATCTGAAAGTGTAAATAAGACATCCTTCCTGTCCTCGACATAGACTACATCCAATTAATGCCTTTCTTTATTTCTGTCTTCCTCATAAAGCTCCCACCTGTCCACAGGCATTTTCTCTTTGAATTCCTTTAGCGTTTAAATAAATTTGATTAGGGATTAAGGACAGAGACTATAATTTAAACTGCTCTTCTATTTCTTCTTTACACAATGCTGGATACACGGTTTAATGAAATCCCTTTAGCTGAAACGATTTCTTCTTCACTACTGTAACACTAACTTTGGTATTTAGTCAACAAATATTTATTCTGTGCCTACCATACGCCAGAAACAGGTTTAGGTTTGGGGGATATAGCAAGAACAAAACTAAATCCCTGCTCTCATGTAGCTTACATTCCAGTGAAGGAAACAGATAAAAGAACTGGAAAAAAAATGTAATTCCAAATACTGATAAATGCCAAGAATAAAAAGCAAGGTAAGGATACTGAGAGAGGTGATGGAGTAACGCCAGGACTGATATTTTAGACAGGGTGGCCTTTCTAGTGACCACCTGGAGTGAAATAAGTAAGCCACTCATATGTCTAGAGGAAGAATATTTCAGGCAGAGAAAATGGAGAACAGAAGAGCCTTGAGATACGAATGACATGTGATCAAGGGAGCCAGTGTATATATGACACATAAGTGAGAGGCAGATGAGAGAGGTGGGGTGGTGAGGTGCCTGAGACCGGATCATACAAGGCCTTCTGAGTCATGGGAAGGACTTTATTTCTATGATGAAGTCCCTCAACAAGGAAATACTGTGTTTATGATCTCCAAGGGGAGATAATCTTTTATCATGTAATCCTGTAAAATACAAATAATGACTTACTGTGAATTATCTTCATTATTTATTCTTTTGAGCTCTCGAATATGAAGATTTCTGACTCTTTCCAAACGTTCAAGTTCTGCCTGGATTTCTGCCTCTTCCTGAAAATGAAAAGAGGGGACTATAACAAGCTCAATCTATTGGTGATATAAAAAAGATGTTTTTACTCATGCACCAATTTTTTTTTTAACAGTGATGGAAAGAATAGTGTATTATAAAGTACCACTGAGTTAAAAGATCGAAGTGCTCTTTTCAATGCCTGAAAGATAAGAAAGAGATAAGGCAAAAGCCTATTTCAAGAAACCAACCTCCACATGAAAATCTCTGTACTACAAGAAATCTATTTTTATAATGTCTAAACTAAAAATGACTGCAAGGTAGTCTGAAACTGACTTATAACACAAAATGAGCTTAAGTTTTATTTCTGATACGTTCAAATTTTAATTTATGAGGGAATAATTTACTAATACAAAATAAATGAAGATATTTCACAATAGATAAAAGAGGAAGAAAGGTAAAACACAAAACTACTGATTATTCAGAGACCTCACAACATTTGGAATACACAAACACACACGTACAATCAGACCAATCACTTTGGATAAATTCCACTACAATTTTAAAGAGCCTCTTAAAACAAAAATTATGTGACTAGCTGTGATTTAGATCCTTAGTCATCAGAGCACACCTAGGCAAATCCTAAAGGAATTTACTTTAACATTCATTAATCTAAAAATTCTGATATTTTCATGTCTCAATATATACAATTTTTAGAACATTTAAAAGATACCAAAACAAACAAAACCACCCATTACACACACCTCTTTGTCAATATAAATACTATTAAGACAAGAACATAACCAAATTTCAGTGAAAAGTTCTAGAAATGCCCATTTTATAATATTTTTGAAGAACTATTAAGTAAACACAGACTGCCTTGGCCTAAATGTATAACCATTATAAATCTATATACAACATGGAATAGGGATCATTTCTGAATATTATACTTAAATATTTCTGCTTTTCATTAGCACTGTCTCATAATGATTTATCTTCTAAAATTAAAAAAAATCCTTTGTCTCAAAAAATCAACAATTCTGAAATTTACTCTGAAAGTATATTTCATTGTAAGGCAAGATAACAGAGGTATAAAGTCTATTACGCCATTATCTATAGTCTCAGTGTCATAAAGAAAAACAAATGTTCACAGATTAAAAAACTAAGTATGTTTATATTCTACTTGACCTTAAGATTATATTAGTTATTTAAAAATGAAACGCAACCCCTACTTGTTGCAGATATTTAATGTAAATTAGGCATTAGATAATACATGCTGCTGCTGCTAAGTCGCTTCAGTCGTGTCCGACTCTGTGTGACCCCATAGACGGCAGTCCAACCAGGCTTCTCTGTCTCTCGGATGCTCCAGGCAATACTGGAGTGGGTTGCCATTTCCTTCTCCAATGCATGCATACATGCTAAGTCGCTTCAGTTGTGTCCGACTCTGTGCAACCCTATGGACAGCAGCCCACTAAGCTCCTCTGTCCAGGGGATTCTCTAGGCAAGAATACTGGAGTGGGTTGCCATTTCCTTCTCCATAGATAATACACAGAAACCACTGAAGATGAACTTTTCTAAAATTTGTGGGAGAGTTCTCTAAAATACACTAAATTCTCTGAAATTTCCTCATTTAGTGTAGCTTCAGTCACAAATATTTCTAATTTTAATGAAAATAAGAAAAAAAGGTAAGATAATGTTCCAGGGGATTAAATAGTTTCATTATAAGGACAGGAAATAGATTCAAAAGCTTTGCAACAATAAAGTCAAACCATAGTTCAGTTATCTCAATTCAGTTACATAAAGCAGAATAAGAAACTGGCTATATAGGTGTGTCCATAAATATGAAAAAATTCAAATTCAATTATATCACAGAACACAGAAAGAGGTAACTTACTTTTTTCAGATTACTAACATTTGCTGCCTTAACATTTGCTGTTAATTTCTTACACATGTATGAAGCTACTAAACACTTAGTAAACTGGTATAATTTTAAATAATCTGATAAAACGGTGAAATGCTTATTAGAATTGCCAGCAAAAATACTTGTTTCAACTTTTACTTGAAATTGTGGTATGGGGATACTTATTTGAAAAGTGAATTTATAGAAATTCTATTATAAATATATAATTTTGAGACAACTAGATTGTTCACACATAATTACATTTGTTTTATAATTTTTGGTAATCTTCAAATGTTTATACAATGGCAGTAATCAATATTACGAAACAGTTACTAAAGAAAATAAAATACATGTATGTGCCAGTTAAACAAGCTTTTATTCCCCTATAAAACATGCCAAGTATGGGCTTCCCTAGAGGCTTATATGGTAAAGACTCTGCCTGCAATGCAGGAGACCAGTCTGATCCTTGGATCAGGAAGATCCCCTGGAGAAGGGAATGGCTACCCACACCAGTGTTCTTGCCTGGAGAATCCCATGGACAGAGAAGCCTGGCAGGTTCCATGGGGTTACAGAGTCAGATAAGACTGAGCGACTAAGCACACACATACACATGCCCCATAAGATCTTGTAATACAAAAGGACAGGCAAGCTTCATTCAGTCTGAACTGTAAAATTTACAGGAAAAAAACCCCCAAATGTCAGGAGGACTAGTTAAAACAAACAGCTGGATCCTAGCTGTTTAAGAGGAAAGGTCAAGGGAAGGAACTATAACTGATTATATGCAGATACACGTAAATCTTCCATAGTCATCAGTAAATATATTTACATATTCCATATTGTAATTCAGTATTTATTCCAGTATCTTGGATCTCAAAACAAACTGACATATTTCTAGGGGAAAGATAATTCAGCAACTCTAAGTACCTTCTCTCAAATCCCACTGAGTAAAAGTATATATTCTGTTATGGATTGAAGGCTTTGTGTTCCTCCCAAATTGTGTATGTCTAAGCCCTAACCCCCCAGTGTGATGGTATTTGGAGAAGGGGACTCTGTAAGTTAAGCGTTAGCTTAGGTAATGAGACTGGAGCCCTCTTGATGAAATCTAGTGGCTTTTTGAGTAGGAAGAAAGAGATCTCTCCTCCCAACCCCACCACCTCTTTGTGGCAGCACAGAGAAAAGTCACATGAGGATGTGAGAAGATGACCATCTACAAACTAGGAAGAAAGCTACAGAAACTAAACCCGAGGCTCCCCTGGTAAAGAATCTGACTGCCAATGCAGGAGACACAGGTTCGACCCCTGATCCAGGAAGATCGCACATGCGGCAGAGCAATTAACCCTATGCGCAGCAATTATTCAGCCTGTGTTCTAAAGCCAAGGAGCCGCAACTACTGGAAGCCTGCATGCCCTAGAGCCCACAAGCCACAACGAGAAGCCACCGCAAGGAGAAGCTCACAAAGCAACAAAGACCCAGCACAGCCAAAAGTAAATGAATGATTAAAGAAAAAAAAGAAACTAAACCCCAAGGGACCTTGATCTTGGATTTCCAGCCTCTAGAACTATGAGAAATAAGTTTCTGTTGTTGGTATTCTGTTACAACAGCCTGAGCCTGTTACTTATTCTCTCCTTATAGAAGGGAATTCCATTATGGAATGGAATCCTCAAACACATGGGAAAGGTAGGTCAAATTACTAAAATAAAAGAGAGGTAGTCCAGAATGGAGATCATGCTTAGTAAGAACACTAAAGTTCAATACTCTAGTCAGCCACTAGCTAAGCAATTTACAGCAGAAAAGGTCTAAGAAGAAACAGCATCTCTGGAAAAGAATTGGTCTCTGTAGGCAATTATGGTGTTGAAGGAACACGAATAAGAAAAGATCCTACTAGAGAGAGGGAGGTAGGTTTGGTAATCACATACAATAAAAGGACACCGTTCTTTCCCGGTTTAGACAAAAAGATATGGCAATAAACCTTAACAGTACATACTACAGCTATTTTAACGGTATTTTAAAATAAGATCTAATATCTGAATTACTTGAATATATATTTTTAAAAACCCAGGTTAGACAAGTATACAATGACCTCAATATTGCCTCATTTAAGTAACCTGCAAAACATAGCACCTTCCAAAATTTTTAACTTTAAAAATTTATATGCAAAGTAAAACCAGTTTGTCCCTCAATAGATATTTAGCATACAAATACTTTCTATTTGTACTCAAGAGTCCCTTCCGGCAACTTAATATCCCCTTGGCTCAACATTCTAAGCTAAAAGTATGCTACAGCAATGTAGAATCTTCGTAAAATGCCAAGTTAAATAAAATGCAGGTTAAAACTGCTAGGCAGACTTGGGGTATTTTTTGAGCATTTCTCTTAATGGCAGTTTTTAAAAGGGCAATTATTTTCTTTTAAAGTAGGGGTGTGTAGGCATTAAACTATAAAACTTACAAGTTATATAGTAATGCATTTTACCAGTAAAGCTAATGCATTTCCTGTAAAAGTTGAACATACTATTGAATAGTTTAAACTTCTTTAGCAAATCTTTAATATATTACATGTTAGCCCCACAAAAACCCCTCAATTTTGAAAAGCTGCCTTTCTATAAAAGATAAGATAGAATTTGAGAATCTGAGAATTTCTGATGTATCATTCTCAGCTTGCCTATAATCCATGTGAGTTGGGAGAAGAAAAGAGTTTGTGTGGTATATTATGAAGATAGTGGAAACAGGGAAAAGCTTATCATTTACAATAGTATATTTGGGAGCACCATAACAACATTAGTCCGTTTGAGAAAACTATTAATAGTTCAGAATGAGGTTTCAACATATTTAATACCAAATTAATTTCAGTAATGTAATGATACAATCAAGTTAGTATCTCCAAGTCCTCAAATAAGTTTTAATTTCATAAAATATTTATAATGTCATTCTGAAAGTCTATCACTAGGAAAGTGAAAGGTGAAATTAACAAAAGGCGCTATTAAAAGCTAACAGAAAGGGCAGTGCAGAAAAGAATTAAGAAAATTATTACCAATTTACTTCAAATTTGTAATTTTTCTCTATTATATTCTTTTATATATCCTACATATGGATATAAGAGACACGAACCATTGGAAATATGAACCAATAAAAAAACTACATTGAACGTATAGAGATCAGTTTTGAAACTACTGCCCGTAATACTCTCTTTGCTCAAGTATGACCGTACAGATCGAGGGAGTAGGGTAGGAAGAGGAAAAAGGACAAATACTGTGAAATTCCTGGTGGGGGACTCTTTCCTAACTATGTATATGATGTCTCTGTCGATCCTGAGTCGCTGAGCTGGATATTACCGAGGGGAACGTACTGGGTCTCCCTCAAGTGTGTTTAACTGGCTTAGATAATTACTTTAGAACTTTAATGTTTTCCTCTCTCTATTTCATTTCCTTCTTTGGTGGGCTGGGGGTCATTCGCCTCTCCTTGATGAATAAACACACACATCAAAAACCCTAAATGGGAGTAAGTGTTAAAATGGACAATGGGATTGTCAGTTCCCCCATTCTATTTAAACAAACCAAACCCTATATTCTCAGCAGCAAATAAATATAACAGTTCAACTGACTGGCAAATTATAAATATCCAGTACACTTCCTGAAAAAGAAATCACAGCTTCTGTATTAAGGGGATGAAATTTCTTGATGTTGAAACTAGCTAAGATGCTGACACCAAACCCTAGCACCTACAGGTACGATGCCTTACTACATTTTCTTCCAGCTTTCTGCCTCCTTTTAACCTTTTGCAGGGTTCTGGTGGATTCCATATTTTTTAAAAGTATGGAAAGGTTTAACATTCTATACAATAATGAGAAGAGCCTAATCTTCTAGACTCTATGTATATGCATATAAACAGCATGGAGTTACAGTTTTTGGCCACTGGCCAAACAACTGCCTTCTCTTTTTTGTGAAATTATGACCTCTAAACTGAATTTACAAACCTGAATAAACTCTGCCCAATGGTTAACATGACTTCTAAGATTCTTTCCAAAATTCAAAGAATACCATTGCTTACACAACTGGATTAATATAAAAATCTACAAACGTGAAATACATTTTATCACTAAATTTTCACTCTGGTAAGTGAACACCATCTATTACCGGGTAAAGATGTGTAACTACAGATGGGGTGAGCCAGAACTATGCTTGCAGGTTCACAAGGAGAGCAGGACGCAGAGTACACACACCAGTAGCTTTCCTATCTACAGCTAGTGACGTGCTCTCTCAGGCATCGCTTTCACAGACTAGCACTCGTTTTTAAACAGAGGCAGAACTATGCACAAGGTGTCAAGTTTAGAATTCCAACACTCTTGGCACTTTTCTTGCCCACACATACCAAGAACTTGGGAACCTCGTATATTCTTTGTGGGCTTAACGGTGACTTTTTCTAGCGTAATGAATGCATTTTCGCTAGACTTCACTGAAAACTACTTCCTACACAAGTAGCGTCTTGTGTATTGTTCTAGAGAAATGTAACATACAATGTGGTTGGCTTTGAGAGAAAATTTTCTTGAATATAGAGGTGCACATGCAGTTTAAGCCCTCTAGCATTAACTATTTTCACATTTTTATTCATACCTAAAGTGACAAGAGGTGTCACATACACAAACGTATTCTTTGTGGTCATACTAAGGATTTGATAAATCAGATGACAATGGTATTCTAGAAAGAAAGACCAAAGGAGATATCAAACTTCAAGAATATTTGGGGATTAATTCACCTAAAACCAATGCCCTGTATTCTCCACTGTTCAAAAGGCTTGCAGACAATCCATTGTCTTCCATTTCAACTAGTTGCATGGTCCACTGTGAAGGAGTGAGAAAAGAGCTGTGTGCTTGTTCTTGACCTGTAAAGATTTCATCATGGAAGATTAATACTGATGCTGCTGCTGCCTGTTACTGGTTGTTTCTCTTTGCAGGTGCCAATATCGGTCAGAGAACAGGATTTCAGTGGCAGAGTTGTTGCTATACTGTTATCTCTTCAGAACGGAGGCACAAGGAGAGATGAATGCCACATCGCAAGGAGCAAAGGAGAAAGAGAGAAAGAAATGGTGTCAGGTGGCATGTTGGATGCGATTTTTGTTTTAGTAGAGATTGAGATGACCGTAATTGTTTAGCTGATTCCTTCGGTCTGCAAAGATACACTTGTGTTGGTGCTGATGGTTCTTGACTAATCCTGTTTCAATTACAAGTTGGTTATGTTTTTCCTAAAAGCTTGTGGTATTTAAATTCAGGGTTTATAACTCTCTCTCTCACACACACACCCCAAAACACATACATTAAAGTCAATCCCTACTACACTATCTAATATTCCATACTGAGACGTCAAATCTTCTATATGCATTCTCTCCAACTAATCAAATATTTTAAATCCAGAAGACCAAAAATTCGAACACTAGAATAAACACCTCCACACGCTGTTCACATCACAAACTTGGGTCAAACAGCAGTGGTGTGATGTAGTTATTGGTCCTGATAACTTTCAAAATTCTTACTTTCTCTTTATTTTGGGGTATTATGATTGGTAATTTATATTTTTAAAATAATATTATGACTAGAGAGAATCTATTACAAGGAAGATGGTTTACCAGGGATTTTTTAAAAAGTTGTTTATGTTAGTTTAGTAATAATCCTTGGAAAGCACATCCACATAGTTTTGTTCAATTCTAGAATTAAGATTGGAGTTATACAAACAACCACCTAGTAGAACTCCTCAAATTACAAAGATAAACGACTTTCTCATAACTAGAATTTATCAAGACCGGTATCAAAACAGGATCAACTATAAAAGCTAACTGGTACACAGCTTATTAGTTTTTCTTAAAGCCAGAGATGCCACATGTGGCACAGGTACATTATCGGATTTAGTTGCTCTACCTTAAAGAAACAAAATTTTAAACATAGGAAATTATTCTCATTACAACTATAAGCTTATAAGCGATAATCAAAGAAGTTTATGCATAATGACTAGTAGCAAAAAGTTATTTTGTGTAAGTTTCAGGAGTAATCTGTATAATATACATATATTTGACTATATACTTCCTTTACGTTCTAGTAAATCTTTAGCTGTATAAAGGTAAAATTACACTAGAGAGTATTTACACATTTTACCTCCCAAAACATGCTTTTCCTCTTGACCTTTAAAGATAAATTTATAATGAAAAACAGTGAACCAATTAATAATAAAGAAATATTCTAGTTGATAGAATAGTCACTAACAGGCTACCCAAGGAAAGTAATATATGAGAGAAAGAGAGAAAGAAATACGTGTGTGAAAAATTTAATTGCTCTACTTTATCTGTGATGAAAATAAAACAGTCTATTTCTGGGGGAAAAAAGGAAAGCAAACATTCCTACTACTCTAAGAAAAATGCAAAGCTACAAAGGAATCAATTCTGAATACAGAAGGATCAACCTGCTCTCCATCTACAACTAGAGAATTGTAGGAATAAAGTGTAAGGATACTTCCACTGAAGTAGCAGTGAGAAAAGGTTCAAGTCTTGGCTTTGCTAGTTACTAGCTATATTAATTTAGACAAAGCAAACAGAGAAGAGCTTGGCATTCAAATTTAACATTAATGTTCACTCTAGAATGGTTAAAAATTCAAAGTGTATAAAATGTAATATTATGTAATTCTCCTGAAATGTGGAAATAAATCACTTAGTGAATGAGTGAGCAATAATTTCATAAACTGATAACTAAAACAATATTAATTCTTAATATATTAAAAAAGATGATGCTGAACAATAATTTTCCTAATTTCAGAAGACAGTAAGCCCTTAAGTAAGTTTACATTTACTATTTGGTGGTAACAGGAATGAGAATTTATTTTAGCCATGGACTTACTGCTGAACTCTCATTTGTTACTCTATCACACTAACAGATTCACTGGATTTGGATCATTATGTTTCTAGCCCTACAGAATATGAACTGAACTTTATGATTTACTCAGTGGTAAATACTTTTTCATATTTCGGTTTACCTATTCAGTTATGATGATTATCTTTATAAAATACAATGTATATCATAAATTATCTCAAGAAAAAGTTAACTAGGCCTTCTAGTCTTCTATGTCCAAATGGTATGGGCTTCAGCAATGATGGAAGTTTTTTCCTTTGGTGCCAACAAATTTAATAACTCTATCTAACTTCAAGAGTTTTTACTGAAGGGAGAGTGAAAGTCACCTTTGGTAATGCAGGAGGTATACTGGGCTCCACATCTAAACCCTAATCTGATGTAGGTCACATGATTAATTCCTGCACAGGTTACATGGACATCAAATATTTACAGATCAGATCCAGCCTATGGTAGAAACTATATAGTTACATGTCGGGGTATGGTTCATGTTGGCTTAAGATAGAGGTGATGAAGTGTTCAATCTACTTGTGTTTTAGAAACCAGAATGACCTATTTTTAATGACCTACTTTCCAACTATGCTTTAGAATGCCAAATAACTTATTTTTAACACATGTAACTGAATGCCTATTATTCTTAAACTGTACAACTAAAAAAAATAATACCCAGTGGAAAGCAGACTACTACTATTCATTTGTACTCTAAGGTGACACTACTTACTCAATTTTGTTCTCTGTATGTACTACTAGCAACTTTCTTCATAATGCATTCATTCTTCTCAACCAAAAAAGTCAGAAGTAAATGTGAGAATTCAAAACATGAGAGTATATTTCAGCATTAATTCATCAATTCTTCCAAAATATTCCATGATGGAGATCAAAGAAAAGTAATGTTGTAAATTGGTTAAGAAGAAGATAAAGTTAGAAATATAAAACTGCTCAGTAAATTTGATAAAAGCTGAAACAATAAAACAGGAAAAGGATTATGGATGGGACAATTATTAGAATGAGTAAATACAAAAATGGAGAAGTCAAACACTGGGAAAAAAGATAATATGGAAGTTAGAATAGAAGGTGTAGTAAACTACAAAAGCTTACAACTGTTTATATAATATCTAGACATTTAAGTATATGTACCTTACTTTATAAAATAGAAATGTTTCAGAGAAATAAAATATTTTCAATGTACCAGGAAAGCTTTAAAATCAACCAACCACCCACCAATCAAAAAATAAAAACAAACCACCCTCTGAATCCTTTTAAGTATTTTTGTGATACAAACAGCCGATTCCTAATTTAACTACTTTATCATTTCAGATTTTATAACAGGTTTCCATAAGACATGTAAAACTCATCATTAGAAAGAGTAATCTGAAATTTACTATTATGTGTGAAAATTATAATCCTCCAGTTGACTATACACTTTAGCATCCCATTATCATGAAAGGCTGGTCAGAAAATAATTGATAAATCTTTCTTTTTATGGAACATCAAACACAGGTCTCTATCAAAATAGCTTAGGTGGGCAGACAAATACTTGTATGAATTCTGAACTTCAAAATCCCCACTTCCCTTCTATAGTCCCGTTACAACTCCATCAGTTACAAAACAGGTTGAAGTTGTCTACTTATATCAAAGGACAAGAGAAATATCAATAATTACAACAGAACAGAAAACAGAACAAAACAGATCAGAATAAATTCATTTTAGAATTTACTGTTCAAGTAGTTGGGCTGAAACTTTTCTGAACAGGGGCACAGTAAAGAACACTAATACAAATTACATGTATATGTATGTGTCTATATATACACACATATACACAAAAGTGAGGTGAAAGTCGCTCAGTTGTGTCCGACTCTTTGCGACCCCATGGCTCCTCTGTCCATGGAATTCTACAGGCAAGAATACTGGAGTGGGTTGCCATTCCCTTCTCCAATATACAAATATGTATGTATATAAAATATAATTTTTTTCTGTTCCCTGTACCTAAATGGCAGGACTCTGAAGCATGTTGATAGCATTCCAAAAATAAGCACATCTATAATGAGATGGTGGCTGCTACAAGAATGGGTTTCTCTGACATACCTCACCCTACCCCAGGGAGATGACTTGATAGATACTATCCTCAATTAGTTCACTAACTTAGTTTTAGCTATTACTCAGCCTATTTAAACAATGTAAGTAATGTGATAAGCAGACCAGACAATTTAAAAACTGGATCAAAGAAAAAGAATTTTACAGCTGTCAGTAATTTCATTTTGAGGGGGAAAATCTATTATTTCTCTGAAATGGTTTGAATTAAAAATATGAACTAAAAAACAATGAACTGAATATAATTTCAGAGTTTACAAACAAGTACACAGTTTACATTATAAAACTTACTAAAATATAACAATGTTTTTCTGAATTATATCACTTCATATTATTACCGATGATCAGGCTCTTCTAAATTTGCCAATGTATATGTTTTAACTGAAACATTTAATCAGGTATTTGGTAACTTTAAAGTTAAGTCAAAAAAACCTGTTATTAATTTACAATTGTTTCAATTTGTTATGAAATGGACACAACAACATAGAATATTACATTTTATCTTAAAAATAAAGCTTTTTTTTTTTAAAAAAAACAGTATTTAACAGTAATCTTAAAAACCTGGAGTTCTGTCCAGGATCATTCCTCCACTATAGGGACATGGGTTTTTGTTTTTTAACTTTTTGACCACACACGTCATGTGGGATCTTACTCCCCAGACCAGGGATCGAATCAGCATCCCCCTGCATTGAGAAGTCCCAGGGACACGGTATTATCAGCATCTGAAATGTTTGTAAATTACCACAAGGTAAAGGAACGTTATTTTAATGTATTCAACATAAAAATGCAACTTTTATGCCCCTCTTTTATTTTTTGGTCTGAAGTTTTAAATTTGGGTCCTTTTTCTCTGTAAGTTTTGCCTTCTTTAATAAGAAACGGAAAACACAACTTTCCACAACCTCTGGTAAAATGAAATGGCCAGCATATGCTTCACGTACCTTTTTGAGATGTCCTAGTCTAAGTTTGAAAATTTCTTCCTGTTCATGATATTCTGCCAAAGTCAACCTGTCAAAATGAAATTGTAATTCTAGATATTAAGATTAATACTTATTGTTTCTTATTAACAACCAGCAAAATAAAATTAATCAAATAAAAATACTAAAAATGTTGACAAATTTCAGCCCCGAACACATAAGCCTAAAGTGCCTGAAGGTATTCTTCAGAGTATATCTAATACAGATGGAAAAACTGACTGACTTATAAATTCAACAACTATTTAATCAGTACCACGAATTTAGATCCTAAGGATGCAATGAAAAGGACAGTTTCTCAATATACTCTGGTTTGAACTTACACTTCATAGTGGGAGTATAGGGGGTAAGGAAGCAGAAGAGAAACAATTTAGTCCAGAAATGAAACAATCCCAAGTAACAGTACGTTTTATAAAGGGAATCAGAAAGGCTGGTGTGATAATAACTGTCTGTACTACACTAATTTGCACCAAGTTTTAGGGAGATAGTCTTGATCTGAATGTCAAAAGGACAGCCACAAGAGGACCTAGGGGAGTACGTTCTAGACACAGGTTAAAGCAGGTACAAAGACACCAAGATGGAAATAGACTGATACTGAGAAGAGGAAAAAAAAAAAACACAAGTATCAGAATATAGTCAAAGAGGCTGTCAGCAAAAGAGATAAAGCAGGGGCACAGCATCTAAAAGCAGGATGGATTTTAGACCAAGAAATGAATTTCATTTTACTTTAAGAGTACTGGGAAATCACTGCAAAGGTAATTGGTCCAATTTGGGCACTGGTTTAAGAAAGAAAGAAATGAAGACATTTTTCTCTTCTCTGCTTCCATGTGCTAGTGAATAAGTGAGACAGGGCTGCCAAAACCCACCAAATTATTAATAAATACAAACATATACACACGTGAGAGTACTTTATGGTTGTGGTATTATTAATTTCAAATATTCTCCTGTAAATTAGAAAAAATCACTGCAGCTGACCCTTGAATAACAAGGGTTTGAACTGCACAGGTCCACATACATGAAGATTTTTAAAATAAACACGTATTACAGTACACTACATAGTCTGGAGTTGGTTGACTCTGTGGAGGTGGAACTGCAGATACAGAGGCCAGCTGTGAAGTTATATGCAAATTTTCAACTGTAGGGAGGGTTAGAGTCCCAAACCCTCATGTTGTTTAGGGTTCAACTGTAGTTTAATGTATGTAGAACTTTAGTAGGATATGTACCTATTATAATATTTCATAAGAAAACATGATTCTGTATCAATAAAGTGAAAGAGGAAAACACACACACACACAGACACCCCCCCCCACAACAAAACAACTTCCATTCATACCTATTACTGAAAGAACTGCTTTTATCTATCATATTTAGGCCCTTGTTTACTTATGTATTCTGGGTTTATTTGGTTAAGCTCCAAACCCCAAGGACAACTTATTTATGCTTGGTTTATATCCCTCGGCAACATTCAGTATAAATGCTATTTCCCTTAAGCTAGATGGTAATTAAAATATTAATATCATAGAAAGGGCATTCAAATGAAATAATCAAAAACCTCCAAGAAATTCAGTTAGTATTCCACTAGAAATATCTTAAGAGTAAAAAACAAACATTTAAAATTAACTCTCTCTACCCAGTCTTAGGTTAACATAACCATTGGATTTTATTATACTGAATATAGCAATATAGTTCCAGCAGTTGCCTAACATAAATTTAGAGAACTAAACACTGCACTGTGAATGTGAAACATGTATGCAGATGCAATGAAACAAGAAGAGGGAAACATGGTATTTTTTTAAAAAAGAGGTTTGGAAACTAAAGCTGATAATATCTCAACTAGTTCACTAAAATAAAGCCATAGGAATTTTGGCAAATAGTTTCTGGATATGCATATATGCCATCAATGGAAATTACCTGTATAACAATATAGTAATTTACTACTCTTAAAATAAGGTTTTAGGCCCACCAGTAGACCATAGGATGGGCTCAGAACTAATTTTTTTAAATATGTAAATATTTTGTTTGTTTCTGTATAGGAATAAAATACAGTTCTATACTTTGGTTTTTATTGAGTTAAAATGCAGCTAAATTTACTATTCATAAGGTAAAATTAGTATGGCTAAAATTTAGTTTACTAAAATTTTTGACTGTCTTAAGTTGGCAGTAGTTTTCAATAGCTATTGTTCTTCTGAGTTAATAATAAATCAGTGTCAATTAGTTCCATGGTATCTTAGTCTGTTGAATACTGCATGGTATACATTTTATAATGTAATACATATTGGCTATTAACTAGCATTCAGTTCCAGTTGTTAATATGTTTGTGTTGTGGCTCAAATATACATCATCTACATACCTTTAATAAAAGCAAATACACACAAATAGTCCCTTCCCTAAATTTACTTAGTATAATGATACCTCATTGATTTCAAAAGCTTTGACCCCAGAGCATTATTTTATAGGTCTAATCCTAATATGAAACACATGCAATTCTCAGTAAAGATTAATGGTAACTTTCGGCAGCAACAGAACTTTGCTTTCTTTACTGCATTTGATTACTACCACTATAAAGCTCCAAATAAACAGCAAAATACATACATACTAATTTCTCTCTGCTGGGTTTGAAGCATCAATAAACAAATGTACAGATAGTACTAAATACTAGGCTACTGACTTTCTTGGACAGTGAAAGTGAAAGAAAGTCGCTCAGTCGTGTCCAACTCTTTGCGGCCCCATGGACTGTAGCCTACCAGGCTCTTCCGTCCATGGGATTTTCCAGACAAGGATACTGGAGTGGGTTGCCATTTCCTTCTCCAGGAGATCTTCCCAACCCAGGGATTGAACCCAGGTCTCCTGCATTATAGGCAGACGCTTTACCATCTGAGCCACCAGGGAAGTTCTTGGACAGTAATTCTTACCATTTTATGATCATGGTATCCAATTTCACATATACGTAACTTTGCGGTTCAAACAGCAGTTTAAGAATTCCTATTCCTGTCTCACAAAATAGAATGCAAACCACCAAACAGCAAAAGACATTTCTTACATTTCTTTGCACTTCCTTATCAGAAAGCACCTGACATATATTAGCACTTTAGAAATTGAAAAGTGAAGTTGCTCAGTTGTGTCCGACTCTTTGCGACCCCATGGGCCATTTAGCACTTTAGATATCTGCTATTTATTTCCACTGAAAAATACTTATAGATTAAATTTATTTAGATAAAATTAATTGGATCTTACTTAAAGAAATTGGATTTTATTTTATATATGGAAAGAGGTAAGCTAGGAAAATACTAATTTTGATGACTTTTAATTGCCACATCAATTAATTTTATGATGTGCTTTTTAAGATGCTTAAAAAACATCCACCCTCTTAAGCAAGTCAATTGCTTAAATTACTTAGCAAATCTCTTGTTCACAGAATGCAAAGTCCAATTTCTCCCTTTATGAATCATATCTCATATTATAGATTGAATATTAACTTTATTACACATTTATGTATATATATTTAGGAGAAGCTAAAAATCATAAAAACTGTTCAGGAGGTTAACACAAAATTATTCAAAAAGCCAAGAAATTTAAAACTCAAACATAAAACTTAACCACTGATAACCTTTCACAGTGAGTATGAATGAATAAAGAAAGCTGAGTGCTGAACAATTGATGCTTTTGAATTGTGGAGTTTGAGAAGATTCTTGAGAGTCCCTTGCACTGCAAGGAGATCCAACCAGTCCATCCTAAAGGAGATCAGCCCTGAGTGTTCACTGGAAGGACTGATGTTGAAGCTGAAACTCCAATACTTTGGCCACCTCATGAGAAGAGCTGACTCATTTGAAAAGATCCTGATGCTAGGAAGAAAGATTGAGGGCAGGAGGAGAAGGGGATAACAGAAGATGAGATGGTTGGATGGCATCACCAACTCAATGGACACGAGTTTGGGTGAACTCCAGGAGTTGGTGATGGATAGGGAGGCCTGGTGTGCCATGGTTCATGGGGTTGCAAAGAGTCGGACACGACTGAGTGACTGAATTGAACTGAATGAATGAATGAGAATTTTATTTTTAATTCAAAAATTGTTTTCCAAGAGTTTAATAGAAATGTAGGGTATCTGCAGAAAACAGAGATTACTCATTTCAAAGAAACTGATATCCAATTTTTTAAGGGTATTCTGTTTAAGCAGGAAACTAATCTGAAGTCTCAGAGTTAAGGAATACAAGATCTGGTAAACAGAATGTTAAAGGCACTTAAGAAAAAAAATATCAAGCCGGTTTTTGGGCACAATTTAGCAAACCTTTACAGAATACTGAACTAAGTCACACATTGAGGAGTAGACTTTTTTAAATGAGGGAGGAAATAGATGAGACTACTCTGCCTTTGAAGAGCCCTAAAAAGACACTAGAAATAGAAAAAAAAATGTCCTTAACATGGTAAAGGGCATTTATTTAAAAAACCATAACTAACATCATACTCAATGGTGAAAGAGTAAAAACTTTCCCCTTAAGGCCAGGAACAATTTTCACCCCTGCTGTTCAATATTGTACTGGAAGTCCTCTCAGAGGATTTAAAAAAAAAAAATACACTGAAATTGGAAAGGAAGAAGTAAAACTATTTCTAGTCACAGATGACTTAACTCTACATGTAGAAAATCTCTAAAAATGAACAAGAGCTAAAAAGTTCAGCAAAGTTGCAGGGCATGAGATCGACACACAAAAATCAAATGTGTTTGTATACATCAGCAATGAACAATGTAAAAACAATACTAAGAATACAATTCAATTAATAATAGAACTGAAAACAGTAATATACATAGGATCAAGTTACTCAGGAAGTGACTTGGATGCTAAAAACTACAAAATATAGCTGAAGAAATGAAAGCATACTAATTAAATGAAAGAACATCAGTGCTCATGTCCTTAAGATTAGCAGACTCACTATTGTTAAGAGGGCAATTCTTCCCCAAAGTGACCCACAGACCCAACATAATCCTGATCAAAATTATCAACGATTTTGCTGAAACAGGAAAGCTGATTCTTTAGTAAAATGCAATGTGCAAGGGTCCTCAAATAAACAAAACAATATTGAAAAAGAAGGACTCATACTTCCTATTTAAAAAATTAATACAGTTATGGTTATCAAAAGAGTGTGGTACTGCCTTAAGGACAGACATCTACTGTATGATTCTCTTTAATGCACTATCCAGAAGAGGCAAATACATAGAGAAAGGAGATTATTTGTTACCAGGAGGATGCAGGGAGGCAGGAATGGGGAGTGATTAATTAACGGGCATTAGGTGTTCTGGATGAATAAAATGTTCCAAAACTAAAGGGAGGTCTTGGCTGCACAACACTGCACAGCACTGTGAATGCACCAAGTGCCACTGAACTGTATGCTTTTCAATGGCTAACTGTATGTTATGCAAATTTAACCTAATTTTTTTTCTTTTTAAGTACCACTGGGAAAAAGAAATGGGGGAATATGGGAAGGATGAAACTAGTTTCCTCTGAAGAGCCCAGGATTCAATATACAAAAAAAAAAAAAGAGGACTAATGACTTATGCCAAGTGCTGGTATGATGTGTAGAATAATGGCCTCATAAAGATGTCTACATCCTAATTCCTGGAGATGTGAGTATGCTAAGTTACACAGCAAAGGAGAATTAAACTAGCAGATGGAATTAAAGCTGTTAATTAGCTTACTTTAAAATAGGGATTTATTCTGGATTACCCTTTGTGGACGCAATGTAATCACAAGAAGCCTTAAAATGCGAGGAGATGGGCAAAGGTGTTGGAATCACAGTGACATGACACGACAAGGGCTTGACTTGCTTCTGCTGGCTTGCAGTTGGAAGGGGATCATGAACCAAGGAATGTGGACAGGCTCTAGAAGCTGGAAAAAGCAAGGATTGTTTTCTAGAGCCACCATGAGTAATGCACCCCTGACAATACCCTGATTTTAGCCCAGTGAGATCCATTTTGGATTTGTGATCTCCAAAAATATAAGATAATAAATTTGTGTTGTTTTAACTCACTGAATTTGTGGCAATTTGTTACAGCAGCAGTATGAAATTACTATAGATCCTGGTACCTAGAAAGGGGATATTTCCATAACAAATACCTAAAAATATACAAGTGACTTTGGAAGTGGGCAGTGAGCTTGGAAGTGGGCAGTGAGCAAGAGGCTAGGAGAATTCAGAGGAGCATGATTTTAAAATAACCTTAGGCTGCCTTGAATAGGCTATTAGCAGAAATATGAATATTAACAACTCTGCCAAGTGAGGATTCGAGGAATTCCACAAGGAACACAGTGTGGAAAACCTATTGCCTTAAGAGAACACCTAAATTGTCATGAATGGATCATCTGGTAGATAGGAGAGGTGCAACTGGTGAAAACTCAGAAGGAAATGAAAAATATGTTATAGAAAACTGGAGGAATCCTTGTTACAATGGAAGAAAGCTTAGCAAAACTGTATCCTGTAGTTATACAGAAAGCCAAGTATGTAAGAAATGAACTCTGCAGATTTCCAAACAGTGTTCAAAGTCTGGACTGGTTTCTTCTCACTGTTTACACTAAAATGTGAGGAAAGATAAATCAAAGGTAAGAAATAAGAAATGTTCAACCAAAAATTTAATGGGTTTAATCCAACCAAGATTTAATGGTTTAAGAAATTTTCATTTTATTCAGAGTGCAAAATACACCAAAATTGAGATTCATGGTCAAAGCTCCTCTTAAAAAGGAAGGTGTAGTTGAACAACCTTTTGCTAATATTCCAGAGAAGCCAGAGTATTCCTCACATAAAGTCTTTAAAAAGATGAAGTGTGTGACTCACAGATCCCTTCAGCCTTCTTAGCAGAAGTCAAAAATAGTGATAAAATTATCTAGGGAAAAAAAAAAAAAAAAAACCTGGAGGAGCCCCTTGTCTAATGGAATGAATGCTTGTGTCACACATGAGAGACCCACAAGATTCTTGAGAACTTTATACCAACAAAAACACTGCCAGCTTGGATTTTAAGGGACACAGACAGCACAAAGTGAAAGGCTGTCAAAGAGTCAAAACTCTACAAACAAGAAACTGGTTGTAAAGCTACTCAGCAGCAAATACATGCTAACCTTCACGAAAAAGAAATCTTTATAAAAAAATGGACAGAAGCTTGAAAAGTCACAAGCTACAGAAAAATTATTACCAGATCTTGAAACCTGAGTTTGCCTGGATGGATTCTGAAACTGCCAGGATCAGTGACACCTTTAATCTTTTTCTGTTTGAAAGGAAATGTCTATAACTCTTATCCTATGGCTGTCCCCATCACTGTATTTTGGAAAGAGGTAGTAACTTGTCTCTTGATGTTCACAGGTTCATAGGTTAAGAGGAATTATTTTCAGGGCAGATTATACAAAAGTCTCACTCATAATTTATTTAGGTAACAAAATTTAGAATCTCTAAGTTGATGAGATTTAGGTAAGGTTTTTTAACGTGGAGTTAAGGCTATAATGAGGTTGACAAGACTTTGCAGATAGGATAAATGAATTTTGCATGTGGGAAAGAAGTGAATCTTAGGTCAGAGGGGAGGCTGTGTAGGTAGAATAATGACTTTCCAAAAATGCCACATTTTAATCCTCAGGACTTATGAATGTGCTCAACAGAAAGGATAAAATGGGATTAATATCACTAATTAGCTGACCTTAAAATACAGTGATTATCTTGGATGATACAGCTATGAGTACACAGTGTAAAGAAAAACAACTTTTATCGGAAGGAAACTGGGAAAAGGCACGTAAGTGGTAATATCTGAACCGGTTTAACAGAAGCAACAGAAAGCAGCCAGGAGGAAGAAACAGGGCACACAAGGACATGGTGACCCATAAACACAGCATGTAGACATGCAAGCCAAAAGAAAACTGGATGTATACTGCACATTAAGGAAATTATCTTTTATCAGTTGCTTGCTAAGAGTTTAGACAGATCGATGCTGAATTTTACCTATTATTTTTTATTTTGGAATCTATTAAGATAACCATATAATCTTTCTCTTCATGTGAAAATTACACTGATTTTTCTTATTTTAAACCAAGCTATCATACCTAAAATAAATCCAAACTGGTCTTGATAAATTCTCATTTTTATGTATTATATGTGGGGTTGCTAATATTTTATTTAATATTTTTGCATTTACTTTATAAATGATATTAGACTATCATTTATCAATAGGGCTTCCCTGGCAGCTCAGTGGTAATAGATCTGCCTGCTAAAGCAAGAGGTATGGGTTCGATTCCTGGGTCAGAAAGATACTCTGGAGAAGGAAATGGCAATCCACTCCAGTATTTTTGCCTGGGAAATCCCATGGACAGAGAAGCTTGGCAGGCTACAGTCCATGGGGTTGCAGAAGAGTTGGACACAACTTAGGCTTCAGCAATATGTGAACCGTGAACTTCGAGATGTTCAAGCTGGTTTTAGGAAAGGCAGAGGAACCAGACATCAAATTGTCAACATCTGCTGGATCATCGAAAAAGCAAGAGGGTTCCAGAAAAACATCTATTTCTGCTTTATTGACTATGCCAAAGCCTTTGACTGTGTGGATCCCAATAAACTGTGGAAAATTCTGAAAGAGATGGGAATACAAGACCTGACTTGCCTCTTGAGAAACCTATATGCAAGTCAGGAAGCAACAGTTAGAACTGGACATGGAACAACAGACTGGTTGCAAATAGGAAAAGGAGTACGTCAAGGCTGTATATTGTCACCCTGCTTATTTAATATATATGCAGAGTACATCATGAGAAACGCTGGGCTGGAGGAAGCACATGCTGGAATCAAGATTGCTTGGAGAAATATGAACAACCTTAAGATATGCAGATGACACCACCCTTATGGCAGAAAAGTGAAGAAGAATTAAAGAGCCTCTTGATGAAAGTGAAAGTGGAGAGTGAAAAAGTTGCCTTAAAGCTCAACATACAGAAAACTAAGATCATGGCATCTGGTCCCATCACTTCATGGCAAATAGATAGGGAAACAGTGGAAAACAGTGGCTGATTTTATTTTTGGGGGCTCCAAAATCACTACAGATGGTGACTGCAGCCATGAAATTAAAAGACGCTTGCTCCTTGTAAGGAAAGTTATGACCAACCTAGACAGCATATTAAAAAGCAGAGACATTGCTTTACCAACAAAGATCCATCTAGTCAAGGCTATGGTTTTTCCAGTAGTCATGTACAGATGTGAGAGTTTTACTATAAAGAAAGCTGAGGGCCAAAGAATTGATGCTTTTGAACTGTGGTGCTGGAGAAGACTCTTGAGAGTCCCTTGAACTGCAAGGAGATCCAACCAGTCCATCCTAAAGGAGATCAGTCCTGGGTGTTCATTGGAAGGACTGATGCTAAAGCTGAAACTCCAATACTTTGGCCACCTGATGCGAAGAGCTGACTCACTGGAAAAGACCATGATGCTCGGAAAGACTGAGGACAGGGGAAGGGGGCGACAGAGGATGAGATGGTTGGATGGCATCACCAACTCAGTGGACATGGGTTTGAGTAGACTCTGGGAGTTGGTGATGGATAGGGAGGCCTGGCATGCTGCGATTCATGGGGTCGCAAAGAGTCGGACACTGATGAACAACTGAACTGAACTGAACTAGCCACTAAACAACACCATGACAAATTAGGCTATAACTTTCCTTTCCGGTATGGTCTTTCTTGAATTTCAACACAACTGCTGGCCTAAAATTAAGTTGAAAGTATTTCTCCCTTAGCTGTTCTTCAAAAGGTTTTGAAAGACTGGCACTATTTCTTCCTTAAATGGCTAGTGGAATTCATAGATGAAATCATCTGTACCTGAGTTTTTTATGATCAAAGATTTTAATTATAGATTCAATTTTTTTAACGTTACAGAACTATCTGATTTTGTTTGTTCTAGTGTCAATTTTGGTAACTTGTATTTTTCTAGAAATTTATCCATTTCACAAAAATTTTAAATTCAAGTCATTTATAATATTTTTTTCTTTAAGTATGTGTACATTCTATAATAACATTGTTTCTTTCATTCCTGATGATGATTCTTTTCTCTCTTTCTTGTTTTCAATTTTATTAGTCCTTCCTCACCCACATAAAACCCATAGACATCCCTTTTGGACTGGCTGATGCTCTGTATTTTATGATTATTTCCTGTATCAAAATTTCTGCTCTTATTTTTCTCTTCCTCCTTTTCTTGGTTAATTCTGCTCATTCTCTGATAAAAGTTTTACCTCAATAATTTTTGCCATGTAGCACTTTCACCATCATTCATCTAAAAATATCTTCTCATTTCCGATGAGACTTTTGCACTATCTTTGTTTCTGATTTCTAGTTTAATTCCACTGTGATGAGAGAACATATTTTATATGATTTCAATCCATTAAGTTTCACCCATGAGTCCTATCTAACATTTAAAGGAAGAAACAATGTCAGTCTTACATAAAACTCTTTCAATCCTTTGAACTTTGCTTAGACCTGTTCTACGACTCGACAAGGTCAATTTTTATAAAAGTCCATTTTTAAAAAGAACATATATTCTATAAATGTTAGGGGGTAACATGCTCATTAAGTCAAGCCTGTCAATCCCACTGAAATTTTCTATACTCATGCTGTGTTTCTATTTTATATTGTTTTATTTTTATCTATATGTTCTATTACTAAAAAATGTATGTGTTGAATTCTCCCATTATAATTTGTGTATATGTCCATATATCCTTAAAATACTGTCAATTTTTTATCTTGAGGGCATGTTGTTATGCATACAAATTTAGAATTATTGTATGTTTTGGTGATTTTAAACTTTTATAGTTATGAAATAATCACTATTTCTTATAATTTTTTGGTTTAAATTTTACTGTATCTGCTATAAATATGGTTTTCTTTCAATTGCCATCTGTCTAGAATGTTTTTTCCCTTAATTTTTACATTTAATATTTTTTTCTTTTGGTGGCCCCCTTTTTTTTTTTGCTGTGCCTCATGGCCTGTCAGATCTTAGTTCCCTAATCACCTAACCAGGGATCAAAACTGCATTCCCTGCAGTGGAAGCAGAGTCTAAACCACTGGAAGTCCCCCTGTTTGGCCGCTTTTGAGAATTTTTTCTCTTTTCCTTGATTTTCTGAAATTTCATTATGATGTGTTTGAGTACTTCTTTTTATTCATCCTACTTGGAATTCTCTGGCCTTCATGAATCTATAGACTGATCTTGCTCATTTATTTAAAATATTCTCAGTTACCTAATCTCCAAATATTGCTTCTGCTCCATTTAAGATCATTTTCTACAGAGTCATCTGACTCGTCAATAGTAGTAATTTAAGTTAGAAGACAGTAAGATTCTATCTTCAAATAACCACCAACCTAAAAGCAGTAAAAATATTTCAAGAATGAAGGCAAAAGAGTTATTTTCAGACCAACCAAAACTGAGAGACATCACTACCAATAGACCCACACTAAAAGGAAATTACTAAAGGGTATTCTTAGGCAAAAAGATCTCACTAGAGGTAAAAATCAGAGATCCAGGATCAATGAAACAAAGGGAGAAAAATCAAATCAATAAAATTAGAAACGAAAATGGAGAGATCACAACAGACAACACAGAAATACAAAGGATCATAAGAGACTACTATCAACAATTATATGCCAATAAAATGGACAACGTGGAAGAAATGGACAAATTCTTAGAAAAGTACAACTTTCCAAAACTGAACCAGGAAGAAATAGAAAATCTTAACAGACCCATCACAAGCATGGAAATTGAAACTGTAATCAAAAATCTTCCAGCAAACAAAAGCCCAGGTCCAGACGGCTTCACAGCTGAATTCTACCAAAAATTTAGAGAAGAGCTAACACCTATCCTGCTCAAACTCTTCCAGAAAATTGCAGAGGAAGGTAAACTTCCAAACTCATTCTATGAGGCCACCATCACCCTAATACCAAAACCTGACAAAGATCCCACAAAAAAAAGAAAACTACAGGCCAATATCACTGATGAACATAGATGCAAAAATCCTTAACAAAATTCTAGCAATCAGAATCCAACAACACATTAAAAAGATCATACACCATGACCAAGTGGGCTTTATCCCAGGGATGCAAGGATTCTTCAATATCTGCAAATCAATCAATGTAATACACCACATTAACAAATTGAAAAATAAAAACCATATGATTATCTCAATAGATGCAGAGAAAGCCTTTGACAAAATTCAACACCCATTTATGATAAAAACTCTCCAGAAAGCAGGAATAGAAGGAACATACCTCAACATAATAAAAGCTATATATGACAAACCCACAGCAAACATTATCCTCAATGGTGAAAAATTGAAAGCATTTCCTCTAAAGTCAGGAACAAGACAAGGGTGCCCACTTTCACCATTACTATTCAACATAGTTTTGGAAGTTTTGGCCACAGCAATCAGAGCAGAAAAAGAAATAAAAGGAATCCAAATTGGAAAAGAAGAAGTAAAACTCTATTTGCAGATGACATGATCCTCTACATAGAAAACCTAAAGACTCCACCAGAAAATTACTAGAACTAATCAATGACTATAGTAAAGTTGCAGGATATAAAATCAACACACAGAAATCCCTTGCATTCCTATACACTAATAATGAGAAAACAGAAAGAGAAATTAAGGAAACAATTCCATTCACCATTGCAACGGAAAGAATAAAATACTTGGGAATATATCTACCTAAAGAAACTAAAGACCTATATATAGAAAACTATAAAACACTGGTGAAAGAAATCAAAGAGGACACTAATAGATGGAGAAATATACCATGTTCATGGATTGGAAGAATCAATATAGTGAAAATGAGTATACTACCCAAAGCAATTTATAGATTCAATGCAATCCCTATCAAGCTACCAACAGTATTCTTCACAGAGCTAGAACAAATAATTTCACAATTTGTACGGAAATACAAAAAACCTCGAATAGCCAAAGCGATCCTGAGAAAGAAGAATGGAACTGGAGGAATCAACCTACCTGACTTCAGGTTCTATTACAAAGCCACAGTTATCAAGACAGTATGGTACTGGCACAAAGACAGAAATATAGATCAATGGAACAAAACAGAAAGCCCAGAGATAAATCCACGCACATATGGACACCTTATCTTTGACAAAGGAGGCAAGAATATACAATGGATTAAAGACAATCTCTTTAACAAGTGGTGCTGGGAAATCTGGTCAACCACTTGTAAAAGAATGAAACTAGAACACTTTCTAACACCATACACAAAAATAAACTCAAAATGGATTAAAGATCTAAATGTAAGACCAGAAACTATAAAACTCTAGAGGAGAACATAGGCAAAACACTCTCTGACATACATCACAGCAGGATCCTCTATGACCCACCTCCCAGAATATTGGAAATAAAAGCAAAAATAAACAAATGGGACCTAATTAACCTTAAAAGCTTCTGCACATCAAAGGAAACTATTAGCAAGGTGAAAAGACAGCCTTCAGAATGGGAGAAAATAATAGCAAATGAAGCAACTGACAAACAACTAATCTCAAAAATATACAAGCAACTCCTACAGCTCAACTCCAGAAAAATAAATGACCCAATCAAAAAATGGGCCAAAGAACTAAATAGACATTTCTCCAAAGAAGACATACAGATGGCTAACAAACACATGAAAAGATGCTCAACATCACTCATTATCAGAGAAATGCAAATCAAAACCACAATGAGGTACCATTTCACACCAGTCAGAATGGCTGCGATCCAAAAGTCTACAAATAATAAATGCTGGAGAGGGTGTGGAGAAAAGGGAACCCTCTTACACTGTTGGTGGGAATACAAACTAGTACAGCCACTATGGAGAACAGTGTGGAGATTCCTTAAAAAACTGGAAATAGAACTGCCTTATGATCCAGCAATCCCACTGCTAGGCATACACACTGAGGAAACCAGAAGGGAAAGAGACACGTGTACCCCAATGTTCATTGTGGCACTGTTTATAATAGCCAGGACATGGAAGCAACCTAGATGCCCATCAGCAGATGAATGGATAAGAAAGCTGTGGTACATATACACAATGGAGTATTACTCAGCCATTAAAAAGAATACATTTGAATCAGTTCTAATGAGGTGGATGAAACTGAAGCCTATTATACAGAGTGAAGTAAGCCAGAAGGAAAAACACCAATACAGTATACTAACGCATATATATGGAATTTAGAAAGATGGTAACAATAACCCTGTGTATGAGACAGCAAAAGAGACAGTATTGTATAGAACAGTCTTATGGACTCTGTGGGAGAGGGAGAGGGTGGGAAGATTTGAGAGAATGGCATTGAAACATGTAAAATATCATGTATGAAACGAGATGCCAGTCCAGGTTCGATGCACGATACTGGATGCTTGGGGATAGTGCACTGGGACGACCCAGAGGGATGGTATGGGGAGGGAGGAGGGTTCAGGATGGGGAACACATGTATACCTGTGGTGGATTCATTTTGATATTTGGCAAAACTAATACAATTATGTAAAGTTTAAAAATTAAATAAAATTTAAAAAAAAAATTAGTTAAGAACCAGGAACCATGCAAGTACTATATAAGCTTCATCTCATTTCATCTTTTCAACATTATGACATAGGTACTTTCACAAGGAAGTGGAGGCTCTAAGACATAAAACAGTTTACCAAAAAATAAAAAATAAAACTGGAAAAGTCAAGGTTGGATTCCACATCTGACTAAAGAGCTTAAAATCCTAAGCACTACACAGCAGTAACCTTCTTTAATAGTACTTACTTTCTGGCTGCACTGGGGCTTTGTTGCTGTGCAGGCTTTCTCTAGCTGCAGTGAGCAGGGGCTACTCTCTAGTTGTGGTGTGCAGGCTTCTCACTGCGGTGGCTTCTCTGTTGCAGAGCATGGGCTCTAGAGTGCACAGGCTCAGGAGCTGTGACACACGGGCTTAGCTGCCCTGTGGCTAACTGCCCTTAGTCGAATCTTCCTCGACTAGAGGCTGAACATTGGCAGGCGGATTCTTAACCACTGGACTACCAGGGAAGTCCTATTTTCTACTTTAATTTCTTGATAAAGAAATAATGAAAGATTCATGACCTCTATTCTAATTACTTTACTAGATGTTCTGCACAAACAGATATAAAAGAAGTTTTAGAAGACTACTGCAATGCATGGCTGATAAAATCAAATTAATATATATGAATCAAAGTGTTTCTGTCACTTTTTTCCTTATTTAAATCTGTACTTATGTAAGGATGCAATACAACTGCTATGTTGTATTACTTCATCTGCCACTCTAAGAACACAGCAGTATAACTTCAGAGTTAGTTCTAAGTCAACATATGCAATTAACTGAGATGGAAGTGAGATAATCTACGACTAATAAACTACTGTTAGAGCTAGAGAAGCAAAACACCTGTGGCAAACTAGAAAAATGGTCTTTTGAGAAGGAGAAAATGAAATTCAATCATATGCTTATGTACTATAATTTAGTATTTACTGACCATTTTCTATATGCCAGGCACTGTACTAGATACTGGGGGCATAGAGAGAAGATGGAGAGATAAGAGCTCCACTACTGACAGGCGCAGGTACAAAAGGTACCTAACTCGAGGGGAAATGGGGAAGAAACTAGGACGAAAAAAGGTCAAAAAGGATTTACTACTGGAACTGACATACAAGGCAAGTCATAAAGGATAAATACAAAATGGAACAGGTAAAGAAAGGCAAAGAACAAGATATACAAAGGTGCAGAAACAAGTAAAGCAGAGTCCATTTAAAGCACTGAAAGAATTTAATGCAGATGCCTAAGGAAGACACTGGAGGAGAGAAATCAGAAGGCCTATAAAGGGTCTTCATGAGAGTGAATTTTATCTTAAACGCTGGTGAAGGAGGTTAGACATGAAAAAGACATCAGGTGAAAGGTAAGAAACAGTAACTGATGTTAAAAAAGAGAGAGAGCAGCAGTCGTACAGTAAGATAGTGGTAGTGAAGATGGACAAGATACAAAAACGTTATGTAAACAGACACAGAGAACAAGGAAAAGGCAAACATCTAGGATGTTTCCAGTGTCATTAACTGAGTGGATGATGATGCTGTGACTGAATACAGAGGTATGAGTATCAGGTTATCACTGAATACCTCAAGTGATAACTGAGTCCTATCCTTCAAGGGTCAAGGAGAAGCTTTCAAGAGGAATCAGTATTTAGTATGGGATTTAAAAGATGAACAGAAATTATGACAATGGGCTGGAGTTTAAAAGTTGGTGGTGAATGGGAGGCACTGGTCAATGATAAAAGATGAGGCAAGAGAGGTCAGAAGCTGCCAGGTCAAAAGTACTTTCTGGACTATATTATCCAAGCAATGTAGAATTATGTTAGGTTTACAGGGAAGAAAAAGAAAGGATTGTATTTTTATTTTGGAAAAAAAAGGACTCTGACTATAAGATGACCTAGACCAAAGTTGAAAGATGTCAGAGTGGGTGGGGGTGGGAAGAAAGAACCCAAGTGAGAAATGGCAGTGGACACATTTGAGTGAAGACTGGATGTCTATGGGGTGGAATTAAGCTTACACACCACCTTCTGTATAATTGCTCACCTATCCATCCACTCTTTTAAAAGCAACAAATTTACCCATCTTTGAAAATGAAGTCATGTTATTTTTTTAAAATATCAATAGCCAAAGGATTTAATTGCAAGTCACAACCACCCCCTCCCCATCCTTGCCCAAATCAGGAAGGACTTAAAAGATGGAAGCACATTTTGGACTTTAAAATATAAGATTATCACCACTTATTTATTAACTAAAAGATAATAAAAATGGATTAAGAAAAATAAATGGAATCCTGATTTAAAACCTGTAACAACCAAAATTCTGGTATGTGGAATTGAGAGGATGGTGGTACCATTTACTAACTAAGAAAACAGGAGGAGGCAAGGAGTGTGTGTATGTGTGTGCATAGAGAGAAAAGAGAAAAAGAGAGGGGGGGGGAAAGGGGGTTGGGGAGGACAGAAATGGGAAAGATAATAATAAATACCATTTTTGTTTTGTGTGTTTAGTAAATACAGTTTTGAACAGGCTGCCATTAGAGGCACTTGTGAGGCATTTAAGTACCAATACCAATTAAGCAAGGATATGACATTCAAGACTGAGATATAAACATTTGACACTCAAGAGAGAAAAGTAGGCTGGAGACAGAAGTTTAGGTGTCAGCAGCATAAACAGGGCAACTGAAACCCTAGGAGTAGCTAATACTCATGGAGAATACACAGAGCAAGTGGTAAGATGGCCTAGGACAGAGCCTTAAAAATCCTATGCTTTACAAATTGATAATGTAAATGATGTCCACAGAAGAGACTTAAAAGATGTAGTCAGATTAAGTTAAAATGAAAATCAGAAAAAAAGGTTCTCAAAAACTATGGCAAGAAAGTGTCTTTCCAGAAAAAATAAGTAGTCAACAATATCCAATGTTGCCAAGTTAAAGACTCAAATGTCTGTGGCATTTAGTATCAAGGACATAATCTTTAAAAGAACAATTTCAGTCAATAAAAGAGAGAATGGAAAGTGAGGTAGCAGAGACTATAAGCAACGGAAAGTCTTTCAGGAAACCTAGTTATAAAGATGACAATATGGAGACTGGAGAGATTTCTAATTGATAGAGAGTTTTTTGTTTTGTTTCCTAAAAGGAAGGAACCAGTGGACAGCACAAGGGTGAAGATATACGATAAAGGAGGTATCAACAGAAGAGGTCCCTGATGTGGCAGGGGATGGGCTTCAAAGCACAGATGAAACAGTATCTTTCAACAAAGGAGAAGCATATTAAAACATAAAGCAGAGGGTGTGTGTATGTATTTTCCACTCACATAAACTTATATAAAGTCTTATAAAACAGAAAAACTATATAAATTAGGTTGCATCTATATACAGAAAGTATAACAATGGTGTTTTTTCCAGTGGTCATGTATGGATGTGAGAGTTGGACTATAAAGGAAGCTGAGTGCCAAAGAATTGATGCTTTTGAACTGTGGTTTTGGACAAGATTCTTGAGAGTCCCATGGACTGCAAGGAGATCCAAACAGTCTATCCTAAAGGAGATCAGTCCTGGTGTTCATTGGAAGGACTGATGTTGAAACTGAAACTCCAATACTTTGGCCACCTGATGCGAAGAGCTGACTCATTGGAAAAGACCCTGATGCTGGGAAAGATTGAGGGCAGGAGGAGAAGGGGACGAGAGAGGATGAGATGGTTGGATGGCATCACCAACTCGATGGACAAGGGTTTGGGTTGACTCTGGGAGTTGGTGATGGACAGGGAGGCCTGGCGTGCTGTGGTTCATGGGGTCGCAAGGCATTGGACACGACTGAGTGACTGAACTGAATTGTTCTCTGTGAGATAGGATCATGGTCTTTACTGTTTTATTGTTTTTTCATATTTTTCAAATTTCCTATGATAAGCATATAATTATTTTTTAAATGTCTCCAACTTCTGAATTATAAAAAGTAGTTCACCATTAAAGCAGGAAACCTAGAAACTAAAGCAGGAAGGGGAAAAACAATACCTATAACCTCTGAATGTGCTGCCTTCATAGGTTGACAAAAATATGTCAGCTTACTTAAGCCAACAGTTTCTCAGAAAAAGGAACATTAAGAGGAATACTGAACTAGAATAATCAAAATTGACAAGTGACTCTACTTCATTCACAGACACAGAAGAAAAAGTGAACTCTAGCTTCCTCTTAGCTACCCAAGTCTCCATTTTAAAACAGGATTACTAAATCTCCACTTAGGTAGAATTCAGATTTGGAGGCTTATTATTCATTTAGAAGTAAATTTTTGCAATACTGTTTTCCTTCCTGGCCATGATGATTTTTACTATTTAATTATTAATAACACCCACTACTAACATTCATGCTCACTGGCAACACTTAAAAAAAAAGAAATTAAAAATGCAAACTTACAGTTGTGGTAAATTTGGTCTAACGAAGGGATCATTTTCTGCTCCATTGACTGCTTTGTTTTTCCTTTGTTTTGATTCAGAATTGGTAGAGGGTGCCTGAGAATTATTAGCTGTGGGAGGTTTGCGTTTGGCTAGAAGTTTCCTTTGCCTTTCAATATCTTCCCTTTGCTGATTCACCCATTCTTGTTGCCTACATAAAAATAAATGTGGAAAAAAATTAACCTTCCTTTACTTTTCACATTTAAAACATGAAAATACATTAGTAAACATGAAAAATCACATAATATAAACATGTAACGTTATGGTCCCACTCTTGTTAACCAACACCTTCTCACTGTCCTTTTCTCATTGGGAACATACATTTTTAAATGAGGTCTTCCCTAAACCCCCTGGATGAGAAAGATGTGTTGCCACATATAACTTCACAGTACCTTGTAGCTCCCCATCTTCTCTTTTCTAACACATATATCTATGGACACTTGATCTCAATATGTGTGGTTAGACTAAATCACTCCATGAGAAGACAATTATTTTATACCCTATTGTACCCTAAGTGCCCAGCACAGTGACTGGCACATGCTAGGCATTCAATAAATATTTCTTGAATAAAATAAATCAACTATTGAAAAAAAGAAATAACAGAATTAAGGAGGTTTTATACATTCATCTCACCACTGTTTAAAGAAAAACTTATAAAAGACAAATGTGAATTTATTAATAAAGTGTTATTTTCTAAATGTATCTGTTAAATTTCAGGGAAGGCTAAGTGGTATATTGAAATGAAACAAAAACTGACCTTAGAAATTTAGGAAGAAAGAAGGAATTTTGACACTTTAAAGAGAGAAAACACCAAGAAAAATTTAGATGGCATTGAAAAATGGGCAACTAATTTAACTAAAAATATTACTGTTTCCAATTGAAGCTTTTAAAAACCATCCTCTCATACAACATCTTAAGCCTGTTCTAATATAATTATCTTCCCTCTTAGGTCACCTTACCACACTAGGAAAAATTTTTAAAAAACTAAACGGTGATTGTGACAGGATGTGGAATTTTGTCTAATTCTTTAATTGTATCGAGATGATTTTGTTTTCCTTCATTGTATTAGGTGACATATCACACTGATTTTTTCTGCTGACCCATTCTCAAACCAGGAATAAATCCCACTTTGTCACAGTGTATAATTCTTTTAATGTAAAAAAAAAAAAAAAAAAAAAAAACCCAAAACACATAACCTCCATGGTGATGGTACTCAGATTTAGAATAAGTCAAAAATTTCAGTTCCTCACTCCTTCACCCCTATTCAGACCAGGACTAGAGAACTTCCACTCTACCGACAAAGACTTGTTTTACACATGTTTCAAAGTCCCATGATCCCAGTTAAGGCAATGCAGAACAGGAAAGAAGGGAAGGAATGAAGGAGCACCCAAGTAAAAGAGCAAAATGTTGGAGAAAAGTCTCAAGAAGAGCAAGGTTAGAATGTGACTTTAATCCAGTTTTCTACTGGAAGTAGGAATAATTTCAGTTTATTTAAAAAATTAGTTTTAAAGCTAGTTTAGGGTACAATCAAGATTAATAAAAATAAGCAGCAATAATCCTACTGAAATAATGAAAGAATTACTCTAATGGATATATACATATACACACACACATATATATATAGTGACTGATTATTCAGTAATGACCATACAGTTTAGAGATTATTAATTTAGTATTACTAATTTTTATTTCTCTTCTTATCCTCCAACTATTTTGGGTTATATCACAGCTTAAAAAATATACACTGATTAACCGTTTGATACTAAATATATATGTAACAACATACAGTAGGCCCTCAGTAAATGCTTATTAGTAAGAAAAATATACAAGCAATTCCTTAAAACTGGGTTATTGCTTTATTATAAAAGGATATAGCTCAGAAACAGCTCCAGTACTCTTGCCGGAAAATTCCACGGACGGAGGAGCCTGGTAGGCTGCAGTCCATGGGGTCGCTAAGAGTCAGACACAACTGAGCGACTTCACTTTCACTTTCATGCGTTGGAGAGGGAAATGGCAACCCACTCCAGGATTCTTGCCTGGAGAGTTCCAGGGACGGAGGAGCCTGGTGGGCTGCCGTCTATGGGGTCGCACAGAGTCGGCCACGACTGAAGCAACTTAGCAGCAGCAGCAGTCGCCACCAGATGGAAGAGCTGCACAGGGCGAGGTATGGGGGAAGAGACACGGAGCTTCCATACCCTCTCTGAGCCTGATAACCTTCCCAGATCTCCACACATTCACCAATCCATAAGCTCCCATTTTACTCTCTGACAGCTTAATGGAGAAATTTTAACAATTGGCAGCATTTGTATTTTAGTTTATATTTAATCTTATACTATGTAACCTTCTTTTATTCATTACCAGGACAACTGTAGATCTGGGTTTAGCAGCTCAGAAAAACACTAAAAATTTTTAAGTTGTATCTCAACTCTCTTACTTTCTACTTCTACTGTTAATATTTTAGCTCAAGCCTAATCACCTTTCATTTGGATGCTTCTCCATCTAAATTGTCAACAATTTATGTTCTTTTAAGTATTATTCCCACATTACTATCAGTTATCTTTCAAAAACTCAAATTTGACCCCACACTATATAAAACTTTAACAGCTCCCTTTTATCAACAGAATTAAAATCCAAACTTCCTACCATCACAAAGACACTGTCCTTCAATACCTAACACCCAGAAACAGTTCTGTTGAACATAAGCTGGGTAAATCAACCGAGATAGGTACAAGACCATTCTATACTTAAGTCCTAGGAACTAATGTTTGAAACAGCAATGTTTATGTGATACTATGTGAAATAAAGCTTTGCCTACATTCTCCATTTAACTGGACTGACTCTGGGAAAGCTGATTTAGATGCTGGCACTACTCTTGCTTTGCAGGTTTTTATGTTTTCCAGCAAAAAAAGAGGGGTAGGGGCAGCAATAGATCCTGGCTCCTTAACACAGAAATAGTCAACCTACCCTTTCCTACCACCAACTTGAGAAAATGGATTTCTCCATTTTAAAGTTTACCTCAGAAGTGCTAAAGCCACATACATGTTCAGTTCAACTGACTTTTGAGTTATTATGTTTGACACTGGAGAGAAAACATGTCTCTCTTTCCCACAAGAATAATGAGCAGACAAATGCCAAAGGAAGGACTGAAGAATGGGAGAGGGGAGGGAAAAAAACCCAAAAAACTAAGCAGAAAACCCCAAGATACACAGATACAAATCTTGCAATTAAAGTTAAAAGTTTTAACAATTTCCCTCTCAACTGACCTACAAAAGCTAGGTCAGTTTATGTTTTGGAAAGTCATATTTAAAATAATACATCATACTATACAGATGAATACTAACTAATCAAGGAGTGTGCTAAAGCTAAAACTGTAATGCCTCTTTTATGTTCCTTTCAAATGTATTAAGTTCTATGATTTCAAAGAGTAGTGAGGAGTAGATATAGAACATAATTTCAAATCTATAATCTTTGAAAATAACAAACACCCAAAGGAATACTAAATCTTTCAAAATGTAAGAGTGACTAACTTTACAAGATTCTGAAATGCAAAACCATCTGTCCATTGTTCAGTAAATGAAGCACCATGTCTAACTGTTGTGAAATGCCCAAGGCGTAATCTGTCTTGCATGCTCTTCTCTCGGCTTGACAGTTTTTCTTGTGTACTCTGAAAAAAAAGGGGGGGAAAATCATCATTCAACTTTATTCATTTAAATTTTAAAAACATAGGACTAGTGAAAGGAGAGGGAAAATTTATTGAACTTTTTTTTTTTGACATGGACTTTTTTTAAGCCTTTACTGAATTTGTTACAATACCGTTTCTGTTTTACCTTTTGGTTTTTTGACCACGAGGCATGTGGGGTATGTGAGGATCTTAGCTTCCCAACCAGGATCAAACCCACACTCTTGCATTGGAAGGTGAAGTCTTAATCACCGGACTGCCAGGGAACTCACCTTTTCAATAAGCAGTTTCTTGCTCATTGATATGCACTTATTTAATCGCTCTTTGTATTTTTCAAGTAGCTTTTGTTGCTCATCTATCTGCCGTCTGAGATCACAATTAGCCTACAATATAAGTAGATAATGAAAAAGGTCTAGAATTTGTGTATATGAGACATTTAAGAATATTTATACATTTTGAAAAATTTCATAAAGAGAAGGATTAATAAGATTAAGTATTTGAATGTGATACTAAAAAAAAATGTTAAAACACTTACTTACCATGAGAATAACTACACTGTTACATGCTGCTTAGTTGTATAGTGAAAAGTACATGGAACATGTATCATACTCCATAGGTTCAAATCTACACTCTAGGTTATATAATCTGGGCTAAGTTTAATAAATTATTTGAACCTTATTTCTAAAGTTGTCTTAAAGGTCTGCTCTATTATCTTATTTCTAAAACAGAGCAACATCATTCTATCTCATTTGAAATAACTGAAATACAAAGTGTCTAACACTTAGAAATGAATGTGAGTTCTCCATCTTTTGTAATAAAACATCTCCATTCAACACGTGGGTAACACTGCAGATGCCTATCCAATAGCTAACTGTTCTCACCATCTTTCTCAGCCACATGAATACAAATTTTGTTAACTCTGTAGGCAGTCATATGCTCAGTCCCTCTTTCTAAGCTCAGAAGATGAGTCTGATTAGTCTAGTACAGTCACCAGGAAGTAACCTGGAGAGCTTGTTGGAACACAGATTACGGGAATCCATTCCCAGTTTCTGAATAAGTAGCTCTGGAGTAGAGTCTGAAACTTGATTTCTAATAAGTCCGCTAGTAAGGTTGATGCTTACTGGTCTGGGGATCATTCTTTGAAAACCGTAGGTCTATGCCAATCACAGTATGAGCCAAAAGAGAGCAGTATAATAAATAAAAAATGCTGGGAGAAAAATACAGCTGCCAATCTAAAAGTATGTATCTAACAAAAAGCTGTTTTCCAAGGAAAAGGGTAAAATAAAATAGTTTCAGAGGAACATATATGAAATTTAGCATCAGACCCTTATCATTATGTGCAAGTCGAACAGAAACCCAACAAATTGTGTATGTGTGAGTTGAAAATCTAACACTAGCTAGTGTATTTCCCATCTCCTTGCAGCTAATGATGGTCAGTGAAATGTAAGCAGAAGTTGTTCAATGGAATACTCAAGAACACTATGCAGAAAACTTTTGTATTTTTAATTTCCTTCCTCTTCTGCTTAAGAACACAGATACCATAACTGTGACTCTGATAAATATTTTGTACCTTGATATAATCTTCAAGATGAAGGCCATGTACTAAGGGGAGGGAGCAGAAAAACTGAGGGAGACAAGATTCCATATGACACCTGGGCTACCTCTTTCTGTTCTTCTCTTAAAAAATAATATTGTATTTCATTTAAAGTACTGTTGTTTATGGAAACCTGTCCAGATGCCTATGGCCTGCATAGCTCAGTCGTCTCTACTTGCTAGCAAAGCTCTGCCTGGCTGGAAATAAAGCAGGACGGATAAAATTGCATTTTCACAAAACTTACCATCTTCCATTCAAAGGCCTATGGCCTCTTAGGCTTTGTCCAGGGTGGCAACAGCCCAATTGCACACGTGTAGACATTGCTGTCTAGATAGATGAACAGTCTCCAGGGCCTCCTCAGTCACATCTGGGATGAATGGTCAGTGTGGCATCAGGAGCCACAACTGCAGGGTCCTGCCTAGCCTCCATCACTAGCTTGGGGGTCAGGGAAACACTCGGTCCCTTGTCCCCTCAGAGGTGAGCAGTATGCAGAGAAAAGAAAAACCTATCTCAGATATGTTAGTGAGGGGCACTGTGTTCCATGGGTTATCTCAGCACCATTTCCTTCTGGGCCTGCTATGGAAGGACTGGGCTCCACCCCCAACTGGATTTAGTGTGGGGCAAGTAACTCAGTGGGCAGGAAGACACTGCACCCTCAAGCTCTGACTTGGAACACCCCCCGCCTTTCTGTTCTTCTCTCAAAAAGTAATCCTGTATATTATTTAAAGGACTATTGTTTATGTTCTCTGTTACTAACAACCAAAGACAACAGCTAAATGATAAAAAGATGCTGTAGCACCAGTATAGGAATACACAAAGAGAACACGGTACTTATGAAATGAGATTATAAAAATGAGATTGTATGATGGAGCTGGCAGTAGAGAGCAGACTTAATTACATGGTCTAGATAACTGGTTCTCTATATAGAAATTAAAATGAAACCTTATTTCACATCATACCCCAAAATGAATTCCAGTGAGATTTATAACTTGTATTGAAAAAGCAGACTATAAAATTTTTTTAAAGAAGATACAGACGAACATTTTTATGGTCTTAGGGACAAAAACAATGAGTTATTTTGGTATACCCTTGATAATAATTTGGAACAAACTATAAACAAAGAGATCACTCAGTCATGTTCGACTCTTTGCAACTCCATAGACAGTAGCCTGTCAGGCTCCTCTGTCCATGGGATTCTCCAGGCAAGAATACTGGAGTGGACTGTCACGTCCTTCTCCAGAGAATCTTCCCGACCCAGGGATCAAACCCAGGTCTCCTGCACTGTGGGCAGATTCTTTACAATCTGAGACACCAGGGAAACCCATAAAAAAAGACATGTAATCACATAAATTTTAAACGATCTAATCAAAAGATAGTGCAAAGAAATAAAAAAGACAATTTACACACTGGGAGAAAAATCAATATATATGGTCAACAAAAAAACTGATACAATTTTTAAAAAGACAGCAAGTCATTAAGAAAAATGAGCAAAAAAAATGATTATTTACTTCACAGAAATACAGTTAATAAATATTTTACATGATATTCAAAAAATAAAGTGAATGCATAATAACTAATACCTTGTTATATCCATTAAACTGAACCCCCAAATTAAATATGATTCTAATAAGCTTTGTCAAGGATGATGAGCAATAAGATTATTCTCTGCTTATAGTTAGTGGAATGTAAACTGATCCAACCACCTTGGGGAAAATTTGCTTTTATAGAGTGGAGATGTATGCCCTGTACTCTAGCCATGTCTCTCTAAGCATATACCACAGAGAAATTCTCCATGTGTGCCGCAGAAGACATGTACAAGAGTGTGTCTTAGCAGAACTGTTCATACTAGGAAAAAGTAGAAATAAAACGTCCAGCAAGACCAGGAAAGATAAATTACAGTATATTCATTTACGCCTTACTATACTGCAGTGAAATGAAAATGACAATCCCACATATAATGTTTAGTGAAAACAAGCGGGGCATACAGTATAATTTTGTAATTTAAAGTTCAAAAACAGTGAAATAATATGTTGTTAAGAATGTTTAAGATACATATAAGATAACTATAAGAAACACAAAGGCGAAGAAACAGATACAAAATTTACAACAGTGGTCAATGGTAAAGGGATGTAAGAGAGTGAATAGGATGGGAACGGGAGAGGCACACTAGATGTTTTAGAGGTATCGGTAATTATGGGATGATCATAGATGATGGTTTCACTGAGTTTCTACACCAACAGTTCTGTTAGCTAAATTATAATCATTTGGAGAAGGTTTTTATTTTTCCCCCTTAATTTATTTATCTGGTTGAGCTGGATCCTAGGTGCAACATGTGCGATCTAGGTCCCTGACCAGAGATCAAACCTGGGCCCCCTTCATTGGGAGCATGGAGTCTTAGCCTCTGGACCATGTAGGAGCTTTTAAAACTACCAACGCCCAAGCCCTACGTCACACCAATAGAATCAGAATTCCTCAGGGTAAAGTATAATCATTGTTACTTTTATAAAGTACCTCCCATATTTTCCATCCAGTGATTCAATGAGCAGCAAGGGGTGAGAACAACTACTTCATCTCTTACTAACATATAAGGCATACTTTTTGATGTGTCTCTTTAATAAGTTTCCATTAAAAGGTTTATAACAAAATCAAGTAACTTTAAAACCACCATGAAATGGATATCTGTCTTAGGATAGCTGATCAAGTAAAAATAAAATTTTATAAACTTCTATTTCTCCAACTGCTTTTCAGTTCAAATTTAAAGAGCTAATAAAAGCTTTTTCTTTAAATGGTTGATATTTTCAATTATGTCCTTAACATTAAAAGATTTAATTTCTCCCAATAATAGAAAAATTTTTAAATGGTAAGTATTTTCTCAACTGTTTTACTATTGCCAAATACTTGGCAATGACGACTTCTTACTTACCCTGAGCAAGTCATCTATGCGACCTTCCTTCTTTTCCAGGTCCTGGTTTTTATTACTTTCTAATGCTGCTAATTTCAGCATCGTAAGATCAGTCTAAATAAAAGAAAGCTATTTTATTATTCCATTCTATATATCACTGCATGTAAACATAAAATTAGATTTAATTCTGATTCTAAAAATCATAGCACTGGAGTTTGTGTATGTAAAGGGTATCCCAAAAGGTCTTAGTGTAGTTTTAAGTTTTATTATCTCCAGAAATGTAAGTGCTACACAGACTTAAAAAAATTATTTTCAAAGGTTAATCATTTAAATTTTTAGAATATTGATATGTTTGTTCTTCATTAAAATTCAGTATAATCACTGTTATATGATATCAACTCTAGCTGATTTTTGAACAGGGCAAAAACATTCACAAGCTGTTCACTGACTCAAAGCAATGTACTTGTAAATCCTGGTCTAAAGATTATCCAAAGAAAGAAGTTTTGATGCATTCACAGAGTCTGGCCATGACCTGACAGGAAGAGTGTAACGGCAATAAACTGCACAATTAAGGTGGCAAGCAAGAAGACCTACTTTTTCAATCCTTGGTTTCAGACACTCCTTCAAAAGCTGTCACATGTATATAAAGTTAAAACGAAAACTCCAATACTCAAAATTCATAAAACAAAGTAACTGCAAAAGATGTCTGATTTTCAAATAATTTTCAATTGTGTGGCATATATGATACACAAAAATACAGACATGTAAAACAAACTGCTTTAATATCCACTTATAACAAATATAACACCTTCAAGAAGGTATCAATTATATGTACTTGGATGTTAAGTTAAAAAAGAATCAGTAAGCAGAACTGACATGTTATGGTTGTTTTGGTTATTTAATTTGCTTAAAATATATATTTAACCAGTGTAACAAAGGACAGACTGACAATAAACTGGGTTTTAATTTCTCTCTCTACGAATTTTTTTTGTTGTTATTCAGTAATTAGCTTTCTTGATATTGAATTTTACTTTATGATTATGTTTAAAAGAGAAGACATCTTAATTGTGTGCACAAACTGGTCACTGGTTTTTTATCCCTAAGTCATACAAAGAAATCTCAATTACTATTTACCTGAGTAATTTTAAAGGATAACTGCTTTGGCTGTACAATAGGGTGGTCCCCAAAAGCTAACGCAGTAGGAGAAGGGCTATTCGGTCGAACCTTAACAAAATATTAAATTTTACATTAGCAAAAATACAATAGAAAGATTCTTCTTGATGTTTGCCAGAAAACAACAAAATTCTGTAAAGCAATTTTCCTTCAATTAAAAAATGAATAAATTTTAAAAAAAGAATTAAAAATAGATTTATGCTTAACAACAACTAAATATTTCTTACGTGTTTATTAGGATAATAACTCAAAACATAACTGAATTTTAAAAACTTTTTATCATTGTTTATTTAATAAGGATTCATTGAGTACCTCCCTCTTACAAAGCCCAGTAAAAGAAACAACCAGCCATTTGATAGATAGATAAAATAGACAGACAGGTATGAGCCTTGGTCTCAGAAACTCATCCAAAAACTGTCACATGTATAAACTTTATAATATATATATATATATGCCTTGCCCTCAAGGAGTTTACAATCTGGTCCCATAAAAGAAAACTGAATGCTTTCAATCTGTTAAATATAACAATGTCAAATACATCATTTTAAAACAAAATTATCAAAAACAGCTTATGACGGTTCAAAAAGTAAAACTGAAAGACTTTAATATATCAGTAGAATTCTTTTAGAACTAGGGACAACAATGCATGCCCATGTTGTTGCTGTTATGTTACTTGCTCAGTCGTGTCTGACTCTGCATGACCCCATGGACTCTAGCTTGCCAGGTTCCTCTGTCCATGGAATTCTCCAGGCAAGAATATTGGAGAGGGTAGCCATTCCTTCTCCAGGGGATCTTCCCAACCCAGGGGTCAAAATCAGTCTCCTGCACCGTGGTGGATTTTTTACCATCTGAGTCATCAGGGAAGCCCTAATGCATGCCCATGTGTAGTATAAAATGAATTTACTGATAAGTTGCACAGTTTAGTCACTAGTTTTAAAATACATTTGCTGAAAACAGTCAATTACATCATGTACCAATGCTATCACTACAATTCCAAGCTATTTTTGAGTTTTACACTTTACTTGGTATATGGCAATAGGATGTCCTCCAAGATACAAAATGAGTAAGACATTAAAAAGTATGTATCTACAGAAAGGACTAGAAAGCAACACTGGAAGTTACAACAGTGTAACTGAATAAATGACATACTCTAATTTTTAAAAATTCTTAATTCATCTTTAAATTACTGAAAGCCAACACTGCTATTATGGTTATACAATGAACTTTCACATAATGAAAGTTAAAAAACAGTAAATAAAATCCAATATGTAGAGCAATGCATACCTGGATCTTAAAAACGTTAGAAACAAACTAAAAAGTTTTAAGTGAATTTTTAGATCCAAGATCCTTTTCTTACCCCAAACTATATTATCCAAGACTGACAGCTGCCTACTCTTTTCTCAAGGATTCCCAGAAAGGAATTATTTAACTGATAAGATCCCTGACCAATGATGGAACTCTGGCCCCGGCAATAAAAAGTTCTGAGACCTATCCAATGGACTACCAAGGAATTCCCAATCCTATCATTCTTTTATAGAAACATTACTTCTTGGAACTAATTAACTCAGAAAATCTTTAAGAATCTCACTTTCAGAAATAAAGTTTTAACAGCATCAAATCATTGAAAAGAATTCAACTCACCTCAATAGAATGAAAGACTTTTTAAAAAAGGTAAATGCTAATATATATATATATATATATATATATACACACACACATATATATATACACACACACACACACACATATATATATATATATATATACACATATATATATATATATTTGATCCCTGAGTTGGGAAGATCCCCTGAAGGAAGCCATAGCAACCCACTCCAGTACTGTTGCCTGGAGAATCCCCACGGACAGAGGAGCCTGGCCAGCTACATCCATGGGGTCGCAAAGAGTCAGACACGACTGAGTGACTAAGCACATATATATAAAAGGCCTCAATAAAGACAAATTGTAAAAATTATTCATTCAGTACATATAACCTCTGAGACATAAAAACACATGGAAAAACTTACAGATGAAGAAGGCGTGGAATGTGAATGTGAATTCTGAGGCGAACGGATTGCAGGAGGTATGCCTCTTACTGGACTTGAGCCATTTCCACCTTGGTACTGAGGGTAAAAGGAAACACCACTATATATATATATATACACACATATAAAACCAAAGTTTAGAAAGATGTTTTAGACATGGCATTACGAATTAATTTAAATATATATTATTTTTGTGGCAGACTCAAAGACAAATTTCCCCAAAGCAAAGAACATGTCTTATTTTTCCTTCAAATTTTAGCAGTTCCCTTATGCTTGTGAAGCCAGCAGGAGCTCTAATCCCAAGAAACTTTAATCTCTTTACAAGTAGATATGTAGATGTTAATCAACTATCTTAAGACAGAACTGTCATTCCCAAGATCTGTTAAGTATCCAAATGTTCATAGCACTATAAAAGAACTACTGGACCAAGCCCCTTCTTAACAGCACAAAGTCTAATACAAATTGATTCTTTCTTACATGCATTATAGTGAATGACTTAATCACATATGAAGAGAAGCCACCTATCTGTTCCATAGCTTTCTCAAGTCTCATGTTTCTGAACCAAGAATGGAAGGCAAAAATAATTTGCTGCTAATGGCTTCATCTTTGGGTATTAGGTATGAACAGCAGAAAAGGAGACTTCCTAGTGTGTTCATTAAACAACTTCCTACAACTAAAGAACTTATTCTAGATTTTTAATCTACAGTGCCTAGCATAATGCTCAGCACATAGTACGCATTCAAGACACCTGAGATGTGTTTATTTGAACAGACCCTACCTTTGGCAAAGATTTTTAATGACATTAACACTAAGGGACTGACAGCAACTAAAGAGCTTTAGGTGTATTTTATAGTCTGCAACTGTTTTAACTTAGATTCTGTAAACTCAAAAAAGAAAAACAATGGAGGATATATACATATATATATATGTGTGTGTATATATATATATATATATATATATATATATATATGAGTGAAAGAGAGCGACTGTGTTAGTCACTCAGTCATATTCAACTCAGTGCAACCCCATGGAGAAGAGCCCACCAAGCTCTTCCCTCCATGGGATTCTCCAGGCAAGAATACTGGAGTGGGTTGCTATGTCCTTCTGCGAGGGATCTTCTCAACTCAGCATTTATATATATATACATATAAAAAATACAGCCCTTCTCCCAACGAGCAAATTCTGCTCTCTCAAGTAAATATAAATATTTTTCAACAGACTAGATTATTATTTTACTAATCACACTAATATTTTATAATTAATCACATTAATATCATAATGGTAGGTAAAAGTGTTTCTGTGTACAGGCAAAGAAACATTTCAGATAGGGTAAAAATTTAAATTTACCACTGTTTATTATTTTCAGGGACTCTTTAGATTCACATCTCTATCATTATTTAATCTCCATCCACAGGCCTCAGCTGTTGCTTTGGTATAATAAAATCTTGACTGACAGTACAAAGAATTCTAGAGGCTCTTCCATTTAAAATTTGCCTTTAGGTAGGATACTTTATGCGGCTTCCCAGGTGGCTCAGTGGTAAAGAGTACACCTGCCAGTGCAGGAAACTAGAGTTTAATCCCTGGGTCAGGAAGATCCCCTGGAGAAGGAGATGGCACCCCAATTCAGTATTCTTGCCTGGGAAATCCCATGGACAGAGGGCCTTGGCGAGCTACAGTCTACAGGGTCACAAAAGAGTCAGACACAGCTGCATGACCAAACAACAAGGCTACTTTAACATCTCTGGTTCTCAGGTTCTTCACCTAAAACAGGAATACTAATACCTGCTTTGACCATCTCCTGACCTATTACAAGAAAATATGGGAGAAAATCCTTTGAAAATTATGATGTGCCATACCAAAGTAAAAGTAAACTTTAATGTTCCTAGGAAGACAGGACATCACATAGTACCTAAGTTCTGCTTTAATCAAGTAGATCAACAAAAGCAGACTTGGTGGTTCAAACAGCCTATGGCAGAATTATATTAAGAACTGAAGATATTCCTCAATGAACTTACTTCAAAATAGTCGCTAATTTTGTGGCCACGTCCCCCAATACTTTTTCCTAAAATATAAAAGTAAAAAATTTTACAGATTTAAAGTCAGTCGTGACTATCTATCACATATTATATGAGAAAGAGAATGTGCCAAACTTAATTCCCCTAATACACACAAAAATAATGTTAAGAATATGATATTCTAGTTGGGTGGTGATGGGCATTAAAAGAATACTAAGATTCCTCAGAGGGTCAGATGCCAACTTCACAATTCCAAAAATCAAATGATATTCCAATAGATACATGTCAATTTTAAAAGTCTCAACTATGGGAAAATCAGAAAAATAAATCATATTAAAAGACTGCCTGCTTTTAAAACAACATTATTCATATTGCTTCATGGTTAATAACTTGAGAAAAGTGTATCAATGAAAAATATATCAATTAAAAAAGACTAGTGGCAGCTGTATAACTGACAAACCAATTTATATCTATAAATAATAAAAAAGCTCGGTCAACACAAACCATAACAAACTGACAATAACATGCTTTAATATGAACACTATTTTGTAAAATACTTGATTTTCTAAAAGGTATTTTCAAATTAATAGGATTTTTTTCAAAAATAAACTAGATTTTAAATATTGTGCTTACATGGCCACTTTGATAAAGTGGTCAAAATTATCATTAAAAGTTTTGCTCCAAAATGGACTTTTAAAAAAACAAAAAGCAAATAAGATGAATTTTTTCATCAATTTTATAAATACTAAACTGAGAAGCTGCTAAGAAATATAGCATTTTGGATGGGAGTTATCCATCCTTCATTAGAATTACACTGAATACATCATTTCTTCAAGTTACAAAAGAAAAACTAATGATAGCATGGAGTCAAAAGCATTGGATAATATAAACATTTATCAATTCAATACTGACACATCATCCATTCACTTATTTTATTCAACAAACATTTCTTGAGTGGTTACTATTTGCCAGGCATTACCAAGATGAACAAACAATACATTTAAAGGTTCAACAACCTCAGATTCCTTCCTGGAACAAGGTAGGGGGCATTAAAAAAAAAAAAAAAAAAAAACTAAGAAGTAATACAACCTAGAAATTTTCAATAGTTTTGTATAGGTTTATTCAGAGGTCAGAGAGGACTGTAAGGTTTTAAATACCAAAGGAATTTTCCTTCTGCCTATAACAACTTTCTTGCAGATTCTGAAGTGGTGCCATCTTTTAATGAAGACAGAGACATTTTTTGGTTGCCTACCAGAAACTATTTCCCCAGTTCTTTTTCCCTGATTGAATCCAAATTTTATTCTGTTAACGTTCTCTCCCCTGCATAGACCATATAATTTCAGTTCAGTTCAGTTGCTCAGTCGTATCCACTCTTTGCAACCCCATGGACTGCAGCACGCCAAGCTTAGCTGTCCATCACCAACTCCCTCAGCTTGCTCAAACTCATGTCCATTGAGTCGGTGATGCCATCCAACCATCTCATCTGGTCGTCCCCTTCTCCTCCTACTTTCAATCTTTCCCGGCATCAAAGTCTTTTCTAATGAGTCAGTTCTTCACATCAGGTGGCCTAAGTATTGGAGTTTCAGCTTCAGCATCAATCCTTCCAATGAATATTCAGGAATGACTTCCTTTACGATGGACTGGTTGGATCTCTTTGCTGTCCAAGGGACTCTCAAGAGTACTTCTCCAATACCACAGTTCAAGAGCATCAAGTCTTTGGCACTCAGCTTTCTTTATGGTCCAGCTCTCACATCCATAGCTTTGACGAGATGGACCTTTGTCTGTAAAGTATTGCCTCTGCTTTTTAATATGCTGTCTAGGTTGGTCATAGCTTTTCTTCCCAGGCTGTTTCCTATTTGGCCTCCATTCCTAGTTCCCTATCTCTCCTCCTTCTAATCAGAAATTCAGTTTTTCTCAGGTATCACGCTTTCTGCACAAGATCTATATTTCTAAGGGGAATGTTACCACATTTTCAATTTCAGAGACAGGCCTGATTTTAAGGGCAATAATACCTCTCATGGACATAATTGGTTTTGGAATGGACACAGAACCAAATTCTGACCAAGAAGATGACAGGAGAGGTTTGCTATGAACTTAAATAACCTACATCAAAGAGAGGTAAAAAAAAGAAAAGCACATAGAAAACCAGCCTCTCTCTAAAGCAAATACAAGTGTGGAGGATGAAACGAGGAGATACAATTTAAAATGGCCACAGTCCTAAAATCATAAAAGAAAAAAAGCAGACAATTCTGTAGATGGCAGATCACAGAGAAAATGATGTGGCTTCCTAAAGACATAAGTTGGCTCAACCAATCCAGAAGTCCCACACTATATTGAAACCTGCTTTTAAGTGAGCTTTAAAATTTAATGTTAAAACTATCATAACTAATATAACTAAATAAATCCAAGTTCACTAAACACAGATGAGGAAACTACACTAAGATCAAAAAGGACCTCAGGCCAGGCTGAAATACAAAATAGCACAAACTTAGAGAAAGGCGCTAGAGTGACCCAACTTACCCTTTCCACAAAGACAGCTGCTGCAAATCTATTTCTTGACCCCAGTGCCACATGTAAATACTAGTAAGCCATGGGTTCATAGCTCTAGACTTTGTAGCTAAAAATGGCTCCAAAACACATAATATATGCATAAAATCAACATTACATATGATTCAAGAGTCCAATTTATTGTGTTTAATCTTGAAAAACCAAATTAAATGATAATACTATCTTATCCATTATAAGAAGTTTTGTAGTCTAATGAAAGTAATTTCCTTACTAGTTTATAATATAAAATGTAGAAAAAAAGATGAAGAAAGGATATGGAAAGAAAGCAAAAACGGATGAAGAAAAGGTATGGAAAGAAAAAGATGATGTTTTAATGAAGCTCCTCAATCATTTTTATATAATCTTTTTTTCAACAAAAAGGATGAGTAAATTTAGGTATTTGTTTCAAAGCAAGATATAAAATTCTTATCCAAAAACAAGAAGTCATTCCAACACCATATTTCATATAAAGAGAGAACAGAGAAAGGTGATAAAGGTAATGCATATCAGGTTTGGACATGACACTTTCTAATTCTCAAAAAAATAAAGGAAATGTTAAAAAGAGTAACCATAAGCAAACTACCTGTGGTACAAAAAGACTCCAACTTCATAATATTTTTTACACAAAGTATATGTAAGCTATTATTAATGCAGATATTACACGGTATCTATAGAAATCACAAGAACAGAAAACTTTAAAACAAATTATTAATTGATTAAAAACCAGAATAATTAATTGCAAATACCTCTTTGGGTATGAAGGAGGATTTTGCTTCACTTACCCTGACTACTTTCATTCTGGTTTTCTGCTTTTCTTTTTCTTCCTCTGGATGATTCTGATTGTTTCTTCTCTGGTGTCTACGGAAAGCAAGTTAACAGAGTTTTATAGTTTCAACAAACAAAATGTTATAATCACTATAAATGTCATTTTTATTTTCTAATTAAGAAATTTTGCTAAATAGCATTCATGCAATGTGAATGTCTAATTACTTACATACAATTTCTTTAAAAGATAAACTTCCATAGCTATTGTATAAATTTTTAAAATTCAAAATGTAGAAGGCCTTGCACATATTACTTGAAATTTATAGAATGTGATTTGAGGTGGATGAGAAATCTGAGAGTAATCAGCCTTAAAAGATGTCCTTCAAATTCTTAAAAAACCTCCACACAGTAACAACAAATCATCATTTGTTTTTCCCATTAGTTTTCTACTATTAACATATATTCTATAAAGTATTTATATATATATATATAAAACATATATTCTATAAACTTGGGCAAGAAAAAAAGAGCAGAACATAAATCCTAACATATATAATCCCTACATGCTTGAAATCACCTAAATGCTTGAAAATTATCCAACAACAACAGCAAATTCATAGATTATATCCTAAATCAGGCATCTGCAAACTAACAGTCAGCTGGCCAAATCTGGCTAGCCACCTGTTTTTCTCAAGGCCCATTTTTTAATGACTGAAAAATATAAAAACAAAACAAGACTATTTTATCATATGAAAATTGTAAGAAATTCAAATTTCAGTGTTCATAAATTTGGTTTTATTGGAACACAGTCACACTCCTTCATTTATGTACTGTCTATAATTCCCTTCACACCGCAACAGCAGAGTTGAGTAGTTCTGTCAGAAACTGTATGGCACATAAAGCCTAAAATATCTGGCCCTTTAAAAAAAAGGTTCACAGAGCTCTGTACTACTCGATGGCTTGTTCTTAAATTACAGGTTTGTTCTTTTAACTGATAGGAAGTACTTTCATCAGGCTAAAACAACAATTTTTGTGGAGTCTGACAGAATGTTGTGTTTAGTGAAAAATTAAAACCAAATGTGCAAAAGGCAATGGCACAGGGCCCTCAAATTCTAGAAGCCTGGCAAATATATCTGATGCCAGAACACAGAATATCTGAATGAATGAAACATCAGGCAACTTAAAGTAATTCTCTAAAGGCAATGGAGTCCTCCAACAAGGAAGGGACTTAACCCACATTTTGATGTCTCTTGTGGGTAGTTCTGTGATTAAATAGTACGAATGACAAAATACAATGACAGATAATACCTTGAGGTATAATACCTTGAGGTTTATATAGGTGCTCAATATCAACCTAACTCATATTGAACCTCTTTGGTTCCTCAAGGTATTATTATCTGGGGAATTTTAAGTTCTCTCATTGCCATTTTGCCAACAACATAACAAATTTAGAGAGGTTTAAGTGAATGCTACTGATATATGAATTCTTTAAAGACAGAAGTTACATCTTCTCCCCACCACCTCCTCCCACCCTTCATGCCTAGCATAGTTACTTAATATTATCTTATAAATATATGAATATGAAATAACTTACTCAAGGTAACCAGGATTCAAATCAGATTCAATTCTGTGTATTTCCAAGCCCTAAATATGCTTTTCCCCTCCTTCTATGTGTCATGATTATGTGTCCTACATCAAGAAGTAACTGAATATATCAACTATACAAAAATACTTCAAAATTGTCATTAAGTTCATAAATAAAATTTATTATGTCCAATAAACTGCCCATATGTTTTCACATGATAAATTAAGAGATTAAAGAGAGCCACTCTAACTAAAAATCTACTCAGGAGACAGACTGACATACACGCAATTTAGGATAAACAGTTTATTACTTGACTTAAATGATAACTAATCTTCTATTTCTGTTGGAATAAAAATATCATCAGAAAAATTCTAAGTTAACAGTTTTATAAGGAATCCTATAATGGATTTTAAAACAAAGGAGGCATCCCAAATAATAATTTATTCATATCCTTCCCAATTTAATCTATGTAAAAATATAAGGTCAAGGAAATATGGTTTTTCAGAACAGTTTCTGAAAATGCTTCTAAGAACCATTAAAATGCTAGCATTCACTGGCTACCTCCAAGTGGGGATGGAATGGAAAGATACGGTATAGGTAGGTATTCTCAAACTTATTTGGGATAACATTCATTGAATACTTTACTGGATATAGACTTCAAGACATTTAAGGTCCTTTTTTTTCTTTTTTTAAAAGACATATAGGGTAACTGAGTAAAATCTTTCTCTCCAAGGCAAAATTTCCCTGAATTAAAATTTTTTCTGGAATAGGGAAGTGGGACAGTTTTGGGAGAAATGTCATTCTGTTTATCAGAACAAACAAACCCTCAAATGCATAATGATTACAGTAAAGAAAAAAAGGCAACAGGCTTCCCTCCTTTAAATCAGAGAAGAATTTGAGGAAGGAGAATGAAGGGAAAAAAGGATGACAGGACTAAAATTAATTTTAAGACTGTAATCTAAGACTAATGTGGGTAAGCAGCTGGAAATAGCTAGTAACTGAAAAGCAGAGCAAAGCAAAAGATGAGAAAGGGAAACCTAGATATACCTAAATTTGCTTGTAAAGTAAACACAGGCATTATAAACACACCATTTTGCCTTCCCATGAACTTTTTGCACCCACATCCTAGTATGTAGGATATACCTACATCCTAGTGGGTATATACCTAGTATATACCCACATCCACTACCTAGTGCTGACCTATGACTTCATTCTCACCTCTGTCAGCCCAATAGACCATAATTTTCTCAGAAGAAAAGTACCATGGATCTCTGAAAACACACAGACTAAGAATCTAACTCTGGGTCTACTATTTACCATAATTTTCAGCATGTTCCTTAACCAAGACTCAATTTTCTCATCAATTTTAAATGTGATAACAGGGGCATAAAAGGACTGTGGGGACTAAATCAGAAACATAACTAAAATAACATCTAGAACAGTGTATAGTATGTATCAGTAAGCTGTGCTTATCTGAATGGCTATCCTATTACTCTAAATATCTGTGCACTTGTATGTTTCAAGACTTCAGTCAAATGTCATTCATTAAATGATTAGCAGCTTTTGACCTAATAGTTTACAAATTACTTGTAGGGTTTGCAAAATAAACAATGTTTCTTCTTTAAGGTCCCCAGTCAACTCTGATATCAACTATAGGCCAATTAAGGCCTTCAGTCTAGGACCTAAAGATTACATCACTAACTCTAAGACAAATGTACTTTAAACAGTTTTCTGGTTTTGAATTTAAATAATCTGAGCAACACGTATATTAAACAAAACAGAAACTCTCAATGAAGCCTAATGCTGCCAATTTTCCTAGGTCATTCTTTGTGTATGGACTTATTTTGAGATTTCGAACCTTGAGGATTTAGGATAGGCAGAAACTCAGCAAGTATTTAACCTCTAAAATGGCTAATCACTGAAAAAAAGTTCAGAATACTATCAGCGACTTTCACATTGTACTCCAGGAACACCTCAGGGGAAAGGAGGTTGTGTCTCCAAAGTTACTGAAGGAAAGGAAGGAGCAGGTGGCTGAGCTGAGGCTCCAGCCACCAGTGAGTGCGTGTGTGCTCAGTCACTTCAGTCTTGTCCAACTCTTTGCGATCCCATGGACTATAGCCCACCAGTCTCCTCTGTCCATGGGATTCTCCAGGAAAGAATACTGGAGTGGGTTGCCATTCCCGTCTCCAGTGTCTAGCCACTAGACACATCCTATCCCATACCCTATCCCTTGGAACACAGAGTATATCTTAAGATCAATACTGTATACCAGATTTACTTCAAAGAAAGAGATCAATGACTTCAAAAATGTTTAAAAACCCCTGATCTTGACCAAACATCAGTTTCCTAGAAAATCTAAGGGACATCAATCAGGTCACCACTGTTAATTTTGTAAGGTATAAAACTTGTATACATTGAGCATTTTATACAGAACACTTTCAAACTTGTTACTGCTCTAACACTGTCATTCTTTCCTCTATTTTTTCTCAGTTACTGCGCTACAATTGAGCACAATGGGAAGGATCATTATGGAAGGCAAAATAGTATGACTTGGCTTTAAAGTAAAGATGGAAAGACTACAGTAATTATAAAAAGTCAAAGAATTCTGGCATTCAGTGGAACAGTGGTTAGGAGAATATGATGAAAGGAGAAATTGGTATTCTTCAAATCCATTTAGTTTTAAAAGTTCTAGTTTGTAATCATACCAAAACCTGAATGATTACTCTGGCATTTAAATGTTCCAAGATATTAGGGTGAGTTTATACAGCATTTTCTAGAGTTAGAAGTAAATTAAAAAAAACAAACAAACAAACAAAAAAAAACAGATAAATCTAAAGGACTCAAGGGGCAATAGTGATCTATCTAATGTTCTATTTCATCTGAAATTTAAGTCAATGATTATTAAACAAGGTTTTTATATCTAATCATGTGGCCTCTCGATTTATCTTAAAAATAAATCTGCTTTCATCAATGCAAATAAGACCAAATATAAGAAAATAAGAACCTTAATGCTATCACAGAGTGAGGGAGGGAAAGCAACATGGATTGTTGAAAATTGATCACCACCTCTACAAGCCTCCGACTAGAGTGAAAGTCACTCAGTCGTGTTCAACTCTTTGCGACCCCATGGACTATACAGTCCATGGAATTCTCCAGGCCAGAGTACTGGAGTGGGTAGCCTTTCCCTGCTCCAGGGGATCTTCCCAACCCAGGGATAGAACCCAGGTCTCCCTGGGTAAAGAGGTATTTTAAAATCACTGGAATAAATGCATGACAGAAAATTTTAACAGTTTGTGGAAAGATATTATAATATCAATAAAAGAGGAGTGGGTATTAAAATTTATTCTTCACCTCTACCTTAGGTAGAGATCATAAGCTCCAACTGAATGGAACAAAAACAAAAGTCAGACAGCATCACATATAATAAAATTATTGAGTTAACGGACACAAATATTTTTAATTTCTTTCTGTTAAATGAGAAAATAAGGTAGAAAGAAAAGTTGCTCTAATATTAAGTAATATCTGTATAATAAAATATTCAACCCTCAAACTTGTCAGAATGAATTTTTTCTGACTGATTCACTTACTAAAGACTGATTTAAAAAATACAACTCATTAGCTACTTCAATGATTCATATAGTTACTGAGGTACCAAATTCAAGGTCATTATACTTTGGACAAATGGCACTTAAACCTTTTTGCCCACAGCTGGTAATAACAATGTTTCATTCACATTTCTAGGCAAAATCTTTCAAATTAGTTTTGAGACAGAAGAAATCTTTGATATTTTATAGCACATACCAAAACAGCACTGAACTAAAAGGGACATCTAGAGCCTTATAACAATAATCAATGTAAAATAGATGTTCCAGTCAAGAATATCAAATGTACAAGAAACTATTTCTTCCAACCTTTGCTGTAAAGATTAGGTTAGAATAATGCCCTATATGAAAAATGAAATTCTGTAGTGAGAACTTCCTTGCAGCTTTGTATCCGATTTACATTTAGATAAAATCTATCACAAAACATGTATACCCTAATTCCAGGATGATTTTGAGTTAGCATGACCTGAAAAATTCTCAGTCTTTCTCTGCCCAAGAGTCAAACTTTAATACTAACAATTATATATAAATCTTTGCTTGAATCTCTGACACCCAAAAGATCTACGTTATACTGCAGAATTCAATATAAAAAATATGAAAAGTTTATATATGCAACATTTTGGGATCTTATCACCAAATAAAAGCTGTTCACCAAATAAAAGCTGTTTCCTTGCTGTTCAAAGGAAATCCAATCAACATATCAGCAATTTTGAGTGTAGCCTATTCTGCTGTATTGCCTTTATCATTTAATAATATGTAATGTCAAAGATGGTAGACAGCCAAAAAGAAATTAGGCAACCCTCAACTAAAATGTATGCTGCCTTAAGTTAACTTAAAGTGCACCAGCTCACAACATTTTTAAGAGCCTGAAGGATTTTGACTCCCTCCACAAACATACAGCATCCATAACCATTTCAATACCTAAAAATATATAATATTTAATCTCATTTTCAATTTTTAAAAGCTACTTTATACCTACCATCCTCACAGCTGTATTAGGTTGGTACAAAAGTAACTGTGGTTTCAGACCATGAATTTTAAATCACTGTAACTAGGCTCAAACATGTCTTTATTAATCAAAATAGGAACCATTACAGTCAACATATTTTTGCCAAAGAGAAGTTTATTTCTACAGTGTAAAATTCAGGCCTCAGGATTCGACAAATTTTTGGAAACCATTCTCTGTGTCCTGTAGAGGTGTTTCAAGAAGTGGTAGTCAGTTGGATAGAGGTCAGGTTTTGGAAACCATTCTCTGTGTCCTGTAGAGGTGTTTGAAGAAGTGGTAGTCAGTTGGCGAGAGGTAAGGTGAGCACGGCAGATGAGGCAAAACTTCATAGACCAATTCATTCAACTTTTGAAACGCTGGTTGTACATCATGTGGCCGGGCGTTGTCATGGAGAAGAACTGGGCCCTTTCTGTTGACCTATGCTGGCGGCAGGTGTGTTCAGTTTTTGGTGCATCTCATCGATTTGCCGAGCATACTTCTCAGATGTAATGGTTTTGCCAGAATTCAGAAAACTCTAGATCACCAAAATTCAGCAGCAGATCACCAGTGACCATGACCTTTTTTGGGTTGCAAGTTTGGCTTTTGGAAGTGCTCTGCGGCTTCTTCTTGGTTCAACCACTGAGCTGGTCGCCACTGATTGTCATACAAAATCTACTTTTTGTCGCACATCACAATCCAATTGAGAAATGGTTCACTGTTGCTGCACAAAATGAGAAGACCACACTTCAAAATGATTTTTTTTTGATTTGCAGTCAGCTCATGAGGCACCCGCCTATCACGTTTTTTCACCCTTCCAATTTGCTTCAAATGCTGAATGGTCAACATTGAGTTCTTCAGCAAAACTTTCTGTAGTTTTAAGAGGATCAGCTTTGATGATCCTCTCAATTGGTCCTTGTCACCTTCCAATGGCAGACCACTGTGCTCCTCTATCTTCAAGGCTCTCATCTCTGTGGCAAAAATTCTTGAAGCACCACTGCACTGTATGTTCGTTATTAGTTCCTGGGTCAAATGTGTTGATGTTGTGAGTCGTTTTTGCTGCTTTATGACCCATTTTGAACTCAAACGAAAGAAATTTGCTTTTTGACTAACATCATTTCCATAGTCTTAAATATAAACAGCAAGTAGTAAGTCATTGGCAAAAAAACAAAGCGAGAAATGTGCATTAAAATGATGTGTAACATAACCACATTTATTAAAGAATGCATTCCAATATCAAAAGGCAAAGATCAACAATGCAAACTGCAATTACTTTTGCACCAACCTAATACTTCTTACAAGGCTGTATATTGTCACACTGCTTATTTAACTTATATGCAGAGTACATCATGAGAAACGCTGGACTGGAAGAAACACAAGCTGGAATCAAGACTGCCGGGAGAAATATCAATAACCTCAGATATGCAGATGACACCACCCTTATGGCAGAAAGTGAAGAGGAACTAAAAAGCCTCTTGATGAAAGTGAAAGAGGAGAGTGAAAAAGTTCGCTTAAAGCTCAACATTCAGAAAACGAAATTCATGGCATCTAGTCCCATCACTTCATGGGAAATAGATGGGGAAACAGTAGAAACAGTGTCAGACTTTATTTTGGGGGGCTCCAAAATCACTGCAGATGGTGACTGCAGCCATGAAATTAAAAGACACTTACTCCTTGGAAGGAAAGTTATGACCAACCTAGATAGCATATTCAAAAGCAGAGACATTACTTTGCCAACAAAGGTCCGTCTAGTCAAGGCTATGGTTTTTCCTGTGGTCATGTATGCATGTGAGAGTTGGACTGTGAAGAAGGCTGAGCGCCGAAGAATTGATGCCTTTGAACTGTGGTGTTGGAGAAGACTCTTGAGAGTCCCTTGGACTGCAAGGAGATCCAAGCAGTCCATTCTGAAGGAGATCAGCCCTAGGATTTCTTTGGAAGGAAGGATGCTAAAGCTGAAACTCCAGTACTTTGGCCACCTCATGCGAAGAGTTGACTCATTGGAAAAGACTCTGAAGCTGGGAGGGATTGGGGGCAGAAGGAGAAGGGGACGACAGAAGATGAGATGGCTTGATGGCATCACTGACTTGATGGACGTGAGTCTGGGTAAGCTCCGGGAGTTGGTGATGGACAGGGAGGCCTGGCGTGCTGCGATTCATGGGGTCGCAAAGAGTCAGACAAGACTGAGCGACTAAACTGAACTGAACTGAATACTTCTTATGCTCCTATTACCTGGACCTATTTTAATTTATATTCACATTTGCTTAAAAGGAACATATTACATCTTTGATACCGATAAAGTACAGTTTTGTTTGCCATTTTCTTCTCATTCACATGGCATAACTATTTCTTGGCATTTTCTCTTCTGGCTTTCTGTTTGACTTAAGGCTTTATTTACTAAATACTATAAACCATAAAATTAGAATCAAGTTGGACCTTCTCCTCTGTTCATATGATCTGAAAAGTAGTTTTAAAATCATACAATCTGGATAAAACAGCCACAGGGAGCAAATACTATGGGAGGAAAAGCAAATCTTCAAGATACTGTAGTCTGAGAATGTTGACATTTTGAGAATGCCTGTTACAAATACTATCATTATAATACAAAATACTATTATAAATACTAAATTCAGAAAGTTAACTACCTGACTTTTTAAAAGTGATATTTCATTGTTATTATTTTCTGTCTAGCAGTACTACTGCACTATAACCAGAAAAAAAAAAAATCCTTTTCTTTTAGTCTATTTTTTAAAAGAAATTGTTCTATAATTTATCTATTAGCACCAATTCTCAATGTTGACTATATTTCATAATCACAAAGCTGTTATTTAAAGCTCATGCTGGCATCCCCATCCCAAATTTAAACATCTATTAAAGGATATCAAAGAAATCTGTATGTTTTTAAAAGCTCCACAAGTGATGCTAATACATCATCAGGATTAGCAATAGTCAATCTAATATATAGTAACACAGCATGTATTTCCTGCACATTCCACTTTAGAGAATCTCTAAAATTAGTTGTTATTCTTTATATACTCTTCCATTAAAAATTACAGACCAAAATTGTGACATACAGCAGAAACTTCATTAGGATATGAGAAGTCCAAGGGGTTGTTATGGTTACTCAGTTATTTTAGAAAATGAGAATTATTCTTAAAGAAAATTAGTAAAATACTATGTTCTGACATAAAAACACATCCAATACTTTAAAAATTGTACTATAGTACAAGCATAGCTCATTTTATTGAGCTCTGCTTTACTGCACACTTTGCAGATGTAACATTTTTTACAAATTGAAGGTTTCTGGCAATCTTGATCTAGCAAGTCTTTTGATCCCATTTTCCCAACAGCATTTGCTTACTTTCTCTCTGTGGATCACATTTTAGTAATTCTTACAATATTTAAAACTTCTTCATTATTATATTTGTTATGGTGATCTGTGATCCATGATCTTTGATGTTACTACTGTAATTGTGTTGGGGTGGCACAAACTGTGACCATATGACAGTGCTCTTAATTGATAAAATGTTGTGTGTCTTCTGACTGCTCCACTGACCAGCCATTCTCTCCCTCTCCTCGCACTTCTCTATTCTCTGCTACTGCTGCTAAGTCACTTCAGTCATGACCGACTCTGTGCGACCCCATAGACGGCAGCCCACCAAGCTCCCCTGTCCCTGGGATTCTCCAGGCAAGAACACTGGAGTGGGTTGCCATTTCCTTCTCCAATGCATGAAAGTGAAAAGTGAAAGGGAAGTCGCTCAGTCATGTCCAACTCTTAGTGACCCCATGGACTGCAGCCTACCAGGCTCCTCCATCCATGGGATTTTCCAGGCAAGAGTACTGGAGTGGGGTGCCACTGCCTTCTCTATTCTCTAAGACACCACAATACTGAGATTAGGCCAACTAGTAACCCTACAATGGCCTCTGAGAGTCCAAATGAAAGGAAGAGTTCTACATCTCTGACTTTCACCAAAAGCTAGAAAGGATATAGCCTAGTGAGGAAGGTATGCTGAAAGCTAAGGGACAAGCTGAAAGCTAGGCCTCCTGAGCCAGTTAGTCAGGTTGTAAATGCAAAGAAAAAGTTCTTGAAGGAAATTAAAAGTACTACTACAGTAAACACACAAACTGTAAGAAAGCAAAACACCCTTACTGGGGATATGGAGAACATTTGAGTGGTCTGGACAGAAGATAAAACCAATTACAACATCCCCTTAAGCCAAAGACTAATCCAGAGCAACTCAATGAAGGCTGAGAGAGGTGAGGAAGAGTAGAAGTGTGAAGACGTAGAGGTTGGTCCATGAGGTTTATGGAAAAAAGCTGTTTCCTTAACAATGAAAGTACAAGGTGAAACAGCAAGTACTGATGTAGAGGCTGCAATGAGTCATCCAACAGACCAGCTGAGATAATTACTGAAAGTGGCAACAGTAAACAACAGGTCAATGTAAACAAATCAATCTTCTATTGGAAGAAGATGCCACCTAGGACTTTCGTAGCTCAAGAGAAGTCAGTGCCTGGGTTCAAAGCTTCAAAAGACAGGCTGACTCACTTGTTAGGGGCTTTTACAATTGGTGACTTGAAGTTACAGCCAATGCTCATTTACCATTCCGAAAATCCTAGGACCCTTAAGAATTATTACTAAATCTACTCTGCCTGTATTCTGTCTGAATATTCATTGGAAGGATGATGTTGAAGCTAAAGCTCCAATTCTTTGGCCACCTGATATGAAAAATCAACTCAGTGGAAAAGATCCTGATGCTGGAAAAAACTCAGGTCAGCAGAAGAGGGTGACAGAGGATTAGATGGTTGGATGGCATCACCAACTCAATGGACATGAGTTTGAGCAAACCTGTGAAGGACAGGGAAGCCTGGCGTGCTTCAATCCATGGGGTCGCAGAGTCGGCTATGACTTATCGACTGAACAACTAATACTACGACTCTGCCTGTGCTCTATAAACGGACAACAAAACCTGGATGATCACACATCTGTTTACAACATGGTTTACTAAATATTTTAAGCCCCCTGTTGAGTCCCAGTGCTCAGAAACAAAGAGATTCCTTTCAAAATATTACTGCTCACTGACAATGTACCTGATCATCCAAGAGCTCTGATGGAGATGTTCAAGATTAATGTTGTTTTCATTCTTGCCAACAAAACATCCATTCTACAGCCCACAGGTCAAGGAGTAATTTCAACTTACAAGTTTTATTATCTAAGAAATACATTTTGTAAGGCTATAAGCCACCTGTGGCCTTCCCAGATGGCACCAGTGATAACCTGCCTGCCGATGCAGGAGATGAAAAAGATGTGGGTTCGATCCGTGGGTTGTGAAGATCCCCTGGAAAAGGAAATGGCATTCCACTCCAGTATTCTTGCCTGGAAAATTCCATGGGCAGAGGAGCCTGGCGAGCTACAGCCCATGGAGTTACAAAGAGTCAGACACAACTGAGCGCCTGAGCACATAAAATACAGCTGCCATAAAACTCCTTCGATGTAATTCCTTTGATAGATCTAGGCAAAGTAAACTGAAAACTTTCTGGAAAGGATTCACTATTCTAGAGCTATTAAGAACATCTGGGATTCATGGGAAAAGGTCAAAATATTAACAGGAATGTGGAAGAGATAGATTTCAACCCTCATGGATGACTTTGAGGGGGTTAAAGCTTCAGTGGAGGAAGTAACCACAGATGTGATGGACAGCAAGATAACTAAAAGTAGAAATGGAGCCTAAAGATGTGACTGAACTGCTGCAATCTCATGATAAAATTTCATGCTCAGTGGTAAAGAATCCACCTGCCAATGCAAGAGATGCACATGTGGGTTTGATCCCTGAGTTGGGAAGATCTCCTTGAGTAGGAAATGGCAACCCCCTCCAGTATTCTTGCCTGGAAAATCCCATGGACAAAGGAGTCTGGTAGGTTACAGTTCATGGAGTTCTAAAGAGTTGGACAGAACTGAGTAGCATTACTACTACAGAGAAATCAATGGCAAAAAGAAGAGTCAATTAATGTGCAAACATCATTGTTGTTTTAGAAATGGCCAGAGCCTCCTTCCAGCAACCATCACCCTGACTCATCAGTATTGAAGCAAGACACTCCACCAGCAAAAAGATTATGACTTGCTGAAGGCTTAAAAGATGGTGAGCATTTTTTAAGTGGTATTTAAAAATTAAAGCATGTACACTGCTTTTTCAGATATAAGGCCACTGCACACTTAACAGATTATGGTATAAATATAACTTTTATACACACTGTGAAACCAAAAACTTCATGTGACTCGCTTTATTTTGGTATTTGCTTTACTGTGGTGGTATGGAACTAAACCGGCAGTATCTTTGAGGTATATGCCTGTATAAGATACTAAAACCAAATTTCTCAGTATTGTCAACTGGTGCTGAATGTACTTAAGTGTGAAAACATATTTGTCAGAAAAAAAACATTTGTGAAGTTCTGTCAGTCCAGCATATCCTGGATTGGCAAATTTGATGAATATGATAAATCATCTTAAAACTAAATATTTCCAAAAAAGAATACCACTCTTTTTCAAAAGACTAACTAGGGTCATTAACTTATAAGTAATATACCACTTTAGTTATACAGAGAGAGCACAGAACAATAGTTGAAAGCTTCACTTTCAAATAAGACGCTGGAGAATTTTAACAATTAACTTACTATATGTAGCAAATTAACCTCTCTGGGCTTCTGTTTTCACAGAAGAGAGGTGAAACTTAAACAGAAATGTCATCTAGCTCCACATGTAACATGCTAAAACTTTATTTTCCCTCCTTCATTAATGGGGTGGTTCCCAACCAGAGGACATTTGCCTCTACCCCAAAGGATACGTGGCAATATCCAGAGACATTTTCGGTTGCCACGACTCGGGGTGGGGGCCGGGGGATGGGCTACAGATATCTAATGTATCATGTAGAGATGCTGCTAAGTATCCTATGTTACACATGACAACTCTCTCCCCACCCCCAAAGTCAATAATGTTTAGAAACCTTGGTTTGATGAATACATTAGAATTATATGTTGACACAAAAACTGCTTGTGTATTATGTGACAACTAAAGGCTGTTATCAAATTTATTTATTCAACAAATACTTACTATGCCTCTATGATGCTTAAGTGCTATACCAGAGTCCACTTTAAAGTATGTCTTCATTGTTAAAGTGACCTGGAATTTTTCTCTTCAAATATTGTTTTCATTTATCAGCTTAGAATTTTCTTGCTCTAAAAATCACCCACCCCCACTAAAAATGTACTTTTTTAAAAAAGGGAAACACTAAAAAAAAGGGGTGGGGGGACCTTTAACAGCTGTTTGTTTTCTAAATAAACTGCTAACTGCTATGTCACTTCAGTCATGTCCGACTCTGTGCGACCCCATAGACGGCAGCCCACCAGGCTCCCCCGTCCCTGGGATTCTTCAGGCAAGAACACTGGAGTGGGTTGCCATTTCCTTCTCCAATGCATGAAAGTGAAAAGTGAAAGTGAAGTCGCTCAGTTGTGTCCGACTCTCAGTGACTCCATGGACTGCAGCCTACCAGGCTCCTTTGTCCATGGGATTTTCCAGGCAAGAGTACTGGAGTGGGGTGCCATTGCCTTCTCCAACTAAATAACTGGCCTACAGAATCAAGATTTATTGATTTACAAGAAATCAAAAATAATCTAGACAGAGTATATCAGAGTTTCTAAGAAGGGAGCCTAAGTGTGTTTATTTTGGAAAGGTGATTCTGACACACACAGTCCTCCACCTTTATGGAAACAGGAACACAGAGCCAGTCAGTATTGGGCCAACATTTGACTTCCAGTGTTTTTCCTTCCAAGACACTAAGGACATATAGTCAACCAGGATAGACCACATCCTTTGCTGTGAACTCGTCATATAACATATTTTAGCACTGGATACTCCATAACTCTAACTGAATATACTTCCTGTAAGAACATGTCCTTTAGGGACTTCCACCACCCTTCACTGGAGTGGCGTGGGTTCAATCCATGGTCAGGGAACTAACTCCCACATGCCATGGGATGAGGTCAAAGAAGAAAAAACCATGTTCTTTCATGTTTAGTGGTAGACTATTTGAATACAGTTTTTTCTTTTTAAATAAAAGGAAATTCCAAGTAATTCCAAGTATTTCACAGAAACTATAATTTCAAAGTTTGACTATTAGTCTTAATAGAGAAAAAAACACATTTATTCCCCTACTGAGAAAATGTCTTTATTGGTGATACAAAATCCTACTAATCTCACCAAGTACTATAGTAAGAAGTCCGTGAGAAAATACTGCCAGTGGAAGATAAGTAAAGAAGACAGAGGAACTAAATCAAACAGAACACCACAAAGGTCATTAATCAGGCTAAAACATTTCAGAAAATAATGCAGGTTACAGGACACAAAGAATATTTCTTAAAGTTGATGAGGACAGTAAAACTAGATATCTAACAATCTTTAGAAACTGAGTAGGTTTAAACAGAATAAAGTAAAAAACAAAGTAATTCATTTAGGGAGAAACAGGTATAAAAATCTAACTTTCATTGACATTTAACTATACACCACTAAATTAATTTTTCAAGTTTTCTTTCTTACTGGGTCCTCAAACTAGGACATTAAAGAAAAGGTCTGTCCAGGTTATAACGTGTATGTGTGTGTGTGTGTAGGGAGAGAGAGAAGTAAAACTTAAATGAATTTTAAAGAAAAGGTCTGTCCAGGTTATAACGTGTGTGTGTGTGTGTGTGTGTGTGTGTGTGTGTGTGTGTGTGTGTGTGTGTGTGTGTGTGTAGGGAGAGAGAGAAGTAAAACTTAAATGAATTTTAAAGAAAAGGTCTGTCCAGGTTATAACGTGTGTGTGTGTGTGTGTGTGTGTGTGTGTGTGTGTAGGGAGAGAGAGAAGTAAAACTTAAATGAATTTTAAAGAAAAGGTCTGTCCAGGTTATAACGTGTGTGTGTGTGTGTGTGTGTGTGTGTGTGTGTGTGTGTGTGTGTAGGGAGAGAGAGAAGTAAAACTTAAATGAATTTTAAAGAAAAGGTCTGTCCAGGTTATAACGTGTGTGTGTGTGTGTGTGTGTAGGGAGAGAGAGAAGTAAAACTTAAATGAATTTTAAAGAAAAGGTCTGTCCAGGTTATAACGTGTGTATGTGTGTGTGTGTGTAGGGAGAGAGAGAAGTAAAACTTAAATGAATTTTAAAGAAAAGGTCTGTCCAGGTTATAATGTGTGTTTGTGTAGGTATGTATGTATATAGGAAGAGAGAGAAGTAAAACTTATATGAATTTTAAAAATCAATCTAAAACCTGAAACTCAAGGCCAGTGTTACCTCTGCTGCCAAGTCGCTTCAGTCATGTCCGACTCTGTGCAACCCCACGGACTGCAGCCTACCAGGCTTCTCCGTCCATGGAATTATCCAGGCAAGAACACTGGAGTGGGTTGCCATTTCCTTCTCCAAGTATTACCTCTACTTTCAAATAAAATCATAACTTCCAATCAATCTAAGGTCACTAAGTGTTCATGGAGGAAACATTTCAGCTAAAGAATATGTAGAGGACAAAAGGAAATATAAAAACGTAGAGATGGGGATGTACATTAAAACAAAGGTAAAAACAGAAAATGCTCTCCTAATCCAGGCAATTCACAAATACCAGGGAATCAATTTATATATTTAATCAATCATACCATTTAATCAATTCATATATGGCTATGCATAATTTAATACGAAAAAGGAGATTTTTAAATTAAAAAACTATTAAAGAACTATATAAATAATATGACTTGTTCTAAACATGAAAATAATGCACCCCTAAAGCCAAGTGGCACCCCACTCCAGTACTCTTGCCTGGAAAATCCCATGGGCGGAGGAGCCTGGGAAGCTGCAGTCCACGGGGTCGCTAAGAGTCGGACACGACTGAGTGACTTCACTTTCACTTTTCACTTTCATGCATTGGAGAAGGAAATGGCAACCCACTCCAGTGTTCTTGCCTGGAGAATCCCAGGGACGGGGGAGCCTGGTGGGCTGCTGTCTATGAGGTCGCACAGAGTCGGACACGACTGAAGCGACTTAGCAGCAGCAGCAGCAGCAAAACCAAGTAAGGTTGTTTTAGTTCTGACTCCCTAGTGTTCTTGATTTCTACTTCCTCCAAAATATGAAAGTAAGAACACACACAACGTGGCCTTTTAAAAATTATTTTTAGAAAAGAATAAAACTAAGCATTAATGCTTCAAAGTGTCTTCAACACCGTAACTTCATTTCAAATAAGGAGGGGGAAAATTTGGATTTAAATATCACGACTATTTCTAGAAATTAAATTCAAATGAGAAAGTTAATTAGATCTTCTTTCATAAAATGGCTTTCATTAATCACCATTAGTTCCTCTTCGCTTTCTGTCACTAGAGTGGTATCATCTACATATCGGAGGTTGTTGACACTTCTCTGAAGACAATCAAGGCAATGTATCTATACCATATTCCTCTCTCATTACAATCATTACAATTCTGAAAGTGCACCAAAGTTTAAATGTTTAGATGCAACAACTGTTCCAGCTTCTGTGTATCTGTAACTTAAAAATCCTTAATCCTAAATAAATCAAATATCCCCCCAAATGCACTTGGATCAAAAAATAAACAATAATTCAATGCCAGTGGATACATGGTAAAAGAACTGATAATTACCCAGAAGGAAGGGGAGAAAAAAGTTTAGTTCTAGAAAAGGATAGTATGTATTTTAAACTGTTCAACTATGATTCAGGTTATAAAGAAGTTGTATAAAAGGAGACAAAAGGATCCTGCAAGGAGAATGGCAAATGGGTGGAAAACACTGATAAAAGGAAACATGGGCTCCTTATCTAATCCTCATAAAATAATCTGTACTTTCTGCCAGAAATAATAATTATCTGCCAGGAGGTAAGGCACACAGACCATGTCTCTAATTCCTTCAGGTATCCTAAGACACTTAAGTAAGGTGAGTGACTCCTCTCCCCTGTAAGCTCCTTCCTTGTCTCTCCCATAAATTTTTTTTTTATTATTCTCCTCACACCCACAATCCACTCAAGATTCTCTCCTTCAGTTGATATTCTCTATTTTCATTCTGAAAAAAGAGAAAGGTTATCAGGTATGGAAGTTCACTGATCAGAGGAAAGATTGTTCCTAGTCAGTCCTATCCACAACTAACCCTGTCCACTGAGTCTGTAACTTCATACCACCTCTGGGCAAAGTTTACTTTAGTTCCTCCTCTCTCTTCAGCACTTTGCTTGTCCCTGTCCCATCAAAGGTCTGCTATGATCCTCTCCCTAGCACATAATAAGTCAAGTCTGTTAAGACTCTGGATACCACCTCCCTTTCTTCACAGTCAAGGTTCTTCCAGGAGCAGTCAATATTTGCTCACTGTCCAATTGTTCCTTAATCAACTACTATCTGGCATCTTGCTCTCATTAGGCTACTAACACTAAGCCTAAGTGACAAATTCTTAGTCACTTTTTAGTTGTTATCTTAGTTGACTTTCATGACATTTAATCCTCCTTGTTATTCTCCTTCTCTGCTGGCTCCTCTTGTATCCACCCCTTTACCTTCTCCTACTCTTTCTCCAGCACACCCATCTTGCCTGCTCACATTTCCTAGCATTACATATACTATGAGTTCATCTTTAAAAGCGGTTTTTAAACTTCTGGGTCTCAAAACCTGTCTACAAACTTAAAAATTGTTGAGGACCCCAAAGAGTCTTTGTTTATGTGGGATATAACTATCGTTTTAACATTTTAGTAGTTAAAACTAAAAACACCAGAACACACAAGTACACAATCAATAAATCATCAGTAATGATGTCATCACAAATCTTACAGCCTTTGGAAATTTTCACTGTAAACTCATGATGAAATGAAAATTTACAAGCCAAATATGTTTTAGCGATACTATAAAAAAGGCAAATAATGTCTTTGCACTATTGTGTGCCAAAACCCACTAAGTCTTCATCTTCAATCTAACCTCCTTCTGGAGCTCCAGATAGCTTCCTCTGCTTTGGCCATTTCACAGGTATTCAAACTCAGCACTGTCCAGAATCTAATGTGTTACCTTTTATGCTAACCCATTCATCTTCCTTCTGTGTTGTCTATCTCACTCAAAGACATTATCATTCATCTGAGGCTGCTGCTGCTGCTGCTAAATCACTTCAGTCGTGTCTGACTCTGTGCGACCCCAGAGATGGCAGCCCACCAGGCTCCCCAGTCCCTGGGATTCTCCAGGCAAGAACACTGGAGTGGGTTGCCATTTCCTTCTAAAATGCATGAAAGTGAAAAGTGAAAGTGAAGTCGCTCAGTCGTGTCCAACCCTCAGCAACCCCATGGACTGCAGCCCACCAGGCTCCTTTGTCCATGGGATTTTCCAGGCTAACTACCTATAAATAATCTGAGGTTCCTCCCTCTCCTTCTCTACCCTCATTCAGTCATCAAAACCTACTTTTATTTATTTATTTTTTTTACATACACATGGAAATTTATTTTAATTATGTAAAACATTATATAGTAGCAGACTCATTCACTTAAATATAAACTTTTTTGATTTCACAGTCATAAGTCAAGTATATCACACCACTGGCACAATTAATATACTATAGGAAATAGTTATACAGAAATATATACGTTGTCAATGCTCTTTGGAAAACTACATAGTACAATACATATGGTCTTTTTTTTTTCTCCCAAATCTTCCCACCCTCTCCCTCTCCCACAGAGTCCATAAGCCTGTTCTTTTAAAATCTAGTGGAATCTGAGAGCTTGTTAGAAATGCAAACACCCACTCCAGATCTGTAAGAACCCTTGGTAATTCACTTGCACATTAAAGTCTGAGCAGCATGGGCCTGGGTGGTTATAGTATCAATAGTTGAGAGAATCCGAAGAAGGCAGAGTCCAAAACACAAACTTGAGAGCACTGTAATTAGAACTCCCACTTGAAATTTTCTCTCTGGTTAAGCCTGGAGTTTTGTAAAGGCAACAGCATTCCTTAACTAAATGATCTTCCCAACTTGGGTTTCATCGTCCTCTCATTTCATCCTATTCACTGCCCCCTTAAGGAGCCTTCTTCATCTCTACTTGTCTTGTTTCCCTTCTTGTCATCTTCTAGAAATGAAATATAAGGCCACTCAAACTCTGACTTTGCCTATCTTTCAGCATTTTTGCATTATCTTCTCTACATAAGAAGTCGGAAAACCAGGTGAATCACCTAGGCAGCTTGTTTTTGTTTTTTCCCCCAAGCTCCTCAGATGAGCTAAAGGACAGTTAGGACTGATAATCACGGCCCTACATCTTGAACAAAACCATGCTGTCGTTGTTCAATCGCCCAGTCATGTCCGACTCTGCGAGCCCATGGACTGCAGCCTGCCATGCGCCATACTTCCACGCAAAAGCACACCCTAGTACCGCTGCCTGCTTTCTTCTCATTCTTTGTCCTTGTCCTCTGAGATGAGCCCACAGGCTTTCCTAGGGACTCAACTATCATCTCTTCTTTGAGGGAAGACCTCTCTTTCCTCTTTCCCTACCTCTCCCCTGCAGGCAGATGGAATTAGAGGTTTCTTGCTCTTTCCTCCCATAGTACCTCGTGCTTGCATCTGTTGTAGCACAGCCCACACTGGTTATGGAACTGTTTGTCCTACTAGACACTGATCTCATGTGAAAGCAAGAACTGTGTCCTACTCATTTTTATATTCTCTGTGCTTAGACATAGAGGTTAGAAGATAACAGATATGTAATAAATGCTTACTGAAACTACATTTTTAGAGTCTGCTGAACAGCCCCAGAGTGATGTAAAATAAAGCAAAACAAGACTGATGCAATTTCTTTCATCCAAGACTGGACAATTTCATTAAAAGACAACCCTTTTTGTTTTACAATTTTACATTTAGAAATAAAAGGCAAGCTCATGCATGAAGTGATTCACATATAAACTACAATGAAAATTTCAGCTGAAGTAATCAACCTAACAGTGAATATCAGATGTTTTTCACTTTTAATAGTAAAAGGATAGATGAAAACAAGAGGTTCTTAGTGTCTGAAAAACAGTACTGGGAAGAGGTTAGAAACCAGGGGGATATTATTAGTAGGCTAAAATCTTCATAAATACTAAAAGGAAGTAAAATGCCCAATCAATGAACCAAAAATGCAAGATATGCATAATATTTATATTATAATGTGGAAATAAATAGCAGGAAGAAAAGCTAAGAGAATGGAGATCAGGGTGAGGTAGGGGTGGATGGTAGAGAATGCTATTAAAAAAATTAATAAACCTTCTACTGCTGTCTATAAAAACAAAAACTATTATCTTAAAAAATAAAAAATGTTATGGTTCAGGGGATGGATTACCAAAAGAATAAAATGACATCAGCAGACAATGGAATACTACATAAACTTTACTATTACGTGTACTGGGGAAAAAAGAAGTATTTCTATCCTGTAGCTCTTTGCTCTCAACAACTTTACTTCATGACCTATGAGAATCTGTTCTGTGATGTATATGAAGTATCACCCCAAGGGAAATCATTAATTGAGCCATCTCATAGTGAAACAAAGTCTTCCAGACAAATCACTTCTTAAAAGACAAACCCCTGCCCCCAAATTTCCTTCTTCAAATTTTAAGGAAAACATATAATCTGTAGTCATTTCCAAAATATTATGCCACTTAACCATTATTTTGTAAAAATTCCAGATGCTGAACACAAAACAGCAAGAGCCAAAAGATTTTGAAAATTTTCTACTGTGACCCCAAATGTCAAAAGAAAGCCAAGTACATCCAACGGTTAACCAAATTGTATTTCAGTGCAAATACCATTAAGGTCTTAAAAAAACTTTTTTTTAACATAAAAATATAGCCAAAAGTGAGCCTTAGAATTCTTTGGTTATTTTCTTTCAAACTGATTCTTTTGGAAGAATTCAAATATTGCATCTACAACTTATTTGGGAATATGGGTACCTAAAAGGAAGACATAAATATATAACCATTACAGGTGATCTAACTTTTCCTGTTTTTCTATTAAAAAAAAAAAAGAAAAATCTATCAAAAACACCAGGTTTAGTGAACATAAAAGAGAAATATCTAAAATTATTTTATTATCCTTCATAACATAAAACCCTATGAAAGAGGAGGCATGTGAAATTACTACATAGACCCAAACCTGTGGAAATATCAAGAAATGTTCCAAAATCCAAGAAACATTCTTGATATGGTTTTTGAAAAAATGTACTTTGACAAGATCTAAACCTACAATTCTTCAGGACTCAGTGTGTATTAATTTGGAAAAAAAAAAAAAGCTAAACTGTGATAATCTGGTGCTACAGGGGCTACTAACGCTTACCTCAAGGGAACCTACTGCAGATAAAGTCCCGTCACTTGCACAGTCCTTTCAGCTGCCTGCCAGTTGTCTCTGTGGAAGGGAAAGCCTGATGAGTGAGAGCCCTATGCCACACTCCTTTGGAGTGTCAGGGTGCCTGCACAGAACTCCACAAAACTGTCTACCTAGAGATTCCTAGATGCTTTCAATACAACAGGGCTTAAAAAGATGCCGCTGCTAATATTCTCCTTCCACTGAACACCACACTAAATGGCTAAGAGTGTGCTAATGACCTATTGGTATTATTATCATGTGATAAATCTACACTAAACCAAGCAGAAAAAAGACTAAAATGGGTCAAACAGAAATAAGTTAACACTGACAGGGGAAATATACATACACACACACACACAAATGTTGAAAAGTAAGTGACAGAACTCTGTAATCTGAGAAGAAGTATTACAGACTTTTATTTGCAAAAAGTGAAGTTGTAGCATCAACAAATGAATGCTAATACTCAAAGAACCTCCTGTCTAAATATTTTTTAAAATGCCATCAAGAACATCATGCTCAACGTGAACTATACCATGGATCCAAATACCTACTTATAAAATTCCATGTATTTTCTTAGTGGGAAGAGTAAGTGGGTGGGAAAGGAAGGAATTTTTCAGATATTTTTAACCATGTAAAGTGAAAACCAATAGCATGAAATCCCACAAGAAATTTCAAAAAGAAAACAAAAAACGTGTATCTGTATCTCAAAAAGTAAACAAACCTTTACTCAGGACCAAACTAAGAGGGAAGTATAACAAGAAATAGTAGAAAACGGTGAAAAACAACATATTACAAAAATCACGTTCATCTCTTAGAATCATGAATGGCTAGCAACTGAAGAACATCTATACCATTAATATAAAAGTTCATCTACATAACCAAAGAAATTACATTTTCTTTCTAATGTCAAATAGTCTTCAGTCTAATGTTATGCTTCTAAAACAGAATAAAATGCTCCTATAAAAAACAAAGATTAACATTTAGCACAAGTATTAAAGGAGGAAAAAAATTAATTTTAAAAAAGGTGATTCCAACTTTTCCTTCAATAGCAACATATTTAAAATGAAGTTACTCACCTCTGATTCTTTGTCACTCAAAGATCCCAAGCTTCCAAAACTGTGATTAGAGCTTTCATTATTTGTTGAGGCCTGTGAAAGATTTTTTAAAGGTAAAAATTAGGAGTAATTTTAAATGGAACATATTACAAAGTAAACAATCTATCTTTAGAATTAAAAACCTAATTCCTTTAAATAAGGAAGACAAATGAAGTAAAAATAAGAAACATTAAAAAAAAAAAACACCAACGTCATAACAATATAGCTTAGAATGTTTTATTAAATCAATAAAGTTCTATCGTGTTTCAGGAACTGACTTCTTAGCTGATTTTTTAGATTATCAGATTCAGGAGCAAAAGAAGTGAGACGTTATTAGGATAAAAAGAGCCTTAAAATTACTTCCCAATAAAAACTAATCTAATGCTTCCTTTAACTAAAAGTATTATTTGTGTTCCTTAATTCCCACCACAATCTTAGCAAATTCTATCATATCTCATCCTCACCCCTTTGCCTCTTCATATAAACAAATTGGTCAATCTTCAGTTTCTCTTTGTTTGGGATTAGTCTTTCAAAAGAATCTTTTATTAATTTGACCATGTTAACTGCTTCACTGAAGAGTTTCTAAATTTCTTTTACAATATTTTGGACTGTGACAGTAATGAGCTATCTCTGTCAAATAACATTTTCTATGTTACTATATGTTTCTATGATGCTTATTATTTTGTGGACTTTTTGGAAATATTAGTACATTAGATCGATATCTTGCAGGAATGTTTAGACCAGACTAGAGCATATATGCCAAAGAGGACATATGAATGAACTTCCTGGACAGGTCGGCCAGCTGATAGCTCTATGTTTCCCTTCAATCTGTAAGAGTAACTATTAATCCTACCATTACGAGGTTGCAAATTAGCCTATAATTACGCTAGACTGACAAATTTCCAATTGATGACTGATAGGACATATTGCATATATGTCCAGGGCTATGCTGTAAAGGCTATTTTTAACACAAAACAGTACTTGAACTAAGATTCAAGCACTATTTAAGAGGAATTTATAATCTAATTAAGACAAGATTATCAAATTAGAAACAGGCAACACCATAAACAGAAATTAAAGAGTGATAAATTAGAAAGATTCAGGGCAATGGAAGCAGTGACAATGTTTCTGAGCATCCCTAAACCCCCAAACCTATGTTTACAACAAAACCAGGTGACAAGGAATCTCCATAAATCTCCCTAAAATAGTACGTGGGAACAAATCACCAACAGAACCTGCACTGTATGAGAAGAAGCAGAAGGAAACAGAGTGTCTGACACATCTGAGAAGAGAGACTCCCCAAATAGCTATAACTGGAAGGATTTCTGCATCTACTTGAAGTCTAAAGCTGGAGCAGTTAGCCTCTATGGTAAACTGATCTCTCACTAACAGCGTCCCAATGAGCATAAACTACTGAGCATGCAATCGGAATTGAGCACATTAAGTATAATGAATATAAAGAAATAAGAACAGTGGGGAAGAGAGCAAAGCCTTAGAAATCTTAGAAAGCAAATGCCACACTTCTGAAGAGTTCCCAAAAACAACAGCAGAGGGAGCTCTGTAAGAAATGCCACCCTAAACCAAAGCAAGAAAATGATGTAGATCAATCACATGAAATTATAAGGGGGAAAAAAGCAAAAGACACAGAATTACATCCTGATAATAAAAGCATACCAGGAAAATACACCCACTAAAGAGATGAATTTATAACCAACCATTTCAAAATGAGCTAGGAAAATGACTCAAGACATGAAATAATAACACAAATCAGATGTCAAAAAACTAAGAAGGTAATGGAATTCAGGAAAGTATCAGAAATTGAAAAAAAAAAAAAAATTTTTTTTTTTTTTTTCAAAAATAAAGATTAAACCTGAATGAACCCAAGAGAAAATACATACAACAGATAATGCTTTAAAAGAACAAGAAGGTAAAAAGGAGGAACAGTTTTGGAATCAAATGAACTGAAGAGATTAAAAGGGTGAGAGAAAGCAATCACTTAATAAAGTAATAAGGATCCAACATTCCAGTAACAGAAGTCTTTAAAAAACACCACTACAAGAGAACAAATTAGTAAAGATTGCAATTTGAAAAAACTTTTTTGAAAACAGAAACCAAAATCTGAAACTACTGACTGAAGGAGCACCACGAACACTTAAGAATTCAGCCAGAAGGCCAACATCTGATTTTCCAAAGGCAACACTTTACTTTTGTCTGAAGAAAACCGAGCAACATATTTCAGCTATTCAAGGAAAAAACTATGAATAAAGTATATTATGTTTGGTAAAATTGATTTCTCATCACATGGAAGACACAGATAAACTTATCAAAATGCCAAAAATTGGGAAACACTGCTCCCATGATGGCAAGCAGTAACATTCTTGCTGACACAGATTAGATAAGAAGTACATGGAATAGAGTATAAAATTTAATGGCTAAATGTATACAAAATGTTTTGAAAACTATGGTATGGAAATTCATGGAAAGCACAAGCAAATTTTTACACTATTTTCAATAATCTCTGTGGTCATTGTGATAGTACACACATTGTTGAGACTGCTGTGTGTGAGATACAGAAAGGAGGAAATAAATACATAAATTAATTAAATTATTTTAAAAACATGAGATTTTTACCTTTCAAAAAAAACACACACCCCACAGACCCTGCCATGAGTAATAACTCAATATCTCTTATCAGAACAACATTCACACAGATAACAATAAATTCCAGAAAAAAAGTATATAAAACAACTACCTAAAGGCACTTGAGCAATCAAAAACAGGCAGAATCTGGTTAGAAGACAATATTTGGAAGGAAAAAACAGAATTGGATGGGTTTCCTATTTCTACAGCTTTTGCCTGAGAGAAGGCCCCTAGATTGAGCTGCACAGAGCAGCTGAAATTTGAATCAAAAGATACAGTCTTACTGGCTTGAAAATTGGGAGTTTGAAGCTGCCACAGTAATGGAAAGTGAGAAGATACATACTGGAAAATAAAGAACCACAAAGAGAGAGAGAACCACAAAGAACTGTACCCATATTTCTGGCTGGTCACTGACCTATGCAAGAGTGGAACAGATTCTAAGCATCCAGTAAGATCTGCCATCCTCTTCAGGGAGGCACAGTTTAGATTTCAGTTCAGCCAAATTAACTGCTTGCAAATACAAATAATAACCAAAATACTAACTCTCTCCATAAAAACACACTAAATCCCAGAGTTACTACAATGTATCATTACAGTATGCAGGATATAATACAAAATTTCTTAGCATATGAAGAAACAAGAAAATGAGACCCATACTCAAGAGAAAAGACAATCAATAGAGAACAACCACAAGGCAACCCAGATATTAAAATTAGCAAAGATCTTAAAGCAGCCACCTGTAAATACGCTCAAGGCAAGAAGGGAAAATAAACTTGTAACTAAATGAACAAGTTGGAAATTTCAGCAGAGAAATAAAAATATCAAAAAGAGCCAAATGGAAATACCAAACTGAAAAATTCACTTTCTAAAATAAAAATTCACAGTATGGGTTTAACAGAGAATGGATAAAGTATTGAAGACAGATCAAAAATTAGTCCAACTAAGAAACAGAGAAAAATACTGAAAAGCAGTTATCTGCTAGACACTATTAAGTAGTCTAACACATGAATTTGGAGTCACAGAAGGAGAGAAAAGGACAAAAAAAAATTTTTTTAAGAAATAGGCAGAAACTTCTAAACATTGGTGAGACATAAATTTACACACTGATGATCCCAAGCAAGATAAGTACAAAGAAAATCATATATAGCTATATCACAGTCAAACTGCTGAAAAACAAAGTAAAAAAATCTTACCACAATGAGGTATTACCTCATATTTATTAGGGTGGCCATCATCAAAAAGACAAGAAATAACAAGTGCTGGTGAGGATGTGGAGACGAGAACTCTCCTACACTGCTGGTTGGAATGTAAACTGGTGCAGCCACTAGGGAAAACACTGTGGGGTATCCTCAAAAAAGCACAGAACTACCACGCGCATGTGTGCACACTCAGTCATGTCTGACTCTTTGTGACCCCAGAGTAGCCTACCAGGCTTCTCTGTCCATGAGATTCTCCAGGGAGAAATATTCAAGTGGGTTGCCATTTCCTCCTCTAGGGGATCTTCCTGACCCAGAGATAGAACCCACATCTCCTGTATTAGCATGCAGATTTTTTTTTACCACTGATCCACCTGGAAAGCCTCCATATCCTTGCCAAGAACTACCATATGTTTTAGGAATTCCATTTCTGCATGTTTATCTGAAGAAAATAAAAACAGTAACTCAAAATTATATCTGCACCTCAATGTTCACTGTAGCATTGTTTACAACAGACAAGACATGGAAGCAACCTAAGTGTCTATCAATTGATGAGTGGGTAAGGAAAATGTGGTGTGTGTATGTATATATATGTATATAAGAACACTATTCAGCCATTAAGAAAAAGGGAAATCTTTCCATTTGTGGCAACATAGAACCTGAAGACACTATGCTAAGGGAAATATGTCAGAGAAAGACAAATACCTTCTGATCGCACTTTTGTGTGGAATCTTAAAAAAACAATAAAAATTTAAAAGCCCAAGCTCAAAGATATAGAGAAGAGATTGGTGGTTTCCAGAGACAAGTGGGGGATGGGGGAGAAATGGATAAATGGGGTCAAAAAGTACAAACTTCCAGTTATAAAATAAATAAGTCTTGGGGATATAATGTACAGCATGGCAACAACAGTTAATAATATTATATTTGCATATTTGAAAGTTGCTGAGAAAGTACATCTTAAAAATCCTCATCACAAGGAAAACAATTGTAACCATGTATGGTGATGTTAACTAGACTGTGATGATCACTTTGCAACATACACAAATATGGAATCATTATATTGTATACATGTGATCTAATCTAAATGTAATCTTAAACATCACTTATACTTCAAAAAAAAAAACCTTACAATTAAAAAAAAATAAAATCTTGAAAGCAGCCAGGGAAAGAACACATATTACATTCATGAGAACAAAAAAGGATATGACTGACAGCTAGCTTGTCACAATTGGTACTGGAGGTCAGACTTCATCTCTGGAAATGGAAGCCAGGGGAACTCTGTACTGAGACACGTAAGGCGCAGATGAGGAAAGAGAGGCCTTGGGTGCACAGCTACACACTACATGAAGACACTCGGCACCTTTCTGTGCTAAACTAGAAAGGCGGCAGCCAAACTTAAACTCTTCAGGCTGAAGATTACAGAATTTCTCTCTAGGAAAACAAAACATGGTTTAAGAGACAAGACTTACAGACACCAAGAATCAAAAATCTCTCAGAAGAAGGACCCAGTCAACTCATCCTACTGAAGTAAATCCTGCCTACTCAAACAACACTTCCAGTAAGTGTTCCAGTACCTAACGTACAGATATGAAGAAGGCCCCATATCACCAGATATCGGAAGAATATAAACAAAAAAAAATTTTTTAAGCCCACAGGCAAAAGACAACCCAGGAAGCAGAAAAAAAAACTTCATACAAAATAAAACTATCACTCATCTCACACGCTAGTAAAGTAATGCTCAAAATTCTCCAAGCCAGGCTTCAGCAATACATGAACCATAAACTTCCAGATGTTCAAGCTGATTTTAGAAAAGGCAGAGGAACCAGACATCAAATTGCCAACATCCGCTGGATCATGGAAAAAGCAAGAGGGTTCCAGAAAAACATCTATTTCTGCTTTACTGACTATGCCAAAGCCTTTGACTGTGTGGATCACAATAAACTGTGGAAAATTTTGAAAGAGATGGGAATACCAGACCACCTGACCTGCCTCTTGAGAAACCTATATGCAGGTCAGGAAGCAACAGTTACAACTGGACATGGAACAACAGACTGGTTCCAAATAGGAAAAGGAGTACATCAAGGCTGTATATTGTCACCCTGCTTATTTAACTTATATGCAGAGTACATCATGAGAAATGCTGGACTGGAAGAAGCACAAGCTGGAATCAAGATTGCCGGGAGAAATATCAATAACCTCAGATACGCAGATGACACCACCCTTATGGCAGAAAGTGAAGAGGAACTAAAGAGCCTCTTGATGAAAGTGAAAGAGGAGAGTGAAAAAGTTGGCTTAAAGCTCAACATTCAGAAAACGAAGATCATGGCATCTGGTCCCATCAGTTCATGGGAAATAGACTGGGAAACAGTGGAAACAGTGGCTGACTTTATTTTTTGGGACTCCAAAATCACTGCAGATGGTGACTGCAGCCATGAAATTAAAAGACGCTTACTCCTTGGAAGGAATGTTATAACCAACCCAGATAGCATATTAAAAAGCAGAGACATTATTTTGCCAACAAAGGTCCGTCTAGTCAAGGCTATGGTTTTTCCTGTGGTCATGTATGGATGTGAGAGTTGGACTGTGAAGAAAGCTGAGGGCCGAAGAATTGATGCTTTTGAACTGTGGTGCTAGAGAAGACTCTTTAGAGTCCCTTGGACTGCACGGAGATCCAACCAGTCCATCCTAAAGGAGATCAGTCCTGGGTGTTCATTGGAAGGACTGATACTGAGGCTGAAACTCCAATACTTTGACCACCTCATGCAAAGAGTGACTCATTGGAAAAGACTCTGATGCTGGGAGGGATTAGGGGCAGGAGAAGGGGACGACAGAGGATGAGATGGCTGGATGGCATCACCGACTCGATGGACATGAGTTTGGGTGAACTCCGGGAGTTGGTGATGGACAGGGAGGCCTGGCATGCTGCAATTTATGGGGTCGAAGAGTCGGACACGACTGAGCGACTGAGCTGAACTGAATACCCTAGTAACAGCAAACTACGAAAATGAAACATTTTAAGAACAATCCTAAAGGACTTTCCCTGGCTGTCCAGCAGTTAATACGCCACACTTCCACTGCATGGGAAGCCAGTTTCATCCCTGGTTGGAGTCTAAGATCCTGCATGCTGCACAGTGTGGTCAAAATCAAATAAATAAATAAATAACTTTTAAGTTAAAAAAAAGGAGAGAGTGAACACCCACCCACCCCCACTCCTCCCTTCCCCCTAAAAAAACCCAAAATACCACTCCTGGAAATTAAAAATATGATAGCAGAAACACACAGAAAATAAACTGGATGAATTCAAAGATAAAGCTGAAGAAACCTTCCCAGGAAGAGAAAAAAATAAAAAGAAAAAAAGAAAACTAGAGAATCTGTCCAAGAGGTACTGTTCCAAAAAAAGAGTTCCAGAAAAAAGAAAGAAATCTAATGAGGTAAAATTATCAAAGAAATAATTGAAGAAACTTTTAAAGAACAAGTAAACATTAGTTTCTGGATTGGAAGGATACACTTCTGAATCACACTGGTTCAAGGAAAATCTATACCAACACACATTATAATAAATTTAAATACCAAGGATGTGAAGCTTCTAGAGAAGAATAAACAGGAAAATCTACATTGATCAGGAATAAGAGCAGCACTGGAGTGCTCAGGAGTAACACTGGAAGCTAGAAGGCAATGGAATAATGCCTTCAAAACTCTGTTAAAATGATTTCCAACCTAGAATCCTACACCCAAACTAACAGCTAAGTGAGAAGATGACAATACCCAAGGTCTCACATATCTGACTACCCATTTACCTTTTCTTAGGAAATGACTAGAAAATCTGCACCAACAAACAAAAGAATAAACCAAGAATGATGAAAATAGGGCATTTAAGAAACGAGCTCAAACATGGGACAGACACAGAATGAATCCCTATGATGAAAAATAAGAGTGATTCCAGGATGACAGGCACCCAGAAGACACAGAGAGTAACTAGTCTAGATTTCAGAGGCTGTAAGTAAGTAGGTAATAAGTTGCTCAGTCGTGCCCAACTCTTTGCGACCCCACGGACTGCAGCCCACCAGGTTCCTGTGTCCATGAGATTTTCCAGGCAAGGATACTGGAGTGGGTTGCCATTTCCTTCTCCAAGGGATATTCCTGACCCAATGATCGAACCTGGGTCTCCTGCATCATGGGCAGATTCTTTACCTACTGAGCTAGGTCTTTACTTACTGACCTACTGGGTCAAAGGCTATGCCAACAGAAAAATAAGATGAAAACAGGTAAATAAACATATTTGAAAAAAAGACTGATAATATCTGCTAGAGATTATATGGATGCTTACATGAATACTAATAAACTAAAGAAATAAGTCAACTCTAGGAAAAACAAAAAGTTGTACAAAAGTATTAACAGAAACATAATTATGGAATCTCAAAGCTGTGAATAAAATTTAGTCATAATATAAACAATGAAATAATGATCTAACCAAAAACTAAAATATATCTAAATTAGGATAGGGTTGTAGAAGCTTGAGGGTTGGATAATGTTAAGTGTTACACTGCATCTTTTATAAAAGGAAGTCAATAAATACCAAAAAAACTGAAAAAAACCCACAAAGAACTGTAATAATCTTATTTAGAAATATAAACATAAAAAGGTAAAACATATGTGGTATAATAAAAAACTACAGGTGAGAAGTACTGCCTCTATGAAGAATGAATGTAGGGTTAAAAGAATGGGGCATGCTTCATCTAATTTTCCTTACGGCTTTTAAAGCTCTGACCCTTGTGTGTCTTTTTCCTTCCTGAGCTGTAGGAATTCTTTACATATTCTGGGTATGAATCCTCTATGATTTTCCCTTCCACTCATATACTGGTATCATTTGAACATAGCTGCATTTATCAAATGATTTCCTTTATGACTACAGCCTTTTGTGACCCATTTATGAATCTGTCATTATTCTTATTAAAGCTTTACTGTTTTTATTTTTCATATTCAGATCTACAAATCACTTGGAATTGATTTTTCTATGATGGCAAGGAGTGATGATCTGAGTCATTTTCTTTCCCATGTGGATATTCAACTGATCCAGCATTACCTATTCTAAAAGACCACACTTTCCCCACTGCACTGCAGTATCACCTTTGTCATATATTAAGTTAGTATATATGAATGGCTCTGCTACTGGAGCCTATTCTCTTCCACTCGTCTATTTTCTTTCCTATGTCACTATCATAATGCTGTAATTACATTCCTTGGTATATACCTAAGAGAACTGAAAACATATGTCTACACGAAAACTTGTATCAGAATATTCACAGCAGCATTATTCCTGTAAAAAAAAAATAAAAACAACCTAAATGTCCACCAACTGCGAATGAATATACAAAATGTGAAACACATCAATATAATGAAACACCCAGTAATAAAAAGAAATGAGTACTAACACATACTACAATATTCATGAACCTTGAAAATACTCAACTAGGTGAAAAAACCTGCCACAGACGTTAAACGCAATGTTCTGTATGACTGATTCGATTTATGTGAAACATTCAGAAGGGGCAAATCCATAGAGATAGAAAGTAGACCAGTGGTTTCCAGGGGACAAAGAGCAGGGGAAGAAAGCAGGAAAATGAGGAATTGCTGTAAATTTTTATAGGGTTTCCTTTGAGGGTGATAAAAATATTCTGGAATTAGTGGTGACGGCTGAACAACCTTGTGATATACTAGATATCACTGAAAAATACACTTTCATAGAGTCAGTTTTACAGTCTATGAATTATATTGCAATACAAAAAGTTTCAAGTTGTTAAGGAAAAGAGTGTGGGGGTGAAAGCTTAACAGAATCTATAAATGATTATGTAATTATTATACATTCAGATATACAGTAAGCACACATGTAAGCACAAACTCACAGACTTTTGAAGTCTTCAAAGCAGAAAAAAATTTTTGCAAATATTCACAAGATGGTTTTTAAAACATACAAGTAACACAAGCACACAGAAAAAATTTCATTATAGAAATGTAAATTTTCCCCTCCCTGATCAGTCCTACTATACTGACAGGAAAAATATACCCATTTGAATGTAGAGTTCCAAAGAACAGCAAGGAAAGATTAGAAAGCTTTCCTAAGTGATCAGTGCAAAGAAATAGAAGTAAACAATAAAATGGGAAAGACTAGAGATCTCTTCAGGAAAATTAGAGATACCAAGGGAAATTTTCATGCAAAGATGGGCTCAATAAAGGACAGAAATGGTATGGACCTAATGGAAACAAAAGATATTAAGAAAAGGTGGCAAGAATATACAGAACTATACAAAAAAGATCTTTATGACCCAGAAAATCACAATGCTGTGATTACTCACCTAGTGTCAGACATCCTGAAATGCGAAGTTAAATGGGCCTTAGGAAGCATCACTACGAACAAAGCTAGTGGAGGTGATGGAATTCCAGTTGAGCTATTTCAAATCCTATAAGATGATGCTATTAAGTGCTGCGTTCAATACAATATGCCAGAAAATTTGAAAAACTCAGCAGTGGTCACAGGACTGGAAAAGGTCAGTTTTCATTCCAATCCCAAAGAAAGGCAATGCCAAAGAATGTTCAGACTACCATACAATTGCACTCATCTCACATGCTAGTAAAGTAATGCTCAACATTCTCCAAGCCAGGCTTCAACAGTACATAAACCATGAACTTCCAGATGCTCCAGCTGGATTTAGAAAAGGCAGAGGAACCAGAGATCAAATTGCCAGTATCCACTGGATCATCAAAAAAGCAAGGGAGTTCCAGAAAAACATCTATTTCTGCTTTATTGACTATGCCAAAGCCTTTGACTGTGTGGATCACAATAAACTGTGGAAAATTCTGAAAGAGATGGGAATACCAGACCAACTGACCTGCCTCCTGAGAAATCTGTATGCAGGTCAAGAAACAACAGTTAGAACTGGACATGGAACAATGGACTGGTTCCAAATGGGGAAAGGAGTACATCAATGCTGTATATTGTCACCCTGCTTATTTACCTTCTATGCAGAGTACATCATGAGAAACACCGGGCTGGATGAAGCACAAGCCAGTATCAAGATTGCCAGGAGAAATATCAATAACCTCAGATATGCAGATGACACCACCCTTACGGCAGAAAGCGAAGAAGAACTGAAGAGCCTCTCAATGAAAAGTGAAGAGGAGAGTAAAAAAGTTGGCTTAAAACTCAACATTCAGAAAACTAAGATCATGGCAGCCGGTCCCATCACTTCATGGCAAATAGATGGGGAAACAGTGGAAACAGCAACAGACTTTATTTTTGGGGGCTCCAAAATGACTGCAGATGGTGACTGCAGCCATGAAATTAAAAGATGCTTACTCCTCGGAAGAAAAGCTATGACCAACCTAGATAGCATATTAAAAAGCAGAGATATTACTTTGCCAACAAAGGTCCATATAGTCAAGGCTATGGTTTTTCCAGTAGTCAGGTATGGATATGAGAGCACTGAAGAACTGATGCTTCTGAACTGTGGTACTGAAGACCCTTCAGAGTCTCTTGGACTGCAAGGAGATCCAACCAGTCCATTCTAAAGGAAATCAGTCCTGAATATTCATTGGAAGGACTGATGCTGAAGCTGAAACTCCAGTACTCTGGCCACCTGATGTGAAGAGCTGACCCATTAGAAAAGACCCTGATCCTGGGAAAGATTGAGAGCAGGAGGAGAAGGGAATGACAGAGGATGAGATGGTTGGATGGCATCACTGACTTGATGGACATGAGTTTGAGTAAACTCTGGGAGCTGGTGGATGGACAGGAAGGCCTGGCGTGCTGCAGTCCACGGGATAGCAAAGAGTCAGACATGACTGAGCGACTAAACTGAACTGAAGAAACCAGTAAGTACTTCTTAAAAACTAAGTGGAGGAAGGAAGAATGGTATAGGAATATCATACACAGAGCATCATAGAATGCCTATATAAAGAGGTGACATTTGAGCAGAAACCTGAAGTTAGGTAAGTGTATTTGAGACAACTGGCAAATAAACCAGTTTGAGTGCAGTATCGGGACAGTCAAATAGGGTAGTCTAGAGCTAGATCAGAAGATCTACTATGACCATTTCATTTTAACTGTGATGGTAAGTCTTCGGAAGGGTCTGAAGTTGAGGAGATACTAATCTCAAATTTGTATTTGATTTTACTGTCTTTTACTTCATGATTATCTGAAATATTTTCTTTCCGGTTAATTCCAGTCTTTGTCATTTTGGGGGTATGTTTCCTGTCAACTGCCTAAAGATAAGATTCTCATTTTTTTATCATAATATACACTTGGCTTTACTTCTACTATATTGTATAAAAGCAGGTAAAAATGTTTCCTCTTTCTTCCTCATATTTATTAGACTAAGTTTCTTTTTGTTCTTCCTCCTATACCCCATCATAGTAAAAGTTCTATGTATAGTATCTCTGCTCTTCTGCTTACTACTTTCTTACTTTCAGCAAACATATAACCCTAAAAATCAAATCTTAATGAACTATTCTATATTCCTAGATGATTTTCTTATCTTTCTCCCTCATTCCTCTTCTCTCAGAGCATGATCATTATCAGAAATTTGATTCTTCAAATGAGTTTATTTCCACATTACAAACTCCTGGTGTTGCTATTATTAAAATCTGACTCATATTAACAATGCATTTCACAGGCACGTTATCACTATCAATTCAAATAAAAAACACTGTAAGAGTCATTGCTCACCACTATCTGACATCCTGTAAGGTTCTGTTGTTTGTTATTGTCTATTTGCTAAGCCGTGTCCGACTCTTTTGATACCCCATGGACTGTAGCCTGCCAGGCTCCTCTGTCCATGCAAAATCCCAGGTAAGAATACTGGAGTGGGTTGCCATTTTCTCCTCCAGGGGATCTTCCTAACCCAGGCATCGAATCCACATCTCCTGCAATGGCAGGCGGGTTCTTCACCACTGAGCCACCAGAGAAGCCCTCTCTAATCTTTATCTGTACTATTAAATTTAAGTAAGTATTTTTATAATACAAGCTTATCCCCCAAAGAACAACAAAACCAACATTAGTACAGTATCATCATCCAACATACACTCCACACTCAAATTTTCCCTGTTGTCTCAAAAATGTCCTTTAAAATTGTTTTTCTCCCAATCCAGGAAGAAATCAGGATCTAGAGTCACACACTGCATTTGGGTGATAAGTCTTTTTTGTCTCATCCGACTTAGAATGGTCCCTCTACTTCTGTTTGCTCTTCATGGCACCAGCCACCAGGATGCCCCAGGGGTATTTCCTCATGATTAAATTCAAAGCAATGAAAACTAGAAGTGATCAGTGTTATTCTTATTACATCACCCTCGAGATGCGCATATCAAGCTCTCTGTGACATGACTAGTGCAAAGCTTAACCTTATTTACTATGGTGGTAATCAACACATCTCTCTACTTTAAAGGCACATTTGCTCTTTTATAATTAATAACTAATCTATAGGGTGGAGAAGGGAATGAAAAACCACTTCAGTATTCTTGCACTGAGAACCCCATGAACAGTATAAAAAGGCAGAAAGATATTACACAGAAAGATGAGCCCCCCAGGATGACAGATGTCCAATATGCTACCGGGAAAGACTACAGAAATAGTTCCAAAGAATGAAGAGGCTGGGCCAAAGCAGAAAGGATGCCCAGCTGTGGATGTGACTGGGGGTAAAAGTAAAGTCTGATGCTATAAAGAACAATATCGCATAGGTACCTGGAATGTTAGGTCCATGAATCAAGGTAAATTGGAAGTGGTCAAACAGGAGATGGCAAGAGTGAGCATCAACATTTTAGGAATCAGTGAACTAAAAAGGATGGAAACGGGTAAATTTTATTTAGATGACCATTATATCTACTACTGTGGGCAAGAATCGCTTAGAAGGAATGGAGTAGCCTCACAGCCAACAAAAGAGTCCAAAATGCAGTACTTAGTGCAATCTCAAAAATGACAGAATGATCTCAGTTCGTTTCAAAGGCAAACCATTCAGCATCACAGTAATCCAAGTCTATGCCCCAAAAACTAATGCCAAAGAAGCTGAAGTTGAACGATTCTATAAAGACCTATGAGACCTTCTAGAACCAATGCCCAGAATGTTCTTTTCATGATAAGGGACTGGAATGCAAAACTAGGAAGTCAAGAGATACCTGGAGTACCAGGCAAGTTTGGCCTTGGAGTACAAAATGAAGCAGGGCAAAGGCTAACAGAGTTTTGCCAAGAAAACACACTGGTCATAGCAAACACCCTCTTCCAACAACACAAGAGATGACTCTACACATCGACATCACCAGATGGTCAATACTGAAACCAGATTGATTATATTCTTTGCAGCCAAAGGTGGAGAAGCTCTATACAGTCAGCAAAGACAAGACTTGGAGCAGACTGTGGCTCAGATCATCAGCTCCTTATTACAAAATTCAGGCTCACATTGAAGAAAGTAGGAAAAACCACTAGGCTACTCAGGTATGATCTAAATCAAATCCTGTATGATTACAGTGGAGATGATGAATAGATTCAAGGGATTAGATCTGGTAGACAGAATCCCTGAAGAACTATGGACAGGTTTGTAACACTGCACAGGAGGCAGTGATCAAAACCATCCCCAAGAAAAAGAAATGCAAGAAGACAAAGTGGTTGCCTGAGGAGGCCTTACAAATAGATGAGAAAAGAAGAAAAAAAAATAGGCAAAGGAGAAAGAGAAAGATAAACCCAACTGAATGCTGAGTTCCAAAGAATAGCAAGGAGAGATGAGAAAGCAGCCTTAAGTAAACAATTCAAAGAAAGAGAGAAAAACAGCAGAATGGGAAAGACTAGAGATTTCTTCAAGAAAAAGAGATACGAAAGGAACATTTCATTTAAAGATGGGCACAATAAAGGACAGAAACAGCAAGGACCTAACAGAAGCAGAAGAGATTAAGAAGAGTTGGCAAGAATACACAGAAGAACTACACAAAAAAAGGTGTTAATGACCCAGATAACCACAATGGTGGTCACTCACCTACAGCCAGACATCCTACAGTGTAAAGTCAAGTGGGCCTTAGGAAGCATTATTACAAACAAAGCTAGTGGAGGTGATGGAATGCCAGTTGAGCTACTTCAAATCCTAAAAGATGATTCTATTAAAGTGCCGTACTCAATACACTAGCAAATTTGGAAAACTCAGCAGTGACCACAGGATTGGAAAAGGTCAGTTTTCATTCCAGTCCCAAAGAAAGATAACACCAAAGAATGTTCAAATTACCATACAATTGCATTCATTTAACATGCTAGCAAGATTATGCTCAAAATCCTTCAAGCTAGGCTTCAGCAGTATGTCAATCAAGAACTTTCAGATGTACAAGCTGGGTTTAGAAAAGGCAGAGGAACCAGAGATCAAACTGCCAACATCTGAAGGATTACAGAAAAAACAAGGGAGTTTCAGAAAAACATCTACTTCTGCTTCACTGACTATACTAAAGCATTTGACTGTGTGGATCACAACAAACTGGAAAATTCTTCAAGAGTTGGCAACAGCTGACCATCTTACTTGCCTCCTGAGAAACCTGCATGCAGGACAAGAACCAACAGTTAGTACTGGACATGGAACAAAGGGCTGGTTCAAAATTGAGGAAAACAGCATGTCAAGGCTGTATATTGTTATCCGGCTTATTTCACGTCTATGCAGAGTATGTCATGTGAAATGCCAGGCTGGATGAATCAAGCTGGAATCAAGATTGCCAAAAGAAATAACAACGATCTCAGATACGCAGATGATACCACTCTAATGGCAGAAAGTGAAGAGGAACAGAAGAGCCCCTTGATGAAGGCGAAACAGGAGAGTGAAAAAGCTGGCTTAAAATTCAACATTCAAAAAACGAAGATAATGGCATCAGGTCCCATCACTTCATGGCAAATAGATGGGGAAAATGGAAACAGTGACAGATTTTATTCTCTTGAGCTCTAAAATCACTGCACATGATGACTGTGATCATGAAATTAAAAGACGCTTGCTCCTGGGAAGAGAAGCAATGACAAACCTAGACAGCATATTAAAAGGCAGAGGCAAAGGTCCGTATAGTCAAAGCTATGGTTCCTCCAACAGTCATATAACAATGTGAGAGCTGGACCATAAAGAAGGCTGAGCGCTGAAGAACTAATGTTTTTGAACTGGTGCTAGAGAAGACTCGAGAGTCCTTTGGACTGCAAGATCAAACCAGTCAATCATAAAGGAAATCAGTCCTGCATATTCAATGGAAGGACTGATGCTGAAGCTCCAATACTTTGACTACCTGATGCGAACAGATGATTCACTGGCAAAGTCCCTGTCTGTGAAAGACTGAGGGCAGGAGAAAGGGGCAACAGACAGTAGGATGGTTGGACTGGATGGCATAAGTAATTCAATGAATGTGAGTTTGAGCAAACTCTGGGAAATAGTGAAGGACCGGGAAGCCAGGTTGCTACAGTTCATGAGATCACAGAGAGTTCTGACAGGACTTGGCAACTAACAATAGGGTGAAACTTTGAAACCCTGTAAAACACTGTTCTCCAAAACGTTTTACTAAATGGTTTTAGCATCCATTGATGATCCTTAACTTAATCAGTACTGGGAAACACTATGTTGATTTTCTGAGTCTATATTCTTCCTACATTAGCTGACACTCTTCTAAGAGATTGCCACATAACATTAAGCATACCTAGCTTGGTTCCTCGGAGTAGGCAATGGCACCCCACTCCAGTACTCTTGACTGGCAAATCCCATGGACGGAGGAGCCTGGTGGGCTGCAGTCCATGGGGTCGCACAGAGTCGGACACGACTGAGCAACTTCACCTTCACTTTTCACTTTCATGCATTGGAGAAGGAAATAGCAACCCACTCCAGTGTTCTTGCCTGGAGAATCCCAGGGACGGGGGAGCCTGGTGGGCTGCCGTCTCTGGGGTCGCACAGAGTCGGACACGACTGAAGCGACTTAGCAGCAGCAGCAGCAGCAGCTTGGTTCCTAAGTCCTAGTCCCCACTAAAGTGAATAAGGTTCCTTGAAAAGGTCTGTTTACAGTTTGGGGGGTTTTTTTTAATCGAAGAAAAACTGCTTTACAGTGTTAAGTTTCTACTAAACAGCAACATGAATCAGCCATAGGTCTGTTCACATTTATCACAGAGACGATACTTGAAAGAGATGATGGAGATGTGTATACACTCATGAACACAAAATTGACAAAAATGCTTATATTTCTTAAATCTAGATAAAGAGTATAGAAGTATTCTTGTAAAATATTTCCAATTTTTCTATAAGTATAGTATTACTTTTCAAAGTAAAAAGTTGTTTCAAAAAGGTGGGGGAGGGGGGTGGGCAGAGGCGACCATGCAGGAATGCATAAATACCAGTTAGAGAGAGAACAGAAATAAATGACTAAAGAGTTTCATCATAAAACTAAAAACAGAACATGTAACTTTTTTTTTAAACATATAACCTTTAAAACATCAGGAAAAACTGCATCTGTCCAATGGAAAGCAAGGAGTGGAAGGGAATGAAAGTCAAGAAGATATCAATTAGAAGGTATCAACCAATAGATGGCAGAACCAAGTCAGAAAATAAAAATAATTATAATAGGTGTAACAGACTGAATCCACCATTTGAGAAAAATGCTCATTTTCCGTCCAAAAGAGGAGACATACTGTCTATAAGAAACACAATTAAAAATAATAAAAATAAAGGAACAGAAAAACATACCTAAGACAAATATGAACCAAAACAAAGCCAAGGACAGTACTTAAGATCTAAAAAAACAAGTATTTTCTAAAAAATAATTATGTAGCCATGAAAAGAACCAAAAAAGATATATGCATGTAAAAAGGTAGCATCAAAATACATCAAGCCAAAACTGATAAACAACAAGCTGAAATGCATACCTCAATAATCACAATTAAAGATTTAAAAATACGACAATACAAGGAGATCTCCAAGATCTGAACTAATACAACTAGAAGCTATTAGATATGAAATGTTTATAAAACAGGGCACATTTCAGCACTGATGTCACACAAACTGTATTTTCAAAAAACAATGCAAAAAATTTAATTCTATAACAAAAGAAGAGCTCAAAATAACTAAACTTAAGAGGAGTGAACATACAAATGTTTATAGTAAGTGTATTTGTAATCCTTAAAATACTTAAAATAACCTAGATGCTCTTTATCTAGTAGAAATGGATTTTTAAAAAAATTGTGGTTTATTTTTACACACTACAGTATAAAAAACAGATAACCAACAAGGACCTACTCTATAGCAGAGGGAACTATACTCAGTATCTTGTATGGAAATGAATCTAAAGAAAATATATATATATGTATGCATGTATAACTGAATTCACTTTGCTGTACACCTGACACACAACACTGTAAATCAACTATATTTTAATAAAAATTTAAAAAACAAATGTATCAATATTTTATACAATAGAACACTATTTAACAATAAAAATTAACTATTGATAATATTACAACAATGGATGAATCTCAAAGGAATGCATTTTTCTAAGATAAAAGAAGTCAGAATCTAAGGTTACATATTTATAATACTGACTCCATTTGTATGACAGGCTTGCAAAGACAAAACTATAAAAACAGTAAATAAATCAGTGGTTACCAGAGGCAACCTAAAGGACAGAGTACAAAAGGGCATGGGGGAATATTCTGAGAACTATATTACATCCTAATTGTGGTGGAGGTTACACAATTTTATGCATTCACAAAACTTACAGCACAAGTCACTTAAAATCCATACATTTTACTGTATATTAATTATGTTGCCATATAAATAATCTAACTCATTCAACTCAACAGCTGGAAGAAGAGCCACAGAGCAAATCCAACAAGTAAATTATGATGACAGAAATCAATGAGGAAAATAAACTGAAACAGATTAAAACCAAATTCTTTGAAACAGTTACTTAATTAGAGCTCTGGCAGGAATGAACAGAAAAGCAGAATCTGAAAGAATAAACAGAAATGAATAAGAATTGAGATTTTTTTTCATGTGTTATAACTATCCACTAATAAGTCTGAAAAGCTTAACTGAAATAGATTAATTAAACTAACTAATATTAATGAAATTTAAATGATAATGAAAGACCTTTCTTCACAACAAACCCCAGGACAAGACAGTTTTACAGGTAAACGTCTACTCATCTTCCCATGAACATTTTCTACCATATATACGATGTTGAAAAAATTAAAAACAGCAAGAAAATAGTTCACTTTATGGGGCTAGTGTGATACTGTTTTATAAAACAGACAAGGTGGTGTGATGAAAATGTTCTATATCTTAAAAAGATGTGGATTCCTACAAGTGTATACATTTGTCAAAACTCACTAAAATATTACTCTTCAGGTCAGTGCATCTATTTCTTTTACAACCATACAAGTACAAATCCTAACTAAAATAGCTAGTCATGTATTAAATCTAATAAATTTTTAAAATAGTATATCATGACGAAGTTGGGTTTATCCCAGAAATGCAAAGTTCAATGTTTTTTAAAATTTGTTACACTTACTATTTTTAAGACAAATGAACAAAAAAATTCTTAACTAACCAGGAATGGAAAAGTTCTTCTGCTATGTGGTCATGGTTATATACACATAACCTACAGCAAACATTATACTTAATAGACAAACTTTGGATGATTCCTCTTGAACAGGACAAGACATAGTACTGAAGCTCATCACCAACACACACACACACATACACACACACACAAACATGAAGTATAAGAAATAAAACTGTAATTTGGGGAAAATAACTATTTCTCTTGGACAAATCTAAATAATCAACAAAGTAGTATAACCAATAAAAGAGACCTAAGTAAGACTACTAAATACAACACCAGTCCATAAAAATAAAAAACCTCCTAGGTCACCAAGAGCTAACTAGAAAATATAAAAAATACTTCACCCACAAAAACTTTCAAGTATCCAGAAATAAGCCCAAAAAATTCATAAAAATAGCCAAAAATTCTGTATAACTCTACAGAGAGAACTGAACAAATGGAGAGACATTTCAGGTACTTAGATGGGACAACCTAATCTTACAAACATTTCAATACTCCAAAAATCAATCTGCATTTAGGACAAAAATTCCATTTGATCTTTAAAGGAAAAAGATACAAATGAGTTATTAAAGAAGAATCATCCCCAAGTGCTAACAACTAAAGACATGCTCAAATTTTACATGAGGGAATAAAGATCCATAAATAATTGAGTCAATCTTACAAAAGAAGATTAAAGGAGAGACTTGCTTTACCACAGAAACAAGACAAACCAAAACACAACCATATTCTTTACGTGATACTGACAGAAGAACACAGAAAGACCACCGGAACATAAGGTAAATTTCAGACAGCTCAGAATATACACATGGCAAATCAACACATAATACAGGTGCATCACACATCAGTGGGAAAACATGGATGCTTTAAGAAGTGGAGAAAACTGGTTTACTATGTGGAGAAAAATAAAACCTGATCTTTACCAATATTATATAAAAGATGAGGCCTCAATGGGCTAAAGAATAAATATAAAAGTAAAACTATAAAACAGAAGCAATTGTATTTGTGCCTCACGGGTGGGAAAGAAGAATTTCACTTTTAGAATACCATCAGAGTCCACTGGACCCAACTTTAGCTTTCTGGCTTCTTTTTCAAGTCAGTTTGTAATAATTAATATTTCAGGACTTTTATTCTTTGAGACCATCCACAGAATAAAAATAGGAATTTATTTTTAATAGAATATAACACATTCTACCTTGCAATTAATTACCAGATGTCCACTGGCTTTCATAAATCCAAAATACATTATGGGATCTTACTGATCTTATCTTTCCTATATTTTGTTATTATATCATAAAAGGAAGTCATTACTTATCATTGTTCATCAATTATTCAAGTATGCTGAAACAAAGAGAAGCCTCTAAAATAAAACGGAAGAATGATTATATGATAGGCAGAATATTGGCTCCCCATTGATGTCTATGCCCTAAACACCAGAATGTTATTGTATACGGCAAAAGGGACTCTGCAGATGTGATTAAGGATGAGAATTTTAAAATGGGGAAATTATACCAGATTATCCAGATTGAGGTGGGCCCAATCTAATCATATTAGCAATTATAAGTGAAGAGCCCTTCTAGGCTATGGTCCATTACATGTGATGTCAAAGATTAAGAGAGATGCAACACTGCTGGCTCTGAACATGCAGGAAGGACACCATCAGCCAAGAAATGCAGGCAGCCTCTCACAGCTGGAAAAGGCATGGCAAATCAATTCTCCTTCAAGACCCCAGAAAGACATGCAGCAATGCAGACAGCTTGATTTTAGCCCAGTGAGACTTGGGTCAGACTTCAGATGCTACAGAATTATAAGATGATAAATGTGTACTGTCTTGAGCAACTTCGTGATAATTTATAGTAGAAATAGAAAAACAGTACAGATTTAATGACTAAAAGGATGATGTAATAGTGAATAAATTATAAAATAAATTTATAAATAAATTATAAAGTTGTTTTCTTTACCTCAAAGTACTGCATCATCTTTCAAAAACATATAAATGACTAAGAAACTATCTTTGGAGTCTGATTTTAGCTTTTATCAACTCCAGCTAATAAAAAATTTTCATTTTCTACTTAAGACGATCAGGAAAAGAAAATGACAGATGATAATTTACATCTATTAAACAAATCAGAAAATAAATATAAAGAGGTAACAGCACCTAAAACTGATGATGGTGACAATAAACATATAAATAAAATCTGAGTCTTCAAATGACAGTATCTTAGATGAATTTTCTCAAATTCAAGAATCAATGAACTGGACAATACATTTCTAAGAGGAGGAAAAAGGGAAACACTGTATTCTCATCCACTAATTCATTCAACTGAAGGACTTGATCATACAATGTTCTGCAACAAGAACCTGGGCCATTTTTAAGCTCAAAGGATGCACAACAATATCCTTCATCTTTTATGATGCTTGTGCACCAAGATTTACTTGATACAAAGAGATTTTTAAGTATGTTTAAATTCATATTAAAATTTCTAATAAAGTTGCTATTATATTTTTTATTGCTGAAAATTAGTAAAATAACAAAATATAAACATAGCAAAAAAGATATAGATCTAGATCATTTGACCTAGATGGTTACTGGTGACAACTGTTTTTCTTAGTAAAACCAAAAGTTGGTATACTAAGGTATAGACCATAAAGCAAAAAAAATTAGTGAGTTTGAATATAACAACATTAAAGAGTTCTGTACCATATTTATGGTGGATATGATGGATACTATAAAAAAGCTAACAGACATGACAAAATGAAAGAAGTTATCTGCACTGTATGTAATCAACATGGAATATACAGAATATACAAGGGACATATGAAAAACAGTGGCTCTGATGGTAAACAATACAGGAGACAAAAGAGACATGGGCTCAATCCCTGGGTGGAGAAAATCCCCTGGCAACCTACTCCAGTATCCTTGCCCAGAAAACTCCATGGACAGAGAAGTCTTGTGGGTTACATGGGGTAGGAAAGAGTCAGACATGATAAAGTGACTTAGCGCAGCACAGCAGCCCAGCAAGACACACAGCACAGCAAAATATACCTTCTGGGCTATCAAACATGAGGAATCTGGATGATGCCAAGGGTTTCTTGGATACAGAGATACAGAAATACTCATGCACTCTGCTGAATGCAAATAAGTTTTATACAACCGTTATAAACAGCACACACTATTTATTCAATTTAAATCTATACATGTCCTATGCTCTATCAATTCTGCTGTTAGGAATATATTTTTTAAAAATGTTTACTAAGTCACAAAAGAGAACAGTTACAAGAAATTCACCACAATGTGAGGTAGCGGGGAGTTGGAGACACCCTGAGATTGATCACTGGAAGCCATAACAGATACACTATTCATTTTATGCAGGAGGTAGCAGCAGTGGACTACTGTACAGATAGGAACATATATAACAGCAACATGAGTTACAGGGGCAAAGAAGAAACAAAAAGGATAAGGAAAGGTGAAAATTATGTAATGGGAAAAAGACAGTACATCTAACAAATTCATTTCTACTCTTGAAACCTATTATGCTATATTACAACATAAATACTCAAAATATAGTATCAGTTCAGTCACTCAGTCGTATCTGACTCTTTGAGACCCCACAGACTGCAGCACGCCAGGCTCCCCTGTCCATCAACAAATCCCTCAGCTTGCTCAAACTCATGCCCATCCAATCAGTGATGGCATCCAAACATCTTATCCTCTGTCATCCTCTTCTCCTGTCTTCAATCTTTCCCAGCATCAGGGTCTTTTCCAATGAGTCACTTCTTTGCATCAGCTGGCCAAAGTATTGGAGTTTTAATTTCAGCATCAGTCCTTCCAATGAACACCAAGGACTGATTTCCTTTAGGATTGACTGGTTTGATCTCCTTTCAGTCCAAAGGACTCTCAAGGGTCTTTTCGAACACCACATTCTTCAGCGTTCACCTTTCTTTATGGTCCAACTCTCACATCCATACCTGACTACTGGAAAAACCATAGCTTTGACTAGATGGACCTTTGTTGGCAAAGTAATGTCTCTGCTTTTTAATATGCTATCTAGGTTGGTCATAGCTTTTCTTCTAAGGAATAAGTGTCTTTTAATTTCATGGCTACTGTCACCATCTGCAGTGATTTTGGAGCCCCAAAAAATAAAGTCTGTCACTGTTTCCATTGTTTCCCTAAGTATTTGTGATGAAGTGATGGGACCAGATGCCATGATCTTAGTTTTCTGAATGTTGAGTTTTAAGTCAACTTTTTCACTCTCCTCTTTCATCAAGAGGCTCTTTGGTTCTTTGCTTTCTGCCATACATGTAATGTCATTTGTATATCTGAGGTTATTGATATTTTCCCCCAAAATCTTGACTCCAGCTTGTGCTTCATCCAGCCTGGCATTTCTCATGATGTACTCTGTATATAAGGTAAATAAGCAGGGTGACAATATACAGCATTGATGTACTCCTTTCCCCATTTGGAACCAGTCCATTGTTCCATGTCCAGTTCTAACTGTTGCTTCTTGACCTGCATACAGATTTCACAGAAGGCAGGTAAGGTGGTCTGATAGTCCCATCTCTTTAAGAATTTTACACAGTTTGTTGTGATCCACACAGTCAAAGGCTTTGACATAGTCAATAAAACAGAATTAGGTATTTTTCTGGAACTCTCTTGCTTTTTCTATGATCTAACAGATGTTGGCAATTTGATCTCTGGTTCCTCTGCCTTTTCTAAATCCAGCTTGAACATCAGGAAGTTCACGGTTCACATACTGTCGAAGCCTGACTTGCAGAATTTTGAGCATTTCTTTGCTAGCGTGTGAAATGAGTGCAACTGTGCAGTAGTTTGAGCATTCTTTGGCATTGCCTTTCTTTGGGATTGGAATGAAAACTGACCTTTTCCAGTCCTGTGGCTCCTGCTGAGTTTTCCAAATTTGCTGGCGTATCGAGTGCAACACTTCCACAGCATCATCTTTTAGGATCTGAAATAGCTCAACTGGAATTCTGTCAGCTCCGCTAGCTTTGTTTGTAGTGATGCTTCCTAAGGCCCACTTGACTTCGCATTCTATGACTTCTGGCTCTAGGTGAGTGATTGCACCATCATGGTTATCTGGGGTCATGAAGATCTCTTTTGTATAGTTCTGTGTATTCTTGCCACCTCTTCTTAATATCTTCTGCTTCTGTTAGGTCCACACCATTTCTGTCCTTTATTGAGCCCATCTTTGCATGCAATGTTCCCTTGGTGTCTCTAACTTTCTTGAAGAGATCTCTAGTCTTTCCCATTCTATCGTTTCCCTCTATTTCTTTGCATTGATCACTGAGGAAGGCTTTCTTATCTCTCCTTGCTATTCTTTGGAACTCTGCATTCAGATGGGTATATCTTTGCTTTTCACTTTCACTTTCTTTTCTTTTTTTCAGCTATTTGTAAGGCCTCCTCAGAGAACCATTTTGCCTTTTTGTAAAATGGTATGCAAAATATAGTATGCTATACTAGAAATCAGGTATAAAAACATTGGACTTTTTCCTATACATTATAAAAATAATAGTAAGTACTAACTTGTTGTTAAATATAAATCCTTTACAAAATACGCATACTTTAATACAAAGAAAAAATGTCAAATAAAGATTACAATTTTACTCACTTTAGCTCCAACACTGCAACTGCCCGTGCTCCCCGTGCTCCCACTTGCAACTCCTGTAAATCTAGCTTCCAATAATTCTTGCCTTCTTGGATCCAGACTATGAAGCTCATCCATTGCACCTATTAAGACCAAAAAAAAAAAAAAAAGCACACTTACATATGTATTTATATACTTACATCTAAAATATATTTATGTAATTAGCTATGACAAACCTAAACAGCGTATTAAAAAGCAGAGACATCACTTTTCCGACAAAGATCCATATAGTCAAAGCTATAGTTTTTCCAGTAGTCATGTATGGATGTGAGATTTGGATCATAAAAAAGGCTGAGTGCTGAAGAACTGAAGCTTTTGAGAAGATTCTTGAGAGTCTCTTGGACTGCAAGGAGATCAAATCAGAAATCATCCCTGCATATTCACTGGAAGGACTGATACTGGGCTGAAGCCCCAATACTTTGGCCACCTGATGTGAAGAGCCGACTCTTGGAAAAGACCCTGATGCTGGGCAGGAAGAGAAGTGGCAACAGAGGATGAGATGGTTGGATGGCATCATGAACTCAATGGACATGAATTTGAGAAAACTCCGAGGGATAGTGAAGGATAGGGAAGCCTGGTGTGCTGCAGCCCATCTGGTCGCAAAGAGTCAAGACACGACTGAACAACAACAATTAGTTGAAATGTAAACATAAACTTAACGAATCTAAAAGCAGATGAATGTAAGGACTTTAAAGGTTTTTATAATGTCCACAATTATTTATCAAAATAACCTATGATGGATTTCCAACACTTTTTGACTGCAATCCACAGTAACAAATATATTTTCACCCAAATCAACACATACATACATACATTTTATATTAAAAGTTCCACAACTGTTTATTACTATATGCTGCAAGCTCCAATATTTTCTAGTTTATTCTAATCCATTAAAAAGGAAAAAATGCTGTTTGTGAGCTATTAAATTAATTTGATGAGCCATTAGTGGACCCAAGTCCACTTCTCATAATATAATCACCCTACTCTGAGCTTTACGGAATTTTGCACTAAGTGGTATTACTACTTAAATATTTTGCTTATATATAATTCATGACTTGGTTGTTTTGTTGTTATTTAGTTGCTAGGTCACGGTTTGACTCTTTTGCAACCCCAACTCTTTTGCAGCCCGCCAGGCTCTCTGTCCATGGTATTTCCCAAGCAAGAATATTGAAGTAGGTTGCCATTTCCTTCTCCAGGAGATCTTTCCAATCCAGGGATCAAATCCATGTCTCCTGCTTGGCAGGCGGATTCTTTATCATTAAGCCACCTGGGAAGCACTCAATTTATGACTAAGTGTATTTGAAACTGGGAAGACTCTTATTACTGTCATGTCCAAAGATTTTTTTGTACAGTGTTTTCAGTTTCTAGCAGGCAGACACAAACACACACAAATATCAAGCAGATCACTGAGATATCATCTATTATTAAACAACAACCCTAAGAATTAAAGAGGGGAAAATGAACTCCCTCGTGTAATTTCAACGAAGCAGACTAAAGCACCACAAATTCTAGTTAAAGTTCAACTAAACTCTTAAAAATCCTCTCCTCCATGTCTGCTAATTCTCTACTGATAAAACTTTAGGAGTGACCTAAGTGAGTCAAAGGGAGCTGGAGGATATTATCAGAATCCAAAACCACATGTGAAACATATTCAAACTACACTAGACCCCTTTCACACACCGTAATGTTTTTCTTCTAAAACTTAAGAGCTATTCCTATAGTCCTTAACCCTTTAAAGTTTCCTCATTATCTTCCACCTTCATCTGGATGGAGGGCTAGAGAGATAATGGCCACCCTTTCATGTTTATTAGCGTTTCTCTGCCTGTATGTATCTGCCCTGTCCATTCTTCATTCTTCCATCTTAGACAAAAAGGTAGCTAAGTCCAAAAACCTAAAGCCTTCATTTCTTGTTTTTGATCCTATTCCTTCTTAATATTCAAGAAATCTTGCATCTGCATGTGTCCCTGCTCTCTTGTGCATCTCTCCCCTCCCTCCCTCCTTCTGTCTCACATATGCCTTTAAAAAAAATAAAACTGAAGCTTGAATTTTGTGCAATTAATATCAGAAAATTTAATTATTTCCTTACACTGGTGATTTATAACCCTAACTAGTTTTAGGTCCCTAGAATCTAGTTTCTATCATAAGTATACTCCTGACAATGTACTTTCAAGTATCACTGCTGCTAAGTCGCTTCAGTCGTGTCCGACTCTGTGTGACCCCATAGACGGCGGCCCACCAGGCTCCCCTGTCCCTGGGATTCTCCAGGCAAGAACACTGGAGTGGGCTGCCATTTCCTTCTCCAATGCATGAAAGTGAAAAGTCAAAGTGAAGTCGCTCAGTTGTGTCCGACTCTTAGTGACCTCATGGACTGCAGCCTACTAGGCTCCTCTGTCCATGGGATTTTCCAGGCAAGAGTACTGGAGTGGGGTGCCACTGCCTTCTCCGTCAAGTATCACTAGTACTTCCTATTTCCATGGTCATCCAGTGGTTAAGAATCCACCTTGCATTGTGATACACCAGTTCAATCCCTGGTCCAGGAAGATCCCAGATGCCACGGAGCAACTAAGCCCGTGTGCCACAACCAGCCAGTCAGCGTTCTACAGCCTACGAGCTGCAACTACTGGGCCAACATGCAGCAACTCTGAAGTCCGCATGCCTAGAGCCTGAGCTCCACAACAGCAGCAAGCACTGCGACAGAAGCCTGCCCCCTGAACCAAGAGCAGCCCCTACCGCCCCAACTAGAGAAGGCCTGTGTACAGCAATGAGGACACGCTGCAACCAAAACATAAAATACATCTTAAAAAAAAAAAAACTGTCAGTTGGTTGACAGACAGGAAAAACATTTTCTGTAAGTCTTTGATTTTTATCCATTTTCTTCATAATGATTTGAGAAGAGGAAATGTTTAATTTTGAAGTGAAAATATCTAATTTTTCTATTTATGGTTATTATCTTTCTATTACCAAGAAAACTTTGCATGTCCCAAAGTGAAAAAACAATCTTTTTAAGTTTTATGTTTTTCCACTTAGGTCTATGATTTATCCTAAATTAATATTTGTGTATGGTAGGGGGTCAGAATTTTTTCCCATATGCTTTTCCTGTTTTATTCATCACCACTTATCAAAAAACAGAAGCAGCAAAATTCTGCATTCACCAATAGTTTTGGTGGGTTTCTCAGGAGCAAAAATATATATATATATATTATATACAGTACTAATATAAAGACAAACATGTAAACCAATGGAATAAAATAGAGAGCCCAGAAATAAGAATGCTGAGACCATTCCATGGGGGGGGAAACAGTCTTTTCAACAAACAGCACTGGAAAGACTGGATATCCACACGCAAAAATGTTAAGTTGAACACTTCCCTAACATCAAATACAAAAATTAACTCAAAATGGATCAAATGCTTAAATATAAAGACCTGAAACTGTAAAACTCATAGAAGAAAAACAAGGGAAAATCTTCAGACACTGGATCTGGCAATGATTTCTTGGATATAAAAACAAAAGCTCAGCAACACAAGAAAATATATGTAACTGGACTTTATCAAAATTAACTTCCCTGGTGGTCCAGTGGCTAATGTTCTAAGCTCCCAATGCAGGAGACCAGGGTTAAATCCTTGGTCAGGGAACTAGATCCCACATCCAAACTTGAAGCCTGTGCTACAAAGGCTTCAAGACCTTTGGAGGAGAGGATTTCAATCCGGGGCCAGAGACGAGGCTTGACACTCAGAGCTTTTTATGTAACAATTTTATTAAAGGTAAAATAGATACAGAAAGCTTCTGACAGACATTAGAAGGGGGCAGAAAGAATGCCCCACTGTAGTTTTTAGCAAGGCATATGTCTGTTAGCAAGCTGCTAATCAGATAAGAGAGAAACGTCAAGGTTGAGGGAATTTCACCAGGCCCCTGTCCCACAACATGCATTTTTAAGATAGAATACCAAAGGTGTGTCATTCTCCACCCCTCCCCCCCAAAAATGACCTGAATACTGGCTTGTTTAGCCATTATCAGCCCAGGTTTGAGAAAAGAAAAGAAAAGAAAAAAAAAAAAGTTAGTCTTAGGCTGAACCAATTTGAAGAAAGGCAGACTGCAAAGCAAATACATAGTTTCAGTAATACAGCTTAAGGAAAACATTTACATAAGAAAAACCCATTGGTTAGCTCAAGGTTTGAGAAAAGTTAAGTTGAGGCAGAACCAGGTAACCTCAACAGAGAAGGGGAAAAGCCTGCCACTTGTAGTGTATTTCCTCCTGCCACCTGGGAACTTCTGGTCTTCCTACCTGTTAACCCTCTTAAAAGTGAAAGTGAAGTCGCTCAGTTGTGTCCGACTCTTTGTGACCCCATGGACGGTAGCCTACCAGGCTCCGCAATCCATGGGATTTTCCAGACAAAAATACTGGAGTGGGCTGTAAATGGGAGAAAACATCTGCAAGTCCTACGTCTCATAACGGATTGCTATCTAGAGATTGCAATGCGAGAGACCTGGGTTGAATCCCTAGGTTGGGAAGATCCACTGGAGAAGGGAAAGGTTACCCACTCCAGTATCCTGGCCTGGAGAATTCCATAGACTCTAGTCCATGGATCGTGAAGATCTTTTTTGTACAGTTCTTCTGTGTATTCCTTCCACCTCTTCTTAACATCTTCTGCTTCCGTTAGGTCCCTACCATTTCTGTCCTTTATTGAGCCCATCTTCCCATGAAATGTTCCCTTGGTATCTCTAATTTTCTTGAAGAGATCTCTAGTCTTTCCCATTCTATTGTTTTCCTCTATTTCTTTGCATTGATCACTGAGGAAGGCTTTCTATCTCTCCTTGTTATTCTTTGGAACTCTGCATTGAAATGGGTATATCTTTCCTTTTCTCCTTTGCTTTTCACAGCTATTTGTAAGGCCTCCTTAGACAGCCATTTTGCTTTTTTGCAAAATTCTTTTTCCTGGGGATGGTCTTGATTCCGGTCTCCTGTACAATGTCACAAACCTCCGTCCATAGTTCATCAGGCACTCTGTCTATCAGATCTAGTCCCTTAAATCTATTTCTCACTTCCACTGTATAGTCATAAGGGATTTGATTCAGGTCATACCTGAATGATCTAGTGGTTTTCTCCACTTTCTTCAATTTCAGTCTGAATTTGGCAATAAGGAGCTCATAATCTGAGTCACAGTCAGCTCCTGGTCTTGTTTTTGCTGACTGTATAGAGCTTCTCCATCTTTGGCTGCAAAGAATATAATCAATCTGATTTTGGTGCTGAACATCTGGTCATGTCCATCTGTAGAGTTTTCCCTTGTGTTGTTGGAAGAGGGTGTTTGCTATGACCAGTGCGTTCTCTTGGCAAAACTCTATTAATCTTTGCCCTGCTTCATTCCGTATCCCAAGGCCAAATTTGCCCGTTACTCCAGGTGTTTCTTGACTTCCTACTTTTGCCTTCCAGTCCTCTATAATGAAAAGGACATCTTTTTTTCAGTGTTAGTTCTAGAAGTTCTTGTAGGTCTTCATAGAACTGTTCAACTTCAGCTTCTTCAGCATTACTCGTTGGGGCAGAGACTTGGATTACTGTGATATTGAATGGTTTGCCTTGGAAACGAACAGAGATCATTCTGTCGTTTTGGAGATTGCATCCAAGTACTGCATTTCGGACTCTTTTGTTGACTATGATGGCTACTCCATAATAATCACAATAGTGTGATCACTCACCTAGAGCCAGACATCCTGGAATGTGAAGTCAAGTGGGCTTTAGGAAGCATCACTATGAACAAAGTTATTGGAAGTGATGCAATTCCAGTTGAGCTATTTCAAATCCTAAAGGATGATGCTGTGATGATGCTGCACTCAATATGCCAGCAAATTTGGAATACTCAGCAGTGGCCACAGGACTAGAAAAGGTCAGTTTTCATTCCAATCCCAAAGAAAGGCAATGCCAAAGAATGCACAAACTACCGCACACTTGCACTCATCTCACACACTAGTGAAATAATGCTTAAAACTCTCCAAGCCAGGCTTCAGCAATACGTGAACCGTGAAATTCCAGACATTCAAGCTGGTTTTAGAAAAGGCAGAGGAACCACAGATCAAATTGCCAACATCCGCTGGATCATCGAAAAAGCAAGAGAGTTCCGGAAAAACATCTATTTCTGCTTTATTGACCATGCCAAAGCCTTTGACGGTGTGGATCACAATAAACTGTGGAAAATTCTGCAAGAGATGGGAATACCAGACCACCTGACCTGCCTCTTGAGAAATCTGTATGCAGGTCAGGAAGCAACAGTTAGAATTGGACATGGAACAACAGACTGGTTCCAAATAGGAAAAGGAGTACATCAAGGCTGCATATTGTCACCCTGCTTATTTAACTTATATGCAGAGTACATCATGAGAAACGCTGGGCTGGAGGAAGCACAAGCTGGAATCAAGATTGCCAGAAGAAATATCAATAACCTCAGATATGCAGATGACACCACCCTTACGGCAGAAAGTGAAGAAGTACTAAAGAGCTTCTTGATGAAAGTGAAAGAGGAGAGTGAAAAAGTTGGCTTAAAGCTCAACATTCAGAAAACTAAGATCACGGCATCCGGTCCCATCACTTCATGGCAAATAGATGGGGTAACAGTGGCTGACTTTATTTTTGGGGGCTCCAAAATCACTGTAGATGGTGACTGCAGCCATGAAATTAAAAGACGCTTACTCCTTGGAAGGACAGTTATGACCAACCTAGATAGCATATTCAAAAGCAGAGACATTACTTTTTCAACAAAGGTCCGCCTAGTCAAGGCTATGTTTTTCCCAGTGGTCATGTATGGATGTGAGAGTTGGACTGTGAAGAAAGCTGAGCACATAAGAATTGATGCTTTTGAACTGTGGTGCTGGAGAAGACTCTTGAGAGTCCCTTGGACTGCAAGGAGATCCAACCAGTCCATCCTAAAGGAGATCAGTCCTGGGTGTTCACTGGAAGGACTGATGTAGAAGCTACAACTCCAATACGTAGGCTACCTGATATGAAGAGCTGACTCATTGAAAAGACCCTGATGCTGGGAAAGATTGAGGTCAGGAGGAGAAGGGGATGACAGAGGATGAAATGGATGGAATCACTGACTCAACGGACATGGGTTTCAGTGATCTCCGGAAGTTGGTGATGGACAGGGAGGCCTGGCGTGCTGCAGTTCATGGGGTCGCAAAGAGTCGGACATGACTGAAAAACTTTGTTTCACTTTTCATCTAGAATATATAAAGACATCCTACAATTCAACAACAAAAACAATCCAATTAAAAAAATGGACAAAGAACTTGAACAGACACTTCTCCAAAGAAGACATACAGCTGCCCAACAGATTAAAGAAATGGACATCAAAATCACAATGAGATACAATTTCATATGCATTAGGATAGCTATAGTCAAAAAAAAAAAAAAAAACAAAATAACAACTGTTAGCAAGGATGTGGATAAGTTTGAACTCTTGCGTGTTGCTGGTGGGAATGCAAACTGGGGCAGTCACTATGGAAAATGGTATAGCAGTTCCTCAGAAAATTAAAAACATAATTATTACATGATCCAGAAAGTTTCTCCTCTAAGTGTGTGGAGGTAGGTGTGAGTGAGCTTCACTCCCAAAGGAAGTAAAAGCAAAGACTCAAATAGATATTTGTACATCCATATTGATAGAATTATTATTAACAGCCAAAAGGTAAGAGCACTCATAGTGTCCATCAAAGAATGAATGAATGAATAAAACGTTGTATATACATAAAGTGAAATTAAATATTATTTGGTGTGAAAAATGAAGGAAATTTACTTTCTATAGTTAAAGGAAATTTAGGCTAGAACATAAATAAGCTCCGAAGACATTATGCTAAGTGAAATATGTGAGACATAAAAAGACAAATACTGTATGATTTTGTTTACACAAGATTCCTAGAGTAGTCAAATTCATAGAGACAGAAAGTAGAATGGTGGATGCCAAGGGATGAGGGGCATGGGGGAATATGGAAGTAGTGTTTAATGGGTACAAAGGTTTGCTTGGGGAAGACAAAGAAAGCTCTGGAGATGGTAGTCACTGAACTATATATCTTAAAATGGTTAAAACGGTCAATCTTATTTATGTATATTTTACAACTCTTAAAAATAAAACAGAAAAAATAAATTGGACTTGTCAAAAATTTGAATTGGCTAGCTTAAAAAAATTATAAAAAAGGCAAGCAAGAGATTGAGGGAAAATGTTTACAAAATATGTATGTGCTATACATACTATGGAGTTCCCTGTGGCTCAAATGGTAAAGAATCACCCTGCAATACAGGAGACCTGGGTTTGATCCCTGGGTTGGGAAGATCCCCTGCAGAAGAGAATGGCTACCCACTCCAGTAGTCTTGTCTGGAGAATCCCATGGACAGAGGTGCCTGGCGGACCACAGTCCATAGACTGGCAAAGAGTCGGACATGACTGAGCAACTAACATTTTCACTTTACTCATACTATGTCTACTCTTTGGCTTGGAAACTGGTTGCTGACCCCGTGGAATTTAGCAGGGAAGAGGACATCAGTCCCTACTATCGTACCAGCCACCAATGCAGTATTTTGCTTCCCACTGTTTCTGTTTCTTAAGATGTATAGCTTCCTCTCCCCTTCACGAGGTGCTGCTGCTGCTGTTGCCAAATCGCGTCAAACTCTGTGCGACCCCATAGATGGCAGTCCACCAGGCTCCCATGTCCCTGGGATTCTCCAGGCAAGAACACTGGAGTGGGTTGCCATTTCCTTCTCCAATGCACGAAAGTGAAAAGTGAAAGTGAAGTCGCTCTGTTGTGTCCAACTCTTAGTGACCCCATGGACTACAGCCCACCAGGCTCCTCCATCCATGGGATTTTCCAAGCAAGAGTACTGGAGTGGTGTGCCATCACCTTCTCCATCATGAGGTGCTTGAGGAAGCTAATCAATCAAGGGAAAACAAAACAATTAGTTTCTAATTCAAAACCCTTACTGGGCTTCCCTGATTAAAAAATCCACCTGCCATGTGGGAGACCTGGGCTCGATCCCTGGGTTGGGAAGATCCCCTGAAGGAGGGCATGACAACCCACTCCAGTGTTCTTGCCTGGAGAATCCCCATGGACAAAGGAGCCTGGCGGGCTACAGTCCATGGGGTTGCAAAGAGTTGGACACAACTGAGTGAATAAACACACAGAAAACCCTTGCTAGAGTTCCCAACCTCACTGCAGTCCTTAATACCTTCTAACAAGTTTCTGTGACATTTTAAAGAGTCAGTATGTCCAAAAGCCCCTGGTATAACTCCTGGCACATAACATATGCTTAACAAATATTAGAATACCTGTATAAAAATCTAACAAACTTGACTACTAGAGCTTTCCTTCTCAAAATGCAGTCCATTGATACCAACACCTGTTATCACCTCAGATGCATAAGAAAGGCAAACCTTGGGTTCCACCCCAGACCTACCAAATCAGAATCCATATTTTAAGAAGATCCTCAAAAAATTATGTACATCCAAGTTTGAGAAGCACTGCTATACAACAGGGGATACCACAACTGTTATAAAGAGCTTGATCACAAGGTATTTTGGTCCTTGCAGGCCACTGGGCAAAATTTATGAAGAGACTTATGTAACAAGAGAGAAAAGCCTCCTACATATTTTCTAATGATAAAATGTAAGGTATAATGATATCTGTATATGGTATTTTATAACAGATCAGTCTGCTAATGGAATGGACTTGGTGGGGGGGAGGGGAGCAGCAAAGGAACATTCCGCCTAATTCAAGTTTCCTATCATCAAAATATAAGTACTCCTCTGATAATGATGATCAGATTTTAAGGATTTATCTTTGAAAAAAATCTTTTCTGAAAAATAAGTACTGCCATATGCTGATATTAACCCGGAAGCACATGATTTTAATTAGCATATTCATTATTTCAAAGGCAGTTAGAGAAGTCTATTAGATTATTCTTGTGATATTTGCCTTTCGCTCTGTCATTACAGTGCAGATTAATCACTTCCAATTGAAGGTTAGATAGAGTTCCTCAAGTGCACAATTAAATTGATTCTGAATTATGGAAACATTCTTTGTGCTTGCATCAGTGTCTGAAAAAATGCTGCTGGAACTGTAGTTTGGGGTTGGAAAATATATTCAAGCAAATTCATGTGGGAATGAAGTTCTCATTTTGACAGGATGAGAACTGTATAAAGCAGCTTGATGTTACTTGTAATTCAAACATCAGTTACCACTCAAAGACTTTACTGCAGCTAAATTTCATAAATGAATGCTCTTATGCCTTGTAATTTTACATTAAATTCATTTAAAAATATTTTCAACTCCATATAAAAAGTTAGTTTCCAAAACCAATCAGTATTTGATAATAGTGATTGAGGGCTGCCTCTTTGTTCAGAAAAATCTCAAACTCAGTCCTAAAATCAAAAAACTGCAATAAAATGTTACCACTGCTAAGCCAGTCAGGATATTCAGCTTCAAACAAAAATGTGTACAGCTGGTGCTAGTTAAGTCCATGAGAACAAATCGAGTTCACTGTTGACCATACTGATTCTGTAACACGTAATAAATTCACATAATTTCAGCAAAGTACCTGCTGATGAATTGTACAACGTATAACAGTAGGCTCTGAACACCTCACATTTTTACAAGCTTTGTAGATGTGTCTAACTAAGCCTCTTTCTCTTTCACACGTATTTTTACCATTATCAGTTGTAGCACATCTTACCAGATTCCACTTCAGATTGTACTTAGTGTTTTCTCAACTGTGAAAATATTTTTACCTGAAGTTGTTCCACACAGATTATTCACAGAAGCTAATTTTTCTGCCACTTCAAACTTGGTATTGATGCCTTAAATCAACAACTGAGTAACATCAATAAAATCTGTGGATTCATCAAGACAAGGAAAACCATTCTAAATCTTTCGCCTTGTTTTTAAACTGACTATTGATATTGCTTCAAATGTCCTCAACTCTTAAATCAACTGTTCTTGCCAAAAAGTTAATAGTCTAAAACAGATTTATTTTCTCTGGACACATTTCTTTGACTGCTGCAATCAAACACAATTTAATTAACTCACCATCAGTAAACAGCTTTCTTTGCTTGGCTAATGAATGAGTTGCTCAGAAACTTATTTTGGTGGCAGCCTCATTTTCAACTTTTTATGAAGTTACACTGTAATGAAATGTTCCATTTTAAATGGACTGTTACTTTAAAAATTTGAGAGTTAAGAATACTGTGATGTATGCTTAGTCTAGTAATGTCAATATATACTTTATTCTTCTACCACAGCTACAGTGTCACTGCAAAAGATAAGAACAATTTTTTGCTATCTAACTCAATAATAAAATAATACATGCTCCAACTGTGCCTTAAAAAGCACACCACTCAGAGTTCATTGTTCTCTATTTTTCTTGTTCTGACATGATGTATATGCATATATAAATATTGAAAATTTTATTTAAAAAAACTAAATATTACAGACTGGAAATACACATGACATTCAAAATACTGTCAAGGTGTAACTGCAGCACTGAAATTCGTAGTGAACCAAAGCAGTAGGAAGTGAAGAGAATGCCATACAGGAGCTCTGTCACAACTACTCAGCTTTGCCATTATAAAGCAAAAGCAGCTGTTGTCCCAATAAAACTTTATTCATAGGTACTAAAATCTGAATTTCACATGTCACAAAATGTTGTCTTTTGATTATTTTTTAAATCAGGAGTCAGGTCATTTGCTGACTCCTGTTATAGCTAACACACTTCTGATACATCCAAAATTTGGATCCTTAATTATAAGAAGTGAGATTTTTCTTAAGAATAGGTAATTTTACCATGATCCATTAAATTCTTCAATATACAATAATGGTTTATATTTTTGAAAAAGAAAAAATTACAGAAGACACTATAAAGACCACATCATCCTTACAAGAAAACCCCATCCCAAAATACAACCACCTATCTCCTAGCTATGCTACTATTCTTACTAAACTGCCCCCCACAATCTACCATAAACCCATAAACCCATAAACTTCACATAAAACATAAAACAAGAGACGTCACTACTCAAATTAGAGCTCAATCACATCCTATTTTATGAAGAACAACTTTAAGAAAACAACAAAAATAAAACCACAATTTGACCCACTAGAGTCTGTCATGGTCCCTTCTAGTAGGTTTTCTCTCTCTCCCCCTCTCTTTCATACATACATTCCCAAACTCACTCATTAAATGTTAACTATAAAAATATGGTCTCCCAAGGTGGTCATTCTGAAACAAGATACCATTATTTGAACATATTAGCAGCTCTGGTTGGTCAATATTACTTTACTTAGCACCTATTTTTAGACGGTGAATCAATTTTTCATTATGCCATTTTTAAATTACCTGAACTCTTCATCTTCCTTAGCAGATGGTCAAAAAAAAAAAAATCTAGAAAGCATGTTTTCAAAAGGTTAAAACCAGAACACTAGTTAACAAAAAGTAAAGAAATGAGTTTGTTCAGTAAGACACTTTTAATATTAGAGTCAACTGCTACTCAGCTATTACTTCACATTTTTTTAATTCAAAACTTCCTTTACTCTAAAAATATTTTAATTCATTCTAGATTTTGTTACTTTTCACATTACATATGATAAACTGATTTATACAGAACAGTAAAGTCTTTCTTCAATTAATACTTTTCACATTATGCCTTACAAGGCAGAGAACTGTAGATTAGAAATATAATAAAGTTAGAAAATTTTTCAACAAGATAAAATATTCCAATTAAATAATTCCTTTTCATTAGTTTTTAAAATGCATTTGAAAGTACAGGAAACAAAAAGAATTCAACAAGTTTACACTGTTGAACACTCTAGAATTACTTTTGACTCATCTTTAAACATCTACTCTAGCACTGCTAATAAACAGAACATACCTATTTTCATATACAGTATTTTGTATCATGTATTCAATGGATATACTTATTATTTTTGTTGAATACACTGCATTCTATCATTTATTCCACTGTCTGATCCTCTATTTAAAATCAAATCTTCTAATTTTTTGGCAGTTAAATAAACATGTTAAATGAGCTATCACAAGAGTAGCCCAATTTATTTCCTAATAAACTTTCTCTCCCAGGAATCCAATGAAAATATCACCTACATTTTTATAATGATTTAAAATATTAACATTTGGACATTTAATCCATTTAAAATTTAACTATATATATCTAGAATTTTTTTCAACAGTTAATAATTTCTCACAAATTCAACATTTCCTCACTGATTTGAAATACCTCTTTAGTCAAGTATCACATTCCAATATAAACATGGATGTATTTCTGTACTTAATTCAATTCTGTTTCCCTGAACTATTTCTGAACCATATATATCTCCATCCTATCTCTCCACACAAATATTTGTGTATTGTATATATACACGTAAATATTTCACCTACAATGACTGAAAAAAAGTAAGCATACAAAGCCAGATTCCTGAATCTATTCTATTGATATACATTCAGTAAGATAAGCCTGTGATAAAGAGAAAACAGATCTGATCTAGAATCACTCCAAATCAGATTAAAATGCTTAAAGATAAGGGGTGAGATATTAAACACTTTAATTTATAACACTTCCAGCAAAGGATTCACACAACCCTAGACCAAATTTTAATATATGTACTGTGCATCAGAAGTAAGGCACAAGAGTTTTCATTTAAGCTTCAATTTTAATTTAAGAATTTAATTTCAATTTTATTCTTATAAATAAAAAAAGAGTCTGAGCTAATTTTTCTTTCATCAAAAATAAAAACACACACACAGACAGACAAGTTGTACACACACACAGGAGGCCAAGTTCCTTTCCCTCTCCATGTTTCAGCTTCTTTATGTATAAAATGGCGATAATATAAGTATATACCTTATAGTTGCTAAAGTAAAACAAGTTAATATGAAGAGTTTTGAACTATACCTGACACTAAGCAGTCAATAATGTAAACATCTATGTATGCTAAAATACAAGTGCTAAGTAAACACTGCCATGTATAATGTATATAAGCTCTCTTCTAGCTTTCCCCCTTAAGTCAGAAGTTCCTGGTAGGTAGAATGGCATAATACTTCAATGCCTAATTTCTTTCATGTATTAATAACATAACTAACTCCTTTCCCTCTAGCTTAAAATAATTTACTTTAAAAATCAATCTCTGAATAGCATTGAAACATGTATATTATCACACGTGAAATAGATCGCCAGTCCAGGTTCGATGCATGAGACAGGGTGCTCAGGGCTGGTGCACTGGGATGACCCTGAGGGATGGGATGGGGAGGGAGGTAGGAGGGAGGGTCAGGATGGGGAACACATGTACACCCATGGCTGATTCATGTGAATGTATGGTAAAAACCACCACTATATGTATTGTAAAGTAATTAGCCTCCAATTAAAATAAATTTAAAAAAATACATGCTAAAAAAAAATAAAAATCAATCTCTGCTTCCATTTATACACACACACATATATATAATCTTAATACTAGTCTATTTTTCTATTTTACCATATACTATGAGCTTCCCTGGTGGCTCAGAGGTTAAAGTGTCTGCCTGCAATACAGGAGACCTGGGTTCGATCCCTGGGTCGGGAAGATTCCCTGGAGAAGGAAATGGCAACCCACTCCAGTATTCTTGCCGGGAGAATCCAATGGACAGAGGAGCCTGGTGGGCTACAGACCAGGGGGTCGAAAAGAGTCGGACACGACTGAGCAACTTTACTTTCACTTTCTTTAAAAAATAAGGAGACTGAGACAATAAGAGGTTAATGCCTTTTGTTAGAACTTACACCCACTCAACTAAGCATCCGTGTTCCAAAAAGAACAATCCAAAAGGAGGGGGTAAGGGTATGAGTGAGAAAGAGTGCATGCAGAGACAGCACGTGATTGCACATGTAAGAAGGAATACTCTCTAAAATTACATCAATCTACCATAATAATATAATACATGTATGTATTTTAATAAAATTTAAATTTCTTAACAAACTTAACTTCAACTTTTATGCTAAAATTGATGAGTACTGAAGCTGCCTAACGGGTACATTAAGGTTCACTGCAATATTCACTCTACTTCAATAAATTAGATTTTTCTCATAATAAAAAAGTAACTTTTATATTTTTCCACAGGTTTGTGAAGAAATTTGTGTTTTAAGGGCATTTGCAAATTTAAGAATCAGAAAGTTATCTGGGGCTTCCCTGGGGGTACAGTGGTTAGGAATCCGCCTGCCAATGCAAGGGATGCAGGTTCGAATCCTGGTCTGGGAAGATTCCACATGCCCCCAGGACAACTAAGCCTGTGTGCCACAACTACTGAAGCCCTTGAGCCCTAGAGCCTATACTCCATGGGAGAAGCCACTGCAACAAGAGGCCCAAGCACCAAAACTACGGAGTATCCCCCGCTTTCTGCAACGAGAGAAAGCCTACAAACAGCAACAAAGACCGAGCATGGCCAAAAATAAATAAATAGTTAAAACAAAAAAGAAACAAAGTTACTTGGCACCCACTACTACCATCAAGACCATACACTACTTCCTGTTCTTTTATATTTTCTTGTTCTTTCTTACTCTCTCTCTCCCTTCTTCCCTTTTTTCATTGTTTCCTTCTTAAATAGATGATGCTCTAAGTTCAAGCAAAACCTGGGGGTCTAGGACATTACACATCAGGGAGCACGGCACTTTCAGCTTGCGTTCAGTCGCGTTCGGTTCTTTGTGACCCCCATGCACTGCAGCCTGCCAGGCTCCTGTGCCTGTGGTATTCTCCAGGCATGAGGACTGGAGTAGGTTGCCATTTCCTGCTCCAGGGGATCTTCCTGACCCAGGGATCAAACCCATGTCTCTTGTGCCTCCTGCACCTCGGGCAGATTCTTTCACCACTGTACCACCTGGGAAGCCCAAGACACTACACTGCTTACTGCTCTCTACCCTGTGTTCTTCCAGTCATACAAAAACAATCTGCCACATTATTATGTTTTCATGAACATAATTTTCATGGCTACCTAACATTCCATTAAAAGGATGTACATTAATGTTTAATTATCCTATTATTGATGACTCAAATGGTTTCTAATATTTTGTTATTAAAAATAGTGCTACAACAAACACCATCCTACCTAAAATGTTTGTCTGAACCTAGGATTATTTCCTTAAAACAATGACTCTTAAAGCATGATAGGAAAGACAATTGTAAATATTTATTATCTCTTTCCAGACTCACCCCAGCTATCTCCATCCACACTAAGTAACTATGCAGAAAAAGATTAACACAGTGGACCTGAGGATGCTATCCCAGCAAAGAAATTCTCACCTTTCTGTAACTAATAAGGGTGGCTCACAGTGCTGAAATTATACAATGTACCATAGCTAGGAAGCAGATGCTCCAGTAAAAACCTTCAAGTGCAGGGTAGTCTCCAGTGGACTTCCCTCGACAGACACACTGCACACAGGTTGCTCAAACTTCACTGCTGGGGGAAGTGTGTTCACTCTCTGCACCCTCTCTTATAGGGGAGAGAACACAGGGAAGCCTAAATATGGATCCCAACAGGCTCTACCTACTCTTTTTCCCCTTATGATCCAATTGTTCATCTTTACTATGTCACCATAATATATCTCAACTATGAATACAACTATAGTGTAAGCCCACTAGTCTATCAAAACTGACACAGTATCTGAAGCCCAAAGACAACTCCAAGACAGGCTGAAAGGACACCTGGTCACTAGTGAAGCCCCAGGTTCATAGCTCTAGGCAAGAACTGGCAATTATCCTACTTTTTGAGGTTACGGAGAACCCTGGAAGTAAGGTAACCTTACGTATCTCCTCCCATGCCAAGACACATTTAATGCTTCTTAGTTCTGAAGCTCCTTGGCAGACAAGTCATTCTGAGTCTGCAGCTGCATCAAAGAGTGGGTTATCATCCTCCTCTCCCAAGAATACAGCTCCAGAGGAAGAGCAGTGGGAAGGGGGCAGCTGAACAGATCTAGATCTGTTCTCTGAAATATCCAGATCTATTAAAGAATGACCAACATGTAGAAGACTCTCAGTAAGTATTTGTTGAATGAATAAATGAATATTCTCAGTTATGCTATTACAAAATCCTCAAATTCAAGAAACCTAGTCAACAACTAAATTCGTATCTCAGTTCCACCACCTAGTAATTCTCAACTTGTTCTCTCATTCATAAAATGAAATAGCCATCTAACTTGCACTTTGAAGATGAATGTAATACTACGTATGGATAAGCTCCATATAGCATAGGAACAGACAAATGACGTGACAGATTATATTTAGAAAAGCAAGGAACTATAATTTCCTAGAGATAAGTGGGTTGTTACTGTTGTTCAGCAGTGTCTACTCTTTGCAACCCCATGGACTGCAGCACGCCAGGCTTTCCTGTCCTTCAACAATTCCCAGATTGCTCAAACTCATCTCCATTGAGTCAGCGATGCCACCAACCATCTCATCCTCTGTCCTCCCCTCCTGCCTTCAATCTTTCCCAGCTTCAGGGTTGTTTCTAATGAGTCAGCTCTTTGCATCAAGGAGCCAAAATATTGAGCTTCAGCTTCAGCATCATTCCTTCAAATGAATATTCAGGACTGATTTCCTTTAGGATTGACTGGTTTGATTTCCGTGCTGTCCAAGGGACTTTTAAAAGTCTTCTCCAACACAACAGTTCAAAAGCATCAATTCTTAGGCACTCAGCCTTCTTTAAGATCCAGTTCCTATATCGACAGAGATAGCTTTGACTAGATAGACCTTTGTCTATAAAGTAATGTCTCTGCTTTTTAATATGCTGTCTAGGTTGGTCTAACTTTTCTTCCAGGAGCAAGCGTCTTTTAATTTCATGGCTTCAGTCATCAAATGCAGTGATTTTTGGACCATAACAAAATAGTCTATCACTGTTTCCATTGTTTCACATCTGTCTGGCATAAAGTGATAAGAGTGTATGAATTTTGAGTTTTAAGCCAGCTTTCCCACTCTCTTCTTTCATCTTCATCACAAAGCTCTTTAGTTCCTCTTCAATTTCTGCCATGAGGGTGGTGTCATCTGCCTATCTGAGGTTATTGATATTTCTCCCAGAAATCTTGATTCCAGCTTGTGTTTCATCCAGCCCAGCATTTTACATGATGTACTCTGCATGTAAGTTAAGCAAGCACGGTGATAATATACAGTCTTGCTGCTAAGTCACTGCAGTCGTGTCCGACTCTGTGCAACCCCATAGACGGCAGCCCACCAGGCTCCCCCGTCCCTGGGATTCTCCAGACAAGAACACTGGAGTGGGTTGCCATTTCCTTCTCCAATGCATGAAAGTGAAAAGTGAAAGTGAAGTCGCTCAGTCATGTCTGACTCTTAGCGACCCCATGGACTGCAGCCCACCAGGCTCCTCCGTCCATGGGATTTTCCAGGCAAGAGTACTGGAGTGGGGTACTCCTTTTTCTATTTGGAACCAACCTGTTGTTCCATGTCCAGTTCTAACTGTTGCTTCTTGACCTGCATACAGATTTCTTAAGAGTAAGGTCAGGTGGTCTGGTATTCCCATCTCTTGAAGGATTTTCCACAGTTTATTGTGATCAACACAGTCAAAGGCTTTGGTATAGTCAATAAAGCAGAAATAGATGTTTTTCTGGAACCCTCTTGCATTTTCAATGATCCAGCAGATCTTGGCAATTTGATCTCTGATTCCTCTGCCTTTTCTAAATCCAGCTTGAATATATGGAAGTTCATGGTTCAAGTATTGTTGAAGCCTGGCTTGAAGAATTTTAGCATTACTTTACTAGTGTGTGAGATGAGTGCAAGTGTGCAGTAGTTGGATCATTCTTTGGGAATGGAATGAAAACTGACCTTTTCCAGTCCTGTGGCCACTGCTGAGTATTCCAAATTTGCTGGCATATTGACTGCAGCATCATCACAGTATCATCTTATAGGATTTGAAATAGCTCAACTGGAATTCCATCACCTCCACTAGCTTTGTTCGTAGTGATGCTTCCTAAGGCCCATTTAACTTCGCATTCCAGGATGTCTGGCTCTAGGTGAGTGATCACACCATTATGATTATCTGGGTTATGAAGATCTTTTTTGTACAGTTCTTCTGTATATTCTCGCCACCACTTCTTAATATCTTCTGCTTCTGTTAGGTCCATACCATTTCTGTCCTTTATTGAGCCAATCTTTGCATGAAAGGGACTTAGCAGAAGCAGTAGCGGTTGCATGAAATGTTCCCTTGGTGTCTCTAACTTTCTTGAAGAGATTTCTAAGTCTTTCCCATTCTATTGTTTTCCTCTATTTCTTTGCACTGATCACTGAGGAAGGCTTTCTAATCTCTCCTTGCTATCCTTTGGAACTTGGCATTCAAATGGGTATATCTTTCCTTTTCTCCTTAGCTTTTTGCATCTCTTCTTTCCACAGCTATTTGTAAGGCCTCCTCAGAGAGCCATTTTGCTTTTTTCCCTTTCTTTTTCTTGGGAATGGTCTCGCTCCTTGTCTCCTGTACAATGTTATGAACCTCCATCCATAGTTCATCAGGCACTCTATCAGATCTAGTCCCTTAAATCTATTTCTCACTTCCACTGTATAATCGTTAGGGATTTGATTTAGGTCATACCTGAATGATCTAGTCATTTTCCCTGCTTTCTTCAATTTAGGTCTGAATCTGGCAATAAGGAGTTCATGATCTGAGCCACAGTCAGCTCCCGGTCTTGTTTTTGCTGACTGTATAGAGCTTCTCCATCTTTGGCTGCAAAGAATATATAATCAGTCTGATTTCAGTGTTGATCATCTGGTGATATCCACATGTAGAGTCTTCTCCTGTGTTGTTGGAGAGGGTGTTTGCTATGACCAGTGTGTTCTCTTGGCAAAACTCTGTTAGCCTTTGCCCTGCTTCATTCTGTACATCAAGGCCAAATTTGCCTGTTACTCCAGGTGTTTCTTGACTTCCTACTTTTGCATTCCAGTCCCCTATAATGAAAAGGACATCTTTTTTCGGTGTTAGTTCCAGAAGGTCTTGTAGGTCTTCACAGAACTGTTCAACTTCAGCTTCTCCAGCATTTTTGGTCAGGGCACAGATTGGATTACTATGATACTGAATGGTTTGCCTTGGTAACAAATAAAGATCATTCTGTTGTTTATGAGATGGCATCCAAGTACTGCATTTCAGACTCTCTTGTTAACTATGATGGCTACGCCATTTCTTCTAAAGGATTCTTGCCCACAGTAGTAGCTATAATGGTCATCTGAGTTAAGTTCACCCCATTCCAGGCCATTTTAGTTCAATGATTCCTAAAATGTTGATGTTCACTCTTGCCGTCTCCTGTTTGGCCACTTCCAATTTGCCTTGATTCACGGACCTAACATTCCAGGTGCCTATGCAATATTGCTCTTTACAGGATAGGACCTTGCTTCTATCACCAGTCACATCCACAGCTGGGTATTGTTTCTTGCCTTGGCTCCATCCCTTCCTTCTTTCTGGAGTTATTTCTCCACTGATCTCCAGTAGCATACTGGGCACCTGCCGACCTGTGGAATTCATCTTTCAGTATCCTATCTTTTTGTCTTTTCATACTGTTCATGGGGTTCTCAAGGCCAGAATACTGAAGTGGTTTGCAATTCCCTTCTCCAGTGGACCACATTTTGTCAGAACTCTCCACCATGACCCGTCAGTCTTCGTGGCCCTACACGGCATGGCTTGTAGTTTCACTGAGTTAGACATGGCTGTGGTCCATGTGATGAGATTGGCTAGTTGTCTGTGATTGGGTTTTTCATTCTGTCTGCCCTATGATGGAGAAGGATAAGAGGCTTATGGAAGCTTCCTGATGGGAGAGACTGACTGGGGTGAAACTGGGTCGTCTTCTGATGGGTGGGGCCATGCTGTATAAATCTTTAATCCACTTTTCTGTTGACGGTCAGAGCTGTGTTGCCTCCCCTGTTGTTTGACTTAAGGCCAAACTATGGTGGTGGTAATGAAGATAATGGTGACCTCCTTCAAAAGGTCCCATGCAGGCACTGCTACACTCAGTGCCCCCCAAACCTGCACCAGCCACTGCCGACTCACACCTCCACCAGAGACTCCTGGACACTCATGGGCAAGTCTGGGTCAATCTCTTGTGGGGTCACTGCTCCTTTCTCCTGGATCCTGGTGCACACAAGGTTTTGTTTGTGCTCTCCAAGAGTCTGTTTCCCCAGTCATGTAAGTTCTGGTAGCTCTATAGTGGGGTTAATGGCGCACCTCCTCCAAGAGGGCTTATGCCATACCCAGAGCCCCTGCCCTTGCAACAGTCCACTGCTGACCTGTACCTCTGCAGGAGACACTCAAACACAGTTCTGGCTCAGTCTCTATGGGATCTCTGGGTCCTGGTGTACATAAGGCTTGTTTCAGCCCCCTGAGTGTTTCAGGCCAGTATGGTGTTTGATTCTAAATGCAATGTCACCCTTGCTATGGTCTTGCTGGGGTTTCTTCTTTGTCCTTGGATGTGGGGTATCTTTTTTTGGTGGGATCCAACATTCTCCTGTTGATGGTTGTTCAGCAGTGAGTTGTAATTTTGGAGTTTTTGCAGAAGATGAGTGCACATCCTTCTACTCTGCCATCTTGGAATCAAAGTTATTTATATCTTGTACAAATTTAGAAAGGTATCCTTAAATAATAGTTAAAATATGTAATAAAACTGCTCAGAACTTAATAAATGAAAAGTTTGCATCAACTATATCACTTTCTTGCTAAAAACAAGTTCAATGGGGTATGGGTGGAGGTTGTCATTAATCATGTTAACTATAATGATAACTAAAATGCTTCAAACATCAAATTTTTGACAGTCTTCTATACATCCAAGTATCTATGTTTTAGTTGATAACTCATTTATAGAAAATTTAAAACAACAACATCTGGGAATTCCCTAGTGGTGTGGTGGTGAGGACTAAATGCCCAAGTTCAATCCCTGGTAAAGGAACTAAGATATCACAAGCCACAGGACATAGTCAAAAAAAGTTGTTAAAACTTAAAATACTTCAGAGGCTTCCCTAGTGGCTGAGATGGTAAAGAATCTGCCTGCAATACAGGAGACCTGGGTTCAATTCCTGTGTTGGGAAGATCCCCTCAAGAAAGGAATAACTACCCTTTCTAGTATTCTTGCCTGGAGAATTCCATGGACAGAAGAGGCTGGTGGGCTACACCCCACAGGGCTACAAAGAGTGGGACATGACCGAATGGACTTAAAACAACATACTTAATATATTTATTTTGGATTCAGAAAGTAAAGAGTAAGTAACTACTAAAAATTGATTCCAGCAAGGAGACCATCATACTATGGCATACTGATCTAAAAAAATCTCTATTTCAAATCTTCAAATTTCAGACGTCAGTGTTTTGGGAACAAGCTGAGATATTTTACACCCACTTAAAACTCCTGATCATTTTTTCCCTCTGCTGTTGCCTAATGTAAAAAACTAAATGAGACAATGCACATAAATGCAAGTAATTTTTACTTATGAACTACACAATCCTTGTAGTCAATAAATACCATAGTAAAAGCAAACTTTTGCAGTAATAAGCTAAAATAAAGGGTCCATAATATCAAAGATATGACCTCAGCTAATTAACTTTGCTCTCTCCTAAAAAGACACACTGACCTAAATTTTATGACCAAACAATTCAAAATGTCATTCCTCACAGTAAATTTTAAGAAACTTGAACAATCCTTAAAACACATTACAAAGAGAAAATGTGATAAAAACATTGACAAACTGCTTATATTCTTGGTAATTAAACATATACAAGTAAAACAACCTGGAATTCCACTTAAAAAATCTGATACTTGTAAAATATAATAAAACTAGAGCAGTGATGGTCCAGTAAACTGGTTCATATGTGTTGCTGATGGTACTGTAAACAGGTACAACTCTTATAATACAGTAACATCCAGAAAGAAATTCACATTTTTTTTTTTTTTTTTTACAAAATAGCTTGAACTGAAATAAGTACAATGTATCAGGCCTGATAAAAGCATCTTAAGTATTGTATTTAACAACTCTAGAAGTCTATTTCTGAGGCCGTAACAGTTCTTTATAATAAGCTGTTGTTTATAGCTTAATATGATAATCTAAAAGTAAAGTAACAAAACAAAGGCATGTGTCACATTTTTTACCTATAGTGGAAAGAACTAAAAACAGAGAACTGAGAAAACAGCCAACCTTAAAGGAACAGCAAGTACATCCATCAACAAAATGAGCCAAGACTTATTTGAGATGGCAGAGTAGTAAAAGGACATGCACATATCTTCCGCTGCCAGAGCACCAAAATCGCAACTGGCTGGCGAACAACCGTCAACATGAAGACACTGAAACCCACCAAAAGAAGATACCCCACATCCAAGGAAAATGAAGAAGCCACAATGAAACAGTAAGAGGGGCACAATTATGATAAAATTAAATCCTATGCCCACTGGGTGTGCAACTCACAAAGTGGAGAACAATACCAAAGAAGTTCTCACACTGTTGTGAAGCTTGTAGGCTCCACATCAGGCTCCCCAGCCTGGAGATCTGGTGAAGGGACTGAGAATCCCCAAGGATTCTGACTTTGAAGGCCAACAGATTTGACTACACAGCTTCCATTGGACTGGAGGAAACAGAGACTCTCGGAGGGCACAAATAAAGTCTTGCGTGCACCAGGACCCAGGGAAAAGGAGCAATGACCCCTACAGAGACTGTGCCTGACCTACCTGTAAATGTGTGAGGGTCTCCTGCAGTGACAAGGGTCAGCACTGGCCTACCAAGAGGACACGGGTACAGGAAGCAACAATCCTGGGAGATGTGTCTTGGCATAAGTCCTTTTGGAGATCACCAATAGCCCTACTTTAGCAGCCTATAAACTCCAGGACTGGGTCTCAAGGCAAACTAACAGGGAGGGAGCACAGCCCCACCCATCAGCAGAAAATTGGATTAAAGTTGTAGAGAGCTCTACCCTGTGGGACTTCCCTGGTGGCTCAGATGGTAAAGCCTCTACCTACCATGAAGGAGACCTGGGTTCGATTCCTGGATCGGGAAGATCTCCTGGAGAAGGAAATGGCAACCCACACCAGTACTCTTGCCTGGAAAATCCCAAGGACAGAGGAGCCTGGTAGGCTACAGTCCATGGGGTCGCAAAGAGTCGGACACGACTGAGCCGCTTCACTTCACTTCACTCTGTGCACCAGAACAAGACACAATTTTCCCCACAGCTAATCCCTTTCATTAGAAGCTTGCACAAGCCTCTTATCCTCATCTACCAGAGCAGCAGACAGAAGAAATAAGAACTAAAATCCCATCAGCCTCCAGAACTAATACCACAATCACAGAGGGCTACTCAAAATGAAAAGAAAGGATTATGTCCCAAATGAAGGGACAAGATAAATTTCCAGAAAAACAACTAAATCAAGTGGAGACAGGCAACCTCCCCCAAAAAGAATTCAGAACAATGACAGTGAACATGAGTCATGACCTTGGAAAAAGAATGGAGAAAAACGTTTAGAAGATGCAAGAAATGTTTTTCTATTTTATTGACTATTACAAAGACTTATTATTAGACTGTGTGGATCACAACAAACTGGAAAATTCTGAAAGAGATGGGAATACCAGACCACCTGACCTGTCTCTTAAGAAATCTGTATGCAGGTCAGGAAGCAACAGTTAGAACTGGACATGGAACAACAGATTGGTTCCAAATAGGAAAAGGAGTACATCAAGGCTGTATATTGTCACCTGCTTATTTAACTTCTATGCAGAGTACATCATGAGAAATGCTGGACTGGAAGAAACACAAGCTGGAATCAAGACTGCCGGGAGAAATATCAATAACCTCAGATATGCAGATGACACCACCCTTATGGCAGAAAGTGAAGAGGAACTAAAGAGCCTCTTGATGAAAGTAAAAGAGGAGAGTGAAAAAGTTGGCTTAAAACTCAACATTCAGAAAACTAAGATCATGGCATCTGGTCCCATCACTTCATGGCAAATAGATGGGGAAACAATGGAAACAGTGACCGACTTTATTTTTGGGGGCTCCAAAAGCACTGCAGATGGTGACTGAGGCCATAAAATTAAAAGACGCTTGCTCCTTGGAATAAAAGTTATGACTAACCTAGACAGAATATTAAAAAGCAGAGACATCACTTTGCCAACAAAGGTCCATCTAGTCAAGGCTATGGTTTTTCCAGTAGTCGTGTATGGATGTGAGAGTTGGATTGTAAAGAAAGCTAAGAGCCGAAGAATTGATGCTTTTGAACCATGGTGTTGGAGAACACTCTTGAGAGTCCCCTGGACTGCAAGGAGATCCAACCAGTCAATCCTAAAGAAAATCAGTCCTGGGTGTTCATTGGAAGGACTGATGCTGAAGCTGAAACTCCAATACTTTGGCCACCTGATGCAAAGAACGGACGCATTGGAAAAGACCCTGATGCTGGGAAAGACTGAAGGCAGGACAAGGGGACAACAGAGGATGAGATGGCTGGATGGCATCACCAACTCAATGCACATGAGTCTGAGTAAACTCCAGGAGTTGGTAATGGACAGGGAGGCCTGGCGTGCTGTAGTCCATGGGGTCACAGAGTCAGACATGACTGAGCGACTGAACTGACCTGAACTGCAAAGAACTAAACAAACAAACAGAGATGAACAATACACTAGAATCAACAGCACAATAACTGAGCAAAAAGAGCTGATAAGTGACTTGGAAGATAGAATGCAAAAAATCAATGCTGCAAAACAGAACAGAGATAAAAACAATGAGAAGAAATTAAGACAGCCTAACAGACCTCTGGGACAACATTAAATGTACCAATATTCACATTATAGAGGAATCCAAAGGAGGAGGGAGAAAGGATCTCAGAAAATATTTGAAGAGAAAATAGCTAAAAACTTCCCCAACATTGGAAAGTAAACAGTCAACCAAGTCCCAGAAGCACAGAGCATCCCCAGCAGGATAAATCCAAGGAGGAACACACTGAGACACTTGGTAATCAAACTGACAAAAATTAAAAACAAAGATAAATTATTAAAAGCAGCGAGGAAAAAAAAGACAAACAACATATAAGGAAAAAACCCGTAAGATTATTGGCAGATTTCTGAACAGAAACTCTAACAAGCCAGAAAGGAATGGCATGATATATTCCAAGTCATTAAAGGGAAGAACCCACAACCAAGAATTCTCTACCCAGCAAGACTCTCATCCAGATTTGATGCAGCTATCAAAACCTTTGAGACAAGCAAAAGTTAAGAGAATTCAGCACCACTAAACCAGTTATACAACAAATGCTAAAGGAACTTCTCTAGGCAGGAAATACAAAAGAACAATAAGATCTATAAAAAATAAACCCAAAACAATTCACTGTGGAGGGTGACTGCAGCCATGAAATTAAAGGATGCTTGCTCCTTGGAAGAAAAGCTATCACCAACCTAGACAGCATGTTAAAAAGCAGAGACATTAATTTACCAACAAAGGTCTGTCTAGTCAAAACTATGGTTTTTCCAGTAGTCATTAATGGATGTGAGAATTGAACCACAAAGAAAGCTGAGCGCCAAAGAGTTGATGCTTTTCAACTGTGGTGCTGGAGAAGACTCGTGAGTCCCTTGGCCCGCAAGGAGATCCAACCAGTCAATCCTAAAGAAAATCAGTCCTGAATATTCATTGGAAGGACTGATGCTGAAGCTGAAACACCAATACTCTGGCCACCTGATGTGAAGAACCGACTCATTGGCAAAGACCCTGATGCTGGGAAAGATTGAGGGCAGGAGGAAAAGGGGATGACAGAGGATGAGACGGTTGGATGGCATCACTGACGCGATGGACCTGAGTTTGAGTAGGCTCCAGGAGTTGGTGATGGACAGGGAAGCCTGGCGTGCTGCATTACATGGGGTCACAAAGAGTTGGACACAAATTAACAAAATGGTAATAGGATCACACATATTAATAATTACCTTAAAAGTAAATGGATTAAATGCACCAACCAAAAGACAGACTGGGTGGGTAGATAACAAAAACAAGATCATATATATGTTGTCTTGGGCTTTTCTGCTGGCTCAGCCAGTAAAGAATTGGCCTCAACACAAGAGATCTGGGTTCAATCCGTGGGTTGGGAAGATCCCCGGAAATAACAAATGGCAACCAACTCCAGTATTCTGCCTGGAGAATCCCATGGACAGAGGAGCCTGGCAGGCTACGTCCATGGGGTCACAAAGAGTCAGATATGACTGAGCGACGTAGCACAGCACACACATACATGTTGTCTACAGGATACACACTTCAAACCTATGGACACTTACAGACTGAAAGTTAGGGGATGGGAGCAAGTATTTCTCACAAATGGAAATCATAAAAAACTAGAGTAGCAATACTCATATCAGAAAAAAATAGACTTTAAAACAAAGACTGTTATTAAGATTCAAAGTACACTACATAACCATCAATGGTTCAATCCAAGAAGATATAACAATTATAAATATATATGCACCCAACATAGGAGCACCTCAATATGTAAGCAAATACTAACAAACATAAAGGGAGAAGTTGACAGTCACACAATAATAGACAGTCACACAATAATTAAAACACTGTAATACCCACTGTCATCAATGGACATATCATCCAGACAGAAAACCAATAAGGAAACGTAGGCCTTAAATAACATTTTAGACATAATTATTACTTATAGAGCATTCCATCCAAAAGCAGTTGACTACACATTTTCCTCAAGCGCACATGGAACATTCTCCAGGACTCACCACAAGCTGGGCGACAAAAGCAAGCCTGGTAAATTTAAGAACACAGATATCATATCAAGCATTTTTTTCTGATTACAACGGTATGGGTTTAGAGTTAAACTAGAATAAAAAACTCTAAAACACAAACATGTGGTGGCTAAACAACATGTTACTAATCATTGGATCACCGAAGGAAAAAAAAATAACCTAGAGACAAATGAAAGCACAACAGTCCAAAACTTAAGGGATGTAGCAAAGGCACTTCTCAGATGGAAGTTTATATCAATACAATCTTAACTCACGATATAACAAAAATCTCAAATAAACAACCTAACCTTACACCTAAAACAATTAGAGAAAGAAGAACAAACAAAACCTGAAGTTAATACAAAAAAGGAAATCATAAGATCAGAGCAGACATAAATGAAACAAAGACAAAGAAAATAATCACCAAGATCGATGAAACTAAAAGGTTCTTTGAAAAGATAAACAAGATGGATAAACCTGTAGCCAGACTTATCAAGAAAAAAAGGGGACTAAAATCAGTAAAATTAGAAATGAAAAGGAGAAGTTACAACCAACTCCACAGAAATACCAAAAACCATACAAGACCACTATGAACAACTGTATGCCAATAAAATGGACAACCTGGAAGAAACAGACAAATTCTTAGAAAGATACAGTCTCACTAGACTGAACCAGGAAGAAAAGAGAAAATGTGAACAGACCAATCACAAGCATGAAATTGAAACCATGATTAAAAACCTCCCAACAAATACAAGTCCAGGACCTGATGGCTTCACAGGCAAATTTTATTAAACATTTAGAAAAGAGTTAACTCTTATCCTTCTGAAACTGTTCCAAAAAGTCACAGAGGAAGGAAAACTTCCCAACTTATTTTATGAGGCCACCATTATGCTGATACCAAAATCAGACAAAGATACCACAAAAAAATTACAGTCCATATCACTGATGAACATAGATGCAAAAATCCTCAACAAAATACTAGCAATCCATATCTAACAATGTTAAAAAGATCGTACACTGTGATTAAGTGGGATTCATCCCAGGGAAGCAAGGATTTTTCAACATCCACAAATGTGATACATCATATCAACCAAGTGAAGAATGGAAACGATATGATCATCTCAATAGATGCAGAAAAGACTTTTGACAAAATTCAGCACCCATTTATGATAAAAACTCTCCAGAAAGTGGGCAAAGAGGGTACATACCTCAACATAAGAAAGGTCATATATGACAAACCTACAGCTAGCATAATACTCAATGGAGAAAAGCTGAAAGCAAGTCCTTTAAGATCAGCAACAAGACAAGGGTATCTACTCTCTCCACTTTTATTCAACATAGTTTTGGAAGTCCTAGTTACAGCAATCAGACATGAAAAAGAAGTAAATGGAATCCAAATTGGAAAGAAGTTGTTAAACTGTCATTGTTTGCAGATGACACACTACTATACATGGAAGAGCCTCAAACCACTATCAGGAAACTGCTAGAACTCAACAATGAATTTGGTAAAGTTGCAAGTTACAAAATTAATACACATTAGTCTGTTGCATTCCTATACACTAACAACTAAAGATCAGAAAGAGAAATTCAAGAAGCAATTCCATTTACCACTGCATCAAAAAGAATAAAATACCTAGGAATAAACCTAAGGAGACAAAAGACCTATACTCCGAAAACTGTAATATGCTGATGAAAGTAATCAAAGAAGACATAAACAGATGGAAAGATATACCACATTCATGGTGTCAAAATGACTATACTACCCAAGGAAATCTACAGAGTCGGTGCTGCTGCTGCTGCTGCTAAGTTGCTTCAGTCATGTCCGACCCTGTGCAACCCCATAGACGGCAGCCCAGCAGGCTCCCCCATCCCTGGGATTTTCCAGGCAAGAACACTGGAGTGGGTTGCCATTTCCTTCTCCAGTGCATGAAAGTGAAAAAATAAAGTGAAGTCGCTCAGTCATGTCCAACTCCTAGCAACCCCATGGACTGCAGCCCACCAGGCCCCTCCGTCCATGGGATTTTCCAGGCAAGAGTACTGGAGTGGGGTGCCATTGCCTTCTCCGACAGATTCTATGCAGTCTCTATTAAATTGCCAATGGCGTTCGGCAATTTAAATTGCCAAAAAACTCAAAATGTGCACGGGGACACAAAAGACCCCAAATAGCCAAAGCAGTCATGAAAAAGAAAAACGGAGCTGGAGGAATCAGGCTCCCCAACTTCAGACTATACTACAATGCTACAGTCATCAAAACAGTATGGTACTGGCACAAAAATAAAAAAACATAGATCAACAGAGCAAGACAGAAAACTCAGAAATAAGCCCATGTACCAACAGTCAATTAATCTATGACAAAGGAGACAAGATTACATAATGACTGAAAGACAGTCTCTTCAACAAATGGTGCTGGGAAAACTGGACAGCCACATGTAAAAAAAAGAAGTTAGATCATTCCTTAACTACAGACACAAAAATAAGCTGAAACTGGATTAAAGACCTAAATGTTACACCAGACACTGTAAAACTCTTAGAAGAAAACATAGGCAAAACACTCTCCGACATATTTCACAGCAACATCTTTTTTCATAAATCTCCCAGAATAATGGAAATAAAAGCAAAAACAAACGGGACCTACTTGACCTCAAATAATAAGCAAAAGGGAAAAAACCCACAGATTTGGAGAAAATATTTGGAAATGATGTGACTGATAAGGGAGTAGTCTCCAAAATTTACAAACAGCTTATGACACTTAACAGCATCAAAACAAATAACTCACTCAAAAAACGGGCAGAAGACCTGAATAAATATTTCTCTAAAGAGGACATACAGATGGCCAATAAGCACAAGGTGTTCAACATCACTAGTTATTAGAGAAATGCAAATCAAAACTACAATTAGCTATCATCTCACACTGGTCAGAATGGCTAACATCAAAAAAATCCACAAACAAATGATGGAGAGGTGTGGAGACAAGGAAACATTGCTGCACTGTCGGTGGGAATGAAACTGGTACGGCCACTATGGAGAACAGTACGGAGGATCCTTAAAAAACTAAAAGTAGAGCTACCAGTAGTCCCAGTCTTGGGCATATATCCAGAGAAAAACATGGCCTGAAAAGACACATGCACCTCAATGTTCACTGCAACACTGTTTATAATAGCCAAAATATGGAAACAAACTAAATGTCCATCCACTTAAGAGTGGAAAAGGAAGATGTGGCATGTATGTGTTATGTATGTATGTGTATACATATATATGATATATAATGGAATATTACCCAGCCATTAAAAAGAATGAAATAAGGCTACCTGCATCAACATGGATGGACCTAGGCAGTGTTATACCGAGTGAAAATAAACCAGACAGAGATGGAGAAATATCATATGACATCCTTTATATGTGGAATCTAAAAAAGAAATGATACTAATGAATGAACTTACAAAACAGAGACTCACAGGCTTAGAAAATGAACTCATTATTGCCAGGGGGAAGGGATAGTTAAGGACTTTGGGAAGGTCATATACCCACTGCTATATTTAAAATGGATAACCAACAAAAACCTACTGTACAGCACAGAGAACTCTGCTCAATGTTATGTGCCAACCTGGATGGGAGGGGTGTTTGGGGGAGAATGGATACATATGTATGTCTGAGTCCCTTCACTGTTCACCTGAAACTATTACAGCATTGTTAATCAGCTATACACCAATACAAATGTCTTGGGTGCTAAAAATAAACAAATGAAAATTAAAGAAAACAAAAATGACCCTAGTTACTGAATTATGAAAGGTACAATCATTAACTATGGCTTCTTTAAACCAGATTCCTAAACCAGACACGACTCCATTTCATCAAACATAATTCATTAGAAAACAGTCTTTTCCAGGATCAAAAAGCTGTATTTGAGTAATAGGATTATACACCACATGTTATTTTTGAATTTTATCAATATATTGTTCCTTGCTAATAATAAGAAAATAGTAGTACCAGACATCATTTACTCAACTGTACATTCATTATCACTCTTTGATGATTAACAAATTAAGTCAGTAACTATAATGTCTGAAAATTTTCCAAAGGCCAAGAAGGTGAAAGAGTTAATTCTTAGGTTGATAAGGAGTCCAGGGCCTTCAAGAAGGAGAAAGGGACAAATATTTTTTTCTACACTGCTTTCTGTTAGTTACAAAAAAAGTATTTTGTTAAATTGAGTTGTTATGACAACAATCTTTAGGACTAACTTTAAGCCCAGAGCTAATAATTACACAACAAAACAACTCATCTTGCGCAACGGTATATTTTACTGTAAGCTCTGTACTAATGATTATATAACAACAATGTATCTTGCATTGCAGGACATGTCTCTCCTTCTCAACAATAACTTTCTGACTAATCTTGTTATCTTAAGATATATGTTGTGGGAGTGGGTCTGGTAAAAGTAAGGCCTTGATAAGATAGCAAGCGGGGCACTCTCCACCCTTCGGATGTCTATGTCAGAAGCTTTCTCTGTCCCTTCTTCACTTTAATAGAACTCTGACACACAAAAGTTCTGAGTGATTAAGCCTGGTTGCAAAGCTAAATCTTCTTTCTTGGAGATCATGAATAAGACATCGTTCACCATAAGCTATCAAAGGCTCAGGCTGTTTCTGGGATTAAACAGCATTGGGCATTAAATTACCCTCAGTTCAGTTCAGTTCAGTCGCTCAGTCGTGTCCGACTCTTTGCGACCCCATGAATCACAGCACGCCAGGCCTCCTTGTCCATCACCAACTCCCAGAGTTCACTCAGACTCACGTCCATCAAGTCAGTGATGCCATCCGGCCATCATCCTCTGTCGTCCCCTTCTCCTCCTGCCCCCAATCCCTCCCAGCATCCGAGTTTTTTCCAATGAGTCAACTCTTTGCATGAGGTGACCAAAGTACTGCAGTTTCAGCTTAAGCATCATTCCTTCTAAAGAAATCCAAGGGCTGATCTTCAGAATGGACTGGTTGGATCTCCTTGCAGTCCAAGGGACTCTCAAGAGTCTTCTCCAACACCACAGTTCAAAAGCATCAATTCTTCAGCGCTCAGCCTTCTTCACAGTCCAACTCTCACATCCATACATGACCACAGGAAAAACCATAGCCTTGACTAGATGGACCTCTGTTGGCAAAGTAACGTCTCTGCTTTTGAATATGCTATCTAGGTTGGTCATAACTTTCCTTCCAAGGAGTAAGCGTCTTTTAATTTCATGGCTGCAGTCACCATCTGTAGTGATTTTGGAGCCTAAAAAAATAAAGTCTGACACTGTTTCCACTGTCTCCCCATCTATTTCCCATGAAGTGATGGGACCAGATGCCGTGATCTTCGTTTTCTAAATGTTGAGCTTTAAGCTAACTTTTTCACTCTCCTCTTTCACTTTCATCAAGAAGCTTTTTATTTCCGCTTCACTTTCTGCCATAAGGGTGGTGTCATCTGCATATCTGAGTTTATTGATATTTTTCCCGGCAATCTTGATTCCAGCTTGTGTTTCTTCCAGTCCAGCATTTCTCATGATGTACTCTGCACAGAAGTTAAATAAGCAGGGTGACAATATACAGCCTTGACGTACTCCTTTCCCTATTTGGAACCAGTCTGTTGTTCCGTGTCCAGTTCTAACTGTTGCTTCTTGACCTGCATACAGATTTCTCAAGAGGCAGGTCAGGTGGCCTGGTATTCCCATCTCTTTCAGAATTTTCCACAGTTTATTGTGATCCACACAGTCAAAGGCTTTGGCATAGTCAATAAAGCAGAAATAGATGTTTTTCTGGAACTCCCCTGCTTTTTCCATGATCCAGCGGATGTTGGCAACTTGATCTCTGGTTCCTCTGCCTTTTCTAAAACCAGCTTGAACATCAGGAAGTTCACGGTTCACATATTGCTGAAGCCTGGCATGGAGAATTTTGAGCATTACTTTCCTAGCATGTGAGATGAGTGCAACTGTGTGGTAGTTTGAGCATTCTTTGGCATTGCCTTTCTTTGGGATCGGAATGAAAACTGACCTTTTCCAGTCCTGTGGCCACTGCTGAGTTTTCCAGATTTGCTGGCATATTGAGTGCAGCACTTAATAGCATCATCTTATAGGATTTGAAATAGCTCAACTGGAATTCCATCACCTCCACTAGCTTTGTTCGTAGTGATGCTTCCTAAGGCCCACCTGACTTCACATTCCAGGATGTCTGGCTCTAGGTCAGTAATCACACCATCGTGATTATCTGGGTCATGAAGATCTTTTTGTACAGTTCTTCTGTGTATTCTTGCCACCTCTTCTTAATCTCTTCTGCTTCTGCTGGATCCATACCATTTCTGTCCTTTATCGAGCCCATCTTTGCATGAAATGTTCCCTTGGTATCATAATTTTCTTGAAGAGATCTCTAGTCTTTCCCATTCTGTTGTTTTCCTCTATTTCCTTGCATTGATTGCTGAGGAAAGCTTTCTTATCTCTTCTTGCTATTCTTTGGAATTCTGCATTCAGATGCTTATATCTTTCCTTTTCTCCTTTGCTTTTCGCTTCTCTTCTTTTCAGAGCTATTTGTAAGGCTTCCCCAGACAGCCATTTTGCTTTTTTGCATTTCTTTTCCATGGGGATGGTCTTGATCCCTGTCTCCTGTACAGTGTCACGAACCTCAGTCCATAGTTCATCAGGCACTCTGCCTATCAGATCTAGGCCCTTAAATCTATTTCTCACTTCCACTGTATAATCATAAGGGATTTGATTTAGGTCATACCTGAATGGTCTAGTGGTTTTCCCTACTTTCTTCAGTTTAAGTCTGAATTTGGCAATAAGCAGTTCACGGTCTGAGCCACAGTCAGCTCCTGGTCTTGTTTTTGCTGACTGTATAGAGCTTCTCCATTTTGGCTGCAAAGAATATAATCAATCTGATTTCAGTGTTGACCATCTGGTGATGTCCATGTGTAGAGTCTTCTCTTGTGTTGTTGGAAGAGGGTGTTTGCTATGACCAGTGCATTTTCTTGGCAAAACTCTATTAGTCTTTGCCCTGCTTCATTCTGTATTCCAAGGCCAAATTTGCCTGTTACTCCAGGTGTTTCTTGACTTCCTACTTTTGCATTCCAGTCCCCTATAATGAAAAGGACATCTTTTTTGGGTGTTAGTTCTAAAAGGTCTTGTAGGTCTTCATAGAACCGTTCAAGGGTGAAAAGAGCGGTAAGAAGGATACACTGGGAGATTGGACTGACATATACACACCACTATACACAAAAAAAGAAAAGTCAAAGTGAAGTCGCTCAGTCACATCTGACTTTTTGCAACCCCATGGACTATAGCCTGCTAGGCTCCTTCGTCCATGGGATTCTCCAGGCAAGAATACTGGAGTGGGCTGCCATTTCCTTCTCCAGGGGATCTTCCCAACACAGGGATCGAAGCTGGGTACCCACACTGCAGGCAAACTCTTTACCTTCTAAACCACAATAAAACAGATAACTAATAAGAACCTACCATATAGCACAGGAAGTCTCTACTCAAAACTCTGTAATGACCAACACAGGACTAAAATCTAGAAGAGTGGATATAACTAATTCACTTCATTTTACAGCAGAAACTAACACAACACTGTAAATCAAGTACACTGTAATAAACATTAAACTTAAAAAATTATAGAAAAAGAGAACTTTCTGTTTCTAGTCATGATTAGGTACATCACACCAATCTTCTGACTGAGGAAACCTGAAAAACTGGACTAAATTTTAAAAAGAAAAGTCTGCTTATAGACATAAGGCAGTAAAGAACATCAGTCCAAAATTCAGGAAACGACATTCCAGAGAGATTTGGTATATAGGCTTTCCTGCCTCTGGAGGCATCTGTTGATTCCAAAATTAGTGACTTAGATGCTGAGAATCTAAACAAAACTCTGCCAGCATCATTGAGCTTGTTGTTGTTTAGTCACTAAGTCATGTCCAACTCTTTCTGACTCCATGGACTGCAGCCTTACCAGGCTCCTCTGTCCATGGGGTTTCCCAGGCAAGAACAGTGGAGTGGGTTGCTGTTTCTTCTCCAGGAGATTTTTCTGACCCCGGGATCAAACTCACATCTTCTGCACAGTCAGGCAGATTCTTTACCACTGAGCCATCAGGAAAGTCCTATCACTGAGCTAGCCAGAGAAAAAATGAAATGCAGAGCACCTCCAAACTTTGAACTGGTATCCCAATCTTGGAGCAAGAATGACTGGGATTAAATGAAGTTCAGCTTCTAATCTTAATCCTTAAAAGTAGATCAAGAAACCTGAGATTTATAATGCCCCTATATTTTTGCCAAAATTAAATGACTTATAAATTCTCTGTCACAGAAGATTGCTATCATTCTATTAAAAGGCCCCAAAATAGTTCTATAGTTCCCAATTTAAAAAAAAGAGAGAGAAACCCAAAAAAATAACATAACTGAAAAGCAAATGAAGCATGACCCAAAGGGATCTAGATAATTAAGTTATCAGACACAGAGTTTTAAATAACTGTGCTGAAGAGTAAGACTGAGAACTCTGGCAGAGAGCCTGAAACTAGAAAGAAAACCAAACTGGCTCCTAGAACTAACAAGCAAAAGAACCTAAACCAACTCAGTTGACAAGCTTGATGCATATTAGATATAGCTTTAGAGAATTAATGAACTAGGAAATAGCTCAGAAATACAATTTTAAAAACACACACAAGAATATGATGATGAAAATACAGGAAAGGGCATAAGAAACAGAGGATGCAAGATAAGAAGGTCTAACACATGTAAACTGGAGTCCCAAAAGAGAAGACAACAGGACAGGAACACTATGGGAAGTGATATGGGATGAGAATTTTACAAAACTTTAGAAAGCCCCTCAACAGTGCTGTTCAAGAAAACTTTCAGCAACGATGGATATGTCATCCACCTGCCAATAAGGCAGCCAATAACCGCATGTGGCTACTGAGAACCTGAAATGTGAATAAATGGATTTTTAACTAATAGTTAATGTTTAACTACTGATAATCAGTTCAACTAATGATAATTAAATAAACAGCCACACATGGCTAGTGGCACTGATAGTGCAGTCCCAAGTCACAGACCTAAGAAGTCATACAAACACCAAGGAGAACAAGGGAGAGTGTACCTAGATATATCCCAGTAAAACTGCTTGAAAACCAAAAATCAGATCAGATCAGATCAGTCACTCAGTCGTGTTCGACTCTTTGCAACCCCATGAATCGCAGCACGCCAGGCCTCCCTGTCCATCACCAACTCCTGGAGTTCACTCAGACTCACGTCCATTGAGTCAGTGATGCCATCCAGCCATCTCATCCTCTGTCGTCCCCTTCTCCTCCTGCCCCCAATCAGAGTCTTTTCCAATGAGTCAACTCTTAGCATGAGGTGATCAAAATATTGGAGTTTCAGTTTTACCATCAGTCCTTCCAATGAACATCCAGGACTGATCTCCTTCAGAATGGACTGGTTGGATCTCCTTGCAGTCCAAGGGACTCTGAAGAGTCTTCTCCAACACCACAGTTCAAAAGCATCAATTCTTTGGCACTCAGCCTTCTTCACAGTCCAACTCTCACATCCATACATGACCACTGGAAAAACCATAGCCTTGACTAGACGGACCTTTGTTGGCAAAGTAATGTCTCTGCTTTTGAATATGCTATCTAGGTTGGTCATAACTTTCCTTCCAAGGAGTAAGCATCTTTTACTTTCATGGCTGCAGTCACCATCTGCAGTGATAAACCCCCCAAAACCTGAGGGGCAAAGACACTACAAGCAGGATTCCATCAAAGCAGCAACAACAGGACTGACAGTTGATCTCTGAACACAAACAATGGAAACCAGGTCTCAATGGTGTAACACTCAACGTGCTAAATGAAAATATTGGGGTAGCCAAAAAGCTCCTTTAGGTTTTTAAGTAAAAATAAAAGACATATTTTTCACTTTCACCAAGAACTTTATTGAACAACATATTTAACAACATTCACTGTTTTGTTCTGCTACCTTCTGCCATTTTTGAGGCAACTTAATAATTCATCTTCCCAAAACTTTTTATCTTTTGAGCAAAGAACTGTTTCATGTGCCTTTTACAATCTTCCATTAAGAAAATTCTATACAGACCAAAATAAATGAACATCCAAAGGTGCAATATCTGGTAAATATGGTGGATGAATCAGAACTTCTCAGTCAGCCTGTAACAGATTTTGTCTGCTCCTCATCTTGTGTTACTCTGATAGAAGGTTATGCATTTTCTGTTGACTAATTCCAGACACTTTCTGTTGAGTGCTGCTTTCAGTTTGCCTAATTGGGAGCAGTACTTGTTGGAATTAAACATTTGGTTTTCCTGAAGGAGCTCATAACAGAGTCCTCCCTTCCAATCCTACCACATACACAACACCACGTTCAAGACCAGTCTTCACTGTGGTTGGTGGAGATTCATTTTGCTTGCCCCACGATCTCTTCCATTCCACATTTTTGTACAGCTTACACTTTCAGCATCTGTCACAATTTGTTTTAAAACCAGAACATTTTCGTTATGTTTAAGTTGAGAATCATAAGCACAAATATGGTCAAGGAGGTTCCCGTTCCTGCACCCCCTTAACTTATGTGGAACCCAAACATCAAAGGGATTAACATAACCAAGCTGGTGCAAATGATTTTCAATGGTTGGTTGATTTGAATGTTTTGAGTCTGTTGGCTATTCCAGCATGGTATAACGTTGACTGTTCTCAATTAATGTCCCAATTTGATCACTATCAACTTCAACTGGTCTACTCAATGGAGGCGCATCATCAAGCAAGAAATCTCTAGCACAAAAGTTTGCAAACCACTTTTGATGTGCTCCATCAGTCATAGCACCTTCTCCACACACTACATAAATCTTTTTTTCAGTGTTGCATTTTCACTTTTCTTTAAATATAAAGCACAACATGCCAAAAATGTTGTCTTTCTTCCATCTTCAATACTAAAAAGGCTATACAAAAATTCACCAATTCTGATAAGGCTTTTTTAAAAAATGAGCACTGATAGGACAGCTGTTACAACACAATCTAACAAAATTGCTACTAGAACCATCGTACAGCAAACACCAAACAAACTTTTTGGCCAAACCAACTAACTCCCTACCTAGATTCCCCATGTCCAGCCAAAAAAACAACAAACAAAAACACTTTCAAGAATCAACATGGAAAAAAGACATTATCAGAGAAGCAATCCCAAACAATTCCTCACCAGACAGACTCCAAAATTATAAGAGTATTCTTTAGGAAAACAGAAAATCAATTCAGCTAAAAAAAAAAAAAAAAAGTAAACACAAAGAAAATAAAAACTCAACGTAACTATATAAAACACTAATATCTTTTGGGTGCTCAAAAGCGTACATGGAACTAAACTACAGAGCGGTAAACAGCATATAGTCCACGAGAGGGAAGGGCACAGTTAATATCTTCTGAAGTTGCTATGCTGATGAAGAAGAAAATGTACTGAGACATATAATACTTTAACAAATCAAGAAAGCATTTTCAATTTCTAGGACAACCACTTAAATACATAAAACCACCAAGAATCAGCCAACCAATAAACAAACAAAGAAAAACAGATTAGGATATTATTAAGCCAATTGTGGGAGATAACTTTGCCCTCCCAATGCATGGAGCTTGACTCTGTTCCTTGGTCAAGGAAGTAATATCTCACAGTGACAAAATATTCATCATCATCATCATCATCATCATCATCATCATCATCATCCAAAGGCAGAAAAGGAGAATGAAAGAAAGTTCAAAGAAACAGTATAACTAGAAATCACTTATTAGAAATATCTATTTAAACTCAAGTATATCAGTAAGTATAATGAATGTAAACTTACTAAATGTTCCAATTAAAACATAAACATGGTCAAGCCCATTTTTTAAAAAGAACTTATGCTACTTACAAGAGACTTACAATTTCTATAACCAAAAGTCGCAAATAATAGGATAGAAAAAGATATACCATGCAAACATTTAAGACCTGAAGCTAACATTATCTGTCACAACACTAGACTGTTGTTTAGTCGCCAAGTCATATACGACTTTTTTGTGACTCCATGGACTGTAGCACAGCAGGTTCCTCTAGCCATAGGATTTCCTAGGCAAGAATACTGGACTGGGTTCCCATTTCCTTCTCCAGTGGATCTTACCAACCCAGGGATCGAACCCATGTCTCCTGCATTGGCAGGCGGATTTGTTACCACTGACCCACCAGGGAAACCCCTTAATAAAGTACTCTATTAGGAAATATGCATTATTATTGTTATCAGACATTTCCTGTTAATAAAAGGTTTGTTTTAGCAGGTAGAAACAAAAATGCTTAATTTCTAAGCACCTATGTAACATATTTGAAATATATAAAGCAAATGACAGAAACTATACAGAGAAACAGACAAAGCTACAATTGTTTTCTGGACATTTTAACAAACTTTTCTCTGAATAAGAGCAAATTCAAAAAGTAATGATAACCATTTTAAAAAGCAACAAACTGGATATAACTGATACACATATTACATGGCATCTAGTAACCACAGCCAATAAAAAAAAAAATCTTAGCCCTATATAAGGAATATTTACCAAGACAGACTATATCTCTGCCATAAAGTTAAGTCTCAAATTTTTAAAAATTGAAATCTTATAGATTTACTTCTTACTATGATGGAGTTGATAGAAATTAGTAAGAAAAAAACATTTAGAAATACCTCATGTTTAAAGATTAAGCAAGATACTTCTGAATAAACCATAGCCCAGTGAACAAACTAAAAGACGGTTCCACGTAAAGGCATAAACTGGTAAGATGGATCAAGAAGACAGACAAGACACAGACAGTGACCATCTGGAATGAAAAAGACATCACAATAGACTCTAGACAAAGAAAGATCACGAGAGTATTATTTACAATTTTATGCAGACACATTTGAAATTTTACATAAAATGAAGGGATTCCTAGAAGACACAATTTACCAAAACTGATGTGAAAATTAAAATTCTAAAGAGCATTATGACATTATAGAAACTGAAGCCATCTACTTAAAATTTCACAGAGAAAATTCCAAGTCTAGGATGCTTCAGTGAATTCTACCAAGTATTTTAATGATGCTCTAACACCCTTCTTATATAAATTACTTGAGAAAATGGTAAAAGAAAAGGTACTTCCCAACTCATTTTTATAAAGCCAATGTTACCTTGATATAAAACCTAACATTTTCAGAAATGAAAATTAAGCCTGAATGAATCCAAGAAAAAAGATAATGCTTTAAGGAAATAAGAAAAAGGAGCAACATTTCTGAAATCAAAAGAAATGAAGAGATTAAAAAGATAAGACAAAGCAACTACTTAATGAGGTAACAGGGATCCAACATTCAGAAAACAAGTCTTTAAAGAGCACTACCATACCAGAATAAATAGTAAAAACCACAATTCAAGAAAGCTTTCTTAAAAGTTAAAAAAAATAAAACTGCTTACTGAAAGAGCACCATGTACACTTAAGAATTCAGCCCAGAAGGCCAACATCTAATTTTCAAAGGCAATAGTTTATGCCACAAGAAAACAGAGTAACATATTCCAGATAATCAAGGTAGGAAAGTATAAGGTGTCTTATAGTCAGTAAAATTTATTTTTAGCACATGAAAGACACAACCTGTTATCAAAATGCCCCAAATTGGGAAATACAGCTCCCATGAGCTGTTCCAAAATCTAGAGAACAAATCTGTAAGAAGTAATAGACCTATCTCATTCATGAACATAGGTGAAAAATACTAAACAAAGATCAGTAAATTAATTTGTAGAAAAATAAGAGCTCAAAACTACATTGGGTTTAGTCCAGGAAAACAAGGTTGGTTTAACACTTCAAGAGCAATAAAATAATATCCATCACATTAAAAAAAAAAAAAAACCTGGAAAAAAATTAGATTGTCCAAAAAGATGCAGAAAAAGCATCTGATAAAATTTAATATCCATTTGTGATTTAAACAAACAACAACAACAAAAAACTAGTAACTAGTAATAGAAAGGAATTTCCTTGATCTGAAAAAGGGCAGATCCAAAATACCCATATAATAAATTGTGAAATACTGAAAAATTCTCCCCCCTACTTCTAAAATTAGTAACAATACAAGTATTCCCATAATAACCAATCTATTCAACACCGTACTAGAAGTCGTAGTCACCACAAGGCTGTAAAAAACAAATACATATAAGGATTGGAAAAGATGAAATGAAATTATCATTCATAGGCCATATGTTTATAGAAAACAAATCTAGCTAAGATAAATTATCAGAATTATAACCAAAGTTGGTCGTTATCAAGTCAAATGCAAAAATTAACTGAATTTCCACATATCATCAATAAACAAAGAATAATAAAACTAAAATAGGTATCTTATTTACAATAACATCAAAAAGTAAAAATACCTAGAAATGCAACAATAATTATGCAAGTTTATTACAGAGAAAACTATAAAACATTATTAAGATGGCAGGAATACACTACAGGCATAAATTATTTTGTTCAGTCACTAACCTGTGTCCCACTGTTTGAAACCCCATGGACTGCAGCACACTAGGCTTCCCTGTCCTTCACTATCTCCTGGAGTTTGCTCAAACTCATGTCCATTGAATCAGTGATGCTTATCTAACCATCTCAACCTCTGCCACCCACTTCTCTTGCCTGCACTTTTTCCAGCATCAAAGTGGAATGAGTCAGCTTTTCACACGAGGTGGCCAAAGTACAGGAGCTTTAGCATCAGTCCTTCCAATCAATACTCAGGACTGATTTCCTTTAGGATTGACTGGTTTGATCTCCATGCTGTCCAAGTGACTCTCAAGAGTCTTCTCCAGCACAATTCTAAAGCATCGATTCTTTAGTGCTCAGTCTTCTTTATGGTCCAATGCTCATATCTGTACATGACTACTAGAAAAACCCTAGCTTTGACTATACGAACTTTGGCTGTCAAATTGAGGTCTCTGCTTTTTAATACACTATCTAGGTTTGTCATTGCTTTTCACCAAGGAGTAAGTGTTGTTTTAATTTCATGGCTGCAGTCACATCTGCAGTGATTTTGGCACCCAAGAAAATAAAACTTGACACTGTTTCCACATTTTCCCCCATCTATTTGCCATGAATGATGGGACTGGATGCCATGATCTTAGTTTTTTGAACAGAGTTTTAAACTAGCTTTTTCACTCTCCTCTTTCACCTTCAATCAAGAGGCTCTTTAATTCCTCTTCACTTTCTGCCATTAGAGTGGTATCATCTGCATATCTGAGATTGCTGATATTTCTCACAACAATCTTGATTCCAGCTTGTTATTCATCCAGCCTGGCATTTCGCATGATGTACTTGGCATAGAAGTTATGCATACATAACTTCTGAACATTCTCTGGCATTCTCTGAACATTCTCTGGCATTGCCTTTTGTAACACTCATTATTGTAAAGATATAATCAATATATTCAGTGTTATCTCAATGAAAGTCCCAACAGATGGGTGTTTGATTTTTTAACTTAGCCAAAAACAGCCAAAGCAATTTTGAAGAAAATCTAAAATAAAGTGTCCACTGCTGTCCTAACAAGTTAACTATACACTTATCAGCTTAAAGCACCCATTTATTATCTCCAAGTTCTATGGGTCAGATATCTTGGCACATCACAGCTCAGCTGGTTCTCTCCTTCGAGTTTCACAAGAATGAATCAAGGTATCAGCCAAGCTGTGTCCCTGTCCAGACACTCTAGGAGAGAATATATTTCCAGGTTTGTTTAGGATGGTCCAGGTTGACAACAATCAGTGCCAAGCAGATGCAGGACAGAGGCCCCATTCCCCTGCTACCCCTCAAGTGGGGTTTGGCCTCAGTTTCTAGAGACTGCCTACACTCCCTGACCCATGATCACCGCCTTTCAAAGGCAGTAACAGCAGGTTAAGTCCTATTCAATGCTTCTGAGTAAATCCCTCTGATCTCTCCTTCTGCCCCTTCTCTTTTGCTTCCCTCTTCTGTCTTCTTTGCTTCTGACTCTTCTATTTTTAAGGGCTTGTCTGATTATACAGGACCCAACCAAATAATCCAAAATAATCTATTTTAAGGTCTGTTGATTAGTAACTTTAATTACACCTGCAAAATCCCTTCACATCACTTTCTAGATTAGCAGTTCACTGAATAATTGAGATGGAAATGTTGGAAAAATATCTTTAAAATTCCACCTATCAAAAAGCAGCAAAAGTATTTTATTGACTATCAACCTAATTATAAAACTATAGTAATAATAAAACATGATACCAGCACACACACAAAAAAGACAAACATAATATAGAATATAAAGCCTAGACACAGACCTGTTGCTGGGCATAGACATTTGACTTACAAAAAAAAGGAAAACAGTGTGAAAGAACAATTCTTTTCAGTAAATTGTGCTCTGATATCAGGACAGTCATAGGAAAATGAAAACTATTTCAATCCAACACCACACAGAAAAAAATCAACTTCCTAATGATTACAGACCTAAATATGAAAAGCATAACAAAAAAGCTGAAAGATAACATGGGAGAGTGAGACTTCAAGAATAGTGGCATGATGAGCTAGGTGGACCATTTCTCTAGTAAAACATTACTTTGGCAACAAAAGTCCGTCTAGTCAAAGCTATGGTTTTTCCAGTAGTCATGTATAAGATGTGAGAGTTGGACCATCAAGAAAGCTGAGGGCCAAAGAATTGATGCTTTTGAACTGTGGTGTTGGAGAAGACTCTTGAGAGGCCCTTGGACTGCAAGGAAATCCAACCAGTCCATCCTAAAGGAGATCAGTCCCGAATATTCATTGGAAGGACGGACTGATGCTGAAGCTGAAACTCCAATACTTTGGCCACCTGATGTGAAGAACTGACTCACTGGAAAAGACCTTGATGCTAGGAAAGACTGAAGGTGAGAGAAGGAAACAACAGAGGATAAGATGGTTAGAAGGCATCACCAACTCGATGGACATGAGTTTGAACAAGTTCTGGGAGTTGTTGATGGACAGGCAAGCCTGGTGTGCTGCGGTCCATGGGGTCGCTAAGAGTCGGACATGACTGAGTGACTGAATTGACTGAACTAAACTGGTAGAAAGAAAATTTTTAAAGTCAACCATTTAATGTCTCTGAAAATTGTCTCAAGGACACATAGCAAATAAAAAAAAGAACATTTATTCAAGAAAACATTAAACAGAGGTGAGAACAGCAAGTATCCATGACATATGAGCCATAAACCACTTCCAATTACACCCCACAACTCAGGATAACTCCAATGTTCTACACCAAACAGGTGCTGCAGGAGCTCCCACATTCCAGCCTAGGAATGAATTTCACCCTTGGAGGGGAACGCTGCTGGCATCTCCCACCTGCCCCACTCCCCCACCTCCATGCTGCAGAAACGCTATGCCAGGCAGGCCCACGTAAGAAGAGTAAAAGAGTCCCTTCACCCAACCAGCGCCCACGTATAAGGCAGAAAAGCTCTTTTTCCAGTGTAGTAAGCCAAAAGTATTAAGTCCCAATCGCACTCCTAAAACAGAGGTTCTTTACCAGAAGGGGCAAGTTAAAAGTACGTGCTCTACTCTGAGAGCAGTGTCCCTTCAAAGTGAAGTGATCTCTTTGCCTCTGACCCTAATTTCACTAAGGCAAGGTAGAGGGTCCTCCCAGGGGAAAAGGTAGACAGTTAAGAACAGAAAGCTCTGTCCTCCACCTAATGGAATTACTTTACTTGGAACAGACTGTGGGAAAATTCATTTTAAAGGGCAACGTCCGGGCGGAGGCTGGGCTTGTGGGGTGACCGGAGTAAGGGTTCGGATCCCGGCCGCGAGGTTTCTGATCAGGATTGCTACAATGAGTCTGTGGAAGCAAACGCCCAGTGACTTCCTGAAGCAGATCATTGGGCGACCAGTTGTGGTGAAGCTAAATTCGGGAGTGGATTATCGAGGGGTCCTGGCTTGCCTGGATGGCTACATGAATATAGTCTTGGAGCAGACAGAGGAGTATGTAAATGGACAGCTGAAGAATACGTACGGGGATGCATTTATCCAAGGAAACAATGTGTTGTATATAAGTACGCAGAAGAGGAGGATGTGAAGACACCAAGACACAGTACTTTTCATACCGAGATATATTTTTTATCAAGTTTTTTGTTTCTTCTGTCATATAATTTTTCCTGTTTTGAAATAGTTGGTGATTTTTCACTGACACGTGATTGAGATACATGTGTAAACTTGTGGATTTAATTGTAAAGAGTTCTTTCATATTTAAGTTGCAGTCATTTTCTTTTACCTCTATGTCAGTGTGCAGAAAGCAAAAAGATTTTTTTTTAAAGTGGAAAGAAAATTTTTTTCTCCCTACACGGAAGTTTTCAAGCAACACCATTGGATCTGACTGCTTGGTCTGTGGGACTGACTGAAATGATGGGCGTGAGGCTAATAAAACACTGTAGAGACGGCAAAAAAAATAAATAAAGGGCAACGTCCAAAACTATGGAGATCTTGGGAGTGAATAACTAAAAGAAAGCTGGTAGTTCCATGACAGTAGTAACATGCAAAACTGCAAACCAGCTAAAAGTTTAACGGAGGGAACTAGACAAAGAAAAAGGCAGGAAGATTCCTCAGGGTAATAAGCCCAAGTCTCAAAGGCTGGCAATTTAGCAAACTTGTTAGCGTCTATAGAGATCTGACTTACTGTGATCATGCCCTGGGATATTGGTGAAAACAATAGAGCAATCAGTTAGCAGTTAGTGGAGGCTGACAGCTAGGTATGACAGCTATAGAGGCAGACCAGCCAAAAGTTTATGTGGAGATCAGGGAAAGAGGCAAAGAGAACAAGGTGAAAACCAGTCATCGCTGGTAGACTGCACATGACTTTGAGAGGGTCCAGATGTTGGATTCATCAGACAAAGAGTTCAAAGCAGCTATTATAAATATATTCAAAGAACTAAAGAAAATCATGTTTAAATAATTCAGTTCAGTTCAGTCGCTCAGTCGTGTCCGACTCTCTGCGACTCCATGAATTGCAGCACGCCAGGCCTCCCTGTCCATCACCAGCTCCCAGAGTTCACTAAAACTTATGTCCATTGAGTCGGTGATGCCATCCAGCCATCTCATCCTCTGTCGTCCCCTTTTCCTCCTGCCCCCAATCCCTCCCAGCATCAGAGTCTTTTCCAATGAGTCAACTCTTAGCATGAGGTGACCAAAGTATTGGAGTTTCAGCTTTACCATCAGTCCTTCCAATGAACATCCAGGACTGATCTCCTTTAGAATGGACTGGTTGGATCTCCTTGCAGTCCAAAGGACTCTCAAGAGTCTTCTCCAACACCAGAGTTCAAAAGGATCAATTCTTCGGCACTCAGCTTTCTTCACAGTCCAACTCTCACATCCATACACGACCACTGGAAAAACCATAGTCCTGACTAGACGTGGTCCACTGGAGAAGGGAATGGCAAACCACTTCAGTACTCTTGCCTTGAGAACCCCATGAACAGTATGAAAAGGCAAAATGATATGATACTGAAAGAGGAACTCCCCAGGTCGGTAGGTACCCAATATGCTACTGGAGATCAGTAGAGAAATAACTCCAGAAAGAATGAAGGGACGGAGCCAAAGCAAAAACAATACCCAGTTGTGGATGTGACTGGTGACAGAAGCAAGGTCTAATGCTGTAAAGACCAATATTGCATAGGAAGCTGGAATGTTAGATCCATGAATCAAGGCAAATTGGAAGTAGACAAACAGGAAATGGCAAGATTGAACATCGACATTCTAGGAATCAGCAAACTCAAATGGACTGGAATGGGTGAATTTAACTCAGATGACCATTATATCTACTACTGTGGGCAGGAATCCCTTAGAAGAAATGGAGTGGCCATCATGGTCAACAAGAGAGTCCAAAATGCAGTACTTGGATGCAATCTCAAAAACAACAGAATGATCTCTGTTCGCTTCCAAGGCAAACCATTCAATATCACGGTAATCCAAGCCTTTGCCCTAACCAGTAACACTGAAGAAGCTGAAGTTTAAATAATTAAAGGAAGGTATTACTATAAGGACTCGTCAAATACAGAATATCAATGAAAAATAAGGAATTATAAAAAATAAGCAAATGAGAAAACATGTATGCTAATAAAGAGAACATAACTGCATATTTCTTCTCTCACCTAATTTTAAAAGCAACTGCACAATAAATAAATAAATAAAAGCAACTACACATACAACATAAATGCAAATGCATGGTGAGATATAACATACAGAATATGCAATATATCTGACAATAACAGCACAAGGACAGTTGGAAAAAAATTACTGAAGTAAGGAAATAACATCATATGTTATAAATCAAATCTACATGAGGAAACAGAGAACCAGATATAATAAGGTTAGTACAAAAACTATAAATATGTTTTCTTATCTCAGTTTCTTTAAAAAAGACTTTAAATTACATAAAGTAATTGTAACAATTTATTCTGGAGTTTATATCTACTACTGTGGGCAAGAATCCCTTAGAAGAAATGGAGTAGCCATCATAGTTAATAAAATTGAGTCCAAAATGCAGTACCTGGATGCAATCTCAAAAATGAGAGAATGATCTCTGTTCATTTCCAAGGCAAACCATTCTATATCATAGTAATCCAAGTCTATGCCCCAACCAGTAATGCTGAAGAAGCTGAAGTTGAACGGTTCTATGAAGACCTACAAGACCTTCTAGAACTAACACTCAAAAAGGATGTCCTTTTCAATATAGGGGACTGGATTGCAAAAGTAGGAAGTCAAGAAACACCTGGAGTAACAGGAAATTTGGCTCTGCAGACGGAATGAAGCAGGGCAAAGGCTAATAGAGTTTTGCCAAGAGAACACACTGGTCATAGCAAACACCCTCTTCCAACAACACAAGAGAAAACTCTACATGTGGACATCACCAGATAGTCAACATTGAAATCAGACTGATTATATATTCTTTGCAGCCAAAGATGGAGAAGCTCTATACAGTCAGCAAAAACAAGACCGGAGCTGACTGTGGCTCAGATCATGAACTCCTTATTGCCACATTCAGACAAATTGAAGAAAATGGGGAAAACGACTAGACCATTCAGGTATGACCTAAATCAAATCCCTAACAATTATACAGTGGAAGTGACAAATAGATTTAAGGGACTAGATCTGATAGAGTGCTTGATGAACAATGGACGGAGGTTCGTGACATTGTACAGGAGACAGGGAGCAAGACCATCCCAAAGAAAAAGAAATGCAAAAAAGTGAAATGGCTCTCTGAGGAGGCCTTACAAATAGCTGTGAAAAGAAAGAGATGCAAAAAACAAAGGAGAAAAGGAAAGATATACCCATTTGAATGCCAAGTTCCAAAGGATAGCAAGAAGAGATTAGAAAGCCTTCCTCAGTGATCAGTGCAAAGAAATAGAGGAAAACAATACAATGAGAAGACTAGAGATCTCTTCAAGAAAGTTCCCTTGGAACATTTCATGCAAAGATGGGCTCAATAAAGGACAGAAAGGGTATGCACCTAACAGAAGCAGAACAGATTAAGAAGAGGTGGAAAGAATACACAGAAGAACTGTACAAAAAAGATCTTCACCACCTAGATAATCATGATGGTGTGAACACTCACCTAGAGCCAGACATCCTGGAATGTGAAGTCAGGTGGGCCTTAGGAAGCATCACTACAAACAAAGCTAGTGGAGGTGATGGAACTCCAGTTGAGCTATTTCAATCCTGAAAGATGATGCTGTTAAGTGCTGCACTCAATATGGCAGCAAATTTGGAAAACTCAGCGGTGGCCACAGGACTGGAAAAGGTCAGTTTTCATTCCAACCCCAAAGAAAGGCAATGCCAAAGAATGCTCAAACTACAACACACTTGCACTCATCTCACATGCTAGGAAAGTAATGCTCAAAATTCTCCAAGCCAGGCTTCAGCAATATGTGAACTGTGAACTTCCTGATGTTCAAGCTGGTTTTAGAAAAGGCAGAGGAACCAGAGATCAAATTGTCAACATCCGCTGGATCATGGAAAAAGCAAGAGAGTTCCAGAAAAACATCTATTTCTGCTTTATTGACTATGCCAAAACCACTGACTATGTGGATCACAATAAACTGTGGAAAATTCTGAAAGAGATGGGAATACCAGACCACCTGACCTTACTCTTAAGAAATCTGTATGCAGGTCAAGAAGCAACAGTTAGAACTGGACATGGAACAACAGACTGGTTCCAAATAGGAAAAGGACAAATACGTCAAGGCTGTATATTGTCACTCTGCTTATTTAACTAATATGCAGAGTACATCATGAGAAACACGGGGCTGGAAGAAGCACAAGCTGAAATCAAAGATTGCCGGAAGAAATATCAATAACCTCAGATATGCAGATGACACCAATTTTATGGCAGAAAGTGAAGAAGAAATAAAGAGCCTCTTGATGAAAGTGAAAGAGGAGAGTGAAAAAGCTGGGTTAAAACTCAACATTCAGAAAACAAAGATCATGGCATCTGGTCCCATCACTTCATCACAGATAGATCGGGAAACAGTGGCAGACTTTATTTTTGGGGGTTCCAAAAATCACTGCAGATGGTGACTGCAGCTATGAAATTAAAAGACACTTGATTCTTGGAAGAGAAGTTCAGATGAACCTAGACAGCATATTAAAAATCAGAGAGGTACCATTTCACGCCAGTCAGAATGGCTGCGATCCAAAAGTCTACAAGCAATAAATGCTGGAGAGGGTGTGGAGAAAAGGGAACCCTCTTACACTGTTGGTGGGAATGCAAACTAGTACAGCCACTATGGAGAACAGTGTGGCGATTCCTTAAAAAACTGGAAATAGAACTGCCTTATGACCCAGCAATCCCATGCTGGGCATACACACCAAGGAAACCAGAATTGAAAGAGACACATGTACCCCAATGTTCATCACAGCACTGTTTATAATAGCTAGGACATGGAAGCAACCTAGATGTCCATCAGCAGATGAATGGGTAAGAAAGCTGTGGTACATACACACAATGGAGTGTTACTCAGCCATTAAAAAGAATGCATCTGAATCAGTTCTAATGAGGTGGATGAAACTTGAGCCTATTATACAGAGTGAAGTAAGCCAGAAAGAAAAACACCAATACAGTATACTAACGCATATATATGGAATTTAGAAAGATGGTAACGGTAACCCTGAGACAGCAAAAGAGACACAGATGTATAGAACAGTCTTTTGGACTCTGTGGGAGAGGGAGAGGGTGGGATGATTTGGGAGAATGGCATTGAAACATGTATAATATCATATATGAAATGAATTGCCAGTCCAGGTTCAATGCATGATACAGGATGCTCGGGGCTGGTGCACTGGGATGACCAAGAGGGATGGTACAGGGAGGAAAGGGGGAGGGAGGAGGGAGACGGGTTCCGGATGGGGAACACGTGTACACCCGTGGCGGATTCATGTTGATATATGGCAAAACCAATACAATATTGTAAAGTAATTAACCTCCAATTAAAATAAATAAATTTATTGAAAAATAAATAAATAAATGCATAAAAATAAAATAAAAATCAGAGACATTTCTTTGCCAACAAAGGTAGGTCCGTCTAGTCAAGGCTACGGTTTTTCAAGTAGTCGTGTATGACTGTGAGAGTTGGACTGTGAAGAAAGCTGAGCACCGAAGAATTAATGCTTTTGAACTGTGGTGTTGGAGAAGACTCTTGAGAGTCCCTTGGACTGCAAGGAGATCCAACCAGTCCATCCTAAAGGAAATCAGTCCTGAATATTCATTGGAAGGACTGATGCTGAAGTTGAAACTCCAATACTTTGGTTGCCTGATGCAAAGAGCTGATTCATTGGAAAAGACCCTGATGCTGGGAATGATTGAAGGCAGGAGGAGAAGGGGACGACAGAGGATGAGATGGTTGATGGCATCACCAACTCAGTGGGCATGAGTTTGAGTAAATTCTCGGAGTTGGTGCTGGACAGGGAGGCCTGGCGTGGTACAGTCCACGGGGTTACAAAGATTCAGACACAACTAAGCAACCGAACTGAACTGCACCCAGCAACATGTATAACCAAAACAGAGAAGAATGGAGTAGAGCTATATAGGAGCAAAGTTTCTATATAATGTTGGAATTAAGTTAATGTAAATCTGAAGTCAATTCTGATAAGACTATAATGTAAACCTTAAGAGAATAACAAAAGAAGATAAAAATCATGAAAGGAATTAAAACATTACCCTAGGAAATAATGGAAAGAAAATAGAAATGCAGGTACAGAAGGACAGAGACATGAGACAGAGAGAAAACAAAATGCAAAATGGCAGACATAAATCCAACCATACCCAAAAAACATTTACTGTGAATGCATTAAGCAATATAATCAAGAGGCAGGGACTGTAGGAGTCAATCAAAAAAGAACAAGATCAAATTAAATGCTGTCTACAGAAGACACACTTTAGATCCAAAAACACAAATAGGATAAAAATAAGTGGATAGAAAAAGACACTGTGCAAAGAACTACCACAGAAAAACTGAAGCAGATACACTAATATCAGACAACTTCTAAAATGGTTTTAGAAATGAAGAGGGATGTCTTATAACAATAAAAGGGTCAGTTCATCAGTAAGATAAAAAAATTATAGACACAGAGGTTTCCCTGGTGGTTCAGTGGTTAAGAATCCACCTTGCAATGCAGGGGACATGGGTTCGACCCCTGGTCCAGGACAATTCCACATGCCACAGGGCAGCTAAGCCAGCCCATGCACCAGTCGCTGAGCCTGTGCTCAGGAACCCAAGAGCCCCAACTACTGAGGCTGATATGCCACGACTACTGAGGGGCACACACCCGGAGCCTGTGCTCTGCAACACAGGAGGCCACTGCAGAAGCAGCTCGCACACTGCAACTGGAGAGTGGGCCCGGTCTCTGCAGCTGGAGAGCCCATGCACAGCAACGCAGACCCAGTGCAACCAAAACAAATCAACAGACTTTTGTAAAAATCAATCAATCAATAAATAAATGGCATGTCCACAGACATTTTAAAAGAATTGTAAACATACATATGTACCTTATAACAGGGCTTCAAAATACATGAAACAAAACTGACAGAAACAAAGGGAGAAAAACACTATTCAACACTAGTTGGAATATTTCAACGCTTCACCTTTAATAACAAACAGAACTAAGCAGAACATAACAAAGAAACATAAACACAATATACCAACTATACCTAACAGACATCTAGAGAATATTCCATTCAACAGTAGAATACACGTTCTTCTAAAGTACACATGAAACACTCTCTAAGACAGACCATATGCTAGGCCACAAAACAAGCATCAGCAAATTTAAAAGGACTGCAAGCACACACATATGTCCTCTGACCAAAATGAAACAAAATTAGAAATCAGTTACAGAAGGAAATTTAGGAAATTCACAAATATAGGAAATTAACATACTCCTAAATCAATAATAGACCAAAAGAACAAATCAAAAGGAAAATCAGAAAACACTTGAGATGAGTAAAATCAAAAACACAACATATCAAAACTTAACGGGATCAATCAACTGCGTGCTTGCAGGGAAATTTACACTTGTAAATGTCCATATTAAGATAAGAAAGGGAAAACATTTTGTATGAATTTGAGATACTTCTTAAACACAATAAAGGGGGGCAGGAGGCCAAAGAAACCTCTGGGGGAGGTAATAAAAAAAAAGAGTACCTATCCAAAATACAAAAAGAATTCCTTCAATTAATTTTAGTTTTTGTGAAGAGAACACAAAGGAAAACTGATCAAAAGATGTGAATAAGCACTTCACAAGAGATATCCAAAAGTCAATAAACTTATGAAAAAATGGTAAACCTTTTAACTCACCGGGAAAATGAAAACCAAAAATACCACCTCACATCAGAACACCAGAAATAAATAACAATCCAATTGTCAGTGAGGATACAGAGCAATGGGAACTCTCATACACTGTTCATGGGAATGTGAATTGTTATAACCACTTTGGGAAACTGGCAGTATCTATTAATACTATATTAGGCCTATAATCCAGCAAATCTGCTATTAGGTCTAAACTCAATAGAAATTAATACTATATGAACAGACAGGTACAAATATGTTCACACAGCATTATTAGTGATAATCAAGAAGTAGAAACGATCCACATCTATCAACAGACTGTATAAACAAAATGTGGTAAATGAATACAAGTAATATTACAGAGCAATGAAAGTGAACTACGGTTAAGGAATTAACATGGATAAAACTCAAAAACATGTGAAGCAAAAGCAGCTACAAACAAAATACATATTGCATGAGTCCATTTATATTAAGTTCAAAAACAAGCATATTAAGTCAGAATAGTGTTTGGTGGGCTACAGCCCACGGGGTCGCTAAGAGTCAGACACGACTAAATGACTAAGCACAGCACAGCACAGCGACAGCTCTGGAGGGAGGCAGAAGGTAGTAAAGGACTGATGAGAGCGGAAGAGAGCTCTCAAATGCTGCTAGTGTTCCTCTTCTTGACTGAGTGAGTGGTAGTTACACACACCATGGTTTACAGTAGCTCGCTGAGCATCAATTTGTCTGTGTGTGTTTTCTGCATTAATATTATTCTTCAATAATGAAAACTAAAGCACCACATAACATTAAAAAATAAAATCAATTGAATCATAGTAAAATTAGAGTGCTTGAACCTTAGACGGTAATAATTTTTTGAAGACTGAGCTTTTGATATAAATATTAAGTTCAATCTCACAAGCAATCAAGACTTATCAACTGAAACAAGATGATACCATTTGAAAATAGTTAAAGTGGAGGAAACCTAGCTAATTCCCTTCTCTAGGGAATACTCTGTTCACACCTACTGATAGAAATACAATTACCTTCCTTCTCACTTTTCATTTTCAAGAAACCTTCCTTTACAGTCCTAGAAAGGGTTGCTCTACGATCCACAGAACAGTGCGACCATGGTCCCTGAATTTCCAGTTCAGTCCCCTGAAGTCTAACTAGGTTCTAAGAGATACTCAGCCCTATATCCTTCTAATAATAAATCTGTATTGCTAAAGTTTGTTCCTAGAAATCAAATGACCAATGGATATAACACCGTGATATAGGATATGTTACAACCATGTTATATAATAGTTCTATTTACATCAGAAGTTGAAAATTGGCAACTTACAGACTGTTTTATCTGATCCACAAAGTATTTTTTTTAAGTATAAATTACATGTTATGAATTACAGTCTTCCTCACTAGACTTTGGCCAAACTCCTAGGAGGCAAGTACTGGGTTGCCATTCCCTTCTCCAGGAGATCTTCCCGACCCAGGGATCGAACCTGGGTCTCCCACATTGCAGGCAGATTCTTAACCATCTGAGCTACCAGGGAAGCCCCATTATACAAGAGTTCTGTTTATATCAGAAGTTAAAAATTGGCAACTCATGAACTGTTTCATCTGATCCACAAAGTGGTTTTTAAGTATAAATTACATGTTATGAATTACAGTCTTCCTCACTAGACTTTGGCCACGCTCCTAGGAGGCAAGGACTATTATTTTACATATCTTTGTTTTTCCCAGTGCTAGGCTCTAGGTCCAAAAATACATGCAGAATGATTAAACAAACTATGCCAATAGGTTTCTATAAAATTCTAGAACTCTGACAACTGATTAATTTCTGAGAAACTAAATAACAAACTTTAAAATCCTAGTTATTCAATAGGGAAAACAATAATGACAATACACATTAAATGATATTTTAAAAAATCATGTGCTTTTGTACAGTAAAACAAATCTTTAAAATGTAAAATAAAGAAATCAAAGGAAGAAAAATTTTATGTAAAATAAATGCCATAATATTATATAGTGAAAAGAAATGAGATTAACAACTATAATTATCACTTAAAATCTGCCTCTGTCATATACAACCCTGCTAAAATTCTTCAACAAGCCATGGAGACAATCTATGTCAAGTGTGCTCTGGCCAAAAGATCTCAATGTAGATAGGTCCTGTTCCCTATTCTTGATATTTTAAAAAGGAGAAAAATTTTTAATTCTAAAGTATCCTTGTATCTAAATATAATAGTAATAGTTAACATATTGGAGAAGGCAATGGCACCCCACTCCAGTACTCTTGCCTGGAAAATCCCAAGGACGGAGGAGCCTGGTAGGCTACAGTCCATGGGGTCACGTAGAGTCAGACACAACTGAGCGACTTCACTTTCACTTTTCACTTTCATGCACTGGAGAAGGAAATGGCAACCCACTCCAGTGTTCTTGCCTGGAGAGTCCCAGGGATGGAGGAGCCTGGTGGGCTGCCATCTATGGGATCGCAGAGTCGGACACGACTGAAGCAACTTAGCAGCAGCAGCAGTTAACATATACTGACTTGTTCAGTTCAGTTCAGTCGCTCAGTCGTGTCTGACTCTTTGCGACCCCATGAATCGCAGCACACCAGGCCTCCCTGTCCATCACCAACTCCTGGAGTTCGCTCAGAGTCACGTCCATCGAGTCGGTGATGCCATCCAGCCATCTCATCCTCTGTCGTCCCCTTCTCCTCCTGCCCCCAATCCCTCCCAGCATCAGAGTCTTTTCCAATGAGTCAACTCTTCGCACGAGGTAGCCAAAGTACTGGAGTTTCAGCTTTAGCATCAGTCCTTCCAAAGAACATCCAGGACTGATCTCCCTTAGAATGGACTGGTTGGATCTCCTTGCAGTCCAAGGGACTCTCAAGTCTTCTCCAACACCACAGTTCAAAAGCATCAATTCTTTGGCACTCAGCTTTCTTCACAGTTCAACTTTCACATCCATACATGACCACTGGAAAAACCATAGCCTTGACTAGATGGACCTTTGTTGGCAAAGTAATGTCTCTGCTTTTGAATATGCTATCTAGGTTGGTCATAACATTCCTTCCATGCCACAAATTTCACATTTAATTCTCACAACCTTATGAAACACTTACTATTTCTTATTCCACCCTACAATCAAGAAAATCTAGGAATTCCCTGGCAGTCCAGTGTTTAGGACTCACTTCCACTGCACGGGGCATGGCGTGGATCCTGGATGGAGGAACCAGGATCCTGAAAGCCTCAGCAACCTCATGGACTGCAGCATGCCAGGCTCCCCTGTCCTTTACTGTCTCCTGGACCTTGTTCAAATTTATGTCCATTGAGTCAGTGATGCTATTTTACCATCTCATCCTCTACCATCTCCTTCTCCTTTTGCCTTCAATCTTTCCCAGCATCAGGGTCTTTTCCAATGAATCAGCTCTTCATATCAGGTGGCCAAAGTATTGGAGATTCACCATCAGTCCTTCCAATGAATATTCAGGGTTGATTTCCTTTAGGATTGACTGGTTTGATCTCCTTGCAGTCCAAGGGACTCTCAAGAGTTTTCTCCAACACCACAATTCTAAAGCATGTTCTTCAGTGCTCAGCCTTCTTTATGGTCCAATTCTCACATCTGGACATGACTACTGGAAAAACCATAGCCTTGACTATATGGACCTTTACTGGCAAAGTGACGTCTCTGCTCTTTAATATGCTGTCTAGGGTGGTCATAGCTTTCCTTTCAAGGAGCAACCATCTTTCAATTTTGAAGATTTTTAAATAGTGAGAATGAAAAATAATAAAGCATTTGATAAATTGGATTAGACATATGTTCAGTGTGAGGATCTCAATCCTTTTGTTAACTAAAAAGCATGTGTTAGTCAGTCGCTCAGTTGTGTCTGACTCTTTGCGACCCCATGGACTGTGGCTCACCAGGCTCCTCTGTCCATGGGATTCTCCAGGCAAGAATACTGGAGTGGGTTGCCATTTCCTTCTCCAGGGGATCTTCCTGACCCAGCGATCAAACCTGGGTCTCCTGTATTGGAGGCAGACTCTTTACTCTCTTAGCCATCAGGGAAACTTTTGTTAACTGAAAGGCATTGTGTTAACAATATTTAAGCCTAGCAATCCCCAGGATGAGTTGAACCTTCCCTGGTTCAAAAAGACATGCCTAACTCATATGTCAGTACTATACGAGCTGAATACAATTCTTTAAATAATAATTTGGTAATAGTTATCAAAAGCCCTTAACTGTTTTACACTTTTTGCCCTGATATTCCATGACTGAGAATCATGTTAGGGGTTGGGGGAAACTTTTACTCAGAGATATTCACTATATTAATATCTATTATAGCCAAAAGGGAGAAGGCAATGGCACCCCACTCCAGTACTCTTGCCTGGAAAATCCCATGGACGGAGGAGCCTGGTGGGCTGCAGTCCATGGGGTTGCTAAGAGTCAGACACGACTGAGCGACTTCACTTTCACTTTTCACTTTCATGCACTGGAGGAGGAAATGGCAACCCACTCCAGTGTTCTTGCCTGGAGAATCCCAGGGACAGCGGGGCCTGATGGGCTGCCATCTATGGGGTCGCACAGAGTCAGACACGACTGAAGAGACTTAGCAGTAGCAGCATAGCCAAAAAGAAAAGAAATAACCTAAACAACTAATACAGTAGTTAAGATGTTTTTGTTCACCATGATCCACTATTCAGGAAAACTATCACTCACCTAATCTGTGATCTTCAGGCATCTGTTAATCATGGCTTTCTGTGGATTCCCCAACTCATCCTATCTACAGCCATGGTGGCCACTTTGCTGTACTTCATCTCCCAGCTACCAATGACTGGTTAAGGAATTGATGATCACAATACATCGGCATCAACCCAGATGGCATGTGGACATCAGGAAAAAGTTAGTCTTTCAAGTATAGTTGCTAAGCCAAAGAGTATGTGACTGAGGCTCCAGAAGCAAGAGGCTAGAAAAACCCAGATATGGAGTCAAAGAGGCTCAGTGACATCATTTGAGACTTTGGAGCTAAGCTGCTTCCAAAGCTATTCCATCCTTCTCCATATTTACTATTCTCAATTATGTGAACCAGTAAATTATTTACCTTTACCAAAGCTTGTGATAAGTTTTTATCACAGGTAAGCAAAAGAATCATGATTAACACACTACCAAAAGAAGAATGGTTAAATAAAATACACTGAGTACACCTATTCGGTATCTTTGTGGATAAAATTCAATGGAATAATGCTGACAGAATAGCATAAACTGTTAAAGAGATGCATTCAGGAGCCTAGTCTGAATCTTGACTCTACTACAGATTCTCATGTGTCCCTGGCTAAACTAGTTAACCTCTGTGCTTCCATTTCCTCATCTGTAAAACAGGGACTCAATAATACCTACTGCATGATCATTAGAAGTAAATGAGTTACAATTTACAAAGTTCCTAAAACAAGTCCTACCATTAAGTATATGTATCTTTTAAATAAATGAGTTTATATACATACATACATATACATGGGCTTCCCTGGTGGCTCAGATGGTAAAGAATCCGTATGCAATGCAGGAGACCTGGGTTTGGTCCCTGAGATGGGAAGATCCCCTGGAGAAGGGAATGGCTACACAGTCCAGTATTCTTGCCTGGAGAATTTCACAGACAAGAGGAGCCATGTGATCACAAAGAGTCAGACACGACTGAGTAACACTTTCACTTTCATATATATATATGATATAAAATAATATATATACAAAGTAATTCACTGATTTTTTTTAAAATCTGTGCACAGAAATAGGAAAAACTATGTTTTTTTTTTAAAAAAGGCAGAAATACCCTATTTGTCAAAAAAGAAGAAAAAACAAGAAACATGCCTCAGGTCTTATGAAAGACAGGATGACTCTGATTGGCTTCATACAAATCCCCTGACATTCTCCAGAGGCACCATAGCTGTATTTACCATCAGACAGGAAGCACATACATAGTGGCGAGGGCAGAGCTAACACAATGTATGCCATTTAACAATAACAGCAAGTACCAGGTTAAAGCTTAATTTAAACCTAGAAGAATGTCATTTCACCAACTAAACTAGTTTCCCAGGAAAGATACAAACTTATGAGCACAACAAACACTTAACGCGTGTGTGTGTGTGTGTGCTCAGCTGTGTCCAATCCTTTGGGACCCAATGGACTGTAGCCCCCTGGGCTCCTCTGTCCATGGGATTCTCCTGGCAAGAATACTGAGGTGAGTTGCTGTGCCCTCCTCGAGGGATCTTTCTAACCTAGGGATCAAACCCACGTCTCCTACACTGCAGGCAGACTCTTTACTGTCTGAGCCATCTGGGAAGCCCCATGTCATCCCCTAAAACTGCTCATATTTGGCTTTATACTGCATCTTGTAGAATACAAGCCTTTTAACTTAAATAGAGGTATATAACCTGTCGTCTTTAAATTCACAAATTTCAAATCTAATAATGAAGCCACATTGAGAAGATTTGTTTCACAACCCACACTTGTTTCAGCTCTGCATCTTTCTACATTATGCTTTAAATTCCTATCAAACCATTCAAATTCTGTCGCTCGTTAGATACACTAAGTAATACATGTTATGAAGAGATCTGTTTTGTATGAAATAAAGTAATTAAAGCTTTAAGTGTTTTAAAAAAACACTTCTTGTAAGATGAACCAGGTTGAGAGTCAAGCCTCCTTTCCCTTCCATAATGAACACTAAATCATCTGCCACTAAAGCATCTCAATTTTGTTGAGCACCTCATGCACCAGGTTAAAATCCTTCACAATAAGTGGACTTCGAAAATTCTCCATTCAAATTCTAATGTTTATTTGTTACAACTGTAGTGAGTTTATGAGGCCAAAATATTAAGATAAACAGCATTCTACTTTAATTATTAAACATGAAAATAAGATTTTTCATTAGTATACTTCTAACATTTTTCATAAAATTTAAGATTTGCACAAACTGATTTTGAATTTTTCGTTTTTTTAATCCTATCTCCATACACATACAAAATTCATGCCAAAAAAAGAAAAAAAGTTTATCAGTAAACTGAATGAGCCAAAATGACTGATTAGTAAATTAAAATTTGTTAAGGAAAAACTAAGAAATTACTCAAAATGAAATTTCTTTATCTTGGGCAATATATCCGAGTGGTTAAAATGCAGACGATTAAAATCTCAGCTCTAACATTTACTACTGTGTGTCATACTGGGCAAGTTTCTTCACTTCTCTGGGCTTTGGCTCCTCATAGGCAAAATGAGAATAACTGTATATACCTCAAAGAGTTAATGAGAATTAAATGAATTAACATGTACAAACACTAAACTTCAGCTATTACTGTTACTATTATGACTCTCTAAAATATAACTTTGGCCACCTCATGCGAAGAGTTGACTCACTGGAAAAAGACTCTGATGCTGGGAGGGATTGGGGGCAAGAGGAGAAGGGGACGCAGAGGATGATGGCTGGATGGCATCACTGACTAGATGGACGTGAGTCTGAGTGAACTCCAGGAGTTGGTGATGGACAGGGAGGCCTGGTGTGCTGCGATTCATGGGGTCGCAAAGAGTCGGACACGACTGAGTGACTGAACTGAACTGAAAATACAACTTGCCTATAAAATACTAAAATGAGTGTCTTCCTGGGTCTCAAATATGTATATATTAAGTATAAAATCATTCAGTTTAAAAAAAAAAAACAGTCCTTTGACAAAACATTCTGTTAGATGCCAACTCTATAGAGGACATCCTACTATGCAATGAGAATATGGAAATGAACAAAAGAAAGTCTCTGAATTCAAGACCTTTCTGTAGAGTAGGTAAAAAAAAAAAAAAAAGTCTATAATAAAAGGTATGACAACAGAGGTGCTATGAAACAGACAAGAATTGTCTGCAGGACACTACGGAACACTATGCTTCCCAGGTGGCGCTAGCGGTAAAGAACCCGCATGCCAACACAGAAGACATGAGAGACGCAAGTTCGATCCCTAGGTGGGCAAGATCCCTTGGCGGGAACAGTAACCCACTCCAATATTCCTGCCTGGAGAATCCCATGGACAGAGAAGTCTTGTCAGCTAGGGGCCACAGGCTTGCAGAGAGTCATACAAGACTGAAGCGACTTAGCACACATGCACAAACAGAACACTAAGGAACAGAGGCATCTAACCAGGGGGAGCAGGGGAGACACCCTAGAAAGAATTTCTGAGAAACAATCACCTAGTTTCCTCCACTTCAGGACACCACATTGCTATTTACATAATTTACACAGCTTTTAACATATTCGTAATAGCGTTTTAGAATGCAGATCAATAAAAAGACAAGATCACCTAGTACACTACTACTTAACTATGCTCATAAACAAACTTAAAAATCTTTTGGTAATAATGAAGATGACTATCTTAACAAATTATAACATAACCTTGAAAGAGTCACACTGCTTCCTCAAAAAAACATTTATTTTACCAATAAATAAAAGCTACAAACTTTCCTCCAGTAAATTATAATGAAACTGATGTCAAAGAATATTTTTCAGCTGTTAAAGACCTCTGAAGGATTTGAATTCAACCCCGCCACTTTACAGATTTAGAGGAGCCACAAAGTATAATGGGAAAGCAGTAAGTTGAAAATCAGAAAACCGCATCTTGGTCCCAACTCTCCTAGAGTGAAAGTCTGGGCAAAGTTTCCTCATCGGTAAAATAAGAAGTTTGAATTCAATAGCTTCCAGGGTCCCTTTCAGCTCTATAATTCTCATGTTATGAAACTGAAGCAGATAAGCAACTTGCCCAAACATCACCCATCTAGTTAAGGGCAAAGTAGGGACACTTGTTTTCCAATTATCAATGCACTTTCTCTTTTGCAGCATACTGCTTCTCCCACTTCATAACACCGTTCCTCTAAATTATTCTAAGATATGTGGAAATTATTAAAGAGAACGAAGGAGTTTACAAAACTAAATTACTTATTCCTATAGTTCTTCTATAGAAAATGAGCTTTAAATCTAAATGAAACAAATACATGAACTCTCAAGCTCTGTGTCACTTACTTCACTAAAACTGACCTCAGGAAAGTTAAAGGAGTTTATCCTTAAACTTCCAAGTACCTAAAATCTAACCTTTCAATACATTTCACAGAAGAGACTATGTTCCATAGTAAATTAAAATATGAATTGTTATAGATAATCATAACTATTACATACATACTTCTCTGAATAAGATGAGAATTAAAATTCTTTTTATGTTCTGGTTATAATATGCACTTTTTTATTCAAGACAGATCAATTTAAACACTTACTTTTCCTTTAGCTATCCTTTTTTCAGACTCTCTAGCTTTTAAACCATTAGATTAAGCACATTACCTCTGAAATCACATAAACAATTAAAAATAAAAGACTATACAGAATGCTGATAGTTTCTCTTTTAAAACTGAAAATCAGCCCCCAGAAGTGCAACTCTACTAAACTATATCATAAGCAGCATCTGATTCCCTAAAATGTCTTCAAAGCTTATTATATTTTGCAGGGAATTTATCAAGATTTCAGGAAGACTGACAGTGTTGATTCCAGAAAATACAGGAAAAACTGCAGAAGCACAATAAAAACGCAAAACAGCAATAAAGTCAACAGCAGTTTCATACTACTGAAATTTGAGGATTTTCAAAAACATTCATGGATATATAAGTAGTTTAACTACATTTACAAATTTTCAAAGAATCACAGAATGTTTGCATTTTTTAATTGGATGGGACCTTAAGTCACTTAATCCAATACCACACAAAATAAGAATTTATTGAATTTATCTCCACCCCACCCCAAAAGTCCATGTACATGCACGTGCTCAGTCATGCCCAGCTCTTTGTAACCCTATACACTGTATGTAGCTCGCCAGGATCCTCTGTCCATGGGATTCTCCAGGCAAGAATACTGGAGTAGGTTGTCATTTCCTTCTCCAGGGGATCTTCAGGGATCGAACCCATGTCTCTTATGTCTTCTGCACCAGCAGTGTAGTTTGCTTTAAATTCTCATAGTTAAATATTTCAAGAGACTGGTCTTTCCATTGCTGGTCAAGTCTAGTTGTTACATGGTTCTTACAGCCTTGTCAAAAAAAAAAAAAAAAAAAATACAGAATTCATTCTATGCCTTTGCACCTTTCACCTGTTAGTTTATCTTCTGTAACAGCATAATAAATACATTCTCTTCTATTTGTTTTTGAAATATCTGAAAACAGCTATACTCTTCCCCACCCTTCAACTAGTCTCTTGCTGAATCTAAATGTATGGTCCACAGATTTCTTGTGTGTCCTGAAGACACTTCTGGGATAAAATGTACTTCCACATTGCAAGTAACCTTTAAAAACAACAGCCAACTGTTGAATTTTGGTGTAATATCAAAGAATAACTTCCCAAAAGGCTAGTAAAATAGTTCTAAGTACATATCTATGTGAAATTGGGTTCTCAACACATGCCTCAAAATATATCTCAACAGACGGAAAGAAGAAAATCCAGCTACCTTCTAGTATGCCAGAAATTAAAGTGGTCTGTAAAAATATAAAACAATTCCACTAGTCTCACTGAAGTTTTTATTTTAGCATATTTATTTATCATTTTAAAATTCGTTAACATGTAATCAAATTGTTTTTAGATAAATAAATGTTTCTGAAGTTATTTCATTACAAATATAGTAAATACCAAGACATAACCCACATAAACAAAATCTCTTTAGAGACCTGAATAATTAAGGAGTAAAGGGGGTCCAGAGACCAAAAAGGCTAAAACATAACCTATTTCTCAAGGGCAGATTCCCAGGCTTCTATCTTGAATTTCCCTTTCTCCTCTAATACATAAAAATGCCTCTGTAAGGGAGGCGCCTACCACATATCTATGCATTCACGAGCTAGAATCCTTAAACATACAACTCGGTCTTGCTGCAGCAGGTGACTTCAAAAAATTAAAGTGCCATCTGATGCATAACTTTTAACATCTTCCTACAGGTATTATGCAATCATCTGGAATCAAATACTTTTAACTCTTCCGTCTAAAGATGCAGTCTGTAAATACAGAAACAGAGCAAGTTTATGACTATGATATTATCTTTTTGGCCAAACTATTTTTGCTATTTATATAAAAGTAAAAAGCAAATTATTTATATCTGGAAAAATGGAATAAAAAAGACAAGTCTTTTGTATAACCATTTATTTGACTCACAGCAGTAACCCATTCAAAAGTACTTATGTACTGATATGAAGAAAAAAAAAAATCTATTCATCTAGCCAACACATTCCTAGGCCTCAGCAAACAAAACTGACCTTATCTGAAAATTTCTTAACTTCTCACATCCTTATTCACAGAATTATTAGAAGATAAAGTGGGATAGAGAATTTAGCCACAGGTTTAAAAGATCTACTGTGAAACCTAGAGCTACACTGCTGAGCACCTCTCAGAGAATTTTAAGACTGATAAAGGAAAAGCTTTGGAACTCCAAGGAAAGAAATTATTAATAGTCTGTGTGTGTTAGTCACTCAGTCGTGTCCGACTCTTCACGACCCCATGGACTGTAGCCCACCAGGCTCTTTGGTCCATAGAATTCTCCAGGCAAGAATACTGGAGTGGCTTGCCATTTCCTTCTCCAATTAATAGTCTACACTCTACCATACAAATTCCTGAATTCCAATAAATTCCTAAATCTTATGATTTAGGCTTATGGATAAGATACTTATGGCTTATCTTTAAAAATAGCCCATTTTCAAAGTTAAGTTTGCTTAAAAGGAGTTCATCACATATATAACTTTATATATGTACATATACGTGTGTATCTCTTTTAAGTTTAAAATTTTATATTCTCTATTACATTAAGTTGGCTCAATTTTTCAAGAAACAAAGTTTGTTCTCTCCTCGATACGTACACTCAAGTTCCATTAATAGTAATGCTTTTCACTAGCTATCAGTCACCAGCAATTAAAGCTATCAAATTTGGATTTCCCTGGTGGCTCAGTATCCTCCTGCCAATGCAGGGGACATGGTTCAATCCCTGGTCCAGGAAGATCCCACATCCTGCAAAGCAGCTAAACCCAAGCACTAACCCCATGCTCTGTAACAAGAGAAGCCACAGCAATGAGAAGCCTGTGGACCCCAACCAAGAGTAGCACCAGCTCATGGAAACCAGAAAAAAGCCCGCACAGCAATAAAGACCCCACATAGCCAAAAATAATTTTTTTAAAAAAGCTGTTAATTTACATCAATTTATACAACAGACTAATATGTTACCTGGAAAAGATGCCAAGCACTTGTTAAAATAAAAACTGGGATCCCACTCAATAGACAATGGTAACACCTTGATTCCTAGGGCTTCATATATGCAATTAGTGTTCGCATTAGTGAAATCTGAAACAATAGCTTCAAGATGAATACATAACCCTACAGAGCATTAAAAGTTTTAATTTATTTCCTGGTTGGTCAAAAAAAAGCAATATACCACTGTCACCATACAGGTATTTGGGTGTGAAGTATAACTTACACAACAGCATGTCTTGTTATTTCATAAATTGAGACTAGGTTACATAAAAATCCAAACTGCTGGAAAAAATTTGCCTTATTTGGAAGTTCAAGCTAAATTATTCCAATCTTTCAAAATTTTAAAACATCAGGAAAAGTGCAGAATAGTACACAAGTTTTTTAATGAGTTGAAGTAACCTCTGAAGTTCACAAAATCTAGATTCTACAGACCCAAAATTACTAACACTGATTACAGATGTTAACAGATGAACAATTCAACACTAAGTCCTCATTAACAAGTACGTGCTTGGCTCACACAAAATGTCTCAATAAATATTTAAGAAATGAATAATTTAAAAAAAGGTATAGACTTAAAAAAAGTCTTTCCCAAGACATCACTGAATATCACTCATTATACTATCATTCCTAACACTGCCATTTAGCATCTTAATGAAAGTATAGACAAAAGTAAAAGCATGCTAAAAGCACCAACTGCCGTTCTCAAAATAGATTTTAAGACACTCATTTACAAATTTTCAAGTGAAGAAAGAAAAATCACCAGGTGTACTAAATTCGAGTTAGTCAATAAATAAACTTTTATCTTCTAATAATCAGAACTCAGGGTTGGGGGTGAGATGGAAAGAGGAAATGTCTGTCAAAGTATTCAGAACGCTTAATGGATGCCATAAATCAAATCTTCCCGTGAATTTTCCAGAGCAAATTCATGCCAATCTTTGAGCCTATTGTCACTTTCACACATGCTCACAGGAACAAAATGACAAAGAACGCTATGCCTGAACCACTGGATTCAGGGCACAAACCACTTGACTAACAAATGTCAAGACTCTGAGTCATAAATACTGATAGCTATTTTCAAAATAAATTAATCCCACCGACTCCTACATAAATCAAAGCTCTTGGTATCTTTAAAGGATTCACTAGACTACTGGACTTCCCGACGTTTTTTCGAAAATGTGGCTACAATCTTCCTGTGTGACACAACTGGCCGTGAACACCCCATTTACCAATTGCTCATGAATACCGCTGAACGTTTTCCAGACAAAAGAACGTTAAACGCGATTCTACACACATTTATTCTTCCCCCATAAATATGTGTTCTCCTAAATTTAATTTTACGTCGTATACTTAAAGTTAAATACAGCAAGTTAAAATTTTAGTCAAAAGCACTCCGGTGTCTTACTAGCTGTGTAACTGCTACATCTGGTGGCAGCACACTTGCATGCAGGAAGCCAGAAAACTTAGAAAACAATTGTAACCGATCTGGTGAATGTTTGCAGTAACCTTTACGCAGCGATTTCCCACAAAACCCACGACCCTGTCGGAGAAGAATAGTAGCCTACTTGTAACAGAGAGGTAACACACAAATATGCAGGAGGTGATGGCGAAGCAAAGTTGCAACCATCTGGGTGGTTTTAAAAGCCTGCCCACGAATCGGTCTCTAGTTTAAACTGCTCCGGGTGGGGGTGGCGGGGCAGGCCAGGGATCAAAGTCGGCTTTGATAATTTCAGCGGCTCTCCCCAAAAGGCAGAGATCTTGCCAGTGAGGGGCATCCTTCAGGTCCCGGGCAGCAAAGCTCGCAGAGCGGGGACCGCCTCTAGGGGAGGAGTGCGCGAGGGAAGGGGAGGGGGCTCGAGGATGAATGCTTCACCGAGAGGGAAAACCCACCAGAGACCGGAGGCCGGGAGGTTAAGAGTACTGAGAGTACTAGCAAATGGAGCAGAAAGGGGCTCGCGTCCGGGGTCAGGCTTCCCACCCTAGCCAGGACTGCCTCTTAGGAACCCCAAGCGAGTCTGTGCGCCGCGCCTCGCCCCGTCCCCTCCAGCGCGCACCCCTTCGTCCGTCTTCGCCACCCGCGAACCACCACCCACAACCGGAGCACTACCTCCCCTGGGCCGGGCGGCCTCGCGTCCACCTCGTCCCCCTCCCCCACCCCGGGGTCGCGGGAAGGAGACCCGGGGGCGCGCGGGCCGCGGCGCGGGGAAGGGAGGCCAGCGAGCGGGCGCGGGCGCGACGGCACTTACCTTCCCTGGGCCTCCCGGATGGCGGCGTGTGATTCAGCAGGGACCTGGCCGCCGCCGCCGAGCCCGGGGTTGGAGACGTGGAGAGCTGGGACCAAGATGGCGGCCCCTCCAAACTTCCACTGCTACTTTGGACACTCATCAAGCTACTTTCTGGGAACCCGACTCCCCCCCTGCGACGGCAGCGGCGGCAACGGCACCGGCACCCGCCTCCGTCATGGCGGGGGCCGCGCTGAGGGCGAGCAGGAGAGCGAGGGCAGGGAGGGGAGAGTCAAGGGGATGGGGGAGGAAACCAAGAAGGGGGGAGGTGGGGAGGGTAGAGGTGAGGGGAGGAGAGGGGACGGGGAGGAGGAAAAGCGGGAGAAGTAAGGGAGCCGGCGGGCGCGCCGGGGAAGAGGCGGAGGGAAGGAGCGCCGCGGCGGAGGCGTCGAGGGGGCGCCCGCTGGGGCCGGGGTCGGAGCGCGGGCGGAGCGCGGGCTGCGCCAGCCGAGAAGACTTCCGCGGGCGGAACCTGCCGGCACCTCTGCAGTGCGTCGGCCCCCGGCGTCGCCCGGGTGGCGGCGGCGGCGGGCGGTGGGTGGCGGCTGAGGCGGCGGGGTAACCTCTGCATCAGTTACGGGCGGCGGCGGCGTCACGCGCCGCCTGTGCAAACACTATCGCGAGGCTCCTGCGCCTCCGGTAGCGGCGGCGGCGGCGGCGGCCGCGGGACCAGGCTTGGGGGAGGGACCTGCCAGGGGTTGGGGGCGGGGGGGATTGGGGAGGGAACGAGCGCGCGAGGGAGGAGACGCGGGCGCTGGGCGCTCCGGGCGCACCCGCGGATCGCTGCTCGGCGCGGGAGCCCGGGGCCGGCGGACTGGCGTGCGCCGGGGGCGGCCTCCCGGAGCCGGCCGGAGGGAGGCGCGCCCCGCACGCGCCCCCGCCGCGCTGCACCGGCTCCCGCTCCCGCTCCGCTGCCACCTGACTCCCCCTTTCTCCCGCGGAAGCGCGCCTGCCTCCCGACCCACACCCAGCCTGGGGAGAAATGCTTCTGCTCTCTCTGGGCTGTCGTTTCTCAGGAGTTCGATGTGATCATTTCTCAAAATGGAACTGCAAAGTTGAGAGTTGCTTTTTTTTCCTCTCTCTACTGTGTAAAAAAAAAAAAAACAAACCGGTGTGCGCCTCCCCGTTCGGGAGTGGTTATCGAATAAAAGAGCTAACAAAATAAGTTGGGTGGAAATAAAACTTTACAAATGTTTTCCAACAAGAAAGACAATCTTTACTGGTGTATGCACTGTATGTGTGGTCTGGCAGTTCTTTGTTTTAAAACAGTAGGTGGAAAGTCTGAATAGAAAAATTTGATCACCGAGTTCACATTTTTAGGGTATGAAGAGGGTATGGTTTCTAGAAAGTTCCAGTGACTGCCACTGCTGAGTCGTGACTACAAAATATTGAAGCGAACTACAGCATCTGTTAAAATTTATGGTTACAATGTAACTTTCTACACACCCACACAGGGACAGACACATCAGGGATTGGGCATCTTGTACATAAAAGAGCCTTCTAATAGTTCAGGAAAAATACAACGAAGTTATTGCTCTCTTTTTTGTGTACAAAAAAAAAAAAAACAAATTGAATAGAACACTAAAAAGATTATGATATAGAGTAACTGTACAGGCATGAGGAAATGGCATTGCCAGGGGAACAAAAATGTCACTTCTATTTTTTATTTTTATGACTCTGCGCTTCTCATAGTAATGTTTTGTTCAGATAAACTATCATATTAAAATAGAACCTTGGTTGTCAGTTATCTCCAGAAGTAATTTTAGTTTTCTTGTGCTTCAGATTCTTCAGTGAGTTTTTAGTTATGTTCTGCTTTTCATACTTGGGGTAATCTCAAATTAAACAACTTCAGTGAGGTATAATTAACATGCAATAAACTGCACATATTTAAAGTGTGCAATTTGATGTTTTCATGTGTATACAACCCTGAAACCATTTCTACAATCAAGATAGTGAATATATCCATCTGCCTCCAAAATTTCCTCTACCCCTTTCTGATTCCTCTTTCCCTACACCCCCATCCCCAGGTAACCACAGAACTGCTTTCTGTCACTTAGTTTACATTTCCCAGAACTTTAGATAAAAGGAATTGTACAATTTGAACTCTTTTGTCTGACTTCTTTTACTCAATGTAATTATTTTGAGATTGATCTACATTGTTGGATTTATCAATAGTTCATTTCTTTTTCTTTCTGAGTATTCCATTGTGTGAATATACCACACTTTGTTTTTTCATTCACCTGTTGATGGAATTTGGATTGTTTCCACTGTTTTACTAATGTGAATAATGCTAGTATGAACATTTGTGTACAAGTCTTTGTGTGGACATATGCTTTCCTTTCTCTTGGATACATATCTAGAACCTTACATTAGATTTTTATACCAAAGTGCATACACCCTAAGGCAAAACAAGAGTTCCTGTAAGATAGGTAATAGGTAGCTGTATGCTCTCAGTATTTTAAAAGAGAAAGCTTAGTCAGCTGATTGTGGTGAAAAGGACAGAAAAGAAGTCAAGAGACCTGGATATTAGTCTCAGCAGGTAGCAATCCTTCTTGATTTAATTTCCTCATCTGTGAAAAAGAGGTTAGAGTCACTCGGTGATCTCTAAAGCTCCTACCAGTTTCAAGATTTTACCCAGAGCTCAGCTCCTCTGGAGAGTAGTAAACAAAACCCAACCAGAGATTTGATAGGTTATCTGCCTCCCAATCCTCCCAAGAGCCTCAGGATACCTGTACACCAACACCAGTTACATTTTATGCAGACTGACTCCTTGTATTTTAAATGGTAACTAGAGGATCACAACAAATCCAAATACATAATACAATTTCTTTCGGTTTGTTTTTGTTATGAGTGCTGCCTTGGAAAGACAATTAAATGACTGATTCCTACTTTCTTGCAGCTTATGATAAAGATAGTCAACATGACTGACTTGCAGAGAGGCTACTGCCAGCAACAAGGAACTACTTAAATAAACCGTGGCTTAGCCTGAAAATAGAATGTTATGCTATCACTTAAAATCATGTCTTTGAAAAATACTTAAAAAGATGATAAAAAATTCCCTTGTATATTGTAAGTGAAAGCACGGGTATGATCCCAATCCGTTTGTAAGTATGAAAAGCAAAGGACTGCAAGGATGCACCCCCAAAAGTGGATAGCTAGCCTTGGGTTGTAAGACTGCATAATTATTCCTTTCTGCTCTTCCAAATGTTATACAATGAATCTCGTATTAAGTAATTTAAGCATAAAAAGGATATGGACACAAGTTGTGCAAAAACATAATTTTATTGAATTATTGTAAAAACTTTTAAATAGTGAGTAGAGGCTCCCGCATACCTTGTACACCGGCAAGGACACGGGCATTTGAATAATGTTTGATAGAGACAGATGGAATGGTTAGAGTGATAGCTTGCCCAATAGAACAAGATATAGGAAAGTCAGGAGAGTCTAGGTTCGGCCACTCTGGGAGAGGAGAAATATCAAGAAAAGCAAGGAAAGATCATTGGAAGGGGGTTACAGCAAGATGGAAGCACAGGAATGAACTAAGCAAGTAAAAGGAGAATGCAGTAAGACTGCCTACAAAGAATCAGGCAGAGTGTTCTTTCTGTGAATTGAGAGCGCCATGAAGACAGAGACTAAAGCCCATTATACAATGCCTGACACAGAACCAAGGGCTCTGTCAATGTTTGCGGAATGGATGATGAGGAATGGAGCAGTTCAGAAGTCTTCAAGGGTCTTCTGATATAAGATCATATACAAAAAGGGAGATCTTAGCCCTGATCTATAGGCTAGTCATAATTTACAACTACGTTTATGAGACTCTTCTATTTATATAACAGTAAAAAAAATTTTTCCAAAGCATCCAATATTATATATATATATAATAAATGCTAATACCTCTTAGCATTTGATTCCCTCTAAATTTGAGGAGATAATTAATCTCTAAATCCCGTTCCCCCAAACCAATCAGAAAAGAGCCCAGAAATTGGATGAAAGGTCCTTTCTAAGTACTGTTCCAGACAGTGGCCTGCTGGAGCCAGTTCATACAGCCCAGAGAGCAGATTGTAAAAGTCTCTCCCTCAACTCAGAGTTCAATGCCCCCCACACTGGTAGCTTGAAACTGGCCATGGTAAGAGTATTTACAACTCCAAAGTCAGCAAAATCTGCATATCAAGGCTTCTTTGCCAACACACCACTGCTCCCACAGTACATAGATCATTGCCTTATTATCTTCCATTTCCCCACCCTGGCTAAAATCCTAGTGAGGGCAAGGACCTTGTCTGTCATGTTTACAGTTATACTCCCAACATCTAGCACCTGCTTGGCATACAGCTGGTGCTGATACGTATTTGTTGAGCTGATCAATTACCCACATAGCTGATTAGCAAGCACCTGAGCCCCCTGGGCTAATCTGCTGGTAAACAACTGTGTTGGCCACGCTAGGTGAGGAAGAAAAGGCCAAATATTCCCCCACCCCCTCACACTTACACTTCATTGGCCAATGACTGTGATTTGGTAAAGTTCACTGACCTTGTTAGGGTTGCCGGATGAAATACAAATTTTGCATGGGCCATACTTACACTAAAAAGGTTTTCGTTGTCTGTATAAAATTCAACTGTAACTGCTGCTAAGTCGCTTCAGTCGTGTCCGACTCTGTGCAACCCCATAGACGGCAGCCCACCAGGCTCCCCTGTCCCTGGGATTCTCCAGGCAAGAATACTGGAGTGGGTTGCCATTTCCTTCTCCAATGCATGAAAGTGAAAAGTGAAAGTGAAGTTGCTCAGTCCTGTCCAACTCTGAGCGACCCCATGGACTGCAGCCTACCGGGCTCCTCCGTCCATGGGATTTTCCAGGCAAGAGTACTGGAGTGGGGTGCCATTGCCTTCTCCGCAAATGTAACTGAGAATCCTGTATTTTCATTTGCTACAGCTGGCAACCCTAGCCCTTTTTAACTAAGCCAAAAAAAAGTTGATGAAGTATTACCTAGTAAAATTGAAGATGCTACGACCCAGCAATTGCATTCCAAAAACTGTATCTTGAAGTAGTTCTTGTTTATGTGCACCAGGAGAAAGAACAAGCATGTCCATAACACTACTGTTAACAGCAGCCAAACACTGGAAACCACCCAAATTTTGCTAACAAGAAAATAGATTAATAAATAGAGTTGTGTATATTCACACAATAGGATACTATACATACAGTTAAAATTCTCACAGGCATGATGCTGATTTACCTGACCAAATTAAAGAAAGATGAAGTCAGTTTGATTCATTTATAAAACATTCAAACCTAAATAACATAGTGTTCAGGAATATATAAGTATGTGTGGCAAAACTAGAAAGAAAAAAGAAAAAGGAATGAGAAGCCAAAATCAGAGTCGCTAGTTCCATCCAGGAAAAGGCAGGATGTGACCGTGGAGGACTCACAGGGACTTCAAAAGCATCAGTAAACGCACTGCTGTTAAGTTGGGTGGGAGTGTAGACGTATGATTTTCTTACTCTTTTTCTTTAAGCTATTTATATATATCAGAATCTGCTCTCATATGTATGAAATATTCCATTACAAATGTTTAGGAAATGGAGCGTGCTGGGCCTTTTCATTAGAATGAACTGAAACACCCAGCCTGTCTCCTCTTGCCTGGACTCACCGCCAGATTTGATTTCCTTCTTTGTCTGAACATATGCACACAGACAAGAGTTCTCAAGATACCTGCCCTACCTTCGTGACTTGCCACCTTAGTAGTATCCTTTCTGGTAGAGGCTTAGACAAATGACTCCATTGCATTGGATTATGAGGAATTCTATTTTCACTGAGTTTGTTCTACCTGTCCTGCACAATTCACAGAGCGGCTGCTTGAAGATGATGATTTCCAAATCCCTGTAGTGATAGCTTCAGGGTTTTGTGGGTAATAGGCTAGGTTACTCTTCCTCTGATCTCTTTAGCTGTGAAAGTGGTTTCCTTCAGGTTTGTCAATTCATTGGGGGAGGCTCGTCTTGATCCATACATCACCGAAACTGGAATTACTAGATTCTCAAAACTGATTCATTTAGCCTGAGGTTAAAAAATTACAATCAGCTTCAAACAATATTACCTCCCCCAAAGTGCACTAGAGGCAATCTTCCAAGGGCATGAGTATTATGAAATGTTTACAAAAACAAAGTACAACAAGCAAACAGTGCTCATAGCAGATTTTAAATCAACAGTGTACCTCTTAATAAAGCAGTCCACTGAGAAATGATTGAGAAAACATGTCAAATCAATTGTAATCTAGTGTTCCACTTCACTTAGATCCTAAGTCTTACTAATTGAACTGAAATATAAATTCATCGCTATAGAGGGAAGAACAAAGACTTCCAAAACCTTATTTACCCTGGACTTGGTTTCTGCAGTAGGAATTTGTTTTTTGGTTGCACCACATGGCATATGGGATCCTAGTTCCCCCACCAGGGATCGAACTTGCATCCCCTGCATTGGAAGCAGGGAATCTAAATCACTGAACCACCAGAGAAGTCCTGCAAATTATTTTGTAGGCAAAGAAATTGATGTTCCTTTTCATAAACATCAAATATCCTTGATTTTTGACAATATCTTTCCAACTGTATGGTTTCAAGACTTTCAAAATCACTTAATCCAAGCAAAAATCACTAAATGCTTTCCTAACAAATAAAAAATACAAATCTTCCTTAGATACATGACAAAAATAATGTGAGATGTATATAACCTCATACATTTTAGAAACTTTGAAACAATACAAAAACATCAAATATTGATGAAAATTTCTCCCCCTTCCCTCCCAAAGTCAAAAAATCACCATGAAAAAAAGTCATCATGAAGCAAGAAGAGGGGTTTCAGAGATGAAAGTAATATTCTGTTCCTTAATCCAGGCACTGGTTAGAAGCAAGTGTCTCGTTTGTGAAAATTACACTGCACACTTATGATAAAAAATTAGAAAAAAATTTTAGCAAAAATAACCTAGCATTTGTGATTCTAAGTATTTACACACACACACATACACACGAACACATTCTAATGGGATTTGTTGTTTAATGAGAAAATAAAAGGGAGTATTTTTTTTAATGTAACATTGCTAATGTGAGGGGAGATGAAGAAAACAGTATCTTAAAATCAATAAATACACAATGAAATTTCCAAAACTGCCACTGTGAAAAAGTCCTCAGGTAAATATTTATCTACTTAACTGTTGCTCACTTTGAGCACTTAATAAAGTTATTTGGGAATGGTTTATAATCTGTATATCCATTGGTTCTGAAAACAGTTACCAACTGATAAGCATTGGTTTCAGGAATTATTTGTTGAACACCTATCTAGGATAAAGCAATTTGCCAGGTGCTGTGAAAGCACAGAGGTGAGTCACACATGTAACGTGGAGGTAATGATCAAAGAGTAGTCTGGCAAATTACTATCCAAAGCAGAAAATGATGCATTTTCTAGAAAAATGGGAGAATTTGGAGGCAGGAGAGATCACATTTGAGGTGTCTAAATGAGGAGCAATTTTAGCTGGGCCTTGTAGTGCATCAAAGTGATCTAAATTATTTCCTTTTCAAGATTCAAAACTTATCCATCAGAGTCGGGATCTATTCCATACACCAACTTAAGACTCTATTCTATTTTTTATTGTGTCTTCAATTTAGGATAGTCTTGAGCACCTAGTTAAATCTTTGCTTATTTGCCCCTTTTTCCCTGTTTAGAGGCCTCGACACATTTTTCCAACCCCTCCTAGAATTGCATCTTTCAACTTACCATAGGCTTGGGCTTCTCTGGTGGCTCAGGTGGTAAAGAATCAGCCTGCAGTGCAGGAGACCTGGGTTTGATCCCTGCGTTGGGACGAACTCCTGGAGAAGGGAACACCCACCCTCTCCAGTATTCTGGCCTGGAGAATTCCATGGACTGTATAGTTCATGGGGTCACAAAGAGTCAGATACGACTGAGCGACTTTCACTTTCACTTCCTTCATTTTCCCCTTGCTCTATGGATTGGGATGGGTTGGAAAGGACACAGCTAGTGTCATAAAGTAATTTTGGGAATTTCCTGGTGGTCCAGGGGTTGGGAATCTGCCTGCTAATACAGGGGACACGGATCAGTCCCTGGTCTGGGAAGATCCCACCTGCTGTGGGGCAGCTTGGCTTGTGTGCCACAACCAGTGAGCTCAAGCGCTTAGAGCCCATGCTCCAAAACAAGAGAAGCCACTGCAATGAGAAACCATACACCACAGCGAGAGAGTAGCCCCTGCTGACTGCAGCTAGAGAAAGCCCGTGTGCAGCAATGAAGACCCAGAACAGCCAAAAATACATAATTTTTTTTAACTTAAAAATAATAATAATTTTCCTAAGTGGAAATAAGTCACCTGCTATGCAATATGCAGAAACGAAACCAAATTAAGTTACATAAAGCATTGACTTAATTGGTAATCAACAACAAAAAAAACACACATTCTTCCATGTATTTGATGCAATTTGATGAATCATAAAATGAGTCACTGAATCATAAAAAGAACTCATGATTTGGAAGATAGGGGTTGGAAAGAATTGGTGGAAATGCCCAAAACAGACTTTAGTTATAGTATAAGTTAATATAAACACCAATAATGAGAAATGAATTGATGCTAAGTCTGAAATGCTAAAAGAACTATAGCAACAATATAGCTATATTGAGATTTCATTTATAATGATGCAATTTCTTTGTGGAAGCAATTTAGCAATATGAACCAAAAATCCTTAAAAAAATATATTCATTTTGGGACTTCCCTGATGGTCCAATGGTTAAGACTCCCTGCTCCCAAGACCCAGGACATGGGTACAACCCCTGGTAGGGGAGCTAAGATTCTGCATGCTGTACAGCATGATCGAAAAAAAAAAAAGGTAGTCCTTTGACCTACTAATTTTATTCTGGAAATCTGTCCTAATGAAATAATCCTAAATTAGACAAAAAGTGTGCTTTTTCCCCTTTTGCACAAAGATAATTCTATTCAACATTATTTATGATAATTAGAAGCTAAAAATAATCTAAATGTACAATAATGATATGGTAATAACTTATGGCTCATCTAATATGATAAGGTCTTCAAAATGATTGTGAAGTTTTTATATAACCAAAAACAACTAGTTGCTAATAAAAACATTTCAGTGAAAAAAGCAGCATATAAAATCATATATACAATATAATCTCAATCATATAAAATGTATATAGTAAAAAGTTTGAAGGGAAATATGCTAAAATATTAACAGCCGTTGTCTTTGTGTGGTAAAATGATGGCAGATTTTGTTGCTGCCCTTTGTACTTTAGGGTATTGTCCTAATGTTTTATAGGAAGAGCAATTAGTTTATGAGGGAAAAAAACTATTTTTTCAAATGACTTAGTTTACTACCCCAGATTAGATAGTTAACACAAACAAAAGATAAGATTAACAGGGGATAGGGAAATAAAAAATGTTTGATGCCTCCTTTTCCATAGTTCCTAAAGGTTATTATTTGACTTATTACTTTTACAATTAAACAAACAAAGATTTTTTTAAAGTATTTGTGGAAAGCTCTCAGGAACCCACTAGCAAAATCAGAGGAATGTCTACTTTCAAAACATCACAGTAAAGAATAAGAGCAAACAACACCAAATCTTCAGCGCAAATGACAAAACTGAAAAGAAACAGAACACATATATGATGAAAACAAAGGCACAAAAACATGGCAATCCTGAGACTAAGCGTGATCAGTTCACTTATTAAATTTAGATCCCCTATTAATAGAAAAAGCCTCGCACATTGTGTTGAAAATCAGAATCTTTGCTGCTTATAAAAAGTACATCTAAATAAAATAACATAAAAAGTCTAGAGAAAAGGTTGAGTGAAATGTGGTAAGCAAGCTTGTAATAAATTAGAGAAGCATTAAAGCAAGAAATCTTAAAAGTTATTTCAATTTAATATACACGTTAGATACCCCAAATAAATAGTGTTGCTGCTGCTAAGTCACTTCAGTCGTGTCCGACTCTGTGCGACCCCATAGACGGCAGCCCACCAGGCCCCCCCGTCCCTGGGATTCTCCAGGCAAGAACACTGGAGTGGGTTGCCATTTCCTTCTCCAATGTATGAAAGTGAAAAGTCAAAGTGAAGTTGCTCAGTCGTGTCTGACCCTCAGCGACCCCATGGACTGCAGCCTACCAGGCTCCTCCATCCATAGGATTTTCCAGGCAAGAGTACTGGAGTGGGGTGCCATTGCCTTCTCTGATAAATAGTGTTAATAGACACAAAAGTGTTAATAGACACAATCCATTTGCACAGTGGAAAATATGACTAGTTAGTCAAGGGAATGTGGTGGGATCACCGTCTCTCTGGTATCTGTCTTTCCTCTCCACCCTGGGCACACGGGAAAACTATACTTCCCAGGCTCCCTTCAGGGAGGTGAGGCCACGTTAACAGATGCAGACAACAGAACGTAAGCTGAAATTGGGTGTCTCCCAACCAGGCCAAGAATTCAAGAGTCAAAGTGCCACCATCACGCTCTCTTCTCTTCTAGCAGATTGTAGAGACCACCTACTACTGTGAAGTCCCAAGATGGAAGAGACCTAGATCTCTCAGTCATTGCAGGGAGACCGGCTGCCTTATAAACTGGCCAACTGGCAACTGGACTTTGGAAAACTAAAGCCATGTTATTTTAAGCCTCTAAAATTTGGTGCTTCATTTGCTACTGCAGCAGAATCTGTCCTGTCTTAATACAATAGAGAAATGGCAAATTGCCCAAATAATCAATAAATGAGTTAAACAATGAGGCCTCACTCTCCATGTGTTAAACTGAAGAGAAAAAAAAAAACCCTTAAATAAACATCTATTTCTGCTTTATTGACTATGCCAAAGCCTTTGACTGTGTGGATCACAATAAACTGTGGAAAATTCTGAAAGAGATGGGAATACCAGACCACCTGATCTGCCTCTTGACAAACCTATATGCAGGTCAGGAAGCAACAGTTAGAACTGGACATGGAACAACAGACTGGTTCCATATAGGAAAAGGAGTTCGTCAAGGGTGTATATTGTCACCCTGTTTATTTAACTTATATGCAGAGTACATCATGAGAAACGCTGGACTGGAAGAAACACAAATTGGAATCAAGATTGCCGGGAGAAATATCAATAACCTCAGATATGCAGATGACACCACCCTTATGGCAGAAAGTGAAGAGGAACTAAAGAGCCTCTTGATGAAAGTGAAAGAGGAGAGTGAAAAAGTTAGCTTAAAGCTCAACATTCAGAAAACGAAGATCATGGCATCCGGTCCCACCACTTCATGGGAAATAGATGGGGAAACAGTGGAAACAGTGTCAGACTTTATTTTTCTGGGCTCCAAAATCACTACAGATGGTGACTGCAGCCATGAAATTAAAAGACACTTACTCCTTGGAAGGAAAGTTATGACCAACCTAGATAGCATATTGAAAAGCAGAGACATTACTTTGCCAACAAAGGTTCGTCTAGTCAAGGCTATGGTTTTTCCAGTGGTCATGTATGGATGTGAGAGTTGGACTGTGAAGAAGGCTGAGCGCTGAAGAATTGATGCTTTTGAACTGTGGTGTTGGAGAAGACTCTTGAGAGTCCCTTGGACTGCAAGGAGATCCAACCAGTCCATTCTGAAGGAGATCAGCCCTGGGATTTCTTTGGAAGGAATGATGCTAAAGCTGAAACTCCAGTACTTTGGCCACCTCATGCGAAGAGTTGACTCATTGGAAAAGATTCTGATGCTGGGAGGGATTGGGGGCAGGAGGAGAAGGGGACGACAGAGGATGAGATGGCTGGATGGCATCACTGACTCGATGGATGTGAGTCTGGGTGAACTCCGGGAGTTGGTGATGGACAGGAAGGCCTGGCGTGCTGTGATTCATGGGGTCACAAAGAGTCGGACACGACTGAGTGACTGATCTGATCTGACCTGAATAATATTCAGTGCAGTGGGGGAAAGGATAATCTTTGCAATAAATTAGACTGTGTCAAATAGATATCCATATAGAAAAATATGCATTTTGACCCCTACCTTACACAAAATACAAAAATACATTTCAAATGGGTTGCAGATCTAAATATGAAAATAAAAGATAAAGCATTTAAAAGAAAACATAGAGAAATATCTTCATGACTTACAGGTGGGCAAAGATTTCTTAAACAGAACATAAAATGTGCTAACCATATGGAAGAATAGACAGGTTGAACTACATTAAGATTAAAAACTTCTAATCATGGGAAGATGTTCTTCAGTGAAAGCAAACATGGAGTGGGAAAACACTTGCAAGACATATACCTGATAAAGGACTCATATTCAGAACATGTAAAATAGCAACATAACAACAATAATAACCTCTTACAAATCAATAAGGAAAAGAGAATACAGCAGAAAAGTAGACAGCTTGAACAGCAACTTCACAAAACAACATATCCAAATGGCTAAAAAATTTATGAAAAGATGGTTAACACTTTTGGTTAACAAGGATATCCAAATTGAAGCCAAATAAGACACCATTTATGAGAAGACTAAAATGAAAAAGACAAAATGTTAGACGGCATGTAGAGCACCAGGAACTCTCATATACTGGAGGAAGTGCAAAGTGGTACCCTGGGAAAACAGGGCAGTAACTACCAAAGCTGAAAACAAACACGTTATGATCCATCATTTCATTCCTAAGTCATTCCCCATAGAAATGCATACATGTATTCATCAAGGGATATAACAAAAATGTTCATAAACCAGTGCTGTTTATAATAGCCCCAAACCAGAAACTACCCTAATGCTTACCAGAACAAGTACATTGTAGAACATTCACACGGTAGAATACCATACAGAAATGAGAACGAACCACAGATAACCCAGTGACATGACGAACTGCACAAACATAATGCTAAACAAAAGAAGACAGACACAAAAGATTACACACTATGTGATTCTATTTATCGAAAGTTCAAAAACAGCTCAAACTGTCCTATAACGTCAAAAATCAAGATAGTGGTTGTACCTTTGAGGGATAGATATATGAGAGGGAATTCTGAGATGCTGATAATGCTCTGTTTCTTGATTTAGGTTCAGATTATATAGTATGTTCACTCTGAAAATTCATCAGGCTATACGATTAGATATGTATACTTTGTTGTATGTTTATCTTACTGCAATGTATATAATAAAAATATCAGTTCAGTTCAGTTGCTCAGTCATGTCAAATTCTTTGCGACCCCATGGATTGCAGCAAGCCAGGCTTCCGTGTCCATCACCAACTCTCGGAGCTTGCTCAAACTCATGTCCATAGAGTCAGTGACACCATCCAACCATCTCATCCTCCGTCGTCCCTTCTCCTCCTGCTTCAATCTTTCCCAGCTTCAGGGTCTTTTCCAATGAGTCAACTCTTCGCATGAGGTGGCCAAAGTATTGGAGTTTCAGCTTTGGCATCAGTCCTTCCAATGAACACACAGGACTGATCTCCTTTAGGATGGACTGGTTGTATCTCCTTGCAGTCCAAGGGACTCTCAAGAGTCTTCTCCAACACCACAGTTCAAAAGCATCAATTCTTCGGCGCTCAGCTTTCTTTATAGTCCAACTCACACATCCATACATGACTACTAGAAAAACCGTAGCTTTGAAGATACGAACCTTTGTTGACAAAGTAATGTCTCTGCTTTTTAATGTGCTGCCTAGGTTGGTCATAGCTTTTCTTCCAAGGAGGAAGCGTCTGGAGCCCAAGAAAGTAAAGTCTGAACTTTACTTCCATTGTTTCCCCATCTATTTTCCATGAAGTGATGCGACCGGATTTCATGATCTTAGTTTTTTGAATGTTGAGTTTTAAGCCAGCTTTTAAACTTTCCTCTTTCAATTTCATCAAGAGGCTTTTTAGTTCCTCTTCACTTTCTGCCATAAGGGTGGTGGTATCTGCATATTGATATTTCTCCCAGCAATCTTGATTCCAGCTTGTGCTTCTTCCAGCCAGCATTTCACATGATGTACTCTGCAGATAAGTTAAATAAGCAGAGTGACAATATACAGCCTTGACGTACTCCTTTCCCAACTTGGAGCCAGTCTATTGTTCTATGTCCAGTTCTAACGGTTGCTTCTTGACCTGCATACAGATTTCTCAGGAGGCAGGTGAGATGGTGTGGTATTCCCATCTCTTTCAGAATTTTCCACAGTTTATTGTGATCCACACAGTCAAAGGCTTTGGCATAGTCAATAAACCAGAAGTAGATGTTTTTCTGGAACTCCCTTGCTTTTTTGATGATCCAGTGGATGTTGGCAATTTGATCTTTGGTTCCTTGCCTTTTCTAATCCAACTTGAACATCTGGAAGTTCATGGTTCACGTACCGTTGAAGCCTGTCTTGAAGAACTTTGAGCACTACTTTGCTAGCGTGTGAGATGACCACTGCTGAGTTTTCCAAATTTGCTGGCATATTGAGTGCAGCACTTTCACAGCATCATCTTTTAGGATTTGAAATAGCTCAACTGGAATGCCATTGCCTCCACTAGCTTTGTCATAGTGTGCTTCCTAAGGCCCACTTGACTTCAGAATCCAGGACGTCTATACACATTCCACAAATCCTATATCCTGCGCGTGTGCTCAGTTGTGTCCTACTCTGCAGCCCATGGACTGTAAGCTGCCAGGCTCCGTTTTCCATGGAGTTTTCCAGGCAAGAATACTGGAGTCGGTTGCCATTTCCCACAGATGAACCCAAGTCTCCTGTGTCTCTTGCATTGATGAGTGAGTCTTTAGCACTGTGCCACCTGGGAAGCCCCATTCGATAAATACATAATACCAAATTATAGCAAGTACCTAATTAAATTTGTATCTTCATACATTGTTGGTATTAAGGAGAAACTGTACAACCATTTCGGAAAATAATTTGGATGTATACGTGCAACAAACATTAAATATAGAACAACATACATATATTCTCATTTCTGAGAATCTTGCCTAAGGAAAAAATCCAAAACATGGGAGAAAAACTATGAACAGAAATTTTTATCACAGAGATAAGCTCAACTATAACTATAGCATATCCTCTTGGTATATTTTTATTCAGCCACAGTTTTGACTGTTTTGAAAACTCTAGTGCAACATAAGAAAAACTTTTGTTATAATGTGAGTTGAAAAAGGAAATTGCATAATCTAATTACATCCGCTGGATCATGGAAAAAGCAAGAGAGTTCCAGAAAAACATCTATTTCTGCTTTATTGACTATGCCAAAGCCTTTGACTGTGTGGATCACAATAAACTGTGGAAAATTCTGGAAGAGATGGGAATACCAGACCACCTGACCTGCCTCTTGACAAACCTATATGCAGGTCAGGAAGCAACAGTTAGAACTGGACATGGAACAACAGACTGGTTCCAAATAGGAAAAGGAGTACGTCAAGGCTGTATATTGTCACTCTGCTTATTTAACTTATATGCAGAGTACATCATGAGAAACGCTGGGCTGGAAGAAGCACAAGCTGGAATCAAGATTGCCGGGAGAAATATCAATAACCTCAGATATGCAGATGACACCACCCTTATGGCAGAAAATGAAGAACTAAAGAGCCTCTTGATGAAAGTGAAAGAGGAGAGTAAAAAAGTTGGCTTAAAGCTCAACATTCAGAAAACGAAGATCATGGCATCCAGTCCCATCACTTCATGGGAAATAGATGGGGAAACAGTGTCAGACTTTATTTTTGGGGGCTCCAAAATCACTGCAGATGGTGACTGCAGCCATGAAATTAAAAGACGCTTACTCCTTGGAAGAAAAGTTATGACCAACCTAGATAGCATATTGAAAAGCAGAGACATTACTTTGCCAACAAAAGTCCGTCTAGTCAAGGCTATGGTTTTTCCAGTGGTCATGTATGGATGTGAGAGTTGGACTGTGAAGAAGGCTGAGCGCCAAAGAATTGATGCTTTTGAACTGTGGTGTTGGAGAAGACTCTTGAGAATCCCTTGGACTGCAAGGAGATCCAACCAGTCCATTCTGAAGGAGATCAGCCCTGGGATTTCTTTGGAAGGAATGATGCTAAAGCTGAAACTCCAGTACTTTGGCCACCTCATGCGAAGAGTTGACTCATTGGAAAAGATTCTGATGCTGGGAGGGATTGGGGGCAGGAGGAGAAGGGGACGACAGAGGATGAGATGGCTGGATGGCATCACTGACTCGATGGACGTGAGTCTGGGTGAACTCCGGGAGTTGGTGATGGACAGGGAGGCCTGGGGTGATGCAATTCATGGGGTCGCAAAGAGTCAGACACGACTGAGCGACTGAACTGAACTGAACTGACTGAATTATTAAAATTAAATGAGGATATAATTTAGAATAAAATGACTAGAAAGGAAAGCACACAAAGGCATGTATACAACATCCTTGCTCAGTCTCAATCACTCCACAAATCACATAGGTAATGAGGCCTCTTAAATCAGTATCTCTAGCCCACATATCTCTTTTGAGCTCCAGGATATTCAAACTCATCAGTCTTCCCTTGGATGTTCCACAGGTCCCTCAATTTTACTCCTATATTTTTTTGTCTTGGTTGAAACTCAGCTGAGAATAAGAACAGGGATAATTATCTAAATCAGAGATCTGAGAATCTTTCTTCTTTTCCTTCACTCCACATTCCTAATGCTCCCATCCCTTACCATTCCCTAAGTCTACTCAGTCTCCTAAAGAGTCCTTTCCATTCATCCCTATCTGTCCATCCATCCTTCTGCTCTTGTCTTTATTAATTAATATTTCCCACCTAGATTACTGAAAGACCTCTCTAACTAGTCTTCCTGCTTTCAGCCTCTTTCAGTTGAGCTGCTGTGGTCATAGTTGTAATATCAAATCTGAGTGTGTTTTCTACTTTAAAATTCTTCCGTGGCTACTCATAAGTGACTGAATAAAGTTCAAACTCTCTACACAGCCTGTGTGATTCTTTTTTATCTTGTTATCACCTGCCTGTCTTTCCAGTTTTAAGTCTGGTTACTCCCTCACTGGCAACCCACACTCCAACAACACTAAAGTTATTACAGTGGCCAAACAGGTTGTACACTCTGTCTCACTTGCTTTCTTCCAGCTCAGAATTCTCTTCTTTCTTCCACCTTTTCCTGACCTTATTTACCTGGCCCACCATTCAAGTCTCAGTTCAAGATTTTTCTTGACTGGGAAAGTTTCAGGGATCATATTTTTATATGATTGTAATCATGGGGTACACTCAATTTTCCATCTTGTTTCTATCACTAACATTAAAGCATGAGCAATTTTCTAGTTTGTCAAGGTGCTGTTCATAATCATCATTCAACATGCAATAAGTTCTCTGTCTTCTTTGCTCCCACCATCTGCTCTATATAACTTTTATTACATCACTTATCACTTTGTTTTGTAGCCATTTTTCATGTGTTCACCTCCCCAAAGAGGCCCTGAATTACTTAAGGGCAGAGATTTTTGTGGTGCTGATTTCTACATCCCCAGCATAGAGTCTGCTGCAGAGTAGGAATTCACTAAATAAAACTGAATGCATGCTAAATAATGTTTAGCACAAGAGAATGTGCGACTGAGCGACTAACACACACATACACACAATGAAGAAAGACTAGAGGAGCAGTTGTTATCACTTGCTTTATTTGCAACACACTTCTTTGTACCTAATTAATAGTTAATACTCAGTCCTTATCTTATTAATCCTTCTAGTAGTATTTGACTCATCTGATTACTCCATCCTCCTTGAACTCCTGTATTTCTTTGACCTCTGGGACATTCTCCTGGTTTCCCTCCTAACTTAACACCTTCTTTTGATCAGTCCTGTTGCTGGACCCTCTGCTTTCTCTTCTGATCCACTAAATGCTGGAGCCCACCAAGGCTTCAATCTATGAGTCCCCTCTTTTCTCTCTTATAACCAGCTACCTGAGTCCCTTTCTCCCTGGTTCTCAAGCTTGGCTACACATTAGAATCATCGGAGACGCTTCTAAAAAGAAACACCAAATCCCTTTTCTACCATAACTTCTGGGGGCAGAGCTATGATTTTATAGGTTTTAAAGCACCCCAAGTGATTCTAATGTGGGACCAGTGTTGAGGATCACATTGAATGGATTTAAATAACATGTACATAGATTAGTTCAAAATATGTGTCTCCAGCTCTGACCTCTCTTTGAGACCCGACCTCAAATATCCAGTTAGTCTTCAACAGCTTCTCTTGTGCTGTCTAATAACTACTGTGTCCAAAACTAAGTGTTTGATTTTTGCCCTCAAACCTGCTCTTTTCCTAGTCTTCCCATCTCTGCAAATGGTCCCATCATTTAGTAGTTGCTGCCACCAAAATCCTGAGAATCACCTTTTAATCCACATCCCTCTCACTTCTCACTTTCACATAATTCAGTCCTGATCTACTGTGCACTAAATATATTTTCCAAATTTTACCATTTCCCCTCTCCTCCAAAGCTATTGCCCTAACCTAGGCCAGCATCATCTCTCATAGAGCTAAAGCAATATCTATAATTAGGTAGGCTTCCTGCTTCCACTCCTGCATTCCTATCCTCCATTTTTTTTTCTCCTTGTGATGGGAACTTTAAGGATCTACTATTAGTAACTTTTATATATATCCATGGCATGTGTTAGTCACTCAGTCATGTCTGACTCTATGCGACTCCATGGATTGTAGCCTGCAGGCTCCTCTGTCCATGGAATTCTCCAGGCAAGAATACTGGAGTGGGTTTCCATTCCCTTTTCCAGGTATATATATGCCAGACAGCAGTGTTAACTAAAGTCATCATGTTGTAAATTATATCATCAATACTTATTTATCTTATAATTTGAAGTTTGTACCTTTTGACCCCCTTATTCCAATTCCTCCATCCCCCACCAATAGTCGATGTATTTCAGACTGAATGAAATATGGTAGTAAGTAGTCAGTAAATAGAGCTTCCCAGGGGGCACTAGTGGTAAAGAACCTGCCTATCAATGCAGGAGAAGCAGTAGGTCAGGAAGATCTGCTGGAGGAGAGCATGGCAACCCACTCCAGTATTCTTGCCTGGAGAATCCCATGGACAGAGGAGCCTGGCGGGCTACAGTCCATGGGATCACAAAGAGGCAGACATGACTGAAATGGCTTAGCATGCATGCACTCTATAAATAAAAATAATGAGTTGGGGGAACTGAATAAACATATAAGTAATTAGAATAAATGTTATAGATCTGGGTCAAAAGAATTATATCCTGGTTAACACATATCATCATGGAAGGTGACTGCAGCCATGAAATTAAAAGACACTTGCTCCACGGAAGGAAAGCTATGACAAACCTAGACAACAGCAGGCTGAAAAACCAGAGACACCACTTTGCCAACAAAGGTCCATAAAGTCAAAGCTATGGTTTTTCCAGGAGTCAGGTATGAATGTGAGAGTTGGACCATAAAAAAGGCTGAGTGCCAAAGAGTTGATGCTTTTGAACTGTGGTATTGGAAAAGACTCTTGAAAGTCCCTTGGACTGCAAGGAGATCAAACCAGTCAATCCTAAAGGTAATCAACCCTGAATAGTCATGGGAAGGACTTATGCTGAAGCCAAAGCTCCAATACTTTGGCCACCTGAGGCGAAGAGCTGACTCACTGGAAAAGACTCTGATGCTGGGAAAGATTGAAGGCAAAAGGAGAAGCGGGTGGCAGAGAATGAGATGGTTAGATAGCATCACCAACTCAATGAACATGAATCTGACTCCAGGAGATAGTGAAGGACAGGGGAGCCTGGCATGCTGCAGTCCGTGCAGTTGCAAAGTTTTGGACACAACTTAGCAACTGAACAATGAAAACAATAATGCATATAAGGTGGAAATGAACCAAAGAAATAGGAAATTTTCATCATTCTCAGAGGGACAGAAAACCCTGGGTTGCACCTCAAACACTGCTGTAGGAGTCCTTGGCATGCAGAACTGTCAGTGTCTCGAGGGCAGAGGGAGAGTCACTGGAAAGAGAAATCAAACTTGAAACAGAACAGCTCAAAGAAAAAGAACCATCAGAGATATTGGACAGAAGTTTGTTCAGAAACTGTCTCTTCTCAAATACCAAAGTGATGCAAGTATAAATTTTTTTTGGTTCAAAGTCATTGCTGAATAAGGCCCCCAAAGGATATGGAAGCATCCTCAAGGGTTTAGTGAATTTTTTTAAACAAATATGTTTTTATATTAATAGCATCAATGTTTTATTAGCTAGCATTTTTAAATGCTTATCATATGCCAAATACCACTTGGAGTGTTTATATGCATTATCTAATTTGATTCTAACAATAAACTCTATGAGACAGGTATTACTGTTATCCTTATTTTGCAAATGAGAAAGCTGAGGCTTAGAGAGATTAGGGAGCTTGTCCAAAGTAATGCAGGTATTAAGGGAAGAAACCAGACTTGAAACCCAGGGCGGCTTGAGGCCAAAGTCTATTCTCTAGACCGCTCTGGATAGTGCCTTTTATATATTTCCATCCCCAAAGACTATGCTTTTAAATTTCTGAATGTCATGGAGCCTTTTAATTACAGACTGGAGCTGAAAGGAAGTGTACTTTTTAGCTTTTTACCCTTTCCTTCTTCCTGACCTTCTTGCTTGAAGAAGAAATATAAGATAAACAGGCTTGAATGTAGGCATACTTTTTGACAATAGAGGTAATAAAATCTATAGAATAGTTAAAACCACAGTAGAAAGAAAACTCCAAGCTTAAGGATCAAAGCAACCAGACATAGTTAAGCAAAGTGTTAGCTGAAATTGATTGAAAATCAATCAGCTAATAAGGAAAACTACAGAGAAGCTTAAGATCTTACTTCCTAAATAGATTCAAATAAAGCTGCTATAATGTATATCACTCTTATTCTCTTTGTTAAACATTTATATGCTTATTAAACTGAAGAAATATAAGTGTGAGTTAGGCTTTGTACCACTTTTCTAGTTTGGGGTATCAATTTAACATTATCAAAATAGTCTTAATTTTCAAGTATTATAGCTTTTTACATTGATGACTATTCAATTTTATATATACTTTTATTGCATTGGACAGTTCAGAGTATTTTCAGTGCTATAATTTTGAATGACTCTTTCCATGGTTCTGAGGTAGCTTGCACCTGCTCTAGCTACAGCTTTTTATAGCCTCAACTAATAATGGATTTGAAGACTATTCTAATATTTATTGTTACACCAGAATAGGTCTTATATTCCATATAAGAAGGTATAGAATAGCAATTACCAACTGTAAAGGGAAATTGGCAATGTTACTGTGATGACAAGCACAGTTGTAGTGGTATGACCGATTTATTCATTTCCTTAATAACCTTCATAGTTGTAATGAGTCATCCCTGTCTCTTCTAAATTATAGGGCACCCGTTTATTCCCAAATCAAATGAATATACATGATGACATTTTTTTCTTTCTTGTTCTCATTTGAAAGACCTAATTTTTCATAATCTGCCGTTAAGAGCATCGGACAGACGTGACTTGGAATCCTGGCTAGGAGGAATAAAAGGTTAGAGAAGGCAAGGGTTTCTCTGCTGCCCCCAACTTGTCCTCTAGACGTCTTTCAGAGGCTTTGAAATGTGGTCAGGCTCTTTGTTGCTGTGAGACTGACATTTAAGCAGGTAGTCCATTCCATTCCTTTTATGAAAAAGGAAGAAGGAAGAAAGATGAGAGAAGGAAATCATTTTTGGTTTGACAATCAAGCAGACAGTATTTGCTCTATATATCAATGTCATTATTTACTAATAAGGAATTTTTAAAGGAGCCATTAAAGAAAAGTCATCTGAGGGCATACAGAAAATGGAATCCTCCTACACTGTTGGTGAGAATGTAAATTGGTACAGCCACTATGGAGAACAGTATAGAAGTTCCTTAAGAAACTAAAAATAGAACTAATATGTGATCCAGCAATCCCACTCCTGGGCACATATCCAAAGAATAACATGGCTTGAAAGATATATGCTCCGCAATGTTCATTGCAGCACTGTTTACGATACCCAGGACACGGAAACAACCTAACTGTCCATCGATGACAGATGAATGCATAAAGATGTGGTGTGTACATGCGTGCTCAGTTGTATCTGACTCTTTACGACCCCATGGACTGTAGCCCACCAGGCTCCTCTGTCCATGGAATTTTCCAGGCAAGAATACTGGAGTAGGTCGCCATGCCCTCCTCCAGGGGTTCTTCCCGACCCAGGGATCGAACCCACATCACCTGCGTGTCCTGCATTGCAGGCAGGTTCTTTATCCACTGAGCCACTGGGGAAACCACAAAGACGTGGTACATATATACAATAGAATATTACTCAGCCATTAAAAAAATTTAAAAATGCCATTCGCAGCAATATGGATGGACCTAGAGATTATCATACTAAGTGAAGTCAGACCAAGACAAATATCATATGATATCCCTTATATGTAGAAAGTTAAAGGAATGATACAAATAAACTTATTTACAAAACGGAAACAGGCTTACAGACAGAGAAAGATTTTATGGGTGTGGGGAGGGAGGGAGGTGAGGGAGGGATAGATTGAGAGTTTGGGACTGACACATACACGCTACTATATTTAAAACAGATAACCAATAAGGACCTACTACATAGCACAGGTAGCTCTGCTTAACACTCTGTAATAACCTAAATGGAAAGATAATTTGAAAAAGGAACAGATAGACGTATAACTGAATCACCTGTTGTACACCTGAAACTAACACATTGTTAACCAATATAAAATAAAAATTGGAAGAAAGGAAGAAAAAGAAAGATGAGTCATCTGAGAAGGCAGAGGAACACATCTGCCCTCCAGGTCCTAGCGTGTTGGTAGGTGGTGTTTGTCATATGAAATCTAGCTGAGCTGATGAGAAAGCAAGCCTTAGCATACTTCTAGTTGTTTTATTCATATTGTATTCTTTCTCCCGGAGTGCGGATAATTGAAATCACAGGTTAGCAACATAGCAGTGCTGCAAACTAAGAAGACCAATTGTTTTCGCCTACCATTCCTGGAAACAGAGGAGGAACTGTCTGAGCAGAGAAGACTGCAACATGTTTTAACTTGTTGCTTCAGCAGTACACGAGGCTTTTCTACACTGGCTTAAAAATGAATGATTATTATTGAGACAAAGATTAGAAACCAAATTTTCAGACACGTAAATTCTGCAAATGAGTCACTCTACACGTTAGGAGTACAAGGCATGAAAACAACAAGAGGAAGTATTTTTTACTATAACATAAAGTTCAAAGTGAGAGAAGATGCCACTCATAAGATATGAAACTAGGCCTAATTAAAATGTTTTAAAGTTCAGAGATGATTAACTCTGGTATTGATGATTGAGGAGTTGTATTTAGATGAAGGAACATATTAATTCTGTAAGAAACCTTGAACACAAGAAAGTTTCTCTTTGGATTACGAACAAGAACAATTAAGGTCTGCCATTTGTTCTCATCTTTCAACAGAATCTGGAAAAATTAATGTCTCATTAAGGCAAATAGTAGCTGAAAAAAAATATGGTGCTTCTTTTAAGAAATGGAAAGAAAATATCAAAGTGTAAAACTCTAACATCACCAAGACCTCCAAACTGTCATACTCACAAGTGAAGGCAATGTTGATTTTTTTTTTACTCCCATAAGTATGGATCATTCCATGTGCTTGAGCAGTGAGATGGAAAGACTCTAAAGCATTACTGAACATCTGAGAAATCCAAAATAAAAAGCCATGCCAACACTTAAACCCAAGTGCTCGAATGTTTTATCTTGTCTCCAGAGCTGCCCTTCAACATGTTAACATCACCAAGGTTCTGTGCTCTATCTCTTCCTAATCTGTCAGTTCCCTCTGGCTTTACTTTCTGCCTTATCCAGTCAGACCCCACAGTCCTCTTCAACCCCATTCTTGCCAAGACCATTAATTTCCTTACTCTTTTAAACTTCATTCATTGAACTCACTCTGCATCAATCCAACCTCTGGCTTCTCCCTCTTATACCTGAATGTCTAGAAAAATAAGAATCATCGAACTATCAAAAATTAATACTGGAGATCATTTTGTAATATATTCTATATAATATCAAATTGCTATGTTATATACCTGGAAGCTGGAGAAGGCAATGGCACCCCACTCCAGGACTCTTGCCTGGAAAATCCCATGGACGGAGGAGCCTGGTAGGCTGCAGACCATGGGGTCACGAAGAGTCGGACACGACTGAGTGACTTCACTTTCACTTTTCCCTTTCATGCATTGGAGAAGGAAATGGCAACCCACTCCAGTGTTCTTGCCTGGAGAATCCCAGGGACGGGGGAGCCTGGTGGGCCGCCGTCTATGGGGTCGCACAGAGTCGGACACAACTGAAGCGACTTAGCAGTAGCAGGAGCAGCATACCTGGAAGTAACCTGGTGTTGTAGGTTATTTATACTTCAATTACTACAAAAAAAGATGTTAGTAATGGCTATCTCTGAGAATATAGGGAAATTTCACTCTCTGTGCTAATACATGTAGAAGGAATGATGGAATTAGAAAATCACTTCTTGGCAATCCACATAGTAACAATTCAGGTAAAGGGGACACCAATGGATGCTAATGCTAAAGTGTGAAAGAGGAATAAGGAACAGAGTTTTATACAGTCGCAAAGTATTTCCTTCAAATACCCATTAATAACAAAAAGGTAAAGGAGTAATTTTTCAGTTGAGAAACCTGTCAGAAACCATCTTAAGCAACTAATCAAACTAATGCCACTGGAAATGGGACAGACTGACATCATAGGCTACACACTGGGATTGAATAAGAAGAATCCAGTTTCAGTTCTATGGTGTTCCTGGATGATCTTGGTCTAATCATAAGGAAACTTCAAGTAAACAGACACTGAGAGGTATTCTACAAAATTACTGGCCTACAGTCTTCAAAAATGTCAAGGTCATGGAAGTCAAGGAAAGACTGAAGAACTGTTTCAGGGTGAAAGAGACTAGAGAAATATGACAACTGCCTACAGCACATAAAAAATATGTGCTTTTGCAGCATCACCAAGCAGTTAATTCTGATATCATCTACCTGGAGACAGCATCAGATCCCTCAGATTAAGGGCTCAGTCCAACAAGACTGCCTCCCCTACTTCAGTTACCAATCACAAATCCAGGTTGTTATTTGTACTGCTGACCAACTGGCTATCAATCAGAAGTTTTCACAACCTTCTCCTTGGGTTCAACTAATTTGCTAGACTAGTTCGCAGAACTCAGAGAAACATTTGCTTATGTACACCAGTTTATTATCAAAGGATATAATGCAGTAGCAGCAAGGTGGAGAAGATGTCTAGGATAAGGGACATGGTAAGGAGTGAAGAGTTCTTCATGCTCTCTAGGTATGCCATTCTTCCCACATCTCCATGTGTACACCAGCTGAACTCTGTCCTTTGGAGTTTTCTAGCAGTGGAAATGATTAATTAAATCATCGGTAATTGATTCAATCTCCAGTCTCTCCCTCATGGAAGTCAGGGGGTAGGTCTGAAATTTCCAACCTTCTTTCGCATGGTTCATTCCCCTACTACCATCCCCCTTCCTTCTAGGCTTTCCAACTCACTTCATTAACATAATCTTGAATACAATCGAAAGGTGATTCTTATAAATATCAAGATACCTTTATGGCTTAGAAAATTCCAAGGGTTTTAGGACCTTTGTGCCAAACAATGGGATGAAGATCAAATATATCTTTCTTATTATAAATTACAGTATCACAAACACATGAAACTAGACTAAACCCTTTTGCTATAAAAAATATTATTGGGGCAATTGCCAAACTTATATGGGGCTTCTGGACAAAGGATATATGGCAGTTCTTTGCACATTCTTGCAATTAACTGTAAGTCTGAAATTATTTCAAATAAGTTGTTTCAAAATAAAAAGTAAAAAACAAATCTGCTTTCCCATTTTTTAAATTATGAATCATTGGATGTGTATTGCGCGCTCAGTCTCTCAGTCGTATCTGATCCCATGATACATACACACAAAAAATAAGTATAATTTACAAGTAAGTTATGACATTTAAAAATAAAAATGAATGCCTATGAATTTAACACTCAATTTGAGAAATTAGATATTAATCAATAATGTTAAAGTTTCCAGTGTGCTCCCCTCCACCTTAACCCCACCCCCCACCCCAAAAATATTATCCTGAATATATTTTATCATTCCCTTGCTTTTCTTTGAGGATTTACCAGATATATAGAAATTCCTAAATAATATTTTCTAATAACTAAAGACATTTAGCTTCCCACCTCCTTTGTTTATTGGTTACTTTGATTTCTTCTTTAAATCATCTTTTTTATCCTTTGCCCATTTTTCTATCTGATTGAGTTTCTTCCTTATTGGTTTGTAAATACTCTTCATATACTATGGATATTTTCTTTGTCTGTTATACACCTGGCCAAATTTTTTCCTAATTTGATGCTTTTCTTTTAACTGTCATTTTTTTGTGTGTTGCTTTTCATTTTATAGCCTTTTTGAGTATTTATTGTGCCAAGTATGTTGATAGCTTTATTTATAACAACATCTGGATTTCTTATCCTGTCCAGGAAAGTCTTCCTTATTTAAAGATATCCTCCTGTGGTTTCTCCTATTACTTTGGTAGTTTTGTTTATTTTTGTATTTAGATCTTTAATCCATAAGTAACTTATTTTTTCTTTATGGTGTAAAGTAGAGATCTCAATTGACATTTTTCACCTGTGATAGGCAGAATAATGGCCCATAAGATGTCTATACCCTAAACTCTAGAACCTGTAAATGTCACCTGACACAGCAAAAGAGATTTTGCAGATGTGATTAAGGTTATGGATTGAAATGAGGAGATTATCCTGGATTCATTGTATGAGTCCTTAAAATTGGAAAACCTTTCCTGGCTGTGGTCAGAGAGAAATTTGACTGTATAGAGAGGAATGATTAGAGAAACGCATTGTTGCTGGCTTTGGAGATGGAAGGGAGGCCCAGAACCCAGGAATGAGGGTGGTTTCTAGAAATGGAAAAGGCAAGGAAATAAATTCTCACCTACAGTCTCCAGAACAGAATACAGTCTTGCCAACACCTTGATTTTAGCCTAGTGAGCCCCACGTCAGACTTCTGAGCTACAGAACTATAAAATAATGAGTTTGTAGTGTTTAAGCCACCAGGTTTTTGGTAATTTGTTAATTGTAAAACCAATATATGCCTCTAACCAACACTTTTTAAAATATTTCATCCTGTTCCTACTAATGCTGGTTTCTGAACTCTATTATGATCCGTTGACAATGGATCTCTTTTCCTGATCTGTAACCTTATTGTTTAATTTCTGTTACTTTATAATTTTTTAAAAAATCTGAAATCCTTCCTCTCCTTTAAATCCTCACTCCTACCTCTCTATTTAGGATCTCTTCATTTCTCTCCTCTTTTCTGGTATCTTAACCACTCTCTATCTTGGATTTCTTTTTCCTCCAGATCATTTTCCAATCTATTGCTAGAATGATTTGAAATCCAAATATCATCAGACTTTTTTCCTTTAAGTCCTTCATGGCCATCGTTCTTTCTTAATTCAAAGTCCAAGTTCCTAAGCATGGTACATAAAAGTGTTAGGACAAATGATATTGCCTATCTCACCAGTGTCATCTCCTGCTCCTTCCTAACAGACGCCAGAGAACTGGAGGCTTGTAGACTGCAAACTTTCAATCCTTCATAGCTTGTCTGTGTTACTGCTTCTGCCTACAGTACCTTTCATTCCTCCTCCAAGCCATGAACACTGTACATTCAAAACTCAGATAAAACATCAGCTTCCCTCAGCTAACTTTTCACATTCCTCAGCATGAGACTGAGTAGTGCCCTTCCTTTGCATTCCTATAGCTGCATAATTATATCCTTTCTAGCATGCACTTCTATGTTCGTATTGCAATCATTGCTTCACTTGCATCCCTCCCTCACTAGATAGTGAATTCCTTAAGAGCAAGAATTTCTTTTCACTTCTGTATCCACAGTACTTAAAATAGATTGCTAACAACCTTGTAATAATAAGAAGAATATGAAAAACAATGAAATAAGTGGTACCTGCTATTATAACTTGGACTAAGTTCTTTTCCTAATTCAATAACTATGAAGTGTCAGCTCATAATTTTGTGTTTTGTGAAACTGCTTTTAACTAAAAATAATATTGTCCAGCTTGTTCACTCATCTTATTCACATGGCTTGGTTACAAGTGACTTTGGGATGTTTCCAAAGAAAGAAAGTTTCCTATGTTGAATAAATTCAAAAGAACGTGACTCAGGCTCTAAAAGTAATTCAGAAGAGAATTTCTAAAATATTTTGAGTAAGAATGGCATTATTGGATTGTTTTGATAGGACTAACCCTTAGATGCCTATGAGAACCACCAGATTCATTTAGGTGCCCCTCCTCTGTGCTCCCATAGATATGAACACAAACTGTGATCCTAGCACATAGCATATGGAAGTGATGTGCCATCTCCTTTCGTATCCCTTGGTATTGGTTGCAAGAGACCTGTGGTTACCAAAATCTGCAGTGCTCAATTGTATGGCACAGTTGACCCTTGGTGACCCTGGTTCCACATCCAGGGATTTCACCCTGAATCTTTTCCCCAACTGCCAGTGTTTTTCAATCAGGAAAATAATACAGCTCCCCTTCTTGTAGGCGTGTTTGGGGAAATTTTTGATTATCCTAGTGATCCGGGTTGGTGGGGTGGCGGCGGTGCCCCTGTCATTTCATGGCCAGGAACCAGAGATGCTAAACATCCTACACTGGGCAGGACAGTCCTGCACAGCAAAGAATTATCCTGCCCGTGTTCACTAACTTACTGTGGAAGTCCTTTCATGGTGTATGTGAGTCAAATCATTATGCTCTACACCTAAAACTTCAGTTCAGTTCAGTTCAGTCGCTCAGTCGTGTCCGACTCTTTGCGACCCCATGAATCGCATCACCCCAGGCCTCCCTGTCCATCACCAACTCCCATAGTTCACTCAGACTCACATCCATCGAGTCAGTGATGCCATCCAGCCATCTCATCCTCTGTTGTCCCCTTCTCCTCCTGCCCCCAATCCCTCCCAGCATCAGAGTCTTTTCCAATGAGTCAACTCTTCGCATGAGGTGGCCAAAGTACTGGAGTTTCAGCTTCAGCATCATTCCTTCCAAAGAAATCCCAGGGCTGATCTCCTTCAGAATGGACTGGTTGGATCTCCTTGCAGTCCAAGGGACTCTCAAGAGTCTTCTCCAACACCACAGTTCAAAAGCATCAATTCTTTGGCGCTCAGCCTTCTTCACAGTCCAACTCTCACATCCATACATGACCACAGGAAAAACCATAGCCTTGACTAGATGAACCTTTGTTGGCAAAGAAATGTCTCTGCTTTTCAATATGCTATCTAGGTTGGTCATAACTTTCCTTCCAAGGAGTAAGCGTCTTTTAATTTCATGGCTGCAGTCATCATCTGCAGTGATTTTGGAGTCCAGAAAAATAAAGTCTGACATTGTTTCCACTGTTTCCCCATATATTTCCCATGAAGTGATGGGACCGGATGCTGTGATCTTCTTTTTCTGAATGTTGAGCTTTAAGCCAAATTTTTCACTCTCCACTTTCATCAAGAGGCTCTTTAGTTCCTCTTCACTTTCTGCCATAAGGGTGGTGTCATCTGCATATCTGAGGTTATTGATACTTCTCCCGGCAATCTTGATTCCAGCTTGTGCTTCTTCCAGTCCAGCATTTCTCATGATGTACTCTGCATATAAGTTAAATAAGCAGGGTGACAATATACAGCCTTGACGTACTCCTTTTCCTATTTGGAACCAGTCTGTTGTTCCGTGTCCAGTTCTAACTGTTGCTTCCTGATCGGCATACAGATTTCTCAAGAGGCAGGTCACGTGGTCTGGTATTCCCATCTCCTTCAGAATTTTCCACAGTTTATTGTGATCCACACAGTCAAAGGCTTTGGCATAGTCAATAAAGCAGAAATAGATGTTTTTCTGGAACTCTCTTGCTTTTTTGATGATCCAGTGGATGTTGGCAATTTGATCTCTGGTTCCTCTGCCTTTTCTAAAACCAGCTTGAACATCAGGAAGTTCACGGTTCACATATTGCTGAAGCCTGGCTTGGAGAATTTTGAGCATTACTTTACTAACATGTGAGATGAGTGCAATTGTGCCGTAGTTTGAGCATTCTTTGGCATTGCCTTTCTTTGGGATCGGAATGAAAACTGACCTTTTCCAGTCCTGTGGCCACTGCTGAGTTTTCCCAATTTGCTGGCATATTGAGTACAGCACTTTCACAGCATCATCTTTCAGGATTTGAAAGAGCTCAAATGGAATTCCATCACCTCCACTAGCTTTGTTCGTAGTGATGCTTTCTAAGGCCCACTTGACTTCACATTTCAGGATGTCTGGCTCTAGGTCAGTGATCATACCATTATGATTATCTCGGTCATGAAGATCTTTTTTGTACAGTTCTTCTGTGTATTCTTGCCATCTCTTCTTAATATCTTCTGCTTCTGTTAGGTCCATACCATTCTGTCCTTTATTGTGCCCATCTTTGCATGAAACGTTCCCTTGGTATCTCTAATTTTCTTGAAGAGATCTCTAGTCTTTCCCATTCTGTTGTTTTCCTCTATTTCTTTGCATTGATTGCTGAGGAAGGCTTTCTTATCTCTTCTTGCTGTCTTTGGAACTCTGCATTCAGGTGCTTATATCTGTGCTTTTCTCCTTTGCTTTTCGCTTCTCTTCTTTTCAGAGCTATTTGTAAGGCCTCCCCAGACAGCCATTTTGCTTATTTGCATTTCTTTTCCATGGGGATGGTCTTGATCCCTGTCTCCTGTACAATGTCACAAACCTCATTCCATAGTTCATCAGGCACTCTATCTATCAGATCTAGGCCCTTAAATCTATTTCTCACTTCCACTGTATAATCATAAGGGATTTGATTTAGGTCATACCTGAATGGTCTAGTGGTTTTCCCTACTTTCTTCAATTTAAGTCTGAATTTGGTAATAAAGAGTTCATGATCTGAGCCACAGTCAGCTCCTGGTCTTGTTTTTGCTAACTGTATAGAGCTTCTCCATCTTTGGCTGCAAAGAATATAATCAATCTGATTTCAGTGTTGACCATCTGGTGATGTCCATGTGTAGAGTCTTCTCTTGTGTTGTTGGACGAGGGTGTTTGCTATGACCAGTGCATTTTCTTGGCAAAACTCTATTAGTCTTTGCCCTGCTTCATTCTGTATTCCAAGGCCAAACTTGCCTGTTACTCCAGGTGTTTCTTGACTTCCTACTTTTGCATTCCAGTCCCCTATAATGAAAAGGACATCTTTTTTGGGTGTTAGTTCTAAAAGGTCTTGTAGGTCTTCATAGGACCGTTCATAGGACTTGGATTACTGTGATATTGAATGGTTTGCCTTGGAAACGAACAGAGACCATTCTGTCGTTTTTGAGATTGCATCCAAGTACTGCATTTAGGACTCTTTTGTTGATCATGATGGCTACTCCATTTCTTCTGAGGGATTCCTGCCCGCAGTAGTAGATATAATTGTCATCTGAGTTAAATTCACCCATTCCGGTCCATTTTAGTTTGCTGATTCCTAGAATGTCGACATTCACTCTTGCCATCTCTTGTTTGACCACTTCCAATTTGCCTTGATTCATGGACCTGACATTCCAGGTTCCTATGCAATATTGCTCTTTACAGCATCGGACCTTGCTTCCATCACCAGTCACATCCACAGCTGGGTATTGTTTTGACAGAATGTGGCCCACTGGAGAAGGGAATGGCAAACCACTTCAGTATTCGTGCCTTGAGAACCCCATGAACAGTATGAAAAGGCAAAATGATAAGATACTGAAAGAGGAACTCCCCAGGTCAGTAGGTGCCCAATATGCTACTGGAGATTAGTGGAGAAATAACTCCAGAAAGAATGAAGGGATGGAGCCAAGGCAGAAACACCTAAAACTTATACAGTGCTATTTGTCAATTAAATCTCAATAACACTGGAAGAAAAAAATATCCTACCAAAACTGCCCACAGAGACTCCATTAAGAAGCTGACTTTTCTTTTTTTTACTTTTTGACTTTCCATTGGCTTGGAAAGCCTAGCAATAAACGTCACTCTGAACTGAAACCGCGAAGGGATAGGGGCAGGAATACTTAGTTATAGTTTGTAGGTTATGTGGCCTTAAATAATCAGTCCATTACTCTGTACTCACCTTTCATAGTTACTTCTATATTTCTCTCATATAACTGATGAAAAGTAAATGATTAAAGAATAAAGTCCTTAAATTCAATTATTTCTTTTTCTGTTTTTGGTTGGTTCAGTTAAGGTTAATTCTAATCAAAACAGCAGAAAAAAAAATTAAAGTTCATCTTCGATACTTTCTTCCAACAATCTGCTCATCTCTTGGAGTCTCCGTCATATTTTGGCATCCACCTCAAAGAACCTCCCCAATTTGGCACCATTCTAGGAAATAGATATCTTGGCCTGGATAATGTATTTCTGATTGTGTATTCCTGATAATGCCATTCCTTCAGGGTTCAAGGTCCTCTATTGTTTGAGCTGATAATTCAGATAGCAGATAATAGAGTTTCTACATTATATGTAAACTCCATTTCAATTTTAACATTCTGTGATTCAGTACAGTTCAGAGTATACCGTATTTTCACAAGTCCTTTTCAAAGTTACTCATGACAAGAGTTATCAGCATTAACAGTTTTTATAAGAACTGTGCCAGTGCCATGAGTTGAAGTGTAAGGAGAAGGGGGCACAAGGCCATTTCAGCCAAATGGGACATATTTGTTGAACTGCCAGATTTGGGGTTCCTCTAATTATGATTTTTAGGTAACCAGCTAACCACCATTCCCTAGGTTCATTCCTAGTTTTAAAACAACATTGTTTATTGCTGGCTTCTGCTAAAATGTCAACTTCATGGCAGCAAGAACCTTGTCAACTTTATCTATACTGCATCCCCAGCACCTAAAACCATATCTACTCTATAGAGATACTCATTAAATATTTGTTGAATGAAAAAGTAATTTACTATAAGTAGAGATTTAATAATTTACCAGTATTCTACAATGGATATTCTACAACAAAAGGAAACTTCCACTAAGAGGAGATCATATAACATATTGTGAACTCTGTACTGAATTGCAAAGTCACGGGGCGAGAAGCAGGAACCATCAATATGCATAACATGAAATGTAAAAATGGATATCACTGAATTATAAGGAGCACTTAAGCATGGTACAAAGGTCAAGTGAAACTCATTTATCCCTGTGTCTGATTTAGGTGAAGAATATCTGGTAGGTTTGCAGCAAAACTACAATTAATTTTAATGTATTATTCTGACAAGTCTTAAGTCTGTTAACTTAAGCAATAATTCTGCTGCTGCTGCTAAGTCGCTTCAGTCATGTCCGACTCTGTGCGACCCCATAGACGGCAGCCCACCAGGCTTCCCTGTCCCTGGGATTCTCCTGGCAAAAACACTGGAGTGGGTTGCCATTTCCTTCTAGACATACTTAAAATATTATTTTTCAAGATCCTAATATGCACATGAAAGCCAAAGCAAAATACCTCATAGAAGTAATGTTTAATACTTTACTGAGAATATACAAAGAAATTACAACAAATGCATTTACTTCACTTATGTTTAGTGGGAACCAGCAATTATTTCCATTTTACAGAAAGACAAAATAAAGGTAAATGAAATACAAGTCAATCATGAAAATCATCTTAAATCAATACCACATACTAAGTGAAATTTCCATGTAACCAGATAACATTGAGGGAATTTCAATAAAGTTGAAAAATCAACTCAAACATTGATAATATAATTTTAAAACTTCAAATGTTTCCTGACTTTAAATGTCAATGAAAAAATAAATAAATGAAATGTCAATAAGAAGCATGAGAAAGACTTGTGAAAAAATGCATTTTTCATTGCATAGGCAACCAACTTTTAAAATGTTCAAAGTCCCACAGAGATTTGCAAAAGAAATTCTGTCTCCTGGATCCTTAATTCAAATCAACATAAAGGGAACCATTTTAATTCAAGATTGCACTCTACAGCAAATAACAGAAAACATGATCAATTTTTTTTTTTTTATGTACCAGTGAGTTTGAAGGTAGAGAGTGACTTGAAGCTCGGCACCTTCTATCTTTCTGGACCTCCATCTTAGCATACAGTTTTTGCCCTCATGTTTTTATTTTGTGGTCACAAGAAGGCTGCTCAACATCCAGCATTGCACCTGAGTTCCAAGCAGGAAGAAATGACAGGGCAAAAGGCATATGCCAGCAAAGACTTGGAAAGAGATTTATCAGAAGCCTCAATTCAGTGACTTTTCACTAAGTTCTCATTGACTAGAACTTGTCTTAGATTGCCACCCCAAGCTGCAAGGAAAGCTGTGAGATGCACTGTTTAGCTGGCATATTGCCACTCTTCATTTCTATTGGATTTAGATTTATGCATAGTAAACTGTTCCAAGTTAAAGTATTGACTATCTAACTGGGTAAGAAAGGGTGTGAAACTCAGAGGCAAATTTACCCTGATGCTAATGGAGCTTCAACTTCAGCTTCCTGCACTTATATGGACCCTGCTAAGACCCTGGAAGAACTTTTGGAAATAATGTTCATGAGGTCATACATTTTTGTAGAATTGCACAATGAAGTTTGCAATTAATTAATACTACTGTTGTTTTCTGTTCTGACTTTCCCACTCTTAGGACACAAGGTGGCTTTGTTGGAGTGGCCATGGATATTTGGAGGATCAAGCTAAGAGGAGGCTAAATTGAGGGTACAATCAGTTTGGATTTAGTGAGCTATTTTAAGGGGGTTTGCGGGTGAATCTGTGTATAGTGGAGTTACCACCAGCCATCAAAATGTAAGAATCATTTTCAGGAATATGCCTACTGCCCACTGTGTTAACTCATCTGGCTCAACATAAAGGTCATTATTAGTTTACTACAATAGGATGCTGGTGCCAAACTGTTCAACAAGCGTCTTCGACTCAAAGATTACTTAGATTAGTCACTAACAGAAAACTTGAAATGCTCTAAAGTCCAAACTTTGCAAATAATTCCTAAAATGCTACACGCTATTTCCAATAAGTTATAATGCTGAAAGAAACTTTTCTAATTGACCAGTAATGAAAAAAATTTCAAACTTGCTAGAGGAAAGCTTGGATTAGCTTTTTGTTTTTATTAAGGTTCAGTGAGGTAAGGACTGTTATTTATTTCTTTGGCTGCCTGCAGCGTGCGGGATCTTAGTTCCCTGACCAGGGATCAGACTCATGCCCCCTGCATAGAAAGCACAGAATCTTAACCACTGGACAACCAGGGAATTCCTCTGGATTAGCTTTTTATTCTACACAAAACGTTATTTCAGAATCTGAAATCTTCATATGAAGAGGCAAACAACAAGAATACAGCAAGAAATATTTTTTAAAAAGAGACATGTGTCAGGCAGTTAATAAAATTTGCGTTGTTTTTCTGGGTCTTGTAACATTCACAGTACTTGACAGTTTTAAAATTTTAATTTGTTATAATTCTTTTCCTCATTTTAAATAGTCACTTTTGCTTCTAATTTTGTATTCTTTCTCTTATCAAGTTCCCCAGTCTCCAAACTGGGTAATTTTCAAGCTCCATCAAACCTAGTTCTGCCCTTGGGACCCTCATGAATCCTCTAACAAGAAGCACTCCCTAAGGCCTTCCAAATTTACCTCCATGTCCATTGCAGGAAGAAATTGTAAGGACAGTGCCGTTCTCCTGAGTCAGAACTGAAGCTGGCCAGAGATGTCTACTTGAAGTGTCCTTTATCCTGAGCTACATCCTGAGTTCACTTAGCCTGCTTAGATGAAGGTCATCGTCAGCCATCTCACAGCAGCCAAGAGAGGGTCACAAGAAGAAGCAAAAGGGAAGTAAGTCTTAAATTCTCTTACTCCTTTCACTGAAAACTAAACCCCAGAAATATACCCAGGTACATAGAAAACAAATATGGTAACCAAAAGGGGAAGGCAATAGGAAGGATAAATTAGGAGCTTGGGATTAACATACACACTACTATGTATAAAATAATCAACAAGGATCTACTGTATAGCGCAAGGAACTCTGTTTACTAGTTTGTAGTAACCTACAAGGGAAAAGAACCTGAAAAGGAAAATATATATAACTGAAGGGCTTCCTGGGTGCCATAGCGGTAAAGAATCCACCTATCGATGCAGGAGACGTGAGAGATGAGGGTTCGATCCCTGGGCCAGGATCTCCTGGAGTAGGAAATGGCAACCCACTCCAGTATTCTTACCTGGAAAATTCCATGGACAGAGGCGCCTGGCTGGCTACAGTCCATGGGGTCACAGAGAATAAGACATGACTGAGCACGCATGCAATGGTGCAATTATATAATTGAATCATTTTGCTGTTCACCTGAAACTAACACAACACTGAAAATCAGCTATACTTCAATTAAAAAAAAAAAAAACCGGGGGAATCCTGCATGCTAGAATCTTCCCCAAACATTCCCAATGCACACTGGCATCTTCAAAATTTCAGAACAGAAGTCAGTTGACTTCAGTTCCACATTTTTCTAATCTCATTTGTCCATAGAATCCTTTACAATCCAGAATACATCTTTAGAATTTTTGCTCTAAATACACATACAAACAGTATTACTATTATTATTATTAATTAGCTTCATAACACAAGTGGCAAGCCTCCAAAAAGACATTTGGATTTTGAACAGCTTTTGGTAACAAAAGAAACCAATCTGTAACATTGAACTTTAAGGGGTTATGGCCACAATGCTAGAGAAGTTTAAGACAATATCAGGAAACATGTTTTAAATTCTGACATCTTTATGGCTGTTGTCCTAGCCATTCATAAGGCTGGTTTTGAACCTGTTCACAAAACAAAGAATTTATGATGCAGGATGTTATTTGTTTCTTGATTATGTTTCCATGCTATTATACTCAGATTTGAAATTAGTTGCCTAATGGATCAATAAGACTTTAACACATAAACTTATTAGTTTTTAGTTACAAAATCTATAGGATGATTAAGATGTAAAGCCTGCTAATTTTCCTTGCTTAATAATAAAGCCAATTTAAATCGTTATGAGAAATTTTGTTTAAAGTTGCTCTTTAACACATTCTGCTCAGGTATAAACTTGTACAGTATTGGTAACCACACATTTGACAAAAGAAGGAAATCTGTGAGCTCAACCATATGCTAAGATAAATCAAGTACATGGAGCTAGTAACCATGCTTAGAAATTAATACAGGCAGTAACAAAAGGCCTAATTTAGGTGGAATGGACTCACTACCACTAGGACTTCATAATCCTAACCAAAACCCTTATGTCTTCAATAACATAAAATACAACTCCATGGTGACTTTAAAATTTTTGTTTGACTTTATTATTTATTTATTGTTTTAATAATGCAGTTTCCCTGGTTGTGGCATGTCTGGATCTTTTTTCTCTCTTGTGCTAAAAGCAAATGGTTTACATGCCAGTTTGTGGTGGATGTAGTTGGGGATCTCCATTAATGAAACTATTTCTTTAGTTTCTGTTCATTCTAATCTGCAAACACAATGCTCAGGAAATGTAGGAAAATGAGCTCCTTCTATTAGGGCTGCCATATACGATTGTGCAAGTTGTGGACTGTACAACTTACACAACTGTACACAGCAACTCTGTGCTGCAATCGTCAATAGGGCCCCGTGCTCCAGTCTTTCATCCGTGCAAAAATAAGCTGACTGAAAGAGTGGGATGTAAAGGAATCTTATGAAATCCTGTGCTTTTCTTCCCCCACACATGAGGCAAAGTTTATCATTCATTATGTAATTTTAGGTTCCAGTCTTTATTATGGAATAAACAACATTTAGGGGGTTGAGAAAAAAAAGTACAGTGAAATAAAATTTGAATAAAATTTTGAAGTGAAAGTCAATGTATTCATTTTTCTATTAAGAGGGAAAAAATCAGGGAGGATTGAAGTACAAGGCTCTTGGCAACCACTATGTGAATCATCATCCTACTCATCCTTGCTCCTTTTCTAACACACCCTTTTCCTCAATCGGTTCGAAATGCAGAACGTCTGTGGCTGGCAAGTGGAGTCAGCAGCAAAATTTCTGAGATGCATTTTTATATATTTGCTGTCAGTAGACATGAAACTAGTGAGATTCTTCCAGCCATTCCAGACATGAAATACCCTTCACAACCCCAAAAACCCTTTTCCCAGCAAGATAATCTCAGACATTAAGAAGAGAACAGTACCTGAGCTAGCTCTATAGTTAAATATATATATCATTTTCCAGAGGACAGTAATTAGATATGCCTTCATGTTTTGCTCCCAAAATTACATGTATAGTCCCTGAATAATACACTTTTCTTTGTGATCTATCTTCTTAGATCTCTTTTTGGTTGAGCATATAGAGAAACAACAAACAGTGATTGATCTTATAAGATTCTCTGGTGAGAACTAAGTTGGCTCAAAGGCATTGTAGCTGCTCTAAGTGAGATGTGGTGGGACTGTTCTGCTTTGTTTAAATGTAATGTGGACAGCTGTATCCTCCTCATTGGAAAACATCAAATCCAGGAAGATTTTTTTGATGGTGTCAAAAATTGACATATATATGCCAGTATTATACATATAACCATATATATAATATATGACAGCTAAGTAACTGTCAATTCATATATGTGTATATATGTACAGAGGACTTCCATGTATACGTACATGTATATGAATATGTATATATTATCTCCTCAGATGCACGGACAGAGTTTGTAGAGAAGTAAGGTGGAGGGAATGGATTTCTTCTCTGTATAGGGAGCTAGGTCAGCGCTTAAATCAGTTTTAAAAGACTAAGCAGCTAGCAACTGAAATACAGAAAAGGTGTGCAAGGATGGAGGTCATCAGTTTGGTTTTAAGAAAGATTTCACAAAGAATTGGAAAAAAAAAGTTTAAGACTGGAATTATGGTACCGGGGCGGGGGGTGGACTCTGCCTGATCGAACTTAAGCATTAGTGGAAAAAACCCAAATTATGTGTATGTGAATATGGCTCTAAAATTTCACTTGGTGAGACTATTTAATATTTTGCTTTGTTAAGACTTAGTTTCATAGTCTCTTTCAAAGCAGTGGGCATATGGCTAGAATCTGCAACTCAAGTAAATCCTAATTTGGGTCTTTAGTTGGACTAGAAAAAAACTAACTGTTCCTTTCTTCCTGGAAGCAGGAGATACTACTTGCAGGAAAAGTATCTGTAGAAAAAAAACTGAGTCAGATTAGCAAACCTGAAATCTGCACTTTTACAAAGTGATACCATAATAGTGTTATACAGTTTTTAATTTTATGGTTTAATGGGAGGAAGGAAAAGAGAAGATATATATTAAATATCTAGATTTTTAGCAAAGTACTCATACTTTAAATCTTCTCATACTTGACTGGTAATCTCGGAATATGAGAAGATTTCTTAGTTAAAAGTGACAGAGAAAAAGCATTAATGGAAAGGAAACTGGTTAAACATTTTCCCTTAAATAGCATATGTAAAAAAAACAAAAAACTTTGTGATAACAATCCAGAACTACAGGCACAAATATGCAACATTCAATAGGGTTTAATGTGGTATTTAAAAGTTTTGTCAATGTACTACCTGCATCAGAATCACTGGGAGGATTTACTAAAATGCAAATTCCTGGGGCCAAACCAAACTTAAAACCTGGGGAGGTGAGAACTCCAGAATCCACACTTCAACTAATACTCTCAGACAGGTCTTCTAAGAACACTAAGCTATGAGAGCCACAGCACCAAAGTATCTTCTGAGTAGAATAGACACGATATATCCATTTTTGGTGTCCTCAGTACCTAGCATTCTGTCTGGCTTAGGGCAGATGTTCAATAAATGTTTACTTAAGCAACTTGTAAAGAGAAGATGGTCTTTCTCTTCTTAATCATAGCTTACATGCCTGCATGCTAAGTCATTTCAGTTGTGTCTGACTCTTTTGACGCTATGGACTATAGCCCACCAGGCTCCTCTGTCCATGGGATTCTCCAGGCAAGAATACTGGAGTGGGTTGCCATCGCCTCCTCCAGGGGAATCTTCCTGATCCAGGGACTGAACCTGTGGCTCTTGTGTCTCTTGCATTGGCAGATGGGTTCTTTACCACAAGCCCCACTTATGAAGCCCTAATTGTAGCTCAAATCCAGGCATTTACCCAACAAAAATATTCATCTATGTCCTACAATTACAAGTAGAGAAGAAAAGAGTGAAATGCAAAGGACATGGGCTGGCCAACTGGAAGATTATAAATGTATTTGATGTGCATATTTAATGTGTGATATAAATGTATAAGCTCAATTAATGTGCTATAAAGGTGTCAGCTCAATTAATTAAAGCATGAAACTTTTCTGCTCAGAGGCACCATTTAAGAAATAGCAATGGATCAACATAGTCCCAGCATTTCAATTGCAAAAAAATACATAAAATATTTGCATCTTATGATGAGTAGGATAATTTTCAAGATAAAAATCAGCACATTTAAGACAGCAATGGAAAGGTCCTAAAATGAATGTGCCAAAGTAGAGGATTGAGGGGTTTGGATAGGATATATAAAAGGGCCATTAAGACTATTCAATTAGCAGGTTGTGAGACAGCTGGGCTGGATAGAGTTGGTGGTTGGGTTGGCGGTGATGAGAATGGAAAGTTAGACCAGTATCCAAAGATGTACCAGAAGTAGGTCTGATTGACTGAAGGATGGAAATGAGAAATGATTGCACATGGTCCCTAAAATCCTGCATGATCAGAAAAATCTGACCCTAGTAAATTTATCTTCCAATCTCCAAAAGAAAATGTTTGTCTATTTTAGTTCTTTTCTGATAACAACTTAAAGTCTTTACCATTCATTTACCTATTAATCAATTTTAAAGTAAATTTACAGTATATTTCTTAGGTTAAGGAATTGAAGTGACAGATTAAAATGTACAAAGCATGCACTGATAGTGCCAGCATCTACCTTTTTTTGTAATTATATATTACAAATTATTTAAAAATAAGAATCAAGTCCTGCCCATTCAATAAGTTTCTAATGAAAGAGTCACATACTGAAATTAATTTTAAAACAATATAAATTTTCTTTCTTTTTTTTAAGGGTGTCTATAACTAAGATGTTTGCCACTTGGGACTATTTCTCTTAAAAGTAGTGTTATGTTAGCCATGTGCACCTGTACCTTTTAGATTAGTTTTCTAGGGTAGCCCACAAAATCATGCCAGGGTCACTCGGAACTCAAAAGTCCCCAGGGGTAGGGGGTCTTTCTGAGCCTTGAGACGTAAAACCCAAAGTCACTCTGAAGCTGGAAGGATCCCTCGGACAGTGGGTCTTCCTGTAGATATGTGTTGGGGGTGGTGCACCCAATCTACCAGAGCAGTAGATCCAGAGGTACTCTTTGTTGTGGGAAAAGTTTTTGATCTGGGGAAAAGTTATCTTGCAAATTCAGAATCGGGAAGTTTCAGAGCCTAATCTCTTGAAAAGGTTCTGCAGGGTAGAAATCATGGAATATGCTGCTGCTGCTGCTGCTAAGTCACTTCAGTCGTGTCTGACTCTATGCGATCCCATAGACAGCAGCCCACCAGGCACCTCCATCCATGGGATTCTCCAGGCAAGAACACTGGAGTGGGGTGCCATTGCCTTCTCCGCATGGAATATGAGTGTTGGTGTTTTCATGTCTTCATCATACAGAATATCTGTGAACAAAAAACCTGAGGTTTTGTTGGTATTTCAAACAAAGCAAGTCTAAGATGGAGGGTGGGGTTGGGGGGAAGCTGGGACCATTTTACACAATGGTTTGTGTAAAATTTACTAAAAGAGCTATTTGATATATTGTTAATATTGTTAACCTTTCAATTAACTCCACTAAAACTTAGAGAAATAAAGCTAGTGCTTTTTCCATTATAAAAGTAATTTTAGGAGACATGGTTACTCTCATATGCTACTGTTGAAAGTGTAAATTTTAAAAACATCTTAACTGTGGTAAGATATACTTAACATAAAATATACTATCTTAACTATTTTTAAGTGTAAGTTTTAATAATGTTAAGTACATTTACACTGTTGCATAACCAACCTCAAGAACACTTTATCTTGCAAAAATAAAACTCTATACCCATCAAGGGGCTTTCTGGGTAGCTCAAATGGTAAAGAATCTGCCTGCAATGCAGGAGACCTGGGTTCAATCCCTGGGTTAGGAAGATCCCCTGGAGAAGGGCATGGCAACCCACTCCAGTATTTTTGCTTGGAGAATCCCATGGACAGAGAAGCCTGGTGGGCTACAGTTCATGGGGTCACAAAGAGTTGGACACGACTGAGCAACTAAAACACACACTCATACCCACCAAACAACAACTCTTCATTCCCCCCTGCCCCAGCCCCTGGCATCCACCATTCTACTGTCTGGCTCCATGGATTCGATTAATTTAGGTAACTCACATAGGACTTCCCAGGTGGCGACAGTTGTAAAGAATCTGCCTGCCAACGCCGGAGAAACAAGACACACAGGTTCAATCCCTGGATTGGGAAGATCCTCTGGAGTAGGAAATGGCAACTGTTCCAGTATTCTTGCATGGAAAACTGTGGACAGAGGAGACTGGCCATGGAGTCTCAGAGAGTTTATTCTATTGTCTAGCTCTATGAATTTGACTAATTTAAGTAACTCATATAAGTGGATTCATACAGTACTTGTCCTTTTGAGACTAGCTTATTTCACTTAGCATAATGTCCTTAAGATTCACTGTTGTGACGTATCAGTATTTCCTTATTTTAGAGGCTGAATAATATACCATTTTATGTATATACTGCATTTTGTTTATCCATTCATCTGTCAATGGATACTGGGATTGCTTCCTCCTTTTGCCTATTGTGAATGATGCTGCTATGAGCATGAGTGTGGAGAGTGAAAGTTCATACAAAATTTCTTAGAGGAAATTTAGTCATGTCAATAGAATTACTACAAACTCGCAACTGATGAGCTAAATAAGGATTATAAAAGAGAGGATGATAAAATTATGGTGAAGTGAGGGGTTAAACTTTTAAGTTTGTTGTATTGAAAACAAATTAAAAATTTGTATATTAGGGCAGAATTTTGAAGAATTTAGAGTTAGACTGGAATAATACTGTTAAGGTGGGTAAATCCATATAAACTCAAGATTTTCTAGAGAAACATCTTTTCCAGCTCTGCACTAAGGTGGCCTAGCAGTGTTATCATCTTGGCTACACCAGGACATGAAATGATGCAATTTGTAACTTGAGTGTGCGCCCAGGTTTTAGTGTTTAATTCTAGCACCCATTCAGTTCAGTTCAGTTCAGTTGCTCAGTCATGTCCGACTCTTTGCAACCCCATGAACCGCAGCATGCCAGGCCTCCCTGTCCATCACCTGCTCCCAGAGTTTACCTAAACCCATGTCCGTTGAGTTGGTGATGCCATCCAACCATTTTATCCTCTGTCATCCCCTCTCCTCCTGCCCTCAATCTTTCCCAGCATCAGGGTCTTTTCCAATGAGTCAACTCTTAGCATCAGGTGGCCAAAGTATTGGAGTTTTAGCTTCAACATCAGTCCTTCCAATGAACACCCAGGACTGATCTCCTTTAGGATGGACTGGTTGGATCTCCTTGCAGTCCAAGGGACTCTCAAGAGTCATCTCCAACACCACAGTTGAAAAGCATCAATTCTTTGGCACTCAGCTTTCTTTATAGTCTAACTAGCACCCATTACAAGTAGCTAATTCTATGTCCTACAACAGGGAGGAAAACTAACATAGGCTTAATATATCTTAACGTTTTCAGAAAGGAAGGATGTTTTTAATCATCACTGCAATGTTGGAAGTACAATGGAGCCACCTTAAAGTTAGTCTTGGTTAACTTATTTCAATTTGAACTTTAAAAATGAAAAAAAGATAATTATGGCTAACTGAAAAGAGCTGCATCTATGAAAATCCATGAGTCTGTAATGGTACTCAAAAAAGAAAAATCTATATATATTGTATAAAAGGAAACTGTGACCTAAACACTGCAAATTAAATGGAATATGCTTAATTTTAAAAACATATTTAAATATATTTAGTTGAATGTATATAAACATATCTAAATATAGTTTAATAAGTAGGAAAATGACATCTGTGGATGTCCTTTTTTATATTAAACATCACAATTAATAAATTATAATACATATTTGTGATTCTAAGATACCTTGTTTCTTTTTGGATTTTAATGCGTCTGAAATTGTGCTTCTACAGCGGATGGCCTTTTCAGTTGCTGTTGGTGAAGAGCTGTATGTTCGTTCATACTTGGTCAGAGCTGTTTATAACATTTCACTTCAGTTGAGTAATGTGCATTGCTGGTATTTTACAGGTTGAAATTAACCACCATTTGAAATGCCTTTTTAAAAGTTTCTACTGTAATTTTGGCACTGAAATGAGGTATTGTGTACACAGAGAGACAGTGAAACAGAGCAGTGGAATGTGCCTTTGACATTAGTGAAGGCTTCATATTTGGAGGAATGTCAACATATTTTTCATATTTTCTTTCAATGCAACAACCAAATACTTTATGGAAACTGAGAAAGAGAGATACCCACAAGCAGATCATGTTATATTATACTGACTGAGGGATCAAACCTGTATGTCTCCTGCATTGGCAGATGGGTTCTTTATCACTAGCGCCACCTGGGAAGCCCAAGATACATAAAAAAAGATTCTTAGATTCTTATTACTCAACAAGAAATGAAACCGAGGGCAGGAAAACTCGCCAAATCACTTGTAATAGTTTTGGAGCAATAAGAGGATAGTTGAACTGATTCCTAAGTCATGCAAGGATTTAGGATTTTTAAAGGCATGTGTCATAGCTTAATTAGTTTTTTCCTTCTTATATAAGGGAAAGTATACAAAGGTGTATAAAATAATGGAGCAGCTAACTGTAGCATCTTATGCTTAATAAAGCATGGTATGCATTTTTTCTCTATTTGATTAAGAAGGGAAAGAAAATGTCATAGAACTATGAGATAGCCACATAGTAATGGGGAAAAAGGAGCAACTCTACAAGGATAGGAAGAATGAGAAAAGACAGTCCAAGAGAGGGTTGAAAGATGGTGGATTAGCCACATATTCCAAAGAGGCAAGGGGCAATACAATCTCCATTTCTGTCTCCATAGAAATGAACCTTTAAAGGACTTATTACTTCAAATACCTAATAAGGCTTATCTAGTTCCCCAACAGTGCTAAAGACCAGAACTTTTAATAGGGGACATGATACTTGTTTATATGATGCTGATCAAGCTAACCAAAAAACATAGTTGACACTTGAATGACATGAGTTTGACCTCATGGGTCCACTTATACACAGATGTTTTTTCAATAGTAAATACTACAGGACCACACCATCCACAATTAATGGAATCTAAGGATGTGGAATCAAAGATATAAAGAAACCTCAGATACCGAGGGCCATCTGTAAGTTACACACAGATTTTCAAATACACAGAGGGTCAGCACCCCTAACCCCACATTATTCAAAGGTCAGTTGTACACCATTTCAGGAAAAGAGATCATCTTGCAGGAAGCTAAAATCCATGTGAAAGTGTAGACATGAAAATTCCCCTTGATATGAATAAAACCTAACTACACAAAGGTACTTACCTTGCCCAAGAAGACATACGGATGACAAGTAATCATATGAAAAGATGCTCAAGATCCATGTCATTAGGGAAATGCATATTAAAACATCAATGAGATATGCCATATAACTGTTGCTGCTGCTGCTGAGTCACTTCAGTCATGTCCGACTCTGCGCGACCCCATAGACGGCAGCCCACCAGGCTCTCCGCCCCTGGGATTCTCCAGGCAAGAACACTGGAGTGGGTTGCCATTTCCTTCTCCAATGCAGGAAAGTGAAAAGTGAAAGTGAAGTCGCTCAGTCGTGTCTGACTCTTCACGACCCCATGGACTGCAGCCCTCCAGGCTCCTCCTTCCTTCCACGGGATTCTCCAGGCAAGAGGACTGGAGTGGGGTGCCATTGCCTTCTCCGATGTAACTGTTAGAATGGCTAAAAATCCAAAACACTGGGAACTCCAAATTCTGGCAAAGATGCGGAACAGGAATTCTCATTCATTGGTAGTGGGAATGCAAGTGGTACAGTCAGTTTGGAAGAAAATTGTAGGTTTCTTACAAATTAAACATGCTCCTATCATATGATCGAGCAATTTTGTTCCTTGGTATTTATCCAAATGAATTGAAAATGTGTGTCCATACAAAAGTCTGAACAGGTGTTATAGGAGCTTTATTTATAATTGCCAAAACTTGGAAGCAACAAAAATGTCCTTCAGTAGGTGAAAAGATAAATAAACTGTGGTACATCTAGACAGTGGAATATTAATAAGTGTTAAAAAGAAATGAGCTATCAAGCTATAAAGGAAGGAACCTTAAATGCATATTATTGGAGAAGGAAATGGCAACCCACTCCAGTGTTCTTGCCTGGAGAATCCAAGGGATGGGGGAGCCTGGTGGGCTGCTGTCCATGGGGTCGCACAGAGTCGGACACGACTGAAGTGACTTAGCAGCAGCAGTAGCAGTAAGTGAAAGAAGCCAGTCTGAAAATGCTCTATCTTTTTGATTTCTACTACATGACTTTCTGGAAAAGGTAAAACTATGGAGACAAAAAAAGAATCAGTAGTTGCCAGAGGTTAGGTGAGAGGGAGAGGGAGAAATGAATAAGCAGATCATAGAGGATTTGAGGGGAAGCAAAACTACTCTGTACATTATAACAGTGGACATGTGTCATTATAAATTTGTCCAAACCCACAGAATGTCTAACACCAAGAGTAAACCCTAAAGTAAACCATGGACTTTTGGATGATAAAGATGTATCAATGTAGATTCAACAGTTGTAACAAATTTACCTCTCTGGGGGTGGGGATATTGATAGTGCAGGAGGGTGTTTTGTGGGGGGACAGGGAATATATGGAAATTATTTGTACTTTCCACTCAGTTTTGCTGTGCACTTAAAACTGCTGTAAAAAAAGAAATTCTAATGAGACTTCCCTGATGGTCCAGTGGTTAAGACTCTGTGCTCTCAATACAGGAGGCTTGGATTTGATCCCTCAAGGGATTAGATTCCACAAGCTGTAACTACGAGTCTGCACGCTGCAACTAAAGACCCTAATGCTGCAATGAAGACAAAGGTCCCAAGTGCCACAACAAAGACCTGGTGCAGCCAAATAAATAGCCAAAAGTAAATATTTTAAATAAATAAATAAAAGGCAATCTATTTTAAAAAGGGTGGGAAGGTATGCTGATGACATGATTTAGGTTTGAATCATCTCGGAAGATACAAGTTAATCAAACTGACAACTCAGGCCTGGTCTGAAGCAGTCTTTTTTTCCTTTATTTTCTTTTTTCCTTTACTTTTGGCTCTCATAAAATTACCAGAAAAGTATAAAATCCTGGGAAAGTATAGAAATTTGTATTATTGCAACCTTAGGAAGGTACAGAAACAAATAGAGGTTGATTTTTTTCAATGAATTAAATTAATGATGCTATTTTAAAATATTAAGTATAACTTTTAAATATTATCACTGCTGTTAAGGCATGTGAAATACTCTAAGTAATCCTTCATATTATATTACATTTGTGATTAAAATTTAAATTATTGAAGACATTTCAGTTGTTTAGAATCAATTTTAAATGCCTAAAAAAACTGATTTTCTAAGTTTTATTTATTAGGTATATAAGCTTAGAGCATTAATTATGTTACAGGAGTGGAGAATGTTCCTTTCCATGCTTAAACATTCATGAGACTTTAAGAATCCCCAAAATAGTTTGTACACATCAAAAACCCAAAAATGCAGATACTCCTGGAAAAAAATAATCAACTTTGAGAAACTTATTTTAAGGAAATAATTAAAATATGGACAAAGTTATAGGTATAAGAAGGACTTCCCTTTAGCTCAAAGGGTAAAACATCTGCCTGCAATGCAGAAGACCCAAGTTCTGTCTCTGGGTTGGGAAGATCCTCTGGAGAAGGAAATGGCAATCCACTCCAGTATTTTTGGCTGGAGAATCCCATGGACAGAGGAGTCTGGTGGGCTACAGTCCATGTGATCACAAAGAGTTGGACACAACTGAGCATTATGTGCCCGATAGCTATAAGAATATTAATTTTAGTATTGTCAAGTGTAGCAAAAGTGGAAACAACTTAAATGGTCAAAAATGAGGCATTTGATATTGATAAACTTTCGAAAGTTTGCAACTCATCCCATGGGAGGCTATGTAGACTCAGTCACTGCCCACTGTTGATGGGACTGCAAAATGGTGCAGCACCTGTGCAGGGCAACACGGTAGTGTCTGTCAAAATTACAAATGCAGTTTAACTCAGAAATCCCACTCCTAGGACTTTATCTTAGCAATATACCTGTACTTGTTGGAAGTAACATATGTTTAAGCTTCTTCTTTGCCCTTCTCTTTGTATTTATAAAAGGTGAGAAGCCGCCTTCTATAGAGGACACTGGTTAAACAAACTATGGTTCATCCACACAATTGTATATTTTGTGGCTGCAGGAGAAAATGAGGATGTTTTTGTGGTACTGATAACGGAGAAGCTCTAGAAATATATTAAGTAAAAAAAAAAAGTAAGATACAGAGCTAAGATGCAGAGCAGGGTAAATAGTGTGTTTCCTTTCGTATAAAAAAGCAGGGGAAATAAGAATGTATATTTGCATTTTTTTATTTGCATAAGAAAATACTGGAAGGCTACACAAGGAACTAATAAAAAGAGTTAGCTGTGAAGAAAGGTGGGTAGGATGAGAATAATACTTCTTGGTGTTTACTTTTAATATTGTTTTGATTTTTCAATGATATGAATATATTTCTTCAAAAATTACATTAAAAATAGGAGAACTGTAAAATAAATTATGATGTGTCTATATGACAGAATATTATATAGTGATTAAAAGTGATGTACGTGTATTTATACGTTCAAAATATATAATGGGTAAGAAAAGCAGGTTGTAAAAAGGTAATGTATTACCCTATAATTTGAAGAAGTATATTTACTTCTTTAGTATAACTTCTTAAAACTCAGTAAAGTGTCCTTTTTGAACTCAGTAAGTGTCCTTTTTAAAAGTTTACTTGTTTAAGTCCTAAGCCCCAATAATCTTAGAGTTGGACACAACTGAGCATTATGTGCCTGATAGCTATAAGAATATTAATTTTAGCATTGTCAAGTGTAGCAAAAGTGGAAACAACTTAAATGGTCAAAAATGAGGCATTTGATATTGATAAACATTCGAAAGTTTGCAACTCATCCTACAGGAGGCTATGTAGAATTAGTCACTGCCCACTGTTGTTTGGGGCTACAAAATGGTGCAGCACCTATGCAGGGCAACTTGGTAGTGTCTGTCAAAATTACAAATGCAGTTTAACTCAGAAATCCCCAGTATTACTGTACTTGAAGGGTTTTAAAGATGTAAATTTAAGTTTAAACAAGGTCCTTAAAATAGTCCCTAACCCAATATGACCTGTGTCCTTATAAGAAGAGGAAATCTAGACACAGACATGTACAAAAGGAAGACATGAAGACACAGAAAAAAAAAAAAAAAAGGTCATCTACAAGCCAAGAAGAGAGGCCTCAAAAGAAACCACTCCTGCCTACACCTTGAACTTGGACTGCTACAGCCTCCAGCACTGTGAGAAAATAAATTTCTGTTGTTTAAGCTATCCAGTCTGTGGTAGCTTGTTATGAGAGCCCTAGCAAATGAATACATGATGGATCCACCTTGTCAAAATTTTCAGGAGCTTGTACCACCAGTGCGGTATGAGAATGCCTGTTTCATACCTTCTACTAGTAATTAGTCAGCCAAAATATAGTATCCCATTCTAATTAGTGTTTTCCTCATGTTAAAACATTGTAGGACTCTTCTGAATTTGGATGTCATTACACTGCCATGATCAGTGAACCAACTGATTACTCGTAAATGAATAAGGCTGAGCTGGTGAACAAGGTGTATTGTGCCTCGCTGAAGAAGGAATCAGTTATCATGCCACCCACACCTTCATGGTCACAATCGCACCCCCATGTGTGACAGTCCTAGCTAGGGCTACTCCCCACCATTTCTCATCTTTCCACCCCCAAGACTCACTGTGACTACTGTTTTCCCACTTTTAACACCAATTCTCCCAGAAACCGGTGCTTCTCTAAGTGGCGCAGTTGGTAAAGAATCTGCCTGCTCAGTGTAGGAGACACAAGGGCTGTGGGTTCAATCCCTGGGTCAGGAAGATTCCCTGGAGGAGGAAATGGCAACCCAGTCCAGTATTCTTGCCTAGAAAATCCCATGGACAGAGGGGCCTGGTGGGCTATAGTCCATGGGGTCACAAAGAGTGGGTTATGACTGACCACGCTTACACACACGCTTCCAGAAACCACACCTAAGAAAGTATGTGGAAGAGGCAAGTATTTCAATCCCAGAAATACTCAGAAAAATCTCCATAATGAGCACATCTAATGGGCTGAGCACCACAAACAAACAAACGAAAAACCCAAAACCCAGTCTTAAAACTCAGAGATACTTTGGACTCAGAAGTGATTTGTGTTGTATTGCAACATTCTTTGGAGAAGGCAATGGCACCCCACTCCAGTACTCTTGCCTGGTAAATCCGATGGACAGAGGAGCCTGGTAGGCTGCAGTCCATGGGGTCGCAAAAAGTTGGACATGACTGAGAGACTTCACTCTCACTTTTCACTTTCATGCATTGGAGAAGGAAGTGGCAACCCACTCCCGTGTTCTTGCCTGGAGAATCCCAGGGACAGAGGAGCCTGGTAGGCTGCAGTCCATGGGGTCGCAAAGAGTCGGACATGACTAAGCGACTTCACTCTCACTTTTCACTTTCATGCATTGGAAAAGGAAGTGGCAACCCACTCCAGTGTTCTTGCCTGGAGAATTCCAGGGACGGGGGAGCCTGGTGGGCTGCCGTCTATGGGGTTGCACAGAGTCGGACACGACTGAAGCGACTTAGCAGCAGTAGCAGCAGCAGCAACATTCTTACATCTGAAGCACCTTGAGGCTAAACTAGCATGCTTTACAAGGGAGAACCTGCTGGCTGATTAAATTAGGACAAGGTTAATTCATGGAGAATGCCATGAAGTGTGAAGAAGGAAGCTAGGAACCAACAGGAAATAGGCTTCTCTGACTGCTAGCAGCAGGAGAATGGAAGTGTATTTGAACCTGAATATATCCCAGAGGCTGAGAGTAACTTCACCCAGAAGGTATGTACAGCTGGACAGACCAAGGAGGGCAGTTATGAGCAGGCAGCCCAGAAGGTAGTTCTAAAGATGCATCTACTTATCTCATAAGATCTCTGCGGCGACCTCCTTGGACACATGAAACCTTACTTCTGGTTTCTTTCTCTACTTCCTGCCCCATGTTACATTCTTAGAAACTGAAAAGTGCTCTGAAGACAAATGCTCAACAGCTCAGAGAACTCAAATCTTACACAATTGTCAGTGCCCGTAACACAGTACATATTGCTGCAGAAACTTTCATACAATAAAATTTAAAAAATATCATTGTGTTACTTACCTGGTTCACTTTGTATAACAGATTTTGGTGGTAGGAAGTCTTTTGGTTTTCACCATGAGTTACTTCAAACCGTTTGTCATGGTAAATTCACTTCCTCTTCCTTTTCTTGCATAAACTCATCTAAGGTACTACAGTGTGGTTACCCCACATTCTAATATACCAGAAATATAACTATAATACTTCACTGAGCTTAATTTTTCAATGCTATTTTCTACGGACACTCTCAGCCTAATATTCTATAGCATAAATATGTTTGGTGATACCTAAGTTAAATGGAGGCTCTTTCCCCCTTTCTTCTCAGTCTAAAGCCTGTATAACAAGCCTTGTCAGTTTGGAACTCCAGAAATTGATAAGCATCTGCCTAAGTGCAGCCTGGCCACTCCAACGGTTGTGTTTTATCATAGGAAAACATTCCTCATTCCCTCCCCCCAGTCCCCACTCCTCCTTATGCTGACTTCATGCCGCTTGAACCTAACATCTCCACATTTCCTGAGATCTCTGGGGTTGATATTATCTTTATATCTTATAATAAGTCCTGACGTTTGATTCCATCATCTCTTTCTTGCCTGGGTAAGTTAATACGTTCCCTCAAGCAAATAAGAGACATCCTATTACACTTCCTTTATCAACGTCAGTATGGTCTAAGGGAAAAAGGATTCTGAACCAGGAGATAGAAGACTTCAATTCCAGCACCAACTCTTTTTATAACTGGTTATGTGACCTTGGAAAAGCAATTTAAGTCCTCTGTACTTCTAGCATGTAGTTTCCCAACTGTAATAAATATTATAAATCCATTCTGTCCTCATCATTTTTATCATCAAAGAACATTTATCAAATGCCTACTTGGTGACGGCACCTTGCAGGGTGCGGCAGGCAGTCAGAGCCCCTGTTAGTTAGGGGTCTAAAGCAGCGAGTTTGAGCCTCAGATGAGCATTTGAGCACAAATTTTACTGCTCTTTGGGGAAATAAGAGGAAAACACATAGTAAAAAAAAAATTTTTTAAGCTAAATGTATTTAATATTTTAAAAAATCTGTCCTTTAAAGATTAAATCTAATATATTTTTGGTGTAAAAAATGTCATCTTATTATGAAAAATGTCATTTCTTCTATGAAATTATGGTCATACTAAATGTTACTTCTAAAACTGCCCTCACCAAAATAAAATTTTACTTAAAAAAAAATTTATCTCTGATAGATTTTCATAATGGGGGAATTTCAAGTCCGAGGTCTGGTTGGGCCATATCTCCCTTGAGAAAGTGTTTTCATCCCCCCGAGAAGTCATCTTCCACTTCAAGGCTCTGTGGTGTGTAGTTTCACCACATTCTGAGTTGGCAGTCTCTGAGCAAGTGAGGACTTAGTGTCTGTGCCACCTTTTAGCGTCTGTTCAGTGTGGGTAAGTCCTTTAGCTCCTCTTCCCCTCAGGTTCCTCATCTATAAAATGGGCTTGAGAGAGGTCAGCTTTTATCTGAATGGGTAACAAAGATTCTCTTCTTAACCTAACTCTAGTCTGGCTCCTCTAAACTCTCAAGGCCCTGACCCCAGGCTCTGTCCTTGAGACACTGGTCCAGTTTAAGCAAGAATCCTGCTGGGTCAGTTTAGTGGAAAATCTGGCACCTTTGATATCTGATCAAATTCCTCATCCCCCACCCTCAATATCTTATTACCCTGGCTTGCCTTCAGCAAGAATCCTGTTGAGTCAGTCTAGCAACAATCGCATTCAGTCCAGTTCAGTTCAGTCACTCAGTCGTGTCCAACTCTTTGCAACCCTATGGACTGCAGCATGCACGCTTCCCAGTCCATCACCAACTCCTGGAGCTGGCTCAAACTCATGTCCATGGAGTCAGTGATGCCATCCAACCATCTCATCCTCTGTCATCCCCTGCTCCTCCTGCCTTCAATCTTTCCCAGCATCAGGGTCTTTTCCAGTGAGTCAGCTCTTCGAATCAGGTGGCCAAAGTATTGGAGTTTCAGCTTCAGCATCAGTCCTTCCAATGAATATTCAGGACTGATTTCCTTTAGGATTGACTGGTTTGATCTCCTTGCAGTCCAAGGGACTCTTACAAGTCTTCTCCAACACCACAGTTCAAAAGCATTGATTCTTTGATGCTCAGCTTTCTTTATGGTCCAACTCTCACATCCATACATGACTACTGGGAAAACCAAAGGTTTGACTAGACAGAACTTTGTTGGCAAAGTAATGTCTCTGCTTCTTAATATGCTGTCTAGGTTTGTCATAGCTTTTCTTCCAAGGAGCAAGCATCTTTTAATTTCATGGCTGCAGTCACCATCTGCACTGATTTTTGAGCCCCCCAAATAATATCTGTCACTGTTTCCATTGTCCCCATCTATTTTCTGTGAAGTGATGGGACCAGATGCCAGGATCTTAGTTTTCTGAATGATGAGTTTTAAGCCAGCTTTTAAACTCTCCTCTTTCACTTTCATCAAGAGGCTCTTCAGTTCTTCTTCGCTTTCTGCCATAAGAGTGGTGTCATCTACATATCTGAGGTTATTGATATTTCTTCCAGCAATCTTGATTCCAGCATGTGCTTCATCTAGCCTGGCATTTCACATAACATACTCTCCATATAAGTTAAATAAGCAGAGTGACAATAGACAGCCTTGATGTACTCCTTTCCCGATTTGGAACCTGTCTGTTGTTTCATGTCCGGTTCTAACTGTTGCTTCTTGAACTGCATACAGATTTCTCAGGAGGCAGGTAAGATGGTCTGGTATTCCCATCTCTTGAAGGATTTTCCACAGTTTGTTGTGATCCACACAGTCAAAGGTTTTGTCATAGTCAATAAAGCAGAAGTAGATGTTTTTCTGGAACTCTCTTGCTTTTTCAATGATCCAGTGGATGTTGGCAATTTGATCTCTGGTTCCTCTGCCTTTTGTAAATCCAGCTTGAACATCTGGCAGTTCATAGTTCACATATTGTTGAAGCCTGGCTTGGAGAATTTTGAGCATCACTTTGCAGGCGTGTGAGATAAGTGCAATTGTGCAGTAGTTTGAACATTCTTTGGCATTGCCTTTCTTTGGGATTGGAATGAAAACTGACCTTTTCCAACCCTGTGGCCACCGCTGAGTTTTCTAAATTTGCTGGCATATTGACTGCAGCACTTTCACAGCATCATCTTTTAGGATTTGAAATAGCTCAACTGGAATTCCGTCTTAGTAATTTTCCAGACACTGATCCCCATCTTGCTCTTTGGCTATAAATCTCCACTTGTCCTTGCTGTGTTAGGAAGTGAGCCAGACCTCCCTTCCAACACACCCTATTGTGGTAGTCCCTTGAACAGTCTTTCTTTTAACAAGTATCATGAATAACTTTTTCTTTAACATGGGATTCCTGAAAATGGCATGTATATTTGTATAGCTCTTGGGGCTCCATTCCCTGGGCACTAGCTGTACACAGCTTCATCCCTTTCACTCTCCTTTGATAAAGCACACCTGGATGGCAACTGAGTTAAATTAATTCCATTTTAATAGTGGTTCTCAGACAGGAGTGGGCATCAGAGTAATCTTTGTGACCTCATGGACTACAGCCCACCAGGCTCCCCTGTCCGTGAAATTCTCCAGGCAAGAATACTTGAGTGGGTTGCTATTTCCTTCTCCAGGAAATCTTCCTGACCAAGGGATTGAACCTGGGTCTCCTGCATTACAGGCAGATTCTTCACCATCTGAGCTACGGGGAAGTCCAGAGTAACCTCTAGTGCTGCCAGGACCCACACTAGAGTTTCTGATTCAGTAGGTCTGAGGAAGGACTTGAAAATTTGCATTTCTATTAAAGTCCCATGAGATGCTGCTGCTCATGCTGGTAGTCCTGGAACCTCACTGTGAAAACCATTGTAAGCTAAGAACTTTGAATTTAGTAATCAAAGTAGAATGTAGTGATCAATCCAACAGTCAATCACTCACAAACTGTGCTCTTAGTATTTGTAACAAATTATTTACTATACTTTGGCTTATCTGCTGAATTAGTGAACCCTCAAGGGCCTTCTAGCTAAACAATTCTTTGATGTTTAAGTGAGGTGAGACAAGACAGTGGGTCTTAATTTTGTTGAAGCCTGACTCCCTCTGCAATCTTTCAATTCTTCCCATTACCCCGTCGACCCCACCTATCTAAAGACTAACACTCAGTGTCATAGGGACCAAGGATGGTGCACGGTGTCTTGGTTTCCTGCATAAACATGGAGTGTCTTGTCGGCTGTAAGAGGGGTCTTCTGTTTTCCTCGGGGATCTTTCCAAGAGGATCACATCTACATTCTGGCGCTCCTGAGGCTGGAGGGAGGTCATTCCAGGCTGAGCAAATGCTGCAATTTGCTTTCAACAATGTCCAACACAGGCACCAGTTTTCCAAGGTGATACTAGTGGTAAAGAATCTGCCTGCATTGCAGGAGCCAATGTGGGTTCAATCCTCGGCTCAGAAAGATCCCCTAGAGGAGGAAATGGCAACCCACTCCAGGATTCTTGCCTGGAGAATCCCATGGACAGAGGAGCCTGGTGGGCTACATTCCACAGGGTTGCAAAAAGTTGGACATGACTGAAATGACTTAGCATGCAGGGAAGATGGGCACCGCGGTTATATATTGCTCTTTCTCTGATAAAGCCTACAGGGCATCTTAAGTTGCCATCCAAAAGGAACTGAAGAAAATTTCAATTGTATATACAAACACACACACACACGAACACCTAACAGTAACATATTGCCTGTGACATATTTAATCAATTGTTCTTTAGAGGGTGATGGTCTAAAAGAAAGAAGAAACATTTCTCTGGGAACTTTGGAAGTCTACTGGCTTTATAGTCTGCCAGAAGCCAGGAAAGACAGCTTAGCAGAATAGGCAGTGAGAAGTATACTGAGCAGCTGTTCCTTCACTCTAGGTCCAGTTTCTCTCAGAAGGAGGCTCTTGTAGGTGCATTCACACAGTCAACTCATGGTAAGTCATTTTTAATTGAGGAAAAAAACCCACAAAACCTAACATGTATGAGGGTTCTTTGTGTGCCAGAAATTATTATAAGGACTTTCCTGGTATTATTTCATTTTACAACAGTCCCATACATACTATTATCATCATGCTATAGACAAGAAAACTGAGGTACCAAGAATTAATTAGTTTGGACAAGATCACACCACTCAGTACAAGGTAAAGGTGGGATTCAAACTAACTCTGGCCCTTGGGTGGAATTTTGTGCTGCTTTTTTTTTTTTTTTAACAGAGGACAACAATCTTCCAGATTAATTAAATCCATGATTCAATATTTTATTGAACCACTTAACAATCAGAAACTGTCCTGGGCTGAATTGTGCCCAACCTTCCCGCTCTCCACTGCCAATATCTCTAAGTCTTAAATCCGCAGTACTCCAGAATGTGACCTTTAGAAAGAGAGTCATTTCAGGGACTTCCCTGGCAGTTCAGAGGTTTAGACTCCAAGCTCTCAATGCAGGGGGTCCAGATTCAATCCCCAATTAGGGAACTAGATCCCACAGGCTGCAACTGAGAGTTCACATGTTGCAACTAAAGACCTAGCACAGCCAAATAGATAAGTAAATAAAAATAAATAGTGTTGTTGAAGGTGCAATTAGTTAAGATGAGGTAATATTGCAATAGGGAGGGCCCCTAACCCAATATGACTGGTGTTCTTATAAGAAGATGGCCATTTGCAGACCTTAATAGACATTTCTCCAAAGAAGACATGCAGATGGCTAGTAGGCACATGAAAAGATGCTCAACATTGCTAATTATTAGAGAAATGCAAATCAAAGCTACAATGAGGAACCACCTCACACTAGTCAGAATGGCCATCTTCAAAAAGTCAACAAATAACAAATGTTGGAGACAGTGTGGAGAAAAGGGGAACCCTCTGATACTGCTGGTAGGATTGTAAATTGGTACAGCCACTATGGAAAACGGTATGGAGGATCCTCAGAAAACTAAAAATAGAATTACCACATGATCCAGCAATCCACTCCTGTTGGTATACCCAGACTAACCTGTAATTCAAAGATACACACATCCCTATGTTCATAGCAGCATTTTTCACGATAGCCAAATCATGGAAATGACCTAAAAATCCACTGACAGATGAATGGATAAAGAAGATGTGGTACATGCACATAATGGAATACTACTCAGTCATATAAAAGAACAAGATAATTCCATCTGCAGCAACATTGATGCAACTAGAGATTATCACACGAAGTAGAGTAAGTCATAAACAGAAAGACAAATACCACATGGCATCGCTTACATATGGAAGCTAAAATATGGCACAAATGAATTTCTCTACAAATCAGAAACAGACTCAGACACAGAGAACAGGCTTGTGGTTGTCAAGGTGGGGGGAATGAAAGCTTGGCAGTTCGGGGTCGGTAAAGCAAGCTATTCCATTTAGAATGGGTAAGCAATAAGGGCCTACTGTATAGCACAGAGAACTACATTCAGTATTCTGTGATAAACCATAATGGAAAAGAATATTAAAAAACAATGTTTATATGTGTATAATGAGTCACTTTGGTGTACAGCAGAGAGTGGCACAACATTGTAAATCAACTATACTTCAATTTAAAAAACAAAGAAAAAGATGACTCTTTGAAGACAGATACACACAGAGATAACACCATGTGACTACAAAAGTAGGTGTTGGAGTTAGGCAGCTACAAGGCAGGAAACACCAAAGATTGCCAATGAAAAGTCAGAAGCTAGGAAGAAAGGAGTCCCCCCAGGTTTCAGAAAGAATGTGGTTCTGCCAACCAACACCTTGATTTCAGACATCTAACCTCCAGAACTGTGGAGACGATGCACTTTTGTTATTTTAAGCTCCCGCTTTGTGGCATTTTGCTGTGGCAGCCCAAGGAAACTGACATCGGACTGAGGCCTTCATTCTGCCTTTCTCTCCCTTCTCCCTCCTGACTACCAATGACAGCAGTGTCACAGAACAGCACTGGCAGGACAAGGAGGAGAACCTGAGTTGTTCATTCATTCAGAACTTGGCTGGATTCCTGGCACATTGTAGGTGATGAATAAATCTTTGTGGATTGAGTGAACTTTTCCAGCATTTACTAAGGGACTACTCTTTGCCAGGACTATCTAAAAATGTGACAATAAGTCTTAAAAATCAAGAGTAGACAGTGAATAACATTCCACCTTTCAAAGTGACAGACAGCTTGATAAATATTAGTCATCAAAATGTCTTTCAGAATCCCCATCACACATGTAAACATGACCGTGTTGATTTGCTTTCTGGGCTTTCCTATTCCACTCATCTATCTTCAAGTAATGCTCCACCTCTTTTCCAATTCCTTGCCCCCCTCTGGTGGAGGTGCTAAAGAATGGAGGAAGGTATGAAAAGCAGATGGCAGGAGGGAGAAGCACACCCCAAAGCTGATCACGAGAGACCGTGCACCACCGTCAAACTGTAGAACAAGCACTCTGAGCATGCTGCAGACGTTAGTATCCAACGAAGGCTTATCAAGGTACTTGAAAAAGGTTTGCCCAAAGACAAAGAATGAAACGAGTATTCTGAGAGTAAATTTGTTGAACATATGGAGTGAAAAGAGCAAAGAAAAGTATGTCATACAGTCTCATTTTTATAAAACAATGACAAAAAATTCCTGTGTATGTATGTGTGTGCAGGAACTGTTTATGTACATTTATGTATATTTGAGATTGTGTGAGCGTAGAGAAAAAGGTAAAAGTATGCTCTTTTAGTCTCCTGTGGTTGCTATTACAAACTAACACAAACTTGGTGTCGGAAAACAACAGAAAGTAGTTAAATTCACACAAATGGAAAGTTGAATGGTGGTTTCCAGTCGGAGAGAAAGTGGGGGTTGTTACTGAATGGGTATAGACCTTCAGTTTTGCAGGATGAAAACAGTTCTGGGGATTAGCTGCACAATAATATGAATGTACTTAAGAACTAAATGTACACTTTAAAATAGTTAAGATGATAAATTTTATGTTCTGTATGTCTTACCACAATTTTTAAAAAAGCTTGACACATTTCAGATACGTATTATTTTTAACCCTATTTTGGAGGAAACGAGGCACTGAAACTTGCCCAAGATTACAATCATAGTCAGTGGCAAAGTGAAAGTGAAGTGAAAGGGTTAGTCACTTAGTTGTGTCTGACTGTTTGAGACCACATGGACTGTAGCCTGCCAGGCTTCTCTGTTCACGGAATTTTCCAGGCAAGAATACTGGAACGGATAGCCATTCCCTTCTCCAGGGGATCTTCCTGACCCTGGCATCGAACCCAGGTCTCCTGCATTGCAGGCGGATTCTTTACTCTCTGAGCCACCAGGAAAACCCAGTAAATGGCAAAGCTGGGATTCAAATCCAGGACAATCGACTCTCAAGATCTTCCTCGTAATCACTATGATATATAAAAGATAAAATAGTCTCTAATTATTGGAAAAAAAAAGACAAAAAGAAAAAGACAATCCCTAGAAAAAACAGCACCCACAAAGTGATTCTCTTTTGTTCTGAAGGCCAGAAGTCTGCCATCAGCTGTTCTGAGCCAGAATTAATGTACTGGGAGGACTGCAGTGCCTCTGGAATCTCTAGGGGAGAATCCATTCCTTGCCTCTTCCAGATCCTGGTGGTTGCTGGTGTTCCCCAACTTGTGGCTACATTGCTCCAATCTCTGCTTCTGTGGTCATACTGCCTTCTCCTCTTCTGTATGTGCCAAATCCCCCTCTGCTTCTCTCTTACAAAATCATTGTGATTGCATTTAGGGCACTCCTGGATAATCCAGGATAATCTTCTACTTCAATATTCTTAACTTCATCGCATCTGCAAAGGTCCTTTTTCCATGTAAGATGACACTGGTTTCAGAATAAGAATCTGCTATCGTTGGGGGTGCCATTCTCCAGCCCACCACAGATACAGGGGAAGGAGCAGCACGGTCTCCAGCCTCCAAGATGAGCCCCGGTGATCCTTTCCTCTTGATATGATCCTATCCTCTTGATATGTGAGCCTTTCTGTAATCTCTTCCCGCAATGAATGAGGGTGGTCTCTGTGTTCAACATGTGGTGGAGCAGTGACAGTGTGTGACTTCCAGGCTGAGTCACTAAAGGTGTTGTGTAGTTTCTGCTATGCTCTTTTGGACAGATTGCTCTGAGGGAGACCAACCATCATGTGAGGACACGCAGGCAGTGCTGTGATAAGGCCCATCTGCAGAGGAACTGAGGTCTCCCATTGACAACAGGTACTGTGCTGCCAACCATGTGAGTGTGCCACCTTGGAAGTAGATCCTGGAGCCCCAGACAAGTCTCAAATAATGAGAGCATTCTCAGAACTGCCCAATTACCCAGCCAAGATTTCCTGAGCCACAAAAACATATGAGACATAATAATGTTTATTGTTTTGATGATTAAATTGTGGGATAATTTGCAGCATAGATAGTGATATGGGAGAAGGAGAAACCAAGCCAAACAAACAAAACTATCCCCCCCGCCAAATTCCTCTTTCTACCCCTAGCATTATATTTTTTAAAAATTTCACAGAGAATAGTTTGGGCTCATGTGGTATTAATCTCTAAGAAAAGAGACAGATTTGAGCGACACAGAACATTCTACATTCTCAGGAGCAGAGAGGAAAGAGCCCATAGTTTTGTTGTAGTTACTCTGCCTCTTCTCATACTGAGGAGTATAATTAGTATTGGTTGTTACTGCTTATCAGTATACATCCTCTTTCCTTCCAGTAATAGTGCTCCACTTTTCCTCTAGGGAGCTACTCTGGGAGAACATAAAGGAGCAAGGGAATGAAAAAAAAGCCTATTTGAAGGCAGAATTGATTGACAAATAAATAAACAAAGGAAGCCTCTGGATGCTGGACTTATAACTTCAATCATCTGTGTGAGTCACACATTTAAAGGAGAGCTTAGCTGTGTGTGTATGATGCCAGCGCACTCCTCTTCTAACCCTCATAAACTCCCTGGATAAAAAAAGAAGACGTACAAGCTGTTAAAAAACCCAAAGCTTTCCACTGCTTCACAATTAAGTATAGATTAGTTTAAAGCATTCTACAATATGATTAAATCCATTATCTAGTATTCCCTCCCTCTCTGTGGTTAAAACATGGTATTTGTCAGCTCAGGGCTGCTATCGCAAGGTGCCATAGACTGGGTGGCTGAAATAATAGACATTTATTTATAACAGACAGTCTGGAAGATGGAAATGCAAGATCTGGGTGCCAGCAGAGTTGGTAGTCTGGTAAGACCTCTCTTCCTGGCTTGTAGACAATCACCTGTGTGATGGCCTCACTGTGTCCTCATATAGCCTCTTCTCTGTACGAATGTAGTAGAGAGAGAAAGAGAGAGATCTCTGGTGTCTCTTCCTCTTCTTATAAGGATCTCAGTCCTATTGGGTTGGGGCCTCAATCTTAGGACCTCATTTAACCTTAATTTCCTCATTAAAAGCTCTGTCTCCACATATAGTCACCTTGAGGTTAGGGCTTCAACATATGAATATTGAGAGGGGGACATAATTTAGTCCATGACAGATATTCACTGCTCACTAAATATCCATGTGTTTCCTACCATTTCCCAGGCTCCTTATGGTCAGTCAGGGTCATGTGACTAGTGGTAGCCAATCAGCTGCAGCAAAAGATACTTCTGATTAAAGATTTTAAAAGCTTGGTGCACAACCTTTAGTTCTATTTTCCTCTTAATGACTCAGAAGCCATATATTCCAGTTGGTGAGGTACAAGATGACATGGCCTCCATTAGCACGGGTCTTGAAATGACTATGCTGCAGCAACTCTCCCCCACCATGCCCCCACCCCCCATCAGCTTGCACAGGACATATATCTTGAATGAGAAATAAGTCTTTGTGATGTTAAGCTTTTGTGATATCAGGGTGAATTTGTAGTTAAGCAAAACCTTGTGTTTCCTAATTCTTAATCCTTATCCTTGGAATTACTAAATAAATGGAAAGATGGTTCATTTTCATGGATCTGAAGTCTTTATTATTGTTAAAATGGCAATATTCCCCAAATCTATACATTCAACACAATTCCTATTTAAAATCTCACTTTTTAAAAACACATTTGACAAGCTAATCCTAAAATTCATATGGAAATACAAGGGACTTCAGAATATTGAAAATATTGAAAACAATATTGAAAAAAAGAGCAAAATTGGAGGATTCACATTTCTCAATTTTAAAACTTACTACAAAGCTACAGTAATCAAGACAGTATGATACTGACATAAGGCTAGATATATATGTATATGGAATAGGATTGAGAATCCAGGACTTCCCTGGTGGGCCAGTAGTTAAGAATGTGCCTGCTAATGCAGGGGACATGGATTTGATCCCTAGTCTGGGAAGATCCCATGTGCTGCAGAGCAACTAAGCCCATGTGCTACAACTACTGAAGCCCATGCACCCTAGAGCCTATGGTCTGCAACAAGAGAAGCCACTGCAATGAGAAGCATTGCAACAAAAAGTAGCCCCCACTCACTAGAGAAAGCCCGCATTTAGCAACAAAGTTTCATTGTAGCCAAAAATTAAAAAAAGAAAAAAGAAAGTGAGAAGCAACTCACAGACTGGGAGAAAATATTTACAAATCATATATGTAATAAGGGTCTTATATGCAGCATATATAAAAAACTTTTACAACTCAACAATGGAAAGAAAAAAATCAATTTAAAAAAGTGGGCAAAGGATCTGAACAGACATTTCTCCAAAGAAAAAATTAAAATGGCCAGTTAGCACATTAAAGATGCTTAACATCATTAGTCATCAGGGAATGCAAATCAAAACCATGGTGAGATAACCACTTCACACCCACTAGGATGGCTGCAAGAAAAAAAGGAAAAAAAATTCTGGAGAGGATGTAGAGAAATTATAAGCTTTGTACCTTACTAGTGGGAATGTAAAATGGTGCAGCTACTTTGGGAAATGGTTTGGCATTTCCTTAAATAGTTAAACATAGAGTTACCATGACCCAACTTTCCACTCTTTAGTTTATACCCAAGAAAATTGAAAACATATATCAATAAAAAAACCCGTACATGGATGTTCATACCTTATTATTTATAAAAGCCCCAAAGTGGAAACAATCCAAATGTCCATCAGTTGTTGAGTGGATACACATGTGTTCTTTTTTTTTTTTTTTTTAAGATTTGTTGTTTATTTATTTTATTTTTGGCTGGGTGTATCTTCATTGCTGTACCTGGGATTCATCCAGTTGTGGCGAATGGGGGCTACTCTTTGTTGCATTGCACAGGCTTCTCATTGCAGTGGCTTCTTTTGTTGTACAGGCTTTAGGGTGCACAGGTTTCAGGAGTTGTGGCTTCCAGGCTCTAGAGCATGGGCTCAACAGTTGGGCACATGGGCTTAGTTGCATGTGGGATCTTCCAGGACCAGGGATTGAACTGATGTCCCCTGTATTGCAAGGCAGACTCTCAACCCCTGGACCACCAGGAAGGCCCCTACACATGTGTTCTTAAGGCCTCCTTAATTTCTGGAATAATCTTTACCTGACCCAAACTTAGAGTCAGCCATTTCTCCAAGTTCTGGTATTTTTCATTAGTGAATTTAGAACCCAAGGCTCATCACTAAGTATACTCATTGCTACTGGGCTAGTTGCTTCTAGGTACTATCAATGGATAGAGCTGAATTTTCTCATTTTAGTTCTAAAAGTAATGCATCCTAATTTATAAATTTATATGATATCTACCCACCCCTTACAGTCTTCTGTGAGTATTTAGGGATTTCCTTTGATGGAGTCCTATATACCAGAGCCCCCAGGAAGCAGACTGCATGGTAATACATGGAAAATGGTGGAACATGTAGTAAGAATGAGAAATAAGCTTCTGTTACTGTAAGCCTTTGAAATTTGGGATCATTTGTTACAATCAACCTAATCTAGCCTAATCTGACTGTTACAGTAATTATGCACAAAGCACTGTGCTAGATCCAAATAGCCATTTTAATATAAGTATCAAGAAGTATTAGGAAAAAAAAAAAGAAGAAATATTAGGAAGTTAAAATCTTGTTTGCTTTCACATAGATCAGTAAGGCATCAGCAGAGTAGAAGTCCCATCAGAAATTTCAAACTGGCCAAATTTTGTAAAAAGCATCTGGTACTCAATTCTGAAATAAGAAGGGCCAGTTTCTATATAACAGAGATTAAATCTCTAGGAGAAACAGGGTAACAAGGGCTATGTTTTCCGTATAAAAATCTCTTCACTAGAATATGAGGACTTCATGTCACTGTACAGATTTATGAAGAAAACAGAATTCTTAATAGAGCCTCGGGCATCTGCTCATATCATGGAGGGAAAGCACTCCCAGAAGCAAGTAGACAACATTTGCCTAGAACCTGCTATTATTACATTCTGTGCATATGGTAGCTAAAAACTCATTAGTTCTATAATTCTGGCTGAAGTTGGCAAGCCACCTCCAGAAATATTTCATACAAGCAAAGTGACAGAAGGCAATTTCCTTTGTTACAGGATGAGCTGGTTAGGGTAGTGGTCATGTACACACACAAAAATCAACCAGATAAGAGTGAAACTACTCTTATGAAATGTATTCACAGCTTTTGGTAAGTCAGTTTTCATGTCCCTGGCCTCATGTTTGTCATCTAAGAATACAGTATTGGTCTGACTTACATAATTTCTTTCAAATAGGATTAGAAAATATATTTCAGTAGCCACCATGAGACAGATATATATTTATTTTGTTGAAACAAAAAACCAGAGTGTAGTCACTTTGTTTTAACTTTCCTCCCACAGCCTCAGTTCCTTCTGCAGGGAACTGTTTGTTTCCCTCCCCATCCGCATGGTACCCCATGTGGAGTACCATCCGCATCCTCTTTCTTTAAGTAAAAATGTCCCAGTAATACGTTGAGGCTCCCTTTGCCTTTCAACACGAAGAGCTGACCCCCACCCTTATCCTCAGGCTCTAGTGATGAATACAGGACCCAAAGTTGACCAATTAGAATGTCAATATATCCTGTCGTCATAACTGGTTCAGAAACGTGTACGTGACCAACTTGGGCCAATGAGAGGCTCCCCTCAGGTTTTGTGCTGAAGTCTTTACAAAGATACTTTCTTTCCAGTGGATAGAATGCAAGCCTGGAGTTGTTTTTGGAATCTTTGCTACCACTTCAGCAGAGCCTGTCAGACAATGCAGCTGTAGAGGAAAGCACAACTAAGAGATTCCTGACTCTCTCTTTTGTGTGCTGCTGCTGCTAAGTCGCTTCAGTCGTGTCCAACTCTGTGCGACCCCATAGACAGCAGCCCACCAGGCTCCCCTATCCCTGGGATTCTCCAGGCAAGAACACTGGAATGGGTTGCCATTTCCTTCTCCAATGCATGAAAGTGAAAAGTGAAAGTGAAGTCACTCAGTCGTGTCTGACTCTTAGTGACCCCATGGACTGCAGCCTACCAGGTTCCTCTGTCCATGGGATTTTCCAGGCAAGAGTACTGGAGTGGGGTGCCATTGCCCAAGATCCAAATAATCTCAAAACTACAACCTGGAGCTTTTTTCATTTAGATGAGTCAGTAAATATCCTTTTTACATTTAAATCAGTTGACTTTCTTTCATTTGCAACCATAAGAATTCTGACTAACGCACTCACAGTTACAGGACAAACAACCAGAAAAATATAGTCCTCTCTGGTCTTACTTATCTCAATGACAAGTCATTGAGCCAGAAACACAATACAAATAAAATTTCTTCCCAATATAGTACATTTTCCCAAAGAATCTCAAAGCATTTACAACCTCAGAAAACAATACCCTGGAACGGAAGAGACACTTTGAAAAGAAGACCTAACTCTTGTTCATCGAGTTGAAAATAACATCGATCTTTTCCTGAGAACAGGCTATGTACCAAGAACTGTACAAGGTATTTTATAGCTTTACCTTATTTAACATTCACTATTTTATTAGGTTGGTGTTATTTTGCCCGCTTTATAGATAGGGATGTTGAGGCACAGAAAGATTTATTTTCCTGAAGTGATTCAGCTCAGAAATGACCTCTCCAGCATTTAAACTCATGTCTTTCTGGCTCAGTCTGTGCTCTTTTATGCAACATTGCTCATCTCTTTATTTACGCTAATATTATGTCAATATTAGCCTTTCTATCGATACTTGCCCACTCACCACTGACAACTGGCCTTCTGCCTCCTAAAGTCCTAGTTGCATTGTGTGAATCGGACACCTTACCTGGGCAAGGTAATTAGATCTGTTCATTTGGATATTTAAGTGCAGGATCCAGAAGGATATTCACTCAGTGCTAGATTCTTGACCTGAAAAGTCAATGCTACTGGTAAGGTGTACTTTTTTAATGTAAGGAACAATATCGTCCTACACCTTTAAATTTTTCAGTAATTTTCTCATGTTCTCACGTATAACTTTTCTAGGATCTCCCCTGTGAGGATTTCCCCTTGAATTGTCCGAGACTCTCAGGGTCTTTCTTGGTACAAAATGATCCACTTAGTCAAACCTCAAAAAGAAAGAACTGGAAATGTGATTGGTTCTCTAGCAGTATCAGTCTTGTCCCTGTTACACTGCATTATGTTTCAGCGCTGATCTCGTGCTGGCTGGTGGATGCCTGCCCATCTCAGTTAGCCTGGATTCTCATTCTTGGCATCCAAGATCAAACCTTGGTTGACTTGCATTTACTTATTCAACACAACGCGGGAGAGCTGGGTCTCACAGAGAATCCAGCTGTTGGAAGTTTGTGTTTAATCCAGGTCACCAGTTTATACTTGCCCTTCCTTCTTGGTGCCACATTTTTTGGAAGCTGTAGTGTCCGGTTCTTCCTGAGGACAGGCCCATGTTGGTTGACCTTGATAGGCTATTGAACTTTAATTCGAAAAACAGAAGGTCTCTGCTCTTCTGTCTCAAGAAGTCTTTCCATTAAGAGAAAGGTGCTAATGACCTTTACATTTGCATGATTAAGGAGGGTGCATTCAAAGGATTCCCTCATTAATAATGAAACTCCTGGATTAGTTATTGTCCCCACCCAAGAACACAGACATCGCTAAAAGATTTTCTAAAATGGTACCTCACCAGGCACCCTATGCCATCTTGAGTCAGAGGCTCGACAAGTTAGTTAGTAAAGCAGGCTGACTGACAGAGAAAGAGACTGACTTTCTGACTTTGCCTAAAGTTCCAGTTCTGATGCCTAAGACCTTGTTATTCTTCTGGCCCTTCCTTAAGTTCCACCCATGTTAGTAAGGGGCCACCTCTGTTCAGGAGTTCATACTGCAGGTCAAATTTATATTCCAGGGGAAGGCAACTTCGTAGTATAAAGGGCTAATAAAAGGTAATTATTTCCATAATGATTACTATGAAAAATTAACATACATTTCCAGAAGCTCACCCTCCTTTCACCCATTAACTGCCACAAACACGTTAAATAACACTCCATTGTCTTGAATAAACAATAACAGAATAAAGAAAACTTTGTGTAACCATTCTTGAAAATGTTAATGCTGGACTTGATGCAAGAATTACTGAATGTTCTATGGAGAACACGAAAAGCCAGAACTATAAACACTATTTGGTGAAATGGCCAGTTATATAAAGGAGAAATGGGGCAGAAGTCGGTCAGTATCCCCCACTGTACAGTCTGTGTGTATTTTGAGAGCCAAAAGCAGTTGGGAGACAAGAAAAAGAATTTTTTCGTAGGCTTGATGATATATTATATATTTATGATATTTATCTGTATTTTTACGTATTTCAAATAACTCATGATTTTAAAGCATATATAGGTTATTTGAAATACATAGAAAATACAGATAATAGTACTCCTAAGCCTCCCAGATTTAACATATTTTCACTTTTTGCTCCATTGTATTAGTTTCCTAGGGCTGCTATAACAAGTTATCACAAACTTCATGGCTTAGAACAACAAAAATGTATTCTCTTACAGTTATTCCAGAAGTCCAAAATCAATATGTCAGCAAAGTTGATTCCTTCCGGAGAGGCTCAGAGGGAGAATCTTTGCCATCCCATTGTGGCGGCTGCCAGGATTTGGTGTCTGCTGCCTTCTCTCTTCTTCTAAGGATACAGTCAGTCCTTGGTATCCATGGGTCCTGCATCCACAGAGTCAACTAACTGCAGATAGAAAAATATTCAGAAAAAAAAAATTTCTAGAAAGTTTCAGAAATCAAAACTTTAATTTGCCAAACAGCCTGCAACTATATACATAACATTTACATTGTATTTACAACTATTTACATAGTGTTAGATATGACACCCCACTCCAGTACTCTTGCCTGGAAAATCCCATGGATGGAGGAGCCTGGTGGCCTGCAGTCCATGGGGTCACTAAGAGTCGGACACGACTGAGCGACTTCACTTTCACATTTCACTTTCATGCATTGGAGAAGGAAATGGCAACCCACTCCAGTGTTCTTGCCTGGAGAATCCCAGGGACGGGGGAGCCTGGTGGGCTGCCGTCTATGGGGTCGCACAGAGTCGGACATGACTGAAGCGACTTAGCAGCAGCAGCAGCAGATATTATAAGTAATCTAGAGATGATTAAAATTATACTGGCAAAGGATGTATATAGGTTATATGCAAATACTACACCATTTTATGTGAGGGACTTGAGCATCCCTGAATTTAGGTAGATACCACAAGGTCCTGGAACCAAACATCTGTGGACACTGAAGGGTGACTACACCTGTCCTTGGATTTAGGGCCTACCCGAAATCAGGATCTCAAGATCCTTATATTAATTTCATCTGCAAAGATCCTTTTTCCAAATAGGGCACATTCTCAGGCTTTTGGTGGAACACATCTTTCAGGGGGTGGGGGCACTCTTCAACCCACTACAACTATTTACCTTAACCCTTACAAATAAAATGGCACAGATATAGTTGAAATTCCTTCCTCAACCTTCTTCTGTTTCATTTCATCCTCATTTTAACAATAATCCTAAGTGTTGCTGCTATGTATGTTTCAATACTTTAACTACCTTTATATCTGCAAAGAATTTGCAGTTGTTTATATATAGACACTACTTTTATAAGACTAAAAGATTTCTATAAATGGCAACACTGTGTACATTTTTTGCAACTTTTTTTTTTTTACTGAATATCAATATTTTAAGATTTACCTGTGCAGATACACATAGCTATGATTTACTTATTTTGACTATGGCATGAATGTCCACAGTTTATTTCTCCATTCCTCTGTTGAAAGACATTTGGATATTATTATGATTTGGATATTATAAACTTAGTGGTCATGATCATTACAGGATGTATCTCCTATCCTTGTATACACACACATGTGAGAATTTCTCTAGGGTTGATACCTTAAAGTGGAATGGATAGATTCCATTTTTTTTTCCCTCCATTTTTCTATTTTCTTGAAGGGAATATGTAGACATCAACTGTTGTTTCTTGAAAGTTTGCAAATACTAGGGTATAAACTATCTGGATCTTACTCTGTTTGGGGGATGGGTTTTTTTTTAAACTATAATTTAATTTCCGTAATGACTGAAAGTATATTATATCTTTAAAATTTCTTTTTAAAATTTTGGTCTTTTATATTTGTCTGGAAAATTATTCACTTTATGTTTTCAAATGTTTTAGTTTATTGCTGTTCATAATAACATGGAATTGGGGTTTTATAAGGGCAAAAATTTGAATATTGGCAATTTCATGTGATGACATAAAAATTTCTTGTGGCTTTAAATGTTCTTTCTTCATTTATAATTATGAGTCTCTTTCATTACTAATATCATTATTTGTATTTTTGGTTTGTTACCAAATACCTCTGTATTTTATTAGTCTTTCAAAATGTAAGAATTATCTCAGCTGTTTCTTCATTTTTTATTTCATGAATTTCTAGACCCTGATGCTGGGAGGATTGGAGGCAGGAGGAGAAGGGGACGACAGAGGATGAGATGGCTGGATGGCATCACTGACTCGATGGACATGAGTTTGGGTAAACTCCGGGAGTTGGTGATGGACAGGCAGGCCTGGCGTGCTGCGATTCATGGGGTCGCAAAGAGTCGGACACGACTGAGCGACTGAACTGAATTGAACTGAGTCTTGTTTTTATTTTTCCTTTTTGCTGCCATCATGTGACCTTTGAATTTACCCTTTTGCTCTTTTTCTAGATTCTTGAACATTGATCTCATGGCTTTTTAACATTCTATTATCTGATATAAGTACATTTAAGTTTAGTCTCTCCTAGATGTATCCAAATTTTAATAAAAGGTATTTTCATTGTCATTTGGTTCTACATATTTTTTATTTCTATCTTAAATGTTTCTTTGAAAAGTAAATTATTTAAAAGTATGTGTTTTAGTATCTATAATACAGGAGGGTTCTGTTTATTTACCATCTTTTAAATAATTCATTTAAAATTTTATTTAGAGAAAATACATTAGTTTTATAGTATTTCTCTTTATGGCCTAATGTATGATTTGTTTTTGAAGAAGTTTATGTGTGCATGAAAAGAATGGGTATATTATGATTTTCATGGTTAAGTACTGTATTTATATGAAGCTGATAATTGTGTAGTTCAAGCCTTCTAGAAGCTTATTGATTTTTTTTGACTCTTCGATCTATCAATTCTAGATACATGTATTAAAATCTACTATGATTCTGGATTTGTAAACTGACCCTGTTCATTTTTGCATTTCATATTTTGAAACTTGGCTATCAGGCATATACAAAGATGACAGTTACTTTCTCTTTGCACCCTGTAACACGTGGAATCTTAGTTCCCCAACCAGAGACTGAATCCACACTCCCTGCATTGGAAGCATTAAGTCTTAACCACTGGACTGCCAGGGAAGTCCCTCTCTTAGCACTTTTAAGACATTAACTCCATTTGCCTCTGACCTCTATTTTATTGTCTATCCAATTGTTGATTCAACGTAGGCAATCTGTCTCTCTTTATTGTTGATTTTTCCCTTTGTCTTTAATGTTCTACCATTTCATTATGAAGTTTCTAGGTAGATTACCCTACATGGAAATCTTACAGAGTCCTCAGACTATGGCTGCTGCCACTCAGCACCCATTCCCTAGGCCAATATCCTGGCTTGTCCTGACCCTGAGCTGTGGGCTTCCCTGGTGGCTCATATGGTAAAGAATCTGCCTGCAATGCAGGAGACCCAGATTTGATCCCTGGGTTGGGATCCCCTGGAGAAGGGAATGGCAACCCCTTCCAGTATTCTTGCCTGGAGAATCCCATGGACAGACAAGCCTGGTGGGTTACAGTCCATGGGGTCACAAAGAGTCGGACACAACTGAGTGACTGTCACTGTTACTGAGCTGTTGGTGACTTCTGGCTCTTATTACTCTGGCTTTGAGTTTTTGCTTTATTTCCAGAATTCATCATTTTATTTCTCTTTTTTCTTTATTCATTTTTTCACATTAAAATGATTTAGTAATATTTTATCCAGAATTTTTATGTGATTATAGTGGGAAGAGTTTCTATGTCAGCTCTGTCATCACTACTGATGAATCAGAAGGCTCTGAAACCCCCTTTACTCTTCTATGAGATCAGGAGAAAAAATATGGAGTCGACTGCTTTCCACTGAGAGCCCAGCACTGAGAATCAGGGGATAATATTCTCTTCCATTCAAAATCCCTGTCTGACTTAAGGTCAGTGACCTTAAAAATGTGATGACGTACAGAGTAAAATGTTATATAAAATTAAGTGATGCCACTGTGAAAGAATATGTTATTATTTACATTTTATAGGGGAGGAACTGGGGCTCAGAAGCTAAGTAACTTGATCAAAGTTAGAAAGGTAGTAAGTGAAAAAATTAAGATTTTAAGCTATGATTCTGAGAACAAAGCCCACATTTCCCCTATTATGTTGCCTCCTAGGAAATTGTAATCTGCATAACAAGAAGACATTTTAAAAAGGTAAAAATTAAAGAATCAGGATACATTTAAGGGCTAAGCTGTGTAGCATAGAAAAAATTATAAAAGGAAGATATCAATGTGGGGTATATATTATATATAGATATATATCACTTCACTCCTGTTGAGAGAAATCAAATAGCTGCATGTCAGTTGAATGCATTTCTCACAGATAGGATTACCTGTCGAGAACAGTTTTGGAAGAGCTCAGCAGATGGCATTCCAAATGAGAGATGCCCACATGGGCTGTAAAGGCTATAATGGATTTCATCTATGTCTGTCTCTCTGGCAAATGACATTGCCTTGAAAAGGTGGATTTTTTTCTTTGTCGTTTGAAGGCCGTATCTACTTGTAAAGAGAGGCACATTTGCTTTATATGGATTGGATCTAAATCTGTGTGGACACATCAGATTGTGTGTGTGAGTTGACCCAATTATATTGGGTGATTCTGAGGTTAGAGGTACTCTAGCTGATTTTTTAAAATTAGTAAATTAATTAATGTGGCTTTTAAATTATTTTTGGCTGTGCTGGGTCTTTGGTGCTGTGCATGGGCTTTCTTTAGTTGTGGTGAGTGTAGGCCACTCTTAATTGCAGTGCACGGGCTTCTCATTGGGGTGGCTTCTCTTGTTGCAGAACAAGGGCTCTAGGTGCATGGGCTTCAGTAGTTAAGACCCATGAGCTTAATTGCCCCATGGCACGTGGAATCTTCCTGGACCAGGGATTGAACCTTTGTCCCCTGCATTTGCAAGTAGTTCTTAACCACTGGACCACCAGGGAAGTCCACTCCAATTGATTTTTTTTACCCCTAATATTTGCCTTATTTCTTCATAAGATAAAAGGATCTGATTTCCCAAGCAAACATGCTATTTCCTGGTGTAAAGCTGATGTTAAGTGATGTCTCAGGTTTTAATTCTAAAGCTTTAAGTTGTATATAATAGAAAAACCTAAGTGAAAGTGGCTAAACAGTAAGGAATTAATTTTTCCAAACAGGAATTTTGAAAGTAGAGTGATTTCGGCCTGGTCAATTTAAGAGCTCAAATATGTCGTCAAAGACTAGCTCTTTCCATGTGTTCTTGCTCCATCCCCAATGTGCTGATTTCTGTTACCTTGCTCTTCTCATTATGGTTCTAAGATGGCTGCCTCATCTGCAGGAATCTTTCCTTCATAGAGCAAAGTAGAGGCATCAAAAAGGGAAATTTTTCCTCACAGGTAGAGAAGAAACTCCCAGAAGCTACCACTCATTCCAGAAGTTTTTTTCACAAATCATTTGCTAGAAGTGCCTCATATACCCATTCCTAAATAATCAATGGCAAGAAAAATGGAATTATACAATGGGTTTTGCTAACAGAGGCTCATTTTTGCAGGCTAGAGAGGGCTTATTTGGCCATGATAAGGATGAAGCTAATCAGGGTTCTACTGGTAAGCAACATGGGAGCGACCAGCTTTCAACAGGTAACCAAGAACACTTGCTACATGTATGTCTTGTTGGGCTGGGAAAATGTGCTAACAGTTTTTACCTCTCGGTCAGTTGGTTGATGAAGGTGATTGTCATTATTTATCCACCAAAGAGCTGTGAATAATATTTTGTTTTTAACCAGAAATACTTTCTCTTTTTTAGTTCATGAAGCTTGAATCTATAATACTAAAAACAAACAAAAAAAAACTATAGTTTCGTCAGCTCAAAACACCATCTTCTTTCTTTAAAAAAAAAAAAAAAAAAACACTCCACCTACTTCTCTGGCCATAGAGCTGGCCATAGAGCTGGGCATATGACACAGGATGGCTATAGTGATTGGTCTGTGATGGGCATGTGGCTCGGGCTAGGTCAAGTGTCTTTCTCAAGATTTTTCTAACAGGAGATGATAGAAAAAAATTTTTTTTGTGGGTTAGGGTGGGAGTCACATACAGCATTATAAAGGCTGGAGACAAATGTAGCCATGGTTCTGGATGATAGTTATAGGTGTCCTGAAATAATGAGAACACATGCAGGGAAAAAAAATCAGAAGCAAGGTATGGGGTAGAAAGGAGGACAGAAAAAGGAACATTCCTACATTGTTTGTGAGAATGTAAATTGGAGCAGCCTCTATGGAGAACAGTATGGAGGTTCCTTAGAAAACTAAAAATAGAGTTACCATATGATCCTGCAATCCTACTCCTGGGCATATATCTTGAGGAAACTAACTTGAATAGATACATGCCCCCCAGTGTTCATGGGCAATAGCCAAGACACGGAAGCAACTTTAATGTCCACTGACAGATGAATGGATAAAGAAGATGTAGTACATATATACAATAGAATACTACTCAGCCATAAAAAGAATAAAATACCATTTGCAGCAACACTGATGGACCTAGAGATTACCATATCAAGTAAAGTACGTCAGGCAGAGAAAGACAAGTATCGTATGATATCACATATGAGGAATCTAAAAAGTGATACAAATGGACTTCTGTACAGAAGAGAAGCCAACTTATAGAAAACAAATTAATGGTTACCAAAGGGAATAGCTGGGGATTGGGAGAGGTAAATTAGGAGTTTGGGATTAACATATACACACTCAGTTCAGTTCAGTCACTCAGTCGTGTCCGACTCTTTGCGACCATATGAATTGCAGCACGCCAGGCCTCCCTGTCTATCACCAACTCCCGGAGTTCACTCAAACTCACGTCCATAGAGTCGGTGTTGCCATCCAGCCATCTCATCCTCTGTTGTCCCCTTTTCCTCCTGCCCCAATCCCTCCCAGCATCAGAGTCTTTTCCAATGAGTCAGCTCTTCACATGAGGTGGCCAAAGTACTGGAGTTTCAGCTTTAGCATCATTCCTTCCAAAGAACACCCAGGACTGATCTCCTTCAGAGTGGACTGGTTGGATCTCCTTGCAGTCCAAGGGACTCTCAAGAGTCTTCTCCAACACCACAGTTCAAAAGCATCAATTCTTTGGTGCTCAGCTTTCTTCACTACTCTGTGTAAAATGGACAAACAAAAGGACTGACTCTATAGCACAGGGAACTGTACTCAATAGCTTGTAATAACCTATAATGGAAAAGAATCTGAAAAAGAATATATATGTGTGTGTGTGTGTGTGTGTGTGTATGTGTATGTCTATATAACTGAATCACTTGGCTATATACTTAAAACTAACACAACATTACAAATTAACTATACTTCAATTAAAAAGAAAGAAAGAAAAGACAAAGGCATGGTAGTGTTTGTTTCCCGAACCTTTCCTTTTTGTCTTTTTTGCGGTTTGGTGTTTTGAACCAATACATTCTTTCTTATTTAAGTTAATTTGAATTAGATTACTCTCTACTGCAACCAGAAGAGTCCTGACTAAACAGAGTCCTTTAGTTATCTAAACTATATAGTTGAGGGGGATCAACATTCAAATTGTACAATAGGGACAACAGAAAGTAATTTCAACAGAGGAAGTTTAATATAAAGAATTATTGACCATAATAGAGAGTCAGTGTAATGAGGGAACGGGTAGCAAAAGATGAGGAGAATTCTAAATGATACAGGAATAGCAGAGGTAATGGAGCAGCCACTACCCAAGGGCTGAGTTAGAGTAATCATGGAAGAGTCTGCCAGTCCCTCTATACTGATAGTCAACATGTTGGAGTGGGCAGGGTGTATGACTTACTGAATGGCAGAAATTCCATGCATGGAGGAGCCTGGTGGACTACAGTCCATTGGGTCGCAAAGAGTTGGACAGAACTGAGTGACTAACACTTTCTCTTCACTTTCAAAGGTATCTTACTGGAATTCCTTGAGAACCTCATAATGTACTGAGTCTGGGGTCCAAGCATAAAGATTGCCTTACTTGAACCTGAAGAAATATGCATCTTTAACGGTGGTTCAGGATAACTGTTCCTTATTCAATTCCTTTCAGTAGTCAAAAAATGAAACTCAAGGCCATTCAGCTCACTTTAGGTTGTTTCATAAACAAAACAACTCCAACAGAAGATTGTCACAGCAAAGATTTTGTTGGATAGCCTATCCTCTTCCATGAAGTACAGTACAGTTTCTCACAATCATTTGGTCATTTTGTTAGTCTAGGGCTTAGAAAAAAACATTCCCCCTTACAGAGAAGAGGCTGCTGTGTAAGAGACACGACACAGGTTCTGGAGCTGGACGGCCGAAGTTTGAAGCTTCGTTGGCCCTTTCCTATGCATGCGATCTTGGATCCTTAAGGATACTTAACCATTCCCGTTCAGATTTATTTCATCTATAAACTGATTATAATGATAGTCTCTCCCCCAATGGTTGCTTTGAGGATTGAGTGAGTTAATACGCTCAGTTGTTTAGAACAATTCTGTGCCTCCTGGTAAGTGGTTGGTGCTGCTAAGTCGCTTCAGTCGTGTCTGACTCTGTGCGACCCCATAGATGGCAGCCCACCAGGCTCCCCCATCCCTGGGATTCTCCAGGCAAGAACACTGGAGTGGGTTGCCATTTCCTTCTCCAATGCGTGAAAGTGAAAGTGAAGTCGTTCAGTCGTGTCTGACTCTTAGCGACCCCATGGACTGCAGCCTACCAGGTTCCTCTGTCCATGGGATTTTCCAGGCAAGAGTACTGGAATGGGGTTGATAAATTGTAGCTATTAGTATTAAAATCAGACCCTGGAAAATAAAACCACCAGAGGGCTATAAAAGAAGACAAGGTTAAATTATTTGCAAACCCAAACTCTCTTGAACTCTAATTCTTGATGTTTTTGTCTACCAAAAGACCTCGTCTGAGTGGGTAAAACAAAGAGAGAAGAGAGGAGAGAAAAGTGAGGAGAGACACACACACAGACACACACACCACGGTCCTTCATCCACTGTTTTCTCATCCCTTAGTAACCAAGAGACCTGTTTCTGCTCTATTTTCCCATGCTCCTGATTAGGCTCTATTTGGCTAAAGAAGCCAACATTCTTTGATTTCTGTAGTGAAGTCTAGGTCAGTGTCAAGGGGAGTCTCTGATCTCTTCAGTTGACACTTTGTCTGAGAAAAGAGCAGCTCTGTTCTGATTTTATTATGTAGCAGACGATTGATAAGGTGAACAACCCTTGTGTCAGTTTAAATTATGCCCTCTGTCCTGTTCCTAAACAAAAATTTGCTAAAAATCCTCTGTTCAAATCCTATGCTCAAAAGTACTCCCCCATGAAGATTTTCCTTCTATTCACAGACCCCAAAATGCAACAGTGTGACTAGTGGTGGAGGGTAGAGTCTGGGAAAGGGAAGGCCTACTGCAACAGGGAGCAGGGTCATTTGCTGACTTGAAATAAGGAAGTGGCTATGTGAATTTCAGGGGACAGAACAAAGCCCCAAGAGCAGAAGCGCAGGGCAGATTTTGGCTGACTGTAGGTAACATTTCCTGATAGAGTGACTAAAACAAGAAGGGCCACTGTACTAAGTAGAGACTTTTCTGAAATAGTTCAGGTGCAAGTAATGCATACTGCAGAGCAGATTCCTGTCTTGCTGGGGAGAATGGATGAGGTGACCTCTAGACTTTCTATGATTCCATGACACTTGATGAGCAAAGGAACAGCTGTGCTTTGACAATCAATCCTAAAGAGAGCTCCTGGATCATGGTGACTTGTTAAAAGTCTCGGGCATAAACCAATTCTCATTTGGATATCCTGACTCATCAGACATTGTCAAGGCTTTCACTACTTAATCCTCTCAGTAAGCCAGTTATTTAAAAAAAAATTTTTTTTATTTATTTGGCTGCACTGGGTCTTAGTTGCGGCATGTGGGATGTTTTGTTTGTTTTAGTTGTGGCATGCAAACTCTTAGTTGCGGCTCACAGGATCTATGAGTTTCCTGACCAGGGATCGAATCTGGCCCCCTGCACTGGGAGCACAGTCTTAGCCACTGGATCACCAGCAGGATCACTTGTTGACCACCAGTATCAGTTATTACTTCACTTTTACAAAGGAAGAAACTGAGGCTCAGAGAATTTAGGTTGCCAGTCTTAATTAAAATTCAGTCTCATCTGTCTTTGATGTCAAAGAATGTCTTTGACACTTGGAAGGAAAGTTATGACCAACCTAGATAGCATGTTCCGTCTAGTCAAGGCTATGGTTTTTCCAGTGGTCATGTATGGATGTGAGAATTGGACTGTGAAGAAAGCTGAGCGCCGAAGAATTGATGCTTTTGAACTGTGGTGTTGGAGAAGACTCTTGAGAGTCCCTTGGACTGCAAGGAGATCCAACCAGTCCATTCTGAAGGAGATCAGTCCTGAGTGTTCATTGGAAAGACTGATGCTGAAGCTAAAACTCCAATACTTTGGCTACCTGATGCTAGGAGCTGACTCATTTGAAAAGACCCTGATGTTGGGAAAGATTGAAGGCAGGAGGAGAAGGGGACGACAGAGGATGAGATGGCTGGATGGCATCACCGACTCAATGCACATGAGTTTGGGTGAACTCTGGGAGTTGGTGATAGGGAGGCCTGGAGTGCTGAGATTCATGGGGTTGCAAAGAGTCGGACACGACTGAGCAACTGAACTGAACTGAACTGAACTGAAACTGAAATACTGCTGAAAAGATGCTATACAAAATTAAGTGAACTTTAAAGGTAGTCAAATAAGTTCAGATACAAAAGTTTGTTACTATGTCATAAACAACAAAATCTTGACTTTTCTCATTTGCTTTTCAGGAAAAGAGGAAAAAACCCTTTTTCCTCCCTCAGCTTTAAAACTTTCAGGCCCATGGCAGGCTATGAATAAATTGTTCTTTAAAAATCATAGTGGACATCACAGTGTTTCTTTCTTCTTTTGTATTTGCTAATTCAGAATTGTGAGTAGTATGAATTCCATATCTTTATTACGTCAATTTTTCTCCACTATCTTCTTTCCTTGCTCTTTCTTCTTTCTGCTCAGAAAAATATGTCATGTTCTTACAGGGGAGGAAAACTTTTCCTTTCCACCCTTGTAGGTTCTGTGGTTGGTCTAAGAATTTGATTGACATAAGACAGATTAACAGGTGGAAAACATTTTTTTTTTTTTAAATTATGGGCACAGGAGCCTCACAAAAGTATGAGGCTCAAAAGGCAACTTCCTTCAAAAGAATCTGGAGAATATATATATTCATCAGATTCTTTTTATATATATATAAAACTGAATCATATATATTTCTGAAGAATATATATACATATATATATAACTGAATCACTTTGCTATATACCCCAAACTAGAATATATTATATATCTGAATATATATAGAAATGAATCTTATATATATATATATCTGAAGACTATATATAACTGAATCACTTTGCTGTACACCCAGAACTAACAGAACAATGTAAATCAACATATGTCAATCATAAAACAGCAGCCAGACAACTAAGACACCTACTATCCTGAGGTGAAGAGAGACAGGGGTTTGGAGTTTCTAGGTGGTGGTGGTGAGGAGGTAATTTCTGGAAAGGTGAAAGGAGGAAATACATGGTAAATAATGAATGCCTTGTTACACAGTTAAGCCTCTCAGGTGAAAAAAAGTTATTTCTGTTAGTGATTCTCTTCCTGGTCCAGTTACCCTTTCTAGTGAAAATTTCCTTTACAAATGTAGATTTCCACCCCCCCCCACAAATGGGAAAATTTATATTTACTTCTAGGAGACCGAGGTTGGATCCCTGGGTCAGGAAGATCCCCTGGAGAAGGAAATGGCAACCCACTCCAGTATTCTTGCTCGGAGAATCCCATGGACAGAGCAGCCTGGAGGGCTACAGTCCACGGGGTCGCAAAGAGTTGGACACAACTGAGTGACTAACACTTTCACTTTCTTTAGGTAGTTTTCAGGGAGGAGACTGTTGAATAGCTTTTTTTTTTTTTTCCTGAGATTTCTGGGCCTTCAGCTAAAAACAATCTGCAAGTCAAAGTGGCATACTTTGAGGTTACATGTTTCAACACCTTCACTCTCCTGGACTGTCCAAAGTCTGTGTCTAACCACTTTGTTTCTTTTCAACCAGGAAACATTTACCCTAGTAACCAAGTAACTAATTCACTCAATTAACTTCCTCCTCCATCATTTTGGTTTAAGTGACTTAATTGGTTTAAGTGACTTCATTGCTAAATCCTATAGTTTTACAACCTGTTCTGGCTAAACTGCATCTTCAAAAATACTTTTTAGCTTAATCAGACACACTTTAAATATTATACTTCTTAACAGAAGAGAACCATTTAAAATTATCTATGATGAAGGTATGGGCTTTCCAGGTAGCACAGTGGTAGAGGAATCGCCTGCCAACGCTAGAGATGCAAGAGATGAGTCTTTGATCCCAGGGTTGGGAAGATCCCCTGGAGTAGAAAATGGCAACACAGTATTCTTGTTTGGAGAATCCCAGGGACAGAGGAATCTGGCAGGCTACCATCCATGGGGTCACAAAGAGTCGGACATAACTGAGTGACATAGGCATACTTAGTCCACATACCTCACTTGATTCATATTCTCAAAAATGGTGCTATTTATAGAATTGTAAGTTGACTCTGATTTTCCCCTTGAAAGTTGTAGGAAGGAGATGAAGCATCTAAGGACTGAAGCCCATGATTTAATGAATGCTACCGGGCTTCTCAGGTGGCGCTAGTGGTAAAGGACCTGCTTGCAAATGTAGGAGATGTAACAGATGTGGGTTTGATCTCTGGGTCAGGAAGATCCCCTGGAGGAGGGCATGGCAACCTACTCCAGTATTCTTGCCTGGAGAATTTCATGGACAGAGGAGCCTGGCAGGCTATGGCCCACAGGGTCACATAGAATCAGACACGACTGAAGCAACTTAAAATGCACTCCTGCACACGCACAGTGAAACTGCACAACTCAGATTGAGACTTGGACCCACTGTCTTTTCATTGAAATCACACACCTGGTCTCAGAACTTAATGAAGCTCAGGCCCTTTATGTCTTGTCACAGGAAGAATTCAGTGAGATACAAAGTAATAGGTCAAAGCGGATTTATTTAGAGAGATACATATTCCATAGACAGAATGCAGTCTGTTTCCAAAGGTGAGTACAGCCTTGGGAGAAACACACTCTACAGAGAGAGTGGGGGCTATGTCAGAAGATGAGAGACCCCAGAATATGAGGTGGTTAGTTTTTAGGGGGGCTTCCCTGATAGCTCAGTTGGTAAAGAATCCACCTGCAATGCAGGGGACCCCGGTTTGAATCCTGGGTCAGGAAGATCTACTGGAGAAGGGATAGGCTACCCACTCCAGTATTGTTGGGCTTCCCTTTGGCTCAGCTGGTAAAGAATCTGCCTGCAATGTGGGAGACCTGGGTTCATTCCCTGGATTGGGAAGAACCCCTGGAGAAGGGAAAGGCTACTCACTCCAGTATTCTGGCCTGGAATTTTTATGGGCTTGGTAATTTCACAGGCTAACAAGTGGGAAGAATATTCCAACTATTTCAAGGCAGGGGCAGAGACTCCCAGGAATTGACCCACCGTCCACTTTTTTATCTTTTATGGTAAGCTTTGGAACTCTCATGGCGCCTGTGGGTGTGTCATTTAGCACGCTAATGCATTATAATGAACGTACAATGAGGCTCAAGGTCCACTGGAAGTGAAATCTTCTGCCATCTTGGGCCTAAAGGGTTCTAACCAGTTATGTCTTAACCTCAATTGCTGTGTCATTCTTATAAAGGTTGTGCCCTGCTCCCTTCCCTCCTGTTTCATTAGGAATTCATTAAAAAGAAATAGGTGTGAAACTAAAAGAAAGCTTAAAAATCAATTAGAGACTCCATTTCTTCCATCTTACAAATATGGAATAGCAAGCTCACACTTCACAATCAGTAAATTATATATTTAATGCTTAAGTGTATAGTTTTCAAAAATATATATAATCCAAATATCAACAGTAATTCATGATATCCAACTTCAATTTTCATGATAACAACATATAAACACACTATAAAAAGTCTTTTTTAATGTATCTCATAATTTGTTCCCTATTTTTACTGTAGCAAACCAAAAATAAGGATTGTTACACCTGGAGCCAAATAATTTCTAAAAGAGATTTTGAGAAAGCTTCTTGGGAAAGCGACTTTAAGGAATATCTTGGGGAGAGTTTGGGTACCTGGCTCAGGAAATTTGTTTCATTGTCCAACTTCCTACCTTTATGAATCAAATTAATGGTGCTGGATTGTGGTATAATAAAAATGTATGTTTGAACTTTGTCCCCAGTTTCTGGCACAGAGCTCCTAAAATGCTGGGAAATTTCCTGAATGATAGGAGTGTTGTTATTCATAAGGTGCCCTTTTCACAAATATCAGAGTTTATACTAATGAGATGATTCAGGGTTGGGTATTAGAGGGTTGTTGGAACTTTCAGCAAACACTCCCCTCCAGGGAGAGGGTGAGGGCTGGAGATTGAGTTCAATCACCAGTGGCCAATGATTTAATTAATCTAGCCTATTTAATGAAACTTCAATAAAAACTCTTAAACACTGAAATTCAGAAGTTCTGGGTTGGTGCCTTTGATGTGTTAGGGAGGAAAAGTATGAAAACTCTGCACCCTCTCCTCCAATACCTTCCCCTTTGGATCACTTACATTTGGCTGTTCCTGACTTGTATCCTTTACAATAAAGCAGTGAACAAAAGTAAAGCCTTTTCCTAAGTTCTATGAATTGCTCTAGCAAATTATCATACCTGAGACAGGGTAATGGGCTTCCCTGGTGGCTCAGATAGCAAAGAATCGGTCTGCAATGCGGGAGACCTGGGTTTGATTCCCGGCTTGGGAACGTCCCTTGGAGGAGGCATGGCAACCCACTCCAGTGTTCTTGCCTGGAGAATCCCCGTGGACAGAGGAGCCTGGTGGGCTGCAGTCCGTGTGGTCACAAAGAGTCGGACACGACTGAGCAACTAAGCACAGCACAGAGAGGGTAATGGGAACCGTTGAGTTTGTAGCCAAGTGCAGGTAGTCTGGGGCCAAGGACTTGTAACTGGCATCTGAAGTGGGGGTGGTCTTTTGGAACTGAGCCCTTTACTTGGGTCTGCACTAACTCTGGATAGTTAGTGTCAGAATTGAGTGGAATTGCAGGACACTGGGCTCACGTGGGAGAATTAGAGAATGGTATTGGAATGACAACAATTTGTTGTTGGAAAGAAACCATACATTTGTTGTCAGAAAAAAAGACACATGGATATATGCAAATTTTGTCCCCTCAGAGTTCAAATGTTGAAATTCTAATGCTCCAATGCAATGGCATTTGGAGACGAGGCCTTTGGGAATTCATCAGCTGATGAGGGTGTTGTTCTCATGAATGAGATTATAGTAACCTTATAAGAAGATGAAAGGACCAGAGCTTTCTCTTTCCACCATGTGAGACTACAATGGGAAGCTGCCACTCTGCAACCCAGGAAAGCATTCTTACTAGAACTTGACGGTGCTGGCACCCTAATATTAGACTTCCAGCCACCTGAACTGTGAGCAATAAATCTCTGTTCTTTATAAACTACCCAGTTTACAGTACTCTGTTACAGAAGTAAGACAGGATCCATTGTCTCCCAATTAATCAGATGATGCCACCTTGTAGCACTTGTATCACAATAATGAACTGTGTTTTCCTGTCCATCTGACCCACTCTGAGTACTTGGAAGGCCAAATTGGGCTTTAATGCATCTGCATTCCCAAAGCCACATATCATAGACAATTCTAAGTTCGGTGGGCCTACAGCATATATAATTTGAGGAAGAAAGGATTTTTCAAAGGAATATAAAATTCGGTGAGAAGAAATCACAACACATTACAAATATAAAAAGCTGATAAATACCATCAAATTTATAAAAATGAAATATTTTTATTTATTAACTGCTCGACACATCTCTTTAATACATTTTTCCCTACTTTTTTGACTCTTATTCTTTGATCACCTCCTGTGACAATGGTTTATAAGTGCATTTTCTACAGTGATTAGAAGTATAGTTTACGCTTTTCCCTAGTGCAGTTGATCAACATATTTTCTATTCTTGATCATTTCAAAAGGCTTCTTTTGTGACTTCCCTGGTGCTCTAGTGGCTAAGACTCCGTGCTCCCAATGTAGGGGGCCCAGGTTCGACCCCTGGTCAGGGAACCAGATCCCACGTGCTATAACTAAGAGCTTACATGCTGCAACTAAAGATCCTGAATGATGATGAGTGAATGATAGTTGCTCAGTCACGTCTAACTCTTTGTGACTCCATGTGAGACTACAACTACACGACTGTAGGCTCCTCTGTCCATGGAATTCTCCAGGCAAGAGCACTGGAGTGGGTTGCCATCTCCTTCTCCAGGGAATCTTCCCAACCCAGGGACTGAACACGAGTCTCCTCCATTGCAGGCACACTCTTTACCATCTGAGCCACCAGGGAAGCTACAAAGATCCTGAATACACAACTAAAGATCCCATGTGCCACAAGTAAGACCCGGTGCAGCCAAATAAATAAATACTCTAAAAAAAAAAAAGCTTCTTTCAGTTTCTCAACTCATTATTGATAAGTTATATATATGTGCATATGTGCTTTTATAGGAATATGGTTGAATTTGGGAAAACCTCTACAAACTTTCTTTCATATGTGGGTTGTAGTGTCTCAGGGCATTTCAAGTTATGCTGTGCAGTGAATAATCTTAAATATTCTTCAAATTGACCATACTTGTATTAACCAGTGTATTATCAATGCCTCTGCACCTTTAGGACACAACAGAAGGTGAGCTGGCACAAAGAAGGAAAAGGTACTCCTACCAGCCATTCCTAAGAGGAGATGGCCGGCTATAACTTAACAGTTCACTGAAATGACTACCAACTACACATACTTATCCCACTAAATTAAAACAAAATATGTTCCTATCTTCCCTTAGTTGAATTTCTGTAATGACCACAGACTCTCCAGAGTCATCAGACACAAGAAAAACTTATGACAATAGGGATGTCAGATTGGAAAGAGATAATAGTCTTAACTAATTGTGGCTAAAATATTTGACTTCTGCAAATTTTGTAAAAATTTATGATCAGTGAATATATTGCTAGATGTAGCCTGGAAGAGGTCCTTGAAATGTCAAGCCCCTGAAGATCAAGCTTTTTCCCCTTCATATCAAATTATCTATTCCCTAACATGGTGCCAGGCACAAAGCAGGTGCCTAACAAGTACCTTAAGAGTGCAGGAGTGAATGAGAGAGCTCATCTCTGTGCAGCCTGTGGAAGGGCAATAATGATAACACAGGAAGGGAAGGAGTGCTTCACTTAAGTGCTTTGAGTTAATTATTCTAAGTCAGGGATTGTCTTATCTTTCCTTTTAAACATTTATTCCAATGTAGTAAGAGAAATGAAAGGTTCCTCCAGTTAAAAACAGTGAAGTGATTAAATCCTAACAGCTCTGAAAATAACTTTTACAGCACATACCTCATAGTTTCTTCTTGTTGCGTAAAAGCAGAGTGGACTGGCAAATCCACTGAGAGATAAGGAGGCCTTCCAATTCCTTCCTGAGCTGATTCTGAATATCCCACTAGTCACTTAGCCTTATCACCCTGGTGAGTATTTCTATAATTTGGGCCATTCTTTAAAAATTTAGATATGATAAGGTCTTTCTCATCTTGAGGTCAAGGTTTAAGTTTTATGTTCATCAAATTCAAATGTGAAAAGAAGCTTTTCAAAAATTTAATTGGCAATCCTAGGCACCGTCAAGAAAATGCCTTCACAAATTGACTAAGGAACATTTCTGATCATGAAAATAACCAACATTTCCAAGGCCTGAAAGAATAAGAGTTCATATAAAAGCATACCCCATCCTAATAATTTAAGCCATTACATCCTAGCTGAAAAATGAGTTATTTGTTAATGTTATAGAGTATTTATACATATATAAAGTTATATATACACACATATATGTTATGCAGTATGGTATATATACACACCATACTGTGTGCTTGTGTGGTTTCCTTTTCCTCTTACAGGCTCAGTTCTGGGTTACGCCCCAAGTTGTGACTTGGGGGGTAAGTGGTTGTTACCTCGTTGGAAGTCAGAAGTGGGTTTTGGAGTTGACTAGCAAGAACAGGTCCAAAATTGGAGAAAACTAAAGCTAATAAAAGCAGGCTATTTACATGGCCAATAAGCACATGAAAATATGCTCAACTTCACTAATTATTAGAGAAAAGCAAAACAAAACTACAATGAGGTATCACCTTACACCAGTTAGAATGGCCATCATTAAAATGTCCACAAATAATAAATGCTGGAGAGGGTGTGGAGAAAAGGGAATCCTATACTGTTGGTGAGAATGTAAATTGGTGTAGCCACTGTGGAAACAGTATGGAGGTCCCTCAAAATCTAGAGTTGTTATATAATCCAACAATCACACTTCTGGGCATATATCCAGAGAAAACTCTAAATCAAAAATACACATGCACCCCAGTATTCATAGCAGCACTATTTACAATAGCCAAGACATGGAGCAACCTAAATATTCAACCTAAATGTCCACTGACAGATGAATGGATAAAGAAGATGTATAGCTATTTTTATCCATCCTCTCACACACTGGAATATTACTTGGCCATAAAAAAGGATGAAATAATGCCATTTGCAGCAACATGGATGGATCTAAATATTATCATACTACGTGATATGATATCACTCATATGTGGAATCTAAATATGATACAAGTCAACTTATTTACAAACAGGAACCGACTCACAGATAAAGAAAACAAACATATGGTTACCACAAGAGAATGTTGGGGGTAGGGATAAAATAGGATTTGAGGATTGGCAGATGAGAGCTACCATGTATAAAACAGACAACAAGGTCCTACTGTATAGCACAGAAACTATATCCAGTATCTTATAATAAGCTATAATAAATATGAAAAAGAATATATGTATAACTGAGTCTGTTAGCTTGCTGTACACTAGAAACTAACACAACATTGTAAATTAACTATACTTCAATGAAAAAAAAAATGCATCTGCCTGCAATGCGGGAGACTTGGGTTCAGTCCCTGGGTTGGGAAGATCCCCTGGAGAAGGAATAGTAACCCACTCCAGTATTCTTGCCTGGAGAATCCCATGGACGGAGGAGCCTGCTGGGCTACAGTCCACGGGCTTGCAAAGAGTTGGACACGACTGAGCGTGTCCATACTTCAATGAAAAAAAATAGAATAGGCTATTTAAAAAATAAGAAGTCATAAACAGGCGCTGTGGGAACATACACCCAGGTTAGAGGCCAGTTCTGCTGGATGGGTATTTGTAGTTTCTCCAATATCAGGTGGTCAGTCACCCCTCCTTAAAAATCTCACATGGGTGATGTTTATTGTCATTGATGTTTATACTCAGCATCTGAAACTCTCTCCTACTTTGGGGAACAAATGTTATGTTATGAGTCTCAATAGGAAACAGTTCCTATTTCTCACTTTAGAGGCAGAAAATGCCAGATGCTTATTCCCCAGCTTCCTTATTGGAACGTTATGCCGCAATATGGGTAAAGCCAATGAGAAATACCTGCCTCGGGGGCCCAAAGAGATATATATATTGCAGAGAGTCCCCCTTGATAGTGGCATCAGCAGCAACATCAAGTGGGGAGCAGCTTTAGGTGACATGGTTTTGGCCATGGTCCCAGCTGCTTCCTGCCCTCCCCATTCTTATCTGTTTTACATTTGTGGGAATTACCAAATATTGTTTCAAAAAATTTCTTTCTCACACACTCCCTTAAATTTTTTTTTCTCTGAAATCAGCCAGAATTAGATTTGTTGTGTGAAACTTGTGATCAAATTGTAGCTCTGACATCCCAGTTGCATGTAAACTGCTATTTTAGGGGGCCTGAAGGGCACTTTGAAATTTTGAGTAGTTTTCTTAAGCATTAAATACGACTCTATCCTGCATTTAAACCTTAGAAAGGATGCTGACATCTATTTTGATCATTGATCCTCATTGTAACACTTAAATAATTGGTGCATGTATTATAAATCCAATTTTACATCTTAGAAATCAGAGGCACAGTGAACCACAGTGCTCTGCCCAAGTAGCAGGTCCACTTGATGGCAAAGCTGAGAATGTTGAAACCCAGCCCCAGATCTTCCTCTTCTTTCTTTGCTAAATCTTTATTGTGAAAGCCAAAGAAAAGCAGAGAGAAAGGTCCAGGATCAGAAGTCGATTCATATAGAGAGCAGAAAGGTAAAACTGGCATCAAAATGACTTGAGGCAGCTGCTTTTGTCAAGGCAGCCCCTCAACTCAAAACGGGACCTGAATGCAGCACAGAGGGTTTTCAGTTTCCTCACTTGTTCTGCTGCAAAAAAGACAAATCAAGAGATTCCGCCTTTTTCTATGGCCAACTTAGACTGTGACCAATTGTGAAGGGCAGTGACGAAATAGAAAATCATCAATTCTCTGTGTTTAAGAATAACCTCTGTCAGATTATCTTAAGGGGAGCAATTACTGCTAAAAACACACTCATGGAGTAGTAATCAGAAAGGCTTTCTCTAATACAATTCCCAAAGGAGATATTTGTACTGAATAACATCCTTAAAGCAAACCTACTTTGCAGAATACATTGCAGTTTCCTTTTAATGCTTCTGCTTTTATAAAACTCAACTCTGTAAAAAGTAACTTGAGCAATCATGGCTCCCAGGATATCAACCCCCAAACAGTCATATGCATTTAATGAGAACTTCAAGGAATGTTCCTTAATTTGGAAGAGGTACTGTCTATAGGCAATGACTGTAGTTATTGCAGGCAACCACTGAGAATTCAGCTGTTGTGTTAAAAACAAAAGGTCGGATTCCATCTTGGAGTTTCTCACAGATTATGTTCTATTCACACAGACAAATAACAAAATGCTTTGGGAAGTTGTTTTTTTGAGTATGTACTGCTTTAATTCCAGTTTTTCTCTATTTAATTCCATTTTTTCTCTAAATTAGTTTACAGATGTGTGGCTGATACTTTATATCCTCCATCACCCCACCGCAGATAATAAACTGCAGAATGAGTGCAATGCAGAAAGCAACCGCTGCCTCTGGTTGTCTGTGGAAGGCTAGGGAATAAGTCTAGGAAAAGGGAAAATCTTTTTTTTTTTCCTTTTTAATAAAGCTTTTATTTTAAAAGTTTTGGATTCATAGAATTATTGTGAAGATAGCGTTACCAAAAGGTGTTGGGGTCCAGCTGCTTGCCACCCAAAAGCCAATAAATAGGTCTGGTTGGTGGAAAGGAAAGCTTGCTTTATTTCAGATGTGGCAACTAGGTGGGCGAGGGCTGACGTCTATGCAAAGGTTGACTCCCCATTTACTGACAACCAGTGGGGCAAGAGCTTTATATACAGAAGGAGGGGGCTACATGCAGAAATAGCACAGTTAGCTTTGTATCTTGAAATTGGTCATCGGTGGTCTGACATGGGGTGGGTGCAAGGACTATAGGGTCCTACTTCAATAGTACAGAGTTCCCATATACCCAACACTCAATTTCCCCTATTGTTAGCATCTTACATTTGTTATAATTAATAAATCAATATTCACATATTATTATAAACAAAGGCCACAGTTTATTCTGCTTTCCTCAGTTTTTCTCATGTCCTTCTTCTGTTCCAGGATCCCATCCAGGATGCCACATTATATTCAGTTCTTATGTCTCCTTAGGCTCTTCTTGGCTCTGACAGTTTCTCAGATTTTCCTCATTTTTAAGGGTTTCTGAGGAGGACTGTCAGGCATTTTATAGAATGTTCCTAAATGAGATTTGCCCACTATTTTTCTCATGATGAGACTGGGGTTATGGGTTTTGGGGGGGCTTCCCTGGTGGTGCTAGTGGTAAAGTTCACACCTGCCAATACAGGAGATGTAAGAGACACTGGTTTGATCCCTGGGTTGGGAAGTTCCCCTGGAGGAGGGTATGGCAACCCATTCCAGTATTCTTACCTGGAGAATCCCATGGACAGAGGAGTCTGGTGGGTTACCATCCATAGGGTCATAAAGAGTCGGACATGACTGAAGAGACTTAGCACGCACACAAGAATGGGTTTGGGGGAGGAAAACCACAGAGGTAAAGTCTCATTCTCGTTGCATCATATGATCAACATGACCCGTCACTGCTGAAGTTCGAAGAGTCCATTTATTCTCTCACACTTAGGTACCTTTTTCCAGGCCCCCAAATAACACTGTCTTGCTTTCCTTTCCAATTACTGAATTATTGTAATTTCAAAAATAAAATTGAAGATCTAATATTCAAAGGGAGAGAGAGTCCCTAAGGTAGGCAGGAATTCTATAAATTCCAAACCTGTAACAGCAGAGAAGGCAGCAAGAGAGAAGCCTTCTTGTCTAAGCCTCTGCCTTTTCATTGTTCCCCTGACAAATCAAATCACCTCAGACTGAGGAGGTTCTTCCACATCAGCGTACAAACCAGGTGATACTGTCAGTAAAGGACAAGAGGAATTGCCAATTGTGTCAATCACACTGTCCAGTATATTTTTATACAGATTTCATTCGGCTAAATATAGTTGTAATTCATTTCTGTTGCTAAGCATCATATTTTTATTAGGCGAGGTACTCTGTTTGAAAATCCAAACAGTCTGAGTCTTGTAGCAAAGCGCCTGGAAAAAAAAGGGACAGACTCTAAATGTCAGTGACTTGGGTCAGTTTGAGCTTCCAGACGAGTGTGGTACTTTTTCCTAAATCCACCTCACAGATGAGTCCGGGGAATGACCTGTTTTCATCTCGCAGCCTCCCTGATTTTATTGCCATCTCCGCATGTCTTATTTCATAGATCTTTCCTGTCAGCTACCGAGAGGCTACGACTGCGGCTGCTGGGCTGTGTCTCCACAGTCATGCGGCTCAGGTGACGACAAAACAAATGGCTCACTCAGATGAGAGAGGGCTCTCCAGAGCAGGGTGATCGGTAGGAGAGGGGAAATCGAAACCTGTTTAAAATCCTTCCTTGTGAGGAGACTCTGGGAATATATTATCAGTGCAAGGAGACTATGGGTTGCTAAAATGGCAGCAGGTGACCCACGGACGTTTACGTAGAAAATTCTTCGCTGGCAGTTGAAGAAAAGCAGAATGGATGTTTGTCTATCTTGGTGGCTTAAGAATAAACTTTCCTTGAAACAGGAGTTGGCTAAATGTAGTCAGGGTTCCTGGTTGAACATCAGACACCTCCAGTTGGTCCTTTGAACACAAAAGGAATGTTTTTGTGGAGGTCAGTGATTGTGACCAGCCACTTACTTTTACATGGCCTGAAAGCCAAGGATAATTGTATACTTCAAAATAGCTGGATAAAAAAAATTTTTAAAGAGTATTTCCTGACACACAAACATATGAAATTCAAAATTTTTCAGTGTCCATAAATCAAATGCCATTGGAAGCCAACCGTGCTCCTTTGTTTACATACGGTCTTATAGCTGCTTTCATTTCTACAGTAGAAGAATTCGGCAGTTGTGACAAAGACTATGTGGCCCACAAAGCCTAAAATATTTACTAATATCTTTTAGTTCAGGCAATAAAACACCATAGACTGAGTATCTTAAACAACAGAAATTCAGTTTCTCGGAGTCCTGGAGACTAGAAGTTCTAGACCAAGGTGCTAGTGGTGGTTGACTTCTGGCAAGAGCTCTCCCCTTGGGCTGCAGACGGCTGCCTTCCTGCTGTGTCCTCGCATGGAGGAAAGAGATAGCAAGCTCTCTGGTGTCTCTTTCTATAGGACACTACGCCCATCATGAGGGCCCTATTCTCATAACCTCTTCTGAGCCTAATTACTTCCCAAAGCCCTATCTTCAAATAGCATCACATTGTGGGTTAGGACGTCAACATACGGGTTTCGGAAGAACACAATTCCATCTATAGTAACTAATAATTCTTTTACAGAATATGTTTGCTAATCTCTGTACTAAAGGGTATTAGGACACATGCAGACTCTCCCAAGAATGCCAGAGAACCAGGCTATATGGTGTGTTGGAGGCAACACAGCCAGGAAATTCATAAACACCTTGCAAATCAGGGAGATTCCACCTCTACCACCAAGGTGCTGCCAATACTCCCAGCACCCAGCACTGGACAGGACTGCTAGGAGCCTTGGCCACCGCTGCCTCTGTAAACTGGAGTGTTGCTCTTTGTATCTCACCAGAATGCATTCAGCCACTGACTGCTACTTCTATATAAGGCTCTTTTTTAAATTCATTTATTTTTGGGTGGGCGGGGTCTTTCTTGCTGCATACACACTTTCTCTCTTTGCAGAGAACAGGGGCTACTTTCCAGTTGCGGTGCACGGGCATCTTATTGCCGTGGCTTCTCTTGTTGGGGAGCACAGGCTCCAGGGTGCACCAGCTCGGTAGTGGTGCAAGGGCTTAGCTGCCCCACATCATGTGGGTCTTCCTGGACCAAGGATGGAACCTGTGTCCCCTGCATTGGCAGGTGGATTCTTAAACACTGGCACCCAGGGAAGTCTGCATATAAGCTTCTGATTCAAAGTTTGCTGTGGGTGAATCTGATTGGTCGATCCAAGAACGCATATCTGTGTTACCTACAGCTGCAAGAGATGCTGAGACAATGACTACTGCAGGAATAGGGATGGGAAACCCATAAAATGGCAAATTCCCTAAAAGGACTGTTGTTGTTCAGTTGTTAAGTGATGTCTGACTCTTTGTGATCCCACGGACTGCAGCACGCCAGACTCCTCTGTTCTTTACTATCTCCCGGAGTTTGCTCACATTCATGTCTATTGATTTGGTGATGGTATCTAATCATCTCATCCTCTGCTGCCCCCTTCTCTTCTTGCCTTCAAAAGGGACTGTGTGTGTGTGCTCAGTCGCTTCAGTCATGTCTGACTCTTTGCAACTGCATGGACTGTAGCCTGCCAGGCTCCTCTGTCCATGGGGTTCTCCAGGCAAGAATACTGGAGTGGGTTGCCATGCCCTTCTCCAGGGGATCTTCCTGACCCAGAGATCAAACCCACGTCTCTTGTGTTTTCTGCATTGCAGGATTCTTTACCACTGAGCCACCAGAGAAGCCCTCATAAAAGACTATCCAATAGCAAATCACAATGTTAAAATGCCTCTTCCAACATTGCTTGTCCTCTACCGTTTCCTCTGAGGATTGTTACCTCTTGAATAAACCCCTCTTCTCCTTGGGAAATATCCCCATGTTGCATCCCAATATTTGACAACTTATTTGACCCAGTTTCTTGGATCCAGCGTTTGTTTTTAACAAAATTCCCATTTTGGGGAAAAGTGGGTCTCAGAGATGAGAAGCTACTCTGCAGTGACATGATGTGCTTGTGTCTTTTCCTCCTTACCTTGTTACATTCTCTGTACCAGAGATGAGTTGCTATCACTGCTCCCTACTTTGGAATTAGGATGTGTCTCCTCTATCTGGGTCAAAATTTAATTCTTTCTGATTACAGCACCATGAGAAGTTTGGGAGAACTAGAACGAAAAAACTCAGTCTCACGTTCCCCTTATTCTCTTTAAAGTACCATGTCAGGAGAACCTCTACTTTTAGCCAAGATAGGGTAACAGAGACCACATTTGCCTTCTATTTGAGAACAACCAGATTTCCCCCTTTCCACCACCTCCACCGCCACCCCAAACCTACAAAAAATCAACCCCAAACATATTTTAAGATGGGTTTCTAAAAGCACTGGACATCAAGCATTGAAAGATAAAAGATGTGGGACTTGCCTGGTGGTCCAGTGGCTAAGACTCAGTGCTCCCAATACAGGGGGCCTGGGTTTGACCCTGGTCAGGGAACTAGATCCCACATGTCCCAACTCTAGGTCACTCATATCACAACTAAGACCTGGCACAGCCAAATAAAGACTACTAACAAAAGAAAGATACGAGATGAGCCCTATGATTGACCTTGAGAGAAGTTCTAGATAATAGCACGTGGAGGAGGAACCCAGGAAGTATGTGTTTGTGTTCACTGGTAACACAAGATCTTGAATACTGACTGTTCCCACCAGCTAGATTGGTAAACCTCAAATTTCACAGGGCATTTAGGAAAGTACTAAGTATTAATAAGATCTTAGTGGGGAATTGGTCTCACATAACAAATCTTAAAAGCAAGGTGCAAAATATTCAATCTGTTTTCAAATATTGCAAATAATTTTATTGCACCCCAGAACAAAATCCAAGAATATTTATAAGAAAACAAAAATATCCATCACCCAGTAGAGTAAAATTCACAATATTTGCATACAGCAAAAGCTTACCAGCATGCAAGGACACAGGAAATGAGGAGAAAAACTAACCACTTGAAACTGATAGGAAATGGACACAGATATAAGAATTAGTGGCAAGGACATTAAAACAGTTATTATTATTGTATCCTAAATGTTCAAAACAATTAGCAGAAATATGGGGGGAAAATCAAACTTCTAAAGATAAATACTGTAGTATCTGAGAGGAAAATTACATTGATGAGACCAATGGCAGAAGAAAAGATTAATGAATTTGAATACATAGCAACAGAAATGATCCGAAAATTAAACAGGGAGAGAAAAAAGGACTTAAAGAAGGGAAAGACCATCAGTGAGACTTAGGACAACTTCAAGCATCCTAAAATACATGTAATTGTGTATTCAAGCTGGAGGAGGGACAGAAAAACTATTTGAAGAAATGATAGCTGAAAATATTCCATTTTTGATGAAAACTATAAACTCACAGATCCAAGAAGCTCAATGAATTCCAAGCACAAGAAAAATGAAGAGAACTACACTAAAGCACATCAGAACAAAATTCCTCAAAATCAATGATGAATAAAAATTCTAAAAGCAGCAACAGAAAAAAGATGCAATATATACAGAAAATCTAAGATAAGGACAACAGAAAATTCCTCATAGAAAACAATGCAAAGATAAGACAGTGGAGCAACATTTTTAAATACTTGAGAGAAAACAAAGTATCACATAGAAATTTATATCCAGCGAAATATCTTTCAAACAAGAAGTTAGAACGAAGGCTATTTCAGACATACAAAAACTGAAAGAACTCGTCACTAATGGACCTGCAGTATAAGAAATGTTAAAGGAAATCTTTCAGGCAGAAGGTAAATATCACCAGACGAAAATGCTTAACATCTTAGACATATCGTGGGCCCAGTTCCAGAACACTGCACTAAAGTGAATATCACAATAAAGTGAGTCACACGCATTTTTTGAATTCCTGGTGCACATTAAAGTTATGTTTACACTATAATGTAGTCTATTAAGTGTGTGATAGTATGTCTAAAAGAACCATTGTGGACACCTTATTTAAAAAATACTTTTTGCTAAAAATTAATAACTGACATCTGAGCCTTCAGTGAGTTACAGTAGTAATATCAAAGATCACTGATCACAGATCACTGTAATAAATATAATAATAGAAAAATGTGTGAAATATTGTGAGATTTACTGAAATGTGACATAGAGACATGACGTGAGAAAATGCATTTGGAAAAATGATGCCAATAGGCTTGAGAGGTCGGAGAAGGCAATGGCATCCCATGGACGGAGGGGCCTGGTGGGCTGCAGTCCATGGGGTCGCTAGGAGTTGGACGTGACTGAGCGACTTAATTTTCACTTTCATACATTGGAGAAGGAAATGGCAACCCACTCCAGTGTTCTTGCCTGGAGAATCCCAGGGACGGGGGAGCCTGGTGGGCTGCCGTCTATGGGGTCGCACAGAGTCGGACATGACTGAAGCGACTTAGCAGCAGCAAGAGCAGCAGGCTTGAGAGGTGCAGTGTAGTCACAAACCTTAAGTTTGTAAGGAAACAAGAAATATCTGTAAAGCACAATAAAGGAGAATATAAATTTATGGATATACACAAGAACAGAGAGCAACAAAGATGGTAACTGCATGACCAATATGTAAAATTTATTTTTCTTATAAGTTGAATATCTTTTAAAAGATAATTGATGGTTTAAAAAAATAGTAACAACGTATTGTGGGGATTATAACATATGCATAAGTAAAACACAAGAAAACAATAGCATACGTGTTGGCTACAGTAGCCAAGACATCCTGGAAACAATCTAAATGTCCACCAACAAATGAGTGATAAAGAAGATGTGGTATATATATACAATGGAATATTATTCAGCCATTAAAATGAATGAAATTCATTTTAATGAATTTGCAGCAACTTGGTTGAACCTAGAGATTCTTATACTAAGTGAAGTAAGTCAGAAAGAGAAAGACAAATACCATATGATAGTGCTTATATGTAGAGTCTGAAATATAACACAAATGAATTTACCTACAAAACAGAAACTGACTCACACAGAGAACAGACTTGTGGTTGTCACAGGGGAGGAGGGTCAGCCATCTTTTTAGTTTTCTGCATACTGGAAGTGTGTGAGGGGAATCCTCACAGCGGAGTTACTCATGTGAACATAAAAAAGGGAACCTCATTTAAATTGGAGTCAAGAAGGCCAGAAGGGAGAACTCTCATGCCCTACCATGCACTGATAGCTGCAGACCCCAAATATTAATAGGAACAGACTACCCTGCTTACTCCTTGGAAGGAAAGTTATGACCAACCTAGATAGCATATTCAAAAGCAGAGACGTTACTTTGCCAACAAAGGTCCATCTAGTCAAGGCTATGGTTTTTCCAGTGGTCATGTATGGATGTGAGAGTTGGACTGTGAAAGAAGCTGAGTGCTGAAGAATTGATGCTTTTGAACTGTGGTGTTGGAGAAGACTCTTGAGAGTCCCTTGGACTGCAAGGAGATCCAACCAGTCCATCCTAAAGGAGATCAGTTCTGGGTGTTCATTGGAAGGACTGATACTGAAGCTTAAACTCCAGTACTTTGGCCACCTCATGAGACGAGTTGACTCATTGGAAAAGACTCTGATGCTGGGAGGGATTGGGGGCAGGAGGAGAAGGGGACGACAGAGGATGAGATGGTTGGATGGCATCACCGACTCGATGGACACGAGTTTGGGTGAACTCCAGGTGTTGGTGATGGACAGGGAGGCCTGGCGTGCTGCGATTCATGGGCTTGCAAAGAGTCGGACACGACTGAGCGACTGAACTGAACTGAACCCTGCATCTCCAACAGGAAGAACGTTAGTACTTTACTACCCTAGCAGTAGGAAAGATTTTCTCCTGGCCTGGCAACAACCTAGCCAATGAGAGATGGACATAACTCAACCAATGAAAAGCTACTACACTTTGAGCTTCCAGTTCCTTGCAATGGACTCTTCATTTATAACAGTCTAGCTTCCTCTTTTTCTCTATTAGAAAAATGTTCCACTCCTTTGTTTCACAAGACTTGTCCATAGTTTTTGCTGCAGCATGCTTACCTGATCTGCAATTTTCTGCTATTCCTGAATAGACTATTTTGTGGTAAAATAACTGGTTACTTTAGTTTTAAGATCAACACTTCCCTACTCCTGCTAAGTTTCCCTGCCAAGGAATGGGGCTTTGGCCTCAATCAGCTGGATGGGGCTGGAATGTATTTTGTATATCCAGGTTCCCAGGATATTTGTTCCTGCTTCATGAGAGTATGAAACTGAAGATCAGCTATATAGCTTGGGAGGTGTGTGAAAAATAGTGTGAGCATTTTATGTTATGCCTGAAAATTACTATAGAACTCTAGGGAGAGCTTCAAAAGAGCATAAAAGTAAAAATTATCCTCTGATAATGTAGTTTCTCCTCATAGGACCTCAGAGAATATTTTCTAACAGAGCTAGGATCTGAATAAAATGAAAAGTGTTACTTTTATCCCCATTACTTGATGGGCAATGTTAGGCTACTCTGTTCTTTAGGGACTGGTCACTAGTCCCAGAAATCTTCTCAGTATAGGAAAATTTTGTGTGGACATTAAAATAAATCATACTGACTAAACTTGAATGAAACCCAACTCTATGCTCTGCCTCCCCGCCAAAAAGTACCTAGTGAATTAGTTTGAAAAAAATGAAACCAAAATGTAATTTGAAAAATAAATATATAAAACATGAAAAACATTCAACAATAAAAAAGGGGAATAGTAATTCCTCATCTAATCTCTGCCCCTTGTTCTCTTCCAGAAAGTGTTGTTAACAATTACTTAATCTATACATGGTATTGACATTTATGTGTATATTATATATATTCAGACACATACAGAGAGAACAGATGGATTGATAAGTATATAAATATAGATATCTCATGTATTCTTTTTTAGATTGTAAATTTCTTCATATATATACAAAAGATTATAATGTATAAATGATGGATAAAGATTATGACTAACATGAACACTATTGTATCAGTCTTGGTCCTAGAACAGATGGCATGCTTAAACTGGGAAATCAAGGCAAGCTGAATAAAATAACTACTTTCAAAGTTGCAAGCAGGTTTTGAGGAATCAATAAGGGTAATGGAGTACTCGATGGTTTATCCAGGTTTTGTGGCATTCTAAAGTTCTATTCGGGTTTTTAAAACCTTCTTTAAGGAAAAGATGGAGAAGGCAATGGCACCCACTCCAGTACTCTTGCCTGGAAAATCCCATGGACAGAGGAGCCTGGTGGGCTGCAGTCCATGGGGTCTCGAAGAGTCGGACACGACTGAGCGACTTCACTTTCACTTTTCACTTGCCTGCATTGGAGAAGGAAATGGCAACCCACTCCAGTGTTCTTGCCTGGAGCCTGGTGGGTTGCTGTCTATGGGGTCACACAGAGTCGGACATGACTGAAGTGACTTAGTATAGCATTAAGGAAAAGAAGGTCAAATGTTTGATATAAAAGAAGGTATATAAATGAATTTAGAATGAGAAAGAAAGCATCAAATCACAAACAGATAAAGCTATAAATACCACAAATACTACAAAATCACAAATATCATCACCATATTACTAGTAAATTGATTATATTTCTTTAATACTTTTCCCTAGTTTTTTTGTTTTTCGTTACATGGTCTTTGATCTTCACATGACATTGACTTCATCCTCCAGAGAAAGAACAGAAGCTAATTCAGACTTCCCCCAAGCATAGTCTCTTCTGGGTTCCCTATTCTGTTCAATTGACCCATGAGTTCCTCCCTACAAGAGAATGAGAATAGTCCAGTATCACAGTTAGAAGAACAAATGGTAGCACTTGCCCTGTTGAGCACAGGTCAGAGGTACCATTTTTAAGAGTAAAGGCCCGAGCATTTTACAAAATAAGGAAACTCTCAGTACATCTTCTATGCTTAAGAATGCTTTTGTCACTGCCTATGCCCAGCACTTCTATGGCTCCTTAACCCTTCAAGACAAAGTCTCAACTTCTGCACATGACAAATGAGTCTCTTCATCCTCCTATTCCTTCTCACTGGCCTGAGCTCATAGTAGAACCTTCCTTCAACTACCTCCGCCTGTTTCATATAGTTTATACTCCAGGAACACTCAACTGAACTGGGGTCTCCTGCACTGCAGGTGGATTCTTTACTAGTTAAGCTACCAGGGAAGTCCTCACGAACACTCAGCCACTTACAATTCCAGAACATCCTAGTTCAGCCCCATTCCTGAGCCTTTCCACATGATGTTCTCTGCTTGGAATACTCTCCCCAGTTTGTCCAGCAAACCTGCCCCGTGCCTTCAAGTCACAGATGAAATGCTAGCCCTCCTACAAAGCTTTCTTTCACTCCCTTAGACACACTTCAGGTTTTCTTAAGCACTCCGTTGTTACTTACTGACACAATAATCTTACACTAATGCAATTGTTTGCTTATCTCCTCACTGTGAGTGTGTGCTAAGTTGCTTCAGTCAAGTCCTACTCTGTGACCCTATGGACCCTAGGCTGCCAGGTTCCTCTGTCCATGGAATTCTCCAGGCAAGAATACTGGAGTGGGTTGCCATTTCCTCCTCCAGGGGATCTTCCCAACCCAGGAATTGAATCCATGTCTCCTTCATTGGTAGGTGGGTTCTTTATACTAGCCCACCTGAGAAGTCCTTATTTCCTCACTAGCCTGTAACTTTCTGGAGATCACAGACTGAGCCTTCCCATCCTTGGATCATAGGCATCTGCAAAGGGCCTGGCACACAGTAGGAATTCAATACATGTGTTTTCAATGAATGAGCATTGAATAGACTTCTACAGGCCTAGCACTGTACTAAAATGTTGTCTCATTTTGTGCTTATAATAACCCTATGAAGAAGTATTCTCATCCTTATTTTATAGATGAAGAACTGAAATTCAGTGAGTTTAATTTGCCCAGAGCTCTTTCAACTCAGTTTTGATGCCAAATATTTATGCTATTTACTAAATACATTATCCTGTTTCTTAAAGACCTGGTAGCTCAGACGGTAAAGAATCTCCCTGTAACATGGGAGAACTGGGTTCTATCCCTGGGTCAGGAGGATCCCCTGGAGAAGGGAATGGCTAGCTACACTAGTATTCTTGTCTGGAGAATCCCAAGGACAGAGGAGCCTGGCGGGCTACAGTCCATAGAATTGTAAAGAGTCAGACACGACCGAGAGACGTAACCCTCTGCCTGCCTGTCTGTTCTTCGAAGCAGGTAAATTGGGCTGTTTTGATAGTACATAAGCTTGCTGCATACGGCATGGCTGATCCAACTTTCTCTGAAATAATATACTGTTTTTCATTCTCTCAGAGATGAAAATCCCCATTATATTTCTGCCCCATCCACTCCCGCTGAAACTGCTCTTTTTAAATGTCACAAGTGATCTCTCTGCTGCTGAATCTAACAACAATTTTTCTCTTATCTTTTTTGACTCTGAATAGCTTTCTACAAAGTTGACCACTGCCTTTGTTCTGGGAATAATTTTCTCTCTCAGCTTTTGTGACAAACCATTCTCTCAGCTTCTTTGCCTGTCTGTCTCACCTTTCTGGCTCTTCCTTCTCTTCCCTACCTCTGAATATTGGACTTGCTCAGAGTAAAGACTTGAACTAGCTGCTCTTCTCTACCCTAGGTGAACTCACCCGGTCCCATGAAATTAAATAGGATCCACACGCTGTTGCTCAAGGGCATCTCTCCAGCCCAATTGTCTGCTTACATTCATATATCCAACTAACTACTTGATATCACTACTTGATTGTTTCACTGGAATGCCCTCAGTTTTCTTTGGTATCTCTTAATTTCTCCCCTCTCCCAGTGCCCCAGTTATTATAGCTTTGCAACAAACCACCTCAATTTTTTAAAATTAATGTATAGTTGATTTACAATGTTGTGTTAGTTTCAGGTGTACAGTAAAGTGACCCATATATATATTTCAGTTTCTTTTCCATATTAGGTTATTACAAGATACTGAATATAGTTCCCTGTTTATACAGCAGGTGTTTGTTGTTTATTTCACATATAGTAATGTGTATTTGCTAATCCTATCAGTTCAGTTAAGTTCAGTTGCTCAATCATGTCCAACTCTGCTAACCCCGTGGACTGCAGATGTCAGGCTTCCCTGTCCATCACCAACCCTGGTTGCTCAAACTTATGTCCACTGAGTCAGTGATGCCATCCAACCATCTCGTCTCTGTCATCCCCTTCTCCTCCTGCCTTCAATCTTACCCACCATCAGGGTCTTTTTCAATGAGTCAGTTCTTCACATAAGGTGGCCAAAGTATTGGAGTTTCAGCTTCAGCATCAGTCCTTCCAATGAATATTCAGGACTGATTTCCTTTAGGATTGACTGGTTTGATCTTCTTGGTGTCCAAGGGCCTCTCAAGAGTCTTCTCCAACACCACAGTTCAAAAGCATCAATTTCCCAGTGCTCAGCTTTCTTTATGGTCCAACTCTCACATCTGGAAAAACCATAGCTTTGGCTAGACAGACCTTTGTTGGCAAAGTAATGTCTCTGCTTTTTAATATGCTATCTAGGCTGGTCATAACTTTCCTTCCAAGGAGTAAGCCTCTTTTAATTCCATGGCTGCAATCACCATCTGCAGTGATTTTGGATCCCCCCAAAATAAAGTCTGACACTGTTTCCACTGTTTCCCCATCTATTTCCCATGAAGTGATGGGACCAGATGCCATGATCTTAGTTTTCTGAATGTTGAGCTTTAAGCCAGCTTTTTCATCTCCTCTTTCACTTTCATCAAGAGGCTCTTTAGCTCCTCTTTGCTTTCTGCCACACAGGTGGTATCATCTGCATATCTGAGGTTATTGATATTTCTCCCGGCAATCTTGATTCCAGCTTGTGCTTCATCCAGCCCAGTGTTTCTCATGATGTACTCTGCATATAAGTTAAATAAACATGGTGACAATATACAGCCTTGACATACTCCTTTTCCTATTTGGAACAAGTCTGTTGTTCCATGTCCAGTTCTAACTGTTGCTTCCTGACCTACATACAGGTTTCTCAGGAGGCAGGTCAGGTGGTCTGGTATTCCCATCTCTTGAAGAATTTTCCACAGTTTATTGTGATCCACACAGTCAAAGGCTTTGGCATAGTCAATAAAGCAGAAATAGATGTTTTTCTGGAATTCTCTTGATTTTTCGATGATCCAGTGGATGTTGGCAATTTTATCTCTTGTTCCCCTGCCTTTCCTAAAATCAGCTTGAACATCTGGAAGTTCACAGTTCACATAACCAATTTAAAAAGTATATAATGCCCTTGTTTAGACTAGTGAGGGGGGCACTCTCCGTCCCCCTTCTGATGTCTATGTCAGAAGCTTTCTCTGTCCCTTTTTCACTTTAATAAAACTCTGCTACACTAAAGCTCTCCAAAAGTCTGTTTCTCCAGTCCTGTGTAAGTTCTGGTGGCTCTATGGTGGGGTTAATGGCGACCTCCTCCAAGAGGGCTTATGCCATACCCAGGTCTACTGTATTAACCCCACCATAGAGCCACCAGAACTTACAAAGGACTGGGGAAACAGACTCTTGGAGGGTACAAACAAAAGCTTGTGTGCACCAGGACCCAGGAGAAAGGAACAGTGACCCCAAAGAGACTGACCCAGACTTGCCCATGAGTGTCCAGGAGTCTCCAGCAGAAGCCAGTGGGTCAGCAGTGGCCTGCTCCAGGGTTGGGGGCACTGCGTGCAGCAGTGTGTGCATGGGATCTTTTGAAGGAGGTCACCAATATCTTCATTACCTCCACCATAGTTTGGCCTCAGGTCAAACAACAGGGAGGGAACACAGCCCCAAGCATCAACAGAAAATTGCATTAAAGATTTACTGGGCATGGCCCCGCCCATTAGAACAAGACCCAGTTTCCTCCTCAGTCAGTCTCTCCCATCAGGAAGCTTCCATAAGCCTCTTATCCTCTTCCATCAGAGGGCAGACAGAATGAGAACCACAATCACGGAAAACTAACCCATCTGATCATATGGACCACAGCCTTGTCTAACTCAATGAAACTATGAGCTATGCCATGTAGGGCCATCCAAGACAGACAGGTCATGGTGGAGAGTTCTGACCAAACGTGGTCCACTGGAGAAGGGAATGGCAAACCACTTCAGTATTCCTGCCTTGAGAACCCCATGAACAGTATGAAAAGGCAAAAAGATGGGACACTGAAGGATGAACTCCCTAGGTTGGTAGGTGCCCAATATGCTACTGGAGATCAGTGGAGAAATGACTCCAGAAAGAATGAAGAGATGGAGCCAAAGCAAAAACAACACCAAGTTGTGGATGTGACAGGTGATGGAAGTAAATTCTGATGCTGTAAAGAATAATATTGCATAGGAACCTGGAATGTTAGGTCCATGAATCAAGGCAAATTGGAAGTGGTCAAACAGGAGATGGCAAGAGTGAACATCAATATTTTAGGAATCTGTGAACTAAAATGGACTTGAATGGGAGAATCTAACTCAGATGACCATTATATCTACTACAGGGGTGAGAATCCCTTAGAAGAAATGGCGTAGCCCTCATAGTCAACAAGAGTCCAAAATGCAGTACTTGGATGCAATCTCAAAAACGACAGAATGATCTCTGTTCATTTGCAAGGCAAACCATTCAATATCACAGTAATCAAGTCTATGCCCTGACCACTAATGCTGAAGAAGCTGAAGTTGAACGGTTCTATGAAGACCTACAAGACCTTCTAGAATGAACACCCCAAAAAGATGTCCTTTTCATTATAGGGGACTGGAATGCAAAAGTAGGAAGTCAAGAGATACCTGGAATAACAGGCAAATTTGGTATTGGAGTACAAAACAAAGCAGGTCAAAGGCTAATAGAGTTTTGCCAAGAGAATGCATTGGTCATAGCAAGCACCTGCTTCCAACAACACAAGAGAAGACTACACATGGATCACCAGATGGTCAATGCTGAAATCAGACTGATTATATTCTTTGCAGCCAAAGATGGAGAATCTCTATACAGTTAGCAAAAACAAGACCAGGAGCTGACTGTGGCTCAGATCATGAACTCATTATTGCCAAATTCAGATAAATTGAAGTAAGTAGGGAAAACCACTAGACTATTCAAGTATGATGTAAATCAAATCCTTAATGATTATACAGTGGAAGTGACAAATAGATTCAAGGGATTAGATCTAATAGACAGAGTGTCTGTAGAACTATGGACAGAGGTTCGTGACATTGTACAGAAGGCAGGGATCAAGACCATCCCCAAGAAAAGGAAATGCAAAAAGGCAAAATGGTTGTCTGAGGAGGCCTTACAAATAGCTGAAAAAAGAAAAGATGCAAAAGGCAAAGGAGAAAAGGAAAGATATAGCCATTTGAATGCAGAGTTCCAAAGAATAGCTAGAAGAGATAAGAAAGCCTTCCTCAGTGATCAATGCAAAGAAATAGAGGAAAAAATAGAATAGGAAAGACTAGAGATCTTTTCAAGAAACTTAGAGATGCCAAGGAAACACTTCATGCAAAGATGGGCACAATAAAGGAAAGAAATAGTATGAACCTAACAGAAGCAGAAGATATTAAGAAGAGATGGCAAGAATACACAGAAGAACTGTACAAAAAAGGTCTTCATGACCCAGATAACCACGATGATGTGATCACTCATCTAGAGCCAGACATCCTGGGATGTGAAGTCAAGTGGACCTTAGGAAGCATCACTACAAACAAAGCTAGTGGAAGTGATGGAATTCCATTTGAGCTATTTCAAACCTTAAAAGATGATGCTGTGAAAGTGCTGCACTCAGTGTGCCAGGAAATTTGGAAAACTCAGCAGTGGCCACAGGATTGGAAAAGGTCAGTTTTCATTCCAATCTCAAAGAAAGACAATGCCAAAGAATGCTCAAACTACCACACAGTTGCACTCATCTCACACGCTAGCAAAGTAATGCTCAAATTCTGCAGGCCAGGTTTCCACAGAATGTGAACTTCCAGATGTTCAAGCTAGATTTAGAAAAGGCAGATGAACCAGAGATCAAATTGTCAACATCTGTTGGATCATCAAAAAAGCAAAAGAGTTCCAGAAAAACATCTACTTCTGCTTTATTGACTACACCAAAGCCTTTGACTATGCAATCACAATGAACTGTGGAAAATTCTTCAAGAGATGGGAATACCAGACCACCTGACCTGCCTCCTGAGAAACCTGTACTCAGGTCAAGAAGCAACAGTTAGAACTGGACATGAAACAACAGATATGTTCCAAATCGGGAAAGGAGTACATCAAAGCTGTATATTGTCACCCTGTTTATTTATCTTATATGCAGAGTACATCATGAGAAATGCTGGCCTGGAAGAAACAGAAGCTGGAATCAAGATTGCCAGGAGAAATACCAATAACCTCAGATATGCAGATGACACCACCCTTATGTCAGAAAGCAAAGAGGAACTAAAGAGCCTCTTGATGAAATTGAAAGAGGAGACTGAAAAAGTTGGCTTAAAACTCAACTTCAGAAAACAAAGATCATGGCAAATAGATGGGGAAACAATGGAATTAGTGATAGCTTTACTTTCTTGGGCTCCAAAATCACTGCTGATGGTGACTGCAGCCATGAAATTAAAAGATGCTTGCTCCTTGGTAGAAAAGTTATGACCAACTTAGGCAGCACATTAAAAAACAGAGACATTACTTTGCCAACAAAGGTCTATCTAGCCAAAGCTATGGTTTTTCCAGTAGTCATGTATGGATGTGAGAGTTGGACTATAAAGAAAGCTGAGCACCAAATAATTGATGCTTTTGAACTGTGGTGTTGGAGAAGACTCTTGAGAGTCCCTTGGACTGCAAGGAAATCAAACCAGTCCATCCTAAAGGAAATCAGTCCTGAATATTCATTGGAAGGACTGATGGTGAAGCTGAAACTCCAATACTTTGGCCACCTGATGAGAAGAAATGACTCATTTGAAAAGACCCTGATGCTGGGAAAGATTGAAAGTAGGAAAAGAAGAGGATGACAGAGGATGAGATGGTTGGATGGCATTACTGACTCTATGGGCATGAGTTTGAGTAAGCTCCGAGAGTTGGTGATTGACAGGGAAAGCTGGCATGCTGCAGTCCATGGGGTCGCAGAGAGTCAGACATGACTGAGCGACTGAACTGAACTGAACTGACACAAAAACTCTTGAGTGATCAAGCCTGGTCCCTGATTCCAAAGCTAAATCTTTGGAGATCACGAACCTGACATTATTCACCTTAATATGTTCTTATGATGTTTCAGTAGGTAAATAGATAGATACATGCATCCAATGGCAGCAGAAAAAAAGCTATTTCATCCTCAGTGCCTCTTTAGCCAGGAAGAAAAAGTAATTCTTAAGAAGTCTTCTCCCATGACAGCCAAAGTCCAGTTCCCAGTCCAGTTCCCAGAACTTCCCAGCATCTAGATCCAGTTCCCGAAACAGACCTGGCTTCTTGATCACACTCTGTCCCTGGAGAAGTCATGCTTGTCAAATGATCAAAGCTATATATCAATTGTATGTCTTAGAGGAGGTGACCTCATTAAACCACACTTGTTTCTGATGTGCAGAGAAGTTTGTGTTGGGTTTCTTAGGATCCCCATTTTTATACAGGCAGCCATCTGCAGCCCAGTCTAACTATCCACTTTTAGATCATCTCTGCAAACATTGTGCAATTCCAAACATTCAAAGATACAGACACAATGGTTTCTAAACATTTTGGATTTGTTACAACACTACATTTATCCTTTTCACTCCCCACTCACCTAAGAGCTATAGGCATATATTTGATTTTCCTGAACTAAAAAGAATCACAATGAAGTGATTTTGAAAGCATTTTTGAGAATTTTGCCAATTTCTTTAAGCTTTGTCAACAGCCTCAGGTGTCAAAAGACCAGCACTCCTTATCACCCATCTAAAGGCCTCTTGACAATCTCATTAGTACTGAAGGTTGGTTTACCATTTCATTTGGCCTTTTCAAGATGTTATTTTTTTCCCTTTTATTCACACTAGATCTGCAGCCAAGAAAATGTACTCCCAGCTTCCCTTCGAGGAAGATTTTGCTTTTATTGTTTTTACTGCACTTATTTTTCTTTCTTTTTTTCTTATGATAGCTTGCCATATTCCCTCTCAATTTTGTTCTTATGATGTTATTTAACTCTCTGATACCTGCTACCTTTATTGATAACAAAATGGTAGCTTATTTGTCTCTTCCCTTTGAAACTCAGGAAGGATTTGTCAAGTGTGACGTTTTAAAAAAAAAACAAAAACCAATTTATCTGTTTGGCAGAGAGTCACTGCTGTATTTGTGATGCTTCCCTCCATTACTTTTCCCCAGGACTGACAGTTTTTTGGTCTGTTTCACTGGCTGCTGTGTTGTGTTCTGTTACACTGTCTCATCCCCAGTGGTTTGGTAGCAAGTCTGTGTGATGAATGTGTTTTGGTGAACTGGAAATCACAGTTAACACTTGGAGTCCTCCACACTCTCCCTCAACCATGTATAGGCCACCTCATATCCGTTTTCTGCTGCAAAGAACTATGCAACTTACTCTAATACCTATTCATCTGTCTACAAGATGAGATTGTAGAAACCTTAGTCAAAGACTATGAAACCTTAGTGAATACAAAACATGGCTGCCATATCTAGGATTTTCTCAGCTACCCCTTTCCCCATGTGGAGTTTGCACTGTTTAAAATTTAAGTTTTCTGATATCTAAAGGCTACTTTTCTGGTTAGGCCAAAGAAAGCATGAATGTTAATGAGCAATATTTTAATCAACTCTCTCAAGCTTTACCACATCACTCAACTATCTTATTGCTAAGAAGGATTCTACAAACTCTTTTCAGATGGAAATCCTTTGGACTGGTGCCTTACAGACCAACCTTGAGAACAGTTTAATGTGATTGGGCTTTTATTGTTTTCAGTGCTTTCAAAGAAAGGCAAATATTTACTACATCTGATACTTTGTCTCTAGTCAACTGATGTTTTAAAAAGACAAGGTCTCTTTGAGCACTTTATTTTCTTCTAAGTAGTCAGAAAAGTATTCTGTTCTGCAATGCTCTCATAATGTTCCATCTGTTCTGATTTTTCAGAGGCTTTTTTTTTTTCTTTTTTATAAAAATCTCCTCAGAAAATTCAATGAAAAAAGGTAAAGGCTTTACTGCCAGTAAATTTTTGTTTCTCTTCTTTCTGGGAAAGAGCCAGTTTGAGTTTAAAAATAGACCTGAGAAATGTCTAGCTTGAGATTCATTCAACCCACTAATATTTGCTCTAGAATAAAAAAGGAGATTTGATATATCTGAACTAAACTGATCCCCGTATTTGTCACCTTTCCATTTCAGATCAAATAAAACACCAAAGCAGCCTTCTGTCGAAGCAAAATTCATTATGTCAACCGCCCCCTCTTTCTTATTTTTAATTTATCCTGAAAAAAGTGAAGTTGGCAACTTAGGTCATTCAAAATGCCCCATGTTAAACGTTTATGAATTGATGCTATTTACTATTAATTTCCAGTAGCAGTTACTATGGTTCTAATATCAAGTACCCACTAGGAGAAAAATACTGGGGCAATCAAAAAATGACTTAATTTTAAAGTTTTTAAAAAATGATATTATTGAGGTATAATTGATATCAATAAATGTCACAAAATCTAAGTATATGATTAATGAATTCTTTTAAGTGCATATAATTGTTTAACTGCCCTCACAATTATGGCATAGAGAATTTCCATCAACCCAAAAGTTTCCCTTTGCTCCTTTGTGATTTTTTTCCTTATCTTTGGCAACCACTCATCATTGCCTTTCAGTAACTCTACTTTTGAATTTTCTAGACTATTACATAAATGGAATCACACAGTGTACGGTCTTTCATGTCTGCCTTCTTTTGCTTACCATAATGATTTTGGGACTCATTCATGTTGTTGCGTGATTCAGTAGTATGTTGGTTTTTATTGCTGAGCAGTATCCCATCATGTGGATATAGCACACAGTCTACCCATTCACAAGCTGATGAACATCTGTGTATTTCCAGGGACTTCCTTTGTGGTCCAGTGATTAAGAATCTGTCTTCCAATGCAGGGGATGTGGGCTCAATCCCTAGTCAGGGAACTAAGACCCTGCATGGCTTGGGGCAACTAAGCCTGAGTGCCCCAACTAGAGAAAGCCTGCATGCAGCAAGGAAGACCCAGCACAACCAGGAAAAAAAAAAAAAAGAAATTGGATGTCTCCAGTTTTTGATTATTCCTAAAGTTGTTAGGAATATTCAAGTACAAATCTTTCAGTGAAATATATATTCATTTCTCTTGCACGAATATCTAGGAGTGGATTGCTGGGTCTGATGGTAAGTGTTTGCTTAATTTTATAGGATGGCCAGTTTTCCAGAGTAAATGTATCATTTTGGCTTCCCACCAGCAGTGTACAAACTCTGTGGTTGCTCCATATCCTTATCAACATTTGTTATTGTTGGTCCTTTTTATTTTAGCCATTTTTGTGCTGATGTAGTGGTATTTCATTGCTATTTTAACTTGCACTTCCCTATGGACAGGGAGGCCTGGCATGCTGCAGTTCATGGGGGCGCAAAGAGTTGGATACGACTGAGCGACTGAACTGAACTGAACTGAACTGAATGACTAAAGGTATTGAACATTTGTTCATGCACTTATTTTCTGTATTCTTCTTTGGTAAGACGTCCCTTCAAATATTTTATCTATTTCTAAAAATCAGGTTATAGGATATGGAAATAATTCAGATGGGATGCTCAGAGAGGTATTGTTCTGGTATGGCCAAACTGATAACCATAGTCTAATCATGAAAAAAAAAGTCAGATAAAATCCATAGAGGGCCTTCTACAATATACCTAATCAATACTTCTGAAAACTATCAAGATCAGCAAAAACAAGGAAAATCTGAGAGACTGTCATGGCCAAGAAGAGGGAGACATGACAACTAAATGTAATTTAGTGTACTGGATGGGATCATGAAACAGAAAAATGATACTAGGGAAAAACTAACGAAATCTGAATAAATGATAAACTATAGCTAATAGTAACATATCAATATTGGTTCGTTATTGTAATAAATATACCATACTAAAGTAAGATGTTTATAATAGGGAAACTGGATGTGGAGTAGGGGTTGAATGCGGTGGGTAATAAGGGAAGTTTCTGCACGACTATATTGTTCTTCTAAAACTGTCCTAACAAAATACCACAGCTTTGGTGGCTTAAACCACAGAAATTAATTTTCTCACAGTTCTGGAGGTAAGACATCCAAGATCAAAGTGCTCTTTGGCCTGGTTTCTCGTGAGATCTCTCTTCGTGGCTTGTACACAGCTTCCTTCTCACTGTGTCCTCACGTGGTCTTTCCTCTGTGCACATGGGTGAAAAGAAACTGATCTCTGGTGTCTCTTGTTCTTGGTATAAGGACACCATGAGGTTAGATTAGACCCCCACTCATATAACCTCATTTAACCTTAATTACCATGCCAAAATTACCATCAAATCACCAACATCTGTTGGATCATAGAAAAAGCAAGAGAATCTCAGGAAAATATCTATCTCTGAACTCACTCTTATTATAAGTGTTTACTATAACCCCACAATATATTTTTCTTTAAAAAATCAGTTACATTTTATTTTTTATCAAAGTATAGTTGATTTACAATATTATGTGTACAACATAGTGATTTGATATTTTTATAGGTTATACTCCATTTAAAGTTATTGTAAAACAATCACTGTATTTCCCTGTCCTGTACAATGTATACTTGTTGCTTATGTATTTTTAGCATAGTAGTTTGTATCTCTTAATCCCCACATTCAATCATTTTTTAAAGAGATGTTTAAAAATAGAAACCAAAAAAAAAAAAAGAAAAGAAAAGGTCTTTTACATCTACCCTCACAGTTACCATTTCTGGTGTTCCTCTTTCCTTTGTATAATCCAGGTTTCCATCTGCTGTTATTTTCCTTGTGCCTGAAGGATTTTTTTAAACATTTCTCATAGTGAAGATTTCTTGGTGAAAAGCTTTTTGATGTTTCTACACCTGAAGAAGTTTTTATTTGGCCTTTAATTCTGAAAGATGCTTTTGCATGGTATAAAATTCTAGGATAAGAGAGTTTTTGGTTTTGTGTCAGAACATTAAAGACGTTGCTTCACTGGCATCTGACTTGCCTTTTTTCTGACAAGAGTTTGCTGGTTTACTGTCATTCTTATTTTTGTTTACTCTGTATCTTTTTTTCTTTTCAGACTTCTAAGTTTTTTTTTCTTTTCACTAATTTTGAACAATTTGATTATGATGATGTGTTTTGGTATACTTCTCTTCTAGTTTCTTGTGTTTGGTTGGGTTTCTTGAGCTTCTTGGATCTGTCGGTTTAGAATTTTCATCAAGATTGGAAATTTTTAAGCCATTATTCTACAAAAAAATTTTTATGGTCCTCCCCTCACTTTCTTCTCTGTAACAGACTGAATTGTGTCTCCCTCCTCCCACAAAATTCATATGTTGAAGCTCTAACCCTCTAAATGACTGTATTTTGAGATAGGGTCTTTAGGATGGTTGTTGTTGTTCAGTCGCTCAGTCATGTCTGACTCTTTGCGACCCCATGGGCTGCATCACACCAAGCTTCCCAGTCCTTTACCATCTTCTGGAGCTTGCTCAAACTCATGTCCATCAAGTTGGTGATGCCACCAACCATCTCATCCTCTGTCATCCCCCTGCCCTTCTGTCTTCAATCTTTCCCAGCATCAGGGTCTTTTCTAATGAGTCAGCTTTTCACATAAGATGGGCAAAGTATTGAACTTCACCTTCAGGGTCAGTCTTTACAATGAATATTCAGGACTAATTTCCTTTAGGATTGACCAGTTGGATCTCCTTGCAGTCTAAGGGACTCTCAAGAGTCTTCTCCAACACCACAGTTCAAAAGCATCAATCCTTCAGCTTTCAACTTTCTTTATGGTCAAACTCCCACATCCATACATGACTACTGGAAAAACCATAGCTTTGACTAGATGGACCTTTATCAGCAAAGTAATGTCTCTGCTTTTTAATATGCTGTCTAGGTTTCTCATAGCTTTTCTTCCAAGGAGTAAGCATCTTTTAATTTCATGGCTGCAGTCACTGTCTGCAGTGATTCTAGAGCTCAAGAAAATAAAGTCTGTCACTTTTTCTGTTGTTTCCCCATCTGTTTGGCATCACCGACTCAATGGACATGGGTTTGGGTAGACTCCGGGAGTGATGGACAGGGAGGCTTGGCATGCTGCAGTCCATGGGGTTTCAAAGAGTCAGACATGACTGAGCGACTGAACTGAACTGAACTGTCTTTGCCCGTTGAATGTTCTTGCCTCCTTTGTCAAAAATAAGGTACCCATAGATTCCTGGGTTTATTTTTGGGCTTTCTATCTTGTTCCATTGGTGTACATTTCTGTTTTTGTGCCAGTACCATACTGTCTTAATGACTGTAGCTTTGTAGTATAATCTGAAGTCAGGAAGGTTGATTCCTCCAGCTCCATTCTTCTTTCTTGAGACTGCTTTGGCTATTCGGGGTCTTTTGTGTTTACATATGAATTGTGAAATTTTTTGTCCTAGTTCTGTGAAAAATGCCATTGGTAATTTGATAGGGATCACATTGAATCTGTAGATTGCATTTGCTGTATAGTCATTTTCACAATATTGATTCTTCCTACCCAGGAACATGGAATATCTCTCCATCTCTTTATGTCATCTTTGATTTCTTTCATCAGTGTCTTATGATTTTCTGTGTATGGTTCTTTTGTCTCCTTAGGTAAGTTTATTCCTAGATATTTAATTATTTTTGTTGCAATGGTGAATTGGATTGATTCCTTAATTTCTCTTTCTGATTTTTCATTGTTAGCATATAGAAATGCAAGTGATTTCTGTGTATTGATTTTGTATCCTGCAACTTTGCTAATTCACTGATTAGCTCTAGTAATTTTCTGGTACTATTTTTTGTGTTTTCTATGTACAGTATCTTGTCATCTCCAAACAGTGAGAGCTTTACTTCTTTTCCCATCTGGATTCCTTTTATTTATTTTTCTTCTTTTATTGCTGAAGCTAGGACTTCCAGAACTATGTTGAATAATAGTGGTGAAAGTGGACACCCTTGCCCTGTTCCCTGATCTTAGGGGGACTGCTTTCAGTTTTTCACCATTGAGAATTATGTTTGCTGTAGGCTTATCATATATGGCCTTTACTATGTTTGAGAAGGAAATGGCAACCCACTCCAGTATTCTTGCCTGGAGAATCCCAGGGATGGAGGAGCCTGGTGGGCTGCTGTCCATGGGGTTGCACAGTCGGACACGACTGAAGCGACAGCAGCAGCAGCAGCAGCATGTTGAGGTAGGTTCCTTTTATGCCCATTTTTTGAAGAGTTTTAATCATAAATAGGTGCTGAATTTTGTCAAAGGCTTTTTCTGCATCTATTACAATGATCATATGGTTTTTATCTTTCAATTTGTTAATATGGTGTATCACATTGATTGGTGTATATTGAAGAATCCTTGCATTCCTAGAATAAACCCAACTTGATCATGGTGTATGAGCTTTTTGAAGTGTTGCTGAATTCTGTTTGCTAAAATTTTGTTGAGAATTTTTGCATCTATGTTTATCAGTGATATTGGCCTGTAGTTTGTTTGTGTGTGTGTGTGTTATCTTTGTCTGGTTTTGGTATCAGGGTGATGGTGGCCTTGTAGAATGAGTTTGGAAGTGTCCTTCCTGTGCAATTTTTTGAAAGTTTTAGAAGGATAGGCATTAGCTCTTCTATAAATGTTTGATAGAATTCTCCTGTGAAGCCACCTGGTCCTGGGCTTTTGTTTTTTGAGAGACTTTTGATCACAGCTTCAATTTCAGTGCTTGTAACTGGATTGTTCATAATTTCTATTTCTTCCTGGTTCAGTCTTGGAAGATTGAACTTTTCTAAGTATCTGTCCATTTCTTCCAGGTTATCCATTTTATCGCCATATAGCTGTTCATAATAGTCTCTTATAATTCTTTGTATTTCTACACTGTCTGTTGTAACCTCTCCTTTTTCATTTCTAATTTTGTTAATTTGATTCTTCTCTTTTTTTCTTGATGAGTCTGGCTAAGGGTTTGTCAGTTTTGTTTATCTTCTCAAAGAACCAGCTTTTAGTTTTATTAATCTGTGTTATTGTTTCTTTCATTTCTTTTTCATTTATTTCTGCTCAGATCTTTATGATTTCTTTCCTTCTACTAATTTTGGGAGCTTTTGTTCTTTTTCCAGTTGTTTTAGGTGTAAAGTTAGGTTGTCTATTCAATGTTTTTTCTTGTTTCTTGAGGTAGGATTGTATTGCTATAAACTTCCCTCTTAGAACTGCTTTTGCTGCATTCCATAGGTTTTGAGTTGTCATGTTTTCATTGTCATTTGTTTCTAGAAATTTTTTGATTTCCCTTTGAATTTCTTCAGTAACCTGTTGGTTATTTAGAAATGTGTTACTTAATCTCCATATGTTTGTGTTTCTTACAGTTTTTTTTTTTTCTTGTAATTGATATCTAGTCTCATAGCATTGTGGTTGGAGAAGATGCTTGATATGATTTCAACTTTCTTAAATTTACTGAGGCTTGATTTGTGACCCAAGATGTGGTCTATCCTGGAGAATGTTCCATGTGCACTTGAGAAGAAGGTGTATTCTTCTGCATTTGGATGGAATGTCCTGAAGATATCAATGAGATCCATCTCATCTAATGTATCATTTAAGACTTGCATTTCCTTATTAATTTTCTATTTTGATGATCTGTCCATTGGTGCGAGTGGGGTGTTAAAGTCTCCTACTATTACTGTGTTACTGTCAATTTCTCCTTTTATGTCTGTTAGTGTTTGTCTTATGTATTGAGGTGCTCCTATGTTGGATGCATAGATATTTACAATTGTTATATCTTCCTCTTGGATTGATCCTTAGATCATTATGTAGTGTCCTTCCTTACCTCTTGTAATTTTATTTTAAGGTCTGTTTTGTCTGATATGAGGATTGCTACTCCAGCTTTCTTTTCCTTCCCATTTGCATGGAATATATTTTTCCTTCCTCTCACTTTCAGTCTTTATGTGTCTTTAGGTCTGAAGTGGGTTTCTTGTAGACAGCATATATATGGGTCTTGTTTTTGTATCCATTCAGTCAGTCTGTGACTTTTGGTTGGAGCATTTAATTCATTTACATTTAAAGTAATTATTGATATATATGTTCCTATTGCCATTTTCTTAATTGTTTGGGGTAGACTTTGTAGATCTTTGTTCTTCTCTCGTATTTCTTGACTATATAAGTCCCTTTAACATTTGTTGTAAAGCTGGTTTGGCGGTACTGAATTCTCTTAACTTTTGCTTGTCTGAAAAGCTTTTTATTTCTCCATCAATTTTGAATGAAATCCTTGAGGATTTCACAGTAATCTTGGTTGTAGATTTTTCCCTTTCAGTATTTTAAATATATCCTGCCATTCCCTTCTGGACTGCAAAGTTTCTGCTGAAAGATCAGCTGTTAAGTGTATGGGGTTTCCCTTGTATGTTACTTGTTGCTTTTCCCTTGCTGCTTTTAATATTCTTTCTTTGTGTTTAGTCTTTGTTAGTTTGATTAGTATGTGTCTTGGCATGTTTCTCCTTGAGTTTATCCTGTATGGGACTTTTTGTGCCTCTTGGACTTGAATGACTATTTCCTTTTCCATGTTGGAGAAATTTTCAACTATAATCTCTTAAAAATTTTTTCTCATACACTTTCTTCTTCTCTTCTTCTTCTGGGACCCCTATAATTTGAGTGTTGGTGTATCTGATATTGTCCCAGAGGTCTCTGAGACTATCCTCAGTTCTTTTCCTACTTTTAACTTTATTCTGCTCTTCAGAAGTTATTTCCACCATTTTATCTTCCAGCTCACTGATTTGTTCTTCTGCTTCAGATATTCTGTTATTGATTCCTTCTAGAATATTTTTAATTTCAGTAACTGGGTTGTTTGTCTCTGTACATTTATTCATTAATTCTTCTAGGTCTTTGTTAATTGATGCTTGTGTTTTCTCCACTTTGTTTTCAAGGTTTTTGATCAACTTTACTATCATTATTCTGAATTCTCTTTCAGGGAGTTTGCCTATTTCCTCTTCATTTATTTGGGCTTCTGTGTTTCTAGCTTGTTCCTTCATTTGTGTAGTATTTCTCTGCCTTTTCATTATGTTTTTTTAACTTACTGTGTTTGAGATCTCCTTTTCCCAGGCTTCAGAGTTGAATTCTTTCTTCCTTTTGGTTTCTGCCCTCCTAAGGTTGGTTGAACTGTGGTGTTGAAGAAGACTCTTGAGAGTCCCTTGGACTGCAAGGAGATCCAACTAGTCCATTCTGAAGGAGATCAGCCTTGGGATTTCTTTGGAAGGAATGATGCTAAAGCTGAAACTCCAGTACTTTGGCCACCTAATGCGAAGAGTTGACTCATTGGAAAAGACTCTGATGCTGGGAGGGATTGGGGGCAGGAGGAGAAGGGGACAACAGAGGATGAGATCGCTGGATGGCATCACTGACTCGATGGACGTGAGTCTCAGTGAACCCCGGGAGTTGGTGATGGACAGGGAGGCCTGGCGTGCTGTTATTCATGGGGTTGCAAAGAGTTGGACACAACTGAGTGACTGAACTGAACTGAACTGAACTGAAGGTTGGTCCAGTGGTTTGTGTAAGCTTTGTATAGGGTGAGATTTGTGCAAGTTTTTGTTTGTTTGCTTGTTTGTTTTCCTCTGATGAGGAAGGCTGAGTGAGGTGGTAATCCTGTCTGCTGATGATTGGACTTGTGTTTTTGTTTTGTTTGTTGTTTAGATGAGGCGTCCTGCACAGGATGCCACTGGTGGTTGGGTGATGCTGGGTCTTGTATTAAAGTGGTTTCCTCTGTGTGAGTTCTCACTATTTGCTACTCCCTAGGGTTAGTTCTCTGGTAGTCTAGGGTCTTGGAGTCAGTACTCCCACTCCAAAGGCTCAGGGCTTAATCTCTGGTCAGAAATGAAGATTCCACAAGTGGTTTCTTATGGCATTAAGTGATATTAAAACAAATATCCCAAAACGAGAAACCAAAGATGAACTCCAGACAAATGGCAGTTACAAAATCAGGCAAGTAATAATTAAAATAACGGAATATACACATATACATATACACCCATGAGGAAAGTCAAAACAGTACAACAATAATAAAGTACAATAGATTGATCCAGTGAACCAAGGAAATAAAAAATTATGTTTATCAGTTAAGAACAAAACTAATTAAAGCACCAAGTGGAAAACAAAACTAAAGCAAGGTGCCATGTGGGGAATAAAACAATGAAAACAAAACTAACAAATATGTTGAGAAGAAAGGAAAGAAAGAATAGATATGCAAAGTTAAATAGAAGTAGATGAAGAAGATTTATATACATTAAAGATTAACTACAAGGGAAAAAGAACAGTAGGAAAGGCAAAAAAAAAAAAAGGAATAAATGTATAAAAATATAATAGGTTTAAAAAATTAAAATTAAAAAAAAGAGAGAGAAAAAAAAAGGAAAACTCCCCAGAACTACAAAAGCACAAGATACAGCAGAGGTTTATAACAACAATAAAAAATGTGACTGAGAAAAAAAAGAAAAAAAAAGCTCAAAAGCTTAATTAGATTTCATAGTGCCAATAAAATTGACAACTACTATAGAGGGGGGGAAAGAAAAAAGAAAAAAATCCAGAAGAATCTAGAGAATAAGTCAAAACATAAGAATAATAAATGTTTTTCTTCAGTCACTGCTGTCAGAGTTGTTTCCCTCGCTGGGAGTCACAGTCCACCTCACCTCCCTAGGATGCCCTCCAACACTGTCCTGATCTCTGGACCTGTTGTGGGGGCAGTTCAGATTCTAATCTGGTCCTACTCCTCTGCATTCTTGCCTCCAATGTCCGTAGCTATCAGAACTAGTGTGTTTTATTTTGTGGGCGCTATCAATGTCCTTTTATATATTCCATAAACACAGAGTCTGCCTAGTTGAGCATGTGGATTTAATCTGCAGCTTGTACAGCTGGTGGGAAGGTTTTGGTTCTTCTTCCTTAGTCACACCACCCCTGGGTTTCAATTGCGGTTTTGTTTCCACCTCTGCATGTGGGTTGTCCACTGGGGTTTGCTCCTGGGGCTGCCCTGGAGGACTTGGGTTTGCCCTGTGAGGCCCAGGTGTGGAGGTGGTGCAGCTGCTTGGGTTGCAGGGGTTCTGGCAGCACCAGGTACTCAGGGGGGTTGGCGGCTAGGGCAGCAGGAAATATAGTGCTCTAGAAGGTTATGCCAACCAGTATTGGCCAATACGCTCCAGTGTTCTTGCCTAGAGAACCCCGCTCCCTGAAGAGAAGCCAGGCAGGCCACAGTCTACAGGGTCACAAAGAGCTGGACACTACCAAAGTGAACCTGCGTGGATAGATGCAAGACTTTTTTTTACCTGTGGCAGCTCTGCCCCAGTGAGAGTTGAGCATGAAGGTGGCACAGCTGCTTGACTTGTGGGTACCCTGGCAGTGCTAAGTGTGCAAGGACACAGACTGCCTCAGCCACAGGAGTTATGGCCCTATTAGAGTCTTTTTTTGAGGCTCTTGTAGCTGGCGATCAGAAGGCCTCTTTGGCCAGTCTTTCTCCGTAGCTCTGCTGGTTCAGGCACTTAGAGGGCTCCCTTGCCTGGGGTCCTTCTCTGTTGTTCTGCACATCAGGCACATAGAGGGCCCCACCCTGGCTGGGGTCCTATTTTGTAGATTGGTGCGTCAGGCACTTAAAGGTGCACCCTGGGTGGGATCTTACTCTGTAGTTCAGTGCATCAGGAGTTTGATGGGCCAGCCTGTCCTTCAGCTGCCGATACTGGCATGTGGGGAGAGAGAGGCTATGGTGATGGCTCCAGCACCTATGCGTGGCTCAGTACTATCACCTTGCTTCCATGGCTGCCCGACTTTCCTCCACCAGCATTTCCCACCACAATCTCCTCCCTCCCATCTCCTCGATTTGTCTCTCTGTAGTCAACAGCAGCTCTTGCTCCACAATCCCTAAACTCCAGCTCTCAGCTACTGCACCTTCCAGAGGATCTACGTCCTTGTCCAGGCTGTGGCAAGGACTGTCTGATTCTCATTCCATTTAGGCTGTCACAGACTAGCTGTTTCACTCTTAGCCTTAAATGTTTCTCCTCTGACTCAGACAATTGCCCTGCTGTGGGGCTCGGACCCACGGAGAGCAGGTGCAGTCCTACTAATGCCCCTGTTTTTCCCCCTAGTTCCTTTGTCCTACCGAGTTTTGCGTGAGTCTATATGTTCTTTTTTTCCAGTCAGGGACTCCTGTCTGCTCTCAGCTGGTGTTCTGCATGCACTTCTGTATCTGAAGGTGTATTCCTGATGTATCTATGGAGAGACATGTACCCCACGTCCGCCTACTCCTCTGCCATCTTGTTCTCTTCCTTGGGTCATTTTTTACAGCCTTATGTTATTTGTGTTTTCTCCAAGAATATGGGTTTTGCTTCCCTACATAGACAGCAGACTCCTTGATGGTAGGGATCCCACTTTGACCTCTCTGGAAGTACAGCAACTGGTTCACAGTAGGTGTGGCAAAATTAATGAGGAGGAAAAATGCTTTATATTTTGTAAACACAAATGAGTTAAAAAGTGATTGTAGGGAATTCCCTGGAAGTCTGGTGGTTAGAACTTGGTGCTTTCACTGCTAGGACCCGGGTTACATCCCTAATTGAGGAACTAAGATCCTGCAGGTTATGCAATGCGGCCAAAAACTAAAAAATTATTGTAGGGATCAAGCCAGGAGGATAGAGAGGGGCTGGGAAGAAATATGTTACCACTTGGTACCTGTTTTTTTTTCAGCTTTGTTGAAGTATAATTGACAAATAAAATGGTAAGATATTTAAAATGTACATTGTAACGACTTGACATATGTATGCATTGTGAAAGAATATTGAGTAAAACAAGTAGGTAATAAGATAGTGTATGGTGTGTGGCAAGAAAAATATCAAGGTGAGTGGTGTGACTTACTTTTTTTTTTTCCTATTTGCTCATTTGTATGTTCTACTTCCTTTACAAGAGGCATTTTTTTGTATTTACAAAAGTATTTTTTAAATTGAATGAAATTCTGCATTCTCATTAAGAATTTGGACACTCAGAAGACTTCAAAATTCTCACCCATGTTTAACGGCTCAGAGGTGTTCTTACCTGGGGAGCGGGATGTGGGTACATTCCTTTCAGTGGAGGATAAGCTGCCACTCTTCAGACAACTCAGGAAGGTCTTAAATGAACAGGGCTCAAGAAACCAACTTAGAAGCCTCTGGGATACTGGAAACAACCTAATGGCCCAACATTATGGGATTTTAAAAGTAAATCATGGTACCTCCAGATAATTAGAATATTTGCAGCCATTAAAATCTGTTGTTTATAAGAATAGTTAATAACATGGGAAATGCTCAAATTTAACATTAAATCTAAAAAGTTACATGCAGTGTTATGCTATTTCAAAAGAGAATTATACATGTAATTTAATTTTCAAAAGGAAATAGACCCAAATATTAATAAACATTATCCCTGGGTGATAAAAATATGAATAATTTTGGCTTCTTTACCCTTTTGCTATTTTCAAAAATTCTACCATGACTTACTTTTATAATTAGAACACACACAATATTATTATTATAATTATTTTTAAGGAAGTTGTCTTACAGAACTGGAGAGTGGTTTGTGGCACTGAAGCAGACAACTTGGATGTAAATTCTGGTTCAGCCAGGCTGGCAAGCCCCTGTCCCTTTTTGGGTCTCAATTTCCTTATCTTAAAGCAGACATGAAAGTGAAAGTGAAGTCGCTCAGTCCTGTCCGACTCTTTGCGACCCCATGGACTGTAGCCCACCAGGTTCCTCTGTCCATGGGACTTCCCAGGCAAGAATACTGGAGTGGGTTGCCATTTCCTTCTCCAGGGGATTTTCCCAACCCAGGGATCGAACCCGGGTGTCCGGCATTGCAGGCAGACGCTTTTACCGTCTGAGCCACCAGGGAAGTACAAATGATAGCATCTAATAGGGTGACTATAAGATTAAATGAGTTAGTTCATAATAAGGTACTTAACATAATGCCTGGTAGTAAGCACCTACCAATTAATCTATCATTACTACTATTATACATGAAACAATGGAATGGTTCAAAATGGTGAAAGGAGTAGGTCAAGGCTGTATATTGTCCTGCTTATTTAATGTCTATGCAGAGTACATCATGTGAAATGCTGGGCTGGATGAAGTGCAAGCTGGAATCAAGATTGGTGGCAGAAATATCAATAACCTCAGATATGCAGATAACACCATCCTAATGGCAGAAAGTGGAAAGGAACCAAAGAACCTCTTGATGAAAGTGAAAGAGGAAGAGTGAAAAAGTTGGCTTAAAACTCAACATTCAAAAAAACGAAAATCATGGCATCCGATCTCATCACTTCATGGAAAATAGATGGGGAAACAATGGGAACAGTGACTGAGGTTCTTTTCTTGGGCTCCAAAATCACTGCAGAAGGTGTCTGCAGCCATGAAATTAAAAGAGGTTTGCTCCTTGGAAGAAATGCTATGATCAACCTAGACAGCATGTTAAAAAGTAGAGACATTACTTTGCCGACAAAAGTCCATCTAGTCAAAGCTATGGTTTTTCCAGTAGTCATGTATGGATGTGAGAGTTGGACCGTAAAGAATGCTGAGTGCCGAAGAATTAATGCTTTCAAACTGTGGTGCTGGAGAAGACTCTTGAGAGTCCCTTGGATTGCAAGGAAATCAAAGCAGTCAGTCCTAAAGGAAGTCAACCCTGAATACTCATTGGAAGGACTGATGCTGAAGCTTCAATACTTTGGCCACCTGATGTGAAGAGTTGACTCATTGGAAAAGACCCTGATGCTGGGCAAGATTGAAGGCAAGAGTAGAAGGGGGCAGCACAGGATGAAATGGTTGGATGTCATCATTAACTCAATGGACATGAGTTTGAGGAAACTCTCAGAGATAGTGAAGGACAGGGAAGCCTGGCATGCTGCAGTCCATGGGGTCATAAAGAGTTGGACATGACTGGGTGACTAAACAACAACAACTACTATTATTATTGTAGATTGAAAGTTTCATCCTCTTACCTATTTATGAGTTTAGCTCTTTCAATCAAGGCTATTTTCTGAATATAATCACAGACCTCCAAGACCAAGGGGACTGCATACAATATAACTGCAAAGAATTATAACAATTTCCTTGAGGATTGGGTATTTAGGTATTCAATTAGGCAACAGAGAGCAAACTGTGGCTAGAGAGCAGCTACAGGTGCTTTTCCTCTTTTTCTGTGACTTTAATGCTCCAGGTGGGATCACTGAGTTAAACCTGTTTATTCAGAGTAGAAGGCTAAAGGAGCTCTGTCTGAATTTTCTTTGGTAAGCTCTAAATTTAGAGCTGTGTCTCTACCTCTAAGAATTCAGTTCAATCTCACAATCCAAATTTGGTTGAAGAGATTCCCTGCTCTATTACCCAGCTAATAAGAGACAGATCTGGGATTTGAACTTATGTCTATCTGACTCCACATGTCAGTATTTAATTTATATATTATACTGGCTACCAACTGAAACATGAGACATTTCAAGAAGGCCACTTTATCCAAGACCCAACAGTGAGACATAGAGAGGATCAGTTTGTTTCCCACTTCTCATTCCTAAATGTCATCAGCATAAAACAAATCAAGATTTAGCACGGCATTTGTACAAAAATCAGCTCCTGACTCTAAAATAGAACATAGGGGAGAAGGGACCTACTTTATTCATAAAACAGAGAAGAGGTTATAAAAGAGGCCCCATGCATACCATGAATTGGGCTAGAAACCTGTGTCCCAGTGTCATTATCTCAGTTAAGACTACAACTCAGGTGACATCTTAGGAAGGGAGGGGTGGCTTGGTGATCTGACAGCCTGGAGTTTCCCTGGCTCCTGCAGGGCTTACAGTCTGTGTGATCAATCCCTGTCTGTTGTTTGTATCTCTGCCTACTGAGTGGTGATCTCTTTCACATGTCTCATTACTCCTTAAAAAGTAGAATATCACCACCTCTGTGAAGCCCACCCCTACTCTCTGAGGACAGCTAGTCATGTCCTCCCTACTGAGCTCACTAGTTCTGGGCCTGTTCCTTCGCATCATTGCTTCTCACACTGTGTATTGTTCTTTGTCCTGTCACAATCCCAGTTAACCCTCTGAGGTCAAAGACTACAATATTCTTTTTTAAGGTTGATGGGAGAATAAATTGAGATGATGTAAGTAAAGTGATAGTGTCTGGTGCATAACAGGTGTTCAATAAATGTTCTCTCACCTTGTTGTCTCACTTGATGCAGTACTCAGAGCAATTCCTTCAAGGTCATGGTTTCTAAGCATATTTTTCTTGAATAAATGAATGAGTAAATTAACAAGTGCATTCCACCTCTTGCTCCAGAGCAGGCATCACATCTTATACTGACCTATATCTCCTGGAATATCTGCTTCCCTATATTTGTGTCCTCTGAAACATTTGTAACAATAATGATCACTTGATTGGGCAAAGTATATAACATGACTGGCTTTCTCTTCTTGTAAAGGATATTGATAGATTGAACAATTACCTCTGGGGCCGCTGCAGGAAAAATATTTTCTATCGTCTGTTTCATCTTGAATAAGTGAGATTGCCAGGGGTCTTATAGACAAAAACTTTAAATCTTGCTAGTAAAACTCAACCCACTTGCCAAAGAGAGGGCTGTTTTCCTTTCTTTCTTTCTAAACAGTTAACAACCAGTATAAACTACAGAAGGATAAGCCCTCCAAAAGTGAGAACCCTGATGAAATCCAAGTGTTGACTGTTATGATCCTAAAGTTTTGAAAATCTCATTTATTTCCATGTCCCCATGCCAGCTTCACAGGTACTCAAAAAGTCTTTCTTTAATAAAGTTCCTTTTAAGGAGATAAAGAGAAGGAAAGTGATGATTTCTGCAGTGTGATTTTGTGATGGTCTGTGGCTTTAAAGGCAAATAGTCCATAGGAAAGATGGAAAAACTAAGAATTCACATATCTGGATAGCATTACACAATTGCAAAAACATTTTCCCCATATGTTATTTAGTATTAATTGCATAGCATTAATTGAACCCTTACTGTACAATAGGTGAGTTAAATACCATTGTGTTTGATCCTGACAACAAATCTTGAAATGTTATGGCAGTGCTCATCTTATAGTTGGAAAAAATAAGCTTGGACAGACTAAATGATTTGCCCAGGGCCACAGACCAATACTGATTACCGTTCCCCCCATTAACATATGGGCTTCATGAGGGCAGCATCTATAGCTCCTAGAACAGTACCTGGTACATAGTAGATGCTAAACAAATATCTGGTGAAGAATTAACCTGGTTGACTGACTCCAAAGCCTTAGATCTCTCTGTAATGTCACCTGTTACTTGGTAAAAAAAAAAAATTTTTTTTAAGAATCCAGAGGTAGCACCCTCTTTACACCCATGAGGAACTGAGGTTCTGGGAGATAAAGTTAATTTGCCTACAGCTAACATGGAAAGTTATGACCAACCTAGATAGCATATTGAAAAGCCGAGATATTACTCTGCCAACAAAAGTCCATCTAGTCAAGGCTATGGTTTTTCCAGTGGTCATGTATGGATGTGAGAGTTGGACTGTGAAGAAAGCTGAGCACCAAAGAATTGATGCTTTTGAACTGTGGTGTTGGAGAAGACTTGAGAGTCCCTTGGACTGCAAGGAGATCCAACCAATCCATTTTAAATGAGATCAGTCCTGGGTGTTTATTGGAAGAACTGATGCTAAAGCTGAAACTCCAATACTTTGGCCACCTCATGTGAAGAGTTGAATCATTGGAAAAGACCCTGATGCTGGGAGGGACTGGGGGCAGGAGGAGAAGGGGACGACAGAGGATGAGATGGCTGAATGGCATCACCGACTCAATGCACATGAGTTTGGGTGAACTCCGGGAGTTGGTGATGGACAGGGAGGCCCGGCGTGCTGCGATTCATGGGGTTGCAAAGAGTCGGACACGACTGAGCGACTGAACTGAACTGAACAAGGATAGCTGTGCCAGGACTGGGGCTCAAGGTTCCAGAGTCCTGGCAGTATTTTCTGCTGGCTAGTCTGCCTGGAGGCCATGGGACAGACACAACCTATAGCTCGCTTTCTCCCCCCAGGAAAATCCAAGGAGCCTGGCCTGAAGAGAAACAGTTAAGAAAGAGTTAGGGCAGGGAAAGGATAAATTAGGAATATGGAATTAACAGATACACACTAACATATATAAAATATATAAACAAGGATTTACTGTGTAGCACAGGGAACTATATTTAATGTCTTGTAATAATCTATAATGGAAAATAATTAGAAAAAGGAATATATGTGTGTGTGTATAGAATCATTTTTCTGTATAGCCCAAACTAACACAATCTTGTAAATCAACTGTACTTCAATTAAAAAAAAAAAAAGTGACATCCAAGACTTTCTGTCTAGGAACCAAAAGACAGCCTGATGCTAGAAGAAAATTTTGTCCCACAATAGATAAGTGGATATTTGAGAGTTACTTTCTTATTATATCAGAATTTGATGTTTTGAGACAGGGCTAGTCTCATGGTAATGTCTAGCCTGGTTAGACCTGCCTAGTTAGACATAAAATACAGTAGCTACTTTATCACACAATTGTTGGTTTTTTTTTTTTCTCTCTTAATCATATTATTTAAGGCTTCAAATGGTCTACAGACCTTAAATTTTTTCAAAGAAGAGATATGTGTTCAATTAAACATCTCAAGGTTATTTAAACATCATAAAAACATTTTGCCAAATACATTTTTCTACTCTTTTTTTATTTTGAATGCCAAAGAAAGTGTCTATGTATATCCCAATGTTATTATAAGTTAGTAGCTATGCCAACTCCTATATTGATTTGTTAAGTACCCAGCTGGGTATGTCCCTATGCTAGGTATAGTGTAAAACAAGTAAGTAAATATATATACATAAGAAAATAAAAGTTTACAATATTCTATATAGCAATAAAAAGGTCATGAAAAAGGAGACAAACTTATACCAAACCCACAGACAATAAAATAAACCTTTTATTATCTGGTATAATAGACAATGAAATATTTATAGCTCTAAAGGTCAAGGAACTAGCCCATCTCACCTGTCATTCCTTGTTTGCTTTCAGGCTATCCTCCCTCTTTCTTTTCCATTAAAAAATCATACTTTTCAAATCATCAGTATCAGTGGAGATAAAGCAATGCCTATTCTGGTTACATCCACCTCAGGAATCCCCAAACCCATCTGGCAACAGCTTGCAGAACAGCCATACAAAGTACTCCTGGTGGGGAGGGAAGGCATCGACCTGCTAGCAGCGCATGTGCTGACAAAGGCCCCACAAAGGAGATTATACGTGGGCATAATAGCCACATGGATATGCAGTTTGTAGCTGACACATCAGTCCCTGGATTCTCACACTGTGCCTGCTGTATGCCCTGGCAGAGCTCACTCCGAGGACACTGTGGAGCACGGCAGCCATGTTTTCCTTGGCTATTGTCCTTTCCCTCATCTCCACATTTAATAACTCCACGTTGTACAGTGAAATCCTTGGCAAGGTAAGAAAGAAATCAAGCCCGGAAGTCACTGGAAGGGATCTGTGACTGTCTCTTGCCCTTCTCTCTTCTCCTGAGTGCACTTTTGCTCTCCCCTAATTTTTCCATCTTATACATCGTTTACTGTTTTCTAAATATAGACTTGCTAAAACCACAGTGGAAAGATCATCTATTGAAACCAGAGCGATAGCAAGTAATGCACCCAGCAGGCAAATCGCAAAACAAAAAGAGGGTGCACTCAGCACTTTTGCTTCTGCTGCACAAAGAACCCAAATAAGGCTCCTGGAAACACTGGTTGAGTAATCAAGTCCTTTTCCTGGATGTACAACAGCACAGCTTTGGGAGATAACCAATTCAGCTCGTGTAATTGTACACTCGTCTGGAAGAGCAAAAGGAAGCACAAAAAGAGAGAAAAAGGGAGTGGGCCAAACTTCAACTGCTCACCCCCCTTCTGCACCTGCCATGACTTGCAAGCATAATATCATGTCCCAGCTGGCCACATGTCCTGAATTCTGAGACCCCAAGACACGCATTGCCCTTGGAATTAAAGAATTACAAATGGAATTTTTGCACCTGCAAATTAAAAAAAAAAAAAAAAAAAGATGGTACTGAGAGAGCTTAGGAAAGTTCCTTTGAAACATTTCTATCACCCTTGTCAGGCTGTGTTTTGTGCCCCTGGGGAATGCTAGCCAGACATATGAGTAAAGGATCCTGAGGGCCATTTGGCCGTTTCACTGAAATTAATTTTGGTTCCTATAGATTAACCAAAAAGACATGCACTGGATGCAGGTGTGCCGAAGCTTGTGTTAGGAGCAAACCCAGCAAATTTTGTGGAGCTGGTTAATGACTCCTGCAAAATTAATTTAAATTGAAATAGGATAAGAACATATGGAAAGAATCCCTCATTCCCCATTTTGAGTGAATATTATTTTAGCATGCATAGATTTCTGATATAATTTTCTTTCTTTCCCTTAAAGGACTGGAATGTACTCACACACAAAGTCTTTTTGCAAAAGAAAAGATTTTTTTCCCCAGGAAAGAGGAGATATGTGTTTCACAAATCTTTTTTCTTGTCTGATGCTGAAACATATATCTGGGCCTTCACAGGCACTGATAAAAGCCCTTGCAGAAAACACAACTCTGTTCTCGGGGTAATTATGCTTTCCTAGTGCCTGGACACTGGCTCTGGCTTCCATTTAGAATAAGATCTGGACCCACTTATTATGCATGTCCACATTAACTGGACGATTTCTAGCATTTAAATGTGAAATGAGGAGAAAGCACAGAGGCAATGGCAAAAGAATGAAAAATATAAAAGAAAAATATTTTTCAAGTGTTTGGAAAGAAATGACTACATTAACAAAAATCCCACAGCCACATGTTCACACTCTTATACTCCCATTTCATGTGCAAAGCCATTTCCAAAGTTTGGCTCCAGTTCTTCTCAAGGGAAATAAGACAGAAGTAGACACACCCATTTTAAGGGATAGGTTCCCAGAGTAGGACTTAACATCAGTGTAGTCTCTTCTTCTCCACAGATATTCTTCTAATACTATTTATACTTTATTTACCTAAGTTATTTATGCCTTGTTCCAGAAAATATTTAAGGAAATATTATTTATATAAATCCTCATCCACATCAACTAGATATTTAATGATATTTATTCATTCTTTGTTCAACAAACACGGATTAACATTCTGTTCTGCACCAGGTATTGTGTTGGGCACAGGGTAGGGAAGGATTGGGGTTTCCCTGGTGGCTCAGAGGTAAAGAATCTGCCTGCAATGCAGGAGACCCGGGTTTGAGCCCTGGGTCAGGAAGATCCCCTGGAGGAGGGCATGGAAACCCACTCCAGTATTCTTGCCTGGAGATCTCATGGACAGAGGAGCCTGGCAGAATGCAGTCCACAGGGTTGCAAAGAGTGAACACAACTGAAGCGACTGAGCACGCACACACACAGGGAAGGATACAAAGATGGAAGACAAGTCCCTGGCCTTAAGACCACATAATTCAGGGATGAAATGGACACTTATCCTCCTAAATATAGCAACACTGTTCATGCAAAAATGATCTGACTTTTTCTCTGTTTTCACTTTGGACTTATTTTCACATGTATTTATTGGAGGTCTATTATGTGGCAGGAAGTATGCTAGGAACTGGGAATATAAATTTGGATCCAAAAATCCAAAGAACTATAAATCCAATCAACTATGGCTGATTCATGTTGATGTATGGCAGAAACAACAATAACAAAAATCTTGATTATAAACCTACTTTTTCAATTTAAAAAAAATCCAAAGAAGAATTTTAAAACAACATCCCACAATTCTAGGGACAGTAGAAAAGAAGTCAGAAGACATCTATTTGGAATATTGTACCAATGGAGGTGGAGCAGAGAATTCAGAAAATTAAAAAAAAATTCATTGCTATGTGACTTTGGAAGAGATCCTAAATTTTGTGGAGAACAGGGGAATAGGGAGTGGTGAAGGATTAATGTTCATCTACTTCAACTTTCCTTAGGCTAATGTTACAACTAATCCCTGTTCCCTGAGCAGTCATCAGCTGGGGGTGGGGGAGGGGGATGGTGGCAAAGATGAATCCAGATTCCAGTAATCAAGTTTCAAATATCAATTGTAAAAAACCCACAAAAGAGATCATCTGTAATCAACTCTAGTACAAACAGTTAAAAGTAGGTAAAGAAAGCGGATGTGAGGTAGGCAGAAAAGGAAGTTCTCAAGAGAAAAGGCAAGCTGGAGGAGAGCAAAAGAAAAGACAAAGTCAGATAGTAATAGACCGAAAGAATGTCACCCTTCTTCCAGCCTTGCTGACTAGAATCCTGGTGTAAGCATTTAACCAGCTGGTGTAACCAGTTTATGTGCTTCATCGGCCTAACTGATCCCTTCAGCTGGGGGCTGTGACCACTTTCTGGTCCTCTGTATCTCCAACCTTAGCACAGTGCCTGGCCCATGGATTGGCCAGTAAGTGCTGGTTAAGTAAGAAAATGAATCAAGTGAAGGAGAGGTCAGAAATAAGTTCTACAAGCCTATGTATTCTGTACACAGTGAGCTGTATCTTCATTTCCATACATCTCAAAGCAGTTTCTGACTTCTTGTTTGACCCAAGGTTTGACCCACCTTGGTTATGTAGGTGCATTGTTTAATTTCCACATATGTGTGACTTTCCCAGATTTTCCATAGGAAAATGATAATGTAAACTGCTTTAATCTGGGAGGTGGAGAGGATGTAAGTGTACAGATTAGAATAAGCATGAGGTTCCTGGTAATCTCTGCTCAAAATGAGCACATCTATATAAAACTGCACTCCAGCTCTCCACCCAGAGAACCCAGATGTGTTCAGCAGGGGCATATTCTTCCAAAATATAGATCAACTACATGTTCAATCACACATGATCCCAGACACAGAAAGACGTGGCACATAGCCGAATCAGGATTCTGGGACGGCCATATATCATCATGGTTAAGAGCTTAGGTTCAAATCCTTATTCTGCCATGTTTTTGGATGCATGATCTTAGGAAAGGTGCTAACTTCCTTAGGTTTCAATTTCCTCCTTCCTAAAATGGGAATGATTATAGTACCATAAGATTATTGCAATAATGATAATAATCACATAAAACACAGCACCACAGGAAGCTTTCAATAAATGTTACCAGTGTTACAGTTAGCACTCAGGGGCCTGGAGTCTGAGGCTTTTAATATCAAATATGCTGCTGTACAGGTTTCCCAGGTGGCACTAGTGGTAAAGAATCTGCCTGCCAATGCAGGAGACATAAGAGACATGATTTTGATCTCTGGGTAGGGAAGATCCCCTGGAGGAGGAAATGGCAACCCACTCCAGTATTATTGCTTGGAAAATCTCATGGACAGAGGAGCCTGGTGGGCTACAGTCCATAGAGTTGCAAAAAGTTGGACACGACTGAAGCAACTTAGCAGTCTGCATGCTCCAGTACTCCTGGGCTCCCACTGAATGAAAGAACTGGAGCAAGGTTTCCTGGGTTTGAATCCCTGCTCTCCCACATAATAGCTCTGTGACTTTTATCAGACTACTTAAACTCTCTGTGTCTCAGTCTCCTCATTTCTAAAATCGGGATCAGAAAGACCCTCACAAGGTTATTGTGAGTAGATGAATTAATGTAAGCAAAGCTCTTATAATAGTGCCCTTCCCATACTAAGTAGCCAGTCCCTGCAATGATAAGACTTAAATTTTTGTTAACGAAACAGACAAAAGCAACAAAGAGACAATTAAACAAAATTACAAATTGTGATAAGTGCTATGAAGGCAATAAAATAAGGCTGAACTAGAGAATGGGAAGGGACACCTAATTAAGGTATCAGATAGTCAGGGAAGACTTTGCTGAGGAATAAACGTCTGAACTGACAGTTAAAGGAGGAATATCCCAGTCTTAACCTTACCAAGACCTGAAGGAAAAGCCTCTTAGGCATAGGGAACAGAAGACACAATGGCCAGAAGAGCATTTCAAATTGAATTCCTAATGATATCCACAATCATAACATTCCTTAACATAAATATGTTATGTTTACAGAAACATGATGTAAAATTATGTATGATGAGATGTGAGAACATGTGCCATATACACACGACTGAACCTTGCTGGGCACTTCCTTGAGTTATGTGTGCTACAGTGTGTACTTAAGTGTGAAGTGGCCTACTAAAGTGCACCATTTTATATAGGAGAACATGTGTAGATCCGAATTTTTATAAAATATTAATGCAGACCTAAGCCTGCCTAATTAATAATCATTTAAGACATTCAATTAAAGTACAGAAGAGGCAGGAGGATTCTTATTCCTGCTGCTGCTGCTGCTGCTAAGTCGCTTCAGTCGTGTCCGACTCTGTGCAATCCCATAGATGGCAGCCCATCGGCTCCCCCATCCCTGGGATTCTCCAGGCAAGAACACTGGAGTGGGTTGCCATTTCCTTCTCCAATGCATGAAAGGGAAAAGTGAAAGTGAAGTCGCTCAGTCGTGTCCGACCCTCAATGACCCCATGGACTGCAGCCTACCAGGCTCCTCTGTCCATGGGATTTTCCAGGCAAGAGTACTGGAGTGGGGTGCCATTGCCTTCTCCAATTCTTATTCCTAGGTTTGCACAAAAGCAGATTTACCTGGCAGCACAAGCTGATGATGATTTGTTTCCAGTGTGTTCACAATTTTGATAGGCAACATGTGTGCCTGTGTGCATGTTGTATTTTAGCAAAGTCTTTTAAATATTAGGAAATATATACATATTTAAATGAAGAAATGTCTGTGGAACCCCTAAATTCACTAAACCCCTAGTGTCACAGAACAGTTTCAACAGTACTATTGCAAAAATATTCCAGGTGGGAAAAAATTAATTTATCACTGTTCTCCATTGTCTACTTTTATTCATTCATTCATTCACATATTTATTAAGCTCTGCTGGTTATTCTTCAACCTCTGCCCCCTTCCTGCTCTAACCTGTTTAGCCTCCACTTTTCTCTGTGCTACTCAGGGCTCTGGAAGGTGCATCACTCAGCATCCCTTGCCCTTAGGCTTCAGGTTCCTTGCAGTTGGTGGGAGCAGAGCTGGAGATCAAAGGTGAGTTCTCTGCTTGGCTCCTGGTTCCGGTGGCAACTGGGTCCCTCTGTAACTAGCGGTGGTGTTAAGTCACTGAGTTGTGTCCAACTCAGTGTGACCCCATGAACTGTAGCCTGCCAGGCACCTCTGTCCTTGGAATTCTCCAGCCAAGAATACAGGAGTGGATAACCATTCCTTTCTCCAGGGGATCTTCCCGACCCAGGGATAGAACCTGGGTCTCCAGCATTGCAGGTGGATTCTTTACCATCTGAGCCACCATGGATGCTAAGTGAGCCTAAGAGCACTTCTGGTGATCACCAACTCCAGTAACATCATTTCCTCCCCTCTTTTTGTAGGCTGAGTTTTAACCGCTCCCCTCTGTTGCCAGGCCTCTTTTTGTGGATTTCTTTAACCTGCCCACACTTTTGTAAATTGTCCCTTCACTAACATCTCTTCAAAATCCAAACTGACTATATCTTCTTTTTCTTGCTAAAACTCTGACTTGAACAAACCGCTGCTATGTTCCTGTCCAACTGAAATATAATTTTAAACTTTTTAAAAGTAAAAAGAAACATAAAATTTTAATAATATATTTAACTCATATCCAAAATATTATCATTTTAATGGGTAACCAATACAAAAACTTATGAGCTATTTTACATTCTTTTATTCCTATGTCAAAGCCTGAAGTGTATTTTACATGTCTCTATTTTAGTTAGCCACATTTCCCATGCTCTACAGCCACATGTGGCTAGTGGCCCCTGTACTGGATAATACAATTCTAGATGTTGGGTTAGGACTGGAGATACAGATATGAAAAAATTTTAGCCTTCCAATCATGGAGTGGATGGCCCAGCAAAAAAGGTAGACAAGCAAACTGTTACAAAACAATGTAGTAAATCCATAATCTGTGTTATGCACAAGATGCTATGGAAACAGAGCTCTCTCCACCAGCGGGGTTTAGAGAGAGAAGATAATAGGAGACATGTGAGGGAATCCTGAACACTGATTAGGATTCCACCAAGGAAAGGAGGGTGGAAAGAGCAATGCAAGCAGATAGTCCTCACCTTTTCATCTGCCCTGGCTGTGTCTGGTCTTTTTGGACTGGCATAGACAGTCCCAAATAAATGGACCTGAAATGGACATGCTGACCACTCAGGGCACACTTGAATCTCCATAGTTATTCTGGTACAGATTTGGGTAGATCCCTTATTCTTAGGCTCTGGGATGAAGTTTTCAGAGGAAACTCAACTAGGCAATAATGGGGAGGGTGCTGGTGAGATAATGTGTGTGGGGAGAATGTCCATACACAGACATTGAGAGAACCTGGATCCATTCTCAGGGGTAACAAATCTGGCCACTGATTAGCTTAGTTGGTTCAGGTTCCTGGGCACAGAACCCAGATTTATTTTCCTTATCTGTTTCCTTTGCTGTAAGAGTTGTCACAAGACAGATATTAAAACTCATTGTTTCTGTCTTTTGGAGATGCTTTTTTTGCTGTTATTGTTGTTCATGATGAACCTCACTTCTTCTTCAGTGGTTCTCAGGACTTAAGGCCCCAAATCAACATGGCTTAAGTCTGTGTCTCATATGAAAATCCTACTGCCTTTTGCTAAACATATCTTTCTTTTTCCATTTCAATATGCAAACTCTCTCTGAAGTGAAACTGAAAGTCGCTCAGTCCTGACTGATTCTTTGCAACCCCATGGACTGTAGTTTGCCAGTCTCCTCCATCCATGGGAGTTCCCAAGCAAGAATACTGGAATGGGTAGCCATTCCCTTCTCCAAGGGATCTTCCCCACCCGGGGATCGAACTTCTGAGTCACCAAGGAAGCCCAGACACCCTCTAGGAAAGCTCAGAAAGTTTGTATTCCCTATCTGAGAGACACTGCTGGTTCTTTGCCCTTTGAATAAAGGATATAACTTAAGGGACAGTAAGGAATGGCCACATCTTTCCTGCCTCAGCATACTTCATCAGATATTTTTGTAAAAGGAGAAAGAATTACATGACCTGAAGAGAAATCAAAGTGTGATCATCAGATATTTTTGGAAGAGTCACCTGACTCTCCTGAATTCACCAACTTGTTTTCTAGCATAAAAATACCTCAGGGACTTCCTTGGTGGTCCAATGGCTAAGGCTCCATGCTCCCAATACCGGGGGCCTGGGTTTGAGTCCTGGTCAGGGAACTAGATCCCACATGCCACAAGTAAGACCTAGTGCAACCAAATAAATAAAAAAGTATCTTACACATGTAACAATAACAAAATAGAGCTGCTCACCTTTCAAGCCTAGGGCCTCGTGCAATGCTGATCCTGTTTGGTAATAAGCATCCCACAGATCTCTGGGTGATTCCACAATGCCTAATAGCTGGTGAGGATTCTTAAGGATACCCAAACAGTAATGAGAGAGGAAAGGACGATAACTATTCTTAGATACTGAAAAAGAAGTATCCACTTAACTCAGACAAACATTCTGGCGCCTTTCTGTGTGAGCAGAGCTCTGATGTCCAAGAGGTTGGAGAGCTATGGCTGTTTATACATCCTTTGTCTGCAGCAGTCAGAAGGTATATATACTGTAGCCTTATTTTCCTCGTCTCCTCCTTAAGTCAACCATAAATCATTTTCAATACCAAGCTTTCCACAAAAATTCCCTGTGGTTTCTTTCGGTCTCACACTCCAACTATCATGTTGCGATTTCCATTGGCAATAATGTCAGCATCTGTTCTCCATACTGGCGCTATTTGCAAATACTTTGAGACCAAGTCCTTGATTACTACTCAAAAGTTCAACTTCTGTCTTCTCAGAGCCAAAACACATACTGTATTATCCAGTTTAAATAGTTTCCAATCCTCATTTGTGCAGTGGGCTTCTTCAGTTCCTCCCACTACTCATATTACGGTTTTTAAATTTCTCTCTATCCTTTTCTTTCAATTCATTCACTGTGTAGATGATTAACTTGGGTCTTGAACATGGCTAACTTTGCTCTTCTGAGCTCCCTGTATCCCTTCTGAATTCCTACCCTAAGGATTTCTTCCATCCATGCTGTTGTAGACTGAGTTCTCATACTCCCAAAGGCGATTTATTGATGCTGCCTTTTTGTTCTTCCTCTGAGTGGTCTATTTCAGATCTCAGTGTGCCAGGAATCAGGCAATGATTGCACACGGAGAATCAATTACTCTTAAAGAGAAATTTCCATGGCTTACATCTGGCTATTTTCTCTGGCGTAAAACCTTCACAGTTTTATTTGTAATGTGCATGTATTTACATGGCTTGTTTTTGATTTCGGTTTTATAAGTGAGTGTATGTATGCAGTTTGATTTCACTTCTGGTTTTGTTTATCTGTTATTTTTCTAAATGACTTGGTTGAACAGTTCTTCAACTGAGCTGGGTGTGCCATTCTAAGCACTGTCTGCAATCAACATTTTTATGAGCTGTCCCTTTTACACAGACACTGTGTCTGGATTTGTGAAAAAGTACATACTCATACACCTGTATGTGTACACATACACATGTAAAACTAAAATAGAAATTAAAACAAGAAACAGGAAACTACCAAACCCAGTAGGCCAAAAAAAGGTACATCTATATTAGATAAATAGGTTGCCCATTAATTTATCAAAGTATGCATTTATACAAGGACTAGAAAAATATTTTAATTTTTGATATGAATTATAAAGAAAATCACTAGTATCTATGAGATAACTAATACCAATGCTACTACTAGCTCTAATTCTAACATTTTTTTGAAGGTCCTCCATATCAGGTACTATTCTATATGCTTTACAATTAGAAACCCATTTAATCCAACATCAACTCTATAGAAAGGTACTATTAATTATTAGTCTGTTTACAAATAAAAAAACAGAGCAACAGAGAGGTTAAGTGACTTATCCACAGTTGCACAGCCAGAGAAATGGAAAAAGGTACAATTAGACACTTCACAATAGACCAGTAACACTGAAGAAGTTGAAGTTGAACAGTCCTATGAAGACCTACAAGACTTTCTAGAACTAACAACCCAAAAAGATGTCCTTTTCATTATAGGGGACTGGAATGCAAAAGTAGGAAGTCAAGAAACACCTGGAGTAACAGGCAAATTGGAGTACAGAATGAAGCAGGACAAAGGCTAATAGAGTTCTACCAAGAGAACACACTGGTCATAGCAAACATTCTCTTCCAACAACACAAGAGAAGACTCTACACATGGACATCACCAGATGGTCAACACCGAAATCAGATTGATTATATTCTTTGCAGCCAAAGATGGAGAAGCTCTATACGGTCAGCAAAAACAAGACCAGAAGCTGACTGTGGCTCAGATCATGAACTCCTTATTGCCAAATTCAGACTTAAATTGAAGAAAGTAGGGAAAACCACTAGACCATTCATGTATGGTCTAAATAAAATCCCTTATGATTATACAGTGGAAGTGAGAAATAGATTTAAGGGACTAGATCTGATAGACAGAGTGCCTGATGAACTATGGACAGAGGTTTATGACATTGTTCAGGAGACACAAATCAAGACCATCCCCATGGAAAAGAAATTCAAAAAAGCAAAATGGCTGTCTGAAGAGGCCTTACAAATAGCTGTGAAGAGAAGAGAAGCGAAAAGCAAAGGAAAAGGAAAGATATACCCATTTGAATGCTGAGTTCCAAAGGAGAGATAAGAAAGCCTTCCTCAGGGGTCAATGCAGATAAATAGAGGAAAACAATAGAATCGGAAAGACTAGCGATCTCTTCAAGAAAATTAGAGATACCAAGGGAACATTTAATGCAAAGATGAGCACAATAAAGGACACAAATGGTATGGACCTAACAGAAGCAGAAGATGTTAAGAAGAGGTGGCAAGAATACACAGAAGAACTGTACAAAAAAAGATCTTCATGACCCAGATAATCACGATGGTGTGATCACTCACACTCACCTAGAGTCAGACATCCTGGAATGTGAAGTCAAGTGGGCCTTAGGAAGCATCACAACGAACAAAGCTAGTGGAGGTGATGGAATTCCAGTTGAGCTATTTCAAACCCTGAATGATGATGCTGTGAAAGTGCTGCACTCAATATGTCAGCAAATTTGGAAAACTTAGCAATGGCCACAGGACTGGAAAAGGTCAGTTTTCATTCTAATCCCAAAGAAAGGCAATGCCAAAGAATGCTCAAACTACTGCACAGTTGCACTCACCTCATACACTAGTAAAGTAATGGTCAAAATTCTCCAAGCCAGGCTTCAGCAATATGTGAACCGTGAACTTCCTGATGTTCAAGCTGGTTTTAGAAAAGGCAGAGGAACCAGAGATCAAATTGCCAACATCCACTGGATCATCAAAAAAGCAAGAGTTCTGGAAAAATATCTATTTCTGCTTTATTGACTATGCCAAAGCCTTTGACTGTATGGATCACAATAAACTGTGGGAAATTCTGAAAGAGATGGGAATACCAGACCACCTGACCTGCCTCTTGAGAAATCTGTATGCAGGTCAGGAAGCAACAGTTAGAACTGGACATGGAACAACAGACTGGTTCCAAATAGGAAAAGGAGTATATCAAGGCTGTATATTGTCACCCTGCTTAATTAACTTATATGCAGAGTACATCATGAGAAACACTGGGCTGGCAGAAGCACAAGCTGGAATCAAGATTGCCAGGAGAAATATCAATAACCTCAGATATGCAGATGATACCACCCTTATGGTGGAAAGTGAAGAACTAAAGGGCCTCTTGATGAAATTGAAAGAGGAGAGTGAAAAAGTTGGCTTAAAACTCAACATTTAGAAAACTAAGATCATGGCATCTGGTCCCATCAGTTCATGGGAAATAGATGGGGAAACAGTGGGAACAGTGGCTGACTTTATTTTTTGGGGCTCCAAAATCACTGCAGATGGTGACTGCAGCCATGAAATTAAGACACTTACTCCTTGGAAGGAAAGTTATGACCAACCTAGACAGCATATTAAAAAGCAGACACATTACTTTGCCAACAAAAGTCCGTCTAGTCAAGGCTCTGGTTTTTCCAATGGTCATGTATGGATGTGAGAGTTGGACTATAAAGAAAGCTGAGCACCAAAGAATTGATGCTTTTGAATTGTGGTGTTGGAGAAAACTCTTGAGAGTCCTTTGGACTGCAAGGAGATCCAACCAATCCATCCTAAAGGAGATCAGTCCTGGGTGTTCATTGGAAGGACTGATGTTGAAGCTGAAACTCCAATCCTTAGGCCACCTGATGCGAAAAGCTGACTCATTTGAAAAAACCCTGATGCTGGGAAAGATTGAGGGCAGGAGGAGAAGGGGACGACAGAGGATGAGATGGTTGGATGGTATCACCGACTCAATGGACATGGGTTTGGGTGGACTCCAGGAGTTGGTGATAGACAGGGAGGCCTCGTGTGATGCGGTTCATGGGGTCACAAAGAGTCGGACATGACTGAGAGATTGAACTGAAGTAAACTGAGACACTTCACAGAAGCTAAAATGCAATCACAAATGGAAAAATGTTCAAGATTGCCTGTAGTCAAAGAAATGTACATTGACATTAAGTGTCATTTCATACCACACCTTTGGTGAGACTTTGGTTAAACTGTCACTCTCAGATATGGTGGAAATAATGTAAACATTAAGCTTTTAGGAAAGCCACTTGTCATTGCTTATAAGCAATTGTAAAGAGACTCTCTTGAACTCAGTAATCACATCTCTAGAATTTATTCTTAGAAAATTATTCAAAAGAAGACTCATATGAATACAAAGTTTTCTGCAGCATTTATCAAACATTAAAAGCAATCTAAATTTACAAATATAGAAATACTTACACTATGGTACATTAATGAAATGGAATATTACGTGGCCACTTAAACTATAATTGTGAGTGATAATGATAATATAATAATGTTAGATAATGTTGAGTAAGGTAAGTCAAATATAAAATTTTACCTATTTGCAATTATATAAAATTATGTATCCATATATTCAAGGACAAGAATGGAACATAAAATGAAAATACTTTCAAATGTTGGGATAACAGAATTTTTTCTCAGATTTTTAATTGTTTTTATTTCTGTTATTTTCTGCTGCTGCTGCTGCTAAGTCGCTTCAGTCGTGTCCAACTCTGTGCGACCCCATAGACGGCAGCCCATCAGGCTCCCCCGTCCCTGGGATTCTCCAGGCAAGAACACTGGGGTGGGTTGCCATTTCCTTCTCCAATGCATGAAAGTGAAAAGTGAAAGTGAAGTCGCTCAGTCACGTCCGACTCTTAGTGACCCCATGGACTGCAGCCTACCAGGCTCCTCCACCCATGGGATTTTCCAGGCAAGAGTACTGTCTGTTATTTTCTACATGATGGCAAAACCAGGAGCTGGGAAAGATAGAAGATGTTGTCTTTGCCTTTTGATAATATATACTTTAACTGAGAATTTATAGAATCACTGACATGAAGAGCTGAAAGGGACCTTATTGGATTCTTGGTTCAACTTCCTGATTTTACAAATAAATACTCTGAGGCAGAAAAAGATTGACTTGCTCAATTGCTCATATTTAATTAGGAGTTAGAAATTACAACCTCATAATGACTCACTGTCATTTAGGGTACATTTGTTGCAGAGAAATTAAGTTGTTAGGACCATATCTTGAAATATATCATATCCATAAAAAATTACTATTTTAGTAATTCTACTTTCTTATCTGCATTATCAACTGCCCTCTTTCCCCACCTGAAATAAGCTTTATGCCAAAGCAAGAGCTCTAATTCTCAACTGTATGGTACACATCATGCATATTTTTGGCATTTCAAAGCATGTCAAAATATTTATCAAGAAGATGAGTATTTCAGTAACAATGGAGAAGCTGCTAGTCATTTTCCCCTGATGGTAACAGCAGGGATTCAATTAAGATTTGATAAATCAATTAAATTGAATTTCACTTTAAAGCATTTAAAATATGTTTTCTAACACTGATTTTAAAAAATCTATTTAAATATCTTAAAACTAATTCCTGGGATAGGAATGAAGAGTGTAAGTGAATATATATTTACTCAGGCCTTGCAAAGAGGCCCCCATTTCTTACCCATGACCACAAAAGAAAAGCATATCTTGAGGAAAAGTAGACCCACTTGGCAGGTGAAGTTCTCTGCTCTTAAACCCATTTAGATGATTATCAATTTGGACTGGGGTCTCTGAAAGGACAAATAAAAATCAAAACACATGGGAAGAGGCTAAAGAAACTTTGGAAGCTGTAGGTTGGTGTGGTGATACTAAAGTTGTTTGTGTGTTTGTGTTGAATGGTTATGTTGAGCCCCCACAGCTGATGTGCAAGAAGTGTATATGAGGACATTTGAGGCCACAAGGTCTTCACTGCTGGGATTCTAGCATGCCTGAGCAGTGTGCATCAGTACAGTGAGTTTCTGGAGTATTCAAATAAATAGTACCAGCAGCCAAACTGCTAGTGCTGGCTGCTCCCACCAGTACTTTGTACCTGAGCCCTTGACAGCAGCACCAGCTTCGGTCCCTGGGACAGGAGCATGGGCTTGGTGAAAAGCCCTGGATGCCATTTAATGGAAGAAAGCCCTTGAGACACTCTAATGAGAAGACAATGAGACACAAATAAGGAATAAGAGTGTGTGTGTGCTTAATTGTTCAGTCATGCTCAACTCTCCACAGCCCAGTGGCCTGTGACCCGCCAGTCTCCTCTGTCCCTGGAATTTTCCAGGCAAGAATACTGGAGTGAGCCAGTAGGAGCCATTGGAGTAGGAGTAGGAATAGGAGCATACTGGAGTAGGAGCCATTTCCTACTCCAGGGGATCTTCCCGACCCAGGAATCGAGCCCATGTCTCTTGTGTCTCCTGCATTGGCAAGTGGATTCTTTACCACTAGTGCCACTTGCGAAGCTCAAGAATAAGAGAGGAAGACTTTAAAAGTCATTTATAAATACAATCTCTAGTTTCAGGTTAATATTCATATATTTAGATTCAAAACCTATTTACACTTTACAGTCTGAATCTACTGTTTTGCAGCTCCAAATCAGTTCAAAAGTCATGGAATTCTCTGTGATATTTTAAATCATACTCTTAATGGTTCTCCACACTGCCTAGGTATCAAAATCTCTGAGAATCGAAAATAAACACCAACGCTCATGGTCCCCATGTATAGATAAAATCATAATAACATTGTAGGACCCAACGATCAATGTTTTAAGAGCTTCCCAGGTGTTTCTAAGGCACAGCCAATGTGGAGATCCATTGCTCTAATAGGAGCAGCTAGAGGCTTTCTAGAACAGTTTTTGTTCTAATATCCATATGAATTACCTAGAGATCTTATTAAAATACAGATCCTGATTCAAAGCATCTGGGGTGGGGACAGATTCTGTATTTCCAACAGACTCCTCTGGTGGGCAGAGATAGTAACAAAATAATACACATTTTCAATAAAAAAGGGCAAAACAGAAAGTGTATATGGCTTCATTTTATATGACCAAAACTTTTAACTTGGTCACCTAAATATTCTTTAAAGTCAAGAAGATACTGAATTTGATAGCATGTACATCCAATATTGCTTCCTACCTCCCAGGTGTGCCAGACACTCATTAGGACCAAGCCTTAGGGAGCACGGTTGAAAGGGATCTTTGGACCGAAATAGCAGGGAAGCCAAGGTAGCAGGTAAGAAGATGAACATGAACTCTGAAGGGAGATGTAAGATCAGGAAAAGGGAAATGAACATTTTTGTCTGAAGGCAGGCGATGGAGAGCGGGAGTAGAGGCAGTGCCTGGAATTCTCATTAAGACCCTAAATGCCAGGGCGGCTTCTTCCTGTTGTGCCAGCACACTGTGTGGGGAAAGTCAATGTAACACCTTTGCTCTAAACACTCTCTGTTTACCCATCACTTCCAGCCACAAGGGTTGGTGGAAGGTCTGAGATTTTCCCAGGTCTGCTTGGTGGGTTTGATAATTCTAGAGTATTCTTAGTGGTGGGCATTATGAGAAGGTACTGTGGTGGTGGGAGCCCAGGATCTCTTGTACTTAACTCTTCTCTCTATGGAGTGGATGATGAGAGTGTGTGCAAAGTGCCAGGCTGAATCCAAGTGGGCTGGGAATAGTGAACAACAGTGGTAGGGTAATCTGTATGGAAAGTGGGCGGGAAGAACAGAGCTAGTGACAGAAGACCGCAAATTCATGATTTGGGAAGACCAGGCTCAACACAAAGGCTGGTTTTTGTTTTTAACTGTGCTAAAAATACACATAAAATTTACCATCAACCATTTTTACTGTACAGCTCAGTAGCATTACGTACACTCACACTGTATTACCATCACCACCATCCATCTACACAACACTTTGCATCTTGCAAAACTAAAACCTTGGCAACTCTAGCCTACCTACTGTCTCTGTAAATTTGAATATGGTATCATACTCTAAGAAATCATTGCTGTATCCAGTCATGAAGCTTTTCTGTCTCTATGAATTACATGTATCTGTAAGTGGAATCATACCTCGTCCTTTCATGACTGGCTTATTTCAGCTAGCATAATGTCCTCAAGGTTTATCTATGTTGTAGCATGTGTCAGAATTTTCTTCCTTTTGAAGACTGAATAACATCCCTTTGTATGTATATACCATGTTTTGTTTACCCACTCATTGCTGATAAATGCTTGGGTAGCTTCCACCTTTTGGTTATTATGAATATTGCTTCTATGAATATATACCACTTCGGGTCCCCACTTCTAATTCCTTTGGATATATATCCAGAAGTGGGGCTGCTGGCTTACATGGTAATTCTACCTTTAACTTTTTGAGGAACCACCATACTGTTTTCCATAGGTGGCTGCACTGTTTTTCATTCCTACTAACAGGGCACAAGTGTTCCAATTTCTCCACATTCTTGCCAACACTTGTCATCTTCTGTTTTTAATAGTGCCATCCTAATGGGTGTCAGGTACTGTGCCACTGTGGTTTTGATTAGTGATGCTGAACATCTTTTCATATGCTAACTGGCCATTTTTCCTAGCTTCTTTGGAGAAATGTCTATTTAATTCCTTTGTTCATTTTTTAAATTGATTTGTTGTTGTTGAGTTGTAGGAGTTCTTTCTATATTCTGGATATTAACCCCTTGTCAAATATGAGGTTTGCAGATACTTTCTCCTGTTCTGTGGGTTGCCTTTTCACTCTGTTGTGTCTTTTGATGTACAAAAGTCTTAAATTTTGATGTGTTCCAGGTGAGCATTTTTCTATTATTGTTGCCTATGCTTTTGGTGTCATATTCCAAGAAATTATTACTATATCCAACATCTTGAAGCTTTTCCCATATGTTTTCTTCTAAGAGTTTTATAGTTTTAGGTTTTACATTAGGGTTTTTTAAAAAATTCATCTTGAATTAATTTTTCTATGTGATCTAAAGTTAGGGTCTAACTTAATTCTTTTGAGTGTGGAAATCCAGTTTTCCAACATAATTTATTGGAAAGACTGTCCTTTCCCCACTGAAGGGTCATGGCACCCTTTGGAAAAATCACAACCATGTATGCAAGGGTTTATTTCTGGCCTCCACAGAGACTAGTTTTTTTTTTTTTTTTTTTTAATGTGATAAGGTGATGATTATAGCAAGAGATGAGCCAAATCAGGTTCTTTGGTTGGATGACCAGCTCAGATGAATCATTTTTTATACAGTGGTGTTTTGTAGCACTAATAGAGGAATACAGTTCTCTTGAAGGCAGCCTAGACCTCATCCAATAGTGACAGGTTGGATGGACTCAGGTAATGAAGGAATGGTACTGAGAGGTATTTAAGTGGAAGCCCTAAATGCTGTGGCATGAGGAGATCTGTGTAGAGGTTATCAGTTCAGTTCAGTTCAGTCACTCAGTCATGTCCGACTCTTCGCGACCCCATGAATCACAGCACACCAGGCCTCCCTGTCCATCACCAACTCCCGGAGTTCACTCAGACTCACATCCATGGAGTCAGTGATGCCATCCAGCCATCTCATCCTCTGTTGTCCCCTTCTCCTCCTGCCCCCAATCCCTCCTAGCACCAGAGTCTTTTACAATGAGTCAACTCTTTGCATTAGGTGGCCAAAGTACTGGAGTTTCAGCTTTAGCATCATTCCTTCCAAAGAAATCCCAGGGCTGATCTCCTTCAGAATGGACTGGTTGGATCTCCTTGCAGTCCAAGGGACTCTCAAGAGTCTTCTCCAACACCAAAGTTCAAAAGCATCAATTCTTCAGTGCTCAGCTTTCTTCACAGTCCAACTCTCACATCCATACATGACCACAGGAAAAACCATAGCCTTGACTAGACGGACCTTTGTTGGCAAAGTAATATCTCTGCTTTTGAATATGCTATCTAGGATGGACATAACTTTCCTTCCAAGGAGTAAGCGTCTTTTAATTTCATGGCTGCAGTCACCATCTGCAGTGATTTTGGAGCCCAAAAATATAAAGTCTGACACTGTTTCCACTGTTTCCCCATCTATTTCCCATGAAGTGATGGGACCGGATGCCATGATCTTCGTTTTCTGAATGTTGAGCTTTAAGCCAACTTTTTCACTCTCCTCTTTCAATTTCATCAAGAGGCTTTTTAGTTCCTCTTCACTTTCTGCCATAAGGGTGGTGTCATCTGCATATCTGAGGTTATTGATATTTTTCTTGGCAATCTTGATTCCAGCTTGTGTTTCTTCCAGTCCAGCATTTCTCATGATGTCCTCTGCATATAAGTTAAATAAGCATGGGGACCATATACAGCCTTGACGTACTCCTTTTCCTATTTGGAACCAGTCTGTTGTTCCATGTCCAGTTCTAACTGTTGCTTCCTGACCTGCATACAGATTTCTCAAGAGGCAGGTCAGGTGGTCTGGTATTCCCATCTCTTTCAGAATTTCCCACAGTTGATTGTGATCCACACAGTCAAAAGCTTTGGCATAGTCAATAAAGCAGAAATAGATGTTTTTCTGAAACTCTCTTGCTTTTTCCATGATCTAGTGGATGTTGGCAATTTGATCTCTGGTTCCTCTGCCTTTTCTAAAACTTGCCTTTTCAGGAAGTTCATGGTTCACATATTGCTGAAGCCTGGCTTGGAGAATTTTGAGCATTACTTTACTAGCATGTGAGATGAGTGCAATTGTGCCGTAGTTTGAGCATTCTTTGGCATTGCCTTTCTTTGGGATTGGAATGAAAACTGACCTTTTCCAGTCCTGTGGCCACTGCTGAGTTTTCCAAATTTGCTGGCATATTGAGTGCAGCACTTTCAGAGCATCATCTTTCAGGATTTGAAATAGCTCAACTGGAATTCCATCACCTCCACTAGCTTTGTTCATAGTGATGCTTTCTAAGGCTCACTTGACTTCACATTCCAGGATGTCTGGCTCTAGGTCAGTGATTACACCATCGTGATTATCTGGGATGTGAAGAATTTTTTTGTACAGTTCTTCTGTGTATTCTTGCCACCTCTTCTTGATATCTCTGCTTCTGTTAGGTCCATACCATTTCTGTCCTTTATCGAGCCCATCTTTGCATGAAATATTCCCTTGGTATCTCTAATTTTCTTGACGAGATCTCTAGTCTTCCCCATTCTGTTGTTTTCCTCTATTTCTTTGCATTGATCGCTGAGGAAGGCTTTCATAGGTAGCATTATTAAAAGTGGCTTGGAACTTCTCTAGAGATCCAGTTGCTAAGACTCCACTCTCCCAATGCAGGGGGCCTGGGTTCAATCCATGGTCAGGGAACTAGATCCCACATGCTGCAGTTAAAAGATCCTGTATGCTGCAATGAAGATCGAAAATCCCACGAGCTGCAATGGGAGACCTGACTCAGCCAAATAAATAAATAAATATTTTAAAAATGTTTGTTTTAAAGGACTTGGACACCAGAGGGTATGTGACACAGGGGCTACATCTTGAGGACTTGGTTTACATGCTGTTTGGTTTTTGCTGGGTAGCACATGACTAGATTTATTCATGGAGGGCTTTGAAAAGCATCTGAAAAATTAGGATGCTAATTGATCTTTTTTGGGTTGGGTAGACTATGGTGGTCAAATGGTAGTGGCCAGCTAAAGCCAAGAGACTTTAAGTAGGAGATACCACATCTCAAACAGATGGGCACCCATCCTAATTTGTGGGCATCTAAAGAGCAAGGGCCAAGTCTTATTCATTCCAGTATGCTGTGTCCAGCAGTTTCTGGCACATGGTGGACAGATGCTTAATACAAGCTTGAAATGAACTGAATGTAAGCCAAGGAGACAGCAATAATTTGAAGTAAGAAAACTCAACTCTTTATAGTTAGGAAAAGTTTCTTATGCCTAATTTACAATACTTATACTACAGGAAGAGTACATTTCTCCTCCTTTCAAAAAGATAAAGATTTGATCACCATCCTTTGTTTTTAAAAAATCTATTAATACCACTTATTAAGAACCAACCTGAACTGCCTCTTGATAACCTATATGCAGGTCAGGAAGCAACAGTTAGAATTGGACATGGAACAATAGACTGGTTCCAAATAGGAAAAGGAGTATGTCAAGGCTGTATATGGTCACCCTGCTTATTTAACTTGCAGAGTACATCATGAGAAACACTGGGCTGGAAGAAGCACAAGCTGGAATCAAGACTGCCGGGAGAAATATCAATAACCTCAGATATGCAGATGACACCATCCTTATGGCAGAAAGTGAAGAGGAACTAAAAAGCCTCTTGATGAAAGTGAAAGAGGAGAGTGAAAAAGTTGGCTTAAAGCTCAACATTCAGAAAATGAAGATCATGGCATCTAGTTCCATCACTTCATGGGAAATAGATGGGGAAACAGTGTCAGACTTTATATTTTTGGGCTCCAAAATCACTGCAGATGGTGACTGCAGCCATGAAATTAAAAGACGCTTACTCCTTGGAAGGAAAGTTATGTCCAACCTAGATAGCATATTCAAAAGCAGAGATATTACTTTGCCAACAAAGGTTTGTCTAGTCAAGGCTATGGTTTTTCCAGTGGTCACGTATGGATGTGAGAGTTGGACTGAGAAGAAAGTTGAGTGCTGAAGAATTGATGCTTTTGAACTGTGGTGTTGGAGAAGACTCTTGAGAGTCCCTTGGACTGCAAGGAGATCCAACCAGTCCATCCTAAAGGAGATCAGTCCTGGGTGTTCACTGGAAGGACTGATGTTGAAGCTGAAACTCCAATACTTTGGCCACCTCATACGAAGAGCTGACTCATTGGAAAAGACTCTGATGCTGGGAGGGATTGGGGGCAGGAGGACAAGGGGACGACAGAGGATGAGATGGCTGGATGGCATCACTGACTCAATGGACATGAGTTTGAGTGAACTCCGGGAGTTGGTGATGGACAGGGAGGCCTGGCATGCTACAATTCATGGGGTCGCAGAGTCAGACATGACTGAGCGACTGAACTGAAGGACCAATTATCTCCAGGCCTCATACCTTTGACTTGATGTGCATTATATTTAGTCCTTGCAACAATCTTAGGGTATGCAATATGATCTCCAATTACTGAGGCTCAGAGTTGTTAAGTATCTTGTTTAAGGTTACACAACCAGCAGGAGCACAGCTAGGATTTATATCTAAACAGGTCCCATATTTCTTCTCTGAGGACTCTCTTTCTGTTTCTACCTGGGAGCTAGCATTCTCATCTTCTAATGTGATATTCTTCCAGGGTTAATAAACACATTTTCTTCAGCCTCTCTAATCATGGCTCCTATTAAAAAACTATTAATAATATTTTATCTGTCACTGGCCTTCCCCCAAGTTCTCCATGTTCTTTGAGTTTGGCATCAACCCAGCATTTAAATACTATTGAGTGGGGGGGAAATATCACAGGTTTTGATTTCAACAAAAGAACTGAATCATCTCTCTTTCCATTTTACATCAGCATAGAGACTACTTTGCACCGATTCACATATTCACAAAAAAGTCAAAAATTTAAAAAGTGAACCAGTAAAAACCATATGTAAAATAGATAGTCAATAGGAATTTGCTGTATGGCTCAGGAAACTCAAACAGGGGCTCTGTATCAACCTAGAGGGGTGGGATGAGGAGGGAGATGGGAGGGAGGTTCAAAAGGGAGGAGATATATGTATAGCTAAGGCTGTTTCATGTTGAGGTTTGACAGAAAACAGCAAAATTCTGTAAAGCAATTATCCTTCAATAAAGAATAAATAAATAAATAAATAAAAAACAAAAAAAAACCCTGGTGACAGCAGGGTGGTGAGGGGTGGTTTTGTTTACTTCACACAGACAACTTGATGAGGATAGCAGCAAAAATCACTGAGCATTGGACCAAACATTTCTAGGGGCAGGAGCCTAGGTCCTGGCACAGCACACTCTGAGGTAAAGAGAGACTACAGGGCTCAGGAGGCAAAGTCAGACATAGGTTTTTAGTCCCCCTGTGGCTTATTATTTATTTTTTTGGCCGTGCCACACGGCTTGTGGGATCTTAGTTCCCTGACTAGGGACTGAACCTGCGCCCCCTGCAGAGGAAGCGTGGAGTCTTAACCGCTGGGCCTCCAGGGAAGTCCTCTTCCTATGGTTTACAGCAGGGCAGGTCAAGGGCGGGGAAGGTCGTGTCCGGGTGCTGGTGTTTCATTCCCGGTTCCTGATGGGGTCGGCAGAGAGACTGAGTAAATTTGTATATGGTGTCTAATGAAAATCTTGGGCTTTCCTAACTTTACCTTTTCCCATTCACCCCTTCGTTCCCCATACCAAGGGGAATGCCTGACATGTAACTGGTACACATCGGCTGTAGTTGTTCTTGGCTGTTCAGTCGCTGAGTCATGTCCAGCTCTTTGAGAGCCTATGGAGTGCAGCCCGCCAGGCTCCTCTGTCCATGGGACTTCCCAGGCAAAAATACTGGAGTGGGCGGCTACTTCCTTCTCCAGGGGATCTTCCTGACCCAGAGATTGAACTCGCCTTTCCTACATTGGCAGGTGGATTCTTCACCACTAAGCAGGGAAGCCCCACACACTGACTGAATGGGCAGTAACAAGGAGATTGTGGGGAGAGGGCAGGAACCGGGAAACAATGCCAGGAACTGGAGTAATTTTTTTTTTTTCCTATTAATTTACCATTATTGTGTTTTATGAAACTATTGATCTGGGACATGTGGAAATTGATAAAAAAAAAAAGCAACCAGCGGTTCTTCACTTCGAATAGTTTGAGAAGTGCTGGTGGACAGTGAGTCAGTGTAGAAGTGCTGCTTGGCAGAGTTGCAAGACCTCCTGGCCATTTATTTAGTGATGTCTAGTAAAGATTTAAGTGTAGTGGGGTTCCCAGAATAAGTCACTGGTTTTAACTTTGGAAATTCATTTTGTTTGCAGTTCAAAGCATACTGTGCAGATTCTACCCATCACTAAGGCAGATGCTTACAGACCAGGTAAGCTGCCGCAGGCTTACAGGTAAATGCTGAGCAGATGATTCAGCAAGTGACAAAATGGCAAAGTAGAGTCCATTCCACACTGTTCTAGTCTCAGCAGATGTGGGGTATGTTTTAACCCAGTACTTATAAGACGTTGGGGTAATTTCCACTCCTGTTGTTTCTTGCCATGTGGAGGGACAGCAAATGGTCTCTTGAGTCCTGTCTTCCTCATTCCTGGGAGAGGTGAAGTGACTTAGATGAAAAGTGAATCTGGGAAGTGAATTAGGCATGTTTAACCTAGTCCTTTTTCACTGTCTCTTGGAAGCCAGGTACTCTGTAAAAGGTTGGGGGCATTCACTCATGGGTAGATTCTCCTGGCCCAGCTGTCCAGCTGCAGGTTTTGATTCTGGGGTTCAGTACTAAGGGGACAACTGTTTCCACGCACCCTGAGCCATTCTCTCCAATATCAGCTTCACGTTTTAATTTTCATCTTTTGGCACCTTGGTCTTTCTCAGTTGGTTTAAAATGTGGGCAAGCAACACAGGGATACTCTGGGGGCCTCTTGAACTTCACCAGATGGGGGTGACTACATATTGTGGTATTGTATCACAGGCTCTTCTGGCCTGTATTTACTTGCCCTCATTTCCTTGTAGAAGGCCAGCACATCTTAATCATTTGGTGACTCTATTATACTGATACCTAATATGTTCCCTTCTGCCAAGTAGGAGCTAGACTTTCCTCTGTCACACTGGTAAATGAGGACAATCTGCTGGCTTGGCCAACGTCCCCCTCTGCCTGCACCTTTCTGGGTGTGTTTATCCTAAAGCTGCACCCCATCTTTCCAGATTTATGGATATCAATAAACTCATACTTTGTGAAAACAAACACAAGGCTCTGAAATCAAAAGTAAGAATTAGATAAAAGCAGGTCTTTGCTCTTCTAAAACGTATTAAGAACAAAATATCTTAATGGCCATTTCTGTGATATGATTCAGGTAAACAAAAAAACAGCTCATGGCCTCTGAAGCCTTTGGTTCTTCCTGGGCCAGGTTAGGAGGCATTTAAGCTTGCAGTCTAGTTCTCTGAATTTCAATTACAAGTCACTCTTGCCACAATCTTCCCTGACCTTGCATTTTTCTTTGGGTCACTGGAACAGTATTTGGCCACTCTGCCTGTGAACACTGCCTACTTTCTCTAGGCCAGAGTGCCGCTGCTTCCACTGGTAGCCTTCCATGGTGGTGACTGTCTCTATGTGCCTGACCCTGGATTCCTTGTCACCATACTGACATGGTATGCTTCCTTAACTGGACCTTGTCTATGCCAATAACTTTGTCTGTAACTCCCTCCCCATATGGTATTTTATTTGCCATATTATTTTCTATTATAGATTAAGTCCTTAAAGACAACACCCCCCCAATGTAGTGAAGACCTTTATCAGTCAAGGTTTTCTATTTTTATCATTCAACTATTCTAGTTTAAACATCTTTTAATTTAAAAATCCATCAGTATATTTAAAGTATAGTCTCCAGGTTTAGAAAGTTACTGACACCTCATAACAAACTATGGATAAATTCCCCATGGTAGAATGAATGAAGAGTAACTTATATATAACCGTAACTCTAGTATAGATAAAGATGGACAACTAGAATCAAACTTAATGTAAATGTGCCAGGAGAAGAAAGCACAAGATTTACAAAGCTTACATGAAATAAGAAAATGCAACTGGGTGATAACCAAAGCTTTGTTGACTCGGCAGTCTTGCGGACTTAGAAAGGGAGGTGGCTCAAGCGATTCTTTGGGTGTCACAGCTTCTTCTTTCCCAGGCCAGGCAGTTGGGTATGGAGCTGCATGCAGTAGGGGTGAACACTGCACGTGTTGTGTATCATTTTCATTGTAGGTAAAAAACAGCAAACAGGGAATTCTTCTTGAGAGTTTCCTTGTACCCATGATCAGCTTCTGAACGCACTTGGAGGAGAAACAATCCTATTAAAATGTCTCTCAAAAGCCAAAGCTAAATGACTAAACATCAAAACTTTGAGGAATGGGGGGAAAAAAATCTATGAGGAAAGCATCAGCTTGCTTATCCAGGGAATGAGTAGAATTTTAATTCTCATTCCAGCATGGGGCCATTGGGCACCAAGCTCCTTTCACTCTGGGTAGAAAACAAATCCCCAGGTTGCTACTGAGCCAAACTTTAAAGGCCAGTCAGGAAATGAGCAGCACTCCCCCAAATGGGAAAGCCTGGATCAGTGTTTTTTTTCTAAAGTAAACAAAAGATCTGCATAAGTATTTCCTTGCACTATTTGGCAAGAGAAAGAAGCACCTGGAGAGTGAGTGAGGAAGAGAAAGCCTGTAAGACATGGGAGTAAAACAAGGATGGTTATAATGAAGCTTTGTCTCACTAATCTCCAGAGCCCGAGTGTTCTATTACGAAACAAAGCAGCAAATGAAGAGACGCTCAGAAAGACTGGTTGATTAAGAATACATTCAAGACAGGATAAATAGAATAGATGCCTTTCTGGATCCTGAATTTCATCTTTCATTTGGATTTTTTAAAAACCTTTAAAGAATATCTTCCAGAGAGTCAAAGTGGAATATATACATTAAAATAAACGAGGGCTGTGAAGGAAGATGTATGAGCAAGGAGAAAAGCTATTATCCTCGGAGGCAGAAATTTCCTTGCTTCAATGCGGCATGTGACGCTGGCAATTTCAGCCATTCTCTTTCAGGCAATTTTCAGTGCAAGTTCCAATGCTGCTTACTGGGACGCTGTCTCAGCTCACCTAAAGGAGGGGGGCATAACTAAAGATGTATGGAGAGCTATTACGTTCTGTTCAGCAGGATAGACTCAGGAGAAAGACAAGTTTCTCTCAAGAGGCTGGAGGTGAGAGAAATGGGGCAGCAACCATAGCTGCTTTTGTTAAGTACACAGCATTAAAACAAAACAAAACAAAACAAAACAAAACACGGCTGAGCGACTGAGCAACAAACTAATGCAAGAGACTCAACAACATCTCATTAATGTCAGGAAGTTACACAGTTTTAGAGCTTTTTACCAATGATAAAGTCTTAAAAGACTTGAAAGGGGTGATTGTCCTTCCCCAAAATGTTCTGAACCAACCAACAATTGATATCTAAAGATTACGTAAGAAAAAAAAAATTAACTTCTGCTTTTCCTGCAAAGAACTAGAAGTCTCATGTAAAGGAGCAATGGGTTGAAAACACTGCCAAAGAATCTGTGTTAAGGATAATAGTTTTCTTGAGTAGGCCCAAGTAGGAGAGATGTTTGGGCCTTTTGTAGGAGGCAATCAATAGCTCACCTAATTTGGCAGGTAACACCTGATAGAAAAGCATGTATTTTCTGGAGTCCAGGCTCTACTTAGTGCCTATCTGCTGAAAGAAAATCAAAGATAAGGACATAAATTACAGGGACGCCAAGGACACTGCTAACCAAACACTATGTGTGACTATTTGACATCTGCTGCTGCTGCTGTTAAGTCGCTTCAGTCATGTCCGACTCTGTGTGACCCCATAGATGGCAGCCCACCAGGCCCCCCTGTCCCTGGGATTCTCCAGGCAAGAACACTGGAGTGGGTTGCCATTTCCTCCTCCAATGCATGAAAGTGAAAAGCGAAAGTGAAGTCGCTCAGTCGTGTCCGACTCTTAGTGACCCCATGGACTGCAGCCTACTAGGCTCCTCAGTCCATGGGATTTTCCAGGCAAGAGTATTGGAGTGGGTTGCCATTGCCTTCTCCGATTTGATATCTGTGTGCTCTTAAATATCCTTTTTTGCTCCCTATGTAATGTTAACATTATTTATCTCTTCACCTGCCTCTAGCTCTTCCTGACTGAAGGTTAAGTGGTTGTGAAACCACATGCACTGTAGAATCCAAAGCACCTGTTTTAAACCCTTGGCTAGTGGTGGTGCCTTGTAGTGTGCTTTTGACGAGCTCTGGGAGCAGCTGAGGGTGGGCTGCTTTGAGCCATCTGGAGGTTTTAATGTGCCCCATGCAGCTCATGCCAACCTGGCTTGCCAGAGTCAGGGTCACTGTGCCCTGAGACACTTCAGAATGGTGCTCAAGGGAGCCATGCTCTGCCGCCACCTGGGCCCTCTCGCAAATGAACTTGCACTTTCAATTTGATGCTGTTTTTCTTACCCTCTGCAGGCACTCACAAGCAGAACTATTATTACTTGCTTGTTACTGCATGTTGCTGATTCATACGCAGAGGAAAATGTAATTTTGTCTTAACACCTCTTCCCTGTCATTTAAGGCATATGTTAATGAAAGACAGATTTTGGCATCCACTCTCCTCTGCAGCTTTGAGGCCACAGTATATATTCATTATAAATGAAGATGCAACTGTTATTTTATTTCTATTTATATTTATAACTACACCAAAGCCATCTTGCAGGTACCTTTGTGCCTCTCAAATCTCAAACCATATTCCAAGAAATGCTCAACATTTCATGCTTGAATTGGCATTAATGTGGCATTCATGTACATACAATGTTTTAAATAAAGATGTTTTCACTCATATTTTATTATTGACACTCTCTGATCACATATTTTAGATTATGCTGGAGCTGAGCCCTTGAGGACACTTTAAGAGTTTTTCTTTCCACTTGCAGTACAGACTGATTTTTTTTTTTAAGTGAGGAGTATGCAAGTGATGGGTGCTCTGCTTGTTTGGAGGGGAGCCAAATAGAAGTCTGAAGCCCCAAGGGGGTGGGGCCAGAGCAGAAGTAAACATATGCAGAATGCTGAAAAGAGCTGACTGCAAGCTTCTGCTTTGTCATTCCTCTCCCTTCCTTTCCTCCCCTTCCTTCCCAGTGTGTAATGTGGATAAGTGCTGCCTACTTATTTCATAGAATCACTGGATCTAGAAGGAGCTGTCTCCTTGAAGATCGTCTGATCCACACTCCCACCCACTGCAGTAATTCTTCGCTTGATTCAGGAGCTCTTTTTCTTCTCCAGCAGCTTTCCCGAGCAGCATTGTAGCCTATCAATTAAAAGTGGACTGGTGAGAGGCAGAGTTTTTAGAATCAAGACTGTTCTGTGTCCACACTGTGTTTCTGCCACTGACTCGTGGTGATATCCTAGGCAAACTACCCAATACCTCAGAGTTCTAGTCTTATCTGTTAAATGGTTACAATAAAAACTAATTTGTAGGAGTTTGAGGTTTAAATGAAGGAATAATGTGGTATATAAAAGTGTAGTATATAAAAGACTTAGCACTCAGAACTAAATTAAGAGCAGCTAAATGGTTCAATAGGAACCATGACCCATGTTTCCTGTCTGACAGGCAATACTTTTCCACATATTTTACCGTCTTTCTCACAAGGTCTCATAAACCCAATGAAAACGTTTCTGTTGCTGGAGTACTCTGTATGCTGCCTTGTAGACTGTAGATGCTGTTATTAGTAACAACATCTCACACATATTCAGTACTTTACATTTTACAGTGCACTTTCACAAGCGGGGAGGTGAATAACCACGCCAACATGTCTACTGATGACTAATAGAGGCAGGAAGCAGAAGGAACAGAGGCTCTGAAAGAAGTCTATTAATGATGCAAATGTGAAGTTATCTGCACTTGTGAGAAGCATAATAAGCATTAACACCAACTGGAAGTAACAGTGCATGATATATTCTGGCTTCAGAACTTGGCTTTGATGAGTTAGAAAACCAGAAGAACACAGCATAGGAGTTTGGGGGCAAGAATTTAAGTTACCTGAAATTTAATGGTCTAAATGCTTCGGATGTCCAGGAGGGCAGCTCTTCACACATGGGTGAATAATTTTCACGTACAAATGAGTATAGCAATGATATAGACTGCACGATGGTAGAAACCTCGATGTGTTCATAATTTAGAGACAAAGCATATGGAACTGAGACAAGCAAAACAAATAAGTTCTCAGAAGTCAGCGTTAAATGGGTGTTTCAATACTACAAATGTGTCATACTGAAATGCAAAAGTTTTAATAATAGAAACTGTTACCTTGGCTTTCTCACAACCTTCTGAAACAGTACTTCATGTGCGTGAGAATTTTTACATTTGGAAAATGCTCAAAAGTGAATTTTTAGAAACGGAGGAAAATGGAGGGTGCATTTTTAATATAGCATATTTCATTATTTCTGTATTATAAAATGAATGAATACATCTTTTTGTTAGAAAGAAAATGGTCCTTTTGAAATTCAGCTCCCTCAGCAGATGAATTTTTAAATATCAAACTCTGCCTAACTAGTCCTACCGCTATAGATGAGGAAAAATGAGAATTTCATGCAGCTATCAATTATTTTTAAACTAATACCCAAGCAGATACATTTGTAACATTTCATGATTTCTTAATATCTATAGGCAATATCCCAAATCAGGTCTTTCTCTTTTTTTTTTTTTCCTCTGCCAAAAATCTATATTTTGTCTGGTAGCAAATTCTAGATAGGGGGTTGATTCAGGTAGGCTAAAGGAGAGAAAGCAGAAGACACTGATAGAAATGGCCCAATGAGCAGCCATGTGGAATAGGAGGTCTATGCTAGACAGAGCCCAAAAGAGCCCAGTTTGTGTCTCACAGTCCAAATTTGGTTTGATGTATTTTTGAAGTTTCTAAAGGTTAACTACATGCTGTAATACATTATAGAAAGACACGAAGCAGAATTTTACTGTGCCAGTCAAGAAGCTGGCTTGAATCTGCTATTTAGGACTGAGAGAGACAGTACAATTTACATGTGTGAGAATGTGGGAATAATTTTACCTTCTGTTGTTTTTAAAACCACCTTGGGCCATGATTTTTAAATTGAGACACAAGAAGATTTGCGGGGGGGGGGAGGGGGGGGTTCCCATAGCAACATTAACTTATCTAAGTGCCCTTGTATGTAATACTTTCAATACTAGTTTGGCTTTAAAATACACACTTTAATTAGGAAAAACAACTGAGTTAAGAGTCTCAGGCAAATTTTGACTTTTACATTTACTGCATGTTTAAATGGAAACCTTGATATTGTACTTCTGAGGATTTGCTACCAAGGCAAATGTATGCAGATACCTTTCGGGATTTTCCTTGCCCCCATCTCTGACCTCACTGCATTCCATTCTATTGTCGACTCCTTGATCAATCTCTCTATAAATATATTTAAAGCACGCTGTGGCTAGGATAAAACAGAAACAAACCAATCTTGAATGGCTCCAGTCCAGAGGTGAGAACCCAACGCACCCTCTTATTTAAGGCTGTCTACAAGCTGATGCCCTCCCCATCTTTTCTCCACTATTCTGAACCATGAACAGCCCTATCAAACATACTCGTCTTCTCACCATCTTCTGAGAGCGTACGTTCTAGAACTAGTCTGAGACCACCTCCTCCCACAGCTCTAATTCTTTCCTTCCATCCCACAGCTAATCTTTCTCTCTCTTCAGAACATTATTACTATACCACGCAATGTCTGACTGGGCAGCATCCCTCCCCTCTTTTTTTGATCAGTGTCCTCATTTTCCTTTGAGGAACTTTCCTCCATTCACTATGGTCTGGTGGAACCATCAAATAACCTGCCCTGACTCAGTCTGTCAATAAAAGAATCCATGACCCAGCTTGGATTAATCACATCCTGCCAGGAAGCTGAATTTTAAGTGAGTTCAAAAAGGAAAACTAGTTGGAATGATCATTCTAGGTCCTTTCAAGAGATTGTCCATGTCTTTCAGATTTCTGTGGCTCATAATCAAAGTCTGTTAGCTGAAAAGCTCCCTATTTGAGTAGAAAAGAAAGAAAGTGAAGTCGCTCAGTCATGTCTGACTCTTTGCAACCTTGTGGACTGTAGCCCACCAGGCTGCTCTGTCCACGGGATTCTCCAGGCAAGAATACTGGAGTGGGTTGCCATTTCCTTCTCCAGCGGATCTTCCCAACCCAGGGATCAAACCCCCCAGGTCTCCAGCACTGCAGGCAGACGCTTTAACCACTGAGCTACCAGGAGTACTTGCTCATATATTATCTTGGTCATGATTTAGAGGCTTGGGATACACACATTTTGCTTTGCCAGCTAGAACCTACTTACGCTCTCAAAACACAGGGCTGGGACTTTATTTATTTATTGTATTATTCCATATAATTCAGCACAAAGTAAGTACTCAGTATACATTGTGTAACAAATGAAAGCCCAGTCTTAGAAACTCCATTTTTACTAAATGCAATTTGCAAGCCAATTTATATCTTTTTTGAGGCAAAGTGGTAAATACCATTTTTATTTTTTTGGACGCACTGGGTCTTTGATGCAGCACACGGGCACTTCATTGCTGTGCGAAGGCCTTCTCTAGTTGCACTGAGCTGGGGCTGCTCTCTAGTTCTGGTGCCCGAGCTTCTCATTGCAGTGGCTTCTTCTTCTTGTGGAGCACGAGGGTGTGCAGGTCTAGTTGCCCCATGTCATATGGGATCTTAAGTCCTGGATCAGGGATTGAACTCACGTCCCCTGCATTGGCAGGCAGATTCTTAACTACTGGACCACCAGCAAATAGTAAAAAATTTTTAATTGCTACAATTTAAGAATTTTCCTGGGTAAATAGTCTTCTTAAAGAAGGCTTTCAACTTGTACACCAAAGAACAGCCTGAAAATAATGTTAGCATTAGTCATACTTCCCCTATTTTAGGAAAGGAAAGATAAATTAAAATTCTGTTTCAGACATTAGTCTCTAAATTAAAAAAAAAGGTTTGGGGATGGACAACAGACAATAACAAAACAAAAAAATAGGCCTTTGCCTTGGTCTTGTGACTTTCCTTGGAAACAAGGCAAGCTGACTCTGCTATCAGTTAACAATGGAGGAGAGTTCAGCTGTGTTCAACTAATGTATAAATAAAGGAGATGGTTTTTTTCACTTCTAAAAAATGGCAGGCTTTGGTTTCTCAGAATCATCTGACTTATATCAGTAATTTACCTAAATGCTTTTAAAACTCAGAGAACAAACAAAATGGTTAAGACATAATAAATCCAAACAAGCTTGAGCATATTAAGTTTTGAAAACACAGAATGTTGTGCTCTCTTCCAAGTCACTTCTGTGTGCTTAAAATGCATAAAACAGTCCATCCACGATAAACAGCAGGATACATAAATTCTCTTCTTCTGACTGTCTTTTCAAAAATGAAAGATTTACTGAAGACTCTGAATAGTGTAATCCTCTGGTTTTACCTTAACATGATACATAGTTCATTCATGTGAAAGGACTGAAAATACCAAGTTGGAGCTTTTTTGAGTCAAGTGTAATGGCTTCTGGAATTTGCCTTGAACCCACACTCGGTGCATTTTCACTTTTTTTTTCCTATTAACTTGTAAGCGACGATCAACCAGATTTTGCTTCTCATCTAACCCAGCCTTACAGAACATATTGTGCACTTCCCCTGTGAGACAAAAATGGCAATCAAATATATGACATGTGACTTGGGGGCGGGGGGAGGGGCAGTCAAGAACAATGGAACATTAATGGAATGACTGACCATATGAATTTCACTTATACCAAGAAACATTTTCTAGTACAAATTGATGAAGGAAACCTATGACACCAAGTAGGCTTCCTCTACTTCACACAAACACACCAAGTATAAACAGCTGAACACAGCAGGTATTAATAGATACACAACAGTACTGGTTGCAGCTTTCAATATTTTGAGACATGCCCTAGGTCTGAATTCTTGCTGGTCTGCAGAGATCCCAAATGGCACATTATAAAAGTACTCATGTAAGTTTGGGGAAAGTACTTGAATGCAGAATTCATTTTAAATGCTTTTTTTAAAATGAGAAATTAACAAGCGATAAGTAATTTTCTATGGACTCTTAAAATCAAACTTCCTCTTTTGACTGTGGCATGTCATCAATTTTTTTATGTCTGGGCTAATGGTACCTCCAAAACGGAAACTTCATTTGGGCATGAGAATGAAACAAGTGATTCTTTAAAGCAGTTTCAATTGGAAAGAGATTAAAAGGCAAAAGGCCATTTTCAAGCTTTTACACACAACAGTTATAATCACTAAAGTGTAAAGACATCTAATGTTTAATCAGCTCCTGAAGCCTCATTTTAGAGCTTTTGAGTTTCTCCCTGCAAATTATACCCAAGAAAAGTTTCTACAGCTAATTATTTCCTCTTATAGATATGCATACCTTTTGTAAAGAAATATGCTCTGGTGCCATCTCCTCGAACATAAAAATTTTCAGATAAACAATGTCCTAAAAAAAATTGTGACAAGAGAAACTTAGTATTCCTTAAAAAAAACCACCACCTACAACAAAACTGACATGAAATGTAAACACAGCATTATTTAAAACACATGAAAATAATTCCAAACTGAATATATCATTACCTCTTTTAAAACGAAGCTGAGTCTTATCATATCTTCCATAGTCCCGAAATAACAGCATTCCCCCAGGTTTCAGTAACTTGGACAGTCGGTTTATAACACCTTGCATCCTTTGAAGACAAAGCAGGAGACTGTGGAAGTCTTGTTTTCTATGCCACATTTAACATTCTTCATGATAAAATAAGCATAGCTTGAGAAGGCCAAAGAAATCTAAGCCACAAACATAAGGGCACCAAAAACAAAAGTATTTTGTATAGAAAGAAAAAAGGATGGCAATTTGCTCAATAACCAGATTCAAAGAGTCTAGAATATCAAGAAATCACCCAGATGACTAGAGTGGTAACTTCACGTAGCTTGATGTATGATGTCAAAACTGAACAGCAAAACCACACAGACATTCCTGATATTTACAGCAAATTCAGGTAGTTACAAGGCAGAAAAAACCGAAGTCGTTTCATTTTCCTTGCATGACAAAAAATATGCCAGAGCTGTCCCAAATCAGATATACCTAAGCAGGGACATCTTTTTCTCCAAAACTAGCTGCTTTCCCTCCTGACTTCTTTATTTAGTTCAAAGGTACCATCATTCACTGAAGTGTAACACCTCAGAAAAATCTTTGACCTCTTTTACTTTTCTCTTTTTCCATTATACTCTTCACAACTATTCAATCATCAAATTGTATGTCTTTTTATTATCGTTATTACATATTTGGTATTTTCTCTCTTTTGTTTCCATTAGTACTCCCTTAGTACAAACTCCATCGTTCTCTGGCTGGAAAGAAAATTTCTTCCTAACTAGCTGTATTATTTTCCCTGCCAATCCTTCCTGTACATTATTGATGAGTTATTCTGCTTAAAAAGATGGTTTTCTCAAATCATCCCTTTGTGCAAATTTTCATGATATTAATCCGTAGGATAAAAATCTTAGTTCTCTTCGTTTCTTAGTTGAATCCTTAAGATCACCTACAACTGGCCTCAATTAATCTTTCCAACATCTTTCCCACTGCTTCTTAATCTGAAGCATCGCTAGCCAAACTGTTACATGCTTCATTCTGAGCCGCCCATGACTGTGCTCACGTGGCTTCCCCTGAAAAAATTCTCTCCTCCTTACTCTCTGCCTATTTAAATTCTGTTCACACTCTAAGCCCCAGCTCAATACTGGGAAGCCTTTCTTTCTTTTACTGTTTATTCTACCCATCTGGCTCCCAATCAGACATGACCTCTTGTGACTGCTCTTGATTTAATGTTTTTTGGTTAAGTGTTCAAAGCCTTACGTGTGATTATGGTACAGAGATGGCAAAGATTTCAGATCTCATAACAAGCCAAGTGACTGACACTGGCTGCCAACAGAGCTCTATTAAGGACTCAAGACTTGCTGGGAATGACAATCTACAAAATCAGTTATCAATGTCGGCCCTGGGCAGAGAATGGTAAATGGCAGCCTGTGTAGTAAGTCCTTTCTGTCTCTGCTTTATACAAACTACTTAAAGCTTCTGAGCATTTCTTATTTTAAAAATGAAAGGTTTGGATCACATAATCTTTAAGTTCCTTCCAATTAAAACATTGTTCAGTGGAATAATGGGGTGAAAGAGTATGTCAGGTAATGAAGTAGGTAATGAGAAACTGAAAGTAACCATGAAAATAAGAGACAAAAAAAAAGTGGCATGACTAGGAGAAGATCTCATTTAAACAAACGAACATAAGTGCATGAAAAATAAAACTATTTTTCCTTGTTTATTTTATTACAGGTTATTTTCACACTGTGCTTATATCCTTAGGATCTGGCAATTAAAACCATATCTAAAGCTTAAAATATTCACTTTTAGGATAAATGGTTTATGTACAGAGAAAAATCTCTTTCTGCAATTATTAGCAAGACAAGCATGAAATGAAAACACAGAAAAGCAAAGAGTCAAATACTTCAAAATATAGCCTCCTTTTGCAAACCCTTTGCTCCCAACTGTCCTTTAAAGTCTGCAATGTGGGTCAAGGCAAGGGGTGGGGAACTGCTTCTCTTATCAGTACATCTTGGCTCATAGTGCAATTCCAGAGCCAGTTCCTAAGAAATGCAGGTGGGAGTGGGTTGGGGATGACAGGGACAAGACAAGAATGGGGAAAGCCCCTTTTCTCTTAAGATGAGAAAGAAGAGATTTTTTAAAAAGTTGTTTATCTATACAATCTCTGTGTAGATCTTTAGAAAATATATTATATTTTTATTTCAATGATAAGAAGGACAGTTACTTCTTGTTTTGTAGCCTTCTATGGTTTACTCCCATTTAAGCTGGGACCCCCTAGACTCAACGGCTTGCTGAATTGCTTTTCCAAGCTGGCAAGAAGCCACTTTTCTAGAATTTTCCTGGGGCTAAATTTACTATCACAGTGCTAGATGACCTGAAACATACTGCCTCACTTTTCACTTACTATTATCCAACTTACTCACTTACCTCATTTTTAGATCATTTCCATGTAGGTAAGAAAGTAGCTATGTAATGTACTGACATGATACATCTGAATCTATTTTATAATAAACAGAATGAATATATGTACTATAAAAACAATCTTTTCAAGATATCTGCTTCCCCTTCTCCTTTCCATTCAATTCAAATCATGAAAAAACATATAATCTAAACTAATATAAATAGCTTTTTTGAAGGTTTATTTTGAATTGAAACATTTCCTGTTATATGTGTTAGATAGAAAATCTTGTTCATTATCCACCTCCTCTATCCTTTTAGCTGTGAAACAAAATATAGATGACATCTTTATGCTAGTACCTAAATAATGCCAATAGCCTAAACAGGTTAGCAGAAATAGGTTACAGAAACTGGGAGGAAGTAACTTCATGGAACTTGATAGATCTCATTAGGTGCAATTACATATTTCATTCATTATTTGGAAACCTAATTTTTTTTCCTACAAGTCATCAAAGTGAACATCTCTGAATGAGAAGTAAAAGGCCTGTAAAGGATCCTAGTGATCTTATAGCAAAGAAAGAAGTACACAGTGCTTGATTTCTTTGGGAAAGAGTAACACTCACCAAAGTGGTCGATGCCAAGTCTGCACCTACTAACCAGAAGATCACAAAAACCCAATTTTAAGACACATTCTGAAGGGACAACCCCAGATGTTTAGCACACTTGTGTCTTAATACATACAGAGTGGAAAAATTTTAAGAAAAGTGATCATTTTAATTGCTGTAATATCTCTTTGTGCTTCCTCTTTGGAGAAAAGCTATATTTACTATTTCAGAACACTATGTGAACAAAAATATTTAAGTCATAAATACTTAAATGATGGCACTAGACCAACCTTAGATTATAAAGGTCCAAGGTTAATCTGGAAAATCTTGATAAATCCTAATTCCCTAGTGGGCTTCCTTAAAACAAATATTTTAAAGACCTATGTGAAGCCAGATTCACAGCCCACCTCATTACGAACATTCAGCAAGAAGCTAAATCAAAGATGTTTGTTTCTGATCACCAAGTACAGTTTCCCTCTTGGGAGTCTATTAGGCTGTTCTGAATTTGTAATTTTCTTGAAGCACTGTCACTTTTAATAGGTATGTGTCTTGCCAGAAGATGCTCACTTCTTTCTGACAGTGACAGAAAGCTCACTAATGAAACAGTTTGGCCAGTTTCTTTCTAAAAGTCTGAAGAAAGGAAAAACTGCATTTAAAAGGCTGCATATTACACATAATGTAGTTCACTAAATAATAAATTCAAGAATTGTCATTTTTGCTTTGATAGATCTGAAAGCCACTCCTGATAAAGGGGCTGTACATATTTGCTCTGCCCTTTCGTCATCATTTACCTGTCAGGATGAATAGAAGACAGAACAAAGACTAGGAGAATGACATCCAGGGTCCCATCCGGAAAAGGGTAGGGTAAGCCATGGTCACAAACGTCATGAACAAAGGCACAGCACTGGGCTGCTCTGTATGATGCATGAGACTGTCATGATAAAGGAATGAAAAGACAAAGTCTTTAGCAGACTTCTAGTATTTTTTTTTTTTCAAATCAAAAAGGTTAATTTAACTTCTCCCAAAAGCCTTTCTTCTATGAATTTGATTTTCTGATTAGGTGTTCTGTTAGCTTATATCAAACTGTCATAAAAAATTAAGTCTAGCACTTGGACTTGGTAAAAAATATTCTTTTGCAACCCTTCTTTAGCTTTAAAAGTGGAGTAGGGCAGTCTTTCTGGGTCAGCAGGCAGCAGTGCTGGAAGCTCACCCTATGTTACTTCGCAGGCACTGAGATGGTCCTCTGCACTCTCTCTCACTGCTTGTTCCATGCCTCCTTTGGCTTAATCAGTAAATATCCTATAGTATGTAATCAACATTAGGCAATGGTGATGACTGTACAACTCTGTAAATATACTGAAAAAAAATCACTGGATTGTATACTTATAAATGGTGAATATTATAATATACGAACTATATCTCACTAAAGATGCTATTTTAAAAATGCATTAGAAAAAAAATGCATTAGAGTACACACATACTATTTGCCTATAAAAACAATACTAAAAGAATATATGCCAAAATTCTGAGTCACTCTAGGACTCCAGAAAGCATGACTATAGGTAAATTTTATCTTTCCCTTTAGGCTTTTCAGTATTTTAGAAAATGTCTACAATGAAAAACTAGTAACCCTTATTACCAGAAATTATGTTCCATGTTTACCAAACATTTTTGTTAGCAGAATTTCCATTCCTTTTCAATTTTCTAAAATTACCTCTTTTTGCTATGATAATGCTTACTAGAATTTGGGAATTGGTCAAATAAGACCAAGTGCCAACTGTTTTCCTTATAGTCAAGGACATTTTAGATTTGTGATAATGCCTTTTCAGACCTTTTTTTTTGTTTTTGCAGAATTTTTAATTTAATGAGTGCCTACCATGTGCCAGGCTACGTATAAAGCTCTATGCTATGCTATGCTATGCTAAGTCACTTCAGTCGTGTCCGACTCTGTGTGACCCCATAGACGGCAGCCCACCAGGCTCTGCCATCCCTGGGATTCTCTAGGCAAGAACACTGGAGTGGGTTGCCATTTCCTTCTCCAATGCATGAAAGTGAAAAGTGAAAGTGAAGTTGCTCAGTCGTGTCCGACTCTTAGCGACCCCATGGACTGCAGCCTTCCAGGCTCCTCCGTCCATGGGATTTTCCAAGCACGAGTACTGGAGTGGGTTGCCATTGCCTTCTCCAGTATAAATATAAATACCACCCTGTAGGAGCCACTCCCCTGAATTCTAAGTCCCAAACAACTTCAATTGTTTTGATGATATGATTTGCAAAATAGTAAAAGCTCAGTTAAAAACGGTCACAGATGTGCTTCCCTGGTCGTCCAGTGGTTAAGAGTCTGCCTTACAATACGGGTTCAATCCCTGGTCGTGGAAGATCCCACATGCCATGGGGCAACTAAGCTCGTGCACCACAATTACTGAACCTGTGCTCTACAGCCTGGGAGCCGCAACTACTGAAGCCTGCGTGGCCTAGAGCCTGTGCTCTGTAACAAGAGAAACTACCACAATAAGAAGCCCACGTGCTGCAGCTAGAGAGTATCCCCCGCTCTCCACAACTAGAGAAAGCCCATGTGCACAGCAACAAAGGCCCCGTGCAGCCAAAAAATAAACAAAAAAATATAAAAAAATAAAATGACACATCTCAAAAATAAAAAAAAATGGTCACAGATAACACTTGATGCAGTTACATTAAAAAAAATCACTTCAAGTAAATAAATTAAGATTCTTTTAAAATACAGCTCTCTTTAAAGAAAATACAAGGCATACCTTTACTAGCTCCACAGCTCCAGAAGCAAAATCACAACAATAAAGAAAGAACTCCGGCACATTCCTATGAAAAAGGAAGAAATATTTAAATCTAGAGTTCAGATAAGCTGAAGCAACACAAGAAAGAAACTGTAGTTGAAACTTGTTAATAAGTACCTCTTTACCAGAATTTTGGATGACCTTGGCTTGCTGTTTCTTTTGTTAAGGTACTGTTCTCTAGAGTGGCATGTGAGTGCCTTCATGTTGTTTCTGAACCAACACTGTCTCAAAACACTTACCAATTACAGGGTAACTTTCAAGTTCCTGATCTGGTTGTAAAGCCCTCCCTTTCTTGGGCCTACTTGCCCTATATTCCAGCATACTCTCACATGAGAAACCTCTAAAGCCATCCATCAGCAGTGCTCAATCTTGCTCCTACCCCTTCCAGGCACCCTTTCTTGTCTGCCTCCAGCTGGCATGGCCTGTAATTCCTCTCAGCTTGTTACTCCTAAGTCACTTCAGTCGTGTCCGACTCTGTGCAACCCCATAGACGGCAGCCCACCAGGCTTCCCTGTCCCTGGGATTCTCCAGGCAAGAACACTGGAGTGGGTTGCCATTTCCTTCTCCAATGCATGAAAGTGAAAAGTGAAAGTGAAGTCACTTAGTCGTGTCCGACTCTAGCAAACCCATGGACTGCAGCCTACCTGGCTCCTCTGTCCATGGGATTTTCTAGGCAAAAGTACTGGAGTGGGGTGCCATTGCCTTCTCCGCCTCTCAGCTTAGCCAAGTTCTTTTCTCTCCAAGGACCCTCAACCCCATGTCTGTTGGCGCCTCATTCCTTTTCCTGTGTGTACACTTATTTGTTCCTGGGTCTCTCACAGAGGCTCTGATGCTCCGAAGATGATGTATATACATATGAAAAAATATATATATATATTTTAGCAGTTGTAGTTACATGCTATTAAATATGTTTATATTAATACCATGTACATACAACTTCTAAAAATAATAAAACATTTGTATATTAATTTTTGTTATCTTTTCAAATGATTTTCAAACTTCTACTGAGCCCCATATATGGACCAAGCATTAAAATACAAAGTAGTAAATGAAACTGTCTAATAAAATAGTAAGAGTGTGGGATTTGGCAGCCAATTGTACATCTTTTTAAATCCCGGATTTGCCACTTATTAACACGGAATTAGACTTAACGTCTCCAAGACTCAGTGCTTTATTTAGAATATGCAAATGAAGTAAATTAAGGGGTTGTTTTTTTTTTTGAGGGGGGATATTTATCCATATAAAAATCTTGACTAATTTTAAATGGCCTCCACTGAACTTAGGTAAGTGTTTTGCCTGAAATTCACTAACGATGGCTGAGCCATGGTTACTAACGGGCGGCACATATAGCTGGCCCTTAAACAATGCAAGTTTGAACTTCTAGGTCAATTACACGTGGATAACAGTAAATACTAAGTACTATATGATCTGTGGTTGGCTGAATCTGCAGATATGGAGGAACCACAAATACAAAGGGTTGAGTATAAATTTTTGTGGATTAATCACCTGCAGTGTTCAATAGTCAACTGGACTTTGAATTTTGTGCGTCAGTACTCTTCCTGATCATATCTTACACGCTACTATCAAAAGAATTCTTGAATCATCTTGCTTCACACTGTGTCTGAATGACAAGTGATTAGTATGTCCTTAAACAGTAATTACAGGTATGGTATTGGTTTTTGTGGATTTTATAGCCTAGCTGGGGACATAATTTCCATAGAAGTGTGGATAAGGCAGGCACTGTCAGGCCAAAGTTTAAGAATTTTGAAGGGGGAGGATGGAATTGCTAAGTGGGAAGAGGGGAAGGGTTTACAGGTGGGAATCACATACCAGGGATGAGAAGCAGAGGTGATTTAGAATATGAGGAAGGATATATGGGCTTTGAAGGACATAATTAGAACTTCTAATCTGATTCAGGAGGCATATTAGGCAAGGAGGATTTCTAAATAAATATGGAATACAAGCCCAAACATGCATTTAGCAAAAGCTCACCCAGACTGACATTACTCTCTTAAAGGCTACTCAATGATGAATACTACATTAACATATAGAATTCTCATATACAGTATAGTATTCACATACAGTGCCACTCTGTGGCACTAGGAATTTTAATTCAAATTAAGATCTGTCCAAATAAATGAACATATGATGAATAGGATTTGGTTATGAAAAGTTAACCAATACTGAATCAAAGTTAAAACTTGTGCTGCTTTTCTTTTTCATTCAACCCATTTAAAAATGCCTCCCTGGTGGCTCAGACAGTAGACTCTGCCAGCAGTGCAGGAGACCAGAGTTTGATTCCTGGGTCAGGAAGATCCCCTGGAGAAGGAAATGGCAACCCCCTCCAGTATCCTTGCCTGGAAAATTCCAGGGACGAAGGAGCCTGGCAGGCTACAGTCTATGGGGTTACAAAGAGTCAAACGTGACTGAGTGACTTCACATATAAAAATAGTGCTTTATTGCAGCATGCATCCTTATTGTTTCCTAGGAAACCCATATATTTGTGACTCATAATTTCTTGGGTGGTCACACATGTTTGAAATGTCTCAGTAAATACTTAGATACATATATTATTAGTACTACATGATATGCTGGCTAAGGGCAAGGGCTCTGAAACCAGACTGCCTAGGGTTGAATCCCAGCTCTACCACTTAGTTGGGTAACCATGGATGAGTTACGTAAGCTCTCTGTAATTTGTGTCCTCATCTTTATTTTTTAAATTATTGTATATTTGAGTATAGTTGATTAACAATGTTGTGTTAGTTTCAGGTGTACAGCAAGGTGATTCAGCTATACACATACATGTATATATTCTTTTTCAAATTCTTTCCCCTTTTAGGTTGTTACAGAATATTGAGCAGAGTTCCTTGTGCTAAACAGTAAGTCCTTGTTAGCTATTTTAAATATAGTAGTAGTACATATGTCAGTCCCAAACTCCTAATAGAGATAAAATATGGCATCTAAGTTGGTTGTGAGGATAGAATGGACTCAGATAGGTAAAGTTTATAGAAAAATGCCTGACTCAGAGTAAGCACCTAATAAACGTTAAAAAAAATGTCATTTTTATTATTCTTGCTATCATCATCACCATCATTATTATCAAAGGAATATCTGCCTCTGCCTTCCAGGAACTTAAAAATGTAAGAACTTAATATGCTTTTGTAAAAACTTCCATAAAGCTCAAAATGCTTCTCTGGACATTGGCACATCTAGCTCATTATGAAAGGCATGCAATCTACCCTTGTGCAGAAATTATTAAACAACCACAAGATACAGAACAGTTTAGTAGCTAAAGGAAAGCTTGTGCCATTTGCCATGTGTCCTACCAGACAGCAACATGACCTCTGAGACTGAATTCCCACTGCATCAGCAGCCCAAGTTGGTCTTGTGACCACTCAATGATTTTCCAGGGCTTTTCTTTAAAATCAGCTGACTGTCTTGGCCCTTCTCCCAGGAAACAGGTGTAAATATCACTACTACTACCACACCATCAAGCACTCTCTTGGCAGGAGGTTTAAGAATTAAATGATCCTTGGAGAATGATATGACCTCTCAATTCCGGAGATCTAATTATGGTAAAATATTCTGAAAATGTAAAATATTAATTCTATGATCTCCAAAAGTAATAAAACATAATTTCTTCGGTGGGGAAAAAAGTTTAATCCTCCCTTTGGAAGGCTAATCACTAGTTGCCTTTTAAAGATGAATCAATTATCTCAGGTTATTGAGTTACAGTGATTTCTAAAATACGAATATGAGGCCAAAAAAAGACCCAGCCAAAAAGAAAGAGTCAGGGGGTGAGGAGGCAAGAGCCTGCAATTATTAGTCAGATGGAGAAGCAGAAGGGGGAAAAAATACAACTAACAAGTGGGGAATCAGAGATATCAACCAGTCAGTATGTACCGAGCTCTGTCTATCTATCTATATTACATTGTTAGGCTACCTGGAAAACCAAATTAGAATACGTTATGCTCTTTACCTCAAGAAATATATAAATAGTAGCTGAATAAAGAAGATATAAGGAAATGATATGCTAAATAATAATTTGAGATGAGTCATAGAGTAATATCTTCCCTGGTGGCTCAAATGGTAAAGCGTCTGCCTACAATGCAGGAGACCCAGGTTTGATCCCTGGGTTGGGAAGATCCTCTGGAGAAGGAAATAGCAACCCACTCCATTACTCTTGCCTGGAAAATCCCATGGACAGAGGAGCGTGGAAGGCTACAGTCCATGGGGTCACAAAGAGTTGGACACGACTGAGCGACTTTGCTTTGCTTTTCACAGAGTAACACATAATCAACTACCAATGTAGTAGATCTACGTGTATTACAAGTTCAGAGAACACTAGGGTGAAGGAATCTGGCTATGTGGTATAAGAACAGGAAATTTTGGCCTAGAAATGGGAAAAGGAAAACAAAGAAAATAAATCTTGAAAGCAAAAGGCCATTCAGAACTGCAAATTGGCCAGTATCACTTCTGGCCAGACACTTTAACTGGTAATTTGATGATATTATGGAATTATTTTTTATTATGTTAGGTTTATAATAACAATTAGGAATGTCTTGTTTTTTGGAGATCCATCATAAGTTCATAAAAATAATGTGTCATGATGTTGGCCTTACGTAAGTAACTGCTGAAACAAGGTGGTAGCTATAGGAGAATATACTGTATTACTCAGTTTTTCTGAAATACATGTTCACAATGGAAAGTTAAAAAAAGACTTTAATAAATTTTAAAATATGCATAGTAAATTCTATCAGCAGCTATGTTTTGATGTTTTGATGGTGGGAATAATGGGTGATTCCTTCCCACCTACTTTTCCTCTAATGGGAAAGTTCTACAATGTGCTTATGTTAATTTTATAATGGAAAAATGATAATCAGAAAGCTAGTGTGTAAACTTAAAAAAAATAGGCACTTGACAGACCAGCCATAGGTAAAAGGAGTAAAAGTTTTGTAAGATGTGTCTTCTTCATCACCTACTAAAACACATTGGTGAGGTGGTGAACAGGAAGGTCAGGTCAAGAGAACATCTCTGCTCCTATCACGGACTTCTCCCTTTATGAATCTTGGGGTTAGGTGTTATAACTCCAAAAATTTCAGCTCTAGAGAGTCATTTCAACTCTATAGGAAGGTTTTATCCTTGGTGTGACTCCAGAAGTGATGACAAAATAAAATGAGTCTGAACCTTACATAAAATAAAGTGTAAGCTTTAAACTCAATTCTCTATGTGTAAAATGACACCTAAGTAACCTGGAGGAGTAAATAAATCTCTAAGTTCAGCAACTCCCAGCTTAGCAGAAGGATCAAATCTCTTGCTCATTTCTTACTCTCTCATCTACATAAGCACAAGCTTAAAAAATTACTTCAACTCATGGTGGACAACCTATGTCTGTGAAATATTATTTCCAGAGTAATTCTCAGTTCACATGAAATTAGATACTAAGACCAAGCCACTTCTTTTGAAATTTGGTTTAGTCATTGTTTATATGGGAACAAGGACACTATTGGTATATATATGACAACATTTTCCAAGAATTTCTCAATATCCCATACATATGCAGAATTTTGTAGGAGAAAATTCTAAAACTCACTGCAAAGTGTTCAGAATTGGAAAAACACTATTCCCAGCACCACAGCCAACCTAAAATCAAAGAATAAACAAGTATCATGAAAATAAAGTTAAATTTTCCTCACCAATGTCAGATTTTTACTTAAAAAAACTAAAAGAAATGTTCTGAATCTTTGTCTATAGGAGAGTTGTCTAAGCTCAAAATGGAATAAATCACAAAAATAATATGTACTGAGAAATGTGACTATTTAAAATTTTTACATACCAAACCCCCAAATGAACCAAACTAAAAGGTGACAAACACACTGTGAAAAAAATATTTGAATTAAATATGATAAAGGGCAGAGCTCATTAAAAACACACAACCTAATAAATAAAGGAAATAAGTAGATGACAGAAGAACAAATGGTTTCTAAACATCTGAAGAACTATATGACCTATTTAACAATCAAAGGAATGCAAATTAAAATATAGCTTTTGTCTAACAATAATCTTAAAAATAAGATTGTTCTAATCAATGAGGGTGTGACGAGACAGACCTACACTGCTGTAAATTGGTATTAGTACAATTTCTTAGAAAGCAATATGGCAATATATTTTAACAATATTAAAAATTTTAATAAGTTATGAACAAGTCAATTGAACCCAAATAATAAAAGAAAATACAGAAAAGTCTACACCTGAAGATACTTGCTGTACAAAACCTGAAAACAATTTAAATGCCCAGTCAAGTGAAAACAGATAAGTAGAATCATAGTATTTCACTTAGTATTTTTCAGCCATGAAAATGCTTATAGAGAATTTTTAAAGATAGGGAAAACTGCTTATGTTATGTTAAATACAAATAAAAACCCTAAAATGCAGATATAGTATAGCTCAACTATATAAAACAGTATAAACAAAGGGAGAAAAAAGTTAAATGTTAACAGTGGTTAAATCCTTTCTTTATGGGATTGTTTATTCTTTCTCTGTACCAAATTCTCTGTAATCAGCATCTATTATGTTTATAATCAGAAGGAAAAGTTTTCTTTTTCTAAAATGGAAAATCAAGGTCTACACCAGATTATAGCAAATTACATACTTCACTTATTTCTATTTCATCTACAAGTGGGTAATAACAGAAACTGCCTTCAAGTTAGAAATTAAAGCAGAAAAACTTAAGAATAAATCACAAACTTAAAACCTGACTGATTAAAGATATGAATCCCTTACGTAATTTTTATGCACAAAAGTACACAGTTCTTTGATCATTTTCCCTCTAAAGAATCTGGATCATTAATAAAGTAATATGTGATGTACATTAAAAAATTTTTCCCCTGTAGTACCATACCTCAAGGATTCTGAAAGCAGCATTGCTACCAGGAAACAATTCAGTCTTCAGAGGTCTTTCTCTGTATTCTTCAGAATCCAGTTTAGAAAAGTCAGATCCTGCTTTGCTTTGACCATCTGATGAGCCAGAACTTTCTTTATAATGATTTTTTTCTTCAGGCATAGTAGGGCAGTGCATTTTTGAGAAAAAACTTTCAGCATTAATTTTTACATGATTCCATGATAATTCTTTCACCTTCTCTTCAGTTTTCTGACCAACTGGAAGAATTTCAGGAAATTCCCTCAATAGCCAATTACGATCTTTGAAAAACTTATTCTTATGAATCTTGTAAAACGTGTCCCAATATTTACTGGCTTCACTCTCATACTTAACTAAAATAAAGAGGAAAAAAAAGATTTATTTTATTATGAATTATATGTAACATTAGTTATTATTTTAATAACTAAATATATTAAAGTCGCTCAGTCGTGACTGACTCTTGGTGGCCCCATGGACTGTGACCCACCAGGCTCCTTTGTCTATGGAATTTTCCAGGCAAGAACAGTGAAGTGGGTTGCCATTTCCCCAAGGGATCTTCCTGACCCAGGGATCGAACCTGTGTCTCTTGCATCTCCTGCACTGGCAGGTGGATTCTTTACCACTAGCGCCACCTGGGAAGCATTTAATAATTAAATACTATTGAATATATTACATATACTATTCATTTATAACAATTATATTTACTATTGAATAATATTACAGTAATTTTTACTTATCTGATTTTTTTTAAAACCTCTTAAAGGTTAAAACTACAGAGTATTAATCCTCTCAAAATGTGTCAATGTGTGGGGTACTTGGGCTTTTCCTGGTAAATTTGCTTCTGTCTCAATTGTTCAGCTGATAAATTTTTGTGAGGAATATAATAATTGCAAACTACTTTCTAGAGTAATCTTGAAATCTTAATAATCACATTAAAAAAAATCACATTTTTACCAATAACCCTGTAAGTATCTTTATTTTCTTGGAGAAATGATAACCTTACTTTTTATGTCGCTATAAATGTAGTTTCAACGTAACAAATGTCTGTGCAAACTGGTAATCAAACAGGAAACTGTGGAATAATAAATGATGTAATCTTAAGCTAGAATGGTGCACTGAAATAATCTACTCCAACCTCCTTGTTTTGCATTTGAAGTAAGGACACACAGAGAGATGAACCCACTTGTCTGGGTGCTGGAGCCCTGTCATAGTAGAACCAGGACCACACGTCCACCCCACAACTCCATTCTTCAGCCACCTCCAGAGCATCTCTTCATATTGATATCTCCTAATATGAAGCCTTAAAGAGTATTTCTGATGCAATTTAAAAGCAGATATGCATTTTGTGATGTCATTCTTTAGATGTTAACCCTGGGTCCCAGCATCAGGGTCAGGTCAACATTCTCAGACCTTCCAGAAATTCTTAGCTTTCTGCCTTTTTCTATCTGTATGTTAAATTAACATAATCACTAATTTGCTTACTTTCTCACACACTCATTCAAGAAACATTTCTTGGATACTATGATGTACCAGACATAAACCCTGGCTTAAGAATTACTTTCAATCAGTGCAGCAGCCGTGAAATTAAAAGACGCTTGCTCCTTGGAAGAAAAGCTATGACCAACCTAGACAGTATATTAAAAAGCAGAGACATTACTTTGCCAACAAAGGTCTGTCTAGTCAAGCTATGGTTTTTCTAGTAGTCACGTATGGATGTGAGAGTTGGACCATAAAAAAAGGTGAGCACTGAAGAATTGATGCTTTTGAACTGTGGTATTGGAGAAGACTCTTGAGAGTCCCCTGGACTGCAAGGAGATCAAACCAGTCAATTCTAAAGGGAATCAGTCCTGAATATTCACTGGAAGGACTGATGCTAAAGCGGAAACTCCAATCCTTTGGCCACTTGATACAAAGAACTGACTCATTGGAAAAGACCCTGACGCTGGGAAAGATTGAAGGCAGGAGGAGAAGGGGATGACAGAGGATGAGATGGTTGGATGGCATCACCGACTCAATGGACATGAGTTTGAGCAAGCTCCGGGAGTTGGTGATGGTCAGGGAAGCCTGGCATGCTGCAGTCCACGGGGTTGCAGAGTTGGACACGACTGAGCAACTGAACTGAACTGAGACACATGACATTTTTAAAGTGCTTTCAAAAATTTTTAAAAATGTTCCGTTGTTGTAGAATAATTTCCAAGACTTAATGTTATGCGAGAAAGCAAAATGTAGAACAGTATGTATATGATGCTATTTTTTAGGGGAAAAAAAACTATTTTTTAGGGAAAAAAAGGAGGAAAAACACATGTGTTACATGAACAGAAGTCTTTGGGCAGGATAATCACATAATTAGTCATACTGGTTGCCTCTCAAGAGTAGAACTGAGTGGTTGGGGACCAGGGTTTCAGAGAGAATTTTCATTTGAATTTTGATCCATGTAAATTTTGATTATCTATTCTCAACACCCCCAAAAAAATTAAACTAAAACTAAAAACAACAGACTCTTTTCTTTCATAATTTTAAAGAAGCTCCTATGCTGAGAACAAGCAGTTGCCTACAGTCAGTTTTGTCTTTGTTACAGAACCCTGTCCTGAAACCCTTATAGTTTTCCTTTTCTTTCCACTTTTATCTTTATGGCCTTGTACCATGGATCTCCACCCATTTAGCCACAAGACTTCCTTCCCATCAAGGCTGAATTGTATCTGGCAGCAGGACTGCTTGAAAGACAGAAACTCCTATCTTTATTTAAGGTCTGAGAAATGAAAGTAGATCTCTGTAACAAAAGAATTATGTGATGTTGAAGTCCAAAACATGCTCGCTCACATCTGTACTAATGGGTGGTGGTGGTGGTTTAGTTGCTAAGCCGTGTCCAAATAATGGGAGGAAGGCTATTTATGGTTAATCTAAAATTGTTGTATATTTTAAAAATAGTTCTATCTCAACTCAAAAAAATTGGGAGTGTGCCTGATATACTGTGTAAGAAAACAAAACAACATTCTGAAAATCAGACTCAGGAGGAATTAGGAAACTGTCAAATTTCCCCAGTCTTCTCATACCTTCTCTTCTTCCTTTTATCTTAAAAACTCTCTTTGTAACTCACTCTGTGCTGGTAAAAGATTCTTCTGTTTAATAAAAAGCAACCCACTTAAGAAGATCTATATTTAGTCAAATCTCTAGTATCTGAGTTTCCAATACCGAGCTACTTTTGAAGTGAGTTTGAACCTATTAGTAACTAGAATGTTAACACTACAAGTGATTAATTTGTGGCACTATCCCCCTTAGAATTAACTGGCAGAGGAAGAGATAGACAGCAGGGGAGTAACTTGAAAGAAAAGATGTTCCTAGCAGTATTACTTATTATAAGAAAAAATGGGAAATAACTCAAACAGCCTCAACTTTGGAATGATCAAGCAAACCATGCATGGCAAAACAGAGTAATCTTATGCAGCAACTGAAATTTAAAGGATAATAATATTAAGAGAAAAACTTCACACAGAATGGTCTGCATCTTTAAAATTGCACTGACTACAATTTTAAAATTTATATTCATTTATAACCATCAGATGGAAATCTGGAGTGTTAAATTGTTAAAATAATTTAACAATTATTAGGTAGTTCTTCTTTGGCAAAGGTTTTTTTTTTTTTTTTTTTTTTGCTTTTTAAATTGGAGTACAGTTGCTTTACTGCTGTGTCAGTTTCCGTTGTACAGCAAAGTCAATCAGCCATATGTATACATATATGCCCTCTCTTTTGGATTTCCTTTCCATTTAGGTCACTACAGAACCCCGAGTAGAGTTCCCTGTGCTATACAGTAGGTTCTCATTCGTTATCTATTTTATGCATAATGGTATATATACGTCAATCCCAACCTCTCAGTTCATCCCACGCCCCCCGCCCTTTCCTGCGTGGTACCCATATGTCTGTTCCCTATGTCTGTGTCTCCATTTCTGCTTTGCAAGTAAAATTATGTATACCATTTTCTAGATTTCACATATATGCATTAATATATGATATTTTTCTCTTTCTGACTTACTTCACTGTGTATGTCAGTCTCTAGGTATATCCATGTCTCTACATATGACACAATTTCATTCCTTTTTATGGCTCAGTAATATCTGCAAAGTTTTATCTGCATCTTATACAAAGATAAGAATCTTGGTTGAAGTCTTCATTCTACTTTCCTAAAAGATATCTCTATGTTCAAGTTCTAAAAAGTCTATGTACTTTCCTATTAAATCCCATGAATTTATGGAGAACATTAACAAATGGCACCCCACTCCAGTATTCTTACCTGGAGAATCCCATGGACAGAGGAGCCTGAGGGGGCTACAGGCCGTGGGGTCACACAGAGTTGGACATGACTTAGCGACTAAACAACAAACATTATAGTTCTACAAACTGCAAAATCTTGAATCAGACTGCTGTCATAAATATGAGCTTGTCCTACTGTTTAATTTCTACAGTTTATCATGAAAATAAACCTGCAGTGAGGTGACTAGAATCTGGTTCAGATACTAAATATATCAAGCACCTAAATTCAACCCGAGCTTATCCAATCTTTAAAAAGGATCTGATTACTACTAAAAGATGGTGGTCACAGTCTGCCAATATATATACTTTCAAGCTTTTTCAAGTATTTCCCACTTAGGAATTAGGAGAAAACAAACAAACAATCACATAAATCATTGTACCAATAACAGCAGCATTAAAAATAGCAACAATAGTATATACTGAGTGTTTATTTTGTGCCAGGCACTATGTCAAATGCCTTACTTGGATTTTTTTCCCCATTTAATCCTAACAATACCTCTCAGACATACATATTATTATAGACAAAGAAGTTCAAGGTTAGAGGGGATAAAAAATTTGCCCAAGGTCATCCACCAGAGCTAGGACCTGAACTAAGTCTATCAGACTTTATGCTGTTAACCATTATATTGCCTTCTAACACAAAATCAAGATTAACCTCCTCCAAAATACCTCTGAAAATAATGTTTTCCTGATTTTGTACTTCCTCATATTATGAAGCATCAAGTTGAAATTAAAACCTCAGTATGACTTATAATCAGTATAACAGAACAGTAAAAATAATGCTGATTGGAGTGAACCTACATAAAGGCAGATCAGAAATACAGAATTAATTAAACTCCATTTGAATTATATAAACAATAAACTATGCAAGGCTGCATAATGAAATTATGATGAGCAATGGGAACATAAAATGTTCTATGAGAATAGATGGGTTTGTGGGACAGCAACAAAACAGAAACAAAACAGAATGGGCTTGGATAAAGGCTACTGGACTGGAACTGGGTTTTGGGGGTTTCTTTTTTTGTGTGTGTTTTCAAGTTGTGCTTTCAGCAGTACCTTCAATCAATGCTGACAATTCCACAGTTCCCAGCAAAGTATAACAGCTTCTGAGACCCCAAGGAAGCTCAATCAAACTCATAATTATGGCTGTGAGACAAGGTAAACACATCCAACGTTTAATTTAATTTTGTGAACTGCAAGAGTATCTGTGGTATCAGGGGAACTGGATGAGCGACTTTTCTGACCATGAGAGAAAAGTTTAGTTTAAACCTCTGTTTCACTCATGGTAAATCCAATAATGATAAAAGAATACAATGTGGAGAAATCAGCCCTGTCTATATCTTGTCCAGCTGACTTTTTAAACAGGGATATCAATTTTTCCTGGAGGAGAAAAATTTCCCTTTACTTTCTTAGGTTACCAACTCAGAGTTAATTGCTCTATGCCAACGGCGATAAAAGGGGTGTAGTGATCTGTTTAACCACAGTCAGATGAAACAACTTCTCAATTATTCATTTATTCAATTCAATACTGCTGAGGGGAAGAAAGCCTATGACACACTAACCATACTTAAATATTCAGAATTCACTCTGAATCACACTGAATATCACAACTAAAAAAAGTGAATTAAACCACCTATGTATCTGACATATTAGTACAAATTATGAAAATTTATTCTAAGTTGCAATGTAACAAAAGTCATTTTAAAGCTGTTTTTGTACAGCAATTACACAAACACCTAAGCTGTCAAAGTTGGAAATTTCCACATGTCATTGATAAAGTTAATTGTCTAATAAAATAAAACTCTTAAGTTATGAAATTTAAAGTCTGAGCACAGTATGAAATTAACAACCAAAGCTGACCTAAAAACAAGTACTCTAAATTTATCAGCACACAAAACTTTAAGCTACTTTATTTTTTCTCACACAGGACACTCTCAAGTGGCAAGGTATTCACAAAGGAAGGTATAGTGGGATTCTTTTACTAATTTTCTTGACATAGGTAACTCACCCTAGGTACGTAGTTATTTACAAGGGTATTTTAAAGTAAAAATGGCAGCTGCATTTGTTATTAAGTTTAAAAAACCCATTACACTTGCTAAATTACCAGCTGAGATATAACACACTGGAAATGTTTTTAGGAAATTAAAAACATAATCATATTAACTCAAAAACTGCCAAATGTATCTTTCTCATTTCTCTGAATTAATCTGCTTTAAAAAGAAATCTGAACTATTATAAAATTTAAAATAAATTACCAAAAGGAAATGTGGAATCACAAATCATTAATCTGAGCATCTAATTGAAAGAAATATTGCTAATGATAGCCTAGATGCTTTACGTTTTAATCACAGGAATGAAAATGTCCGCCACTGTACAGCAAAATACTGTCTCACTCGTGACAGATAAGTTCTTACTTTCAGAATTGTGAGGGTGTTTCCGGACTTCAGTTCTCACCAACAGCTGAGACAATAGACGAGAAATGGGAAATGGGAGTGACAGGAGAGACTGACACACAGAGACCAAAAGGAAGGTGCCAGAGAGCTGGTCAGCATGGGAGAACAATCAGCACCTCCTCCTAGTGGCATTAAAATAAGTAAGACAAAATCAATACACAAGGCTCATGCTATATACTATTCTGTAAGTGGAATACTTTGCGATGAGATAAAATTGGCTTTTTCAAAGATTTAGGACCCTCCTGGATAAGAAGAGATGGTAGGGACTTCCCTGGTGGTCCAGTGGCTAAGACTTTGTGCTCCCAATGCAGGGGGCCTGGGTTTGATCTCTGGTTGGGGAATAAGATCCCACATGCCACAACTACGAACCCGTGCAGCCAAACAAATAAAAATAAATATATACAAAAAAGAGAGAGACAGTGGTTAACAGGGGCAGTGGGAGAAGAACCGGGTCATAGCTTCCTTTGGGTTTTCACAACATTTGGGAATAGAGCTTTTAAATGGATCTCTTCACCTTGACCTATATACATCAGAGACATTAAATATCCAATTAGGAGCCTCACCAAGGGCTTCTGCAGACCTGCAGGTTGATGATCCCTGGTGGAGACTGGAGTGGGGGGCTGGTATGTATCTGGTCTCACTGTAACGTCCTGTCACTCAACATGGTTCCTCAGGACAGAAGTTTTCTTTCTTTCTTCGCCACGCGCAGCAGTTGCCTTGGTTGCTGCTCTGTGCAACCTTGCTTAAGTGTGATGTAATGGTCACCCTCATTGTGGGTTCCTCTCCTTGTAGCGGTTCTCTGACATGTATAAAGTCCACTGCACTGAGGAGTGTTATGGGGGTAGGGACCCAACAGAAGCCTCGATCACTGGGAGGCATTTTTAAATGAATTCTTTTGTTCTGTGTCTCCACAGCAGCCAGAAAACTTGCTCAGAAAGAGACTGGACATGCTAATACGCAAACCAAACGCTTCAAAGGAGTATCATCAGTCCTCTCCAGCTTGCTTTTCCTGCTTCTATAGAGAAGGGCCAGTCACCACCTTTCTATTTCAGTCACATTATGGTTCTGTGGGAACTGTCATTTTCCTTTACTGCGGTTTCCAAGGCCTGAAAATAACCTCCTCATTAGCTTCACTCAAGTTCATTGTTAACATAAATAGGCCAAAATAGGCAGCCACATATAGAGCACTTTAAGGGAACCTTATCAGCACTGCTCATCTATTTATGTTCTAAACAGAAATATTCAAAAGAGCATGAAAAAAAATCCTTGGTTTTTCATATTCTCAGGAAATAAACTATGGATAATTTTTAACTTCCTGGAAAAGAATTAAGATGACTGATATCTTTTAATTCTGTTTAGGCTTGATTCTCTCTGTCATATCCAGGTGGCCACTAGCAGAAGCTTGAGTAATGTGGAAAATATGTCTGTGCAGCTGCTGGCAAAGAAGCAAAATTATACTTCCTCAGAAACAGTGTGACAGAGTTCCTGCAAAGGAATGCAATGTTGGCTGATTTGTAAGCAGAATTGCCACTGGTATGCACTCTCAAATCCAACCCCAACACTCCCTGGCCACATCCCATTCTGGGACTGCATGGCTGGAGCTCATAAAAATAGAATGGTTCCACTGTGGATCAGGTGCTCTCCTTTCCTGTTCATCCTTCAGGACACATTCATGCTTACGGTAAGGAAGGAAAACTAGCTCTGAGGGACAGCAAATGATAGCAGAGGATAAGATAGGGCCACACTGCCCCCTTCACTGGTAAAGGACAGTTAATGAGGGCTGTTTCACTAGCTCAGTTTCAACAGCACCCTTTGCTTCAAACTTTAGCCTCAAGTGTAGACTAAAGTCACCAGAACAATAGTTAACTACCAGTGGGGTTAGTGATTTTTACTATACTTGGCTTGAACAGAGGAGGAATGCAAACATTTCTCCCTGGGGAATTTCAAGACCGCTGATGAATGTGGAAACAAAATTCTATCTCAGGGGTTGGCAAACTTTTTCTGTAAAGGGCCAGATAATAAGTAGTCTGTGTGGGCTATATAGAGTCTTTTCAACTATTCAGCTGTTTAGATATACCTCTAAAGCAGCCATGGGCAATGTTAACAAATGAGTATGTGCTCCAATAAAACTTTATTTATAAAAACAGACAGTGGGCTGAATTTGGCCCATGGCCACAGTTTGCTGCCTCTTGTTCTAGCTAACAGGTACACTGATATTGCTACATAAGTGATTGAGAAATGATGGTGACCAGAACCAAGTTGTTCTGGAGAAAATAATTTATGGTATTAGTAGCCAGAATAGTGGGTGCTCTATGTGGAGTCTTAGGGGTTTAGGAAAGTAATTTGGGACACAGCATGAGGAAGTTTCTGGATTACTGATAATTTTCTGTTTCTTAATAAGGGTATTGGGAAAATTCACTGATTTTTGTGAAAACTCATTTATCAGATCAGATCAGATCAGATCAGTCGCTCAGTCGTGTCCAACTCTTTGCGACCCCATGAATTGCAGCACGCCACGCCTCCCTGTCCATCACCAACTCCCGGAGTTCACTCAGACTCACGTCCATCGAGTCAATGATGCCATCCAGCCATCTCATCCTCTGTCGTCCCCTTCTTCTCCTGCCCCCAATCCCTCCCAGCATCAGAGTCTTTTCCAATGAGCCAACTCTTCACATGAGGTGGCCAAAGTACTCGAGTTTCAGCTTTAGCATCATTCCTTCCAAAGAAATCCCAGGGCTGATCTCCTTCAAAATGGACTGGCTGGACCTCCTTGCGGGGACTCTCCAAGGGACTCTCAAGAGTCTTCTTCAACACCACAGTTCAAAAGCATCAATTCTTCGGTGCTCAGCCTTCTTCACAGTCCAACTCTCACATCCATACATGACCACAGGAAAAAGCATAGCCTTGACTAGACAGACCTTTGTTGGCAAAGTAATGTCTCTGCTTTTGAATATGCTATCTAGGTTGGTCATAACTTTCCTTCCAAGGAGTAAGCGTCTTTTAATTTCATGGCTGCAGTCACCATCTGCAGTGATTTTGGAGCCCAGAAAAATAAAGTCTGACACTGTTTCCCCATCTATTTGCCATGAAGTGATGGGACCGGATGCCATGATCTTTGTTTTCTGAATGTTGAGCTTTAAGCCAGCTTTTTCACTCTCCACTTTCACTTTCATCAAGAGGCTTTTTAGTTCTTCACTTTCTGCCATAAGGGTGGTGTCATCTGCATATCTGAGGTTATTGATATACCTCATATTAGTGGACTCATATAGTATTTGCCTTTTTTGTGACTGGCTTATTTCACCTAACATAGTGTCCTCAAAGTTCATCCAGATTATATGGCATGTGGGATTCCATTTCTTTTTATGGCTGAATAATATTCCATATGAATAGACCACATTTTGTTTATCAATTTATCTGCTGGAATTTTGGGCTATTTCTACCTTTTGCCTACTGTGAATAGTGTTGCTATGAACAAAGGTATGCAAATATTCCTTCAAGACCTTTTGGGTATCTCTTTCAATTCTTTTGACTATATATCCAGAGGTGGGGCTGCCAGATCATATGGTAGTTCCATTTTTAATTTTTGGAGGAACTTAAATATTGTTTTCAGTAGAGGTTGTACCATTTTATAATTACACCAATAGTGCACAAGGGTTTCCTTTCTCCACATCTTCACCCATACTTATTATTTTCTGGCTTGGTGATTACACAATAGGGCAATATTTTAGAGACCATTTTTTAAGGTTGGAAAGGCCTACCTAAATTAAACTCTAAATATCAAAGGCCTCCAAGAAAAATAACTTAAATCATTATTGAAACTTTGTGTTCATCTTAAAAGACCAGCAACATTTTGATATGACTTTACCTTCTTTGCTCAAAGTTTTTGAATTCATTGAATATTCCCAGCAGTTGAATGCACAATAGCATACTAAAAGATACATAACAACAAGGAAATTTTTAAAATTGTGTTTTCCTATCTTGCTTGAAATGCCACCTTTACCTATCTCCCAGAGAAAGCAATAATATGACTACCAAAAGAGCAAGTACATATAGGGTGAGTACGTAATTTATTTCATTAACTTTGGTTTCACCACACTGGAATGACTGGGAATTATCCTAAAGGAACAAGTAAATTAGCATAGGCAGAAGCTAAGAACAAATGGTGACGCAATCAGGAGGAAGAGAGACTAAGGTGTGAACTGAATCAGTGGGAGGTCAAACAGAAAAGCCAGGCTCCAGGAGCTACATATAGCTGCTTACCTTGCTCTTCCAAAAGGACTCGCACAGCTGAGTTTTCCTCTACTTTTTTTCTGGCTGCTGCTTCTTCTTCTTTTGACCATTGCATGTGATCCCTTTCAAAAAAATAAAGATTATAAAACGTGTTTTATAATTGAAGAAGGCAGAAAAAGAGTGCCAAGGGATACATCTTTCGTTCTAGATTAGTCAAAGACAGAGGATACAAACAAATCCCATACCAAATGAATGTATTTTGTGTCAGATGTTCCTTCTGACAGTGCTGGTATAATCCTGTAACTCCTACAGTTCTTCTGTTTAAATTTGGTTGTGTTGCAAGCCCCAGCCACCTTTTGGAACTGATTGCTGAAGTAATGTCCCAGGAGCACTATGATGGTTTCCTGTGTTTTATTCTAAAGCTTAATCTTTTTGTTAATCTATGTATTAGCATTCTTTAAAAGTTTTTTAATAGTCCTTTTACACTTTTCTTATTAGCTGCCTTAATTTCTGTGTATGGATTTACTTATGTTTAAATGATAGACTACTTGACACAGCATATTAAAAGGTCATCCTTCTAAGATCTGGCACTTTCTAGAAATAAGTATTTTCAGGTTCATAATTTACTCTATATGAGAGAATATTATTTTCTGCTACCAAAATACTTTTCTTGAAATATAAGTAACTTTATACAAAAAAGGTGATTTTTTGTTTTGTTTTTCAAAATCTGCATTTCTTTTTTTTTGCAATAGGTAAGACTATAAGTAGTAAGTGATACAATTTCCTGGAATAAACCACTTTTCTAAACAATAAAATTACATATGCAAAATTCAAGTCTGTTGCAGTGGTATAGGAGTAATGAGTCTCAGGACTAAGGTGGTGGCAATGGAAAACAGAAAGGAAGAGTAGAGGGAGTTGACCTGGAGATTAACTAGATATTGAGGGGAGAGAAGACTGAGAGTCAGGAATGATTCTAAGGTATTAAAACTGAGTACTGAGGAAAGTGGGGGCACCAATGACAGAATAAGGGGTTGCTTTGGGTGGAATGATGACAAGCTTGGTACTATTTTAAGTCATGCTTATGCAATCAGATATGACAGGGTATATTCTAGTGACCTGGTTATAAATACACCAGTGAAAGGTGAGAAATTACTTATTAGACGAATCAGAACCAATATACTGAAGTTCCTAGGAAAAGTATATGATAATGTAAAAATCAGAGTTTCACAGATGTTATTTAAAAAACCCAATTACTTACAAACCAAATAATCACTAAACAGCTTTATCACTTGCTTTAATGAATGAGATTGAAACAAATTTTTCCTTTGACTTATTTTAATATGTGTGAGCAATCACATATATAACTTGGACTTGATAAATACATTTTATATTCTGTACATAAAAATTACAGAGAATATTATTAGATGACAGTTATGACATTAAAGGCAAGAAATCATTTGTTGAAAAAAATAGTATTATTAAAGCTGGGGATAAGTTTCTCATCTGTAAATTTCTAAAAATATATAAGAAGGCAAATAGAACAGTCCATTTTCCTGTTAAAAAAATCAAGCTCTGAGACAAAGAGAGTATATGTGGTTTTTAGCTTTACACATTTGTTTTAAATTGTAAAACTTGCTTCTTCCTGAGTATTTAATAGATTCAGTTATTTCTTAAACTTCTCTAACTTCCTTACACTGTTTTTTATGTTGCTTCATTTTCTTAACTGCTAAGTGAGGAGAATATTATACCCTAAGCCCCAACAGAACAGATTTTCCACTATATAGTTACAGAATCCCCTCAGAAACCTATAAAATGTTTCTACTGTATTTATGGGGACTTCCTCCAGACCTGCTGCTTTATGGCTGTTCTTATATTAGAAGACTCTGATTCATGTATACCCAAGCCCAACAGACAGCAATAAGAATCATTCAGGTTTATAATAAATACAACTATAATACAATTTAAGCATAGAGACAGCTAACTAACAAACAAACTGAAAATAATCAGGTATTTAACAACCACCACCACCACAACTAAAGGAATAAAATGGTTTATACTGTTTGACTTGCAAATTATACTTCTGGGAATTTATTGTAATGAAGCCAATAAAACAGGAAAGTACCTGTACAACAGTATTCACTGGAATACCAAATATAATAGCAAAAAATTGTAAACAACCTCAGTGATAGGATAATGGAAAAATTATTGTAACTCAAAGGAATATTATGTAGACATTTAAAATGATACATATGAAGATTATTTAAAAATATGGAAAAGTGTATATGAAATAGCATGAGGTTAAAATGCAGGTCCCCAAACTGTAAATGTATTATAATCACAACTACACACACACACACACACACACACACACACTGGGTAAAATAAAAACAATTATAGTAGAATTATGGAATTAAGAGTAACTGCCTTACAGCCTAGATGGGAGGAGAGTTTGGGGGAGAATGGATATATGTACACGTATGGCTGAGTTTCTTCACTGTTCACCTGAAACTATCACAACATTGTTAATTGGTTACATCCCAATACAAAATAAAAAGTTAAAAAAAAGAGTAACTGCCTTAAAATTTCCTTAATATTTTAAAACTGCTTCAATTAGAGATAATTTAAAAAATATTTATAAAAAACTATACTGTATGTTTAAGATATATAACAATGGCCATTAAAACTTTACATTATCCTTTGGGAGAAAACCCAGCAATCTTTATAATAAAAAAGAATATGTTTTCCTAAATAAGAGAATTGAGAAGAAAATATAAAATATATTGAGTATTTCTCCTGAAAACTTGAATTTGAGAAAAAAAAATCTTAAAAAGACAGGATTTTTAAAAAGAAAATTTTCACAACATGGCTAGTAGAATAAAATCATAATTTTGGAGTAGTCATAAGTCCTATGAGTTCAGTTCATATGTGTCCGTGTGTGTGCAATTTTATATTCCTTCTATATACATAGTACATAGTACAAAGGCTTTGACTATGTGGATCACAACAAACTGCGGAAAATTCTTAAAGAGATGGGAATACCAGACCACCTGACCTGCCTCCTGGGAAATCTATATGCAGGTCAAGAAGAAACAGTTAGAACTGGACATGGAACAATGGATTGGTTCCAAATCGGGAAAGGAGTATGTCAAGCCTGTATATTGTCACCCTGCTTATTTAACTTATATGCAGAATGAATCACGTGAAATGATGGGCTGGATGAAGCACAAGCTGGAATCAAGATTGCTGGGAGAAATATCAATAATCTCAGATACACAGATGACACCACCCTTATGGCAGAAAGTGAAGAAGAACTAAAGAGCCTCTTGATGAAAGTGAAAAAGGAGAGTGAAAAAGTTGGCTTAAAACTCAACATTCAGAAAACTAAGATCATGGCATCTGGTCCCATCACTTCATGGCAGATAGATGGAGAAACAATGGAAACAGTGACAGACTTTACTTTCTTGGGCTCTAAAATCACTGCAGATGGTAACTGCAGCCATGAAATTAAAAGATGCTTGCTCCTTGGAAGAAAAGCAATAACTAACCTAGAGAGCATATTAAAAAGCGGAGACATTACTTTGCCAACAAAAGTCCATCTCTTCAAAGCTATGGTTTTTCCAGTAGTCATGTATGGATGTGAGAGTTGGACTATAAAGAAAGCTGAGCGCTGAAGAATTGATGCTTTTGAACTGTGGTGTTGGAGAAGACTCTTGAGAGTCCTTTGGCCTGCAAGGAGATTAAACCAGTCAATCCTAAAGGAAATCAACCTCGAATATTCATTGGAAGGACTGATGCTGAAGCAGAAACTCCAATACTCTGGCCACCTGATGTGAAGAACCGACTCACTGGAAAAGACCCTGATGCTGGAAAAGATTGAAGGTGGGAAGAGAAGGGGATGACAGAGAATGAGATGGTTGGATGGTTGGACTGACTCAATGGCCATGAGTCTGAGTAGGCTCCCTAAGTTGGTGATGGACAGGGAAGACTGGTGTGCTGCAATCCATCGGGTCGCAAAGAGCTGGACACGACTGAGCGGCTGAACTGAACTGATACATAGTACAAGTGATGGTTCCTTGCTTAGCTTTAAGTTGATGACAATAACAATCTAAATAATCGTGCATTTGGTTTGGTTTCAAAAAGTTAAAACACACACACATGCTCTCCACAGTCACTTAGCTTGGGTACTAATGTTTCTGAGGATCCTACTTATAGAAAACTCTGCTGAACGTGGTGCCACTTCCTATTATAATTTTTAACAATCAGTTAGATATAAAACAAAGTACCCAGTGTAAGCTATGCATATAAAATGTTTTGTCTTTGTCATTTACTGTGTATGTAAAAGTGTTATTACAGAATATAATTTAAAGATAAATTTAAGGAATGTATTAGGTGCCTAGTGAAATTAAAAATAAAATATTCTAAAGTAAAAGGAAGAAATAAAGTTAAATAGTTTCAGCCTAAAACTATTTCAATAATCTTTAATTTCATAACAAAGTCATTTTTATTACGTAGTCACAATTATAGTAACAGAAAAATCTGAAGTCTGACCTTTTGTTTAAATATCCTAATCAATTAACAATTCTTAATTTTTCAAGTTCCCTTCCTATATGTTTGGATACACACAAACACTTTTCTATAGAGCTATAAAATCTTCATAATTATTAACAGGACTTAAAACTGTTGTATAGGATCTGTGATTTGGACCATGACAGAGTACCTAGAAATAGGCTTATCTTTCTGCATAAACTATAATACATCTGGATAAAATAGTATATGAAGCAACTCTTTTTAGGCACTGGACTACACTTCAGACAGCACAGGACTGTGATCCTTAAAAGAAGAGAAAGACAAAAGGTCATTCCCCAATTCTCTGGCTTTCTGTCTAGGACATGTTCTAGACTGTGGTACAGAGGGGACTCCAAGAAGAGCCTGGCTGTCTCACTGAGTGACAGCTTTGTGAGTTAAGAAGGCAGAAATCAGGGTTCAGAGCCACTGAGATGGTGAGGCTTTGTGTGGCGGAATACTGAAGAAGAGAGGGCTGGACAAAGAGGAGGGCCACTGAAGTCTGCATAGATTGTGCAGTGCGGTGCTTGGAGATGCTAGAGCTCTGGCTAAGCCAGAGACCATTCTGAACACCTTGGGTATTCAGTTAAGACCCCCAAAATGCCACGCTATAGAAATAAGAACCACATTAGATTCAGAACAGATTTAGAAAACAAACTTTTATGGTTACCGGGGGAGGGGGTGGGGGGATCGGAGAAGGGATAAACTGGGACACTGACACGTACATGCCACTGTATATAAAATAGATACCTAATAAGGACCGACTATACATTACAGAGAACTCTATTCAATACTCTGTAACGACCTACATGGGAAAAGAACCTAAAAGAGAGTGGATATATGCATATGTATAACTGATTCACTTGGCTGTATACCTGAAACTAGCACAAAACTGTAAATCAATTATACTCCAATAAAAATTTAAAAAAGAAAAACATCTGTCAACCTTGATTTATATATGCAGTGAGGATATCTTTCAAAATTTAAAAACAGAGATATCTTCAGGTATATAAAACTTGAGAGAATTTGTTACCAGCAGAATCTACATGACAAGAAATTTTTTCAGACTAAAGGAGAATGGTACCACATAGACACTGAGGTAGACTCAAGAGACCACAAGCGATGAATATGTGACGAAGTATAAAAGACAATATTTTAAAAATTCTTTCTTAATTCCTCTTAAAAATTACTAACTATATACAGCAAAAATAAGGAATTACAAAGTTTATGACATGTATAGAAGTAAAAGTATGTGTTAGTTGCTCAGCTGTGTCTGATTCTTTGCAACCCCATGCACTGTAGCCTCCCAGGCTCCTCTGTCCATGAGATTCCTTCCCCAGGCAAGAATTCTGGAGTGGGTTTCCATTCCCTTCTCTAGGGGATCTTCCTGACCCAGGGATTGAACCCACATCTCTTGCATGGCAGGCAGATTCTTTACTGTCTGAGCCACTAGAGGGCTATAGCAGTAAACTATATAACCACAATAAAGCAAACTCTGAATGAATAAGTAGAAACACACTGTTGTAAGGTTTTTACATTTTACTGACATACAATGTTGTAAAACATTAATTCTAAGTGGACTTGTATGAAGTTGAGGAAGCACACTGCAATGTCTAGAATTGTGGTTCTCCAAGTGTGACCCATTTTCAGGTAGTTCATTAAGTCAAAACTATTTTCATAATAATACTGTCACTTGCATTTTTCACTGTGCAACATTTGCACTGATGGTATAAAAGCAACGATGGGTAAAACTGCAACTGCCCAAGTATGAAACGAGGCAGTAGCACCAAAGTGTATAGATGATCTCTGATTTATGATGGTTCAGTTTGTGATTTTTCGACTTTATGATGGTGCAAAAGTGATATGCATTTAGTAGACATCGTACTTGGAATCGTGGTCTTTTTCTGGGCTAATCATGGTGGTATAATACTGTCTCATGATGCTAGGCACTGGCAGTGACCTGCAGCTCCCAGTCAGCCATGTGATCACAAAGATGAACAATCAATACACTTAGAACCATTCTGTACAAATACAACCTTCTGTTTTTCACTTTCAGTACAGCCTTCAATATATTACACAAGATACTCAACAATTTATTAAAAAATATGTGTGGTATTAGATGATATTGCCCAATTGTAGGCTAATGTAAATGTGCTGAGCATGTTTAAGGTAGGACAGGCTAAATTCTGTTTGGTAGGTTAGATATATTAATTGGATTTTTGACTTACAATATTTTCAACTTATTTGTACATAACCCCATTGTAAGTCAAGGAAGATCTGTACTAGCAGTCATCAATTCTATACCACCAGTCAGGGGATGATAAAGAATGTACTAGTTTTTGTTTTAAAAAATTCAATTCACTGGAGAATGTGTTGGGAAGCATGCAAAAAGCTGCACACTGAAGACAGATGACTGACTTGTAGAAAAGCACTTGTACGATTGTTTGCATTGTGAAGTGAATTAGGTGCTTTTTTCATGGAATGCTATTTTTACTTGAAAAAGCAACCGTAGACAAACTACAGCTATTCAGACTTGAGTATTTGGCATCTTAAAAGTAAATGAAATGAGCTTTAAGGACAGTATTTGCTGTCAAAGATAAATTTTGTGCTTTCAAACAAAAATTTGAATCTTGGATAAACTGTGTCCACCGCCATGAGTTTGATAGCTTTCAATACTTAAAAAGATTTTTCCTGATGGGAATAATAGTGTATTAATAAATGTGATTTCTGATTATTAGTGAAATGTGTCATATGGATCTACATAAAACAGGGAACCAAACTTTCCAAATTATCCATGTGTGATATTATAAAATGATACCTAGGTTTAAAAAAAGATTCATTCAAAGTATATGGTGCTAAAAGAAAAGGGGGGAATGAGAGAGTCATTTCCTAGGCAGGGACTCCTAGGGAGTCTAGGGGTCCCCAAAGAGAGAGGGGTCTGGAATTCTCAAGGAGGAAAAAAAGGACAAACTTTTTTTCTTTCTCCACATTCCTTAGGATTATATACCAATAATGTATCCTGCCTAAGGACAGTCTTTGGATTCAACCTTCTGTTATTTTAAAAAGTTAATTATGGGAGTATACCTGGTCTTTACAAGGATGTATCTTGCCTGAGGACAGTGTTATCTTAAAATGTAAATTATGGGAGTAGGTCGGAGGAGGTCTTTACAACCTCCAGACATTCTTTGGATTATATAACCTCATTATTAACACTAGCAAGCGGGTACTCTTTCTGCCCCCTTCTGATGCCTATGTCAGAAGCTTTCTCTATCTCCTTTATACTTTAATAAAACTTTACTACACACACACAAAAAAAAAAAAAACAAAGTATATGGTGCAACAATGGTTTATAATATAGCAGAATATCAGAAGTTCACTGATATGGTTTCATATTCCATATTTGCAACTAAGAAACTGCTACTAAACTTATAAACTTATTGTGCTTATAAACTCATCATAAAAGTCTATTATAAAACTCTTCTCCTTTACAAGTACATATTTGTGTGAGGCCAAATTTTCTTTATATAATTCAACCTAAACAGCATGATATAACAGATTGAATGAAGAAGCAGATATAAGAATCCAGCTTTTTCCATTGTCAGATATTAAAGAGACTCTCAAATATTTAAAACAATGCCATTCCTTGAACTACATTTTTTGGGAACACACAAATATTTTCATTAAAATATGTAATTTATATGAACATATAATGAATTTATTATTGTTTTAAAATGAATTAATACTTTAAATGTTCAGTTTCAATCTCTAATATGGAACATATCAATATATACAGTCCACATAAAAAAAAGTTTTGGTGTCCTCAATGATTTACAGTGTACAGGGGTCCTAAGACCACAATGTTTGAAACTGTTGCTCTAAAATAACATCTAAAAAATAACTTTAAGATGTATAGTCAAAAAGTTAGTAGAGGAAAATAAAAGAACAGATGAGTCAAAAAATAAACAGAAATATAACCAGATTGTATTAACTTACAAAGCTACCAGGATTGGGTGTTACCTTAAATTTCTCGCTCTTTTTTTTTTCTTGGCGTTAGTTTAGTAGATCTAAAAAGGTACCAAATTGTTTTGATTTGTATTTCTTTTACTGTTGTATATTTTCCCATGTGTTCACATGTACTTCTTTCTGGGTCAACTTTCTATTTCTGTTGCCAATTTATCCACATAACAAAAGGTTTTCATGCTTTTCTAACAATATAACAAATACTCAAATGTTAATCTTGATATATGGCAGTGGAAAGTAATTTAGATTTTCTGTGTCTCTCAGTTTTAGTATTAGTAAAATAAGTGTAATAGTTCTCAAAACAGCATACAACTAAGATTATGTACTTTGAAATTATAATTATCCTATTTCATCAAATCTAAGATACCATTATTTTCTGTACCAGTACGAAAGAAAAAACACTTCCAATTACAACAGTAAGATGCTATCAATTTTAAGAAATATCCTGATTTTAGAGATAATTGGTGAAAAAATATCTTGGGTGGATAAAAGATAGCTGTTATAGATATATCAGACAATAACTGAATTAACTTCAATTAAATCTTTTCTACTATTGACACTAATTTATAATTCTGACTCCTGGATTTCCACTTATCTTTTTGGCTGTAATAAACATTTAAATTGATTGTTTTTATTAACAGTTCAGTTTCTCACTTAGGAAGGTATGATTTACAAAAGATACACAAAAGAACCAATGCCTTCTCACTTCTGCATAAAATGTAATAGAGTCCACAGTTGCTGGAAAAAAAAATTCACTCCTCTCATTAAACATTTACTAACAACCTGTATCTATTAGCCTGTGAACTGGGGATTTGAAGATGAAGATTTGGTGTAACTCAGAATTGTTAACGATGAGGAGCTGTAACAGATTATTAAAAAACAAAGATTATAAGATAGACAGTAAGATGGGAATAGGTATATGGGGGCATTCTTTTTAAAAAATCAAAATGCAAATAATACTAATGCTTATAAAGTTTTATCTCTACCTTATCTCTTATCCCCATGCCCATCCCTGAGATAAACACCATTATCAGTATGATGGGGACCTTTTCAGACATTTCTCTGAGTATTTAAAAACAAAGATATGAATATACATATAGTAGACATATAGAAATTTCTTAATAAAAATGAGGCCATACTAGAGATACCTTTCTGCAATTTGTTCCTGTTTAATGACATATCATAGCCAACTCTTGATATCAATACACATGGATCTTTCTTATTTTTATTAACTGCTACATTATTTTCCAATGTATGGATATAAACCATATTTTTAAAGGCCTTTTTGAGATACAATTGACATACAGCATATATTTAAAGTGTACGATTTGATAAGTTTGACAAATGTAATCTTCATGAAACCATCACCACAACCTAGATAATGACTATTATCCATCACCCTCAAAAGTTTCCTTGTGCCCTTTTGTATCTCCTCCCTTCCACCCTTCTCCTTCTCGTTACACCCATCTACTGCTTCACCATCAACCACTGATCTGTCGTCTGCCTCTACAGATTAGTTTGCATTTTCTAGTCTAGTAAAAGTAAAGTACACATTCTTTATTTCTAGCTTCTTCCATTCAATGCCCTCCTCCAGGGGATCTGCCCAACCCAGAGATCGAACCCAGGTCTCCCACATTGCAGGCGATTCTTTACTGTCTATTACAATTTGTTTATCCATTTACCTATTGATGGATATTTATTTGCATTGTTTCCAAATTTGATTATTACAAATAAAGCTGCTATGAACAATCATGTAAAAGTATCTGTATGGATATATGCTTTCTTTTCTCTTGGATAAATATCTAGGAATGGAATGGCTAAATCATATACAGGGTACCTGTTTAATTTTTAAAGAAGCCGCGAAGCTGTTTTCCAAAGTGATTGTATTATGTTCCCACAGCAGTGTATGAAAATTCCAGTTCCTCCACATCTTCACCAACAGTATTGGTACAGTATTTTGAATTTTAGTTTTTCTAATGAAAATGTAGTGGTATTTCACTGTGATTTTAATTTGCACTTCCCTAATGACTAATGGCGGAGAAGGCAATGGCACCCCACTCCAGTACTCTTGCCTGGAAAATCCCATGGATGGAGGAGCCTGGTGGGCTGCAGTCCATGGCGTCGCTAGAGTCAGACACGACTGAGCGACTTCACTTTCACTTTTCACTTTCATGCACTGGAGAAGGAAATGGCAACCCACTCCAGTGTTCTTGCCTGGAGAATCCCAGGGACGGGGGAGCCTGGTGGGCTGCCGTCTATGGGGTCACACAAAGTCGGACACGACTGAAGTGACGTAGCAGCAGTAGCAATGACTAATGGTGTTTGAGTATCTTTTCATATGCTTGTTACCTGTGTATGTTCTTAGGTATAGTGTCTGTTCAATATTTTGCCCATTTTTATAAGGTTGTTTGTTTACTGAATTTTGAGGGCTTTTTATATATTCTATTAGTCATAAAATGAACAAACTATTGATATATGCAACAACATGTATAAATCTACAAACATTATCCCTAGTAAAAGAGGCCAGACAAAAAACAGAGCATATATTGTGATTCCCTCTACATAAAATACTGGAAAATGCAAACTAATCCATAATGCATGCTATGTTCTTTCTCCTTCATTCCTTCTTTCCTTTATGTTTTGTTGGCAGATAAATTCTCTTTTATCTTTCTCAGTAAGCTTCTGTTTGAAGGCTGGGTATTATGTATTTTCTGCACTTTTCTGGTAATCTGAGGGTGTCAGAGGTAGGGGAGAAGGGAAAACTCTACTGAGTAGTGGGCAGACTTTATGAGGGTCTGGGTCTGCGTTTTTCTTTTTTGAGATTAAGTCCTATGCTAGGTTTCACTTTACCTAGTTAGGATGTGCCCTATTCCTAAGTGGGGGATTCCCCTGGGCTTTGGACAGTTCCCTCAATTCAGCATGGAACTCTGGAAAATGGTGAGCCCCACGATTTCCCCTGCTCTGCTAAGACCTAAAATTCTTCTCTAATAGGTAAGAATATGTATTTTCAAGGATTTGTTCTCAACTTTTGCCTAGTGAGTTGCCTAGTGAGTTTAGTAGTGATTCGTCAGCTGATCTTTCTGTAGTATTGCTTCTGAGGGATAGAGGTAGGGTTAGGAGCCACTCCAGATCCTTACTTGCACTGGTGGTAAAAGAACCCAACTGACAATGCAGGAGATGCAGGTTCAATCCCTGTGTAGGGAAGAACCCCTGGAGGAGGACCTGGCAACCCACTCCAGTATTCTTGCCTGGAAAATCCCACAGACAGAGGAGCCTGGCAGGCTACTATCCATAGCGTCACAAAGAGTCTGATACAACTGAAGTGACTTGGCATGCATACAAGTAAGGATGAATTACCCTGGCTTTTAGACTTCAACAACATAGGGCTGAGTTTTAAAAATCTTTTTCTGGCACTAAATGAAAATAATAACACTGCTGACACTTAATGTACATACATTATATCACACCTAAAAAGATAACTCACCACATGTTATGTTCAAAAACTTTTGTTGGATCAGTTAAAATCCTTGATCCCAGAGGGGCCACTGGGTGACAACCACTTTGGTATCTGTGAGGTACTTTTCTCATCCTTGGACAGGAAATATAATTTCTCCAAATCACATTCATCCTAATAGGTACCTGGAAAGTTTCAAACAATTAATTAGTCAATATGGATTAAACAATGTATTATTTACCTAAAGCCAAAAACTGGTATAAAAGAATGACAAACTGAGAAAGGACATGAAAACTAACCACTTTTAAATGAAAGATGGGCATGGTAGCTTCTCTCCTGAAGTATTTAGACTTAAGAGAAAGGGAAAGAGTATCTGGAGTGTGCAACACTGTCTGGCATTCTTTACAAGTCACAGCCTTGACAAACTTCGCTTTGCTTGGTATTTGCTTATATAATTCTTAGCACATGGCCAAAGCATGAAAGCCCAGAATCTGGATTTTGTATATTAAAAAGTTTTTTAAAGTTATTATTTTGCTTTGGGAATTCTATGCAAATGTATTTCTGGGAAATATTTGATGACCACTAGACCAAAAACCCAAGTAGAGGAGCAAAATAAGAAAACAAACTTATTAATCTCATTCTCTGGGTTGAGCTGAATAATATAAATACTGGTAAAATAAACAAGTGAATACCATATTAAGATCCCATCAGTTAATTCTAACAGTCATAACACATACATACATTTTTAAAGAATAATCAATCCATCTGCAAAACAGATTTCCCTGTACAAAAAGCATGCTTAAATCCCAGGTCAAAAGGAGAATAATCATTTGATTAGCCAAATCTATCTCCATTTCTGGAGAATAACTTAAACATTTAAAAAGTATGTTACTTTAATTATGTACCAGCATATATGTCAGCTTAAAATCTTTATGGAAAAGTATTAAAATAAGCTCTGCTGCTGCTGCTGCTGCTAAGTCGCTTCAGTTGTGTCCGACTCTAGAGAGCTTATTTTGTCTAGTACGAATCCACTGTAATACTGCTTGGCATTTCACCCTCATTCAGTTGTTCATTACAATATTCAGCCTAATGCTGTAAGCGGTCAGGTAGAAACAGATGCTAAAAAGTATGTATATATAATATGCATTAGACACTATCCAAAGTGCTATTAGGCATAAAAATGACATGTATTGTACACCCTTTACCACCTTGTGAAAGTCAAAAGGTTTTAAGACTGTGAATTTCAAAACAAACTGCAGAATGTCAAAAACATCTCAGAGTGCTTTTAAACATAAAATTCAAGATATTCTTTCCAGAGAAAAAAGGCTTAGTTATACACACCAAAAAGACTGCAATGATTCCATTTAAATGTGACTAACAGTGATGAGAAATGAAACATTCAATAGCTAGTGCAGATTTTCTATTTATTTGTTTTTCCTTCTCTAAATACAAGCTCGTTGGTGGAGGCAAATGAAATCAATGCCCCGCCCACCACTACCTTTCCTCTGCTGTGCCTTTGTTCTTTTCTCCTGCCACTGCTCTACAGAAGACTAACAAAACCCTACCAGCACAATTATTTTTAGAGCTCTCTTTCTGCACTGAATATTATTCATAAAATCTTCCATATGCTGAAGAGTAGAAATGGATTACACCTAGAAAAAGAGGCAATTCATGTTCAAAAGTATAAAATGATATAAATGTTTTCTGCCCAGGAAAGCAAAAATCAAAATGAAATTTCAATCCTTCAAATAATCATGTGATACTTATCTGTATCTACTATATATAGAAAAGGGAGAGAGGGGGGAAAAAAGATATGAGTTTCTCTCACTATAAATTACCAGGAACCTCTATAGACAGCTGGAGACAAAAAGCCATAACCAGATTGGGTATTAGGCAATTCAGGAAAATGTCAGAGAAGCATGTGCCTTGCAGACGGCTAGTCCATAGAAAAAACATGATGTGGCCAGCGCCTAAACATGTGGCAATTTGTCCTGCTTAGGCAGCTGCTTCTCTAATTAACCACATAAACATCTATTTCATTTATGTATCATCTGCAACAAGCTTGCATTGCTCTTTATCTTTATTATATAAATATACAGTGCATGCATGTGAATGCTGTCACTTCACTCGTGTCTGACTCCTTGTGACCTGATGGGCCACAGCCCACCAAGTTCCTCTGTCCAGGGGATTCTTGTATCTCCTTGGGATACTGGAGTGTATTGTCATACCCTCCTCCAGGGGATCTTTTCAACCCAGTGATCAAACCTGTGTCTCTTACTTCTCCTGCACTGGGAGCCAGGTTCTTTACCACTAGAGCCACCTAGGAAGCCCTAAATATATAGTAAATTTATATAATAAACATAAAAATGTAATAAAATTACATAAATGCTTTCTCAACTAAATTGTAAACATCTAAGGGTGGTATCAAGCTGCTCACAAATTACTTGTTTGATTACACAAAATTGATGCTTGTCTGACACAAATTTAATTGGAAGAAAGTTACTTCGTATTTCTCAAGGGGGCTCCTTATATCCTAATAGAGAAGAAGAAGGAAGTGACAGTGTGTACTTTAAGTGCACACTGTGTGCACAGTACACGGGCTACACTCCAGTTAGAGTCACTGCAATGATAAATAAATATGTACTTAATGTCTTGACTATTGTGTTAGCTTAACATTTACTGGATCATGGTTCCATTTTGTGATGGAAAAGAAGGGCAGGGTCAGTTTCCAAAAGAATTATGGTAGAGAATGTTGGTTTCTGCCACCAGAGAGTCCCCTCTCATTGTGTACCCTCTATTAACTCTCTTTTGGCATACCCTAAACTGAATACAAGTTTAACTAAGATATTATATGCATAATGAAATTATATGGATAAGTGGTGTTTTATTTGAAGTAGCACAAAGAAGCACAGCTAAAAATATTCTAATCATGCAAAAGAAGTCAGGAAAGGAAGGAGAAACTAGAGATCTAAACTAAAGATGGAACAATTGAAAAAACAAATAGCAAGATGCCATATTTAAATCCAACCATATCTGTAATTATATTAAGTGTAAATGGACTCCAGTTAAAAGACAAAGGTTGTTCACTTGTATAAAAAAGCAAGACTCAACCATATACATGGAGAAGGAAATGGCAACCCACTCCAGTGTTCTTGCCTGGAGAATCCCAGGGACAGGGAAGCCTGGTGGGCTGCCGTCTATGGGGTCACACAGAGTCGGACACGACTGAAGCGACTTAGCAGTAGCAGCAACCATATACAGGTTTCCTCCACTATCTGAAAGTGGAGCATTCCTGTGAAACCTTTTGTAAGCCAAAATGGTGTAAAGCAAAAAAGCAAGTAGCACACACCTTGCTAACAGATGCACAAAATAAATCAAGGTAAAGACAGGTGCTCAAAGTTATGGTGGCTTGATGCTGAGTGTAGTTCCCAGGGAAGGAGCTCAGAGATGCCACTCTCGATGGTTAGAGTTTGCACTGCCTCTCTATAACAGCTCACTGCAAAACAAACACTGAAAGCTATTTCCACTTTTCACTTCTTTTTGTAAAAGTGAAAATCCTCTTCAGATTTCTTTCATTTAGTGAAAACAGGTACCAATATAGGTCTTTCATCAAAGTGAAGTAGGTAAAGCAAACTTTCAAAAAGCAGGGCATACCTGTACTGTCTATAAGAGAAGCACTTTAAAGATACAAATATATTACAATTAAAAAAGAGATACCATCCAAACACTGCATGAAAAATACCAGTGGAGGTATAATAACAGACAAAGTAGACTTAAAAAAAGACTAGTACACTTAATAATGATGAGCCAATTCATCAAGATATAACAATCCTAAATGTGCATGTACCTGATAACAGAGCTTCAGAATACATGAAGCAAAAATAGAAATTTTAAAAAAAATTAATTTCACAGCAATACTTGAGACTTTTAAAAATTTGAGTATAATTGCTTTACAATATTGTGTTAACTTCTGCTCTACAACAATGTGAATCAGCTGTTAAGTATACATATAGCCCCTGCTCTGGAGCCTCCTTCCCACACCCACCTCCGTCCCACCCTTCTAGGTCATCACAGAGTAGGGAGCTGAGCTCCCTGTGCTACACAGTGGCTTCCCACTAGCTATCTACTTTACACATGCTAGTGTATATACGCCAACACTACTCTTTCATCCCCACTCTGCTTCTTCCTCCACTGTGTTCACAAGTTCGTTCTTTACATCTGTGTCTCTATTCCTGCCCTGCAAATAGGCTCATAAGTACATTTTTTGAGATTCCACATGTATGTGTTAAAATACAACATTTGTTTTTCTCTTTCTGACATACTTCAATCTGTATGACAGACTCTAGGTTAGGTTAATAGCGCTCTCTCGGTAATAAACAGAACAGCACTCAGAAACAAATTATCAAAAAATCAATAAGGACACAGAAAATTTGAACATTATCAACTTGACCTGAATGACATTTACAGAAAGAGCAATATAACTAATAACAGCAGAAAACACATTCTTTCAAGTGAACATGGAACATTTGCAAAGGCAGACCACATATGCTGGTGTTTAAAAAAAAGTCCTAATAAATCCCAATGTATTAAAATGATACAAACTATGCTTTCTGACCACAATAGCAATATAAAATATTAATATTTTTGATGAACTGACTCATTAATACTCATTAATAAATATCCCTCCTTATTTTGATTAACGGTCATTTTATTGAAGTCTATTTTGTCTCATATTAATATAACCCCACCAGCTGTCTTGTGTAGTGTTGTGTAGGGTATGTCTTTTAAAAAATATTCTGTGTTTACATTTAAAAGAATGAGCAGATTATTGATTCTTGCTTTTTTTATCCAAACACAAGATATCTAGAAAAATTCTCAAATGTTTTGAAGTTAAGCAACGTACTTCTATACAACCTATGAGTCTAAGATTTACATGAGTTAGTAAATCTTAAGGCAAATCAGAAAGTATATTGAACTGAATAATTATCAAATCTTAAAATATCAAATTTTGTGAGATGTATCTAAAGCAATGTTTAGAGAAAATTTTATAGTTTTATATGCTTTTATTAGAAAGGAAGAAAGATCTCAAATCAGTGATCTTGCCTTCAATTTCAAGAAACTAGAAAAACAGTAAATCTGATGAAAAGTAAGTAGAATGAAGGAAATAATCAAAAATAAAAGCAGAAATCAATGAAATAGAAAATGGACAAAACAGGGAAGATCAAGGCCAAAATTTGATTCTTTGAAAATATGAATAAAACTGATAAACCTCTGGAAAGACTGATACTAAACATTTGTGTTTCAGAAAATATAAATTTCTAATAACAGGAAGGAAAGAGGAGACATCACCATAGACCTTATAGGCCTGGAAAAAGGTAACAGGGAGATATGGTGAACAATTTTATTTTCTTTATTAAATGGGATTAATGCCTTGAAAAATACAGTTTACCAATAACTTACATAGTACAAGAAAAAATAGAAATAGCCCTAAATTTATTAAGTAAATTAAATTTATAGTTAAAAGCAAACAAACATCAGGCCCCATGGGCTGCAACCCATGGGGTTCCAAAAGAGTAGGACCCGACTTAGTGACTAAACAAAAACACATTTTAAAAAGCTCAGAAATTAACAAGTGTTGGTAAGGACAAGGAGAAACTGGAGTCCCTGTGAGTTGCTGGTGGGAATGTAAAATGGTACAATTGCTGTGAAAAACAGTACAACAATTCCTCAAAATATTAAACATGGACTTACCATACAATCTACCAATTTTACTTCTGGATATATACCTAAACAAAGTGAAAGTGGGGACTCAAAGAGATAACTGTACATCATGTTTATAGCAACATTATTGACAATAGACAAAAGGTGCAAACGATCCAAATGTCCATCAAAGATGAATGGACATCCTTTTATGATATACATATAAAATAGAACATTACTCAGGCTTTAAAAAGAAGGGAATTTGGAACATGCTGCAACATGGATAAGTCTTGAAGGCATTATGACAAGTGAAGTAAGCCAACTGCAAAAAGGCAAATGTTTTATCATTCCTCATATGAAGTTCCTAGAATGATCAAAAGTTCATAGAGACATAAAGTAGAATGGTATTGTCAGGCACTGGGAAGAGGAGTTCAGTATTTAATGGATATAAAGCTTTAGTTTGGGGAAGATGAAAAAGTTCTGGAGATGACTGGTTGTGGTGTTTGTACAACAGTGTGACTAAGCTGAATGCCACTGAGCTGTACACCTAAAAATAGCTAAAATGGTAAATTTATATATATTTTACCACAATATAAACAAACCAAAAAACCTTCCTACAAAGAAAACTGGAAGCTCTGATGGCTTCACTAATGAATACCAAATGTTTAAGGAAGAAATAACACCAATCTTACACAGACTCTTTCAAAAACTAGAGAAAACACTTCGCAATTTGTTTATGAGACCAGCATAGTGCGGTGGAAAAGCAGTATACTTGTATGAAATAAGGTTTTGAATACTAGCAACATTGTTGCAATGTTTCCTAAGTCTGTTTCCCCACAGACTTAGGACTTCTCCTTATAGTTTGGAATCAAGATTGTCAGGAGAAATATCAATAACCTCAGATATGCAGATGACACCACCCTTATGGCAGAAAGTGAAGAGGAACTAAAGAGCCTCTTGATGAAGTGAAAGTGGAGAGTGAAAAAGTTGGCTTAAAACTCAACATTCAGAAAACGAAGATCATGGCATCTGGTCCCATCACTTCATGGGAAATAGATGGGGAAACAGTGGAAACAGTGGCAGACTTTGTTTTTTGGGGCTCCAAAATCACTGCAGATGGTGACTGCAGCCATGAAATTAAAAGACACTTACTCCTTGGAAGGAAAGTTATGACCAACCTAGATAGCATATTCAAAAGCAGAGACATTATTTTGCCAACAAAGGTTCGTCTAGTTAAGGCTATGGTTTTTCCTGTGGTCATGTATGGATGTCAGAGTTGGACTGTGAAGAAGGCTGAGCGCCGAAGAATTGATGCTTTTGAACTGTGGTGTTGGAGAAGACTCTTGAGAGTCCCTTGGACTGCAAGGAGATCCAACCAGTCCATTCTGAAGGAGATCAGCCCTGGGATTTCTTTGGAAGGAATGATGCTGAAGCTGAAACTCCAGTACTTTGGCCACCTCATGCAAAGAGTTGACTCATTGGAAAAGACTCTGACGCTGGGAGGGAATGGGGGCAGGAGGAGAAGGGGACGACAGAGGATGAGATGGCTGGATGGCATCACTGACTTGATGGACATGAGTCTGAGTGAACTCTGGGAGTTGGTGATGGACAGGGAGGCCTGGCGTGCTGCGATTCATGGGGTTGCAGAGTCGGACATGACTGAGTGACTGAACTGAACTTATAGTTTGGAGATCCAACCAGTCCATCCTAAAGGAGATCAGTCCTGGGTGTTCACTGGAAGGACTGATGTTGAAGCTGAAACTCCAATATTTTGGCCACCTGATGCAAAGAGCTGACTCATTTGAAAAGACCCTGATGCTGGGAAAGATTGAGGGCAGGAGGAGAAGGGGACGACAGAGGATGAGACGGTTGGATGGCATCACTGACTCGATGGACATGGGTTTGGGTGAACTCTGGGAGTTGGTGATCGACAGGGAGGCCTGGCGTGCTGCAATTCATGGGGTCGCAAAGAGTCAGACACGACTGAGTGACTGAACTGATCTAGTGTTTGTCAGGAATAAAACTTGCAGATATTCAAAACAGGGAAGCCTGGTAAGAGTTTTCTAGGCATGTCTTGGTATGCAATTTTAATTGCTAAGGCTTATATTTAGTTTGAGATACAAAAGTCCAGAGCAGAGAAATACAAAGGCAACAAGAATCTCCACAAATCCTTGTCAGGTATTTGAGAGTGTTTTTCTTTATTCTTGGAAGCCCCTGAAAAGGTTTGGGGTCCTGACCTTTCACTTCACTTTGCTCAAACTAATTCTGCCATGTTAAATTCTTGGCCACATATAATCGTGGCGTGTTTTGACCCCCCTGCCTGTGGGTGCTCACGTGCAGCTTACCATCCTGTGACAGTTCTTCCTCTCAAGTCCTGCCAAGGTCACAACGAAACACAACCAAGAAAGAATACGGCTTTAGGGCCACGGTCCTCTGAGATCTCAAGACCACGACTTGAGCATGAATAGTCAAGTGGCTAAAGCGATTACTAAGGAACAGATCCAGAAAGGAACTGAAGCTCATATGGGTGTCAGAGTGGCAGAATTTCATTATCAACAGCAGCTATTATGCTATAACTACACTGGAATGCCATGAAGAGTTGACAGACTTCCTGCCAGCTATTAGATGTAGGTAAGGGTGCATCCATTTTAGAATGCAAGGAAATGACCAAACATATAAAATGACTTGAATTCCATATATATATCATATGACATGCCAAGGAGAAGGTGGTTTTAATATACGTTTTCTGAGTTCACCATTAATACCATATTACACTTGCAGCTGAGAAGAGATCTCTGCCCTACCTCCAAATTTTGGCTAAATGCTTTTGCTTGCCACTAAAATGGAGTCCTTTTCACAAAGACTGACAGCTCTTACCGTACCAACAAACTATATCGTATTCTTCCAGTTAGGTAAGAGGTACACAGGATATTTCATGTTACAAACATGAAAAAGTGTCTAAGTACTTGAAAATATTATTTTTGTAGAGTAATTGTTTTAAGTACTTTTAAATAAAAAAGATTATTTTAGTAAAGGGAAATACTCCATAGCATACTTTGCAATTTGAACAAATATTTGAGGAAGTAAACCAGCAATCCCCATTTATCTTTTATTTAAATATAAATATAAAAAAGTTAAGCATTCACCATGCTTGAGGCCCTGTTCTAAGCATTTAGTATTATCTTACTTAATCTCTATTTCCCTATCAAAGGAGTTCTATTTTTATATTTGTATTGCAGAGGAAAACCTCACACAGAATGAAATAAAGCAACATGCTTAAAGTTACCCCATCAAAATGCTTAAAGTTACCCCATCAAAAACTAACAAGGCTTCAACTTGAACCCAAGTAGATGAATGAGAGAACCTACACTTACCTTTTATTTATTTTTAATCTTTATTATGCATATACATACAATATGCGTCCTAGTTTTATGTACTACACATGCAAGAAGCATCACAGTACTTATTCCCCAGTCTTTATTGGGGTTGCTAACTTATACTCGACATAAGGAAGCCCAGACTATCTTCCCTCCATCTTTCTCACTTCTGTTTTTTCTCTTGCTACTACTACTGCTAAGTCGCTTCAGTCATGTCTGACTCTGTGCGACCCCATAGACGGCAGCCCACCAGGCTCCGCCGTCCCTGGGATTCTCCAGGCAAGAACACTGCAGTGGGTTGCCATTTCCTTCTCCAATGCATGAAAGTGAAAAGTGAAAGTGAAGTCACTCAGTCGTGTCCAACTCTTCGCAACCCCATGGACTGCAACCTACCAGGCTCCTCCATCCATGGGATTTTCCAGGCAAGAGTACTGGGGTGGGGTGCTTTTTCTCTTGGGCCTTAATCAAATAGCAAGCAATGCCACTGGCAAACACCAGTCCTCTGATGTAGGAAAGCAAAGTCATTGTCTTTTCAGTACTCAAATCTCAATACACAGGCAAAGAACGCTTATATCACCTAAATAACGTAAGATTGTAACACCCAGCTCTTTTCACTGGCCCTCTACTTTTACACAGCTGAGGAATAGAAGCAAAGAAGGGCTTATTTCCCTTGCTATTAGGCTTGAGCCTAATACGGCTTTCTCACATCTCAATACTACTGGAAGAGCACCAAAGAACTAGAGCAAATAGTACTGCTGTTTGTGTGACTCTGTAATGATTATCCCTGGAGCACTTGGCTGACTCTGAGCTGCCTCCCTAAGAATGATTCCCTGCGGTCTCAGCTCACTGAAATCTCAAGGAAAGAAACTGCCGTTAATCATACACTAAATGCTTGCCCTTTGTTTAAAAGTTAACTTCCCCTGGATGTGTCCTGGGTTCTGAGCATCCTTTAAATGAATAAATTAGTGAGACATTCATGCTTTTACCTCTGTAACTATTTAGCTTTTCTTCTCAGCTGGGAAGCTGGTCCAAAGGTTTCATTCAGAGGAACAAACATCATCTAGACAAACCTGCACTAACATTACCTGAGAGGCTACCATTAATGAAAGCAAATTAAAGCGCTATTGTTGTACTGTTTTAAATAGTGAAAGCTGACAAGTAAGAAACATTTAAGTATCAACTACACCTGAGTGAAAACTGAAGCTTCAATTAACCCCAGCAATTTCAGGGAACTCTGAGTGTGACCATCTGTAAGGCAAGGAGCTCAGGCAACACATACATCTTGTTTTAATCTTTCTTTGGATGATTATAATTTCAAAGTATAAATAAGGGTATTAGCAAGAACAGAATAATTACAGTAAGTATTTGCAGAGCACTTTGATCACACTATGACGTCAGTCACGCTGCAGCTTCAAAATGGGAATCTCATGCTGTGTTTGCTCTGCACGACCACCCTTGAAGGTGTCACTATGCACGCACTCACACCCAAAGAGGTTATGGGACTCGCACATTATATGAGGAACTTCACGTAAACCCATCTCAAAGCTGCCCTTATACTCAATATCTGAAGGATATACTGTTCTAATTGCTCTGGAATTTGTCTCCCAAAATTGGAGACCAGAATGAAATCTGTTTTAACTTACCCGCCTGGCATTTCACATTTCTGTGCACTACAGTAACTTCTGGAAGTAGTAATCAGACTTGGTGGACTGAGAAAAGGTGTTAAGTTACATGCATACTTTATGTGTTACGAGTCCTTATAATTTCTAGTAAAAAACTCACATGGATGAAGTTAATGGAATTCTACTCTTAATGAAGCTTCTCCTTTCTGATTCATTGCAAATGTCTCTAACCCTAAGTACACTAGATAGCAGGAGATGCTTATACCTGTAGGCAAGATTTATCCAGTCATGTTTGGACTAATGTATCAATAAGGCTGTCCTGGCACAAAATGGAGTATTATAAAGAATTCAAGTTGTAAGTGAATGTTATCCATAAAAAAAATCTGAAACGTAATAGTGAATAAAAAGCACCCAAATGAATGTATTTCCATAATTTCAAAGGAATGTGGGGTTTAGGTAGGCAGAGATTATAGCATTATGTAAATTCTACTTTAAAGAACTATAATTAGTTATAACTTGCAAAAAATCAAGGCAAAATACACCATGATCTATCAGGTAAAATTTTGACTGTCACATCATAGGAGGCATGACACAGTCAGAAAAGGTGCCAGAGAATGGAAAGTAAAATTCACAAGAATGATACAACTTCTACATGAAAACAGAAAAGCTGCAAGTTTCCAGGGAGCAATACAGAATGCTATAGATATAGAGTGGGTGGACAAAGTACGTTAGATTCCTTATTAGGCATGCTTGCACTTGCCACCAATTAAAGTTAGATGTTGCTCCCACTGGCATCACCCCCTTTTCTCCTTTTGTTTTCAAGAGTTTTCTCAGCCTGGTCTTCTTCCACCCTCAGGCCTTTTATCCAACAGGAAACAGATCTCTGATTTCCTTGTAGCCTTGTGATTACGTACGTACGTGAAGTCGCTCAGTCGTGTCCGACTCTTTGCGACCCCATGGACTGTAGCCTACCAGGCTCCTCTGTCCATGGGATTTTCCAGGCAATAGTACTGGAGTGCCATTTCCTTCTCCAAAGGATCTTCCCAACCCAGGGATCGAACCCGGGTCTCCCACATCGTAGACAGACGCTTTACCGTCTAAGCCACCAGGGAAATCCGTGTGATTACCTGGAGCTTAATTCCTACATCTTCTTCTTACTGGAAAGATTAGCCTTTCTAAAAATTCACTGTCTCATCTTCTCTTGCAGTTTTGTTCTAGATGACAGAAATCTGTTAAATGGCAAAAGTCTTTGCTTCCATACAGAAGAGAAAGGAGTTGAAGGACAGCTTGCTGGCACCCTCAACTCTGCCTTTTTCCTGAAAAGAAAGTGATGCTGTGTATAGGAGAGAGAAAGGGCCTGGTTCTTGATGGTATCACTGAACAGGGAAACCAATGATAGTTATGACTTTCCTCTGGATTTCCTACTAGATGAGAAAAATAAATCCTTACATATTTTAGCCACTATTAGGTTTTCTGTAATTATCACCCAAGAGGAGCTAAACATAATCTCCATTACTGGATCCATTAGAAATCCAGGGACAAGTCTACTAGGTTCCTGCCTTCAAGAATCCTACTAACATGTGAAGAAGAAAGATGCAAACGGAGTCCTGTTACATGTGTAACAGAGGTGAGCATAAAGTGCTATTAGAGTACAGAGGAATGAGTGATTAAGTCTCTTGCTTGCGGTTAGGGAACGCTTCTTGGTGGAGTCAACATCTGTACTGGGTCTAGGAGAGTGAGTGGCAACATTCCAAGGAGATAAGGATAAAAGCCACGGCACCTCAGACAGAGGAACTAGCAGAAATAAAGACAAAGAAGTGTGAAAATGTGTGGTATTGTTAGGGGAAGCACACTGATTGAAACCGCCCACCCTGGCCAGGCACCATAGTATCCATGTGCCTGAGTTGTTTTACGACAGGAGATCCTGATCAGGAATACGGAACTAATAACCCACCACCAACCGGAAGAGTTTGGGAAAGGTCAAAAGGAGACACCGCGTGTCTGTCCACTTCCCAGAATCCCTCTCGCTAGCATCCATCTTGGCTGAGCGACGCGTGCACCACCAGGAAAAGACTATGAATTAGAATGACTGGCCAAAGACCACCAGGAAACTAATCCCATCACCATATAACCCGAGACTGTGAGCCACGCGGCACAGCAGTTCTCCTGGGTTCCCTGACCCTACTGCTCTCTACCTGGGTGCCCTTTCCTAATAAAATCTCTTGCTTTGTCAGCACATGTGTCTCCTTGGACAATTCATTTCTGAGTGTTAGACAAGAGCCCAGTTTCGGGCCCTGGAAGGGGTCCCCCTTCCTGCAACAAATGGCGACTCTGGTGGGGACTCGTCTTCACTGAGACTGACATCCTGACCACTCAGGGTACTCAGGGGCCAGCTTGCCTGCCAATGGACCAGACTCAGCGGCCGCAACTGGGACCCTTTTGTCCGTGGTCTCCTCCTGACGTGGACAACTGGCCAGAGTACCCCGACCAGTAAGGAACAAGAGACTTTATTGACCTCTCTCTTTCCTCTCCTTAACCCTTCCTATCCTTCCCTGTTTTTCTAGTCCCTCGGTCCTAGATGCAGGAATCTGGTCAAAGGGCCTCAACCTGAGCTGAGGATTGGAGACTGATCACCTCCTTTTGGCAGATAACTCAAATTCTGGTTCTGGTCTGGTCTGATTTCTGGTAGGGCCGAGTTCCAGTCCTCCCTTCTCTGGAGGCCCAGGGTAAAGTCCCATAATGCCTGGGTATCTGCAGGTGGCAGGAGACGTCTGTAAGGCCACCCCTTTGGCCCCCTCTCCCACCTCCTCCCCCTTCTTCTTTCAACCTGGCTTCCTTTCCTCCCTTTGAAATCTTTGAAGACCCGAGATATTTTCCTTTACTCTGTTAGTACTTGGATCTGAAGTTCTGTGTCTCTATAGGAGGTTTTCTGAGAGACTGTATTCTTGTATTTAAGGGAGTGTCTGATGAGGACTGCCAGGTTTGTATGTGTGTGTTTTATCTCTGTGTTCTGTGTTGTGATTTTTGATGGCCATTTTGCTTTGTCTGGTCACCATTTGGTTTAGACCTGCCGCCATTTTGTTAAAACTTGATTTTCTTTCCCTGTGCCTTGAGACCAGGGCTCTCAGAAACATTTATCTAGACCATCTCTTAACTCCTGAGACTGAGGAAAAAGGAAAAAAAGACTTTAAAAAATTTATTTCAACTGTTTTTTTAATAAACTAGTAAATTTTATATTGTAATAACTAATTCATGACTAAACTTAAAAGGGCCAGGAGGACCCCATGCCCGAAGGGCAGCGGCCAAGAGGAGTTACCCCACGTCCAAGGTCAGGGGCAGCGGCCGAGACTACCAGACTGTGACGGCGCAGAAACGGCCGAGAGGAACTACCCCGCGTCCGAGGTCGGGGGGGGCGTCTGAAAGGAGATACCCAGCGTCCGAGGTCAGGGGTGGCAACAAGAGGAGTTACCTGCGTCCGAGGTCAGGGGTGGCGACGAGAGGAGTTACCCCGCGTCGGAGGTCAGGAGCCGTGGCTGGGAGGAGCTACCCCACGCCCCTAAGCCTGAGGCCAGAGGCAGCAGGCGGGAGGAGCTACCCCACGCCCCTAAGCCCAAGGCCAAGGGCGGCAGTGGGGAGGAGCAACCCCACGACTGAGGCCAGGGGTGGTGGCCGGGAGGACCAACTCCACATCCAAGGAGCCGTGGCTGCGCGGGCGCAGGAGGGCCTAGAGGAGCTATCCCACGTTGAAGGTCAGGAAGGGCGGCGGTGAGGAGATACCCCCTCATCCAAGGTAAGGATCAATGGCTGAGCTTTGCTGGAGCAGCCGTGAAGAGATACCCCACACCCAAGGTAAGAGAAACCCAAGTAAGAGGGTAGGTGTTGCAAGAGGGCATCAGAGGGCAAACACACTGAAACCATACTCACAGAAAACTAGTCAATCTAATCACACTAGGACCACAGCCTTGTCTAACTCAATGAAACTAAGCCATGCCTGTGGGGCAACCCAAGACGGGCGGGTCATGGTGGAGAGATCTGACAGAATGTGGTCCACTGGAGAAGGGAATGGCAAACCACTTCAGTACTCTTGCGTTGAGAACCCCATGAACAGTATGAAAAGGCAAAATGATAGGATACTGAAAGAGAAACTCCCCAGGTCAGCAGGTGCCCAATATGCTACTGGAGATCAGTGGAGAAATAACTCCAGAAAGAATGAAGGGATGGAGCCAAAGCAAAAACAATACCCAGCTGTGGATGTCACTGGTGATAGAAGCAAGGTCCGATGCTGTAAAGAGCAATATTGCATAGGAACCTGGAATGTCAGGTCCATGAATCAAGGCAAATTGGAAGTGGTCAAACAAGAGACGGCAAGAGTGAATGTTGACATTCTAGAAATCAGCGAACTGAAATGGATTGGAATGGGTGAATTTAACTCAGATGACCATTATATCTACTACTGTGGTCAGGAATCCTCAGAAGAAATGGAGTGGCCATCACGGTCAACAAAAGAGTCCAAAATGCAGTACTTGGATGCAGTCTCAAAAACGACAGAATGATCTCTGTTCGTTTCCAAGGCAAACCATTCAATATCACAGTAATCCAAGTCTATGCCCCAACCAGTAATGCTGAAGAAGCTGAAGTTGAACGGTTCTATGAAGACCTACAAGACCTTTTAGAACTAACACCCAAAGAAGATGTCCTTTTCATTATAGGGGACTGGAATGCAAAAGTAGGAAGTCAAGAAACACCTGGAGTAACAGGCAAATTTGGCCTTGGAATACAGAATGAAGCAGGGCAAAGACTAATAGAGTTTGCCAAGAAAATCCACTGGTCATAGCAAACACCCTCTTCCAACAACACAAGAGAAGACTCTACACATGGACATCACCAGATGGTCAACACCAAAATCAGATTGATTATATTCTTTGCAGCCAAAGATGGAGAAGCTCTATACAGTCAGCAAAAACAAGACTGGGAGCTGACTGTGGCTCAGACCATGACTCCTTATTGCCAAATTCAGACTTAAATTGAAGAAAGTAGGGAAAACCACTAGACCATTCAGGTATGACCTAAATCAAATTCCTTATGATTATACAGTGGAAGTGAGAAATAGATTTAAGGGCCTAGATCTGATAGATAGAGTGCCTGATGAACTATGGAATGAGGTTCGTGACATTGTACAGGAGACAGGGATCAAGACCATCCCCATGGAAAAGAAATGCAAATAAGCAAAATGGCTGTCTGGGGAGGCCTTACAAATAGCTGTGAAAAGAAGCGAAGCGAAAAGCAAAGGAGAAAAGGAAAGATATAAACATCTGAATGCAGAGTTCCAAAGAATAGCTAGAAGAGATAAGAACGGCTTCTTCAGCGATCAATGCAAAGAAATAGAGGAAAACAACAGAATGGGAAAGACTAGGGATCTCTTCAAAAAAATCAGAGATACCAAAGGAACATTTCATGCAAAGATGAGCTTGATAAAGGACAGAAATGGTATGGACCTAACAGAAGCAGAAGATATTAAGAAGAGATGGCAAGAATACACAGAAGAACTGTACAAAAAAGATATTCACGACCCAGATAATCACGATGGTGTGATCACTGACCGAGAGCCAGACATCCTGGAATGTGAAGTCAAGTGGGCCTTAGAAAGCATCACTACGAACAAAGCTAGTGGAAGTGATGGAATTCCAGTTGAGCTATTCCAAATCCTGAAAGATGATGCTGTGAAAGTGCTGCACTCAATATGCCAGCAAATTTGGAAAACTCAGCAGTGGCCACAGGACTGGAAAAGGTCAGTTTTCATTCCAATCCCAAAGAAAGGCAATGCCAAAGAATGCTCAAACTACCGCACAATTGCACTCATCTCACACGCTAGTAAAGTAATGCTCAAAATTCTCCAAGCCAGGCTTCAGCAATATGTAAACCGGGAACTTCCTGATGTTGAAGCTGGTTTTAGAAAAGGCAGAGGAACCAGAGATCAAATTGCCAACATCCACTGGGTCATCGAAAAAGCAAGAGAGTTCCAGAAAAACATCTATTTCTGCTTTATTGACTATGCCAAAGCCTTTGACTGTGTGGATCACAATCAACTGTGGGAAATTCTGAAAGAGATGGGAATACCAGACCACCTGATCTGCCTCTTGAGAAATTTGTATGCAGGTTAGGAAGCAACAATTAGAACTGGACGTGGAACAACAGACTGGTTCCAAATAGGAAAAGGAGTTCGTCAAGGCTGTATATTGTCACCCTGTTTATTTAACTTATATGCAGAGTACATCATGAGAAATGCTGGACTGGAAGAAACACAAGCTGGAATTAAGACTGCCGGGAGAAATACGAATAACCTCAGATATGCAGATGACACCACCCTTATGGCAGAAAGTGAAGAGGAACTCAAAAGCCTCTTGATGAAAGTGAAAGAGGAGAGTGAAAAAGTTGGCTTAAAGCTCAACATTCAGAAAACTAAGATCATGGCATCCGGTCCCACCACTTCATGGGAAATAGATTGGGAAACAGTGGAAACAGTGTCAGACTTTATTTTGGGGGGCTCCAAAATCACTGCAGATGGTGACTGCAGCCATGAAATTAAGACACTTACTCCTTGGGAGGAAAGTTATGACCAACCTAGATAGCATATTGAAAAGCAGAGACATTACTTTGCCAACAGAGGTCCATCTAGTCAAGGGTATGGTTTTTCCTGTGGTCATGTATGGATGTGAGAGTTGGACTGTGAAGAAGGCTGAGCACTGAAGAATTGATGCTTTTGAACTGTGGTGTTGGAGAAGACTCTTGAGAGTCCCTTGGACTGCAAGGAGATCCAACCAGTCCATTCTGAAGGAGATCAGCCCTGGGATTTCTTTGGAAGGAATGATGCTAAAGCTGAAACTCCAGTACTTTGGCCACCTCATGCGAAGTGTTGACTCATTGGAAAAGACTCTGATGCTGGGAGGGATTGGGGGCAGGAGGAGAAGGGGACGACAGAGGATGAGATGGCTGGATGGCATCACTGACTGGATGGACGTGAGTCTCAGTGAACTCTGGGAGTTGGTGATGGACAGGGAGGCCTGGCGTGCTGGGATTCATGGGGTCGCAAAGAGTCGGACACAACTGAGCAACTGATCTGATCTGATCTGAAACTTAAAAAAATGAAGCTAGATCTTGCACTGTGTCTGTCTAAGTATGTCTTGGCATGTCTTCATCTCTGGTTAATATTTTTGAGGTTAATTTGTAAAGGAGCTCTATTTAATTGGCTTAAAAAAAAGGTAAGCGCTTACAAATCAAATAATTCTAAATTAAACAGTTAAACAATAAATTCCAGGTTATGTAAACTAAAAAATATTCAGTATTAAATACCTGATACTGAATATTAGATAGACATGTCTATCTAATATAGACATGTCTTAGAGTAATTAGATCAGATCAGATCTAATTTTTATTAGAAATGACACAGCCATAAAAAAACTGGTTAGAGCCAACTAGGTCCAAGATGGCGGAGCTGACTTTCACTAGACCTTGAGCCTAGTATTTACGCCCATTGTGACATATCAACAAGCTAAATGATATACCCATCAACACTGACTAAATCTGACCAAATGTTCTAAATGCTTTTAATTGATCTTTTCGATAAAACTTCGAATCGAATTCTTTTGAAGTTCCTTTGACCTCTAGCTAACTTTGGGGTGCTTCAGAGGGCCCCTAAAACATCCCAAAGAGAGATATTAAACTGTGTTTATTTGGTTGGTTAAATTACATAAAAAAGATTATCAAATGAGTAATAAATCCTCTCATAATATATAGTAAAATTACTAATACAGATATCCTAAAAATTATATGGAGTTCTTAACATTCTGATATGTCCTGATATTCTAACGAAAAACCTGATGACTTCACAAAAGTTAACAAAAGGACTGAATGAACCAGCAAATATATTTATAACTTTTATGGTTTCTGTCTAAAAAAATTACGGGTTTAAATCTTCTGTTTTCCAGGAGTGGGGAAAACCTTCCTCTCAAACTAATTATGACAATACTTTGGTAAAATTATACATTACAAACAAAACAATTATATTTTCTCTCTTACTCCTCCAGAAATTAAAAACTCTTAGGTTTCCAGTAAGTTTATCAAATAAATTAAAAAGGTTATCTCACTAACAGATACAAAAATCTCAAGAAATTTTTAAGACCTTAAAAAAAAAAAAAATTCACTTAGATTTGTTAGGCAAAATCTTTGATAAGCCTTTGGTGTGAGTTTCCCAGCCCTGTTTTATTTTAAAAGTTCAGTCTGAGACTCTATAAATGTTTCAACAAAATAAAAAGTCTATGATCAGTTATGGTTATATAAACCATCAGATCAAAATTAGTGAGAACAGACCTATTTTGCAAACAAACTAGCCTTAATTTGGTTATATTTAATAAAAATAAAAATAATTTTAGAGAAAAAAAAGTTTCAATAAATGTTAAATCCCAGTTTGTTAATAGAGGTCTGTATGTAATAAGAATCATTTCTTAGATAGTTCTTTGCTGTTATGTAATATTAATGTAAAATTTAATTAAATTCTTAAAGAACACCCTAAGTTTATTTCTAAAGCTTATCTCAGTAATCTATCTTTGGATAAAGATCAGATGCCTCATGACCTGCAACCAGGACTAAAAAAAGACATAATTTAAGGGACTATCTCCAACCTGGATAGAAAGACTTTTTTATCAGAAAAAACTACACTACACCAGGATGAGAGGACGACAACATCAGAGGTAGACAACTTGCCCAAGATGCTGGACCTGATTCATATGATCATTTATAATGTTTTCTTGACTGCTTAGACCTTTACGTATAAATCAAATACTTTTCTATCATAGGCCTGATCCTGTGCTAGTTTTAAAAATCAATCCAATTGTTGGGTTTGTGGCCAATTACCTGTGTCTAGTTCTGGGTTACCTTGGTAAATTTCTCTACTACAAGACTCTAACTGGTTAGCCCTGAAAAAATTTACTTAAAAAACAATTATAGTCATATTCAGGTCACTGTGATATTACTAGATGAGATCCCCTCACCAGGCCAATTAATAATGCCTGCTCTGACTCTGGCCATAAATTTGAGCTTTTATCTATTACTCAAACTCAACGAAAACAACAAAAAAAAGTTTCAACAAAAGAAAAAAAATCTCCCACAATTATGAGATGGATTTATATAGATAACACCAAGCTATGGTAATTTAGGTTTAAAATCTCCTCTGTGTTAAAAACAATTAAATCATACTAAAGATAATCAGTCTGCTGCTGCTGCTGCTGCTAAGTCACTTCAGTCGTGTCCAACTCTGTGCGACCCCATAGACGGCAGCCTACCAGGCTCCCCCGTCCCTGGGATTCTCCAGGAAAGAATACTGGAGTGGGTTGCCATTTCCTTCTCCAATGCAGGAAAGTGAAAAGTGAAAGTGAAGTCGCTCAGACGTGTCCAACCCACAGCGACCCCATGGACTGCAGCCTACCAGCTAGTAACACTAAAAAACTGGTCTATGTGCCTTATAGATGGTGGTGCCAATATATAATTTCCCTGAAAGATAAAGATGCTACAGAGTAGACTAAGTCAGATGAGCTGAGATATACTGGGCTACATCTAATAAAAGTTCTTAAGTCTTACTTGTGACTTTACTAATACTGCTGGCTATGTTATTTATATTTCACCTGTTTTACAAAATTGCTGTTTCTTACACTGCCAAATGTGTGTCTGAGGCCTCTAATAAAATAATATATAGTCCCATATGAGATCGATAATGGTAACAGTGTAACTCTAGATATGAAAAAAAAACAACAAGCAGGAATATTTTCCTGGACCAAGAGGCTAATAAGACAGGTAGTCCATAAAATTTTGGATACTGTTGTATGGCCTAGTCTAGTAACACACTGAGTGGCCTGTCAACAAAATCTCTGCCAAACCTGAGGATGGACATTCTCAACACCATGAGATAAAATGGTCATAAAATGCCCCCCTCAAAATCATGGTCAAGTTTATGAACAAAAGGGGGCTCTGCCAACTAAAGACTGACACTTTCCATCTACATCTACAAAGATTAAATCATGGCCACTACAACTGGTGACTTTCAATGCCCCTAAAAAGAGTTCAGGGTAAAAATAAAAAATGAGGCACTCTGTGCTCTGGAAAAAACTGGCACAATAGGCCTTCAGATAGTTAGATCTTTTCAGGAAAAGATTTTACGAGTTCCAATTCTTATATCTTCTCATACCTAAAAAAACACTGACGTCATTAATGGTGACATCTGCTTTGGCTATTAAAAAATTTTTTTAATTAAAAGTCAAAATAAAATAGCTATGGTTCAGACATCCTGAGAAATAACTAGGTGACACTATGGGTGTAATTTCAGATTAGACGTTATATTGCTAAACACTTGAGTTTTCTGAGTTTTGTCAGGCTTAGATGCCACCATTCTCAAAACAATGTCTGCTAAAAGCTAGTAACTACAACCTTTTCCTATTCTAAAGGAGATCAGTCCTGGGTGTTCTTTGGAAGCAGTGATTCTAAAGCTGAAACTCCAGTACTTTGGCCACCTCATGCGAAGAGTTGACTCACTGGAAAAGACTCTGATGCTGGGAGGGATTGGGGGCAGGAGGAGAAGGGGATGACAGAGGATGAGATGGCTGGATGGCATCACTGACTCGATGGACGTGAGTCTGAGTGAACTCCGGGAGTTGGTGATGGACAGGGAGGCCTGGCATGCTGCGATTCATGGGGTTGCAAAGAGTCAGACACAACTGAGCGACTGAACTGAACTGAACCTTTTTTTTTTTTTTGAACAACCTTTTTATAAAACTAGGTAACTGGCTACCTGGCTACAAGTCTCCCCGAAGTGCCAGGTCCAGACTGGGTTTCAGGCCTATTCTTCTAAAAAAAAATTAAATTTATTTTGTCTATTAAAATTCCAGTTATCCCTCCTCCAGCTACTTCTAATTGGGTCTGTTACAACAAAATGGCAGACCAAGAGATTGAGATTTTAATCATACAAGGCTCAGATCTACGACTTGGAACTCAAAAACACTTCCAATTCAGTGTCTATTCTCCAAGCTGAGGCAGTCCTATGCCCCATTTTGACAGGAAGTTATCACAGTCATAGTTGCCTAGTTCCCTAAATTAAAACTGAACAAGACTCTGTGGGGCTCTGGAGTAGAGATCTGTTCTGTGTTCTCCATTTCTTATCTATAAGATATAGACTACATTCAGCCTCCTTCACCTTCCCTGAGTTCCAAAGGGTGGATTCAAACAATTGCTAATCAGAGAAGAGAGGGGATACAAAAACAGAAGAAAAACAATCAAATGGTGGTACAGCCTTGAGACAGGGTCCTGGTTCCTACACAAAAAAATATACATAACAATGTCTTTGAGTTCTACAAAACTAGAGCCCCCACCCACGTGAAAGATGGTAACCTCAGACTGAACACAAGATTCCTAGAACATAGCTCTGTTGCTTCACCACCAACCAATCAAAAAAAAAAAAAAAAAAATCACAAACCCTGCAGCCCTCACCCCAAATGTTGCCTCCTCTTTCTGGGGACCAGTGATGAGCATCCTGTTAGGTTTCCTGTTTGGCCCCTTTCTATTTCATCTCTGAGAAGAGCCAACAGCTTCAAACTAAATTGCTCTTACTACAAGGGTAAAAGCTGGTTTCAAATGTAGAACACCCCAACTTAGATCAGGTAGAGAAAGACTTCTGCTCTGCTAGACAGGCCTACGCCCATACACAGCAGAAAAAAGTTACAGGAAAAAGAGACTTCCGCCCCAATTCCCAAAAAATATCTTAAATATAAAGCCTCTCAGGGGGGAGTTGTTAGGGGAAGCACACTGACTGAAACCGCCCACCCTGGCCAGGCACCATAGTATCCATTTGCATGAGTTGTTTTATGACAGGAGAGCCTGATCAGGAATACGGAACTAATAAGCCACCACCAACCGGAAGAGTTCGGGAAAGGTCAAAAGGAGACACCGTGTGTCTGTCCACTTCCCAGAATCCCTCTCGCTAGCATCCTCTTGGCTGAGTGATGCGTGCACCACCAGGAAAGACTCTGAATTAGAATGATTGACCAAAGACCACCCAGAAACTAATCCCATCACCAAAAAACCCGAGACTGCGAGCCACGCGGCAGAGCAGTTCTCCTGGGTTCCCTGACTCTACTGTTCTCCACCCGGGTGCCCTTTCCCGGTAAAATCTCTTGCTTTGTCAGCACATGTGTCTCCTCAGACAATTCACTTCCGAGTGTTAGACAAGAGCCCAGTTTCGGGCCCTGGAAGGGGTCCCCCTTCCTGCAACAGTATTACATATTTAGGGAATCAAAATAATTTGAAAAAAGATGCTAAGTCAGTCTGGAAATGAGTTGAACCTGTTACACTAAGGGCAGTATGAAGAAGCTACAATACAAATATACTGGAACTGAACTATTAAGAAATAGATGGTAGGAACCAGGTTTCTCACCAGGAGTGAAAGGTTACAGATAAGTGAGGGGAAAAAACTAGAATAATTCACATGGAGATGAATTAGAATTGGGAGTCATCAGTATGAATTCATATTTAGGTTAATCTAAATACAGATGTTACATACAGAACTATTTGGAGATTTGTGTATAAACATGGGTTAGCACATATATTTCCTTATTCTGCTAGTTCTGAAGCAACAAGCACACCAGGGACCCAGATCTTGGTTTCTAATACCATTCTCTAATAAAAGGAATCAGAGCTCCTTGGAGAAAATAGCTGATGCTGGGATTGGGGCAGGGAATATATAAAATGAGCCTGTAGCATGGTGCCAGAAAGTAATGAAGTGCTCAAACACAAACAAAAAAACAACCCACAACAAAAAGGATGTGTCAAAGGGACACACAAGCCACCTGAAGGTGCTCCCAACGGCCAAAGCTGAAATATTTTTGAGCAATGAAATAATTTTGGCTTATAACCCAAGGTTTAAAATAAATACCCATGTGTTCATATTGATAGAAATGGTTGAATAAATAAGTAAATGGGGAAGAAGAGAAAAACCTTCCAAGACTTTCAAAATAATTGATGTAGACATTCCACTCTCAAGGAGGTGGAACGTAACTCCTCATTCCTTAAATGTGGGCTATGCATAGTTACCTCCTCTAAAAAGCACAGTGTGGGATGTGGGGGAATAACTCTGCAGTGGAGAAACTTGACAACCACGACCTCAGTCAGGTGATCAAAGTTAACATCAACAATAAGTCAGGTTGATAGTGTGTGTGTGTGTGTGTATATATATATATATATACACACATATTCTTCATATGGGGCTTCCCCGGTGGCGCTAGTGGGAAAGAACCCGCCTGCCAATGCAGAAGTTTGATCTCTGGGTTGGGAAGATCCCCTGGGAAAGGGCATGGCAACCCACTTCAGTATTCTTGCCTGGAGAATGCCATGGGCAGAGGAAGGAGCCTGGCAGGCTACAGGCCATAGCGTCTCAAAGAGTCAGACGTGATTGAAGTGACTTAGCACACACACATTCTTCACATTATATGATGAGAACAGCACTTTGCCTCCAATCTAATCTGAGAAAAACATCAGACAAAGCTCAATTGAGGAACACTGTACCAAATACCTGACCATATTCCCCCAAGCTGTCACGGTCATCGAAAACAAGTTGAATCTGAGAAACTGCCAGAGCCACAAGGTGTCTGAAGAGACATGATGACTAAATGTAATGTATCTTCAATGGGATCCTATGACAAAGAAGGATATTAGGTAAAAAGTTTTTAAAAACCTGAATAAACAATGGAAGCAGATAGAAGAATATCTGTTAAGACACAAAGAATCCCAAGTATCTTAGTAGGATGAGAGAAAAATTATCCAATGTTTGAAATAAAACAGACTGGAAGATACTGGAAAGAGATGAATTGCTAACAAACAAGTTTCTAGAAGCGGGAGGCAGGGAGGGGAAGTACACAGAAAACAAGCTACCCATGTAAGGTGTCAAGCACATTCTCATCTTCTGATGAGTGAGAACAGGTGTTTGTAGTGGAAAGGCAGATTGTTAAGAGTGCCCTTTCCCAAAGCTCTCTTCTCTGTGAAGTAAGAGGCTACAAGGTATGGGACTTGAGAAAAGAAGGAACAGGAAAAAAAAAAAAGAGAGAAAGGAAACTAACAACACTCGAGTAAAGGATGTCAGCAACATAACTGGGCCATATGAAGTCTCCACTCAAATTATGATGATTTATTGTCTGCCTCCTGAGTACTCACTCCCCAATTCCAAGAGCTCATGGACTTGGCAAGAGCTCACGGACCTGGATCTATGAGTTTGCAGAGAAGCCACAGTGGACCTATCAAAGCCAGAGATGCACTGCACAACCTACACTAAGCCAATCAGTACATTCCAAATTTGGGGGCATTGAGGCTGGTTCAGATGTAGACTAAGTCTGGCCAACAGAGTGCATCTTTTAGGTCTAGTTCTAGAGCTTTTGGGACAAAGATGATTTCTCATACCTATTACACATAAAAGAGGAAGCATGAAGCCCTGGAGCTCTTGAAAGCTGTATTAGTCAGCTCAGGCTGCCTTAAAAAAATACCAGACTGATTGGTTTAAACAACAGAAATTCACTTTCTCACAGTTCTAGAAGCTAGAAGTCCAAGATCAAGGTGGCATCAGGGTTGATTTCTGGTGCGATCCTGTGTCTTGCTGTTTTTTTGCCGTGTCCTTACATGGCCTTCCATTTTGCACACTTGTGGAGAGATTTCAGATATCTCGAGTCTTCTTACAAGGACAGGGTTCTATTGGATTAGGGCTCTACCCTTATGACCTCAACTTTTATTTCCTCTGTAAAGGCCCTTTCTCCAAATAGAGTCACATGGCGGGTGTGGATCTTCAACATCTGATTTTGGGGCGAGGGGACACAATTCAGTAGATAACAAAAGCTATCTTGAAGCTATGTGGCCTAACGATGATGGCATGGTACAAATTTAGGATGAAGCCAACTCTGAAGAAGGAAAACTGGGAAAATTGAAAAAAGTTAGGTCCCACTGTTAGTTAGAGTAAGTTTCATTTGAAGCCAGTCCCACATCTGGCTTTTTCAGTTATTGAGCCAATATATTCCCTTAATTGTTTAGGGCAGTCTGAATTTTCTGTTATCTCCAACCAAAAGTAACCGAAATAATAGAGCAGTTGTGATTTCCTCTACCACCAGGTGGTCTGAGGGAAAATATTCAGTTTTACCTATATTATGGCCTGTCTAAGCTGGTAGTACAGAAAGCAGTGGTGATTTAGGATGTGGAATTGAGGGAGATTATAACTGAGGACCATAAAGTAAGTCCAAAATGACTGGAAATTTAAAAATAAAGAGGAGAGAGGAAGAAGGACTAGATGTGGCTTAAGTCTGGGTTGAACGGGAAACAAGGGGAAGCAAAGACAGACAGAAGGTCCTGGTTAGTAATTAGGCCTTCTGAGTCTGTTAACCGATATCACCTAGTAACAAAAACAGTAACACTGTAATGAGGAGATGGAAATATTGCTTTGAATGAGAGATTCTTATAGTGTGGGAGAACCACAAGGTCATGAACACCTAGGGGAAAAAAAAACTTTTTAGCATGGACAAAAAGCTGAAATACAGACCCCCATCCACTACCTCATTTTAATATTTAGCAGGTCATTATAACAAATCTCCATCCTTTGCTCCTCAAGATCAATCCCCACTAGACACATCTAAGATGCTATGACAATTTTTTTAATTGTGTATTATGATAACCCAAAAATAAAATCAATACAAGCAAATGTGTAAAAGCTACTTGATTTCAGGGCCTATATGTGCATTTATGATCTTGTTGCAACAAGCAACACAGATGGAAATGATGCATCTGAGTACACGGCACACTGTAAAAAGATTCTACAGTATTCAGAATTGAGACAAGTGGTAAGGGAATTAAGAAGATACAGAGCGCACACCGTACAGACAGGCTGAAGTCAAGAGAGCCTATGTGGTGGTGGTCAGTACCTTGTTTATAATGAGAGCTGCAATTTAGTTCTGTAAAACATCAGCAGTCACATTAAAATGTTGCTAATTTGAATTTTATTGGCTTTGTGGTTGTATCTGTGCTTATTTTGACTTTATAGTTGAATACGAGCTCTGCACAAGGAACTTATATCCAGATTTATGCAAGACCTCAACTCAGGGAGAATATTTTTCCTTTAAATGGAGGTTTATGTATTTTCAACACGGAGTAATATAGTATTAGAAGATTCTGTTCCAGAAAATTCTTCTCCCACTTCTCCTTAACCACAGAAATGCTCCAAGTCGGGCAGAATCACCTCAATTCTCCTTTGAAAACAATTTCAGATGATGAGAAAAAGGGTTTGGATTAAGTTGAATCCAGGCTCTGACACTTACTACCACATAACCTCTGACAGGATACTTAATTTTGTTAACCTCAATTTCCTCAGTAACATGTGACTAATAAGTTTACTGCAAAATACGAGAAGGTTAATCAATTGGAAAAGTAAATGGCAACCCATTCCAGTATTCTTGCCTGGGAAATCCCATGGACAGAGGAGCCTGGCAGGCTACAGTCCATGGGGTCGGGAAAGAGTTGCACACGACTTAGCAACTAAATAACAACATAGGAGGTGATGTATCTAGCATTTATGTAGCACACTGCTGGGTGCATGGTAAGTGCTCAATAGTTGATATTGCTGTTGCTACCATTAGTCTGGCTCTTCTTACAATCTCCATACAGCTTTATGAATACTAGAGGGTCAAGTCTTCCACTATGCTTACTATACAGCCCTAAAGTATTCCCAACTTCCTAAGAAAGTGAAAGACTAATTTACCAGTGAAGTGGGGTGGTGGTGGTGGTGGTTTAGTCGCTAAGTCGTGTCCGACTCTTGCGACCCCGTGGACTGTAGCCTGCCAGCCTCCTCTGTCTATTGGGATTCTCTAAGCAAGAATACTGGAGTGGGTTGCCAGTTCCTTCTCCAGGGGCTTCCCGACCCAGGAATCGAACCCCCAGGTCTCCTGCATTCCAGGCAGATTCTTTACCAACTGAGCTATGAGGGAAGCTAGCCATAGGGAAGTGGGGTAGTAGAGTAGAAAGTGCTGAACTGAGAAAAGAATAAGCCTCAAATTTAAACTATGGTCCAGTGAATCCATTAATTATGATTTTGGGGAAAGTCACATACTTTGCCTAAGGCTCATTTGTAAGATGGAGACAATTCCTAAGTCACAAAGTTTATACAAAGAACAGTAAAAACTACAATGTGTTTCACAAATGTAAAGTCAAATTACTATTCAGTGAATTCCAGAAACATTTCTAATGGGCAACCCTTAAAGCCTGAAAAGGAAAGAAAAAATAACAAATTAACGAATTACGAACACCATTCCCACTTCCCACTGTGAAGCAGTCAAGGTATTGAGGTGATCCATTAGGACAAAAAGACCAACGGAAAGTAGCAATCAAGCCTTTTACTTACCATAACAATGCAAGCAAGAGGAAAAAGAGGCCCTAGCTTCCTTCCCAGTGTTCCATTCTCCTAGTGGAATGGCATTAGGGAAGGATCAAGTGGATGTAACACGATGGGAAAAACTGTCTCACCACCCAGGACCCCTGAAAAACAGACTAATGCCTTTTTATGGGCCCATGGACAGTGAGGGGGTGGGTTAGGAAGAGGGAAAGAGCCAAAGTGTCTCCTCTGAGGCTCCCACTAAGGAGTCCTCTGAATGCAGGCATCTGGTCTAGGAATTGTCAAATGAAAAAAACTAAAACAATTCAGTAATGAGATTGATGTCTTTTTTCAAGGGAAAATCATACATGGATTGGGGGGTACGGTGTCTCACAAGCAGTGGAGCACTCTTCCCAAGTTGTTCTGGGGAAGGGCTGGTTTTATAGTACATTAGAAGAGGCAATATGGAAACAGGGCATGACTGCCCAGGAGGTCAGGGATTTTGTTATAAGGCTAGCAGGGCCTGTTTTCTAGTGTACAGCAAGCTAGCTAAAATTCAATTCAGTTCAGTTCACTCAGCCGTGTCTGTCTCTTTGCGACCCCATGGACTGCAGCACATCAGGCTTCCCTGTCCATCACCAACTCCTGGAGCTTGCTCAAACTCATGTCCAGCGAGTTGGTGATGCCATCCAACCATCTCATCCTCTGTCGTCCCCTTCTCCTCCTGCCTTCAACCTTGCCCAGCATCAGGGTCTTTTCCAATGAATCCGTTCTTTCAATCAGGTGGCCAAAGTATTCAGCTTCAGCATTAGTCCTTCCAAACAATATTCAGGACTGATTTCTTTTAGGATTGACTGGTTTGATCTCCGTGCTGTCCAAGGGACTCTCAAGAGTCTTCTCCAACACTACAGTTCAAAAGCATCAATTCTTTGGCTTTCAGCTTTCTTTATAGTCCAGCTCTCACATCCATACATGACTACTGGAAAAACCATAGCTTTGACTCAAGGGACCTTTGTCGGCAAGCTAAAATTAGGTTGGAGGATTGTGATTGGAGTATGTTAAGTTTCCTCAACAGGTGTTTCCTATAAGTGCTGGCTGACTAAGGTTTAGAAACGTGACCTTAACTAGGCCACTGAAGCAACATCCATTTCGTGAGTCCCCATATATGAATCAACTTTATCAGAATGCAGATGTACGTAAGACAATGGCCACACACAGGAGGTGAGTCCCGGGACAGAGGGAAGGAGGTCTTGACTGAAATCCCTCCAGAAAATGGCAATGCACTGGTTGTGTACTGATTCTGGTGTGCACACTGGTATGTACCAATTCTTTCAATGAGGCCTTGCAGGAAAAGACTTATAATTGCTTACAGTCAGGTCTGAAAGATCACACATCCAATTCCAACCTAGAGCCAGACTCCTCACCCACCCAAAGGCAAAAAAAAAGAATACAGGCATTCTTTACTTAACATATAATAAACTTATTCCAAGAAATTACATATAAACAAAAACATCAATACAGGGACTTCTCTGGCAGGTCAATGATTAAGATTCCATGCTGTCAATGCAGGGGGTGTGGGTTTGATCCCTGGTCAGGGAAGTAAGATCCCACATGCCAGCAGGGTGCAGCCAAAAACAAAAAAAACAAAAAAAACAATACACTTAAGAATTATTAAAACAAATAGCCCATGAATAATAATGCCACAGCAAGTTGCTTAAGAATAATTGAGAATGTTAATTATGGTCTTAACTTTCAAGGACCACAACATGTAGAGAAACCTCAGTAATCTTCAATATACAAAAGGTCTTATTTCTTAGACCATCTACAAGTCAGGTGTTATGAGCTCAGAATCACATTTTCTACAGAAGCATTTTAATTGATGATTAAGATACTAGGTTAGACTACACATGCTTCTGAAATCCATAATGTAGATGAAAAGAAATTTGTTTATTTTAAATGATCTTAGGAAACTGGCAAATTCCAAATTCCATTTTCCCAAACAGCTGAAACATTGCCAATCCATAATGCCTGGGGCAACGGAATCTTATTTAATACAGAAAAACTGATTAAATGATTCTTTTACAACAACGACAACAGCAAACACATAAAACCTGTCAACCATCTCTTTGACACCTGATAACATAAGGCATATCTACAAAGTTATGTTGCTTAACTAAAAATTACACCTCTACATCAAAATAAAGGTTGTCCTTTCAAATAAATCATGTTAAGAGATTACTATTTATTCCAATAACAGTAAAATATCTTTGAAACATTATTTTCAGATAACGTCCTCATAGCAAGCTAATTAATTCTTTTTCATCTTTTCAGTGGTGGTAATTTTTTTTTAAAGAATATATATCCTTTGTTGTCTTTAGAGTAAATTGTTCTTGTTGTCATAAATGTATAGATTTCCACCATAACCAGCTTGGAAGGATCATATTCATTAGCATATAGTTTCTGGGAAGTTCTGTTCCCTTAAACAGTCTTCAACAGTCATACCTCATAAATCACATAGTCCACACTATACTACCACAAATGATAGTATCCTTTCTGTTTATTCTGTTTTGAGAAGCCAAAACTATCTGGAAATGTTGAGCTAGATTTAGGGTTTTTTAAAATTGATAATCAAAACAAAATATACAGGGGAAAAGATCCTTCTTCCGATTGTAACAAAAAAATATGAAATATCTAGGAATAAATTTATCCAGAAATGTACAGGACTGATAAGAAGAAAGTTATACAACTCTACAGAGGGGCATGGAAGATAATTAAAAGGAAGACAGTGGGTTTTGGAACTGAATACTCAATATTGTGAAAAATGTAAATTCTGGTCAAAATTAAAGTAATTCCAATCAACGTTCCAAAAATGTTTGGGGAACCTGAACAAACAATTTAAACTTCATCTCGAAGAACAGACACATAGGAAGAATCAGGAAAATACTGGAGGGAAAATGAGTGTTGTTGATTGTAGTGGGGTAGGGTTAGGGAGGATGGGAGGAGTCCTTGTCCTTTCAGACATTACAAAACTCTACAAAGCAAAATGTCCTGGCCATGTCTATAGTGCCAGGATACACAGTCAAAGCACTGGAAGAGAACAGAAAGTCCAAAAATTAGTCAGAATTTGTTGTTCAGTTGCCAAGTCACATCTGACTCTTTGAGACCCCACGGACTGCAGAACGCCAGGCTTCCCTCTCCCTATATACAAGAATTCCATTTCTAATAAAGCTAGTATTTCAAATCAGTAGGTTAAGGTTGGACTATTCAAAAAAGTACATTAAGAAAAGGGGCTACCTGGGCTTCCCTGGTGACTCAGATGGTAAAGAATCTGCTTGCAATTCAGGAGACTAAGGGACTGAAGCAGGAAGATCCTTTGGAGAAGCAAATGGCTACCTACTTCAGTATCCTTGCCTAGGAAACCCCATGGACAGAGGAGACTGGTGGGCTACAGTCCATGGGATCACAAAAAGTCAGACACAACTGAGTGACTAACACACACACCCACACATTTAGAAAAAATAAAGTTATATCCTTACTCCATCAATACCAAAATCAATTCCAGATGAATTAGAGTGTTCAATGTAAAAATACTTTTTAATAGACCTAGAAAAAATATATGTGAATACTTACTAAAAAGTAGGGTAGAAAAGACTCTTTTAAACATGACACCAAAGCCAACATAAAGTGTAAAAGAAAAAAGACTAATTGATTGCTTATAAGAATAACATACTATGCAAGACATTTGTGGATATAAATATAAAATGTTACAATGTGTTAATATGATTAATATGTAAGGAATGTTTAGAAAATAATTAAAAATGACCTCTGTAGAAAATGTGCTAATACCATCAATAAGTATTCACAAAAGAAATGCAAATGGCCACTAAAAATGTTAATTTTTGACACTTAAAAATGTTCATCACTAATAAATATTAATACCTTCTGGGGATGCTTTTGACTGCAAGTAACAGAAGACACTATTCAAACTGGCTCAGATAATAAGAGAATATTCTCTCTCTTAACTGTAAGTCCAGAGGTTCGGCAAGTTCTAGGTATGGCTTCAGTTCTATAATATCATCAAGGACCCAGGCTCATCTCATTTCTCCATCTTGCTCTAAACAGCATCACCTTCATTCTAAGGCTGGTTGGCTTTGTCAATTACAAAATAGTTGCAGTGGTTCCAGGCATCACACTGGCATGGCAATATCCACAGGAAGAAAAGGACCATCTCTTTCTTATGTCTCTTTTTAGCAATGAAGAAACTTTTTCACAAGCTCTTAGACAGACTTGCTCTCAGATTTCACTGGCCAGAACTGGGTCACAGACTATCTCTAAACCAGTCTCAGGTAAGATACTATGACTGGTATCTTAGACGAGAGGTTCTCAGAATGTGGTCCTCAGATCCCTAGGGACTCCCAAGACACTTTAAGGGGGTCTGCAAAAAGTCGGAAATATTTTCATAATACCATCAACATGTTATTTGCACTTTTTACTGTGGTGACATTTGCACTAATGGTGTATAGGCAATGAGATAAAACTTCTAGTACCTTGGTCAGAGTCAAGGGAATAGCACCAAACTTTAGGGGAGGGCATCCCTGGGTTGGGAAGATCCCCTGGAGACAGAAATGGCAACCCACTCCAGTACTCTTGCCTGGAAAATCCCATGGATGGAGGAGCCTGGTGGGCTACAATTCATGGGGTCGAAAAGAGTCGGACACGACTGAGCGACTTCACTTTCACTTTCATGCCTTCTTCACCAACCATACATTTGAAGAAAAAAACCCAAAAGGCCAATTTTACTTAAGCGTATCCTTGATGAAGCAATAAAGACTGTTTTCATGGAACACCATTTTTACTTTGGCATTTTCTCAGAAACAAAGTAACCTGTCAAGAAAACAATGGACAGCATTTGTTGCCACTGATAAAATTCAAACTTCCAAGCAAAAATTAGAATTTTGTAAACCCTATGTCCACCACTGTGAGCTTAAGAGCTTACTGACACTTAAAACACTGTTCTTATGAGAATAAAGTATTTTTGATATTGTATAATGAAACATGTCAACATTTGGAAGACCTGCACAACACAGTGAACCAGTATTTTCCAGATGGCCAACATATGATGTCACAAAAACATGCAGATCCAAAGTGCAAGGTAGACCATGGATTTTAATGTAACAGAGTATTAAAAAAATGCATGGGTATGATTTCAAATATTATATTGAAATTAACATTTAAGAAACTACCACTTACTGGGATCAGTATAGGATCAAGGGAGATTCTTCACACTTATCTGAATAGACTATTCAAGCACTCCTTTCTTAACTAGAAAATTATAGATCTGTGTGAGATCAGATTTTCTTCATATATATCAACCAGAACAACATATCATAACAGACTTAATGCAAAAGCAAATATAAGAATCTAATCATCTTCTTTTAAGCCATACGTTAAGATTTGCAAAAATATAAAACCATGCTACTCTTCTAATTTTTTTCTTTTGAAAAATATAGGTACTTTTAATAAAAAGGGTATTCATGCTAATGTGTAACAGGCTTATTATTGCTATTTTAAAATGACTTAAATGTTCACATTTTTCTTAGGTTTAATTTCTAATACAGTAAATAATGATAACCATGATCCACATAAACAAAAGCTCTTGGAGGTCCTCTGTAATTTTTCAGAGTGTCAAGGGGTCCTGTGACCAAAAAACTTGAGAACTACTGCCTTAGATTAATTTAAGTCCACCAATTTTTTAAAAATGGTGCAATGGGTTATTCACTATCATTCTGGAAAAGGTGAAATGTTGTGATAAGTAGTGTGCAGTAAAAAGCATCCTCAAACACTGTCAGGGAGACTGCACCAAGAGACCTTTCCTGAGGGAACTGTGGCAACACGTGAACATTTTTAAATAAGAAATCTAATAGACACTCTACTTCTAGAAATATATTTTTTAATATAATTCTTAAGAATATAATCAGAAGAATATATTAAGGATTTATCACAGCATTATAGTGCAAAGTTGCAAACAATCCAAATACTCATCTTTAGAGGGCTGACCTATGTACTTAAAATGTTGGTAAAAACCTAAATTTGTTGATATAGAAAGAAGTACATGACTTATTAGGTAGGGCTAAAAAGGTACAAAAGAGTACCTATGGTATATCTCTTTAAAAATTAATATATATATGTTAATCAATGTGTGTGTGTATATATATGTATACACACACACACCCCCCAATACATACACATATGTATGCACAGAAAAAGTCTGGAAGGGTTAACAGGAGTTCCCTCTGATTGAAAGGCTCAAGGATATCCTTACATTTTCCTAATGTCTCTAAATATTCTTTTCAAGAAAACTCAAAGTACTTTTATAATCAGAATAAAAAAATATTTTTAAAACCATTAAGTATATATATGGGTTTCTCTCATAGTTCAGTTGGTAAAGAATCCGCCTGCAATGCAGGAGACCCCAGTAAGTTTCCTGGGTCGGGACGATCCCCTGGAGAAGGGATAGGCTACCCACTCCAGTATTCTTGGGCTCAGCTGGTAAAGAATCGCCTGCAATGCGGGAGACCTGGGTTCGATCCCTGGGCTGGGAAGATCCCTAGGAGAAGGGAAAGGCTACCCACTCCATTATTCTGGCCTGGAGAATTCCATGGACTATACAGTCCATGGGGTTGCAAAAAGTCGTACACAACTGAGCAACTTTCACTTTCAAGTATATACATTCTATGTACTATCCACTCTTGGGAAGGAAGAGGAGAAAAGATGATATGGGCAGTGAGGTAACACTAAAAAGTTAACAAATTTTCTGATGGTCACCCATTTCCATGGAGGAAAAAAAGATGCCACGGACTCTGTAAGAGTTTGGTTAGAGGGACCCTGACAGGATGCTGTAGCTGACTGGATTCAGGACCCAAATACCTTAGGGTCAAAGGAGTCCAGGGAAAGGTTACTTTTTAAAAACCCCAACTTGTTAGACAGGGTGAGGCAGATAATTACAGATGCTGAGAAGGTGAGGCAAAGAACCTGGAAAGAGAAGTTTTGAAATGACAAACAGTAGCAGGAGGAGGTGCCAATCAAACAAATAACCCACTTAGAATGTCAAATTCCAATTATCCAGAAACTTCCTATTCACCAACTAGGGCAGGTACTTCCTACATTGCTGTGTGACATTATGGCGGCTGTCTCTTTCCATTCGGTAACTGTGTTTCTGATGTGCTAGAACCTCTTCATTTGTAGTGCTTGTTAATCATCACACAGATGGCTCCAGTCAGGTCTGCCCAGCCTAGCTTCTGGGAAAGCTTGTGCACCCTCTGCTGGTCAGCTCCACATCAGGACAAGAAGGTGTCTGTAGGAGAAGACTTCCTAAATCACAGGGACACACTTTTGTGTTCTCTACATAGCCAATTTCAGCAAAGAGTTTGGAAATCATATCCTCAAACTGCCACCTTAAAGAGACAACTCCAGATTAAAATAATGCCTTCCTTTGTTAGACCAAAGAAAAACATCATAAAAACTAAAGTCCTGTGAGAAAATATACCATCTAAAGCATTTTAAAATCAAATGATTTCAGTTTATTACATAATAAGTAAAGGTATATAGATGACCGCCAACACTTAATATGACTATCAAACTCCATTAGAGTTGAACTCTGGTTGAAAACCTGAGATTATTATAACAAATAATACTTGTACAGGTTTTACAACTTACAGAAGCTCTCACATTCATTTTCACACCTAATCCTTACAACAATTCTATAAGCTACGGAGGAAGGCAGGACGCATTCCTGTTATCACTGTTTTACAGATGGGACGAGAGGCTCAAAGGGATTAATGAGCTGCCTTGATTACACAGCTACAAGAACCCACACTCCAAGTTGGTCTCCTGATTCCAAATTCTATGTTCTACTCAAAATTCTATTCTACCTGAACTGCTGATCTACAAGGGGTTTTCTAAAGAGTTGGTATGTATTCTACGCAGAGAAGTAAAAGGCCTAAAAACATGTTTCTATAATACGTTCATTCCATTTTGTTTCAAATATTACCAAAATTTTAGGTGCCAAAGCCTAAATCTAAGGGGTTTGTGCTGTGGGCAGTGCTTTGTAAAGAACACCAGTTTAACAAGGGAAATGGATATTTTAATAAGGAATCTTACCATCTTGATGATTTCCCCCTTACAAACAAAACTATGAATACTGTTTTGTCAGAATGCCAAGCTAAAACTCAGTATGCTGATGGATACTCAGTGAAATTCAGCTATAATCAGAAATCCCCCAAACTGGAAAGTAAAGAAGTAATGATATTAATAAATGTACTCAAACAATTATATAGTGCTGAATGTGTATGGTATTATTCTAAGTGCTTTACATACATTAACTCATTTAGTCCTCTGAAGAATCTAACAGATGAGTAAACTGAGGCACATAGAGATTAAGTAATTCTAGTTAATTAGGGTAACCAGGTTCAGATGTGAACCCAGGCAGACTGGTACCTGAGCTCATCTTCTTAATCACTAAAGCAATGCTGCCTCTATTCAGTGGTATCTACCATAGTCCTGTTGCATTTTTAAAGTAAACTTTCAATTTTAGAACGGTTTTCGATTTATAGAAAAGTTTCAGATAGTACAAAGAATTCCCATATAGCTGACATAGTTTCCCCTATTATTAAAATCTTAAATTAGTACAGTATATTTGTTACCATTAACAAGTCAATATTAATACATAATTATGAACTTAAGTTCATAACGTATTCAGATTTCCTTCATTTCACCCTAAAGCCCTTTTTCCCTTCCAGGTTACCATCCACGACACCACGTGACACTTTGTCAGCTGGTCTCCTTAGTCCCCTCTTTGGCTCTAAAAGTTTCTCACACTTTCTTTGTTTTTGAAAACCTTGACAGTTTTGAGAAGTATTGATCAATTTATCTTTAGAATGCCTCCCAGTTATCTTTAGAAAAACATCATCAGATATTTTTCCTCATGATTAGACTGAGGTTATGGGCACGAAGAGCGGGACACTTACTGAGCAACTTCACTTTCACTTTCATGCATTGGAGAAGGAAATGGCAACCCACTCCTCTGTTCTTGCCTGGAGAATCCCAGGGACAGAGAAGCCGGGTAGGCTGCCGTCTACAGGGTCGCACAGAGTCGGACATGACTGAAGTGACAGCAGCAGCAGCACAGGCTTTAGGGAGGAAAAAGTGTCATTCTTATCACATCATATCAAGGGTGCATGATATGAACATGACTTACCACTGCTGATGTTAACCTTGATAAAGTGGTGAGTTAGTGACTGGCAGGTTTCTACTGTAAAGTTACTTCCCCCACTTTCCATACCATACTCTTAGGCAGGAAGTTACTATGCACAGCCAACCTTTAAGGAGGAGAGAGTTATGCTCCACCTTCTTAAGGGTGGAGTGTCTACATAAGTTATTTGGAAATGTTTTGCACAGATTTGTTTCTTCTTCCCCATTTATTTAATTCAACCACTTGTTTATATCAGTATGGACTCACAGATATTTACTTTTAAACTTTGGGTTATAACCCAATACTATTTAATTTTGTTGTTCAAACTTTCCTGCTGTGGCCATTAAAAACCTCTTTCAATCGCCTCCTATATCCTTTTGACACATTCTCATCAATGTGTTTTTGAGCATCTCCTTACTTTCTGGCACTACAAGATGCTGCAGACTCCTGCATACTCCTTGACCCAGGCCTAGAATCAGCCCTTTCTCTACAGAGTGTTTGTTCCTTTTATCGGAGAATGGTCTGGGCGCTGGGTGTGCCCTTTGCTCTTAAGCTGTCCTCACTTCTGGGCCCTCTCAACTGACAAAGCAAGGAAATATATGTGTGTATACCACACCATGCATATGCAAATATCTTTATCTACAAATGTTTCCATAGATATCCATCTGTATCTACAGTTAAGCTAAACTAGAGCTTATACTTATGTCTCCGACTCTAATCCATTACCACCTGACCATACTAGCCTTCCACTCTTGGTTGTCTCTAATCGCCCACACCAACAGTAAGAAATCCGGCAGCCATCATCCACCAATTATTAATTGTTCAATTCCAGTACACATATGAACAGAATTATTAACCCATATCGGTGGGAAACTTTTATCGACTAGAGGACAGTACTACTAGAGGACAGTTCCTACTGCTTTTAGTCTCACAGTATCAAAGTTAACTTAGGTCAGCACCTTTCCCGGACCCCTTTCAGTAGGCCACTGCATACTTTTGTAATACAGTTAGATTATTTTGTCTCAATCTGCATTATATCCTGGAACCCCCTCTTCCTCTTGTTTTTAAAATTTTGCATACATTAAACTTTACTCTTTGTGCTGTAAAACTATGTTGTTGTTGCTGTTTAATTGCTAAGTCATGTCTGACTCTTTTGTGATTCTGTGGACTGTAGCCTGCCAGGCTCCTCTGTCCGTGGAATTCTCCAGGCAAGAACACTGGAGTGGGTAGCCATTTCCCTCTCTAAGAGATCTTTCCAACCCAGGGATCGAACCTGCATCTCCTGCAGTGGCAGGTGTATTCAGTAATGCTGAGCTACCAGGGAAGCCCACTGTTAAGCTATATGAGTTTTACTAAATGCATAGTGTGGGACTTCCCGGCAGTCCACTAGTTGAGACTCCACACTCCCACTGCAGGGGGCACAGGTTCAATTCCTAGTCGAGGAACTAAGATCCTGCCAGCCATGTGCAGCACAACTGGAAAAAAAGAAATACATAGTGTTATGTATCCACCATTACAGTACCATACGAAATCTCCACCCTAAAAAAATCCTCTGTGCTACTTAATCAAAACTTTCTCCTCCCTAAACTCTCCATAACAATGTGTTCATATTTATAAATTTATGCGATTCTCATTCCAATCCTGTTTCCACTTAGCAGATGATTGAAGGAAATTCAGAGAGAGTAAGTGGCTTGGTCAAGCTTTCAGCAACTGATGCTGCTGGTGCTGCAACTCGTGCCTTCTGACCCTTCTGTGAGGCTTTCTACCGTACAACTCTACGTCCTTGTTTTCAGCAAGGAGGGCATGATTATGCACAGAGACAAGAAGAGAAGACTGAAACGGTGGTAGGTGATCACATTTCACATTAATGGAAGCTTTTTACACTAAAAATATGAGGAAGTGGAATTCTAGTTCTGGTAATTTGGTGAACCTGATACCTCCAAAATCTTTCTGCTATAAAATATTCCTAAAAGGCTGGACAAGTACTTTAAATACACCAGTAAACCAGCTAGATAGAAAGAGAAACCCTCAGAGCCAGCAAAGGTCCAAGGAGCCGAGCGAGTAATGAAGCCAGTAGTTGCCCAACTCCCACAGTTTTTAAAAAACAAAATACATCACAAACACTTATCTAAACCCAAGTTTGGTTTGACATTAGAAAATATATTCATGTAATTATCACATTATCAGACTAAAGGAAAAAACTATATCACCTCAGCAGTTACAGAGAAAGTTTTTGACAAAATTCAATACGCATTCATATTTTTAAAAAATGAACAAGACTTTTAGCAAATATGGAATGGATGAGAATTTCATTAACCTAACAAAAGGCACCTATCAAAACCGTATGATGTCATCCTTAATGGTGAAATATTAGAAGTATTCCATTTATAAACATGAATAAGACAAGGAGGTCCACTATCACTGGTTCTACTCAACACTGCACTGTAGGTCCTGGCCAACACAGCAAAAAAAAAGAAAAAAAAGAGGAAAGAAGGTAAAAGACTTGAGAAGGAAGTAACAAAACTGTCACAGTTTCCAGAAGACATGATTGGCTATGTAGAAAAATCCCCCAAACCTTACAAATGACAATTATTGCTATTAAAGATAAATATTGGCAAGCAAAAGATCAATATAGAAGAACAATGTTGCTAAATATAAGATCAATATACAGACAACTGCATGTTTATATACTATCAAAAATTTAGTTAGAAAATCTAAACTTAAAAATATACCATTTATAACACTGACCAAAAATACACTGTACTTAGAAAGTTGCAAATTATGCAATTCAGTAAAAAAATATTATAAAATTTCATTAGTGAAAGTCACTCAGTGGTGTCCAACTCTTTGTGACCCCATGGACTATACAGTCCAAGCAATTCTCCAGGCCAGAATACTGGAGTAGGTAGCCTTTCCCTTCTCCAGGGGATCTTCCCAACCCAGGGATCAAACCCAGGTCTCCCACATCGTGGGCAGATTCTTTACCAGCTAAGCCACAAGGGAAGCCCAAAAATGTTGGAGTGGGTAGCCCACCCCTTCATCCAGGGGATCCTCCCGACCCAGGAATCAAACAGGGGTATCCTGCACTGCAGGTGGATTCTTTACGAAGTGAGCTAAGACACTAAAAAAGATCCAAATAAATGGAGAGATATACTGTTTTTAGAGATAGGATAATTTGATATATGGTAAAGATGTCAGTTCTCCTCAAATTGACAGGTGGATTTAATATCATCCCAACCAAAATTTCAATAAGGTTTCCGTAGAACTTAAATGGATTTAAAAATGTATATGAAAGGGCAAGTGCAAATGGTTAAAAAAAAAAAAAAGAAAGAAAAGTAACACCCTCCTAAAGAAAAGCAATAGAGGTCTTGCTCTACTAGCTTGAAAGCCTTATTATAAAAGTGGTCAGGTATTCATTAACCTGGGGTTAGAAAAACAGACCAGAAAATAGAGCCTAGAAATTGACTATGAATGTAAACCTGATAAACAGAGTTAGCACTACAGATTTGTAAAGAAATGAGGACCCCCTTCGATAAATGATACTGACAAGTAGTTATCAGTGTTATTAAAAAAAAAAACAGACAATAAATGGGTGTTAGTTAAGGTGCTTAGTTTGGGGTAATTTGCTACGTAGCAATAGAAAATGAACACCTTTAATGAGTGGACCAAAAGACAGGTTTAAGGTCTACAGCAGCACTTTTCTGGAACAAAAAGCCCAAAAGAAACAAAAGCCCAGTCAGTAGAAAATGGATAAATAAACTGTAGAAAATTCACACAATTAACTACTATATAGTAGTAAAAATAAATGAAATTAACCCACAGGTACTTTGTCAAGTATAATGTTGAAGAAAAAAAAAGACAACCTGTATAAGAGTACATATATGCACTATGATTCAATTTACATGATGCTCAAAAACATTCAAACCTTAATGTTTTATTTATATTAAGAGAAAAGAGGGATCCAACAACCAGGATTGGCACATACATGTCAAAATTTTAGGTAACGTTCTGTTTTATTAAGGTTAATGATAGCTATCTAGGTATTCATTTTATTTATTATTTATATGTTATGCCATGTTAGCTATACATATTCTTTTTAATAAGTAAAATTTTTAAAATAAATAGCTTGCAAACTTTACTACCAATCCTTTAAACCTAAATCTTTCTGGATTTTGCATATGAATGAATATACTACATATTTGTACTACAATGTAGTACATCATTAAATGTACATTTAATGATACTACATATCATTAAAATATACAGAGAAAAATAAAAGAACCAAATTTACAGTTAAAAAAGCCTCAATTAATTTCAAAAGAAATTTCCAAAAAAAAACTCTCACCCAAACTACACAATTAACCTGCTAACTGGTCTGCTTCACTCTTGCCCTGATGCTGTATGCAACTATCTCTTAAAGGGAATGTCACATCACTCTATAGAAATTTTTTTCCATCACACTGCCATGGACCAACAAGCTCTGACCCCTGCCTATTTCTGGCCTGATTTTACTCCTCTCTTCCCACATGCCCCAGCCATAGAACAGATCCTAACATTCTCCAGCATTAATGTCTACAATGTTAATGTGTTAATTTAATAAAATCTTTGTTTCCTTCATTGACAGCACATCTACTATTTCCCTGCTTTCCATTTTTTTTTTTTTTTTGCGGGGGGGGCCGAGTTTGGGATGTTTATTTGTGGTTCTGCTTGCTGAAGCTGAAACTCCAATACTCTGGCCACTTGATGTGAAGAACTGACTCACTGGAAAAGACCCTGATGCTGGGAAATACTGAGGGCAGGAGGAGAAGGGGACAACAGAGAATGAGATGGTTGGATGGCATCACCAACTCAATGGACATGAGTTTGAGCAAGCTCTGGGAGTTGGTGATGGACAGGGAAGCCTGGTGTGCTGCAGTCCATGGGGTTGCAAAGACTCGGACACGAATGAGTGACTGAACTGAACTGACACTTTTTATTTAGTATCTTTAATATTTTTTAATACCTTTAATATTCAAATCATCAGAAGTCCTGTCAATTCTGCTTTTAATATAAATATATCCTGAATCGGTTACCTTCTTTCCCTCTCCCCCTGCCACTCTAGCTCATTTACCATCGCTTATCTGGGCCAGTACCACAGCCACCATGTCCTTGTTTCCATTCTCGTGCCCCTGCAGTTTATTCTCTACACTATAGCCACAATGATCTCATCAAAACAAATCAGATCATGTTACTTTCCTTCTCCAGAGTGTCCCATGGCTTCCCTTCACCACAGAATAAAATCCAAAATTCCTTACTCCTGACAAGGCGTACTAGCCTTCTGATAGTTTTAGAATAATCCAACGTTGTTATTGCCCTGGGGACCCTGTATTGGAACATCCCTCTGCCTGAACTACTCTAACTTTAGTTCTGTGTAGATTGGCTCATCCTCATTCAAGGCTCAGTTCAAAACTCCACTCTTCAGAAAGGCCTTTCTTGACCATTCTGGGTACAGCAGGGCTCCCAACCACTCACTATCAAGCACATCCCCCTGTTTTATCTTCTTCACAGTACTTTATCACTACCTGAAAATATTTTAAAAATCTATTTACTGTCTATCTCCCTGGACATGTGAGGATCTTGTTCCCTGATCAGTTAAACCCTATGCCAAAATAGTTCCCAGCACATTGTAGATGAAAATAATTACATGTTGAATGAATGACCTCTTGTGGCCTTGGTTCAAATTTTTTTTTGTCTCTGAGTAAATGTTTAGGTTTAATAATCAGAGTGCTTTATATATTTATTCGTTAGCCCTCTTTAAACAAAATATATGAACAAAAAGCATTTTATTAACTTCTGAACTCTTATCTCTTCTTCATCTTGAAAGTATCGTGGCAAGGATGGTTAAGTATTCTCAAAGCATCATATAGACACAGAATGAAAAAAAAGAATTAATGTTTGTTCTATGCCCCAAATTAAGAGATCAGATCAGATCAGATCAGTCGCTCAGTCGTGTCTGACTCTTTGCGACCCCATGAATTGCAGCACGCCAGGCCTCCCAGAGAAGTCATTTCCAAATCTTAAGCTAGGGGTTTATGCCATTTTACCTTCAACAAGAAAATATCTACTTTATAGGGAGAACTGTTAGGGATAAAAGTTTTTTTTTAAGTTATTTCTTCTTATTGGCTGGGTTTCTCTGTTGGCTCAGTGTAAAGAATCTGTCTGCAACGCAGGAGACACAGGTTCGATCCCTGGGTCAGGAAGATCCCTTGGAGAAGGAAATGGCAATCCACTCCAGTATTCTTGCCTGGGAAATCCCATAGACAAAGGAGCCTGGTAGGCCAGTCCATGGGGTTGCAAAAGTCAGACACAATTCAGCAAATAAAACAACATTTCTTCTTATTAATTCTGTGGTTTCCTACATTTAAAGAATAAAGACTAAATATAGTTCTATGTTAAAAGTATTTAGTTAATGATAATAGAATCTATACATACATTGTTTTTAGAAGAGCCCATTCATTCAACATGGCTTCCCTGGTAGCTCAGACGGTAAAGAAACTGCCTGCAGTGTAGAAGATCTGGGTTCGATCCCTGGGTTGGGAAAGTCCCCTGGTGAAGGAAATGGCAACCCACTCCAGTATTCTTGCCTAGAGAATCCCATGGACAGAGCCTGATGGACTACAGTCCATGGGGTCACAAAGAGTTGGACATGACTGAGTGACTAACATTCATCCAACATACATATGCATCCAGAGCACAGTGCCTAAAATGTGGCTAATGCATATGGATGTTGAATGAATGAATGGACCTCTCTAAACAAACGTTGGAAAGACAAACAATTCTAATATAGTGCTACAGCCAGTGAATGCAGAGTAACACAAGAGAAGAGGCAAGGTTATCACTAAGACCAAAGGGTCAGGACAAGTGAGAGGAGCTGAGATACCTGACATGAGTCTTGAGATAAATGGATAAGAGGAGAGGAAGGGAGATCCAGATAAAGAAAAATTTTAATGTAAAGGGACCCTGGCTTGAGCAAGGAGGAAACGTGTCAGAACCACAGGAGCGAATGTGAAGGATGGGCAAAGATGAGGCTGAAAATGTGGGCAAGATGCAGATAACAAGTGCCCTGTATACTACACTGAGACTTACAGACTTTGTCCTATAAAGCACCTATACAGACCATGAGGGATTGGTACATGTAGTCTCAAGATGATGAGACTTCCCTAGGGATACTTTTTATTTTCAATTTGATAAAAATCTAAACAAAATTTTTTTGAACAAAAGGATACTCTGGATCATCCCTTTGATTAATCATTGTCACAATCAAATTTGATTGATTTCAAATCACGTTTGCGTTTAGAACTGCACTGGCTAACAAGTGGGACTATTTGTCATTGGCACAGGTTAATGAGAGACATGGAGACTATTTTATGTAAATGGTGTTTGTCAAGTGAAGGTCAAATGAAATCTTTACACAAGGAACAAAGGAAGGTTTTTACAGTGGTTTAAATAAAGAAAAGAGGTGAAGTCACTGGGTAAAGCAACGGCACCCCACTCCAGTACTCTTGCCTGAAAAATCCCATGGACGGAGGAGCCTGGTAGGCTGCAGTCCATGGGGTCACTAAGAGTCGGACACGACTGAGCGACTTCACTTTGACTTTTCACTTCCATGCATTGGAGAAGGAAATGGCAACCCATTCCAGTATTCTTGTCTAGAGAATCCCAAGGATGGGGGAGCCTGGTGGGCTGCATCTATGGGGTCGCACAGAGTCAGACACAACTGAAGCGACTTAGCAGTAGCAGCAGCAAGGGCAGTAAGGACAGGTCTTTCTGTAAGGAATTCACGCCCCCAAGAACAGTGAAGCATGACAGGTCTGGCAAACAGTCTCACTGGTATCAGTGAATAAGCATTCATCAGAGTTTGTTTCATAGTTCATTTAATGTACAACTGTTTGAGCGTTATAGTTGTTCAAAAGATACAACAATAAGGAGTTTATATACAGTTTTATATTTGCATATATCTAATGTACTGAACATATTTTAAGTTCACCATAGAAAATCCTAGGTATCTACGTAGGTTTGAGAAATTCTGCTCCGGGTGACTGGAAGCCACTGAAAGACTTAATAGGGAAATGACAGATTTGTGCTTTAGAAAAATCACTCTGGCAGCAGTGTGGAGGGTTGGAATTGGAAGTATTTAAGTAAGGCAGAGAGGAGGCTACATAACATAATAATGTGAAAAAATGGTGAGGCCCTAAATTACTTGGGGTAGGGGGGATATGAAGAGGAGATGGATAACAGAATCAAAAGTACTTGGTTGAAGGTGATGGAAAAGAGGGCAGCTAGCACGACTGTCCTTTGGGTGACTTGTTTGTGAGACCACTGAAAGACAAGCAAATGGGGGTGAAGGGAAAGGAGAAAAAAAAAGATGAATTCAATTCAGCAGTGATTTGAATTTCATTTCAGCCAAAGAAAATCCAGTTATCTTTTCTGGGTCTGTTTTCTCAGTGACAGCTGCATTCATGAATTACCAAATTAACTATTATAGCGCTCTCTAAAAATATACAAAGCACTCCACAGTATGCTGTAAATAAGTCATGAAAAATCAGCAAAAGCCCAGGCCCCAAAGGAAATTTAGCAGGATGGAAATTTAGCAGGGTTAAAAAGTTTCATCCTAAACGCTTAAAAACAGCACACTCACAGAGTTACTGTACTTTTTGCCTTGTCAGTCCGATGCAATCACACCCTAGCCCATGTGTGAACAAGAGGCCACGTGGGAGACGCAAAGGCACCATGCTCAAGGGACTTACAGGCAAAGCAATGGGTCTCGTCTGGGACATGCTTACTGAAAACTTAGTGTGGTAGGAATGGCATATCCTCAGTGACACAGCCCCTGAAGATATGACAGGAAAATTGACCCGACCGGGAGGGCCACTCACAGTTATCTCAGAGGAATCAACATGGAACATCTTAGGCAGTCTAAAAACAATGTAAATATTTCATATTTCATTCCTCAATAAAGAGGAGGGGAAAAAGGCGAGAGGAAGGAAAATGCAGCAATTATCGCAAAACCAGCCTGAGTCTCCACGGGCCACGGAGGGGCGGGCCTCTAGAAGAGTAATTCAACTCTACTTCGGTAGTAATGTCAGTATTTTCACCACTAACTCATAATTACAAAGCACAGTGTTCGAGGACCCAAAATGTTTAACCATCCACAACATCCAACGTTAAGACTGAGGGGAAAGCCGAGGGCGTACCTTTCTTTTTCACAAGACGCTGCCTTGTGGGGAGGGGAGGGGCGGTCGCACACGACACAGACCCCCTCTCGACACCCAGCCAGGGCTCCCAGAGCGAAAGTCGGGGACTGACAAGCGTGGGGGCACAGGGGCGGCAAGGGACGGACCCCTGAGTGCACGGAGCGAACACGGAACACAGACCAAGAGGCGGCAGCACAGCGCCCCCACAATCCTCCCCAGGCGTCGCGAACAGAGCCGGAAAGCCACGCCAACCCTACGGCGCAGCCTCCGGCCGGCCAGAAGAGGGGGGGTAAGGTGGGGCCGCGGTGGGTTGGAGGCGGGGCCGAGGCGGGTTGGAGGCGGGGCCTGGGCAAGGGCTCATTGCCCGCTGCCTGATGGGGATTGTAGTTCTGGGTACAAGCCAGGATCCCTCTGCGGACACTGGGAACTACGTTTTCCGGCAAGTGAACGGCTTCGGCTGACTGCGCGTTAAGCACGTTGCAGTGTCTGCCGCTGGGTCCGGAGCTGTATAGCGTTTGCCGGGCCAGCCCGGAAGGGGGTTTTTTCCCTTGCCCAATCTCGGCTCTCAGGCGGCGCCGGCTCTGTCGTCCCTCGCCCCACAGCTGTGCCCTTCCGGGCCCAGCTCCCGGTGTCAGTTTTTCTGGGCTCCTCGAGGAGTTGGGGCCAGGAGGTTCGGAGATAGTGGCCGCTTCCCGGCGCGGGAGTAAGGGGCGCGCCCCTCTTCCGCTCTGCCGGGCCCGCGCCTCCATGGGCCCAAGCCAGAAGCCCAACGTGTGCGGTCGGCTCAGTCGCCGGGCGCTGGGCTTTTTCTCGCGCGACGCGGGCATGGTGCAGAGGACGAACCTGGGCATCCTGCGGGCGCTGGTGTGCCAGGTGACCGCCTGCCGGCCGGGAGGGGAACGAAGAGCAGCGGGGCGACGGGGGTCGCGGGCGTAGGGGAGAGGCAGACTTGCTGCTGGGCTGCAGTTTTTACGCAGTATAATTCCCTTTTAAGAAGATCGCAAGTGATGGGCAGGGTGATCACGGCCTTGAAACTGGGGGTTAGTAAATAGCCATTAGCAGAACCGTCACATGCTTTATGGAGAAGGAAATGGCAACCCACTCCAGTGTTCTTGCCTGGAGAGCCTTGTGGACAGAGGAGCCTGGTGGGCTGCTGTCTAACGGGTCGCATAGAGTCGGACCCGACTGAAGCGACTTAGCATGCATGCATGCGTTGGAGAAGGAAGCGGCAACCCACTCCAGTATTCTTGCCTGGAGAATCCCAGGGACGGAGGAACCTGGTGGGCTGCCGTCTGTGGGGTCGTACAGAGTCGGACACGACTGAAGCGACTTAGCAGCAGCACATGCTTTTAGTTTTAACTTTCTTATATCTTGCAAACAATTTTTCTAAAAATTAATTACCCCACTTAAGCCGAAATGTGAGGGCAGAGTGAAGAATAATTGAACATACTATTTTTTAAGAACGTACTTGAAGTTATTTTGAAAACTGTAAATTTAAATATCCAATTTAAGATTGGTGCACAGTAGAAACGTATGAGTTATTTCCTAAACCGAAATTCCTTGTGTTTTTCAGGAAAGTACTAAATTTAAGAATGTTTGGACAACTCATTCCAAATCACCTATAGCCTATGAGAGAGGAAGAATATACTTTAACAATTATCGGTGCTGTATCAGCAGGTATCTTGGTGAAAATTTTTGATGTAATTCATTTGACTGTTGACCTTTAATTTTTATAGAAACACATGTCTACATTAGTGCTTAGTGTAACAATGGAAAAATGGGTTCAAAATAAGGGTAGGGTATAAAATGCATGTAATTTAACATCTTGTTAAACCTAAAGGCTGAGGTTTCATCTGTGTAAATACCAATTTAAAGAGAATTTATAATGTAGGCAAAATGACAGATTGCTGAGTACAGTGTAGTATTTTATTCTGCCTAAGGGATACCAGATGTCAGGAGATCCAAGTACCTACTAATTAGATGCTGTTTTAGGGAAGAATTTCTGTATTTTGGTTTGAAAGTACTTGCCTTTGTTTTAAAAGAAAAATGTCAGACTTGCTAATGTAGTCTATATAGTGTATATATATAAATAGTATAGTGAGCCCCCATACATTCATTACCTAGACTCAGAAAGGATCAAGATTTTTGCCACATTTGCTTATCTGTCCCCATATCCTTTTCCTTTATACCTTTGCTAAATATTTTAAAACATATTCCAAACATGCCACACTTAAGTTTGCTCCTCTAAAAAATAGGGTTATTTTCTTATTTAACAGCTTAATAATTCACCCATTTAAAGCATACAATTCAATTTTTGCATCCTTGAAATTCATATTCAGTGAAAATGGTTTGATGAACCATTGATGGTTCATATAGGCAACCATCACTACAATTAATTTTAAAACAACTTCTTTACCTCACAAAACCCCCAAACCCTACCCTTTGGCTGTCACCAGCGTACCTTCTCCACCCTCAGCCCTATGCACCTGCTAGACTACTTTGTTTCCGTAGGTTCACCCATTGTGGGCATTTCAAAAAAATTGAATCATGTAATACTTGACTTTTGTGTGTGTGTGACTTGTTTTTGGTGACTGGCTTCTTAGTAGATTACCAGTTTATTATAAAACTTTATAACACAAGAACAGCCAGATGGAAGAGATGCATAGGGCAAGGTATGTGGGAAGGAGCACAGAAATTCTATGCCCTCTGAGCATATCACTCTTCCTGAATCTTCATGTGTTCACCAGCCCAGAAGCATTTCTCCTTTTCTAAAGTATATATTAAATGCCATACATTTTCCTCTAAGCACGGTTTTTTCCTGTATCTCACAAATGTTGAAACATTGTATATTCGATTTAAAAGTTCTCTGGACTTTTTTCTACTTTTTTCTTTGTGCGAGCTCATTCCCTCAGTTGTGCTCAGTCTGCTCAGCCATGTCCGACTATGCAAGAATACTGGAGTGGGTTGCCATTTCCTACTCCAGGGGATCTTCCCTACCCAGGGATCAAACCTGAGTCTCCTTCACTGGCAGGTGGATTCTTTACCACTAAGCCAGACCCCTGTGTTAATTAGAAATGTGTCATTTAAGCTCCAAGTATTTGGAGATTTTACAGCTATCTGTTATTGGTATCTAACCTAAATCCATTATGGTCTGAGACCATATTTTATATTTTTTTCTAGTCTTTTAAATTCTAGTATTTTATGACCCAGAGTGTAGTCTGTCATGGTGAACTCTTCACATGGGCTTGAGGAGAATGTATTGTTGCTGAAGTAGTCTAAAGATGTCAGTTTGAGCCAGCTGATTGTCGGTACTGGTCAGTTCAACTATATTCTTACCTACTCTATTTGTTGGATCTGTCAGGTACTGATGGATTGTTTTGAAGTCTCTAAGTATAATGGTGGATTTGTCTGTTTCTCCTTGTATTCCACCATTTTTGTCTCAGTATTTTGACATTGTGTTGTTAGATGCATTCACATTATATAATTCTACTCTTTATCCCTGATAATTTTCAGTATGGAAGTCTACTTTGTCTGATATTAATATGGTTACTCCAGCTTGCTTGCTTTTTTTTTTTAAGTTAGTATTTGCATGGTATATCTTTCTCCATCCCTTTGCTTTTATATCTGTGTCTTTATATTTAAAGTGGGTTACTTGTATATAACATATTCAAGTCTTGTTTTTTATTCACTCTATCAGTTTGTCTTCTGACAGGTATATTTTAGACCATTCACATTTAAAGTGATCATTGATATAATTGGTTTGATACCTCCCACATTTGTTTTGTTCTCTTTCTTCTTCTTTTGGTATTCTCATTATGTGTACATTACACGTTTTCTAATTATCCCACAGTCCTAAGATGTTCTGTTCTTTTTTTTTTTAATTCTTTTTTCTTTCTGGTTTGGGAAGTTTCCTTTTTTATCTTTTTCATCTACTGGTTTTCTACTACTAGTTGAAAGAAAGGAACTCTTTAATTTTCATTTCACAATGTTGGAATAACAGATTATGAAGGTGAAATTCAACAGAGATATTGGTAGTAAATGTTAAAAGGAAAAGAAACAATTCAATATGCTCTAATTTTGGAAAATGATCTGCAGGTGGGTATAAGTGTATAAAGAAAAAGTAGAGTGAAATGAGCCAAAATATTAATAACTGAACCAAAATATTAATATTGGATAGTTTTGTGCTATTATAATTTATTACATATTTGATATTTTTTCTATGATTGTGTATTATGAATTTTGTGATTAAAAAGTAATGTTGACATTTAGTTAAGAAGAGGAAAGCAAAGCAGCAGGTTGTATTTTTGGTGTTCCAAATCTCTGAATTAAAAAAATCGCTGAAATCCAAGCAAACACTATCTTATTTATGAAGAAGAATAATCTTTTTTCCCCCCAGTGTTGCATCAGAGCCACGAAAACTTTATGAAATGCCAAGATGTTCCAAATCAGAAAAAATAGAAGATGCTTTATTATGGGAATGCCCAGTGGTAAGATTTGCTTTCGTAGCATGTTTCTAAAGCATTTGTAGTCTAGAAGAACTGCTTATTGTTAATATATTGTATAAAGAAATAAAACGTTTAAGTATCATAGTGATTCTTAAACCTTGAAAGGAAGCAAAAAGAGAGCATATTTTTTATTTTTATTTTTCCTCATGAAGTAACTTCTGTCTTAAAAAATTATATGTTAATACTGTGAATATACTTTTAATACCATTTTTTAATCTTGAAAACTAGAAAATGTTATGAACTGATTAAAGGTTTCATAAGCAATATAAGCTAGTTTGCAGTTATTCTCAATGTTTAAGAGATTATTCTACTTAATATATTGAGACAATAAGTATTTAGGGCAGGAGTTATGTTTCATGACTCTGAGAGTGGATTCTTATGGGTTTCCTCTATTAATCTTCTTAGGAAATAATAAGATAAAAATGAAAAATAAAATAACAGATAAGCTCATTCCATCAGATCCATATTGCCCCTGTGTGTATTTTTCAGAACACTTTTTTCATAAGATATTAACATCTTATCCTTGTTAGAGGAGTTGGGAAACAAATTTATTTGTAGAATTACTTCACAGAGCCTTTAATACTATTAATACTTATAATAATACTAATGTGGATGGTTATTGTCAAACCATTTTCCTAACTCTTTTGATCATAGAACTTCCTATTTTGAGTTATATTTCTAAATATTAATTTTCCATGGGATCAGTGTTGTAAGAAACATTTAAGGAGTACTGCAGCAAGTTAATCCAGTCTTTTAATCTGGCTGTTTTGTTTTTTAGGAAAAATAGGATATATCACCAAAAATAATGTTTAAAGTTAATAGCCTATGCTTTGCATTTATTATTATAATTCTTTAAAAGGAATAAAAAAGACTTGTTTGTACATAAAATTGTAATTTTTCCTGGACAGTTACTCTCTTTTCATTGAAGTTTCCTTTTTAAAAATAAGAAGCTTTAAATCTACATTTTCTTCCCCAACTCCTTATTGAAAGTTAAAAATAACTATTTTGCCCCCAACATCTAAAGCCTTCTAATCCACTTTCATTGATGAGGGGAAGAGGATGACAGATTGCTTAATTGAGAAAAATTTTGAAAGATGTCAATGCAAAGCAACAAAAATTTAGAGCAATCTTTATAAAAATAAAGTTTCTAGTAACCTAATTCCTAATCTCACTTCTCTTTGAACATTTTGCTCGTCTTATTTGAAGTGAACCAAGATTTTCCATTGAGAAAAACAACAAAGCATATAGTATTGTTGTTAATATACTCATTGTGAAACTAAATTTAAACTTCTCTTCTCTTCTTTAAACTTCTCTTCTGAGACAGTGTGTGAAATACAACTTTTAGTTTAGGAAAATAGCTCAAACCTATTACGTTTGCTACCTAATTTTTTTTAATAGGCAAGATATAGGTGATACATTTTTTAAAACTTTAAAAATTCCTTGAGGTAATACTTATGTAAGACATCAAAGAATAAAAAAAATTACATCATTGCCTGTGATTTTAGTGTAGGACTTAAGTAGCTAATAAGTTAAAACACACTCATACAACCAAGAAACAAACACACACAAAAACCTAGTTTCTTTCCCTAACATTTGAAACAGGAGACAAATCTTAAGGCACGTAAGTAAAATAAATGTGCCTGCATTCTTTTCTATTCCCTTTTCAGCCGAAGCAATATTAGATTAATTTTAACTTCTCTATTCTTAACTTTCATCTTTGAACTTCCTTTTTATTCTGCAAATCAAAGTAGAACCCTTAGCTTCTCTTTCTCTTCCTGCCCTAGAGGTGGAAGTGGCAGATGTGCCCTTTTGGAGGGTAGTTCATTGGAGTCAAGGATTATCTTTAAAAGTAGGTCCATCTCTGTTCTTTGGCTGCTTTGATTCTGGATGTTAGCTTTCCATTTGGAGTTAGAGTAGAGCCACAGTGACTAGTGGGATAAATTGCTTTTTTCCCATTTTAACTTCTATCAATAGGAAAACAAGTCTTGGAATAAAGAAACATCTGTTCTAGGAAATGACTCTTAATTGCTTATGCTATCTAATGTTATACTTGGTTTTAAGAACTGTTATTGTTATCATAGCAGCATCATTAGTATTACTTGTATTACTGTTGTTATTATGATGATGATTGGCTAACATTTGTTGAATACTTAATGATTAATAATTAATAAGTAATAATTATTTCTGGAGAAGGAAATGGCGACCCATCCAGTATTCTTGCCAGGAAAATCCCATGGAAAGAGGAGCCTGGCAGGCTACGGTCCATGGGGTCACAAAAGAGGCACAATTTTGGCGACTAAATGAAAAAATAATTATTTCAGGTACTGCTTAAGCATTCTGTGTGAATAAGCTGACTTAATAAATTAATAATGAAAATCATTTCTCACAATTTTAATCTTTCCTCATCTTATTTATTTTCTCACTAATATTTCTTTTTAAAATTTACTTGTTTGACTGTTTAGCTGTTTTCTTTGGATATGGATTACTGTAGATTGTTCATGATCAAGCAGTTTCAGTTTTATCTCTTTTAAGGGAGAAATGCTTCCCAGTCCATCAGATTATAAATCTTCACTCATAGCACTGACTGCTCATAATTGGCTGCTTCGTATATCAGCAACTACAGGAAAAGTCCTTGAGAAAATATATCTTGCTTCATATTGCAAATTCAGGTATTAACTGTGACTCTGTTGTTTAAAATTTGATTATGAAAAATTGAGACTTATGGCCTAGGATATTTCAAGATTTTTTTTTTAAGTTTTCCATTGTATATGTGGATCTCAGTTATAAATCTATTTATCTCTCCTCATGACTGCTTTTGAAGATCTAAGGATGGAGACCCTTTGTCATTTATCTTTGTATTCCTCATAAGTAACTAACCTCTAGTAGTTGTCAGATACCCTTTTTAAAAAAATTTACTTTTTACAAATAGTATTTTTTATGTGGGATGTATTTTTTTGGTAGATTTTTCTGAAAGCTAGTCTGTTGCAGTTAAGTTACCTGCCTAGTATAATCTAAGAACTGTTACTTATAAACTCAGAGTTTTATAAATTAGATGTAAATTTTTGGAATGAATATAAGCATGCAAAATGTGAATGTAATATTTTTAATGTTTTTTGTAACTTCTTTTTTACATCAGGAATGGTTTTTCGTTTTCTAAGTTTTGAATATTGACAGATCAAATACAATTTTCATTCATTGAGACTCCAGAAGGATTAAAATTATATATATATATAAACAAATAAATGCATATGAGGATCTTCAGGGAATTCTTTTAATTGTTTATTTTTTAAAATAAGTTACTTTTATAATTTAAGTAACTGGAAAACTGTTCACTTATAAAATATCTATTATATTTTGATTTGAAGTATAAGGACCTGACCTAAACGAGTAAACTTCTCTTTATTCTTTTAAAAGGTATTTGAGCTGGGACACTCCTCAAGAAGTCATTGCTGTCAAGTCAGCTCAGAACAAAGGTTCAACATTGGCCCGACAGGTAGACATCTTTAAAAATTCAGTAAAATAAAGAATTTGTTTCCAGAGGAACTTGTCTGAAAATTAGTTATGAGAGAACTAATGATCTTTGGTTTCTGGAGCATGCTATCAAAATTGTTTACCACGAACTTAAAATATTCTCTTCAAGCCACTCTGGGGAAGTACAACAGATTACTTTCCATTCCATAGCAGAAAAATAGTTACTAAACCTTATTCTTCAAAGTAAAGAAGCTACCTTCTTCAAGCAGAGAAATCACTCAAGTTATAACTGTTGATATTTTTTCTATTTCATTTAGCCATGTTAGTGTAATGCTAAATGATATGACCATGATAATGCTGTGTCTTTTGATTAGGCTCTTGATGATTAGAATTCCAATTTATAATATAAATTAAATTGTGTTATAATATATTTATAATCCAATGTATTAATTTATATTATAACATGATCTATTACATAGTACATACATACATTTTGTTATAAAGTATGTTTTTTACAAAATGTGTTGTTAAGAAATGCTTACTGTTATGCTTGTTTTAATAGATTTTTGTGTGTGTGTGTGTATTTTGTAGTGTCTGAAAGGCTAAAGGTTTAGTGGACATATTTTGAACATGTAGGCTTTCCTGTTTAAGTAACTTTTCAGTTTGATAGAGGGTGGTTTTCAATTCATGAAAATAGAGTGTTTTTATTTTTTTAATTAAAAGTTTTTTATAAAAATTTTTCATAGAAGTATAGTTGTTGTACTGCATTGTGTACATTACAGGTGTACAATGTAATGATGCATGATTTTTCAAGGTTATACTCCATTTATGTGCTCAGACACTCAGTTGTGTCCGATTGTTTGTGATCCCATAGATTGTTTAGCCCTGCAGGGGCCTCTGTCTATGGGATTCTCCTGGCAAGAATACTGGAATGGGTTGCCATTTCCTCCTGCAGGGGATCTTCCCCCGCCAGGGATTGAATCCGCGTCTCTTATGTCTCCTGCATAGGCAGGCAGATTCTTTACCCTAGCGCCACCTGGGAAGCCCATACTCCAACTATAGTTATTATAAAATACTGGGTTATTCCCTGTGTTGTACAGTATATCCTTGTAGCTTGTTTTATACATAGTAGTTTGTGCTTCTTAATGCCCTAATTCTTGTATTATCCCTTGCCTGTTCTCTTTACCCACTGGTAACCACTGGGAAAATAGTGGTGTTAATATATTCTTGAGAGCGGTCTGTGATTTTAGTCTTTCCTTTTAGGCAGGCATTCAACAGCCTGTTTTGCTGTATCTTGCAGTGTTCCATGTGCTACCTTTTTCACTCATAGGGATTCTGGAGATCAACAAAAAGGTAAGAACTCATTTCTGATTTAATTATAATATTAATTTTTTTGACATTAAGATGTGATATTATTATTTAATTGTTCATTAGGTATTTGGTAAAGTTTTTAATTAAGAAGTTAAAAGCAGCTGCCCAAATCTAAAGGCAGTAAATGGAGAAACTGGAATTTGAACTTATATTTGACTCCAGAGATTAAACCAAATTTTAAAATAAAGTGACTACTTTATTTTAGCATTCATTATTTGAAAATACATTTGAATTACACAAATCCTTCTTTTCAAAGTGGGGAACAAGGATCAGGGAATAGAAAGTCATGGGCTAGTCAAAAACAAAGCAAACCATAATTATCCTTTTAAAAGATGACAAAAAAACACAACTCATGAATTTAATTGTTCTCTTTGTGCTTGTGGATTAAGTAATTGTATATACTTATTACAGTCTACAACAGGAATGTAGTCATAAAGTGTTTCTATTTATTCTTACATGTTCAAGATAATCATCTGAGGGATTTGATTTTGATTGTAGTTATTTGAAACTAAAGTACATCTTTCAATTACCATGCATAATAAGACTACCCAGGGGCCAGGTTCAGAATGTACTTGAAGCTCTTTCTTTGCCGGGGTAGTAAACCTTTACTAAGTGATTTATCTTGAGTGGAAACAGAAACAGATTTTCACTTAATTTCTACTTGTTCTTTCCTTGCTATGAGTATTTGTCTGTGTTGGTTGGCTTTTGTTAAATATTAAAAGAGGCACAGAATCAAGTTCTTTATCAGAGCTCTGTGGAGCATCACAACAGGATCCAGTACACAGAACAGAGACAGGGAACAAGGAGCCAAAGCCTTATCAAGATCAGCTAGGTTAAATGTCTCTGTGTGTATCTGGTCTCTAACATGTTTGGTTTTTACTAAAAAATCAAATAGTAGTAGATGTTTAAAGAACAAGGTAATGATAAAATTCTCGAGTTGGCTGTTTTTTATTAGAATTACTTTCTTAGATCAAATCTTTTCACCACTAGCTGAAAAAGGTCCCTTTATAAACGATATTTTATAAAGAAAAGGTCCCGGTACTTATTCAGCCATGTAAATATTGCATGGTAGAATTAAATGGGCTCAGTTTACACCTATGTCCATTAGGAAAGGGATTTGTTATTAAAAGATTTTACAAAACGGAAGTAAATGAAAGCTGCTGCATCATTTTGAAGGATATATATTAAATTCCCATTAGTACTTCAGTTTGAGACCCTGGAGGTTACCACTCACCCTAATAATACATTAGCTGCAAGTTCCTAAATTATAATGAAGTTGGAATGTTAGGCAGCAGTATTGTAATGGTAAACTGAATATTAAACAGATACACATACCACGGTGAAAACTCAGAGGATTGGCCTTCTGGTCTTTTCTCAGGTGATGTCTACCTTTCCCCTCAGATTTTTGGGAACGTCACGGATGCCACCTTGTCTCATGGAATACTGATTGTGATGTACAGCTCGGGACTGGTCAGACTTTATAGCTTCCAAGCCATCACCAAGCAGGTAGAGAAAACTCAAATTTGCCATATTCAGATTAACTTGAGATTTGGATGGAGGTATGATTTTTTTTTAATGAGATATTTTTAACATAAGGCTCTAGTATAGATTTCAGCTCTACAAAACTGTACAAATGCAGAAAGACAAAGTAACCTTTAAAAGAGGGGTGGGAAGATAAATAGAAAAGCCCTTAAATAAATAAAGACATTTTCTCTGTCATATACATGTAAATTTGATTTTTTTTTTCTCTCTCCAGACAGCAAATAAGTAGGTGCTAAAGCCACCGTTTTTGTTTTGTTTTGTTTTTAGTTCATGCAACAGAAACTTGACTTAGGGTGTGCATGCAGATGGGGTGGGACTACTGGAACTGTAGGAGAGGCTCCCTTTGGCATTCCTTGTAATATTAAAATCACAGGTATGGCTACAATATAGTACTTTTTTCACCTTAAAAATTAAGTGGTCGTATTGATAGTGATTAATTGTAATCATCCAAATGTTTTTTTCCTAAATTCAGTTCATTTTGCTCCTATGCAGAGTATTCCTTGCTTTTGTCTAAGTGTTCACAGAAATCTGTTATTCACTGAAATAAAGGCCTGGGGATGCTGGGCCTTGCTTGGCCAGAGATCTGTAACCTTTGGCAAGTGACTTTACCTTTCTGGTCTTGATTTCCTTATCTACAGAATAATAAGTTGCAGCAAATGATAATACCTTAGCTCCTTTAGAACTTGAAGTTTTACAATTCAGTGACATTTATCCAACTTAAAGATCATTAAGGCACAGTAAAGAAAATTATATACAATTTTATAAATATAAAAATGTGTTCTGTATTTAATTAGCTTATCAAATTCAGCAGTTTGTTGAAAAGAATACTGCTATAAAATGAGCAATGTATGTCAGATAAACCATAACTGACCAGAGTTCATCTCATCAATACAAGGATTACTTAATGCAGATAGATATAAAAATCATGAGTAAATTTAAAAAGAAAATATATTTTGTTATCCTAATATTTGTTTATCTTTATTCTTAGTTCATTAAAAATTATTTTTTATCATATTGCGGACATTTACTTCTAACCAATAAACATATTTAGGTAAAACTCCAAAGGTTTTTCTAATATGGGTCAAAATACAACTTTCTTCTATTGTTATACAATATTACATCATCAACAGATCAAGAAACAAATGAAAGACTTAATTGTGAGAAAGGAAATGTTCTTTTTATTAGTAAATAACAAAGTATGAGGACTGAGAGAGTTGAGTATAGCCAATTATCCAAGAAGCTCAAAATAAAATTTTAAAAATTACTCAAATTTTGAGGCATCTTGGGCGAGCTGAATTAGGCAGTTTTGTAAAAACTCAGCCTTCGCAATGCCTCCTGTGTGTGTGCTCAGTCACTCAGTGATGTCTGACTCTCATGTGACCCCATGGACTGCAGCCCACCAGGTTCCTTTGTCCATGGGATTTCCCAGGCAAGAATACTAGAGTGGATTGCCGTTTCCTACTATATTTGATACAAATACAGAAGGCAGGAATCTGAAAACTACAGACTCCAGTGATAACTAATATGTATTATTTTGAAGAGAGTTTCCCTAAATGGTAGCATTGTTCTCTTTGGAATGCAGATAATAAGCAAGTAAAACAAAGAACAGGGTGATAAAGAAAGCTCATGGAGCCTCTGATTGTGCTGTGATTTTGGTCCCTGTTTACAGAGAGAAGACTGGACTTGGGATCATAGTCTTGGTCTGCTCCTATGAGAATGAAATTCCACTACTAATTGGTGGTATGGTAGTGAGCAATTACTGAACCTCTATGGGCCTCACTTTATCAGCTTTAAAATAATAACATTTGAAAATATGATCTGTGAAATCATGTGCCATTGTAAAACAATACAGTAATTGTTAGACATTTAGCTTAGAGGAGTAACATATTATATTGGAAACTTTGTGTATTTTTTCAGACTCTGTTGACTGAAATCCAGTTTATTTCTCTAGATTTGTTTTTCAGGATCAGTAAAACCTATACAAAATACTTATTTTAACTTTAAGTAACTTTTTTAAGGCAAAGCAGTTCATTTTCATTATAGAAGAATTAGGAATTAATGAAAAAAATAGAGAAAGTTTAAAACACTCACAGGCATCCTGCATGGCATTAGTTGCTATCACCTCTGTGTTTTTTGGATAATCTTAAAATGTATATATGCCTAAAACCCAAAAAGAATCATACTGTGAACACTGTTTCATAACTTGCTTTTTCAAAAATCAACTCTTCTGAAGTGTAATTTACATGCACTTAAATGCAGCCATTTAAACTGTACAATTTGAGTTTTGCCAAATATTTATATCCATGAAACCACTCCTACAATCAAGATTTAGAATACTTTAATCACTCCAAAATGTTCCCCAGCGCCCTTTCCAGTCAATTTCCTTCCATCCCCAGCCTTCAGCAACCAGTGAATGTACTTTCTTTCACTCTAGATTTCTAGAGTTTGTATAAGTGGAAGTATATGATATGTAATTTTTGTCTGGCATCTTTCACTCACCATATAATTTTTTAGATTCATTGCATATAGTTATCTGTAGCCTAACCCACTTTTAAATGTTAATATATTACAAATATTAATTTCCATTGGGATTATTTAATAGATGGTCTTATGAAAACAATAAAATTAGGCTCCTGTCTCTTTACATCTAAAGAAACAATAGGTGGATCAAAGATTTTAAAGTTCTGTGAGAAAACTTAGAGAATCCTTTTATCGCAGAGTTGAGAAGACCTTTCTGACCCAAGCACAGAGCCATTAAAGAAGAGATTGCTAAATTTGGCTACATAAAGATAAAGTGCTTCATGTTTTTGTTTAAAAACAAAAGTAAATAAAAGCACACACACAAACCAACCAAAATTCAAACAACAAATAGGGGACATATTGCAACATACACTATAAAGGAGTAATTGCCTCACTGTATATGAGTTCTGCAGGCCAATAAGAAAAAATGACAACGTAGCAACAACAACAAAATGAGCAAAGGATATTGTGCAGAAGAAGAGGAATATAAGTGACTTTTAATTAGGAGAGCACAAAGCCCAATGTCACTGATAAGAGAAGTGCAAGTTAGCACTACCATGAGATACTTCTATTTAGATTCTCAAATATCAAAAAGTTAGGTAACAGGATTGGTGAAAGTATAGAAGAGACACGGTTGTTTATTGTTGGAGTCCCGTGTGGAGGACAATTTGTTAATATATTTCAAAAATTTAAATACATGTATTCCTTGAGCAATTCCTTTTTTAAAATTTATCCCAGATATATTCACATGTGTACAAAATGACAAACATATAACTATAACATTTTTCTAACAACAAAAGATTGGAAACACTGTATATATTGATAGGTGACATTGGTATTCTTTCATTGTTTGGCTGTGTCATAAACTTAATTATTAAAAAGAAATAGGAATTACTTTTGCTCCTTTATAGAGAAGTTTCCAATATATATTAATAAGTGAAAAAAGGAGTGCAAAACTATGTGTGTAAAAAGCCTCATCTGTGTTGTATTCATATGCATATGTTAAAAATATAGATGTGAGCACATGCTTTGAGGATTGCTTGAAGTATCTGGAAGGACACACAGAAAAAATGATAAATGATAGTTACTTCTGAGGGAATCACATGGAAGGAAAACTTAGTTTTCATTATATTTTTTTCTGATACTTTTTGAATGCAGTGCTCATATTATCTTTGCCAAAGAGTAGTCGTCTGTATATGTGTGCACATGCTAATTAAGCCCCTCAAGGTTTTAAGAACTTAATTTATGAACCATTATATGTGTAACTTTCCCCTGTGGCTCACCTGGTAAAGAATCTGCCTGCAGTGCTGGAGACCTGGGTTCGATCCCTGGATTGGGAAGATCCCCTGGAGAAGGGAAAAGCTACCCACTCCAGTATTCTGGCCTAGAGAATTCTATAGAATGAATAGTCCATGGGATCACAAAGAGTCAGACACGACTGAGTGACTTTCACTTTCATATGCATAAACTGTAAATTTATTTAACCAGTTTACTATGGACATTCACTTTCATGCATTGGAGAAGGAAGTGGCAACCCACTCCAGTGTTCTTACCTGGAGAATCCCAGGGACGGGGGACCTGGTGGGCTGCCGCTGGGACCCCTGGTTGGGTCGCACAGAGTCGGACATGACTGAAGTGACTTAGCAGCAGCATGGACATTTAGGTTTTTAAAATTTTCTGTGCTTATAAAAAAGTACAAGAATATTCCTGTAATTACTAATAATACTGAGATTTCCTCATCACAGGGTGTGAAATCAGCCATTCTTTGCAAACTCCTAGCCCTTTCAATTGAGAATAGAATTAGAGATCAAAATTTGGGATCTTGGGGCTAACGGTGACACACCAGAGTTGTAGTAAGCCAAGTCTTAATGCTACTTTGGGGCCATTTTTAGCAACTTCTGGGAAAAGTATTTCTTCCTAAATACATCTTTTTGCATTAATTTTTTTCCATTATGAGTTCCTATTTTATATTCTCTACAACTTCCCTATTTAAATTTTTAACCCCCAATTCAAACTAATTATACTTTTTTCTCTTCATAATTCTTTTCCTCATCCACCACCATTTGGTAGCCACCATGTTATCACATATGATGTTTATATGTCTTTCATAATTTACTGGCTGATGTACTTTGCCCATTCATCTTATTGGGGTGTCAATAGTTTTCTTATTGCTTAAAAAAATCCTTTTTATATATTAAGAATATCACCCTTTTCTTGAAAGGTTTCTTCAAGGGTATTTTAAATGTACCTGATTTGTTTGTATCTGTCTGTTCTTTCTCCTGAAGACTGCAGTTTGTGAACTCAAATTTCATTATTTGTTTTTCTCCTTTATGTAGCTTTAAGTAGTAAGTGGCCCTTATGCAGAGGACTAACCAGGCACACACTTCTATATGTAACATGTGACTCTGTAGTGAATGCTCTTCCTAAGACAAGTCCCTTTACAGATGGTGGTGGCCTCATAAACCAAAGATTAGACTCTTAAGTTAGAAACAAAGGACTCAGAATAGCCACCTTCCCAAACAGGCTAAGCGGTATCCTCATAAGGGCTCTCCCCAAAGAATTCTGGTCTTCAGAAGCAGCAGCACCTTCTGTTTATGCTTGTCTCCAAAAGTAAGTCTGTTACACTCCGTATAAAATTAAGTATCATCAAAGAAGAGGACTAGGAAGCACTAACAGATAGTCCTTTTGTGGTGTCAACCTCCAAAAGACAGTTGCTGACAAGATATATAAGGTACTTTAACCTTAAAATTAACTTGTCTAATACTAGTAGTAGTGGCTCTCCTTTGATGAAACTTCCACTGCACAAGACCCATCCTAAGTGGTTACTTTCATTATGACTCATATCACTTCTACTGCATAAACTTAAGCAATACTTCTCTTGTAAAGTTTGCTAAATATAACCTGTTAGTCTAGAATATGAAAGATCTCTTCCTCACATTTGAAGAAATTACTAGACCTAATACCTGGTTGGATTTTTATGAGAGTTGTAAATAGTATCTAACCAAGGTACTCATTAAATGGCAACTGCTTTTATTACGTGTACCTTGTCATTTTTTTGCCATCATAGGCACCTTCAGCCCACTTTATTGCCCTCCAGCTGCATGTCACACATATCCTGAAAATGGGTGTCTAGAAAGTTGACTGATAACGTAACAGCTGTTTGCCACTTGCCTTTTCTTATCAGTAAGCCTCTTTCCAGATTGTATTTTATTTCCTTGAACATAGTCATTTTTCATTGGTAGAAATTAATAGATGATACATGCAAAGAAAGGTTGAATTCAGTTAATGAATGTTCCAAAGCTACCAGAACAAAGAAGCTAACAAATTCCTCTCGCCCATCTCTGCAGATACACCGCCACTGCTCTTTGAGGTGTCCTCGCTGGAGAATGCTTTTCAGATTGGAGGCCATCCTTGGCACTACATCATTACACCTAATAAGAAGAAACAGAAAGGAGTTTTCCATATTTGTGCCTTAAAGGACAATTCCTTGGTAAATCATGGTGGTCAGGCTTTAGTAGTAAATTAATATCAGAAATTCTTTATTCTTGTGGCTCAGAGGGTAAAGCATCAGCCTGCAATGCGGAAGACCCCGGTTCGATCCCTGGGCCAGGAAGATCCCCTGGAGAAGGAAATGGCACCCCACTCCAGTACTCTTACCTGGAAAATCCCATGGATGGAGAAGCCTGTAGGCTACAGTCTATGGGGTTGCAAAGAGTCAGACATGACTGAGTGACTTCACTTTTCACTTTCTCTAATTGGTCCACATTCCCAGGAATTACTTTTCAATTTGTATCAGTAATTTGTAGACAGTGTAAAGTACGGGAGAACACAAAGAATATAGCAAACACTTGTGTGTACTACCCAGAATTTAAAACATTATTAACATTCGAAAATTTTCAGGGCACCAAAGATGTATTAGTTTTTCTTCTTACCATCTCCTTGACCTCATGTAAAGCATCTCAGAAGCTCCATAGTGGGAATCATTGGTGGATTGTGTTCAGGCTGCCCCTGAAATTACTGGTGGAATGTGTTGTTGGTTCTGCTTCTTCACAGTTTGTTGCTCTTGGTTTTTCCAAGCAGAATTAGGTAGTATTTTGTTGGTCACAGTATAAGCATTGAAACACCAAGTTTTCAAGGATATTTTAAAGTTATATATGGCAGAATGGGAAGAAAGGATGTATAGCAAGACAATAGAAATTTTTACCCTTTGAATTAATTTCTTTATTTTCTTTTTAGAAATGATTTAGGCATTGATTTATCATTTAGTAAACATTATTGAGGACCTACTATATGCCAGACTTGGCTGGAGACAGTCCCTTCTCACAAGTTCAAAACAAAGCCGATACGTAGATTAAATAAAATGCAGTCCATTCAGTACAGTGGTTGAGATGAGTGCAGAAGAAGGAGTGCACAGAGGAGGGGGGTTTATATTGTTTATATATCCTTGTTTTATATTGTTGATTTACTTTAGTTCTGGAACCTCTTGATACATCAAATTAACTTTTTGTGAGACAGACTCAGCTTATTCCACACCCTTCTCTTCCAGAATCTTCCTCAGTCAGTCTCTGTTGGACCCAGTGGCTTTGAGAGTGACCAGTCGGTCACCTTTCACCACCCTAAAGATTGGCACAGTCTTGGGTCTGTTTACCTACTTCCCTATAGATCATGGCCACCGGGAAACATCGTGTGTAGTATCTTTGGATTTTTTTTGCAGAAGCATTCTTCCCTTTGGTTTTCTCATCAGCCTGTCACGTGTGGCACCTCCTGTTTGGCTCAGCCCAGTGACATCCACTTTTCCAGTGGATTCTGGGGACTGTTTACCACGAGTTTGTGGTTTGGTTATTCACCTCCCAGCAGTGGACTGCTTTAGCCACCAAGGACTCTGTCACATTGCTTTTTCGTTGAAATTTCTATCCAGTCAAACCCTGCATAGTTCATATTCTTCCCAAATAAGAACTGGTAATATATTCTCTTATGTGTGTGTATAAAATGGCCTTCAATATCTACATCAGGCATGCCTATCTGGTACTCTCTTTGTATAATTACTAATTGTAACATTTAGTCAGATCTGTATTTTAGCATGTTCATAAATAATTGCTGAATCCAGGGGAGTTTTCAGTACTTTGCTGGACAACTTCATTGCAGTGACGTTACCTTAATGATGTGTATGTGCGTTACTTCCGCACCTGTCAGGCAGAAAAGTTGGCAACCCAAAAACATATGTGCAGGGTAACTGAAGAATTCAGAAAATGACCTGTAACTTTCTATTAAACTGAGCCTTAAACTAGCATTCGAGCAAATAATAACTCCAGAAGTTGATAATAATGCTGCCTAGTATTTAACACAAAGAGAGATAATGTTTCTTTCACATGTTGTGTTTAGATATTATAATAAAGAGAATGGTCTCCTAAAGAAAGATATGGGTTATGTGTGCATGTTTATGTGTGTGTTTTATTTTTAAAAAACATTAAAAAGTTTTATGTTACATGAAGGAGCATTTGGAGATAATGCCAAAATGGACACATTAACTTTTTTTTTTTGGCTACATTGCATAACACAGGCAAGATCTTAGTTCCACAACCAGGGGTCAAACTCACACCCCCTGCAGTGAAAGTGACCAAGATGTTTAATTTCATTGACGTTCTTATATGTAAAATGCAATAATACAACCATTTCTCTTAGAAATCATTAGGTTCTTGAAAAATTAAAATACCTGTGCTAATTTGATACATAAAATGTGCTAAATTCCGATTATTAAAAAAACACAGCATACAAAGCGCTTGCGATGTAGCCTTCGCCTGCCTCTCCAGTCTCATGACTGGACACTCTGCTTCTCAGTTTAATTTTGTCTGCTACTCATGTTTTTGCACATGCATGCTATATGGACGAACATATCCGTGCTTTTGATTGTGCTATCTCTTCTTTCAAGCCACTTTCTCATTTTAAGGCAGAGTTCAGCTCCTGAAATTCTGTTTACCTGGTTTGGATGCTTGATAATAACCTGTGTATGGCTTGACTACTGTGTTTTCTCCACGGCCTTACTCTGTTTCAGTCTCCATTCTTGAATATGAGCTTCTGGATAATAGAGATTATGTTCAGTGCGTGTCAGGTATGAACAGCCAGTGTTGTACCTTGAACATGGTGTCCTGTCAGTATATGCTGTGGAATTAATACTTTTATATGTCGAAAGCTTTGAGTATCTAATAAAAAAGAAGGTGTCGTTTCATTTTACATTGGAGAAATTGAATGACTTGGATAAAGCCAGTAAAGTTAATGTATCCATGATGGTATTAGTCCCTAGTGCTCCTGCGTGTAACGTAAAACTTTTGTTACATATGTGATCCATATGGCAGTATCGTTTTCTTTATTTTAATGTTTAAATATACTAGTATGAAATAAGTCTCTCTACTTACCTTAAGTGCTAGGTAGTAGTAGACCATTTCCTTAGCATTAGTTTAATATCTGACTTTCGCAGGGAGGCTGTCCGACCTGTTTCATTGCATGTTTATTTTTGTGCTGTCTACTCTTCTGATTGACAATCTGTTGAGGATAGGAAAGGGAGAAAGTTGAGGGAGACTGCAAGTACATAATTATGACAGTTAAACAAGGGAAAATGCATGTACCTTGAAGGCTAATCTGCTGTTTATTAATAGTAGGTGCAGAACATTATGCAAATGATTTTTCTTCTTTGTGCATCGGTTTCCTCATGCATACGATGAGGATAGCAATATATGCTTCAAGAATTGCTGAGATCAAAAGAAATAACAAGTAGAAAACATGTAATCCAGTGCCAGACACAAATTAGATGCTTGAAATATGGTAACTTAAGTTATTATTTGTGAGGCATGGTGCATGGTACACCTGTGAAATTTCTGTATTTAAATGTTGTGGATTTCTCAAGCTTGAGTATCCTCTAATTTATCCCTAATATACATCCCAGTTCAGCTGGTTAATATTTTCTCTTCCCTTACCTTTAACTTACTGCACTATCACTGATACTGGTTTTGAAAATTATTTTATTTTCCTTTAATTTTTATTTTCAATATTTTGTCCCAACTTCAGGCAAAAAATGGGATCCAAGAAATGGAATGTTGTTCTTTAGAATCTGATTGGATCTACTTCCACCCTGATGCTTCTGGCAGAATAATACATGTTGGCCCAAATCAGGTCAAGTGAGTATTTTCCTTAGTTACTTTAAAGTTAAAAGTAGCTTTTGGTAGTATTTATTGGCAACTTTATTTTTGCCAGCTAACTACTGAGCCAACTGTGGGAATTATTAGCTGCTTGTAGGGTGCTTCCTCAGAGAATGCAATTTAGAAAATGTTACTTTATACTTTCAACCTTGTCCTTACTGTCTATAAATACTACGTTTGAGTAAGTTCTTTGATGGATAAGGGATGACATATGAAGGAAAGGAGATCACAGATTGGTTCCTTCACATCAGGTCTTAATTCATTTCTCCAAGATTAATGAGAGATGATTTATCTTTGTTCTAAAAGACAGTCTTACTGCTGGAGAAGTAGCAGGTTGTTTGAAGTAAACCTTATTTTATTTAGTTTACGCACATCTTTCATATAATCAAAACACTCTTCATTTAGCTTCCCTGACACCACGGTGCTCCTGAATATTTCCCTCCCTCTTTGATCTTTCTTAATATCCTTTCATGTTCTTCCTCTTCTAACCCAGACTTTAGTTGCTAGATGTCCTCAAGATTAGACCCTCTTTCCCCTCTTTTTTGTTCCCTTTCTGCTTGATTCTTCTGTTTATTCCCTTGGCTTCAAAGATCATGTATACACCAAAACTCCAAAAAATTTTTATGTTTGCCTAAACCTCTCATCTGAGCTTATGTCATAAGTCCGGACTCATTCTTAACACTTTCTTACCTTATTGTTTTTCATCAGTTTACATGTACTTAAACACTCAGTTGCATTTGCCTGTATACTCTTCTCTCTCACACACACATACCACACACACCCCGTGTATCCCATCAATCCAGTTTATTTTGCTACTAACATTTATTATGCTAACATTTCTTAAATCTGCCTCTTTCTACCCTTGGCCACTGTCACCATCTTGGCTAGACCACTGTCATCCCTAGCCTAGACTAGTAATAGCCTTCTTTACCAGACTCCAAGAATCTACTTTTTACTCTTTAAGTCTGTTTTCTTCTTAGCAGCTAGAATGATTTTTAGAAACATTAACAAACACAGAAACCTAACCGTGTGAATTCTGGTTTAACCTTTTTATGGCTTCCTGTTGCACTTAAGATAAAAGACCAACATAGTGAGCCAATCTGAAAGATTCCTCCCACTCAGTTTACTTCAGTTGTGCAGTCTTTTCAGAAAGCTGAGGACCTGTACACTCTGCTTGGAGTCTGCTTCCCTTATCTGCCTAATTTCTGTTCATCTTTTATGGCCCTTTAAATGTCCCTTTTTCAAAGAGGCCTTCCCTGGTGCCCTTCATTAGATTAGCTCCCCCATCATATTTTCACTGTGTCCACTATGTAGTCTTCTGTAGTACTTACAGAAATTTAAACTAATTATTTGTTTGGCTTTCTGTTTAAACATCTTACTTTGGAATCATGAACTCCGTAACAGGGAAAGGGTCTGTCTTGCTGACACCTGTAACTCTGGCATGGAGCACAGGTCTTAGTGCAGAGTAGGTGCTCACTGAGTATCCATTGAATAAGAAGGGCAATGTCTGTATTCTTTATTTCGTATGCCTCATGATAATTAGTCTACTCTGGGTCAGTTTATAGGAGGATGAAGGAACTTAATGAAAAAAAATTACTGACTTTTAACAGAATGTCATAAAAAGTATAGTTCAGCTTTAGTAAATCTTACTCTTCCTGTTTTTTACCACCCATCTTTGATATTAGTTTGAGTTTAAGAAAATAAGTTTCACAAAGAGTGTTGTCCTTTTGCCAGGTTTTAAAAAATAGGCACTCTTAAATATCGGCACTAATTAAGATAACTAATTAAGAAGTTTAAATGTAATCTGATTTCTTTGTCTCCGGCAAAACTCAAAGGCCTTCAGCTCTCCTTGGCCACAGGGGCTGCTCCTCCCTGTTCTCTCTTCACTTGCACTTGAGACTAAGATTTGAGGACATTGTGCTTTTGATGCTTGTTAATGCTGTGAAAAGATTTGTGTGGGTGGTGAGAAAATTATTTTATTTTCACTTGCTTAACAAGCTTGATCTGTGAGGCCATTTACACTCAGAAAACCCAAGTCTTTAAATATAATGCTAAGACAAAAAAAGTATTAAGTCATTTGCAGTTTTAAAATATTACTCTATCATGAAAACTTAGACTAAGTTGCTAATGCAGTCTATATTATATTTAACGTTTAGTGTTGTTCATTGATAACTAATTCTATCTTCAGAAATAAAAATGAAGTATCTACTATAATGCCACTGTTAAAGCTGAAACATTAAAGACCTACTGCAGGATGCAGAGAGGAGGTTCTTTAGAATGACTTTCAGCATGGAAGCTAGTGTAAGCCTCAGCAAGCTGCTTCAGTGGCACCTGTCACCACAAGTCCAGTGGTTTTTTTGGTTTAATAAAATCTCTAAATTTGAAGAAAGTTGTGGACACTTAAGTTATCAGATATTAATATTTTGGAGTAATGAGAAGAGAACTGACTCAGGATTGTTAGTATAAGTTTCATTTGTTCAGTTTCTTTTCAGTAGATCAGCTTTGACACTTTGATGCTGTGTTGATGTCTTAGGTTCTTAGAATCCTTTTTACCTTTTCAGAGTTTTAAAGCTAAGTGAAGTAGAAAATAATAGTGCCCAGCATCAGATCTCTGAAGATTTTGTCATTTTGGCCAACAGAGAGAGGAACAAAGTAAGTCAGCAGTACTTTAAAATCCTTTGTATATCACTGTCTATAGGAGAATATAATGTGCAAATGTGTTTGCCTTTTAGTGTGGCTGAAAAGAACAACACAGTCCTGTAAAAGTCTGTTCATTTTGTCTATATGAGTAGCCAGTCTTAGCCCCACATACCTATGAGATTTGAAAAGAGTCAATTATATTGACTTTATCTTTTGCTTATTTCTGTTTCCTTTCTGGGTTTCTCTTTAAATTTTTTGGATAAGTTATTGACCTCTAGGTTCAATTAATTATGCAAACCTAGGGTAAATTGGGTTAAAAAATCACACACCATTCTTTAATTCCAAATGATTCTTTTTCTTTAGCATACAAATTAAGAGCATGAAGAAAATCATGCAGAGAAAAAAGCAGATCCACTCTTTTATTTGGTATACTATACTAAGGCAGAAATCAGAAGGGCAAGTCACATACTAAATCTGTAACCTCTGCGTTTATTTTTGCCTATTTTGGTATTTTATTCTTTAGAGATTTTATTGTAATAAAGTATTTTTACTAATTGGAGGATGTGGAACCTGATTCAGAATTTTCTCAACTGAGGAAAGACTTACGGGTGTTGGAGAAGGATTGGTTAGCTTTAACAAATTTGTTTAGTCTTGCCATCAACTACATATAACGGTACTTGTCATAGCTTTTTATTTCTCTCCATGTGATAGAATGAAAACCTACCCACTGTTACAGCTTCTGGACGGGTGGTAAAAAGAAGTTTTACCATTCTGGATGATGACCCAGAACAAGAGGTATGACTTGCAGTTCAGTTCAGTTCAGTTTAGTCGCTCAGTCATGTCTGACTCTTTGCGACCCCCTGAATTGCAGCACACCGGGCCTCCTTGTCCATCACCAACTCCCGGAGTTCACCCAAACCCATGTCCATCGAGTCGGTATGACTTTAACCAGAAATAATAAACCAAACTAGCATGAACTTGCCCTGGGATAGAGGTCAGGAAGCTCCATGCAACCTTAGTCAGTAGAATTGTACAAGCTGTTTGAACCAGGGCACCCCCATCATCCTCTCCTTTCATGCTGAAATTATTCATGAGATTTTGCTTGTAGAAGTGTTCATAGGACCAAAATAATTTGAAAAAACAATTATTAGTTTATTTTTTTGTTGTGTTGATGTGTACGCTTCCTAGGGAAATCTCTTCTAAGAAAATTATTGAGTTATATTCTGATGATTGTGACTTTTGCCTTATGTTTCACTTGCTAGACTTAGATGTGTTTGTCAGTGTTCATGGCCCAGAAGAAGAAGGTGCGAGGGTGTGGTAAATCAGCTCAGCCTTTGGAGATACATTTCTGCCTATGCTCCCACCCATTCTTTTTCTTTCTACATAGTTTTATAATGTTAGAATAGTTAAGCCACAACTGTAGAAATAATCAAAACTGGATTTTGCCCCTCTTTTATTTTACTTTGTCTTCTGTTCCCTAAGACTTTCAAAATTGTCGACTATGAAGATGAGTTGGATTTGCTTTCTGTGGTAGCTGTTACTCAAATAGATGCTGAAGGAAAAGCTCACCTGGATTTCCACTGTAATGAATATGGAACTTTACTTAAAAGTATTCCACTCATGGAGTCATGGGATGTGGTGAGTAGAGTCCACAGAATACAAAGTTGTAAGAGTTTTCTTTATAGCTGACTTTTATTGGAACAGATGCCACTGTGTTCATATCAGTCCAGGTTCACTTATACCAATGACCATGTGAAAGAGATTTTCCTACACGCATGACAAAATGAGTTCTTTAGCCTTTCTCCCCTAGAAAGTAGAGGATGCCTGCTTACCAATGGTCTTAAAGATGAAGCTTCATGTTTTCTCCTGAGACATGCTATCTGACCACAGTCTGATTTTCTCCCATTTTATAAGTTTGGTAATGTTTTGAAAAATAAAAATTCTGTTTTCTGTATTGAATCCCCACAGTTACTTAATAGAGACTTCTGATCATGTAGAGTTTTCAAGCACTCTTGAAAATTTGTCTCTTTTGAGTAATATGGAATATAAAAGTTGTAAGGAACAGTAGATGTTACTTTATCCAGTCATTGTTTTGTCAGTGGAGAATGTGAAAGATTATGAACTTGCCCATAGTCACAGTAGCAATGTTGACAGTAAAATCTGGGTGTTCAGACACTTAAGTCCAGAACTCTTCATTCTTAATATTTTGTGTAATGCTTCTCTCATAAATCATCTGCATATCCATAAATAATGAAAAATAAACTATTTCTGGCAACTATTTTGCCTTCAAGTATATATTTGAGCATCTCTAAAGATGCTGTGACGTCTTAATGAAACAGTATTGAACATGGTTATGTGAAGAGGAAATCCCATTTGCCTGTGTTTTCATTGCAGACATATAGCCATGAAGTCTACTTTGACAGAGACTTGGTGCTCCACATAGAGCAGAAGCCCAGCAGGGTCTTCAGCTGCTATGTTTACCAAATGGTATGTGACCCTGGGGAAGAAGAAGAAACCACAGACAAAAGGAATAAAACAGATCACAATAATTTTACATTTTGAGATGTAACTTATGAGACTTCTAGCCAAACACCCCAGGAGCCATGGCCAGTCCTCTTTTTTATCATCTGCATAGTATATTCTCCAGTGTTTTCCAGAAAAGGTCTTGTGTTGACTTCAGACATTTGTGACTTCTTTTTTAAACTCTGGCCATACAAGGTGGTGAGGACTTCACTTTATATAAAGGTTTTTACAATAACATCCCAAGAAGCCTAGCATTTTGCAGTTTTTTAGGTGGGTGGTGATGCAAATATAAAATACTAAAGGTCAGAGAAGGAAAGTTAATTCTAATTATTTGGAGGTCATTGATTAGGGGGTGTTTTGCATGGTTATTAAAGGATGGCATGGAATTTTGACTGGTGAAACTAGGAGGAATAGACAGAAGGATACAAAACGTACAGAAGGAGATCCTGTATCCTGTCAACCAGACTTGAAGGATGGAAGATGAGATCTATAATATGAAAGCATACTTGGAAACAAAACTGTGTCATCATGGTTTTTAAAATATAGATATATGTATACGTGTTTGATATTATATGTAGTAGCAGAAGTTGACTTTTCCATGTTTTTTTTCTCTTTGATGTTCCCATTGGTTTTTTGTGTTTCTGTTAGACTAATCTAAAAGATTTCAAGCAAGCTTTAAGTGATTTTTTTTTCTCATACATAGCCTGTTTAGCTGTTAATACATCTAAGAATATTGTACTCATTTCACCGTTCTATTTATTTGGTGAATCTGCCAGTTCTGCTTAGGCAATATTTTTATACCTAAGCAGTAAGATAAAGGTATCCCAGGTTATACCAGCTCTGCTCCCTGTAGGAAGAATGGATAAAGTCCCAGGAGTTTTTATTAGTTTGGAAACTGACTGACAGCTAGAAAAAGCTTTTGGTTCTCTCTTAATTGTGAAATGAGTATTTTTTTTCTTCTTTGTTAGAACCAATGGAAATATGATTCTTGAACTCAGATAATCATTCTTAAGAATGGTAAATAAAAGCAACCCAAGTAAGTAAAGGGAGAAAATGTTTCTTTGTGCTTCCTACTTGAGAAATCCAGCTGCCTGCAAGCCACATGTTTAGCACATTCTCTGATTCAGACTCAAAAAAAAAAAAAAAAGTAAAAATAGAAGGGGAGAAAACAGCAGTAAAAATCATTGCTGATTCAAATGTAAAGTTAAAATATGGGATTTTAGCTTGGATGATTTATATTAAAATTATCCAGTTCTTCCTTCAGTTTTGGCTTGGTATGTTAAGAATAATATGAATTCTGCCCTGCCCTTGAAGTTTGCGGATAAATTTTAAGCTTATTGTGCTCAACAGGGCTGCTGAGAGAAAGGTGTTAGCTATTCAAAAAGTCAAGATATTAGTAAAAGAGTCCATAAATTTAAAAGAAATAAAGGGAGCAAACTTAAAAGTGTCATTTGTGCAATAGAAGAGAAGATTGCCAACATTTTAGAATAGGGGTAAGTATTTATATGTTGGCTAAAAATAAATCTTGCTGAATCTGCTCCTGTGTATAATCATTTGGGAAAGTAGAAGTGATTACCTCATGAGCAAGATAATAAAACTATCTTCATCTATTAAATTCTGATCATTTTATATCTACTAGTTGAAAAATCCATTCTCAATAGCATACATAGTAGTACTATTTAATATTTGAGGCTTTCAGAGTCTTTTGGAGATACAGTTGTGATTACAAAGAAGTTGGATAGTTATAATGTGCTAGAACATTGCCCCAACCTTCCAACTAAAACATGAGCTATATCTAAACAGTCCTGTCCAGTGAATGTATATCTTCAAAAACAAGTCCGATAAGAGGAAATAGATTAAAAAAATCAGAGAAAAGAAAAACCAGTATGTGTGGGTTTTAAAGCAGGCGCGGTGCTATGTAAAAGCAGAAAGCCTGCTCTCCATTTCCAGAAGTATTTCAGAAAAGGATGTCTTAAGACTTCAGTCCTATCAGATTTTTTTAAAAAGAGGTTTGTTGAGTTTCCCCTTTGCTTAAGTCAGTGCCTTCTTTTGAGGAAGTGATAGAAACTCGTCTGTTCGCAAAGGCATCTGAGAACTATCTTAAGATGATACCGCTGTGTTTAAACAAATTAAAGTATTCTACATTTTCCATCAGCTGAATGTTTTGTTTCTTGTGATACGTTATTCTTAATGATGACATATTTACTGGGTGTTTTCTGTCAGTTGGGCTTCCCTTGTGGGTCAGCTCGTAAAGAATCCACCTGCAATGCGGGAGACCTGGATTCTCTCCCTGGGTTGGGAAGATCCCTGGAGAAGGGAAAGGCTACCCACTCCAATATTCTGGCCTGGAGAGTTCCATGACCTGTACAGTCCGTGGGGTCCCAAAGAGTCAGACACGACTGAGGGACTTTCACTTTCTGTCAGTCACTGTGATACATGTAAAATGAAGTGTCTCGCTTAAGATTCAGATTAACCATATGAGGTATGACCTGTATTATCCTTCCTCATGTTACAAATGAGGAAACTGAGGCTCACAGAAGTTAATTTGCCCAAGGTCCTGTAGAGATGGGAAATGCATTCAGATTTGTTTGGTGCAACCTTACGCCAAATTTCCTCTAAAGCTCTCCAAAGGCAAAGGATGTAATATTATCCCATATATAGCATGTTAACAATGATAATATTAGGTATATAGAAAAACGCTCAAAAGTCTTTTTTATTTTTTTATTTATTTTTTTTTTCTAATTTTATTTTATTTTTAAACTTTACATAATTGTATTAGTTTTGCCAAATATCAAAATGAATCCGCCACAGGAAAATGATGATTAGATATCCAAATTTTGGGCAAAGTTGGTCACATTGGCCTATTCATATATTGTTGTTCAGATGCTCAGTCATGTCTTATTCTTTGCGACCCCATGGATTGCAGCACGCCAGGTTTCCCTGTCCTGCACCATCTTCCAGAGCTTGCTCAAACTCATGTCCATTGAGTCAGTGATGCCATCCACCTATCTCGTCCTCTGTCTTCCCCTTCTCTTCCCGCCTTCAATCTTTCCCAGCATCAGGGTCTTTTCTGATGAGTCAGCTCTTTGCATCAGGTGGCCAAGCTTCAGCATCAGTCCTTCCAATGAATATTCAGGGTTGATTTCCTTTAGGAAATTCATATATATAACTTGACATAAAAGATAGCTCTTTCTGCAATGGTTGAAAAAGTCAGTTTTTTAAAAAGTACAAAAAGTAATCCTCTCATCTGATTTTGTGGTAATAATAAACACCAGTATTGGTAATTACTCTTAATGTAACTTGCCTTCCTTTTCAATAATTATTATATTTTCTTACCTTTCTTAAAATGTTTACATGTATGACTTACCTTTTAGAGTCCCAGAAAGTATGCAGGGGCTAATTTCTGGTCCCTAAGTTTCTATAGAGTTTCTATCCTATGGAAAGAATAATTTATTCCAGGCCAAGGGTATATAATAGGAAGATAAGACCTGGGAATCTTCCCCCATCATTTTATTATAAAAATGTTCAAACATATAACAAAATTGACAAAATTTTATAGTAAATACCCAAATAACCAACCACATGGATTATTCGTTTTATTCTACATGTTTTATTATTTATCCATCCATGTTATTTTTATGGTGCATTTAAAATAAATTGTGACTTCTCTGGTGGCTCAGACGGTAAAGCATCTGTCTGCAATGCGGGAGACCCGGGTTTGATCTCCGGGTCAGGAAGATCTCCTGGAGAAGGAAATGGCAACCCACTCCAGTATTCTTGCCTGGAAAATCCCATGAACAGAGGAGCCTCTTAGGCTGCAATCCATGGGGTCGCAGAGAGTCGGACATGACTGGGCTTCACTTTCACTTTCTTTAAAATAAATTGCAGACATCAGTATACATCCCCCTAATACTTCATTTATATTTATTATATAGTTTATTATAGTTTAGCTTTTAATTTTTTCAGTGTATATTTACATGCAACATAACGCACAAATGTATATAAATTTGATGATTTTTTTCACAAATCCATATACCTCGTGTAACCCAAACCCTATTCAAAATTTAGAACAGTACAATCATGCCAGAGAGTTTCCTCATGCCCCTACCGAGGCAGTCCCCACCTACCTCTCAGATAAAACTACTGTTCTGATTATTTTGCCTCACAGATTAAATTTGCCTGTTCTAAAACTTCATATAAATGAAATCATACAAAGTATAATGCTTCTTTCACTTAGCATGTTTTTAAGATTAATTCATGTTGCCTGTATCAGTGGTTCATTTCTTTTCATTGCTGAGTATTGTCTTTTTTTCCACTTTCCTGTTGATGGATACCTGGGCTGTTTACAATTTTTTTTTTTTTGATATTATGAATAAAGCTACCATGAACATTCTTATTCAAATTGTACGTGTGTGTGTAAATACATGTCTTTATTCATCTTGAGTAAACATCTAAGTATGAAATCATTGGGTCCTTGATTAGGTGTATAGTTTCATAAAAAACTGCCAGACCTTTTTTCCAAAGGATTGTACCATTTACATACCTGCAACCATGGGGATTTCCAATCGCTCCACATGTTCTCCAACCTTTGTGCTTGTCAGTCTTTTTCATCTTAGTATTTGTGGTGGGTGTATTATTTCCAGTCGATACTTTGACTATTTCTACTTGTGCCTAGTAGCCCTCTTGTCGGATCTACCCCTTTATCCTTTTTAATACCACCTCCTGCTAGGAACTGCTGAAAACATTTTTTCTCTGTGATAATAGTTAAGAAACCCAAAACTCAGCTTGAGTTATTCTTTCTCAAACATGGAATACATCACTCACCAAGGAACTCTTTTTCCTATAATGAAGACCAACGTCTGAGAAAAAACCTGAGTTGTTGAAGAGATGTTTTAGACTTCCACATGACTGCTGGTACTGGTCAGGATGGCACCAAAACACTGTAATAAAACAGAATATGAGCTTTTCCTGTAACAGTTACCAGTTCATGTTATTTCTAAGTCAGGTGAATTTTTGACGCTAACATGAAAGCATATTAAACAAGCTGTATGCTTTCCCCAACAGCTATATTTGGTGTGGTTTAATTCATATTTCCTTATTAACTAATGGCAGTAAGCACATTTTCATGTGTTTGCCCATGTGTAAATTTTTTATTTTCTAAACAAGTTTATTGAGGTATAATGTATATGAAACCATCACCACAATCAAGATAATGAATACATCTATCACCTCAAAAAGTCTCCTCTTGCTTCTTTGTAATCCTTCCCTCCTGCTTCTCTGGGCCCCCTCTCCCTTCCAAGGCAACCACTAATCTATTTCTGTCACTTGAGATTAGTTTGAATTTTTAGAATTTTATTTAGAAGTTACATTGTAAGTACTTTTTTTTTCCTGCTGCTTTCACTCAGTATTATTTTGATATCCATTTGTGTTGCATGTAGCAATAGTTGATTTTTTTTTGTTGCTAAGTAGCACTTCATTATACTTACATAATCAAAACTTGTTAATATATTTACCTGCTAATGTACATTTGAGTTGTTACCTTTTTTTGGCTACTACAAATAAAGCTACTATGAGCATTTGCAGACAAATTTGTATGGACATATGTGTTATTTCTGTTTGCTAAATACTAAGGAAGGAATGGCTGAGTCATATATTAGGTATATGCTTAACTTTTTAAGAAGCTTCCAGACTTTTTCCTAAATGGCCAGACAAAATTATTCTGCATGATATGATAAATACTCTATCTGTTGCTGCTGCTGCTAAGTCGCTTCAGTCGTGTCCAACTGTGCGACCCCATAGACAGCAGCCCACCAGGCTCCTCCGTCCCTGGGATTCTCCAGGCAAGAACACTGGAATGGGTTGCCATTTCCTAATCCAATGCGTGAAAGTGAAAAGTGAAAGTGAAGTCACTCAGTCGTTTCACGACTCTTCACGACCCCGTGACTGTACCCTACCAGGCTCCTCCGTCCGTGGGATTCTCCAGGCAAGAGTACTGGAGTGGGGTACCGTTGCCATCTAGAGAACCCTAAAAACTCCAGCACACAACACTATTACAAATAATAAATGAATTCAGAAAAGTAGCAGGATACAAGGATAATATACAGAAATCTGTTATATTTCTTTATACTAACAATGAAATATCAGAAAGAGGAAGTTTCAAAAAAATTCTGTTTAAAATTGCATCAAGAAAAAAAAAGAATATCCAAGGAAATGACAGGCTTCCCTTGTAGCTTAGTCGGTAAAGAATCTGCAGTGTAGGAGACCCGGGTTTGATTCCTGGGTTGGGAAGATCCCTTGGAGAAGGAAATGGCAACCCACTCCAGTATTCTTGCCTGGAGAATCCCATAGACAGGAGCCTGGTGGGCTACAGTCCATGGGGTCACAGGAGTTGAACATAGCGACTAAACCAAGGCGATGAAAGACCTGTACACTGAAAACTATAAAACATTGATCAGAGAAATGTAAGATGATTCAAAGGAATGGAAAGGTATCCCATGCTCTCAGATTGGGAGAATTAATATAGTAAAATGACCATGCTACCCAAAACACTCTACAGATTTTATGTGATCCCTATCAAAATATCTGGGACATATTTCACACAGAGAAAATAATCCTAAAATAATATGGAACCACAAAAGACCCAGAATTGCCAGAGTAATCCCAAAGAAGAAAGCTAGAGGCATAACTAACTCTCAGACTTCACATTATACTACAAAGCTACGGTTATCAAAACAGCATTCTAGATATAGGGAGTAATGGAACAGAATAAACAACCCAGAAATAAACCCACACACCTATGGCCAGTTAATCTACAACAAAGGAGGCAAGAAAATGCAAGGTAGAAAAAGGTCTCCAGCAAGTGGTGTTGGCAGAGCTGGACAGCTACACATAAATCAATGAAATTAGAAAACTTCCTCACACCATCTACAAAAATAAATTCAACCTGGTTTAAAGACCTAAATATAAGATGTGACACCATAGAACTCAGAAAAACATAGACAAAACATTCTCAGACATAATTCGTAGCAATATTGTCCTAAGACAATAGAAATAAATGCAAAAATAAACAAGTGGGACCTAATCAATTTAAAAGCTTTTGCACAGTGAAGGAAACCATCAAAAAAATGAAAAGGCAACCTATGGAATGGAGAAAATATTTGCAATGATGCAACTGATGGGTTAATATTCAAAATACACACAGCTCATACAAGTCTGTATCAGAAAACCCAATCAAAACATGGGCAGAAGACCTAAATAGACATTTCTCCAAAGAAGACATCCAGATGGCCAATAGGCACATGAATAGATGCTTAACATCCCTAGTTATTTGAGAAATGCAAATCAAAACCACAATGAGGTATCACCTCACACTTGTCATAATGGCTATTATTAAAAAGCCTACAAATAAATGCTGGAGAGAGTGAAGAAAAGTTAGCTCTCCTATACTGTTGGTGAGAATGTAGACTGGTGTAGCCACTATGGAAAGCAATATAGAGGTTCCTTAAAAAACTAAAATAGAGTTACCATATGATTCAGCAGTCTCGCTCCTGGGCTTATACCTGGAAAAGATGAAAACTCTTAATTTGTGAAGAGTATCCCAGTGTTCATAGCAGCACTATTTACAATAACAAGACATCAACAGACAGTTGGTTTAAGAAGATATAAGAAACATACAATGGGATAGTACTCAGCCATAAAAAAGAATGGAATACTGCCTTTTGCAGCAACATGGATAGACCTAGAGGATATCATACTAAGTACAGCTCCAACAGAGAAAGACAAATATGTAATATCCCTTATATGTGGAATCTAAAAAAAATACAAATGAATCTATAAACAAAACACATAGACTTACAAACAAGCTTATGGTTACCAAAAGGAAGAGGAGGATTAGGAGTATGGGATTAATACATACAAACTGCTGCTGCTGCTGCTGCTAAGTCACTTCAGTCTTGTACGACTCTGTGCAACCCCATAGACGGCAGCCCACCAGGCTCCCCGTCCCTGGGATTCTCCAAGCAAGAACACTGGAGTGGGTTGCCATTTCCTTCTCCAATGCATGAAAGTGAAAGTGAAGTCGCTTAGTCGTGTCCGACTTAGCGACCCCATGGACTGCAGCCCACCAGGCTCCTCTGTCCATGGGATTTTCTAGGCAAGAGTACTGGAGTGGTTGCTGTTGCCTTCTCCAACATACAAACTACTACACATAAAATCAATAAACAACAAGGATTTATTGTACAACACAGGGAACTATATTCAAAATCTTGGAATAATATATGATGGAAAATAATCTGAAAAAAATAGATCTATAACTGAATCACATTGTTGTACACCTGAAACCAGACACCTGAACCGGACATGGAACAACTGACTGGTTTAAAATTGGGCAAGGAGTATGACGAGGCTATATATTGTCACCTTGCTTATTTAACTTATATCCAGAATGCATGTGCATGCTAAGTTGCTTCAGTCGCATCTGGCTTGGTGTGACCCTCTGGAATGTAGCCTGCCAGGCTCCTCTGTCCATGGGATTCTCCAGGCAAGAATACTGGAGTGAATTGCCATCCTCTTCTCCAGGGGATCTTCCTGACCCAGGGATTGAACTCAGATCTCCTGCACTGCAGGCAGATTCTTTACTGTCTGAGCCACTAGGGAAGCCCTATACGCAGAACACATCATGTGAAATGCTAGACTGGATGAATCACAGGCTAGAATAAAGATTGCTGGAAGAAATATCAACAAAATCAAATATGCAGATGATACCACTCTAATTGAAGAAAGCAAAGAGGAACTGAAGAGCCTCTTGATGAAAGTGAAAGAGGAGAGTGAAAATGTTGGCTTGAAACTCAACATTCAAAAAACTAAGATCATGGCATCTTGTCCCATCACTTCATGGCAAATAGAAGGGAAAAAGTGGAAGCAGTGACAGGTTTTATTTTCTTGGGTTCCAAAATCACTGCTTGACACTGATTGAAACCATTAAAAGACAGTTGCTTCTTAGAAGGAAAGTTATGACAAAACTAGACAGTGTATTAGAAAATAGAGACATCATTTTGCTGACAAAGATCTGTGTAGTCAAAGCTGTGGTTTTTTCCCAGTAGTCATGCACGGATGTGAGAGTTGGACCATAAGAAAGACTGAGTGCTAAAGAATTGATGCTTTTGAACTGTGGTGCTGGAGAAGATTCTTGAGAGTCCCTTGGACTGCAAGGAGATCCAACCAGTCAATCCTAAAGGAAATCAACCCTGAATATTCATTGGAGGGACTGATGCTGATGCTGAAGCTCCAATATTTTGGCCACCTGATGTGAAGAGCTGACTCATTGGAAAAGCCCTCATGCTGGAAAAGATTGAAGGCAAAAGGAGAAAGGGGTGGCAGAGGATGAGATAGTTATATAGCATTACTGACTCAATGGACATGAATTTGAGCAAATTCTGGGAGATAGTGAAGGACAGAGGAAGCTGGTATGTGCAATCCATGGGGGTCACAAAGAGTCAGACACAACTTAGTGACTGAACACCACCACCTGAAACTAACACAATATTATAAATCAACTATAGTTTTTAAAAATGTAATTTCTGTAGACAAAAATGAAAAAAATTAATCTGCAGACTCATGACTGCTTTCCAGCATATTCATGGGTATACCTACCAAGGGCCAGCTCTTTCTAAACCTCATTTTGTCAGCTATGTGTGTTACTGTCATTACATAATTTATTTATTAAATTAATCCATGAAACAGAATTAAAAAGGAAAGTTCGATTTTACTATTAAAAAGGTTATATACTTTCAAAAGACTTGCTATAATCAGGTCACTAAAAATTACTGTCAAATAAGGAGTGGGTAACGTAGCTGTGAAAGATTGAGGGATGTCTTAGCCTTGGGTTCCCTCAAAAATAGAGCCTGGGGCTTCCCAGGTGGCTCAGTGATAAAAATTTGCCTGCCAGTGCAGGAGACAGGTTCAATCCCTGATCAGGGAAGTTCCCACACGCCACAGAACAACTAAGTCTGTGCATCACAACTACTGAAGCCCATGCTCTGGAGCCCATGTACCACAACAGGGAAAGCACTGCAGTGAGAAGCCTATCACCGCAACTGGAGAAAAGACACAGTGACGAAGACCCAGCTCAGCCAAAAATAACTAAATAAATGCTTTAAAAAACAGAACTTGAAACAAAGCTTATGTGCTGCTTCTGTGATAAGGAGTGACATCCCTGCAGGAATGAGGGGTAGGAGGAATGAAGGAGACACAGAAAGAAACCTAATATCAAGCTGGCTAAGAGTGACTAAATGCTTAATCTCATGAATCAACTTCTGAGAAGTCACAGAAACCCCTGAGGCAGTAAGTGAGGGACAAGATGGGGGGAAATGGATAATAATTTATCCTCCCAATTCTTATCATCTGCTATTCTTCAAAGCTCACACTCAGCACATCATTCCCATGAGTCTGCAGACTGCACAAGGCTGAGTTCACCTTGACATCAATGGGCAGAAAGCAAGGGAACTCAGAGCAACACGATATGAGTGAGGTTGTTAGGCAGGTTGTGCCGGCACAAAGTCTGCAAGAGTCCATCCACACAGAATGGTGATGGGAGCAGTGGCTGGAACAAGAGAGGAGTGAGGCCAAGAGAATCTGATTTTGCACGGAGTGTCTTTCTAAAGGGGGAATTGAAAAAAAACGGAAGGATTCTGAACTCAGATTTCTCCACCTGTGTCTCTGAGTTCTGGTCTGCTTTAAAATTACCATTTCTGGAATTTGAGTCAGTTGTAGTGAGGTGTCTGAACCTAAAGCCCATTACACAGAGTGAAGTAACTCATAAAGAGAAAAATATATATTAGCACACATATTTGGAATCTAGAAAAATAGTACTGATTAACCTATTTACAGAGAAGAAATAGAGACACAGACATGGAGAACAGACTGCTAAGTCGCTTCAGTCATGTCCAACTCTGTGCGACCCCATAGACGGCAGCCCACCAGGCTCCCCCGTCCCTGGGATTCTCCAGGCAAGAACACTGGAGTGGGTTGCCATTTCCTTCTCCAATGCAGGAAAGTGAAAAGTGAAAGTGAAGTCGCTCAGTTGTGTCTGACTCTTCGCGACCCCATGGACTGCAGCCTACCAGGCTCCTCCGTCCATGGGATTTTCCAGGCAAGAGTACTGGACTGGGGTGCACTGACATGCATACACTATTTGTGTAAGATAAATAACCAGCAGGAGGCTGCTGCACAACACAGGGAGCTCACCGATGACAGAGAGGCATGGAATGGGGAAGGAGGGCGGCAAGAGGGGATATATGTATAGTTATGACTGATTCGTGTTGATGTATGGCAGAGACCACCACAATATTGTAAAGCAATCATCCTCAAATAAAAAATAAAAATAAATAAATAAAAATACCGATTCTGGAAATTATATCTGTGAGTGTGGTCTATGTCAGAAAGATAGCAGAACACCAATTAGCAAAATCAAACCTAAAGGAAACTTCCTGGCCTTCTATAAAAGATAGTTGTGTACCCTTTTATGTTTTAAGTTGGCATAAAATGTTTACAAAGTGTGTATATATCTTTATACAATGACTTCCTTTTTAATTAATAGACCAGTCTTCCTCAATAATGTCAGATAACAGAACTTATTCTTTCTAAAAGATTAAGCCTTGATCAATTTTTAATTAATTAATTTAATTAGGATTGAGTTTTGGATAGTTCTTTGATTTTTACAGTTGAGAGATACTGATTTTTTTTAAATTGAAGTATCATTGACATTGTTGTGTTAGTTTCAGGTGTACAGCAAATTGATTTAGTTACACATATATATTCTTTTTCAGATTCTTTTCCATTACAGGTTATTATAAGATACTCAATATAGTTCCCTGTGTAGCACAAAGGATATTGATCTTTTAATAACAGTTTTATTATGCTATAATTCACATACTATGAAATACACTCTTTGAGGGACTTCCCCTGTGGTCCAGTGGCTAAGACTCCACGCTCCCAATGCAGAGGGCCCAGGCTCAATCCCTGGTCAGGAAACTAGATCCTGCATGTCATGCAACTAAAACCTAGTGCAGCCAAATAATCATTTAAAAAAATCACTGTTTGAAAGTATACAAGTCAGTGATTTTTAGTATATTTACAAAATTGTGCAACCATCATCACTATGTAATTCAAGAACATTTACATTACCCCAAAGAGAAGCTCTGTCTACATTTGCAGTAATTCCCGTTCTCCCTTTTACCCAGTCCCTGGTGATTATTGCTCTACTTTCTGTCTCCATGGAGTTGCCTGTTCTGGACTCTAATAGGTAACAGCCAAATAGTGCCTGTGATAGAGGCTTGTGTGGCTTTCTGAGCAATTATTAACTTTTTCTGTCTCAGAATCTATCTTCGAATTTTGATAATGTGTTATGATAAATAACTGTTACCCATTTTAAACTTAGTAGACTACACAGACATGTCTAAAAATGCTTTTGAGTCATTGCAGGGACGTGCCTGCTAAATAAAGACTGAAACATTAAGATACAGCAACTTTTGTGGCTATCTCCTAAGTTTGATCGTTGAACCCATTAGGTGCTCTGTCTTCAAAGAACAGCATTGTTAATTGTGCTTTTACCTGCTAGAAGAAACGTATGTTAGACCAGACAGTGCAGTTAGTAATAAAATGTCCATGTCAATGAATAGTAAAATTACATACAGATTAATGAAATAAGACTTTGTGTATCTGCTGATATTAATCTAAAATTCTGATGAGGGGAAATATTTAGGTGAATTCACCTATATTTAGGTGAATTCAAGAGTGAATATTCACTGACAGTCATTCTAATAAACAGTATCAGTTGGGATATAGTACTACAGTTAATACCTAGGACATTTACTCACCTTTGAAGTTTTCAAAAATATATTGGTGCTCCAAGGAGAATCAACAGATTAAATATTAGAAAGGAGGAGAATTTGCCAAATTCTTTTTTTTTTTTTTTTAGCAGCAAAATAGTACAGACTCATGAAAGAGCAGTAGGGAATGTCCTTAATGGAGTAGGATCCAAGATGTTGGAAGTGGCTGGAAATGCTCCATTTGGGATAGGACTGTGTTTGTATATGACTGAGGAGAAGAAACCTGGGTGTCATAGTTCACTGAAGCTCCTGGGCCTCAAAGTCTTCATCACAAAGGAAGGAGCTTATTTTGAAGTGGTCTCTGAAGGTGTCTCTCCCAAGTTTGGGTCTGTATTTCAAGAAAGGAGTCTAAATCTCAGCATCACTTAGATGTGTTGTAAGAGGGTAACTACCTCACCATCCCACTGCCAGCACAAAAGTTGAAAAACGTTCAAAAGTAAGAAGCAAATCTCTCATCCGCTTTCTGAGTCTGTTTCTGGGCTATCTCTTTCTAATCCTTATCTTTTATGTTTGAAGCTACAATCAACATGGAATTGATTTTTGCTTCTGGTGTGAGATGGCAGGGTGTCTCTTTTCTTTCCCTTTTCATAGGAAAATCTAATCCATCACCACTTTTGCAGTGACACCTTTGTCATAAATCAGGTGTCTATATATGGCCTCTGCTCCATTCTGTGATCTATTTGTCAATGTTTTCACCAATATCATACTGCATTAATTAGATTTACATCTTAATATTCAGTAGAGTTTGTCCTCACACATTTTTCACAGGAGTGCATGGTTAGTTTTGACCCTTGACATATTCTTTATCCTTCCACTTCAGAAAAGTGAAAGTCGCTCAGTCATGTCCGACTCTTTGTAACCCCATGGACTATACAGTCCATGGAACTCTCCAGGCCAGAATACTGGAGTGGGCAGCCTTTCCCTTATCCAGGGGATCTTCCCAACCCAGGGATTGAACTCAGGTCTCTGGCATTGCAGGCAGGTTCCTTACCAGCTGAGCCACCAGGGAAGCCCAAGAACACTGGAGTGGGTAGCCTATCCCTTCTCCAGTAGATCTTCTTGACCGAGGAATCAAACTGGGGTCTCCTGCATTGCAGGCAGATTCTTTACCAACTGAGATATCAGGGAAGCCCATTCCACTTCAGAATCTACCTGTCAATTCCACAAAAATTAACTCATTGCAATTTTGATTGGGACCACATTGACTCTACAGGTAAACCCAGGGAGGAATCACATCTGTACTAATTTGAATCTTCTAATACATCAAAAGAGTATATCTCTCCATTTATTTACATCATTTTCAATTTCTCTAAAAATGTTTTTAGGTTTTATGTATAGAGGTATTCCACATCTTTCTTTAGATTTATTGTAGGTGATTGGTATGTTTTAATCCTATTGTAAATGGTATCTTTTTAGATTTCATTTTTTAATGGTTTGATGCTCAACAAGGACAATTTCATTGACTTTTGCATGGCAATCTGTATCCTGTAAATTTGTTAACTTACCTAATAATTCTTTTTATTTATCTATTTTTATTTTTGGCTGTGCTGGGTCTTCACTGCTGTATGCTGGCTTTTCTCTAGTTTTGGAGAGTGGGGGTTACTCTTTATTGCAGTGCATGGGTTTCGGTAGTTTTGGATCCCAAACTTTAGAGTGCTGGCTCAATAGTTGTGGCACTCAGGCTTAGTTGTTCGGCAGCATATGGGATCTTCCCGGACCATGGATTGAACCTATGCCTCCTGCACTGGCAAATAGATTCTTAACCACTAGACCACCAGGGAAGCCCTCACCTAATAATTCTAGTATCAATCTGTGGATTTAATTTTCTAAGAATGCAAAAGATTCAATTTTATTTCCTCTACCTTTAACCCTGTTATCTATTTTTCTTGCCTTATTGTATTAGATAGGACTTTCAGTATATTCCTTGTTTCAGAGTGAAATATTTCACTGTTAGGTACTGTTTCCTGTAGTTTCGTTTTTCCATAAATGTGTACTTACATGCTAAGTTGCTTTAGTTGTGTCCAACTCTATATGATCCTATGGACTGTAGCCCACCAGGCTCCTCTGTCCATGGGATTCTCCAGTCAAGAATACTGGAGTGGGTTGTCATGCCCTCCCCCAGGGGATCTTCCCAATCCAGGGATAGAACCCGCATCTCCTGCGACTCCTGCACTGTAGGTGGATTCTTTATCACTGAGCCACCAGGTAAGTCCCTTTCTCATAAATACCCTTTAACAATTTAAAGATGTTTCCTTCTTTCTATAGTTTGCTAAGAGTTTTTTTTTATACCTACATATAGAATTTTATCAATGCTTACAGTATTAAAATAATCATGTTTTCCTCATTTCTCCTGTTAACATGGTGAATGGCATTGATTAATTTTTTATGTTGAAACAGTCATATTCCTGAAATAGAGTCAACTTGGTTGTGATATATCCTTTTATATTTTGCTGGATTCAGTTGGTTTGTTTAATAAAAACCTTAACTTCTAAGTAGGATATATTAATTTGCAGTATCCCAATGTTTTTGTTGCAACAAGTAGAAAATAAAATGAGTAAATTGCAAATTTATGTTTGTAAAGCTATCAGAGAGTTGAGGAGCAAAGAGGAATGGGTAAACTAAAATTCTGCAACAGTAACAACCCATCCAAGGTGAACTAGTGATTGTCTTTTTTTTTTCCTCTGGTGGGCTTGATTTAGGCAGGGAGACTGTACTAGAAGAAAAAGAAGCCAGCAGAATTTTTGACAGTCACACAGAGCTGGTGTGACCAATTAGAAACTGGAAAAGCCCAAGTGCAAGGCTAATTTTGCCCCTGAGACATTTCCTGAGGGTGATGTGAGGCTGGGTGCTGGTCAGAAAGGCAGGTTTTCATCTCCATTGTCTTGTGGTGCTTAGGGGAAAAAGCCTACAGGGGATAAAATCCTACTAGAGGCTTTCACAGATTCACAATGAGGCTCTCCCTCAGGTTTCTGTCCATGGGTGTGTAGCTTGCTGTGCTTAGTCATCAGTCGTGTCTGACTCTTTGCAACCCTTTCGACTGTAGCCCACAAGGCTCTGCTCTCCATGGGATTTCCCAGGCAAGAATACTGAAGTGGGGTGCCATTTCTTTCTCCAGGGAATCTTCCCAACCCAGGAAAGAACCCTTGTCTCCTGTGTCTCCTGTTGAACCATTGGGGAAGCTCAGCAAGTTTGCTAAGTGCTGCCATAACAGACTACCACAGACTGGGTAGTCTAGAAAAGTTTATTTTCTCGCCATTCTGGAAGCTAGATGTCCAAGATCCAAGTGTCAGCAGGGTTAGGTTTCTATACTGTCTGTTTCCTTGGCTTATGGATGGTGGTCTCCCTGTCTTCACACAACCTTCTTTCTGTGTGTGAGTCTGTGTCCTAATCTCTTCTTATAAGAACACCCATCACGTTGCCTTAGGGCTCACACTGATGAACTCATTTTAACCTCTTTGAAGACCCTCTCTCCAAATACGGGCACATGCTGATGACTGAGAGTTAGGACTTCAGCATAAGAATTTGTGGGGGGTGGTCAGGCAGGGCAGGGGGAGACACGATTTAGTCTCTAATAATGGGGTTGGACACTAAAGAGCTAAATTCAAACATGAAGAACAGAGCTACAGGGCTGAGGAAACAGAGATTAAAGAAACTCTCAGTTAGAAGCTCTGAATCAATTCAATCACTGATTGGATTGAGATGATCTGTTCTACAATCTATCTGCCTAAGGAAGGTATCAGCTGGAGCCTTCTTTTATATACAAAGTCTGTCATATAATAAAACACTATTAGACATGTAAAGGAGGAAAAGGTGACCGATGACAAAGACAAAATACTAATAATAGAAGCAAACCCTTCCTTTCATTGAGAAGGTTTTAAATTGCAGATGCAATTTGAGTTATTGAATTACCTGGTTTCTTCTTGTATCAATTTTGGAGAACTGGGCCTTGTTAGAAATTTATTCCTTTCATCTAATTTTTCAAAGTTATAAAGTCTCATAATATCCTTTTGAGATCTTTTAATATCTAAAAGATTTATAATAATGGTAACCACAGGTAAAGCACCAAAAAGTTCAGTTCGCAGCTGATCCAAGCTGTGGTAAGATGAGATGTTTTCTTTTTTTTCCTGTTCACTCTCATAACAAGTTTATTATGGTCATTCAGTTCAGTTCAGTTCAGTTCAGTCACTCAGTTGTGTCCAACTCTTTGCGACCCCATGAATCGCAGCACACCAGGCCTCCCTGTCAATTACTATCTCCCGGAGTTCACTCAAACTCATGTCCATCCAGTTGGTGATGCCATCCAGCCATCTCATCCTCTGTCGTCCCCATCTTCTCCTGCCCCCAATCCCTCCCAGCATCAGGGTCTTTTCCAATGAGTCAACTCTTCACATGAGATAGCCAAAGTATTGGAGTTTCAGCTTCAGCATCAGTCCCTCCAATGAACACCCAGGACTGATCTCCTTTAGGATGGACTGGTTGGATCTCCTTGCAGTCCAAGGGACTCTCAAGAGTCTTCTCCAACACCACAGTTCAAAAGCATCAATTCTTCGGCGCTCAGCTTTCTTCACAGTCCAACTCTCACATCCATACATGACCACTGGAAAAACCATAGCTTTGACTAGACGGACCTTTGTTGGCAAAGTAATATCTCTGCTTTTCAATATGCTATCTAGGTTGGTCATAACTTTCCTTCCAAGGAGTAAGCGTTTTTTAATTTCATGGCTGCAATCACCATCTGCAGTGATTTTCAAGCCCCCAAAAATAAAGACACTGTTTCCATTGTTTCCCCATCTATCTGCCATGAAGTGATGGGACCAGATGCCATGATCTTCCTTTTCTGAATGTTGAGCTTTAAGCCAACTTTTTCACTCTCCTCATTTTTCAAAGAACTATCTTTTAGCTGGGGCTTCCCAGGTGGCATTAGTGGTAAAGAACCAGCCTGCCAATGCAGGAGACATAAGAGAGGCAGGTTCTATCATTGGGTCAGGAAGATTCCCTGGAGGAGGTCATGGCAACCCACTCCAGTATTGTTGCCTGGAGAATCCCAAGGACAGAGGATCCTGGTGGGTCACAGTCCATAGGGTTGCAAAGAGTCGGACACAGCTGAAGGGACTTATCACACAGCACACATCTTTTAGCTGTGTTGATTCTTTCCATCAAATCTATGTTTTTATTGCATGAATTTCTGCTTTTATCTTTATTTTATCCTTCTTTCATTTTCTTTGGGTTTTATTTCTGCTATTTTTCTTTCTTTTTTTTTTGTTTCCAGGTGCTAAAACTTTTAATTCTTACAAAATATCATAGAAATGAACCCAAACCAAACAGATATGTACATGAATGTATGTACAAAATTTTACTTCTGAAAAGAAAACTTAAAATAGGCAGTTAAAAAAAAAAAGATTTAAAACCAGTACTATGAAATTGATTTTTGTAAAGTAATTTTAATTTACTGATTGTAGTTGGTTTTCTAGGCTTATTTATATATTTTATTCTGGTAAGATGCATAAAAGAGTTTTTTATTTTAGAATATCTTTGGTTTCATTTTATTTCATCAAATAGTCCTGAATTTTTTTCCCTTTGCAAATCTTTCAACATGAGGACACAGCATCTAAGTTACAAATCAACTTTTGTCTTGTTCCTATTGAGTTACAGGTGACAAAGGCAATGGGATTTACCCTCTTTCAGGATCAGACATTCAAAGAATTCTCAGTCTGTCAGTTAACTTGACAGACGTGAGCTTGTGCTTTGAGGGGTGAGCAAGATAAATTGAAACACTGGGAATTTGCTGTCTTGAGTATCATACTCATTATGTCCTTTAGTTAACTGTATCATGTAGAACATCAGACTTGTCCAGCCATCTGAAAGGAGATTCAGCAATGGACCACAGGGAAAGAATGAAACAAGCCATGGGAAAAAACAAAAACAAAAACATTCACCTCTGGATAAGGCCTTGCTGTTATAGAAAGGAACTTTGTTTCTCTCCCCAGGCGGAACTGATACAGTAACAGTGTCATTCTTGTGGACAAAATTAATTTTTCCGTAAATAGGCTGGCTGAGATAAATTGTCAAAGTACAATTTGTATTACAAAGACCTTCTAAATTATTGATTTGCTTTGTATCTATGAGTTCTTGTTTCTTCTAGTAATTTAATAAACCTTTCAAAAGTCTTTACATTATTACCTAGATCAAGATATGTTTCTCACGCTTCTCAGTACTGCTTCATTATTTCCTCGTGATCTCCAAAACTAGCATGTTCAGCCTGTATCTTTTGTCTTAATCTATTCATTTCTTTGTCTAAACTTTTTTTTTTCAGATTTCAGCCTATGTTTTCCTATGATTTAGATTTTCCAAAAAGAACAAAATTATACAGAATAAAAATTCAGGTGTCAGAAAGACTCAAAAGGCTGTTTTTCATTTTGTTCAAGTCTTGTTTCCAGGCATTGTGTCATAGAGTTGTTGGCATTGTTGTTTTCCAAATGTCCGATGTGTGCTATGCTGACAACTACTTTTCTCTGGGTTTGATCACTTTTGTAGAAGACCATTTTAGTTCTTACCACATCAGTAACAAATGCTTCAACATCATCAGCTCCAATTTGAAGATCTTGTTGCATTGTGTCAAAAGAAATTTCTTTATTTTCCACTGCCATTCCCATAAAATAAGCAGTCTCATTTTTGCCATATTCTGTTCATGTAGTAGGCCAACTGAATCAATGAAGTCTGTATCATTCTGATGAAATGACATATGATGCTAATTTAGCACTCACAAAAAATGGTTAAAAGATCATGCATGAGCTCACCTTTCAAAAATTTGACTGGTTTTAAAGTAAGAAGATGATCAGAAAGGAATGCATTTGGATCTTAAATGCTTGCACAATATACCTGTGGGCATCAACTCGAGCCTGGGAAGCACTGTCCTCCATGTAACTGCCTAACAATTCCACCATAACTTTTGATGCGGCATCACTTTTCTTACAAGCCACAAGTGCCTCGTGATGTAGTCTTAAAAGAGTGTGTTTTGTGTTTTTCTTTTAAGTGGTGAGGTTCCAGTCAGAAATCCATTTTCTAACTTGATCCAGCTCAGTTGGAATATACTGGATGGCCCCGCAAGAGGCTGCAACTATAGTGAGGCTGTATATCTTACAGGAGTATTCTTATCCATCCCATGGAAAAGATTGCTTAGCAACTGTAGTCTCAGAGATGGACGTTCACCTTCCTGAAATCTGACCAGTTTCTCACACAGGCTTTGAATCAGAGCTTCCTGCTTATCTGGTTCCAGGATCAACAGGGGGATACTGCGCTGTTCATCACAATTTCAAGGACTTTATCATCTTCCTTCAGACATACATCACTGGCTTCAATAATTTGAGCTAAATCTACATGAAGTCCACCTTCAGAGTTCTCTTATGAAATTTCAGCTCCTTTAGATTTCAAATAAGTGCGAAGCTCAGCAACCTGATCTTCCTCACTGACGTCGCAACGCAGGAATGCTCATGGCGAAGGCCCGCGCACTGTGGACATTCCGCTGGCTAACCACGATGACAGCTAAACTTTTTTTCTTCTATTTTCTCTGGGCAGATTTATCTTCTTTTTCTCCTCTAGTTCTTTTTCTTTCCTATCTAGTTTTCATTTATTTTTATTAAAAGTATCCAGAGGACTTCCCTGGTGGTCCAGTGGTTGACTTTGTTTTCCAGTGCAGGGGATGTGGGGTCAATCCCTGGCCAGGAGCTAAAAATCTCAGATACCCAGAGGCCAAAAAACCAAAATGTAAAACAGAAGCAATATTGTAACAAATTCAATAAGGACTTTCAAAATAACCCACATTGAAAAAATCCTTTCAGTTCAGTTCAGTTCAGTCACTCAGTCGTGTCCGACTCTTTTCGACCCCATGAATCGCAGCATGCCAGGCCTCCCTGTCCATCACCAATTCCCGGAGTTCACTCAGACTCACATCCATTGAGTCAGTGATGCCATCCAGCCATCTCATCCTCTGTTGTCCCCTTCTCCTCCTGCCCCCAATCCCTCCCAACATCAGAGTCTTTTCCAATGAGTCAGCTCTTCACATGAGGTGGCCAAAGTACTGGAGTTTCAGCTTTAGCATCATTCCTTCCAAAGAAATCCCAGGGCTGATCTCCTTCAGAATGGACTGGCTGGATCTCCTTGCAGTCCAAGGGACTCTCTAGAGTCTTCTCCAACACCAGAGTTCAAAAGCATCAATTCTTCGGTGCTCAGCCTTCTTCACAGTCCAACTCTGACATCCATACATGACCACAGGAAAAACCATAGCCTTGACTAGACGGATCTTTGTTGGCAAAGTAATGTCTCTGCTTTTGAATATGCTATCTAGGTTGGTCATAACTTTCCTTCCAAGGAGTAAGCGTCTTTTCATTTCCTGGCTGCAGTCACCATCTGCAGTGACTTTGGAGCCCAGAAAAATAAAGTCTGACACTGTTTCCACTGTTTCTCCATCTATTTCCCATGAAGTGATGGGACCAGATGCCATGATCTTCGTTTTCTGAATGTTGAGCTTTAAGCCAACTTTTTCACTCTCCACTTTCACTTTCATCAAGAGGCTTTTTAGTTCCTCTTCACTTTCTGCCACAAGGGTGGTGTTATCTGCATATCTGAGGTTATTGACATTTCTCCCGGCAATCTTGATTCCAGCTTGTGTTTCTTCCAGTCCAGCATTTCTTATGATGTACTCTGCATATAAGTTAAATAAGCAGGGTGACAATGTACAGCCTTGACGTACTCCTTTTCCTATTTGGAACTAGTCTGTTGTTCCATGTCCAGTTCTAACTGTTGCTTCCTGACCTGCATACAGATTTCTCAAGAGGCAGGTCAGGTGTTCTGGTATTCCCATCTCTTTCAGAATTTCCCACAGTTGATTGTGATCCACACAGTCAAAGGCTTTGGCATAGTCAATAAAGCTGAAATAGGTGTTTTTCCGGAACTCTCTTGCTTTTTCCATGATCCAGCAGATGTTGGCAATTTGATCTCTGGTTCCTCTGCCTTTTCTAAAACCAGCTTGAACATCAGGAAGTTCACTGTTAACATATTGCTGAAGCCTGGCTTGGAGAATTTTGAGCTTTACTTTACTAGCATGTGAGATGACTGCAATTGTGCGGTAGTTTGAGCATTCTTTGGCATTGCCTTTCTTTGGGATTGGAATGAAAGCTGACCTTTTCCAGTCCTGTAGCCACTGCTGAGTTTTCCAAATTTGCTGGCATATTGAGTGCAGCACTTTCACAGCATCATCTTTCAGGATTTGAAGTAACTCAACTGGAATTCCATCACCTCCACTAGCTTTGTTCGTAGTGATGCTTTCTGAGGCCCACTTGACTTCACATTCCAGAATGTCTGACTCTAGATGAGTGATCACACTATCATGATTATCTGGGTCGTGAAGATCTTTTTTGTACAGTTCTGTGTATTCTTGCCACCTCTTCTTAATATCTTCTGCTTCTGTTAGGTCCATACCGTTTCTGTCCTTTATCAAGCCCATCTTTGCATGAAATGTTCCCTTGGTATTTCTAATTTTCTTGAAGAGATCTCTAGTCTTTCCCATCCTGTTGTTTTCCTCTATTTCTTTGCATTGATTGCTGAGGAAGGCTTTCTTATCTCTTCTTGCTATTCTTTGGAACTCTGCATTCAGATGCTTATATCTTTCCTTTTCGCTCCTCTTCTTTTCACAGCTATTTGTAAGGCCTCCCCAGACAGCCATTTTGCTTTTTTGCATTTCTTTTCCATGGGGATGGTCTTGATCCCTGTCTCCTGTACAATGTCACGAACCTCCATCCATAGTTCATCAGCCACTCTATCTATCAGATCTAGGCCCTTAAATCTATTTCTCACTTCCACTGTATAATCATAAGGGGTTTGATTTAGGTCATACCTGAATGGTCTAGTGGTTTGCCCTACTTTCTTCAATTTAAGTCTGAATTTGGTAATAAGGAGTTCATGATCTGAGCCACAGTCAGCTCCTGGTCTTGTTTTTGCTGACTGTATAGAGCTTCTCCATCTTTGGCTGCAAAGAATAGAAAAAAAAAACTTTAAAAATATTTAAAGTATCCAAACATTCTTTTTGTTTTGCTTCACAATGCCATTTCTCTTGTTTTTGGTTAGCCACTTCAGAATCAGCAAGGTTTAATTCATCTTTAAGTGGATCTGCTACTGTTTAATTTTCAGTTTAATTACAACATACTTGTTTTCTGCTTCTTATTTCAGACTTTTAAGAGACTCCATGCTTTCTTTTGTTGTTCCATATTTTTCTCAACAATTTTCACTTTCATTTTATTTTCTTGAACTTCATCTTCCAAGGTTTCAACATCTACAGACTAGGATTCTTTTATATTCTCAAGTTCCTACATTTTAGAAAGAGTTTTTCTTAATTTCATCCTAACGCTTTACAATCTAGTTGGCAACTTCTAAGAAAACTTTCATTGTGTTTAATATACTCTTCAGGAATAGACAAGTGTTGCTGAAAATTTGTTATCGGGGCTTATGTATTTTCAACCTTCTTCTCTAAGTCAGTTTAAATAAACCCACATTTCTGCTTAGAAACTCAAGTCTTATTTTCAGGTAAATAATAACATCCCACAAAGACTTGATCACCATCAGCAATAAAAGCTACAATTTTCGGGTAGCTTTGGGACTGCATTACTGCACAAGCTACACAATTATTTTTGATTAGTAGCACTGTCTCTATATCTCTCATGTCAGTTAGACTATTTGTAACAACTGCATTTTCTATTTCTATAGCTGTCAGAACTGTTGGAAACTGGATGATAAGCAGCTCTATCTAACACCATACATCTTATTCCCAAACTCAGAAACTATTGTCTGTGGCTGTGAGGTCCCTAGTGAATAAAACCTTTTCATCCGTGCCTGAAGCATTCTTTCCTCAGCATGATTATGGCAACAATAGGCTTGCAGAAGTCCTTTAAGCAAGATTCAATAGCTAGAGCAAGCTCAGTGTCCCAAGGATGAATGAAAGAGCCTGAAGAGCCTACAGGTTTATAGGTAAAATGTTCACATCAATAAGCATCATCTCTGGCTTCAAGAAGGGTCAGAACATGAGGGCCAAATCCTTTTAGTCAACCGTTATTACTTTCTTTCAGTTGCCTCTGATTATATAGTTCAGTATATACTTCACATCTCATTCTTCTCCCTAAATTCTGGTATGTTTCCTTTGGCTTGCTGAAACTGTTCAATCTCTTGGTTGACTGAACTTCTTTGAACCTATAAGGCCTTTACACTCTTTTCTTATATATATATAATTTTTATTCAAATATAGTTGATTTAAAATGCTGTATGAGCTTCTATATCCACTTTTTTTTAAGATTCTTTTCCCATATAAGTCATGTTGGGGTTTTGAGAAGAATTCCCTGTGTTGTTCAGTAGGTCCTTGTTAGTTATCTATTTTATATATAGCAGTGTATATATGTCGATCTTGATCTCCCAGTTTATCCTTCCTCTGTTTACCCCCAGTAACCATAAATATGTTTTCTACATCTATGACTCTATTTCTGTTTGGTAAATGAGTTCACTTGTACCATTTTTCTAGATTCCTCATCTAAGCAATGTCATACGATATTTGTCTTTGTCTGATTTACTTGACTCAGTATGACTAGGTTACACTCTTTTTTTAACCAAGGTAATTTTTTTGCCTTTCAGCTTAAGTTCCAAAGATTGATTGTACCTTTTTTTTCAGTTCTTCAATTCTTTTGAAAAGCTGCTCATCATCTTTCTTTAATGTTCTATATGGATTTGGATTTTTTTTAGGGAATGATTGTATAAAACTTCAGTTTCATTATAGGCTCTTTTCTTAGGAGTAACATCTATCTGCTTTCAATACCATACATTCTGGTGTTCATGCATTTGTCTCTTCACTAATATTTTCTGTTTTATCTTGAATATCCTTGTATTTTTTTTCTCTGCTTCATTAAGTTTGACCTGCTGTTCTTCATTTTGCTGTCAAGTCTAGCAGCAGGATCTTCTCTAATTTTTATATTATCTCTCATAGCAGTCCATTGTTTTTCTGTTTAATTGACCACTGCCCAAACCATTTCATGTTTCAAGAGTTTTAAATTAGCCTTCAATGTACTTAAACTAGCAGTACTTTGAAAATATTCTTCTTTAAATACTGGTGGTTTAGCTCAAAAAATTACTCTTCCTTGATCTATCTACTCCTTGTTCTTTCTTTTGTTTCCATAATGTATGAATAACCTTCCTTCATCTGCTCAAGTTGGGTTGCTCTCATGGAGAATTTATATTTGTTTCCCTCAATTTAGGCAGCTATAACTGGTTGCTTATCTCTTGTGTTAAACTGAAACAAGATTATCCACCTGTATGTTGAAATGATCAAGAACTACAATCAGTTCTTTCCTAGTAGAAGCCATGGTTCGTGTTTCACTTTTTAGTTTGTAAGACTGACTTTCTTTTCTGTCCATGCTGCCAGGATGTCGCACAGCTAGAGTCGCCAAACACATTTGGCATCACCTCCACTGTTTCTTAATGTTATTGAGATAGCTGCTGAGTTCCATTGTTGCCAACAATAAAGTTGATATTAGAACCAAATTTAAAAGGTCTAAGTATCAAACGACACTTGAAGTTTCTTAGCTGAATACTCTCAATTATCCTAATTTCTGCTGCAGAGTAGAAGTGTCATTAGTGAGAGAAACTGTACATTCATCTTCCTCACTTTATGTAAATCCCCCAACTCTTGTCTCAGTCTTTTAGCATTTTTAAGAGTGAAGAAATTTTCTTCCTCTCTCTAGGCCATCAAGTCTCAGACAAGTTAGAGTGTCCTCAAGGAACCGATAGGAGGGACTGTTGTGGTGCAACCAGACATGAAGGCCACCCTGAGGATGTCTGGGCCTTTCCTGGCCTCCTCCGCCCACGAGCAACCACGTGCCTGCTACACGGCGCTCTGCACCTGCCTCTGCTGTTTTTCTAATCTCATGAGAAATTTTTAGACCATAAGTTTCTCCATCTTCCTTCTTTCCTAATATGTGCATTTTATATGCTGTAAATATCCCTCTCAACATGGCTTTTGCTGCACCTCACAACTTGTGACAGGTGGTATTTTCAGTGTTACTCTGTTTAAAATATTTTCTAGCACCCTTATGATTTTTTGCTTGAACAATGGACGATTTAGAGATGTGTTTCTTAATTTACAAGTGTGTGAATTTTCTACTGATAATTTTATTTCTAGCTTACTTCCACTGTGGTCAGAGAATATGCTCAGTATTATTTCACTTTGAAATTTGTTGAGACTTGCGTTGTGGTCCAGCATTTGGTCAGTTCTGCCTTAATTTTCCATGTAGACTTGAAAAGTTCTATTTTCCCCTGGAATTTGCCTATTCATTCCTGGTTCTTTCTTGTGGCTTGTTTATCTTAGTGGGTGATTTCCTTTAGTTTCTTTTTTGAAATATTAAACTGTGAAGTATAACATGCATTGTGGAAAAAAAGCATAATTCAAAAAATAACCACAAAACAACCACATAACCCATCCTCCAGGTCAAGAAATAGAATATTATCAGCACTCGAGGAGCCCACATGTGTGTGCCTTTCTGATCACAGTTCTATCTATCCCCCAGGATATAACCATCATCCAATGACTTCTAGTAATTTCCTTGCTTTTCTTTATAAATGTACTACCTTACTACCTCTGTGTGCATTTTTAAACATAAGGACTTACTTTTGCCTCTTTTTAAACTTAAAGTATATAATCACATTGAATGTACTGTTTTGTATCCTGCTTTTTTTTTTAACTCAACATTAGGTATGTAAGATTTGTTTATGTATCTCCAACTTATTCCTTTTGCCTGCATTTTAGTTGATATGTATTACTGTATAATATTCAGTTGTACCAAAATTTTATTTATCCTTTCTGCTGTTGGTGGCTTTTGGGTTACTTCCAGTTTGGGCCAATTAATAACAATACTCCTGTGAACATTCTTATACATATATTCAGATGCACATCTGCATGTGTTTCTCTAAGGTATAGATCTTGAATTTAAATTGTTGGGCCGGGATTACAAATATGTTCAACTTTATTGGACGCCACATGATATTTTCAGGAAGATGATACTAATTTACATCTCACCAACATTGTTTGGATGTTCCTATTGTCCAAGTTTTCTCCCCAACACTTAATATTGTCAGACTTTTATTTTTCCAATCTGATAGGTGTGTAGCCCATTGTAGTTTTAATGTGTACTTCCCTAATTACTAAGGATCATGTTTATTGATCATTTGGATATCACCTTTTGTACCTGTTAAAGTCTTACCCATTTTTCTATTTGACTGTTTCTGCTATCAGTTTGTAATAGTAATGCTCACTAGGCTTTGCTGATTATACGTACTGCAAATACCTTCTCATGACCTTTCTTTTTTTATTCTAATAATATCTAACAATAACTGAAAATACAGTCTTTTGAGGAACAAAAGTTCTTAATCTTAATGTGGTTAAATTTATCAATCTTTATTTTGTACTTGCAATTGTTTGCATCATCTTTTATAAATTCTTTACTGTCTGGGGGCTGTGATATACTCTCCTCCATTCTTTTAAGAGCATTATAGTTCTGTCTTATTTAGGTTTTAATCCACCTGGAACTTATTTTTGGGTGGCCAAAGGACCCATCATTCTGGGGTCACTTCAGGGTCTTGGTTCAGTTCGTTCTTTTCAATCCTCTACTGGCCAAAGCCCCAGTATCCTGATAACAGTGTTACTACTATCATCATTTACCTCAGAACAACTCTAGTTTTATTTTGATTTTTGGAATGAGAGGGTCTTCAGAAACCTCCCCGATCTCTTGAGAGACCAACAATGCCTCAAAGAGTTGGGTCCTATCCAAGGTCTAGTTGTTCCTTAGCAGAAAGGGGGCCTCTGTGCACCTAATCAGTCATAACACCATTCGGAAGTCCTTAATAATATGTTTACATATTGTTCCAGATCCATACATATAAAGCATTTTCATTCTTTTAAAAGGCTGCATAAGGATCTATTATATGAAATTTATTTAACTGGTCCCCAAAGATGGGTCTTTAAATTCTATCCAATTATTTGTCATTACAATAGTGCAGTGTCATTTCACACCTGAGTATATCTGTATTATAACCTCCTAGAGATTGAATTACTAGATCATATGCCCTCCCCCAACTCCTAGCATAGAGTTTGTATCCATTTAAACTCCAGAACTATAGGAGCATGCCTATATTTTCACATTCTCACCAAATGCATTTATACTTATCTATCTGATAGTTGAAAATAATATCTCATAATTTCAATTTGTATCTTTTACTAAGGGTAAGACAATGCTTTTTATACATCTAAGAGAAATTTGTATTTCCTTTTCTTGGAACTATTATGATCTTGTGCTGTGCTGTGCTGTGCTGTCTTAGTTGCTCAGTTATGTCTGACTCTTTGTGACCCCATGGACTATAACCCACCAGGATCCTCTGTCCATGGGGATTCTCCAGGCAAACATACTGGAGTGGGTTGCCATGCCCTCCTTCAGGGAATCTTCCCGACTCAGGGATTGAATCCAGGTCTTCCTCATTGCAAGTGGATTCTTTACCATCTGAGCCATGCTCAGTTGTGTCCAACTCGTCACGACCCCATGGACTGCAGCCTACCAGGCTTCTCCATCCGTGGGATTTTCCAGGCAAGAGTACTGGAGTGGGGTGCCATTGCCTTCTCCTCTGAGCCACCAGAGAAGCCATATTCTGATCTTGGTCTTTGCCTTGTTTTCCAGGTGGTTTTTAAGAATCCCGAAGTTTGCAAGGTCTTCATGCTTTACTGCCATGTTTCTATTCAAAAGAATACTGTTTATAAGTAATTAAATGTTCACAGAATATTTGCTTTATAAACTTAAAGGAAATATACTACAAATTTTTGGACAAAATATAGATGCAGTGTTGCAATTTAGATATTTTACCAGACTCATTAAAAAGAAGATTTTATGGGGTTTGGAGAAAAACTAGAACTTTGTAAGTACACATGGAATATTAAGCTAAACTGGTTTTCAACTGTCCCATGTGTTATTCTTTACATATGAAAGACTGTCTTGTTTTTCTTTCTCTATCAAGAACCAAACTTTATTAAGATTTATTGCTGCCAAAATTTTAATCTACTCAATTAATTTGTGAATCATTTATTGCAAATTAATTTAAGTAAGTATGCAAGCCTGAAGTTCTTTAATATTAATAGACTAGATGTCATGGTACACGGCTAAAATGAGCAACAGGTTATATTATCTTATTTCCTCTGCACTTTAAACGAATAGCGCTTTCCAATGATATTTTTCTGATAGAAAATTAGCCCAGCTTCTTTAGGATTCATAAACTTTAAAACAGCTGAAACTTAAGAACATAAACACTAATCATTAACGTGCATGTGTACATATGCTCAGTCACATCCAGTTCTTTGCGACCCCATGGACTGTAGCCCGCCAGGCTCCTCTGTCTCTGGGATTTTCCAGGCAAGAATACTGGAATGGGTTGCCATTTCCTACTCCATAGGATCTTCCCAAACCCAGGGATCAAACCCATCTCTCTTCTGTCTCCTGTATTTGCAGGCAGATTCTTTACCACTGTGGCACCTGGGAAGGCTAATCATTAACTTAGTACACTGTTAATTGAAACTGAACTCTGTTCTTGTTTGAAAATTACAGTAGTAAATTCCTTTGGAAGCAAACAAGGGAAAATGATTTTTCACATCATCAGGGTTTCTAATTCAGGACACTAGCATATCAAATGCAGAATATTTTCAAAGTAAAACAAATCACGCTCTCACATTACTTCAAAGACTTTTAATGTCTTTGGGGATTAGATAATTTATGTATATTTGACCAGCCGAATATATTCTTATATTTTTTATGTTTGAGCCATTGACTAAATTATGTTTAATTAAACTGGACAAGTATTTGACTTTTATCCTATAGAATATATCCAAACTAAACCTATAGCCTTAACACTATGTTAGAAAATCTGATAGTTAAAGTTATTGACTTTGCAACGTATGTACTCTTTTAGCACTTGCCCTTGAAAACACTAACCAGACATTTTAAATATTTGGGCCACAGATGAATACCATTTTTAAAGATTAAGCTATTTTAGGATTGGAGGAATTACAAAGAATATCTGGTTTAAACCCCTGCTGCCACTGCTGCTGCTGCTAAGTTGCTTCATTCATGTCTGACTCTGTGCAACCCCATAGACGGCAGCCCACCAGGCTCCCCTGTCCCTGGGATTCTCCAGGCAAGAACACTGGAGGGGGTTGCCATTTCCTTCTCCAATGCATGAAGGTGAAAAGTGAAAGTGAAGTCGCTCAGTCCTGTTTTAAACCCCTACTTTATCCTAAATAAAAAGTTAGACAGGAAAATTGTGCCTTGCTCCCATGGATAAAAGCAGCTCAAACGCACAAAATATTCTGATTAAATCTGCTTCCAACACATCAATAGAATTATCATTCTGTTCTAAGTTTCACTTTTGATGTTATAAGGATGCCAGTGATGGAAACCATCCAAAGAAAATATCCCCTCAGTCTTTCAGATCAGATCAGATCAGATCAGTCACTCAGTCGTGTCCGACTCTTTGTGACCCCATGAATCGAAGCACTCCAGGCCTCCCTGTCCATCACCAACTCCCGGAGTTCACTGAGACTCACGTCCATTGAGTCAGTGATGCCATCCAGCCATCTCATCCTCTGTCATCCCCTTCTCCTCCTGCCCCCAATCCCTCCCAGCATCAGAGTCTTTTCCAATGAGTCAACTCTTCACATCAAGTGGCCAAAGTACTGGAATTTCAGCTTTAGCATCATTCCTTCCAAAGAAATCCCAGGGCTGATCTCCTTCAGAATGGACTGGTTGGATCTCCTTGCAGTCCAAGGGACTCTCAAGAGTCTTCTCCAACACCACAGTTCAAAAGCATCAATTCTTCTTCTTCACAGTCCAACTCTGACATCCATACATGACCACAGGAAAAACCATAGCCTTGACTAGACGGATCTTTGTTGGCAAAGTAATGTCTCTGCTTTTGAATATGCTATCTAGGTTGGTCATAACTTTCCTTCCAAGGAGTAAGCGTCTTTTAATTTCCTGGCTGCAGTCACCATCTGCAGTGATTTTGGAGCCCAGAAAAATAAAGTCTGACACTGTTTCCACTGTTTCCCCATCTATTTGGAGCTGGATTTTAGTGATAAGAAGAACATTCTGAACAACTAAAAATAGTCATTCTAGCACTTATAGAAAAGCATCACTTAAAAGACTTCCTCCTCAACTTTAAGTTTGATGGCAAATATCCTTGCCCCCCAAATCATACCACTCTAGAATCAATGTATAGTGTTCTAAGTTTAATCTTGGAAAACTATTTAAGGACCAAGTATATGGAGTTATTCTTCTCAGCTTTTTATTTTTATAATTTATTTATGTTTTGGTTGTACTGGGTCCTCTTTGCTGCACAGGCTCTTTGTCTAGCTGTGGTGAGTAGGACTACTCTCTAGCTGCAGTACACGGGCTTCTCACTGAAGTGGCTTCTCTTGTTGCAGGGCACAAGTGGGCACACAGCTTCAGTCGTTGCAGCACCTGGGCTCAGTAGTTGTAGCTTCCGGGCTCTAAAGCACAACCTCAATAGTTGTGGTGCATGGACTTAGCTGCTCCCCGCCATGTGGTTATCTTACCAAATCAGGGACTGAACCCACGTCTCCTGAATTGACAGATTCTTTACCACTGAGCCACCAGGTAAACCCTCTTCTCAGTTTTAATGTCCATGTCAAACTAGAGAGCTAAGACTGGACTTCCAGATCATTATATATTTCCATAAAACACTTTCCCATGAGTTTAGCCTGGGTGAATCATGCAAATTAAAAAAATCCCCTGTACCTAATTGTCCCCAAATAAAGACTATTCCCACAAAGATAGATATGGGGAGATGTGAGTCAATGCAAACATGAGAAACATGAAAAATAAATACTATAACTCATTTCATAGTTGGTAGGTACAATTGAAATATCTTTGCCAGAAATTGTTATTATAGTGAAGATAGCCAGCCAAATCAAAGTCCTCAAACCAATGGTTCTTATGACTCTCTACATAAGCAAGGAAAGCCTTTATAATGTCACTGAAGGGGAGGCAGGTTACTAGAATCTTGTTTTAGCACTTTAGACTTACATAATCATCTTGACCCAGCTCAAATAGAAATTTATCACCTAACAGATGGATTTGGAGGAGTTTCTAGAAGCTAAGTTTGTCATAGCTTGGAATACAGTTGGACCTGGAGTGGCCTAACCTGCAGTGGTCTGGGATGTGCTGATTTTATAGTTACTGGTTCCTAGAGTTAATCTGCCTTCCTAGCTGGGGAAGACACTGAGGGAATGGACCTAACTTATTATGGCCATGGATTAATGTCCAGCCAGCAGACAGATCATGGTATCCAAAAGCTATGGCCACAAACAATAGAAAGATCAAGTCAGCAACAGGAAGATACAACCTGGGGTAACTTAAAATTCATGAATATAGTTGTACAGATCATGTGCTGCACAAACCTAGATGATGCCATTTATGTCAATGGTATGTCCCAGCAGGTGAATCAAACACAGATGGTGGGAATGCAGGAATAATAGGTAAATGGTTGTCCAAATAGGTATATGGAGTAAGTGGGAGCAAGCAAAGTCTACCAATAGTTAAGAATTCAGAGACAGGACTCCAGTCTAAGAAGACAGACCATAAAGGAAATATTCATGTCTCTAACAGAAAAGAGAGTCGTAAAGGTTTTGTCACCTTGGAGTGCTATCAAAGGGTGATCCAGCAAGTGAGTCTGACCACCTCCTTTTGAATTTCATCTCCTCTAGATTCTTGCTACTGCCATACACACTGTGGCCCAGGGGTCCAACGCTTTGCCATAAAGTTCTGGTGCAAGCAAGTGTGGACAAAAATACCTTTCTTTGAGTCTTCCTAGTAGAGTAGAAACAAGCTAGAACTTTTCCAAAAAAGATTTCACTAAATAAAACACATGAACAAAAAAGAAATATTTAGGGAATGTACTATCTCCTCCCAGATTTCTAGGAATTTATCCAAAAAAAATAGTTATGAATGAGCATCAATTAGGGTTTGATCAGAGAAGCAGAACCACTTATGAGTGATAGAGAGAGAGATCTGTGTAGAGATTAGGCCTTCCACAGTTGTGGGAGCTGGTTGTGCAGTTTGTGTAAGACTGTGGCTCTTCATCCGGTGCCAGGCCTGCAGTCAGCAGGGCAGCAGCTAGAAAGAGAAGACGCACATGAAATGGGAGACAGTGAGGAACATGCAGGATGAGCCAACACTGAAAGAGCAGAAGCAGAACTTGCGTTTGCCTCTCACAACTTCCAAACATCCTACCTCAGTGATGAGGAAGACGTCTAGAAGATCTAGAGCATGTTTCCACAGGGCGCATGTGTACCTGGGTCGATACACGGAGAAGTTGAAAGAGGAGATCTGGTGGGAGCTGGATCGGTTAGGCCCAGGTACTGTCCCATGAAGAACTGACTGGAGTTGCCACAGGCTGCTGGGCCCTTCTAACAAGATGAACTATCAGAGCCAGGACGATATGCTTGAGCTGTGACAGTGTCTGACCCTACACCAGTCTTCCAGGTATACGTATGACTTGCTGCTTCCTTTCTACCATCTAAATCTCATGCAAAAAAAAAAAAAAAAAATTTGTTTTATGGCTCTGATTAACTCAAAACCATGCAGGGAAAGGGGTCCTGGGAAATGTAAGAGCAGCTTGCTGCTGCTGCTAAGTCGCTTCATTCATGTCCGACTCTGTGTGGCCCCATAGATGGCAACCCACTAGGCTCCACCGTCCCTGGGATTCTCCAGGCAAGAACACTGGAGTCGGTTGCCATTTCCTTCTCCAGTGCATGAAAGTGAAAAGTGAAAGTGAAGTCCTTCAGTCATATCGGACTCTTAGCGACCCCATGGACTGCAGCCTGCTGGGCTCCTCCATCCATGGGATTTTCCAGGCAAGAGTACTGGAGTGGGTTACTTGACACAATACAAAAGTCACCAGGGAATGTGTGCCAAAATTAAACAGAGATGTTCACTGCAGTGTTATTTACGATAAACAATAGAATATGACCTAACTGTCCAACAATACAGAAATTGTTAAACATTATGGTATACCAATATGTTGTTGTTTAGTTGCTAAGTCATATCTGACTTTTTTGTGAGCCTATAGACTGTAGCCCACCCGGTTCCTTTGTCCATGGGATTTTCCAGGCAGGAATACTGGATAGGGTTGCCATTCCCCTGTCCAGGGGATTTTCCCAACCAGGGATTGAACTGGCATCCCCTGCATTAGCAGGTGTATTCTTAACCACTGAGCCACCAGGAAAGCCCAACTCCTTACCCCTTAGAACACAATTATTACAAAAAATGTAAAGGAATATTTATGTCCATAAACCTATGTTCACCACACAATTATTATCATATCTGGTTTTATAAATACAAAGTTTTGACTGAAACTCTATGGTAGGCTGACTAACAACCTCCCACAAATGTTCACATCCCAACACTCAGAACCTATGAATATGTTACCTTACCTTACATGCAAAGGAGAATTGAGGTTGCCAATAGACAGGGAGACCTGGCATGCTGCAGTCCATGGGGTCGCAAAGAGTCGGACATGACTGAGCAACTGAATTGAACTGAACTGAACTGAATAGAGTTAAGGTTGATAACAAAGCTACCTTAAAACTGGGAGCTTATGCTCAATTATCCAGATAGGAGATTTAAGGGTACTTAAAAGCAGAAGAGGGAAGCAGAAGAAGAGGGTCAGAGAAAGACATGTGGTGGTGGGAGAAAAGCACAGAGAGACGTACGACTTTGCTTGCTTTGAAGATGGAGGAGGGCGCCATAACCAAGGAATCTGAGGAGCGGGTAGAAGCTAGAAATGGCAGGAAGGGTGTAGGGAAAGAGCAAAGTAGCCAAGACGGCTCTCTTGCCCCCACGGCCTCTTGCTCTCGCCCCATGTTTTGTAGATACATGGTTATGCATCAGCTGAAATCATGTATAGCACCATCCATGTGCAATGACCTATGTAAGCATCACCTGAAAAGCTCTTGTAGTCGAGTCCAGTCGCATTGAGTGGTGTGGAGTCACAGCTGTGTCCACTGGGTCAACACTAGAGAAGACAGCATGTCTGCTGCCGCTGCCTTGCTGCTGTGCCAGCCGGGAGAGGATAAACATGTTGGTAGTTCCTATGGCTCCTCGCATCTTCTTCCAGTTTTCTAGCTTGCACCTTGCCTACCCTGGGTTCCGCAAACAACAAGACAGAGGGAATCCTCCCCTAAAATCTCCAGAAAGAAATGTGACCCTTTAATTTTAGGCCAGCAAGACCAATATCAGCCTTCTATCCCACAGAATAGCAATATAATAAATTTGTGTTGGTTAAGCTGCTAAGAGTGTGGTGATTCTTTGCAGCAGCTGTGGGAAATGAATACCAGCTCCATAAAATAGTAAATGTGAAAAATCCGAAGTGTGGTACCAGAGATATCAAAGTATGTGACCCAGGACATGTTATATAGCTCAAAAACCCACAAGGAAGCTGTCCAAAGACTGTGGAAGTGAAGAGAGACCATTTTATGAGGAAGCTTTCTTTGGACAAAGCTGGGCAAAACTTGCTCTCTCCTTTTCCAAGGAGAGGCAGAAGGAAACTGTCCTTTCACTTCAAGGCTAGTTAGAAGGGCTTAAAGAGCTTGATGTATGTCTTCTTGAGTTTAGGGCCACAAAGGACTAAGTCTAACTGTGGCTCAGGAAACTTAAACAGCAAGAGAGATGAGTCAGTGACCAGCTTTGGTTTCAGAGGATGAAGAACTGCTGTTGCAATGGAACCGGTCTGTCGTCCCAGACTTTTTCCTCCAAAATAAACAAATATTACTTGTGCAATTTAAACATTAAAACTGTGGAAAGGACGCAAGAAAAAAAAAAGTCACCCAGGTTTATATAATAATGATCCTACCTGTCTTACGACTTGGGTTCACAAGCCTTGTTCCAATCCCATTATGTAGCTTACTAGGGGCATGACCCTGCATTGGAGAAGGAAATGGCAACCCACTCCAGTGTTCTTGCCTGGAGAATCCCAGGGATGGGGGAGCCTGGTGGGCTGCCGTCTATGCGGTTGCACAGAGTCGGACATGACTGAAGCGACTTAGCAGCAGGGGCATGACCCAGACTCCTCATTCTCTAGCTTCTGCTCTGTGCCCACATGGAGGGTGCTGTCCTGTGCCCTGCCAGAGGGCAGATGGACGCCAACACAGTCTCTTTAATTATGACATTGTCTGCTTGGGACAGCCTTGCAGCTCTAACTCAGGGCTTCGATCCTGAGGTATTTGGCAGGAACATGGAGATTAACATATTTCACTCTTTAGAAGAAACCTGTATTTCCCCAATCTCCATCATGAACTAGAAGCTTTAATAAAGCTTTAATAAAGCTTTAATAAAGCATTGGTCTTTTTTTTTTTTTTTCCTTTTCGGTTCACTGATGTAGTCCTAAGGTCTTGGCACAATAATATACTCTTAGAACATTGAACAATCTTTTTTTTCCTGTATAGCAAATGTCTTAGTCTTTTATAGGCAACACAGAAATCTCTTATTTTTAAATTCTAGACAAGGACATCTGTGATTCCTCTCTCAACCTTCCTCTTTATCTCTTCCCCTAGGAGAAGTTGCTGACTGGTTAGACAGATACCCGGATAATGACTAGGCTGAGATTTCTAGGAATAGAGGCTTCAGATGTTAAAATCTCAGTAAAATATCAGTTTTTGAGGAAATGATCCTTCCTCAAGTATCTTCCTTTTACATTTTCACCCTGTGGCTCCATCCCCCTGCTGCTATAAGCAGGCACTGGATCTACCTTTCCTCAGATCTGAACTGATTTCAGGTCCAGGATTCAAGTTTAGTACTTGGAGAGGACTGTGAGTTCGATGAGGGCAGAGATCTTGTCAGTTTTTGCCTAATTATATTCTCAGCACCTAACATAGTGTTTGGCATCTCTATTACAGATAGATAGATAGGGAGATAAATAGAGATAGGTAGATACAGATAGAGACATACAGAGAGAGAATCTCTAAATATTTCTATTGAAAGGTTGTTTTGATTGAATGAATGTGGAAACATAGCACTCAAAGCATACTTTGGCTAATTTAGGAAAAAAGAACCTTTCACATCATCTAGCTCAGCATACCAGATTTCTGCTTTGAATTGTCAGGTTATAATCAGCCCGTTGCAAAATGCCACTGTAGCTTCCGTGTGTTGGTCATTGTCCCGTGCATATATTTTCATCAAGAACATTAACATTTCTCTGGTGATTCTCTGGTGATAAACTAGGAACCCCAAATCTCACCCTGTTTTCCAACGTAAGTCAGTTTGTTTTTAAAGCCATAGTATTTATGAAATTAATTAACCATGAAATTAAGCTATGAAATTAAAAGACGCTTACTCCTTGGAAGGAAAGTTATGACCAACCTAGATGGCATATTAAAAAGCAGAGACATTACTTTGCCAACAAAGATCTGTCTAGTCAAAGCTATGGTTTTTCAGTAGTCATGTATGGATGTGAGAGTTGGACTATAAAGAAAGCTGAGCGCCAAAGAATTGATGCTTTTGAACTGTGGTGTTGGAGAAGACTCTTGAGAGTCCCTTGGACTGCAAGGAGAGCCAACCAGTCCATCCTAAAAGAAATCAGTCCTGAATATTCATTGGAAGGGCTGATGTTGAAGCTGAAACGCCAATACTTTGGCCATCATGATGTGAAGAACTGACTCATTGGAAAAGACCCTGATGCTGGGAAAGATTGAAGGTGGGAGGAGAAGGGGACAACAGAGGATGAGATGGTTGTATGGCATCACCAAATCAATGGCCATGATTTTGAGTAAACTCTGGTAGCTGGTGATGGATAGGGAGGCCTGGCATGCTGCTGTCCATGGGGTCGCAAAGAGTTGGACATGACTGAGAAACTGAACTGAACTGAACTGATAGTACTTATACAAGAATTATACAGAGGCTTCTTAGACGATGCCTATCGGGATAACTGCTAGCCTTCCAAAAATCTCACTGATTTGAGATACAGATCCTTGGAGAAACACAGATCCCTGTACCTGGCACTAGATGACCATCTGGGAAGGTCACAGCTGACCAGACTGTGGTCATTAGGTTGTGATTATTAGGTGTTAAACTCCTTGAAGTGGTGCTTTTCTCCTAAGGTAGCGCTTCTCAAACTTAAATTGCTTGCGAATCACCTGAGAAGCTTATTAAAATGAAGATTATGATTCAGGAAGATTGCATTGGAGCCTGAAGTTCTATACTTCTCACAAGCTGATCCAAGGACCACATTTTGAGTCGCAAGGACCTAGGACACTGGCCATCTCTTCTTTACATGTGCAGGAGGTGCTTTTGCCCCATGATAGTGGAGAAAAGGGCTTCCCAGGTGGTCCTAGGGGAAAAGAACCTGCCTGCCAATGCAGGAGACATGAGACGTGATCCCTGGGTGGGGGAAGATACCCTGGAGGAGGGCATGGCAACCCACTCCAGTATTCTTGTCTGGAGAATCCATGGACAGAGGAGCCTGGTGGGCTACAGTTATTAGTGTTGCAAAGAGTTGGACATGACTGAAGCAACTGAGCATGCAAGCAGAAGCAAACTATTACATACAGAATGGATAAACAACAAGATCCTATTATATATCACAGGAAACTAAATTCAATATTCTGTGATAAACCATAATGGAAGATTATGAATAAGAATGTATATGTGTGTGTGTGTGTATAACTGAACCACCACTGTACAGCAGAAAATAACACAATATTGTAAATCAACTATACTTCAATTTTTAAAGTCATTTTCATATAATTTTATCTTTATTAGGAGTTCTAATTCTATGTGTTCAAAATAAAGGGGGAAAACTGAAAAATAAAGCATTAGGTTTATACCAAATGACTTGAAGAGTCTTCCTTATAGTATTTATAGCTACTACTGGCCTTCTCAATCTACTTTTGAGTAACAGCTCAATTTTGTTGCCTAGAGCTCATTTCATGCAAAGGTTGTGTGTATGCCTGCATGCTCAGTCGCTCAGTCATGTCCTAGTCTTTGCGGCCCCATGGGCTATAGCCCACCAGGTACCTCTGTCTATGGAATTTTCTAGGCAAGAATACTGGAGTGTGTTGCCATGCCCTCCTCCAGGAGATCTTCCTGACCCAGGCATTGAACCTGCATCTTTTGCATCTCCTGCATTGGCAGCCGGATTCTTTACCACTAGTGCCACCTGGGAAGCCCCTTTAAATTACCTACTCCCAAATTCTAGGAGTTCCCAGGCAGTTTATCTCTCACCAAATACTTTAGCAGCAGCCTTGTGGGGGTACTGCAGTCTTCCACTAGGCTTATACTGATGCCTGGAGTCCGGATTGCACCAAACCTGCCCTCAGAACTGAGTTGTTCAGGTGGCTGCTAAGTGCCCTGGAAAGACAGGTCTTGCTCACTTTGTATCTCCACACTCCATGCTCTCCACAGAGCTCAGACAGAAGTCTTCTGGGGCCTGGAACTAATCTATACAGAGAGATTTTGCTACCCAGGATCCCTCCTGACAGCTAAGGCTTTGTCCTCTACCACCAGGCTCCACAGCCATGTGTGCAGAAAGATTTATAATTAATCACCATATTGTGAAGAAGTGACTTTTTCTAGATTTATATTTCCCCTCTATGAATCTGAAAATGCATAGGATGTTCTTTGGCCCATTTTTTTGATTGGATCATTTATTTTTCTGGAGTTGAGCTGTAGGAGTTGCTTGTATATTTTTGAGATTAGTTGTTTGTCAGTTGCTTCATTTGCTATTATTTTCTCCCATTCTGAAGGCTGCCTTTTCACCTTGCTAATAGTTTCCTTTGTTGTGCAGAAGCTTTATGATCCAGCAATCCCACTGCTGGGCATACACACTGAGGAAACCAGAAGGGAAAGAGACATGTGTACCCCAATGTTCATCTCAGCACTGTTTATAATAGCCAGGACATGGAAGCAACCTAGATGCCCATCAGCAGATGAATGGATAAGAAAGCTGTGGTACATATACACAGTGGAGTATTACTCAGCCATTAAAAAGAATACATTTGAATCAATTCTAATGAGATGGATGAAACTGGAACCTATTATACAGAGTGAAGTAAGCCAGAAAGAAAAACACCAATACAGTATACTAATGCATATATATGGAATTTAGAAAGATGGTAACAATAACCCTGTGTACGAGACAGCAAAAGAGACACTGATGTATAGATCAGTCTTATGGACTCTGTGGAAGAGGGAGAGGGTGGGGAGATTTGGGAGAATGGCATTGAAACATGCATAATATCATGTATGAAATGAGTCGCCAGTCCAGGTTCAATGCACAATACTGGATGCTTGGGGCTGGTGCACTGGGACGACCCAGAGGGAGGGTACGGGGAGGGAGGAGGGAGGAGGGTTCAGGATGGGGAACACAGGTATACCTGTGGCGGATTCATTTCGATATTTGGCAAAACTAATACAATATGTAAAGTTTAAAAATAAAATAAAATAAAATAAAAAATTCTCAAAATAAATAAATAAATAAATAAATAACACCCTCCCCACCAATTTGTCTCAGAAGCCCTGGGCTGTATACATATCCCATTGAAATATACCTTTAGGTCCTTCAAGTTCACATAAAGATATGAATAACTGATATTTTGCAAATTTATGCTAATATAAGACAACTTACTAATTATAATACGAATAAATTTATTTTGCATATTAAAAAAATGCATAGGATGCAGTAACTGACCAAAATGTGACCAACAAACCAAACTCAGAAATGTCAGCTCAATATATATTATGCAACCACCCAGGAGCAGAGTGATTTAAAATATATATATGTATATATATATATATATATATATATATATATATATCCCGTCTTCTGCAGATACCTGGTTTTGAAATCTTAATGTAGTTAATTATCCCAAGTTTCCATCATAAACATAATATAAACCCAAACCTGTGAGAAACTGGAATGTTATTTCTTTGTTTCTGAGTTTGGGGTGAGCACCATGCATATTAAGCAAGGAATCTGATCTGAGATTAAAGGACACTTTTCTCTCAGCACGATTTTTATCATGCTTCTCATTTCTCTTTTCTTTTAAATATTATTTCATCATTCTTAAAATCTTTTTTTATATGTCAAATTGATTTTTTTGACCAAAAAATATCTGAAAATTCATCTCAGTCTTTTCCTTGATTATTTTACTATAGGCCTGAGAACTGTGTAATTTTACAGTGGCAACAAACATGATTATATTTGCAAAAGATTCCTGAGTCAATATTAATGGCTTTTCTGATTTGCAACTTCCTAGGCTGGACTGAGTCATCATGCAGAAGAAGGGGTCATGTGGCCACCAAATCCTAGTCTGCAGCAGCAGTGTGTGCAAAGGCAAGATCAGAAAGTAAGGGAGAAAACGGCATTTGTGGGGCGCCAAATAATTTAGGATGATGGCAGCAGAGATTCCTGGAGGAGAGTGATGAGAGGTGAGACTGGGGGGATGGATAAGCAGGGGCTGGGTCAGAAAGGCCTTGCATGTCATGCCAAACTGCCAGACCTGGAGCCACTGGAAGACTTAATCAGGGGAATGTGTTGAGGCGGATATTTTTGGATTATCTTTTGATGAAATGTGAGAAATGCACTGCGTGGAAGAGATAGAAACAAGAAAACCAATTGGATGGTTGTTTGCTGATCTAGGCTTGATATGAAGGTGACTGGAACTAGAGTAACAGTGAAATGGAGAGAAATGAATGGATTTCTAAGGGGGTAGAATAGATCCATTAATCGGATGTAGGGTCTAATAAGGGGAGAGAATCTCAAAAAACAGGTAAGTAACCCTCACCATGGTGATTTCTGAAGCATATGGAAAATAGATCTTTATGGTGTGCAAATTTGAGGCTCTGTGGCAAAGTGTAATTTTAGGTAGCATGGGTAATAGTAATCATTTTTTGTTGTTCACTCAGTTGTGTCGGGCTCTTTGCAACCCCATGGACTGAAGCACACCAGGCTTCCCTGTCCTTAACCATATCCCGGAATTTGCTCTAACTCATGTCCATTGAGTCAGGGATGTCATTCAACCATCTCGTCCTCTGTCGCCCCCTTCTCCTGCCCTCGATCTTTCCCAGCATCAGGGTCTTTTCCATTGAGTCATGTCTTCGCATCAGGTGGCCAAAATATTGGAGCTTCAGTTTCAGCATCAGTCCTTTCAGTGAATATTCAGGGTTGATTTCCTTTAGGATTGACTGGTTTGATCTCCTTGCAGTTCAAGAGATTCTCAAGAGACACATTTGATTCTCAAAATCATATGTGTACTAAAAAGTTACAACATATAAGGAAATTGAGAACAGAAATGTGCATAGCAGGAAATTATTTTTCCTGTTTTCTTCAATCCAGGATTGCAATCAGAAGAAAGGAACTTGAGAATCTAAAGGACAAGACAGAGGAACGGAGTTTCCCTGCTCAAACAAGGAGGTACTCAGAAAGAGCTGAGAATGCTGTTGATGACTTAAAGTAACCCAGATAATCCCTTAGGTCTCACCACACTAAAACATTGTCAGATGTTGCAGAATCTCAGTCTTCTCATGCTCAGTGAAGAACTAACATTCTTTTTCTCCCCCATTCATGTATGTATGTATTCTGTACATGTATATTTAAATTGAAGTATAGTTGATTTACAATATCATTAGTTTCAAGTGTTCAATGTCATATTAATTTCAGGTATACACCATAGTGATTCAGTATTTTTACAGACCAAAGTCAAGGCAAAGTGTTTTAGTCAATCAGTCACATCCAACTCTTTGAGACCCCATGGACTGTAGTCTGCCAGTTTCCTCTATCCATGGGATTTCCCAGGCAAGAATACTGACCTGGGTTACCATTTCCTTCTCCAGAGCATCTTTCCAACTCAGGGATAGAACCCAAGTCTCCTGCATGTCCTACATTGCAGGTGGATTCTTTACTGCTGAGCCACATGGGAAGCCTCATAGGCAAATGGATGATCATATGTTGCTGCTGCTGCTGCTAAGTCACTTCAGTCGTGTCCAACTCTGTGCGACCCCATAGACGGCAGCCCACCAGGCTCTGCCATCCCTGGGATTCTCCAGGCAAGAACACTGGAATGGGTTGCCATTTCCTTCTCCAATTCATGAAGTGAAAAGTGAAAGTGAAGTAATAGTTCTGATCAAATTAGCTATAATCTTTTATGAAGTAAGCTAGCAATTTGTTTTTTTTTAATTAACCTAGCAGTTTAACTTTTAGAAATTTGCCCTAAAGAAACAACCAGAAATGTATAAAATTATTTGTTTAGAAAGACATCATTCATTTTCTAGTAGTGAAAAACTATAAGCAACATAAATGTTAATATCAACAAATGGGGAATTTGTTAAATAAATTGTGGCAGTTTAGCACAGTGTCTCTGAGTGAGGGCTGTAGCATCAGATTGCTTGATTTGAAACCCAAGCCTCTCACTTCCATGCCATGGACATTTGTGCAGGTAGCTTACATTCTGTGTTGCTCAGTTTTCCCATATATAAAATAGGGTTGTTGTAAAAATTATAAGTGTCTGGAGAGTTCACAGAACTGTGCCTGGCACATACTAACTGATCATAGACTTAATAATTTTCATGGTTAGTATGATCAAGAGCCATCAATATTTAGCATGAAAGAGACTTGTACTCACTCCATATTGAAGTTCAGTTCAGTTCAGTCGCTCAGTCGTGTCTGACTCTTTGCGACCCCATGAATGGCAGCACGGCAGGCCTCCCTGTCTATCACCAACTCCCAGAGTCCATCCAAACCCACGTCCATTGTGTTGGTGATGCCATCCAACCATCTTATCCTCTGTCATCCCCTTCTCCTGCCCTCAATCTTTCCCAGCATCAGGGTCTTTTCCAATGAGTCAGCTTTTCCCATCAGGTGGCAGAAGTATTGGAGTTTCAGCTTCAACATCAGTCCTTCCAATGAACACCCAGGACTCAACTCCTTTAGGATGGACTGGTAGGATCTCCTTGCAGTCCAAGGGACTCTCAAGGGTCTTCTCCAACACTACAGTTCAAAAGCATCAATTCTTAGGCACTCATCTTTCTTCACAGTCCAACTCTCACATCCATACATGACCACAGGAAAAACCATAGCCTTGACTAGACGGACCTTTGTTGGCAAAGTAATGTCTCTGCTTTTGAGTATGCTATCTAGGTTGGTCATAACTTTCCTTCCAAGGAGTAAGCGTCTTTTAATTTCATGGCTGCAATCACCATCTGCAGTGATTTTGGAGCCCAGAAAAATAAAGTCTGACACTGTTTCCACTGTTTCCCCATCTATTTCCCATGAAGTGATGAGACCAGATTCCACGATCTTAGTTTTCTGAATGTTGAGCTTTAAGCCAACTTTTTCACTCTCCTCTTTCAATTTCATCAAGAGGCTCTTTAGTTCTTCTTCACTTTCTGCCATAAGGGTGGTATCATCTGCATATCTGAGGTTATTGATATTTCTCCTGGCAATCTTGATTCAAGCTTGTGCTTCCTGCAGCCCAGTGTTTCTCATGATGTACTCTGCATATAAGTTAAATAAGCAGGGTGACAATATACAGCCTTGACATACTCCTTTTCCTGTTTGGAACCAGTCTGTCGTTCCATGTCCAGTTCTAACTGTTGTTTCCTGATCTGCATACAAGTTCCTCAAGAGGCAGGTCAGGTGGCCTGGTATTACCATCTCTTTCAGAATTTTCCCCAGTTTATTGTGATCCACACAGTCAAAGGCTTTGGCATAGTCAATAAAGCAGAAATAGATGCTTTTCTGGAACTCTCTTGCTTTTTCCATGATCCAGCGGATGTTGGCAATTTGATCTCTGGTTCTTCTGCCTTTTCTAAAACCAGCTTGAACATCTGGAATTTCACGGTTCACATATTGCTGAAACCTGGCTTGGAGAATTTTGAGTGTTACTTTACTAGCGTGTGAGATGAGTGCAATTGTGCGGTAGTTTGAGCATTCTTTGGCATTGCCTTTCTTTGGGATTGGAGTGAAAACTGACCTTTTCCAGTCCTGTGGCCACTGCTGAGTTTTCCAAATTTGCTGGCATATTGAGCGCAGCACTTTCATAGCAGCATCTTTTAGGATTTGAAACAGCTAAACTGGAATTCCATCACTTCCACTAGCTTTGTTCATAGTGATGCTTCCTAAAGCCCACCTGACTTCACATTCCAGGGTGTCCGGCTCTAGGTGAGTGTATGTGATCACACCTTCATGATTATCTGGGTCGTGAAAATCTTTTTTGTATAGTTCTTCTGTGTATTCTTGCCACCTGTTCTTAATATCTTCTGCTTCTGTTAGGTCCATACAATTTCAGTCCTTTATTGAGCCTATCTTTGCATGAAATGTTCCCTTGGTATCTCTAATTTTCTTGAAGAGATCTCTAGTCTTTCCCTTTCTACTGTTTTCCTCTATTTCTTTGCACCGATCGCTGAGGAAGGCTTTCTTATCTCTCCTTGCCATTCTTTGGAACTCTGCATTGAATGGGTATATCTTTCCTTTTCTCCTTTGCCTTTCGCCTCTCTTCTTCTCACAACTATTTGTAAGGCCTCCTCAGACAGCCATTTTGGTTTTTTGCATTTCTTTTTCTTGGGGATGGTCTTGATCCCTGTCTCCTGTACAATGTCACAAACCTCCGTCCATAGTTCATCAGGCACTCTGTCTATCAGATCTAGTCCCTTAAATCTATTTCTCACTTTCACTGTATAGTCATAAGGGATTTGATTTATGTCATACCTGAATGGTCTAGTGGGTTTCCCCACTTTCTTCAATTTAAGTCTGAATTGGCAATAAGGAGCTCATGATCTGAGCCACAGTCTGCTCCTGGTCTTCTTTTGCTGACTGTATAGAGCTTCTCCCTCTTTGGCTGCAAAGAATGTAATCAACCTGATTTCGGTGTTGACCACCTGGTGATGTCCATGTGTAGAGTCTTCTCTTGTGTTGTTGGAAGAGGGTGTTTGCTATGACCAGTGCGTTCTCTTGGCATAACTCTGTTAGCATTTGCCCTGCTTCATTCTGTACTCCAAGGCCAAATTTGCCTGTTATTCCAAGTGTTTCTTGACTTCCTACTTTTGCATTCCAGTCCCCTGTAAAGAAAAGGACATCTTTTGGGGGTGTTAGTTCTAGAAGGTCTTGTAGGTCTTCATAGAACCGTTCCACTTCAGCTTCTTCAGCGTTACTGGTTGGGGCATAGACTTGAATTACTGTGATATTGAATGGTTTGCCTTGGAAACGAACAGAGATCATTCTGTCGTTTTTGACAAAAACGTTTTTCCCTTCTCCAGGGGATCATCCCAACCCAGGTGTCAAACCTAGGTCTCCCACATTGCAGGCAGATTCTTTATCAGCTGAGCCACAAGGGAAGCCCCTATACTGAAAGGGGGTTAAAAAAAAAAAAAGGTCAAGTCTTCATCTGGCACCTTAACAGTAGTAGGCAGGTCTGAGTACTAGGCGTTCTTGTACAAAATGTAGCTACTAGGAAGGAGAACAGCCTAAGTAGGGGAGACTAGAGAGGCATGGGCTTCCCAAGTGGCTCAGTGGTAAAGAATCCACCTGCCAATGCAGGAGACGTAGGTTTGATTCCTGGGTTGGGAAGATCCCCTGGAGAAGGAAATGGCAAGCCACTCCAGTATTCTTGCCTGGAAAATCCCACGGACAGAGGAGCCTGCTGCCTGGTGGGTCGCAAAAGAGTTGGACATGACTTATCGACTACACAACGACAACAGGATACTCATAACAAACAGGGCCTGCCTGATGCTCTTGCCTGAATTGGCTATGCTTATAGAACATACTTACCAGACCATCAATATGTAAAGTAATCAAGAGACAGACTTTTATTCTTGAGGAAGTATGGCATTCAGGACAACTTGGCATTTAACAATAGCTCTGGATTAAGAAGATATAAGATTTTTCTAGGTTTGTTTTCCAAAAGATACATCAAGTTCTTCAAGGGTTGTTTTTTGTATTCCTATCACGGAAAGATTGTGACTGCACTTTGTATGATGTGAGGTTGATTTAATTGATAGCCTTCCCCTGGCTTTCTGAATCCAACTATTCAAAATATAGATTTAAGGGCAGACATAAGCCTCAGATGTCATTTACCTAAGGGATTCTAACCTCTGTGTGCCATGGACTCCTTTAAAAGGCCTAATAAGGTCTGTGGACCTCTCGTCCAAATATTGTTTTAAAATGCATAAATATTTTTAAACATGGGATTACAAAGGAAACCAGTCACATTGAAGTGGGGGTATCAAAATTAAAAAGGAAAGCGTTTGTGATACAACACTATAGGTGCTTCATTATTAATGCATTATAAGATCTAGCCACGGATTTAATAACTGTTGTTATTCTAAGAGTGCTGAGCACAAATGATGAGCTGAGATACCTGCAACAGCACTCTATGGGATGGGAGGCTAACAGTGGTTTCTGTTGGTGACAAAATCACAGTCATTGTGAATGCTCCACTGAGCTTGCTCTCTGCATTCATAATGAAATAAATTGCTGAATTTCACTTAGAAATGAATGGAAATAAAGGTACAAATTTTCTCCCATTCAGATTTTATCCATAGACATCAAGTTAAGAATCCTGATCTAGCCTGAAACCATCCTGTCACAGATGAGCAAACTGTCTCCCAGCTTTTGACCCATGTAAATTGTCTGATTACACAGGAGATTGAAGTCCTGGAACAGTGTATGTTCCCTTATTCCAAAATGCTTCATGTTGACTGGAATTTCAAGGATTGAGACTTGGAGCAATATATAAATAACTGAAGCCATACTAAATTATTCTTGAACAAAAGTAAAGTTTGGATTTACACCATTTGGTTTTTCTCTCTAAAATAGAGCTTTACCTGCTTCCAGAAATTGTAATCAAGGCTTTCCATGATTCAGTGAGGTCTGTCTAAGCTATTTGTAGATAAAATTTATTTAGTCAAATATTTGGCCAATTAAAAAAATCCTGTCTGGTCTACTTTCTGAGTTCTGTTTTGGACAAGTATGATCCCTTCATACTTTAATAAAATCTTGACATCTGTGAGCCAAAATTCTGGAAATATGTTTCTGAGACACTCCATCTGTGAACACCCTTTAAAAAATGCATCAGTGAGAGAGAAGACTATAATTAGAGCACTTATTCCTGTTATTACAAAGCAAACAATGAAGCATCCCATAAAGTTTTCCAAAAGTAAACAATGTTTTTAGCTCCTCGTTAATAGTAATATAACCTGGTTCTTCACATACTGTAAAGTCCCATCCAAATAGTCCAATATGCTTATAAAATTCGATTTATGTAGAAGAAAGCTTGGTCATAAGCGTTCCAGAGCATTCTTTCCTTTGCTAATTCTCTGACTTGATTCTAGGCTCTCTATTCTAACCTTGTCAGTCTGTCCAGGAGTGTGTCTTTAAAAACCTTTTCTCTGTATTAACTATATTTTCTTCTTTTCCATATTCTTTTTTTCTTCCAGTTTTATTGAGATATAATTGATATATAGCACTGTATGAGTTCAAGGTGTACAGCATAATGATTTGACTTCCATACATCATGAAATGATTATGTCTAGTGAACATCCATCATCTTGTATAGATCTAAAATTAAATAAACAGAAAATTTTTTTTCTTGTGATGAGAACTCAGGATTTGTTCTCTTAAAACTTTCATATATAATATACAGCAGTGTTAATTATATTTATCATGTTGTACATTACAGCCCTAGTACTTATTCTTCTAACAACTGGAAGTTTACAGTCTTTATTTTATTGAAGTATAGTTCATTTATGATGTTGTGTTAATTTCTACTGTACAGCCAAGTAACTCAGTTTCACACCTATCTACATTCTTTTGCTCCATTATGGTTTATCCCAGGATATTAAATTTAGTTCCCTGTGCTATATATTTAAGACTTTGTTGTTTATCCATTCTATAGGTAATAGTTAGCATCTATTAACCCTAAACTTCCAGTCCATTCCTCTGCTCTCCCCCTCCCCCTTGGCAACCACAAGTTTGTTCTCTATGTCTATGAGTCTGTTTCATAGACAGGTTCGTGTCATATTTTAGATTCCACATATAACTGATAATATGGTATTTGTCTTTCTCTTTCTGACTTACTTCATTTAGTATGATAATTTCTAGATGCATCCATGTTGCTGCAAATGGCATTATTTCCTTCTTTTTATGGCTGAGTAGCATTCGATTGTCAGAGAAGGCAATGGCACCCCACTCCAGTACTCTTGCCTGGAAAATCCATGGACAGAGGAGCCTGGTAGGCTGTAGTCCATGGGGTCGCTAAGAGTTGGACACGACTGAGCGACTTCACTTTCAGTTTTTACTTTAATGCATTGGAGAAGGAAATGGCAACCCACTCCAGTGTTCTTGCCTGAAGAATCCCGGGGACGGGGAAGCCTGGTGGGCTGCCGTCTATGGGGTCGAGCAGAGTCGTACACGACTGAAGTGACTTAGCAGCAGTAGCAGCAGCAGCAGTATTCCATTGTATCTATAGACACCACATCCTCTTTATCCATTCATCTGTTGATGAACAGTTAGGTTGCCTCCAAGTCTTGGCTATTGTGAATACTGCTACTATGAACATAGGGGTGCATGTATCTTTTGGAATTATAGTTTTGTCTTACTGTTTATTTAACTTATATGCAGAGTACATTATGAGAAACGCTGGACTGAAAGAAACACAAGCTGGAATCAAGATTGCAGGGAGAAATATCAATAACCTCAGACATGCAGATGACACCACCCTTATGGCAGAAAGTGAAGAGGAACTCAAAAGCCTCTTGATGAAAGTGAAAGTGGAGAGTGAAAAAGTTGGCTTAAAGCTCAACATTCAGAAAACGAAGATCATGGCATCCGGTTCTATCACTTCATGGGAAATAGATGGGGAAACAGTGGAAACAGTGTCAGACTTTATTTTTCTGGGCTCCAAAGTCACTGCAGATGGTGACTGCAGCCAGGAAATTAAAAGACGCTTACTCCTTGGAAGGAAAGTTATGACCAACCTAGATAGCATATTCAAAAGCAGAGATATTACTTTGCCAACAAAGGTCCGTCTAGTCAAGACTATGGTTTTTCCTGTGGTCATGTATGGATGTGAGAATTGGACTGTGAAGAAGGCTGAGCGCTGAAGAATTGATGCTTTTGAACTGTGGTGTTGGAGAAGACTCTTGAGAGTCCCTTGGACTGCAAGGAGATCCAACCAGTCCTTTCTGAAGGAGATCAGCCCTGGGATTTCTTTGGAAGGAATGATGCTAAAGCTGAAATTCCAGTACTTTGGCCACCTCATGTGAAGAGTTGACTCATTGGAAAAGACTCTGATGCTGGGAGGGATTGGGGGCAGGAGGAGAAGGGGACGACAGAGGATGAGATGGCTGGATGGCATTACTGATTCGATGGACATGAGTCTGAGTGAACTCTGGGAGTTGGTGATGGACAGGGAGGCCTGGCGTGCTGCAATTCATGGGGTCGAAAAGAGTCGGACTCGACTGAGCGACTGATCTCTCTCTTACTGTTTTTAGTTTTCTGAGGAACCTCCACACTGTTTTCCATAGTGGCTGCACCAACTTACATTTCTACCAACAGTGTTGGAGGGTTCCCTTTCGCCACACTCTCTCCGGCATTCACTCTTTGTTGACTTTTTAATGATGGCCATTCTGATCAGTGTGAGGTAGTACCTCACTATAGTTTTGATGTGCATTTCTCTAACAATTAGCCATTTTGAGCATCTTTTCTTTTCTGTATTCTTAATTCACTGGCATTTGGATCCTTGCAGACTGGAAACCACGCCTCCCAGGGTTAACTAATTCCTAGAGATAATTTGCCTGCCAGCATGCCCTTTTGTCCAGACTGATTACTTTGAAGTCCATCCCCCAGCCCCCAGCTCCTTTTATCAAATTCAAAAATTAAGTGAAGGGTCAGGCAGATCTGGGGCTTCCTAAGTAGATTTTTCACTAGTGGTAAAGAATTTGCCTGTCAATGCAGGAGAGTAAGAGATGCAGTTTTGATCCCTGAGTCAGGAAGATCCCCTGGAGAAGGAAATAGCAATGCACTCTAATATTCTTGCCTGAGAAATCCCATGGACAGAGGAGCTTGGCAGGCTACAGTACATGGAGTTGCAAAGGGTCAGACCCGACTGAGCAACTGAACACACACACTTTGTAAGGTAGATCTTACAAAGCAATGGAGAGTGGAAGCAATGCCTTGGTCTAACCTCCATTCCCTCCCCTGACACAGGGAAGAAGCTCTTGGGAGCTGAGCCTTTCCTTGGGCACCTCTCCAGGTGCTGTCCTTACTCCCTCTGCTCTCCCCACACATCTTCCTCTTCTCCTGGGTCTGCTTCCTCGGAAAGAGTTCCTTTCTGCCTCCTCCCACACTAGGGCTCCTTCGGCTGTGCCAGATACAGATGAAGTCCTTCTTTGCTTCCCTCTGAGTGCAGATGGACTCTGGGAGCTTCGGCTCAGGGAGGTGATAGGGGCCGGCTCCACTGCCAGAGTCAGGGCCAATCTCCTCAGCAGTTCCTTCAGAAACGCCTCAGAAAAACAGACCTTTGGTTTTTGCCCTGAAGACAACACAGGAGGAAAGTATATTCCTCCCAATAACAGGGATTTGACTGTGTTCCTTTCAAAACTGCAACCCTAGTTTTCTTTTGCTAAGGAGCCTTTGACCATTGCCTGGGCTTGGGTTATACCATGAGTCACTGTGTCAGCTGTGAGTCACTCTATTTTAGTCATCTGAGACAGCTTTTTGATTCCCAAATCTCTTGCCTAGAAGGAGAGGAGAGACGAAGATGTGGGAGTTCACTTCTGCTTGTGATTTTTCTTCTTGCTTCGCATAGTCCTCCTTTCTTAACATTTCCTAAGAAGGCACAGGCAGGAAGGCTGGGGAAACAGGAGTATTGGGCAAGAGTGTTTTTCCACTTGTCTCTGTCATGGTCCTGCAGGAAACAGCTGGTTTGCAGTCTTTCATTCGAGAGAGGGACTTGAATTAATACAGAGGGTAAATAGCAAGCAGACTCTTCAGTCCATTTAGGTTAAGGACCCCACAAGGAATGGTGAAGACCAGGAACACATACAAGCACACGCGGCCTGTAGAAGCAAGGGGACCTGGCGTTAATGGTCCTGGGAGAGCTGTAGTTGGGGAAGGCAGCAAAAAGGAACACAGCCACTGTAAAAACCACGGTCCAGCAAGGGGGCATGGTGGGATAAATGGGTCAATGACCCCTCTTTCTTCGTGCCCTCTGATCTTCCAGCACCACCAAAGGCAGCTGGAAGCCAAGGGCCAAGAGCCTCTTGGGGCACAGGGCAAGGCCAAGAAAGGTGGGGCGGAGAGGGGTAAACAGAGAGTAACCAACACATGGTCAACATCTGGAAGTTTAAAAAAATGGTCCACTTATTCCACAAAGCAAGCTACTGCTTGTAATAAGCAAACAGCTTATTATACTTTACATTAGAATACCAGACTTCTGTACACACCACAGAACTGCAACACTGCAAACAGGGCGCTAGTTCCTGATCTCTTTGTTGACTGGGGTTTAGGTTTTCTCTCCCCGGCCCTCCATACCTCTCCTCACTCTGTCAGGGACAATACAAATCTGTGCCAATATGTACCTGTTTCTAGAACCTCAGGCTTTTTGGAAGGCTATCTTGTTCATGCCCCACCTCATCTCCCACACATCAGGAAGCCCTTTCATAGCACTGATGTAAAAGCACTTGAGTAAAGTATTTTTCGTGGCACTAGTGGTAAAGAATCCATCTCCCAGATGAATGGGTAAGGAAATTGCGGTACATATACACAATGGAATATTGCTCAGCTATAAAATGGAAGGCATTTGAGTCAGTTCTAATGAGATAGATGAAATTGGAGCCTATTAAACAAAGTGAAGTAAGTCAGAAAGAGAAACACCAATACATATTATTAATATATATTCAGTTCAGTTCAGTTGCTCAGTCGTGTCCAACTCTTTGCGACCCCATGAATCACAGCACGCCAGGCCTCCCTGTCCATCACCAACTCCCTGAGTTCACCCAGACTCACGTCCATCGAATCAGTAATGCCATCCAGCCATCTCATCCTCTGTCGTCCCCTTCTCCTCTTGCCCCCAATCCCTCTCAGCATCAGAGTCTTTTCCAATGAGTCAACTCTTCACATGAGGTGGCCAAAGTACTGGAGTGTCAGCTTTAGCATCATTCCTTCCAAAGAAATCCCAGGGCTGATCTCCTTCAGAATGGACTGGTTGGATCTCCTTGCAGTCCAAGGGACTCTCTAGAGTCCTCTCCAACACCACAGTTCAAAAGCATCAATTCTTCGGCGCTCAGCCTTCTTCACAGTCCAACTCTCACATCCATACATGACCAGTGGAAAAACCATAGCCTTGACTAGACAGACCTTTGTTGGCAAAGTAATGTCTCTGCTTTTGAATATGCTATCTAGGTTGGTCATAACCTTCCTTCCGAGGAGTAAGCATCTTTTAATTTCCTGGCTGCAGTCACCATCTGCAGTGATTTTGGAGCTCCCAAAAATAAAGTCTGACACTGTTTCCACTGTTTCTCCATCTATTTCCCATGAAGTGATGGGACCAGATGCCATGATCTTCGTTTTCTGAATGTTGAGCTTTAAGCCAACTTTTTCACTCTCCACTTTCACTTTCATCAAGAGGCTTTTGAGTTCCTCTTCACTTTCTGCCATAAGGGTGGTGTCATCTGCATGTCTGAGGTTATTGATATTTCTCCCGGCAATCTTGATTCCAGCTTGTGCTTCTTTCAGTCCAGCGTTTCTCATGATGTACTCTGCATAGAAGTTAAATAAGCAGGGTGACAATATGCAGCCTTGACGTACTCCTTTTCCTATTTAGAACCAGTTTGTTGTTCCATGTCCAGTTCTAACTGTTGCTTCCTGACCTGCATACAGATTTCTCAAGAGGCAGATCAGGTGTTCTGGTATTCCCATCTCTTTCAGAATTTTCCACAGTTTATTGTGATCCACACAGTCAAAGGCTTTGGCATAGTCAATAAGGCAGAAATAGATGCTTTTCTGGAACTCTCTTGCTTTTTCCATGATCCAACGGATGTTGGCAATTTGATCTCTGGTTCTTCTGCCTTTTCTAAAACCAGCTTGAACATCAGGAAGTTCACGGTTCACATATTGCTGAAGCCTGGCTTGGAGAATTTTGAGCATGTGAGATGCTTTACTAGCGTGTGAGATGAGTGCAATTGTGCGGTAGTTTGAGCATTCTTTGGCATTGCCTTTCTTTGGGATTGGAATGAAAGCTGACCTTTTCCAGTCCTGTGGCCACTGCTGAGTTTTCCAAATTTGCTGGCATACTGAGTGCAGCATTTTCACAGCATCATCTTTTAGGATTTGAAGTAACTCAACTGGAATTCCATCACCTCCACTAGCTTTGTTCGTAGTGATGCTTTCTAAGGCCCACTTGGCTTCACATTCCAGGATGTCTGGCTCTAGGTCAGTGATCACACCATCGTGATTATCTGGGTCGTGAAGATCTTTTTTGTACAGTTCTTCTGTGTATTCTTGCCATCTCTTCTTAATATCTTCTGCTTCTGTTAGGTCCATACCATTTCTGTCCTTTATTGAGCCCATCTTTGCATGAAATGTTCCCTTGGTATCTCTAATTTTCTTGAAGAGATCTCTAGTCTTTCCCATTCTGTATATTAATATGTGTATAATAATATATACACAACATATATTAATTCATATATATGGAATTTAGAAAGATGGTAACAATGATCCTATATGCAAGGCAGCAAAAGAGACACAGATGTAAAGAACAGATTTTGGACTCTGTGGGAGAAGGTGAGGGTGGGATGACTTGAGAGAATAGCATTGAAACATGTATATTACCATATGTAAGACAGATGACCAGTGCAAGTTCAATGCATGAAGCAGGGCACTCAAAGCCGGTGCCCTGAGACAACCCAGAGGGATGGGGTAGGGAAGGAGGTGGGGTGTTCAGGATAGGGGGGACACATGTGTACCCATGGCTGATTCATGTCAAGGTATGGCAAAAACCATCACAATATTGTAAAGTAATTATCCTCCAATTGAAATAAATAAATAATTTTTTTTTAAAGATAGAAAAAAGAAGAATCTGTCTGCAGGAGATGTAAGAGGTGTGGGTTTGATGCCTGGGAAGATCCCCTGGAGGAGGAAATGGCACCTCACTCCAGTATTCTTGCAAGGAAAATCTCATGGACAGAGGAGCCTGGCGGGCTACAGTCCACGGGGTTGCAAAGAGTTGGACACCACGTGTCTGTGCACACAAAATAACTTTATAAAGTACTTCACAAAGTATTTGAGTAAGTACTTTGGTGACAAACTGTTACTCACCCCCGGGGGAAACTTAGACAACAATTCTGTTTTTAAAAGTTATTCATACCAAGCCACAGCAATCAAAGTGACAAGTTTTATCAAAGTTAGGTCTTTAAAGGACAACTTAAAAGTTGAAAGTTTTCTCAGTTTAGCTGGTAACTTCAACGTGATTCAACATCATCCATCTTATTTGGCCATGTTTTCATTCTCCTAAGGTGTTTTGTTAAATGGAATCTGGAATTCTTCTTTGCTGCTGCTGCAGAGTAAAATCAAATCAAGAGTGGAGTGAAGGTGCTGGGCTAAGGGTGTGAAGAAGTTACCTGGGGACAAGAACTAGATACTTTGAGGGAGAAGAATAGGGACACAGTGATATTGTTGTTAAAGAAGTACTAGTTAAAGGTCGAAGAGGAAGAGAAACAGTATAAAATTAAACAGGGAATCTTTGTAGCACTCAGGAACCCAAATGTCCAAAAAAATAAAACCAGAAGATGCGGCAATGATTTGTTTATTCCTATGCATCTACTCTCACCTTTCTCCACTCTGCTGTGTCCTGAATACTGACCTATATATGCTACATCATCTTTCTTCTGGGTTTCAGATTAGCTTCTGTCCTTTGGGACCAGGCAGGAGACTGGAGGGGAAGAAAATAAGGCTGGAATATTCATGCCCCCTTCTCATTCTTCCTCCCTGTGGGGTCCCTGCAGGCTGGCTGCATCCCTCAACTCAAGACCATGGCCCCAGTATGGCTGCCCTTTTTACACTATTCTCATGTGTGTGTGTGTGTGTGTGTGTGTGTGTGTGTCTTTTCTGTCTTTGTCTCTCTCTTTCTCTCTCTGGATTTCAGACCTCTCCCATTCAGGTCTGGGCACTGCAAACCCCTTGTGGTTTCCCACACCCTGCCCACAACTTTGTAAATAGCCCTGTTCATTATTAAATTGCCCAACTGGAATGAGCCGTTTTCTTCCTGCCAGCACCCTGACTGACACAGTCAGTCCCATTCTTCTCCCAACATTTACTGTGTAGCTACTATATGTCAAGAGTGTGTTCGTCGCTCAGTCGTGTCTAACTCTTTGTGACCCCAAGGACTATAGCCCGCCAGGCTCCTCTGTCCATGGGATTCTCCAGGCAAGAATACTGGAATGGGTTGCCATTTCCTTCTCCCACTTTATGTCAATGAAGGATAAAATGATAAAGTAGACAGTGAGTACTCTCAAGGGGGCTGTCTGGGGAGTGGAGACAGCCACAGGAATAGATCGGTATATCACACCTTGGTGAGTGATGCAGAGAAGCACTGGATGGGGAGGTGGTTGTGTGCATGCATGCTAAGTCACTTTAGTCCAACTCTTTGCGATGCTATGGAATGTAGCCCTCCAGACTCCTCTGTCCATGTATAAGATAGGGGTGTAAGCAGACACAGGTAAGGTTTCTCGGTGGAAATGGTGTTGGGCAATTTTAGAGGCAGGGACATGCGTAGGAAGTGGTCAGGAACTGGGAGAGAAGCCATGGACAACAGGGCCAGACCATAGAGAGCCTTACACTGTGGGTATTGTTAAGTCACATCTGACTCTTTCATGACTCCATGGACTACAGCCCACCAGGCTCCTCTGTCCATGGGGTTTTCCAGGCAAGAATATTGGAATGGGTTGCCACGTCCTTCTCCAGGGGATGTTCCACACCCAGGGATCAAACCTGCGTCTCCTGCATTGGCTGGCAGATTCTTACCACTGAGCCACGGGTGAAGCCCCATACTGTGGTTAGGGGTCCTTTTTTTCCCATTTGTTTACTCTCTTTTTCTTCCTTTCTTTTTACCATCAATGGAAAACTAGTGACAGCAGTGAAGTCTGTAGCCTCTAACTCTTAGACCTTAATCTTGGACCACTACCAGTACGTGACACTCCTACTTCCTTGCCTAAAACCTGTCTTTTCCATCGAAAATCACGCCCATATACCTCCTACACATTCTAAGGGCTTTCACAATGGCAACAAGACAATATGGTAAACAATTAATTCTTTGGAGATGAGCCACAGGAGGAGCTAGAAGTTAAGGTTCCCAAATGCATTCTGGGAGACCTTGCAGCCACAGCCCTGCCTTCTTCAACAGGAATGATAATTCTGTCGCTTTTCTTGTCCAGTGGAGAAGGGTGAACTGAGTGTTGGAAAGAGGGCAGGGAGTGAGTAAGCTCAGGCCACCAAGATGAGGCTTTCGTCCAAATACGTTTGAACAGGTGGCACTTTTAAGATGCATTTTTATCACATATGGGGAAGTCGAGAGTCCAAGAGGTGTCTGCTTTCTCTGTTAGGTGCTCACTGCCAGTAGTTTTCTTGCTAGATGAGACCAGGTACACACTGTCTCACAGGTTCCTCCTTGGCATCAAAGACAGCCAGTCCTCTAGGTCTGCAGCTTAGGAGGCTTCGTAAGTCAAAATCACACACACAAAGCCACCCGACGGACCCCTCTCTTCTGTTAACCGATTGTGCACACCACTGCCTTACTCAGCCTCCTCTCAGAGAAGGAAGAGACACGGGAAAAGTTAAAGTGGTGGGTGTGGAAACTTCTGGACTCTTGCTCTCAACAACTAACCAGATCGGTTACTCGAGCTCTCGGCAAGCGCAGACACCGACCACGAGATCCCCAGGGTGGGGCTAGTTTCTGAGCTAAGGGCCAGCTGCCCCCGCCCAGAGGCCCCGCATCCCAGGCAGGCCCGCGACAAAGCCCCTCCCCGGGGCGGAGACAGCTCCTAAAAGTCGACGCCGCGTCCCGCCGCAGGCCAGTACCCAGGGGCCGCCGCCTCGCCGAGTTCCTTCGCCGCCACCGCGCGGAGTATGGGGCGTTGATGGCCATGGAGGGCTACAGGGGCTTCTTGGCGCTGCTGGTGTCGGCGCTGCTGGTCGGCTTCCTGTCTGTGATCTTCACCCTCATCTGGGTCCTCCACCACCGAGAGGGGCTCGGCTGGGACGGGACCGCGCTCGAGTTTAACTGGCACCCGGTGCTCGTGGTCACCGGCTTCGTCTTCATCCTGGGCATCGGTACTGGCACCTCCTGGGAGGCGGCGGGGGAGGAGGGGCCGAGGTTCCCGACCCAGTTCCAACCGAGTGAGGCTGGGCGAGGGAAGGGGTGAAGGAGTAGCGGGGGCCAGGGAGCCGAGTCGGCAGCGCAGAGGGAGGTGGCTGGTCCGGCGCCCGGGGGCCGCGGGCCGAGCGGACTTGCGCGAGCGCGGGAGTCGCGGCGGTGGGGCGGGGCGCGCGAGACTCGGGTTCGCTGGAAGACGCGTAGCTGGGTCAACCGACCCGGCTAGGTTAACTGTACTGCGAGTGGCTGGGACGCTACACCAGACTCCACCAAGCTTGGGAGCAGGGGGGAGATGCAGGAGCGCGGTGCAGCCAGGCAGCCCGCGAGCCCCCCGAAAAGCACCCCCTGTGGCACCAACCCTGCGCAATCAGGGGCGCGGAGATCTCTTTAGTCTAGGCCTGTCGTTGAACTTGCTTTGAGACTGCGGGTTAGGAGAGGAAGGCAACGGTGGTGGGGCGGGGGCGAATGGAGTGGGGAGAATTGGCCTCTTGTCTCATCTTCTCTAATTTTCTCTAAAGCCCTGAGCGAAGGGGAGGCCCGTCAGCGGGTGGCCTCACGAGTGAGTGAAGGAAGCATCAACTCTGGTTTCACTCCTAGAGCGTTAAACTCAGTCGAGCCCAAGAAGCTGCCAGGATTCAAAACGGTGTTTCGCTGCATCTCCAGGTTACTGGACAGTCTTGAGCCCGACTTGTTTTTGCGGCTGCAGACTGGCGAAAGTTCCCCTGCAGGGCTTCCTGTTGGGCACTGGCCCGGATCATGGGGCCAGAGATGCCCGCAGGGGTTCCGTGGCCGCCTGGCTGAGTGAGAGAAATGCTTATGTTTGGGACTTCTTTGGGGTTTGCTGCCCGGCCTGCGTTCTCTCGGATGAGCCTGGCACGGAGGGGGGACTCAGTGGATGGTTGTTTTTGTTTTGAGCTATAATTGACAGATTCGTTTCAGGTGTGTAACATGATTATAGATGGAAATACCTATTACTAATTAACATCCATCACCTCACATAGTTACAATTTTTTCCCCTTTGAGATGGGATGAGAACTAGATCTCATCTCACTTAGCATTTAGAACATTGCTAAAGAATATAGTCTCTGTAGCATTGTTCAGATCTACAATATATTATTATTACTTGTCACCACTGTTCTGCTACATTACATCCCTTTAGAACTGGAGGGCTGTACCTTTTGACCACCTTCACTGTTTCCCTGCCTACCTCCTCTCTCGTCAGTGGCAGATCTTCTTATCTTTGTGCATGTGCTGACAGCTTTCTTTTCTTTCAGCTGTTGTTGAGCTGGAGGAACCTCTAGCTAGTGCTGCAAGCGCCATTTATTTGTAACCACTTTCCAAAAAGTGAAGTCAAGGCCTTGGCAGAGAAAGCATTTAGAAAAAGGCAGGAGTAGTGGACTGGGGTTATATCATAGAGAAGAAAGGAGAGGAGAGGAAAGGACTGGGAAACAGATGCCCACCAGCTGAAACCACTAGCCTTGCCTCTGAGCAGGCTGCCTTTTCTCCACCAGTATTTAACTTTCCCCAAACAAACAAGAGATCAAAAAAGCACCGACCTCATTCCTAAAGAAAAGATTTTTGTTTCCGATTAAAACTTGGGCAGCAGCCTTGGCCAGTGTGGCTGGATAGTGGCATGTTCCCACTCTGGGAGGTAGAGGAAGCTGCTGCCAGTGTCCAGCTATGGAGACTTCCCTGGTGTGAGATTGGCATCCACCCCGGTGTGAATACCACTGGACGGCTGAGTCGTTCGTTGCGTAAGTCTCAAGTTATTTTGCCACTAAACTAAAATGAGAAAAACATACTCGAGTTCCAAAGTCACTGTTGGCAGAAGCACTATTTCCTTCCTGGTGGAGCCCTCAAGTTTGGCTGGAGCTGTCAAAATCTTCTGTTTGCTCAAAGCAGTAGAAACACTCTTCATCTCTTCCAACCTAGTCCTCTGAGCAGCACCTAATACTAAGAAACTTTACCGAGGGGCTACAAGATCTTCTCATAATTTAAGGTAATGGAAACAGGTGATAATACTTGTTTCTTGACTTCTAAAAAGGAGATGGCCTATCGTTTATTGAGTGCCTCTGTGCACCCACTCAGGGCATTAATTCACAGATATATAGAAGCGTAAACTGAGGCATGGAGCAGCTAAGTAAGTTGCCTGTAGAAGTACTATACATGTTTTCAGTGGTTTTATTTTCAAGTTTTATTTCTCTACTCTTAAGGCAATATGCTTATTCTCTGTAAAATACCCTTTTTAGAGAAGCAAAAAGCTTCATCTAAAAAACACTTTGAAACTCTTCATGATGGAGTCCATCACAGTTTTCCTAAAAGAATTTATAGTTTGTCTAAACTTTGGGCTTTTAAAAGTCTGTTTACATTCACTTTGCAGCAAAAATATGAACATGGATATTTTGGAAATTTTCATCTGCTGCCTTCATTTAAGCATAACTGCTGTATTTGTATTAGTTTTGGAATGTTTGTCCTATCAACATTACCCATCCTGTTTACTATTTGGATTCCAGGCATGCAAAACACTTTAATCAAATGACACATTTATTTTTTATTTTTAAAATGTATTCTATTGAAGTATAGTTGACTTAAAATGTTGTGTTAATTTCTACTCTACAGCAAAATGATTCAGTAATACATATATACATTATTTTTCACATTCTTTTCCATGGTTTATCACAGGATGTTGAATATATCCTGTGCTATACAGTAGGACCTTATTGTCTATCCATTCTATATGTAATAGTTTGCATTTGCTAATCCCAAACTCCCAATCCATCCCTCCCCACCCTCTGCCCCTTGGCAGCCACAAGTCCGTTCTCTATGTAGATGACACATTTAATTGACATGAATGTAAACTTTCTCATTCGTATAGGCACATACATAGACCTCATGAATTCTTGCAAGTTTTGGCCCACCTGCACTTCCTCACATCCCGCAGTAGAAAGCCTCCCGTAGAATGAGTAGGAGTAAAGAGTTGACCTTATAGACGGGGGGTGGGCGGGGACAGGGGACACACGTGTTATAGACCATCCGTATTATAAAAGCCTTTTGTACTGTGTGTAATTGCTTCAAGGAGCAAATTTTTAGGCTATGTTGTTTCAGATCTCTAATAGTGAACATGATGTAATTGAGTTCTGTGATGCACACATGTTTAGAGATGAGAAAAGGGAAAGTCACTCAGTCATGTCCGACTCTTTGCGACCCCTATACAGTCCATGGAATTCTCCAGGCCAGAATACTGGAGTGGGTAGCCTTTCCCTTCTCCAGGGGATCTTCCCAACCCAGGGAGCTAACCCAGGTCTCCCACATTGCAGGCGGATTCTTTACCAGCTGAGTCACAAGGGAAGCCCAAGAGATTAGAGAAATGCTTCACAAATGCAGAGAGCAAACAATATTTAAAACTGTATGAGAACTGGTATATGTCCTTTGAAATACTTGTAAGAAGTAAGCTCTGAAGAAAGCAAGGGTAATACAAAAGTTACAAAATAAATGTCTGTGTATGTCTTTTGGAAAATATACGTGTTCTAAAATAAAGTATAACAGACTATAGGATATTTAAAGCTGAAATAAAATTTTAAACTTGTAGGAAATCTAGCAAACATGAATGAGGAAGTTTCAAAGAGACCTTTAGAAGAGCTTTGTGCTTCTCTGAAAGGAATGTTTCCCATGAAATAAGTATACTGCCAGGAAATCAGAGGAACAAAACTTGAAAAGGCCACAGAAAAGACTGAAACAAATAAATGCTCTCAAAGTAGCTGTTGACCTTCTAAAAGGTTCAGCAAGGTGGAAAGTGTTTTTTAGAAACAGGTAGAAAATTCAGGTATATAAACGTAGTGAAAAGTCTCAGCAACCCTATACTCCCTAGTTTGTCATGTGTAGAACTCTTTTGACTATATAAACTGAGGGAAGAGAAATTCAATAGTGTAATGATCTCAGGTTGGTTTTGTGAGAGACTATAACTTCATTTAAGTCACATTTAAAAGACTAACAAGACGAAATTGAGTGGTTCTTAAAAGGCAAGTGCGATATCTATTAACGTACCTAAAAGTGACCAAATTCCAAGACCACTTAAATATATTTGGAAAGGCTCTTGGGGTAAAACCTGGCAGAGTGGAGAAAGTGCCTCAGATACCTATTCCAAAACCAGCCTTTGGAACACCATATATAATAAAGCCTATCACTCATAAAGAAACGGGGCTTTTTACAAAGCATAAATATTCAAGACAACCCCAAACACATTTTTCTTTTTTGTTAAAAATAAGTGCATACAGATCTCTTTGTGATGTAACTAATAAAAATGTTTCAGACATGAGTATTTCACTGTTGTGTCCCCAGTGTCTAGAATAACACCTAGAACTGGCACAAAGTAGGCCAATAAATAGCTGTTGAATGATGGTTCTCAGTACCATTGTTAATTGTAACAATGCACTTTTACAGCCACTCATTTGTGGAGATAGTAATGCATTGTTGGGTGTGTGTGTGCAGTCATGTTCGACTCTTTGAGACCCCATGGACTGTAGCCTGCCAGGCTCCTCTGTCTGTGGGATTTTCCAGGCAAGAATACTGGAGCAGGTTGCCATTTACTACTCCAGGGGATCTTCCCAAGCCTGGGATCGAACCCTCAACACAGTCTCTTGTGTCCCCTGCATTGGCAGGCAGGTTCTTCACCACTGCACCACCTGGGAATTCAGGGATAGTAATAGTAGCATCTAAAGGAGAAGTGCCCACCTTTCTTCTCAGTGATCCTGCTGTTTATAGCTGGTTTGGAAGCACCGATTAAGTCAGCCTTGGGGGAGAATGGGCATGATGGTGTATTGGAATTGCATCTCTACTGTAAAGGCCTTGAGCTTATTAGAGTGTTACTGCCTGCACCTCTTCACTCCAGCAGGTCTCCCTTTTTCCTTGTGCATCAAGTTCCCACCCCATTGGATCATTTCCAATGTGTTATAATGTCTTTTATCTTAAAAAACAACCATACTCTTGACCCCTTACTCCCCTTTCAGCTACTGCCTAAAATCCCTGCTTGCCTTATCACAGAACTTTTAGAAATACTTGTCAATACCTGCAGTCTCCAGTTCCTCTCCTCCTATTGTCTCTTGACCCCACTCCAATCAGGCTTCCTCTCTACTGCTGCACCAAAATTGCTCTTAACATAACCAATTGCCTCCACATTGCTAATTCCAGCCGTCATCAATTCTCAGTCCTCATCTTGCTTGACCAAAAAGCAACATTTGGCGCAACTGACCCACTATTCCTCCTTGGGACACTTCTTCACTTGGGCTTCCAGGATCCCTGACTCTCTTGGCTCTTCTCTCCTCACTGCCTACTCCTTTTCGTGTCCTTTGCTGGCTCCTCCTCATCTCCCTGATCCATTAAGGTTAGAGAGCCTGAGCTTCAGTTTTCTGACCAATTCTCCTCTCCTGATCCACTCAGAATCTTGGTCATCTCATTTAGTCTTGTGGCTTTAAACACCATGTATCCCCCTGAATCCTCCTATGTTTATGTTCACCTGGACCTCTCCCCTGAACTCCAGACTCAAATATCCATCTACTCAAACTCTCAACTTGTATGTCAAATAGACATGTCCAAATCTCAACTCTCCGTCTTCCTCATACCCCCCCAAACTTCTCCTCCTATAGGCTTCCCCATCTCATTAAATGGCAACTTCATCCTTCCAGATGTATGTTCATGTCAGAACTATATAGTCATCCTTGATGCCTCTGCTTCTTCCATACTTCTCATCCAGCCCATATGAAATCATATAAATTCCAAATTCAAAATATAATATTAAATTCAAAATATAATATGAACCAAATTCTGACCACTGACTATTTTCTCCCTCCCTCCCTACTTCTCTTCCTCCCTTCTTTCTTATCTTCCATTTGAATGTAAGCTCCTTTGTCTGTCTTCTTCACTGCTGTATCCATGGTGGGCAGAAAATTACCTAACATGTAATTGGCATTCAATAAATATTCACTAAATTAATGAAAATTTGGCCAGTCCTTTAAACTGGGGGTCATAGATACAAGGATGGCATATAAAGTGAATATGTGAAGTGGGTTGGGTGTGTAGCACCCACCAGAATGTCTTCCTGGCTTTAAATATTCAAACACACAAATTCCTGGTCCACACTGGACACCAGTCTATGCAGGAGGAATGTAGGACAAGAACCGGAGTTTGCTATCAGGGCAGTGACAGGTGCTCCTTAGTGGGCATCCTTGCAGCGTAAATCCCTCCATCAGCTCTCCTGTCCCCAGGTGACTGTCCAGACATCAGGAGATGAGATCTCCATTGATGGGATTGGGGCTTAAGGTCCCATGGCCCGCATGGGACCTTAAGATTTACTGAACCGAAATCTCTTGTAAATGCTCTATGGACCTGGTTTCTAGTGCCCCTGAAAACAATACATGGTGAGTTGAACAGTGACTTCCAAAAAACATGTTCAAGTCCTAATCTCAGTGACCTCTGAAGGGGCTTAGCATCTTTGCAGATGTAATATTTTTATATAATTTTGTTTTTTACTCATCTTTGGCTGTGCTGAGTCTTCGTTACTGTGTAGGCTTTTCTCTAGCTGTGGTGAGTGGGGGTCTATGCTCCAGCGGCAGTGCATGGGTTTCTCACTGCGGTGGCTTCTCCTTGCGGAGCACGGGCTGCAGGGCACAGGCTCAGTAACCGTGGCACATGGGCTTAGTTGCTCCATGGCAAGTGGGATCTTCTCGGATCAGGGATCAAAGCATTAGCAGGGGATTCTTTACCACTGAGCCACCAGGGAAGCCCTTTGTAGACGTAATTAAGGATCTTAAGATTAGGTCAGCCCGGGTTTAGGATGGGCCCTAAACCCAATAACTGGTGTCCTTTTAAGAGAAAAGAGAAGGAAATTTGAGGCACAGACACACAGAGGGGTGGGTCTTGTAAAAATGGAGGCAGAGATTGGAGTCATCTGTGGACAAGTCAGGGGAGCACCAAGAATTGCCAGCAGATACCAGAAGCTAAGAAGGAGGAATGGAATGGATTCTCAGAGCCTCCTGAAGGAACCAGTCTTGCCAGCAACTTGATCTTAGACTTCTGGCCTCCAGAATTGTGAGGGAATACATTTCTGTTTGAAGTCTCTGTTTTTGGTCCTTTGTTACGGCAGCCCTAGGAAACCAATACAGGATATGGCAGTTACACTGCACTCCGGGAAGCCCAAAGCATGGCATTTTCTTCAGGTATGTGTAGACTTTTCATTGTTCTTCTCAGTCCAGACACAGTTACCAATCAGGGGTCCATTTTATTATGAGCAGTGTTGCCTAATAACACTCGGGAGAAGCCACTGTGTTTACGAGCACAGTTAACCAAAGTTCAGATGCTTGGCCACAGGGTATAGGTACGGGCTTTGTGTGAGGGGTAGGAACTGCAGGGAACTAGAGATGGCCTCCTTCTGGAGAAATAGAAAGCTCTTAGCTCCAGCAGGTTGGGGCAATGTGGGGATCCTGTCAGAGGTCAGAGCTTCTCATTATCCAAGAGAATCCAGATTTAAAAAAAAAAAACAAACTGGTTCAGTCTAAAAGTAAACCAGCCACAAAACCAAAACCTCCACATCATCATGCTAATCAAACAAAACACTTCTGTGGACCAAATCCAGTCTCTATCTTCCAGTGACCTCTAGAGTTTTCTGTCTTGCCTTAGTGGGCTTTTCAACATTTCCCTTAAAAAGTAGAACAATCTTCCCTTTTAAGAAATATAGACCAGATATCTTTGTTATAACTTTTTTTCCTATAGAAACTTTCTTAAAAAGTCAGAACAGGCTTCAAAATGGTTGCAGACTTCAGCTGTACCTTTCTAAGTCTGTTTATTCATTCATTCAATTTCTTCACATATTATCCTATTTATTTAACTAGCATACAATATTTAAGCACTTCAGTTCAGTTCAGTCGCTCAGTCGTGTCCAACTCTTTTCGACCCCATGAATCACAGCACGCCAGGCCTCCCTGTCCATCACCAACTCACGTCCATTGAGTCAGTGATGCCATCCAGCCATCTCATCCTCTGTCGTCCCCTTCTCCTCCTGCCCCCCAATCCCTCCCAGCATCAGGGTCTTTTCCAATGAGTCAACTCTTCGCACGAGGTGGCCAAAGTACTGGCGTTTCAGCTTTAGCATCATTCCTTCCAAAGAAATCCCAGGGCTGATCTCCTTCAGAATGGACTGCTTGGATCTCCTTGCAGTCCAAGGGACTCTCAAGAGTCTTCTCCAAAACCACAGTTCAAAAGCATCAATTCTTCAGCGCTCAGCCTTCTTCACAGTCCAACTCTCACATCCATACATGACCACAGGAAAAACCATAGCCTTGACTAGACGAACCTTTGTTGGCAAAGTAATGTCTCTGCTTTTGAATATGCTATCTAGGTTGGTCATAACTTTCCTTCCAAGGAGTAAGCATCTTTTAATTTCATGACTGCAGTCACCATCTGCAGTGACTTTGGAGCCCAGAAAAATAAAGTCTGACACTGTTTCCACTGTTTCTCCATCTATTTCCCATGAAGTGGTGGGACAGGATGCCATGATCTTCGTTTTCTGAATGTTGAGCTTTAAGCCAACTTTTTCACTCTCCACTTTCACTTTCATCAAGAGGCTTTTGAGTTCCTCTTCACTTTCTGCCATAAGGGTGGTGTCATCTGCATGTCTGAGGTTATTGATATTTCTCCCGGCAATCTTGATTCAAGCTTGTGCTTCTTGCAGCCCAGCGTTTCTCATGATGTACTCTGCATATAAGTTAAATAAACAGGGTGACAATATACAGCCTTGACGAACTCCTTTTCCTATTTGGAACCAGTCTGTTGTTCCATGTCCAGTTCTAACTGTTGTTTCCTGACCTGCATACAGATTTCTCAAGAGGCAGGTCAGGTGTTCTGGTATTCCCATCTCTTTCAGAATTTCCCACAGTTGATTGTGATCCACACAAAGGCTTTGGCATAGTCAATAAAGCCGAAATAGATGTTTTTCTGGAACTCTCTTGCTTTTTCCATGATCCAGAGGATGTTGGCAATTTGATCTCTGGTTCTTCTGCCTTTTCTAAAACCAGCTTGAACATCAGGAAGTTTGCGGTTCACATATTACTGAAGCCTGGCTTGGAGAATTTTGAGCATTTCTTTGCTAGTGTGTGAGATGAGTGCAATTGTGCGGTAGTTTGAGAATTCTTTGGCATTGCGTTTCTTTGGGATTGGAATGAAAACTGACCTTTTCCAGTCCTGTGCCACTGCTGAGTTTTCCAAATCTGCTGGCATATTGAGTGCAGCACTTTCACAGCATCATCTTTCAGGATTTGAAATAGCTCCACTGGAATGCCATCACCTCCACTACTGTATGCCAGACACTGTGTAAAACAAATGAGTAAGATGTAGTCCTATCTCCACCTGAGCCCTAAATATTTAGAGCTGTCTAGGACTTGAAGTTCAGCTCCTAATTTTAGAGGTCAAATGCCTGACCAGGGTTAAATTTACCACCAGTGATATCAGCTAACTGCTACTGCCAAGTCGCTTCAGTCGTGTCCGACTCTGTATGGCCCCATAGACGGCAGCCACCAGGCTCCCCCGTCCCTGGGATTCTCCAGGCAAGAACACTGGAGTGGGTTGCCATTTCCTTCTCCAATGCATGCAAGTGAAAGTGAAGTCGCTCAGTCGTGTCCGACTCTTAGCGACCCCATGGACTGCAGCCTACCAGGCTCCTCCATCCATGGGATTTTCCAGGCAAAGTACTGGAGTGGGGTGCCATCGCCCTCTCCACAGTGATATCAGAGCCAATACTATTTCTAATCTGTTATAATATTGATTGAGGCACAAGAAAATATAGCGAAAATATGGCTGGTGTTGTTAACAATGCAAGTTTTCTGAATATTTGTAAATGTCTAGCCAATTAATTGAATTTTTCTCTTTTCATACACTATTTGGTACCCAGAAGATACCTTTGTGAGGATTTTAGTCACTTCAAAGAGATGCTTCTAGTACCAAGATGCTAAAACAAATCTTCCAAATCGCTCAGATCACTTCCTTCATTCTGATTCTCCAGAGGTTTTCAGTTTCATGACATTCATGCTGTGAGACAGTCTGAGTACACAGGCATGTTTCAGAGCTCAGGTTCGCCCTGATAGTTGCTGTAGGAATCTTTTCAGGAAGCGTACTTAAAGGGAGTTCTCTGCTTGTACATTTAAACTTGAGGTCCTTTGGGTTGAGTCTGCTACATTCTGGGGTACACAAGGAAATAAATTATAAATTTTAATAGTCCTGTTTGGAACATTCTACCAAGGAGGTCAAAATAATACTTTATTCAAAAAGTTGAGAAAAGTGTGATGGGCACACCATATTTAAGCAGAGTTTATAAAGGTCTTCAATTTCCAGTGTACTTCACTTTTAATAACTTATTTTGTGGTTCACTTAAAGATTATCTAAAGCTATTAAGTGGGTCCAAGGGCAGAATACTTTTTACTGATTTGAAAGGACCATTTGGTTTTATATGAGCTAACACTTGGGTCAGCAGTTAGATCTGACTGCCTTTCCTGGAGAAGGAAATGGCAACCCACTCCAGTATTCTTGCCTGGACAATCCCATGGACAAAGGAGCCTGGCAGGCTCCAGTCCATGGGTTCTCAAAGAGTCAGACATGATTGAGCATATACACACAACACTTGGGTCGGCAGTTGAAGTTTTAATTTGTGCATTTTAAAAGAGAATCTGCTCATTTTCTGGGAAATAATAAATTACTGTACTTTATTAAGATTTATATATTCAACACATACTTATTGAATTTCTGCTATGTGCTAGGCTCTGTGAGCTCTTTGCTAAATGCTGGGATCTGACCGTGACCTAGACAGATGTGCTCCTATCTTCATAAATCACAAGATTTAAAGAAAGAAGAACTAGAGTCAAATTGTTTTATATGTATGGGCACATTTCTCTCCCTCTAAGTGCCCTTGTCCCCACATTCACTTTGACAAATTCTACATTTGCATTGTTTGCTACAAGACAAATTTGTGTATGTGGATAGTTTTGTAATGGTATATGGATGGAAAGCTGGTGTCAAACCAGAGATTACATCTTGGAGAATATGTATTTCACATGTCCCTGAGTTGATTATGCTGCTTAGGAACTGAGAAGATTTCTAATAAGTAAATACAACTCAAGTTACTGCGTTTCCCTCTTCATTATTGAAAGAATAATTGTAGACAGGTCTTCCTCCCTCCCTCCCTTCTTGCCTGCCTGCCTTCCCTCCTTCCTTTTCAAGTTTATCACAACAGCATGTTCCACCATCAGCCAGCCTGGGTGGGAGGGGTGTTTGGGGGAGAATGGATACATGTATATGTATGACTGAGTCCCTTCACTGTTCACCTGAAATCACCACAACGTTGTTAATCAGCTATACACCAATACAAAATAAAAAGTTTAAAGTTAAAAAAAATTTTTAACGTATTTTTCTCATACATGTGTTCATGTTTCCCCTTCTTTTCTTGCCCCAAATGGTTTTGCCATCTCGGACCTGTAACAGAAAACCCTTGTTTCAGTCACAAGTAGCTGTCTGATAGCATTTCCCCTCCTCATGGGCTTCTGAGAACTTTTTCTTCCTTCTCACTGAACCTCAGGAATGGTGTCTAGGTAAGTGCCAAGCCAGAGAAGCAAGAAATATTTAAATTCCACTCTACAGGCAGTTTTTACTGCTGTTGAAAAAAGCTTCTTGTTGAAGAAATGTGGTTGATTTGTTAAGGTTGCCCTTTCTCCTGAAGTTCACCATATTTGGGTTATTTATGCATTTTAAAAGGCACATAAACACATTATGCAAATGCATCACTTTGGAGTTATCCTCCATTTATCCAGAGAGCATTTGAAACTTAGCTACCGTGCAGAACTTCTCTATCACCAGGACAGGTGCTGAAAACTCCGTGCCTGCCTCCTATGAGAGAGCCACTGAGGTTTCCACAAGCTTCCTACTTAGAAGGTGAGACTAATTGCCTATTAGGTTTGCAGGCTTACAGAAATTTTATTCATGAACTCTTTCAACCATACAGAAACTAATAGATCCCCATGTAGTCACCATCCATATTTAAAGATGTTAAAAGAGTTTTGCCATCCTAAAAATTTATCAACTAGAACTTAAAGCTGGTAGGAATAATAGATAGTGCAGGCTGATGAGAGGAGAGGTTGGAGGCAGGCACCCTAACCTGGGCAAGAAACTAAAAGAGGAGATAGAAAATTCTAAAACTAGACTCAAGGACTAGAGAAAACAAAAACGTAATTATCTGGGCCCACTTGGATCAGAGGTAAGTACCTCTCCTGCTTCATAGCAATAGGACAGTATGTTTTACTGATAACCCCAAACCATCAATAAAAGATTGGATTGTGTCCCACTCCTGCTATTGCTAGAGAAGGAAAGCTAGTGGGCAACTGACTTGAAAATCATTTGGGTAAATGTGAAAAGTTTAAAAATCAAGTTTTGACACTCAAAGAGGGTAGACTTTCAGTTTTGTGAAAAATTTGACACATTTTTCGGGGTTCTTGCAGTATGGAGAAGAGTGAAAGTTCTTTACTGGGAACATAGTTGTCTTTGAATTTTGGACATTTTTCAGGTACTTTTTGTTCAAGAACCACATACATGCAGAAAAGTACCTAAATCATAAGGGACGTGTTTTCATCGCATGAGCACACTCATGCTCGCATCATGAGACAACATTCCAGGCACCCCAGAATCCCCCTGGTAACCCTTGAACTCTCCTCATCCTTGATAACTATTCCTGATTTCTAACATCTGAGCTTAGTTTTGATTTTGGAAATTTTGGGTATAATATGACCCAGATTAGGGAGGAAAAGCTGTCGTGATTCATGGCTCATAATTTGCTTTTCAGGGAAACAGCCTGAGTATTTCCCTTATGCATATGGATTCATCCATTCAAGCCCTGCAATCTAAGAGTCCTTCCCCTGGGTGGTGCCTGGAGGATATGATGCTGATGATGATGATGATGCTGGTGATAGCAATGATATTAATTTAAAAACACAATGATATTGAGCAAACTACTTCACCTCTCTGTGCCTCCACTTCCTCCTCTGTGTAGCAGTAATAATAACTATGCCTTCCTCACAGAGTTGAGTTGATCATTATAATGAAAACAAGTAGAGCACTTAGTATGGTGCCTACTACCTTACAAGAGCTCGGTTTCGTGTGTGTGTGTGTGTGTGTGTGCCCTCATATTTCTGCCCTCAAAGACATTGAAGTAGGATGACAAAGGATGTTGAACTAACTTTTATTTTTTTAATTTCATTTTTTTTTTTTTGGCCATGCCATACAGTTTGTGGGATCTCAGTTCCCTGACCAAGGATTGAACCTGGGCCACAACAGTAAAAGCCTGGAATCCTAACCACTACACCACCAGGGAACTTCCTGAACTAGCTTTTAAAAGCATACCTTTTTGGAATTCCCTGGGGGACCAGTGGCCAGGACTTGGTGCTTTCACCATCAGGCCTGGGTTCAATCCCTGGTTGGGGAACTAGGATCCTGGAAGCTACAGGGCAAAGCACCCCCTAAACATATACCTTTCAAGGTGTTGTATTAAATGGCTTGAAAAGATTTATTGACTATAGAAATGATTACCTGTAAAGTTTCTATGTCCTCAAGGAAATATTGATATAATCAATCAACATTTATAAGATAGCCATATATGCACTAAAATGAGTAGGTAGTCAACCTTCAGAATTTGGATTAGATAAAAGAAATCTGTCCTAACTGTGGTGCCTGCCTCTCAAATGTTAGAAAGGAACCAAAGAATAGGAAGATTGACATCTTGTGCTGAAAGCTTTAAAGTGCCTGAATTCACATCTATTAATATCTTTGTAGGTTTTTTGTGTTTCTGCCTGAAAATGGACAAGATAATCTTTTACATTTTATGATCCAATTAAGTTTCTTATACTCAAAATATAAATGTCTTTGAAGGGAAAAGGCAGCAGCTTGTGCTGCTGCTGCTTTTCTGGAATTAAGAAATTTCTGTGACCCATTGCTAATATAATGGGACCTATTTCCAAGAGAGTATTCTTTAAACTTTTCAACCTGCCATACGTTTCCAGATATTTAAATTTTCCCTGAAATGAACATAAGGAGTGGGATGAGGGTAGGTTGGGGCAGGATATTACCTTCCAAACAAAATTAATTGCATGCTGGATAGGGTGGCCATATAATCTATTGATTAAGCCAGGTTGAAAATCAGATTATTAGCAGGAGCCCAGAAATCCCTCGTGCATTCCTTTCTGGTTGCTGGATAGGGTGGCCATATAATCTATTGATTAAGCCAGGTTGAAAATCAGATTATTAGCAGGAGCCCAGAAATCCCTCGTGCATTCCTTTCTGGTTGCTATACCCCTTCTTCACAAGGGCAGCCACTATCTTGACTCTTCAATTTTTTAAATCTTTTATTTATTTTTTAAAAGTATATGGCAATTAATTAATTAGGTTTTGGCCACCTGGGGTCTTAGTTCCCTGACCAGGAATCAAACCCATGTCCCTTGCATTGGAAGCATGGAGAGTCTTGACCACTAAATTGCCAGAGAAGTTCCTGTCTTGATTTTTCTTATTTCAAAGATGAGTGTTGCCTATTTTTATATTTCATATCAATTGAATCATACAGTGTGTATTTGTTTATGTCTAGTTTCTTGGCATTGACATTATAGATTGATCCATATCATTGAGTGAAGTTCTAGTTTTATTTTTTTATTTTTATTTTATTTTATTTTTTTAAGTTCTAGTTTTAGATCATTCATGCCATGGTATGAATATATCACAATTTATTTATTCAGTCTCTTCATGATGAACATTTGGGAATTTCCCAGGTTTTGGCCACAACAAATAGTGCTATAATACTACTCTTAATACATGTCTTTTGGTGAATGTATGTATATATTTCTTTGGGGCATATGCCCAGGAGTAGAATTAATATATAATAATGGCTCAGTGGTAAAAAACCCACCTGTCAATGCAGGAGACATGGGTTTGATGCCTGGGTTGGAAGATTCCCTGGAGAAAGAAATGGCAACCTACTCCAGTATTGTTGCCTGGGAAATCCCATGGACAGGGGAGCCTGGTGGACTACCATCCATGGGGTTGCAAAAGAGTTAGACATGACTCCAGTTCAGTTCAGTTCAGTCGCTCAGTCGTGTCCAACTCTTTGCGACCCCATGAATCGCAGCACGCCAGGCCTCCCTGTCTATCACCAACTCCTGGACTTCACTCAGACTCATGTCCATTGAGTCAATGATGCCATCCAGCCATCTCATCCTCTGTCGTCCCCTTCTCCTCCTGCCCCAAATCCCTCCCAGCATCAGAGTCTTTTCCAATGAGTCAACTCTTCACATGAGGTGGCCAAAGTACTGGAGTTTCAGCTTTAGTATCATTCCTTCCAAAGAAATCCCAGGGCTGATCTCCTTCAGAATGGACTGGTTGGATCTCCTTGCAGTCCAAGGGACTCTCAAGAGTCTTCTCCAACACCAAAGTTCAAAAGCATCAATTCTTCGGCGCTCAGCCTTATTCACAGTCCAACTCTCGCATCCATACATGACCACAGGAAAAAGCATAGCCTTGACTTGACGGACCTTTGTTGGCAAAGTAATGTCTCTGCTTTTGAATATGCTATCTAGGTTGGTCATAACTTTCCTTCCAAGGAGTAAGCATCTTTTAATTTCATGGCTGCAGTCACCATCTGCAGTGATTTTGGAGCTCCCAAAAATAAAGTCTGACACTGTTTCCACTGTTTCTCCATCTATTTCCCATGAAGTGATGGGACCAGATGCCATGATCTTCGTTTTCTGAATGTTGAGCTTTAAGTCAACTTTTTCACTCTCCACTTTCACTTTCATCAGCAGGCTTTTGAGTTCCTCTTCACTTTCTGCCATAAGGGTGGTGTCATCTGCATATCTGAGGTTATTGATATTTCTCCTGGCAATCTTGATTCTAGCTTGTGTTTCTTCCAGTCCAGCATTTCTCATGATGTACTCTGCATAGAAGTTAAATAAGCAGGGAGACAATATACAGCCTTGAGCAACTAAATAACAACAAAAGGTATGCATAAGTTTAGCTTAAGTAGATACTGCTAGTTTTCCCAAGTGTTTGTTCTCCTTTAAACTCTCAGCAGCAGAGCATGAGAGTTTTGTTGTTTCATAGCCTCTCCAGTACTCAGTATTTTCCGTGTTCAGCCATTCAGACGTGTGATAGAGGTATTCTCATTTCTCTGTTGACCAATGAAGTTGATATCTTTATTATGCTTACTAGTCACTTGGATATACTCTTTTATGAAATACTTAGAAATACTCTTTCGTCTATTTAAATCTTTGCGCTTATTTTTTCTATTCTTTAGCCTGTCTTTTTCTTGTCAAATTAAGGCACTTATATGAAGAAACCAGACCATAAGATTAGGAATTTAGTTTGGGACATGTTGAGTTTGAGATATTTGAGAGGCATCTATGTAGAGATGTCAAGAAGCCATTGGAATATGTAGGTCTGGAGTTCAGAAGTTCTGGGCTGGAGATGAGAATTTTGGAGTCCCAACCATGGAGGTAGCATTTTAGTGAGAGACTGAATGAGATCACCCACAGAGAGAGGAAAAAATCCTAAGACTGAGCCTGAGAGGCATCAAGGTTCATTCGTAAGTTGGGAGTAAAGAAGATGCCAGCAAAGAGCTTAAGAAGAAACCACTGAGAGGCAGGGAAGAGAGGAGAAGCCAAAGTTAACAGAAAAGGGTTTCATAGAAGGGAGTGTTCACTGTGTCAAAATGTTCATCTCGTGTTGGTTAAAAGAACAGCAACACTACATTCTGTGCCCTTTTTTCTCTCTTCAGCCATCATTGTATACAGACTGCCATGGACCTGGAAATGCAGCAAGCTCCTGATGAAATCCATCCATGCAGGGCTAAACACTGTTGCTGCCATTCTTGCAATTATTTCTCTGGTGGCTGTTTTTGATTTCCACAATGCCAAGAAGATCCCCAATATGTACAGTCTGCACAGCTGGGTTGGACTGACAGCTGTCATTCTCTACATCTTACAGGTCAGTATCTCAGTGTATTTCTAAACAAGATACAAAAAGTAAAACAATTCAGATACTGTCGATGTTTTCTGTTTTTCATAGTTTCTTGGAAATCATTTCATTTCCACTAGTCATCATTCAGTTTGTTTCCATTATAAGTATTTTCCCTTGAGAGGGCACCAGAATTCAGTTATGAGCATGATTGTGAGGTTTCAAATATGGACATATGTATGTTGAGAAAGTGCCATCTCACCATTTCTAGGCTGCCATCGTTCGCTCTTTAAATTCCATGTGCTGGATGAACTAGCACAGGCAAGAGCTCGATATTTCTTCCCCACATTCCCTGTCATTTCTATTTTCTAAGTTTATGAGTAAAGAGATGAATTTTTGCATCTTTGTTAGATTTTGAAGGCTCAGTGATTGTTTTATTTTCATTTCACTCATTAAATGTCTTTATTTATTAAAAACACATACTCTTGAGGGCACTATTTTTAAACATGTTAAGGGAGTGAGATAGGAATTTGGCTGTTCAAGGTCACAAAAGTAAAGGTTAATTTTTTAAGTTTTTGGTGTTAACCATTTTGTTGAAAAATCTTTGTAAACTATGTCAATTCATTTCCCTTCCTTAGTACATATATCCAACTCCTGATTGGGACATCATTGTGAACTTACTTTCCTGTGGATATAGGAGAAGAAATGGGAGTGAGTTTGTAAAGCCTCAAGGCATATCTTAGAATATATGAATGTATGACCTTTTTAAATAGGGATCTCTTAGAAGACATTTATTTGTCATTTTTCTTCTTCTTAAGTAAGGATTTTAAAGCCTTAAGTCTTCTTTAATTTTAACTAAATAGAAGTTGCTAGCTATACGGACACTATTAATTATTTAATTTGGATCAGCATGCCAGGAGATAAGGATCAGGGGATTGAAAGGTGCCAGACAAGAGGGGAGCATGGGGAAAATCCTATATCAAACATGATCTTCCTGATCAAGAAGGAACAAGGAAAAGATGCCATGCTGGATGGCCGGGCCAAGCCCAGATCTCCTGCCCTCAAAGTTGATTTTCCCTCAGTGTTCTCATCTGGAACAGTGTCCTCCTCTGCTGCAGTCAGTGGGCCGTTTCCCTTCAGAGTAGGATGGTACGAGCAGGGGACATCCCTCAGTTGCTTTGGGGGTCCCCTTGGCCTACTACCATCTTTTTGGGACTTTCTCAGCTCGCTGTTCTGCTTTCAGCTGTCTGTTCCCCTCACTTTGCCTCACCTCCTGTGGGCCACACCACGACGCAGTAAAGGAGAGCCAGAGTGCATTCTGCAGATACCACTGTGCATTCTGCAGACAGCATTCTGCTTACCTCCTGTAACCCCTTAAGTGAGATAACCTTTACGGTCACTGAGGAAGAACAGGTGGCAGAGCTAGGACTCAGGTCCTGGTCTTGCCAATCCTGAGCCCTCCCCGCTTGCTTCTGCTGCCTCCGCAACATCCCCATCATCACTCACCTGTGTTTGAGCATCCTCGGTGGAGGGCCGTGTCTCTGAGAAGCCGAATGGAAACCACCCACCCCAACTCTGTGTAGCTTCCCTGTGAGAGGGTTCTGTGCTTCTGAGTACAAAGTTAAAATGGATTAGATGAAATGCCTTTACTAAGTTAGTTATACACCAAAGCATTCTCTGAACACTTGCAAAGATGTATCAGAATGTTAATGCTGATGATCTCTATGGGGCTGTATTCTAGTTGATTATTTTTCTTTTCACTTTCTGCATCTTCTAAATATAGATGCATTTCTTGTATAACAATAAAAAGCTTTTAAAATGAAAACAAAGTTTCTTACACTAGATCTTTTAAACTGGAATTTCTGAAAACTAATTTTATGCTGTGCTCTATATCTTAATATGTAAGATTAGGAAATATATATTGGAGAAGGCAATGGCAACCCACTCCAGTACTCTTGCCTGGAGAATCCCAGGGATGGGGGAGCCTGGTGGGCTGCCGTCTATGGGGTTGCACAGAGTCGGACACGACTGAAGTGACTTAGCAGCAGCAGCAAGAAATATATCGGGATTAGCAAAAAAGAGAATATTTATTCTAAAATTTTGGGGTCTTAGATAAAATGGTTCTCAGAGGAATATAGGCTTAAATGTGTTTATTTATTGGAAAGAAAAACTTAAAATATATAAATGAAGTATTCACTTAAGAAAATAAAAGATTGTTTATATCTCAGTAAAACAAGGGAAAAAAAGGAAATAAAAAAGAACAGCAAAATATACAAGGAATAGTAAAGACCCCCTCCCTCCCATCCAAAAAAAATCTGTGAACAATTGTATTATTTTCTGTTGTTGCCGTAACAATTTACCACAAACATGGGGGCTTAAAACAATACAAATATATTACCTCACAGTTTCTGCACATCAGAAATCCATGTTGGCTTGGCTGGTTTCTCTGCTCAGGGTCTCACAAGGCCAAAGTCAAGGTGTTAGCTGGCCTGGGCTTTTTATAGAAAGACTCTAGGGTAGAATCAACTTGCAAAATAGGTCAGGTTGTTGGCAGAATCTAGTTCCTTGTGCTTGTAAGACTGAGGTGCTAGTCTTTCACTGGCTATTAGCTCAGGGCTGTTCCTAGCTTCTCACTCTGTTCCTTGCACATGGCCCCCCTCCATCAAACTGGCTTGGAATCTCTCTGACTTCTCCCTCTTTCTCCTCTTCATCTCTTCTTCCTCCAGCCAAAGTTCTCTGCTTTTGAAAGGGTTTATGTGATTAGATTGGGCTGCCCATATAATCCAGGGTTTTTCCCCAATCAGAAGCATCCATAACCTTAATTACATCAGGAAAGTGTCTTTTGCTACTATAATGTATTCACAGCTTGCAGGGATTAAGCTGTAGACATCTTTGGGAAAAGGCATGATTTAGCCTATCAGAACCATAAATTTAAAAAAAAAAAAATAGAAGAAATTATAGATAAAATGAAAAGCTGGTTCTTTAAAACAAGTAGAATAAAATAAAAGTGCACGTGAGCAAATTGCTTCAGTTGTGTCCAAGTCTTCGCGACTATAGACTGTAGCCCACCAGGCTTCTCTGTCCATCGTGTTCTCCAGGCAAGAATACTGGAGTGGGTTGCCATGTCCTCCTCCAGGGGATCTTTCCAACCCAGGGACTGAACCCACATCTCCTGCGTCTACTGCATTGGTAGGTGTGTTCTTTACCACTAGCACCACCTAGGAAGCCCAGGATAAAAATAGATAAACCACTGCAAATCTGATTGAGAAAAAGCATAATATACACATCATTCAGAATTTTAAAAATATAATCACAGATACAAATAATATTTTAAAATTAGGACCGTTTATTAAATTTTAATAATATGGTAATATTCTTTAAAATCTTAAAGAAAAAATGATTATTTTCTTGCCAAGTATAAACTAACAAGTTGACCCAAGAGGAATTAGAAAACCTAAGCAGACCAATAACATTATAAGCGATTCGTCAGGTCATTTGAAATCTATCATTTAAAAAAGACATTAGGAGAAGGCAATGGTAACCCACTCCAGTACTGTTGCCTGGAAAATCCCATGGGCAGAGGAGCCTGGTAGGCTGCAGTCCATAGGGTCGCTAAGAGTCAGACACAACTGAGCAACTTCACTTTCACTTTGCACTTTCATGCATTGGAGAAGGAAATGGCAACCCACTCCAGTGTTCTTGCCTGGAGAATCCGAGGGACAGGGGAGCCTGGTGGGCTGCTGTCTATGGGGTCGCACAGAGTCGGACACGACTGAAGTGACTTAGCAGCTTAGCAGTTCCAGATTGTTTTATACTTTGACCTACAAGGAACTAATACTTTAAACCAATCCAGTACATTGGGAGGAAACAAGCTCTTCTTCAACGTGGCCCCATTGTGTACTGCATACTTCATATCTAAGGAGGCGGCTTTAATAATAAACACCTTTACCAACATCTAACAGCAAACATAAGCTTAAACTCTGAAATACTGAAGACATTTCCATTAAAAAATAAAACACTGATGTTTGCAACCTTTGTATTCAATTTCATTTTAGAGGTTTTAGCTAATGTACAGCTAATGAAAAAAATACATATAAATAATACAAAATTTGTGACCTTTTTTCCTGTTTTCAGATCATATGATATCTACAAATCCAAGAGATGACTAAATTATGAAAGAATTTGGAAAAGTATCTGGATAAAAGATAGCCAACAGAATCCAATGACTTTTCCCTATACTACAAATAACCACGTAGAATAGGAAGTAGAATCCTGTAAATTTTACAGTGCAGTACTATAAAATTCTACCAAAAAACAGAAAATATGGTATGAAGAGAGGAATACCATGCTACTGAGAGAGAAAAATTAATATAGAAACATTCTTCCTTCTTCAACTGTATTTTTATTATAATTTTAAACCCAATGAGAATTTTAAACTTTATGCAAAAGAATAAGTGCCCAAGGATAACCAAGAAAATTTTGAAGTGCAGGGAGACCTGCTTTATTCAAAACAAGGTATTCCCACAGGAATAAACAAAATATATTCATGGCCAGAACACAGAAGACAGACAGTATATATAATAACTTTTTCTATGGCATTATAGTATTTTAATTTACCAGGGAAAGAATGCTTATTTAATCAATGTTATCATCATAACTGACTGCCCATTTGAAGGAAACCAAACAAAAAGACTATGTATATCACACAAAAGAAAAAAAAGATACCAGATACAGTAGATTAAAGATATGGATATAAAAAAAAATCCAAAATCAAAAGAGAAAAAGAAAATTAAAAAGCATGTAATCTGTATAATACTGAGGTAGGGCAGGCTATAAGGTTGACAAGAAATCTAGAAGGAAAAGAAAGACATATATGGGTACATAAATTTTTTTAAAATTATTTTCATCTCTTAATATTTTGGGGGGATTGGTTCCAGGACCCTCTCAGATACCAAATTCCAAAGATACTCAAGCTTCTTGTAAAAATTGGTGTGGTATTTGCATACAGGACTTGCCTGGTGGGTCAGATGGTAAAGAATCAGCCTGCAATGAGGAAGACCTGGGTTTGATCCCTAGGCTGGGAAGATCCCTTGCAGGAGGGCATGGCAACCCACTCCAGTATTGCCTGGAGAATCCCCATGGACAGAAGAGCCTGGTGGCTACAGTCCATGGAGTTGCAAAGAGTGGGACTCGACTGAGTGACTAAGCACATATTTGCATATAACCTATATGCATTCTCCCATATACTTTAAATCATCTGTAGATTACTTACAATACCTAATACAATTTAAATGCTATGTGAATACAATGTAAATCCTATATAAATATTTCCTGGTCTATGGCAAATTCATGTTTTGCTTTTTGGAACTTTCTGCAGTTATTTTTCTGAACATTTTTTTTTTTATCTCTGGTTGGTGGAATTTATGGATTCTGAACCTGGGGCTATAGAGGACTGTTTGTATATGTGACCAAAGATAATAAATCACCAGGAACTGCTCAAGGAGATATGGGGAGTAATCTTGTTATGTGTTAAGGCTTAATGTGTTTAATATACAAAACAACTCCTAAAAATCAATAATTAAAAAGTCAACCTAATAGAATTATGAACAAAAGATTTGGACAGTTCAGATAAGAAAGAATTAAATCACCAATGAGCATATGAGAAAATGTCCAACCTCACTAAGAAATTAGAGAAATGTAAGTTAAAATAACAATAAAATGTAATTTTCCTCCCATGAAATAGACAGAACAATAATGATATCCATTGCTGGCATAGAGGTGAGAGGTAAGGGTACGCTCCTACACTGCTTATGGAAAAGTGAATTGCCACCAAATTAGGGAAGTAGTTTGTTAATATCTATTATTTTTTAAAAAAATATGTATATACTTTTACACAACATTGTAACATATATACTTACTCTTTAACCTAGCAGTCCCACATTTGGGGAGATCAGAAATAAAATGCTGTCACAAAAGGAACTCTAAAAAAGGATTTTTAGTGCAGCAGTGCTTGCAGGAAATGGGAAGCAAACTAAATGACCATCAATAAGAACCTGTGGTAAATCTGTTGAATATGACACAGCTATTACAAAGAATGTAGTTCTGTCTAGTGTGTGATATGTATGCATGCTCAGTTGTATCTCTTTGTGAACCCCATGGACTATAGCCTGCCAGGCTCCTCTGTCCATGGGATTCTCCAGGCAAGAATACTGGAGTGGGTTGCCATTTCCTTCTCCGGGGGATCTTCCTGACCCTGGGATTGAACCCGGCATCTCTTGCATCTCCTATATGTTCTTCAATGTAAAAAAATACTGAAGAATAATGTGTATAGTAAAGTGTCATTTGAGAAGGGGGGAGGAAAGAAAGGGAAAAAAGCATTTATGTGTAGATGGGTAAAGAAAGTTATGGGAGAATATACCAGAATACTATTGTGGGGTTGTTGGGGAATTATTTGTTCTGGGGGAGGGTATTAAATTTTTAAATGCATCTTGTTTTTCTTGCTTGAACTTGTGGCTCTTTTGTCTTAAAATATAAGTAAATCACATGTCACAAAAGATCATATATACACAATTTTTAAAACTAAATAAGCAAACAGTGTTCCCTCAAATCAGGTTGTGAATATTCATGTCACGTGTGGTAACTTCTGGTTGGTTGTTTGGAGACCAGATGAACCATTTCCTTCCTATTCCTTTTCTGGGAAAGATGACTACATTCCAACTTTATTCGGTTATTGCATCCAAGCTGTTTTTAAGTTACTTGCATTGCTTCCCTGAAGAAGTGACAGAAGAGATCACCCAGATGTTCTCAGGAAGAAATTAAACGAAAGAATATTTCCTATCCCCATGGAAAGAAACCAATTCTAAGCTTGCTTTCTTCGCTTTTGATAGGAGCTAAGCCTCTTTCTTAGGCTTCCCTGGTGGCTCAGACGGTAAAGCGTCTGCCTGCAATGTAGGAGACCTGGGTTCGATTCCTGGGGTTGGGAAGACCTCCTGGAGAAGGAAATGGCAGCCCACTCCAGTACTCTTGCCTAGAAAATCCCATGGACGGAGGAGTCTGGTAGGCTACAGTCCATGGGGTTGCAAAGAGCCTGACACGACTTCACTTTCACTTTCAAGCCTCTTTCTTATTAAGATTTACAAAGATCCCTCCCTATTCTTAGTTGTAAAAATTCATGAACCACAAAAACATGCTTTGACAGAGATGTGCCTCTGTCAGATTAAGTTAGAAGTAAAAAAGGGGAACCATTTTCTCCGTGAATCAGGACGAATTCTCCGTAAGTGGAGGTTCTCAGAGCTGCCGCTTGTAGGTGGAGAACAGGAAGTCCCCCCCTCTTGGAGCAGCTACAGCAGCCTGCTTGCTGCTCACTTGCACAGCCGCCAACTGTTGTGCACTTCAATTGCAAAGTATAATTGTGTGCAGGCCATTCATCCACGTTTGTGAGGTCTGTTTGCATTCTTCCCAAGACCAACTCAGTAAACAAACCTACCACAGAGTATGAAGAGCATGGAAGAGATTGTCAAGAGATTACCTTAGCGATCTTGAACTTTGGTTTAACCACTTTATAAAGTCAAGATTTACCGGCCAAATGAAGCCAGGGTCCAGGCTGTTTCAATAAATGAAAAGAAGCAAGAAAGGGGACTAGCAACAAAGCAATACAACCAAAACAAGCTGAAAGTCTTCACGCTTCCTGTGTTTGTCTATGAATTGCAAAGCATTTCAAATTTTAGGCTCTTTTTTTCTACTTGTGACATCTAGCCTATGGGGGATTTAAAAAAAAAAAAAGCCAGTGTGTGTGTGTGTATGTAGAAGTTATGAATCGTAATAAAATTAACTCTCATAATTCCACTATCCACCTTAATTTAGAAAACATAGAACCCCTCTCCCCCTCAACTTGATCCCACATTTTTCTACCTATCCTAACTCCTGCAGGTAACCATTTTCCAGAACCTTTTTCTCATTCCTGTTTTTCTTTGTAATTTTACTACATGCTGTAAATTCCCGAACAATATGTTGTTTACTTTGTATTTTTTATTTTTTTAAGAAACAGTATCATTAAGTATTTGATTACAATTTTTTTCATTCTATCGATTCAACTATACCGACTCCTCTAGCTGTAGTTTAATCATTTCTACTTTTGTATTCTGCTGCATAAATAGGCCACACATTTACTTATCTATTCTCCTGCTATTACACTTTTAGATGATTTTGAGTTGTATTCTGTTTCTGACAATGCTGAATTGATCATTCACATACACATCTCTTGGCCCTCATATGCAAAGGTTTCTCTGGCGGTATTCTTACAATAACAGTTGTATGCTCAGTCTAAAAGAGTGTCAACTTGTTTTCCAAAGTGTTTCCAATTATGTTGCTGTCAGCAGCAAATAAGAGTTCACATATGGCACATTGTTGCCAACATGCATCCTCTTCTCACTTTTTAAGTATTGCCAAAGTGGTGGGTATAAAATGATGTCTTGTGATTTTCTTGTTTATTTCACTGGTTACTCAGGGTTCACCTCTAAAAAAAGATACCTGTTTGTGTCTTTTGTGCATTTAAACAATGAGTTTGTTTTCCTTTTTCTTAAAGGTTTGTAGGTATTCTGTGTCAGATTCCTGTTCATTTATATGTATTATATATATCTTCAAGCATTGAGGCTTGTATTTTCTCTTTTCTTAGCATTTTTTGACGAATAGAAATTCTTAATTTTAGTGAAACAAATTAATCATCTTTTCCTTTAGGTTATCATTTTTTGTTTTGTTTTGATGACTTGTTTATGAAATCCTTCTGTACCGTGAGGTCAAAACAAACCAGTTCTCAGGTTCTACTCCAGACCTCCTAGATCAAAAACTCAACGATGGAGGGTGGGGGAGGGGGAAGGTGGGTGGGCCCCGCAATATGTGCTTTCATGGTCCCTGAAAGTGACTCAGATACACACTAATATTTGAGAACAGTTGGTCGAAGAGAAAAACCTATGAATAGCCAAGAGGTTACATTACAATAATATTATTGGAAATATTAATTTCTTTTATGTTTTCTATTAAGAGTATTAAAGTTTTGTCTTTGATATGAAGTATACTTAATTCATCTAGAATTGTTAGTTCATGATGAGATACTGTTATCTAACTTCATTTTTTCTGCAGATTGATAAGCTCTTTCCCCAGCACCATTTATTGAATTGTCCCTGTCTTTGCCATTTATCTGCACTGCCAGTTTTGTCTCTTTTTCTCTGCATCCAAGCCAGTGGAATTGAAGAGTATAGAAGTATTAAAGTATATATTTGTTGTCGTTTAGTCATTCAGTTGTGTCCAACTCTTTTGCAACCCTATGGACTGTAGTCTATGGGATTTTCCAGGTAAGAATACTGGCGTGGATTTCCATTTCCTTCTCCAGGGATCTTCCTGACCCAGGCATCAAACTCACATCTCCTGCCCTGGCAGGCAGATTCTTTACAACTGAGCCACCAGGGAAGCTGTTGAAGTACACAGAAGTATATAGAAGTATTTACAGGGTATAAAATAGAGGTAGAGATAAGAATCTTTGTACTGTTCTTTTTTTGAAGAGGATACTTCTAATATTTCACTATTCAGTACAGATGCTTCACATTTTCTCTTATTCCAGTTTGTGAATTGGTTTTGTTTTTCTTTTGAAATCATGAAAGTGAAAATCGCTCAGTCACGTCTGAGTCTTAGTGACCCCATGGACTATACAGTCTATGGAATTCTCCAGGCCAGAATGCTGGAGTGGGTAGTGCTTCCCTTCTCCAAGGGATCTTCCCAACCCAGGGATTGAACCCAGGTCTCCCACATTGCAGGCAGATTCTTTACCATCTGAGCCACCAGGGAAGACCTGAGATCATGAATGAATGTATAATTTTATTGGATGTTTTTTGTGTATGTTGAGATGTGACTTCGGTTTTTCCTCTTTAATCTGTTAACGTAGTCAGTTACATCAATGGATATTCTAATATTAAACTTGGGTAAATTGAAAACATTTTTAATTGTTTCAAGATTCTCTTTTGCTCTCTGAAATATTCAGATTCTTATCTCTTATTGTTTTATCTGTGTACTAACTAGGCTTCTCAGAAATGCCACGTCACAACTTTATAACTTTTGTTTAACAGGAGAAAATGTGGTCCCTGACTTTTTCCTTGCTTACATCCAAATATCTGGTAGTATTTATGAACACAGGACTTGGAATCCGGAAGACCTCAGTTTGAATCAGTTTCATTCATTTGTAATTTGTGACCTTTGGACTTGTTATTGAACTTTTCTGGGCTTAGTTTGCTCACTTAGTAAGACTTTCATACATCCTTCACAACATCATAGGAACCACGGACAAATAATGCATCGAAAGGCTCAGACTAGGGCTTAGCGTACTAGAATGACACAAGTCAACTGTTGTTATTAAAACTGGAAGCCTTGTGGTAGGCTCCTTTACAACCTGAAGATGACCTTTTCATTTCAGCTATAGATCATTAACACCTTCATGGTTGAGAATATCATTTTATGTCATTGAAATTTTATTCATGATTTATCCATGGAAATATATTTTTTCCATATTCCTATTCTCCTGCCTCTTCTGAGATTCCTAAGATTCTTATTGTTTTGAATGATTCTTACTGTTTTCTCTTATTTCTTTCAGAATTTATCTTGTGTGTCTCTTATAATCCCGTAAAGCTCAATGATATAAGTAGATGGGACATCAGAAATTTGCTTACAGGACCCCATTTAACTCTGTTGAAAAATACTTATCCATTTTTCAACAGAATTAAATACCAATTATGCATTGGATACCTATCTAGCTTGTGGGGGATACATCGTTCCATAAGACAAGCATGGGCCCAAAGAGAAATGCTTAGAAAAAGGAAATAAAGAATGATTAATATAAACTATACATCTTTATGTTATAAATTTGCATAATTTGGAACACTTTTAATCAAAGATAAGCATCCTGTAATTTTTTTTCTTTTCCTTTTAAAAATAACTTGATGTTGAAAAAAATGTTTTCATAGCAAAAGTAAGACTTAGAGCGCAATCACCCTGGAGTCCTGTAAGTCCGATGTCCCATCTACTTAGATCATTGAGCTTTATGGGATTATAAGAGACACACAAGATAAATCCTGAAAGAAATAAGAGAAAACATTAAGAATTATTTAAAACAATAAGAATCTTAGAAATTTCAGAAGAGGCAGGAGAATAGGAATATGGAAAAAAAAATATTTCCATGGATTAGTCACAGAAAAGATAGTGTGACTTACTCATAGAAATATATTTGTCCTAAATCCTTGGCAGTCACTCACCTAAGCCCCATTTTTGTATAGAAAGTGCAACCTGTACATTAGGATGCTTGCCCTTTGATATTAATACTAAAAGAATCAATCACTAAAGAGCACTGAAGGAGGATTAGGAACACTCTGAACCACCAAGGAGGACTCTCTGAACCCTTTCTAATATATTCAGGCATTTGTGACGTTAATGAAAAATAAAGTATGCAAACCAGCCTATAAAATGCATTTTCAGTTACTTTGCATTCATTACTATTGCCTTTATGCTGATTTCTAAATGTGTTTTAGGGCTTCAAACCCCTTCTGTTTTCATTCTTCTCTATCCCCCTTTGATCTCAATCAGGAAAAATGAACAGTGATGCTAGTGTTTCTTCTCATTCTCGTGTCTTCTCATAGTTGTTTTGTTAGGGTGGTAGATCCCAAAGAGATAGCTGAAAAAAAAATACCCCTCTAAACTCAGTGGTCATTAAGTCATCTTTATTTTCTGGAGGCGAAGTGATTCCTTAATGGGCAGGAGTGTGGGACAACAAAACAAATGTGAAAGCATTAACAGACTTTGGTTTCTGTAAGGATCTTACTGTCTTCACTGCAGAGAAGTATCCCAGTAAGGATTTAATTATTGAGGAGATGGAGAGAATTTTCTGCAGAATTCATTTCTTCCTCATAAAAAAAAAAAACAAAAATTGTCATGTTTTTTCCACATAGCTTTCTTTAGGTTGTACTGACAAAATGTGTCCTATTGTACTTAGATTTAGTGACTTAAAAGTCTTTTACTTCCCTTCCTACTTGGCAATCTTACGGAAACTGATAAGAACAATTAAGTATCAGAATGTCCATTGTAGCCTTATTAATGGCTGCAAAAACCTGGAAATAGAAATGTCCAGTAACAGGGAACTGAATAATTTGTTAGTCTTAAAATATTAGCCATTAGAAAGAATAAACTAGATTAACATGAGTTGATACGAAAAGATCTCCAAGATATACTGTTAAGAGAAAAAAGCAATATGCAGAACAAATATGTACAATAAAACCCCACTTACATTTTTAAAAACTCCCTCTTTCTCTCTCTAAAAAAATTTTTATTGAAATATAGTTGATTTACATGTTGTGTTAGTTTCAGGTATACAGCAAGATGATTCAGTTATATGTAAATATATATGTGTGTGTACACACACACACACACACACACACACACACACACACACGTACTGTGCTGTGCTAAGTCACTTCAGTTGTCTCCAACTCTCTGCGACCCTATGGACTATAGCCTGCCAGGCTCCTTTGTCCATGGGATTCTCCAGGCAAGAATACTTGGAGTGGGTTGCCATGCCCTTCTCCAGGGGATCTTCCTGACTCAGGGATCGAACCCACATCCCTTACATCTCCTGTATTGGCAAGCGGGTTTTTTACCACTAGCGCCACCTGGGGAGACCGTGTGCGCGCGCCACACACACACACACACACTCTTTTTTAGATTCTTTCCATTTTAGGTTATTACAGGATATTGACTATAATTCCCTGTGCTATACAATAAGCCTTTTTGGTTATCTATCTTATGTATAGTAGGGAGTATGTTTTAATCCCATCCTCTTAATTTATTCCTCCCCACCCTTTAACCTTTGGTAACCATAAGTTCATTTTCTATGTCTAACTCACTTTCTCTTTAAACACACACACACATATGCTTGTTTGGTCATAGAAATTTTATGAAAAGATGCTTGAGAAAGTCATAGTAGGTGTCAGTTTTGAGTGGAACTAGAATGGGGAAACTTGGTTCTAAATGAAATGTTTTCTCGTGCACATATTGCTTCTCTAACAATAATTTTAAAACAGTTAAAACTTACAATTAATTGATAACCTCTGAATTTTTTATGTTTAGCTTCTCCTAGGTTTTTTTGTCTTTCTGCTTCCTTGGGCTCCACTTTCTCTCCGAGCACTTCTCATGCCCATACACGTCTATTCCGGACTTTTCATCTTTGGAACAGTGATTGCAACTGTACTTATGGGATTGACTGAGAAACTGATTTTTGCCCTGTAAGTTTCATAGTTTTCCTAACTGCAATTCTTCAGCTACAAAATATTACATACTTGCTCACTGGACAAATATAAATGTGACAAAATTTTTTAAATGGTGAAAATAAAAAATTTAAATATTTATTTTAAAAAATGTGTTATACATGTAATATAGCATTAATAATGCTTGAAAGAAAAACCAAGCAGTCCAACAAATTGTACCACTCTTACAAAGCAACCTTTGAAGTTATACATGCCCTTTCAATTGATATACATGTTTTATGATATACATGATATACAATTTGATATACATGTTTTATGTTAACTAATTATGATATACCTATTTTTGTATCATCCTTTTTTTGATTTTAAGTGGTACAGATGTTTTAGATGCTATATTATTTTCATACTTTATGAAATTTTTAACAGTTTTGTACTAATCCACTGAGTGAATTATATGAATTTCTTAATATCAAGCTTTAAGGGAATTTATGTTGAATTTACACACACTGTACCAGTGTGCCCTTTGAGCAAATAATTCAAGACTGTTTAGCATGTTGCTGTATCACCCTGTTTGTAACTGGACATACTCTCTCTTTTTCTATAGGAAAAATCCTTCATACAGTTCATTGCCACCAGAAGGTATTTTCACAAACACCCTTGGCCTTCTGATTCTGGTGTTTGGGGCTCTCATTTTTTGGATAGTCACCAGACCACAATGGAAACGTCCTAAAGAACCAAATTCTGTCCTTCTTCAGCCAAACGGAGGTGCTCCAGAGGGAGTGGAAAGTTCCATGGCAATGAACTTTGGCAATGTGGACAAATCAGATTCGGAGTTAAACAGTGAAGCAGCAGCAAGGAAAAGAAACATCACCCTTGATGAGGCTGGACAGAGATCCACCATGTAAAATGGGGTAGCAATGTAGCCATATAACTCCAGTGTAAAAAACTAGCTCTCCAGTTTAGCTTCTCCTACTTACCCGTGAGATGATTGAGGTCCACAGAGTCAATATTTATTCTAATCAAAAAATAGGATGTCTTGAAAGTGTTTATATTGACTGAGGCTTATAAACTTACCCAAATTGAGAGGGAGATGATCAGTGTAAATATTAATAACAGTAGATATAAATTGTGCTTATATTACCTTTTTCTCGTTGAGGACCAAAGCATTTAGCACAGTGCCTTGCATAGAACAAATGATCAAAATGTGTCTACAGTTGGTAAATCTGATAAACTGGCAGTTTCCCTGGCCTCTTATCATGTAGTCATTTTCTGTGTATTCTGGAATCCAGTTATAAAGTTTTGGAATCAGATCATGACTATCTGGGACAGAGTTAATGCTCCACAGGTATCATGACTAGAGCCCAGAAAAAAATGTAGGAAAGGAACTGGCTCCCTTTTCCCTGTACCTGCCCTTTGCTCCCTCCCCGGCTGGTTTGTCCTTAGATTGGCCTTGGAGAGCAGGATTTATTTTAGGGCACTTTGGAGCAGTGACAAGACTGTAGGTAGCTGAAGGTCTCCTCTGGTCAGACCAGAAGTTTTTCCAAGTTGACTTAATCCCAAGGCTTCCTTGGGTTTGATGTACTTTATGATCCAGATTCCAAACCTAATTATGATGAGAATATACCTGAATACATAAGCAGTATAAACTGCTCTACAAACCTTAAAGAACACTTTCTCCCAAGTTTCTGGTGTTTTTAAACATGGAACTTACTAAGTGCCAGTACTATCCTAAGCACTTTATAAATCTTAGCTCATTCAATCCCCAGATATAACTTTTGCAGTAGGCACCATTAAAATCTTCATTTTACAGATGAGATATCTGAGAGAGGTTAGTAGCCTGCCTGAAGGTCACACAGCTAATGAGTAGTGAAACTGAGACTCCAAAACTGGCATTTTGGCACCTCAGGTCAGTCCATGATTCACCATATTGTTGTCTTCATGCATGCATCCTAAGTTGCTCAGTCGTGTCTCTGCGACCCCAAGTCCCTGCCTGGCTTCTCTGTCCATGGGGTTCTCCAGACAAGAATCCTGGAGTGGGTTGCCATTTCTTTCTCCAGGGGATCTTCCCAACCCAGGGAGCAAACCCAGATCTTCTGCATTACAGGTGGATTCTTTACTCTCTGAGCCACTAGGGAAGCCCTTGCTAATTTACACCTGCTTTGACCCACCCTTGGATAAACCTCATTTGGTGGGATACAGTAGAGTTTTTAAAATTTACCTTCTGGCTCCATTTACAAGGCAGATTCCTCAAATAAACAAGGAAAAGGGCCTACCCTTACCTGGAGATTCACCATGGGCACCCTGCCACTGCCAACAAGCCATGGCTTACCTTGATGCTCCTTTGATCTTAAAATTGTGTCTTGGTAATAAAGAGAGGTTTAGGCAAGAACATCTATAGCTTTCAAAGTTCATCAATTATCAATTCGGTTCTTCAGAATCTTAGCTGCTAAACAGCTTTGGGTTTGGAGGTAGGAGAGATGAACTTCATGGTCTGCCCTTCCCAGGGAGCAAGAGCTAGGGTCCTTCCTGATTTGGATGGAATTCTCGGGGCTATCTTGTGTTTTGGGTTCTCAGTAGTGAATTAAGACTCAGAGATGATAGTTTTCATGCATGAGATCTCTGTATAGACTCTGGCCTGGTAAAACCTAGAGTGGTGCCTATGCTGAAACAATGTATTTTTATCTGAGGGTTAATTTTTGGTTTCCCTGCAATTTTAAACTGTTTCTACCAAATAAACTTAACGTTTTTGGTGTTTAGCGAATTTCCTTTTAGGGTAACTGGTTATTATGCCCATAGACTGAGTACAAGCTACTCTTCATCACATCCCTGAAATTTGATGATAATCATTTGAGTCACTCGCCAAAACACTGTTGTCTTCTTCATTCTGTTTCCAAAATTTTGGCAATAGTCATAGGGATCCCCAGTGCCCAGCCCAGTGCCTGGCATATATGTATGCAATATGCACATAAATTCAGTAGAAGTAGAGCCTGCTGCAATTTGGGTCCTAAGTGGAAGGAGGAATTGAATTGTCACACAGAAACATATTTTGGTAAATGGATGTTTCATTACATAGAGGTGCACAAAATTCCAGGTATTTTGGGGGGCAAGGGGTTAATGACCACCCCAAGAATTGAAGCTGCCATTCCATTTCCTACAGTTCAGGAAAGAGGTTATCAATGAAAAGTTAATTATGGGTTTGGCACTAGGCTGTGCTGCCCCATTGAGAAGTATTGGAGCACTCCTCATCTTAGCCCTTTATTTTATCCCTCTTGTGGGTTAATGTGAGGTTCATCTTACAGATATTATAAGAACTTCTTTTCTTTCTTTCTCAACCTTTGTGAAAACAATGCATAGTAAAATATATCTAGAAACCTTTCTGTTATGAGATTCTCTTAATGGACCTTTTATTCTAATGATAATTATACCTTTATCTTTCAAAAGCTGGTATTTCCTACCTAAAGCATCTCCCCCCAAAATATCTCATTAAAAAGTCCACAAAAAGAACACGGGAGAAGAAAGCCTTAGGTGTCAATTCCAAAACAGTGATTGAAATCTTCCCAAATAATTATAGCTTATATCATCTACAGAGATAGTCTGGCTTGCCTTACCCCATAATATAATTTCAGGAAAAAAAGCTATATTTTAACACGCATCTAAATCAACACTAAAGCCTTTTGTCTCGAAGGGTTTATTGAGAAACTCAGATGATTATACTTTTTAAATTAATGTTATCAAAACTGTACAAATTCCTGTGCTCATTGTGTCAAACTGAATCCACCCTCCAAAGTACCTTCCTCCCTTTCTTCTCCTGGTTTCATTTAAGCTGTGCGGGTTAGAAACAGTATCTCAGACCTTATGATCAAATGACAAAGGAGATAATCGCACTTTTTCAGGAATACTGACAAGTGATTTTTGTTTCTAAAGGACAAAATAAAGAGGATGTCTTGCTTTTAATTAGGCTCTTTCCCTGCTGAGTTGGAAATTCCAGTGCAAAACTGATAGACCGCAACTGCCAAATTTGAAAGCCTGAAGTAAAGCTTTTTGCTAATTTTATTGCAGCAAGATGGAATTTTTATCTTTGTATGTCCTTTTTTAGATAACTCTGACAGAAAACTGTTACTGCTATGTCTTCGAGCTACACATAGGAAAGTATAGAAGAATGAAAACTTCTTTATCCTCTACAAAGTACCTGAAAACTTTAAGTGGGAAAGATTCCTCTGTTTAAAATCTACCTTTTTAATCTCAATACATTTATGCAAAAATGTTAAATAGCTTGAATATTTTGTAATTTTGTAGAAAAAATATGCATCTATTTTTTTCTTGTTTTTATATAGTAATAAAAGTTATTTTGGAAGCTATTTGTGTATATTATTTGTGTTGTAGACATTGTTCTGAAAGTCTCTTTCCCAGGTTTTTTTTTTGTTAGTTTTTCAGTGGGGAAGAATTTTTTTACGTTTTGTGGAATGGAATATCAGTAAATAAGGATGTAACAGCTATTAGCGATTTCAGGCCTCCAAGTGTGAATGAAGTCTCCCAAGGGGGAAACAATACCTGCAATCCAGCACATGCCACCATGCCCCCTACGGTGATTGCCAAGGAGCTGGGTGGGAGTGAGGGGAGGAGGGCAGTGAAAAGTCAAAAAACAGATACAGACGCTGGCCCAGATAGCTGAGATGCATATGAAAGGAATGACTTCAAAAATCCCAGACTCTTGCTTCTTCCCATACATAGAAGAATGATAAACTCCTTACCTTGCTATCTGGTTTTCCTTACTTAACAATAATCTTTGATGTTCAAGCGCCTGCCCCCTTTGTTACAAACTTGGGTGTAGCCTGACTCCCTCCTCCTTGGAGCAGTCGCTCAGGTCTACCTGAGATCCTGTCTCCTAGACTTGAAGTCCTAAGATTCTCCCACCGAATAAAACACTCTCTGCTTTCAGGTTGTAAACTAATTTTTTAGTCGACAGTTTGTTTATTATTGAAAATGCTGTCAGATTTCTCTAAAGCGTGTACTCTGAGTACCGTACCTTTATATTGCCAGAAGGATCAGAGACTGTTTCAAAACTGTCATGGTTTTTCCTCCATATAGGATCTAAGCTGGCACCATACTCTATAGTATAGAAGGGAACCAAAATTAAGCAATCAAAGCAGATGCAGTGTAAGTTAGAAAAAGACTTCCTTTGGTGGTCCAGTGGCTAAGACTCCACGCTCGCAACGTGGAGAGAGGTGCCTGGGTTTAATCCTTGATCAGGGAACTAGATCTCACATTTCACAACTACAGATCCCGCTTACCCCTCCTAAGACCCCTGGCTCAGTCAAATAAATATTAAAAAATAATAAAACTGCTAGTTATTACAGAACTCTGTATTTATAGTAAATTATTCTCAAGAAGGGGGCTTCCCTGGTGGCTCAGAGGTTAAAGCGTCTGACTGCAATGCAGGAGACCTGGGTTCGATCCCTGGGTTGAGAAGATCCCCTGAAGAAGGAAATGGCAACCCACTCTAGTACACTTGCCTGAAGAATCCCATGGAAGGAGGAGCCTGGTGGGCTACGGAGGAGCCTGGTGGGCTACAGTCCATGGGGTCGCAAAGAATTGGACACGACTGAGCGACTTCACTCACTCACTCATTCTCAAGAAAGCCTTCCCAGGTGGCGCTAGTGATAGAGAACCTGCCTCCCAATACAGGAGACACAAGAGACACAGGTTTGATCCCTGGGTTGGGAAGATTCCCTGGAGGAGGAAATGGCAATCTACTCCAGTATTCTTGCCCAGAGGATCCCATGAACAGAGGAGCCAGGTGGGCTATAATCCATGGGGTCACAAAGAGTTTGCACGTGACTGACCAGCTGAGCACACACACACAATCTTTGAGAAAACATAATTCATTATGGATGAATGGTTGGATTTTTATTTTTTCCACACAGAAAAAGATAATTAGCATCTGAGCAGTGTCAATATTCATTGAATCTTAATTTAATTGTTCATTTAGTCTTTTTCACCTACTTTTTGTCTCCTGGGAAATGTTAATGGTATTTTATGTTGCGTAGGTGTAATAACACTAATTGTGAATGTCCTATTATGCGATAGAGCCATGATATTGGGTAAATTGAATCTGTATAAGTTATATATTTTGTCACTGATTTATATTATCAATTTCAGGCATATCATATTTCATTTCAGATTGATCTTAATTGGCAAGTACTTTTGACATTTTTTAAAATATATGACTCAAGCACATGGTCATGTAATTTTATATATATTAGCTCATTCAGTTTAATTTCCAAGTGGTCTAGACATGTCACAGTGCCCACCATGCCCTGGCCCCTCCAGGCAGCTCCATTTTACTGACCACACACAACCTGCATTTCCTCTGTCACAATTAATTATACATATTACTATAAGTCCACAATATAATGTTTACAGTTTGGTTTTATATAATCATAAGTATTTTAAAGAAATGAAGATGTACTACATTCGTGTTTCTTAGACCATATTTCAAATGAAAAATCTTATGAAAGAAAGAAAGAAATCACAAGTAGTTTTCCAGTGTTCGTCATCCTCTCCTGAAGTCTAAGTTTCCACCAGGCATCCTCTACCTCATCCTGAAGAACTTCCTTTAGTAATTCTTTAGTGTGGGTCTGCTGATGATAAATTCTTGTTTTCATTTTTCTAAAAATAGTCTATATAATTTTCATTTTTGAAAGATATATTCCCTGGGTGTAGAATTCTGGGTTGATAGATTTTTCATTTTGACACTCTAAAGATGTTATTCTACTGTGTTTTTGCCTCAGTAACTTATGATGTTTAGACAGTAGTTAGGGGAGTTCCCTGGTGGTCCAGTGGCTAGGACTCGGCCCTCTTGCTGCTGGAGTTGGGTTTCAACCCTGGGAACTAAGATCCTGCACATTGCATAATAGAGAAAAAAAAAAAAGATAGTAGTCAGCAGTAGTCGTGTTATTGTTTCCTTGTATGTAATGTGTTTTTTTGTTTCTGGCCACTTTCAAGATTTTCTCTTTATCTTTGGTTTTGGCAGTTTACTTATGATATACTCAAGTGTATGTTTTTTTAAAAAGTTGTACTTTAGGCTTACTGAACCTCTTGAATCTATAAATGTATGTCTTCTACCAAACTTGGAGCATTTTTAGCCATTGTGTCTCCAAATATTTTTCTGCCTCATTCTCTCTTCTCTTTCTAGAACTCCATTTACAATGTGTTTGAGCTTTTGATACTGCTCCCAGGTCACTGAGGCTCTGTTCATTTTTTAAAATTATATATATTTTTAGTAAGTAAGAATTCAAGTCAGTGAATATTTCTGTATTTTATATTCCCTCTTCTTCTACTTAAAAAAAAAAAAGTGTAGTTTTGAAATAATACAGGCTCATAGGAAGTTGCAAAGATGGTACAGAGGTATCATGTACTTTTGACCCAGTATGCCCCAATGATGATATCATGCATAAATATGTGTGTGTGTGCATGCATGCTAAGTCACTTCAGTCATGCCCAACTCTTTGCAACCCAATGGACTGCAGCCCACCAGGTTCCTCTGCCCATGAGATTCTCCAGGCAAGAATACCTGAATGGGTTGCCATGCCCCCCTCCAGGGGATCTTCCCAACCCAGGGATCACACCCAGGTCTCCTGTGGCTCCTGCATTGCAGGCAGATTCTTTACCACTGAGCCAGCAGGGAAGCCCTTGCATAAGTATAGTATAATATAAAACTGGCAATGGTGCAATGCAAGCTTATAGTTCTCTGCCACTTTATCATGTATAGATTCATGATACCACCACCACAATCAAGATCCAACTTTGTGCATTACCACAAAGTTCTCTCACAAAACTCTTATATTCAAATTTACTTCCTCTCCCCTACACCATTTATATTCTCTTCCCCCACCCACCAAATTTTATTATGGTTGTCTTAAGTATTTCCTCTACCTATTGAGAATCACATCAGATAGTATACAATTTTTGATTCAACCATCCAACCAAAGTTTAGAAGACTCAAGATTAGGAAGAAATTCATTGCATTTTCCATATATATTAATATTTGCTCTCTCCTTTGTTATTCCTTACTTTCCAATGTTCCAAGATTTCTTTCTTTTTAAGAAACATTCCATATCCATTCTTTTAGAGCAGGTCTTCTCACAACACATTTTCTTAGTTTTTATCTCAGAATGACTTTATTTCCTCTGCATTCTTGAAGGATATTCTCAGTGAATATTGAATTCTGGGTTCACTGTTTTTTCTTTCAGGACTTGGAGAATGTTACCCATTCCTTTCTGGCCTCTGTGGTTTCTGATGTGAAATCTGTGGTCATTTAAATAGTTTTTCCCTTAAATATGTAAGGTAACTTTCTTTCTTGCTGTTTTCAAGACCTTTCCTTTGTTTTTTGTTTTTGGGAATTTGGTTGTGATTTGTATGGGCATGGATTTCTGTGTCCATTCATTTCAAGCATGTTTCCATTTCTATCCCTGAGCATAGCTGCTTTATAACTTTTGTCTACTGATACCAATGTCTTGATCATTTTGAGATGAGTTCCCAATGATTGCCTTTTCTCTTGAATGTGGATTGCATTTGTATTTCTTAGTATGTCTACCAATTTTTATTGTATCCTAGACACTGTTAATGGTTGAAGAGACTCTGGATCATATTCCTCTAAAGCAGGGGTCCCCAAACTCGGGATCTAATGCCTAATGATCTGAGGTGGAGCTGATGTAATAATAACAGAAATAAAGTGCACAACAAAAGAAACATGCCTCAGTCATCCTGCAGCCACCCCCTCCCACTCCTCACTTCATGGAAAAATTGTCTTCCATGAAATTGGTCTCTGGTACCAGAAAGGTTGGGGACTGCTATTCTAAGAGTACTGACCTTTTGCTTTAGTAGGCAGTAAACTTGGTCAGACTGACAAACAAGCAGCAGCTGAAGTTTCTGCTCAGTTCTTTTAGCATCTGCTCATGCATATATAATTCAAGGGCAGCCAAAGATGTGATTAGAGTTTCTGTGCGGAATTAAAACTCTTCCTTAGAGCCTCTCTTCTGCCTAGGATTCTCTCCATTCTTTCAAGCTGCTCTGGTCACTCTGAACTTTGTCCTTTGGTTCTTCAAGCAGATAAAGCCTAGAGTTTTCTATTGAATTTCAGCCTCCGTGCTATAGAGATCAGAGCCTCTCTTCAGCATAAAAACTAAAAATGGAAACTTACCTAGTGCCAATCCCTTCTTCCAAATGTAGGCTGTACTCAGATTTCTGCCTGCTTTTCATTGCTTTCTAGTGTCTTCAGGTAGTTTAAAAAAAATTTTTTTCCCAGAATTTTTAGCTGTTATCTGTGGAAGGGCTTGTCTAATAGAAGTTACTCCTCCATTACTAGAAACCAGAACTTTGCAACACTTTTCATTGCTGTGCTGTGTGCTGTGCCTAGTCGCTCAGTTGTGTCCGACTCTTTGCGACCCCATGGACTGTAGCCTGCCAGGCTCCTCTGCCCATGGGATTCTCCAGGCAAGAATACTGGAGTGGGTTGCCATGTCCTCCTCCATGGGATCTTCCTGACCCAGGGATTGAACCCAGGTCTCCCACATCGCAGGCAGATTCTTTACCATCTGAGCCACCAGGGAAGCCCAAGAATACTGGAATGGGTGGCCTATTCCTTCTCCATGGAATCTTCCCGATCCAGGAATCAAACCAGGGTCTCCTGCATTGCAGGCAGATTCTTTACCAGCTGAGCTACCAGGGACGCCCTTTCATTGCTAGTGATATGAATTAGCATATCATTATAACATGCTTATATGATGTGAATCTACAAGGCAGAGTATATAATATGCAGTATTTTACTGATTTTGACCAGAAAGATCTTTTCTGTTTGTTTTCATGGAATAGCTGCAGAATGACTGCTTTGCGTTGGGAAAAGCTGATCAGAGGACAGCCTTATTCAAGGTGTCCTTACAACTTCTTGCCAAAACCAGACCTTGCTTATTATCCACTTAGATTTAATTCTCACTTAACTAAATGCTGCAGAAAACATACCTGTTTTAAATAGCCTGCAATTAAGGTGAGAGTTTGACCTTTGTTGTAAGGTAAGAACTGTAAGGGAATATTAAGGGATTGTGATCTCCACTTAAAAATGTCTGAGCATCTAGGTTTGTGTCACTGGACAAAATAAATATTCTGAATCTGAGATCTTATTCCAACAGCTTGACACTTTGAGATGGGAATACAGACAAAACAAATACATGCAAGGACAGGTTACTTGAGGGGATACGCACCATGTGAAAGCAAAGGCGTTTTTTACTTGGATTCTGGAAGGAGTCTGCTGCTGCTGCTAAGTCGCTTCAATCGTGTCTGACTCTTCGCAACCCCATGGACTACAGAAAGGAGTCTGCTGCTGCTGCTACGTCGCTTCAGTTGTGTCCGACTCTGTGCAACCCCAGAGACGGCAGCCCATCAGGCTCCCCCGTCCCTGGGATTCTCCAGGCAAGAACACTGGAGTGGGTTGCCATTTCCTTCTCCAATGCATGAAAATGAAAAGTGAAAGTGAAGTCGCTCAGTCGTGTCTGACTCTTCGCGACCCCATGGACTTCAGCCCACCAGGCTCCTCCATCCATGGGATTCTCCAGGCAAGAGTACTGGAGTGGGGTGCCATTGCCTTCTCCGAGAAAGGAGTCTACTACTGACCAATTCAGTACTTTATTCCAAGTGAGCAACCCAACTTTTTATTTTTTAATTTTAAATTGATCTTTTCCCAGGTGATATCTTTGGCATGAGTTAATTTCCCCCTTTAGTACAGAAATAATATCTCTTTTTAGAATAAAAAGATTGTGAAGAGGAAGAGGGAAAAACAGATGGGAAAATCTTGTGAAGATAATACTGGTTACTAATTTATCAAGTACACACAGTACCTAAAGTCCTATTGTATAGCATAATAGTCTCTGCAACTCTATTCTGGTTTACAATACTACACTGATATGGCAGATTAACTGCTTTAAGTAGTGGTTCCTTTCTAAGCTTAGCACCAACCACCTCCCTGAAATAGCTTACAAGATGGTCAACATCTGGTAAAAGAGACCAAACATCACCCCACCTTCTGAGCCTTGCTAAATTCAGCATCTCCTATAAAACCTGAGTCAGGCATCACCCAGGGCAGCCCCACTCTGGCTCCTGCTCCTCCTATGTCCCTGCTCCCACCGCCCCTTGGTCTGGGTGGAGCATTTCCCCTCAGAGGGTTCACAGAACCCTGCTCTTGCCACAAGCCCAGCTTATCAAATCATACCTGTTGCTTTTAGCTCTCTAAAGAACCCCCCTGCAATGCGGAAGACCCCAGTTCAATCTCTGGGTTGGGAAGATCTCCTGGAGGAGGAAATGGCAACCCACTCCAGTATTCTTGCCTGGATAATTCCATGGACAAAGGGGCCTGGCAAGCTAAGTCCCCGGGGTCACAAAGAGTTAGACATGACTGAGCGACTTTCTATTTCTGCTTTATTGACTATGCCAAAGCCTTTGACTGTGTGGATCACAATAAAATGTGAAAAATTCTGAAGGAGATGGGAATACCAGACCACCTGATCTGCCTCTTGAGAGATTTGTATGCAGGTCAGGAAGCAACAGTTAGAACTGGACATGGAACAACAGACTGGTTCCAAATAGGAAAAGGAGTTCGTCAAGGCTGTATATTGTCACCCTGTTTATTTAACTTATATGCAGAGTACATCATGAGAAACACTGGACTGGAAGAAACACAAGCTGGAATCCAGATTGCCGGGAGAAATATCAATAACCTCAGATATGCAGATGACAGCACCCTTATGGCAGAAAGTGAAAAGGAACTCAAAAGCCTCTTGATGAAAGTGAAAGTGGAGAGTGAAAAGTTGGCTTAAAGCTCAACATTCAGAAAACGAAGATCATGGCATCCGGTCCCACCACTTCATGGGAAATAAATGGGGAAACAGTGGAAACAGTGTCAGACTTTATTTTTCTGGGCTCCAAAATCACTACAGATGGTGACTGCAGCCATGAAATTAAAAGACGCTTACTCCTTGGAAGGAAAGTTATGACCAACCTAGATAGCATATTCAAAAGCAGAGACATTACTTTGCCAACAAAGGTCCGTCTAGTCAAGACTATGGTTTTTCCTGTGGTCATGTATGCATGTGAGAGTTGGACTGTGAATAAGGCTGAGCGCCGAAGAATTGATGCTTTTGAACTGTGGTGTTGGAGAAGACTCTTGAGAGTCCCTTGGACTGCAAGGAGATCCAACCAGTCCATTCTGAAGGAGATCAGCCCTGGGATTTCTTTGGAAGGAATGATGCTAAAGCTGAAACTGCAGTACTTTGGCCACCTCATGTGAAGAGTTGACTCATTGGAAAAGACTCTGATGCTGGGAGGTATTGGGGGCAAGAGGAGAAGGGGACGACAGAGGATGAGATGGCTGGATGGCATCACTGACTGGATGGACATGAGTCTCAGTGAACTCCGGGAGTTGGTGATGGACAGGGAGGCCTGGCGTGCTGCGATTCATGGGGTCACAAAGAGTCGGACACGACTGAGCGACTGATCTGATCTGATCTGAGCGACTTTCACTTTTCCTGATCTCTTTAAGTGCTAGAGAGTTGGAATTTGCATCCCCCAGGCTTATGGTAGGGCCAAATAGATAGACAGATGTTTATGAAAGGTTAATCACAAAGATAGCAGATAGTGAGAGAGACAGCTGTTGGTGGGGAAGAGAAGCTGGCGTGGGAGCAGGACTGCTGAGAGTTGCTCCCCTCTGTGCCTGGACAGTGGGGGTTGTGGGGCTGCATTAAACCTCCCTTCCTGTTTTACTTGCTTTTTTTCCCCCATGTCTTGCCTTTCTTGTTTCTTAGTGACCTCTCATTTCATTTTTCTCTTATCAAAAGCCATTCTCACTAACTTGTGGCAAGATGGGGACAGAGAAGAGGGCACTTCAATCTGAAAGAAATTTCTCGGACCACTTAGAGACCTTGACATGTGCCCCTGGACCTTGGGGAGCACAAAGGAGTCTTGTCTTTGCAAGTGTAGAGTGGAGAGATGAATTAGCCAGCTGCTCAAATGGTGGAAGTAAAGGAGAGGCTGGGCTAGGAGGCCTGCTGCTCCAGAAGCTGTTAGGCAAAAAAAAAAAAAAAAAAATCTCCAGTCAGCCAGGCACTTCCTCTGTCCTTAGCCAGCACCTAGAAATCTGTTGGCGTCTACAGCGTTTACACCTTTTTTGGTAGCCCTCCCAGATAAGACCCAAGATGATTCTCTCTGTGTGCCTCCTTGGGTCCACATCTCTTCTTACTGAGATGTGGACTTTCTTCCATGATTACTAATGTCATAAAGAGCAATCCTGGAGCCCAGGGAATAAATCTTTAATTACAGAACATTAGACTTTAGGCAGCTAGGAAAGAAGAGGAGAGAGAGCATGCTGAAAAAGGGCTCCCTTCACTTACCACAGAGGTATGACCCATAAGACCACCCTCTTGAGGGACAGGCAAATTTGGGTGGAGAGAATGCTGGATAAGTGAACAGTCTTGGACCCCACAATCTGCCCACGTCTATTCATGTTGGAGGGAGCCCAGCATGCTAATTTATATTGCAAATCTGGATAAGAGTGTACTTGTGTTTTTTCAGAAAGACAAAGAACACCTATAAAATTACCTTGTTGTTCAGTTATTAAATCATGTTCAATGCTGCAACCTCATGGACTACAGCACGCCAGGCTTCACCAGCTCCTGGAGTTTGCTAAAATTCATGTCCATAGAACCAGTGATGCCATCCAAAAATTTCATCTCTGCCACCCTCTTCTCCTTTTGCCTTCAATCTTTCCCAGCATCAGGGTTTTTTCTAAGGAGTCAGTTCTTCACATCAGGTGGCCAAAGCATTGGAGCTTCAGCATCAGTCCTTACAATGAATATTCAGGACTGATGTCCTTTTGTTTTATCTCCTTGCAGTCCAAGGGACTCTCAAGAGTCTTCTCCAGCACCACCGGTCAAAAGCATCAATTCTTCGGTGCTCAGCTTTCTTTATGGTTCAACTCTCACGTCTGTATTTGACCACTAGAAAAACTCTAGCTTTGACTATACGGACCTTTGTCAGCAAAGTGATGTCTTTGCTTTTTAATATGCTGTCTAGGTTTGTCATAGCTTTCCTTCCAAGTCTGTTTATTCAGATCTTACTATAGGAGGGGAGTCAGCTACCATCATTTCCTCCTAGTCAGGACTCAAAGATGTGTGAAAAGGGAGTGAGGTATATAGAGTGAAAGAAGGACATCTTATGACGGATTTGATCGGTGAGTGTGTCATTGGGGTGGATTTTTGGAAATGGGAGAGGCTTTCTGGTTGACTTTCAAGTAGATAGTGATTCATTCACTGGTACATAACTGGGAGCTTTCCAGTCTGAGCGGGGTCATAGGTTTTCCTATTTCAACTAGAAAGGTATATGGTCCTCAGCTTCAGGATCAGACTCTTGAATAACAATTTCCTCCATTTGGTAAATATTAAGATTGAAATTTGGGCTTCTCTGGTAGCTCAGCTGGTAAATAATTAACCTGCAATGCAGAAGACCCTGATTTAATTCCTGGTTGGGAAGAACTCCTAGAGAAGGGATAGGCTACCCAATCCAGTATTCTTAGGCTTCCCTGGTGGCTCAGATGGTAAAGACCCTGCCTTCTATGTGGGAGACCTGGGTTCAATCCCTAGGTCGGGAAGATCCCCTGGAGAAGGGCACGGCAACCCACTCCAGTATTCTTGCCTGGAGAATCCAATGGTCAGAGGAGCCTGGGGGCTACAGTCCATGGGGTCACAAAGAGTCAAACATGACTGAGCAACTGAACACAATGACAAAATGACAAGATTGAAATTTAGCCTGAAGCCTAGTCCAAATCAGTGTCTAATGTGTGCTTATAGCTATTTATATGAACCTATCACATTGAGGCTAAACTGAGACTTGTCACCAATATCCTTCATGTAGAATAAAAGTGAAAGAAAGAAACATAAGCGTTGGATGAACATTGTGCTGGATTAGGTCTGAGATTCCCCTAATGTTAAGATTCTGAGGTGATGTCCCCGTTCTGTGGCTCAGGGACTGGAAGGACTTTGAAACTGGACTGAATCGACTCCAGGGGGCCAGCCCCCAGGTTAGCCCTGGCAACACAGGTGAGCTGATGTCCGGGGGCCACTGAATGGTTTTCCGTCCTCTACCAGGGCCCAGCCGGGGTGCAGGCGGAGAGCTGGAAGCAGCCTTGCCCTTCTCAGCCCAACCCTCTTCTATCAGAGCTCAGACTTCCTCTCAAATCTCTAGCTAAGGGACCTTTGAACAGACAGACTGGAAGATTCTGGGCCCGGTGAACTTATCTAGAACATTCAAATGGAAGAAGGAAAGTAAAAGACAGCTGAGATAAAGGGAGTGGTGACAACTTATTTTTTTCTCCGTTTCATTTTCTTTCTGCACCTGCATTGGCCAACTCTGTTTGTTTGTTTGTTTGTCTTGGCTGCACCACGCAGCATGTGGGATCTTGGTTCCCCAACCAGGAACTGAGTCCATGCCCCTTGCATTGGGAGTGTAAAGTCTTAACCACTAGACTGCCAGGGAAGTCCTGGTAGTAACAACTTTCAAGTGTGACTTTATCCCAAGGGAGCAAAAGAACAAATAACTCAAATGTGTGCATGAGTGTGGAGTAGTGATTATGATTCAGTTCTCATGGTGTAGAAAATCATTCCTTTTTTACCTAGCCTTCTGCTCCCATTTTCTGTCTGTCTGTCTGTCTGTCTGTCTCTCTCTCTCTCTCACACACACACATACACATACACATGTCTTTCCTAACCTGCAGTTTGTCATTTTAAATCAGCATGGAGAACTGCCTACATATTCCTTAGCTTCATTAAAAAGACTTTAAAAATTCTATTTCCACCCTCCATAATTATAGTAAGTGTATGAAGTTATTCTTCTCATTCCCCATACAACTCCTGGGTCCCTGACCTTCCCAAGTGCAAACACTTGACTGATTTCAAGAAGAAAACCCACAGGATCTGCAGGTTGTGAAAATCTTTGATCTTCCTTCAGGGAGGAAGAAAAGAGGGGCCCAGAGGATGTGATGGTCAAGAGCTGTTTTCCTCGGACGATCTGCTAGACCCTTCCTTAGGCAACCCAGTGCATGCCGCCCTGCACTCTTATTTCCAGAGCACTGGCTTGCAAGCAAGTGGGAACTGAGAATCATTATTTCCCTGTCTGTATGCAAATCATCTTTAAAGTTTTCTTGTCTTTGGAAACAATGTCCAATAGGCTTGACCAATACAATGTTATGCTATAAAAAATTATGTCATCAAAAATTATGCTGTAGGTGAGTACTTAATATGGAAAAATATTGTGAAGTAAAATAAACAATATATAAAACAATTATAAATGTGAATGTGCATATATATATACACATATGTGTGTGTGTATATATATAAATGCATATATATTAGTATATAACCAAAAGCATAATATACCAAATAGTTAATTAGTTGATGATGGTTCTCTTTGGGGCAGAGTAGGATAATGGGTGGGTTTCCCAGCTGGCGCTAGTGGCAAAGAACCCGCCTGTCAAAGCAGGAGACATAAGACACTCGGGTTTGATCTCTGGGTCAGGAAGATCCCCTGGAGCAGAGCATGGCAACCCACTCGAATATTCTTACCTGGAGAATCCCATGAACAGAGGAGCTTGGTGGGCTACAGTCCAAAGGGTAGCAAAAAGTCAAACATGACTGAATGCAGGCACACATGGGCATTTAAAATTTACCTATTTTTATTTTACCTGTATTTCCTATAATTAACATGCGCTGCTTTTGTACTAAGATTAACATTTACAAGTACTTAAAATTATGTATTGTCAGAAATCCATCGGCCTGGTTGACATTATCCAAATCTTGGTTTAATCTATTTAACAAGAAATCGGAGACAATATTTTAAAAAGTAAAATAAATGCTTTCTTAACCCCAGGAAAGAGGAACCAAAGCATCCGCTAAGAGCCCAACTTGGTCAGACAGGAGACTGGCCCGTGGGTCCTCTTACTTTGCAGCACTCTTGACCCCAGATCCCTAGGGCATAAACATTCATAAGTTTGCAAAGGTAATGCAAATTACAAGAAGCTGGGTAGTGCAGAAGCGTGAGAACTGGATAAAACAGGATGATCTGGATTCTGGTAAGAACTCTAACATTGTCCATGAGTGGAGCCTCAAACAAGTCACTTGATCTCTCCATTCTCTCCCAAAACAGGTCCTTCTTATTCACTCACCAATTGCTTATTGAAGACCTCCTCTGTGCACAGGCACCGCCCTAGGCTCAAGCTAGAATGCTGTGAGTCTCTGTTATTTTACAAACTGTACTCAGTTTACACCATCATTTCCATCTTTCTGTAGCAGAATCATCTAGAATTCTCAAGGCTTAAGGGTGGCAATGGCAACCTACTCCAGTACTCTTGCCTGGAAAATCCCATGGACGGAGGAGCCTGGTAGGCTGCAGTCCATGGGGTCGCTAAGAGTCAGACACAACTGAGCGACTTCACTTTCACTTTTCACTTTCATGTATTGGAGAAGGAAATGGCAACCCACTCCAGTGTTCTTGCCTGGAGAGTCCCAGGGACGGGGAAGCCTGGTGGGCTGCCGTCTACGGGGTCGCACAGAGTCCGACACGACTGAAGCGACTTAGCAGCAGCAGCAGCAGCAAGGGTGGAGTAAAACTTTGTAATCTAGGTATTGAGGACTCTAGAAATGAGACAAAGTGAGTGGTGCTTGTAAAGGTGACAGAAAAGATAAAACTAGGGTAAGGAATAAATGGGGGAAAGAGTTAGAGATGGACCAGAATCAAATCCATGTGGCTCACAACAGCTTGGAGGAAGGGAGCAAAAGGGAGAAACTCTGAGCCAAAGCAATGGGGAAAATAGTAGATCCTGGTGATAAATTCCTAAGCAAGATTGTCTAAATGCCTTACTTTCCTTGAAGTACAATACATTATTCTTTTAAGGCAACCACAATCTGAACCAAACAATGCTGATTGTGTTTGCTATTGCTGTGGGAGAGGGAGAGATTAAGCTAAATATCTTTGTCCTTGGAGATTTAATACTGTACCTAATGGTTAAGATTGTAGATTTTGACCAATTTAGGGAATATGAGCCAAAATCAATAAGCACTGGTGTTTTGTTCCAGAAAAACTACACAGACAAAACATGATCATTAAGGACATAATAGTGTCAGGGAAAGTTATTTTTATTTCTCAGAAGATATTTAGTTACATTGCTGGACACAACACTTTATTTAATATATCATCATTTGATTGTTTTTCCTCATTGCAAAACAACAGGCTTGCCAGGAAAATTCAAAGGCCTATCAGCAATAAACAACTGGGAAACTAGCTGGAACACACTCACATAAGGACGTGCGCTTGTGTTCAAACGCAAACACACAGACAAAGGTAAATGCCGTTTAAGATAAAGAAACACGAGGTATTTGTCAAGGAAAACTGATCACTCATCAAAATTTAACTTTGAGACCAAGAATGCCAATGGGCAAAAGTTGGTGACCATATTCGCTCTTTATATCCAAAAAGCCCAATATCATGTTATATTAAAGGGCTCCCCTGTGTTCAGTTACTTAGCAAATATGGATGGAGCCGGTGCATTGCACGTCAAACTAGAGAGTGGTTGATAGAAGTGTAGAACTTGGTTAGGTGCTCTGAAGTCAGGACCGAAGATGGTTTTGGCCATTATGACAGTTTGATTCTCTAAAAGAACAATTTTAACACGTCATTAAAAGAAGCTGACCAGGGGTAAAGAATTCGCCTGCCAGTACAGGAGACATGGGTTTGATCCCTGGTCCAGGGAGATTCCACATGCCTTGGAGCAGCTAAGACTGTTCGGCACAACTGTTGAGCCTGTGCTCTGGAGCCTGGGAGCCGGAACGACTGAAATCCCAGCGCCCAGAACCCATGCCCCACAACAAGAGAAGTCACCACAATGAGAAGCCCAAGCATCGCAAACAGAGAGTAGCCTCCACTTGCCACAACTAGAGAAAAGTCCATGCAGCAATGAAGGCCCAGCACCGCCAAAAATAACCATCTAAATAAAGAAAAATTATATTAAAAAAGAACACTAACAGCAGAATAAATTCTTGTTTCATTACACACAAAAAATAATCAAGTTGCTTGATTTATAACCCATATGGCTGGTGGGTTATTATCTTTGTGTTAAGAAGCTAGAAAAGTTCAACTGAAATCATCTTAATGTTCACTCAATTAACAATTGAAATCATATGAAACCAGAAATGTGCCATTTGAGAATTTTCGCAGATATTACATGCATGAACTAGTGCTCTGTGTATATTCTAACATTATTGGAGTATTTTATGTGTGCAAAGGCCTACTAGAAAGTTTCTGCCATGGCCTCCCTCTCCTTCACACATCTACACCTCTGCTTTCCTAGGTGAAGCGTAGCATTATAGCACTTTACAGATTGTACATGAGGTATTTTGCAATTAACTATGGAGAGTACACGCTATGGTTCTAAATATTATCACTTACTAATTGTAAGAGCTTCAGCAAATCCGTCTCTGAAGTCTCTTTTGCATCTGCAAAATGGTGTTAAGGATGCCATTTTATAGGTGGTTTTAAAGCAAGTCCTCAAATTGACACTCCTCCCAGCAATAGGTGGGCTTCCCTGCTGGCTCAGACAGTGAAGAATCTGCCTGCAATGTGGAAGACTCAGGTTCGATCCCTGGGTCGGGAAGATCTCTTGGAGAAGAGAATAGTTAATCACTCCAGTATTCTTGCCTAGAAAATCCCGTGGACAGAGGAGCCTGATGGGCTACAGTCCATGGGTTGCAAACAGTCAGACATGACTGAGCAACTAACACTGCTTTTCCAGGAATAGGTGAAGTCCAATTCCCCTCCACTTATACATGGCCCAGACTCAGTGACTCATGTCTAAAGAATGGAATGTGGCAGAAATAATACTAAGTGACTTCGGAGTTTTCCTCTGCCTCCCTCTCTTGGAATGCTTGTTCTTGGATATCTTCACCATTTAGTGACAAAGCCAAGCTGTTGCAGGGAAAGTTCACACGCAGGTCACACGTTGTCAAGTGTAGGTATTCCAGCAACGGTTAGCAATGAGCTCCCAGCAGACAGCCAGCGTTAGCCACTAGACAGATCAGTGAGTGAGTTTTCGGGTGATCTAGCCACTAATTCTTGAGGTGGCCCAGCTGACACTGAGTTCAGCAGAGAGAAACTATCCTCTAAGTTCTTCCGAAATTGTAGATTAATATCATTGCTGTTTCAAGTCATGAAAGTTTTGGGTGGTTTATATTGTAGCAACAGATAACTAGAACAGGTTTTGGTATCATGACAAAAAAAAAGTGAAAATATATGGCAACGACTTCGAGACTGGGCAGGAATTTGGGAGGGTCTTCAAGAGACCATTCGAGGGAACTCATGGTTCTTGAAGATGTTATTGGTTAGGGCTGACAGGAAAGTGAGGAAATGTTACTTGGGGGAAATGTATAGTGACTGAAAGTTTGGCGACACTTACGGTAACATGGAAGATAGAAAATACACCAAATTACCCGAATGACCTAAGGAGATTTTCAGGAAGAGAATTGAAGAATTGAAGAATTGCTGCCTGGTTGTTCTTACTACAATAAAATGCAAGAGGAGAGAGAAACTAAAGAAAGAACTGTTAAATATCTAGCAAACAGGAATTGCTAGGTTAACAGTTTCTTCTTCCTCACCTCTCCTTTTAGCAAAAGTGGCTTCCTGTGAAGATCAAATCTGGAGCAGGGTCATGAAACACGGCCCGGAGATAAGCCAGGGGTGTGACTATGGAGCTCTTTGTTAAGACTTCAGGCAGTTTTTTTTTTTTTTTTTTTGAGATTTGTGAGTTAAGTTTTATTTGGGGCAAAATGAGGACTGCAGCCTGGAAGGCAGCACCTCAGATAGCTCTGAGAGACTGCTCCAAAAAGGCGGTCAGGTAAAGACCTCAGGTAGTTTTAAGGTGTTGCTTCCTACATACTTTCAAGTGTACGAAAGACCTGCAGACCATAAGGATGTTCTCAGACAGCAGTTTGGGATACACTAAGGTAGAGACAGGTGAAATGAGATTCGTGGGTATGACTTTTGCTAAATGGAGTTGGTTATAAATTGATTGGTAAGAAGCCTACATTTAAAAAAAAAATTATAATCAGCTTAGGCCAAAAGAGACATTCAGGCCTTCGAATCCTCAAAGGGCAAGAAGCAGTCTACGAGGAGACTTCCCTAGTAAAAAATCTGCCTGCCAAGGCAGGGGACACAGGTCGGATCCCTGGTCTGGGAAGATCCCACATGCCACCAGACAGCTAAGCCTGTGCACCACAACTTCTGGGCCCACTTTCTAGAGCCGGTTCTCCACATCAAGAGAAGCTCCAGCAATGAGAAGCCTGTGCACCGCAACAAAGAGTAGCCTCCGCTCGCAGAAAGGAAGACCAAAAATAAATAAATAAATAGACTTTAAAAAAAAATGAATCAGCTGTCTAAGAGAACTACTCAGCTGCAAAGATGAGCTAAAATAATGACTCAGAGGGTGCAATTGAGTCCAGCTATCGCGAACGACTTCTAGAAAGTAAGACTGAGGGAACTGGCAGCACAGGCTCATGCGATTTCAGAATGGCTGTGGGCCAGGGACTGCTGTGTGCTTCCTGTTTTGAACATCAGTGTCCGTTGCTTGACCCACCTCTGTGTATTGGGTGTGGTGGGCAGACAGCTTTTCTCTTGGTTCACAGATCTTCAGACTGGGAGGAGTTACACTCAGGGGACAGAACCCAAAGAGCCTCAACCATCCCGGGACCTGATCACGGACCTAAAACCTGATGCTACCATAGGGACAATGTTTGAAGGATCTAGAAAGGGGGGAGGGAGTATATCGTACATGTAGTGGGAAATGTAAATAATTCATGTCCAATGGGCAGATTGTGAGGTCTCAAAACATGTTTGCAAATTCTTTGATATCCTTCCCAACCAAAGATAGAGCCTAATTCCCCTTCTCTTGAAAATGACTCAACTCTATGGCTTTCTTCTAACAAATATTAACACAACATGGCAGAAGTGATCCTGTATAACTTCTCAAGACCACAAAAGGGGAGGCAGTTTTGCCTTGTTTCTTTTCATGTTTGCCTTTGGAACCCAGCTCCCCTTGTGGGAGGCGGCCGGGCAGCCACAGGGAAGGGCTGTGTGGAGGTGCGCTGGTCACAGCTCAGCTGCAGTCCCGGCTCCCAGCCAGCATCACCCGAAACCTATGACTAAGCAAGTCTGCAGGTGGTCCCACCACCAGTCTAGCCACCCCCAGATATGCCGCGGGAAGCGAAGACAGACTGTCCTTGCCAAGCCCTACCCAAATTACAAATCCACAAGGAAAATAAAAGCAACCATTGTTTTAAGGCACCAAGTTTTGAGGTACTTTGTTATGTGGCCATAGACAACTGGAAGTTGTTGTAAAAATGTTACTGGATGGTTACTAGAAATATCCGCATATGTGAATATAACCTTGAACCAATTACAGGGTTTTAGGCACTATAAATTACAATTTCTTTATGGTCCTCAGCTTTATCACTTACTAACTGTGGGATCTTTAGTAAGTCGGTCTCCTGAGCTTCCGTTTCTGCAACTTTAAAATGGAGATGAAAATACTTGTCTTAAAAAAATTATTTATGAAGATTATATAGCAACAAAGAAAATGATATATTATTATAAGTTATAAAATTAGATTGAAATGATTACAACTGTAAAACTGTGCATATGAGAAATAGATTAGAGTAGTGGGCTTAAAAGTAATTTTCCCGTACATTTTCAAATTTCCATAAGATTATTTACTTTAGTAATAAAAAAGGAAAAAGTAAGTATTTTTAAAAATCCCACTCTGCACTTCAAGTCCAAACTGAGGGAGTGAGCCAGTAGCTATTTCTTCTCAACCTCCCTGCCAGTTAAGTCAGGTAAATGGTTTGGAAGAGGAACAGGAACAAAATGCCTTCCTGTCCCTTTGAGTTTTGGGGTCAAGAGAGGATTGACTGGGAGTTCCCAGGTGGCGCAAGTGGTAAAGAATCTGCCTGTCAGTGCAGGAGATATGAGACGTGGTTCAATCCCTGGGTCAGGAAAATCCCCTGGAGGAGAGCATGGCAACCCACTGCAGTATTCTTGCCTGGAGAATCCCATGGACAGAGGAGTCTGGTGGGCTGCAGTCCATAGGGTCGCAAAGAGTCGAATGCGACTGAAGTGACCTAGCATGTGCGCATGCAGGGGACGGACTCCAGAACCCAGATTTCTTGCCTCCCCAGCTAGTGTGCCATTGCTTCCACCTGTAACCTCGCAGGACTAGTTTTCACCTATTCGGGCTGAGCTTTAGAACCAATGCCACACAAAATGCCTTTTATTTAAATAACCAGAAGTCCCAGTCACCTGAGTTTAGAGACGTGTAATCCAACTATCAGGAGTTAGTCAAAATGTGTGGGTTGGAAACCTGCCTCCACCACATAATATCTGGAGGCTTTGCACAGGTAGGTAATGATCTTGGGAGAAGATCATCCGGGATTATAGGATTGGTCCTAAATCCAATGACACAGACATAGGACAGAAGGCCATGTGAAGGTGGAGACAGACTGCAGTGGTGGAGCCACGAACCGAGGAGTGTCTGAAGCTGTTAGAAGCTGGAGGAGGCAGGGAACGAACAGATGCTTCCTTCGTGTCCCGAGGGAGGGAAAGCCCTGAGGATATCTTGATTACAGCTTCTAGCTCCCAGAACTGTGAGAGAATGAATTTCTATTGTTTTAAGACACCAATTTATGCCAACTTGTTACAGTAGCCCTAGGAAGGTAATGCAATGGCTGAATCTCACAAATCATAACATTGAAGGAAAAAAGATTCAAGTTACAGAAAAAAAAGCCATTTAAACACAGTTTTTAAAACGTGAAAACACACTATATATGTACATATACATGTATAGAAAACACTATATATCTCTGTATACAAAGCATAAAGAGACAAATGGGAAGGACAGACACCAAATTCAGGGGTTCATGGGAGTGGAGAGTGTGAAGTGGTGGGAAGGAAGAGCACGCAGTGGTGGTTCATAGAGGTTCCCCCATGTTGATTACATTGTGTTTCTTAAGCTGTAGCCCAGGTGGCTCAGAGGGTAAAGAGTCTGCCTGCAATGTGGGAGACCCAGGTTTGATCCCTGGGTTGGGAAGATCCCCTGGAAAAGGAAATGGCAATCCACTCCAGTCTTCTTGCCTGGAGAATTCCCACGGACAGAGGAGCCTAGTGGGCTATAGTCCATGGGGTCTCAAAGAGTTGGACACGACTGAACGACTTCACTTCCCTTCTTAAGCTGAGTGGTGGGGTCAGCCATGATCAATTTCATATTTTTATTGTGTAGGACTTAACTATTAATAATAATTAATATTTAAATAAAATTTAAAAGGAAAAAAAGAAAAAGAATAGGAAGGAATTTCCATGATGGCACCTTGAAGGTGGATGTTTCTTTCTTGAATAACATATAACCTTTCATATGTCAGCTAGAACAACATGATTCGGTGTGTATGTATCTCTGGATGTTTAATAAGCAGGTGAAAATCACTTTGTTAATATTCGGTGTTCTGATGTCATTTATAAATAATTCCAATGGTAATCTTTTTTCTTTGGAAAAACACCTGTACAGTGCCGACTCTGATTACTCCCTGTGGATATTTCTTAGCTAAAAATTAATATATCATACTTTCTAGAATGACAGACTATGAGCTGGAATAAGAGAAAACAGTAATTTATAAGATGGAGTAATTACTGGAGGATCTAGGTACTATTTACTGACTTTCTTCTTTGTTCCCAAGCCAACAAAATTATTGAGTCCACATTCCCAGAGACTTTTGTTAGTCTTAATCTTAGGTTGTCTATCAAAAACAATATCGTGGATTAATAAACACCACAAACCCATAATAAACCACACAGGCTTTTCGGCTTCCAACGTAGTAAGTGAGCTCAGCTGAAGCATTATAAAAGTGTCAGTGACTAGCTGGGTTGTGGAGCACTTGCTCCCTTGGGTGGCCAAGGCTGCCTCTCTGGCTGCACTATCTGAACTGCCCACGAGGTGGCAGCAACTGCACGACTGTCAACCTGCGGGCTCCAAGGGCAACCAAGGCCGCCCTTGACTACTCACCACCAACAGGGAGGACTTGTGGTTTCAGTCAGATTTGGTTGTTTCTTTTAGTGCTGGGATTTAGAAAAACACCGTAACCATTTTCCATTAAAAATTACTAAAATATTCAGAGAAATAGTCTTCTATACAATTTGCATTTTAGTAGCTCAGTGGATAGAGAATCTGCCTGCAATGCAGGAGACCTGGGTTCAATACCTGGATTGGGAAGATTCCCTGGAAAAGGAAATGGCAACCCACTCCAGTATTCTTGCCTGGAGAATCCCATGGACAGAGGAGCCCTGCAGGCTACAGTCCATAGGGTCGCAAGAGTCAGACACGACTTAGCAGCTAAGCTACCAGAATTGTTTGACAGTAGGTAAATTACAGCTGGTTCCAGTGGACTCTTCTTGTAGAACACTATTGCTAAAATCCAAATTCAGCTGGGATATGTCACACCAAGTCTCCGGTTGTCTTACTCAGCAGCTCTGAACCCCTTAGCACCTAAGCCCCCCAAAGTGTTACCAATTTAAGTCTTGTGGACCCTGCTCAGACCCTAGTCTGGCCATGGCCCTCTGCCTGTGTGGGGAAATTTCTTTTCCTGTTAGGGTTGGTGCAGCTGAAAATAAAACCAAAGCTGAGACTGAAGCAGTGCAAGCTTTATTCAATGGCCAGAGAATGGAGAAGTGGGAACTTTGTTCACAAATGAACTTCTCGCACTCCTGGCAAGAAGGATTTGATTTTAGAGTGAAAACAGGGAGGAGTGAAGCTGATGACGGGGAGGTACACGAGGTAGTTTTCCAGGGAAGGGGCAGGGCTGTCTGAGGAAGAGGGGTGCCACCCTCTTTTTATCCTTTTTTGGTCCTTTACTTCCAGTTTTGGTGCCACACCCGGAAGTGTGTCATTTAACATGCTAATGTAGTGAAATCAGCATGTAATGAGACTCAGGATCTGTTGAGGGTCAGATTCATTGCCATCTTGGTTCCAGTTGGTTCCATCTGGTTTTTGTTTTTCTCTTCCTATAGCTTCCTTTCTTATTTTCAGACTCTCTGACTTACAGATTTATATTGGCTCCTGTTAAAGATGGGGGTTGCTGAGTTTTGAGCAAGGATCTGGTGACAGCTCTGGCAACAAAATGATGATCATGACAGAGGTCCTCAGAAATCTCTGAGCTGACAGAACCTAATGTTCAATGTAAAGTAAGACTCTTGCACATCCCTCAGATATAAACTAAGTATGCTTGAGCTGTGTTTAAAGAAAAAGAACCGTGAACTAGAAAAACGCCTTCTCAAAGCTGAACATAAATTTGGAACACTAGGAACCACGTGGTGATGGAAGGAAGAACAGTGGCTTCAGCTTCTGGGAATCCAGATTTGAGCCCTCTCCATAAAGAACCGTGAGATCTGAGCCATCCCCTCCATGCGATGGACTTGATACCTCTCCGACTGACCTTCTGGGTTACTGTGGGACTCACAGGGGACAAAATAGTCTAGATGTTCACCAAATGTTTGTTGCATATTGCTAAATAAAATGGTAGTGGGAGGATTTTAAAAACCATACTTTAATAAACAACCTAAAATATATAACCCTAGGGTTTCATAACTGAAACACATAATGTAGTAAGTTGTTTTCATAAATGAACTAACCATGAATATCCTTCCATCCAGTTGAGTGGTTCTCAACTCTGAGGAGACTTTTAAAATTCCAAGTGCCAAGGGGTATTGGGGCAGAAACCAGCTCTTTTTTGTTGTTGTTTGTTTTGAAGCTCCCCAGGTGACAACAATATGTAGCCAAGATGAAAACCCATGGCTCTAGTGCAAAAGTAAGTCAGTGTCAATATTGAATATTGGCTCTAGTTGATTCAAAGCAGAAATGAGTGTCCACTTGAAAAAAAAAAAAATTCTATCATTTATAGCCAGAAATACAGGATTCTGTCCTTTGGTTATAACACTTACTTTTTCTCTTTGTACAAAATGAACATTGCTTTGATGCAGAAAATGTGAAAAGTGCAGTGAAAAAAAAATCACTTTAAATCTGTAACCATTGCTAACACATTGGAGTATGTTCTTTCAGTTTTTCTTGTTGCGCATATGAAAGTGAAGTTGTTCAGTCCTGTCCGACTCTTATGCGACCCCATAGACTGTAGCCTACCAGGCTCCTCTGTCCATGGTATTTTCCAGGCAATAGTACTGGAGTGGATTGCCATTTCCTTCTCCAGGGGATCTTCCCAACCCAGGGCTCGAACCTGGGTCTGCCGTATTGTAGGCAGACGCTTTACCATCTGAGCCACTGTTTAAAACATGAAAATGGAATCAGGCCATATTTTGTAGTCAGCTTTGTTCATTTAGGAATATGATGTGGGTATTTTCCCAAGCCAATAAACTTTCTCCTGTGACATGATTTTTAATAGCTACTTTGCAGCTATTAGATGCACCATAACTTCTTTAATTTCTTGTTGATTAACATTATATTCTTTTCAATTATTATTAAAAATATTACAATGAATTTCTGAAATATGGGGGCGTTGCACAAAGCTCTGATAATTTCTTTAAACGATTACCCCACCTTTCATCTTTACTCCTGACTGGTTTGGACAGGCTTTTTTAGATGAATCAACAAAGATGAGCTTCTTGGAAGTGCTGATACCAATGACTGACCTCCACATTCCATAAGTGCTTCTAAAACAGCTGGATCTCTTAGCCAATACCATCAGATAGGGCAGCTCAGAAAGAGCTGAACATACAATAGATCAATGGTTCTTAAAGTTAAATGTGCCTACAAATCACCTATCACATGCAGAGCCTGTCAAAATGCAGATCTAGGGTGTAGCGGTTGAGATTTTGATTGTCAAACAGCCTCCCAGGTAAGGTCAGGGGACAACACTTGAGTAGCAAAGACCAATATTACATCCCCAACACCTGCGTCTTATTTGGGGCCTTCCCAATTGTTGGCTCAGATGGAAAGAATCTGCCTGGAATGCAGGAGACCTGAGTTCCATCACTGGGTTGGGAAGATCCCCTGGAGAAGGAAATGGCTACGTACTCCAGTATCCTTGCCTGGGAAATCCCATGGACAGAGGAACCTGGTGGGCTAGTCACTGGGGTCACAGAGAATCAGACATGGGGTCAAAGTGAGTGACTAACACTTTCATTTTCACTTTCAATTACATAAAATGGGCTTCTCTGGTGGCTCAGTGGTAAAGAATCTGCCTGCCAATGAAGAAGACACCAGTTCAATCCCTGGGTCAGGAAGATCCCCTGAAGAATGGAATGTCTACTCACTGCAGTATTCTTGCCTAGGAAATCCCATGAACAGAGGGGCCTGGTGGGCTACAGTCCACAGGATCACACAAGAGTCAGACATGACTTTGCAACTAAACAACAGCAAATCATGTAAAACAATGACCTCCACAAATAAAGGGCAGGGTTAACGTATGGTATCTACTTTCAATAATGTGTTTATTCAAGCCAGTTTGTGTGGACCGTGCTTTTGAAAAAAAAAAAAAAATTTGTTCTTTATTTTTAGTGCTCTCTTGAATTTTCAGGTGACTGTTAAGCAGCTTTTCTTTCAAGACTAGTTGTTATATTAAAGAGAAAATTCAAGCTTGTATACCTGAGACTGATGAGATACTGTGGATCTCAAAAGCGACTGAAGTAGTGTACACTTTGTCCACTGATTTTATGACTCTTTCCACCTTCTTGGTGGCTTATCTTGGAAACGTGAAGTGTGAAGAACATGCTTAGTAGCTGTTAGGGCTTTTCAAGATCCATAGCTCTTTTTTTTTTAGCCAGCAAAAAGTAAGTAAAGGATTCATAGTTTTTGTTTTAACAGGGTAAGGTAACCCACCATCTATCTACTTGGAACATTGACAACACTTAGCATTTAAACAACTTTTATTACAAAAGAACAATGCATGTTCATTGTAGGAAATTTAGGCAGGTTAAAAAGCAGAAAAAAAATTACCTCCAAATCCCATCACCCAGAGATAACCATTGATAACCATCTATTACAAACCTCCCCAAGTCCCTCAGCAAGTTAGGAAAATCCTTGTTTCCCCTCTGGTTCATAAAACCCCTCCAGATACATTGTTTCCACTCCTTATCCTAGGAGGTAGGGACAGTAAACTTGAGACACTTAAGGACTATTTCTTTTTCACACTCTTCATCATTCATATTAAATGTTTTATTTGGGGAAAATTTTTATTAGATCACCTAAAATTTTATGATATTTATTTTCATAGTGGAAAATCTTCACTTGTTTTTACAAGTAGAAATTCAATTGTTTAATGATTTTAATATTTTTCCAACATCAATTTAGCAACCCTCACTTGAGTCAGCTGCCCACACTACGACAAGCTAATGACAGTAACTCTTGAATGTCAGCTCACGTACTGTATTCAATCACTCAAACTATCACAGGGCCCTGCAGAATAATTACTAGAACTACAATTTGACCAGTGTTCCAGAGTTTACAATAGGTCCATATACAGACATTTCACAGGTGTACTTTATTATGTTGTCACCATAGCAACTGTATGAAACACTAGTTTTATTTCTGTTTGATAAGTGACAAAACTCGGATTCAAAGTTGTTTAAGTGATTTGCTAAAAAAATCTCACGTTTAGGGAGTGGCAAAACAGTGAAAATGGTACGTTTTCTGATTTTCTACTACAGACCAACTTTTGTTCTTTATTTCCTTATTAAAATATTTCAGAATAAGAAAGTCTTCGGGTAAAAATATAAGATACAAATATGCAGATGTCCATGCTTCCTGCTGTGCTGTAATAAATTCATTTATCTCTGAAAATAAAATTAATATATAAGATATGTATGGAAACTGCACTATCTTTTCAGTTTTTCTGTAAATCTAAAACTGTTCTAAAAAGTTGATTTAAATGTAAAAAAAACTCATAAAATTATATATCAGTTCAGTTCACTTCAGTTCAGTCACTCAGTTGTGTCCAACTCTTTGCAACCCCATGAATCGCAGCACGCCAGGCCTCCCTGTCCATCACCAACTCCCGGACTTCACTCAGACTCATGTCCATCGAGTCAGTGATGCCATCCAGCCATCTCATCCTCTGTCGTCCCCTTCTCCTCCTGCCCCCAATCCCTCCCAACATCAGAGTCTTTTCCAATGAGTCAACTCTTCACATGAGGTGGCTAAAGTACTGGAGTTTCAGCTTTAGCATCAGTCCTTCCAATGAACACCTAGGACTGATCTCCTTCAGAATGGACTGGTTGGATTTCCTTGCAGTCCAAGGGACTCTCAAGAGTCTTCTCCAACACCACAGTTCAAAAGCATCAATTCTTCGGCTCTCAGCTTTCTTCACAGTCCAACTCTCACATCCATACATGACCACTGGAAAACCCATAGCCTTGACTAGACGGACCTTAATATCTTTCATATAAATAGTTCTTTCCTAATTTCCATTTCTGTCTTCACTGCTTTACAAATCCTATGACGTCCTGTAACCACAGACCTCTGGATCTTTTGACACTGAAGTCTAGACTGCTGTGATTTTCCAGCCAAGAGACCACATTCTGCATAATCCAGAGGTTCTCAGTATAATGAAGCATCTTTTCCAGTATGGCCTAGACATTCCCCCTCTAGGTCTCGAATTCTTTTAGTCTCAGAATGCACTAAGAGTTGGACACGACCGAGCAACTTCACTTTCACTTTTCACTTTCATGCACTGGAGAAGGAAATGGCAACTCACTCCAGTGTTCTTGCCTGGAGAATCCCAAGGACGGGGAAGCCTGGTGGGCTGCCATCTATGGGTTTGCACAGAGTCGGACACGACTGAGGCGACTTAGCAGCAGCAGCAGCAGAAATGTGCTAGCATCCACAAATTAAATTTCACTCCTTTGGAAGATGAACATTACCAGGGATGACTGCCTTGGAACAGTGGGTGCATTTCAGATCCTAGTTCAACAAGCAGGTGCCCTTCGCTATCAGCCCACAGCGTTGCCTCTATCTTCTCTTGAGTTTCACAGCAGTTTTTAGCAACTTTTCGGGTATTGATAGAAGCAGGGCCCTAACAAGATGAGGTGGCTTTGCCTGCCTGATGGCGTTATAGACACCTCCCTTTTAGGAGTTTTTAAACAAAATCTATGTGCTTAGCACCCCATTTTTGTTCAAGAGGACTCCATCTTTGCCCACTGTTTGCCTCTCCATCTTCTGTCTTCCAAGGATAGATCTCCCAGACAGGTTCTTGGGGGCATTTTGAAAATTAAATGTGGAGGAAAGTCTGCGGCCAAGAAGACCTCAGGCTAGAGGTGGTGAAGAAACCTCTCAGAGAGAACACCTGATTTTATCTGGGCAGGTGACCTTCCAGAATGTCCAGCTTCCTTCGCAGTTAGGTGTGGCCACGTGGTGTAGCCACATGACTAGGTTCTGCCAATGGGACATGAGCCAAAATGTTGTGTGCAGCTTCTGGGTTAAGCCTTTAAGAGTAAGGGGTGTGTCTACCCTTTCCCTCTTTCTACTAGCAGGGGACACGGGTGGGAGAACGAACCATCCTGGTCACAAAGATGAGGGAAACATCCAAAAGATGACAGAGCAACAAGAGGGGAAAAGCTTTGCCAAGGAAAGTCACTATACTCCACAGGAGAGAGAGAGAATCTTCTAACTTGTCAAAGCCATTGGATACCACTTCCTGCCTGCTTGAATGGATTTTCTCCCCATGTCAAAGTCGGTGTCAGCCTGTGGAGGCCACCTTTCAGTGCTCCCTGCCCCACTGTAATGAGCCAGGGCAGGTTTGGGGTACTGCAAGGTACGATTTGTTCTATACTTTCTTTCTCTTCTCTCTCCCTCCTGGGGTTCTTAGATAAGTTCTCTTTGAAAAGCATTACACAGTGTTCTTTCTCTCGTTCTGGTCTCTGCTCTAAGCTTTCAGTCAATCAATCAATCTTCCTCCCTCTCTCTAAGGCTCTGTTATTAAGCTCACCACCTTTGTGTTGCTGGCATCTATTAAGGCTGCAATTCTGTTGTTCTGCTTTTCATTCCCAGCTGACTTGTGGCACGATAGAATGGGGCAATTTATCGCCTTCAGAAAACCCTGCCTCCACTTACAGGGGAAAAGGACAGGCTCTCTCACATAAAACCACTGTGAAGATTACTTTTCTAAGAAAACAAACTTCTCACTGCCATATCTCACAACATAGCTACTCTTAGAAGAACTAACCGGATCTCAACTGGATTCAAAGACTGAAATCAACCCCACCCCGTCCCTGTGGAAAAGCTAGCAGGTGTTGGGGAGGTGGGCTGGAGGGTGGGGTGTGTGTAGGTTGTGAAGAGCTATTCACTCAAGCCAGAGAAAATTGTATCTTGAGACAGAACAATTAGTAGTCCAGGCAAACCACTGGCACCAGCAAGATGCTGCAAGAGTTACAGTGGCCTCTGTACTGGAAGGCAGAACATGGCTTTGTGAAACTTAGGAGCAAGCTGTCTTTGCAGAACTTGGCTTGCAGTTGGTATTGCGGAGGTCTCTCAGCAGACAGCAGGACTCCAGGCAGCAGGCATAAGCTTAAGCACCCTAGAATAGTGACTCACCCAGAGGCAATTTTGGCTCACCAAGGGACATGTGGCAATGTCTGGAGAGATTTTAGATTATTATAATTGGGAGATGCTAATGGTATCTAATGAGTAGAGGTCAAGGATGCTGCTAAATGTTCTAGAAGGCACAGAGTAGCCCCTACACACAGACACATAACGGAAAATTGCCCAGCGTAAACACCAACAGTGCCAACACAGAGAAACCCTGCCCTGGAGATAAACCTTTATAGCACTGGGCCGTATCTCAGCAATGTCAGGGGTGCTGAGCTGTCTGCCAAGATATAAGCTTGAAAAGGAAGCTAAGATCTGGCCCTGATTACCCAAGCTGGGCCGCGTGTCAGAGGAGCAGGATGGCATCCCATCTAATCAGACAGGGCACAATGTCATAGTCAGACTAGAAGCAGAGTACATTAAGCCCAATCTACAGGGTATCCCCGGAGAAGGCAATGGCACCCCACTCCAGTACTCTTGCCTGGAAAATCCCATGGACGGAGGAGCCTGGTGGGCTGCAGTCCATGGGGTTGTGAAAAGTCGGACACAACTGAGCAACTTCATTTTCACTTTTCACTTTTATGCATTGGAGAAGGAAATGGCAACCCACTCCAGTGTTCTTGTCTGGAGAATCCCAGGGACAGGGGAGCCTGGTGGGCTGCCGTCTATGGGGTCACACAGAGTCGTACACGACTGAAGCGACTTAGCAGCAGCAGCGGCAATGACAAAATCAACTCAGTATTATACTAGTATGGATTTCTTGGCCAATGGTCTGCTAAATCAAAGAAGAATTATTATTACTGTTTAACACATATATAGTGCTTACTACCGGAGAAGACAATGGCACCCCACTCCAGTACTCTTGCCTGGAAAATCCCATGGACGGAGGAGCCTGATAAGCTGTAGTCCATGGGGTCGATAAGAGTCGGACACGACTGAGCGACTTCACTTTCACTTTTCTCTTTCATGCATTGGAGAAGGAAATGGCAACCCACTCCAGTGTTCTTGCCTGGAGAATCCCAGGGACGGGGGAGCCTGGTGGGCTGCTGTCTATGGGATCGCACAGAGTCGGACACGACTGAAGCAACTTAGCAGCAGGATCAGCAGCACAGGGTATTCCACTAGAATAGTTTGAACTCCTCCAGGAAGCCAGGAGAAATGTTCTAGAGCAGGATTTCCAACCTTAATCTATAAACTTTTCAGAGGTTGGGGAAGATAAGAGGATCTTGAGATTCCTCAAATTACATGCAAAGTTATCTATCTTTGCATTTTTCTGGGGTAAGGATCCAAAACTTCTATCAGGTTCTAAAAGCGGGTATCAGACCTAAACGTCAAAACCACTGCTGAAAGCCTAGTGTATCAGGATAAGCCTGCAGGAGGGGAAGAGGCAGGATAAGGTGCATGCTTAGTCGCTTCAGTGGGGACCGACCCTTTGGGACCATATGGATTGTGGCCCTTCAGCTTCCTCTGTCCATGGGATTCTCCAGGCAAGAATACTGGAGTGGGTTGCCATTCCCTTCTCCAGGGGATCTTCCAGACCCAAGATCAAACTTGGGTCTCCCCATTGCAGGCGGATTCTTTACTATCTGAGTTACCAGGGAAGCCCAGGGTAACAGCTAGCAGAAATTAAACACTTACTATTTACCAGGTACTGTTTTGTTGCCTGACTTGGATTAACTCATTTAATCCTCATAACAATCTTATGAAGCAGATACTTTTTCAATCGCATTTTATAGATGAAGAAACCAAGACTAAACTTTCTCCAAGGCAATGATTCCTAACCTTCCTCCTATCACGGCATACACATACAAAAGCTATTACATAGAAAAATAATTAGAATAGGAGAGTTTGGTAAATTTGCCATAAATAAGATCAGTTGATAAAGTAAAATTGCACATCTGTGTTTCAGCAACAAATAATTAGAAAAAAAAATTTTTTAAAGTACCAATCTTTTTAAAAAGTATGGTCTATGAGCAATTAATGGAGAAGGCAATGGCACCCCACTCCAGTACTCTTGCCTGGAAAATCCCATGGATGGAGGAGCCTGGTAGGCTGCAGTCCATGAGGTCACTAAGAGTCGGACATGACTGAGCGACTTCACTTTGATTTTTCACTTTCATGCATCGGAGAAGGAAATGGCAACCCACTCCAGTATTCTTGCCTCGACAATCCCAGGGATGGGGAAGCCTGGTGGGCTGCCATCTATGGGGTCGCACACAGTCGGACACGACTGAATCAACTTAGCAGCAGCAGCATGAGCAATTAAAAAATGAATACACCACTATAATTATATCCAGTTATCCCATGTCAAGCAAGAGTACATTAACCCCATTTTACAGATGAATAAACTGAGGCACAGAGAGGTTAAGTAACCTTCTCAGAGTCACACAGCTAAGGGGCTCAGCCTTGGAAAAAAGATGCCAATTATAATGGCAACAAGTTCTATGGTACCCTGGAATAAATCTAACAAAATTGTTCAAGATCTTTACAGAGAGATCAAAAAGCTTTAGTAATATACATCAAAGGCACAGTGAAGTAAGGAGATGAGGATGCTTATGGCCAGAGACAACCAGGCCAGAGGCTCCTACAGCCCATGTTCACTCCTTACCTAGCTTCCTTGGCCTCCTCAGGTGTGAGAGTTTAAAAACTGATGCCCATTCAGAACACATGAGTTTGCTTACATGGCACACCAGACAGAACATTCTGCTATTATCATTAAAGTAATTTAATTAGTAGTAACAAATTTTCCAACAAAGTAAACATAAGGTCTCACTATTTCTAAAGGCAAGCACAGTCGAACACTGAAGACAGTTCCAATCATACATGAAATCTTGCAGAATAGAAAAATAAAGGGACTATTACCCAACTCATTACCTAAGGCTAGCACAACCTTGGTACTAAAACCAGAAAAGACCTGGGAAAACAAGTTTTCAGGCCACTGTTAGATCGAAACACAAAACATAATTGTAAATCTACCCTTTAGCAATAAATATATAAAAGACACAATTAAAAGAAAGATACTAGTTACAGTAGAAACAAAAAACTTAAGGCACTTGGAATAGATCTAACAAGTGATGGGCAAATCCTTTATGGAAAAAAATCATGAAACATCAGTAAAGGACATTAGTGAGGAAGTAAACAATATTTTGCTAAAATTACCTATAGAGTTAATGATATTCTATGCATAGAACATGACAAGCTGCTTCTAAGATACAGGAGAGCCAAGAGCCAAGAATGGCCAAAACAATCCTGGAGAAGAATCAAGAGAATCAATGGTCCTACTACCAGATATGAAGATTTGTTATAAAGTAATTAATAATTATGAACATGTTATCAGTTCAGAGATAGCTCAGTGGAACAAAACCACATACAGAATAAGACCTATGAATCTGTTTATATAAGGAAAATTTATGCATGACATTGTGGACTAGGATGAGGAGATGGACTATTCAATGTTAATGATTAGCCATACAAGGGAAAAAGTTAAGTGAACTATCTAACAACTGTACACAGAAATCACTTCTCCAGAGAAACAGGACTTAAAGATAGAACTTTAAAACTTCAGAAGACTACGTAGAGCGTTACCTTTCTTGCTTTGAAGCAACAAAGGATTTCTTAACATAAAACTGGAAGCATAAATTCAACTACATTAAAATAATAAAACTGCTATTCCTCAAAGAATATCAATATCAAGAGAGTGAAAATAGAGGTCAAAAACTGGAGGAAGATACTCATTACACATGTAGTGGACTCATGGTTAGTAACCAGACATATGACCTCCTTTGAATCGATAAGAAAAAGATAAAACTCTAATATAAAAATGGACAAATATTAACATTCTTGCACAGAAGAACACATCTGTATGGTAAATAAACTTCATTAGTTACTGCTGCTGCTGCTGCTAAGTCGCTTCAGTCATGTCCGACTCTGTGCGACCCCAGAGACGGCAGCCCACCAGGCTCCTCTGTCCCTGGGATTCTCCAGGCAAGAACACTGGAATGGGTTGCCATTTCCTTCTCCAATGCATGAGTGAAAAGTGAAAGTGAAGTCGTTCAGTCGTGTCCAACTCTTCTCGACCCCATGGACTGCAGCCTACCAGGCTCTTCCATCCATGGGATTTCCCAGGCAAGAGTACTGGAGTGGGGTGCCATTGCCTTCTCCATCATTAGTTACTAGAGAAATACAAATTCTTGTTTTATACCCACCAGATTGACAAAAATTTTAGTCTGACAATGGCAAGTGTTGGTGAGAATTTGTAATAATGGCAGCCATCCTGCAGCGATAGGTAGTAATCTGGAACTATCTATTAATAGTAAAACTGAGCCTGTGCATTAAAGCTACCACCCAGTGATATCTCTTCCCGTGCAGTAAGCAGACTTCTAAGACGGCTCCCAATGGTCTCCACCTCCTGGTTTCCAAAGCCGTGTGCAATTCCCTCGCACCTAGTGCTTTGCTTCTAATAGAATACAGCAAGAGGGATGGGATGCCATCCTGAGATTAGGTTTCAGAAACGGGACTTCTGCCTAGCTCTTATTCTCTGTCTCTTCTTGTTTTCTTGCGAGAAGCAAGTTGTTTTGTTTTGTTTTGTTTAATATTTATTAATTTCTTTTTGCCTAAAGAGAGTACATTTTGTATTTAGAGAAATAAAATATTAGTTTTCAGGAGTTGCTTGTGGAGAATGACCAATAAATGCCTTATCAATGGCCGGATACTGATACCAGGGACCCTTGCCTCTTGTATGCATTAATCTTCATACTTTCAGCTCCTTTAACCATAATTCAGCCTTTTCAGCTTCAATTTGAATGACAGTTATTGTTCTTTCATGATTCTTTTCAGGACCAACAAAGAAAGTTTGGGCAATCCATCTTGATATACAATCCTTGAAAAGTTTCTCTGCCCACATGCCAAGGAACCAAGGCCTGAAGAGAACAGAGAAACCAAGCAGACTTCAGCCCAAGAGCCTGCGGGGGAACTAATTCCCTCCAACAACCACGTGGAGTAAGGTTGGAAGTGAATTCTTCCCCAGAAGACGATTGCGGTTCCTGGCCCACCCCTTGACAGCAGCCTTGTTAGATTCCCAAGCCAGAGGACCCAACTAAGCCACATCTGGATTCCTGACCCATAGAAACTGTGAGATAATAAATGAATGCTGTTTTAAGCTGTTTAAATTGAGGGGGGGTGTAGTTTTTAATGCTGCAGTAGATAAATATTACATCTGAGTATAAATCTCAGCAGAGCACTCTCCAGCAAGTGCAGCAAGGCACGCTGCTATGTGGAGTGTGGATTACAAGTGAGCCCAGAAACTGCTCCTTCTATCCACAGGGATGCAAAGAACAGGTAGGTCAAGGCACACCCAGGATAAGCAGAATTCAAGAGCATATTGTCGCCAGCCAAGGGCAGTTTCATTTCTCTACCCATGTGTCATACGATGTCCTTGGGTTTTGTGCGTACATGCCACGATGTGCAAAAGGTAGGAAAGCACTGGATTAGAAAACAACTTCCATTTCTTCCAGAATGTGCTTGGTAATTTATATTTCCCATGACAGTGTTCTCAATGTTTCATCACCTGGGAACTCACTAAAACTGCAAATTTTCAGACTCCATCTCAGACCTAAATCAGGCACTCTAGGAAGGAGTCCTGTCAATCGGTTTTCTTAAAAAGCTTCCAGGTGATTGTGATACAAGCTGAAGTCTGAGAAACACTGTTGCAGGAGTTTGTGCCTTTCACCTGGTTTCAAATTTATTGGCAAATTATGTCCTCTTTCCAATTGCTAATGTTGTTAGTGTTTTCTCCTCTTGGGCAACTCTGAAGCTTTATCACTGCTACTGCTACTGCTAAGTCACTTCAGTCGTGTTTGACTCTGTGCGACCCCATAGACAGCAGCCCACCAGTCTCCCCCATCCCTGGGATTCTCCAGGCAAGAACCCTGGAGTGGGTTGCCATTTCCTTCTCCAATGCAGGAAAGTGAAAAGTGAAAGGGAAGTCTCTCAGTCGTGTCCGACCCTCAGCGACCCCATGGACTGCAGCCTACCAGGCTCCTCCGTCCATGGGATTTTCCAGGCAGGAGTACTGGAGTGGGGTGCCATTGCCTTCTCCGTTATCACTACTATTAGTCTTTTCAAAAGACTATACTTAACTGTTCCTTTACTTTCTATTTATTAATTTTTTCTCTTATTATTTCCATCCTTCTGCCTTCTTAAGAATTATTCTGATATTCTGTTCCTGTTAACCAAATATTTGGGGGCACTTTTAACCAAATATTGGGCTCAGATTGACTGGGGGAGGTGGTGGATAACAGTGATGGTATAAATTCTGGCCTCAAACACATGTGATGACAAACTTGTGGTCAGATATTCTCCAAGTATTTTTCCCCATTTTTACATTTTATTTAGATCTAAGGACAAAGGTAAATTCCCTCCACTATCTCCCTTTCTACGGCACCCCACCCTCACCACCACATCCCTGGTCAACACTCTTGAATGTACCTAGAACAACCTTTCTGGAATTCTGGTTTCATATGGATGTTTTCCTGTCTATCATCTCAGCTTTTTACAGGCTTCATGCTTTTGTCTGTCCTCCTCGGCATATGGCCAGACACCTCCTGGCAAATACCATCATCACATAGGCTTACTTCTCTGAATTTTTACTTTCTTGTTATTTATTGGAAGGATATTCCTCCTTTTCCCAATAGGCCAGCCAAGTGCTTTTAAGGATTTTTCCCAACTTTTTCCCTTTGGGCTTCCCTTTGGCTCAGCTGGTAAAGAATCCGCCTGTAATGAGGGAGACCTGGGTTTGATCCCTGGGTTGGGACGATCCCCTGGAGAAGGGAAAGGCTACCCACTCCAGTATTCTGACCTGGATAAGTCCAAGGAATGTATAGTTCATGGGGTCGCAAAGAGTAGGACGTGACTGAGCGACTGTCACTTTTCACTAAAGTTTATTTTGTGCAGAATTTTTAGTTCCATAGGGGAAGACTTCTCTGGACATCTAGTCTTCCGTATAACCAGAAATGGAAGTCATCATATTTGTAACATTCTGTTTGTCTTTTCCTAACTTTTAAAGTTGAATGCTTATCTCATTCTTCAGGTTAAAATTTTGAGTGTTTTCCATCACTATCCAACATTACTATTGCATAGTGCAACACAGAATGCTCTTTGTATATAATTTCACAAAACTTAATGAGATGTGTACTATCAGTATTCCTCATTTTATCAATGAAGAAACTGAAATGAAAAATTAATCTCCCTAGGATCACAAAGATAGGTAGCCTTCAGGGAAATAAGGATTCCAACCCAGGTCTACCTGCATTCAAAATGAAGTTCTTGTAACTAATTTGATGTATTTTATAGGGGAAAGGGGGGGCAACATTTGAAATGAGGGGGAAAAGGGAAAAATGACATCGTTTGGTTTAGAGTGTTAGAATAAAACGTATCTCACAATTTGAATTAACGGAGAGAGCAAGAAGCAGGTTATTAAGGGAATAATAACAACCCAGCCCAAATTCAGAGAACCCAGTGCAAACTGAGAGAGTGTGGCAAGCAGTAACAGGTGTGCCTGGATTGTGGGCGGCTTCCCAGGCACTCACAGCCATCCGTCTTTCCCTGCCTAATTCAAATCACTACTAATTTGTGCTTTCCTGGCAAAATCTCAATTTGCAGAAAGAAAGAAAGAAATTTTAATCCAAATGGCCATGTTTGTAATGTATAGAGCCATCACTGGCAAACATATTTTTAGCCCCAAATAAAATAGTCTCTTCTGCTAATCCCAGACCTTGGCTCCAAGCCAACTGGCTTCTTGCTTTTATTATTTGCAACAGAATCCAGGATTCAGAAGGAATAAAAGAGCCGAACAAGAATATAACTCCTGATAATATTGTCTCTGCACCTTGCGCACTTATCCTTTTTGTCTCTCCCCAGGGGAAAAGCAGTTATTCTTACTTATGCTAAATCCAGTTGTTCCCCACCGAGGCCATGTAAAACTTGGCACCAAGTACATGGGGAAATAAAAAGTCAAGGCAGTGGGAGGTGCTCACACTAAAGCAACAGGCGGCCCCAAAGCCCCAAACTGTTCCATCCATTTTCTCCTAAAAATAAAGGGTTCCATTCATCAAAAACTTTTATATATTCCTGTGATTTTTCTTACCAGAAAAAAGCCAACATGATATGCAGGCAAAGAATAACAACTCCTGATTCACAAACCATGCTATCCTTTCATTTCCCAGAGTAAGCAAATAATCCAGACAGAGGACGAGTAGGAGAGGCTCAGCTTTTGCTGTACTCACCAGACAAAAAAAAAAGTCTTCTGCAAAAAGGGATCAGACCTCAAATTAGACATCTAAATTGTTAGGTTGAAAGGAAACTGTCTCCCTTCTGCATACCCATTTAATGAAATTAATTACACAACCCATACTTGTGAGAGATGGTTGAACTTTGTTTTAGCGTAATTTCTAAATATCATAGATTTCTTGTCATTTTTTCCCAGGCAAGAAAAATTGATTAGGTAGAATTCACCAGGACTTAAAGATGATTTAGACTTTATTTCTACTCTCTCTCCCATTTCCTCTCAATCTTTAACAATGATCTTTCTGTTGTAAATCTAAATTATTTTGTGCTTTAGAATGTTTCCTCTAACACAATGTTAGCTAAAAATTTTAAAGAGTTAAGACATCACAATTCCACCTCACTAAAAGTCCTCTGGGTTCCATTTTCCAGGCTTCATTTATGCCCTGAATTTGCATGCATTCATTTTACATAATCATAATCCTAGCACGGTTTGGGTTTTTTATTTCTGTTATTGAAGTATAGTTGACTTACAATATTGTGTTAGTGTCAGGTATACAGCATAGTGATTCAGAGTATTTGCAGATTATATTCCATTGTATTTTATTATAAGATACGGGGTATAATTCCCTGTGCTATACAGTATATCCTTGTTGCTTATCTATTTTATATATCATAGTTTGTGTGTATTAATCGCATACTCCTAGTTTGTACCTCCCCATCCCTCTCCCCTTTGTTTACCAGAAGTCTGTTTTCTATATCTGTGAATCTGTTTCTGTTTTGCATATCCATTCATTTATATTATATTTTATATTCCACATACAAATGATATCGTACAGATTTGTCTTTCTCTGTCTGACTTACTTCACTTAGCATAATAACCTCCGAGTCCATCCATGTTGTTGCAAATAGCAGAATTTCTTTTTTTTTTTTTTTTTTGTGGCTGAGTAGTATCTCATTCGGAGAAGGCAATGGCACCCCACTCCAGTACTCTTGCCTGGAAAATCCCATGGAGGGAGGAGCCTGGTAGGCTGCGGTCCATGGTGTCGCTGAGGGTTGGACATGACTGAGCGACTTCACTTTCACTTTTCACTTTCATGCATTGGAGAAGGAAATGGCAACCCACTCCAGTGTTCTTGCCTGGAGAATCCCAGGGACGGGAAGCCTGGTGGGCTGCTATCTATGGGGTCGCACAGAGTCAGACATGACTGAAGCGACTTAGCAGCAGCAGCAGCAGCAGCAGTATCTCATTGTATGTATGTATGTATGTGAATGTATGTGTATGTATATATACATACACACACACCACATCTTCTTTATCCATTCATCTATTGATGGACACTTTGGTTGCTTCCATACATTGGCAATTGTAAATAATGCTACATGAACATTGGGGTGCGTGCATCCTTTCAAATTAGTGTTTTTGGTTTCTTTTGGATATATACCCAGAAAAGGACTAGCTGAGTCATATGGTAGTCCTATTTTTAGTTTTTAAAGGAAACATAATTTTTTCCATAGTGGCTGCCCCAATTTACACTCTCAACAACAGCGTAGAGGAGTTCCATTTTCTCCACGGCCTCTCCAACATTTGTTACTTATAGACTTTTTGATGATAACCATTCTGACTGATGTGAGATGATACTTTGCTGTGGTTTTGATTTGCATTTCTCTTAAAATTAGTGGTTAAATATCTTTCCATGTGCTTGTTAGCCATCTCTATGTTTTCTTTGAAAAAATATCTATTCTAGTCTTATGCCCATGTTTTGATTGGATTGTTTCTTTTTGAAATTGAGTTATATGAACTGTTTGTATATTTTGGATATTAACCCTTGATCAGTCACATGATTTGCACGTATTCTCTCCCATTTCATAGGTTGTCTTTTCATTTTGTTGATGGTTTCCTTTGCTGTACAAAAGCTTTTAGGTTTAGTTAGGTCCAATTTGTTTTTTGCTCTTATTTCTTTTGCCTTAGGAGACTGATCCAAGAAAATAGTGCTATGATTTATGTCAAAGAGTATTCCAGCTATGTTCTCTTTTAGGAGCTTTATGGTTTCAGATGTTAAGTTTAGGTCTTGAAACCATTTGAGTTTGTTTTTGTATACGGTGTGAGGAAGTGTTCTAATTTCATTGATTTACACATAGCTCCAGTATTCCTGCCTGGAAAATCCCATGGACGGAGGAGCCTGGTAGGCTACAGTCCATGGGGTCGCTGAGGGTCGGACATGACTGAGGGACTTCACTTTCACATGTAGCTATACAGTTTGCCTAGCACTACTTGTTGAAGAGACGTCTTTTTTCCATTGTATATTCTTGCCTCATTTGTCATAGATTCAGTTCAGTTCAGTTGCTTAGTCGTGTCCGAGTTGTCTGTAAGTGCATTGATTTATTTCTGGACTCTCTAGTCTGTTCCATTGATCTATGTGTCTGGTTTTGAGCCAATACCATGCTGCTTTGATTACTATAGCCTTGTAGAATAGTCTGAAGTCTATGAGGTTTATACCTCTCTCTTTGTTAGTTTTTCTCAGGATTACTTTGGCAATTTGAGGTCTTCTGTGGTTCCATATAAATTTTATGATTATTTGTTCTAATTGTTTGAAAAATGTCCTGGGTATTTTGATAGGGATTGCATTAAATCTTTAGATTGCTTTGGATAGTATGGCCATGTTAATAATATTAGATTTTAAAATCTCTACTATTTTGTTTATCTGCCATTTCCACTGCCCCCCCCCACCCCCCACACCATATCCTCTTCATTAATATCCTTCTCAAGGACTGGAAAAGGAAAATTTCAAACTAATATTTTAATTATTTGATTAAAGGTAGTTGCCCATACTTATAAAAAGAGTATATTTAGATTGATGTTGGAGATAATTGTGAAAATGAAGTGAGTAGATTATGGGTTTCATGTATCTTACATGTAAAGTGGAAAGAATCAGTTATGTAGAACAATCTAATAATGAAGCTATTTCAAAGATTGCTTGTATTTTGGGTTGGACTGTTTCCTGTGGACAGAGGTCATAAAAATCTTGCAATGTAACTCAGGAAATCTGTATCATAAATCATCCTGGAGCTCAAATATCAGCATTTTAAAGAGGATTCTGGTGCTGTGCTGCACAGGTTGTAAGAAACTTAACTAAGATACTCAAGTATTGTTATATAGCAGAGAATACTTTGCAATATCCAGTAAGGCTTTCTCCCCAAGGTTTCTTGTAACTATTTCACTCCCTCTTCCTTTCAGACAGCAGGCAACTCTGCATGCTCACTGTCTTTAGCAAGAGAGTGTATAAAGGCAAGAACAAAGAAACCATTGTTTACCTTTGAGTTCCGTTTTAGATTCTTAAAACTAAGAAGGGAAATGAAACTAATTTTGGAAGTAAATTGTCCAGTGCAGGAGCCAGACTTGTTGAGAGCGGCAAGTCTGTTTGTGTTGTCTAAAAGGGCTCAATATGAAGAACATGAAGCCACAACACCCAGAGAGGAGAAGCTTACATGAACACATAAGGGCAGCTTACCTATCTTTCAAAAGTGAATTTTGCGCAGGTGATGGGAAAGAAGATTCTAAAAGAACTTATCCAGGACTTGGGTTTCATTCAGCCTGGCTAAACCATGTGTGACAGAGTGCAGATTGTTGAATGAAAGCTAGCATTTGGTGGGCTCCTGGACAGAGGAGCCTGGCAGGCTACAGTCCGTGGGGTTTCAAAGAGTTGGACACGACTGAGCACTTGTGCATGGACAGAAGGGGCTGTGCACAGGCCGAGGGGTGTGGCTGAGGAGAGGGCAAACCTCACAGAGAAGTGCTGCATCCAGCACTGTTCCTGAGCAGACTGAGATACTGCAGCTGGGGCGTGGGGCTTCAGGTAGATCTTGTCTTAGACTAGATTAGGGCATCCCCAGCCTGCCTCCTGGGGCTTTCCAACTGGCACTAGTGGTAAAGAATCTCCCTGCCAATGCAGGAGATGCAAGAGATGCAGTTTCAATCCCTGGCTCGGGAAGATCCCCTGGAGAAGGGAATGGTAACCCACTCTAGAATTCTTGCCTGCAAAAATCTCATGGATAGAGGAGCCTAAAGGGCTACAGTCCATAGGGTCGCAAAGATCCATACACAGCTGAGCACACATTATTGTACTGTATTTGAACCTGCCTCTTTAGCACGGTAGGCAACACACCAGTGTCATAGGTTAGGGCATACTATCAGATCCAGTGTACTCCTGCATGGTTCAGGAAACACGATCAAGAGTCTCTGACCCTCAAAGAGGAAGTGGGAGTGACTACCTGGGCCCCTGAAGGAGGAAGAGGCACAGTGTAGACCAGCCTCAGAATTATTGGGGTTAGGTCATCAGCCAGGGAGGCAATAAAAATAAAGGAGATCACCCAGGACCATGTGGGCCTCAGAGAGGGTGAACATTTCACAGGCCAGAGCTCCTTCTTGATCCCCATTCCTCTCCATGAGGGAATATATATCCCTCTGGGAGAAAGGAAGGAGAACAGGGGAGGAAGAATTCCATATCTGATGTGTATTTATCCAAGAGAAACTGAGTTGAAACCGAAGATGACAGGTGAGTTAGAAAAACATCTTTGCAAATCAGAGTCCTAAGACTCTCATGTTCATACTATCTACTATCATACTATCATACTATCACATACAAGGATGAATGTGCAAAGAGACCTTGGAAAAATCCAAATAATTAGACCTTAGAAAGACCAGAATGGGCAGTTGGGTTGACCATGGGAGCTTCATACTGGTATTTGGCCATTAATGTGATTCAGCTTCTTGATCTTCATGTGTTTGCTCCCTTGTCCCTTCTCTCCACTTCTAGCTGATTCTTTCTGTATTTGCAGACCAGTTTGCCTAGAGAATGAATTGCATTGGCCCAGCTCATCTGTTCACACCAAGTCTCACCATAGTCAGGCAGCCCGAAGTCTCCCCTGTATCAGTCTCACCACATGACACATACACCCAACCTCCCCACACTCCCCAACCCCCATGCATGTACTCGTGTATATGTGAAGACCAGCTAAAGTTGAGCAAGGCAAACTTGATGAATGATATTCCCAGTATCTACAGGTAAAACATGGAAGAAAAATATTCATTATACAAGTCACTGGAACCTAGATTTTTCCTGTTCGTGAACTTGAACTTATATGAGCAAGTATGTGTGAGTGCTTCATACATGTCTTGGAGCCTTCAATGTTGACTGTCATTATCAACAAAATTAGCTCAGAACAAAACCTTGGTTTTTAAGTCTCTTTGAAATTCTGTTTTTTTTTTCTTCCTCGGGAATTTGCTAATCATTCTCTGCAATTATTCCACACATGTAAATCCTACTTCTCTACCAAGACAAAAAGTCCTTTAGGATTTTTTCCTATTTTTTCTTTTGGACCCTCCACAGACTCTAGGGGAGTGTTAAGTACATAGAAACTGCTTCAGTGATAGAATATTTTCAGTTATTCATTTACTTTGCTAGGTATTAATTAAATCAAACTGAAAGTTTATTGAATTGGATTTATTGAATTGAATTGAGATTTCCTGTTAATAAGACAGTAATCACTTGAATTTTACTAATGAACACCTCCAGAGCACTGAGATTCACTGTTTGTAGTCTCTCAGACATGCCAGCCTCTTTCATGCCTGCCTGTCTTTGCTCATGCTGCTGCTGCTAAGTCACTTCAGTCGTGTCCGACTCTGTGCGACCCTATGGACTGCAGCCTACCAGGCTTCTCCATCCATGGGATTCTCCAGGCAAGAACACTGGAGTGGGTTGCCATTTTCTTCTCCAGTGCATGAAAGTGGAAAATGAAAGTGAAGTCACTCAGTCGTGTCTAACTCTTAGCGACCCCATGGACTGCAGCCTACCAGGCTCCGCCATCCATGGGATTTTCCAGGCAACTGTACTAAAGTGGGGTGCCATGCTATTAACCTGGAAAACATGTTTTCATTCTCTCAAAGTGTTGTGCAAAGTCCACCTTCTTTATGAAGTATTTTTTCAATACCACCTTAAGATGTAGTGGACCAATCCCTTCTTCTGGCTTCTCTAAACTTTGTGACTACTTAGTAGTTTATTTTTTATTAATTATATGACTACCTCTTCATCAGAGTGTAAACTCCATGAATTCAAGAACTATATTTTATTAATCTTTGAACTTCCAACATCTTCCATGATTCTTGGATGCTGTGATCACTTCTTAGTGTACATTGAATGTCAAATGGCTACTGGACACCCACCAAGTGGTCTTACAGCTAATGTAATGGGAAAGCACATTTATGTAACTTGTCAAAGGTAAGAGAGCTCATCAGAGAATCAAGGGTCCCAATGTGACGCCACCCTTTCTATGCTGCAAGCATTCTGACATGGAGAATAAAAAAAGATACATCAGCAGAAAGTACCAAATGGTTTCAGACCTACTTTATGAATCTAAAAGATAAACCACTCATTTTTTAAACTTTTCTTCTGGCAGACTTCAGACCTATATAAAAAACCAGGATAGTCTAGCAGAATCTCTAACTTCAAGAATTTTCAATGTATGGCAAATCTTATACCATTTATGCCCTGGTCTACTTTCTGTCTCTACTGGATTTTAGGGCTAAATCTAGACATTAAATCATTACTTCCATGAACATTACCAGATATATCTCTCAAACATAATTATGTGTTAGATATAACCATAATGTCACTAACACTAAAAGATAATACTACTTTCATAGTATCATCAAATATACAGTCAGTGTTCAAATGAGATCCATACTTTACATTTGGTTGATGTTTTTTTTGTCTCTTTTAAACTATAGGCTCTCCCTCCCCACCCCCCGTTCCCCTTTGTCATTTATTAATTGAAACACCTAGATCATCTGTCTCAATAGAGTTTCCAACTTTCTGGATTTGGTGGTTGAATCCTCACATTGTGTGAATCGTGTTCTTCTATTTCCTGTACTTCTTGTAAACTAGTAGTTACACTTTCAGCCCTGTCCAACAAAATTTTCTATGATGATAGAAATGTTCTATATCTGCATTCTGTATCTGCATCTGTATCTGCAGTGATGTGACTGAAGGACTGAATAATTTTATTTTGTTTTAATTAATTTAAATTTACATAGACACAAATGGCTAGTGTCTACCATATTGGACAGCACATAGAGGTTAATTGAAATTTAAGTTAGGTTAATTGAAATTGAAATATAGATACATTGTTAATTGCCGTTGTATTGGATTTGGGTTTGCTTGTTTATCAAGAGGAGAAGGCAATGGCAACCCACTCCAGTACTCTTGCCTGGAGAATCCCATGGACTCAGGAGCCTGGTGGGCTGCCGTCTACCGGGTCGCACAGAGTCGGACACGACTGAAGCGACTTAGCTGTTTATCAAGAATACTTCATAATGGTGAGCTTCCACTAGGGGGCGAAAAATGTCTGGTTGTTTCTGTAATGTCAGCAGCCCACTGAGAAGGTAACCTACATCCACAAATTCATTAGAGGGTGGTAAAATGATCATATTCTATCATCCCTTCTTCATTTACTAGCCTAAATCTATCAAGTAAAGGTTTCTCTCATCAACAATTTGATTGTCTGAGGTGTAATTAATACAGGGAAGTCAGAATAAAAGCTTGATTTTTTTTTTTCCAGAAAAATGATTAGGTTCCCAGCATTCTCCAAAGATGAAACTTATTGGTTTTAGTGTGCTTCGTTTCATTGCAGATATTCATCTTGATGCTTGAATTGTCTCTATTGTAACCTACAGAGTCTCTTCATATTGGCTTTTGAATCCTTTTGTCATGACACCAGTAATTTTTCATAGTGTCCTGATTTCCTAACAAGGTATCCCAAGCTTGTCACAATCATTTCCTGACCCAATTAATTAGCTGTTTCCCCGAGAGACCTTAGTTGCTTTTGGTTGGAAGTTGTATTTAGAGACTGCAGGCTGGGTGCCAGAATAGACCAGTGAGACTGGGTTCATCATTATTCCTAGGCCTTTCCAGTAGATGGAACTAGGAAATAATTTTTAATAGAAAATGCGTCTTGCATTTATACTTCTAATTCAAATTTAGGATTGCATATTTTTTACTTCTCATATTTTATAATTCTTTTATGTTGAAAATCTTGGCTTCTAAAGAACACAATGACTTATTTATCTTATTACATACATAATAGCTTAGAATATCTGTATCAATATTATCATTAGCAATATAACTGCTGGAAAAATTCAAGTTTGTTTATTTTTACAGTTCTTTTGTATTAGGGTACATTTCAGTCAAATTATTATTTTTAAAATACTTTAAAATAGTTCTCTGTGTAGTTAAGCCACCCACTCAATCCACAATTGGGTTTATTAATTTCATTTATTTTCATGTTATTTTAATCATGTAAAACATTTACCTGATTCCAAAGTCAAATATCTAAGTAACTTTGGAAATGTCTGGCTTCTATTACGATTCCCTCCTTTCATCCCTTCCATCTCTCTGGGACATTTTTTAAAATTAGATTTTGGGAGGCAGGACGGGGACGGGGACGCAGACGCTCGCAAGCCCAGCCAACACTCAGCAAGAATGGAAATCCCTCCGACCCACTACCCGGCCACCAGGGCGGCCTCAGTGGTAGAGAGCTGCATCAACTACCAGCAGGGGACTCCCCACAAGGTGTTTCTGGTGCAGACAGTCGAACAAGCCAGCCTGGAGGATATTCCAGGAAGAGGACATAAGTACCGCCTTAAATTTTCTGTGGAAGAAATTATCCAAAAAGAAGTTACAGTGAACTGCACAGCTGAAGTACTGTACCGTCCAACGGGACAAGATACTGCACCAGAAGTCAACTTAACATTTGAAGGAGAAATTGGAAAAAACCCAGATGAAGAAGATAACACATTTTATCAAAGACTCAAATCCATGTAGGAACCACTAGACGCACAAAATATTCCAGACAGTTTTGGAAATGTACCTCCAGAAATGAAGCCAGTTCGACATTTAGCCTGGGTTGCCAGTGGTTATATAATATGGCAAAATTCTACTGAAAATACATGGTATAAAATGGCAAAAATTCAAACTGTCAAGCAAGTGCAAAGAAATGATGACTTCATCGAGTTAGACTACACTATTCTCCTTCATGACATTGCATCTCAGGAGATTATTCCTTGGCAAATGCAAGTTCTCTGGCATCCACAATATGGTACTAAAGTAAAACATAATAGCCATCTGCCAAAGGAAGCACAATTGGAATAAATGAAGACCATAACATTGGATTAAGTGTAAACATGCTTGTTAATGATGACCTGTATACCAGTCTTCATTGATATCTAGCTTAAGGGGTTAGACAAATCCCCAAAGTGTCATTATCTATAAATGGCCTGATTACAGTACAGAACTATATAGCTTCCATAATAAAGAGCATCACAGTGTACAAGTGTCTTATCAACAGTAGCGGTGCCGTGTATACCCCTAATAAAACCTTTTAATTCCAGCCTCAAAAAAAAAAAAAATTAGATTTTGGTTTATCTTCCACTTAAACTGATAAATCTGAAACTTAAAAAAAATTACCATGTACCTTGAGTCACAAGCATTCCCATTTTATTTCGGCAGGACCTGTCCCATTCTTTTTTGCATTTGATTTGCCCAAAGTGGGGATGGTGGCAGTAACAGCCCAGTGACAGTTTGCATGAGTATGGTTCTGGTCAGCGTCGAAAACGCCAAGAGGTTTCAAGCTTCTTTTTATGTATGTTACAGTCACAAGGCAGATCTGAAATCGTTTCATACTCTCTGCTGATACATCGTTTGTTCTTTGAGACTCAAGATGGTTGCAGTAGTGAAACAGGAGCATCAAGACTCATATCCCTTCAGTGAGGACGGACCATGCATTTGCTAAATCCTGGAAAAAGAGAGCATTGGGGGAAACAATTGAGTCCATTACTCTGGGCCTGCAATTAATGCATTTTAGGTAACTATTATCATGATCAACACCAAAAATACACCTGTGATAGAGCTTTGTGTGTGGGGGCCATGAAAATGCACCTCGTAGGACTGTAACTGCAGGGAGTGTAACTGACGGGGGGCAGGGACAGGCAGCAACTGATACGCTCTGAAATCCATTGCAGTGTTTTCAAAAGAATAACATCTTCACTGAGATGGAATTTACATACCATGAAACTCATGCTTTTAAAGTACACAATTCTTTAAAATAATACAAGTAATTTAAAACCCAGCAGTTTTTTATTATGTGCATAAAGATGTATAACCATCACCATTATCTGATCCCATAACATTTTAATTACTCCAAAAGGAAGACCTGTCCCTATCAGCAGTCACTCTTCATTCTTCACTCCCTCCTGCTATGGCAAGCACTAACATACTCTTTGTCTCCGTGGATTTGCCTGGTCTTAACAAGACCCCAGCCCCTGGAACCACTGTTCTACTTTCTGTCTCTGTGATTTTGACTACTCTAGGTGCCTCATATACTATAATCATACATCATTTGTCTTTTCGTGACTGGCTTATTTCATTTACCAGGATGTCCTCCAGGTTCCTCATCTGTAGCATATGACAGAATCTCCTTCTTTTTAAGGGTGAATAATAATTATTCCACTCTATGTATGTGGAAACAGTGTCAGACTTTATTTCTGGGGGCTCCAAAATCACTGCAGATGGTGACTGCAGCCATGAAATTCAAAGACGCTTACTCCTTGGAAGGAAAGTTATGACCAACCTAGATAGCATATTCAAAAGCACAGACATTACTTTGCCAACAAAGGTCCGTCTAGTCAAGGTTATGGTTTTTCCAGTGGTCGTGTATGGATGTGAGAGTTGGACTGTGAAGAAAGCTGAGCACCAAAGAATTGATGCTTTTGAACTGTGGTGTTGGAGAAGACTCTTGAGAGTCCCTTGGATTGCAAGGAGATCCAACCAGGCCATCCTAAAAGAAATCAGTCCTGGGTGTTCATTGGAAGGACTGATACTGAAGCTGAAATTCCAATACTTTGGCCACCTCATACGAAGAGTTGACTCATTGGAAAAGACTCTGATGCTGGGAGGGATTGGGGGCAGGAGGAGAAGAGGACGACAGAGGATGAGATGGCTGGATGGCATCACTGACTCGATGGACTTGAGTCTGAGTGAACTCTGGGAGTTGGTGATGGACAGGGAGGCCTGGCGTTCTGCGATTCATGGGGTTGCAAAGAGTCAGACATGACTGAGCAACTGAACTGACTGATGTATGTATACACAAACACACAAACAGTTGTCCCTCTGTTTCCATGGGGCATTGGTTCAAGGACAGCTTCCCACCCTCTATGGATGTTCAATCCCTTTAGTATACGATCAGAAGTTGACTGAATCCATGGACATGAAATCCATGGATATAGGAGACTAATTGTATATTGACTGAAAAAACTCCACATATAGGTAGACTCCCACATTTCAAACCTGTGTTGCTCAACAGTCAGCTATATATGTGTGTATATGTATGTATGTGTATTCATCACTGAGGATAAAAAAGCAAGGTCATGTGATCACATGTTGGGTCACAGTATGGCATGGAGGAAGAGTTGTTCCCCTATATAAAGGAAAGGATTCAGAGTAGATAAAACCATATATGTCCACTACCATGGGTATCTGAAAAGTCTCAAAGTTAGGAAGGACAGATGGGCCTCATGCAAAAGAAGAACCAGGAATCCAAAAAGAATCGGGAACTAAACAAACTATGTTCTTCATGGAGGCCCATGGCCTCTTGTCTCTGCTTTGTGTGTCTCTGTTTCATCCGCTGCTCATTCTGCAGTGTTGCTTTCTCTGCTTTTCTGTGGGGACTACAGGTGGCTGTCCCACAGCTTCTGTGTCCAACTGAAACACTTTATTGTGTTGAAGAATACTGAAAGACAGTGATCTTTTGCCTTTCCTTGTAAATTTTATATTACTAATTATAATTATAATGCTTTACTCGTATCTTGGGCTTCCCTGGTGGCTTCCCTTGTAAAGAATCTCCCAGCCAATGCAGAAGACGTGGGTTTGATCCCTGGGTCAGGAAGATTCCCTGGAGAAAGAAAGGGCAACCCACTCCAGTATTCTTGCCTGGGACATCCCATGGACAGAGGGGCCTGGCGGGATACAGTCCATGGGGTTGCAAAAGAGTCAGACACAACTTAGTGACTAAACAACTACAACTATCTTAGCCAAATAAGCTATGTATATTATTTTTAAAGGTTCAAGAACATGTAACGTTTGGATTTGAAATAGATCTAAAGCAAAACATGGCCTCTACTGAGAGTCTGTATTTATCATTCCAGTTAAAATGTTTAGTAAGTGAAGAATATTAAAACAAACAAACAAACAAAAAACCCAGAGACTGATGATCATCTCTTAGTATCTGGTGAAAATTTCTAGAATTATATTTTGGACCAAATGTCATCCTCTACTTCAGTAATTATGTATAACAAGCAATGGAGTCAGATAGTAAAGACAAGGCTAAAGAGGCCCACTCTTCGGAAGGCTATAGTTCGCAGGGATGGGGGCCATGTATTCAGCAAATACCCACAAACTGTCTACTACTCTGTAGGAAACCAACAGTTTCTGCCCAAGTGTGGCACAGACAACAAGCTACCCATTAAAAATCATGGTCCCACTTTCGTAGAGTAACATTTGCACTGAGGATCAGCTGCTCAGCACTACATTTCCCAACACTTCTTGCATCTAAGTGGGACCATATGATGAATGCTCACCAATGGAATGTGGGCAGAAACGATGTATACCCTCCAGGCCTGGCCACCCCCACACCTCCCCAGCCCCCACTTCATGTCTGCTCTCCTACCAGCTGGAAGCAGAAGACTCCAAAAGTCTAGAGAGAGATGGGTGATCTTTTATGTGAGGGCCAGCCAGGCAATAAATATCTTGTTTTGAGAGTCATACAGTCTTTGTTAAAAGTGCTGAACTCTGGAATATACACAAATATTGAATCATTATGTTGTACATCTGAAGCAAATATAATGTCATATGTCAATTATACCTCATTAAAAAATAATTGATTATTAAGTAAAATTAGAAACAAAACAAGGAAAAGGAAACTACTGATCTCATTGTAGTGCAAATGCAGCCATAGACAATACAACGAATGTGTAGCTGGATTTGGTTGTCAGGTCACATTTTAGGACAGCCTTTGTCCTGTGATCTTGGCTCCACATATGAACTCTGGCCTCAGTTTCTCCACCTGGGAAATGAATAAGTTAAACTTGATCTCAAAATCTCTGATAACTCCATGATTCTACAACTTCAGTGCATCAGCTATTATTTCCACTCAACTTCTAGCTAGGATGTAGTGTGTGTGTGTTTGTGCATTTTAAGAGACACATAAAAATACAGATAACCTTCTTCATAGTATCTTGTAGAAGTCAGAGAAAATTAGCTCAAAAATATATAGCAATTAACTTTTTTCCCCCAAGTTTGAGGGAAAGTAAAGGAGAAAATTGTCAAGAGAAGAAGAAAAGCATTAGGTACTTCTACAGTTTATAGAACTTACCAGATTAAATACAACAAGCAAGTTAGTGAATGAGTTCCAAGTGTACATTCTCATCGAACCAGACCACAGGGTGTTGGAACTTGATCACAGCCATCACACAAGAGGAAAATTGAAAGTCTTTCTTTGGGAATTCACAGCATCATTTATTAAATAAGCACCCTGGGAGCTAAATTGTTTAGCTCAACGGCAGCGAGACACATCAAGAAGAGACGAATGACGACATGAGTCTTCCCAACAATTGAGCAGTTTGCTCAGTGGAGGAAAGTTAATGTGTTAAAAAAGAAACATCAGCTATAATGATAGTAATAATAACAAGTGAGATTTATATTTGTGTTCAGGAAGCAACCTACTTTCAAAAAGCTCTAAGCACATTAACCCTCTCAACCCCACGTTGGTGGAAGCCTAGCGAATACTTTACTAGTATTCTCATTAAACTGATGAAAAAGCTGTAAAGGTGCTTATTCACATTTATATCTGTCCAAGTTTCACTATACCCAGTAAGACATCAGAAGACATATTTTGTTGAAAATTGTATAGAAGTTATTCCACACCAAATACAACGGTAGTAATTGATTCAGTATGACTAGTAATATAATAACAATAAAACTCACTTTTCAAATGTAAATTTTCATGTTATTTTAACCTTTACAACAATGCAGTGAGGCTGCATTCATAATGTGAGTCCCATGTGATAGCTGAGGAAATGGAGGCAAGGGAGATTCAGTGGCATGCCCACCCTCACCACCTGGCTAGCAGCAAACCCAATGCCAGAATCCAGGTCTCCTGACTCAGAAAATAATTCCATGTGCCGTTACTCATCATTCACAAACAGAAGCCAGATAGGACCAGTAATGTGTTTTCAGGACTGGCACCACAAGTTGTATCTTCTAAAGCCCATGTTTCCTTATCATGACATTCGAAGAAGAGTTACCTCGGGTAACAGTGGTACTTACCATTCATGGAAAGCAAGGCTGGGGGTGTAACAAGAACCGGAATGACTGAGGAGGTAAGACGGTGCCCCTACTCATGTTTTCCTCCAACTCTGCCCAAGAACAGCCAAGCAATCTTTCAGTCCAACTCTGCAGCCACTAATCTCAATATAGACAAGAAACAGAGGCTAGTTTCTCACCTTGAAAGCTCTTCTCCCAGCCTTCAGCTGTCATTTCCATCACTGCTTCCTTAGGGAAGCTTTCTCTGACCTCTGGTCCTTTGTAATATGCTCTCCTTTCTCCTTCAGCACACTTAAGTTGGCTAGCAATTATATATTATTGTCATATATTATCATGTATATGTCATGTATGTCAATTATATGATTATTGTCACTCTTCCCAGCTAAAGGGGTTGAAAGTTCCATGAGAGTAGAAATCATGTCTGTTTTTTGTTCTTCACCGTATTTCTAGCACCTATCTGGCCATATAGCAGGTACTCATCTACTATCTGTTTGAATAAATCTGTGGATGGATGAGTGGGTGTGTGGATGGATGGATTGAAGGGTGAGTGGATACATAAGGGAATGAATGAAAGGGTGGATGGATGGAAATTAAAGTCCAGGATTAGAGTGGCCAGGTAAAAGGCAGGAAGCCCAGTTAAATTTGAATTCAAATAAACAATGAAAACTTTTCAGTATAAGTAGAAAGTGAAGTCATTCAGTTGTGTCCAACTCTTTGCAACCCTATGGACACCAGGCTCCTCTGTCCATGGGATTTTCTAGGCAAGAGTACTGGAGTAGGTTGCCATTTCCTTCTCCAGGGAATCTTCCTGACCCAGGGAAGACACTGAGGCTCTAACAGTGCCTGAAGCAGTGCTTGAAATTTCAGTAACAGCAGCCAGTAAAGAAGAGAAGGGAATGGCAAACCACTACAGTATTCCTGCCTTGAGAACCCCATGAACAGTATGAAAAGGCAAAATGATAGGACACTGAAAGATGAACTCCCTAGGTCAGTAGGTGCCCAATATGCTACTGGAGATCAGTGGAGAAATAACTCCAGAAAGAATGAAGGGATGGAGCCAAAGCAAAAACAATACCCAGCTGTGGATGTGACTGGTGATGGAAGCAAGGTCCGATGCTATAAAGAGCAATATTGCATAGGAACCTGGAATGTTAGGTCCATGAATCAAGGCAAATTGGAAGTGGTCAAACAGGAGATAGCAAGAGTGAATGTCGACATCTTAGGAATCAGCAAACTAAAATGGACTGGAATGAGTGAATTTAACTCAGATGACCATTATATCTACTACTGTTGGCAACAATCCCTTAGAAGAAATGGAGTAGCCCTCATAGTCAACAAAAGAGTCCAAAATGCAGTACTTGGATGCAATCTCAAAAATGACAGAATGATCTCGGTTCGTTTCCAAGGCAAACCATTCAGTATCACAGTAATCCAAGTCTATGCCCCAATCAGTCATGCTGAAGAAACTGAAGTTGAACAGTTCTATGAAGACCTACAAGACCTTCTAGAATTAACACCCCCAAAAGATGTCCTTTTCATTATAGGGGACTGGAATGCAAAAGTAGGAAGTCAAGAAATACTTGGAGTAACAGGCAAATTTGGCCTTGGAATACGGAATGAAGCAGGGCAAAGGCTAATAGAGTTTTGCCAAGAGAATGCACTGGTCATAGCAAACACCCTCTTCCAACAACACAAGAGAAGACTCTACACATGGACATTACCAGCTGGTCAACACTGAAATCAGACTGATTATATTCTTTGCAGCCAAAGATGGAGAAGCTCTATACAGTCAGCAAAAACAAGACCAGGAGCTGACTGTGGCTCAGATCATGAACTCCTTATTGCCAAATTCAGACTTAAGTTGAAGAAAGTAGGGAAAACCACTAGACCATTCAGGTATGACCTAAATCAAATCCCTAACAATTATACAGTGGAAGTGAGAAATAGATTTAAAGGACTAGATCTGATGGACAGAGTGCCTATCATGGAGGTTGGTGCCTATGGACGGAGGTTTGTGACATTGTACAGGAGACAGGGATCAAGACCATCCCCAAGAAAAAGAAATGCAAAAAAGCAAAATGGCTGTCTGAGGAGGCCTTACAAATAGCTGTGAAAAGAAGAGAAGCCAAAAGCAAAGGGAAAAAAAGGAAAGATATATCCATTTAAATGTAGAGTTCCAAACAATAGGAAGGAGAGATAAGAAAGCCTTCCTCAGTGATCAATGCAAAGAAATAGAGGGAAACAATAGAATGGGAAAGACTAGAGATCTCTTCAAGAAAATTAGAGATACCAAGGGAACATTTCACGCAAAGGTGGGCTCGATAAAGGACAGAAATGTATGGACCTAACAGAAGCAGAAGATATTAAGAAGAGATGGCAAGAATACACAGAAGAACTGTACAAAACTTCATGACCCAGATAATCACAATGGTGTGATTACTCACCTAGAGCCAGACATCCTGGAATGTGAAGTCAAGCGGGTCTTAGGAAACATCACTACGAACAAAGCTAGTAGAGGTGATGGAATTCCACTTGAGCTATTTCAACTCCTAAAAGATGATGCTGTGAAAGAGCTTCACTCAATATGCCAGCAAATTTGGAAAACTCAGCAGGGGCCACAGGACAGGAAAAGGTCAGCTTTCATTCCAATCCCAAAGAAAGGCCATGCCAAAGAATGCTCAAACTACCGCACAATTGCACTCATCTCACACGCTAGCAAAGTAATGCTCAAAATTCTCCAAGCCAGGTTTCAGCAATATGTGAACCGTAAACTTCCAGATGTTCAAGCTGGTTTTAGAAAAGGCAGAGGAACCAGAGATCAAATTGCCAACATCCGCTGGATCATCGAAAAAGCAAGAGTTCCAGAAAAACATCTATTTCTGCTTTATTGACTTTAGCCAAAGCCTTTGACTGTGTGGATCACAATAAACTGTGGAAAATTCTGAAAGAGATGGGAATACCAGGCCACCTGACCTGCCTCTTGAGAAACCTATATGCAGGTCAGGAAACAACAGTTAGAACTGGACATGGAACAACAGACTGGTTCCAAATAGGAAAAGGAGTTCGTCAAGGCTGTATATTGTCACCCTGCTTATTTAACTTATATGCAGAGTACATCATGAGAAACGCTGGGCTGGAAGAAGCACAAGCTGGAGTCAAGATTGCCAGGAGAACTATCAATAACCTCAGATATGCAGATGACAGCACCCTTATGGCAGAAAGTGAAGAAGAACTAAAAAGCCTCTTGATGAAAGTGAAAGAGGAGAGTGAAAAAGTTGGCTTAAAGCTCAACATTCAGAAAACGAAGATCATGGCATCCGGTCCCATCACTTCATGGGAAATAGATGGGGAAACAGTGGAAACAGTGTCAGACTTTATTTTTTGGGGTTCCAAAATGACTGCAGATGGTGACTGCAGCCATGAAATTAAAAGACATTCCTTGGAAGAAAAGTTATGACCAACCTAGACAGCATATTAAAAAGCATAGACATTACTTTGCCAACAAAGGTCCATCTAGTCGAGGCTGTGGTTTTTCCAGTAGTCATGTAAGAGTGTGAGAGTTGGACTATAAAGAAATCTGATCGCCAAAGAATTGATGCTTTTGAACTCTGGTGCTGGACAAGATACTTGAGAGCCCCCTGGACTTCAAGGAGATCCAAGCAGTCTGTCCTAAAGGAAATCAGTCCTGAATGTTCATTGGAAGAACTGATGCTGAAACAGAAACTCCAATACTTTGGCCACTTGATGTGAAGAGCTGACTCATTGGAAAAGACTCTGATGCTGGGAGGGATTGGGGGCAGGAGGAGAAGGGGACGACAGAGGATGAGATGGCTGGATGGCATCACTGACTCGATGGACGTGAGTTTGAGTGAACTCTGGGAGTTGGTGATGGACAGGGAGGCCTGGCGTGCTGCGATTCATGGGGTCGCAAAGAGTTGGACATGACTGAGCAACTGAACTGAACTGAATGACCTGGGACTTAACTCTCTCTTCCAAAATTTTGTGGGATGAAGAATAGGGATGATGTCCACAGAAAATCTCAATTTAAATGTTGCTTCTAACACTTACTGGCTCTCTCAGCAAGGAGAAAAACACTATGTATGTTCTTTTAAAAGCTATGTTTTTGAAATTGCATCTTTTGAAACCTGCTCTTGTTTGCTATTACTGACTAGGATGACCTATTTGCCAGTTCCAGCAAATGGCAGCAGTTTTCCTAGGCTGAGACAGTTTTATAAGTTTATGGGGTAGAAAAGAAAAAAAAAATAAAGGCAATTAAGTTGAGGTGGTCTTGTAAAACAATGAATTAAAAATCTGAAGGGAGTAGAGTAGGTAATAATTTCTTTGCCATGGCAGTTTCTCTTTGTTATAAATGTCCTTATTTTTAAATGAGTTTCCTGGGTGCTAAACCAATTAATTAAGGCTATGCTTAAATAGTCTCTCTTAAGACCTATTTTAAAACAAAAAGTGAAGCTTGACTTGAAATTAACCTTTCTGAAATAAATAGTTCTGACTTTATGCTGGGGAGTACAAGAGTAAGTGACTGTCAAATGTGCATTTTCTCACAAAATGTACAACTAAAATTCTTCAAAATGTGAACACAGATGATAAAGGCAACTTGGTTTCAAAACTATAGAAATTCAAGGTTTATGGTGGCTTTAGGTATATTTTTAAGGGTGATGTAATAATTTCATCATCTGCCCCTTAGATATGTTTTATCCTTGGTATCAAATCTTTGTTGATTTTCTGTTGTTAAATTTAAAATTCACCATGAGACCAAGGTGACCAATCTGAGTCATTTATGGCTCTTCAAAGCTGTCTAACCTTGTATGTACAACTTGAGAATTTTAGAATTGCTGCTACTGTTTTAAAATGCCATTACTTATTATATTTTGTGTGCTGTGCTTAGTTGCTTAGTCATGTCCAACTCTTTGCGACCCCATGGACTGTAGCCTGCCAGACTCCTCTGTCCATGGAGTTCTCCAGGCAAGAATACTGGAGTGGGTTGCCATGCCCCCCTTCAGGGGATCTTCCCAACAGGGATTGAACCCAGGTCTCCAGCATTGCAGGAGGATTCTTTACCATCTGAGCCACCAGGGCAGCCCAACTATATTTTACATGAATGAAAATAATATGTCCTTTGAAAGTTTTAAAATGCCATTGCAAAGCAGAGACACATGAGGGCACTATAACCAACCCCCCCTGGCCACCTCCTGGCAATCTGCTGCTGCTGCTAAGTCGCTTCAGTCGTGTCCGACTCTGTGCGACCCCATAAATGGCAGCCCACCAGGCTTCCCCGTCCCTGGGATTCTCAAGGCAAGAACACTGGAGTGGGTTGCCATCTGAGAGGTGTTTTAATAACAACCTTTAGGAGGGTAGTGGGGAGAGATGGACAGAAGAGAGTGTGTGCAAAAGTGGAAACTTTATCAATGACATTGATAAATTCTAACTTCTAACTGCAGCCAAAACATGCATTTGCTTCTTTAAAAATGCTAATTTAATGTTATTTAAAAACATTTATTGATCTAATGATGTAGCCACATTCTTTGCAAAAGAGAAGACATAGTGATGATTTACAATGCAAAGCAGATAACAGAATGATTGTGAATGGTCAGCAACTTGGGATAAATCCCTGACTGGATGCACAGGTCATGTTAGAAAATGTTGACCTGGAACCAAAATTGAGTGTACCAGAATGTACCAAAATGGTACCGGGGAGCCCAAGAAGAAACCTCTGCTCTCATACAAGATGGCAGTTCAGTGAAATCTCTGAGTTGATGCTGGAGAAACCGCCGAGGGCAGAAATGGAAAATAGTGCACTGGCCTGAGTGGCTTCTTGGGTCTCTTTGTCAGTTTGTTGAATGGTGCTTGCCTGGAGTGGCCTTTTGTGCCAGGATCTATAGGGCCTTCGTGTTATCCTCATGTAGATTCTAGACTGTAATGTTTGAGCTCTGGGATGACAGATCATACTGTTGCCCTTGTTGCTGGTGAATTTAAGGCTCTTGCTTCATTGCAAAAGAACATGGAGATGAAGCCATAGGTAAGAAGTGGATTTATTTAGACAGAAGCACACTCCACAGTGTAAGAAGATGTAGGAAGCAGGGATACCCCAGGGATTCAACAGCAAATACTTGTGGACATTGTCTTTAGAGCACTGGCAGCAAAGCAATTCTTCTATAATAGCAGGGTCTCATTTTATTTGGCTGTCCCCCTGAAAATATGGACAATTTAGTATCTTTTTCTCCCTCCTTCCCCTCAAGTACCTCCAGTACAATATTGAACTGGCAGTAATAATAATGTGGGCATTCTTGTCTTATTCTTGACTTTATTTTTTTTTTTTTTAAATTTAAAAAAATTTAAACCTTTATTATTCTTGACTTTAAACAGAACGACTTTCACATTGCACATTTAATGTTCACTATGTAATTGGAAAAGTGAATATGTTATGTTCACTCTATGTAATATGTTCACCTTTCATGAGAGTAAAAATTTCTTCCTGCTCCTGATTTGCTAAGCATTGTTTAAAATCACGAATTCTTCTCACTGTATATCAAATCCTTTTTCTACATTGATTGAAATGTTTATGTGCTTTTTCTTCTTTGTTTTGTTGATATTGTAATGATAATAAAACTACGTTAAACTACCTCTTATTTTCTGAAATAAACCTAACCTCATCATGGTTTATTATTTCTTCATACATTGCTGGATTTAGGCTGGCAATATTTTACCTGTTTGTGTATCTATGTTCATGAGAAAAATGCCCTATAAATTCTCTTTTTGTACTTGTGTGGTTTTGTTACAAAGGCTGTACTAGCTTTATAAAATGAGGTTGTGTTCTCCATTTTTCTATTCGCTAGAAGAGCTTCAGACTGTAAATCTCTTCCTTGAATGCTTGTCCCATTTGTCTCTGAGCTTCTTGAGTCCTCTCATCTCGTCTCCTCAGTCTTCCTTCTCTCTTTACTTGCTCCCTCCTGCTATACTTTTTCCTTCCTTAAAGGGTTTCTTTGACTTAAAAGAAGCAAAGAAATTGGGCTGAAACCCAAGTATCAGGATATTTTAACTGATGTTAAATATTACCAAACATAACATTTCTTTGTGTTCAGTGTGACCAATTAGTACTGCCTAGATGTGAAAAAAAAAAAAAAAATCTTGCAGTCATTTAAAATAATACTGATTGTTAAATGAGAATTTCAATCCCCTGTTGATAACTACCTATTTTGAAATATTTTTGAAACCAATTCAGTCACATTCATAACATGGTAATTCTAGACCTCTCTGCCTTGTGACACTCAACAATGAAGGGAAACAATTCAGCTATGTAAAGAACACATAAAAATTTCATGGGGGCAAGAGCCTTTTCAAAAATAAGCTATGATGATTTTCCAGGTTTTTATATAAACCTTCAGTTCTATGCTTTGTATTTCATAGATATATACCCTCTCCTCCCTTTCAAATAGCACAAATGCAATTTTCTTGATGGAACATTATTTCTGAATTGTAAAGTTCACTTTAATTCTCTGTAAGAAAAATCTGGGTCCCCCCCCCTTTATTTTAGTTAAAATGTAAATATTTTTAAACTTTCCATGTTAATTTGATTTCTTTTCTTTTATCGACTTGGTAGCTAAATACCTAATGCTCTTACAAAATGCAAATCTTTTATTCAAACTACAATTAAATTATAGCACACACAATTTATAAGCAATTATAGTCACATAATGTATATAATTTAGAATTTTTGTAGAAAGTCTATAAATGTACAGTTACCACATTAGAATAAGAAATATTATAATTCTTTTTTGGAAATAAGATATATTATAGCAAAAATGTCCTTTCTGGGTAAGAATGTAAAGTAAGTAAAGTAGGTATCTCTGAAAGAATACCGGTGTAGCCTGCCTCTGTGGGAATTCTTATTCTCCTTATTGGTAGGACTCTCAGAAGACAGTTCTCCACTGTCAGCTGTTTGGGAGTTGTCTCTTTGAGGAACTTCCTTGTCCAGGGCTTCCTTCTATGGACAGCCCACATCCAAAGCTGATCAGAGTGGGTATAAAGCTTAGGCCTTCTTGACCCAATTTGGAATGACTCTGGAAGACCACGTCAGTTCCAGAGCCTTACTATGGGTGGTGGAGGCCTTCATTCAGACTGCATCAGAGCTCATTTCTCTGCCTGGTCATTCTCGTCCTCTTCCCTGCCTTCCTCTCTGTCTCTTGATTCTGCTTAACAGGAAACCCAGCCTGAAACACTTTTTAAAAACATTGAACTATAGGGACTTCCCTGGTGGTCCTATGGCTAAGACTCTGTGCTCCCAATACAGGGGCCCTGGACTCAATCCCTGGTCAGAACTAGATCCTACTTGCCCCAACTAAGGGTTCATATGCCACAACTAAGACTCCACACAGCCAAATAAATAAACATAAAAAAATTGAACTATCGTTGATTTATTGATACAATGTTGTGTTAGTTTCTGGTGTACAAGCAAAGTAATTCAGTTGTATACACATATGTGTTCTTTTTTCAGATTCTTTTCCATTATAGGTTATTATAAAATATTGAATATCATTGCATGTGCTATAAGTAGATTCCTATTGTTTATCTATTTTATATACAGTAGTTTGTATCTATTAATCCCAAGCCCCTAATTTATCCCTTTGCCACCCCTTTCCCCTTTGGTAACCATAAGTTGGTTTTCTATGTCCATGAGTCTATTTACGTTTTCTAAATAAGCTCATTTGTACTATATTTTAGATTCCACATATAAGTGATATCAGATGACATTTGTCTTTCTCTGTCTTACTTCACTCAGTATGATAGTCTCCAGGTCTATCTATTTCCTTCAAATGACATTATGTTGTTCTTTTTATGGCTGAGTAATATTCCATTGTATATATGTATCACATTTTTATCATTCTGAAACATTTGATAAAATGTATTCATTTATTCAACAACTTGATTTATTTAATTATATCAATAAATATTTATTAATCACTGCTATGTAATACGAAGAAGGCAATGGCACCCCACTCCAGTACTCTTGCCTGGAAAATCCCATGGGCAGAGGAGCCTGGTAGGCTGCAGTCCATGGGGTCGCACAGAGTCGGACATGACTGAGCGACTTCACTTTCACTTTTCACTTTCATGCATTGGAGAAGGCAATGGCACCCCACTCCAGTGTTCTTGCCTGGAGAATCCCAGGGACGGGAAGCCTGGTGGGCTGCCGTCTATGGGGTCGCACAGAGTCGGACACGACTGAAGCGACTTAGCAGCAGCAGCTATGTAATAAGTGCTTTCTTTCATAAGAATGGCACAATGAATATACTTAAATCTTTCTTTGGTAAATTGTGATATCTCAGTGACCATCCTGGGGCCTCATTTATTAGTTGTAGATACTAAGGACTTAGGAGAAGACCTCACAGTTTATCTTGGAAGTTCTCTTCTGTTTTGTATAAACCCCCACCTGACATAAGATTCTTTTGCTGTGATTTTGTTTCGCCCTAATAAAGGAGCCCACAAAACCCATTAACTGAGTGTCCTGCTGTATCAGGGTTTGCCTTGATTCTAGCCTTATTGTTGTTTTAGGCCCATCTTTTAACTTTATTAAGTCTCAATATGGAGATGAGGAAATAGAGACAGATTCATAGCATTAGAAGCACCACAGGATTACAGAAGTTTAAAGCACTGTCAGAATCAGGAGGTTTTGTGGGCAGCCCAACCTTCTCTCACTACAGATAGGAAAACAGAGTTTAACCCAGAATTACCTGAACCATGCAGTGTCCATAACTTTTATCCGATTCTTTTGTGTAGGAGGAATTGCCTTGCCATCTAGTTGGTAAACTCCTTTGGGGAAAAATCTGAATCTCACACTTTTCCATCTTGCTCAGTGTCTAGAAAAATAAGAGATGGGTTTTGAATAAACAATTGACTGATTAAGTCCTCTTCATCCAGCAAAACTGCTTCAATCACATGGATAGTTATTTTTAATTTTTATATGCAAAGACCTTTAGAGGAAATCCAGTAATCTCACCAATCCTAGGCTTAACAATGTTCACTGTCAATTATGTCCAACTAAATGGTGCTCTTACTAAAGGAACACAGTCATGAGACAAGGGTAGGGCTCAAATGTCACCATCCACATGTCCAACACACAGACACCAGGGTGGTGTGTCCTGTGTTGGCTCTCTGGGCTTCAGTCTCCTTCTCTCTGCAGATGGGCTCTTTTCAAGTCTGGTGGGTGTTATCGATGCCAGCACCTTTTTGTGTAAAGCTTCCTTCCCTCTTCCAACCTTGCAGAAACCAAATCATTTAGAACCAGCCCCTGATAGACAATGACAGATCATTCTGTTTTTTCCCCAAAGGCCTGTATATGGTCAGACACTATACCATCTCCAGCCAGTCCGGTGATCTCCCAGCATTAAATCCTATTCATTCATCCGGAAGGGGATCTCAGGCTAATGCTATACTATCCAGCTGACTATCAGAACACCGAACATTGCAACAGTAGCAAGGGTTGGGAATGGTGGATTTGGGAAGAGGTGGGAGCTGAGAGGGAAATGCAGCTGCCTGACCTGAACAAGTCTTTCTTGTCCGTAGACCTGCTTTTAATTTTTCTCCAGGAAGCAGTGAAAAATGGCTAATTTAATTATGTTTCTTTGGAACAAGGATTGTGTCTTCATTGGTGTCGTTCATTGCCTGAAAGTATTAGGAATAGTTAGCTGTTGTCCTTATGCATTTAAAAATAAGGCTTAAATGCAATTACCTTCTTTATTATTATTATTATTATTGGAACAGAGTTGATTTACAATGTTGTGTGTTACTTTCTTCTGTACAGCACAGTTAATCAGTTACACGTATATCCACTCTTTTTAATAGACTCTTTTCCCATATAGATCTTTACATAGTATTGAGTTGAGTTTTCTGGGCTATACAGTAGGTCCTTATTAGTTTTCTATTTTATCTATAGTAGTGTGTATATGTCATTCCCAATCTCCCAGTTTATCCCTCCCTGCCCCATAACCGAAAGATTGTTTTCTACGTCTGTAACTATTTCTGTTTTGCAGATAAGTTCATTTGAATCATTTTTTTAGAGTCTGCATTTAAGCAATACCATATACTATTTGTCCTTTTCTGTCTGACTGACTTCACTCAGTATGACAATCTCTAGGTCCATCTATGTTGGTGCAAATGACATTATTTTGTTCTTTGTTTTGGCTGAGTAATGTCCCATTGTATATATATACCACATCTTCTTCATCCATTCCTCTGTTGATAGACACTTAGCTTGATTCTATGTCCTGGCTATTGTAAATAGTGCTGCAATGAACACTGAGGTCCAAGTATCTTTTCAGATTATGGTTTTCTCCAGATATATCCCAGGAGTGGGATTACTGGATCATATAGTAGTTCTATTTTTCATTTTTTAAGGAACCTCCATACTGGTCTCCATAGCGGGTGTACCAGTTTACATTCTCACCAACAGTATAGAAGCATTCCCTTTTCTCCACATCCTCTCCAGCATTTATTGCTTGCACATTATTTTGATGATGGCCATTTTGACCTGGGGCTTCCCTCATAGCTAAGTTGGTAAAGAAAAGAATCCACCTGCAATGCAGGAGACCCCAGTTCAATTCCTGGGTTGGGAAGATCCACTGGAAAGGGATAGGATACCCACTCTAGTATTCTTGGGCTTCCCTTGTGGCTCAGCTGGTAAAGAATCAGCCTGCAATGCAGGAGACCTGGTTTGATCCCTGGCTTGGGAAGATCCCCTGGAGATTCCTGGAAGGCTACCCACTCCAGTATTCCGGCCTAGAGAATTCCATTGACTGTATAGTCCATGGGGTCGCAAAGAGTCGGAAACAACTGAACAACTTTCACTTTCATTTTGACCTGTGTGAGGTGATACCTCATTGAAGTTTTGATTTGCATTTTTCTATTAGTGATGTTGAGCATCATTTCATGTGCTTTTTGTCCACCTATTTGTCTTCTCTGGAGAAATGTCTATTTAAATGTTTCATCTACTTTTCAATTGGGTTGTTTGCTTTTTTGTTATTGAGCTGCATGAGCTGTTTGTATATTTAAGAGAGTAATCCCTTGTACATTTTTTAAAATAAAGGGAATAACAAAGTAGTTTACTTTTTTGAAACTTCCTTTAAAAAAAATCCTGTTTGTTAAATACTGTTAGTTTGGAAGTGGGGGTACAAATACCAGCTCCTTTGAAGCCCCACCAGCACTGCCATGAAGTTAAAAGGCTGAACAGATGCCTGGGACTGAGCCCTGAACCCCAGTGAAGGTCCCTGTGGCCACACTAAGCGGGAAGCACATGGCCACCAGTAAAGCCACTCACTTGGATGAGGAGTTATCAGAAGTGCCAACCACAATGAACCGAAGAGCAGAGGCTCTTCTCCAATTTCCTGGAGTTTCTTTTAGAATCTCAAGAGACAAGAGAGGATTGGAAAATTGCTGAGATTGGACTCCGTCAATTTTAAGAGAATAATGGCAAAGCCAGATTGAATCCTAGCTAGAATAATATATAACACTTATGGCACTGTGGAGCAATCCATTCCTGTTATATTTTTAATTTTTAAAATTATGCAAATAACAAAAATAGGCTAAGAAAATGAAAATAAAAATCACATACCTGGCCGCTCTGAGATCACCACTCAAATGTTTTAGTGACAACTTTTCCTGAAAACAAACACACACAGTTATATACATATTCATATATATGGGATCATACTTGTATGAATGCCCAGCTGCTCAGTTGTGACCAACTCTTTGTATCCCCATGGACTATAGCCCGCCAGGCTCCTCTGTCCATAGAATTTTCAAGGCAAGAAGTGGGTTGCCATTTCCTACTCCAGGGAATCTTCCCGACCCAGGGATTGAACCTATGTCTCTTGCATTGGCAGCCAGATTCTTTAGCACCATGCCATCTGTTACATAAACTGAACTTTTTTTCTTTTACACAGCATAACATTGAAAATATGTTTCTATATCACCAAATACATTTCTATAATTATATTTCTGCAATATAATTTTGATAGCTACATAGTATTCCATTGTATAGAATCCATATTATGTATTGGAAATAACATGCACTACCAAATCATTAGTATAAAATTGTTAGACTTTTCTAATGTTATTTTTGCTGTAATGAACAGCACTATGATAATTGTAACTAAACTCCTCCAAGCATCCTTATTACACTCTTAGTTTCATTAGTATAATTTCTGAAAAATGGAATTGCTGGCTCAAAGTGCTTGTACAATGTTAAGATTTAAAATGCATATTACAAAAACTTGAGGTGCATTTAAATATTTTTATTTCTCTACTTAGAGAAAATTGTATTGGTCTATTATTAAATCATCATACCAAAATTGTCCCTTCCTTTTTCTCTACTTAAGGTTACATTATGATGACAATAAGTTTAGTACTCTGAAATTGTACTAGGTCTTATATTTACTCAAACTTAAAATTCATTCATTTATCAGCTGTTTATTTTCTAGAATTTCTTCAATACTTAAAATTTCAATGACTGGGTTTGCAACCCAATCTTTTGGTCTACTAATATAGGCAAATCTCTCTGGTAGTTCTATTCAGTTTTTGATTAAATTGATCATATTGCAAACAACCATAATCTGTCACTATTTAAGTTAAGTGAATTTAAATTAGAATATGCTAGGCCTTTTTGATGTGCAAATTTACATGTAAATTTTCAATTTACATGTGCAAAGCCATGTCCACATAGCAGTTAAATGCTCAGTCTTTTGATATTAGCACAGCATGAAAAGCAAGTTTTTATATTTTGGTAGCACACATTTACTTTAAAAATATGCATATATATGTATACATGCATTCTAGAGGGATGCTTTATTGCTTGCAGATATGGAATAAATTATTTAACTACCAAGCCAAATATTTATAAATGTGTTTTGCTGCTGCTTCTACTCTGTATAAAAAACCACTAGTTAGACACTCCCTTTTCTGCTATCTCAGCCTTAGGAAACAAAAGTATAATTTAGCATTATGCTTGATGATTAACTCTGTTCAAAGGCACAGAAAATGCTGATGGTTAGACAAGAGACAGAGTATTTTAACTTTAAATTTTAGGTTAAGTTCACAGCATGAACCACTTCTTCACTCACGCAAAACTGAAAAATGTATGAAAGGTATAAAAATATGACCCTTTTAGGGACAACTATTATGACATACATGAGTTTCTCTAAGTAAATATAATGCCTGTATACTAGATGCATTGAGGCAATATGCTAATTCTATATATTTGGGAGGCATTGTGGACACGGGAATTGGCAAGTTATTTTTATAGGAAAGTCCGATTTTTAGACACACAACAAATTGGGCAGTGGTATGATGACTTTAATCATCTGGATGAAGCAATGAGATAATTATGGTTAATGACTCACTGCTGTACTTTCAACACCTTCAGAGATCAATTGCACCCAAAAGTGAACAGAGCCAGCACCACATGGTCTGCTACCAAGCACTGACCTCCCTGATTCAAATGCAAAATGCTATTGCAGATGAGATTCACTGGGACAAAATGTTCAATAGAAAGATTACATTTCCAGCGGGGCAGAAAGATATTTGCCAGCATCTCATTAAGGCTCAGATACCAAATCTTGGATTTCAATCAGCATTGAGATAGAATGGCAATAATCCAGTAGCAAGAATGTAGCGAGGGCTTTGTTTCCTATGGTATTATGCATTTTTCCCATCTACAATAAAATCTTGAAAAATTTTCCAAGGGGATAGATATGGAAAGAAATAACCTTGTAGTCATTTTAATGTCAGCCACACAACGCATTTGGTGAAGCCTCTGCGGACAGATAACTTTGTCTCTCACTAGGGGAGGAGAAGGTGACATCATTTACATTTAGCTCAACACGTGAAAAAGCCTGAAATTCTCTGCGCCGTAAATGTAGCATCAATTCTTCCACCTTTGCAGCCCCACCTCCCATCATTAATATAGTCCAGCCATTTTATTGCCGGCATTTTATCCTTTTCCCCTAGAAGTAATTTACCGACTTAATGGAAATGTGAGAGATTTGCTTTAACAGATTTTATGAATTTAAGCAAAAGGTCCTGCTGAACATTTCCCTCTGGAGAGAGGTTATTCTTTGGCCAGGAGGCATTTGTAATAGTTCAGTAATCAAAAAAGATTTGCCTCGGACTTGCTAATTTGCTCAGTCTCTTAAGTAACAAAAGGATCTAAACTCTGCCTCTCAATTTAAAGTGAGCCTATAAAAGCTTCCAGCTTAGCAAAAAATCTAAGAATCCACAATCTGAGCTTTTAACCCCATTTCAATTTGTGCAAGTGTAATATCATTAGGGACTGATTTCTCCTTCGGGGTAGCTGTGGCTTTTCATGGAATTTAGTCCTTTATCTGAGAGATGGTGGGGTGGGAGAACACTTTGGAACAGACAAACTACCTAAGAAATAAAGCTTCTTCCCCCTGAGGGATCAGAAGCTGGAGACACTGCAAATTTCATGGGAAAGTCTCTTTCCTCTGAAGTTTTTGGTCAAATGAAGCCAGTAAGAATGCTGGACTGAGTTTTGAATAGGGGTTAGGAAATTCAATTGTATTCTTTTTTTTTTTTAATAATTTCCATTTTATTGTCTTTTCAGAGAAACCAATATTTCTTCAGTCTTTAAGGACTTGGATCCTTACATGGGCTTTGGTGGAGGACGTGGGGCAGCACCCGCAGGTCTAAATCAGGGTGGAGGTGTTCGGTCCTTACGGGCTTCCAGAGAGCGATTCCTGACTACCTTGCTGTGAATGGCACAACTCATGCAGTAATGTAGTTTCACATACAGCTTGGGAAGTACATAGGCATCGAAAACACTCGCTTCAGAAATGTCCCTGATGGCTGCGGCCTCTACGATGTTCCGAATAACGAACTTCTTAATGGCCTTATCCTTGGGCACACATTGGGCACAGTTGGTGCCGTGAATAGGCTGCACATGGCCGCGGCCCTTTTTGGCACAACGGTTGTTCCTTCTTTTCTTGGTCATCTTGGAAGCGCCGAGGCGAGAGAGCTCAATTGTATTCTTAATTTGCGTGGCTGCATCTGAAAAAGATAAGACTGGACAGAATTATGACACTGTGTTCACAACTGTGTCCCCAGCATCTAGAACAGTGGCAGGCACTGAGATGCTCAGTACGAATTGAATGAACTGTAACAGAACAGAGCCATTGTCATGGGATATTGTCAGTATCAGGGAGAGACGTTGCCCTCTTGCTTGATTATATCTACTGCCTGCCATTCTTTGACTAGCTTCTTTGGGCTGGTAGCTCCAGTTCCTTCTGCTTCCAAACACCTCTTCCCGGGGTTGACTAATCAAACTGCCCAACTTAATGGGAAAACGTATAATGAAGATTGGGGCTTCCCACTTGGCTCAGTGGTAAAGAATTCACCTGTGATGCAGGAGACACAAGAGATGCAGGTTCGAGCCCTGGGACTGGGAAGATCCCCTGGAGAAGGAAATGGCAACCCACACCAGTGTTCTTGCCTGAAAATTCCATGTACAGAGGAGCCTGGTGGACTACAGGACTCCCAAAGGGTCAGACAAGACTGAGCACACATACACACATAATGAAGATTAGGGACTCTTAACTCAAAACACAGGTAGAAGAAAACTAATCTATAAATCCATAATCTTGCCCAACTACCTTGGTACTTAAAAAAAAAAAAAAAAAAAAAAACCCACAATTGAGAACCTGGGATAACCACATTTGCTGGAACTACTGCTGCTGCTGCTAAGTCACTTGAGTCGTGTCCGACTCTGTGCGACCCCATAGACAGCAGCCCACTGGGCTCCCCCATCCCTGGGATTCTCCAGGCAAGAACACTGGAGTGGGTTGCCATTTCCTTCTCCAGTGCATGAAAGTGAAAAGTGAAAGTGAAGTTGCTCAGTCGTGTCCGACCCTCAGCGACCCCATGGACTGCAGCCTACCAGGCTCCTCCGTCCATGGGATTTTCCAGGCAAGAGTACTGGAGTGGGGTGCCATTGTCTTCTCCACGGAACTACTGAGACAGTTCTAATTTTTAAATCTTGTCTCACTGCCCCACAAATCATTGCCTAACTGTGTGCTCATAATTATTAAATTAGAAGGCAGAGAGAGAACAGGAAGGAGGGAAGAGGTTTTGCCAAAGCTTAATTGAATTAAATTGTCTCCTCTGGATATGTCATTTTAGGAGTTATTTAAAATCCTACAAAGCAAGCATGGACAGCCCCCCAGAAATAAAGTAAAAGAGTTAATAATGCAAGCATAGGTAGCTCAGCATCTTCTGATATCCAAGGTAATATCAGTAATGATGAATCTAGTTATGTTTGGTTTATAAATTATGTGAAGAACCAACTGGAAAGAATACATGGCACACTTAGGTAACAGCCGATCGTTCAGTCTGACAGAAATATAAGCCAGCTTATTTCCTTATCAGTACTCTTTTTCATCCCCGTTAGATACTCTTCCTGAAATGCCCTGCCATCCCTGGTACAGCTCTTCCTGATCACTTTGTACAGGCACCATCTGATCACCTTGACCTGGCCTGCATGTTGATTTGTTAATAGGCTAAATTATACTGTAGTCCTTCCAGTTTTAGAATCAAGGAATAAAATAAACATCACTCTGGTTAGAATAAAAGTTCCTGTGGACTACTTGCCATATGCAAAAGAGACAAAGAGAAAGAGATAAAGAAGAAAGAGAGGGCAACTTGTAAAAGAATGTTGCCTTTATAAATAACCCTTCCATTACAAAAAATGTTTTTCAAAATGTTAAGACATATTTTGTCTTAATTTTAATTTTTAATTAATTAATGCACATATGTAGTTTAAATAGTCAAATGATAATACCAGGACTCTGCCCCAAACTTCCCCTCCAATAATATCTGCTCTTTTAGCTGCTTATTCTTGTTTCTAAATAATATTCTCAGGCTACTATTTCTTGGTTTTTTTTTTTTTTTCAGTTTCAGATTTTATTTGACCTCCTACTACGGAAGATGAGAATTTCATTCTTATCCACATATTCTCCTCACCATCTTCTCTTCATTCTCCTATGTACTTATATTTTCCTTTTAATCAATATTTCATTTAATTCAATATTCATTTTGTTAATGATTATTATTCACAGCAAAGCTACATAGTATTCTGGAAATACGTTTTCTTTATGGTACAATAATTGCCTCATATTTTTATTTGTTTAATTTTCTGATTCATCCCCAAACTCTGAAAGAAGTGTAAGTATCCTTCTAGCACATCAGACACACCAAGTAATCTAGCTCTTCCATTTTAATCATCTTACAGACATCTCACTGGAGTCGCACCTTCTCCAGCTCCCACGTGGCTCGGTTGCATCCAGTACTGTTAGATGTTGAGAACACCCTTCTCCCCTGCCTTGTATTGCCTCCCCTGTTTCCCACGCCCTATGTCTTCTTTCTTGGCTTCCTCCTTTGTTTTTGTAGAAAAATGTCATTAATTCCTTTTCTTTCTTTTTTTTTAAATAATATAAGCTTTTTAAATAATATAAATTTGTATCGGCAATGAAGACAACTTGAGGGTTCTTTAGCTACATATTTTTCAGACTTGAATTTTAATAGAACTTGCAATATACCTGAAAGTCAAAGACCACCAACGGTCCTTAGACCACCCTTTGAGAAGCTTTATTAGTTCAAGAAACAATCAAAATGCAAATATAGTTAGACCTATTCTTGTTATGAGAAATGCAGAGAAAAACATGACACATAAGGAGTTTACAGTCTGATTGAGAAGTGTGATAGGCAGAATAAGGACCCACCAAATCAGGTCCTAACTCTTCAAAACATGTGAATACGTTATGTTATGTGGCAAAAGGGAATGAAGGTTGCAGATGAAATTAAGGTTGCTAATCAGCTGATCTTAAAAGAAGATGATGATGATGTGATTTGAGCGGGCCCAATGAATTCACATGACTCCTTAAATGTGGATGAGGGAGGCAGAAAGTTAGGTGAATGCACTCACCTAACTGTAGGCCACCGGAAACCTCCTGTTAAAGATAGAATAATAGTGCTAGTCCCCTAAATTAGTTTGTTTGTTGACTCAGGGGTTTCATTTACTCTCATTAACTAGTTTGGTTTCAGAGGTCTGGAAATCAATTACACTTGTGTGTAAAACTTATAACATAGAGCAGAACTGAGCATTGATTCCTCCTACTAAGTATGATTAGCCCTTTACATGAAGGCAAGATGCTTTCAAAGTTGATTTGGTTAAATCCTAAAACAATTGCACCTCAAGACCAGTACCAAAAGAATGTTCCAATGCTCACTTATGCATTCCTCTCATGTGCCGCAGATATATCTTGCTGTATTTTTGCTTTTCTTCACAATAAGCATTTCCAGTTGTCTTGCCTAAGGGTTTTCACGGGTAGATACTCTTTTCTCTGAAAATCTGAACTGTTGTTAGTGATTAGAATTCCAAAGCAAACATGCCAAGAAATGACTACAAGCGCCTGATTATCCCATAAGAATATTCTTCCGTTGTTCATTATTTTTCACATTTGTACTTAGCAGCAATAAAAGCTTCTTTCCTTCCCTCTGTGGGAAGTTGTGACAATGTTTTCATTTGAGGCTCCAATCACCAGGGCTAAGTAGGAATTTTCGGTGTTGAGAGTGCTACCTCAATGCCAAGAAGATAGGAATTTTCAAAGAGAGGAGTGCAGGTTTTCAAAAACAGCCTTATCAAACCCCTTATGTAAATCAAGATCTACCTTGACTGGTCTCTTGGTGGTTGTAAGTGCTTGTGGTTTACAGAAAGTAGTTAGAGGAAGAAAGACAAATGAATCCTGTATCCTAGCTGCTTTGTCTCATTTGCTATTTGAAGGGAAACATTGTGCATTTGCATATATAACCTTTTTTTTTCCCTCAACACAGCACCAGCCATGAGAAGAGAAACTAAGCCAAAATCAAGGAAACAGAAGAAAGAAATCAGAGGAAAATGGAGATCAGAAAATGTATGTTAAAAGACCAGGAGGCAAGGAGGAAAGAAAAGGATTCTAAAAGACTCTCAATTCTTTAGACTAAATTATTTAAGCAAGTCAGTAAGCAAGGGGCTTGGGAGGTTCTAGGATTTTTGTTTTGTAATGAATATTTCAAAGTTTTTAATGTCTTCAGAGCTGAGTTACATATTTGGTCAGTGACAAATCTATAGAGCATCTATGATTTCAAGTTCTTAGAATGAAAAAAGACTCAAGCCCAGGGAAATATTATATAAGGAAATATTTTGGCTAGGACAATCAGAATTTGAATAATATATTCCTCCGGGGTTCCCCGGTGGCTCAGCAATAAAGAATCTGCCTGCAATGCAGGAGCCACAGGAGACATGGGTTTGATCCCTGGGTTGGGAAGATCCCCTGGAGGAGGAAATGGCAACCCACTCCAGTATTCTTGCCTGGAGAATCCCCATGGATAGAGGAGCCTGGTGGGCGACAGTCCATGGGGTTGCAAAGAGCCGGACACGACTGAAGTGACTTAGAACAGCAGCTTCTCAAGACGAACAACATCTACCTTGTGGTTTTGGACACAGTGTTTTACTTCTATTCTACATTATTAATGCAGGGATGTTATAAGTGAAAAAAAAAAAAAAGCAAGCTTTTTTTTTTTTTTTTTAGTAATTTTGCTGGAGTGAACTGAGTAAATGGCAATAACCTTTCAGGGAATTTTTGAAAAAAAGGAAATTTTCATGATCAATTCTTAACTGTGTGAAAGCAATGTATGTTACTTGATTCTAAATTAGCACTTTACAATAAAGTAAGCACAAAAGCAACGAATTTATTAATATATTGTTTTCGTAGCTGCAGAATACTTCAATTCAATGAAATACCGAGGAACAAAAGGATTGACATTAACAGTGCCTACTATGTGGTGGGTACTGCATAGTAATTTACAGTGATGTAATCCTCACTGAGGCACTGATACACCTCATTTTTCAAAAGAGAAAATCGTGCTTCTGAGAGGTGAAGCAACTTGTCTGAGATCATATAATTTATTATTGACAGAACCTCCCCCTAAATCCAGATCTGTCTTAATCCAAAGCGTGAAATCATCCCACCTCTCCACTGTGATCCCAGGGAGTTGGCTAGTGTCTATTGGTGGACACTGAAAAACATATAACCAAATTAATGCTATAAATGCCTTTAGAGACACACATCTTAGTACTTCAAGAAGAGAGAGAGATCTCACAGAATTAGAAATGGCAAGTTCAGGCTTAGTCTTCTGGAATTTCTTGGCACAGCAGAGTGGCAACCACCCAACCAGAACACTTTAGTCCTGCCTCAGAGTCCTCAGACATCAGTAGAGACATGTTGCATCAGGAGTTAGATGAGTCTCCCTGAGAAAAGGTAGGCTCAGCACGTTTCCAACTTCTGCTCCAGAGGCCTGCTTGGTCTGACTCTTGCCAGACTTGCTGTCTCCACCCATCTCATCCATGAGCCACCGTTTCTCGCTAATGCTGCCACACAGGGTTTTTCTTTGTTCCTCCAAGCTCTTTCTCTAACTCTCCTATGACGACTGTTGCACATGCCTCTGCCTACAATGTGCTCCAACCTATCAGGACTTTTAGTTGGAATCATCAGAAACTGACTCTGGCTGATTAAGGCCTAAGAGAAATGGAATGTATTGGGTGGCTCCCAGAATTTCCAGGAAGACTGCAATACGAGCTTTGAAGATTAGGGAGAGATAAAGCAGAGCTGGACAAACAGAACTTCAGGCAAAATCATACCCAGAACCAGCCTGAAGAGGGCTCTGTTGCCTTTGCAAGGGAATCCTGGAATCGCTGCTCTAGGAACTGAATGTTGCTACTACACTCATTGCCATCAAAAGAAATTCTCAACTCTGCTTCTTGGTCTCACTAGTTTTACTGCTGTGGGCAAATAACTCTGACCGAGCCTGTGTCACATTCCAAAACCCTAACTGCAAGGAAGGCTAGAAAAGAGAGTAGTTGGGCTTTGGAGAAGCCTGCCCCTTACTGAGACTTGCTTCATGAGAAGGCATTCAGGAAAGGAATTCAGATGCTAAAGTAGCCCAAAAGTTCCACCCTTCCCTTCTTCCCCTGCTTGCCTTTTTAAGACTGACTTCTTTATGATTCAGATCTTTGTTGAACTAACTCCTCAGAGGGCTTCCCTGGACCACCTTATCTTAAAAGATCTTCAGTCTGTTGTTACCTGCACCGGGTTGACTCTTTCCCAGTACTTATCACAGTTGATCATCATTCGTTTGGACTGTACAGTTCATGAGTACCTTGACTGTATGGCTCACATGGTTTCCCAGGGCCCATCACTAAGCCTTATACAGATGTTCACAGTAAATAGCTGTTGAATGAATGAATAAATGCATGAATATTTAAGAAGGCAGAGAGACTCTATATGCTTAATTTTCTATAGATTCAATGCAGCTTTACACAGAAGGAGTTCCTACACATTGCACTGGGAATTAACTGAATTACCTGATGGGCCTTCCCCGGTGGCTCAGTGGTAAAGAATCCACCCGCCAATGCAGGAGACACAGGTTCGAGCAGAAGGAAATGGCCACCCACTCCAGTATTCTTGCCTCAAAAATCCCATGGACATAGGAGCCTGGCAGGCTATAGTCCACAGGCTTGCAAAAGAGATGGACATGACTTAGCAACTAAACAATATAGGCACAGTCATAGTCTTATTAATCAGCACAATACTGGGTTCAATTTTGCATTTCCATTATTTTTCAACTCAGTGGTAATACTTATCTAATTGGCATGTGATCATGCTATGGATTTTCACTCAGCAGTTTCTGCTCATAATTGGCCACTTCTCTTAACTGAAAACATAGAGATTTAACAATACATTTGAAAAGGTATATCTTTCTCTCTGTAACAAATCAGGTATAATCTTGTGTGCTATTAACGGCCAGGGGTTTTTCTTATAGAGAACTTTGTAATTGAGATCCAGACATGGCATTAATGACTAGTGACTTTCTGGCTGTGTCAAGATCTGAGATCATTAAACTTTTCAGGAATGTCTTCCTCACTATTACACTGTTAAGTCCCTTAATGGTGCCTTAATTGGGGCTTTTATTGACTGTAGCAGCTCAGTAAATATATTTTAAATTCATCATCAGCTTTACGGGAACAAGTATAATCACTCAGTTGCCACTTCCAGCAAGCTGACTCCTGGCCCTGTGCCTCTGAACTTTGAACATGACTCTGGTCTAGTACTTCTCCACCACAAGAATCTGAGACCCTGACATCTAGAGCCTTACAGATATTTGCATTTTCCAGAATGTTCAACAGAGGCCTGGACACACACTATTATTCCACTGAATGTTGGCTGCATGAGGTTAGTGGCTATTTTAAAATCTTTTTTAAATGTGTCTGTGTTCTATCTCCACACTTAACATAGTGCTTTTAGACACTGTCTGGACGGAGGAGCCTGATAGGCTACAGTCCATGGGGTCGTAAAGAGTTGGACACGACTGAGCGACTTCACACACACACACACACACACACACACACACACAGTAACTGCAACTGGCTCCCTGTCTCACCACCCTGGAAAGTCGAGAGTTTATGCTGAAAGGGCTTATTCCTTCAAAATTTGTGCAATATTTTATGTATAGGTGAATTTACTCAAGGAGAGGTTGTGTTTTTCACCAGCCTCTCTGAATTAGAAAAGTTCAAAAATTACTGTTTCAGAAGCTTCTAAATCTCAAATTGTTTGTTGAAAGTATAGTGGAGAAAGAGTCTATCTACATGTACATTTCCTCTATTTCATTATTCCTAAAAGTGGGGAGTAATAGTGGTAACAATGATAATAATAATTAAAAATGTTCATTGGACACTATGTGATAGTCACTTTTCTAAATAAGTTTCATGTATTTTTCTTTTTTCTTATTTCATCCTGAAGCCCTATAAAAGAAATGTCAGCCAAAGAATGATTTTAAGAAATGAGCGCACACACACGCAGAGATGCATTTTGGCATGGACCTTACTATTCTTTGAGTTAGTTTCAAGTGTGATGATCTATTTACTCTGTATATATATGTATTTCCTTTGATTTTTCTTTAAGTAGAATCCAAAACAGTGTCAAAATCAATGATTTGACACATCTTAATAATCTAGTCTGGTTGAGAAATTGGATGTAATAGATAATTTACTTTTTCAATTAACTGATGGTTTGCCAACTAATGCCTTAAACCACCTGAATCAAAAAACCTCTATGAATAAGGTATAGAAGAGACACTGACTTCTGGATCTTTCCTAAGTGTGGGGCCCTATTTCATTGTTAATAAAGTTGTCCAGACCACCCTCTTGAATGACTCCTTACTACCTCTACCCCAACTCAGATACTGTCAGAGGTTCCAGAACTGAGGGTAGACTAGAAAAATTAAATCAAGGTATTTTCCCAACGTGGGGCAAATCCCCACGTTTTCCTAATTTCTGTGTTCCCTCCCCCACTAGACTGTTAATCACTACACCTTATAAATGTGCATAATGAAAACCCACTGATTTGAGTTCAGAAACTCTTCTCCTAAATACCTTCACCTGTGTTCTATCTCACCCCAGTTGAGTCACTGGGTTCCTCTTAAAACTAGTTCACTAAGGTGACTTTGACCAAGTTAGATATGAAAAGCATAGTCAAAGATGGTTTCACAGCTTTGAGCAGCCTAGTGCAACAGGTAGTGGCTTCCTGCTTATGGAATCTGTAGATTACATAATCCCACCCACTCTTGACTCTTGTCTTTCTTCAGTACTTTTTATAATCACTTTGTTCCACCTGTTTCCTTGAATGCTGGTGTTCTCCAGGCTTCCATATAGAGCTCTCTTCTATTTTTATGTACATTGAATTCAAGGCATTGTTATCCATATCCATCTTTCATATCCATTTTCATTTTTCTATACATATGTGACTTTCAAGTCTACATTTCCAGCCCAATTCCTCTCTTGAACTCCAGATCCATGTATACAACTGCCTGCTGTACATCTCCATCTTCTTCTCAAGGGCAAGATGGGGATGTACAGTGGCTTGTCAAGGCAAACGTTTCACAAACTAAGTCACAATTTTTCCTCTTCTCCTATATTCCCTGCTGCTGCTGCTAAGTTGCTTCAGTCATGTCTGACCCTGTGTGACCCCATAGACGGCAGCCCACTGGGCTCCCCCATCCCTGGGATTCTCCAGGCAAGAACACTGGAGTGGGTTGCCATTTCCTTCTCCAAAGCATGAAAGTGAAAAGTGAAAGTGAAGTCGCTCAGTTGTGTCTCACTCTTAGCGACCCCATGGACTATAGCCTACCAGGCTCCTCCGTTCATGGGATTTTCCAGGCAAGAGTACTGGAGTGGGGTGCCATTACCTTCTCCTCCTATATTCCCTAATAGCATCCAGTTAGCCAAGATACTACCATCTATCAGCAAAGAGATTGCTTTCTCCTCACCTTACGTTTCCTTGTCCTGAGATCTCTTCCAAAGTACCACTCCTGCCCTCTTCCCATCCCTTCCCTTATTCCTCCCTGTAAGAGGAAGAGAGAATTATCTAATTGGTGAGTTTGGGAGAAACAACATTGGGTATAATCAGTTTCCTTCTTCCTCTATTCTTTCTTGTTTCCTTTGGCATCTGTGTACTTAAAGAAAGCATACTCTCAGTTCTCTGATGTGAGCTTTATAGATGCTGTGCCCACTTCCCCAAGGAGACCAGGTGCTGTTCAGGGCTGTCAGTGACTGACTAGGTAAGGCTGCCTAGTTCAAAGGTGAACATTAGCATGTTACAGTGTCCTGTAGCTTTACCAATAATAGGGTGATGTTGTGATCTCCGTCTGCCTGAATTCATCTCTCACCCTCTCTCTCTTAAATGATTCTGCATTTAGGTGGAGAAAAAAGGAAGTTATGGATCTATGTCCATAAAATACAATGCCTTTAAAGACTTCTAGAGTCCTCCATTTCCTTTCCTCCTCTATATCCAATAAGTTCAAAATAAAGGTTGAGACATTGCCCAGCAAGATTCTATTATTATAATTAATTACAAATATGGTACCAGTTAACTCATTTCCACATTGCAGTTTCTTATATAAGTGACAAAATACACATTGTTCTCATTCCTGGAAAACATTGTCCTTGACTAGTGAAAACACACGCATGCACTCCTTGTAGGCACTGTTCTAATCTCTGTTGAGTGTTTTATGACATGTACCTACCCTGAGATGAAGTCAGTAGTTACAAATAGCTGAAATCCAAAACTTAGCATGCAAAGATGTCTACCAGAAACAAGTGTTTATTCTATTATTTGAATTAAAACAGCTTTAACAGGTCATCTGATACACTTCCTATGATACTTTACCCCTCCACCCTGCTTTATCCTTCTCCACCCCTCTTTCTGCTTCAGGAGGCTGAGCTGCCTGGATCACCTCTTGTGCTCTTCGGCTTCTGAGTGGGTTTGGCTAACAGACAGCCCCAGGAAGATTAGAGTGAGAGTGACATCCAGACACATAGTCCCCTAGTGGCTTCTCTGTAAGATACACTTAGCTGCCTGGGTTCCTGGCTAGAAGGTCACTGCTCCTCTCAAGTCAATTCACACCCTGGAACCTTCTCTCCTCTCGGAATTCCGTTGTTCTCCTTTCTCTCATCTTTCAAGCTTCAGGACTAGTGACAGCTCTGCAGCTTTGAGTTCCATGCTGGTTCCTGAGTATCACTCATCGTTCTTCCCTCAGTTCAGTTCAGTTGCTCAATCGTGTCCGACTCTTTGCTACCCCATGGACTGAAGCACGCCAGGATTTTCTGTCCATCGCCAACACCCGGAGCTTGCTCAAACTCATGTCCGTTGAGTCGGTGATGCCATCCAACCATCTCATCCTCTGTCATTTCCTTCTCCTGCCTTCAATCTTTCCCAGCATCAGGATCCTTTCTAATGAGTCAGTTCTTTGCATCAGATGGCCAAAGTATTGGAGTTTCGGCTTCAGCATCAGTCCTTCCAATGAATATTCAGGACTGATTTCAATGATTATTCAGGACTGGTTAGGTTCTTCCCTAACCCCTCATATCTGGGGAAGTTATGGTCCCTTTGGTAAATGCATTCTCCTTGAGTTATTCTAATTTGCATGTGTCATCTCTTAGTCTACTGACTATGCTTTTTGTTCAATAAAAGTAAATTAGTACACAAATTTCTACATTTGATTGCTTTTGTATTCAAATTGTGTTCATAGAATATCACTTTGCTCCTAAACTCATTAAATGAACCAGATTATAATACTGCTCAAAGTTCTCTTGTGTACTATGCCCTGGAATCTTGTTTCTAGCTTATAAATATTTCTCAACTCTATTCCCAGCTATCCCATTGTCCTCTTTCATCTCATCATTTCTCACTTAAATTACTAACTGATCTCCCTGCCTCTGTTCTTGGTTTGCCCACCTGTCCATCTTCAAACAGCTACCAAAGATACGCCTTAAAATTAGAACATGTAACCCCTCTGCTTACAAATGCATCAGTGATTCTGTTACCATCAAGATAAAACTCCCTAGCATTTGTAATGTGGGCCCTGACAGTGGGCAGCTTCCAGATGGCCACTGTGGAACCTGAAGGCAGTAGTTTCCACTTTTGTTTTTAAGCAGTAGAACCTTTTCTTCCCCCAATGAAATTTTCTAATAAAACTCAAAGCCCAATACGGAAAAAGATAAGACCAATGTTTTATCAGCATTGGAGAAGGAAATGGCAACTCACTCCAGTATTCTTGTCTCCAAAATTTTTGCCTGCTTGGACAGAGGAGCCTGGTGGGCTACAGTCCATGGGGTCGCAGAGTTGGACACAACTGAGTGACTAACACTTTATCAGCACAGATTTATTTTATGCAGTCAGCCTTATAACACTCAATATTTACTAATAAAGTTAATCAAAGAGCACACTTTGGATAAAAACATATACTTGAAACTAGGGTGAATGGCTGATAGTTGCTATCTTAGTGATGTAAACATTGAAGAAATTTGAATCAGAGACTTACAGTTTTCCTAAATATTATTACATATTGAATTCTGGGTTCTGTGGGACACAATTTGACAAACACTGTTTCAGCATCAAGTTCTTTCTGCAGGGCTGGAGTTTCTCAGCCTTAACTGTCTAAAAACTGCTAACGATGTGATGTTCTCTGATGTCACACTCCCTTTGTCCTTTGCATAGAGGATGTCATGTTTTCTGAGAAAGTTTGGTTCTCCCTGAGTGGTTTTATTTATATCCCCACCCAGTCAATGAAAACTTTTCCCTCTAGGACCATCCAACTCTCCTTTACCGACTCCTCTTCTGGGCCCTGTTGTCTCGCCACACAGAGGCATTCACTCTTAACATCTTGGTGAGTTTCCCTCTAGTTTTTTCCCTGCATAATTGTTTATAAGTGATCGATACCATACTCTATTTACAAACTTATATTTTTATTTTTTCACTTGCCTTTATAACAAAGGATTTTGTGAGTCTTGAACTATTAGAATTGTAAATCTGTAAGGCCCAAAGTGATAAATACCACTATAATATCATTGTAATTCATTCAAAATTCAATGACTATTTCTTGAGCATTCGCCATGGGCTAGGCACAGTTCTCAGCACCAGGGAAGTACTGACGCCAAGCAAGACGGAGGCCTGATCTCCTGCAATTTACTGTCTTTACTTTGGTAACTTGATAGTCTGGAATACACTTGGGAACAGTGAAATCAATGGCACAAATACTGTTCCTTTGATATTGTGCAATTGTTCAGAGAAAAGCTTCTTAGGCAGTAAGTTAAAACAATGAGGGAGATGTTAGTGAGACAGTTATAAAAAACACCCAGTGACAGCTGATGTGATGACCACTGGCCCCAAAGTCCTAGAAGCCAAAAGCTGATCTAACTCCACCTGCTCCTTTATTCCCATTCCAACTTCTCTGAGATGAACTGGCTTCAAGACCAGGGAAACAAAAGGACCATGGGATCTACTGCTCTGTGGCTCTGCCTGAGGTCACCCTTAATGCTGATTCAGTTCTCACTTTGTGTCTTCTAGCAACTGACTCTTTTTTCAGACCATGTGTGACCTAGTCCCTGCCTATCATCCCAACCCTGGGAACCCCTATTTTGTGTCTCCACCCCTGGCCTCTCTCACCAATCTATTAGTTCTCTGAGCCCAGGGATGTTGAGGTTGAACCTTAGCCCTGTTGGTCACTGTGCCTGGATTCCTATTTCCTGCTGCCACATTTCCTGGGCAGTGTGAGGAGCATCTGCCTGAATCTGATGCTAGCTAGAGTCACGCTTGCTGCAGCCTGCCTGCTCAGCACCACAGATGTCTTTCTGCTGCCTCCAGAAAATATTTAGGTAATGGAATCAACAGTGATAGATGTGGGAGGTGAAAGGATGGTTTTGCAGGACTGTGGCTGGAATGACCGAAGGACTTGTGGTTTCCATTCAGTGAGATGGTGAACGAAGAGGAGCAGTCTTGCTGGGAAAGATGACTGGTCAGTTTCAGACGTGCTCAATTTGATGTACCTGTAGATCTCCGGAATACATCCAGTGGGGAGTTGGATGCATGCTTTGGGAGCTTGGGGGATAGTGAGAGATATATACATATGAAGCTCAGCACCTATCAATGACCAAGATTTCTATATTCATGTATAGCTAGAAAGATCACTGAGGAACCCAAAGTTCTTTTCCCATTATACAAATCTGTACATGTTGTTAATCAACAGTTCTGTATAATTAGAAGCTCATTTCTGTGTTAACCACCCCGAAATTTGCCTAAAGTCAGTAAGGTCAAATGTCAAAGAGGGATATTACAGATCAATGCTTCTAACCTGAAAATTAATCAATCTGGGTCTGGTTTGGGCTTTACATAGGGTTGACGGTTGTTTAACTATATTATTGTTGTTGTTGTCATTCAGTCACTAAGCCATATCCGACTCTTTGCAACCCCATGGACTGCAGCACGCCAGGCTTCCCTGTCCTTCACCATCTCCCTGAGTTTGCTCAAACTCATATCCACTGAGTCAATGGACAATTAGTGATTGTTGTTTTCCACCCTTACATTAGAAAGACAACATATTGAATATGTAGTGATACAAGATTTGGTTCTACCACAAGAAACTGGATCAATAGAAGTTCTGGGGGAGAAAGGTTTCTCCTTACCACGTTTGGGATGGGGGTGTACACTCCTTTAAGGGGGCATTCATAATCCCGTTGCAGTTAATGGAAGTTGCAGGTGTGTATCAAGAGGCACACAGGCCTTGCTGTCGCTATCAGAAAATGATTCCTTTTGTGTTCATCTCCTAGCTGTGTTTTCATTCTACCTTTTAAAACCATTACACCTAACAGAGTTTTGAGTGCATTATAGGTAACTTTAAGAAGCCGTCATTATCGCCTCTCTCTTAACCACATAATAGGGGGTATAAAAGTGAGAGCACAGTATATACACCACGCTGAGGAGAACAAACTTGCCTGGAATTTTTGAACCCTCAGCCTATTTTCTCTAATGCTCTACGGTGAATCAGTCTTAAGAGCTCCATCATTCACTGGGATATGTACTTCCTGCCAAAGGTTACCAGATTACAAAAGTGTCCTCAGCTCAGAAGGGACTCATAATTCACCATCACCTTATTTTGACACTAAGAGAGAAAATATGTGCATCAAGACAAGTAGAGAAAATAATGGAAAAAAAACCTATATTAAGTTAACAATGCAGCAAACATGCCAAAGGGAAAAATACACACTAGAACAATAATAAGGATAATAGAAAAGTAATGCTGTTAAATTATGAGGAGGGATTTGCTGGTCAGCTCATAAACACTTCCCTGACGGGCAGTTAGTTTCTTAAAGAGCTTCCCTTAGGCAAGAGAGGAAATGGGAAAGTTAAGATAGATGTCAAAGTTGGAAGAAAACAGTTAGTTGTGCAATGTTTCTAAAAGACAAGGTCAGATACATTTCCTGAAGGTGAAGTGGAAATATTTAGAAATATTAAAAACTCAAGTGAATTGGAAGGAATCGTTAACATGAAAAAATTGAGCAGTCTCAAAAAAAAAAAAAAAAAAAGATGAGCGGTCTCAAAGCACAAAGGCAGGATGGTGGAAACATCAGAAACACAACCAAAGTGAAATCTTATAGGATCTCTGAATAACATGAGGAAAAAAGAAGAGAGATGCAACATTTATGAGAAGATCCCAGGAAATACGTTCTTAGCCTGCTAAAAAGCTCACAGGAATGTACATATTAAATTTCAGTATATTTCATTTTAGCAGAGTTATAATCAAGCAAGTGACCTTTACAGAAAAATAATAAAAGTATGATTATCAGAAAGTTTTGTATATCACTAATGTGGCTCTTTCTTTTTTACATCATTTCATAAACTTTGTATGATGAGGGTGCATACCACAAGGTGATAAACACTATGGTCGACTACCTGGGGAAGACTGGAGTCCCCTGAATATTTAGTGATACCTGGATCACTGGGTCACACATTTTTAACACTTCCAAATTCCTTCCTCTTCTGATTTGGGTGTTACATCTTTCTGATGCTTTGTAAGTTTAAGTGCAACCGTTTAATATGCTACTCTCTATTTTGCTTCTCTATTGAATATAATCTGGCTACAGTAAAGAGGACCCTACTTAAGGTAGAATTTCTTTTCACATTAAATAAATCCATAAAATTCATACAATTTTACAATGTATAATTATACAATGAATTTTTCATATATAAATTTGTGTAATCCCCCCATACCACAATATGGAACATTACCAGCACCCCACAGACCTCACCATTTCCTCTTCAAGGCAATATCCCCATACTCATAGCTGGTATTCTGATTTATATCATAAAATTAGTTTTTCTTGCTTTAAACTTTCATATAAATGAAATCCTGAAAGTATGTTCAATATGTTACTTTTCTAAAATTTTCTATATATTGGCATACTGAGTTCAAGTGTAACTCTAGATATGAATGTGTTCAACAAATGCAATTTTTATCTATTTTACATTTTCTTATAAAGTTTTAAAATGCAAGCTTCTCAGCTCTCCCCCTAAAATAAAAAAACTCCTTCAGTACTAATGCTTGCCTGATTCCTCCTCAGTCATGCCAATTTAAGAATCAGGAATGGCATGGTGGTTTGAACTAAATAATATCTGGAGTACTGATCTTTTTCTCAGCCATTACAATCTTTTTAATCAACACTGATAATGTTTTTTTTTTTTTTTTAAGTGTTAAAAATGAAATGAAATAAAAACTTGTGTGGGGTTTTTTGGGAGTTGTTGTCACATGTTACCTTTTTTTTTTTTTTAATTCAAATGGGCCACAGAACAAAGTCTTCATTTTACCCTAGATATCTAACCCTCTGCTATAGACATTCATTATTACTCACTTCTTATGTATCCTTGCAAAAATAGCACACACATGGATGTTTCTTTTTTATAAAAATGGATTAATTCTACACAAATTATTCTGTATTTTGTTGTTGTTCAGTTCCTAAGTCATGTCTGACTCTTTGCAGACCCATGGACTGCAGCAAGCCAGGCTTCCCTGTCCTCACCATTTCCCGGAGTTTGCTCAAACTCATGTCCATTGAATTAGTGATACTTTCCAACCATCTCATCCTCTGTTATCCCCTTCTCCTCCTACCCTCAATCTTTCCCAGCATCAGGGTCTTTTCCAGTGAGACAGCTTTTCGCATCAGGTGGCCAAAATATTGGAGCTTCAGCTTCAGCATCAGTCCTTCCAATGAATATTCAGGATTGATTTCCTTTAGGATTGACTGGTTTGATCTCCTTGCGGTCCAAAGGACTCTCAAGAGTCTTCTCCTCCAACACTGCAATTCAAAAGCATCAATTCTTCAGCACTCAGCCTTCTTTATGATCCAACTCTCACATTCATACACGACCACTGGAAAAACCATAGCTTTGACTCTACAAACCTTTGCTGGCAAAGTGATCTCTCTGTTTTTTAATACGCTGTCTAGGTTGGTCGTAGCTTTTCTTCCAAGGAGCAAGCATCTTTTAATTTTGTGGCTACAGTCACAGTCTCCAGTTTTTTGGAGCCCAAGAATATAAAAAAATCTGCCACTGTTTCCACTTTTCCCCCATCTATTTGTGGTGAAGTGATGAGACCAGATACTGTGATCTTAACTTTTTTGAATCTTGAGTTTCAAGTCAGCTTTTTTACTCTCCTCTTTCACCTTCATCAAGAGGCTCTTTAGTTCCTCTTTGCTTTCTGCCATCTTATTTTTTTTTTACTTTCTTTTTTTTTAAATTTTATTTTATTTTTAAACTTTACAATATTGTATTAATTTTGCCAAATATTGAAATGAATCCGCCACAGGTATACCCGCGTTCCCCATCCTGAACCCTCCTCCCTCCTCCCGCTTTCTGCCATCTTAGAGTGGTATCATCTGCATATCTGAAGTTGTTGATATTTCTCCTGGCAATCTGAATTCCAGCTTGCATGATGTACTCTGCATATAAGTTAAATAAGAATAAGCAGGATGACAATATATAGCCTTGACGTATTCTTTTCCCAATTTTGAACCGGTTCGTTGTTCTATGTCCAGTTCTAACTGTTGCTTTCTAATGTGTAGATATGTTTCTCTAGAGACAGCTAAGGTGGTCTGATATTCCTATCTCCTTAAGAATTTTCCACAGTTTGTTGTGATCCACACAAAGAGTTTAGTATAGTCAATGAAGCAGAAGTAGATGTTTTTCTGGAATTCCCTTGCTTTTTCTATGATCCAACAGATGCTGAGAATTTGGTCTCTCATTCCTCTACGTTGTCTAAATCCAGCTTGTACTCAGCTCAAGAACGTGAAATTCTCAGTTCACGTATTGTTGAAGCCTAGCTTGAAAGATTTTGAGCATTATCTTGATAGCATGTGAAATGAGTGCAATTGTGCAATAGTTTGAGCATTCTTTGGCATTGCCTTTCTTTGGGATTGGAATGAAAACTGACCTTTTCCAGGCTGTGGCTATTGCTGAGTTTTCCAAATTTGCTGACATATTGAATGCAGCATTTTAACGGCATCATCTTTTAGGATTTTAAATAGCTCAGCTGGAATTCTATCATCTCCACTAGTTTTGTTCATAGTAATGCTTCCTAAGGCCCACTTGACTTCACACTCCAGGATTTCTGGCTCTAGGTAAGTGAGCACATCATCATGGTTATCCAGGTTATTAAGACATTTTTTGTATAGTTCTTCTGTGTATTCTTACCACCTCTTCTTAACATCTTCTGCTTTTGTTAGTCCTTGTTATTTCTGTCCTTTATTGTGTCCCTCTTTGGATGAAATGTTCCCTTGGTATCTCTAATTTTCTTGAAGAGATCTCTAGTCTTTCCCATTCTATTGTTTTCCTTTATTTCTTTGCAATGACCACTGAGGAAGGCTTTCTTATCTCTCCTTGCTGTTCTTTGGAACTCGGCATTCAAATGGGTATATCTTTCCTTTGCCTTTGCCTTTAACCTCTCTTCTTTTCTCAGCTATTTGTAGGGGCTCCTCAGACAACCATTTTGCCTTTCTGCATCTCTTTTTCTTTGGGATGGTTTTGGTCACCACCTCCTGAACAATGTCACACACCCCTGTCCATAGTTCTTTAGGCACTCTGTCTACCAGATCTAATCCCTTGAATCCATTCATCACCTCCACTGTATAATCATCAGAGATTTGATTTAGGTCATACCTGAACGGCCTAGTGCTTTTCCCCACTTTCTTCAATGTAAGTCCAAATTTTGCAATAAGGAGCTCATGATCTGAGCCACAGTCAGCTCCAAGTCTTGCTTTTGCTGACGTATAGAGCTGCTCCATCTTCGGCTGCAAAGAATATAATCAATCTGATTTTGGTATTGACCAACTGGTGATGTCCTTGTGTAGAGACATCTCCTGTGTTGTTGGAAGAGGTTGTTGCTAGTGCATTCTCTTGGCAAAACTCTGTTAACCTTTGCCTTGCTTCATTTTGTACTCTAAGGCCAAACTTGACTGTTATTCCAGGGACCTCTTGACATCCTATTTTTGTATTCCAATCCCCTATGATGAAAAGGACATCTCTTTTTTGGTGTTAGTTCTAGAAGTTCTTGTACGTCTTCATGGAACCATTCAACTTAAGCTTTTTGGGCATTAGTGTTTGGGGCATAGACTTGGATTACTCTGATGTTGAATGATTTGCCTTGGAAACGAACCAAGATCATTTTGTTATTTTTGAGATTGTACCCAAGCACTGCATTTCAGACTCTTTTGTTGACTATGAGGGCTACTCCATTTCTTCTAAGGGATTCTTGCCCACAGTAGTAGATATAATTGTCATCTGAATTAAATTCACCCTTTCTGTCCATTTTAGTTCACTGATTCCTAAAATGTCAGTGTTCACTCTTGCCCTCTCTTGCTTGGCCACGTTCAATTTACCTTGATTCATGGACTTAACATTTCAGGTTTCTATGCAATATTGTTCTTACAGTATTGGACTTTACTATCACCACCAAACATATCCACAACTGGGTGTGATTTCTGTTTTGGTTCAACCTCTTCATTCTTTTTAGAGCTATTTCTCTACTCTTCCCTAGTAACATATTGGATACCTACCAACCTAAGGGACTCATCTTCTGGTATCATATCTTTTTACCTTTTCATACAGTTCATGGGGTTCTCAAGGCAAGAATACTGAAGTGGTTTGCCTTTTCCTTCACCAATAGACCACGTTTTGTCAGAACTCTCCACCATGACCTGCACATCTTGGGTGGCCCTGCACAGCATGGCTCATAACTTCATTGAGTTACACAAGTCTGTGATCCATGTGATCATTTTGGTTAGCTTTCTGTGATTGTGGTTTTCATTCTAGATAGTCTGTACCTTACTTTATTTTTAGATTTTATTTTTTTATTTTTAAATTAATTTAGTAATTTTAATTGAAGGCTAATTACTTTACAATATTGTGGTGGCTTTTGCCATACATTGACATGAATCAGCCATGGGTTGTACCTTACTTTTTTCAATTGTAAATTATAATGAAGGTCATTTGTCATTAGCATATAGAGAACTACCACACTAATCTCAAAAGTTTTATGGTACTGCATTCTAAGGCTATATATACCTTTACTTACTTAATCAGATTTTAGAATTTGAAAAACAGATATGCATCCCTGTTTGGCCAGTGATTCTTTAATCACATTGAGATAGAAATTTCAGGACACTAGGAGATAGAAACTAATTAAAGGGTTTCACACAGTCTCTCTTCCCTATTAAGTGGATGGAAATTACAAACTATATCTAGGTATTTCCCACACCTCTTTCAGCTCAGTGCCTGAAAGCTGGAGTCATCAGTTCCTCCAGCTGACATAGTTCCCTGGGTGAGTAGGGCCAAATAACAGCTGAGGGGTTTCCCATGGTCTTAAGAGAGACCAGACTCCATGAAATAATCTTGGTTACTCTTTCAATGAAAGGAGGAGATATTCTGACCTTTAAAAAAAAGAAGTAATTTCAAGGCTGTAAGTTTTTCCCCTTAGGGAATAAGGCAAGTGTGCTCTCTCTTATCACTTTACTCAACATTGTACCAGAAATTCTAGCCAATGAAATTAGGCAAGAAAAATAAATAAACTATGTGTAAATTGGAAAGAAGTAAAACTATCTCTATTCACAGGTGACATAACCTCATAGTGAACAGAAAATCCTAAAGAATCTACAAAAAAAAGTTGTTAGAGCAAATAAATGAATCCAGCAAAGTTTTAGGATGCAAGATAAACACACAAAGCTCAGCTGTATTTTATACTCTAGCAATGAACAACCCAAAAAGGAAATTACAAATTCAATATATTTACAAGAGCATGAAAAATAATTCAATACTTAAATAAAATTTAACCAAGCAGGACAAAACCTGTATATTAAAAATCAGAACTAATGAAAGCAAAAAAAAGAAAAATTTATTGAAAGAAATTAAAGAAGGACTAAGATATTCCATGGTCACAGAAGACTTTGAAAGGTCACAGATTGGAAGATACTAAGACAGCAGTACTCTCTGGAGAGTTCTTATTATAAATGAGTGTTGAATTTTGTCAGAAGTTTTTTCTGCATCTACTGTAATGATCATATGGTTTTCATTCTTCAGTTTGTTGATGTGGTGTACATTGATTCACGGATATTGAAAAATCTTTTCATCCTTGGGATAAATTCTGCTTGATTGTGGTGTATGACCCTTTTAGTATATTGTTGGATTCTACTTGCTAGTATTTTGTTGAGAATGTTTACGTCCATGTTTGTCAGTGATATTGGCCTGTAAATTTCTTCCTTTTTGTGTGTGTGTGATATCTTTGTATGGTTTTGGTATCAGGGTGATAGTGGCTTCATAGAGTGAGTTTGGGAGTGTTCGTTCCTCTGGATTTTTTTGGAAAAGTTTCAGAAGGTTAGGCGTTAACTCTCCACTAAATGTTTGAGAGAATTAACCTATGAAGCCATCTGGTCTTCGATTTTTGTTTGTTGGAAGTTTTAAAATTATAGTTTCAATTTCAGTATTTGTGATTGGTCTGTTCATATTTTCTATTTCTTCCTGATTCATTCTTGGAAGAATGGACCTTTCTAGTAATCTGTCCATTTCTTCTAGGTTGTCCATTTTATTGGCATACAGTTGCTTGTAACAGTCTCTTGCCATCCGTTGAATTTCTGTGGTATCCAGTTAACTTCTCCTTTTTTGTTTCTAGTTGTATTGTTTTGAGCCCCCTCCCTCTTTTTCTTAATGAGTCTGGTTAAAGGTTTTAAAAAGAAAGAATGGCAGTAGTACTCCCTAAAGCAACATACAGATTCAATACAATCGGTCCCCAAAATCCGTTCAGCATTTTTTTTTTCAGGAATAAAGAGAACCATCCTAAAATTCATATGGAACTTCAAGGGACTCCAAATAGCTAAAAACAATCTCAAAAAAGAACAGCATTGGAGGTCTCACACTTTCTGATTGCAAAATATACTACCAAGACACAGTAACAGAATAGTTCCATGACTCCAGAAGTTTCCTTTTGACTCCTTGACAGTTACTCTCTCCAGCCCAACTCAGGCAACCAAACCGTGGGTTGCTTTTTGTCATTGTTTAGGATTCTGCCTTGTCTGCTGCTGCTGCTGCTAAGTCACTTCAGTCGTGACGGACTCTGTGCAATCCCATAGACAGCAGCCCACTAGGCTCCCCTGTCCCTGGGATTCTGCAGGCAAGAACACTGGAATGGGTTGCCATTTCCTTCTCCAATGCATGAAAGTGAAAAGTGAAAGTGAAGTCGCTCAGTCATGTCTGACTCTTCGTGACCCCATGGAGTGCAGCCTACCAGGCTCCTCCATCCATGGGATTTTCCAGGCAAGAGTACTGGAATGGGTTGCTATTTCCTTCTCCATCTGCCTTGTCTCAGTCAGTTCAGTCGCTAGTCATGTCCGACTCTTTGCGACTCCATGAATCGCAGCACGCCAGGCCTCCCTGTCGATCACCAACTCCTGGAGTTCACTCAGATTCACATCCATCGAGTCAGTGATGCCATCCAGCCATCTCATCCTCTGTCGTCCCCTTCTCCTCCTGCCCCCAATCCCTCCCAGCATCAGAGTCTTTTCCAATGAGTCAACTCTTCACACGAGGTGGCCAAAGTACTGAAGTTTCAGCTTTAGCATCATTCCTTCCAAAGAAATCCCAGGCTGATCTCCTTCAGAATGGACTGGTTGGATCTCCTTGCAGTCCAAGGGATTCTCAAGAGTCTTCTCCAGCACCACAGTTCAAAAGCATCAATTCTTCAGTGCTCAGCCTTCTTCACAGTCCAACTCTTGCATCCATATATGACCACAGGAAAAACCATAGCCTTGACTAGACGAACCTTTGTTGGCAAAGTAATGTCTCTGCTTTGGAATATGCTATCTAGGTTGGTCATAACTTTCCTTCCAAGGAGTAAGCGTCTTTTCATTTCATGGCTGCAGTCACCATCTGCAGTGATTTTGGAGCCCAAAAAAATAAAGTCTGACACTGTTTCCACTGTTTCCCCACCTATTTCCCATGAAGTGATGGGACCGGATGCCATGATCTTCGTTTTCTGAATGTTGAGCTTTAAGCCAACTTTTTCACTCTCCACTTTCACTTTCATCAAGAGGCTTTTGAGTTCCTCTTCACTTTCTGCCATAAGGGTGGTATCATCTGCATATCTGAGGTTATTGATATTTCTCCCGACAGTATTGATTCCAGCTTGTGTTTCTTCCAGTCCAGCATTTTTCATGATGTACTCTGCATATAAGTTAAATAAGCCTTGACATACTCCTTTTCCTATTTGGAACCAGTCTGTTGTTCCATGTCCAGTTCTAACTGTTGCTTCCTGACCTGCATATAGGTTTCTCAAGAGGCAGGTCAGGTAGACTGGTATTCCCATCTCTTTCAGAATTTTCCACAGTTTATTGTGATCCACACAGTCAAAGGCTTTGGCATAGTCAATAAGTCTATGACTATTTGACTTATTTGACAAGTCTGCCTTGTCTAGGGTTTCACAAATATGAGCTCAGTACATAGCCATTTACGTCTGGCTTCTTTCACTCAGCATGATGTTTTCAAGTTTCATTCATGCCATTACGTATATGAGTAGTTCATTCCTCTTGGTTGATGAATAGTATTCTACAGTATGAATATATTACAATTTTATCCATTCATCAGTTAATGGAAATTTTTGTTATTTCCAGGATCGATTTTTTTTTCTTTTTTACAGTTACATTCAGCTGTATCAAATTGTGGATTTCTTTTCATTTATCCTATTTGCAACTAACCAGAATTCTTGAATCTGTGAATTGGTGATTTTCACTAGTTACGGAAAACTGTATTTTCATCTGAAATTGCCTCTACTCTACTCTCTCTCCCCTTCTCATCTAAAATTTCATGAGATGTTTGTTAGACCTACTCCTCCTATCCTCCACGTTTCTAAATCTTTCTTATTATTTTTTTGTCTCTCCATATTGCATCCTGAATAGTTCCTTCAGGAACTATTTGTGTACCTTCTAGTACACAAATTTTCTCTTTTTGACCCGTTCCTAATATTTCTAGGTCCCTGGCTGGAAAAGAGTACATCATATTCTTATTGATCCATTGATTGCAACAGTAATCATTTTATTTGCAGGCTCAAATAGACATTCCATGTGTACAGGAAGAAATTTAAGAGGAAATATAGCAATCAGAGGTTTTACTGTTAATTTTCATAACTGCAATAATCCAGCTAATCAAGTTTACAACCATGATCGCTGGTGAAAACTGAGTAAAGATTTACAAATCTTTATATAATTAAAGACAATTTCTCACATTTTTTGACAGTGAGGTTACACTACATTTTCAAAATTTAGATTTTGTATTACAGATTTTGCTTAAACCTCTATAAGGTATTTTTTAACACCGGTATAAATATTTTAGAAATGTTCACCAAATGTGCAGTGTAATACCTAAGTTCACCACTTTTTAAAATTAGGCCAATGTGGAATCAAATATCTTAAGATAGAACACATACAACATTGTGAGAACTGACCAACCAAGGAGACTACATTAAACAGAACAGCTGGAAGCTTGTCTCTGGAATCTTGAAGGCAGGCCTCAAAGAGGGAACGCTAAAGACTAGGAAACACTACACGTCCCAGCATGCTTTGCGACTACCGTTGACTACTACCCCCAGAGTGCATTGCTCGCCGAATGCCGATTTCCCTCACAGCTGGGGCTTGTAGTTCTCTTTGGAGCCAATCCGGCGAGGGTGGCATTTTCTTAGCCAGCCCCAGGCTGTTAGGCTTAGTCTTCCAGTCTCTGCAAAGGGGAGACGCTTCGGGTCCCTGCGTGGAGTCTTTGTCTCATCTCTTGGCTACTGCTTTACCCAGGTAAGTGGTAGAGGGGCTACTCCTCCCCGCAGCTGGGGCCTTGCCTTGCTTTCTGGGAGCGCCTTGGCTGGGGCGAAGCCGTTTGTCTCTAAGCTCTCGCCGTAGCAGCCGCCGCCCATCCCTCTTTGTGTGCTGGGGGAAGCCGCGGAACTAGTGGTGGCGGCTGTTGCTGTTGCGGGCGAAGGAGAGGGACGTTACCGGGAAGTTGCTGGCAGGCGGACTCTTCCCCATCCCGCCACCGAACAGGTGGGTGGACGGCCCTTCCGTCTCCTTCTGTCTGCTGTGTCTCGGCCCTAAGGGCGGCTTGGCCTGCTGACAGTGCCGCCCAGCCCAGCCCGGCCCTGGGAAGGAGACGCGGGGTGAGTCAGGAAGGCCGGGGCCTCGACGAACCCACTCACTTCTCTCTGGACCCTTCGGAGGGGCCCCGAGAAGCCTTGATGCTCGTTCGAGGCCACCTCCCTAAGACGCCCTAGGTGAACCGCGCCCTCTTGGTCCATACCCAGGGGAGAAGTGACTCCTTTTCGCCTTGCTCAACCGGTGTGTGTTAGAAAGTACCCAGACGCGGAGATTGTAGCACAAAATTCCTGAGACTTTAATCTTTCTTGGAGTTTTAAGAAAGTGAATGTGTCAGGCTTGGAGGCTCCGGCCTCTCGCAGGATGAGCGGTTCTGTCACCTGTATGCAATTATTCAATCAGACTTTGTTGTTGGGCTTTGACTCAAAGTGTGTTAGAGTCGCTCAGTCATGTCCGACTCTTTGCGACCCCAGCATACTTAAAGTGTGTGTGTGTGTGTGTGTGTTGTATGTTGTGTGTTGTAGAGCCCGCCAGGCTTCTCTGCCCATGGGATTCTCCAGGCAAAAATACTGGAGTGGGTTGCCATTTCCTTTTCCAAAGGGATAGAATCCTGGTCTCATGCATTGCAGGCAGATTTGTTACCGCCTGAGCCACCAGGGAAGCTCTACCTTTAAGTACAATTGATAGTTAGGTATATTTGTGTTTTGCTTCTCCATAGTATTACTATTGCATGGTAGTCTTAGAATTTATAGGAATTTTCTGTCTGGCTGCCTGTTTTATCAGATTTCTAGGAGTGAATGCAAAACCGGTAGCAGATTTGCTGTGTCTTGGCTTTTAATGGCAATCCACGTCCTCTGTTTTAAGAGCCAGAGACTTTGTGTTAAATTTGAGCGTGTGAACATTAAAGAGTTTACTGAGTGCTAATTACTATGCTCAACTGTGAATATTTCCTATATACATCTGTTTATAATGATTTTCAGGTCTCAGCAGTATATATGCTTCTTTTATTTTAAAAGTAGAGTGTACATGTTCTCGTTTGATGACCTTGAATTACATGGCCTTTCAAGACAGTTCTCTTCTTGAAAGACAGAGTTTTAAAAGTGTGCTCCTTTTACCAATTTAATGATGATTGTAAATGATTGTATGCTTCTTAAGGTTGCAAACATGTCTGACAAAAGTGAATTAAAGGCAGAATTGGAACGTAAGAAGCAGCGGTTGGCTCAAATCAGAGAGGAAAAGAAGAGGAAAGAAGAAGAAAGAAAGAAAAAGGAAGTATGTTTTTTTTTTTTTTAAGATAATATAAAATAATTGGATTTTAAGTGCTTATACCTTTAATACTTTCAGAATAGTTAAAATTCCAGCAGTTGTGACTGCACATATAGCACTCTAGGTGAAAAGCTCAATATACATATTTAGTCTTCTAGGAATATGTTTACTAAGGGGCATCTGCCTTGTAATTACTGTGAAAATATGATATGCATCATAGCTTACTTTGGACTTTGAGCTTATCTGAATATTTTACCAGTCAGAACTGCTAGTAGTCAGAATAAATAATGGCAAAGAGAAATACAGACTAGATTATTAATTAATTAAGGGGTTACTTAATTGATTGTCTCTCCTTTGTCATGAGTTGGTCATTGAAATATTTTTACCAGGTAAGTGGGTTTGATACTATCATGAAGATGGGCTAGATACTTAGATCTGACTTTTGGCATCACGATTTTATTATGTATGGCAAATATCCATTGACCCTGAGCTAGAAATATTTTACTTGCTCCTGTCTTGAAATGCACATTTGTCCCTATGAAACCTGTGTAGACAGATTTGTATATTTTTATCTTCAGTGTTTTAAATGGCCAGTGTTAAGATAGTTTGTTCCTAATGTGACATTAGTATGAAGTTTTTCTATGTGATAGCCTGAACCAGGGGCCCCCAACCTCCAGGATCTAATGTCTGGTGATCTGAGGTGGAGCTGATGTAATAATAATAGAAATAAATGAATGCAATGCGCTTGAATCATCCTGAAACCATTCTCCACCCCCTGTCCATGGAAAAATTGTCTTCCATGAAACTTGTCCCTGGTGCCAAAAAGGTTGGGGACCACTGGCCTAAATAATAGCCAAGACTTCTTGGAATCTCTTAGGGAAAAAGAAAAACCAAAGGTACAGTTTATGTGCAGCATTGCTATGATGCTGTAAAGGCCTACAGTTGAAGAATTTTCTAGTTTATTCTGAACCTTTTTGTGATCCATTACTGTAAGAGTGTTGGACCTTTCGGTTAGCTATTTGATTAAAAACTAACTGACAGAAGCATGAGTAAGACTGGCAGAACCATTCCAAACCAGTACCTGTAGTCTTGAACCCTTCAGAACTGAGCAAATTTGGTATTTGTTTTCTAAACATGGCCATAAGTGGCCGTACAGAATATCTATTACATGACTTATATCTAATTTAAAGTTTATCAAACATTACAAGAGACATTAAATCAGTGCTATTAAACAGTAAGTCTAATTGTTATATATCGATACAGTGTTTACTTGATAATATATAGTTTATTTGGCTATTTTAATGAAATTTTCTGATGACTCTTTTAAGTTAAAATGGTATGATAGAATATTAGGACTAAAAAAAGTTCACTGCCGATAGTTGTATGAGTAATGGTTGTCTTAGCTGAAATAGACTTTTGAGGTGTATACATAAGACTTTTCCCTTTAAGGCTTAAATTTCCCTTAAGATGTTGAGAGTATTGATCTGAGAGTATTGAGGGTTATAACTGGAAGATTTTGCTAAAACTATAAATGGCTAAAATAAAAGTTGGTAAAAATTTCAATAACGAAAAATGTTTTGTGCTATGCAAGAGTAAATTTTAATTTTACCAAACCGTGAAAATAAGACCAATAGTTGATAAAAATAAAACCTTTCTCTAGATGAATTTTTGACAAACATCCTCTACATAAAGTTGCATAAAGACAATGAAGACTGCATATAGAAGTTTGAGGCACTTGTACTTTTTCAACAAATCAAATTGTTCATTTACTTAAAATTTGTTATGTCTTAAATGATAGTCTTTATTTTTTTTCATAGCATTGTGATATTTATGTATTTGTGAGATTTCCACAATTCTTGACCATGGATAGCAATTTCATATTATAAATTAAATAGAAATTGACTGTACTTTTGAACATATCTGTTCAGAATGTTTTTGTGAGAACTTCTTTTACATATAAAAATGAATCAATTTAATACATATCATTTGGAGATTTTTACTAAAACTCTGAGAATGATTTTCATTTAGTGACTATAATGTGTATTCAAAACTAAGCCCACCTCCAAATGTATACAGTGTTAGCACATTATTTAAAACCTATGTATTTTTGCAAATGGAAATGTTTCATACCATATGTAAATTTAAGTTTTAACTTAAAAAATTTAGACTGATCAGAAGAAGGAAGCAGTTGCTCCTGTGCAAGAAGAATCAGATCTTGAAAAAAAAAGAAGAGAAGCTGAAGCATTGCTTCAAAGCATGGGTCTAACTGCAGAATCCCCCATTGGTAAGGATAAGATTATATCTGTTAATAAAAGGGAGGCATAGATCTTACTCAGCTCAGATATACATGAGATGAGTGAGTTGATTTAGTGTATTTTGTATATCTTTCTTATTTGTGCCTCAAAAAAAGCATTAATCTTAAAATGTTTGGAATTGACTTTTTTCAGATGTGTTAATACATAGTTATTTTGTTTGTTCAGAAGAGCTGTGAGACTATATTTATTAACATAAGCCAATTGACTTTTCTTGTTAAATCAGTAACTTATTTCAACAGACATTTGAACTAGTTTTCTGTGCCATACTGTGTTAAGCTCAAAGATGATTGTGATTCTGATCTTCTTAACTCTATAATCCTTTCTATAAGTTAAAGAGAGGTATAGTGAATCAAAGTTCTAAAAGTGTACTGATGTTCAAAGGTATAGGAGTGGAAGGAGAAGCCTATAACCTTCTGCTGTCGGTGCCAATAAGGGAAATCCTATTGGTAGCTGATTTTGGCAGCAGTTTGACTTAATCTTGTTCTTTTTCTGGACTCTTCATTTTTATAACAGTACTAGACCAAAAAGCTGAAATAGTAAAAGTACTGAGGACAGTCTTGTTACATATAGACATTAAATGCTTACTTAAAATAATTCTGAACTGGGTGCTGTTACATAGTATTTTAGTTTGATGTGGCTTTTGTCATTCAGGGACCTAAAATTTCAGGGTTAGTTTGTGGGCTAATTCCATCCAGTCCAGAGGACAAATAACAGAAGTAGTACCTGCTGTATGCCTATTGTTGTGAACGGTAGCATAACAGTCTTTAAGTATTATACCTGTCTTATTAGAGTCACTATTTCTAAAAAGTTTTAAAGTGAAAAAAGCTGGTTACTTTCATGGTTTGGGTTCATTGTTATTTCTTTCAGCTTATTGTGCTGTGCTTAGTTACTCAGTTATATCCAACTCTTTGCGACCTCATAGACTGTAACCCATCAGGCTCCTCTGTCCATGGAGATTCTCCAGGCAAGAATCCTGGAGTGGGTTGCCGTGCCTTCCTCCAGGGAAATCTTCCTAACCCAGGGATCAAACCCAGGGCTCTCACGTTGCAGGCCGATTCTTTGTCATCTGAGCCACCAGGGAAGCCCATGAATATTGGAGTGGGTAGCCTATCCCTTCTCCAAGGGATCTTCCTGACCTAGGAATCAAACTGGAGTCTCCTGTATTGCAGGCGGTTTCTTTACCAGCTGAGCTACCAGGGAAGCCCTTTCAGCTTATTTGTCTTTTTCTTATTGATAAAATTTGAAGGTAGAAATACTTTAATTTTTATGTCTTTTATTTAATAAACTTATGTTGCATATTGCAATTTTAAAAGTAAATGAATCGAAACACTTTTATCTTATTTAAGAAAAAAATACCTTAGAACCTAAACCAAGTTGCTTGTTTGCTGTATAAGCTTTAAGTGATCATTTTTTTCTGAGCCTTTGGCTTTGGTTTTCTCCCGTAGGATTTTTTTTTTCTTTTCTATTCTCTTTAGGACTTCAGTTTCACTAAATTCACTTGCTCATATTTCTCAGTTTATGGCCCACCTCCATCATCTATTCTTGAATGTTCTTTAGTTGTGTGTGTGTTTCTCCTTCATTACCCATCTCCAATTCCATTCTCCTTCACAGTCTTGCATTAAGTACTGATTCTTCGGTTTTTAATATACATCCTTTTGATCAGTCTGGCGCGTGTTGACATTTTTCAAGTTTTTATATATCTACGTGTGGATATGTTTTATGTGCATTAGTGGTATTGTGCTCTGTGTTTCACTTTGTTTTTTTTTTTTTTCCCTTTTTTTCAAAGCAGGTTTGTATTTGAGATTTACCCATGTTGTTAATATATACATCTAGTTATTTATTTCTGACTGATACATAATATTCTATCATATACTCTATTTTACTTATCTGTTCCCTAGTGATTTCTTCTCTCTTTGCTTTGCTTTCACAAGCAACACTGCAAAGAATATATTCTTTTCCCTTGAAAGGACTGTGGAAGAGTTTCTCTGGAATGTATGCTGAAGAATTGGCTTGGTATGTTATTGTAGACTTACATTTTTCAGGTCCTACCTACCACTCTGAAGAATAACTAAGTTTATCCTTCTGCTACCAGTGTGTGAGAAAGTAACTGTTTCATTGTATCCACATCACTTGATATTATCCGACTTTCTAATTTTTATCTACTTGATGGGTATAAAATAGTATGTCAAAATGTTTTAATATACATTTATCTGTTTACAGTGAGAATGACCATTTTTTCTTTTATCTACTTTTCACATTTTCCTTTCTACAAATTGCATATTCATGTTCTTCGTCCATTTACTACTAGGGTTTTTTATCTTGCTGTAAGAGTTCCTTGTATACTTAAGAGAGGACTTCTTTGTTTTAGTCCTTTAAAAAATACCTTTTCCTAGTTTATTATCTACAGTATTTAAACAAAAATTTTTATTGAATTATAGTTGACTTAAAATGTTGTGTTAGTATCAGATGTACAGCAAAGTGAATCAGTTATGCCTGTACATATGTCACTCTTTTAGATTCTTTTCACATGTAGTTCGAGTATTGGGAAGAGTTCCCTGTGCTATACAGTACTATTATGTATATGTCAGTCCAAATCTCCCAATTTATCCCTTCTTCTTTCTTCCCCCTGGTAACCATAAGTTTGTTTCTTACATCTGTGACTCTATTTCTGTTTTGTAAATAAGTTCATTTGTACCATTTTTTTTTAGATTCCATATATAAGTGATATCATATGATATGTTTTTCTCTGTCTGACTTCATTCAGTATGACAGCTTTAGGTCCATACATTTTGCTGCAGATGTCATTATTTTGTTTTTTGTGGCTGAGTAATATTCCATTGTATATATGTAACGCATCTTCTTTATCCATTCCTCTGTCAGTGGACATTTAGATTGCTTCCATCATAGTATCTTTTATTGAAACAGAATCCTTCATTTAAAAGAATTATTCATTTGATTGCACTGGGTCTTAGTTGTGGCACCTGGGATCTTCTTTGCATTATGAGGGGTCTTCCTTGCAGCGCATGGACTCTCTAGTTTGGTGCTTGGGCTCAGTGGTTGTGGCACACAGCCTCTCTAGTTGTGGCACACGGGCTCCAGAACATATGGGCTCAGTAGTTGCAGCACGGGGCTAGTTGTTCTGGAACATGTGGGATCTTAGATCCCTGAACAAGGATCGAACATTTTGATATGTTTAAATCTTTTATTTTAATAGTGGTCAGATCTATTATAGACAACCCCCCCCCTTTTTTGGTCGTCTTTTAAAAGATATCCTTTCCTATTTTGAGAATACAAATATATTCTACATTTTCTTTATTATTTTAGCCTTCAAACCTTTAGATATTTATGTTACATTTTTTTAATACAGTAGAAGGTAGAGATCCAACCTGATTTTTCTCCGTTTAGTTATGTTATTTAGGGTTTTTCTATGTAGGCTTATAAATGAAATTTGCCTGTAATTTTCTTATGCTGTTCATGTTCTGTGGCCACCGTGGTTATGGTTTTAAAATAAATTGGATAGCTTTCTCTTTTGCTGTTTTGTGGAGCAGTTGTAAAAGATAGATATTGTCTCTTCATTAAACACTTGGTAGAACTCAACTGTAAAACTATCTCAGATTATGCTTTTTGTCCCCAGAGGATAGTGGAGAGCAGGAGTTACTTATCATTTCAGTTTTTCTAATGGTTATAGTCTATTCAAGTTTTTTGTTCTTGTATCAGTTTGATTTAAAAAAAATAATAATAAAGGTTTATTATCACTCATAGTTTCTGCCAGTCAAGAATTTGGTAGTGGCTTAGCTTGGTGGTTCTGGCTCAGGGTCTCTCATGAGGTTGAAGTCAAGATCAGTCTGAGCTGCAGTCATCTGAAGCCTTGATTGGGGCCTGAGGATTTGCTTTACCAGCCATATGATTTGCTCAGTCATCTGGCCAGCAGGTTGGCTTCTGTTGTTAGTGGGTGGCTTGCGTTTGTATCTCTGTGGGCCATTCCATAAAACTACCTGCTTGAGTATCCTTGCAGCATGTCACCTGGCTGCAGTGTGTCAGCAGTCCAGAGAGAAAGAGAGCTGGGAAGAAGCTGTCCGTTTTATGACTTACCCTTGGAAGTCAGAGAACATGGCTTCTGCCATTGTCTGTCTGTTGGAAGAGTCACTAAGTCCCAGCCCACATTCACAAAGAATTTTGACATTCTTTAAAATCACCAAACTATGTATGACAAACTCATGGATCTCCTCATATTTTGAGATGATTATATGCTTTTTATTGTCTTTTAAAATGTTAATATAGTTTATATTGTTAGATTTTCAAATGTATAAGCATGCTTACATTTTGGAATAAATCCATCTTAGTTATGAGAGAATATTTTTCTTACATAACACTAATATTTAGGGATTCATCTATAACTCAGAGTCAGGCCTATAGTTTTTTTCCTTTTACTATATTTTGTCTGGTTTTATTATAATGATTATAGTAATCTCATTAAGTGAGTTGTGTAGTTTTCCACCTTCTGTTCTCTCACAAGTGTCTAAAGATCTTTCTAGTATTTATTTGAAATTAGGCCTGGAGAATAAAGGATACAGGCAAAAGCATTGGCTATCAAACTTTCTTGCTAGTAACAATAAAAATAGTTTCTGTATCATAACATGGATGGATACTTGTTTTTATTTTCACTAGAAATGTATTTATTAAATATTTTTAAATCGTAGAAGTATGAAAACACCACAAGAATATTCAAAAGGATTTATTAAAAACATCAGTCTGGTTTTAGCTAAAATGGACTTTTTCCCTTTTTTGAAAAAATTCTAGTGAAAAGTACTAGTTTTTTTAAAGAGATACAGCTAATAAGACTGCTCTTAGCTTCTCTTTGCTGATAGATTCTTATTTATTTGATCATTTGATTGTTTTTTTGTCAGAGGTCCTTGGGAGCAGTGATAGCATGTTACATTTTTTATCCCTGGTGTCCATTGCAGACTGGACGCTTAAATGATTGTTCAATTATTATTAGGTCATATGTCTTTCCACCTAGTAAGACCAATAAAAGCCATCTGCTTTAAAAACAATAACAACAAAATCTTGTTTAAATTTAAGCAAAGTGCATAGTGGAAATTGAAATTTGAATATTTCACAAAAGAAATATGGCTTGATTATTTTTTTAATGACATTTAAGTGGCCAGTCTTAAGAAAGTTAATTTTAGGCACAACTTTCAAGACATATTTTATCAAATGTGGAGTTAATAAACACTGATCTCCCGCACTTCCCCAAAAAGTGAATCTTTCTGAATGTGTGACTGCTGTTTTAACCATCTTACAAAGAGATGAAAACAGATTTTGTCAATTGTTCTGTAGCCTGAATCGGTATCAGTAGGGCATAGTATATTGATTTTGTATACTGTGATAATCAGTTTTTTATTCAGAATAAATGAAGTTTGGTAGTCAAAATAAGTATAGCTTCATTTATCTCCCTCTCTTGTAACTTCCAATATTTTAAATCGGATTTTTCCAGTTTTATTGAGAAATAATTGACAGATTCACTGTATAAGTTTAAGGTGTACATCATGATGGTTTGATTTATGTGTATATGTAATATGCATGTGTGTGTATGTGTATATATATATACACACACAGACACACACATAGTGAAAGGATTACTACAGTAGGTTTGGTTAACATCTATCATCTCATATAGATAAAAAGAAAAAAATTTCTCCTAATGATGAGTTTTAGGATTTACTTTCTTAAAGTTTCCTATGTATCATACAGCAGTGTTATGTATGTGTTAACTCTAATCATCATGTACAACATTCCCTAGCACTTATTTATCTAATAACTAGTAATTCTGATTTTTAGATAGAATAATATCTATGTTATCAAGTCATTTTTTTCAGGTTTAGCTTAATTTTAATGATTCCTTATAGTATTTTAACTATAAAATTTTATTAATTTCTTTTAGAAAATTTACATGTGCTCTGAAACATTAAAGAGAATAAAGGAAACATTTAGGGGAGGTTAGAGGAGGGATTCGGAGAAGGCAATGGCACCCCACTCCAGTACTCTTGCCTGGAAAATCCCATGGACGGGGGAGCCTGGTGGGCTGCAGTCCATGGGGTCGCTAAGAGTCACACACGGCTGAGTGACTTCACTTTCACTTTTCACTTTCATGCATTGGAGAAGGAAATGGCAACCCACTCCAGTGTTCTTGCCTGGAGAGTCCCAGGGATGGGGGAGCCTAGTGGGCTGCCGTCTATGGGGTCGCACAGAGTCAGACACGACTGAAGCGACTTAGCAGCAGAGGAGGGATTTAATGCTATCAGAAGAAGGGGTCATAGGAAAGGAAGAAATTGATATTTCAGAAAATTAAAGTTTAAAGCATCATCTTTCAAGACAAAAAAGATAAAGTATGAAAACTTAAACAGTTACTTAAATGTTAATATTCCAGTCTAGAAACACTTATAGCCACAAGAGGGCATTACTATGTAACTCAGCCTTTGAGTGCCAAGTGTCATAGATGAGCTATGTTTGGTTATCACAGAATCTCATTCCTCCCATTTGTGCTCTGCCAACACTCCCGACATTTACTTTCTTTGGCTTTCCACCTTTTCTGGGTTCTTCTTCCTGGCAAGAGCCCCTTCTTGCTAGAGACTTCCTTTGAAGATAATTGGGCTGTGCACCATCCTTGTTCATGTCTGTGTAGTTCTCAGTGGTTGACTCAAAGTTGACTCTCGTTTCTAAATCTAGGTGCATACCCAGGTCCTTTGTAGTTTTAAAATTTCTAGTTGTTTTCTTCATAGACCAGTTGGCAGCAGTGTTAATTTTATATCCTAGGAAGGAAGGTCAAGCTCTAGGCTAGTAGGAAAGGCCTTCTTAGTTCTTGGTTAGCTTTTTGTCGTAAAGAATCAGTGTCACAGCCTTTCAGTATTACTTGCATGATTGGTGCAGTTAATGGGGGTAGATTTGTCTTTCAGTTTACTTCACATTTCTTCCTTGGTTTTTGAAGAAAGGATTAGATATTTCTGCTCTAAACTTCTAAGAAACTTAAATTCATTCACATGATTCACTCATATGTTAATATTAAATCTTTTATTTGGTGCTATTTTTAAAGCCTTATTTTAGACTATATACAGAACTCTATGGTGAAGGTAATCTGATTGAATCACTGTTCTAATCATACAAATCATATTTCAGGTATTTGGCAAAGGCTAATTAATAAAGCTTATGTTATTTCTAAAGCTGATTGTACTCTTAAACCATTTTTAAAAATGAATTCTAGATTCAAGTCTTTGCTGAAATTTGAGTGGCTATGAGCTATTTAGTTGTGTTTTTTTTTTTAAGCCTTCCTGAGTGCACGCATTTATTCATTTTTGGGTGTTGTTTATTGGAGGCTGGGAGTATAGTGACATTGCCTTATTGTGCAGTTACTATATTCTTTGACTTTTCTAGACTAATTAGGTTAAAATAAGGTAGTCACCAAATAATGCTTCCTTTCCCTTTTTTCCTGTTTACATTCTTCCTTTTTCAAAGATAGTCATCTTCTTTTTCTAGATTTGTCCCTTCTGTGGTATAGACTGATGTAAGAAGAGTTTGGTGGGCCAGATAAAACTTTGAGTCCTTAATGAGTGTCTTTATCAGCTGGTGTGAAAACTGTCTACTGGTTGAAGGAATAGTTCTGAGAAAGAGATTTTTGTCTAGTTACAAACTTGAAGTTGTGATTTATTTTGCTTTTGGCTGAAGATCTGTGATAATTTGATTGCATCACCCCTGTGTTTATTTTTTATTTCAACACAGTCTTAACTAGTTAAAATACTGGCGAGGAACTTATTGATTAAAGTCACCAGAAAGGGGAAAAAAACATTAACTGGAAAAGAATTTTATTATCAAAATTAGATTGATAGTAATATCACTATTTTCCTCAAGTCTTTCATTTATGTATACTTAGAAAAATTATTTTCCTAAGCCTAAAGTTAAGTATGTAATTTAAAAAGCTAAAAATTTCTTCTTTGGAAATCTTTAATATGAAAACATTGTAGTACCTCACTATAACTCAATACACATATTTGTGCTTACGCTTACAGCACAGTAGACAAACCATTCTTAGATATTACTTTTATTACTATATCAGTTGGGACTTAAGGGGAAGCCTCACACTGACAGTTGGACAAAAAGATGAGGAAAAACTTAACCTAAGAGAAGTTCAGTTCAGTCTCTCAGTTGTGTCCGACTCTTTGCGACCCCATGGACTGCAGCACACCAGGCTTTCCTGTCCATCACAAACTCCCTGAGTTTGCTCAAACTCATGTCCATTGAGTTGATGCCATCCAACCATCTCATCCTTTGTTGACCCTTCTCTTCCTGCCTTCAATCTTGCCCAGCATCAGGGTCTTTTCCAATGAGTCAGTTCTTCATGTCAGGTGGCCAAAGTATTGGAGCTTCAGCTTCAGCGTCAGTCCTTCCAATGAATATTCAGGATTGATTTCCTTTAGGATGGACTGGTTTGATCTTCTTGTAGTCCAGGGGACTCTCAAGAGTCTTCTCCAACACCACAGTTCAAAAGCAGCAGTTCTTCGACGCTCAGCTTTACGGTCCAACACGCACATCCATACATGACTACTGGAAAAATCATAGGTTTGACTAGATGGACCTTTGTTGGCAAAGTAAGAGAAGTTAGGGGACATTGAAGTTCTTGACTTCAGATACAAGTCATGTTTGGCTACTCTGAGTTATACGTGCAGTCCCTGGTGCAGTACTATCCACATGTGAATTATATACAGGCAGTCTGGTTTCAGCATTGTTTCTGAGAGATTTTAATTGCAAAATTACAAACCTTTTATTATGTTTTTATGGTCTTTTGAAATTTGAGCAAGAATCTCAGGAAATCAACATACTAGCTATGTTTTTTTCCTTCTAATCTTCCTATTGGTTTCCAGTAGAATTTGGCATTGAAAAATAAGGTTGATCTGTTCTGTACCTATGTTTAAGATATAAGTCATCATACTATAGTTGTGCATTTTGTTAGATTTGCAGACCCACTGTTTTTCCTGAAGCATCTGTAAACATTTAAACATAATTTTAAGGATTCAGTGAATGTGACTATTCCAAAAACACAGACTTTTAATTAAGTACATATTTCTTTAGATTGGTTCCTATATAACTAGGAACTTAACCTTCTTTTCAGTAAACTTTTAAAAGAAGGGCTTGTAGTTCAACATAAAATGTATGAGTCACTTGATATTGTACATTGAAAAATTATTTTAAAAAGATACTTGGGGTTGGGGGCATTTATGGTAAAATTCAACCAGAAGATGGCAGTGATGATCCTCTTATACTCCCTGAAATGGTAATCAAAAAGTTTACAAGTGTAATAGCATGAAATACTCATGTTCAACTTTTGGTATCTAATGTTAAAAGTAACAAGTTAGGGGAGAGCATTTGCTGTTTGTTTTATATACTGTGAAAAATGTGTATTTTTCTATAAGAAGGGATTAAGAATATTTTGGGTGTCTGTATCTTTGTCTGTACACTTCAGTTTTTTCTGAATACTGGGGTAAGGAAGTTACCATTAAGCCTTGCCTTGTTTAAGTTGCATGCATCACTTTATGTTATGCATCATGTCTAGAAGGCATGTTGTTTTATGGCCTGTTTGCGTTTTTCACCCAAATTGCTGGAAACTAATGAACTTTTAAAGGAGTCATTCCTTTACTGGTAGTCATTTTTCTAAATTGGCTCTTTTTATTTATTTTTTTGGAGGGGAAAATTATATCATTTAAGACATTAATTTTTTTTTGAAAGAAAAGATTGACAAAAAATAAATGATCTGGTGATCTTAAAAGCAAAAAGTTAGAAAGGGGAGAAGGAATGCTTTCCTTTGAAAATTAGTACCCACATTTGGTGTTGGCCGAGATGAAAATGCATCCTTTCATAATCTTGCCTTTTTTTTTTTAATATAAAGCCCAAATGCATTTTGCCAGAGAAATTGCATGAATCGTCAGCATGCATTGTTAACTTTGTCTTTCTCCTCTTCTTTTACTGTTCATTTTCATTCATGTACTTTCGTTTTTTGGTTTGCCATTATTTTTTCTTTTTTGTTAATTACTTCATATTAAATTACTTTTGAAACGTCATAAGCTGAGCAACCTCTGCGTGTAGTAACAGCGGATACCTGTCTATTTCACTATTTAGTCCCTCCTCCTATGTCTCCATCCTCCAAATCTGTGAGCACACCAAGCGAAGCTGGGAGCCAGGACTCTGGAGATGGCGCCGTGGGATCTAGGTACAGTAATTTTCTTTTAATATTTTAATGATAGAATGCATTTACTACGCAGTTACTGTCAGTGGTATAGAGCAGCTCTAAATAGTTATGTTGAGGTAGTTGTAACATTTTGAAATCTAAATGACACAGAAATTGTTTGTTGTAAATTGGGGGGAAATTTTTTAAAAACATTATTTTACTGTTACACTTGATTAATTTAGCTACTGACTAGTTAACTGATTTATGCTGATTTTCTTATACTAAAAATAGAAGTGTTAATTCATTAAATTATTTTTTCTATTTAAGCAGCATTGTATTAGTTATGTGAGCGTTTTGGGTATAAATAGTGTAAAATCTCTCTTATGCTTAATTTCCATTTGGTAATTGAAATAATAGAATAGAATTAGGCTGTTTAACTGAATTGTTTATTTCAAATAAACAGCCTAATTCTATTCTATTAAGTTATTCTAATTAGGTAGAAAATAATAATGCATAAAATATCAAGAATAAGGAATAATTGCTAAGGAAACATTGAGTGTTTACTGGTGCTTCAATAAAAATTTTAAAAAGTATTTACTGGCTTGAGGGCATTATGCTAAGTGAAAGAAATCAAAGGGAAAACAAATACTGTATGATCTCACTTATAAGTGAAATTTAAAAAACGAAACTAGCTCATAGATACAGAGAAGAGATTGATTCATTTTTATTTTCATTTAAAAAATTTTTGATGTTTGCTAGAGGTGGGGGAGGTAAGGGGTAGGCGGTGAAGGGGGTCAAAGGGTACAAAGTTGCAGTTATAAAATAAGTCATGGCGGTATCAATGTACAGCATGGAGACTGTAGTCAGCAGTTTATGTATATATAAACACACCTTATGGTGCTTGAGTCGCTAAATCATGTCTGACTCTTGTGACCCCATGGGCTGTAGGCTGCCAGGCTTCTCTGTCTATAGGATTTTCCAGGCAAGAATACTGAGTTGGGTAGCCATTTCCTTCTCCAGTAGTTAACAATAGTATGTTGTATATTTGAAAGTTGCTGAGAGATTGGGTCTTAAAGAGAAAGAGAAAATCATAAGAAAAAATTTTGTAACTATGTAAAATGGATGTTAACTATACTTATTGTGATCATTTCACCATATATACAAATATTAAATCATTATGTTATATACTTGAAACTGATATTATATGCCAGTTATACCTCAATTAAAAAAAAAAAAGTTCATTGCCAAGTTTTCCTGAACTTGCATCTTCCTTGTAAAACAGTATCTCACATTTGTTTTATCATCCTGCATACATGTTGGGACTTGATTTTCAAACATTCAGTAAGATTTCAACCTCTTTCCAAATACCATACTGAGAAAAGTATTACTTCTCTTCGTCACACTGCCAATAATACCAAATCTTTATTTAACAAATCTTACATTTTTATTTCTTATTGCAACTGAAATGAAACTAAACACAGCCAGTTAAAAATCTTTGTTCAGAATCCTTATTTTGGGCTAGGAAGTTAAATGTCTTCCTCAGGAAAACTTAAACACCTTTTAATGAGAAGTAAGCTAAGAAGTTTTATCTTCTTTGTGCCCAGGCACCTCGATTGAAGTTGAAAACAAGTAATGAGTATCTAAAGGACAAGACAAAAAAAGAAGAAAAGGGGCTAACTAATCCATAAACTCAGTCCTTTAATCAGTTCTGAATAATCAAGTTGTCATTAACAATTAGAAGACACAAAAGGCTCACCAATCTGAATTTGAGATGTGCTTTCCAAACCTGTTCTGTTTACAGAACTGAAACTGCAGATTTAAACAATACTCTTTTTGGACGTTAAGTGACATGATAAAAGAATATATTGTAGATTAAAGGCTGAATTTATTTAGTTTAAATGCATTTTTAAAGGCTAAATTTGTTTCATGCTTTTGTACTTCTGTATTTTTATACAAATATGTTAGTATTCCTTTCCTAGTAAAACAAGTGGCATTTTCAGAAGGGTTTTATTTTCCCCTTATAATACATTATCAAAGTAAAAATATTTCCCAAGGTAAAAAACACAAAAAATTTATTAAATTTCCTTACTTGATATTATATATTATTTTAATGCATATACTGTATTGTGTTAATTCATTGTTCTTGATTTTGAATAAGAATAGAAAGATTATAATGCAGCATCAGCTAGTTTGCTTTCAAAAATACTGTGTAGCATATGCAAATTAAAATATGATCACCTGAGTTTCATTGAAAAACCTAAAGACTATTAGAGAGACCCAATTGGAATATTGTAAATTGGTATAGGAAATAAATAACTTAAGAAATATGTTTATTTTGTTAGAATACATATTAATTGAATTGCCAATTTAATGTTAAGTGCTATAGGCTAGTAAAGAAAATAATGTTCCTGGTCTTTGCCTTCATGGAACTTGGATTCTAATGCTCATTAATTTCTATAACTTAAATATAGTATTCACTGTATTGAAAAATCCTAAGAATAATGTACTAACTTGTGTTTAAAGTGTAGATTTGTAGATGTAAAACAAGAAAACGAGTAGTTAAGTATCTTTAGGAATATGTGTTTTTATTTTTTAAGTTATGAAAATATGATAACATTTACAGGAGACTTGGAAAATGCAGAACAAAGTTACATATAGTTCCACTATATTGCAGTTTTTTAAAATAAGTATTTTTAGTTGGAGTTTCAATGTCAAACTCTCAAAAATTAGTAGAATGAACAGACAGAAAAGTAGAAGGATATAGTAGACCTGAAAAGCACTATGAACCGATTCAACATAATTAAAATTTATACAATTTTCACACAACAGCAGGATACAAATTCTATTCAGTTCCTATAGACTATAGACCTAGAGACACTGGAACATATCCAGGGACATAAAACAAGATGCAAAAATTTCATGGTCTAAAGATATTGAAATCATACCTGTGCTCTCAAGTCTGTTATCACTGTGAAATTATGTTAGAAATCATGATCAAAGATATTTTATAACAATGCACATATTTTCAAATGCAATGTGACAATTACCAAGAGAGATCTTTGACTTAGTTATTGAAAGCCTCAGTAAAGTTAAAAGACTGAAAAATCACACAGGGTGGTTGCAGAGAAAACATTTGAGAAAGTAATATCAAAATGAGAAATTAATATCAAAGATACTTTTTAAAAAGGGTATTTGTTTTTTTATTAGAGAATGAGTACAAGATTAATGGGAGAGAAAATAAATTCTTTTTAAATGAGATGACTTGATATCTTTTTAGTCTTAATATATATGTCATCTCCTTTGAGAATCCAAACTGATTTTTAATTGTTAATTTTCAAGAGGACTAAATATGTTCACTTTTTAATATATATGTACACACAGAGAGAAAACTATGAATTCCTTTAAATCATCTCCAGATTCCATAATAGAAAAATAATTAATATTGTTGATTAATTGATGATATTGGCAGTAAAGTTGCATTTTAAAATATGTGACTTTTTAAAAGAATGCTAGAGTCTGAGAAAGAAAAAGAATGGATATAAATTGAGCTGCCATGATGATAATGAAAAAATAAACAGCGAAATGCATGAAGACATGTGAGACGTATAAACCTATACACTCAACTCCTTCAGCTGGCCAAGACGGTCGACGATTACTGCACTTGGGGAGTAGGAAAAAAACATATTAGACATTACCAAGTATGATATCAAAACATCTGAATCACAATTTCTCAATGCCAAAAGTTTCTATTTGGCCTGGTGGTAATTTATGAATAAAGACAAAGGAAGCCATGAAAAATGATATTTCTGTAACTTTGCTGATTGGCAAGTTGCATATCATTAAGATTCTAGTTCACTTTCTTAATCACTTCTGTTAACTCTGAGATTTAGATAACAGTTAGTCAATGAGTAATCCATGCTCCTTATTCCTTTTTTACATTCTTGATCAGTTTATCTTTTGGGCTTTTGATTATATTAAAATTTTAATTTATATGTCTGGAGATGCCTTTAATATAATCCCATACTTTGTGCAATATGTTTTCAGTACTGGCTCTGTTCTGAGGTAGAGTTTTACTCTATTTTAGACCAAAATGACATCCTTAACAAGGAGCTCTATGTCATTGGTAACAGCTCGAACTCTTAGAGAATGTAAAGGGTATGTACAGAACATTCCTTGGAGAGCATCTCATAGAACCTCTTCTGGTTTAACAAAGCCTGAGTTTGTTGCTATTCATTGCTTAGTATAAAGTAAATCTTCACTGTGGCCCCTTCTTTCTTTGTGTATACACTTACCATTTAAATCCCAAAATCTTTCTTTATATTTTTAAAATGAAGCATTTCTCTATTTCATTTGATTGCTTTTACTGTTAAGTTGTATAGGCAAGTAAAGATTTCATTTCTTATATTTAAATATTATAGTAGTTTTAGTTGTACATTATAATTTGTTGCATAAACGAGAAACAAATATATTTGACAAAGATGGTAGCACTGAATGTATTGTGCTTAACTTTTTAATAGGGTTTCTAGCATTATATGGTACTGTACATAATTATCTTACATATTGCTAATCTACAGGAGTACGAGTGTGGGAAGGATCTTTTATTCTAGTAATGACTAAATTTTCCTTAAATCTTTTGGAAAAGATCCCGTGGAAGTTGTTTACCCAAAAGGCAAGGCTAAACACAACCAAATATTTATTTAGGATTGATATTCTCCAAAAGCTTAGTTAGTTTAGATAAATTCTTGGAACATAAAATATTTTTCCTGGCAAAAAAAAAGTCTGCTTTTTCCTAGAGACAGAAATCTTTAGTTGCTTTCTAAAGCAGATGACATGTAAGCCCAAGGCAGTGCTTAACCCATAAATTACATAAGGGTCACATTTTGGAAACTTAAGCTATTTTGTATCCCAGTGGAATAGTCTTTGGTTTTCTTACCAAAAGGCTTATGTGTTGACTCATTTCCTTTACCAATATGACAATTTCCTGCACACATTTAATGCTTTGGGCAAGATTATGATATGTTAACTAAGATGTTTTTACTAAAGCTTTTTTCATTAGGAAATTTCAAATTTCAACTATATGTATAGCCTAGCTTGTTACCATCCAAAAATAATGTGTTATTTGGGATGTTGGATGTTTTGTCTGTTCTTATCCATTATTTTGCAAGATTAGTTTCTTAAAATCTGAAAATACTGTCTTTTTAACTATTCTAGGTTGTATGTTTGCATTGCATGAACTAGAGCATTTGAGTGATATCTCATGTTTTTTTGTACTAACCGGAACATGTGGTTTTTAATTGTGAACAGTGCTTTAGCTATTCATAGAATGTATTTGCTTGACTAACTTATGGCCTTTTTTGCTAATGCTTCATGGTTGTCCTACAACCATTTAGGACGCTGCATTGGGATACAGATCCATCAGTTCTTCAGCTTCACTCAGATTCCGATTTGGGGTATTGAATAGATTTTTTACCTTCCCTCTTTTGTAATTAATTTGATTCTTTGTGAAATTGTCCTAATTTTATTTTTCTTAAATTTCTAATGTGCAGATAATACAAAGAGTGATATTTCACTGTGACACCTCATTTATCCTCTATCATTAGTGAAAGAAATATTTTATGTATCTGATTTTATAGGTACCCTAAATCTATGAATTTAAATGTCTAAATTACTTTTATTATTGCTATATTTTTTATGTAAGTTTTTATACAGTGTATTACAAACTTCCTAAACTTTTATTTTTTTAATTTTTTTTTTAAACTTTTAAAAATACATACTCTACATGCAGTCTTTTCTAGGTTACTCAACATGAAAATTTATTTTCCTGTATTAAAATTTCCTGATGATATTTAAGGTTTTGAGAGGAACAGAGCTGTCGGTTTCTACACTGTGGCTCCAGATTGCTGTTGGCTTATTCATTTACTAATTTATTCTAGTCTCCGATGCAAACTGTAAATGTTTACTTCTGCCACTGTGCCTGACTCACATAGCTCTTTTCCCTTGATAGTTTGCAGCTTCTGAAGCATGTGTCCCTATACCTTTAGAAATTATGTCTAAAGTAAGAGTAAATAAGCCTTATGTGCATGCTAAATTGCTTCAGTCGTGTCCAATTCTTTGGGACTTTTTGTGCGTAGCCTGCAAGGATCCCCTATCTATGGGATTCTCTAGGCAGTACTGGAATGGGTTGCCATGCCCTCCTCCAAGGGGATCTTCCTGACCCCAGGGATTGAACCCACATCTCTTATTTCTGAGGGCTCAAACTCACATCTCTTATGTATCTTGCATTGGCAGTTGGGTTCTTTACCACTAGTGCTACCTGGGAAGCACTTAAATAAACCTTGAATTAGGCCATGTAAGAAAAGTATATGGGCTTCTTGTACATTAGCTGGAAGTCCTCTCTGTTGGCTGACCCTGAGGCTCCTCCACCCTCAACTGCTTGCTTGTTCTCAGTAAAAGTGGCTTTGGATAAGTAAGGTATTATCTCCCCAAATCTATCCCTAAATCTTATTCTGTTTGTTTGTGTATTGTGGTTTTTAATCTGTTAAACCCTATATGTACTCAGCTTAGTAACTTGTTCTTAATGTTGACTCAGGCACTTTTTTCCAGATATGATAAATATCTGAAATTATATTTCAGATATGAGTAATTTATTTTTCATATGGTTTACATCTTGAAAATTAGAATATAAAATTTATTTCAGATTTTGTTCTTAGAATGCTAAGTCACTTCAAATCTTACTAAATTTTTCTAATTAATTCTTTGACTATGCTTTTTTTTCTCTAAGATATTTCCAAGGTAGAAAACACATGAAAAATTTCTTGTGGCCCACATTTGGGACCTTAGAGAAGATTAACTCTTTAAATGTACTAATTTTATTAAACTTTTTTGTACAGGTTTTGAAAAGGATGTTTGTATAAGAAAAAAATATTACCAAATATATATATATATTTCAAATATCCAGCTTTATATTCTTGTAAGACAGATTCATTATTGAGAATTTTGAGAGTTTGAAAGCATGCTATATTTGGTTTAGAATTTAGACATCTTCTATAATAGGAAAAAATTCCCCGAGATATAGAATAAAATATAGTTTTCTTTTGGTACATTTTCATTATCTACAACACTCTTCTGTTTGTCAAAAAATAGTGTATTTCACTTATTTAAGATAGGAGTGACTTGAGTAATTTCATGATATTCAGAAGATATATAGCTTTAGTTTAGATCTAAAATAATCTGCACAATAGTTTGTCCATGTGTGAATCAAGGACAGTATTGATCACACAGAGATTAGAGACTTAAAGTTTAAATATTTTATTTTATAATCTAAATTGACTGTATGCTTCTCAATTTCTGCAAAATATAAGTAGAAAAAGTTGTTTTCAACAGAAAGTTATTTCTCACTCTTAAAGCTGATGTCTTCTAATGTTGAAGGGAGACTAAATGTGGTATGAATGAGATCCATATATTTAACTCTTAACAAAAAATTCCAGAATCCTATCCCTGCTAAAAACAGTTCTCATAACCAACCATATTCAGCAGTCTACTTTGAAATTCCCATCCTCTTCCTCTGTTATTACCCACACATTTGTTCTAAGAAACTAAATTATTTGCTTTTTTAAAGTGAAAAATAAACACCTTGAATGATTCAGAAATCTATTTTGTTCTTGCTACCTTCTAATTCTTTTGTTAAAATAAAGCCAATTAATTGTTCATTTAAATTTTCTTGAATAAAACAGGGGTTTAAATTACACTGTTGGATATACGATATTTAATTCTTACTTTTCCCAAAAAACATGGTTTGATGTAGTTAAAGTGTATTATTTGTAGTGTTTGAAAGTATTTGTGTTCACTTTATTTAGACGAGGACCTATTAAACTTGGAATGGCTAAAATTACACAAGTTGACTTTCCTCCTCGTGAAATTGTCACATACACAAAGGAAACTCAGACTCCAGTTATGGCTCAACCCAAAGAAGGTGAGTATCTGCCTTTAAATATGATTGTCATTAATCCCCATGTTAAATAAGGGGATTCTTTTTTTTTTTTTTCCTTGGTTGTTTGGCATATTTTCTTAGAGGAACATTATAAAAATAATACTTTGGGTTTCTGTATTTACGTATTTGCTCTTTAGAGTTTGAAAACTTTTTCTTGTAGAATTTAATAGAAGTATAAGCTATATGTATGTTTTTAATTTTGTTGGCATAAATACAAATACTTCCATTCTCATTTTGTTGTTACTATGTGCTGCTTTAGAAGCAAAAAATAAACTTAAGAATGTTGTATTTCTGTGTCATGAACGTAATTCTTCCCAAAAAGGGAGTATATCCAATAGTAAATGAAATAACGTAAATTATTGTCTTTGGTGCATACTATATTCTGATATAGTGCCAGTTATCTGTATTAATGAACAAATCTAGACCTAATTCATAAACTTCCTATTTTATGATCTAAGGGCTCTACTATGTTGATTATATAGCAGCCTGTAATCTCTGTGAAACAGAAGGAGTATACATAGACATTATATTGAATGTGGAGTCCTTTGTGTCTTAAATCAAAAGGAGCTGACCATTTTTACAGTGGGGACTAATTTTAAATATCTCATTGAATAGCTAATGATTTAAGCATAAACTTAATATGATAGTTCTTGTTTTTCCAAGGGAAGCTAATTATGTTTGATATAAAAGTTTACTTAAGATCCCTAATACAATTCACAATTTCTTATCTGAAACCTATGGAGGTGTATATATATATAGGGATTCAGAATTTTTTACATTTCAAAGAAGTTAAGTACTATATGTAAGTACTATATGTAAACACTCCAGCAGCATCTTGGGCATAAATATTCAACAGCAAAAGATATGAATATTCAAACTGAGTGAGATAAATAATGATTATAGATACCTTTACTTCTGGTCATGTTAGAGTTTACCACCAAAAGAATTACGGATTTTAGAGTTGGTGATATTTTGGAATTGTGGGCCTATTGTAATCCTTTTAGCAGTCTGTACATAAAGAACACTTTTTTTTCTCCTCAGCCAGAAAAATTTATTATTGTTTAATTATAGAATATTAAGCATAAGCACTTTATCAAATGTTTAAGTTAATTTATCTCTAAAATTTCAATTAAATTACCACATTTCTCCATTAAGGAGAAGCAAAAGTAATATTCATTGCAGAAAACCCTGAGATACAAGTAAGCAAGAGTGGGGGGTGGGGGGAATCCTTGAAATTCCTAGCTTATTACCAATGAAAATCTTTAAATTTTCATACTTATATATACTTCAAAAGAAAATGAGCCATTATAACTCTTTATAGACTTTTTAAACTTAATAGTAGATCATCACATGTATTTTTAACAACTCTCCTTTCCTGTCCATCCCCCTAAGGATGGACATAAAATAAATATCATTAACTTTTCCTTTGATTTTCTTCTTGGTCCCAAAAGGACTTGACATTATCGTGTGTACAATTAAACTCAAAAATTTTGAGGAAATAGGAATAAGTTTTTGTCCAATAGTTTTTTTTAGAACTTGACCATGTGACTATTCATTTCTATGGATACATTTTTTTTCATTCCTGCTGCTCTATCGATTGGTAAAATAGCTTTCACATGTGCAAAATCCCTTATCTTACCAGAAAAAAAGTCCTTGATGATAGATTTGTTTGAGACATAAGCCACTTTAAAAAAAGAAAAGAGGAAAGATAAAGTGCTGAACTACCAGTATGGAGAAAGCTAATACTATAGGATTCTATAATTTCCAGAAAATATTATTTTACTAATGTGTTCAAAGTACTGAAATGTCTGTCTTTTGGGAGCTATATAATTAGATATGTTAAATGAGAAATGTTAGATCTGTTAGATAGAAAGTAAGCAAAATAGCCAAAATGAGGGTACAGTATCTCATTTAAAACATAAATTAGGCTTTTTTCCTTATAATAATAATATGAAGATTTAGTTTTATTTATGAAATGCATTTTAGATTGTTTTAGAATATAAAGCAATTCTGAAGCAATTTTAGGTAATGCCTATTGTAACACACCTATAATTATATGTATTGTTTAAAAGAAAACTTCCAGTTTTTAAAATAATTTTTTCTAATTACTGTAATATATCATAGAGAATTTAGAGAAGACAGAAAGGACAGGAAATATGCCTATGATACCACTGTGTAGTACCCATTGTTAATATTTTGTTTCCAGTCTGTTTTCTACGATACATTTTTTTCAAAAATTATATACGTATACATATACAAGCACACATATGGTTGTATATCCCACCTGAAATTTTTTGTTTATAGTTCCTTATTCTTGACATGCATATAAATTTTAAAGTGAACATGTAATAACGTCTTTGAGCTAATTTGAATGTATAGCTACTAGTATATGACTGGCAGTTTTGTAAAAAATGCTTTTTTTCCATTTTTATTTTGAAATTAATGGGAAAATTTAAAAGATTGTGATTTGTAAAGTAGGCTAATAACCCAGAAGTTCAAGATAAACTGTATTTTTTCACTTGAAAATTAGTTACGTGAGTGCTAAGTCGCTTTGGTTGTGTCCAACTCTTTGCAACTCCATGGACTGTAGCCCACCAGGCTCTTCTGTCTGTGGAATTCTCCAGGCAAGCATACTAGAGTGGGTTGCCATGCCTTCCTCCAGGGGATCTTCCTGACCCAGGGATTGAACCTGTGTTTCTTATGCCTCCTGCATTGCAGGCAGGTTCTTCTATTTAGGGCAAGGCTTTTACCATCCATCGTACTTCAGCTTTTTTGCCAAATTTTCCAGAACACAATAGGGACTGTTTCTTCTTCATTGCTATAATGCCTGGTCTAGAGAATGCATGATGTGTAGTGAGTACAAACTCAGTAAATAATGCCTTTTCTTGGGAAGTAACTGCTGGGAAAGTATTATTTTCCAGTGTTAATACTACAGTAACAATATTGATGAAATTGGGTGAGAAAGTATAGTCTCGGTTCTTGATTTTAATATGACTATATCATGTTGTAATCATTATTTGCTCTTAGATCCATAAATGAAACATACATCCTCCCTTATAGCCTTCTCTAATTCCATGATGACCTAGATACAAACATATGCTGTTACTCTGTGTTCTGTGTATCCCTGTGAATGCTGTGAGCAAATTGGACCTATTAGCATCTCTCACATATATTATCTTAGCTACTTGTTTGTTACAGTTCTTCAAACCTCATGTTTAAATTGGTGACTGAAAATTGTAACAGCAGAGTGCTTACTACATATCAGGTATAGTGTAAGGCACTTTACGTTATCTCTAATCCTCTTATCAAAACCTTGAGAGTTAAATACCAATTCTGTTTACATATGAGGAAGCTGAAGCTGAAAGAGAGCTTATGAAGGGTAAGATTCTAAACCAAGTTTGGCTGATTCCAACGTATGCTTTCCTTCTTACGCTGTCACTGAAGCAGCAGTTTCATTCTTTTATGATAGTTACCTGTGGTAAGAAATTCAATTCATATTAATTACAGTCTAGTACAAATGTAGATACAGATGTGTACAGATATCCTTCGAATTTCAAAAGTTCACTTATGCCACTTAGGGAGTGTGACAAACCCAAGCTCCTTCCCTGGAAACTACACTCAGCATCTCAGCAGAAAGCTGCCGTAGCTTTAAACTGTCTCTGAGCATCTGCAGTATTTACTCTGTGCACATGGTAACAAGATGTGTCCTAAAGTAATCGCTTCTTCAGTTTACACCATTTCAGCTTAAGAAAGTTTTCAAGGACTGCTCTACTTTTGGATAGCGGGGGCAGGGCGGGGGTGGGGGGGGCGGGGAGGGCGGAGTCTTGTAACTGATACAAAAGTTTTTTGAAATAATACCTTCTCTGCTCTTACTGTATTTCATTTTTTTCATTGTTGGCCATGACTAAATTGTTGGCTTTGACCTGTAGTTTGAAGAACATTTTATTAAAAAATAGCATGGCTTATTTATTCATAAATTTGCACTTATTTATTGGTAAATTTGCATCAGATAATATCTTATAGTGATTGGCTCAGAGTAATGAATAAACAGCTTTGATCTTTCATGTTGTTAAATAGAATTTTTCTTATCTTCACTAATAGAGGGTGAAAGTGGCAAGATACATAAACTGAGCCCATTTTCTAATGGGTACACCTATGTACCACTCTCTTTAAAATTTTCCTCTGTAGACTAGACTCAGATATTAGTTTTATAAAGATCCATGTTTATTCATTTGCAACCTAACAAGAATTCAGTGATTCTACTAGTGTATTGAGTGTATGCTGTCTACTTGATTATTTTTTTAGTTTAAGGTTGAGGTATGTAGGCCTCCTGTAGCTCAGATGAAAAAGAATCTGCCTGCCAAGCAGGAGACCCAGATTTGGTCCCTGGGTTGGGAAGATTCTCTGGAAAAGAAAATGGCAACCCACTCTGGTATTCTTGCCTGGAGAATCCCATAGGCAGAAGAGCCAGGCAGGCTACTGTCGGTGGGGTCGCAAAGGGTTGGACGTCATTAAGCGACTAACACTGCACGACTACTGAGGCATATAAGTGAAGGAGACTGAGAGACATACTGTAAGACCATGGGGCTGTCCTTAGCCTTTAAAACTGTTTATAAAAATGAGATTTCCTGTCTGTGTCATTACCATTATTTTCATGTCCAGGGCTCTTACATTGTTTCATTTCCCAATTTATGGGAGTTTAAGAAAGAGGGGTAAAAAACCCCTACACTTAAAGTTTTATAATGAGGACACTTTGTGCTTAACTCTACCTCAGCTTTTCCATTGGTTTAATACAGAGCTTCTCAAACTTAGCCTCCTTGTCTCACATTTAAGAATATGTAATAAATTCCCAAACTCACCATGATAAAAAATTGCGAAATTTACAGTTTGAGTGTAAAAGACAGTAAATTGAACTTGGGTAGGCAGTGTAATTAGTACAGAAGTAATGTTAGTTATCAAATTGAAGATAAAAATTGGTCTTAGACTTAGCTCTCTTTTTCATTTTTTAGAAAATGGCTGAATCTGTTCTTTTGAAAAGCACATGTTCTTGCTTTCAAGTTTACTCTGTAAGTTGATAGTACCATTTCTGAACTGAGGTGCTTTGCTGTCTTAAAGCACCTACTGTGAATGAAATTGACTAGGAACATGTGACCTTAGTCAATTTCGCTCCTGGCAGGTAAAAAAAACTCATGGCAGGAGTGTAATACCCACAGATACAGGCCTGGAAAAGTTACTTTCTTCTCTTATCTTTTAGAAGTTTTTAACTCTCTTGAAAATGGCATTGTCTTTTCTTATTCACCAGAAATCATCAGCATGGATTTTTCGTTGTTGTTGCAATTTTTAGACACAGATTTTTAAAGAGGAAATTCCACAGTTTAATCAGCTTGTTTACACCTGAGGAAACTTGAGACCCAAGAATGTTCATTGATGACCCTATGGTCACAATATAAAAGAATATCTGGCTACAGTCAGAACCTTGATTTCCATTGGAGTGCTGTGTTTCTCATATCATTCTACTTTCTTATCTGTGTGGAGTTTTGTAATGGTTTTTGGTATTGATTTAGTAATCATATTTTTCCTCAGGTACATGTTGATTAGAATATATAATGTGTAGAAAAATGTTATATGTAAATAGCTCTTAATTTTTTATTACATGATCTTAACATCTGGAATCCACACTTCCCAAGTAGACTAAATTGTTAAGGCCTTCTGGTTAATATTATTCTTGTCTAAAATGGATTTTAAAAAAACTTTTTGGAATAAATAACATATGTAATAAGTTAGTTTTAACTCTCAAAGAATCTGTGAGAATATAAAAATAATTGAAAATTGAATCATTTGTTCTTAACCATGATTGAAAGACTTTAATCAGCATATTTAAAATTGTGGCCTCAGAAAAATGTAATATTTATGAGATCACAGATAACAGGATCTGTGTTAATGATGCCAGTACTGCCTAAATAAAAATTTGAATTTTACATAAAATGAGACAATATAGAGAGAAAATTCTGTGTTAAAATAAATGGTATAATTAAAGTATTACCCTCTTTTTATTTATCTCCCAAATTAGCATTAGACCTATATTCAAAATATTTCCTGATTAAAATTTTCCCTTGTTAAATATCTAAATTGTGAAGAAACAAGTGACCTTGCGTTTGATTCTAGGTGTTTAAAAAAATAAAAGGAATGAATTCCACTGATACATTCCTAAAGTTTTGTCCTAATATTTTCTTAATATTGATTTTTAAAGAGTAAAGAATATGAAATTTTGGACAAATGGATCAAAATGAAGTGATTCAAAAGGATATTGAACCAGAAAAAGGTTTATTTTGAAAATATTAAAGGAAAATCATTTGTATCTAACATGTAATTTTAAACTTATGATTAAAGTATTTCCCTCTAATAGTCTCATTTTGTTTGTGAAGTTACTTACAAGTAGAATTTTTATAAATTAAATTATGACTTTATGTGCAACATATTTTTCCTGATTTTTGGAATTCATTGGCAGTTTCCTTTGTAGTGAGTAATTACGCTACTTTGTAAATTAGGAATTCTTCATTAGGATATTAAACTATCTTAGAATACATCAGTTTGATGAAACTAGTTAATAAACTTATAGACAACTGTTTCCTAAATAGCATTAATGCACAAATGATATAGATTTTGACCTCATGCTAAGAGTTAATTGTGATAAGTGATAGGTTAGAGTATCAGTTTTTAGTGAGTATTTTCTAGGATCTTGCATATTCCTTGTTATGTGTTACAATATTTTTAAATAATTCAAAGTGTGCTTTGTGGCTTATTCTTAGATATCTCTTTAACGCAGTGTGACATACAGATGGGAAAACTTGTTCTGAAGACTCCTTCCTTCAGCTTAACAAAAGCCACCCATTTCACAGATGATTTAACTTTGATTAACCTACTCCATTGTAACAGATTATTCCAACAACTGGAATTTCATTCTTTCATGTTATTTCTAGGTGCAGCTTAATTTATAGACCGCTTTTCTTTCCATCTCACCAAAATACATCACAATTTTGATGTTAACTCAGTAAAAATTCAATGGTTCATTAAACCTAATCTTAGCATTCATTGACAAGAGGTTTGTCATTTTAAAAGTAACTGCTACTTTTATGCATTCTTTATTGCTCAGTTTATAATCTTAGATTCCCTGTCAGAGAAAGCATGGAGTTAACTACTTAGCATACTGCAATGAATATTCATCAATAAATTGATGTGACATGGCAGTCACATTTTTCAGTCTTCCTGCTCTGTTGTAGTGTTTTTCAGTTTTAAATATATTATGGCTTATCATATAATAGGGACTAGCTTAGAGAATCTTTAGAATTGTAATATTATGTTTTTGGTCATGTTAATAACTTTTTTGGTAGCTAGTTGTATTCATTTTTAATAAGAGTATTTGTTTCAGAGGAACAGTCTTTAATGGTACTCTCTAATGGTCAGATTGTTTTTCCATTCCATATTAGGCATTTTTTGGCCAAATATTTGGTATGTGTAGATAATCAGCTTAATAATAAAAATATTTTAAAAGCAGATCATTTTTGTAATGTTCTTGGAATTTTTCTTAGTGTTAGCCATTTAATGAAGCTTGATTCTTAAGTATCTGAGTTTTTGAATCAGTTTTTAATAGAAAAAGTTAGTACATTCATTCTAAAATAAAATCCTGAAAACAAGTATTTAAATATTGTAGTCATCATTCAGCTACAACTAAACTATATGGGCAAATAAGCATGACAAATGCCATGAAGTAGGCAGAGTTAGATCACTGTCTACCATACTTAATCTACATTTTAAATTTTAAAAGGAAAAGAGTGTCTGTAAGCATGATCTTTTCTGTTAAATGTGTAGATTATGAGGTCACTTAGCACTAAAGTACTGACCATATGCATTATGACAGGAATTTGACACCTGTCATTGGAAATGGTACTTAGAAGCCGTATAATGCAACAAAGTTGAGGGAGGAAGATATGATGTGGATAGGAGGCTGTAATTTATAATTCACAACGCTTCAGGATGACCTGTCCAGGGTGACTCAGATTCCCTGTCTTTGGTTTTAGGATTTACATACAGTGAACTTACTAGTCAACAAAATTGATAACTGATAGTATTAGAAGAAAATGGAAAAATACATATTTTCAGACTTAGTTTTTAATTGAAGTAAATATCTTGTTATTCTAAAAGTCAGCTTAAGTGTAATTAAATTATTTTCATTACATTATACTGATAGGTGACTTGATGGTAGAATTTCATCATAATGTTTGAGCAGTACAGTATAGAATTGTTACCACATACACTGTTCTCAGATTAATAATCCATTGTATATGAGAATTCATCTAAAAGGGAGTACTGTCTTTCTGTTTCTCTGTGTGATTATTTTGCCCCCAAAAAAGCTTTCATTTTTTTAAGTAGCACAAAAGCTGTAATTGGCATGCTTTGTAAGGAAGTGTCAATGTGCAAGAGAGTGGCGATCACTAAGAATTCTTTTGCGTGTTCTTTCCCCTTTGCACCACCGCCTCCTCAGCGGGGTCACTGAGATCACTAGCTTTTCTTGAAATGGCCATTTTCACTGGCAGGTGCATTATACCCTGTATTTTCAGATTGTTTTTCCATTCTGAATGTTTGGCAGGTTGATTGCTCTGGCTGCATTGACGGAGAAAGGGCTGACAAATGCGGTTGGGCTGGCTGAAAAGACAGTGATTACTGTTTTCCTTTGTGGCTGATTGAGGCCCTTGAAAGGAAAAATTTTAACCTTCACCATTTGGTTCAAAAGTATGAGCATATATTGAAATCATTCGTGCCATTTATCCTAGTTCTGTAAACTTGTCAGAACGTAAAAATCGCTCAATTTCAAGTAATGTAGGATTGGCATACGTCATTATCATTTTGATTAAGTTGGAGGTTGTATCATTGTGTGCATTATACAGTGTCATTTAAAGCTTTCTTTCCTAAAGGTACAGTTATATTTTTATTGCTTATACTATAGAGTTAGAAAGATTTTCATAGCTTTCCAAACCTAACACTATGTGTGTGGTTTGGCAGCTGGTGTGGCCTACAAGCTGCATTTTGTTTGCAGGGTAAAGGCTTATCTGTAGGCCTCCTGGAGTGTGGGTAATTGCACAGGCTCGCCATTGGGGAGAGACAGGATTGGAAGCAGTCAAGCGGAAGAATGTTATGCCATCCCATTGCCACCTTGTAGCAGAAAGACACAATCCCAGCAGTGCCATCTGGTTGTTGCTATCTAGTCAGCTGGCCTGGCTGCTGGGACCATGACTTGGCAGCTGGTTCCCATACTTGACCATTCTTTTGTGTATGTCGTATGTTAGTGTGTTTTAGATAATTTTGAACATGGGTCGGGGAAATGACTATAACAAGTAAAGTCCCCTTATTGAATAGGCTCTCATTACTTGAGATGGACTCTGCTACAGATGCCTGCTGCCATTCCCTCATAGACAAATGACGCATCTGTTTAGGCAATAAAAATAAGCATTTTCTTCATAAAAATCCATCTCCGTATGTAGCGAAAGAGAAGGTAGGCAGAGTTGTATGTTCTGTAACATTTTAAAATAAGTAAAGTTATTTTCCTGGTTTGGTTGTGTAAGAGGAGAGTTAGTCATTTTTACAAGTCTTATAAACATTGTCTATTGTCTCAATGTGTATTTTTATTCAAGTTAAGAAAACATTATTTTAAGTGCTTATTGCCACATCATATAACAGTAGATAATGAGACTTGCATTTAAAATGACAGAATAGAAAATGTGGTCTCGTAGCTATTATCTTTAAAATCTGCCTCTCAAATAGCAACCTGAGAGTTAATGTAAGCCGTCTTTATGCCATATGAAGATCCATTAGACACTGATGGTTTCAGATCACAAGTAAGCAGCCAACTCTGTAGGCTATTTTAGACATTTGATTTTTTTCATTTTACAGCATTAATATGTCAGCATGCTACATAAAACTATGTAGGAGTTGCATGTTGTTCTGTCTGGAATGATAAATGCTTGCAAGCTTTTAGAGATTTACATGAGGAACTCATCCTAGTTGCTTATATATCTTATTTCAGTTTATGTAGCTACAGAATTTGATATGGCTGTTGCTGACTTACCATGTTAGGTATGGATAAAGAAGGTCCACTTAATTCTTTTTTAAAAACTGTATTGATAAAATTTTCATTATTTCTCCTCATTCTATCTTATGAGTGGTTCACTTGTGCTTCTACCTAAAAAGTTGTGATACTTTCTGAAATAATTACCTCAAGAGCTTTCAGTTATTGTCATAAAAATAATTTTTGTGTTACTGCTTTGTTTTTATTCAGATGAAGAAGAAGAAGATGACGTGGTGACTCCTAAGCCACCTATTGAACCTGAGGAAGAGAAAACTTTAAAGAAAGATGAAGAAAGTGATAGTAAAGGTACCTTAAAGAATTTAACTTAAAAGAATTTAAACAATTTTATTGATTCCTGTTAAGATTGTTTTTTTATTATTTATGCACTAAAGTAGAATAAAATGCTCTAAATCAAAGAGGTGAATCTGCTTAAAAAATGAGTCGCTTTCATTGATCCAAATTGTGATAGTGAAGTGACATGATTTGAGTGGCATATATCAGACTTTAGAAAAACATTTGTTTTACAGCTCCTCCTCATGAGCTGACTGAAGAAGAAAAGCAGCAAATCTTGCACTCTGAGGAATTTTTAAGTTTCTTTGACCATTCCACAAGAATTGTAGAAAGAGCTCTTTCAGAGCAGATTAACATCTTCTTTGACTACAGTGGAAGAGATTTGGAAGACAAAGAAGGGTAAGTATAGTTGCTAAAATTATGGTGTCCGCAATGTTTAATTACTTTAAGAGTGGGAAGTTATAACACAGTTGTTGGTTTTTTGTTTTTGTTTTTTTTCTGTAGAGAGATTCAAGCAGGTGCTAAACTGTCATTAAATCGACAGTTTTTTGACGAACGTTGGTCAAAGCATCGAGTCGTTAGTTGTTTGGATTGGTCATCTCAGGTAAATTACAATAACAAAATTGGTTTCTGTTTACCCATTTTTGAATTACAATAAGCAGGTAGTTGTATTTTAATTATGGAAACTTTGTATAATTAAATCAATGTATATTATAACAATGGATGATGGCTCTAATGTTATGGTTGCCTTATGTACTTAGGAAGAAAGGATTGGGAACACTATTTAAAACTCAAGGTTTTATTTATGCCACAACTTAGTTTTACTTATTTTAATTGCTTACCTATTTTAATTCTATCCTTTGGATAGAATTGCAACACATTTTAATAAAATATTTTAACATTAAAACCTTTAAAATAACCTTACTAATTCAAAGTTTTACTGATGTTGCAAAGAGCATAACTCTAGAGATGTATTTCTTGATGAAGTGTTAGGAATTTGCATTTTCAGAATAATTTAATTAAAAAAGTTGAGTAACTAGGAATGTAAAACAGTTATTATGCATAGCATTTTTTCCCCACTTGATTCTTGCGAGCAGTATCCAGAATTACTGGTGGCTTCCTATAACAACAACGAAGATGCTCCTCATGAGCCTGACGGTGTGGCCCTTGTATGGAATATGAAATACAAAAAAACTACTCCAGAGTATGTGTTTCACTGCCAGGTAAGATAGTCTTTTAGCAGTCTTCTCCCAGTGTAAGAATTCACTAATGAATTTAGACAGTGCCTTTTTTCTTTTCTTGTCAACATAATGATTTCATTGGATTGGCATTTACTAAACCACCCCATATTTGCAAACAGATGTTAACAAAAAACTGAAGACTTCTCTATTCAACATGATCTGTGTTTTCTAGCTTTTCTGATGTCTCTTATGTTTAATCACACCTAAAGTCCTTTGCTGTTGTGATTTTCTGTTATTGTGATTGATTGTATAAAAGGAATCTTTTATAAAATGTCTTTTCTGCAGGGAGTTTCTCAGGAACTTACTTGCTGAATATACAATTAGATGGTTGGCCCACTGAATTACTTATACATGGCCTGAGGAGTTGGAACTAGATAGTTTTAAGTAGAAACATATGTTTGAAGTAGGAAACAGATGCAGATTTTTAAAGTGGATTTAGTGGGAGGTTAGAATTTGCAAGCCTTTCTGGTTGCATAAGTTATAATCTTTTAATAATATAATAATTTTGCAAAACACTTAACTGAATCAAAACTAGTATTATACTCTGTTGTCAGATTTCTGTCAAAGGCTAAAGTAGAGCCACTTATCTTTTGATTTAATGCTGTATTCAAATAGTTTTTGCTTTGTTGGATAAATTGCTTAAATATTTCTGTAAACAGTCATTACATTCGACTTTTAAGCAAAACTATTCTAGAGATGTATCTTTATGTTCTTAAACAAAATGAAATTTTTAAGTGTGTGTATTTACTGGTGGTTTTAATCTCTGATAGCTTACAATAAAAGGGAAAATGTTTTTGATTATAGATTTATTCTTATAACTTGTCACATTTCTTTCGTTTGATCCTTGAATATAAAAATCTTACTTATTTACAGTCAGCCGTTATGTCTGCGACATTTGCAAAATTTCATCCAAATCTGGTTGTGGGTGGTACATATTCAGGCCAAATTGTGCTGTGGGATAACCGTAGCAATAAAAGAACTCCAGTGCAAAGAACTCCACTGTCAGCTGCAGCACACACAGTAAGTAAAGAGGTTATTTCCATTAGATTTCCTTCATCATTAAATACTTAGTTGTGTCTGTCAAAATAGTCTCAAAATATGTTTCCTTTGATGTATGAATTCCTCATCATTTAGCAACTAAGAATGAGGACTTTTTTTTTATTTTTGGAAATCTATTTTATTAGAAACTTATCTCTCTTCTAAGATAATCTATTGTTAATCCACAGAATAAGATCAAACTTCACATTAAAAATGCCCTTATGATGTGAGACTGTTTTGGATATGAAACAGAATACCTGTGATGATACAGTAAAAATTATTTCATCTTTTTGGTGAAAATAATTCCAGAAAACTTTCTTTAATATTTCTTTCTTTAGCATCCTGTATATTGTGTAAATGTTGTTGGAACACAGAATGCTCACAATCTGATTAGTATCTCTACTGATGGAAAAATTTGTTCGTGGAGTCTGGACATGCTTTCCCATCCACAGGTAGGTTAAACTAGGAAAACTCTGAAGTTTTGAGGCAAATATTGGTATTTTTTTAAGTCTATATAAACCCGTATATTTTTCATAAATGTTTTATAATAGTATTATAGTAGCAGTTTATAAATCTAAGCATGTATTAAATATAATCTGTGATATATATACTTCATTTTCAAACCTGCTTTTAATCAATTAAATTTATGTAAGCAGTATAGTAAAAGAAGGTTTACAAACTAAGACTAGAAAATGTTCTTAAAAATTTTTAAATTGTAAGTTTACAAAATAATCTCAATTTTTTCTGTGTAGGATAGCATGGAATTGGTTCATAAACAGTCAAAGGCAGTCGCTGTGACATCTATGTCCTTCCCTGTTGGAGATGTCAACAACTTCGTTGTTGGAAGTGAGGAAGGTTCTGTGTACACAGCATGTCGCCATGGCAGGTAAATCTAAACTGGAATTTGCAATTATTTAAAATTCTCCCTTGAATAATCTCATGAAAACAATTTGCCTCTTAATTCAAGTAGGAATCTCTCCTAGAGCCACTTATTTGTGACAAGTTATTTAAGTTCAGGTATGTAAAGTTAAATACTTTTTAAAAATAAAAGGTCATTTTAGATCATAATGTGTTCTAGTAATAGATTTTGAGGGGTGTGGTGTGTTGTGATATTCGTATATGTGGACGTGCTCACAAAAGTTAGTGGTAGGAAGTAACATTCTGCAGTTACAAATACAAAAATTCATATACTACATACTGACCTTTAAAGTTGTAAATAAGATTTTCAACTGTTTTTCTGTTTCGATTTATTTGGACATTGAGCCTTCTTGGCTCAAAGTTCACTTCTCCTGATAATTGTACAGTAATGTCACGTACACATTTTAAATTGACTAGTATTTCTCCTGCTGTTCAATCTGTTTTGAAATTGTCTAGCTGTACCTTATCAATTGCTTCCTCTAAAAAAAAAAATTGAGTGTTCAGATTTCATTGCAAATACAGATCACCTTCACTTGAAAGCTTTTGTTTTAAAAGTAACCTAGGTTCTCTCTCTTACATGTAGCATCCCTTTGTCTCTATTCCACCACCTCAGAACCTTGGATATTGGACTTTTGAGTTCTGTCATCAATAGCATCATGATTATGGTTCCAAAATGTACTTACTACTGCTTTAGTGGTGTTATCAAATATGGATAGAGTAACACTCAACATAATTATTTTGATGTGTTATGAGCACAGAGTTAAGTTTATTGAAATTGTGTCAAAGTAGAATAATAGATAAATCTATGATAACATATATTTGTAAGTGGTCTACTTACAAGAGATTTCCCTGTTTTCTCTCTTATGAGACAGCAAGGCTGGAATCAGTGAGATGTTCGAGGGACATCAAGGACCAATTACTGGCATTCATTGTCATTCAGCTGTTGGAGCAGTGGACTTCTCACATCTTTTTGTCACTTCATCATTTGACTGGACAGTAAAACTTTGGACAACTAAGGTATCTAAAAACAGATGTCTGGTCAGGTGCTCAGGTTTCTGACACAAGGTGGTGCTCTAATACTACATGGAAAAGACGAAAAGCCTCCTAATAGCTTGGAATGATTTACTGATAAAGCTAGTCACAGAACATGAGTGTAAACTAGATGTTGAAGTTTTTAAAAAATATGCTTACAGGTATGATAACTCCACTCATAACCAAGACCGGTTGTCCCACCACTTCTGGCATTTCAAGCATAGAAATTGTTATTCTGAACTGAGCTGGGAGAAAAGCCTCTGAAGATCTCACATGACTCTCATATAGCTCCCCTATAGCCTGGCACAAAAGCTGTGCATTTGCTCTTTGAAGAGCTTTTAGAAGATGTTCAGAACTGCAGTGATTCACAGAACTGATGGAAACTGGAGAAAAGATAGATAAAAACTGTTATACAACAAGACTGTGTCATAAACTTGAGTCATTAGGAAAGTATTGTGTAAATACTTGTAAATTATTATAGTATAAGTAAATTTATTTATATTTCATATTTAAATTATTTTATATTAAATAAGTAAATTTATTATAAATACTTATACATAAGTAAATCCTTATACTTATGGATGCATATTTATTTTTGTTGACCACAATACATAATACAAGTTGTTTGTGTTTAAATAACCCTTGGAAAACCTTTTATGTTATGAAGTGCTTCCTGATCCTCCAGCAATTCCAGAAACATGTGACTTGCCCTGAATTATTAAAAGTCTCAAGGCAAATCCAAAGTGCCTTTACTTTGCTGTCTATCTTTTCTGTAGTATTACATTGTTGCTGACAAAGTCCCTTTCTTAGAATATCATATTCTGTTTAAATTAAGTTAAATTTTAAGCTGTGTTTTTTCATGTTTTCATCTGCCTTAACTTTCATTCTTCAATTTCTTTGAGAAAACCTGGTGCTTTTAAGAGATTTTCTTCACTATTACAGTGGAATCATTTATTTATCAAGTGTTGATCTTGTAAATCAGGGATGAACTCACTATTCACTCTTGTCGATGCTTTCTTTCAGTGTAGTAGGAAGTGAGGTAGCAAATTGTCTCTTAAAATTCAACATTTTCATGTTTGGGATTGCTTTCCTGGTAAAGAATCTGCCTGCAATGTAGGAGACCTTGGTTTGATTCCTGGGTGGGAAAGTTCCCCTGGAGAAAGGGATGGGCTCCCCACCTCCAGTTTTCTTGGACTTCTGTGGTGGCTCAGATGGTAAAGAATCTGCCTGCAATGCGGGAGACCTGGGTTCTATCCCTAGTTTGGGAAGATCCCCTGGAGGAGGGCATGGCAACACTCCAGTATTCTTGCCTGAAGAATCCCTCCAGACAGAGGAGCCTGACAGGCTACAGTCCATGGGGTTGCAAGGAGTCGGACATGACTGAGCAACTAAGCACGTTTGGGATTAATTCAGTTCAGTTCAGTCGCTCAGTCGTGTCTGACTCTTTGTGACCCCATGAATTGCAGCATGCCAGGCCTCCCTGTCCATCACCAACTCCCGGAGTTTACGCAGACTCACGTCCATCGAGTCTGTGATGCCATCCAGCCATCTCATCCTCTGTTGTCCCCCTCTCCTCCTGCCCCCAATCCCTCCCAGCATCAGAGTCTTTTCCAATGAGTCAACTCTTTGCATGAGGTGGCCAAAATATTGGAGTTTCAGCTTCAGCATCAGTCCTTCCAAAGAACACTCAGGACTGATCTCCTTTAGAATGGACTGGTTGGATCTTGCAATCCAAAGAGTTCTCAAGAGTCTTCTCCAACACCACAGTTCAAAAGCATCAATTCTTTGGCACTCAGCTTTCTTCACAGTCCAACTCTCACATCCATACATGACCACTGGAAAAACCATAGCCTTGTCTAGACGGATCTTTGTTGGCAAAGTAATGTCTCTGGGATTAATTAGCAGGCATTAAAAACAGCATTTAAGTCTAATGAAGGAAAATGGATTAAAAACTGTTTAACACAGTGTCTATCTAGCATGATAGAGACTTCACAGTGTTCATTCAGTTCCTCCTCTTCTCCTCCATGGAGATCAGGCAGAGTGTTAATACATTTTGTTTATCATCTGTTTTCCTTCCTGGATTGCTCTTGAATTTTTGCTTTTGAATGAGATTTATACAGTGGAGAAAGGTAGAGGTAGAAGATTCTCATGTCTGTAAGCAAAGAAATGCATAATCCAGCTAGCAAAACCAAAGCAAGATGCAAAATTGGAGAGATGAAGCCAGTTGTTTCTCTCTAGCTGTAGGTGGCCAGCTAAGTGGCTAGATTTCTGGATATCTGGATACCTTACATCTTAGATTGTTGGTCAGTACCCTTTTTCAGTATTTGAAAAGAATCTTTTATCTATTTGTAGATTTGTTATTTTTAATATCTCAGGGCTTCAGTTTGCCATCCTTTTATCTTTAAATCTGAGGTTTCCATTCTTAAATATACCACTAAATAGGACTAGAAAATGAAGACTTCATCTTGCCTAAATAAGAACAGTACCTACATCTGTGATAGTGGACTGACTGGTGCTTGCTTTTTTGTACTACACAGCTGGTTGCATGGTGGTTGATATTTTTTGTTTTTGTATTTTCCTGTATTTCAACATAAAACTGCCTACTGAATAAGAATGACAGCCAGCCATATCTCTTTCTTTGCTAATTGAGCTAGGCATTGCTTCCTTCTTATGCTTCATATAGAAGACTCATTTATTCATTCAACTGTAATACATGGCTCCCTTCCCCCCACCACCCTATTCTTTGGTCACTCCAATGTTAGTGAAGATTTTATAGAAGATAAATCACATACCCTCAATACTGCTGACTGCTACTGCTAAGTCACTTCAGTCATGTCCAACTCTGTGTGACCCCAGAGACGGCAGCCCACCAGGCTCCCCCATCCCTGGGATTCTCCAGGCAAGAACACTGGAGTGGGTTGCCATTTCCTTCTCCAGTGCATGAAAGTGAAAAGTAAAAGTGAAGTCGCTCAGTTGTGTCCGACTCCTAGTGACCCCATGGACTGCAGCCCACCAGGCTCCTCTGTCCATGGGATTTGCCAGGTAAGAGTACTGGAGTGAGGTGCCATTGCCTTCTCCCACCCTCAACACTGTATCAGAAGAATTACCTTTTTAATCTGACTTTTCATCACACAAATAGTTCTAGTCTATGAAGGAAGAAAGAGCAACAATCTGCTAAGTATTTTTTTGTTTGGCCATATTATGACTCCCAAAGTCATTATTGCTTTGATCTTGGATTTATACTTCATGGTTAATTGTGTTACTGGTCTTCATTTCTTCTCTAAAAACTTGGTAGAGCCTCTCTGCTCTCCAATACAATGATAATGAATAATAGGCAAAATTTTAAGATAATCTCTTCTTAAAAACATTGTTCCAGCTTAAAAAGCTTTAAGCTTTTTAAACCGGTATCTTCAAATTCATAAATTTAACAGACTTTAAATGTTTTTTTCTTTGCCTCTACTTTTTAAGTGTTTTCTGACTCTAGGAATTGGGTCCCCATAAACTGGAGGAATGAATCATTAGATATTGCTGTATCTTTGTATCCTTTAAGAGGTGACTCTGCCCCAGTAGCAAAACAAGATTCTTTCTTTTTCTCCCTTTCTATAAATCCTCTATCACTTGAAATCTCAATTGGTATTGCCTCAAATTTCATTTAAGTAATCTATCTTCTGTCATCTTCTAGTTTTTGCAGAGTCAGGGATTTTAATGCAGTGACAGGGTTCTGGATCATCAAATTGTTTTCTTTACTTTTTTGAACTCAGTTATTTTTAATAAAGAAGATAAAGATAGATAGTTCTCCACATTTTGGTGAAGTTTAAACCAACCAAGATATTGCTTCTAAATTAAGGACACTGTTAACTTTTTAAAATACCAAATTTGAAGATTCACAACAGAAGTACTTTGGCAGTCCTGAAGAATGGTAGGAGGAATAGAATGGTTATCTTGAAGATAACTTGAGGATTCCATGAGTACTTGATTAGGGGTAGACCTAATAAATGAGCTTAATATTCCAACCACATTTAACTGTACTTACTACATACTCTTAAAATATAAGAATTATTTATTTGGAGGACAAAATATTAATATATGCACAATATATTCTAATCTCAGAACTGATGCCTTTCAGGAGCATATTTACCATAAAGTGACAAAGTTAAAATCATTAATGTATTTCTCAGAATAGGTAGTTCTTGAACTTTTATAGTCCATATACACCTTAAAATTATTTCACAGTTTCTGATGTCTTAAATTCCCTCCTTATTTGAAAAGCTTAAACCTATTTAACTCTTGGAAAATATCTGCTTTAAAACAGGGTTAAAGAGATTTTACTAATGCTTCTAATAGCAACTATGCACCTATTAGACAAATTAAAATGAAGAAATGCTCTGAAGTTGGGATGTTTCTTGGAAAATGCTGCCTGACCATCAGGACCCAGTCCTCCAGGGCAACATTTACTGTAATAACTTGTTGTTGGCCAGTGTCCAGCCTGTTCTTTGCATATTCAGAAACTCAGTTTTATCAGTCTACTAGAGTTGATTAGCTAGGGAGTGCTAATTAGAACTCACAGGTGTCTACGACACTGATACGTGGGAGAAGGTCAATTTATTAATTTACACTGAGAAACAACTGCCAGAAGGCCCAGATACTCATACTTGCCTGACCAGTTCATTGTTTCCCTGTATTGGACAACCCACATGGGAAGCCAAATTATAATCAGAAGGTTGCTTGGTAAGCAAGGAATTGGAGCAAAAGACGTTTTCTAATTTGAATGTTTAATGGCATCAAGCAAAGATAGCCTGATTCGTTCATCTTCACATAGAGATAACCCTGCCATAGATGGTAATCCTCAGAATCCGTTGACAGAGACACTGTCTCCAGGACAGTGCTTGAATTAGGCGTTTCTTCAGTTTTCTTATAAGATTGCTTCTTTATATTTCCATTTCTTTTTAGGATACATACATTCCTTCTCAAAAAGTTAGTATCTTCTTTCAGGTTATATAGAAAGGTATTTCTGCCCTTGGAATTGTTTCTTTTTCATGAGAATCTGTTTATTTCTATCTTGATTCAAGTGAGGACGTACTTATTTCCCATTTCTCTGGAGAGTACCTTACCGTTATGTTCATGGATTTACTATAGGGACTCTTTGGTTATTAATCTAGAACTCCCCAGATGCCCCCAGAAAAATATAGAATTACTGTATACATTTCCTAGGGCTGCCATATCAGATTGTCACAAACTGGGTAACTTAAAACAACAGAAATTTATTCTCTCACAGGAGGCTAGAAGTCTGAAATCAAGGTGTTGGCAAGGTTGGTTACTTTTGGAGGCTCTGAGGGAGAATCTATCCCTCTTCCCCTGTCTCTTTTCTAGTTTTCAGGGTTGCTAACAATCTTGTGCCTTTTGGCTTCCAGGTGCATCACTCCAGTTTCTGCCTCTGTTGTCACATGGCACTCTCCCTACATGTCTGTCCAGATTTTTTTCTTCTTTTAAGACAACAGTCATGCTAGATTCAGGGCCTACTCTAAGCAGTATAACCCCAGTTAAGTCTGCAAAAGACCCTTTTTCCAATAATGTCACATTTACAAGTTCCAAACAGACTTGAATTTGGCAGGGAGTTGTGGGGCTGGGGTGGGCAGGACACTATTTAACCCAATACATAACTGTAAAGAACTAAAAAATATATATATATGGTTTGTCTCTTGACCATTCAGTGTTTATTTTCACCATGTACTACAGCGAGTTGCCTTTGATTATTCAAATGCTATCTGTTGTTCAAGAAACAATACATTCTTTTGATTAATTCTTTTTGGCAAATGTATTTGCAAACCTTTTGTTTGTAAGAATTTTAGAGCGGCAGTGACCTTTAGACATCATCTAGTTCAGTAGCTCTCAGTTTTGGTCATATTAGAATCACCTTGGCAATTTTTAAAACTTTTAGTGCTCACCTGGCACCTGAGACTGATTAAATCATAGTATCTAAGGAGACTTGGCAACAGCATAATTTTGAAAATCTCTCCAGGATTAGGGGGATTACAATGTATAGTCAAAGTTCAGAACCACTGATACAGAACTTTTGTTCTGCAAATAAGGAAGCAGGGGCCTGCAGTGATGAGATGACTTCTCCAAAGCCTTAAAGCCCTGAAATAAGAGTCTAGGTCCTGTGTCCCTCTTCAGCTCTTTCCTGCTGCCTCTCTTCCATTTAGGCAGAAGTTCTCATCAAATTAAGAAAAGATATTACTATTAAAAAGTATTTCAAGTGATCCATTTGGGATTTTAATTTGCAGTGTCATATATAAGATTAATATATTAATGAACAATTTTGGTATTGTGTGTGTTCTTTCTTTCTCTTTGAGGGGCAAAATTGTTAATCCTTGGATGACTGTTAAACTTGAAAAAATTACCAAAGGTTTCTAATTACATTTTATAAATTTGGAAATGTTGCCTTTATTGTATTTTTATTTTTAATATCTTTTACCCAGTTTTAATGCATCCTGCTCTTTTTCTCTGGCTGCATCATAGTCCACTTAATTAGATGAAGAATTTTATTAATAATTTCCTGAGACATTCCACAATATTCTTTTTCACTTTATATATAATTTTATGTGTTTTATTCAAATTAGTATATTAAATTTTTCATATTTTATAAAAAATGGAATCATGATATGTACTTATTTGTGTTTGGCTTTTTTGTTCATTATATTTGTAAGGGTCATTCCATTTTGTTGAATGTAGTTGTAGATTATTAGATGTTCATTGTCTCACATATATAGTATTCCCTTATGTAAATATACTATAATTTATCCATTCTGCTGCTGATGGTATGTGGGTTAATTGTAGTTTGGGGTTGGGTTATGGATAATGTTGCTATGAGCATAGTTGTAGGTGTCTTTTGGTGAACATAAACACTTGTTTCTGTTGGGCATATACTTAGGGAAATACTTGGCCATAAGATATGCACACTTTCAGTTGATACTGCTGAGCAATTTTCCAAAATAGTTTTACCAGTATTTTAAATTTAAAAAAATCTTGTAGACCAATATATATTCTTACAGAGTTGAACATGTATGTGCACATGACTGTGAACAACTGTGTTAAGTCTTTGATGAGAGACCATAAAATTGCCTAAAAATGGGATTTTCTTGAAGTATACAATCACCTCAGGATTTATAGACCTTGTTGTTCAGTCGCTCAGTCGTGTCCAGCTCTTTACAACCCCATGGACTGCCGCATGCCAGGCTTCCCTGTCCTTTACTGTCTCCCGGAGTTTGCTGAAACTCATGTCAATTAAGTTGGTGATGCCATCCAATCTTCTCATCCTCTGTCGCCCCCTTCTCTTGCCTTCAATCTTTCCCAGCATCAGGGTCTTTTCCAATGAGTTCACATCAGGTGGCCAAAGTATTGGAGCTTCAGCTTCATCAGTCTTTCCAGTGAATATTCAGAGTTGATTTCCTTTCGGATGGACTGGTTTGATCTCCTTGCTGTCCAAGGGACTCTCAAGAGTCTTCTCCAGCATCACAATTCGAAAGCATCAAATTGTTTGGTACTCAGCCTTCTGCATGTTCCAACTCTCACGTCCATACATGACTATTGGAAAAACCATAGCTTTGAGTATATGGACCTTTGTTGGCAAAGTGATGTCTCTGCTTCGCAAAACACTGTCTAGGTTTGTTGTAGCTTTTCTTCCAAGGAGCAAGCGTCTTTTAATTTCGTTGCTGCAGTCACTGCAGTGATTTTGGAGCCCAGGAAAATATTCACTGTTTTCCATGTTTTCCCCACTCTTAGTTTTTGAATGTTGAGTTTTAAGCCAGCTTTTTCACTCTCCTTTTTCACCCTCATTAAGAGGCTCTTTAATTCCTCTTCACTTTCTGCCATCATCTGCATGTCTGATTCCAGCTTGTGATTCATCCAGCCCGGCATTTCACATGATGTATTCTGCATATAAGTTAAATAAGCTTTGACATACTCCTTCCCCAATTTTGAACCAGTCCACTGTTCCATGTCCAGTTCTAACTGGTGCCTCCTGACCTGTATACAGGTTTCTCAGGAGGCAGTAAGGTGGTCTGGTATTTCCATCTCTTAAGAATTTTCAGTTTGTTGTCATCCACATAGTCAGTGGCTTTAGTGTAGAAAATGAAGCAAAAGTAGATGTTTTTTCTAGAATTCCCTTGCTTTTTCTATGATCCGTCAGATGTTGGCAATTTCATCTCTGGTTCTTCTGCCTTTCCTACATCCAACTTATACACCTGGAAGTTCTCAGTGCAAGTACTATTGAAGCCTAGCTTGAAAGATTTTGAGCATTACCTTGCTAGCATGTGAAATGAGCACAATTGTAGTTTGAGCATTCTTTGGCATTGTCTTGCTTTGGGATTGGAATGAAAACTGACCTTTTCCAGTCCTATGGCCACTGCTGAGTTTTCCAAATCTGCTGGCATACTGAGTGCAGTTTTTTAACAGCATCATCTTTTAGGATTTTAAATAGCTCAACTGGAATTCCATCACCTCCACTAGCTTTGTTCATAGTAATGCTTTTTAAGACCCACTTGATTTCACACTCCAGGATGTCTGGCTCCAGGTGAATGACCACACCATTGTGGTTCTCCGGGTCATTAAGACATTATTGTGTAGTTCTTCTGTGTATTCTTGCCACTCTTCTTAATCTCTTCTGCTTCTGTTAGGTTCTTGCCACTTCTGTCCTTTATTGTGCCCATCTTTTCTTGTAATGTTCCCTTGGTATCTCCAGTTTTGTTGAAGAGATCTCTAGTCTTTACCATTCTATTGTTGTGCTCTATTTCTTTGCATTGTTCACTTAAGAAAGCTTTTTTATCTTTCCTTGCTATTTCTGAGCAGGGTGTTTGTTAATCACTGATGTGCATCAGAACCTTTAGTGGAGCAACACCAGAGAGACTCAGGATGCACAGGGAAGGTGGGGCCCTGCGTCTGAATTTCTTAAAAGCTCTGCAAATGATCGTGATACTCATTGTTGCCTTGGCATTGTTGCCAAGGGGAGTTATAGGAAAATAATGATCTTAAGGAAAAAAACTCTTACTTTCTGTTTTTAGCTTACTTTTAAGTTTGTTTAAAATTTTTATTTTCTTAATTACAAACAGATTTTTTTTGGCTTTTAAGATAATCATGCAGTTGACACTTACTTTGATAACCTGGAAAATTTTAGATTTATAATTTTAAACTTTTTGTTATAGAAAATTCCAAATAGATACAAAAGCAGAAAGAGGAGTATAATTAAACTGTAGTGCTCATTACCTAGCTCCTAAAATTATCAACACGTGACCAACCTTGTTTGATCTATTCCTACGTACATTCCCTCCCTACCACTGGATTATTTTAAACAAAGACATAGTATGCAGTATTATATCTACAAAACAAAAAAACCCTGTAATACTACCATATCATTGTTGCACTCTCCCCCTAAATGAATAATAGTGATTCCTTAATTTCATAAAATAGGCGATTGGTACTCAATTAAAAAAAATTTTTTTGTTTTTTACCTTTTATTTGTTTGAAGCCGAATCCAGATGAGGTTCATTTATTTGTGATTAACCCATCCTTTGAGTCCTTCTCTTAAAAGTAGGGTTTCCTTCTCTGTCTTGCTGCTACTGCTGTTGAAGAAACCAGTTTGGTGGTCCTGTTAGTTTCTCACAGTCTGGATTTTGCATTCTGTGGTATCGTTCATACTGTTGTGTATAGTTGCAGATTGTTTATAATTCTGTAAGGAGAAGCTTAGTGTCCCCCAGTCCTTATGTTGACATCTCTTCATTCTTTTTGGTCATCTGGAGCTGCTTCTGCAGTAGATTCCTCAGGAGGTGCTCATGGGTGCATTATTCCTGTATTCACAAGAGTCTGTCTATGAAGGTCAGTTTGTGCTATCTGCTAAGTCGCTTCAGTCATGTCCAATTCTTGTGACTCCATGCACTGTAGCCCGCCAGGCTCCTCTGTCCATGGGATTCTTCAGGCAAAAATATTGTAGTGGGTTGCCATGGCCTCCTCCAGGGGATCTTCCGGACCCAGGGATCAAACCCATGTATCCTGTTTCTCCTGGATTGCAGGTGATTCTTTACCACTGAGCCACCGGGGAAACCAGTTTGGCTGTATATAAAATCTACAGTTTACATTTTTTGATTACCTTAAATATATTACTGTTGTTTTCTGGCAAAAGCATTGTCAAAAAGTCTGATGACAATCCTATTTTTTTTCATTACCTCATAACTTGGTCTTTAAAAATCTGGATGATCAATTTTTTTTTTCTTTTTTTTTACGGGTTGATTGTGTAGATACACAAGATACTCTAATATGAATTTCAGGCTGTCTTTTATTTTAGGAGAGTTCTCTAAAATTATTATTTTTGTATTCTATAGTATTGCTTTGATTTTCTTTTTTAGGGCCTACCATTACAGGTATATCTTTGTTAATCTCATTTGTCTATCACTTTCAAAAAAATTCAGTTTATCTCTTTTTTTTAAAAATAATGGTGTTATTGAGATATAATTCATATACCATAAGATTCATCATTTAATAGTGTACAATTCAGTGGTTTGGGGATTTTATTTAAGCCATCCTGGTGGTATGAAATGATATTCCATTGTGGTTTTGATTTGCATTCCCATGATGGATAATGATACTGGACATCTTTTCAAGTGCTTATTTGTATTTGTAGATCTTCTCTGGAGAAATGCCTATTAAAACTTTGCCCAAGTTTTAATTGGGTTGTTTGCCTTTTTATTCAAGTATTGTTAAGATTTGTAGATACGAGTTACTTACAGATATATTATTTCCAAATATTTTCGCCCATTGTATAGGCTCTCTTCACTTTCTTGAGGGCATTATTTGAAGCACAAGGGTTTTAAATTTTGATTTACCCCAATATATATACTTTTTTTTTTGTCATTTGTGCTTTTATCTCATCTAAGAAATCATTGACAAGTCCAAAGTCACAATGACTTACTCCTGTGCTTTCTCCTAAGTTTTACTGTTTTTACCTCTTGTATTTAGAAGTTGTATTATTTTACCTCTTATATTCGGATCTAAGATATTTTTGAGTTAATTTCTGGGTTTGATGTGGGGAAGGAGGGGTCCAACTTCATTCTTCTGCATGTGTATATACAGTTGTCCCAGCATCACTTGTTGAAAAGACTGTTCTTTTCACATATAATTGTCATGACATCCTTACACTTGTTAAAGATCTGTCACAATAACTTTGTGTGAGATTTGACTGAGATCCTTTTTTTTGTTCCTTATTATCTAGTAGTGAAATGAGTTTTTCTATGTGTTTAAGGAGGGAACGGGCATAGATAACTTTTCTAGTTTCATGTTGTTGTTGTTTAGTGGCTCAGTTGTGTCCTACTCTTTGCGATCCCATGGACTATAACCCGCCAGACTCTTCTGCCCATGGGATTTTCCAGGCAAGAATACTGGAGTGGGTTGCCGTTTCCTTCTCCAGGGGATCTTCCTGAATCAGGGATAGAACCTGTGTCTCCTGCTTTGGCAGGTGGATTCTTTACCACTGAGCTACCTGGGAAGTCCTTTCTAGTTTTGTAGTCTAGGTTAAAGCTCTCCTAGGTTTTTTGCAAAGTGGATATATATCTCTCTGTGTCTTGTACTTCTGAAATGTATCTTTTCCGTTCCTCTCCACCACCTTTATCTGAACCTTCTCTTTCCCTTGTCCCTATTGTGCTGTGTTCCGCAACTTGGATTCCATTCCCTTCAGTTTCTTTTTGGTGAGACTTTGTCTTGGAAAGGGAGCTTTGATTTGTTAATTTTGTGAGTTTTTCGGGGCTCAGACTGCATCATTAGACCTTACTTCTATCACAACGGAGTCTGCCTTCGGTGTGTAAATGGAATTGTGTTGACTCCCTCCCAGTCTCTACTGCTGTTCTCAGACTGACCCCCATGCTGTCCAGTGATAACCCGCTGTGTACTGAAAGGCTTTTCTGTTCTATTCTCCAGCTGTGAGCAGCCCTCGTGCCTTCCTATACTTCTTCTCACACAGATGTGCCATGCAGATCTCATAGTTGGCCAAGGTTTCCACCTGTTTACGTTTGAAGTTTTGTCTCCTGATTTTGTTGTAGATGTTGTTTATGAATCTTTGGTTTTTGCTATCCTTGGTGCTTTGTCTGGGTTTATGGGGAGATTTAGAGGAGATTCAAAAAGTATAGTGCCATTGCTCTCATCTTTCCAGAATCTTCAGCACATCCTATTCCTTTTTAAAAACAGTATGGTGTCTACAAGGTAAATAGAGAATGCAGTCCAGTTGTTGATTCGTACTTCATAACTTCAGGTAATTCTGTAGTGAAACAGATTATAGGAACTTTTTCTAGGCTGAGTTAAGTATCATAAAATGTTATCATACTTATTGAATGTATGTCATATTTTGCTGTGCTAAAAATCAACTTTTCCCTTTCAGAATAACAAGCCTTTGTACTCATTTGAAGATAATTCAGACTATGTTTATGATGTTATGTGGTCACCCACTCACCCAGCCCTGTTTGCCTGTGTGGATGGCATGGGTAGGCTGGATTTGTGGAATCTCAATAATGATACAGAGGTGAGCAGGAAAATAACAAAAATTGCACTGAAAAATGGAAAATTGGAGATTTATTGAATAATTTGTGAAATTCCTTTTATCCCAAGGAATGTGAAAGGACTCTGTGATTGTAGCTTCATCACAAAGAAAGCAAATAAGCTTTGTACCCTAAATAATAAACAGCCTGCTGTGCAGAACTGAAGGGAGAAATATTATTGCCAGGACCACTGGGGCATTCCTTTTACTTCTAAAAAGCATTGTCACATCTCTTCATGTCCTGGCAAAGTCTCATTCATAAGGCAACTGGGATATTTTTCATTCATAGGCTAGAAAGCAGATAGTTTCAGGCTGTTGACATACGTTAACCTTAATTTTGAATTTCTGAATCATCTCTTAGCCTTGGTAGAATTGTATATTATCCATAAATACTAGTCTTAGGCTGACTTGAGTGACACAAAATGTATTTTCATGACTTGCTCTGTGAAAGATTAAAAACAGTGTTACTGTTACTATAACATTAATATAGAAATAATCAAATTTCATAATTATTATACTAAAATGACTTATTTGGAATGAAATTTAACTGCAGCTATTATTTATTCTTAACTATGTTTGTTTTTACCAATGTAGGCAGAGGCTTAGAGTGTTCTTAGAGTTCTGTATTGCAACGTGGTGGTTAAGAAGTACATTAGCAGTTCTATCAATAAAAGTTATTGAGAAAGTCTCTTGGTGCCTTCTCCCACAGCCACTGTTTCTCACATCTCTTCTTATTTCTAGTGGCTAAATATATGTTATCATAATCCTTTAAGTAAATTAGTTGATTATACAGGACAAGGAATTTATATATTGGAAATACAAGTATTTTAACATCATGCTAACTTCTGCTCTAGTAGTTTGAAGAGCAACATTCAGATACTGCTAGGGAAAGATATTGAGTCCTGGATACATGACTGGACTTAATTATACATTTCTGGTTATCTAGAGTGGTACCAATTTTCTTAATTTGGATTTTCATGTTAGGCATTTGTGGTTACAATTCAATTTTGATCTGTTCTATAATTTAACTCACAATAAAGCTAAGTTATAATTTTTCTCTTACAACTATTTTGGCATTCTAGAAGGTTAAATTAGTCATTTGGGGATGACTTATGTCAAATAGAAGGATTATTTTTAATCAGGTTTCAGAAATTTAAAAATATTGTGATTCTGTTCTGAGTCAAACATTGAAGGTTTGCTCTGTGAGTGGCAGATAATTTCTTTTCCCTCAGCATAGCAGAGGGTACGGTCATAATCCGAGGGATGGTGCCGTTGTGTTGGTGCTGTCATCTTGCCTTGCTCCAGATAGTTCATGGGAACAAGGGCTTTGGAATGACCCATACTGCATCTTTGGTATGAACTGTAGAATCTGTGGATCAAATCACAGGTTTTAGCTAACAGAGACACAAGCTACAAAAGTAACTCCTGTCCTCTAAAATTGAACCATAATCTGTTTATGCAGGCTTCTGAGATGTTTCTTTAAAAGAGGTTTTGGCCATCTGTTTTCAAACGGCTTGACTTCTTAAAAAAGTCAAAACAACAAAGAATCCTTTATTAAAGAGAAGATTTCTCAAAATGATGTGTCCAGTCATGTGAAGATTTCTTATGAAAGGACTTAAGTTATTTTCCCAAACCATTTTCAAGGATTGACTGTAATGTCATTCAAAATATATCACTGAACAGGAAGAAAGTTGGGAAAATTCTTTATCTATTTTCATCTTTGTTTTCAAAAACCTAGCCAGATTGGAGGAAAAGGAATTACTATTTTACATGTTTATAGAAATCCTGATGAAACTTTTAACACTGAACTGTATTTTAAATGACTTTAGGTGCCAACTGCAAGCATTTCTGTGGAAGGTAATCCTGCTCTTAATCGTGTAAGATGGACCCATTCTGGAAGAGAGATTGCCGTGGGTGATTCTGAAGGACAGATTGTTATATATGATGTGGGAGAGGTATGGGGCTCACTGCCTATAATTTTGACACATCTATTTAGCTTTCATGGAACTATAGTGACAGTATCTTTGTGGTTAAATCTAGTCTTTGAGGTTCATGAATTGAATAACCCATGTGTTTGTAAAGATAAAACTTACTTTTCATTACAGAAGCAACTCTTGAGATTAGTTTCCTTTCTAAACTGAATGTCCTGTGTCCCTATGCAACAAATTTTGAGGGTAGTATCATATGTCGAAAGTACTTTCCAGCATGCATTGCTGGAAATTAGAAATTCTTCAAGCAGAAGAAATTTAGTTATAGTTGGACTTGGGGGCTTTACAGAATTGACATTGAGATAAGATTTTATTTTCTATATTCGTAGATTTGTTTGGACCAGGTAGCTCAAATTAAAAGTAGTATCTTTTAAGAGCTACCTAATGACTATGTGAAATGTCATTCTTGACTCCTTGAGCCTTATTGCAAAGCCATTATGAATGAACCCAACAGGATGAGTTGCAGCCCTCTCATCTTTACTGTTTGGGTTGACTGTGCACAGTGCTCGGGAGTGGTATCCTCATGTTTTAGCCCTGGCTAGTGCCTTAGTCACTCTTTTCTTTTGCTGTGCCTTATGATTCTCCATCCTGTCTGGAAATCCCACAGCCTCTAGCAACTGCATCTGGAGAGAGGTAAATTGGATCATGTAGAGTAGCCAGTTGAATTCTCTGCATAGATGGAATTACTCTGTATCTGCACCATCCAACATGGTAGCCATTAGCCAGATTTGGCTACTGAACACTTAAAATGTGGCCAGAACAGCTGAATAACTGAATTTTCAGTTTTATTTCATTTTAAGTAATTTAAATGTAAATAGCCACATTTGTCTGGGAGCTACAATACTGGGTATCACTGTCCCATCTAGTCTAAAGTCGTACAGTAGATTTAGAAGCAGGCACATCCATTTGCCACACTGAATGCTCTGTGCCCTAATATGGCATACTGCTGCTGCTGCTGCTGCTGCTAAGTCTCTTCAGTCGTGTCCGACTCTCTGCGACCCCATAAACGGCAGCCCACCAGGCTCCCCCGTCCCTGGGATTCTCCAGGCAAGAACACTGGAGTGGGTTGCCATTTCTTTCTCCAATGCATGAAAGTGAAAAGTGAAAGTGAAGTCACTCAGTCATGTCCGACTCTTCGTGATCCCATGGACTGCAGCCTACCAGGCTTCTCCATCCATGGGATTTTCCAGGCAAGAGTACTGGAGTGGGGTGCCATTGCCTTCTCCGAATATGGCATGCTAGATTCCTCCAATATTATAATGACAGCTGTCAAAAATTTTTGGTTATTGAACTGCTTCAGTGAGGGAAATATATCCCAAGTGTCCTTTCCCCTTTTACTATTGATGTGTCACTGAATTGGTAAGTAGCAGCATACCTTTTGACGAAAGGTTTAAGATACATCAAGAAAGGTTATCTTATACTCCAAACAAAAATACTTAAACAAGAAATCAGCCTCTTATGAACCATGTTTCAAAAATTATTTCATACTCATGTGCAAGAAGTAAAAATTCTTCAGAAATTCCTTCCTGCTCACCAGAAAATCCATGAGATAGTGCATAGGAGTTATATTTAAAGAGCATCATGTCATTCTCTCTTGCACAGATGCTGATAATAGCAAAATCATTTCTGAGGCTGTCACAACACACTTCTCAAACACTATCTTTTGTTTTGAAATGTTATAAATTATTGGTATAGTAGCTGTAATTATGGAAGGGACATTCAAGTCAATTATTACTTTTTAATGGAAAAATTATTTGAAAACACTGAAAAATAGTGGGTAAGATGATCTTTTATTTCAGTGTACATAAAGCATTGTATTTCTTTTAACAGCAGATTGCTGTCCCCCGAAATGATGAATGGGCACGGTTTGGCCGAACACTTGCAGAAATTAACGCAAACCGAGCGGATGCAGAGGAGGAAGCAGCTACCCGAATACCTGCTTAGCTCCTGAAGAGAGAATATGTAGCCTTAGTGGATTTGGGGAAGACTCGAAGTAGATCCTAGAACTATTTTGCATGCTTCTGTCTAAATGATAATTAAAAGTAAATTTTGTGGATTAAACTATGGATTTAATGCAGCAAGCAAGTCTTACAAAGTCCTTTTTTATATAACATGCATTTTGTTTTGAATTTGTGTCATTTTTAATACAGTTGATTGACTTTACAGAATGCAACCTTTTCTGAATTCTTATACACAGGTGTATATTTGGTATTCTTTTGACGTCTTTTCAGCTTATAACACTATATACAGTTCTTTCTAAAGCACAGATTATGGTCCACATATTTTTAAATAACCATGATTCACTGTTATACTGATAATGTGCTCACTAACCATAATATGTAGGAACATTGTTTATTCTTAGCTATAGCATGAAAACTATCCAGTTCCATTCTGATACTCTCTTTTTCTTTACAATTCTTGTGATAACTGTCTATAAATAAAAACAAATATGCTTTAACTTTTCAAATTTTCATTTTGATTTACTCCTTGCAATTAAAATGTTATTAAATTCTGTCTCTCTCATAAGGTATCCTGTCTTCATCTTGCTTTAAGCTCCTGTTGTAAGCAGCTACCTCAAGTCCTGGAAAGCTTTGTTCCTTAAATTACCATACAGTATACTGTAGATCTCCCAGTTCATTATGAGCTGATGTCTAGGTAATCTAAGTGAAAAAATTTCTTCTAGATTAATTTTTGTTTTACTCCCTTTTTCTTCCCATCTAAGATATGGTGTAAAGAATAAACGGAAAGCTGCCTGTTGTTTTTGCTAATTGAGATTATATGTGAACCCTCTGAGACTGAAACCTCCTTTGAGAGAAATTGATTTTGTGGTTGTAGTAGCTATGAAAGAAAGTGCTCAAATTAAGTTTTTGTCATTGGATCAACTCCACATCTTGAGATCTGTTACAACTTTGTCTATAAGCCTGAAAGTTAAGTGGCAAATATTCTAAGAATTTGTGTTGAAATCAACCTGTTTCAGGACTAGAGAAAAAGATTATGCTCAGATGTTGAATTTATTCACTTTAAGTTGTCTAGTTCCTTGACCTTTTGTCCTTCTAAAGTTTAACTGTCATTTATTCAGCAACATGAAGAATAGATAGCAGATTTTGAACATTTTTGTTTGGATTTTCTTAATCTAACAAAGGTCTGTTTGGAAATACATTTCCAAGTAATTTATTCCTAACTATGAGTATTGTATACTGTGAGGAATAATTGACCTGGAATATCAACCCCAAATTCTAGCTCTGGCACTCATGAGAAGTATGGTTTTTGCCAACTAAGTCTTTATATCTGACTTTTTATCTAGGAGTTAAGATTAGATGATTTCTAAATTTCCTTCCAGCTCTAAAATTATTGATTCTAATTACTTCAGGCAATTCTCTATTTTTATATATTCAGTTTTCATAGGTTTACACCCCATAATTGCCTGTTATGTATCAGCAGCAAATAAGTTACCTCATGGTAGTAATGTCTGTGAGCCAAAAATTCAATCTTAGCGGGGTCACACTGTCTTAGTATAGAACTCATGTAATCACCTAAATAGTTACTGTATTCTTGCCCTCCATTTGTATAAATGAGTACAAAAAAAGAAGACACAATTATGATTAAGGTTGGAAATCACAAGATGAGGCAAACCCAGATGCTCACTGGACTCAAGTTGATGCATCCAACTGTGAAAGAATAAAATTGGTAAGTGTTAGTAAAAAATACTTCTCACCAAAGAGTTCTTGCTTTTGGGAAATAACTTTCTTTCTCCCCCCAAAATACAGTGTAGGCCTTTATCTTTACCCATTTAACTTTAGCCTACATTTTTAGTAACACACGAATTTAATGGGAGGAATTGCCTTTTAAAGTTAACTGTGAAAATAAATAAATAAAATAAATAAATAACTGTATAAAAGCAAAATACAAAGTACTGAGGGTGTAAATATTGATATGAAATCTTCTGACAGATTAAGCTGCTTAGAAAAGTGTCTCAACTCTTCTGTTTTAGAAATGGAAACCTTACAAGTTTAAAAAATATCCACTTACAGAAATTGTACCTTATTTGTTACCAGTTATACTTTTTTCCTGAGTGGGAAACAAGCCATAGCTTTCTGGCTAATTTCTTATTTTGTGTTTGTTGTTTGGCTATTTTCTTTTCTAATGAGAAGTTGGTTACCTTTGAATAGAGGAAGAATACTCAGTTTTGCAGAAGACAGCTTATAAACCTCAGAAATAATCGTGTGGTTTTTTTTGTATTAATAACCAAAAAAAAAAAATCTTCCAGTTTATAGATCTAGTTCCCTACAAAGTTTAGAAAATCTCTAGATATAAAACATTGTTTCCATAATGCTGAGATATTGCATATTGAAAGAATGGATGACCTAAAATTTAGGAGTAAGAAGTAAAGCTAAGTAGTTTTAGGAATGATCCTAGTCTTTCAATATTGTAAGAATGTTGATTCATTCTGTTTTGTACTAGTAGTAATAAATTGTAACCTCTACCACTTGAACCACGTGGAAAAGGTGTTTGAATGAGTGAATAAAAATTTGGAGTGAAGAATATAATTTTTCATCTTTCCGTTCTGTCAGGCATTCGCTTTCATTTTTTTAGAGTTTTAAAAACATTTATTTTTGGCTGCACTAGGTCTTTATCACGAGCTGTCTCTAGTTGTGGTAACAGGGGCTACTCTAGTGTAGCGTGTGGGCTTCTCGTGCAGTCGCTCCTCGTTGCAGAGCATGGGCTCTAACACGTGTGGGCTTAGTAGTTGTGGTGCACAGGCTTAGCTGCCCCACAGCGTGTGGAGTCTGCCCAGAGCAGGGATCAAACCTGTGTCCGCTGCATTGGCAGGCAGATTCCTAACCACAGACCCACCAGGGAAGTCCTCAGGCAATGCTTTTTAAATGTCTTTCCCACAATCCTGGTATTTCAGCATTGGCATTGTGATATTTCATAATTAGAAAAACTGTACAATTAAGTACATTGCAGAGAACAGAGCTTCAGTTACAAATCCAGCTGCTCCAGTGGCTGTGAGAACCAAGTTATTTCAAATGTAACATAGTACCCAATGTGACAGTATTATGCCTGAATCTTGGGCTTATAGCTAAAAAGCTATAGCTTTGCCTTGTTTGATCATTTAGTTAAGGGATGGTAATTCCCACTGAGGTCCAGCCCCTCTGCCAAGCCAGAGGCAAGAAAGGAGTTCTTGCTTTCCTGCTATTATCTTGCTAATTGCTAGGCAACTAGGGACCTTACAGGTTTGGGAAAAATACCTGGGAATCTTATTTTGTATTCATTTAAAAAATGTGCTGAAGAAATTACTTAGTGCTTCCCAGGTGGCACCAGTGATAAAGAACCTGCCTACAAATGCAGGAGACATGAGAGATGCAGTTTCCATCCCTGGGTCAGAAAGATCCCGTGGAGGAGGGCATGACAATCCACTCTGGTATTCTTGCCTGGAGAATCCCATGGACAGAGGAGCCTGGTGGGCTACAGTCCATGGGGTCGCAAAGAGTTTAGACATGACTGAAGAAACTTAGGAGCAGCAGGAAATTCTTTACTTAGAGATCTGGTTTACAGACTGGGGGTCTCTAGTGCTACCAAAGAAGAGGAAATTTGCCCCAAAGGCAAGAAGGGAGCAGCATGTTTATGATTTCTTTTGAAGAAGAGGATTACAATTAACATTATTTTAACTAATCAGTTTTAATGCCCTAAGAAGGTAATAATTTGCTTGCACTTAATATATAGTAGTATAATTTTTGAATCCTTTTCACATACAAGAAACATGTTTTAGAAAAAGATCCTATATCCTAGCCAGAATGCCAACTAGAAGGCTTTGAATAGTCATCATATTGTAACCCTTTTTCAATAGGCCAGTGCTCTCAGACCTTTTGTTGGAATTTAGATGTACAGATTCTCTTCTGCCCTCCATGTTCACAATCCCTGAACTTAAAAGTTAAAATGGATTTCTGGTATTTAAATTTTCAGAATGTAGCTTCCGGCCACTGATAGTTTGAATGTAGCCAATCAGCAATCTTTTACAAACTTTTCTAAAATTACAGTATTTTGTGTTGTTAGTTTCATAGCAGGAATCTCAGTTTCAGCTTCTTAATATTCCATTACCAGTTCCCAGTCAGAGGATGGAACAGCTTGCACTCAGGTAAGCTTTCAGAAAGGTCTGTTTCACTTTGTGAGGTCATGTATTCAGGTCCGTGGTAATGTATTATCCTGCCTCTCTCGTAATGTACTTGATTTGATCGGAAAGCTGTAGGGCAGTGATTGTGTAGGGTGTAGAACACACCTACGTGGTGCTGAACACGCCGAGATGTGACTGTGTGACTCTGGAAATCAGTGTGCCACCAGTAAGGCTTTGATGGCAAGTCACTTTATCTTTCTGGATTTTTGTACTAGATTTTTAAAAAACTTTTTATGAGCAAATAGAAATGCTTTGGAACAGAATCTTTTATACTTAAGGGTGGCTTGATATAAGAAAAGAATACTGGTCTCAAAGTCCCAAGTTCTAGTTCTGATACTCCCCATTACCAGTAATATCACCTGGGTAAAGGATCAGTATTCTCATCTGTTACGTGATGAAAATTTTTGCTTTGTGTGAAGGTTACGTGAGATATTATGTATGTGAAGACTTGTAAATTATGAAGTGCCATACAAATAATGGATTGTTTTTTTAAAGAATATAAGAATGGAGAGAGAGCACTTTATGTAGCCATCTGGGTAATGTAACCCAGCTAATCTAAGGATTAGGTGGCTTGGTATTGAAGAAAAAAAATTTTAATTCTAAGAAATCACATCACAATTTGAATCCTCAGATGTTTAAGAGTATCAGTGAACTGAGGGAGAAATACTTATTGTCCTTAATGATACTTTTCCTAGGAGTACTTTCTCTTACTGCATTCTATGGTAAAATTACAAATTATGCCAGTAGGAAAAAAAGACCCAATCAATTTCTAGTCAATATGTAGCTCTTGCACTTATGTTAGTTTCAGATGTGGATTGCAATATCTGGAGTCTTAGAAGAGGTGGAATGCCTTTTTCAAATCAGTGAGAAAACAAAGGTGATCCAGCTACCTCCTGGAGTCAGTCACACCCACAAAAATCTGGGGAACAGCAGTTACTCAACTGTTACAACTTATGAAGTACCCATTCCTCCCTAGGGTCTGTCCCCTTGGAAGTAACATGGGCTTACTGTAGGAAGATGGTCACTGGAAAGAGGAGCTTCAGTCTTAAAGAACCTGTGTGTAGTTGCCAGGCTTAGAGGAAGCCCTAAAATTAGTCTTGCAGGAATAGCTTTTGTCTAATTCATTAGCAGATATGTGCTGTCACATTATATCCAAGTTATGATTTCCAGAAATAAGTCAAAATCTGACTTGATAACAAATACTTGGTAAAATAACTATGCCCTTCTTGATTGTCCCCACTTCCAATAATGTTTGATACAATCAATGAGTTTGTCAGTACACTGAGGGTCATTAGATGGATTTGGAGGATGCTTCATCTTCCAAAGGCAGAAAAAATGGCCTTAGCCCTTCTGAAACTCAGGAGTTTAAGTAGAATTTGTGTTGACCGAGTAAAAGGACTTGTATATTTTGTGCTGAAAAATCAGGTAAAGGAGTACAGTGTGATTCTTCACGGAAGACTATCCCTGGGTTTTCCTGCTCCTTATTTTAGGCAAGTCTTTCATTTCTCTAGACCATCATCCTCTGTTGCAAAATGGATGCTGCTGTAATATCAGTGTTAGAATAACTAGAATAATACATCCACATAGATCAGAAGCCCTAAAAGGCTAATTATGAAAGATACTATGCTTTAGTTTGAATTATATCAACTGAGAAGAAACTAACTAAATCCTAATGTTTGGTTGGTAAATCCCTTCAAAAATGAGGGTCCTGAGATTTGTATTTCTAGTTCAGTGTCTTAGTGTCAACTTGTGTTGAAACTCAGTTAACCATACATTCGAGCAAATATCTTCATCTAAGTTTATTTCCCCATCTCCCACTTCACAGGGCTGTGTAAAAATGAAGCACTGTACAAATAAGAGGCATGTTATAATGGGAGGTGATGATAACTTCCAACAGTTTTACTACCTGCTCTTCAATAGCTCCCACAGGTTTGTAGGTTCTATCTCTTGGCTGTTAGAGGTTAAAAACAAGCTTTTAGAAATCAGAGATCTCTACCACCACCTCTGCTTTACCACAAAGGGCTTTCTGGCTTGACCAGTTAGGATTACTGTCTAATCTTATCTTAGCTCCCTTCCCCCTGCTTTCTCTACTGAGAAAGACCACAAAACCTGTATGAAATAAGTTTCAAAGAAATAGAACTGGGAAGATCAGTAGTACAAAGATCTTGTACTAACACTTTATACTTAGTGGAAGTATATGTCTGTTTCCAAAGTTTGTTTGCTTTGTAAACTCTGGCTTTAGTATATTCTGACCGTGTATTAATAACTGGTAGCATTTATTGAGCATTTGTAACACGATTCTCTCACACACACACATTCTCATTTATCTAAGCTCCCCTATAATGTGGGAACTACTGTTATTACTAACTTAAAAAACAGAAACTAATTTGAACAATTTGTGGAGTAAACATTTCCACCGTGGCCAACAGCAAACTACCAATGACGTCACTGAACATGGAGTTGGGAAAATAAACACGTAATGGGCTCTCCCTGCACTGGTGCAAGCCGCGTCCAGCATGTTGTCACTGTGCTTGGGGACATTAACTGACTCACAATCTAGGAACTAAACATTATTATAGAGGTGTGTACTTAACCACTATACCACACTGCGTTTATGATCTTAGTCTACCAACACATCAGTTTTTTATTCAGATAAGCTTGCGTACAGTGGCACAGGCATAAAAGTACCATGAAATAACCTCGTGACAGAGGAATTAGGATTAGTGTTCTGGCTTTGAGGAACCTATAAAGATATTTTATAACTTTCTATTGTCCTTCTGGTTCACTCAAACTTCAGGAAGAAATGGATTAGATATGGAAATGAAAATGCTCACTGGCTGAAGATGGTGGTGGCTCTTAAGTAGTCGACTTACCTACAACTGATCAGGACTCCCTTGTGACATCTCTGGTAAGAAGGACTCGGCCTGAAATCTATTTAGCAAGCACTGCCTTTCTCTTTCCTAAATCCTCCCCCTAATATCTGCAGGGCCTGAGGAAACAGGTCAAAATATTTTGAGGTTATAAAATCAAGCTAACAGCTATTATGTTCACACAACACGCGCATGCAGCTTGGATTTTAGAATTTTCTGATTTCTCAGAACTCCAGAGGTGGTAGCCAGGGGAGAGCCAGCACACAGCCCATTCCTCTCCTCCTCTTCCACCATTCAATCTCTTAATAGCCACTAAGGAACATTTGTGGGTTCTTCAGCCTACATGCCTAAGTTTTGTCCCCCCCTGCAAGGAGCCACCTCTTGACCACCCTTAAATATAAGGCTACATTTTTGGGAAAATGAGCCTGGAAGCTGAGCTGTTTAGGCGGGAAGTTTGAGTCCCAGGTACCTTAAACATGACCTAGATTGAAATGAAATGGGCTCCAGGTGGTCGTATCCTATTGGCCCTGCAGATGGGGATACAGCTACATGGGGGCCTAGGCACAGAAATGATTTGAGGCCCTCTCAAATGAGGCAGCTAAGGGTAGTGCTAGGCTTTTTCCTAAAGTCAACAGAGTACAATTTTTAAAATTTTTACTGACGTATATAGCGAACTATGTAACATTGTGTAAGTTTAAGGTGTACAATGGCTTCCCTGGTAGCTCAGACAGTAAAGAATCCACATGCAGTGCAGGAGGCCAGGGTTCAATGTATTGATTTGATATGTTTATATATTGCTTTATATAAGTAGGTATAGCGTGATAGAGGTTTAGCATTAACTACATGTTGTCACAAATGGCAGGAACTCCTCATTTCTTATGGCTAATACTCCATTGTATGTATGTCTGTATAACTGTGCTATCCATTCATCTGTTGATGGACACTTAGGTCGTTTCCGTATATTGGCTATTGTGAATAATGCTGCAGTCAACATAGTGTATATTTTTCTTTAATATCTTATTTTCATTTCTCTGCATATATACCCAGATGTGGAATTGCTGGGTCCTAAGGTAGTTTTGTTTTTTATTTCTTGAGGAATTGTACTGTTTTCCATAGTGGCTGTACCAATTTACACTCCCAGCAACAGGGTACAAGGAAGGGTTCCCTTATCCTTTCATGCTCACAACTTTTGTCTTCTTGATGACACCCGTTCTAACATACAAGGTTTTGATTTACATTTCTCTGATGATTAGTCACTGCAGATGGTGACTGCAGCCATGAAATTAAAAGACGCTTACTCCTTGGAAAAAAGTTATGACCAACCTAGATAGCATATTGAAAAGCAGAGACATTACTTTGCCAACTAAGGTCCGTCTAGTCAAGGCTATGGTTTTTCCAGTGGTCATGTATGGATGTGAGAGTTGGACTGTGAAGAAAGCTGAGCGCCGAAGAATTGATGCTTTGGAACTGTGGTGTTGGAGAAGACTCTTGAGAGTCCCTTGGACTGCAAGGAGATCCAACCAGTCCATTCTAAAGGAGATCAGCCCTGGGATTTCTTTGGAAGGAATGATGCTGAAGCTGAAACTCCAGTACTTTGGCCACCTCATGCAAAGAGTTGACTCATTGGAAAAGACTCTGATGCTGGGAGGGATTGGGGGCAGGAGGAGAAGGGGACGACAGAGGATGAGATGGCTGGATGGCATCATTGACTCGATGGACGTGAGTCTGAGTGAACTCTGGGAGTTGGTGATGGACAGGGAGGCCTGGCGTGCTGCGATTCATGGGGTCGCAAAGAGTCGGACGTGACTGAGTGACTGAACTGAACTGATGATTAGTGATGTTAAGCACCTCGTCATATATCTGGAAGTTGTCTTTGGAAAAATGTTTGGTTCTATACCCATCTTTTAATCAGATTGTTTGCTTTTTATTGTTTGGTTTATATATTTTGGCTATTAATTGCTTGATATATGCTTTGCAAATACTGTCTCCCATTCCATATGTTGCTTTTTTTTTTTTTTTTTTTTTGCTGTGCAGCTTTTTATTTTGTAGCCCTGCTTGTTGATTTTTCTTTTGTTGCTTGTGCTCTTGGTGTCATATCTAAAATATCACTACACCAATCAGTATCAAGGAGCTTTTTTGTTTTCTTCTAGGAGCTTTATGGGATCAAGTCTTATGTTTAAGTCTTTAATCCATTCAAGTTAATTTTTGTGAGTGATGTAAGATAGAGGTGTCATTTTTCTGCATGTGGTTATCCAGTTTTCCCAGCACCATTTATTTACGAGACTGTCCTTTCCCCGTTGAGTGTTGGCTCCCTTATCAAATATTAGTTGATTGTTTATGCAACGGGTTATTTCTGGGCTCTCTATTCTGTTCTATTGATCTATGTGTGTGTGTTATGCTACTGCTGCTGCTGCTAAGTTGCTTCAGTCATGTCCGACTCTGTGCGACCCCATAGACGGCAGCCCACCAGGCTCCCCAGTCCCTGGGATTCTCCAGGCAAGAATACTGGAGTGGGTTGCCATTTCCTTCTCCAATGCATGAAAGTGAAAAGTGAAATTGAAGTTGCTTGGTCGTGTCCAACTCTTTGTGACCCCATGGACTGTAGCCCACCAGGCTCCTCCGTCCATGGGATTTTCCAGGCAAGAGTACTGGAGTGGGGTGCCATTGCCTTCTCTGGTGTGTTATGCTAGTAACATACTATTTTAATTACTATAGGTTTGTAGTATAGTTTGAAACAAAGTGTAATCCCTGTGGCTTTTTTCTTTCTCAGGATTGTTTTTGATATTTGGGGTCTTTTGTTTTAAATCTCATATGAATGTTAGGATTATTTTTTCTATTCCTGTGAAAAATGCCATGGGAATTTTGATAGGGATTACATTGACTCTATAGATGACTTTAGGTAATATGGATATTTTAGAAATATTAATTCTTCCAGTCTGTGAACACAGGGTATCTTTCCATTTGTTTGCGACTTCTTCAGTTTCTTTCATCAAAGTCTCATAGTTTTCATTGTACAGATCTTTCACTTCCTTGGTTAAATTTATTCCTAAATGTTTTATTGTTTTGATGCCACTGTAAATGGGGTTATTTTTTTTTCTTTTCAGGTATTTTGTTATTGGTATTATGTAAGTGTGGGGCTTCCCAGGTGGCTCAGTGGTAAAGAATCTGCCTGCCAGTTCAGGACATGCAGGTTTGATTCCTGGGTTGAGAAGATCCCCTGGAGAAGGAAATGGCAACCCACTCCAGTATTCTTGCCTGAAAAGTCTATGGACAGAGGAGCCTGCAGGCTACAATCCATGGGGTCAGAAGAGTCAGACATGACTGAGCATGCATGCATGCAAATATAAATGCAGCTGATTCTGTATATTATATATATACAGATTTTTATTATTATTATATATATATTGATTTTGTATTCACACCTTTTAGCAGTGTGTTGTGTACTTTCCCATCTCCATGTCACTGACTAGCATCTTTTCATTCCAGCTTCAAAGAACTCCTTTCAGTGTTTCTTGCAAAGCAAGTCTAGTGGACTCCCTCAGCTTTCGTTTTTCTGGGAAAGTATTTCTCCTTCATATCTCAGGGGTAAGTTAGTCAGATAAAGTATTCCTGGCGGGCAGTTTTTTTTCTTTCAATGAACACTTTGAATATGTTATTCCACTCTCTTCTGACCTGTAGGGTTTCTGCTGAGAAATTTGCTTATAGCCTAATGGTGGTGCCTTTGTAAGTTACATAATCTTTTTTTTCCTGACTGCTTTCCGAATTCTCTGATTTTTTGACAGTTTCATTATAATGTGTCTTAAAGGACGTCTTTTTGCATTGAGATCGTAGGTTGACCTGTTATCTTCATGAATTTGGATATCCAAATCTCTCCTCAGGTCTCTGTTCAGCTGTTATTCCTTTGAATAAATTTTCTGCCCCCTTCTCCCTCTCTACTCTTTCTGGAACACTGATTATTCATACATTTGTTCTTTAGATGGAATCTCATGGATAACATTGACTTTCTTTACTCTTTTTCACTCATTTTTCTTTTTTCTGCTCTTATTTCAAAATTCCTGTCTTCCATTTGCTTCACAGTGCTATGGATGCTATTCCTTGGGTAAACATCTCATCTTATTCATGTACATTTTTCCCTGATAAAATTGAATTAAGTTTTTTGTGTAATTCATTGAATTTCTTCAAAATAGTTGTTTTGAAGAATCAGCTAGATCAAAGAACACCATACCTATAGCTCAGTTATTGGAAAAATTATTCTTTTGGCGATGACTTGCTTACTTGATTTTCCATGTTCTTTGTAGTCTGGCATTGCTGCTTTGACATCTGAAGTACCTGACATCTTAATTAAATCTTTATTGGTTGGCTTCAGATGGGGTATACTGCTCTTTGGGGCAGTTACGTATGGAGATTTCTTTGCCTTTGTGTAGGAGCAGTCCACTCCAGTACTCTTGCCTGGAAAATCCCATTGGCGGAGGAGCCTGGTAGGCTGCAGTCCATGGGGTCGCGAAGAGTCAGACACGACGGAGCAACTTCACTTTCACTTTTCACTTTCATGAATTGGAGAAGGAAATGGCAACCCACTCCAGTGTTCTTGCCTGGAGAATCCCAGGGATGGGGGAGCCTGGTGGGCTGCTGTCTCTGGGGTCGCATAGAGACGGGACACGACTGAAGCGACTTAGCAGCAGCAGCAGGAATACCCACTGTACTCTTTTTGCTCCCTCTTGTGGCAGAATTCTTTAAGCTTTTATGTCTTCTCTGGTTCTTACCACTCGGCTGACTGGCTGCAGGAAATCTCTTGTTTTCCAGAAGATGGCGCTATGGCTCCAGTTTGTGGTTGCTCTCTTGCCCACCAATCCTGGTGTATTTTTCTGACAGGGTTCACTTGCATTATTCTCGCAGCTGCACCCCAAAAGTGCATAAGGACCTGGCCACAGAGTAAGGGAGACAGGAGTTTAGCATTCATTGCTAAAAAGGGAGGGACAAAAAGGAATGTCTTACCCCACCATGCTGCTGACCGACTGAGTAGTTTTTTTTAAGATCTATTGTCTCTAATCTTTCAGTGCAAATAAAATAGGTTATTACTGAATACTATTTTGTGACCCCTAAGAGTATTCACTAGTAGGATTTGCTTTTGAGTATCTGTAGATTCATCACAAAGTTGTGCATACTAGGAAGCAGAGAAGAGAGCTGGTATTTGAATAATTCCTTGTAAATAATACTTCCTGTGAATGGCTAATAGTACAGCACATTTTGTAACTATAGGACCAGCTCAGGAGCCACTGCAGTACTAGTTCAAGAAAATTAACTGGAGCAAAAGGAACAGTACAAAAGTTAGTTGTTACATAAATTAACACGGTAGTAGTGAGCCTGGATGAAGGTGGCAGGTGGAACAGAAGCATCTACTCTCTCAACCCTAAATTCCATAAGGTGCTAGAGCAGAAGAAGAATAAGAAATATGCTATAGTACTGAAAATGAGAGGGCTAGCGATGGAACTGAAGTTGTGAGGAATGCCAAAAAGATAGAGCGCAGATGGGCTTAAGGCTATAGGCAAATAAAACGAGAGAAAATCACACAACACTAAACAGAGGAATGGGCTGGAGCCCAGAATCAACAGATACAAAAAAGTAGGAGAGTGCCCATGGATACTTGGCAGGGTGGTTCATTAGGGAGCTGACTGAGAATAGCTAGACCAGTCCCACCCCCCAACCATGGGCCAAGTTGGGTACTGATGGGGTGTTTACACCCAGCCTATACCCTAACAGTGGGTGAAGCCATTGGAACTGGAGAAGCAGGGCAGTGCCTCATAGGTACTTGCTTACCCTCAAGAGGAAAAAAAAAGCCTATATCCAGAATTCAACTACTGATATATCCTTGCCTGGAAGCACAACCTACGTATCCCATCACTGGCTCTGATAAACAGAACAACATCCATAAAGAGTCTCGAATCAGCAACTAAATGAGCAACTAAGCAAATTACAACTATGAATCACCAGAATACTTCAAGAAAGGCCTAAAGAAAAACTTGAAAAAAAATCCACAGAAGAAAGAAGATAAGTGATTCCATATCCCAGGGGCAGAGAAGATATCATAGGCATTAAATAAAGACTAAATGCCAGAGGGGTACAGCTTAAGAGCAAAGCTGTGAGCAGGATGAACATAAAGCAAGACTCTCATTACTCAACCTAGAAGTATAGATGGAGAAAGTATCAAGGAAAGCTGAAAGATACAGGTTCAAATATTCCAATACATAACTAGACAGGAGATAAAAGTATGTAGAGAGACAGTAGATTTAGGCATTGGGGGGGTGGTCTGAAAAGTCTTAGGATAAAAGGGTTCATCCCTACCCAGCACAGAACCAGATGAATTTTTTAAAGGCAAAATTTCAAAATAACCATGATTAACAAGTCCTAAAAGCTGCTAGCTCCCAAAAAACAGGTTATATACAAGTTACTACTACTGTCATCGGGCTTCTCTTTGACAATAATGTATGAGAAAGGAACTTACTTTGAACCAAGAATCCTAGACTTCCAGTTGCCAGTCCTGCCTGTAAGCAGCTTATACACTGCTAGTTCATCATAAAAGGAGGTAAAAAGCTAACTGAAAATAACTCCTCCTAGATCTATAATAGGAGAAGGCAATGGCAACCCACTTCAGTACTCTTGCCTGGCAAATCCCATGGACAGAGGAGCCTGGCAGGCTGCAGTCCATGGGGTCACTAGGAGTCAGAAACGACTTCACTTTCAGGCATTGCAGAAGGAAATGGCAACCCACTCCAGTGTTCTTGCCTGGAGAATCCCAGGGACGGGGGAGCCTGGTGGGCTGTTGTCTATGGGGTCGCACAGAGTCTGAACTGTGAACACAGAGACACGACTGAAGTGACTTAGCAGATCTATAAGGGAAGTAAGGTCACAGGGCAAAGCACTGTCTCCAGAATTAGACTTGACAGGCACATACAGAAGATCACAACATATTGTAGTAGTAAACTCTTTAGAAATGAATGCCAGAGTAAGGAAACCTGAACCATAATAGACAAATCATTGGAGGTTCAGTGTGGACAACTCTTAAGTTAAAAAGCCAGGGGAACCCAATCATGCAGCAGGTAGGATGGGGACACTTGTGAGTTTTACCTCTTCAGTGTCTACCAGTTTCTCACAGTGAATGTATGAGAATAATTCCAGTGTGTTTCCGGGAAGAGGAAAGGAACTATTCTGAAATACATGAGAGTATTTTTCTTTATTTAGTAAAGTCTACCCTCGGAGAAACTATTTAAACAAAGCCAAACTGACCCGGGAGGACAGAATTACCCAACTCCCACTCTAGCCATCCTGTCCCACCTAAGTGTGCTGGACTGGGGGACTGAGAAACATATCTAATTCACAGTCCAGAGGCATCAGACTGTTTGCGACCCCATGGACTGCAGCATGCCAGGCTTCCCAGTCCATCACCAACTCCTGGAGCTTGGCTCCAACTCATGTCCATCGAGTCAGTGATGCCATCCAACCATCTCATTCTCTGTCATCCCCTTCTCCTCCTGCCATCCATCTCTCCCAGCATCAGGGTCTTTTCCAATGAGTCAGTTCTTCACATCAGGTGGCCAAAGTATTGGAGCTTCAGCTTCAGCATCAGTACTTCCAATGAATATTCAGGACTGATTTCCTTTAGGATTGACTGGTTTGATCTCCTTGCTGTCCAAGGGACTCTCATGAGTCTTCAACACTAGGGGATCTTCCCAACACAGGGATTCGACCCAGTTCTCCTGCATTGCAGGCAGATTCTTTACCATCTGAGTTACCAGGGAAGCCCATTCAGAGGCATAGGCTCACCGAAAGGCTGAGCTCTGATCACAGGCATATACACGTCTCCCCCCACCCCTCACCACATCACCAAAGGCCTATTTACATTAATTCCTTTTACTTGGTTCGTCATGCTCATTTGTCAGAAAAAAATTACAGGCATACTGAAATTTAAGACACACCATTGGAAGAGACAGCAAATATCAAAATTATGTAATATGGCACATGTGTCATATGGCAGATGTGGAGGGATGCTGGAAGTATCAGGCTGAGATAAAACTATGAAATGTTAAGGACTCTACTGAGGCAGCGTGGAAGAATAAGTGGGCGACTTAGCAGAGACAGGAATTCTAAGACAGAATCAAAAGAAATGCTAGAGATAAAAACACTGCAACAAACGAATAATGCCTCTGATGGACTTATGAGTAGGCTGGACATGGCTGAGAAAAGAATCTCTGACCTTGAGGGCATCTCATTAGAAATCTCTAAAACTGAAAAGCAGAGAAAAAATACTGTAAGCAAACAAAACCCCCAGAATATCTAAGAACTGTAGGACAACTGCAGAAGGTGTAACATATGTGTAACAGGAATACCGGAAGGAGAAGAAAGGGACAAAACAAATATTTGAAACAATGAGAATGTTCCCCGAATTTATGTCAGACACCAAAACCACAAACCTAGTAAGCTTAGAGATAAATGCTAAACAAAAACAAAAACCTACACTGAGGTACACAGTATTGAAAGTACAGATCAAAGATAAAAGAATCCTGAAAGAAGCCCGAGGAAATAAAATTCAATTTATCCTCAGAAACCATGAAAGCAAGAGGGGAGATGAATGAAATATTTAAAGTGTTGACAGAAAAAAGAAGCCACCAACCTAGAATTCTATTGCCTGTGAAATTATCCTTCAAAAGTGAAGGGAGAAGGAGTTTCAAAAGGTTGAGATAGAAAGACTCTGAGCTCACCTCCTTTCATGGTTCACACCAAAATTACAACTATTTATAGAACAACTATCAATGAAAAAGGCCAGAACCTACAAGAAAAGATCTACAACAAAAAAGAAGGAACTACAAGTCAGGAAGGGTAGAGTTGTGGTATACTCAGGACACATACTCCCAGGTGGGTGACCCAGAAACAGGAGAATAATTACAATTACAGAATTCTTCCTCAGCAAGGATCTGAGCCCCACATGAAATCCCCCAGCACAGGGGGACAAAAGCCCAGAACATTTGGTTTTGAAGGCTAGAGGTGCTTTACTTTCAGAACCATAAGGCTGTGGAAACACAGACTCCATTCTTAAAGGGCACGCACATAATCTCACACACATCAGAATACAGGGTAGAAGCAGTCATAAGAAAGGAGCCTGGTTCAGACCTACCTGTTGATCTTAGAGAGTCTTGAAGAGGAAGGTGGCAACTGGAGCTTACCCTGGGGACACATATCAAGGGATCAATCCAAGAATACATAACAATTGTAAATATATATGCAACCAAAATAGGATCACCTAAATACATAAAGGAAACACTCCCTGGTGGCTCAGAGGGTAAAGCGTCTGCCTGCAAGGCAGGAGACCCAGGTTTGATCCCTGGGTCAGGAAGATCTCCTGGAGAAGGAAATGGCAACCCACTCCAGTACTCTTGCCTAGAGAATCCCATGGACAGAGGAGCCTGATAGGCTACAGTCCATGGGGTCGCAGAGTCGGAGACGACTGAGCGACTTCACTTTACACTTTACCAGACATAAAGGGAGAAACTGATAGTAACAGAATAATAATAGGGAATTTAACACTCCACTTACATCAATGGACAGGTAATTCAGACAGAAAATCAATAATAGAAGCACTGGCCTTAAATGACATATTAGACTAGATGGACTTAATAGATTATATATATGTAGGGAGAGGGAACATTCCATCCCAAAGCAACAAACTACATGTTAAAGTGCTCACGGAACGTTCTCCAGGATAGACTGATTCCATGCTAGGCCATAAAACAAGCCTCAGTAAACTTAAAAAAATTGAAATCATATTAAGCATCTTTTCCAACCACTATGCTATGAGACTAGAAAATTATGAGAACAAAACAAACATCTGGAAGCTAAACAATATGTAACTAACCAACCAATGGATCACTAAGGAAATCAAACAAGAAATTAAAAAACACTTGAAGACAAATGAAGAAGAAAACACAATGATCCAAAACTTAAGGGACACAACAAATACAGTTCTAAGAGGAAAGTTTATAGCAATATAAGCTTACCTTAAATAAATAACCTAACCTTACACTTACAGGAACTAAAAAAAGAAGAACAAAACCCAAAATTAATGGAAGGAAATCACAAAGATCAGGGCAGATATTAAAGAAATAAGAGATTTAAAAAATAAAGATTAATGAAAGTAGAGCTGGTTTCTTTGGAAAGATAAAACTGATAAACCTTTAGCCAGACCCCTCAAGAAAAAAAGAGACAGGGACAAAACAAAAAAAAATAAGATATAAAAAAGGAGATGTTACAACCAACACCATATAATACAAAAAATAAGAAATTACTGTGAACAATTAAAAGCCAATAAAATGGACAACCTAAAAATGTACAATTTCCCAAGACTGAAGCAAGAAGAAAATATGAAGAGACCAATTACTAGTAATGAATTTGAATCAGTAATTAAACAACAAGAAAAAAAAACCCCCAATAAATAGAAGTTGAGGACCAGGGGCTTCCCTGGTGGTCTAGTGGCTGAGACTGCACTCACAGTGCGGGGGACCCTGGTTTGATTTCTGGTCAGGGAACTGTATCCCACACGCCACAGCTAAAGATCCCTCATGTGGCAACCAAGACTTGGTGCAGCCAATAACTAATATTTTTAAAAAGTCAAGGACCAGATTTGCTTCACAGGTAAATAATACCAAACATCCGCAGGTGAATACTACCAGACATTTAGAGAAGAGTTAACACCTATCCTTCTCAAACTGTGCTCAAAAAACTACAGAGGAAGAACACTTATGAACTCATTCTGAGTCCAGCATCCCCTAATACCAAAACCAGACAAAAATACCACAAAAAAAGAAAAAGGAAAATTATAGGCCAATATCACTTATGTACATAGATGCAAAAATCTGCAACAAAATAGCAAACTGAATCCAATAATACGTTAAAAGGATCCGACCCCATGATCAAGTGGGATTTATCCCAGAGATGCAGGGACAGTTCAGAATCTGCAAATCAATCAATATGATACATCACAAGAAGAACAATCATCTCAACAGATGCATAAGTAGATAAGATCATCTCTAACAGATGCATAAATAGATATGATCATCTCAACAGATGTATATAAAAAGCTTTTGACAAAATTCAACACACGTGATCACTCAGTTGTGTCCGACACTTTGTGACCCCATGGACGGTAGTGCACCAGGTTCGTCTGTCCATGGAATTTTCCAAGCAAGAATACTAGAGCAGGTTGCCATTTCCTACTCCAGGAGATCTTCCCGATCCAGGGATCGAACCCATCCATATCTCCTGTGTCTCCTGCATTAGCAGGGAAGCCCACAGACTCCTTCATCCAACAGCAACAGAATACACATTGTTCTCAAGCTCACACTGAGCGTTCACCAAGATAGACCACATTCTGGGCTATGATATATAAATAAATTTTAACCAACAGAAATCATGTAGTGGTGCTGGAGAAGACTCTTGAGGGTCCCTTGGACAGCAAGGAGATCAAACCAGTCAATCCTAAAGGAAATAAACCCTAAATATTCATTGGAAGGACTAAAGCTGAAGCTCCAATACTCTGGCCACCTGATATGAAAGCCGACTCACTGGAAAACACCCTGATGCTGGGAAAGACTGAAGGCAAAAGGAGAAGGGGGCGGCAGATGGTTAGATAGCAACACTGACTCAATGGACATGAATTTGAGCAAACAGTGGAGGGCAGAGGAGCCAGGTGTGCTGCAACCATAGGGCTGCGAAGAGTGGGACCATGTCTGGGCGACTGAAAAACAATGCCTCCTCTAAGACCATGATGTAATTAAACTAGAGATCAGTTACAGAAAGGCAACTGGAAAAACCCATATGTGGAAATTAACATAGTTGAAGTAACATAAGGACCAAAGAGGAAGTATCAAGAGAAATTTTTAAAATATTTTGAATTAACTTATCAAAATTTGTGGGATGCAACAAAGCAGTGTTCAGAGGGCAATTTATAGCATTGAGTGAACATATCAGAAAGGAAAAAGATCTAAAAATAACCATTTAAGTCTCTATCTTAGAAAACCAGAAAAAGAGCAAATTCAATCTGAAGCAAGCATCAGCCTTTGACTGTGTGGATCACAAGAAACTGTGGAAAATTCTGAAGGAGATGGGAATACCAGACCACCTGACCTGCCTCGAGAAACCTGTATGCAGGTCAGGAAGCAACAGTTAGAACTGGACATGGAACAACAGACTGGTTCCAAATAGGAAAAGGAGTACGTCAAGGCTGTATATTGTCACCCTGCTTATTTAACTTATATGCAGAGTACATCATGAGAAACACTGGGCTGGAGGAAGCACAAGCTGGAATCAAGATTGCCAGGAGAAATCTCAATAACCTCAGATATGCAGATACCATCACCCTTATGGCAGAAAGTGAAGAAGAACTAAAGAGCCTCTTGATGAAAGTGAAAGAGGAGAGTGAAAAAGTTGGCTTAAAGTTCAACATTCAGAAAACTAAGATCATGGCATCCGGTCCCATCACTTCATGGCAAATAGATGGGGAAACAGTGGAAACAGTGGCTGACTTTATTTTATTGGGCTCCAAAATCACTGCGGATGGTGACTGCAGCCATGAAATTAAAAGACACTCTTTGGAAGCAAAGTTATGACCAACCTAGACAGCATATTGAAAAGCAGACACATTAGTTTGTCAACAAAGGTCCATCTAGTCAAGGCTATGGTTTTTCCAGTGGTCATGTATGGATGCGAGAGTTGGGACTATAAAGAAAGCTGAGCGCCAAAGAATTGATGCTTTTGAACTGTGGTGTTGGAGAAGACTCTTGAGAGTCCCTTGGACTGCAAGGAGATCAACAAGTCCATCCTAAAGGAGATAAGTCCAGGGTGTTCATTGGAGGGACTGATGTTGAAGCTGAAACTCCAGTACTTTGGCCACCTGATGCGAAGAGTTGACTCATTTGAAAAGACCCTGATGCTGGGAAAGGTTGAGGGCAGGAGAAGGGGACGACAGAGGATGAGATGGTTGGATGGCATCACCAACTCAATGGACATGGGTTTGGGTGGACTCCGGGAGTTGGTGATGGACAGGGAGGCCTGGCGTGCTGCAGTTCATGGGGTCACAAAGAGTCAGACACGACTGAATGACTGAACTGAACTGAAGCATCAGAAATTATAAAAGCTAGAGCAGAATTAATTAAATTAAAAGTAGGACATTAATAGAAAAATTTTTTCAAAAAACTTTTAACTATTTCTTTAAAAATGTCAATAAAATTGACAAGTTTCTAGTCAGGCTATGAAAGATAGAGACTAATTATTATTTATTTTTTAACTTTACAATATTGTATTGGTTTTGCCATATATCAACATGAATCTGAATCTGCCACAGGTATACACATGTTCCCCATCCTGAACCCTCCTCTCTCCTCCTTCCCCATACCATCCCTCTGGGTTGTCCCAGTGCACCAGCCCCAAGTATCCAGTATCGTGCATCGAACCTGGACTCGCGACTCGTTTCATATATGATATTATACATGTTTCAATGTCATTCTCCCAAATCATCCCACCCTCTCCCTCTCCCACAGAGTCCAAAAGAGTGTTCTATACATCTGTGTCTCTTTTGCTGTCTCGTATACAGGGTCGTCGTTACCATCTTTCTAAATTCCATATATATGCATTAGTATACTGTATTGGTGTTTTTCTTTCCAACTTACTTCACTCTGTATAATAGGCTCCAGTTTCATCCACTTCATTAGAACTGATTCAAATGTATTCTTTTTAATGGCTGAGTAATACTCCATTGTGTATATGTACCACAGCTTTCTTATCCATTCATCTGCTGATGGACATCTAGGTTGCTTTCATGTCCTGGCTATTATAAACAGTGCTGCAATGAACATTGGGGTACCCGTGTCTCTTTCAATTCTGGTTTCCTCAGTGTGTATGCCCAGCAGTGGGATTGCTGGATCATAAGGCAGTTCTAGTTCCAGTTTTTTAAGGAGTCTCCACACTGTCCTCCATAGTGGCTGTATTAGTTTGCATTCCCACCAACAGTGTAAGAGGGTTCCCTTTTCTCCACACCCTCTCCAGCATTTATTACTTGTAGACCTTTGGATCGCAGCCATTCTGACTGGTGTGAAATGGTACCTCATAGTGGTTTTGATTTGCATTTCTCTGATAATGAGTGATGTTGATCATCTTTTCATGTGTTTGTTGGCCATCTGTATGTCTTCTTTGGAGAAATGTCTATTTAGTTCTTTGGCCCATTTTTTGATTGGGTCATTTATTTTTCTGGAATTGAGCTGCAGGAGTTGCTTGTATATTTTTGAGATTAGTTGTTTGTCAGTTGCTTCATTTGCTATAATCTTCTCCCATTCTGAAGGCTGTCTTTTCACCTTACTTATAGTTTCCTTTGTTGTGCAGAAGCTTTTAAGTTTAATTAGGTCTCATTTGTTTATTTTTGCTTTTATTCCCAATATTCTGGGAGGTGGGTCATAGCGGATCCTGCTGTGATGTATGTCGGAGGGTGTTTTGCCTATGTTCTCCTCTAGGAGTTTTATAGTTTCTGGTCTTACATTTAGATCTTTAATCTATTTTGAGTTTATTTTTGTGTATGGTGTTAGAAAGTGTTCTAGTTTCATTCTTTTACAAGTGGTTGACCAGTTTTCCCAGCACCACTTGTTAAAGAGATTGTCTTTTCTCCATTGTATATTCTTGCCTCCTTTGTCAAAGATAAGGTGTCCATAGGTATGTGGGTTTATCTCTGGGCTTTCTATTTTGTTCCATTGATCTATACTTCTGTCTTTGTGCCAGTATCATACTGTCTTGATGACTGTGGCTTTGTAGTAGAGTCTGAAGTCAGGCAAGTTGATTGCTCCAGTTCCATTCTTTCTCAAGACTGCTTTGGCTATTTGAGGTTTTTTGTATTTCCATACAAATTGTGAAATTATTTGTTCTAGCTCTGTGAAGAATACCATTGGTAGCTTTAGAGACTAATTATTAATTACTAATAACAGAGAAGAAAGAAGGAATATAAGTACAGATTTCAAGGACACTAAAAGAAGAATAAGCAAAACTGTGAAAAATTCTGCCCACATACTTAATGATAACACCTAGATGAAATAGACTAATTTCCAAAAGACACAATTTGCCAAAACTCACAAAAGAAGAAACAGATCATCTGAATAGGATTATATCAAAGAAACTGAATCAATAATAATTGACCCTCAAAAAAAGAAAGCAGCACACCCAGAAGGGTTCACTGGCGAATTCCACCAAACATTTAAGGGAGAAATTTCACTAATTCTCTACAATCTCTTTCAGAGGACACAAGAAGAAGGAATATTTCCTAACTCATTCCATGAGGACAGCATAACCTACTATGAGGCCAGACAAAGCACTCCAAGAAAACTATAGACCAGTATCTCTCTTGAGTACAGATGCAAAAATCCTCAAAAAAATGTTAGCAAATCAAATTTAATTATGTATAAAAAGAATTATATAACACAACAGACTGGGATTTATCCAAGGCAATACTGGTTCAACATTACATTTGAAAATCAATGTAATCCACACCCATAAGCTAAAAAAGAAAAATCACATGATCACATTGATAAAGAAAAAGCATTAAAACAATCAAACATTCATGATAAAAACTCTCAGTAAACTAGGAAGAGAAGGGGATTTCCTCACTGTGATAGAAAAAAAATCTACATCAACGTACACTACCATCATACTAAATGGTGAGAAACATGAAGCTTCCTCATTAAGATGGAAGAGGAACAGCTCTCCACTAGGTGGAAGAAGGCAAAGATACCAGAGAACCTAAAAATGAACCCTTACATGCACAGTCAAGTCACTTCTGACAAAAGCACCCAAAGCAATTCACTGCGGAAAGGACAGTCTCTCCAACAAATGATGCTGAGAAAATTAGATAGCCAAATGCAAAAAGATAAATTTAGACTCTTCACACCATACATAAAAATTAGCTCAAAATATATCACAGGTCTAAACGTAAGAACTACTCATTGGAAGGACTGATGCTGAAGCTGAAGCTCCAATACTTTGGCCACCTGATGCAAACAGCCAACTCACTGGTAAAGACGCTGATGCTGGGAGGGACTGAAGGCATAAGAAGAAGGTGACGAGAGGATGAGATGGTTGGATGGCATTACTGATTCAGTGGACATGAACCTGGACAGACTCCAGGAGATAGGGAAAGACAAGGAGACCTGGAATGCTGCAGTCCGTGGGGTTGCAGAGTTGGACGTGACTTGGCGACTGAACAACAAAAGTAAAAAAAAAAAATCAAGAAAATCTTGATGGTCTCGATTTAGGCAGAGTTTTTAGATGATACCAAAATCATGATCCATAAAATTTTTAAATTAATAAATTGGACCTAAAATGTAAAACCCATGTGTTTCAAAAGACCATTAAGAAAACAGACTGGGAGAAAATAATTGCAAATCTTATATAGGACTCATATCCTATAAATATGTATAAAGAACTCTTACAACTCAATAATAGAAGGGCAAATCCCATCTTAAAAATAGATTAAAGACTTAAACACAAATATCTACAAGCACATGAAAAGATGCCCAACATCTTCAGTCCTAGGGGAAATGCAAATGAAAACCAAAATGTAGTATCACTTCACACCCATTGAATAATTATAAGATCAGATCAGATCAGATCAGTCACTCAGTCATGTCCGACTCTTTGCGACCCCATGAATCGCAACATGCCAGGCCTCCCTGTCCATCACCAACTCCTGGAGTTCACTCAGACTCACGTCCATCGAGTCAGTGATGCCATCCAGCCATCTCATCCTCTGTCATCCCCTTCTCCTCCTGCCCCCAATCCCTCCCAGCATCAGGGTCTTTTCCAATGAGTCAACTCTTCGCATGAGGTGGCCAAAGTACTGGAGTTTCAGCTTTAGCATCATTCCTTCCAAAGAAATCCCAGGGCTGATCTCCTTCCGAATGGACTGCTTGGATCTCCTTGCAGTCCAAGGGACTCTCAAGAGTCTTCCCCAACACCACAGTTCAAAAGCATCAATTCTTTGGCGCTCAGCCTTCTTCACAGTCCAACTCTCACATCCATACATGACCACAGAAAAAACCATAGCCTCGACTAGACGAACCTTTGTTGGCAAAGTAATGTCTCTGCTTTTGAACATGCTATCTAGGTTGGTCATAACTTTCCTTCCAAGGAGTAAGCGTCTTTTAATTTCATGGCTGCAGTCACCATCTGCAGTGATTTTGGAGCCCAAAAAAATAAAGTCTGACACTGTTTCCACTGTTTCCCCATCTATTTCCCATGAAGTGGTGGGACAGGATGCCATGATCTTCGTTTTCTGAATGTTGAGCTTTAAGCCAACTTTTTCACTCTCCACTTTCACTTTCATCAAGAGGCTTTTGAGTTCCTCTTCACTTTCTGCCATAAGGGTGGTGTCATCTGCATATCTGAGGTTATTGATATTTCTCCCGGCAATCTGGATTCCAGTTTATGTTTCTTCCAGTCCAGCGTTTCTCATGATGTACTCTGCATATAAGTTAAATAAACAGGGTGACAATATACAGCCTTGATGAACTCCTTTTCCTATTTGGAACCAGTCTGTTGTTCCATGTCCAGTTCTAACTGTTGCTTCCTGACCTGCATACAAATTTCTCAAGAGGCAGATCAGGTGGTCTGGTATTCCCATCTCTTTCAGAATTTTCCACAGTTTCTTGTGATCCATTGACTTTGGCATAGTCAATAAAGCAGAAATAGATGCTTTTCTGGAACTCTCTTGCTTTTTCTATGATCCAGTGGATGTTGGCAATTTGATCTCTGGTTTCTCTGCCTTTTCTAAAACCAGCTTGAACATCAGGAAGTTCACGGTTCACATATTGCTGAAGCCTGGCTTGGAGAATTTTGAGCGTTACTTTGCTAGCATGTGAGATGAGTGCAATTGTGCCGTAGTTTGAGCATTCTTTGGCATTGCCTTTCTTTGGGATTGGAATGAAAACTGACCTTTTCCAGTCCTGTGGCCACTGCTGAGTTTTCCAAATTTGCTGGCATATTGAGTGCAGCACTTTAACAGCATCATCTTTCAGGATTTGGAATAGCTCAACTGGAATTCCATCACCTCCACTAGCTTTGTTTGTAGTGATGCTTTCTAAGGCCCACTTGACTTCACATTCCAGGATGTCTGGCTCTAGGTCAGTGATCACACCATCGTGATTATCCGGGTCGTGAAGATCTTTTTTGTACAGTTCTTCTGTGTATTCTTTCCATCTCTTCTTAATATCTTCTGCTTCTGTTAGGTCCATACCATTTCTGTCCTTTATCGAGCTCATCTTCGCATGAAATGTTCCTTTGCTATCTCTGATTTTCTTGAAGAGATCCCTAGTCTTTCCCATTCTGTTGTTTTCCTCTATTTCTTTGCATTGATCGCTGAAGAAGGCTTTCTTATCTCTTCTTGCTATTCTTTGGAACTCTGAATTCAGATGTTTATATCTTTCCTTTTCTCCTTTGCTTTTTGCTTCTCTTCTTTTCATAGCTATTTGTAAGGCCTCCCCAGATAGATAGACAGTAATAAATTGTTGGTGAGAATGTGTAAAGTAGATATGTTATTTTCCCTGGGGGAGGTGATGGAAACACATTAAAACTGGATTGTGGTGATAGTTACACAGCTCTGTAAAGAATACCTTAGTAGAGCTATTAAAAGAAAATTTCACCACTAAACAAACTTCCTGTTTACACACTGGAACAAGTTAGAGAACACCATGAGTAAAGAATCAGGTATAAAATGTGGGACATTCTGTAAGAAACAGTTTACAATGTTGAGGACAAATAAGCAGAGACAATTGCAGAATTAAAGACTAAAGGTACATAGCAACCTATATTAATGCATAAATCTCAATCAGATTCTGCACTAGAAAAACAAAAGATATTTCTGGAGTTGTTGCTGCTGCTAAGTTGCTTCAGTCGAGTCCGAGTCTGTGCGACCCCAGAGACGGCAGCCCACCAGGCTTCCCCGTCCCTGGGATTCTCCAGGCAAGAACACTGGAGTGGGTTGCCATTTCCTTCTCCAGTGCATGAAAGTGAAAAGTGAAAGTGAAGTCGCTCAGTTGTGTCTGACTCTTAGTGACCCCATGAACTGCAGCCCACCAGGCTCCTCCGTCCATGGGATTTTTCCAGGCAAGAGTACTGGAGTGGGGTGCCATTGCCTTCTCCTATCTGGAGTTGTTGGGGAAGTCTGAATTTTGACTGAATATAAGATGACATTATGAAATTATTGGTCAATTTTTATGCAAGATAATGGTATTGTTCAGTTGCAGTATGTCTTCTTTCTTAGTATACAGATGCTGAAATATTTAGGGATGATATTTAGGGATGAAGTACCATGTCTGCAACATACTTTAAAATGGTTCAGCAAAAATAAATGTGTATTTGTAAAGATAAAGCAAATAGGGAAGTTAACCTGGTTGAAAGGTATTAAAAAAGTTCATTTTACCTCTTCAAACTTTTCTGTAGGTTTAAAAATTTTTTTAGAAGTGGAGAAACCTCATTCAGGCATACTTGGAATGACATTAAGAAATATATATATGTGTGTATATGCCTGTATACGTGTGTGTGTGTGTGTATATATATATAGCATCTAAATATATGACTTACATAGGAATGAATATATATATTTACACATACAATGTTCAGGATCTCTTTGGTGATTATAAAATTTTATTAAGACATTAAAAGGACTTAGAATAAGACATATAACATGTTCATGGATTAGAAGACCCAATATAATGACACTAATTCTCTCCAAATGGCCACAGAATCATGATCAAATCAGGCCCACCCTGTTTGCCTTTTTTTTAGTTTTGGGGAGGAAATTGACAAGCTCTTTCTAAAATGGACATGGAAGAACAACAAGAAGAGCCACAAGCTCTTGAAGAACAGCAAGGTGAAAGGACGTGCTATACCATATGCTAAAACTTTTTAAAAAGATAGAGTACTGAAGAGAGTGTGTACAACACAGGAGAAATCAATAAAACAAAATTAAAAGTCCGGAAATAAATCTTTGCATACATCAACCCTTAATATATAACTGAAAAGGCACTTTAAAGCAGTAGGAAAAAGGAAAATGTTTTTAACAAATGGTACTAGGACAACAGATTAGCCCCATAAAGATACAAAAAAAAAAAATTACCACATGTCAAAGACAGTTCCAAGTAGGATGAAACCTCAATGAGAGAGGCAGAACTATAAACCATTTAAGAAGAAAATATCAGGCGTATTCATAACCTGGAGAGAGAATAAGTTTTTAAGTGAAATATAAAACATGCTACCCATAAGCAAAAATTAATATATTTGAACATATAAAAATGTTAATCAAAATAGTATAAAAAGACAAGCCACAAATTGAGAAAAGATTCTGCAATACCAATCATAAAAGAGTAGTATCCAGAATATATAAAGAACTCCCTGTAAATGCTTAAGAAAAATGGACAAAAAACTTGAACACATAATTCACTCACCAAAGATGAAATCCAAATAGTCAATAACCTTAGAGGCATTTTCCCATGCTATTAGTCAGAAAGTAAATTAGTAAAGTCTTTTCTGAAGAACAATGTGGTAATATATATATGAACAGATGAAAGGTGTTCAGCCTCATCTGATGTAAGGAAAATGCTAATTAAAACCACAAGATAACATTATACACTCAACAGATTAGTAAAAATTAAAGTGTCGGTACATTCTTGATGGAATGAAAATCAGTACAAACGTCTCTGGGAAATAGTTTGGCATGATCTAGCTAAGTTGACTGTAATAAACCCTGTACCCCTGGGTCTCTGCTCTTAGGTATACTTCCTTTTAAAAACGCATGCCGAAGTTGCTTTTTAGTCACTAAGTCATATCTGATTTTGTGCAACCCCACGGACTATATCCCACCAAGCTTCTCTGTCCATGGGATTTCCCAGGCAAGAATACTGTAGTGGGTTGCCATTTCCTTCTCCAGGGGATCTTCCCGACCCAGAGATCCAACCCAGATCTCCCGCCTGGCAGGCTGATTCTTTACCACTGAGCCAGCTGGGAAACCTTTCAAAATGCATACTCCAAATCTGAAAAAAAAAAAAAAAAAAAAACTCTAAAACACACATACAAAATATCCAGAGCAGCACCATTTGTAATATCCCCAAATTAGAAACAACCCAGATGCCGATGTTCAGAGTAAAACAGCAAAATAAATTATTATATTCAAACAATGGAATAAGCAAACTACAGCTTATACAGCAAATTACAGGGATGAATTTTATAATGTTTAGAAAAGGGAACAAGTCTTGAAAGTGTAAAGTATAATTTGATTCACAAAAATTTCAAAAATAGGAACTAAAAAGTGTGTTTAAGAATGTATATATGGGTGGTAAAACTATAAAGAAATGCGAAGAAATGAAGAGCCAGGATGGTGCTAAAGAGGACCACAGGAGTTGTGCTGGAAGGATCCTCGGAGGGAACTTCTGAGGTGTCAGAAATTTTCTTTCTTGACCCGGGTAGTTACATAGGTGTTTATGACCATCTCCTTAAAAAAATATCTATGTGTATGTATCTGTGTATACATACACATAAAGATGTTTTCATAGACTTTCTGCATACTCTACAATCATAAAAAGATCCACAAATGGTCAGTAAATGCAAAAAGACATTTGACCTCACTAGTAATTAGTAAAATGAAAACTAAAACAGCATTGATTACCTATCACGATTTGCCTAAAATAGATTGACAATATCCATTTTTGCTGAAGCTGCAAAGAAATAAGAGTTCTCCGTATGCTGTCAGAAGGAAAGTAAATTTGCAAAGCCTTTTTAAAGCAATGTGACAACATATATAAAAATGTAAAACCCATTTATCTCATGAAGTACCAATTCCAATTTTAAATATCCATCCTAAGGAAATGTTAGCACATGTACAAAATATGTATAGAAAGGTGTTTACTGCTCACTACAGCTTTGCTTGCAATAGTTAAAAAAAATGAGTGTCAATAAGGGAATATTTATGAAAAGTATCATAACCCATATACTAGAATACTATACAGCTATTAAAAATTAAGATAAATCTTTATGAACTGACATGCAAAGATCTCAAAAGTGAACAAATGAACAAAAGCAAGTCACAGAACACATACACAGCATAATTCTATTTTAAAAATATAAAAATGTATATGAATATATATATATATATATATGTATATGTATGAAAACAGACTAAAATTTTATACTCTAACTTGTGAGCAGTGATTACCTTTGGGGCAGGGAGAGGAAGGGAGAATTAGGGTAAAGAGGGCACTTTTACATCTTATGCTATATTTCTGAATTTTTGTAAGAACACATCCACAGACTACTTGTTCATTTTTAAGAGGTGGTAATAGCAAAACAACTGTGTTGCTATTTATTCCATTCCAATGAGAACAACTGAATACATTTGGAAATAACTTGCTTTCAAAGCTAATTCTTTTGTTCTGGAAGGCCTCAAGAGAGCCTAGCGTGTGTTACAGGGCTGTCAGCCATCAACTGGTGAACCATGTGTAGGATATTAAGTGACTTGGTTCATCTCCAGGCTCACCCCTTGAAAATATTTGCATACATTCTCCTATCCCAGCTCATTGGCAACGACAGTAATGTTTTCCCAAAGCACTTTGCTAAAGTAAATAAATTCTGATGCTACACATCAAATCACAAAGAGCAAAGTGTAGATGTGGCTGTCAAGATGTATGTTTAGGTCTAAATTAGCAATCACACCCTTGGTGAGTGACTTTTGGAATAAGCAGTTTGTATTTAGATTCATAAGGAAGAAGCTAGAGCCCACTAAATCTTCTTCTCCACTTACTCCACCATAGCCCTTTCCAAGTCAAATGATTTCCTATAAAAGCAGGAAAGAGGGAAGCCTGATCACTAGTCATTGGCAACTGGTAGTGAATCAAAATCAAAAGCACTATCAGTACATTTATGAAGGAAAATCCAACTCCATGCATACATTTTGGTGTGCATTTTATTTTTGATTGGAATCATATCCATACGAATGAAAATTGCCAAAGTATTCTTTACTCTTTTGAAAGCTAGGCCCTTGCCTTGCTGTGTCCGAGGAAGGCAAAAACTAAGCCAGTAATGCTGGAGACATCCCTGCTATATGCGCACTGACAGGAGAGGCGCTGCCTAGGAAATGCCTTTTGTTGATGAACAGAGGAGAATCTATACACACGTGAAATACAAATGGAAACACCAGCACACGCAGTTCGTTAGCCTGGTCCTCCGGCATCCACTGGCATGCATCTGTTGCAAAGGGTCTCTTATTCAATGGTGTCAGCACTTGGTCTCATTATGCCTCTTATCAGCAAATACCTTTCTACTCCAGAACGGAAAACAAGCTAGGAATTAATTACATCCAATTTGATGCATTATTTCCATAAGTCACCAATAAAAGAATGAATTTAATTTTAATACATTTATTTTCGTGTGATTCTTAATAAAACACTTTCAAAACATTCTGTACATTTCAAGCCACTCAGAACTGCATTACATTCTATAAATGAGATTTGTTGGGATGAGGTGCCAAGATGTCTCTGTACAAAGATGTACAATATGTACAGTCGCTGTAAGTGCAAGCTGTGCAAAGCAGTCTAGAACACTAATTCATGCCAAGGCTTAGAAAACATTTCAACACATAAAACTAAAGCTTCAAACTGCATTGTAATTTTTTTTTTCCTGGGCAAATGATTAGTTTATAAACAAATATATGTATATGTCATATAGAAAGAATAATTTGATTCTTCAGCTCAGTCAGCACCATGCAGCTGACTGGATACATTACAAGGCTGCTCTCCTAGGCTTCTCTTTCTAGGGCGCCATTTTGCCACACTGAATGGTTGTCTTATCACTGAGCTGCCGCCGCCACCTTTGGCTGAACCACAGCAACACTAGGAGGTTTAAATTTGGGGAGATAAAGGCCAAACTTGTTCTCAATGCCAGCAAAAGTGGCGGTGGCGAGTCTGTATCCACCGATGTGATCAGGATTGGCAGGAGGAAGGTCGGCGATGCGTGACTTAGGTGTTGGTTCTGAGCCAGAGGGTTTGCTGTTGATAGGAAAAGTCAATGGTCAGTGTATTCAAGATTGATGAACAGCAGACACACGGCACTGAGGAGCAACTATACTCCAAAAAAACAAACCAAAAAAATGAAGACGACACACCACTGAACACTTTCAGTCTGACCCATGTGTCACCAAGAAGAGTGTCCAATTATTTCCTTGTCAATTACGCTGCACTAGTCATGATTTATAGCTGCATTGAAAGCAACACATTCACATATTTGATTTAGAAGAGAAATGGCCTCCATTTCATACACATAAGTAGATCCACAGAAAGAGAGACTGGAAAGAAATACACTCATATATTACCACTCTGGGAAGTAGGATTATGAATGATTTTTCTATTTTCCCAATTTTTTACACTAAGCATAAATTAACTGCAGAAAATTTACATTTTCTTTTATTTTGACATAATTTTAAAAGCTAACTTTTAAAGTAATAAGCTCGCGAAGGTTATTACTAAAATTATTTAAAGAGAAGTAAATATAATTCTTACTTTTTCCAGAATGCAAAAGTATTGAAAAGCCTGAAACTCTGAGATTGTCCTTACTTTCTTTGTATAAGTCCCTCAACTTCTTGGTTCAACAGCTAACTCCCTATCTGGCTTATGAGCAGGAAAAGAATTCATAGGTTTATGCAGTAAAGACTCAGATACAGAATTTGATCTTCTGCTGAAAAGTTGGTAGTTGCTTGCTTTGGGTACAACCTTCCCCTCCCAGCAAATTCAAGTGATTCCTCTTGTCCATGGTGAAAGCTTCAAGTACTAACTGTCAAAAGGCGCAATTTGTGGCCTAAATCTCACCAGTGATTATGTCCATGGGCATAACCTTTCTTTGAACCTTTTTTTTTTTTTTTTTTTGCAGAGAATTAGTTCTAAGAACTTCTAAATCTATCTAATAATAAATTATGGTGAATAATGAAATCATGAGGGTGTGAAAGGGCTTGACTGAGTTTTCAAAAGTTTACAAAAGTGTAACTAACACAAATTTATATTACTTCTGGTAAAAAGGCCAAATAAGGACCTAAATCCATGAAGCTCAGTATCTGCTTACACTAAAAAGGCAACTATTCATATTACATTTTAATTTGCTTCCTCTCTAAACTTGCCCCAAGCAGTTGCTTAATGCTATGTATGGGGTCACCCTGTCCAAGTCTTACTCCTCTAACAGTGAAGAGTCTTAGGCCCATGGTTTGTTTTAAATGTATTGCTCCTGTAGGGTCCTCTGTCCTGTCGGTTGCTATCCCAAAAATGCCTTTATAGGCTGAACAAACACCTGTCTGGGGTTTTGGTGCTTTCTTTATAAGGGAGTTTGCAAAGTTGCACTTACAGGCCTCCAAAATCAATGTAAAACCACCGCTGGAGAAGTTCATAGGTGACCAAAGTAACACCAAACTGGGGAGAGGATCGAAACACTCGAGCTAAAAGAGAGAGAAAGGGGGAGGGGGGCAGTTAACAGCAGGATGGCTACAGCAAAGCCCACAGGTGAGTAATGGGAGCAGGACCCCAATGCCAACCAGCCTTTCTGCACGGCTCCAGCCCTACCTGCAGTTCCTTTCCAAAATGCTGAGGGCCCTTCTTCCCGGAGTATCTTCCTGAAACAGTCGATGACACCACTGTATGTCGTCTGGCCAGCGCGGGCAGCCACCTGCAGTCTTGTCTTGATGACATCAGCAGGGGTCACCAGAGAAGCAGCGGGCACACCTTCCAGGAGAAAGGCACATTTAATTCATCCCAAATACCTTACAGAGGATAGACAGACTGCTAACAACCAACAGTACAATTAGCAACTGTAACTGCTTTAACTCAATGCTTCTTAGATAGATACCTTGGGCATTAATGGAAAAAGGAGATATAATCCCACTAGCTGCTTCAGTGGAGTCGGGGCAAAACTCTTATTCGTTCTGAATTAGGAAGATCACTCTATGTTGCATGATCCCAAAGAACAGTGAGAGGAATAAATGAAGCAATATTACTAGGACAACTCCCAGTGTTCCCCTTTGGGTTTCAATTATTTTATTACCTCTTTCCTTTTCTTAAATAAGACAGTATTTTCATGTATAATAAAAATGAGGATAATGTCAATTTAACAAGCTGCTAAATATATCTGATAGCAAACTGTAGTGTTGTTTTTTTTTGCTGATTCCTGTCACCTTACTGTATGAGGTGAATATCAATACTCATATCCACTCACCCTTTGAGGGGCTAACTTGAGAGTTGACTGTGACTCCTTTCAGACATGCTTACATGACAGAAGTCATTACAACTGAAGCAGAGGAGGCCAGGCAACCAGTTAGGGAACAGTAGGGGAACTGATCATCAAAAGGCCTTGTCAGCCGTTTCCTGTGCCCCAGCTCCCTGGGGCCACGCTGAGATTCATCAGCAGCAGGACACTCAAGAAGGATTTCACAACCACACCTCTCACTTATAAAACAAAACAGGGAACAAAGAAGCAAGATAATCTTCCTCAGGGGGAAGAAATTCAATTTGGCCTGAATTTCACTGAATCATCACTAGGCAGATGGAGCCGGCCACTCAGGGTAGGTAGTTGGGGCGGGCGGCGGGGAGGGCTCTGTTCGAGACGATGCAAATATCCTCCCGCCAAGCCCTATACCTTATTCACATGAAACTAGGTAAATTGCTGCCTTTGGAATGTTCTGAATCCTGAATGTTCTCAGTGCCTGCCAGCAAAGCTTTACAGGTAAAAATTAGAAAAATTCATTTCTAATTCTGAAAACTGACATCAAGTGTCTGTGGGCAAGAAGCTGGTGCTGACAGCTCCATGAAAACGTTTACTTGGTCCCATCAGCCACTGGCGAAATGCCTGTCCGTGATTAGAGTGTTCTTTGCTGCTGTCTGGATAGCAGAGAGCAAAGATGAGGAAAGATGTGCTGGCCCTCACTTCAACTGGGGAGGCTCTGGTGCATACCTGAAAGGAGCTGGATGAACACTCAGTGCCAAGGCTGAGCAGGTAGCATTACTGGCTTTTGAATTATAACCGCAAGTGACTGCCCCAAATAAGGGCTCAAGGCTCCCTGGGAGAGTTTCTTCCTCATCACGAGTCATTCCCTGTCATCGTGGATGAGAAGAATGACAAGTCCACCCAGCGCCCCTGGAACCCAGGGTTCCTGCTCCATACCACACCCCCAGGGGTACCCAGGCTGCCCTGCTTTGCTGAGCCCACAGACCAGAGGAGAAGGCACGTAATGCAGGAGCCTGGGTGGTCAGAGCCACCTGAGCAGCCAGGGACAGCACTGGGCTTGCGTTCATTCACCTCGCCTGTCTCTCTCCCTAAGCAGTGGTGATGGCAAGTAAACACATGCCCTTTCCTTCTTCTGCCAAGTCTGAGGATTGCTGCAGTGAAGGACAACCTGGTCCTGCCCTTCTATCTGGAATCAGCTTCCTCTCAACACAAGAGAAAGGCTGGAGCATGGGATTGAGAGGAAGCTTCTTAGCACCGTCTTGCATTTGAAACCCCTGCTTCCAAGGGGCTCCGGGCACAGGAGAGAGGGCAGAACTTATGTAAACAACCATTAATAAAAGACAAAGCATGTTAAGAGCCAAGAAGAGATGCCACCGCAGGGTGGTGCTGCTGAGGAAGTATGACTTTGTTTGGTCTGATGAGGATGATGGTAGAAGGAACATGGACAGTTTCAAACTCAAGTTGGAGCCAAATCATGTTGATTCTACTATACAGAATAAGAAAGTGAGGGGATACTAGACCTGTGCATCAGGATGAGGTGCAACAAAGCAACTGATGTGATGAAGAACTTTTCTACATTAATGCTCAGCTTGACTGCACCCAAGGTTTCAGGGGCAGAGGAGGCTAAGAAACACAGTAACTGATGAAAGCCCAATTGCGATGGGCAGAGCTAATTTGGCTGCGAGTTCCTAAGCTGCATTAAGCTGTTTATCCACATTATGCAAATGTAATTAACGCTCATCAGAATTATAGCGCACCCCACAAAGGAGAAAAGGCAATCATATTTAAACTAAGTCAGATACAAACAATAACCTTTCCAGAAATAAAGAAGAGGAGCACAGAGATTCTGTACTTAGAGAATGGGGGTGGGCTGGGTAGGGACTCTTTGGGCTTAAAAAAAAAAAATAGTTACCTGCCATGGCTCCAGCTGCAAGGAGATTTATGCCTCCCACGTGTCCGTTTTCATCAGCCAGAAGTAGTTTGCAGTGAGCATAAACAGGAAAATAAATTGCAGAGAAGGGAATGTCTCGGAGGAAACACGCTTTGGCACCCTGTCACAGAGTGAGGAAATAGTGCAAAACAGTTGTATAAACAAGGTGTGAATGACCACGAGGGATCCAGGCTGACAAGCCTGAAATGTCCCTCAGACAGCATTGAGACTGACATGGAAGAGAGACAGGATAACAAGTCAGGCACCGGGAACTCGAGACGGGGCTCAAAGTTTGAGAAAGTCTGGTGAATCTGGGAGTCCTAGAGTCAGTTAACGATGGTATTCTGACAACTAAGAATTTTCTGGCATTTCCAGTATGGATTCATATTTTAAGGTTAATAAAAATTCAATGTTCAGACCTTCTGGGTCGCCTTGGTGAGTGCCAGGGGATGGGGTGTGGCTGGGAACAGACTTGTTTGATAGCTTGATTTCAAAGCAACCAACAAAGGCAGCTCCTCAAACTAACAAATTACCAACTCAATCCACCCAGCTTAGAGCCCCTGAAGTACCAGGTAAGAAGCTATGGGTAGGAGCCATGGATAAGGAAGGGAAGCTTCCTTGGTGGCTCAGATGGTAAAGAATCTGCCCCCAATGCAGGAGACTTGGGTTTGATCCCTGGGCCGGGAAGATGCCCTGGAGAAGGGAATGGCTACCCACTCTAGTATTCTTGCCTGAAGAATCCCATGGACAGAAGTCCATGAGGTCTCAAGGAGTCAGACACAACTGAACAACTAAAACCTTTTAGGGAAGGGGAAAAAGAAAGCACCAAACTTCCCTCCTCACTTGCCATGTCCTAAATGGCAGAGGACAGGGAAACCCAGACAAAATATTTTAACAGGAAGTTTCCCTGAGAGTAGAAATCCAGTCAGACAGCTTGTCTTGGTGACTGACACTGCCCCTTCCTCAGCCCACGCTAGCCTACTGCTCAGGCTTTAGCCGGCCAGGGAAATACTCCATCTTTGGTACTTGTTTTCCGGATGGCTCTGTTTTTAAAAGACAAACTCAAACATTAAAGAAAAAAAAAATTCCTGGGACTCTCTGAGAGATGCTAAGTCAGTTTTCAAAGGGAATTCTAAAAAAGATGGCAGTTGGGGGTAGAAGGGAAAGTATGTACAAAATTCTCAGGACAGGCATCATTGGTTTACTGGACTCCTAAGAGCTGTGTAGCTGGGATTCTAATCGAGAGAATTTCTAATTTCCAATTTGCAGCTACAGAAGCCAATTTATACATTTCTACAGTGATGGATCTATAAATAAATCAGACGCTGTGGAAACACAGTTGTCTATAAAAGCTAAATTTTTGTATCCCTCCCCTTACACCAGGCAAAAGAAGAGAAAGAAATACTCTTCCTTGTTTAAGAAAAATAATAGCTTCTGCTCCATTACATCTATCTGTAATGATGGGAGTAAGCATACCTGCAGGGAAGGAATCTGTTGACTGGCATTTTGCTCAAGTACAGTACACTCTGGTTTGCTTTTGTTTTGCTTTTTTAAAATGCAATTCATTATTGACAAATCCCACCACTTAACTTCTTAAAGACTTGAATCCTACCAAACTCTACTACTGTTTCACTGTGGTCAAATTATTAAGACAAAGACAAGCTCCTACTGGGAAGATAACAATAGAGAGAGCTCAGACTCAAAATAAACATAAGACTATTTTGAAGTCAGTCCTTAAACCAGCCCCAAAAGAACACCAAAGAAACTTTTCCCATATCCACCGGTAAATAAAAGGCTGTGCGCCTGAAGCCAGCGGGTCTGTGGCGCTGGCCTCCCTGCTGGCAGCTTCATAAAAGCCTGAAGATGGTGTGGTTGTGCATCCCACTGCCTCTAACAGAAGTGTCCTGATTTTTTCTTTTTGTTTTGATTTTCTACGCTAGGAACTACCCTGCTGGACAAGATTGTTTTTCCATTTATGGGGAAGAAGTCTGGTTTTGACATTTTTTCACATTTTTATGGAGTACACTACAACCTCTCTATTGAGATAACCCAAGGGAATCTACCCACCTTATACAGACCAAAGAGTCCCAGGTCCCGGAGCACATTCAGGGCACTGACCCTGGGTCCTGTGGTGATCTCTCCAGCTACCTGTAGGCGAATCTTTACTATCTCCAGAGGATTAGTAAAGATGACCTGAGAGCCGCCAGCCTGCAGGCAAGAAAGGAGAGACAGAGCAGATTTCCATATCAGAGCCCGACTGACCCAGAGTACAGCCAAAAAAAATCTGGGGACCTTCACACTGTACCCCTTTACTCCTCCCCCTTTGCGGAGAGGGGAATGAGAGTCCGATGCTTTGGCTGATGCTGGAAGGGCTCACAGGGATGGCCCCAAACTCTGTCTCAAATCAACTTATGTCTAGTTTTGCTTCTATTTGAAATGTCAGGAGTGTTTCCCAGACCAGTCTTTCCTGGGTCAACCCAGCCATATCCAAAATGGCAAAACTAATAAACTCATTTGGAAAACAAAAGTGAAGCCAGATGTGGCAGCTGGTGCTCCAATGAAAGGGAAAGAGATGGTAGGAGATTGACCTGTAGCTTCTACCAAGCTGGAGCTAAAATTCGGATCTACATAGCTTCTTTGCTCTTCTTAAAAGCAAGCAGTCTCCTTAGCTCAACCACTTGCTGCCACTTTCTTGGAGTGTAGAACAATTAACACAGAGGTGTTTTTGCCCCAAGCTAGTCAAAGGTGGAAAGTCTCCTCTGGTTCAAATTCTAAAATGTATTATCCTGAACAAAACTCTGCAACTACATCCACACAAAAGAACATAATTTGGAAGGACAATTGCAGTATCATTTTAAGACCAAACTAGAAACACTGTTCAAGACAGAGATGGGAAATGGAGCATCTAGCTATCACAAGTACAAGAGAGGGCAAACCAAAGCCACACTCCACACTCATCCATGGTGAGCGACCATAGGGATATTTAAATTTAGATAATGAAAGTGTATCTGCACTGGAAATCTGTTGGGGCGGTGGGGAGAGAATGTTTAACAAAACTGCTACCAACTCTTTTTTTGGTTTCCATAAGAAAAAAAAAAAGTGTGTATGTGTACACATATGGATACATAAAAATAAATAAAAATTTAAAAACATAAATATATATACATTTCCATTCCTGAAGTGAAAAAAATCTCATTAGCACATTGTCATCTTAAGTGTAGCTGTTTAATTATATAATCAGAACCACACTCATATAATCATAATTACATCACATAATCCTAACTTCTCTGTAATAACACGTCATATGTGAAACAGGAAACAGGTGCCTCACGGGGCACTGGAATTCCACAGGTACAGAAGGACTGCAAACAACACCCATAAAACCCACAAGCCACATGCAACGCCACTTCAATACTCTACCTTCACCCATATCCCTGTTCATTTGTCTGAAACCCACAGCCCTCCAGACCCCCTTTCCAAGGGGCAGCAAAAAGTCCCAGACCATTCTCCTAACTGACCAGGGGCTATAAAACGACAAAACACTCCTGTTCTCACCCGGATCCCTCATTCCTATCAATATCCACAACTGCCAACACTGACTCAAGATCCCTTTCCTCCTGGTGGGAAGCTGACTGCCCTGGAGTCCTCAGGGCCCTCATCCTCTTTTCGTCCACTGAGCACTGAGGGTGCAGCAATCTGCTGTCTCTCTCTGGATTTCCTGCAACTCCCAAATCTACACAACCCAGACCACTGGCACAAAGGTTCCTGAGTGACGCCTGATCCAATTTTATATGTTGATTTCTCCCTGCTTCTGCCTCTTAATCTGTTGCACTGCAGGCAAGAGAAAGTATTTCAATGTTTCAATCTAAGGAGACAATACTTTGAAAAGGATTGCTGGGTGAAAAATTATGTTAAAATGATAATCCAAGTAATTGCTCCTGTAGCTAGTATTAAGGGCCAAACCAATTATAAAAGTTTACTACTTCCTTGAAACCTCTTGTTTAAATAATGGTTGCAAAGACTATCTCTGGGAAAATGCGCTTTATGTTCTAAACTAAAGCAGATTAAAAAAAAAAAAGCATAAAATGTTATTATAATCCTCCAAATTCACCACTACCAGATGATGTCAACCCCTGGGTTCTACTCATTAAATGTGGACATTATGTTTAAATAAATACAAAGTTCTTTCATGTTTTTAATCACTAGTAAATTATCACATCCTGCAGAGTAGGAATACTCCAAATAGCACTGTGCCCCCAACCACACAGACACAGCTTCCTCCTCTTCTGTCTCTCACAGACCCTTCTGAAAATAACTGTCAGTTTAGTGAAGTTTGTAGTTAACAACTCTCCAAATTCCTTCCTACATGTACATGTAATAGGCTTTCAATTAAAACAGTACAACTAAAAGAAGGAAAACACAAACACGTTAACCATTACACCCTTTAAGATCTGTTACCCAGCACTCACACTGCATATACAAAAAGGAAATATAGTCAAAGCTAGGCTTCTTCCAGTAGTCCTGTACAGATGTGAGAGGCGGGCCATAAAAGAGGCTTTTCTTTCAGCTTTCTTTCATCAGTTAGAAAGAAGTGATAATTTCGAAGTGTGGTGCTGGAGAAGATTTGAGAGTTCTTTGGACAGCAAGGAGATCAAACCAGTCAATCCTAAAGGAAACCAACCCTGAATATTCATTGGAAGGACTGATGCTGAAGCTGAAGCTCTAATACTTTGGCCACCTGACGCGAAGACATGACTCACCAGAAAAGACCCTGATGCTGGAAAAAACTGAAGGCAGGAGGAGAAGGGGGCGACAGAGGATGAGCTGGTCGGATGGCACCACCGACTCAAAGAACATGAGTTTGAACAAACTCAGGGAGATAGTGAAGGACGGGGAAGCCTGGCATACTGCACTCCGTGGCGTCACAAAGTTAGACACGACTGAGCAACTGAACAACAATACCAACATATACTAAGTCCCATCAACACACTGGACACAATCACAAAACTAAACATATATATATTTATGTTCATATATATGTAAAATACACGAAACATAACAAGTGAATGTGTAAACAATGAAATGACACTACAGGCAAGGCACACACCTGTGTGTGTGTTTCACACCTATGTATGTACTCCACTATGGCTGAAGGAGAAGACTTCTACCAACTTCATGATCTATATATTCTTTAAAAATAATCATTTTTAAGAACTTTATAACAGACCTAGGAATATATAGACAATATCCAGATGAAACGGAACGAGACCCTGTGGGATCCTTTCTGTCTCCCATTTCTAGTTTGTAGGAAATAGGTCTCCTTCAGCCTCCCTGACCTTCCCTGAGTTCCAAAGGACAGATTCAAAGAGTTGCTTTTCAGGAAAGGGAGGGAGCAGAAGCCCAGAGACACAAGTAACATCAATGCAGTCAGGAGGCAGGGTTCTGGTTCCTCCCCAAGAAATATACATAACAAAGTACCTTTGACTTCTATAGGAACGGAGGCCCCCACGCAGGTGGACTTCAGGCTTAGTACAAGACTGCAGGAGCCCTGCCCTGTTCCCTCACCACTGACTCTGTACACGGTGGATGACAATGAAGACTGATCCCCCTCCCCAAATGATTCTCCCTTTAAAAACATTCACAGTTGAGCAGAATCTTTGAAGTTGGTTTTTGGACACGAGTCTGCCTTCTGCCCAGATTGCTGGCCTCCTGAATTAAGCAACCTTTCCTTTTCTAACCAACACTCACTTCTTAAGTACTGGCTTTCAGGCTGCAAGCAGCCAAGCCTGAGTTCAATAACATAGAAACACTGAATAATAAAGATTGCTATCTAATTTGTCTAAAACTTTGGATACGTTATAACACTTAAAGGAAAACACACAAGGCAAATACACACTGTCCTTTTTTAAGCTCTGAGGTTAACCACTCTCATACATATTAAACTGGGAACAGGGAGAAGGGGGAATAAAATCTGCAACTAATTCAATTACTCTGATAACAAATCTAATGACAAAGAACAAGATTATGATGTTATCACATCCTTAACTGTTTGCCCTCTGAGAAACAAACACATGAGGAAAACATCATTTCTCCTCTATTTTAAGACTCTACTGATTCTGATATCATGAATTTAATAACATATTCACAGGGGAAAAAACACTACTTACAGTAAGTATCATCACTGAATATACAGAATTTCAGATGTGTTCAAGTGTGAAATAAAAATATAGTAACTTTTCAATTAAAAAAGTATGTGTATTTTTACAAGTAGGCTGACATTTGCTATTTTTAAAAGCAACAAAATTAAACAAAAAATTAAAATGACCAATAAGTAAATATTTAAGCACAAATAATTCTATGCTCTTATTCAGTCTATAATATTAGGTAATAAAATCATGCTAAGTGACATAAACAGAACATAAAACACTAGGCACCCATTTATCACAAATATGTCAAAATTTAGTTAAGTTTATCAAAAGCAGAATAGCTTAGAGATGAAAACATTGGTTGCATCCCCGGGAGGAGAAGTAAATAACTAGGAGAAAGAATCTGCAAAGCATATGCCATTATATCTTTTAAATTCTGAATCAAATGAGTGTACTAACTACTCAAAAGCAAAAAACAACCCCCACCCCCGCCACCAGAAATAAGAAACAGAACTGGTCTTAGAAACAATGGCTCTTTTTACAGACCAGGTCCTCTCTCATACATGCTTCCCCACAGTAAACTTGGGAATTCATATACTTTAAATGCATTTGAAAAAACTAGTTAGCCCTAGTTATCTGTGGATCCAAAATTTTTAATAGGCTTATCTACCTATGCATACACGGACATCAAAAAAAATCAAACTAAGTAAAGCTAGTGATCTGAAATAATAGACACTGAGATAAATAAAACTTCAGGTTAAAACATGATGATACATAGCTACGTAGGCTTAAATGAACACTGTGTAATTTGATGTCTTCCTACCTTCCTACCTTGTACTTGTGTTAACTAGCATACCATTTCATACAGTAATACCTTTGGTGAACTTTTTCACTCATCAAATCACCAGAATTAATTTCTAACCTCTAACTGCTAAACTTCCCTTTCAAACTTATTATTGTTTTAAAGAAATGCAAGCATTAATGCTAAAACTGACTTAGATGCTTCCATTTTTCAGTATTAAGTTGTCATTTCTTTGTTCAGAACTGAATTACAAATGACACAACAAGACAGAACAAATCTCATTTTGAATGAGGCTTACCCACATCCAACAGAAAAGAGAGAATGGAAAAGCCGCCGTATCATCTTGTGTTGCAGAATTTTTTAATGGGAAAATAAACCAACTAAAGCTGACAACTTTAGTTATTAAAGCTTTAGTGACTTCCCTGGTGACAGTAAAGAATCTGTCTGTAATGCAGGAGACCCAGGTTCGATCCCTGGGTAAGGAAGATCCCCTGGAGAAAGGAATGGCAAGCCACTTCAGTATTCTGGCCTGGAGAATTCCATGGACAGAGGAGCCTGGCAGGCTACAGTCCACGGGGTCGCAAAGAGTTGGACATGACTGAGCGAATAACAGACAAAGCTGACAGCAAAGTTAGGAGAAAAGGATGTAATGCTGAGATGTCACCACTCACCTTTGATGTTCCTGAGACCAAGGGGCTGCACACAGGACTGGGCCTGTTAGACCTGCCTGCATAATCCTACCCAGGGGCAAAGACCACAAAGACACTGGGGATCCAGCCACTGGCTGCATGACCCCCACCCCCACCCCTCCACCCCCGTGCACCAAGTCCCCTGTTTACTTCCCTCTTTGATCTGTTGTCTCTTATAGTTTGAAACTATTTCCCTCCAACTGCCAAATGTCCAATCCAAACAATTCATTTTATAAAGTCTTCCCTTACAGAGACAAATGAAAATCTAACTTCAATTTAAGGCCATATCAGCTCCTTGAACAGATGTACAAAATATATGCATTTAAAACTGCCAGAAAAACAAGTAAGAGTCATAGAATTAGTTGTCACTTTGACTCAAGCAGGATGAAGAGAGACAGTGGCTCTGGCTCACAATGCCATCAACAAAGCATTCTTATTTTATAAAGCAACGGGAAACACTATGGTTCGCTCTAAAATAGTCCAAGACAGTCATAGTTTAAAAGGAGTGATGATAAATGCCAGGGTGTTCAGAGATAAAAACAGATTAAATTACACATACTGACATAATATATGTGGACTTTTAATATGTGTGCATATGTATGTGTGTTCATGTAAGGATGCAAGCATAAAGTTGAGACCACACTGGTTCCTGGGGATGGGAGCTGAAGGGACCATTTCCAAACAGCTCTTTATAGAGATCTGCAAGCTCAGCTTGTTGAGAAAGACATGGCTTGGGGAGCTAGTGAGCTACCACTTCGGGCTCCCAGGATTAGTAAATGCTCCAACAAGTGGGCCTCTTGCTACACCTATATGGGCATGGATATGGTGGTGTGTGAGCCCAAGCGCACACATAGGCCAAAGGGAGAAAAAAGAACACAAAGATTCCGGGTTTGGAAAGCTGTCAACCTATATGGTTGTTAGCTCTGTAACCGTAGATAGGTCATAACCTTTTCATTCCTTGGCTTCCTAATATGACAATAGAGATTCCATCAGCTACCTTATCTACCTCACATAGCTCCTGTGCAGTAACCAAGGTGACAGCACCACACCGACTGAGAGCAAGACACAAGGGAAGGGATGTGTTCTCCAGGACGTGTGCTCATACAGGGCTATGAAAACACCTGCAGCATACTGGGGCCATCAGTCCTTTGTTGAGCAATATATACATTCTGAATTTTATGACTTTTATCCTTTTAGAAGCAGGTAAATGTGATCATTTACCTGGAAGAGGTAAATGTGATCGTTTACCTGGAAGAGGTAAATGTGATCAGTTAGTTAAGTGCTCTGTGCTGTGCTTAGTGGCTCAGTCGTGTCTGACTCTTTGCGACTCCATTGACTGCAGCCTCCCAGGCTCCTCTGTCCATGGGGATTCTCCAGGCAAGAATATATACCTGTGGCGGATTCATTTTGATATTTGGCAAAACTAATACAATTATGTAAAGTTTAAAAATAAAATAAAATTTAAAAAAAAAAGAATACTGAAGTGGGTTACCATGCCCTCCTCCAGGAGATCTTCCCAAACCTGGGATTGAACCCAGGTCTCTCGCATTGCAGGCAGATTCTTTACTGTCTGAGCCACCAGGGAAGCCCAAGAGTACTGGAGGGGGTAGCCTATCCCTTCTCCAGGGGATCTTCCTGATCCAGGAATCGATCCAGGGTCTCCTGCACTGCAGGCAGATTCTTTATCAGCTGAGCTACCAGGGCAGCTCCTAAGTGCTCTGGCTAGAGTTTAACAACATAAAAACAGATACTTAACCAGAGAGATCATTAGAAAATACATATAGGTCAGTCCCTTTAGACTTTTCAAGGGACTTCTCTGTTGACTCAGAGAGACATTAAATTTTTTCCCACTTAGGTTTACGGACATGTCTAAGAAATTCACATAATCCTTTTCTTTCATAAAACCATTACCATTAAATAAGTCACACACTGGGAAGAATATTCATAACACATATATCTGACAACAGACTGTATCCATGATGTATACAGAACTCCTACAAATCAACAGTAACAATGAGTAACCTAATAAAACCAGAAGACTGGAACAGACAATTCACCAAAAAAGATAAACAGCCAATAAACACACGAAAGCATGCTCAATATCTCTAGGCATAAGAGAAATGCAAATTAAAACCACAACAAGATATCATTTCAGACCAACCAGAACAACTAAAACAGACTAAAAATATCAAACATTTTGAGAATGGGGAATAACTGGAATATTTGTACACTGCTGATGAGACTGTAAAATGATACATCCACGTCAAAGAGCCAACTGGCAGTTTCTTTTATAATAAACTGAATATACATCTACCCTAGTCTACTCTTAGGTACTAAATAATGTTTATAACAATCTTATTTATAATAGATAAAAACTGAAAACAACCCAAAATGTCCTTCAATAGAAGAATGGAGAGCAAATTGTAGTTAATTCATACCATGGAATAATCTTTAGTAAAATTAAAACAAACAAAAAAACCGATATTGATACCCACACAAGGATGACTCTTGAAAACACTTTATTAAGCAAAAGAGGTTAACCATAAAAGAAAGCATTTTGTATGAGTCTGTTGATATGAAATCCAAGAAGAAACAAAACTGTTGACAGAAATCAGAACAGTGGCTCCTTGGGGGAGGGGAAGCATGACTGACTGGAAAGAGGCATGAATTAATTTCCTGGGGTGAAATGTTCTTCATCTCACTCTTGAGTGCTGATTTCATGGGTGTATACAATTGTTAAAACTCATTAAGCTGACATATAAGATGTTTTTATACATTGTTATATCTAAATAACATATATATTCAGATATATGTTAAATTATTGTAATATACATCCATATAGTATTTTTTAAAAAAGAAAAGCCACTACAAAGTTGAATGGACTCATCTAGATTTATTTTGAAAAATGGACAAGGCCTTGATTTGATTTCCTAAGATAGTATCACAGAACAAAAGGAGATGATCTTAAAATCAAAATACTTGGGAATACATGAAAACTGCAACATATATTAGCTGTGTGACTGAGGTGAGAGGTAGACTTTTCGAGCTTCTGTTCCTCATCTACCCATCTTATAAGAGATGGTAATAGTGTAGGTGAAAGTACTTTGAAAAATTCTGAGTTGACATAGTATTATTCTCCACAACAGATATCATAATTAAACAATTATATTTATGTCTGATATGGACATGTGTGTATATACAAATATGTATATACTTATACATAAATAAAGAGAGACTTTCTTATAGAAAAATAAAAACATACATCCTGATAAGAATGGCTTACCTATGAGAACAATGAGAAAAATTATTTGAAGCCTGTTATTACATATACATTACTCATATGCACTCATAACAGATATTTACTGAGTAACTGTACACACATGTATACACTCTTATCCCATCTCCACCTAAAAAAGAGTGGAGAAATTATTAACTCTAAAATTCAAGTTATAGAAACAACAACAAAAAACAAGCAATCACACCTAAATCATAAATTCTGAACTAGTAAGTGTTTCTTGAGAAGACTTTAATATAGATATAAAGTAAGTTTGGCTAATGTTCATGATGAAGATTTAAATTATGAAAATGCACACTCTGTTTATAATTTTTTTCCCAAAGGTCATATCTATTTCCAAAGTGAGACGCTCCACTGTGATTTTCTGCTGCCCTTAAAAGCAGTGAGAGCTGCTTGCATTTCCAATTAGGAAGTCAGAGTTAACAAAACTGGACCTGGTTTAAAAAATATTGTGCATGCATGTGTGCATGTGTCCATTACATGCACACGATCATGTAATTAAAAACATTAAGAGGAAATATAACAAGATGTTGACGATAAAAAAGGAAACCTTCATTTGGTAATATCTCTGCTCAAAGCAAAATACTGCAAAATAAGGTTAAAAATTTCTGTGAAAGATCAAAGAGCTAAATGTAAAATCTAAAACTATAAAACCCCTAGGAGAAAACAGAGGTATAAATCTCTATGATCTTGGATTAGGCAATGACTTCTTTAGCTATGACATGAAAAGCACAAACAACAACAAAAAATAAAGGTAAGTTGAACTTCATTAAAATCAAAGTTCAATTCTGCAAAAGGACAGTCAAGAAAGTGAAAAATATCTGGAAATCATATATCTGATAAGGTACACTAAATATATAAAGAACTCCTATAATTCAATAATAAGACAAACAACCCAACTAAAAATGGCCAAATATTCTGAATAGATTGCTCTCCAAAGGCATATAAATGCCAGTACATTCATGAAAAAATGCTCAACAGTGTCAGTCATTAGGTCACAGTAAGATACCACCACATACCCACTAGGATGTCTATAAAGGACAGATAGTAAGTATTGGCCAAAATGTGGAAAAATAAGAACCCTCATACATTGCTGGGAGGACTGCAAAATGGTGCAGATACTTTGCAAAATGGTCTCACAGGTCCTCAAAATACTAATTAGAGTTACCATATGACCTACCAATTCTACTCCTAAGTATATACACAAGAGAAATGAAAACATATGTCCACAAAACTCTTTACATCAATGTTCACAGCAGCACTTAATCATAAAGCTAAAAGGTGGAAAAAACCCAAATGTTTAACAACTGATGAATGAATAAACAACATATGGTATTACTTATATATTATTTATAGGTATTACTTATATATATTATATATAGGTATTACCTGTATATAATTATGCTGAAATATTACTCAGCAATAAAAAGGCTTGAAATACTGATACATACCACAACATGAATGAACCTTGAAAACACTACTCTGAGTCAAAGGAGCCAGAAAAAAAAGGCCACATGTTGTTTGATTCCATTTATAAGAGATGTCCAGAAATGGTGAATCATTAGAGACAGGGTCATAGGTTTCTTTAGGGGATAAGAATGTTCTAAATTGACTATACTGATAAGTGCACAGCTCTATGAATATTCTAAAAGCTACTGAATTGTTTACTTCATGTGTGGGGAATTACATGATATATGAATTGTATCTCAATAAAGCTGTTATTTCAAAACTTCTCCTTAAACATATCAATCATTCAACGAATGAGAGAATGAATGAAAGACTGAATGAATAGAAACATATACCAAATATGAAAGAATACAGATTCAGAGACAGAAGTGGTTTGTATCTCAATTTTTCCATTAACTAAGTGCTTGATTTCACTGAGCTTTTAATTTCTTCAACTGTATTAATAGCTGGGAATAACAAAGAGATAATGCCTATAAAGTGTTCAGTCTAGTACAAGATGCTCAAGAAATGGTAGCTATTATGATGAATTATAATCATAAGCATGTATTTTCTTTGGTGACATGTAAAAATGAAGTAAATCATGATAATAAATTCTACTTTCAAATTACCAAAGTGGAATATGATTAGACTTAAGATTATCTGGTGAGAATGGTCAGAACTACCCTTTTTCTATGAGATATAAACATATCTTAAGTCTGGTTCCTTGCACAGGAGGAAACTCTAAATCTTTCTCAGCCTTGACAGCTTGTTGAATGAGAATGAATAAATGAAAGAAAGAGAGAATGAAAGTATACCAAATATGTACTAACAGAGATTTGGAGACAAAAGTGGTTTGACTGTCAATTTTGTCATTCACTAAGTGCTATATCTTCTCTCAGGTTTTATTTTCTTCAACTCCAATTAGAAAGGATAATGAGACCATGCCTATAAAATGTTCAACCCAATAAGAAAAGTCCCTACTGCTCATTAGCGTTCTAGCTGATCAGTACTAGAGTAAAAACAAAAACCAGCATCAATGATAATAGCAATATTTGGTTGGAATAGTAGGTTTATGGATGCTCATTTTATTATAACTTTTAATCTATATAATGTGTTCTCTTTTGCATGTATCTAATATCATATACTTTAAAAAACAGATCACAAAACAAAAAACAAGAAAACACATAATGCTTAAGGACCAGATAGTTTCATTTCTTGTTTACTGCATGATCCAGGCAGTGCACATCATTTTGCCTAAAGGACAGCACAGTCATTTTCAGAGCAGTAGACTTTCCCTTGCACATGTAGGGAACCTGAGGCCTTGGTCCTAGCTGACCCTTCTGCTAAGAAAAAAACCTATACATGCGTTAGTCAATACATGCGTTAGGCTAACACATTAAGTACATCTTTAAAACTGAGTGACCACACTCCTGTTGCCTGGTGGCACTGACAGCATTTAGCCAAACACCCATAGGGCACTCCACATTCTACCACTACCCATACCCAGGATCCTAACGTTTTTATGATCAGGGTTCCCTGGTGGCTCAGACTGTAACGAACCTGCCTGCAACGGAGGAGACCCAGGTTCAATCCCTGGGCTGGGAAGATCGCCTGGAGAAGGGACTGGCTACTCACTTCAGTATTCTTGCCTGGAGAATTCCAAGGACAGAGGAGGTTGGTGGGCCACAGTCCACAAAGTTGCCAAGAGTTGGACATGACTAAGCAACACACACACAGGGACAGGGAGCTTGGCAGGCTACAGTCCATGGAGTTGCAAAGAATCAGACATGACTGAGCAACACACACACACGCACGCACGCACGCACGCACCCTACTACCTACCTACCCCTCAGGTAGCCACTCTTCCTAGTGTTTACCTGGTGATTGCTTACCAGATTTCATTCAGCAGAAAGACTACTCCTATATTCCACAATGCCTGATAGTCTATCAACAGAGACGTCTTCTTTGTTTAGGGCTTTATTCTCCAGTGAAATAAGTAGACTTTTGGGAGAAGTAGCATATTGTGCTTCACCAATCACTTACACTGTAGTGTGATCGAATTTATCAGTGGAAACTTGATAATTGTACATTTCCTTTTATCCTTGAATGAAGAGATTTAGAGGGAAGAGGGAAGCAGAAGTGTTTGTGGTGAAGAATTGCAGACAATGAAATCATTCTGCCTAGAGCCCAACCTAACTATTTTTCATGTGGTCAATTTCCAGCTAGACAATCCATCAAAGCCTCCAGAAATGAGTCATGATTAAGGAAGAAATGTAGAGTGTCAATACAACCCTCGAGGTACCCCCAGACTTCAACAGAAATTCCCAAAGTTCAAACCTAGAAACAGGGTCTTTACCTGGGAAGAACGAAGGAACCAAATACCTGATTGTAATGTAACTACTCAGGTCACAGGTCAGACATGGGGGAACAAGTCAGTTTCATGGGCAAAAACCTCTGGATATTACAAATGGAAACAAATAATTATCTATATGGAACAAGAGAACATGACTTGAGAGATTTCTGACAAATGTATAACATGTGTTGTGGCAAAACTGAGTTAGGAAATTTCTTAACCAAATTAAAACTAAAACCACAGAGAAAAATAATATGATTTGCAATGGGTCTTTAATTTGAAGAGAAACAACTGTAGCATCTAATTGGAGTAAAGACGAAGAGAAACTATAGTAAGAGCTAGCAAAGGTCTTAGTCTATGCCTATTATTTGTCCTTCATGAAAAAAAGAGAGATACCCAGAGACATGAGTCTTCTTTCTGAGAATGCACTTGGGCATACGTGACAGGGTAGAAGCAAACACACATAAGCACACAGGGAGTGCACCAAGCTACCTCCTCTGTAAGAGCCGTGGTTGCAGAAAGGTAAGGACCTAAGAATGCGCCAGGCCGACAAACAGCATGAAGGAGAATCCAGAGCGACCTCTCTCTCTGACCCTCAGGGCATCTTCTCTGAATTAAAAGCCGCAAAGGTCACTGACCTCATCACCTCAGTTCCACAAACAACTGAAGAGGATTGAGCCAAGACTGTCAGCCAAGTCAAATGGAAGTCGTTAAAGGTTTCAGGGACAAAATGGATTAAACAAATTAGGTACTACTAAATGTGAAAGGGACACCACAAATTAGCTGAGCTGCAAACTTAGATTTGAGAATTGGACAAAATCCAATATCATGCTCACACTTTAAAGATAAAGTCTCTGTGTTCAGAACTGTCAACAGCTTCAACATATTTACGGTTGCTTGCTCTGGTCCCTAAAAGAAGGGACGTTGTACTGATACTACAATGATTTACTCAATCCTACACCTAAAATAAAAGGGTCCAATTAATCAGTCATCTCACACATACTCCAGTCAATAAAAATAAAAATAAATGGTAACTCTATCCACTGTTTTCTGTGGTATTTAAAAAGAAACAGAATTAGAACTTCAAAAAGTGTAAAAGGTAATGTTTCAGGAGCTTCTAACAGACTGAGCTAACAAAAATACCCTTTTCTGCCTCAAAACCAGTTAGATTAGGCAATAAAATATTTAAAACAATCATACAATCCGAGAAAACTGCTTAGAATTCCTTGAGCTCGAAGAGATGTCACTCAGGTATTATATCTGGTGTGCAAAAAGGCTAAAGGAACATACTTGTTGTGAGAAATCACACTATTAATACTTACACAACCTCCAGCGAGGATTTCTGCTAAAAGTGGAATGGAGCCATCTCTCCTGGTAAATTTGTCCCGGACAAAATCATTAACCTAATTAGAAAGACAACATTAATTAACCAGAACTCCCAATCACTGCCTTTAGTGGTACATTATTAGTTTTCCAAGTCAGCAAAATACTTGTCTCATATAAAATTTAAAATTAGCAGATGTCTACATATAAATTCAAAATTTTACAAATGCCTCAACAGTGTGCTAGTCTTAGCAGCATCGGTTTTGGTTTGTTTGGTTTTTTAAATTTTTTGCCATGCCGCACAGCATGAGGGATCTTAGTTCCCCAACCAGGGAATGAGCCTGTGGGCCCTGCAATGAAAGTGTGGGGCTTAACCACTGGACCACCAGGGAAGTCCCAGCAGCAGTTTTAATTTTTGGCTTAGTGATAATCTAAACAAATGACATAAATTCAATGAGTTAGTCACTTACAGTCAGTTTAATGGCCTTCTCTGGAGCAACCCCTATAAGTTGTGGTATCAGACCTAGGTAAACAGAGAGAATCGTTAGCAACATAGGTGTACTAGACATGAACATACAAGCCCAATAAGGCATTTTCCCCCACATTATTTCCCCATCAAACATCTTAGGATTTTCATGAAAATGGGAAAAAATGGATTAGCCTAAAAACTATGCATATGTATATAATAATTATTTATGTCAAATACAATGTCATACTGTCTGTTGCTATAAATCCTTTTCTTAAACATGCTTCCTTTAAAGCCTAGTGATCTAACACCTCTCAAAAAGTATGAGGAAGCAATGGAGCCCATGGATCTTCTCTACTTTCAGAACACTACCAACAACAATAGAACCACATTCCCCCTCTTTACAACCAACAACATACTAACGTACATAGACATTTTAGAGAAGCCAATGATGTATGCCTGGAAAAGCTCTGGAAAGCATCCTGTTAAGCAGACCAGGTTCTGCCACAAATGATGCTACCTGTGTAATAGCACGCAGTGGCTTGGCTGTTACAGAAAATCAACTTCCATAATTTTCTCTTTAGAGAAATGCAGAATTTAGTGCTCATTTAAAAGAAAGCCAAAACTATAAAGAAAAATGCAGCTTAAAGTATCAATTAATGGGTATGCTCTACAAGCAAAACACAGCCCACTGTTAGCCTATGTACTAATATATGTCAAACATAAGTCATTTCAAAAGAATTCTCCTAAAATAAAGGAAACCATTATTCTTAGAAAGTTAAAATTTCCAGGCTGGCTGCAAAAGAAAAAAATATATAAACAATTCAACATCTGTAGCTATTCACAAGGCTCAACTTTCTAAAGCACACAGATTATCCAAATCGTTAAAATACATTTTTGCATACAGTTTTTAAAGATGCTAACAATAAACATATTATAGCCTTTAAATTACCCAGGCAAGGGAAAATTATGTATGTGTTTGCATGCTCACTGTTGATCTTAAGCCTACTTTGAGGATATTGCTGAGTGATTTTCTACGAGTTGAGAGCCAGCAAGTAATCGTATATACAGGCTACTGTCAGTCAAACTGAATTATCAATGACAAACACAAATCGGCACACACCTTTAATGGGTAGCAGCTGATTTAAAAGAATAAATCAGCAGATGGCAGTCTTAACTTTCTCTTATGATTATCAGGCCTTATTACTTTTAATCTGATCCCCATACAACCATGTCAGCATGAGTATTTGTTTTACAACTTGCCTCAGTAAGGCTCATGGAATTTTAATACAGTACTGATAGTTTATGTCATTTTATCATTGCTGCCTATAAAGAAATTTAGGCTAATCTGTCAACAGTTTTGTCAATCATCTGACAAAATAATGGACCAGCTCTAAACAATATATGACAATCTCAACACAGTGTTCATACACAGGACTCCTACAGTCTTCCCCCCAATATAAGAGTTTCTCATTTAAAGGACTGATTTTATCAGCTCACATCTTAAATGAAGCGAATAATTTCTTCACCCCCTACCCTCAACTTGCTATACTGGACCCAAATAATATGACATCACTCTCAAATAAAATCTTGTGTAAGCATCCATCTATTGAGAAGGTAAGCTGTGCAGTGTGTATGTGTAGGTTCCTTCTCTTTTAAAGTATACCCAACAGGGAGAAAGAGTCTTATTCAACTGGAGATGTCAAAGGAAAAAACCACTTAGCACCACTTAACCCTCAGGTTTCACATAAACAGAATTCAGATATGCAGTGATTAATAAAGTCTCAAACAAGACGGACATGCACAGATCTGCATTCTAGATAATGTATACCTCTGCGCACATTGTATGGCTAGAATTTAAGACAGGCTAGAGTTCTGAATATCTTAAGAAAATTCATCACATTCCTTCTCAAGGGCAGGGTATTTGAGCCTAATTTGATTCCAGAACCACTCTCTTCTCTTGTTCTAAATAAAATGCCAAAAACAAACATCCCTGTGACCCGCTCCTTCAAGTATATCAGAACTACATTTCCACTTGAGTATCTGCACATATCCTGTCCACGAGCATAAAGCTTTGTTCAGGCTCAGAATGAGCTCAGGGTTAACGAGACTGTGTGTGCAAACAAATAAGTACAGTAAATTACATAAATGCCCTGGACCTGAGCATGTAGAGAGTTTTTCAAAGAATTCCAAGTGGCGCCCAAAGGGATTAAAAAATTAATCTCCCTCCCAAAGGAAACTCTAAATTCTAATGTGAAAACACGTACATGAAAGTCTCCCTCTCCCAAGAGAACAAGTTCCTACAAAGCCGACGGTGGTGGGGAGAATCCTGCATGGGCTGCTGCCTCTGACGCCGACAGCACTGTGCTCAGCTTATAGCTGGTGATCACATTCCCTGCAAAAGACAGTCTGCTTCCACTCAGCACCTCTAAGCTAAGAGGAGGAATGGAGCAAGAATGAGACTTGGAGCAAAAAGCCTTCCTTTGCTGTTTTTTTTTTAAACTTCAGATGACTCACTGGCAAAGACTTATGAATGGTCTCCTTGGAAGAGACAACAAAATTCGCTACTTCAGCTGAAACAAGTGCATAGAGAGTAAACTCACCTTCAAGGGGCAGCTTGGCTTCTCTTTCACAGAGAAGAGGTGTTATTTCTCCTTTATAATTCACCGAGAAAAGCAGCTCTCTATTTCTTACCTGTCATCCTTGTATGTGCTTCAGCTGGTAAGAGCACAGTGACTACAAACCCATGTTGGGACAAATGCAGGCTTTGGATGGCAGAAATAAGAAATAAAGACCTTGTTTGCAGACTAATACAGCTAGTTACCAGCAAGAATGTAAAAAGGGGAAATGAACAAGGAGACAATAAAAAGAAAAACAGCCCCGGTCTGACTGAACAGGCTATGCACTGATTTTCATAATGAGTGAGGCCAAGTCTGCTGTGGTGAGACAAACTCACTCACTTCAGCAGCTGAGATTCACTTACTCACCCCGGTAGAGTCCAAAGAAGCCCTCATAACGCAAGACTTTCTTAAAACAGTCAAAGCTGTTTTTGTACATCAGCTCTCCCACAACAGAGCCGGTGCCACGCTGGTTTTGCATGCGGGTCTTCACCAGATCTATAGGATATACTGCGGTGGCCCCCACAGCTACAAATAAAACAAACAATTTTTAGGCTTAAAAGAGAGCACAATTAAATGGAGAATCTGTAAGGACAACAAATCTCATCTCAGAGGACTAGGAAATAGAACACAGTATCTATTCTCACAAAAGAGACTTTCTATAGTTTTTCTTTCTTTCATACACAGCTGAAGGATCAGAGGCTAGCAACTACTGGGACCCATAAATATAGCTGCTACAGAGAACAACGGTAGCGGATTTTCAAGTTGTCACCAACATTAGTCAACACTCAATTTTCTTTAACATTAAACTATTATATATAACATATTTCTTTATATGTTCCAATAAGTGTCCATATATTATACCAGTTACCCCTTAAAATAACTACATATGTACACAGAAGTGGCTATAAATTTACAATTTAGTTTACTACAGCACTTTGGTAAATTGACCTTAGTTACAGCTATTAAGAACCCAGTTTTTGTTTTTTTTTTAAAGGCCATGCTTCAGACTATCTCAGGCACTAAAAAATTCATAACATGAATTAGAGTATTAAATTTCTCAACTGTTGAAAACAAAAACATGCTTTGCAACTTCTAAAACTGAGACTGAAAAGAAAAAATAATAGTTTCATTAGTTCAGGCTTGTTTTGAAAAATCCTAAGTATTTTAATCACATCTACTAGGTTCTTCTCAACAAAGCAACTTCAGGTTTTACACATATTCTATGGAGAGAATTAAGCCAGAAAAAAAAAAAAGGCCTGTTAAATTTTGCCCAAGAGCAGAGAAGGGAGGTTCATTTTAGCAAATCACTAACAAGTCTAGATATTCTTCAACCAACAAAAGATGAAAGGGGGAAGAAAAAGCAAGACGCCAAACACAAGCAGAAAAGCAAAAGTCAATCACTTTAAGAGGTTCTTTTATTTCTTAAGCGTCTGGGATTTGTACCCCAAATCTTGATTTCCCACCTTCCCTCACTCCTAACACCAAAAAACAGTCTTAGTCTCCACGTCTTCATACTGGCTTTACCCATGATAACCAGCGGAATGCACACGCAGCCAAGATGTCCACGTGACTCCAGAGGCTTTCATCCTGAAGACAGACTGGAGCCACAGGGGCCGTGGCTGTGCTATGACAAGTCCTCTGATCATAGGTAAAAATAAAGAACACTTCAGAAAGCCCTGAACTCGTGACCCTTGCGAACAATGAACTGCACCTTTGCTGATCTGTCCCAGTCTAGTGAGATAATATTACATGAACACAAGCTTGAAACGGCACACAGACATGTCACTCACCTCCAGCAACTGAGCCCAGAGTGAATCTGTAAGCAGACTCGGCAATCTGGAGCCAGATAGGCCTGCCTAAACCATGAGATTGCTGTGGGGGAGAAGAAAATATTAAAAAAAAAAATGGAAAAGCATACAGCAAATGAAAAAAGCTATAATTTGGCTATGTTAATTTAAGATTCTGAAATAGATACTTTTACTATCGACATTTAAAAACCGTATCTGGCCAAATAGATACAGTAGCTTTCCCCCCTCGTTTTCACAAGCCTATTAATGCTTCATTTATCTGCTACAATTGGGGAACACACTATCATTCTACAGAAGTGAATCTTTCAGGTAAATAAATATTTTAGGTATAAAATCTTTACACCTTCTTTGCTTTAATCAACTTAAAATTGAAAAATCTTTCTAAAATGTACAAAAACTATCTTGTTTCCTCAATCAGAGAATACCGATCATAATCTACCATCTCTGGTAGATTAGATGAAGGTCAACATTAGACAGAAGGTCAACATATTCATACGACTATCATACGACCATTCATGCAACCAGGATCTAAGGCAGCTGTTTGTGCTATCTTCCCATGCTTGACAGCTATAACTTCTTTTACCAACAGCGTCCTAGTTTGATTTTGATGCTTCCCTCCCATCTATCAAGGCTGGAGAAATCACATAACTAGAACTATCAGGATTAGACATAAGCAAGGTCAAAGACGTCTTTTTGGGCTAATGTGAAAAACTTTAATAGCCACTATATTTCAAGAGTTCAGAGCCTTTGCCCCCTTACTTCTGGCTCTGAAGCTTAACCAGTGAGGTTATCACTAGATAATTACAGTACTTCTCACCTATGCTACTGACCATCTGCTCTCCTACACCTATGTATTCCTCAATTCTGCCTATGCAAAGAGAACACCTGAAAGACTTGAAGATATCCTTGAGGCCTGGGGCTTGTAAATTTTTAAAAGGTTTCAAATCATCCTGCTGTACAGTTAGGTTCAGAGCCACTGTCCTAGCCATATTTGTAGTTCTAATACAAAATCTGTGTTGAAAATAAAGCAAATGGGGAAATTCTATTATGATTCAGAATGATATTTCATTGGTATCCCACAGCACTAACGACCTGAAATAATCTGTCTATAGTAATTGTCAGTCTTCTTTAATATTTTGATTATGAAAAATAGCAGCTACAAATGATAACAGTCTGAATGAAATACTGTTTTATCATAAGAAAACTTGAAAAATATCAACTTGAACGAGCTTTTAAAACACTAGCATAATAAAAAAGTTTAGATACTCTCACTAGAATAATTTAATGGAAAGGGACTCCATGCCTAAAATCTAAAGGAAAGAAAAAAGTAAGCTAATCTACTTTGATTTGCTTTCATTTGTACAATCTCTTCAAAGTTCAATGAAGCAAGCTAAAAATGACAAAACCAGATATTTATTAACAATTTGGGAAGTAACCTATAGAAAGGTTTTGTGTTCTTGTTTTGTAAATTTTGCACCACAGGAAGCATTTCTTTTAACAAAAGCATCTGATATCTAAATACTAATATTTACTACCTGAATGTGATCTCTGCAGGCAGAGATCTTTAAAACCTCATTATGCTTGCCACAGTGTTGTGGGTCAATAAATTCCATAGTAAGAAGGAAAATCAGTAATGTTTGATGAAAAGTCAATATGAAACCCTTGGAAAATCTGGCAATTAGTCAAATATCATCACTTCAAATAAAATCACTATTGTATAAATGTCAACTGTCCCAATATACCAAAGTTGTGTGCTTAGTCGCTCAGTTGTATCTGACTCTTTGTGACCCCATGGACTGTAGCTCACCAGGCTCCTCTGTCCATGGGGATTCTCCAGACAAGAACACTGGAGTGGGTTGCCATGCCCTCCTCCAGGGGCTCTTCCCAACCCAGGAATTGAACCCAGGTCTCCCGCATTGCAGGTCGATTCTTTATCTGAGCCACCAGGGAAACCCATACAATTAGCTGAAAGTATACATCCATTACACCTAAAACGGAATTTGATATATGGAAGAAACCATTATTTAAAAGGTGAGGGCTTCTCTGGTGCTCTAGGGGTTAAGAATCTGCCTGCTAATGCAGGGAACATGGTTCGATACCTGATGGGGAGGATCCCACAGGCCAGCTAAGTTCTTGAGCCACAACTACTGAGCCCTCACACACGCCTAGATTCTGTGCTCTGCAACTAGGGAAAGCCCAACAAAGAGTAGTTCCCTGCTCTCTACAACTAGAGAAAGCCCCAGCACAGCCAAAAATAATCAATAAATAAATCTTAAATAAAATAAAAAGATGAAAAATTGCACACAGGACATAATTATGATTTTGTGGGGGATACATCTTTTCCTATTAAGTTAGCCCAAGCAACTACATAGCCATCCATTATGCTTGATTTATATGCTGTAATAAGAGTGAGCAATTAATCATTTAATACTGATATTTTATTAGAAATTTTAAAATGGAAAGAGAACATTTTAACAAAACCTTGTGTACAGTCTAATTTTTATTCATTCAGAGAACAGTTAAAAAAAATATGCCATCCAAAAAGATAATTACTTTTTGTTCCATCTATTACTATAATAATGCTATTAATTTTATTTAGAAATTTGCTGTCCTCCAAAAGATGAAAGCACTTTACCAAGCACTCAGGATTGGTGACCAAATATAGCTCTCAAGGGGTCCAATGTTTTTCTTTCTTTCTTTTTTTTTTATGGGAATAAAATTGCTTTACAATGTTGTGGTAGTTTCCAGTGTTTTTCAATCTTCTGGAAATAAATTCCCCTGTGAGACCATCAGAAGGGTGCTTGCTCTCAGCAATTTCTACCCACAGTTGACACCACACTGTACTAATTTGTCAGTCAGTCCACTATACATACACAGGTAAGATGGCCACACTGTGGACAGGACAGGTGACTTGCCAAAGGTCTTACTGTGAAAAGGGGAGTAAGCAGAGTGATGGCCTGTGTCACCCCACTGTCTTCTCCATCACCCTTTAAGTCAACAGTCTTCAACAACTGTTTCTGACTGAACACTCCTGCCAGGTACTATATGATTTCATTTATAAGTTATATGTATGTTTCACTGTACTGATTATATGCATAAAAATCTAAATAATACATTATTAAATTACATACAATATATATTCTAAACATACAAAATAGAAATAATACAAGAATGAGAGTGAAAAAGTTGGCTTAGAGCTCAACATTCAGAAATCTAAAATCATGGCATCTGGTCCCATCATTTCATGGCAAATAGATGGTTAAGCAGTGGAATCAGTGGCTGACTTTATTTTTTTCGGCTCCAAAATCACTGCAGATGGTGATTGCAGCCATGAAATTTTTTAAAAGACACTTACTTCTTGGTAGGAAAGTTATGACCAACCTAGACAGCATACTGAAAAGCAGAGACATTACTGTGCCAACAAAGGCCCATCTAGTCAAGGCTATGGTTTTTCCAGTGGTCATGTATGGATGTGAGAGTTGGACTGTGAAGAAAGCTGAGTGTAGAAGAATCGATGCTTTTGAACTGTGGTGCTGGAGAAGACTCTTGAGAATCCCTTAGACTGCAAGGAGATCCAACCAGTCCATCCTAAAGGAGATCAGTCCTGGGTGTTCATTGGAAGGACTGATGTTGAAGCTGAAACTCCAATACTTTGGCCACCTGATACAAAGAGCTGACTCATTTGAAAAGACCCTGATGCTGGGAAAGATTGAGGGCAGGAGGAGAAGGGGATGACAGAGGATGAGATGGTTGGATGGCATCACCAACTCAATGGACATGAGTTTGGGTAGACTCCAGGAGTTGGTAATAGACAGGGAGGCTGGCGTGCTGTGGTTCATGGAGTCGCAAAGAGTCAGACATGACTGAGCGACTGAACTGAACTGAACCAAAATAATTTAAATTTTATTTTGCACTTATTAATGCAAAATCCTTCTTGGTGTCACTGTAAAGTATTATATTAACTGAAAATACTTCAGTCAGTTTTTCAAATATTGATTGAATACAATGAGGCTAACTAGTTAATTCTGATATGCTGTTTCAAGGACAATTCATTTGAAAACAAACATAATCTGTGTATCTTTGAGGCAAAAATGATGTTCAACATCAAATATTTTATTTATTTATTTTTTTTGAAGAACATCAACTATTTTAAAGAAATTAAAGTTATGGCGTTTTGGCTTAGATTTTAAAATCTTTCATAACCACTATAGCTGTTATACTATCTCTATAGCACATATGCTTTTAATCTCTAATTACACACACATGAAACTTTTCTGAAATGAGAGTTTCTCAATCACAAAACTGGGTGAAAATAAATCTCATTCTCATAGAATATGAATTATTTCCAATCATGACTCCTTTCAAAAGAATATGTTGAATTTAAAACTCACTGACTAAAACAGCTATGACCCCAAATAAGAATCAAGTATTGGGGAGGGGCAAGATAGGGGTGTGGGCCAAATTTGGTATCCTGATAAGTGGAACCTAAAATATGACAAAAAGGAACTATCTGTGAAACAGACACACAGATATAGAGAACAGAACTGTGGTTGCCAGGTGGGCGGGGGAGGGAAGAATTGGGAGTTTGGGATTAGCAGATGCAAACTATCACATATAGGACGGATAAACAAGAAGGTCTTCCTGTATAGCAGAGGGAATTATATTCAATATCTTGAACCATAACAGAAAAGACTATGAAAAACAGTGAGTGTATACGTGTATAATTGAGTCACTTTGCTGTACAGTAGAAATTAAACAGAACATTATAAATCAACTATACATAAAATTTTTTAAAAAACTAAAACTAAAGGGGGAGTATGTGATTAAGAGACAAACTACTATGTATAAAACAAAGAAGTAAAAAGGATACAGTCATTATTTTGTAATAACTTTAAATGGAGTATAATCTATAAAAATACTGAACCACTGTTACATACCTGAAATTAACATAATGTTGTAAGTCAACTATACCTCAATTAAACAAAGAATCAAGTAACCACTAATTCCCTTATTCATATAAAAGGTTTCTCCTGTGCTCAATCATATATTTTCTTTATATACTCGTCCTTTAAAGAACATTTTTAAGCCCTACAAAATCCTATGAATACTGTAGGGATTATACTGTGATTTAATCCTTAACTAAAAACATCTTTAACTCTAAATACCCAAATGCCTTTTGAAAGAAATGTCATCTCCACCCTTATTAAATAGCATTTATTTTTTTAAAAGCATACAATATACGGCTACTAAGGGTTTTTTTGTTTCTTTTTTTTAGACTTAGCTATCACTTATGGTTCACTTATATTCAGGTATGTAAATTAATGTAATTAATGCTATGGATTTCACTTCATGAATATTCATAAGTACAATGCTACTGTAGCTGTCATCTCTATTAATGACTGTATACTGAATTTTTTAGCATTTAGGCTGAAAGAAAATCTCAGCACTAAGAAGATCACCCACCGTGAACAAATGGGCCAAAGGAAAGAGGCACTCTTTTTCTTAAGGTTATGATTATGATCATGAAGGTGATATTTAACAAGATTAATTAAGTGTTTTTCAAAGCACAATAAGAGCTGAGAACCTTAAACGGTTTTTAACCTGCTCTCTAAGCTATGTGGATGATAGGAAATGAGGAAATGGTTCAAGATCTCATTTGCAGAAGAGACAGTTCTTTTACTTTGTTGTTAACCATAACTCATCCTATAAATGAGAATTAGATAAGGCAAGATCATGTCAGTTAACAAGTCAAGCACCCTACCCAAACCAAGCTACTTCACATAGTATGCCAACCCAATAAAAAGAAGTGCCTCTTCCAAATGGTACACTATTGATGAACAGAAAAAAAAAAAGGAAAGGCTAAAGTTTTTTATACTGAGCATGGGTTGGGGCGGGAGGGGAAGACTAGACTTTATACCAACTAAAATGCATGACTGTAATGGCAAAATGTGCTGTGCGAAATCACTTCAGTCCTTTCTCTTTGCGATCCTATGGACTATATTATGCCTGCCAGGCTCCTCTGTCCATGGGATCCTCCAGGCAAGAATACCGGTGTGTGTTGCCATGCCCTCCTCCAGGGGATCTCTCCAACCCAGGGATCAAATCCACATTTCTTATGTCTCTTGCATTGACAGGAGGGTTCTTTCCCACTAGGGCAACCTGGGAAGCCCCCTAAAAGGTTAGGGGAGATAAAACAAAATTCTTTTGTCTGCAAATCACATCTACAAATTTAACACACATGAATTTGAGCTCACAAAACAAGACTATAATCCAAAGTTGTGACAGCCTATGAGATGGAAGAAAAAAAATTATATACATACATATACACACCCACATCTATATACACGTGGTGGTATAATCACCAAGTTGTGTCTGACTCTTGCAATCCCATGGACTGTAACCTGCCAGACTCCTCTCTCCATGGGATTTCCCAGTCAAGAATACTAGAATGGGTTGCCATTTCCTTCTCTCGGGGATCTTTCCCACTCAGGGATTGAACCGCTGTCTCCAACCCACCGGAGAGGGCAATGGCACCCCACTCCAGTACTCTTGCCTGGAAAATCCCATTGATGGAGAAGTCTGGTGGGCTGCAGTCCATGGGGTCGCTAAGAGTCGGACACAACTGAGCGACTTCCCTTTCACTCTTCATTTTCATGCACTGGAGAAGGAGATGGCAACCCACTCCAGTGTTCTTGCCTGGAGAATCCCAGGGACGGCAGAGCCTGGTGGGCTGCCGTCTCTGGGGTCGCACAGAGTCGGACACGACTGAAGCGACTTAGGGGCAGCAGCAGCAGCAGCAGCAGCTCCAACCCACGTCTCTTGCGTTGTAGGCAGATTTTTCACCACTGAGCCAGCAGGGAAGACCATATTTGCATATATATTTCTCCCTAATGCTAAATATATACTTCTTTCTGACTAAGAAGTGAGGTTAAATTGTGTTAAAAACTGTAATAAGTCTTTAATTCTAACACTTTAAATGAGGTAAATAGTTAATAAATAGACAAATCTAGTATAGAAAATCAATCTCCTTTTCTGAGAACAGACTTCAATTTATGGTAAAATTATCACAGTTGATAGGTGATAAATTAAAAAAAAAAAGAGGAATCAATAACTGGATTATAATGTTTCTATTTACACAGCAGCTATCCAAAGTTTTAAAGAAGGTCTATTAGAATGAAAAATACACAAACTCCTATGTCTAAGAAATGCTATACATGAAACAGAGGGAGAAATCATTCTAATAATGTTCTGACAGAACCCAAGCCATCTTATATTCCAAAAGTTTCTTGTGCGAGTGGGCTGCAGCTTAAATATAACTTCCCATAGAAACAAAACTTTTAAAAAGTATGTATATTCCCAAGCAGGTCCATCATAGATAAAATATACCCCATATAGTTGAAAAAGAAATTATGTGATATACAGTAAAGAAAAAATAAAGAAGCTGTCTACGTATTCTCATATTGGTCTTTAATCTCTAAAGCACTTCATGGTCCAAAAACGTCACATTCTCTTCTCTCTGCAACCCACCTTCTTTTATTTAACTCATTTTAATCAAATGAAAATTTCCATTTTTCTCATTGGTTATCTCTATTCCTCCACCTCCTAAACAACACTTGCCATGGTCAGATGTAATTCTGGCCAATCTGGACAGTATAAAATGGCATTTAGTTGTAGTTTTACTATGTATTTTTTTCTGTTTACTAACGATACAGAATTTTCTTTCCCCCCTTTCTTTCTTCCCTGCCTCCTTCCTTCCCCCATTTGGATATCTTCTTTCTCTTCTGTGTAGCCTGTCTTCTCATCCTTTTGGTGATATGTTTTATGAACAAAGGTTCTTAAATTTAATGAAGTTCAATTTTTTTTTAATGATAAGTATTTTATGCCCTGTTTGTAAAAATCTGTTTATCTTTTGATTATGAATATAATCTCCTATGTTATCTTCTCTAAGCTTTTATCTTTCAAGTTTAGAACACCCCAGGTGGAATAGATTTTGGGGTATGGTGTGGGCTGGGAATTTTTTTTGTATATTATATCCATCAATCAAAATTATTAAAAAAAATACAATACAGAATTTCAGCCAGCACAAAACTTTAAAAGGTGAAACATTTCAGGCAATAAAGGAGAAGACACAAGATATAATTCTTCCTCACTTGCGATTCTTCTAAGGAAAGTAGATGAGGGTGAACGAAGGAGTTGTGTCATATCTGTATTTGAGTTCAACTTGGAGTTGGCTCAGATAGCCTTCTCATACTTAACAACTACCACCACAACAATAATGGCAGTTAACATGTACTGCATACTTAGTAGGTATAAGCACATGACCTCATGTAATTCTCACAATAATCCTGTGAGATGGATACTATGCTCTCTACTTAATAAATGATGAAACTGAGACAGGAAAGATGTTACCTAATCAGCGCCCAAGTTCTTAAACTCTCTCTCATAACTTTTATTTCTGAGCTTGGAGATCCTCCATCACGCACATGTGTTTTCGTAACTTTCACAGGCTGAGATCACACAACATGCCATTCTCCCTGTTTTTTGTCTAGGTTTCAAGAAAACTCCTATATGGAAATACTCTACATACAAAATCTAAATAATTATGTACTTCTAGTTTGATAACATAGGAAAAGAGAATCAAAAGTGTCTTCTGGAAGTAACATGGACATAGTTATGGTTAGCACTACTGTGATTTCGTGGTCTAGAGAAGTTTTAAAAACAAGTCACTAAAATTTCAGTCTATATGGCTACCTTAGAATGCTTCATAGTAATAAGTTTAAAATAATTTTACTAAGAAAAGCTTTTTCTAGATTGAAAACTGCAGGAAGTTTATTACTTTGTTTGCTGTAAGAACTTAGGGATATTTTTATATTATTCTACTGAGGTCCTAGCCTATATTCCTCATAAAGCTTTTAATGTTACAAGGAAAAACAGAGATACATTAAAATTTTTGAAAAAGAAAAAAATCCATTTGCTTCACATAATTTTTACAGGATGCAGGAACTTGAAGGATTCTTAGATCTGCAGGTACTCATTTTACTAAAGGAGAAACCGAGGACCATAGAAACTTACACCAGATAGCAAAGACAGTAAAGATCAGATTTTACAATGGCTGTAACTAGGGATATTAATTTGAATCCCTCTTAAATAATATTCATATATGTGTTTCCATGAAATTCTAAAATTATTTATGACTTGAGTTTTTTCCATGTGTTGTTTTTACAATGATTTATTTACAAGAAAAAAACAGATTTTAAATCTTCATTTTTATTTCTTTATTCCAAACTCTCAGCAATGTGTGTGTGTGTTCAATCGTTCACTCATGTCCAACTCTGTGCAAGCCCACAGACTGTAGCCTTCTAGTTCCTTTGTCCATGGAATTTTCCAGGCGAGAATACTGGAATGGGGTACCATTTCTTCCTCCAGGGGATCTTTCCGACCCAAGGACCAAACCCGCATCTCTTAACGTCTCCTGCATCGGCAGGTGGAGTCTTCACCTGTGCCACCTGGGAAGCCCAACCCCTCAGCAGTAAGACCACCCTATCTGATATGTGACAGAAAAATCAACAACACAGGCTCTGAGCGTCCTCCTTTGGGACCAATGTAAGTACACCCAGGATGTCTACCTGTTCTCTGGAGACTGCAGGTCCCCATGCCCTTCACCAGTGAGGGAAAAGGAAGAGAAGGCACACCACCACCACACTGGATGCCAATCAGAAACACAGCAAGAGAGAATGGTGGTTTCTATCACTGCCCATTTTCTAAGTAACTGACAAGAGCTTTGAGCATCAGCGCTGCCACTGCAGGCAGGCAAATCTAATCTGTCTTCAAGAAAATTTCCAACAGTAGCAGAATTACAACACCTTCCTAAGGAATCAGAACTATGAGCAACGCAGACTTAGGGCGCCAAAGATTACAAAAGCCACCTTCATTGATGGCCTCCAGCAAAATAGCTAGGGGCAAGAAAGGCCAGTAAAAGAAGAAGAGCACCAGAAAGGTTGAAAAAGGAGGAAATGGGTTGGGTTTTTTAATTCATTACACTGTTTTTAATAAGCTAAATGAGATATTCCCCAGTTAACAATTATTAAGGACACCCCCCAAGGAAAGCTTTATTCATAGACATATAACAGTAAAAAAAAAACTCCTTTTGAAATGAAATTTTTCGAACGTTAATGTGTACTATAAAATATAAAATTATATTCAATAAGAGCTCTTTAAATATTTTAACACATCTCCAAATTTTAAATAATTTTATTAAATTTTACTATAAATCAATGAATTGGAATAAATCCACCTATTTTTTTTTTAAAGGATCTGAGAACTTATAACAAAAATAAACTTTGAAGGCAGCAAATAAGAGCTTTTTACTACTAAAGAGGCTAAATCTCAGTGGGTTACTGATATATTTTAATTTACAGGAAGCTTTACTATACCCCAGGCAAAGTATTAACATAAAATGTAGATATAAAAGCAATTAGTTTCCATTTTCAATTTACTTACCTGACTATAGCACTATTATAAAAACTTTTAACTAAAATCCTATTTGGTAAATTTCTTAGCAACCTTTAAATTAGATCTTATAATACCTATGAAGTTCCTGATTATTACACAGAGTAAAACTGAACATTCTAATTTGTTTCCGAGGCAGAATCATCATTCCATGGAGCTCAAACAGAAGAAAGTTTTGCTACTGAAACTTCCCACAGTGAACCACACTCAGATACCTTGATGTTTTGCTAGCACATCTAGCTACTCATCAATGTGGTAGCAGCAAAATAGACGCAGCCTTTTCCATGGTATGCCAATGTAGCTTCTCTCTCTCTCTCTCTCCCCTCCTCTCTCATCTCCTGTCTTCTTCCCCTCCAGCCCCCGTCTCCCTTCACCCTCCCCACGTCTCCTAGCCTCATAGTGCATCACAGTCTTCTAAAGAATCATAAGGGAACAGGTCTCATGTCTGTTAGACAAGGACTAGCCCTCCTATAACCTTCATCCCCAGCCCCAAAACTATATGACCACCACTGCAACTGAGGCTTCTTCCAAATGCCTCAGAAATAGGGTTTCAGTTTAAAACAAGATTTTTTAAAAATCTGCTCAATTCCACTCTTCAAGGTAATATCATGGAGTTTAGTTTCCTAACAGAGTATTTTTCAAACCAGAAATAAGGCTGCAATAACTTTATAGGACTCAGAACTTACTGTTTTTATCACTCTTAACATAAACAAAAAACTATATTATCAAAAATGTAATAATAATCAAGGTTTTCTTTCTGGTTCATTATTTACATAGTTTTCCTGTGTTATTGTTGTAATCTATAAGACACTGTAGTGAAAGATTCTCAGTCAAAGATTCATTTCAGTAGAGGAATGTCTTGTATTTTAGAGTCTTCCCTGGTGGCTCAGACGGTAAAGCATCTGTCTACAATGCGGGAGACCCAGGTTCGATCCCTGGGTTGGGAAGATCCCCTGGAGAAGGAAATGGCAATCCACTCCAGTACTATTGCCTGGAAAATCCCATGAACAGAGGAGCCTGGTAGGCTACAGACCATGGGGTCACAAAGAGTTGGACACACAAAGAGTGTTATTGTTGTAATCTATAAGACACTATAGTGAAAGATTCTCAAAGACTGATTTCAGTAGAGGAATGTCTTGTATTTTAAAAACCCTATAAATACCAGTTTGATAATACAAACTGAACTTCACACTAATCTTTAAATATCACTAGACAAATGAACGGAAAAGACTGCTACTCTAGGGGAGGGAAGCTAAGCCCATATGTGTCTACACTCTCATTTTCCTTATCTTAAAAAGCTAAAAGAAGGAAAAAAACAAACAAACAAAAAACACAAACATAAATCTACCTGCCCCATAAGAATACTCTATAAGGGTGGGGGTAACAGTTTTATAAACATAATCTTTGTGCTAAGTAAAGTCTTTCTGTAAATCATGTTTTCATTTCCATAGGTTCAGAAAGTTCAGGCTGTCATGTCCATACTACTTTAGCATTTTTGAAGATGATTCTGTTTATGAGATGCCTCCTACCTGTCTCTGAAGTTCTGCCAGGTTGTAAGGTAAGGCTCCTTCAGCCAGTGGGGCTATTCTCTCAATATCTGCCAAAGTCAAGCGCCTTCAGGCAAAAATATGGGAAAGAAAGAACTGTTAGACACCAACAGACGATACCTCATACTAAGATCACCTTTCTTCAGAAAGAAAAGGGTAAAAAAGAACTATGGTTTAAAAGTAGTATTTCCCTATTCACACAGATAATTTTAGTAAGAGGGGAAAAAAAAAAAACTTCAGACCTTGCTTGCTACACAAAAAGCAAAAGACTCTAAAGAAATAATAGAGAGTACACAAATTAATTACTCTAAAAATAGATTAAAAAAACTAAAGAAATAATTCTTCTCAGAAGCAAAGTATAAACACTGACTGTTCAGTTCGTACACATTGAATATATTTCTTTAGCATACATCTTTAATGCTTAAGTGCAAAGTATCTTGAGAAGGATAAACACAAAAGTGATAGATACTGGTTGCCTTTAAGGGTAGAAGGGAGAAGGGGTGGGAGATATTTTTATAGCGGGCTCTTTAAAACTCTGAGTTTTGAACTGAGTGAATGAACTACTGTTTTAAAATAAGTGTATTCCATGATCCAGGTAGTAGTAGGTCACTTCAGATCCAGTTTTGAGAAGCACTCTTTGCAAGCTTTTATTATCATAAAGGATGTTCAATACCTTTATTACAAATGTAAATTCTAGATGGATGAGGTACGGGCCTGATATTTCATGTCATTCATGTCATTTCATTTCATGTCAATCATCAAAGACTGGCTGGTTTATCCAGTATCAACTCCAGCTTGACAATTTATTATGTAACATGAAGGCAATAAATTATCTATGGTACACTCAACTTCTACTAGTCTTCAGTTCTAGGGTTAAAACCTATTTTTCAGATATGCCTACACTTACATAACTGTTAAAGCTGACTAAGAAAATCTGATCACTTAGTAGATCCTGAGTCCCCTCTCCCGAGGTCCTACTGGATGCCCACGGACAAAGCTTTTTCATCTGGATTTGTGTAAGACTTTACAAATTAAATACTGGGTTTTTTCAGTCTATAAAAGAGACATAAAACATCTAAGCTTAATTATGCTGATAACCATGACAATAATGTCACAGGCATATTTCAAGAAAATGATACCCTCCAACACAAAATGGTATATACTGTTTAGGAAAATGCCCACTCACAATGAGTCAAAAAAAGGTTATAAGATTCCTGAACATGTACTTCAATTTATTTTATAAATTTAAGCAAATATCCACAAATCTCTAAAAATTTCTAACCACCTCTACAGAGTCCAGATTACATCAATTTTTCTGTCCCTCACTTACTTCTCGTTTCCCTCTCCCCCTCCTCTATCATTCTTCCTTCCCCCTTTCCCTCTCACACTCTTCAACAGCCTTTACTCCCTTCATTACCTCTCTGTTTCTTCCCTTCCTTTCTCTTCCCTCCCCTTCTTGCTTTCCCTTTCCCTTTGTCCATTTCCCCCTGCCTTTAGTCTGTCTGCACCTATCTCGTCCTCCTCCCGTTTCTCATATCTGCCCGTGTCTTTTTCTTGAAACTTATATACTGAGCAAACTATTGATTAAATGAACTAAAAGAACACCACTGCTTCACATTAAAGTAACTGTCCTAAAAAGTATCATGAGGAATTACTGGAATAGTTACCCTGTAGCATTATATAAGTCTGAAAGCTGGTACAGGATGTCAATTTCTAGTGGGGTGACTTGTCCATAGCGTATGGCACTCTGGGCAAATTCCTCTGGAAGAAAAAGAAAATGCTTTAAAATCTTCAAAGACTCTTAACATATAACAAACTTCTACCTTAACTATTATCTGAAAGCTAAAAGCATTTTAGTATTATTTTAAAAATCTAAAACTGAATTTCAATATCTAAGTTCAGCTACATAGAAATAATTACAAAAATATGAAAACTGGCAAAAGATAAAATGTTAAGATGATAAAACAGTAAAAGCAGGTAAAGTAATTTCAGAGGTAAAACAATCGCTTTAGGTTCCTCTAACCTCATCTTGTTTATTTGCTTTGGTCTCCAGAGCTACAAGATGAAAGAACTGGCTCTTCTCCAGTCACTTAAAACATCCCACTACAATTCAGCAAAAGGAGTAGCCCTGCCCATCTTTCTGTGGCCACTCTTTCCTCATACAAAGAAGCCGTTGCCACTGACCTGTTTGACAGACTGGGCCACGGTTCTTTTTAAAACTGTCAAAGCCACTTTTCCACTCCTGACCTTGGCATCCCATTAAATCCAACTGGATTTTTGGAGACCATGATGGTCCAAGTGAAATATACACACTTTCTAGATGTGGCTTCACAGTAGTAAACCTAGATCAACCTCACACCCTAGATAAAGAAAAGTGAAAATGCTGAGATTCGCATCAATATGTATTTTAAAAATCTTACCCTTTGTGACTTCAACATCTTTCCTTGTGCCAGCTAGAGTGCTATATATCTTACGAACAAGCTCCATGTTATTCAGTAAGGAGTTAAATGCATTGAAGTATGAGAAGCTAACCTGGTGTGAGATACTTCCTCCGGCTGCCTAGGAAATGACAACACAGAAAGTTAAACAAACAAAAACAAAAGCACATTTATGGACACTGAACTTTCTCAAAGAAGAACCAAAGGAATCTTCATTACTAAAATGATAAACAACCAGTCCATAAACACAAGGACGGTATCATGCTGAAACGCTCAGTGCATTTCAAGCCCTCAGGAAAGTCTATGTAATTTAGGTGTTAAGGAAGAAAGCAACATCTGGAAGTTGGACTTCATGGTTCATCTACCTATAAGGTCAAAAACAACAAATATAATTATCACAGATCAAAACCAATGATTATTTAAACAGGATTTTCAAGACCTTCAACTATGAAACTCCTGCTATTTCTGGATAATCCAAACCTCAACAGACAATAATAAGAAACATTTTTTAAACTTGTTTTTTTTTTTCCACACCTATATACAAAAACCAGTGGTAACTTTAAATTTTAAGACTATTTCACTTTATCAACTTTACTAATCTTTTCTTTTTTAAGCTTCTTGTTATAATTAACATATAGAATGCTCTGTGCTGAGCGCTGAATCTCTGTGACAAAATGTAAAACTACCAAAAAACTCCAAAAAGATGTAGAGAAAATCTAGGGAGGATTTACTTGCTATAAATATGTCTTTAGTGGAACAGTGCTAAAGAGGCTCTCTCATGCCTGGGGAAGAAGGGGGACAGTACAGCCTACCCTACTCTGCAGGGTAGGGGTAACTTCTCCCTCTATCCAACAGTTAGACATAAACTCAAAAGAGAATATTTTTCGTAGCTTGCAAACATTTAATTTCTAAGCCAAGAGTCAGAGGAATCCAGATGATTAAAAACATTCTCTATTAAAAACTCAAATACTTAGGGAAATGACAGTGTGACAACCTTAATCATAAAGATCTATATTAAGGACAGTATAGGTAATGATGGGCATATGTTCCCACCCTCATCCCTCACACACGAGCCTTAGCCCAAATATATGTGATATTTGTATTAGCCTGAATTTGGATACCAGTGATCCAAAAAGCCAGATTCAAATTATTTAACACATGCCTCCAGAAACTGAGATGGCATTTGGTAAACAGGCTATAAAGGTCTATCTAACCCAACTGGAAAAGATTAAACAGGCTCCCTCACCCCAAGGTACTGAGCTCTTCTCTCTAGGATTTTCTTTTCTTCTCTCCTCCCTCTCTCCCTTACTTTCTTTTCTTCCTTCTTTCATTTTTTTGGCTAGGGTACGAGGTGAGGGTAGGGGAGTGGGAGATGGGTGTCAAGGAGGTGAAATGTATAGGAGAAAGTGACATGCTCCATGTTCAAATTCACTGAAGAAAAAGAACAGAAGTTGATCTTTCTACCCTGGTCCAAATCAGGGATAATGATCTTCAGCTGAGACAACAAAAGCGCTCATTGGCTTCCCTCCATTTAAAACAAGCAGCAATCAAAAACTTACACATAAGTACAATACAGGAACAAGAAAACCGGTGAGGACAGTTTCACCATTCTTTGTGAGGAAGTGGATGACATCAGTTTGCTATTGGCCCAGATGCTTACTTTACAGAGTTTAGCAGTTTAAAGAACAAAAAACTGGTCCATGCAGACTGAGTGCACAGGTGAAGGGGCAGAGAGAGGAGTGAGCCACAGAGGCTGACGCCCACATATTTCCTCCGTACCTTCTGCCACAGCCATGGTTATTAAAACAGTGTGGAGGCCAGTGATGATCCCTCTAGCAAACAGCACCCTGCAGGCAACAAAGGAAGGAGCCATCCTTATAGCAAGGCTTTGGGAGCCTGGTGGGATGGAAAGAGGCCAAAGGTGAAGGCAGTAGTGTCTGTGAGAAGTACTGCCCTTGGGAAAAAGTAATTGCACACCCTTGTCTACATACTCCCCTGTTTTCTTTAGGTGGACTCTGTAAATGGAAATAAACAATTTGGAAATATATGAGAGCAAGATTGTGGTGCCGATCTGGGGGAAAACTATTCACTATCACCCCGCCCCCACACACATCTCCCTGACACACATCTGATTACCTCCTACCAACTAAGAGTAAAGTTACAACAGATGAGAGGGAGACATGCCGAGGGATGCAATCCAGGACAATGGTTTCAAAGGTCTGAGGAAATAGAAAGTTGAAGTCATTGCTTTTTACTTACTGAAACTAAGTTCTCCTCCACGAAGGGAGTGAGCATATGAGACCGGATGGTAACCATAATGTCACTGAAATCCAGACCAGAAATCAGGCCACTTTTGCTTTTGTCTTTGAGAGCAAAGGCTTGCCTTGCATGTTCCAACTGTAGTTCCTGGAGGGAGAAGTCAGAAACAGGGCCTCAGGCTGATGGAAGCATACCCCAATGTGTGTTTTAGAAAAGCAGGGACATCCTTCCTGTACATGCATTTACTTTAAAAATGAATAATACACATCTTTGAATGTACAGCAAAACTCTTCATGTCTTTTCAAAAAGCACATTTTCCTGAAAATATACTTACTACATGTTATTCCTCAGGAAGAAAAGTGAGTCACAGAATGTCAATAAAAAGGGAGGTGGGGAGGGGAAAACCTTTGTTTACCTGAAAAGTTTTCATTACTGAAAATAGAGTTATCTTTTCAGTGCTTTAAGTTTTTGCTTTTAAAATATATAGTAACTCTCCTGCTTGAAGAAGTTCTTGTCATCCCAGAGCACTTTCTAGATTACAGGTGGCTCTCCCTATCGGAGGGTTTCATGTCCTTAGATTCAACCAACCACAGCTCAAATTCTAATATGAAAGTTATGAATAACAAATTGCATAAGCACTGTTCATCTATCACTCTATGTGGCTTTGAGTGATACCCACAAACTGTAGAACAATCCAGAAGATCGTGGAACTTTTCAACTATTGGGCAGCCAAACTTTGTAGTAGGTGATATCAATTAAAATTTTTAAAAAAATTTAAAAAGTGGGCTTCCCTGGTGGTCCAGTGGTTAACAATCCACCTGCCAAAATCAGGGTATGCAGGTTTGATACCTGATCCAGGAAGATCCCACATGCTGTGGGGCAACTAAGCCCGTGTGCCATAACTGCTGAGCCCACGCCCCCTAGATACCATGCTCTCCAACACGAGAAGCCCCCGCTCGTTGCAACTAGAGAAAGCCCCTGCACAGCCAAAAATTAATTAAGTAATTAAATTTTTTTAAATGCAAGTAATACCCTAAGGACTACTTAAAAGTCAAAATTAGAGCATTTCTTTCCTAGGACATATGACACAATCCAAATAAATTTGTTATCACAACATCATAATAGTGCTATTAGATGCCATTTTCACACTATTTGCAACTCTGGAAATAATGAAAGTGAGTTGTTCAGCTGTGTCCAACTCTGTGACCCCATGGACTGTAGTGCTCCAGGTCCTCTGTCCATGGAATTCTCCAGGCAAGAATACTAGAGTGGGTTGCCAGTTCCTTTTCCAGGGTATCTTCCCTTTGGATTTCAGTCTGAGCCAGCAGGGAACCCCTTGGAAACAATATTCCTATCTAAATATATAAATATTATTCACAGAAGATATATTAAACATTGCAATTAGCATTATTATTTATTTATAAAAGCCTACAAATCAATGTTGCTTTACCCTTTTCTGACATTTAAAATAGCTTTTGATAGAAGTTTCACCCTTTTACTAATTATATTTTTCTGTATCTCAACAGTGGTTGAAAGACATTAAAATTGGTTTGACTCGTAATTCATTAAACTATACATTTGTTTTATAAAACATACATATAAATATGTCCATAGTTGTATGATATTTAACAATAAAACAAGTTTTTAAGTATTTTCTTAGCAGGTTGATAAGCTAGAAACAAGTTTATCAAATCTACTAAGTCTTTCAATAATCTTAACTTTTAAAAAATTTAATAATATCATCACACATATTTGGATTTTCTTGAAAATACCAACAGAAGCAGGGAAACTAAAAATCAACTGGTAAAAATATATGAAAGATAGAGTACAAAATAAACAACTAGCATGGTTTAACAAGGACTTCCAGGTGGCACTAGTGGTAAAAAAAACCCACCAGCCAATCCTGAAGACTTAGAGATGCGGGTTCGACCCCTGGGTCAGGACAATCCCCTGAAGCAGGAAATGGCAACCCACTACAGTATTCTTGCCTGGAAAATTCCATGGACAGAGGAGCCAGGAGGGTTATAGTCCATGGGGCCACAGTCAGGCACAACTGAGCGACTAAGCACACACATGATTTGACAAAGTAGTTTTCTTTCCCACCCCTCTACTTTTTAAATTCCAACTTATTAAAGTATAATTGACAAATAAAAGTGTAGTATATTTAAAATGCGTACAAAGTTATGATTTGATATATGTATACATTGTGCAAGGACTCCCACCATTGAGTTAACTAACACACCCATCACTTCACATACTTTTTTTTTTGACGAGAACACTTAAGTTCTACTCTTGGAAAATTTCAATTATACAATACAGTATTTTCATCACCATGTTATACATTAGATCTTCAGATTTTATTCATCTTAAAATTTATGCCCTTTTTCCAGCCTCTTCCTATTTCTCCTACCCCCTCCAATCATAATCATCATTCTACTCTATTTCTACATGTACAATGTTTTATTTTTTAAGTGATACCAGGAAGTATTTCGGAGAAGGCAACGGCACCCCACTCCAGTACTCTTGCCTGGAAAACCCTATAGAAGGAGGAGCCTGGTAGGCTGCAGTCCATGGGGTCGCTAGGAGTCGGACACGACTGAGAGACTTCACTTTCACTTTTCACTTTCATGCATTGGAGAAGGAAATGGCAACCCACTCCAGTGTTCTTGCCTGGAGAATCCCAGGGACGGGGGAGCCTGGTGGGCTGCCGTCTATGAGGTCGCACAGAGTCGGACACGACTGAAGCGACTTAGCAGGAGCAGCAGCAGAAGTATTTGTCTTTCTGTGTCTGGCTTATGTCACTTAGTAGAATGCCCTCCAAGTTCAGCCATGCAGTTGCAAATGACAGGATCTCCTTTTCTGTTGTTGTCAAATAGTATTCCATTGCATAAATGTGGAATGAGATGTATGTATGTGTGTGTGTGTGTGTGTGTACACACACGACACATTTTCTTTAACCATTCTTTTGTCAATGGACACTTGTTTCTATACCTTGGCTACTATGATAATGCTGCAATAAACAAGAATATAGATAATCTCTTTGAGATGATGATTTTATTTCCTTTGGATACATACTCAGAAGTAGGATTGCTGGATTACAGTAGCTCTTTTAACTCCTTGAGAAATTCCCGTATTGTTTTCTATGGTGGCTGTACCAGTTTACTTTCCCACCAAGAGTGTACACAGGTTCCCTTTCCTCCACATCCTTGATGATATTTGTCGTGTCTGGTCTTTTTACTAACGGACAATGCAGTAAGTGTGAGGTGATATTTCATTGTGGTTTTGATTCACAATTCCCTGATTACAATGCTGAGCAAGTTTTCATCTATCTGTTGGCAATCTGTATGTCTTCTTTGAAAAAATGTTTATTCTGGTCCCTTGTCCATTTTGTAATTGCATTTGAGGGTGTTTGCTTTGCTCTGCTACTGAGCTGAATGAGTTCCTTGTATTTTTTGGATATGAATTCTTTATCAGATATATAGTTTGAAAATATTTACTCCCATTCCATAGCTTTTTATTTGGTTGTTGGTTTTCTTTGCTGTGCAGCTTTTCAGTTTCATGTAGTCCTACATGTTTATTTTTCCTTTTGTTGCCTTTGCTTATGGTGTCAAATCCAAAAAAATCATTGCCAAGATGGATGTCAAGGAGTTTACTCTCCATGTTTTCTTCCAGGGGTTTAAAGTTTCAGGTTTTACATTCAAGTTTTTAATCCATTTTGAGTTGGCTTTTGTGTATGGTTTAAGATAGTCCCGTTTCCCCAACACCATTTATTAAAGAGACTGATGTTGAAGTTGAAACTCCAATACTTTGGCCACCTGATGCGAAGAGCTGACTCATTTGAAAAGACCCTGATGCTAAGAAAGATTGAGGGCAGGAGAAGGGGACAACAGAGGATGAGATGGTTGGATGGCATCACTGACACAATGGACACGGGTTTGGGTGGACTCCGGGAGTTGGTGATGAACAGGGAGGCCGGGGGTGCTGTTGTTCGTGGGGTCACAAGAGTCGGACACGACTGAGCGACTGAACTGAACTAAACTCTTTCTCCATATATACACGGCTTTATTTCTGGGCTCTTTATTCTGCTCCATTGATCTATGGGTCTGTTTTATGACAACAGCATACTGTTTTGAATGCTATACCTTCACAACATAGTTTGAATTCAGGAAGTGTCATCCCTGCAGCTTTGTTCTTTCTCAAGATAGATTTGGCGATTTGGGTTTTGTTTTTTGTGTGTGTGTGGTTCCAGACAAATTTGAGGATTGTTTTTTTCCATTTCTGTGAAAAACGCTGCTGGAATTTTGACAGGGATTGCACTGAATCCATAAATCGTTTTGAGTATTGTGGATATTTTAACAATATTCTCAATCCATGGACACAAAATCTTTTCATTTATGTCTTCAACGTCTTTCATCAACATCTTATAGTTTCCAGATCTTTCATTTAGTTAAATTTACTCTGGTTTCCTTCTTTTTCATATTATTATGAAACAATCTTCTTAATTTACCTTTTCAATAGTTTGTTGCTGGTGTACAGAAATGCTACTCTGTTTTGCACACTAATTTTATATCTGATAATTTTCCTGAAATTATTTTTAGTTCTAACAGTATTTTCAGTTCAGTTCAGTCGCTCAGTCGTGTCCGACTCTTTGCGACCCCATGAATCGCAGCACAGTATTTTGTGTAAGCATAAAATCTTTAGGGTAGTCTACATACATTATGTCCTCTGCAAGCAAGGACAACTTTAATTTTTCCTTTCCAACCTGGATGCCTTTTATTTCTTTTCCTTGTCTAATTGCTCTGGTTAGGACTTCCATTCCCTTGTTTTTAATTTACATTTTTTAAATTTATTCTTGGCTACACTGGTCTTCATTGCCATGCACGGGCTTTCTCTAGTTGCAGGGAGTGGGGGCCACCCTCGAGTTGCGTCTCTGGGCTTCTCATTGTGGTGCCTTCTCTTGTCATGGAGCACAGCTCTAGAGCATGTCGGTTTCAGTAGTTGTGGGCCTAGTTGCCTGGTGGCATGCGGAATCATCCTGGACCAAGAATCAAACCCATGTCCCCTGCATTGGTAGGCAGATTCTTTACCACTGGATCACCAGCGAAGTCCTTCCATTACCTTTTGAATAACAGTGATAATAGTGGACATCCTTGACTTGTTCCTGATCTTAGAGGAAAAGCTTTCAGCTTTTAACTATTGTGATGTTAGCTGTAGACTTGTCATCTACAGCCTTTACTATGTCAGTATATTCCATCTACATCTGAGCTTTTATCATGAAAGGATCTTGAATTTTGTCAAATGCTTTTTCTGCATCTATACTGAAATGATCATGATTTTTAATCCTTCATTTTGTTAATATGGTCTATCATATTTAATGATTAGCATATGTTGAACCATCCTTACATCTCAGGAGTAAGTTCCACTTGATTATGATCCTTTTGGTCTACTACTGAATTCAGTTTGCTAATATTTTGTTGAGAATATGTCCATCTATCTTTATCAGGATACTGACCTGTTCTTTTCTTTTCTTATAGTGCCCTTATCTGGCTTTGGTATCAGGGTAATACTGATCTTGTACAATGAATTTGGAAGAAGTGCACTCTCCTCTGTTTTTTGGAAGACTTTGAGAAGGATTGGTATTAATTCTTTTTAAAATGTTTGGCAGTATTCATCAGTGAAGCCAAAATCACTGCAGACTGTGACTGCAGCCATGGAATTAAGATGATTGCTCCTTGGAAGAAGAGCTATGACAAACCTAGACAGTATATTAAAAAGCACAGACAACACTTTGCCAACAAAGGTACGTCTAGTCAAAGCTATGGTTTTTCCTGTAGGCATGTACCAATATGAGAGTTGGGCCATAAGGAAGGCTAAGTGCCAAAGAATGAATTATTTCCTCTAGTGGTGTCAGGGGAGACTCTTCAGGGTCCTTTGGACAGCAAGGTGATCAAACCAGTCAACCCTAAAGGAAATCAACCCTGAACATTCACTGGAAGGACTGATGCTAAAGCTGAAGCTCCAATATTTTGGCCACCTGATGTGAAGGGCCAACTCACTGGAAAAGACCATGATTCTGGGAAAGATTGAGGGCAGGGGGAGAAGGTAGCAACAGAGGATGAGATGGTTGTATTGCATCATCAGCTCAATAGACATGAATCTGAGCAAACTCCGGGAGATGGTGAAGGACAGAGAAGCCTGGTGTGTTGCAGTCCATGGGGTCACAAAGAGTCGAACACAACTGAGCAACTGAACAACAGTGAAGCCATCTGGTCCTGGACTTTTCTTTATTGAGAGGTTTTTATTTACTAATTCAATCTCTTTGTTAGTAACTGGTCTGTTTAGATTTTCCATTTCTTCATGAAATGGAGGTAGGTTGTATGTTTCTAGGAATTTATCCATTTCTTCTAGATTATCTCATTTGTTGGTGTATAACTGTTTATAGTAGTTTCTTATGATCTTTATCAGTTGTAATCAGTCTCCTCTTTCTGATTTTATTTGAGTCTTCTTTTTTTCTTAGTGTAGCTAAATGTTTGTGAATTTTGCTTTTTTAAAAAACCCATTTTTGGTTTCATTGATCTTTCCTATTGTCTTTCTAGTCTCTATTTCATTTATTTCTGCTTTGATCTTTGTTAATTCCTTCTGACTTTGAGCTTATTCTCTTTCTAGCTCCTTGAAGTACAAAGGTAGACTGAGATTTTTTTTTTTTGGTAACGTAGGTGTTTATCATTATAACCTTCCCTCTTAGAACTGCTTTTATTAAGCACCAAAGAATGAATGCTTTGCTTTGCTGTGTTTCCATTTTCATTTGTCTCAAGATATTTTTTTACTTTCCTTTTGATTTCATCTATGAACCATTATTTAGGAGCATGTTGTTCAATCTCCAATTTGTAAATATTTTCCTCTTCTACTTTAGTCCTTCTCCCTAACCCACTTCATATTTTTATCACCTCAGTTCCAACCACATCATCCTTCAAATGAAGCAGGCATTTTAAACCTCTATTTCAGCCTTAAATTATGGTTGAAAGCACTCCCCAAGGAAAGTATATTCCTGAGCAGCATCAGGAGCAAACACACATCTACTCCATCTTATACAGGCTTTCTCTTCCTCACTCCTGCTTATTTTCCCCCCGATTTATGCCTTTGTTATATCTTTGTCTTCTCCATGCATGCATCTTAACCTCTCAGAAATATCCAGTGGCAACTATGGGCATGATTAAGCCTTATTAATGACAGTACTGAAGAAAATGTGCACCTTTATGTTAAAGACAAAGCAGAATCCTCATTGCAAGACTAATGTCAGAAGAATAGATTTTCTATTTTCTATCAGGTCAACAGTTGAAGGACTCTTTTGTATCTTTTAAAGATATATGTATTTGAAGTATCACATATGTAGCTATAGATTAAATGGAATTGGCTTCTAAATTCTCAAGTAGGGAACAGAGTAGAAAGTATAGGTAAAAATAAATAAATAAATAACTGGTCAATATATAATTGTTGAAGCTGGTTGATGGGTACATGGTTTGTTTTTTAATATAGACATCTTTCAAAATAAAAAGTTAAAAAAATTAAAATTAAGGCCTTCAAAAAGAAGCAACTAAAGGAAAAAAGTTCTGCACATAAGCTCTTCATTTATGTAGTATAATCAAAACATCTGGGTAGAATAGATAATGTGATCACCCTAATGAAAAAAAAAAAAAAAAACTACTCCAGATTTATAAAAGATAAAATAAAGATATTCTAAAGAGATAAAAATATTCTAATAAATAAAAGAAAATAAATCTGCTTCTAGATTGAAAGGGCAGGAAAAGAAACTGAGGGAAAGGGTAAATAAAGGAAGTTATACTAAAGCTAAAGATCTTGTGTTCTTAGAAATGCATCTCATCTCACCTATCTATGAGATAAAAATAGCAGAGCTTCAGAAATACTGTGGCTTTGAATGAGACTGAATTCATACATTTAGCTCTTTTAAAACTCTATTCCTCACCAAAAATCACAGTAAAGAACGAAAAACAAAACAGAAGCTCAAAGACAAAGAGAACAAAAAAAGAAGACAGCAACTACATTTTTAAGTTTAGAGTGCAAAGAGGCAAATGATAACTGGCTTAGAAGGCCCAAGAAAACTAGAAAAGCAAAGAAAGCAATCCAATGTACATAACAGAATCTGCCAAAGACTCATGCATTGGGTGCACCAGTACCCCTAGAGTGATGGTGAAGGTGGCACTGAGAATAGGAAGCTTGGATGGAAGTTCATTTATAAAGCAGTTAGTTGCCTGCCATACTCCACCAGAGCCAGGGCTCTGGCCCTTTCCCAACCCTGGCAGACAATGAGGTGAGTTTTAACAGAGGATCTCTGGACTAAGAGAGACAAGGCACAAATGAAAGGAGGAAAATAAACGAAAGCCCACTTCCACTGGAGGAGGAACGGGCAACCCACTCCAGTATTCTTATCTGGATCATGAACAGAGGAGTTTGGCAGGCTACAGTCCATAAGGCTGCAAAAAGTCAGACATGACTGAGCACACATACTATCTCCACACTGAATACTGAGACCTGTAACCCTCCTGTCTTACTCAGCAACCAGAATGTCAAAACCCAGGTCTAAGACTTCAATGGGAAGCCAAACGATTATTCTGATTCCCCTGTCCAAAATAAAAGACCTGAACTAGAGGGACCCCAATAAGACCACCCACCCAGAGAACTTTACAGTAAGGTACATGAACCCAAAGCTCCCAATAAGCGTCAATCCCAATTTTAGTATGAGCAGAGGACCCAGAATCATCAGACTTGGAAGAAGAGCTACTAACATGAAAAACAGATCCAAACAAAAAGAAATAAAGTAACTTGAAGGAAAAAGGCAGATTGCAAGAAGAAGAAAATTTAAAAACAAAACACCTGTCTATAATATTTTTGGAGAAGTGAGAGAAAATAGTACATTCATGAAAGAAGAACAGTATAGTATTTTAAAAGGAATATTAGGAAACCAAAAAGAACTCCTGAAAGTTAGAAATATAATAAAAACAACTTAATAGAAGATTCAGGAGAGAAAAGAGAACTAAAGGATCATACAGTTATTATATTTAGTAGTTCAAGACAAGAAAAAAAATAGACTATTTTTCAAGAATTGAAGTACACAAGCTTTCAAATTAAAAGAGCCCCTGAATGTCCAACACAATGAATAAAAATAAACTCACATCAAGGTACATCATCATGAAATTTCAAAACACTGAAAATAAAAAAATCTTAAAACCCTCTAGAGTGGGGGGAAACAAAATGTCAAAAGAGAACCAAAAATTAGAATGGTAATTAACTGCTCAGTGGCAACACTGGATGTTAGAAGGAAAAAAAAAGAGATTTATCTTCAAATTAGGTAGAAAATAAATTCCTACTAAAATTCTATACCCGGCCAAACTAAATGTAATGATAGAGCAGAGGTTTTCAGATACAAAAAGTCTCACAAAAGAATTATTTTACTTTCCTTAGGAAGCCCTTGCAGTAAGTAAGTAAAAAGAAGGGAAAAAAATCATAGCAAATGAAGAGATGAAATCCAGCAAATGGAAGGTTCAACATAACAGAAAGGCAAATGGACTCCCCAGCATGAAGGTGAAGGGAGATCACAAGCTGATAGCTATGTAATAAGTACAAAGTCAGGTATCAGAAAGTTCCAGAAAAGTGGTGCAGGGGGTGTGGAAAACTGTCTGGTAGTTCCTCAAAAAGTTAAAATTATCATATGATCCAATAATCCCACACCTTAAAGATATAGTCAAAAGATTCGAAAACAGGTATTCAAATACATGTACACCAATGTTCACAGCAGCGCTATTTGTAACAGCCGAAAGGCGAGAACCCAAGTAAGTGCCCATCGACTAATGAACAGATAGGCAAGATACGATATACCCACACAGTGGAATATTATTCAGCCACAAAAAGAATGAAGTATTAATATCCGCTACACATTGGTAATCCTTGAAAACACTATGCTAAGATAAAGCCAGACACAAGAATTCACGTTGTATAATTCCATTTATATGAAATATCCAGAATAAGTAACTCCATAGAGACAGAAAGTAAACTGGTGGCTTCACGAGCTAAGGAGAGGCAAGAATGGAGTGTGACTGCTTCTTCGGTACAGGGTTTTCTTCTGGCGTAATGAAAAGGTTTTGGAATTAGAGCTGGTGAATGTACTAAATGCCACTAAACTGTGCACTTTCACATGGCTAATTTAATGTTAAGTGAATTTTACCTCAAATTTTTTTTTAAAAAGAAAGCTCCTGGATTGCTCCAAGAGAACAAAACTGATCAAACACTTGCTCTGTTTTAAACATATTAAAAATGAGGGTTTAATAACTGAGGCAGAGTCTGAGAATGAATTAGCATTAACACACAGAAAATGAACCAATAAAAATTAGAGTCTCTAAGAAAAGTGATCATTTTAGTCATGCACGGTGTTGACAAAATTGTGGTGATTCAAATGTGATAATCTAAGCAGAATCATGACATAATGATATGGAGGGCGGGGACAGAAAGTGTCCGAGAGGGAAAGGTGAAAGAGCTAGTTGCCAATCTTCAGGTGTTCAAATTAAATTTTAAAAATATCTAAGAGTGAAAAATTAAAAATTGCAGTATCAGCACTTCAAAACATTTAAATAATGTTTATTATTTAGAGCTATGAAAGTAAACACTGAAGGAAAGAAACAATTATAAGAATTTAAATAAGTTGCCTCTGGGAGTGGGAAATGAAAAATGAGGTTAAAATTCCACAGAGAATTGCCATTTCTTGGTAATAAACCTAATAAAAGTAAAAGGAAGGAGACGGAATGTTATATATTTACACTGGTTATGAAAAACTAAGCTCACCTGAAGAAACTGTGTGAATTCTGTGTAGTTAAGGTGCTTCTTCCGATTATGCCCAAAATGTAGCCGGATAAATTCACAGTCCCAATTAAAAGGGATATGATGATGAATAGTAGTCTGTCCAAAAATTTCTTTGACATTTTCTTGAAAAGGAAAATAAAAATAAATGAATTATATCTGGAATAAGTAGTTTAGTCCACTGCAATGTTCCTACAGAAAGAAATTAAGAGAAATTTTAAAAGTCAATATTATCTGCTTCTATTAAGATTAGCTGCAAAATTTTTTGTGCCCAGAAACCCATGCACAGGAACACAATTGATACAAAATATAATTTTACAGTTAAGATTGTGTACCATTACATATAAGGCCATGAGATTCTTAATTTCTCTTGATTTAATTTTAATTAGTTAGTGATTTATATCTTGCACTATAAATGGCTGCTACTTTGCATTCCAGTATAAAATCAATAGTGTTTTCCCGGTTCCTCAAGGAGTCGAATTAAGCCCTTTATCAGAAGCATGAATACCTAAATTACGGTATAATGCAATATTTGTCATACTAAGTATGGCTTGATTGAGGCTTGATTATTACATTCACACTAGCCTGAATATATCTATTGAAGATAGGTATAAGAAATACTACCCAAAGCATATCATTAGCTCAGCAGCAAGCACCTTATTAAAAGCTTCTGATATTGTCAAAAATATGGTCTTGACACAAAGCTTCAAAATCCCCGTAAAAACCATGATTATTAGTCTCAGCTATTAAAATATTTTAAGATAAGTGAAATTAGTGATTCACTTTTAAATAAAGAAGGACTAAACACAGTATACTAACTTTTAGATAGGAACCAGTCACACCATGTAATATACAACCAAAACCCTCTGACAGCTTGTCTTCATGCACTGACAATGGCATTCACTTTCTTACAGAGTTCTACACTTACTAGAAAAGTCAATTCACAAATGACTGGTACTTTAACAAGCATAGACTGGATAGACTAATTTAGAAGCTCATGCCAAAAAAAAAAAAAAAAAAATCATTAACAAAGTTAAGAAAGCAGGAAGCCTCTTTTACTGATGTCTTAAGAACAAAATTATTTTCAAATTTAAGCCAATTATATTAGTGAAAGGGTTTTACTATCTATAGCTATCAATTATATTAAGAATTAGTAAATATAAGCTTAATGTTTTATAATCTCCAACTACGCTATTTTATCTAATTTCTGAAAATTCTCTAAACAGATATAAATCTCACATTGTAAATGGTTTAATGGATTCCCTTTAGCTTTAACATACTTTTTCTTGATAAAAGCATTGCTATGGTGGGGAAGTAGGGGAAGTGTAAGAATCCTGAACTGGAAATCCTACCAGTCTGGACTCAACACGACAGCTCTGAATAGGTCACAGCGATCGGTCAGTTGGAAGGCGGCATTGGATGTCACTGGGGAGATGGGATTCTCATCTTTTCTTTCAAATGGAATGTAGCATCTATTTCTGGCCTAAATAGCAACAGTATTTCAGAGTTTTCAAATCATGTCAATTATTTTCATCTTCCATAAACACAAATCAAAGATGTGAGCTTCAGTTTCTGAAAGCAAAGAATTAATGCACTAGCAAGTTATGGGATTCTAAGCAACACAGAGGATTACCCTCAACTCTATGTGAGACTTCAACAAGTTGTCAAATATATTAAAGTTTACAAAATTATTAAAATAACAAGGATGGCAGAAAACTCTTTTGAGCTAAAAATATTAAGGCAGTTTAGCAAAGATTTTTTTTTTTAGGATTCTCCTACCTGCTTCTCTTTCCAAATTAATTGGTTTTCTTATTTTAAGTATTAAACTAAGGGAATAGGAAGAAATTGATGGAAAACATATTAGGATAACTTAATTACATTAAGAGAAATTATTAAAAGGAATAAGTTATTTTATAACCTTTATTTAAAGGTCACAACTCTCAAAACTCAAGTGCTTGATAAGAAATATACTTACTGCTACCTAAGTAAGTTTTATACAATAGCAGAATAAAACTGAATTCCCTTTGTATGACTGGAAAATACCAGAATCTCATGTGAAACTATATCAAATAAAACCAGACTCAAAATCTTTCAAACTTATGAAAATTTAATGAACCATAAAAATTTCTTTTTCTATCACAAAAAGGACATTTATAAACCAAAATTACAATGTGTAATTTACATTCAGAAAAAAATAGCACTATAATAAAAACTTTTAACTAAAATCCTATTTAGTAAACTTCTTAGCAACCTTTAAATAAGATCTTACAGTACCTTTGAAACAATTAAGCTGATGGCTTAAATTACTCATATTAATTCTCCAAATATAGAAGTGTCATTTTCCATGAATATTTGTTTAAACATTTCCCACTTTTCCCAAAGTGGTCAGTTGACAGTTTTGTACATGGTTTTATTATGACCATTATTATGTGCTATGGTTTATTAACTATGCCCAGACACTTTTAATTATTTTAGCCATGTCACAGGTTGCAAACTTTCAAACCTACTCTGGCATCTCTTGATGTATGCCACTTCCTTTCTGTTATTATTTCCACTGCTGCTGCTGCTGCTAAGTCGCTTCAGTCGTGTCTGACTCTGTGCGACCCCATGGACTACAGCCTACCAGGCTTCTCCGTCCATGGGATTCTCCAGGCAAGAGTACTGGAGTGGGGTGCCATTTCCTTCTCCACTGTTTCCACTACCAACTCCCTAAGGCTAAATCAGGAAGCTTAGAGAAATAATTAGTACAACTACTGTTTTAAAGTCAAATTCATAATTACCACTTTACTTTTACCAGGATATGCTTATCAAAAAAAAAAAAAGTTATACAAAAGCTCCAGAACTGGAGAGCTTAATACTGAGGCAATAGCCCAAAGCACTAATGACCTCCTCTTATGCAGTTTTATCAGGCTCTGTATGACATGAAAGGGGGCACCAATAATCTCAAAAACACCCAATGTATCCAACTGAAACTACATAGTAAGTTTCTCCCCAGAGAGAATCCCGTCTTTCCAGTGGCAAACAAAGGTCTTTAGCTCTCTAAGCAGTGCTATTTCAGTGGCCACAGTTCTGGCTTGGATGAAAGCGGTAAGAGAGTCACAACTTATTGGCAACAGGATCATGATCGAGTGTTTTATATCAGGTTGGCATTGCTAAGGGAAATAGGAATCCATTTGTTTTCTGACATACAGAAAACAAAAGACCACTTTTTCACTTCCTGCGGAGCATGGGCTTATAAAAGAGATGGTTTATAATTCCTTTGAAATGGGAAACAGGGTCAAATATAAAAGTAGCCTATCATGTTCTCTTTGCTTAAAGGAGAGGAGCACAATGATTTGTCAGGAGGGCAGGTAAATGGTGACAACTGTGATTAAGTAAAAATGTTCACAGACCTATAACATTAGTCAATTTAGCTGTATCAGTCACTTATGATGATTGGACTAAATGAAATACACTGAAGCATATATATTAGGTAAATATGTCTTAACAGAGGTTTTAATTTCCCCAGCAGCCCACACTGCGTCTCCCCATCTTATCCACCCTCATCCCTCCCCTGGTCCTTATGGGAGCTTCCTACTGGTCTTGTTCACCTTTCTGCAGTACAAAATTACCTCTGACCGGGGCTGGCACTCTTCTCCAAGACTGCCACCATGCCTGTTCCATGAATGAGCCTGGAAGGAGCTGCTGTACCAACGGTGTGGCCAGAGAACTCCTCCTGTAGGTATACAAGCCATCAGCCCTGTGACACAGCCCACCTACCATCAGCCCAACGACATCCTGATTCCAAGGATTCCAGCCCAGCAGGAACCACTGCTTCCAGCTTATAGGCTTGAGAGCAAACATTTTTATTGTCAGAGGGGAAAAAAGAGAGTCCTCAACAGCTGAGTTTCACCTGCACAGTTCTTAAAGTGAAGTCAGAGAGGCTTTTAAAAGGACTCCCACCATGAACAATGAATATCCTTGTGTATAACTGAACAAAAACAATGGCAAGACTTGTGGAAGAGTTTCTCAGAGAAGGAAAACTTGAGGGGAAAGAAGAGGAACAACTAAGAGACTGAAAAAGAAAACAAAGGAAAACAAACAACAACAATAAAAAGATCAACAACAGGAGCTTGTAGAAGTCCCAGCCAACACAGCATGTCAAGCCAGACTTCTAAGTCCTACTTCAGGTGGCTTGTTAATTTCTGGGGTGACCTTCTCTGTTTTACTGAGGGAGAAGTATTTCTATTAACCCTTTTACCTACCTCCAAAAGGGACTACTGTACAATCAGTCCACACAGTAGTCCTGCTGCCAAATATATGTAAAGGTCCATTTCTCAGGAAAAATGAGTTTACATTTAAAGAGCATCTATTACTATAGAAGGTAGATGCTTCAACAATCTATCACCAAATGGCATAAAAACAAGTGATACCATGTCCTTTTTTTACCTCAAACTCTAAGCTACTCTAGCAGTCTGGAGTATTAATGTGACCTTCTCTGTAATATCTGAGTCTCAAAAATTCTTACTGATTTAATTTGAACACCCAAGTGAAGCTCTCATTCTTACCAAGTTAAACGAGGTATTTATTACAATTAGGATTTCATATTATACCATGTCTATAGCTTTGTTCCCACTGACAGAGGATACGACATTTTTCATATCTAGACTTCCATCTCCTAAACCTTTTAACCATAGCAGCAGTCATGCCTGAAACACTCCAATCTGATTATTATGCCCTTTATGGAAAAAGAGTATTTTAGAGGCACAAATGGAACACGTATTTATTTGCTATACATATTGGTGGTCAAACAGCATAAAATTAAAAGGAAACCCTACTTCTTGAGAGTTCTACAGTCAGGGGATGAAGATATGCCCCTGGAAAAGTTTCCTTGTAACAGTTCCCATTCCTAGGCAAACACTTTTAGAACACAATATTGATGAGATTTTTAATAGGAAATTTAGAATACATAACATGTTTTATATTCATTTATTAGTTAATAGGTAAGAGTATTGTTGGGTTTTTTAGAATCCTTGTTAGAGCAATAGGTTTCTTTTTTTTTTTTTTTTTAACTTAGGACAAAGGTATGGCAACTATTGACAACACAGTGTAGAAGCGCTGGTTATCTTGGTTACCTCAATCCAATGCTATCGAGCACACACCCAGTACGCTAGTGGATGACAGTGACAGCAAGGCAAGTTTACACTATATCTAGCACACACCAGTCATGCAATGGCCCGTAGAAGGCTCATGCCACCAGGCAGAAACAGATATACAAGCCATTAAGTAATCATCCACAGCATGCATTAGAGGTTTCACTGAAAGAACACCAAAGAAACAACTAATGATGTTATTCATTCTTTTAAAAACTTCAGAACCCTCTCCTGAGCTTGTGCATCCTGAAATGGATTATCAACATCTTGATCTAAGTCCTCTCCCCTACAGCAAAGGCATCTTTAAAAAAAACACTTGCCCAGCATTCAAGTAAATGTTTTTCAGTACTGCTATATATATAAATACTTGCAAAGATGTATACAATTTAAGTACACAATTTGATGTGTATAAAAGCCATATCTAAAAAAACAAAAGCATAGATGAGAACAATATATATAGATGTACACATAAATCATCAGAGTCCATGAGATACAGATAATACTGATGGCATAATAGTTTTTCCCTATTCCATTATATTTTGCATCCAATATTCTCTCCTGGCTTTCTCTCCTGATGTGCACAAGAAAAAACTATACTTTAAATAAGCTCCAAACTAGAAAACATAAGTCCATCAGGTGAAAAGGACTGAGTTAGAATGGATCTAAATTTTCTTTCTACCTAAACATACATTTGTAAAGATATAAGCATAATTCTCTTTATTAAGTGAGTGTAAACATGAAAACTGACCTTTATCACAGATCCAAAATTCTATTAAAATTAACTCCAGGTTAATTATTTCCTTATGCTGAAATTCTGTAGTTGAATACAGCCTGAAATGAGTGGGCCTTAGAAATCTTGTTAAATGGCATTTGTAACGGTTTCAGTGCTTTCTTCTCTCCTTCCTTATGATTATTTTCATTATGGTTAAGAAGGTTTGTCTAAAAATGAATCCTCAACATTAGGGAAGAGAATGGTCCAGGTCCCCAGGATTTAGGTGAACACCATCAAGAGAACCATCCAGTTGGCCAGGGATCACAGGAACAACATCAAAAGGGAGTTCAAATTCATCTTATTCTGTAAGAATTTTCCCAACTCTAATATGGAGCAGTAGACTGAAGGATCTGGAGGAATTACATGTTCCGTTTACACCAGGTGCTATAAAAACTAAGACTGATACATTTTGCTTTTAATTCTATTTGCATTTTCTTGAAGTCTTAACTCATAAATCAGTATGAGGGGAAAAACAAAAGATCTATAAAATGCTAAAGCTGGAGTCTAATAACTATAAGCTTTCATTTGCATGAAATAATATGGTGTGTATAAACCATTCAGCTACTTCCTACACATTTTAATCCACTAATCAACAATGGCATGAGTCTCTATTGTTAGTCTGTTGAATAAACTGACTTGACTGACTTATTTTTTTAAAATAGAAATTGGAAAAGGCAATCAAAGAATCATAATACCAAGGTAAAAGGGACAAAGTAAGTTAGAATTTGGCTTTGGGAAATCTAATTTTTAAGCAAGAACACAGTATAGAAGTATGGGCATACTGTCACTAATACAGCTATTTGTATCAAGTGATTTCCCAAGCATCTGTGCACCATATTTAGAAGTAAGGCATACGAACATGTGTGATAACTATTGAAAATAAAAAATGCAGCATTCTTAGAAGTACAAAGTTAATGCTGAATGATGAAATGATAAAGTATTTATGTTTTAAACTATAAAATTTAGGCTTTTCTGAGGAAAGTCAACATTCTTTAGGAGGCAGAAAAGGCCAGGGCTTGCTCCAAAGAGAGAATGTCAAGATAAACGCAAAAACCTAAACAGCTCTGCGTAGGTATTTATTTGGGAAAATGTTCTTACACAGAAGACGACTGGGTCAGTGGGCAGAAGAAATCAATTAATGCCATGCTAGAACATATGCCCACGAAGGTGACAGGAAAAGCTAGACTAGCCCTTTCCAATGCCTGTACTTTCTCACCGTTCTCACCACAGCAGTGATACTTTTCCCTTTGGGTTTAACAAGAGGATGTTTGTCTTCTAACAAACACTACAGTGAATAAGTATTTAGCACCGTGGCTCAGGGGAAGCCAGATTTTCAGGAGTCTCTCTACCACAAACTGATGCCAATTCACACTGTACACCGCTAAACGGGCTCAAGTTCAGTTTTACAAGATGAAAAAGTTCTGGAGATGTGTTTCATGACAATGTGAATATACTCAACACTACCGAACTGTACGCTCACAAATGGTTAAGATGCTAAGGTTAGTGTTAGGTACTGTTTACCACAATGAAAAAAAATTCAAATATTAAAAAAAAAAAAGGGAGGAGTGCTCTAGGTCCTTCAAAACACTACTTTTTAATTGAAAAGCCTATTGCAGGAAAAATTAGCTGATACTTTGACTAAGCACATACTAATTCCTGGAAGTAAGCCTCTTTTAAAAAACGAATATATAGCTATATATAGAAATCCTAGTTTGTACACTTTTGAGACATCTACAGTGTGCTCAGTGATGTGCCTACCAAATGATTTAAATGGATTTCTACACCCCTTTCAGAAGGCAACTTTAATATTCTAGCCTTCTTTTCTAAAATCAAAAATTTTAAATGGGGCTTCAGAGAATGCTAACTATTCCTGCCTTAACTCCTTCCTTCAGTTCCATTCTTGGGCGTTAAAATGACACCGAAGCAATTTTCCAAAGAGGCTCCAGAGAAGCTCTGAATTCTCTACCCTGAAACCCCTTAAAGAACGAGATGATTACTCCATGTTGTTCAGTCTGTTTCATAAAAAATCTATCCCAGGCTGGCCCAGAACAAGGTAATTTTATACCACCAACTTTAGGAATGTGAAAGTGTCAGACAGGCAATGAGTTGAAGCAACAACATTCCTACCTTCCTCAATTTTTTTTGGCAATAGTTCAATGCTTTAAAGAAAATAAAACCATTTTAATTTTATCTACATAAATTCTTTTAGGAAATTAAAACTTCATTTTCTGACTAGCTCTTAAATAAGCAGCAATCTGTATGCAGTTACTAAATTTAGCAATTAAAGATTGAACCAGCCTCACTAACTTCACTTAACTATATAATCTTTTTTTTTTCTTACCAAATGTCACCTCTCCATTTCCACTCTTGTCAAACAATTGGAAAGCCACTATGAACATGGAATCTGGAGCACATAATACAGATTCAAATGCCAAAAACTCTTGATAGGAGATCAACCTAGAATAAAATATAAAATATCATCAGCTGGTAACCTGCCTTTGCAGTATGAACTATAGCTCAGGGCAACCAAATAACTGATGAAGGGAAGTTTCTCTGTAGTGGTATTCCAGATAATAAAGAAAGAAGGAATGATAGAATATTGGTTGGTGGTGGTGTAGTCGCTAAGCCGTGTCCAGCTCTTGTGACTCCATGGACTGCAGCCCACCAGGCTCCTCTGTCCATAGACTTTTTCAGGTAAGCATACTGGAGTGCGTTGCCATTTCCCTCTCCAGGGAATCTTGCTGACTCAGGGACTGAACCTGCGTCTCCTGCACTGGCAGCTGGATTCTTTACCACTGAACCACCAGGGAAGCCCATGATAGAATATTACCCTTTTGTAAACTCTTAACACATTAATGGATCTAAATAATAATCAACAGTCCCTAAATATCACAGAAAGAAAGAGACTGGATGAAAACTAATTGAAACTGAATCTGACCAAGTCTCTAATAGATCAGAGTTTCTAAACCTCTGCACTCAACAGTGACATTTGAAGCTGAATAACTCTGCTGTGGGGGCCTCCTATGCATTGTATCATGTTGAGCAACATCACTGACCTCTACCCACTAGACGCCAACAATACCTAGCACATTGAGAACGAATGTTTTAAATGTAATCAACAATTTGCAGAAAAAATATAAAGGACAAAGAAAAATGTTAAATTAAACATTACGACAGAAACACACCAGCAAAAATGTAGATTGTGGGAAATTAGAAGTAAACATTTTGGAGTTGGAAAAAAAAACATTTTAAAGAAGATATGGAAGAGAACCTAATTAAAGACCTAAAAGATACAGCAATTAATTACAAAGATACAGATCTTATTTGGATTCTGATTAAAACAAAGTAAAAAAATTTTTTTTTTTAGTTTATAAGAAAATCAGGAAATGAAAATACTGATATAACACAAATGCTTGATAATACTGAGACATCAACATTTTTGAGGTTTGTTTTTGGTAATTTTTCTTATCTCTTAGAAATACACATTGAGATATTTACAGATGAAATTTGTCACCTGGAATTCGCTTCAAAATAATCTAGGGGATAGAGGAATAGGTGGAGATATAAGTAAAACAAACTTAGTAATTATCTTCACAATTATTAAAAGTAGGTGTATTTAAAAAAAAGGTGTAGTCACACTTAATTAAAGTGAACTCTAACATGAACTGGGGTGATTACATGCATCAGCGCAGTTCATCCTTAGTTAAAAAAAAAGTCTTAAAAAAGAATTAATACTCTAGGTGGATAATTTTGACAGAGTTTTGCTTCACTTTTACATATATATATTATATATGTATGTGCGCTTGTGCATTGCGTTGTGAAATCTACTTTTTAGATCAAAAGAGTTTGTAGACCACTGTAGTTTAACTATGCTGGCAAATAAAAGCACAAATTAACCTAAAAAAAAAGTGGGTGATGAGGATATTGAATTTATTACACTACTTTTTGTTTTATATATTTGAAATGTCACTAATAAAAACTTTAAAGGAAAGTTCAAAACAAAAAGGAAAACCAAAGCTTATTCATCCTATAATACTAACGGCTGTGAAACTAGCCAGTGGCCAAAACTACACTGAACTAGCCTTCAGTGATTTTTTTTCTAATTTATTTTTTTATTGAAGGACCTGCTTTACAGAAGTTTGCTGTTTTCATTCAAACCTCAACATGAATCAGCCATAGGTATACATATATCCCCTCCCTGTTGAACCTCCCTCCCATCTCCTGCCCCATCCCATCCCTCTAGATTGATACAGAGCCCCTGTTTGAGTTTCCTGAGCCATACAGCAAATTCCCATTGGCTATCTATTTTACATATGGTCATGTAAGTTTCCATGAAACTCTTTCCATACATCTCACCCTCTCCTCCCCTCTCCCATGTCCTTAAGTCTATTCTCTATGTCTGTTTCTCCATTGCTGCCCTGTAAATATATTCTTCAGTACCATTTTTCTAGATTGTGTATATATATGTTAGAATACGATATTTACCTTTCTCTTTCTGACTCTTTTCACTCTGTATAATAGGTTCTAGGTTCATCTACCTCATCAGAACTGACTCAAATGCATTCTTTTTTACGGCTCAATAATATTCCATTGTGTATATATACAACTTCTTTATCCATTCATCCGTCAATGGACATCTAGGTTGCTTCCATGTTCTAGCTTTGTAAATAGTGCTGCAATAAACAATGGGAAACACGTGTCTTTTTCAATTTTGTTTTCCTGAGGGTATAATGCCTAGGAGTGGGATTGCTGAGTCATACGGTGGTTTTATTCCTAGTTTTTTTAAGGAATCTCCATACTGTCTTTCATAGTGGCTGTCTCAATTTACATTCCCACCAACAGTGCAAGAGCATTCTCTTTTCTCCACACCCTCTCCAGCATTTATTGTTTGTAGACTTTTTGATGATGGCCGTTCTGACCAGCCTGAGGTGATATCTCATTGTAGTTTTGATTTGCATTTCTCTAATAATGAGCAATGTTTGAACATCTTTTCATGTGTTTGTTACCCATCTGTACATCTTCTTTGGAGAAATGTCTGTTTAAGTCTTTCCCCCACTTTTTGACTGGGAAAATGACTATACTACCAAATGCAATCTACAGATTCAACTCAATCCCTATCAAACTACCAATGGCATTTTTCACAGACCTAGAACAAAAAAGTTCACAATTCATATGGAAACACAAAAGACCCTGAATAGCCACAGCAGTCCTGAGAAAGAAGAATGGAGCTGGAGGAATCAACCTTCCTGACTTCAGATTATACTACAAAGTTACAGTCATCAAGACAGTATGGTACTGGCACAAAAACAGAAATATAGACCAATGGAACAAGATAGAAAATGGGTACCTTATTTTTGACAAAGGAGGCAACAATATACTATGGGGCAAAGACAGCCTCTTTAATAAATGGTGCTGGGAAAACTGGACAATTACATGTAAAAGAATGAAATTAGAACACTTCCTAACACCATACACAAAGATATACTCAAAATGGATTAAAGACCTAAATGCAAGACCAGAAACTATAAAATTCTTAGAGGAAAATATAGGCAGAACACTTGACATAAATCTAAGCAAGAGCCTCTATGACCCACCTCCTAGAGTAATGGAAATAAAAGTAAACAAGTGGGACCTGATTAAACCTAAAAGCTTTACAGCAAAGGAAACTATAAGCAAGGTGAAAAAACAATCCTCAGCATGGGAGAAAATAATAGCAATGAAACAACTAACAAAGGATTAATTTCCAAAATATATAAGCAGTTTATACAACTCAATGCCAGAAAAACAAACAACCGAATCAAAAAGTGGGAAAGAGCCTTCAATGATTTTATGGAGCATTTGGGCTTCCCTTGCGGCTCAGCAGTAAAAAAAAAAAAAAAAAAAAAATCCGCCTGCTAATGTAGTTTCAATTCCTCGGTCAGGAAGACCCCTGGAGAAGGAAATGGCAAGCCACTGAAGTAATTCTGCCTGGGAAATCCCATGGACAGAGGACCCTGGTGGGCTACAGTCCTTGGGATTGCAAAAAGTCAACTAAGCACACACACCCACATGCACAATCTTTACATGGCTCATTTCAAATATCATTTCCTCAAGAGAATCATCTTAAAAGTCCCCAGATGACTTCACATCCTTACAGCATTTGTTCTGTGCCCCTCACAAAATTCCTGTTAAAGTAATTATGTAACTCATTATTTCAAATCTAATTCCCTGTCAGAAAGTAGGCTTGTCAGAGCACAGGCTTGATTCAGGGCAGGAACTCAAATATTCTTGAAGAAACTCAATTTAGGATATATGACTTTTTAGAGACATGTTTTCCAACACATTTTTAAGAAAATGACTACATTTCACATTTCATTTTATGCCCACTCATCTAAGTCACATTACACATTCAAAGTTACATTTTTATTACTTAAAACATTCTGAAGTATGTTTAAATTACACAAATTACATTATATCCAAAAGCAATGCTGCTGCTATTTACTTGCTAAATTATGTCCAACTCTTTTGCGACCACGTGGACTGTAGCCTGCCAGGCTCCCCTGTCCATGGGACACTCTAGGCAAGAATACAGGAGCGGGTTGCCACTTTCTCCTCCAGGGGATCTTCCCAACACAGGGATCGAATCTCAGTCTCCTGCTTGACAGGCAGATTCCTGACCCCTGAACCACCTGGGAAGCCCAATATACTCTATGCCTTTGCCCTTTATTGAGGGAAAAGAATGGCTCTGTCGCGGTAGTATTCAGGGCACTGGAGACTATGCCCTCACTGTGCTCATGCTAAAGAATCCTGGGAGGAACAAGCCAATTAAAAACTGTTTATCAAGCCACATGTCATATAACACAGCATATGCATTACTAAAAAATATAGTAAAACTCTATAAAGTATGATTATCAGTACACAAATTTTCAGGTAGTAAAAACAGTGGTATCATCCTGACTATATCCACACACTCCTACAAAGCAATGAGCAATTTGTGGTTCTAAGTTCTGAACAAAACTCAAGATCAATGAGAATGTATAACACAAATACAATAGTGATCTAGGGAACCAGTTAGAATAGGTTGTCACTTTCTATATTATGAAATTTAGAAACATTTGAAATTTTTATATTTATAATGAAGAATTAGCACTATTTCTTCTGCTCATAACATTAACTTTTAAAATAAAAATGAAAAGTCGCTAGGCTGATTATAGGGGGAAGAACAACGCATAGCATCTTGATTTTTTCAAAACACGCCAAGTCTCAGCAAATAGACATAAAAATACAATTATCCTGAAATATAGAATATTAGATTTTAAACATATTTCATGTTCAGTAGTAAAACTTTCTGTATTTATGAGAAGAGGTCAAAGGTTTTTTCCTTAACTAGCAAAGGTCATAAATGGTTGGCTGGCAAACCAATCATTTGCTTTTTAGGAGTCACGCTGGTATCACTTACATGTGGAATCTAAAGTATGTCACAAATGAACACATCAACAAAACAGAAAGACTCACAGACACAGAGAACAGACTTGGGGTTGCCAAAGGAGAGGTGGGGCGGGAAAGGGATGAAGTGGAAGTCTGGGGTTGGTAGAGGCAAACTATTACATTTAGAATGGACAAATGACAAGGACCTCATGTATAGCACAGGAACTATATTCTGTGATAAACCATAAAGGAAAAGAAAACTGAAAAAAAGAATGCATACATGTACATAAGTGAGTCATTCTGCTGTATGGCAGAGATTGGCACAACATTGGAAACCAACCACATTTCAATTTTATAAAAAAAAAGTTCTATATTAACCTAAATGGAAAAAGAATTTGAAAAAGAATAGATGCATATATATGCATAAGTGAATCACTTTGCTATACACTTGAAACTGACACAACACTGTTGATCAATTATATACTTCAATGTAAAATACAAGTTAAAAAATAAAAGTTAAATTAATAAAACAAAAAAGCACAGGGAGAAAAAATACACACACATTCTATGAACTTTATTAAATATCTACATTTTTATCTACTAGTATATTCAGAAAGGCAAATCATATATTTATGCAATTTAGAGTCAGAAGGACCCTTAGAAAATTCAAAGAACTGATTTGTACAAATACATTCAGCAACTCAGTGAGCCACGGTGAAGACTCAACTCCTACCTTCAATCAATCCAGTGTACACCATCCTGTCCCCCAACCCCAAATTTAAAGTTATAGCTGAAAAATACAAAAGGTATCCGCTATCTCTAGCAAGTAGAATATTATTATAAGAAGGCATTTGGGGGATACTGAGCCAAACCTTAATACTCAGTTACCTTTGTTATACAGGGTGATTTATTTGAAGAAAGTCAATAAAGAAACACAAAAGCATCAGCAAACTCAAAATAAGTCACTTCGTACTATGCAGCCTTAAAAGGGAATGAAATTCTGATACATGCTACAACATGAATGAATCTTTAAAACACCATGCAAAGTGAAATAAGCCAAATGCAAGCGGAAAAATATTATTTCACTGATATGAAGTACTTAGAACAAATTCATAAAGACAGAAAATAGAATAGTGGTTACCTGGAACTGGGTACTGGGAGAGAATGGGGACTTGTTTAATGACTGTGGAGTTTCAGTATGGGAAAATGAAAAAGTTCTGAAGCTGAATACTGGTGAAGAAATGAATGTGAATGTGCTTCAGTCCAGTTTAGTTACTCAGTCATGTCTGACTTTTGTGACTACATGGACTGCAGCATGCCAGGCTTCCCTGTCCATCCCCAACTCCCGGAGCTTACTCAAATTTATGTCCATTGAGACGCTGATGGACCGTCTCATCCTCTGTCGTGCCCTTTACCTCCCACCTTCAACCTTTCCCAGCATCAGGGTTTTCTCAAATGAGTCAGCTCTTCACATCAGGTGGCCAAAGTACTGGAGTTTCTGCTTCAACATCAGTCCCTCCAATGAATATTCAGGACTCATTTCCTTTAGGATGGACTGGTTGGATCTCCTTGCAATCCAAGGGACTCTACCAGTCTTCAACACCACAGTTCAAAAGCATCAATTCTTTGGTGCTCAGCTTTCCTTGTAGTCCAACTCTCACATCCATACATGACTACCAGAAAAACCATAGCTTTACTAGATGGACGTTTATTGACAAAGTAACGTTTCTGCTTTTTAATATGTTGTCTAGGTTGGTCATAGCTTTTCTTCCAAGGAGCAAGTTTCTTTTAATTTCATGGCTGCAATCACCATTTGCAGTGATTTTGGAACTGCAAAAAAAAAATACAGTCTCTCACTGTTTCCATCGTTTCCTCATCTATTTGCCATGAAGTGATGGAGGCAGATGCCATGATCTTTGTTTTCTGAATGTTGAACTTTAAGCCAACTTTTTCACTCTCCTCTTTCACTTTCATCAAGAGGCTCTTTAGTTCTTCTTTACTTTCTGCCATAGGGTGGTATCATCTGCATATCTGAGGTTATGGATATTTCTCTCAGAAATCTTGATTCCTGCTTGTGCTTCATCCAGCCTGGCGTTTCTCATGATGTACTCTACATATAAGTTAAATAAGCAGGGTGACAATATACAGCCTTGATGTACTCCTTTTCCTATTTGGAACCAGTCTGTTGTTCCATGTCCAGTTGTAACTGTTGCTTCCTGACCTGCATACAGATTTCTCAAGAGGCAGGTCAGGTGGTCTGGTATTTCCATCCCTTGAAGAATTTTCCAAGATGTTCATGATCCACACAGTCAAAGGCTTTGGCATAGTCAATAAGCAGAAGTAGATGTTTTTCTGGAACTCTCTTGCTTTTTCTATGATCCAACAGATGTTTGCAATTTGATCTCTGGTTCCTCTGCCTTTTGTAAACCCAGCTTGAACATCTGGAAGTTTATGGTTCATGTACTGTTGAAGCCTGGCTTGGAGAATTTTGAGCATTACTTTACTAGCGTGTGAGATGAGTGCAACTGTGCAGTAGTTTGAACATTCTTTGGCATTGCCTCTTTTTGGGACTGGAATGAAAACTGACCTTTTCCAGTCCTGTGGCCACTGCTGAGTATTCCAAATTTGCTGGCATATTGAGGGCAGCACTTTCACAGCATCATCCTTTAGGAGTTGAAATAGCTCAACTGGAATTCCATCACCTCCACTAGCTTTGTTCATAGTGGTGCTTCCTAAGGCCCACTTGACTTCACATTCCAGGATGTCTGGCTCTAGATGAGTGATCACATCATCGTGATTATCTGGGTCGTGAAGATCTTTTTTGTACAGTTCTTGTGTGTATTCTTGCCACCTCTTCTTAATATCTTCTGCTTCTGTTAGGTCCATACCATTTCTATCCTTTATTGAGCCCATCTTTGCATGAAATGTTCCCTTGGTATCTCTAATTTTCTTGAAGAGATCTCTAGACTTTCCCATTCAACTGTTTTCCTCTATTTCTTTGCATTGATCACTGAGGAAGGCCTCCTTATCTCTCCTTGCTATTCTTTGGAACTCTGCATTCACATGGGTATATCTTTCCTTTTTCGTTTTGCCTTTTTTCTTTTCTCAGCTATTTGTAAGGGCTCCTCAGACAACCATTTTGCCTTTTTGCATTTCTTTTTCTTGGGGATGGTCTTGATCACTGCCTCCTATACAATGTCATGAACCTACATCAGTAGTTCTTCAGGCACTCTATCAGATTTAATCCCTTGAATCTATTTTTCATTTCTACTGTATAATCATAAGGGATTTGATTTAGGTCATACCTGAATGGTCTAGTGGTTTTCCCTACTTTCTTCAATTTCAGTCTCAATTTGGCAATAAGGAGTTCATGATCTGAGCCACAGTCAGCTCCTGGTCTTGTTTTTGCTGACTGTATAGAGCTTCTCCATCTTTGGCTGCAAAGAATGTATCAGTCTGATTTTGGTATTAACCATCTGGTGATGTCCATGTGTAGAGTCTTCTCTTGTGTTGTTGGAAGAGGGTGTTTGCTATGACCAGTGCATTCTCTTGACAAAACTCTATTAGCCTTTGCCCTGCTTTGTTCTGTACTCCAAGGCCAAATCTGCCTGTTACTCCAGGTATCTCTTGACTTCCTACTTTTGCATTCCAGTCCCCTATAATGAAAAGGACATCTTTTTTGGGTGTTAGTTCTAGAAGGTCTTGTAGGTCTTCATAGAACTGGTCAACTTCAGCTTCTTCAGCGTTACTGGTTGGGGCATAGACTTGGATTACTGTGATACTGAATAGTTTGCCTTAGAAACGAACAGATATAATTCTGTTGTTTTTGAGATTGCATCCAAGTATTTCATTTTGGACTCTTTTGTTGACTATGAGAGCTACTCCATTTCTTCTAAGGGATTGTTGCCCACAGTAGTAGATATAATGGTCATCTGAGTTAAATTCACCCATTCTAGTCCATTTTAGTTCTCTGATTCCTAAAATGTCGATGTTCACTCTTGCCATCTCCTGTTTGACACTTCCAATTTACCTTGATTCATGGACCTAACATTCCAGGTTCCTATGCAGTATTGCTCTTTACAGTATCAGACTTTACTTCTATCACCAGTCAAGTCCACAACTATGAGTTCTTTTTGCTTTGACTCCACCTCTTCATTCTTTCTGGAGTTATTTCTCCACTGAACTCCAGTAGCATACTGGGCACCTACCGACCTGGGGAGTTCATCTTTCAGTGCCCTATCTTTTTGCCTTTTCATACTGTTCATGGGGTTCTCAAGGCAAGAATACTGAAGTGTTTTGCCATTCCCTTTCCAGTGGACCATGTTTTGTCAGAACTCTCCACCATGACCTTGGGGGGCCCTACACCGCACAGCTCATGGTTTCATTGAATTAGACAAGGCTGTAGTCCATGTGACCAACCTAGACAGCATATTAAAAAGCAGAGACACTACTTTGCCAGCAAAGCTCCGTCTAGTAAAAGCTATGGTTTTTCCAGTAGTCATGTACGGATATGAGAGTTGGACTATAAAGAAAGCTGAGCACTGAAGAATTGATGCTTTTGAACTGTGGTGTTGGAGAAGACTCTTGAGAGTCCCTTGGACAGCAAGGAGATCCAACCAGTCAATCCTAAAGGAAATCAGTCTTAAATATTCATTGGAAGGACTGATGCTGAAGCTCCAATACTTCGGCCACCTGATGAGAAGAACCGACTCATTGGAAAAGACCTTGATTCTGGGAAAGATTGAAGGTGGGAGAAGGAGATGACAGAGGATGAGATGATCCATCACCAACTCGATGGATGTGAGTTTGAGTAAGCTCCCTCAATGGACAGGGAGGCCTGGCGTGCTGCACTCCATGGGGTCACAAAGTCAGACCCAACTGAGCGACTGAACTGTAACTGAATCTTAATGAAGATAATGGCAATCTCCTTCAAAAGGGCCCATGCACGCATGGTTGCACTCAGTGCCCCCAACCCTGCACCAGGCCACCGTCAACCCATGGAGACTCCTGGACACTCATGGCAAGTCTGGGTCAGTCTCTTGTGGGGTCACTGCTCCTTTCTCCTGGGTCCTGGTGTGCACAAGTTTTTGTTTGTGCCCTCCAAGAGTCTATTTCCCCAGTCCTGTGTAAGTTCTGGTGGCTCTATGGTGGGGTTAATGGTGACCTCAGGCCACTGCTGACCTGTCCCTCCACAGGAGACACTCAAACACTCAAACGCAGGTCTGGCTCACTCTCTGTGGAGTCTCCTGGTGTGCACAGGTTTTGTTTGAGCCCTCCGAGTGTCTCTGGCAGGTGTGGGGTTTGATTCTAAAAATGATTTTGCCCCTCCTACCAACTTGCTGGGGCTTCTCCTTTGCCCTTGGATGTGGGGTACATTTTTTTGGTGGGATCCCACATTCTCCTGTCAACAGTTGTTCACCAGCGAGTTTTAATTTTGGAGTTCTCACAGGTTGCACACTTCAAATGCATATACATGTATCCATTCTTTCTGTTTTGTAAGTTCGTTAGTATCATTTCTTTTTAGATTCCACATATAAATGATGTCATACAATATTTCTCCTCCTCTGTCTGACTTATTTGACTCAGCATGACAATCTCTAGGTTCAGCCATGGTGCTGCAATAGCATTCATTCTCTTTAATGGCTGAGTAATATTCTACTGCATGTATGTACCACATTTTTTTTATCCATTCCTCTGTTGATGGAAATTTTGGAAAACTCAGCAGTGGCCACAGGACTGGAAAAGGTCAGTTTTCATTCCAATCCCAAAGAAAGGCAATGCCAAAGAATGCTCAAACTACCGCACAATTGCACTCATCTCACACGCTAGTAAAGTAATGCTCAAAACTCCCCAAGCCAGGCTTCAACAACATGTGAACTGTGAACTTCCAGTTGTTCAAGCTGGATTTAAAAAAGGCAGAGGAACCAGAGATCAAATTGTCAATATCTGTTGGATCATTGAAAAGCAAGACAGTTCCAGAAAAACATCTATTTCTGCTTTATTGACTATGCCAAAGCCTTTGACTGTGTGGATCACAATAAACTGTGGAAAATTGTTCAAGGGATGGGAATACCAGACCATTTGACCTGCCTCTTCAGAAATATGTATGCAGGTCAGGAAGCAACAGTTAGAAATGGACATGGAACAACAGACTGGTTCCAAATAGGAAAAGGAGTACATCAAGGCTGTATATAGTCACCCTGCTTATTTAACTTATATGCAGAGTACATCATGAGAAACGCTGGGCTCTATGAAGCACAAGCTGGAATCAAGATTGCCAGGAGAAATATGCATAACCTCAGATATACAGATGACACCACCCTTATGGCAGAAACTGAAGAACTAAAGAGCCTCTTGATGAAAGTGCAAGAGGAAAGTGAAAAAAGTTGGCTTAAAGCTCAACATTAAGAAAACTAAGATCATGGCATCTGGTCCCATCACTTCAAGGCAAATAGATGGGGAAACAGTGACAAAGTTTATTTTTGGGAGCTCCAAAATCACTGCAAATGGTGACTGCAGCCATGAAAGTAAAAGATGCTTACTCCTCGGAAAGAAAGTTATGACCAACCTAGACAGCATATTAAAAAGCAGAGACATTACTTTGCCTACAAAGGTCCATCTAGTCAAGGCTATGGTTTTTCCAGTAGTCATGTATGGATGTGAGAGTTGGACTACAAAGAAAGCTGAATGCTGAAGAATTGATGCTTTTGAACTGTGGTGTTGGAGAAGACTCTTGAGAGTCCCTAGGACTGCAAGGAGATCCAACCAGTCCATCCTAAAGGAGATCAGTCCTGGATGTTCACGGGAAGGACTGATGCTGAAGCTGAAACTCCAGTACTTTGGCCACCTCATGCGAAGTGTTGACTCATTGGAAAAGACCCTGATGCTGGGAGGGATTGGGGCAGGAGAAGGGGATGAGAGAGGATGAGATGGTTGGGTGGCATCACTGACTCAGTGGAGATGAGTTTGAGTAAACTCTGGAAGTTGGTGATGGACAGGGAGACCTGGCGTGCTGTGGTCCATGGGGTCAGGAAGTGTCGGACACGACTGAGAGACTGAATTGAACTGAATGGCTTTTACTTTTAGACAACCTATCATGCTATTTATACAATGTTGTTTCTCCATGGCTCTCCAGGGACTTCCCTGGCAGTTCAGGGGTTAAGACTCGGAGCTTCCAATGTGAGGGGCCCGGGTTTGATCCCTGTTCAGAGAACTAAGATCTCATATGCCCTGTGGCACAGCCAAATGAAATACTTAGAAAACAAAAAGCAATAAAAAAAATACATGGCTGTCCATAGCAAGCACCTGTATCAAAACACTCTTGCTTACTTTACTATTTATTAGAGGAAAGAGAGCCAGGAGAAGAGAAAGGGAGCAGTTAACATGCTAAGAAAACAAGGGAGGGCAGGCAAGGATAGAACACAAAAGGGACACAGCATTAACCACCCCTAAACCTGCTTTGATGCTTTTGAACTGTGGTGTTGGAGAAGATTCTTGAGAGTCCCGTGGACTGCAAGGAAATCCAACCAGTCCATTCTAAAGGAGATCAGTCCTGGGTGTTCTTTGGAAGGACTGATGCTAAAGCTGAAACTCCAATATTTTGGCCACCTCATGCGAAGAGTTGACTCATTGGAGGGATTGGGGGCAGGAGGAGAAGGGGACAACAGAGGATGAGATGGCTGGATGGCATCACCGACTCAATGGACGTAAGTGTGAGTGAACTCTGAGAGTTGGTGATGGACAGGGAGGACTGGCGTGCTGCGATTCATGAGGTCGCAGGTTCAGACATTACTGAGTGACTGAACTGAACTGAAACCTGCTTTTCTCATATACTTAAGTAAATCATTCAAACTTGTTTATACTAGTTCTATTCAGATTTGGTCTGGAGTAATTATAAACAGTATTATGTGATTCTTGTCAAGTTACATACCAATATAGGCCATGCTGTGCTTGTTCACGTCTGACTCTGCAACACCATGGACTGTAGTCCACTGTCCACAGAATTTTCCAGGCAAGAATCTGGAGTGGGTTGCCATTTCCTACTCCAGGGGATCTTTCTAACCCAGGGATCTAATCCATGTCTCTTGCGTCTCCTGCATTGGCAGGCAGATTCTTTACCACTGTGCCGCCTAGGAAGCCTATATGCCTACAGGACTGGTTCTCAAGAAAACTATAACAGAATCAAGGAATACCTCTTGGAGTTGGAAAAAAGATAAACCAACTAAACTATCCTAACTTTCATCACTGCCCTGCTTAAAGGAGTAGGAAATGGAACAATAGAGAAAAGATAGCTTTTTAAAATGATTACAAGAAGATGAGCTAAAAAGTAAGAGAATTAATCGTGTGTTATTGGACAAGCCAATCAATCTCTCTGGAGTTCATTTTCCTTAAATGTGAAATGAGGAAGGGCTGGCTACTTGGAATAAGTTTAAACATCATCAATGCCTTTGATTTTCTTAAATTAAAAGTATTTAAAAAAAATTTAACAATGATATTTAACCCTTCTGAAATCATAGACCCTTTGAAAAACCTGTGATTTCTGCCCAGAAAAATGAAAATACAAAATCATTCATTTTTGCATTATATTTCAGTAAGTTCAGGAAACTATGAAGACCATCCATGGGTGGGAGGTTTCTAGAAAATTGTACCTTTCTCTGCTTTTAGAAATAATCTATATGTTTATAATTTTTATGACCTAACTTTATGAATCAAATTTCCTACCCAATCTGAATCTGACTTATTCTAGGGAGGGAGGGGAAAAAAGGAAGTGTAAGTAGTTTTTAAAATTTTAAATAGAACAAATACATCTTTTCAAAAAAGAAACAGCTTGCTTTTTTAAAGTAAACAGTATTCAACATTATTAGATTCTTTACTAGCCAAAACCCATTTTTGATCGATTCTACCCTGGCAACTTAAACACTCGATTCCACTTGACCACACTTTAACAACACAACTGCTTCCGACAGAACCACATGAAGCTTCAAATCAGATACACCAGTGGAATGGATCAGAACATATGGTCACAAAAGGAAGCATCTGAAAAGATATGGAGGAAGCTTCTGAAAAGAAACGTCTGGCAAGTCTCAGACCAAGTTAATGACAATAATTAAAATTTCTAAATTTGAAGAAGGAATTCTGAGTAAATACCATTAATTTTTATATGCCTCACTGTCTAATCACTATTGAAAGACCCAAGGACTGAATGGGCCACGGTTACCTGGCAGCCAATTTGACTTTTTCTGGAGACTGGGCACAAAATGTATACAAGTTCCTCAATATCTGTCAGTGATGAATTATAGAAAACCTTTCCAAGATATAAAATACTCATAGTAAATTTCATGCACTGTGCTAAATTCTGTGAGAAAATAGAAATGAATACAATAACCCTGGATTCAAAGACCTTAGAAACCAACACTTCCACTGTATTTCGACAGCCTTCTAAACATTTTAAAGAGTTAAAACTAATTTTGCCTAGTTTTTCACACAAGCCCCTCTACAGGCAAGAAAAAGAAACTGGGCCCTTGGAGTCCTGGGGCTCTAGCTCAGAACTCACAAAGCAAAGAATACAAATATTCCATTCCCTCCCTAATACAGTCCTACTAGATTTTAATATAAAAATGCCCTTCCCCCTTGATTTGAGTAAACTGACACTCAAGTAAGATGCACTTTGTAATTACTGTGACTGCACACATGCCTACAATGCCAGGCTAAAAATACCTCCAAGTCTGAGAGTCACAAGCCTATAGGATACTAGTCAAAGCTTAGCACACAAGGTCCCCAGCTGTGCCCCCATTACTCTGACAACCTGCCCACTGTGGAGGCAACACAGACATGCAGGTGCCCCTTGATGGGTTTTGTGGGGGGGAAGTAGAAAAGAATAGCTTTATTGCTTTGCTAGGGGACACAGTAGGCTAATGCCCTCAAAACTGCGTTTCCCTGCCCCTTGATGTTTCATGCCAATTGTTCCCTTTCCTGGAATGCTCCCTCTTTGTCCAGCAAACTCTTTCTGTCTTGCCAGATTCACTCAAGCATTACTTCTTCTAGGATGCTCTCCTGAACACCCAAAACAGAGTTAATTATGCTGTCTTAGGTGTCCCTTGTATATTTCATATGGTTCTATCATAGCACCTTATTCCCAAAGTATTACTTTTTCTCTTTGTTTACTCATCCTTTCTCACTAAGCCATGAGTTTCTTCTCAAGGTCATGAACCTCATTTTGTTTATATTTCTAATGTTCAACAGTACCTGGCAAATGATGGCTGTCTCATAAATACCTGACAGATAAATGAATAAGTATCACTCTAAATGCTTCCTTATTATTCCTTATAGCAGTTATAACCACCTAATGTTATAGTTTACTTTTAAATTTTGTTTATTGTTTTTCTGTGGTTTATTCACTGATGGAATTCTAGCACATAGAACGTGCCTAAAACATAGTAAGTACTCGATATTTACTGAATGAGTGAATAAAAGATAACTTAGCCATCTGAAAACCATTTTGCTCAGATTATTCAACATAAAATACAGCTTTGCATGTATTTTTTTTTCCAAAAAAAAGAAAGAAATGCAAGTATACTTGATAATGGCAGTAAATAACAATTTTTTTACACTTCTAAGAAAAGATATGGTTTATTAATATTAAAATTCTAAATGGTCATGGGTAAGTTTATGGTTTTCCCATTTTTTCAGTATGATATTGAATAACATTAGCTTTTAAGAACAGCATACAAGTTCTTACCCATCCTTGGTTTGATCAGCTACTCCTGCCAAGAGCTGCACAATCTTCGGATTGCTATTTGGATCATTATACAGTCCAAGATAGCGCTGGACAAAGTCTTCCGGGGTCATGTAATGTTCTCCATCAACTTCAGTACTGGCATACTAAAAAGTAAATAATGCATACTTAAAATTAAAATTGTTCAGTATCTTTTTGTACCCAGCAAAAGTTTTCTGAAAAAGTAAATTAAATGCCAGTATCATAATCAAGGTAACAATAAATGCAGAAGTTTTCTCTGGATAGTCCAAAAACAGACACCCAGAGCCTGAGTTCAGAACATTAGCAAAGTATTGATACATGCTACAATATGGATGAACCTTGAAAACACTTTAACTTAAAGAAACCACACAAAAGACCACATACCACATGACCTCATTTATATGAACTGTCCATAAGAGGCAAATTCATAGCATCAGAAAAGTACAGGAGTAGTTGCCAGGAACTGGAAGGAGTGGGGAATGGAGTTAACCACTTTACATAGGGGGAGTTTCTTTGGGGGTGATAGAAATGCTCTGGAATTAGACAGTGGTGACAGTCACACAACTTTGTAAATAAACTGAAAAAAAAAAAACAACACCGACTTGGACACTTTAAAATGGTGAATTTTACGGTGTGTGTGTGTGTGTGTGTGTGTGTATATACACATAAAGAAATATGAGAAATATAAAGAAAGGTGAAAGGGCAACCAAGGTGAGAAAGCCTCAAAGCCTCTGGAGGCTTCCTGATGGCAAGAGACGGGTGTGGAGACACAACAGCCAAACCTTAAAAGGGAAATGAACAACAGCATAACAAACAAGACCTTCCAACACAGGTATTCCTTCTAAGTACCAGAAGCTGGAAAAAAGAAACAAAAAAATTCTGCCTTTTATGTCAATAATTTTAGAGAATAAAATAATAATAATACCTGCTTATTAAATAAACACCTCAATGTATAGTAAGGGTTTTATGTACTATGGTAAAGAAGGCTCAGCACCAAAGAATTGATGCTTTTCAACTGTGGTGTTGGAGAAGACTCTTGAGAGTCCCTTGGACTGCAAGGAGATCCAACCAGTCCATCCTAAAGGAGATCAGTCCTGAGTGTTCATTGGAAGGACTGATGTTGAAGCTGAAACTCCAATACTTTGGCCACTTGATGTGAAGAGCTGACTCATTGGAAAAGACCCTGATGCTGGGAAAGACTGAAGGCAGGAGAAGGGGACGACAGAGGATGAGATGGTTGGATGGCATCACCAAGTTGACAGACATGAGTTTGAGTAAGCTCTGGGAGTTGGCGATGGACAGGGAAGTCTGGCGTGCTGCATGGGGTCGCCAAGAGTCAGACATGACTGAACTAAACTGACTGAACTGGTGACCAAACATGAACAACCAAAGCGTTCCTCTATGGGTTGCAGTCGATTAACTTACCTACTTCACTCAACTATCAGAGTAATAACATCAGAACATTTCCCAGAATTGAGAAATACAAGGGGCCACTAAGTGCCAAGCACAGTCAATTAAAACAAAACAAAAACCCATAGCAGGGTTTGACTCATCATCATAAAATTATAGAACATCAGAATAAAGAGAAAATCTTAAATGTTTTCAGAGGGAAAAAATAGGTCATGTGTAAACAATTATGAATCATGGGCCTCAATGTTTCCCAACAGAACCTTTGAAAGCTTGAAGACAATGCAATAAGGCACTGAAAATTCAAAGAGAAATGATTTCTAACCAAGAATTCTAAACTGAGCCAAACTTTCAATCAACAGTAAGGGTAGGTTAAAAGTACTTTGGAATATCCATATTTTCAATATGCTTTTCCTCCCTTTTATGTACCCTTTCTCAGGAAGCTATGGGATAATTTGCCCCATCAAAAAGACAGCATGAACCAAGTAATAGAAAGATGGAGGATGATCCAACCCAGTGAAGTGGCCAAGGGAAACCCCGGGACAACATTTGTGCTGCAGGTCTCTGGAGTGCCAGTCCTGGCTGGCAGAGGGAGGGCTCCAAGAGAGCAAGCCGCTAGGGAAACTGCAATGTCAGATTATTCGAGGCATTTGGCTTTGTGGAAAATAACCCTGGGAGGAGCCTAAATCTTTACACAAATGTCATCTTCTCAATGAGACTTACCCTTTATCACCCTATTTAGCATTGCCACCCAGACTTGTATTTATATTCCCAATTCCCCGATGGTGTTCTGCTTTCCCCCTTGGCACCTATCAACTACCACACTATGTATTTTACTTATTATGTTTGTTGTCTATCTCGCAAGGGGCATGTAAATATCACAAAAGAAGGAATTTTTGCCTAGTATGTTCACTGATGTATCCAAGCACCAAGAATAATAGCTGACACAACGGCAGGCACTCAGTAAATATTTGTTAAGGGATCAGTAACAGGTACACAAATCACTAAATAAACAAAAAGTTAAGCAATTTTTAACTCTATAAAAAAGTAAATTATGAACAAGTGTTTTTGTCATATAAAAATAGAAAACATTACATGATTTGGCAGAAAATAAGCAATTTAAAGTTATAATAATGTAGATACCAAATATTAATTTAATGACAATTATAAATATACATTATAAATATAATGACAATTATAATATGATAAGCATGGAGGGAGAAGAATGGGAGAGGAAGTAAAATACTTCAGCTGCTATAAGAGAAAGTCAATAGTGTCTAGAAGCAGCAGTACAAAGATATGAAGTATTTCTATACTTTATGAAAAGTAAAGATATGAAGTATTTCTATACTTTACTTTTCATAAAGTATAGAAATACTTCTATTCATGAAAAATGAATAGCTAGAAAAGTTACAAGAGGTTGCTTCTAGGAAAGACAAGGATCAAAAGATCAAAGGACTGTTGGTTTGCTTTTGGTTAAGCATTTCAAATGTCCTCATTTGGGAATCTGACTAAACCAAGCCACTGCTGCTGCTGCTGCTAAGTTGCTTCAGTCGTGTCCGACTCTGTGCGATCCCATAGATGGCAGCCCACCAGGCTTCCCCGTCCCTGGGATTCTCCAGGCAAGAACAATGGAGTGGGTTGCCATTTCCTTCTCCAATGCACGAAAGTGAAAAGTGAAAGTGAAGTCACTCAGTCGTGTCCAACTCTTAGCAACCCCATGGACTGCAACCTACCAGGCTCCTCCGACCGTGAGATTTTCCAGGCAAGAGTACTGGAGTGGGGTGCCATCGCCTTCTCCAACCAAGCCACTAGCTTACAGCAAAGGACTGTTGGTTTGCTTTTGGTTAAGCATTTCAAATGTCCTCATTTGTGAATCTGACTAAACCAAGCCATTAGCTCTTTCAATAAGGGTAGAATTAAATTTTAAATTGTTTCCTTTGTTGTATTCTGAAAAATATCATTGAGGTTATCACAGCAAATGCTCTATCAGCCAACATAAGAAGTAGCCCAAAGGTGGACACATTCTTACTAGCTGGTACTACCAAAAGCACCTAACTAGTATAACCCCAAAATAAAGTCATGTTCTCTCTACATGGTATAAAAGTCATACCTGAAAGGTTCCTGTGTTTACACCCTGGCTCTAAACTTATTCACTGTGAGTCCTTCAACAATGCCATTCTCCTCCCAGGCCTCTAGATATATATCACATATCTGTAAAATGAAAACTACATAATCTTTGACATTTCAAAATAGGCATGCAAACAGGATAAACAAAAAATAAACTGTATGATATTGAGTGGATTGTACTAATTCTAATCAATTGCTTCTTCTCCTCAAAATTCTTCAATGTATAACATAATCTGACACATTTACCAAGATATGAAAACCACCAGGGTAAAAGACAGGCAGGAGTGGAGAAAGGCACAATGTTGGCAAGACTACTGCAGCTGGAAAGAGGGATCAATACAAGGAAGTCTAAAAATAGAATTTAAGCAACTGATAAGTGAGCAATTAACTAGAATGAGTGCCAAAGGTATGAGAAACATACAATGGGAACCAAAAATAAATGATTCATTTTGAGGATAGATGGCAGGGAGTTGGTGAGAGGAAAAAGAAAATAATGTTCAGAACAGGCCTTGAAAGCAAAATTCAGTTTTAACTGCAAATTGAGAGAAAGGGTATTTCAGGCTGTAAAAAAAAAAAAACCCAAAAAACAGAAATTTTAAAAATGAATTTCTTTCTTTTTGGGTGGAGGCGGTTGTTGTCTGGAGAAAGATAACAAAGAGAGGGTATATAAAGATATGTAGAAGTGATATAAAAAGGCAATTTGAGACCAGATAGTGGAAGACTTGGAATGCTAAAACAAAGAGCTGGAACTTTATCCTATGGGCCATGGGATACCATTGAAAATTTTAGGAAGTGAGAGACATGATCTGACATGTGCTTTCCCCAGCAGCAATGTGAAAGATGGACTGGAGAAAAGATAAGCTGACTGGGGGCAGGGAGACCAAGTAGTGGCTACTGCAAAGATCCAGAGGAAAGAGATCGAGGCCTGCACCAAACAGTGGGAGTGAAAATGAAAACACAATGGGGATTTTCACCCATTGCTAGAGGCTTTTTGTTTTATTTATGGTTTTAATACTGTCAATTCACACCATTCAAAATAAGAATATACAATGAAAAAAGTCTTCCTCTCACCTCTTCCCAGTCATTCAATTCCTCACTCCAGAGGCAATTAATTTCTCACACATGCTTCCAGAGACTTTTTTTGTGCATAAACAAGTAAATTTTATATATAAGAGAGATATATAGAGAGACGCCAATATGCACGCATGCATGCTAAGTTGCTTCAGTTGGTCTGACTCTTCGAGATCTATGGACTGTAGCCCATCAGGCTTCTCTGCCAGCAAGAATACTGGAATGGGTTGTCATGCCCTTCTCCAGGAGATCTTCCCAACCCATGGAATGAACCCATATTTTTTACATCTATCTCCACCAGCACCACCTGAGAAGCCCCATATATGCCAATGTTGCTGCTGCTGCTGCTAAGTCGCTCAGTCGTGTCCAACTCTGTGCAACCCCACAGATGGCAGCCCACCAGGCTCCCCCATCCCTGGTATTCTCCAGGCAAGAACACTGGAGTGGGTTGCCATTTCCTTCTCCAATGCAGGAAAGTGAAAAGTGAAAGTGAAGTTGCTCAGATGTGTTCTACTCTTAGCAACCCCATGGACTGCAGCCCACCAGGCTCCTCCGTCCATGGGATTTTCCAGGCAAGAGGACTGGAGTGGGGTGCCATTGCCTTCTCCGATATATGCCAATATATACATACAAATATGTATGATTATTCTTATCCATGTCTTTTTAACACAAATAATAACATATTATTCACATTGTTCTTTACATTTTGCTTTTTCACATTCAGTCCTTTAAAAAGGTGATTCAGCTATACAGCAAATACCAACACAATACTGTAATTATCCTCCAATTAAAAAAAATTAAACAAAAAAAGTAATTTAGCAATATATAAATACATACCCACAAATATATATATAGATATATATAAAGAACTATCAGTCAGTCAGCTCAGTTGCTCAGTCGTGTCTGACTCTGCAACCCCATGGACTGCAGCACACCAGGATTCCCTGTCCATCACCAACTCCAGGAGCTTACTCAAACTCATGTCCATTGAATCAGTGATGCCATCCATCTCATCCTCTGTCATTCCCTTTTCCTCCTGCCTGCAATCTTTCCCAGGATCAGGGTCTTTTCCAATGAGTCAGTTCTTCTCATCAGGTGGCCAAAGTATTGGGAGTTTCGGCTTTAGCATCAGTCCTTCCAATGAACATTCAGGACTGATTTCCTTTAGGATTTACTGGTTGGATCTCCTTGCAGTCCAAGGGACTCTCAAGAGTCTTATCCAACAACACAGTTCAAAAGCATCAATCCCCACGGATTATACACTCCATGGAATTCTCCAGGCCAGAATATTGGAGTGGGTAGCCTTTCCCTTCTCCAGGGGATCTTCCCAACCCAGAGACTGAACCCAGGTCTCCTGCATTGCAGGCGGATTCTTTACCAGCTGAGCCACAAGGGAAGCCCATAAAGAACCATAAAAATGCTCATATTCATTGATAAAGACTCCTTTATCAATGGAATGAAAAGGGCCAATTTCTATAAGAAATTTAAAATAATTAAGAACTAAATATAAAACAAGAAAATATAAGAGATGGGTTATGGTGATCTGTGTTCTCTCACTTCACAATTGAGTTGATTTCTTTAATTAGCAGATATTAATTTTCAAAAGGAACAATACAAAAACATTTCAGTTAGTATTAACAAAATAAAGCAACTAAGTGTCCATTTGATGTTTTTAAACTATGGTGTTGGAAAAGATTCTTGAGAGTCCCTTGGACTTCTAGGAGATCCAATCAATCCATCCTCAAGGAAATCAGTCCTGAATATTCATTGGAAGGACTGATGCTGAAGCTGAAACTCCAATACTTTGGCCACCTGATGTGAAGAGCTGACTCATTTGAAAAGACCCTGATGTGGGAAAGATTGGAGGAGGGAGGAGAAGGGGACGACAGAGGATGAGATGGTTGGATGGCATAATTGACTCAAAGGACATGAGTTTGAGTAAACTCCAGGAGATGGTGATGGTCAGGGAGACCTTCGTGCTGCAGTCCATGGGGTCACAAAGAGTCGGATACAACTGACTGAACTGAACTGACTGAAGTGTCCATTTCTTTTTGTCGCAAAGGTGTCTGATATCTAATACCTGAATCTTTTTGCCAACTATCACCACTATATACACAGATTACATACAGACAGAAATACCAACACTCTTAACTTTAAAACTATCAGGAAATGGAGCAGCCTTAGCACAAACCACCAAGGACACAGTAGCCAACAAGGAAAACAATTGCTTTCGTGGACATGTACTTGGAACAGGCTTTGCCAATATCTGGGGTTATAAATGATGCCAGAGAATCACTTACCCTGAGGTATTTTGCTAGTGTTTTTCCCAACTCTCCTAGTCTATTTTAACTGAAAGATAAAGTGCATAGCTCAGAGGGAAAAAACACAAGTCTTCTCAGCCACAAGGAGTCAGTACTTGACTTCTGCAGGAGACAGTTAACTAATTAACTCATTAAATTAGAGACAATTACTTGGCAATGTCACTGAGCCTGCTGCCTGAACAGACAAAACAGAAGAGGGAATTTAGAACTGAAACTAGAATCTACCCACAGTCAGCCAAAAGGCTAGAACATTTCCTTAACAAAGAAAAGCAGGTACCTCAAAAATGGGTGATATATTTAAACTAAAAATATTTTTTAAAATAAGAATGACCTATCTATTTTAAATAACTTCATTACTTTTAATGCTGATTTTAATTGACTGGATAATGCTTGCTGCTGCTGCTTCAGTCATGTCCGACACTTAAACAAACAAAAAAAGGAAACATGGCCTAAAGTAACACAGCTAGAAACAAGAAAAGGCTAAGTGGGCTTACTAGACTTTTTCTGCTAACCAAAATGACTTGCATGTTTACACTAAAAATGAAAAAAAGCAATTTAAGACAAACTTTTGGATCTCCTAGGCTAACACTTATGCTAAAAAATTAATATATTAATTTAGTTGCACAATATTGTTTCTATTTTGTTCCTATCATTTCAAAGACTGAACTAAAATGACTTGAAATGAAATTAGCCAAATATTATATCCATACTCCAAATAACTTTAGGGTTAATCATCTGCCATTTCAAAGATGTTTCTTAAGCAGTCAGTCATAAATCCTTCTTGGGCAAGAAGTCAAGAACACATAAAAGACATAGATAAGAAGTAGCTGACAGTATCAGAAAAAAAACACGTGGTTTATTTTCTCAATTAAACTTTTTAAAAACCTAACTGAAGTGCTTTAATGTAAAAGTGCCCACAGCTTTGGCATTTCCAGAAATATTTTGAGTATAGTTCATATGTGTTTGAAAAAGCCTTGACATTCTGAAGCATGAGAAAGAAAATGGATCTTAATGAAAGATTAGAATCTTTATATATTTAATCAAAATGATTGCTGATTAAAGACAGTATGGTTTCATACACAGATTTATGTTATACTTTCACTGAACTACCTCTAGCTTCAAAAGAGACAATCACGTTTTCCAGAAATGTTCTATCAAGCCAACAGATCAACACATCAAGACCTCACGTGACTGTAGTTAACTGGATACTAATAACTCCTTTGCAATTTTACCAAATATAACCTTAAGTAACCTTTAGAATGTATGCAACCAACATCACAGGTTAATTATAAAGCAGACTTTACAAAGAGTTTACATACTACATTTCCACTAAGGGAAGAAAAAAAAAAGGTTAACTTAAAATTCAAGAACACGAATGAGTAAATAGGCCCAAACAGTTTTAACAAGAACATGAATGAGTAAATAGGCCCAAATAGTTTTAATGATATAAATTAGCTGTTTAAATGGTGTAAGTTTAAAAACAGAGATTTTTTATTTTTATATTTCTAAAAGATTTTCCAGAAATTATAAAGGAAAGTTCTGATAGGCTGTGACTAGAAAGTTGGTTACTTTTTAAAAATTATACAGTGTGTCAAGATCAAGGATTTTCTTTTTCAGTATGCCCACCAAAACCAAGGTAATATATCTAGAAGCACTTCTTATTAAGCCGAAAATCTGCTTTAATCTTTCAGGTTATTTTGCATTCATTTTAAAACATTTATCAAGTACCAACTTTGTGCTGGGCACCAGGCCTAGCATTAGGGATGCAGAATCAAGAAAACATAGTTCCTGCCCTCAAATCACTCAGAGACCATGGCATGATGGACACTGAAACTAAGGTCAGAAAAGAGGTTCTTATCTCCTGTGTTGTTAAATAGTAGAGATTTCTGGAGCAAACACACACTTCTCAGAGTCTCTTTAATGAGAAATTACAGAAAGGTAGAAGGCCCAGGGACGGGGGAGCCTGGTGGGCTGCTGTCTCTGGGGTCGCACAGAGTCGGACACGACTGAAGTGACTTAGCAGCAGAAGGCAGTGGCATCCCACTCCAGCACTCTTGTGCCTGAAAAATCCCATGGATGAAGGAGCCTGGTGGGCTGCAGTCCATGGGGTCGTTAGGAGTCGTACACGACTGAGCGACTTCACTTTCATTTTTCACTTTCATGCATTGGAGTCGTACACGACTGAGCGACTTCACTTTCATTTTTCACTTTCATGCATTGGAGAAGGAAATGGCAACCCACTCCAGTGTTCTTGCCTGGAAAATCCCAGGGATGGGGGAGCCTGGTGGGCTGCTGTCTATGGGGTCACACAGAGCTGAACACAACTGAAGCGACTTAGCAGCAGCAGCAGCAGCAGATCTTTTTTAAGGGAAAAAAGTGAGATCTTGAACATCAAAGTATTTGAAAATTATAAAGCTAATGCAGATTGACATAGTTAATCTAAAATGCTTAGAAACACAGAAAAGCAGCAGATCCCAGTTTTCCTCCTTGCATTCTAAATTTTTCTGCTTCTGCTCAAACATGAAGGAGTTACTAACTCTTCACCCTTATTCTAACCAAGGTTTCCTTAGGGTTGGCTTCTACTATTCTTGGGTTTATCAGAAAATCAGTCCTGACTGGTCTAGGCAGCTTCATCTCTGCTTATCCAACATGTGGCTGTAACATGAGTCAAAACAAACTGTTCCTCCCTGACTTTGTTCCAATTGAGATAAACTGACATTTTCAGATTGCAACATTCTTGCGATTTCTAACTCTCAAAGGACAATGTCATAAAATTTGGTAACTACAAATACCACACAGAGCATTTCCTCCACAGAAAAAAGAATTACATGAGCAAAGGAAGAGAAAGACTTCTACCACGGCAAGAGTTGAGCACATGAAGCTAATCTTGTTGTCCTTCACTATTACTGCTCTTACTCCTACTGCAAGCCAAATTTAGTCCGGAATGCATGCCCTTTCACTACTCAAGCACTCTATGTAACAAGCAAAGACCACAACAGATCCAACAACACAACTTTTGTTACAATAGTGCAATGTGGAATTCAATAGCAGAAATAATATTTTAATGAGAAAAAATAATTAATACATATAGCCACATCGATTTTAACAACTCTATGAAGCCACGTTAATTTTTTAAAACAGATTTTAATGAGTGACACAAGATTTTTCTGGTATTTACTAAAATCTACACACGCATTTTTTAGGAAAAGGCAGTTTTATACATCTAATTAGCGTTTTCAGTTGCATATTTCACTTACACTGGAAACAAAACCTATTTAATATTGCAAAAAAAATTTCTCCAGAAATCTGCCTTTCTCAGATTGTTTCATGAAATACTATCTTTTTGCGTTAATATGTGTATTTTTACTATCTGTTACATCAAGGCCTACTATCAGCTACCATGCAATGTCTAACAAAGTGCGGAGGTGGAAGACTCCAGTTACTCACTGAAATTAACAGAAGTTACCATAATAAGCTAAGTCTTTCAAAACAATTTAACCCCTAAAAATGGCCAAAAACCTTGGAAATAATGACCCCAGAGAATTCAGTAACTGGAACTAGAATGTTTCATAGCAGATTAAGTTGAATAATTTGCATTGTTCTTAAAAATACTTCAGTTTCTTGGTCTAAGTAACCATGGGAACATTCAAGGGGCATATATATTTACAAGCCCAGACAAATCACGTGTTTGATAATCAAGGTGTAGCTCCCAGGTGTATCGAATGCTTTACTGTTGGTAAGCCTTGATTACATAGCAAGATTTTTGCCATAAGGAAAAAAGGCCTTTTATCCTGGCAGGGAGCAGTGACAGATCAACAAAATGCAACGTAGGAACCGGGCCTGGATCCTGATTTTAATAAAACAACTTAAAAAAAAAAAAGAAACAAGCATGGAAACTACAACTCTGAATTGAAATTCATTTATTAAGGAAAAATTTTAGGTGCAGGAAGTATTGTGGTTTGTTTGGTTTGTTTTTCAGAGTCATCATCTTTTAGAGATAGACACTGAAGTATTTATGGATGCAGTGATAAGATGTCTGAGAATTGCTTCAAAATAATCCCCTGCAGCTGCAATATAAATGAAGCAAAATTATCCATGATAGTTGAAGATTCGTGACGGTAGATGGCAATTCATTATGCTATTTTCTTTAAATTCATATGTTTGAAATTTTTCATAATAAAAAAGGCTACCCCAAAAATGAGATGATTCTGTATGTACTACCATACCTGCATTGCCATACAATATTAAGTAAATAAGCCAAGTTGTATTAACATACATAAAGCAAGTCTCCTCCATTTACTATATAACCTTGAGCAGGTTGCTTAACCGTTCTGGGGCTCAGTTTTCTCATCTATAAAATGGGAATATTAATGGCACCTACCTTATAGAGTTGTCCTGAGAATTACATACAGTGATTTGTATAAAAAGCTTAAAATAGTCCCTACAACATAACAGTTAACAAACAATAGTACAGTTCTAGAAGCCATGGCACTGGTTTCAGTGAGCCATGTTTCAGAAATTTCAGCAGTGCTAAAAGAGAGCTGAACAGAACAGGGAGATGATTTTTCACAAATTACAAACATAAAGAACGAATTGTAAGTCTCTCTTTCAGGTCTGCATCTTGGTATTCCTTGGTTGGACTACTATTCCTTCTCTGGTTAAGACAGAGCAACAGAAGGTTTAAATGAAAACTCTGCACATACTTCCAGTCTCCCAGTTTTTAATCATGGCTCTACCCCTTCTCAGGATCTATAGATTTGAGAGAGAAATTACCTTTTGTGGAGATATTTCTGAATATGGGGATTTGTGAAGATCTTCAGATGTATATTTCAAGAATGTAATTAATAATTAACTGATTACATGTACATAATCACAAGTACTTATTAGCATCCTTAGTCACTTTCTAGGTCTAGCACAGTTACCTGGGGAACACAAGGGACTGAGATCCTTTTTAGGAAAGAAAAGTCCTCAGCTCAGAAGAAAAGGAAAAGGACAAAGAACTAAGTTTTATCAGGTTCTCTGAGTGCCAGGCACTATTTACACATTATCTTATCCTTGTAATATCCCTATATGCTAGATGCAGTTATCCTTTCTTAAACAGATGAGAAGACAGACTCCCACAGAAATCTAAACACCTAAGGTCACTCAGCAAAAGGGATCAAAGAGGATTCAGATTCTGGTTAGACTACAAAGCCCATGTAAGGTTCTGGCTACTTTCTGTTGCCTCCTGGATAAAAAGGAGTCAACCAAGGCCCAGATCAAGATATCCTAAGAATGCTACGGACAGGAGAAATTAAATTGGAACAATCACAGTCTACTCAAGGTAGAGTAGAAAATCCATGAGAAAGCACAGAAATATATGAGAAAGCTTACATTTCAATATGATCTATCTTTAAATACAATCAATTTAACATATAAACTGAATCATTCAACTTTCAAGGTGAAAGACCTCCGACAGGTTCCACAACATTTTTTTAGAAAAGAATCCAAACTCTTCTTCATGGTCTATAAACAAGGTCCTGCTTGGTGTGGTTCCTTCAGCCTCATCTCTTACTGCCCATTCACCCCCTCACTCACTGAGGCCTCCGGAGCACTGGCCTCATTTTTGTTTGTTGAACATACCAAATCCTATCCACATCCAGGCCCTTGCACATGTGGAATTCTCTCTACTTACTTTTCAGTTCTCAGCCCTGATATCACTTCCTTACGGGCCTTCACTGGCCACCATCTTGAAAAACGATCACCTTTTCCATCATTCTACTTATTGGAATTGTCACAATCCTGTGATTAATATTTCTTTTTTTTTTAATGTGTGGTCTTTGTTATTGTCTGTCTCACCCCTACCCAGAATGTGAGGTCATACCTTCATTAAACAGCTCTGTCGTACCTACAAACCTCGCACAGTGCCTAGCCTATTTATTGACTGGTAGTAGGACATAGATCGGAGAAGACAATGGCACCCCACTCCAGTACTCTTGCCTGGAAAATCCCATGGATGGAGGAGCCTCGTGGGCTGCAGTCCATGAGGTCGCCAAAAGTCGGACACGACTGAGCGACTTCACTTTCATGCATTGGAGAAGGAAATGGCAACCCACTCCAGTATTCTTGCCTGGAGAATCCCAGGGATGGGGGAGCCTGGTGGGCTGCCGTCTATGGGGTCGCACAGAGTTGGACACGACTGAAGCGACTCAGCAGCAGTAGCAGCAGGACATACATAGCATTTAATAACTCTAATGTTTTAATCTTAATTATTTTTTCATCTGTCTAGTTAATTCAAGGATAAAGTCTTCACTATGTTGCTAGCACGCCCTTAATGCCTAATACTTTTTTAAAAACAAGAACTCTATATAGTTTATGGCAAATATTTTATAAACTAAAGATAAAGGCTATTATCTTCAATTCCTATAGCCTGAAAAACTGGTGAAAACCTTAATCAGGGTGGCTAAGAAAACTATAGATCCCTTTCTGTGTGTCTCTTACTGGTTTCTTCAACCCAGTTCATGCTGGGGAGTCTCTTTTAACTTCATGTTCTGAATTACTACGGAGAAGGCAATGGCAACTCACTCCAGCACTCTTGCCTGGAAAATCCCATGGATGGAAGAGCCTGGTAGGCTGCATTCTATGGGGTCACTAAGAGTCGGACACGACTGAGCGACTTCACTTTCACTTTTCACTTTCACGCATTGGAGAAGGAAATGGCAACCCACTCCAGTGTTCTTGCCTGGAGAATCCCAGGGACAGGGGAACCTGGTGGGCTGCCATCTATGGGGTCACACAGAGTCAGACACGATTGAAGCGACTTAGCAGCAGCAGCAGCAGCTGAATTACTAAGTTCTTACTTTTAAATTATGTACTTGCTCAAAATTTAACACGTATACTTTGAGATTTTGTTTTTATTTCCCCTGAATTCTTACCTCAACCCCGTTAACATTATCTATCCTTCTGTATATACACCTGTCTTTCCTCATTTATAAAGAAAAAAAAAGTGCTAGTCGCTCAGTTGTGTCCCACTCTTTGTGACCCCATGGAGTACAGCATGACAGGTTCCGCTGTCCGTGGAATTCTCCAGGCAAGAATACTGGAGTGGGTAACCATTCTCTTCTCCAGGGGATCTTCCTGATTGAACCTGGGTCTTCTGACTGCAGGCAGATTCTTTACCATCTGAGCCACCAGGAAAGCCCCAAGAATACTGGAATGGGTAGCCATTCCTTTCTCCAGGAGATCTTCCTGATCCGGGGGTCAAACCTGTGTCTCCCACAGTGCAGGCAGACTCATTTATAGTACATTTGAAATCCCTCTAAATCAGCTGGAGTAAGTCTAACTCATTCTTTTTAGTATCTGCTTAATTTTCCACAGTTGTTATTTCATAATTTTCCTACCACTGCCCTTTGATAGCATTTATTTTGTGTCCCCCAGCTTTTTTTTGTTTTTGAGGAACAACTGAGTGCTGACACTAACAATCTAATACATATATATTCTTATGAGTATTTTTACTTCTCTGGGATAAATATCCCCAAAATAGGATTGTTTCTTTAACTGGTTATCTTTTTATTTTAAACCATTGCCAATTGCTTTGCAAAGAGTCTTTGTTTCCACAAATGCACTGTGAGAGCACCTTTTTTCTCCACATTTGGCCTCAGTAGATATTATCATCTTTCAATACCTGATTCTCTTATTTTAACTGTAATATTGTGATACACTTCCTACACTTTGGAAAACATAGCCCTAACTCATATTTCAACAAAATAGAAAAGTCTCCTGCTAAAAGCTAATTCCCTTTTCAGCTGCAGGTTATTGCCAAAAGTAAATATTTATTTAAGTATTATATTATATAATTATATAAGTATTATATATTATAAAAGTAAAAAAATATTTATTGAATAAAGGACATTTCTTTCAATTAAAAATTTATGTTATCATAAAAACCCTAAAGAAGAATCACTGTTTGCTTTACATTAGCAGCAGCATCTTCTACTTATTTTCTAATGTAAAATAAACAAGACAGAAAAAAATGGATTTTCATAATTTGATATGGGATACGATCTTCTAGTTATACTGGTGATGAGAAAAAGGGATAAAAATAGTATTTGATTTCTACATTGCCACACATTTTGGGTCTAGCATATATTATGCTACAGTCTCAACATGTATTGCTTTTATCATAGGATACACTGGTAAATGAACAACAGAAAAATCTATCAACTTAAAAAGAAAAAAAAGAGATCTTCAAAAATCATTCACTTAAAACAGTTTTTTGCTTTTGGGCAGCACTGTACGGCCTTCAGGATCTTCATTCCCCCAACCAGGGAATGAACACAGGGCCACAGCAGTGAAAGAGCCAAGTCCTAATAATCACTGGACCACCAGTGAAGTCCCTTAAAACTGCTTTTTGATAAACCTCAGTTCAGTTCAGTCGCTCAGTCGTGTCCGACTCTGCAACTCCATGAATCACAGCACGCCAGGCCTCCCTGTCCATCACAACTCCTTTGCCACAAAACACAGACCATACCAGATTAACTCTTCATTTTTAAATTTGCCAGGTTTATAACAAACAGCCTATGACATCCCTGTTGTCCTTACCTCACCTTCCTCTTCACTGTTTCCCTTGTCTCCTTTTGCTACTATATACCTCTGATGTAGCAGATTTGGGTCAATAATAGTGTGTGGCTGAGAGAGGTAAAAGACATAAATCCAGAATTGACGGTTTCAAGGGTACTAACAGTAAAATATTAGCTTGATAGCTGGTTGTAAAATTACAGCAGTCTAACACATAAGAATTCATTTGCTGTGCTCAAATTTTAAGTACTGCGGTGGGGGCAAGAAAAAGAATCCTAGTGAATACTATTGTTCTTTTCTTTTAATTAATAGAAAACGCAGCTTATCAAAATTTGAGAAATGATGAACATAAAAAAAAACCTATTTCTCTATACTCAGAATCAAAATGCTTACTTACTCTTATCAACTCGCACATAAATGGACTTGCACATAAAATGGAGCGTCATTAAACATAGGTATAATATCACTTTCAAACAGGAGTATTTTGCCTTTTACAAAACAAATGACTGTTAGCCACACCAGCTAGTTGTGAATTTAGACAGTCAATGCCATAGTTCTAAATTTTCCAGAATTTTTCAATTGCATTCTAAAATTCAAAATTATATCTTCTTGTAGTCTTTAATTAGCTCAAATGACCCTGAATTCAAGTGACCCCTCAAATCCTACCAAAACAAAATTATATTAATCACAGAAAAATCTAGATTTTACTCTTTGACTTGACCCTTTACTGTGACACTCTAAACTCCCATGAGGCCATTCTCCTTCACTTCCACTCCTCCTCCTTCCATTTCAATTGATAATATCACTTATAAATCAGTCCTTTATTCCCTGTCTTGTTTATTTTATAATTAATTCTCCTAATCCAAGGTTTCATCTACCACCTATACAAAACTTGTATCTGACTTCAACTTATTGGGACACATGTATTTAGCAACCAAACTTTAACAATCCCCTCACCCAACTCCTCAAATAGACGCCTTATAAATTAACATCTGTCATAAAAATGCTAGATTCACTACTCTTTCCTTTACTTTCATATTTAATACCACATTCAATTGATTTCATCCCTTCCAAAGTCCCTAGTATCATCCTTCCATTCCATTTCCCCAGCCATCAGCCACTCCAGGTCATTATCTCCCACATGAATTATTTCAATGGCCTCTTAACAGATCTCTCTACCTACTTTCAACCTCTCCACACTTTATCCAACATACACAAAGAGCTGCCAGAATTTACCCACTTCAATTTGCCCACTGAGAAACCCAGAGTGCCTTCCTACTGTTTCAAATCCAAAGTCCTTGGCCAAATGTTCTAGATAGTCACAGTGGAAAGGTATTATATTTCAGCACCTAAGAAACCAATTTTTTTTTCCTTTAATTTCTTAACAAACACAGTTGCAGTTAGACTTTTACATGCCTCTAGCTTTTAGCACGGAGAAGGCAATGGCATCCCACTCCAGTACTCTTGCCTGGAAAATCTCATGGATGGAGGAGCCTGGTAGCCTGCAGTCCATGGGGTCGCAAAGAGTCAGACACGACTGAGCGACTTCCCTTTCTCTTTTTGCTTTCATGCATTGGAGAAGGAAATGGCAACCCACTCCAGTGTTCTTGCCTGGAGAATCCCAGGGACGGGGGAGCCTGGTGGGCTGCAGTCTATGGGGTCAGAGAGTCAGACACAACTTAGCGACTGAGCATGATTTAACAGGGAAAATAATGCTATCTCCTAAGGTTGTTAAAGAATCCGCCTGCAATGCTGGAGACCCAGGTTCAACCTCTGGATTAGGAAGATCTCCTGGAGAAGGAAATGGCAACCCACTGCAGTATTCTTGCCTGGAGAATCCAATGGACAAAGGAATCTGGTGGGCTACAGTCCATGGGGTCACAAAGAGTCAGACACGACTGAGTGACTAAGCATGCAGAAAGGTTGTTATGAAAATTAATAAGATATCCTTACCTGAAATATTGTAAATTAACTATACGTCAGTTTAAAAAGAAAAAAAATTAATACCCGAAAAGACTAAGCCAATGCTCAGCATACTTCAGAATGATCAGTAAATCATAGCCATTGTCATTATTATTACATGACCACAAGGATCTAGAGAAATCAATTTGACTATCATACCAGAGGCTATAATTTGCCTTCATTGTTCTGGACTCCCTCAACCACAAGTTGTGGGACATGGGACAGGTCTCAAAGAGAGACTAGTCACGTTTACCTGTCCATTCAAGTCTGGGCTCAATTCTCCCCTTTAATTATTCATCATGTTAGTGTCTACTACTAAACTAAATACAAGTACATACATGACACACAGTAAATAATTCCCAGTGACTATTCCGATAAATATGTTAAGTTGCTAAAGAAATGCATAGTTAGTATGTATTTTTGCCTGCTATTGTTTCTAAAATATTAAAAAAACATATGCATCTAAAACAAAACTGTTTCTAAATAATGCCCTATAGCTTCAAGTAACTATAGTTTGAAGGATTTAAGATATAAATTTAAAATCTATGTTACTTGCTAATAGCCCTCAAACTGATTCAACTAACTATATTCTATATCAAGCTGTTTCAGTTACCAGAAGGTAGTATCTATGTTCTGACCCTTATCAATAACTCTTGGGTCAATGCTTTACCATTACTGCTAAACATGTAGTTAATGAATTCCACAAATTTTCAGTATAAAAAGGGAATCATCAAAATAATGTGTAAAAAGATAAAATTTGAAAGTTTTCAAAAAGCTAGGCATAGTCCCAGCCCTCTCCTTTCCAAAATCAAATCCATATAGAATCACAGATTTTTTTTCCCACAAGATTTTTAAAGCTGAAAGGACTTCAACTGCCATTTCCTTATAGCCCATTGAGTACTACATGAGAAGATGAAACCTACAGGTAAAACCACAAGATAGGGGCAGGACTGGCAATTGAACCCAGTGTTGCCAACACCTGGTCAGTACTCTGTTCAATAGTTCATGAAGCATTTCCACTGATTTTTCCTTTGCCTACTTAATTTAGAAAACAAAATTAACTACATCACATGAATTCCTCATGAAACAATTAAGCACATGGCGTGGTTAACACTGACATATTTTTGGTTATTTTCAAGAATACTTGTGAGAAATCAAGGTTTCAAACCACAAACAGAACATTTCTATTACAATTACTTTTGTTCTGGAAATGATGCTTCCCTTTACCAGAGTTTATAAAATTTAAGATTCTCATTTTCACTAACTGGTCATCTATACAGCCTCCTCCCCAACAATAGCTTAAGCAATCCATATTTCTCAGATAAAAATGTCATCTGCACCAGGCTGATGCACATGTTAGAATCTGTTCCTAATATAGAATCATAGACTTTTGGAGTTGGAAGGAACCTTGGAAGATCACCTCTCATTTTACAGAGGAAACCAACACCCAGCAAGGACCTGCCCAAGGTCAAAGTTGCTATACAAGCACAGGTCCAGAATAGACCCGTTCTCAAAAATTCTCAAAAGAATTCAGAGAAAAATACAGTATTTGGTAGGTCACCTAAGCTTGTCTCCCTTTATATGTACTTAAACACAATTTCCTGCATGCAGAACTTCTGAAATTAAGAAATGAAAACAAAAAACTAAGTCAATTTTTTAAAAGTCTACAGCCAAGTAAGTCACTGATCATAAAAATTTAGCAGAACTGAAGGTGGATTCTTGCAAGAATCACATAAAGTAACATTTTGTAACACAACCCCCAAAGCCCATGGATATAATAAAAATAAATGGAGGAAGAAAAGACACACACAAATTAAGAATAACTATATTATTCTTATGTCTGTAACAAATTGCACAGAGTTGCTTAGAAGCAGGAAAACTTTACAAACATAATTTTCAAAGAACAAAGAATTTTAATCATACCTATCAATTGCACAAGTGTGCCAATATGTTTTGAAATTTTATTTTGGTCACAATGCTTAAAGGGAAGCTGCAATTTTTCTCCTTAGTGATTTTTTTTTTAATGTCTTAAGTCATTAAAAAAACAATAATTTGAGGGAAATCTATTTAATCAAATCTTAATAAAATAAGAGTTATAATCTATATTATTTATTCTCATGCTCTGAAGGAAACATGAAAATACTGATAAAACATTCCTGAAAGCGAAGGCCTGAAAAGTACTAGACTTACACGTTCCCCCCACCCCACCCCTACCAAGAAGCAGCACAGGACAGAAGCCATTACCTGTAGGAATATGTTTCTTAACTCCTGAGGATCACCTCGCTTGGTTGTCTGTAAGGGGAAAAAAAAAAAAAAGCCAGTTAATGCTTCACTAGAGATCACATAATCTCTGCAGATTAGAGTTCACAGATGCTAACAATCAATGCTCTTATCTTTCACAAGTGCATCTAGTTGAAAACAAATTAAAAGCACTAATACTGATAACAACTGTCAAATTGGAGTTGTGCGATCACACGGTGGAAAGACAGGTGTGAAAAGCCTAAGAAACAGCAAATCTATCAGATAGATTTCCCCTGGGCTGGAAAGGAAGGGCCATGAGGATCAAGCCCTTACTTTACTCCACATCCACTAGCGACACAGTGAGCATCCACCCACCTTCAAACCAAGAGTCCAGCAAGAGTAGAAACAACAGCAAAGTTGGAACACCCAAATTAATCGCATGGCCTACTGGCCTTTCTTCCCGTGGAAAGCAATGCAGAATATAATTATCTCCACGCCTCTTTCTTTCTCCACCCAACCTAAAATAGTGAAAGCAGCTACAACGTTTCTAAATACTTTAGACATCCTGCCACCTGCAGCTCAAATGCCAACTGCTGCCCCTGGCTCCAGAGGCCCCCAAATACTCAATTACTCACCCCCTCCCCCACCACAATACACGGATGCCTTGGGTATCCCCGGCTTTCCATGCCACTTCCTCCCACTCCCTTTCTGATGCCCTCCAACTGCTGGCTCACAATCCCATGTACCTAGGGCAGGATACTCCTCCTCCTTCACGGACCAGTGGTCCTTACAAGCCCCTCCAACTCACAATCCCTCCTCCCTCCCCTCCCCCCGCCGGGCATCCTCTCCCTCCGGTCCAAGCCCCGCACAGTTCTCCCTGGAGCCCCAGGACACGCCATCTAACAATCAGGCCAAAAAGTCAATGGGAAGAGGTGAGGGGCTGCAAGTAGGGTCCCTGGAATGTCTCTTATGAAATAAAGGCAGCAGCAGAGAGTTAGAGTCACCTTGACCGCCATGCTGTGCTCGGAAGCCGGGGACGAGCGAGTGAGCGAGCAGGGCCGAGCTGTCAGGGCGCGCGCGCGCCGCCTCCCCGGCCGCGCCCGCCCTCCCGCTCGCCGGCGCCGCGCGCGTCCCTATGCAAATAAGCCCGGGGCGGGCGGGGCGGCTTGAAGGGCCGCGTCCGGGCCAGAAGCGGCTGGTCAGCAGCGCGGAGGGGGACCGGCCTCCCACAGGGACGACCTCGGTGCCAAGCCGTGGGATTCCGACGCGCCGCGTGGTTGCCAGCAGCTGAGTAGCTGCCAGGAAAGCCCCAGGTCTCTTAAGGCCTCTTGGAGGGTGTGGCTTTGGGCGCCGACTTCAGCCTAAGTCGTTTTCCCTTGAGACTTACAGAAACACTTGAGGCCTAGATTGAGCAGGATTTCGAAGGATCAAAGAACGTGTCTCAATAATAACAACAATAATAATTGAATCGTTGACGAGAGGGAAATACTGACAATAAAACAGACTGGGGCTCATTTCTGGGGCAAACCTAGGTAAACATAACTTGAGAAATATGCCCTAAAATTGGCATGGGATGAATACACTTAATAGAGTGCCTCCTGAACTGTTGTAAAGCTTTATTAGTAGACTCCACCTTCCTAATCACCCAGATCCCTTTCTGGTTGAGGTGGGACACAAATGTTTAGGGGAAAAAAATCCATCTGCCAGGGCTGGCACTGAATCCTGGCCCAACTTCCTTCTCCAAAAACATTTCCAGCCCCATCCAAAAATAAGTAGCTCTACTTTGAACCAAAATAATGTCTCTCAAACTGAGTCTTGCCATTACCACTATATTGAGCTGAATATTGAGTCACTCAACAATTGTTTGCTGGGCATCTATTATATGCCAGATACAGTCCTGCTTATAAAGAATACAAAGATTAATAACATATAGTCCCTACTTCTAGTTTACAGGTGGGCAGTGCATCCCACAATCCCAGCTCTGTGTATTTTGTTTGTGTCTTTAAAGGAAGCATGAAAGTGAAGTGTTTGTTGCTCAGTCTTGTCCAACTCTTTGCAACACCATGGACTGTGGCCCACCAGGCTCCTCTGTTCATAGAGTTCTCCAGACAAGAATATGGGAGTAGGTAGTCATTCCCGTTCATTAGGGAATCTCCCAACCCAGGGATCAAACCCCGATCTACTTCACTGCAGGCAGATTCTTTACCATCTGAGCCACCAGAGAAGCCCAAATAAAGCATACTCCCTATTTGAAAAAAAAAAAAGTCTAACACTCCAAGCTTTATCTTATCTCATTTAGTGCAATAATCCCTCCTCCACCCTCTTTCTTGTTTCCAGTGTTGAATCTCACAAGAGGTTTCCCTTTTCTAAAGTCTCACTAATGGTTTTATTTCTGTTAAATATCCAAGTTAATGGGCTTTCCAGGGGGCACTAGTGGTGGAGAATCTGCCTGCCAAAGCTGGAGACACAGTAGGCTTGATTTCTGGGTCAGGAAGATCCCTCTGAAGGAGGAATGGCAACCCTCTCCAGGAAGTTTCCTTGCCTGGAAAATTCCATAGACAGAGAAGCCTGGAAGGGTACAGTCCCTCAGGCTGCAAACAGTAAGACATGACTGAGCACCCCCAACACACATCCAAAGAAATGAGGAAAGTGCAGCGGCAGATGGAAATTGTGGATAAGGCACAATATATTATAAGTACTCCTAAAGTGAGCTTTTCTTCTGAAGTAGATTTAACTGTCTGCCACCATCACATCTCTTTCTTCAGTCTGTTCAAACTTCTTTTAACAATGTAATTGGATATACGTACTAAGTCACTTCAGTCATGTCCTACTCTTTGTGACCCTATGGACCAAGATTTACAAATTCATAATTTGTTCTACTAGCACCTTATGTCCCTGACACTCTGCTCTCTTATTTTATGAAGTTTCTCTAAGTAGGAATTTCAAGATGTTTATTGTATGTTACTTTTCAAGGGAAGGATGTTTGTAGCCCAAAGTCCCTCAGTTCGAATAAAAGTACTTAAGGGAAAGGAAGGGATTTATTTAAATGAAGGGATTATTTGCTAATGGAACATATTGTTGTCTGCCAAATCCATACTGTTGGAGTGAAATTTAGGGTCAGACTGGCCACTTGGAGAGAGGAAGACAACACTACATTTAGACAGAACTCAACACAATAATTCACAGGAATAAACACCAGGCCATGGTAACAATTTTCCTATATAAAAAATAGATGATTTTTAAGCAAGTTTAAGAGTCTCACTGGTGCCAACCTAGTCGCAATGGAGATGATATTAACAACTTAAAACTAAGGCTGCCAGCTACCCTAAATAATAAGAAGTTAGAAAAACTCAGCTACCCTAAATAAAGGTGAATTTTGCTGGATTTTTCACCTATCCAAATATAACAAACAATAAAGTGAATAAAGTTATTAAAAGTAGGTACCATGGGATGAACTAAGTATTAAAAGGAATACAAAAGCAAGTGAATTGGAGCTTCTGCCCTTAAAAATTTTGCAATCTGTCATTCTATTATGATGATTGGCTAACAGTATTATTAGATATTAAAACTTATTTTTCCTCAATTGTAGTTGATCAGGGTTGAGGGAAAACTTATAAGTTAATGGGATGGCAAAAGACAAACCTGTCAAATAAGATATTTGGGAAAAGGAGGTAGAAATAATTCAAAACTTTTTACAATTTTTAAAAATAAAAATCCCGATATAGTAATTTATAACTCTTTCTTTAGATTGCAAAGTGATATTTATAAACAAGAAGTAATTTTAAAACTGTGGCACAACAACTATAAGTTGAAAATTTGAAGATTGAGTCGAAAAGAATAACATTGCAGAAAGCAAAATTGGAAGTTAAAGGCTAAGAGACTAGCTGCAAAAGTATTGTCATCAATAGTCACTTTTTAGTGTTGGTTTCATAAAATATTTAATGTGTAGTTTGACTGAGCTGGGAATTTAAATCTGCCTGTGAAGTCCTTGCCCTAAAAATATTACCCCCAGATGCAAAAGCAAAGTATGAGCTTACTAGACCAATCCGCAGAAATATGTCTCCAACTCCCAGGCAGCTTACACTGTATTAACTTTGTAGGTGAAAGTTAGAATTATGCTAATGCCTAGTGCCCTAATAAACCAAAATGTAATTATTAAAACAAGAGGCAATTGCCAATGAGCCTGTTCTACCACAACTCTTGGCCCTCCTCTTATCTTTAATAACATATTCTTTCAGTTTATTTTCTAGCTTCCTCTCATTATTTTGAGAGGTGAGAAATCCTGCATAGGCCATCAGTGTGTGTGTGCTCAGCTGTGTCTGACTCTTTGTGACCCCATGGACTGTAGCCTGCCAGGCTCTTCTGTCCATAGGATTCTTCAGGCAAGAATACTGGAGTGGGTTGCCACTTCCTACTTCAGAGGATCTTCCAGATCCAGGGATCCAACCCACATTTCCTGCATTGGCAGGCGGATTCTTTACCACTAGCGCCACCTGGGAAGCCCTACTGACAGGAATACATTTTGTTCCTGTTTCCATATCCCACACAGATATGATGGATGTCATCTTTCAAGAAATAAATCTACAAACACTAGTAGAGCATTAGGATGTCAGTGACTAATTAAGCCAGGAGTGGGGCTCCTCCTAGACTAAAGGTACATATGTCATCACTATGACACTATGATGAGGAAGAAGCTGAATTGTATCCCTCCCCACATCAAGATGCTCACTTAGAATATTTAGAATAGGGGCTTTCCTGGTGGTCCAGTGATTAAGACTCCCACAAAGGACATAGTTCAACCCCTGGTCTGAGATATTCCCACATGCTGCAGAGCAACTGAGCATGTATGTCACAACTGCTGAGCACATGCTCTAGAGCCCGTAAACCACAAGTACTGAGCCCATGAGCTGCAGCTACTGAAGCCCGTTCACCTATAGCTTGTGCTCCACAAGGGAGAAGCCCACTGCAATGAGAACCCCATGCATCGCAACAGAGTATCCCCCACTCACAGCAACTAGACTCTTGCTAAGGTCTATATGCCACTTATAGTTAGATACTAGATAAATGACACATTTAAGGACTTCTCTATACTGTACAAGTATTATATTCCCTGTAGAAACATTTGCTGTAATTGAAATAAATTCTCATTTTGGTGGAGAGGGAAGAGTGGCATATCAGAATCAGATGAAATAGCTGTACTCTTACAATTGCATCTGCCTAAGCTGCTCTTCCTCACAGTCTGACTCTAAGTCTTATAAATTATGCAGTGGAAATAATAGTGATCTTAGTTTGGGACCACAGTCTTCTTTATTCCCTTATGGAAGCAGTAACAGTCAGGTTTTCGTGTTGTTTTTTTTTTCCCAATGGATTTTGAAAGGAATTCATGGAATGAACTGTTGTAGATGGTTAAGGCTGTGAGTACACTATTACTATATAAGTCAGAACAGGCTGGTATTTAGTGGGAAACCTTATGATCAGATGGAGGATTGAACTGGGTGAGCTTTAATGTTTCTTTTAACACTCTGATATTATGACTTCTAATAACACAAGTTTTAGTTAACAAAATTTATTAAGTGCCTTGTGTTGGTACTAAACTAGCTCTTGCAGCTACAGGAAATATGAAAAGAATAGATAGCATGATTCTGAAAGTGTAGAGAATGTTTTACTGCAGCAACTACTATCATTAATTTTTTCAATGAATATAGCTGAAAGAATGAGACCAAAACTTTTGCATACACCAAAGGTCAAAGCAGCTTTAGGTAATAATGCCGTAAAAACTCTGTGGTTTGTCACATATTCCCATTCCAATCAAAAGTATATAACTGGGAGAACAAACATCCTGCCTGGTCCCTCAACCACCCACCCCTAACCCCACCCCTGGAGATTTACTTGGATCTGGTTTTTGCCTCCCTCCTACTTAGAGGTCAGTAAGGAAGGAAGCTTTGGATCTGATCCAAAGTAAAGAAAAAAAAATGCACTTTAAAAACTGCTGAGAGAAAAGCAAAGGCCTCAGAATATCCAAAGCAAACTTGAAAAAGAGTAAAGTTGAAGGACTTACACTTTCTGGCTTCAATATCTAGTACAAAGCTAAAGAAATCAATTCAGTATGATATTGGCTGGCAAAAGGATTGATAAATAGATCAATGGAACTGAATAGAGAGCCCAGAAATAGTTACAAAATCATAAAGTCATTTGATTTCTAACAAAAGTATTATACTAATGCAATGCAGTGGGGGCAAGGAAACTTTTCAACAAATGACACTTGACTAGATACATATCTATGTGGGAAAATAAAGAAACTTCAACCTCTAAATATACACTAAAATCAATTTGAGATGAATCATAGACCTAAATGCAAAAGCTAAAACCATAAAGCTTTTAGTGGAAAACATTAAGGAATATCTTCATGACTCAGAGGTAGGTAAAGTTTTTTGTCAGAACAGAAAAATCAATAACCATAAATTAATAAACTGCTAAATTAGATTTCACTAAATTCAAAAATGTCTACTGGTCAAAAGACAGCATTAAGAGAATTAATAGGATTACTTCTCTGGTGGCACAGTGGATAAGAATGTGCCTGCCAATGCAAGGGACGTGGGTTCAATCCCAGGTCCGGGAAGATTCCACATGTCGTGAAGCAACTAAGACCATGTTCTACAACTTTTGAGTCTGAGCTCTAGAGCCCATGAGCCATAACTAATGAGCCCCTATGCTGCAACTACTGAAGTCCACTCACCCAAGAGCCAGCAAGTTGCAGCTACTGAAGCCTAGGGCCTATGCTCTGCAACAGGAGAAGCCACCATAATGAGAAGCCTGCGCACCGCAACTAGAGAGTAGCCCCATTTTCCACAACTAGAGAAATTCCAAGCGCAGCAACGAAGACCCAGCGCAGCCAAAAATAAATAAATACATATAGCTGTGTATACCTGTAAAAACATTTTTTTTCTAAATAAAATAAAGTAGGGGAGGGGGAAAAAAGGAAATAGGGAAAAATACCCAAAAATGGAAAGAAATAGGCAAGTCACATCTGGGAGAAAATTAGCAAATATATATACAGCAAAGGACTGATATCCAGGATGTAAAGAACTCCTAGAACTCAGTGATAAATAAACAGCCTAGTTTGAAAATGGGCAAAAGAGGTGAACATTTCACAAAAGAGGATATACTAGTAGCCAATATGCATATGAAAAACTGTACATCATTAGTCATCAGGGAATGCAAATTAAGTCACAGTAAAAAGATAGCACTATACACCCACTAGGGTAGCTAAAATTAAAAAGACTAAACACGCCAGATTCTGGCAAGGAAATGGAGCAACCAGAGCTCTCATGCACTGTAGTGGAAGTGTAAATGGTATAATTACTTTGGGAAAAGATCAAGCAGGTTCTTATAAAACTAAACAGACAGTACACAATGACTCAGCAATTCTGCTTATCAGGATTTAACCAAGAGAAATGAAAATATGGTCAACATTTAATATGGTCAACCAGTCTTCTTAAGACTTGGTCAAGAGTGTTCACAAATACTTTATTTATAAAAGCCAAAACTGGAAACAGCCCAGTGATTCATCAATAGGAGAATGGATAAACAAACTATGCTATATTCACAGAACATCTGGAAGCTCACAGTTCACGTATTGCTGAAGCCTGGCTTGGAGAATTTTGAGCATTTCTTTACTAGCGTGTGAGATGAGTGCAATTGTGTGGTAGTTTGAGCCTTCTTTGGCATTGCCTTTCTTTGGGACTGGAATGAAAACTGACCTTTTCCAGTACTGTGGCCACTGCTGAGTTTTCCAAATTTGCTGGCATATTGAGGGTAGCACTTTCACAGCATCATCTTTTAGGAGTTGAAATAGCTCAACTGGAATTCCATCACCTCCACTACCTTTGTTCGTAGTGATACTTCCTAAGGCCCACTTGACTTCACATTCCATGATGTCTGGCTCTAGGTGAGTGATCACACCATCGTGATTATCTGGGTCATGAAAATCTTTTTTGTACAGTTCTTCTGTGTATTCTTGCCACTTCTTCTTAGTATCTTCTGCTTCTGTTAGGTCCATACCATTTCTGTCCTTTATTGAGCCCATCTTTGCATGAAATGTTCCCTTGGTATCTCTAATTTTCTTGAAGAGATCTCTAGACTTTCAAATTCATTGTTTTCCTCTATTTCTTTGCATTGATCTGTGAGGAAGGCTTTCTTATCTCTCCTTGCTATTCTTTGGAACTCTACATTCAAATGGGTATATCTTTCCTTTTCTCCTTTGCTTTTCATTTCTCTTCTTTTCACAGCTATTTGTAAGGCCTCTTCAGACAGCCATTTTGCTTTTTTGCATTTCTTTTTCTTGGGGATGGTCTTGATCACTGTCTCCTGTACAATGTCATGAACCTCCGTCCATAGTTGATCAGGCACTCTGTCTATCAGATCTGGTCCCTTAAATCTATTTCTCACTTCCACTGTAAAGTCATAGGGATTTGATTTAGGTCATACCTGAATGGTCTAGTGGTTTTCCCTACTTTCTTCAATTTCAGTCTGAATTTGGCAATAAGAAGTTCATGGTCTGAGCCACAGTCAGCTCCAGGTCTTGTTTTTGCTGACTGTATAGAGCTTCTCCATCTTTGGCTGCAAAGAACATAATCAATCTGATTTTAGTGTTGACCATCTGGTGATGTCCATGTGTAGTCTTCTCTTGTGTTGTTGGAAGAGGGTGTTTGCTATGACCAGTGTGTTCTCTTGGCATAACTCTATTAGCCTTTGCTCTGCTTCCTTCCGTACTCCAAGGCCAAATTTGCCTGTTACTCCAGGTGTTTCTTGACTTCCTACTTTTGCATTCCAGTCTCCTATAATGAAAAACATCATTTTTGGGTGTTAGTCCTAGAAGGTCTTGTAGGTCTTCATAGAACTGTTCAACTTCAGCTTCTTCAGTGTTACTGGTTGGGGCATAGACTTGGATAACCGTGATATTGAATGGTTTTCCTTGGAAACGAACAGAGATCATTCTGTCATTTTTGAGATTGCATCCAAGTACTGCATTTCGGACTCTTTTGTTGACTATGATGGCTACTCCATTTCTTCTAAGAGATTCCTGCCCACAGTAGTAGATATAATAGTCATCTGGGTTAAATTCACCCATTCCAGTCTATCTGAGTTTGCTGATTCCTAGAATGTCGATGTCCACTCTTGCCATCTCCTGTTTGACACTTCCAATTTACCTTGATTCATGGACCTAACATTCCAGGTTCCTATGCAATATTGCTCTTTATAGCATCGGAACTTGCTTCTATCACCAGTCTCATCCAGAACTAGGTGTTGTTTTTGCTTTGGCTCCATCCCTTCATTCTTTCTGGAGTTATTTCTCCACTGATCTCCAGTAGCATATTGGGCACCTGGTTTTAGAAAAGGCAGAGGAACCAGAGATCAAATTGCCAACATCCGCTGGATCATGGGAGCTCCAGAAAAACATCTATTTCTGCTTTATTGACTATGCCAAAGCCTTTGACTGTGTGGATCACAATAAACTGTGGAAAATTCTTCAAGAGATTGTAATACCAGACCATCTGACCTGCCTCTTGAGAAACCTGTATGCAGGTCAGGAAGCAACAGTTACAACTGGACATGGAACAACAGACTGGTTCCAAATAGGAAAAGGAGTACATCAAGGCTGTATATTGTCACCCTGCTTATTTAACTTATATGCAGAGTACATCATGAGAAATGCTGGGCTGGAAGAAGCACAAGCTGGAATCAAGATTGCTGGGAGAGATATCAATAACCTCAGATATGCAGATGACACCACCCTTATGGCAGAAAGCAAAGAGGAACTAAAGGGCCTCTTGATGAAAGTGAAAGAGAGTGAAAAAGTTGGCTTAAAGCTCAACATTCAGAAAACAAAGATCATGGCATCTGGTCCCATCACTTCATGGCAAATAGATGGGGAAACAGTGGCAGACTTTATTTTTCTGGACTCCAAAATCACTGCAGATGGTGATTGCCGCCATGAAATTAAAAGACACTTACTCCTTGGAAGGAAAGTTATGACCAACCTAGACAGCATATTAAAAAGCAGAGACATCATTTTGTCAACAGAAGTCCGTCTGCTGCTGCTGCTGCTAAGTCACTTCAGTTGTGTCCGACTCTGTGCAACCCCATAGACGGCAGCCCACCAGGCTCCTCCGTCCATGGGATTTTCCAGGCAAGAGTACTGGAGTGGGTTACCATTGCCATCTCCAAAGGTCCATCTAGTCAAGGCTAATGTTTTTCCAGTGGTCACGTATGGATGTGAGAGTTGGACTACAAAGAAAGCTGAATGCTGAAGAATTGATGCTTTTGAACTGTGGTGTTGGTGAAGACTCTTGAGAGTCCCTTGGACTGAAAGGAGATCCAAACAGTCCATCCTAAAGGAGATCATTCCTGGGTGTTCATTGGAAGGACTGATGTTGAAGCTGAAATGCCAATACTTTGGCCACCTGATACAAAGAGCTGACTCATTTGAAAAGACCCTCATGCTGGGAAAGATTGAGGGCAGGAGGAGAAGGGGAGGACAGAAGATAAGATGGCTGGATGGCATCACTGACTCATGGGCATGGGTTTGGGTGGACTCAGGGTGTTTGTGATGGACAGGGAGGCCTGGCATTTTGTGGTTCATGGGGTTGCAAAGAGTCAGACGTGACTGAGCAACTGAACTGAACTCAACTGATATTCACAGAATGAAATACTATCCATGAATAAAAGAGAGCAAACTACTGATAAACACAACAACATGGATGAGTCTTAAAAGTATCATCAGTTCACTGCAGTTCAGTTCAGTTGCTCAGTCATGTCCGACTCTTTGCGACCCCATGAATCGCAACACACCAGGCCTCCCTGTCCATCACCAACTCCAAGAGTTCACTCAGACTCACGTCCATCGAGTCAGTGATGCCATCCAGCCATCTCATCCTCTGTCGTCCCCTTCTCCTCCTGCTCCCAATCCCTCCCAGCATCAGGGTCTTTTCCAATGAGTCAACTCTTCACATGAGGTGGCCAAAGTACTGGAGTTTCAGCTTTAGCATCATTCCTTCCAAAGAAATCCCAGGGCTGATCTCCTTTAGAATGGACTGGTTGGATCTCCTTGCAGTCCAAGGGACTGTCAAGAGTCTTCTCCAACACCACAGTTCAAAAGCATCAGTTCTTCGGTGCTCAGCCTTCTCACAGTCCAACTCTCACATCCATACATGACCACTGGAAAAACCCTAGCCTTGACTAGACGGACCTTTGTTGGCAAAGTAATATGCATAAAATAGATAGCTGGTGGGAAGTGGCTGTATAATACAGGGAGCTCGGCCTGGGACTCTGTGACAACCTAAAGGAGTGGGATGGGGTATGGAGTGGGTGGGAGGCTCATGAGGGAGGGGATATATGTACACTTATGACTGATTCACATTGTTGTACAGCAGAAACCAACACAACATTGTAAAGCAATTATCTTACAACTTAAAAAAAGTATCACACTAAATGAAAGAAGCTTTACATAGTACAAAAGAGCATATACTATATGATTACATATAGATTCATGGGGTCACAAAGAGTTGGACACAACTGAGCAACTGAACTGAACTGAATGTCCTAGGACAAACAAACCTAACCTATGGAAGAAAAAATCAGAACCATGGTTGTTTAGGGAGAGGAATGACTGAAAAGAGGTATGAGGGGATCTGGAGCGATAGTAATAGTCTACATCTTGCTAGGGGTTTAGGTCACACGTGTATGTATTTTCCAAAATTTAAGGAATGTACACATAAAGTTTATAAATTTCATTGTGTGTAAATTTTTCCTCAAAAGGAAAAAAAAAAACAAACCTGGGGACTTCCCTGGCAGTCCAGGTCAAAAAAAAAAAAACAAAAACCTGTTAATAAATATTGAACTGTAAGTGATGACATGAAGTATTTAAGGAGAAGAGTACTGGTATATTAAATTTACTTTGAAATCCATAAAAGAAATAAGAGAATGAATGGGTAGATACATAGATAATGTGATACCCAACTGGGGCATGTGTTAGTGTAGTCTCTTTGCAACTCCATGGACTGTGTGCAGCCCACCAGGCTCCTCTGTCCATGGAATTCTTCAGGCAAGAGTAGTGGCGTGGGTAGACCTCCCACGCCACCTCAGTTTTCAGATACTATAAAAATTCAGTTGTTATTGAGGAAACTGAGGCACACTGGGGTAGGGGGTGGTATTTGGGAATTCACTGCTAAACTTCTCTCAACTTTTGTATACTTTTGAAATTATTCATAATCAAATGCTGGGGGAAATTGTGCCGGGTCTTTTGAAGCTTAAAATGTTACCCAGTTATGTAATTCTGTTATTTGGCTAGAAATTGTAACGGAACTTGTTAAATACTGACATGCCTCTGTGCATTGTTGGAGAGTAGGGAAAAGAAACTGAAACTGATGATTGACAAATAGTATATCTCTAGTATGGGCAGCAAAATCTGTGAAAGATATATTGCACTGAGAAAAAAAATATTTTCCTTATCATGGATTTAGACAGTAATCATATGTCCTTGGGAGTTGTGTGTTTGTGTCCATGTGTCTGTTTGATCTAATAGTTACCCACAGGAAAGCTAGAGGAAGAATGTCAAGGTATATTTGCATACCATATTGACAGAGATGTTGGAAAGTACCAGACTTGGAAACTGAAGTCTGCCCTAGGACTCCCTTTCTGAAATGCCCCTAGAGTGTAAATCTAGGCTAAGAAACTCAAGACTTTGATGGGAGATATCCTGCAATGGGTCATTGTGTCCTTGGATTGCTGTTTCGGGAAAGGAGAACTCATCCTAGTTTGAAACCAACCCCAGGAAGTAGAGAGTTTCCAGAAAAGCCAAGGGTAGATTTGTAGCTAGAGACCTAAAGAAAGGCCTCATTAAAGGAAGAGAGGGCCACAAATCTCAAGAGAAGGAAGCCAGGAACCAGGGTACGCCCAGGAAGAAACTCCTTCTGAAGAATCACTATAAAGGAATAATGTAATATTGATCAGCATAAAATTCTGGTCTAATTCTAGTGACCAGAAACACAATCTGAAAGTTTAAGATAGAAAGTTATGGAGAAATGTCATGAATGAGCTAGACCTAGAGGAGAGTTAGACCTTGTGGAAAGACACAAATCAAGGAGGAAAAGTGGGCAGAATTGTGAAATGACTGCCTTTTTTTTGACTGGAAGAGGTCAGAAGCTGAGAACACACAAGGAATTTGACCAAGAACTGTTAAAAGGTCTCAAAGTAGTATTCTGCATTTTCCATTCCCAGTGGCCCTGACAACAGGATATATACCACCTTAAGACAGTGACTTCCCTGGTGGCTCAGATGGTAAATAATCTGCCTGCAATGCAAACAGGCCCATGTCCAATCACTGGATTGGGAAGATCCCCTGAATAAGGGAATGGCAACCCACTCTAATATTCTTGCCTGGAGAATTCCATGGACAGAGGAGCCTGACGGGCTACAGTCCATGGGGTCTCAAAGGGTCAGACACGACTGAGTGACTAACATTTCAGTTTACTTCAAGGTAATGACAATATAATAAAAACGTGACAGTGAAATAGTTATAAGAAGTCTTCACTGTGGTATAAGGTCTCTGTACTTTAAAAGATGTCATAATGGATACGAATAAATTTATGTATAAAAAGGATTAACTGGGGAATTCCCTGATGGCCTAGTGGTTAGGATCTGGCACTTCAGGAGGGATGGGTTTGATCCCTGGTCAAGGAATTATCCTGCAGGTTTTGTAATGCAGCAAAAATACCAAAAAAAAAAAAAAAGAGAGAGAGAGTTAACTATATTCTGCACTTTTGAGGAAGCTTCTGGGTAACCCTAACCTGCAGCTTCTTCATTGACTCTGGTCAGCATGGGAAAAAATCAGAGTTACATGGTCTTGCCTGTATTATCTCTTATTTTTACAGTTTGGTAAGAAGCCCCAGAAAATAGTCATTGTTTGCTCATCCTGCTCTTCCCTCAGCCTGGATGGATGAATGGATGGGCTTACCCTCACAGTACAGGATGAGGATGGGGAATAAGACAGTCAGCAGTTATACTTCCCTTAATCATCCCCAAACTTTCAGTAAAACGTTTTATGTGAACTAGTTTTGTGTTGATGGTATGGAAGAAAAATTAAAGTTCAGTAATGCTAAATGTAGCCTTCCTCATATCACTCCTTCACTGAGATCCATGTGGCAGCAGCAACATCATTTCATCAAAGACAATAGGTTCAGAGTTCTAGGTAGGGAAGAGCAGCCAAGTGAGTGAAACCCAAGGCATGGTAAAGAGGGGACATGGATCACAGAGAAGAAACTGCTCAGTAGTAGCTGAGACAAACCCAACTTTGTTCAAACATACTAGAGAACTATAGAAAGATGATAGAGCATTTCATCATATGGAATTCTAAATGGCCATGAAGTTCTACTCCATCTCTTAGACACAGTATCCATAATAAGCCAGGAAATATAAAGGGAATATAACAATTCCTCTCCATAAAGATCTCACCCTTATGGCAGAAAGTGAAGAAGAACTAAAGAGCCTCTTGATGAAAGTGAAAGAGGAGAGTGAAAAAAGTTGGCTTAAAGCTGAACATTCAGAAAACAAAGATCATGGCATCTGGTCCCATCACTTTGAAAGGTTGTTGTTGAATCACGCAAATACACCGGGATTCTTGGCCCCCGGAGGAGAAGAATTCAATCCGGGGCCAGAGACGAGGCTTGATCACTCAGAGCTTTTGTGTAATAAAGTTTTATTAAAGTATAAAGGAGATAGAGAAAGCTTCTGACATAGGCATCAGAAGGGGGTAGAAAGAGTACCCGCTTGCTAGTGTTAACAATGAAGTTATATACTCTCCAGTGAATCCAAAGAATGTCTGGAGGTTGTAAAGACCTCATCAGACCTACTCCCATAATTTACATTTTAAGATAACAGAATTAGCCAGAAGGTTTAATCCAAAGACTGTCCTTAATCCAGAGACTGTCCTCAGGCAGGATACATTATTGTTATATAATCCTAAGGAATGTGCAGAAAGAAAAAAAGTTTGTCCTTTCTTCCTCCTTGAGAATTCCAGACCCCTCTCTCCTTGGGGACCCCTAAACTCCCTATCAACCTGCCTAGGAACTGACTCTCTCAACTTCAAGGCAAACAGATGGAGAAACAGTGGAAACAGTGTCACACTTTATTTTGGGGGGCTCCAAAATCACTGCAGATGGTGATTGCAGCCATGAAATTAAAAGACACTTACTCCTTGGAAGGAAAGTTATGACCAACCTAGACAGTATATTAAAAAGCAAAGACATTACTTTGCCAACAAAGGTGCGTCTAGTCAAGGCTATGGTTTTTCCAGTGGTCATGTATGGATGTGCGAGTTGGACTGTGAAGAAGGCTGAGCACCGAAGAATTGATGCTTTTGAACTGTGGTGTTGGAGAAGACTCTTGAGAGTCCCTTGGACTGTAAGGAGATCCAACCAGTCCATCCTAAAGGAAATCAGTCCTGAATATTCATTGGAAGGACTGATGTTGAAGCTGAAACTCCAATACTTTAGCCACCTGATGCAAAGAGCTGACTCATTTGAAAAGACCCTGATGCTGGGAAAGATTGAAGGCGAGAGGAGAAGGGGATGACAGAGGATAAAATGGTTGGACGGCATCACCGACTCAATGGATGTGAGTTTGGGTAAACTCTGGGAGTTGGTGACGGACAGGGAGGCCTGGTGTGCTGCAGTCCATGGGGTCTCAAAGAGTCGGACACAACTGAGCAACTGAACTGAATTGATAAAGACCTCATAATGTATTAAGAAGAAAAAACACAGGTAATACTATTAACTAACAATGAGGGGACTCCCCTGGTGGTCCAATGGCTAAGACTCTGTGCTCCCAATGTAGGGGGCCTGGTTCAACCCCTGGTCAGGGAACATGCTGCAACTAAGAGTTTGAATGTTGCAACTAAAGATTCCACATGTCACAACCAAGACCTGGTACAGCCAGAGTGTGAAAGTGTTAGTCACTCAGTCATGTCCGACTCTTTGTGACCCCATGGACTGTAGTCCACCAGCCTCCTCTATCTATAGAATTCTCCATGCAAGAATACTGGAGTGGGTTGCCATTTCCTTCTCCAAGGGATCTTCCCAACCCAGAGATTGAACCCAGGTCTCCCTCATTGTAAACAGGCTCTTTACTGACTGAGCCACCAGAGAAGATGTGCAGCCAAATAATAAAATAAATATTAAAAAATAATGTATATACTTAACTGTGGTAAATATGCAATATATTTCAGAAAGAGAAAAAAATCAGTTCAAGCTGAGTGATATTCAGGTTTCATGGAAATCATGATTTGCTACTTTTTGAATTCATGATTCCTGTTTCTTCAAGGACATGTCTTATTATCCTATCCTTCCTTCTTGGCCCTAACACTTATCTCAATGCTTGACATTAACTACATAGGTACCACTTAAGTGTTTATTGATTATTCTTACCTGGTCAAGACCACAAGCTATTAGTCCTGTTGTCAATATTTCCTAAGTAAAGACCATTCCCACTGCTTCTGGTTCAAGATGGCAGAGTAGAAGGATGTGCACTCATCTCCTCCTGCGAGAGCACCAAAATTGCAACTAGCGGTTGAACAACCATTGACAGGAGAACACTGGAACCCACCAAAAAAATACCTCACATTCAAAGACAAAGAAGAAGCCACAGCAAGACAGAGGGGCGAATCACGATAAAATAAAACCCCATACCCACTGTGTGGGTGACCCAAAACCTGGAGAACAATAATACCAAAGAAGTTCCCCTTCTGTTATGAAGATTCTGAACCCCATGTCAGGCCATATGACAAAGGGACTGGGAATCCCCAGGGAATCTGATCTTAAAGGCCAGTGGGATTTGATTATAGGACTTCCATAGGACTTGGGGAAACAGAGACTCCAGTCTTGGAGCGCACAAACAAAAGTTTGCACACACCAAGCCCCAGAGGAAAGGAGCAGTGACCCCACAGGAGACAATCCAAACTACCTGCTCATGTTGGAGGGTCTCCTGTGGGAGGTGGGGGGTGGTGGATCCACAGGGGCTCACCACAGGGACAGGGGCACTGGCAGCAGCAGTGGAAAGGTCCCTCTTGGTGGCAACCCTTTTGGAGGTCTCCATTAACACCACCATAGGGCTTGCAGACCCTAGGTGGCCTCAGGTCAAACAATTACCAGGGAGGGAGTATACCCTACCCATCAGCAGATAGCTTGCCTTGTAGCTCAGTTGGTAAAGAATCTGCTTGCAGTGCAGGAGACCTGTGTTAGATCTCTGGGTTGGGAAGATCACCTGGAGAAGGAAATGGCAACCCACTCCAATATTCTTGCCTGGAAAATCCTGTGGACAGAGAAGCCTGGCAGGCTACAGTCCATGGGGTCGCAAGAGTCAGACACAACTTAGTGACTAAAACACTGTAACATCAGCAGATAATTGAATTAAAGCTTTACTGAACAAGGCCCTGCCCACCAGAGCAAGACCCAGTTTTTCCCATTGCCAGTCCCTCCCATCAGGAAGCTTACACAAGCCTCTTAGCCTCCTCCATCAGAGGGCACACAGAAGCAAGAAGAACCACAATCCCACAGCAGCCTAAACAAAAGCCACATTACAGAAAGTTTATCAGGATAAAAAAGCAGAAGGTTATGTCCTAGATGAAGGGACAAGATAAAACCCCAGAAAAACAACGAAATGAAGTGGAGATAGGCAACCTTCCAGAAAAAGACCATTACCATTGCTTTAGTGGCTCAAGCCAGAAAGCTGGGTATCAGACTCTTCCTTATACCACACATCCAAACAGCTGCCCAGTCCTGTGTTTTCCATCTCCCTCAGTCTTTTTAAAATCTCTTCTCTTGATTAAAAGGGCCTTTATTGTGCCTCCTATTTGCTCTCCGTGCCTCCAGTTCTCCACTTTCTGCCTCCTGTTACTATCCTCAAATCCATTCTTCACAGTGCTAGCAAGCGTTCAATACAAAACAGATACTAAATTTTGTCATTTCCCCATCCTCTAGTAGCTCTCTAGAGATGTCAATATAAAATCCAGGCTCCTCAGATGATGAAGAGTAGAAGCTCCCTGATCTGGCCCTTCCTCTTACTTATATGTTACTGTTATACTTGTTCCTTTAGTTACAAGGATTTTTGAGCTTTTATGCTATTTCATTTACTGGAAATATATTACTCCACACTTATTACAATTTGTCTAGCCTTTAAAATACAGATCAAGAATCCCTCCTCCAGAATACAATCCTTAACTCCCCTTTTCACCATAATATTTATCACATTGTGTTGCAAATACCTCTTTGTTTATTGGCTTTTCCATTGGTGGCTTTCCAACTTCATTGTCCCAGACTTGAGTAGTAAAAAATATGTTTTTAAATCACAACCCCAGGACACACTGAAATAAAAATTCCATAAAGCAATATTGAACTTTATTACATGCAATGTACTATGGTATTTACTATTCTATACTATTCTATTTCTTTTTTTTTAATTCAAGTTTCAACATACTGGATTAATTTCATGACCCATACTTTAAAAATACTATCATAGATTGTGAACTTACATACATTCTGAAGCATAGTAGATGCTGAAAATAATTAAGAAGATGATACAAACAAAATCTCTGTCCTTAGCAATTAGCAGAGGGCTTCCCTGGTGGCTCAGACAGTAAAGAGTCTGCCTACAATGCGGGAGACCTGGGTTCGATTCCTGGGTTGGGAAGATCCCCTGGAGAAGGCAATGGCAACCCACTCCAGTACTCTTGCCTGGAAAATCCCATGGACGGAGGAGCCTGGTGGGCTACAGTCCATGGGGTTGCAAGAGTCGGACACGACTGAGCGACTTCACTTTCACTTTTCACTTTCATGCACTGGAGAAGGAAATGGCAACCCACTCCAGTGTTCTTGCCTGGAGAATCCCAGGGACGAGGGAGCCTGGTGGGCTGCTGTCCCTGGGGTCGCACAGAGTCGGCCATGACTGAAGCGACTTAGCAGCAGCAGCAGCAGCAAACACATGGCAGTGTTAAATAAAGATGCCTGATAAAAGGATAAATGCACACTCCTGTAGCTGACCATTCTCATGAATCATCATTTTCCCTCCATCATTTCCCTTTTTAAGAATAAGAGTTTGCTACAACACATTACATGTAATTTTACATTACAAAATATACACATGTAAGCACAGGTACAGGGCTTCCCTGGTGGCTCAGCAGTAAAGAATCCACCTGCAATGCAGGAGACCTGGGTTCAGTCCCTGGGTTGGGAAGATCCCCTAGAGAAGGAAATGGCAACCCACTCCTGGGAAACCCCATGGATAGAGGAGCATGGGGGGTGACAGTCCATGGGGCCGCAAAAGAGTTGGACATGACTTAGCAACTAAACAACAACAATAAACCACAGGTACAGATTTAGGCAAAACTGGAGAAGGATTTTGAAAATTGCTGCACTTGAAGAACATAATGAGATAGAGAGGCATGACTGCCAAAGGCCAACTGTTTGATCTTCTCAAAACAGGCCAAGATCAGGATCTGGTGAGAAATTATCTTCTAAATGGCCCAAAGATCACTTACACTAACTAGGTTCACAAGATACTGATGAATAGCTAATATTAATTAATATTTATTATTGAGTACTTAGTGTGTGTCAAAATATTCTAAGCACTTTTTCTGACGCTATCCTCAAAAAAACACTGTGAAAAATGGTTATCTCCTGCTAATATCTCCATTTCAAAGATGAGGAAGCAGACAGATATTAAACAGCTTTCCCAATATTATACAGCTAGTGAGTGGTAAAAAGGTTAGTCAAAGCATTGTAATTAAACTGTTGTAAAAATCTCAGAAAGTAGGACAATACACAAAGAATCAAAGGAAAAAAAATATTTAAACACAGAGAGTTAAACCAGGGGAACTATTTATTGGCTACAAGGATATCCAGAGAAAATAGAGATTTTAAATTATGGGGAAGAAATTAGCAAAGAAAAAAAAATGAGAATTTCTCAAATTCAAAAGATGAGTTTTGAGTTTCAAAGTGTCCTCTGTGTACCCAGAACAATGAAAGAAAAAGATTCAATACCAAGGCAGATTAGAAAATACCAGAACACTGGAGATTAAAAAAGGATCTCCTATAGTACTAACCCACGTACTAAATAAAAGAGGAAGTAAAAATGGACCTCTCACTATCACAACAAATAATCCACTAAAGAAATTTTTGCTTTTCTTCCCAACAACATTGGGCTCATGCTTTTTGAGGTCTTATATCTAAGGGAGGAACGCTTCCATGAGGATTCAGATGAGTTGAAAGTTCCCCTGGCTATCTTTGGCTTCTGGAGCTACAGAATTAAAGGCAGAAAAGGGTTATCATAGCCATGTGGTGATTAATCCCAGTCATCAAAGGGAAATTCAGTTGCTGCTATACATGGAACATGCTGCTGCTGCTGCTAAGTCGCTTCAGTCGTGTCCAACTCTGAGCGACCCCATAGATGGCAGCCCACCAGGCTCCCCAGTCCCTGGGATTCTCCAGGCAAGAGTACTGGAGTGGGTTGCCATTTCCTTCTCCAATGCATGAAAGTGAAAAGTGAAAGTGAGGTCTCTCAATCGTGTCCAACCCTTAGTGACTCCAGCCTACCAGGCTCCTCTACCCAAGGGATTTTCCAGGCAAGAGTACTGGAGTGGGGTGCCATTGCCTTCTCCATACATGGAACATAGATGATGTTTGAAATCCAACTGAGGCAACTCAGTGAAGATAGCCAATATAAGTCCAAAAATAAGTCCATAGTGGACCAAAGTCATTTGGGAATTAAGATTTAGGCACTGAACTAAATAAAGAATGCAAGGTCAAGATGCTTAGAGGGATAAAGGGATGTGAAATGAAGGGGTGAAAAATGAAGTTATGAGTATCAACTTAGGCCTCATGGCCACCTACAGAAGGCAGGGTTCAGTAGTAGCTATACTTTACATTATTCTCACTCCCCACCCTACCCCCACCTTATATGAAGAGCATTGGCATTGGCTAACAGTTTAAATTTAATTATCTTGTGATGATATGATAGCTGATAGGACTGTGTGTGTCCAATGCATTGGGGACATTGATTGCATACAAGAAATAATGTGTGGATTTCCTGTAGGTCAAGAGACACCAGGAAGATATTGGGGCTTGAATTGTTTTTGCAGTGTTCCACCAAAAGGGAAGACTACTTAACAAAGTATTGAGTTGGAGTGGCCAAAAAGTTCATTCAGGTTTTTCCATGGGATGTCATGGAAAACACAAGTAAATAAATCCAATAAACAACACAGAAAGGTGCCAGAGCTTCCTTGTGAGGGTGCTGGTACAATACCGAGGTCCCTTCTGCTCACTGAAGGAATTGATGTGTACTACGGGAAAGGCAGTTTGGAACACTGAGGGCAGTCAGTGTCAGCTGGAGAAGCATAGATGACCAAGAAAAAGAGCAAGACTCATTTCTCCTCTATTCCTACTTCTAGCCCTCAATACCAAAGGAATTAGCCTTGCAAAAGAAAAAGGAATAAAACCCTTGAACCAGACACCTAGCCCAGTCTTTAGGGGCCCAATGAGGGAGAAGGAGTAAAAAGTTGGTTATACTCCCTTCCTCATTTCACATCCTTTTGGCTACAAGTCTGGCCTGCATTGGAGGGGGTTTTAGGACACCAAAATTTTAGAAAGTAGGCGAGGCTGGACTTTGAGTAACTTAAAAGAGCAGAAAACTATGGAATCTGCCTGTGGAGAAAGGGTGTTTATTCAACAGAGTACAGTGGGAGCAGTGACTAGAGGAAAAATACAATATTTTATGTTTATATCCCCACCAAGATCAGATTTCTTAGTAACTTTGTCACATAAGAGTAGAATGCAGTTTATGATATAATGTTAAATGAATTAATCAGAACTTGAAACTGTGCATATATAGCACGTACAATTGTATGAGTAATCTGAATATATTAAACAAGGCCAGGAGCAGATAACTGAATTTTCTTTATATCACAATTTTTCATAGGATCAGCAATGATCATTTATCTAATTGAACATGCATGAATGTATGTTCAGTCTCTCAGTCATGTCGAACTCTTTGCAATCCCATGGGCTGTAGCTCACCAGGCTCCTCTGTCCATGGGATTTCCCAGACAAGAATAGTGGAGTGGGTTGCTCTTTCCTACTCCAAGGGATCTTTCCAACTGAGGGATTGAACCTGCATCTCCTGCATTTCAGGCGGATTCTTTACCACTGTGCCATACTATTATACACACTTCTTTTTGCCATTTATTTAAGAAGTAAAATGAGTTTATTTAGTAAGATTGTTTTTCACAAACTCATATTAGACAATAGATACTTGGCCACCCTCTGTGGACTTATAAATTACAGGGCTTTTTGTTTGTTTTTGTTTTTTTTTTTTTTTTGCTTTTGGTTTTGTTTTTCAAAGATTAGCACCATGGTATTTCAAAGAAGACTAAACAGTGCGATCTTCCAGTTCCTCCCTTTTCCATTAAAAATTGAGTATTATGCTTGACTTTTTCCATTATCTGCAATCATTCCAGTTTGCAGGGAGTCCATACATATAACTGTTAATATTGTGCAGATATCGCACAAAACATGTCTTTGAGCCCTCTAGTGAAGATTCCTTTAGGCCCACCTGATGTGAAATCATCTACCATAACTTATTCTATCTCTCATTCCAATTTCTATGGCATCATTGGTAATATTTATATAAGTACTCTAATAGATGAAGTCTTTCTCCCACATTGGAATATTTTAGGACACTGGGGCAGGGTAAGAATTTCCTGTGGCATATTGATACCATGCATACTAAAGCCGTTTAACCCCTTCTTAAGCCAAGCCTGCTGCTGCTGCTAAGTCACTTCAGTCGTGGCCGACTCTGTGGGACCCCATAGACGGCAGCCCACCAGGCTCCTCAGTCCCTGGGATTCTCCAGGCAAGAACACTGGAGTGGGTTGCCATTTCCTTCTCCAATGCATGAAAGTGAAGAGTGAAAGTGAAGTCACTCAGTCGTGTCCGACTCTTAGCAATCCCATGGACTGCAGCCTACCAGGCTCCTCTGTCCATGGGATTTTCCAGGCAAGAGTACTGGAGTGGGGTGCCATTGCCTAGTAAGAGATAAAAAGTTTATGGCTATCTTTTTTAAAATTCAACGCTTATGACTCCAATGAGAAATATGTATGAACTAGATAGCATAAAAATAAAGTAAGGGTCACTGAAGAATGACCTTTCAAATTACAGCTATTATTCTGTTACAGGGACAATTTAGGTAAGTATTTATCTACCTTTAATAAATGGATAACATGTTATCCATGTTTTGAGTTTTTAATATTTATTTTTATTTATTTGGCTACTCCAGGTCTTAGTTGTGGCATGCAGGTTCTAGTCCCCTGAGCAGGATCAAACCTGGGCCCTCTGCATTGGGAGCACGGATTCTTAGCCACTGAACTACCAGAGAAGTTCCTAACTGTGCAGCTTTCATTTGCGGTTAGATAGGGGCTCATCCTGAGAGTCCCTTGGACTGCAAGGAAATCCAACCAGTCCATTCTAAAGGAGATCAGCCCTGGGTGTTCTTTGGAAGGAATGATGCTAAAGCTGAAACTCCAGTACTTTGGCCACCTCATGCAAAGAGTTGACTCATTGGAAAAGACTCTGATGCTGGGAGGGATTGGGGGCAGGAGGAGAAGGGGACGACAGAGGATGAGATGGCTGGATGGCATCACTGACTCGATGGACGTGAGTTTGAGTGAACTCTGGGAGTTGGTGATGGACAGGGAGGCCTGGCGTGTTGTGATTCATGGGGTTGCAAAGAGTCAGACATGACTGAGCGACTGAACTGAACTGAAGGGCTCATATACAATTAAGTCTCCTAATAATAAATAAAATTGTCATTCAGCATTTAAACATATTATATAATTTATTTTACTTAACAGAAAGCAAAGCAAAACCTAAGATAATTAAATCATACTAATATTATTTAAATGACTTGGACATTTGTCATATCCCTGATGCAGTCCTTCTGTGCATTTTACTCAAAAGAACAACATGTAGTTCAAGGTCTGAGAATAAAATAACTTGAAAGTCTGCTTGACAAGGGAAAAAAAGCAAGAATCTTTACCAAATGAAAGAAACAGACAATTTAGCTTAACAGGGCTTCTACACATCTAAGGGCAATGTAGATACGCAGTCATACTTTTTTGAAAAAGGAAATTTTTGTCCTGCTTTTTCCTGTGATCTTGGTCTAACAAAACTTATATAACATAAGACGTTATAATTATTTGTTAATATTTTAAAATATTTTAGGAATCCCTTGACATTATTCCTATGACTTTTTTAAAAGGGAAGTTTTCACTTCTCCAAGTATTCATTCTTAATTGAGAATATTACATATTTTTTAAAGTTAATATTCAGACTTTTAGATAAGATCTCAAAAATGGAGAATATAAGATAGTACTGCAGTAAATAGATAATTTCACTTATATAAGAATAGACCTTAAGGACCAGACAGAGAAGGGGAAGGAGACAAACATGAGTGGGCCTAAGAAGAAAGGATATAGGCAAATTTAAATGTTAATGTATTCAATACAACAGTTAATTTGAATAAAAAATCTTTAGTAAATGTTACTTTAAAAAAATTGTTCTCACTTCAAGGAAGAACTCAAAGCTGAAGGCAAAACAGTTTCAGCTCTGGAGGAGTTATCAATAAGAAGTAAATAGGTTTAAGAGTGGAGTAGGTGATCATCCACAATTATTCCCTAGGACAGATCAGAAAGTGAGGCAATCCTTCTGTGATAAGCAGGCTCACTTTGGTGAGTGAACACAGCAGACCCCAGATACGACAGGCCTCAGTGAAGACAAGTGGAGAGAAGTGAGGGAAGAGAATAAAAGCCTCAGTTGGGGTGAAGCGTGGGGCTGCTGCCGGTTACAGCATGACCACATCCCTGTTTGTTGTGGGAAATCCAGGGAGAAAAGAAAGGAGACTGTTATATCCACTATACCACTTATTCAACATTCACTTCTCTTGGACTGTGTAAGTAGATTCCAAATCGGGCCTGGGTTTGGGGAGATGGCAGTTTACACTTAGTGCCTAAACATTTGGGTGCTAAACTGATTGAGAGAGAGAAAGAGGTATAGAGAAGGAGGGTAAACTCCCAATTAGGAAGCTGGTTAGATAGGCTTAGAGCTGTGTAAGAAAGCCAGAACTTAATCTGAGTTAAAATTTTCTGGGGAAAGCAAAGGATACTGATGATTTGGGTTTGTCTATAAGAATACCTGTGTCCCATGGAATCTTGTCTTTTCAGCCATTGTACTGGGGATTAATTTACTCTGGCAAAAGATCATCTCCTCCTCCTCTCCTCCTTGTATTGATCACTCCCTAATCCCTGATGACATCCAGAGAACAATTTAATAGAAGAAGAATACCTGTGTTATACACATGTTGGTAGTAATGGGTTAACATGGGTAACGTAGGGACTTTCCTGGTGGTCCAGGGGCTGAGACTCTGCACTCCTAGTGTAAGGGTTCTGGGTTCCATCTCTGGTCAGGGACCGCAGCTAGAGAGTTTGCGTGACCCACCGAAAGATCATGCATGCTAAACCGAAGATCAAAAATCTGACATGCTGCAGCTAAGACCCAGCACAGCCAAATAAATAAATAAAAATACATATTAGAAGAAAAACCCAAACATGGATAAGTTAATTTTTAGTCTCTTTGATTCTAATCACATGCTCATGGATGTTTTAAAACAAGGAAACAGCAGTTTCCAATACCAGGAACCATGGAATGCTTGAACAAAAGTGGAAGCTTAGATGTTTTGGGGAGTAACTGTGTTCTCGATGGTGTTACTGCAAAGTCATTTAACAAATATTTATTAGATATCAATCACATGCTAGATCCAGTAACTTTCTTTGGAAATTAAAGTATCTCATGAAGGAAATAGCCCTTTGTATAGAAAGAAAGGAAAGAAAAAAATGGGAATACATCCCAAACTGAGAGACTTAGGTCACAGTATCAGCTTTGCTAGTTATTCACAAAGAACCTCAAGCAAAGGGTGTTTTGAGTCAGGGATCTTCAGGGGTGCACAGGTGAACAACTGAGATAGAAAATATTAAAAAATGAGCATTCATATTCTCTTTTGTCTAAAAAATTAAAACTTAATAATAGCAATATTTAATGCAGGAATTAAAAGGAGATATGAGCAAAAGTTTTTATGCACATGCATACCAAATTAAAAAAAAAATGACAATGACTAGATTACCTGATTTCTAAAATCACTTTGTTCTAAAATTCCTGATTCTATTTTAAAGCACCTTAATTGCTCTTAAACTATATTAAAAAATAATACCATATCTATAATAACATAAACTGCTTCATATACAACAAAATTTAACTTTACAAAGATATGTGAGAGAAAGCCATTTATTGTTTAAATGTATCCTAACCCTACCAACAACATTGGAGAAGGAAATGGCAACCAACTCATGTTCTTGCCTGGAGAATCCCAGGGACGGGGGAGCCTGGTGGGCTGCCGTCTATGGGATTGCACAGAGTCGGACACGACTGAAGCGACTTAGCAGCAGCAGCAACCCTACCAACATACCCTTTTTATCTGATGAAACAGGTTCTTTTTGTATTATATGGTGCCAGTTAGCATGACAGTTTCTTCCTCTTTGTGCATTAAATTCTGGATTCCCTCTAGCAACATTTTCAGAAAGAATTAATGTTACTAATATGCACAGTGATTGGTAGCTCTAGCTTGTTAACAACTATATGTTGATATATTCCCTCAAAATTCTAATTTGAGGAAACATTACTATAAAGCTGTCTTATTTTATCATCCTTTTAAGGAACAGTTTTAGGAACTAAACACTTAACAGTATTATATAGCTGGTATAAAAACTCTTCACTTTGTGTATCCAGATCGTAGGAAGTTAACAGTCTTGTTTTGCATAGTGATATGGGTAAACAGGTTACAAAAGAAGTGGCTGAAAACCAGTCCACTAGAATGACATGTTCACAACAATGTGAATATACTTAGTGCTACTGAACTGTATGCTTACCAATGATTAAGACTGTCAATTTTATGTTGTGTATTTTTTGCCACAATAAAAAAAGACAGAATGATTGAAACAATATATCAGTTTAGAATGAATATTACTAGTCATAATTTTCACCACTTTTTATTCTTAATTATGTAATATTCCCTGGTGGCTCACATGGTAAAGAATCCGCCTGCAATGCGGGAGACCTGGGTTCGATCCCTGGGTTGGGAAGATCCCCTGGAGAGGGCATGGCAACCACTCCAGTATTCTTCCTTGAAGAATCTCCATGGACAGAGGAGCCTGGCGGGCTACAGTCCATGGGGATGCAAAGAGTCAGACATGACTGAGCAACTAAGCATAGCACATTTAATAACAAAGTGGCTTTGATAGTTTTCTTCACCCCCCCCTCCTATACTGAAACTTTTCCACCTTAAGGTACAACACAAACAACAGCAAAAAAGTTTAAAACAGAGGAATAATGGTCATTTTTCAATTGGCTAAACCTGAAAAAAGAATTAATATTTGAAGTAATAATTAAAAATGTGAACTATCATCAGATCAGATCAGATCAGTCCCTCAGTTGTGTCCGACTCTTTGCGACCCCATGAATCGCAGCACGCCAGGCCTCCCTGTCCATCACCAACTCCCGGAGTTCACTCAAACTCACGTCCATCGAGTCAGTGATGCCATCCAGCCATCTCATCCTCTGTCATCCCCTTCTCCTCTTGCCCCCAGTCCCTCCCAGCATCAGAGTCTTTTCCAATGAGTCAACTCTTTGCATGAGGTGGCCAAAGTACTGGAGTTTCAGCTTTAGCATCATTCCTTCCAAAGAAATCCCAGGGCTGATCTCCTTCAGAATGGACTGCTTGGATCTCCTTGCAGTCCAAGGGACTCTCAAGAGTCTTCTCCAACACCACAGTTCAAAAGCATCAATTCTTCGGTGCTCAGCCTTCTTCACAGTCCAACTCTCACATCCATACATGACCACTGGAAAAACCATAGCCTTGACTAGACGGACCTTTGTTGGCAAAGTAATGTCTCTGCTTTTGAATATGCTATCTAGGTTGGTCATAACTTTCCTTCCAAGGAGTAAGCGTCTTTTAATTTCATGGCTGCAGTTACCATCTGTAGTGATTTTGGAGCCCAGAAAAATAAAGTCTGACACTGTTTCCACTGTTTCCCTATCTATTTCCCATGAAGTGATGGGACCAGATGCCATGATCTTCATTTTCTGAATGTTGAGCTTTAAGCCAACTTTTTCACTCTCCACTTTCACTTTCATCAAGAGGCTTTTGAGTTCCTCTTCACTTTCTGCCATAAGGGTGGTGTCATCTGCATATCTGAGGTTATTGATATTTCTCCTGGCAATCTTGATTCCAGCTTGTGCTTCTTCCAGCCCAGCGTTTCTCATGATGTACTCTGCATAGAAGTTAAATAAACAGGGTGACAATATACAGCCTTGACGTACTCCTTTTCCTACTTGGAACCAGTCTGTTGTTCCATGTCCAGTTCTAACTGTTGCTTCCTGACCTGCATACAAATTTCTCAAGAGGCAGATCAGGTGGTCTTGTATTTCCATCTCTTTCATAATTTTCCACAGTTTATTGTGATCCACACAGTCAAAGGCTTTGGCATAGTCAATAAAGCAGAAATAGATGTTTTTCTGGAGCTCTCTTGCTTTTCCCATGATCCAGCGGATGTTGGCAATTTGATCTCTGGTTCCTCTGCCTTTTCTAAAACCAGCTTGAACATCAGGAAGTTCACGGTTCACATATTGCTGAAGCCTGGCTTGGAGAATTTTGAGCATTACTTTACTAGCGTGTGAGATGAGTGCAATTGTGTGGTAGTTTGAGCATTCTTTGGCATTGCCTTTCTTTGGGATTGGAATGAAAACTGACCTTTTCCAGTAGATGTATATAATTAAAGCATTTTTTACAAACTACAGTTTCAAAAAGTAAACTGGGCATCCCTGACTGGTCACTTTGTAAACAAGAATAAGCAATTATAGTCCTCTTTTCTCTTTCTGACTATTTTTTGCTTATAAATAATGACAGAATGCAAAACCAGAAATATTAATTTTCAACTAATGTTCTTTGTGCCAGTTAAGCTGCTTCTCTTTATTCTGTGTATCATAATTTACCAGACGTAAAGAAGAGTGTAGAGTTAGCCACCATGTCGAAAAACTTCCAAAAGATTGATGTTTTTAATTATAAAAGAAACCAATATATCCTCATTAAAAGAAGAAAACTTTTTTAAAAATCCCTGATTAATCCTCATCTCCAAATTCTCTTACTAGTAGCCACAGTTAAACTAGTTTGTTATGCTTCCAGATGTTTTCTTTGTTTATATCAGAATACACTTCTTTATACAAGTAAAATTGGGCTTCCCTGGTGGCTCAGATGGTAAAGAATCTGCTTGCAATGCAGGAGACCTGAGTTTGATCTCTGGGTTGGGAAGTGCCCCTGGAGAAGGAAATGGCAACCCACTCCAGTTATTTCTTGCCTGGAGAATTCCATAGACAGAGGAGCCTGGCCTACATTTCCTGGGGTCGCAAAGAGTCGGACATGACTGAGCAACCAACATTATGCACTATACAAGTAAAATAGCATTATAATGTTATATAACTTACTTTTTAACCTATTATATAGTAGGCATTTCCTCAAGTCAGTACTTATTAGCTAGCTCCTTTTGATTAATGTTTCCGCCATAAAGAAGGCTGAACCCGAAGAACGGATGCTTTTGAACTGTAGTGTTGAAGACTCTTGAGAGTCCCTTGGACAGCAAGGAGATCAAATCATTCGATCCTAAAGAAAATCAATCCTGAATATTCATTGGAAGGACTGATGCTGAAGCTGAAACTCCAATACTTTGGCCACCTGATGCAAAGAACCAACTCATTAGAAAAGACCCTGATGCTGGGAAAGATTGAAGGCAGGAGGAGAAGGGGATGACAGAAGACGAGATGGTTGGAATGGCATCACTGACTCAATGGACGTGAGTTTGAGCAAGCTCCAGGAGATGGTGAAGGTCAGGGAGGCCTGGCGTGCTGCAGTCCACAGGGTTGCAAAGACTGAGCGAATGAACAACAATAGTTTATTTCCCCAAGTCAGTACATTTTAGCTAGCTCCTTTTGATGAATGTTTAGACTAATTCCAATGTGCCAGTAAAATTAATGCTGCCTTGAACATCTTTGATTATTTATCTTTGCATTCTTGTGCAAATAGTTTTGTAGGAGAAATACTTTTAAGTGGAACTACTTCAAAGATATACGAATTGAAATATGTTATATTCGTTAAAATTGCTAAATTGCCTCTCAAAAAGTACTAGTTGACACACGTATAGGTAGTATATGAGAACTGAAAAATGGAATGCGTAAACTGTTGGTACTGTCCCTCTTAAGCTATTCCTCTAACATTACTTTTCAATTTTTATTTTCTTTCATCTCATATGAAAGTCATCTATCTGGGTAGGGGATTCTGGATAATTGTTCTGGGAACTGACACTCATACCCCACACCCCCACCATTTCCACTATGTGTTAAACAAATGAATTAACTGGTTATTGGTATTTGTTTGTAGAGAGGCATATATTTTGAAATAAAGATGCATCAAGTACCTGCATTTTTCTTTTGGATCTCAAATTTCCTCCATCCACTTTCTGATAACCATCTTTTTAATACCATGTTTTGTTTTGTATTGTTTTTTTAAATCCCCTGTGGAGGTTTCAGGACAGGATGACAAAATTTACTAGCCCATATGCACTTGAACATGTACAAAACATATGGTTGCTAGTTCATTCCTAGCAATGTAATATGACTACTTGCTATGGAGAAAAATGCCTTTTCCAAATATTCTATTCTAGAATGAATGGTATACTAATACCATCTCATATCAATATCGAATTTTTATAGTTTACAAACCTCTTTCCTAAATATCGTTCCATTTGCTTTTCACAACAACCCAATGCAATGAATGGGAAGGTATTATTATCTCCACTTAATAGAGGAAACAAGGTCTACCAAGGAGTAGAACTGAACTTTTCATACCACAATGCACCCTCCTCCATATACCTCAGAACAGCAGATTCCTTTTGCAGAAATTTTACTCTGTGGCAGTAATATTCACTTCCTAAATCCCCTTTAGAATAAAGTAAAATATAAATTTAAAAAGAAGGGGAACACCCTAAAAAATATTTTTTCCTTTTTGGTAATTTTACTATTACCTTTCTGAAAGAAGTCATTCATTTAGCTTTTAGCTAAACTAGTGAAACACGTATTCTGTGACTTTTTTTTCCATTTTATTTTTATTTCTTTATTTTTGGCCACCCTGTGCAGGCATGCAGGATCCTAGTTCCCAGACCAGGGATCCAACCCATGCCCCTTGCACTGGGAGCACAGATTCTTAACCATTGGATCACCAGAGAAGCCCCATGACATTTTAATAAATATGCATGAACAGTTCTAAAACAAGGGCAATTTAAAACTGTAACCTCAATTCTGCAAGCAAATCATAATACTGTTTGTCACAAAATATATAGGTGTCATATTTTTTTCATATTCAGCTTATTTTTTAATCATCATATGCATCCTGTGCCGTGTTTAGTTGCTCAGTCATATCCGATTCTTTGCAACCCCATGGACTGTAGCCCGCCAGGCTCCTCTGTCCATGAGATTCTCCAGGCAAGATACCAGAGTGGGTTGCCATGCCCTCCTCTAGAGGATGTTCCCCACCCAGGGATCGAACTTGCATCTTGTATGTTTCTGGCATTGGCAGGTGGGTTCTTTACCACTAGTGCCACTTGGGAAGCCCACAACTAACTATGAAATCATATAAAGTCATAAACTCTGTTTCAGATTTGCTGCAGTTAAGACAACTCCCTTTTGATTTCTTGTTTTAAGAATCATAATTGCCAGTCAGCTATTGAGCAATCTACAGGTAAGTTAGTTTTGGAAAGAAATGATGAATCTTGCCATTTTGAAAAAATGATTATATAAAAAAGATTGTTTTCCATTTTTGATCAATAATGTCATTAGTGACAATGATTTCAGTTTCCTTCTTAATATTATGATCATAATTTCTTGTGTTTCATTAAGGCTTAAAGGAAAGGGATCTGAGCATTCTCAGTACCTTTTCTGATCTTTACCTTCACGGGGGCCATATCCATGTAGTGAAATACTGAGCTGAGAATCTGGAAACCTGGGCTCTTGTATAAGCTGTATACTGAGTGTGAATTTGGGTAATTCTCTTTTCTGGGTTTAGTTTCCACATCTTTAAAAGAAGGAAGTGTGTTAGTTCTAGATTGTCATCCCAATGGTCCATTTTAGCTCTAGTATCATCACTGTAAAACCTATTAACCAACATTTGTTGAGACAAGGCATTCTAGTATATAGACATGTGGGAATAATTGTGGATACGGATGGCATCACTGACTCGATGGACGTGAGTCTGAGTGAACTCCGGGAGTTGGTGATGGACAGGGAGGCCTGGCGTGCTGTGATTCATGGGGTCGCGAAGAGTCGGACACGACTGAGCGACTGAACTGAACTGAACTGCAACAGGGGCTTCCCAGGTGGCTCAGTGGTAAAGAATCCGCCTGGCACCGCAGAAGGCTCTGGTTGGATTCCTGGGTCAGGAAGATCCCTGGAGAAGGAAATAGCAACCCACTGCAGTATTTTTGCCTGGGAAATCCCATGGACAAAGGAGCCTGGCGGACTGCAGGGTAGCAAAGAGTCTGACAGGACTGAAGAACCAAGGACGCAGACACGCAAACAGTGGTTTATACTCTGGGACAGTTTCAGCAGCTACTAAACACTAACAAGCCCTATGGCCCAAATCGGATAGTATCCTGTGCTGTGGTTTGGACCACTAGGACTTCAGACATGTAGGAGCAGAACAGGTCACCTGAGGTATTATTGGGTAGCAATTTCGGTACACTAAACTCTTGCGCGGGCTTCCCTTGTAGTAAAGAGTCTGACTGCAACGCAGGAGACCTGGGTTCCATTCCTGGGTTGGGAAGATCCCCTGGAGAAGGAAACGGCAACCCACTCCGGTATTCTTGCCTGAAGAATCCCATAGACAGGAGCCTGGCAGGCTGCAGTCTATGGGGTCGCAAGAGTCAGACACGACTGAGCGACTAAGCGCAGTGCAGACTCTTGCGTAATAAACTTAAAGTGAAAACAGTACCTAAGTCTCAGACCGCAAACATATTGTTAAAAAGTATGAAAGAAAAACGATGTTAAACAAGTATTTACCGCAAAAATATAAACAAAATAAGTTAAAATTTCTCCGGAAACCACAACTCAGTCCCTGTATTTTACCGACAGGGTTCCGGTGTTTGAATCTACCGTCCAAGTCAAGTGGAAAGTTTCTCTTCCACTCCCAAACATCGCTAAGGGGGTACAGAAAATTGCCATAAGGTATGTATACATTCAAATCAAGCCGATAGAAACTCTCCTCGAGCCAGCGAACGTCTTAACAGAGAATATCCCTTCGCGGCCTCCTCCAGCAATTCAAGCCTGCAAAGGGACTGACTGCGCTCGCTGTGGCTAGGCAACCATCCGAGCCCGCCCCGCCGTCTTAGCCCCGCCTCTCAAGACGCTTCCACCACCCCGCGCCTCGAACCTCCTCCTCTCATTGGCCAGCTACAGGCCAGGGGTGGGCGGGGGAAATGCGTCAGAAAGTGGGCTCACTTCCGGCCTGGGAGCGCGCGCGGTTGATTCGTCCTCCCTCAGCCGCGGGTGCTCGCAGCTCGGAAATGGCGGGTAAGTTCCCAGGAAAAGTTTACCAAGGGGAGAGGGCGGGCAGGTTTGGGAAAGAACACCGAGACGGAGGTGACAGTACCCGCCGGGAACTTTCGAGCTCTTGCCTGGGTTTTAGAAGGCCTGTTTGAACCTGGGAGCGCGGAACTGTCAGCCCAGCTCCTTTTCCGCCGAGATTCGTGCCCCCGCCCCCAACTGCTCGAGGTTCTGCACCTTCTGAGGGGAACTCGGCCCCTGAGAGGGACCAAGAGCCCAGGAAAAAGCGTGGTGATTTGGTCTTGTAAGGTGCCAGGTGTCTGGACGCCTGTTTCTCTTCTCGTTCCCTTCGCCCACTGCTGCCTCAGCCTCTAGTCTGAGCCTATTCCCGCCAGCTGATTTTAATGCTCAGACCCTCCTCTTCCAGGTCTTCCGCCACCCTGCACTTCAACTTCTGAGCTAGCGCAATGCTGCCTTACCTTGCGCCAAGGCTCTCATTTGAGTCTTGTTTGACTTGATAGTAGTCTCCTTAATCTTTCACACTTCAGTAGTCCTAGGATTTATGTAGATTTCCTTTGAGAAAGAGGATGAAGCATTCTTCCTTCATCTAAACTTCTCTTTTAAGGGATGTCTAATATAATTCTGTGTTTATTCCATTCAGCTTTCTTTATTGAATCTCTTAAATTTACAGCGTTTAATAACTAATAATTGCCATTATTTTGTACGTGTATTAAGATTGTTTTGGTGTGGTATATGTTTTTTTTTTTTTTCCCCCGGTTACATATCTTTTGAAGTGATGGACAGTTTCTTCTGATTTTTCCCAGTGCCTTCCTAGTAGTCTCAGTAGACTTTTATAGATGTGCTGGATAGACAGGGTATAGCATGAGCTCTACAGATGTTTAACGAAGACCTCTTCTACCAGATAGAGATTGTAGGATTTTGGGGTCCATTGGTACTGTCTTAAGAGGGGGGACGCATGTATTGCACGGGGTGAACTGTAAGAATTCCACCTAAATTCGAATCTCAGTCCCACCATTTAGTAGTCAGGTGACCTTTAAGCAACCAAACGTCTTTCTAAGCCTAAGCTTTTGAATATGAAAGGGGGCTGATAAAGTATCTGCTTGTCTTGTAGAATTGTGAGGATTAAACTAATGTATGATTTGTTGCTTAGATTATACATAAATGCCTTGAGATGTGTTCTGTTATCTCATTTTTATAGATGAAGTTTGAGGTAGGTTCTATTATACTCTTTTTATCCATTTGTTCAGAGAAGCCAAGTAATGTGCTCTAGGTCATAGATGCAGTAAGCAAATGATGAAGCCTGGATTTGAATCCAGCAATTCTGACTCCAAACCGTTAATCTGTACTGCTTCAAGTGTTCCACATTTGCTGTGTACCTGTGTTGTAACCACTTACTGAAGTTTATGGCATGTCATTGTACCCTGTTTTTCATTTCTGCTCATGACTTTTTTACCTGAGTTTTCCCTAATTTTTATGATTATTTTGTCAGGAGATTTATTGCCATCTTTGCTTGAAAGTTTCTCATGATAATGGTTTCTTCCACTGTTAATTATCATATACATTGATGGATAGCCACCTTGTAGTAAAACCACTTGATTATTCCAATAGCCTATGTCTTTGTGCACTTGGTTAAAAAAGAAAATTTTCTTTCCTAATCATGTCCTCGTTCCTTGTCTTTTATACTAGAAATAGCAGTGTTTACTGGTTTCTTGTGTATCCTTCCTGAGATAATCTTTCTATGCATTATTAGTTGTTGGTTTTGAAATAGTTGATCTGAAAGTACTTTGGGTAGAATTTTTCCAGTATTATGAATAAAATGCTATCTTGTAATTATTGAAGGACATTCTCACCTCGATTCTTAGTGGAGCAGTAGCATCCTTTTTATATTTCTTTTTAAAAGGCTACTTAGGTATAAATCCTAGCAGGTAGTTTATATTAACTATTTAGAAATGTCAGTAGTCTGTTATGTTATCAAGTTTACTCATTTATGTAAAGCCAGTTTATATTAACTATTTAGAAATGTCAGTAGTCTGTTATGTTATCAAGTTTACTCATTATGTAAAGCTTGGTTCACAAGCCTCTATCTCAAAAGTGATGTTTATTCTGTTTTATAATGAGACAGTCATATACTCTACATTTATGTAGGAGTATTTGGAAATCTATGGTCTGTTAGCATAGTTAAAGACTTACCTTTATTCCACTTCTAGTAAGAACCCTTTTTTTTTTTTTTTTTTTAGGTTTGATTAATTAAATCACTTCCAACTAGTCTTTTTAAAATCCTGTTTCTTAGGATTTGGTGCTATGGAGAAGTTTTTGGTTGAATACAAGAGTGCAGTTGAGAAGAAACTGGCTGAGTACAAATGTAACACCAACACAGCAATTGAACTGAAATTAGGTATGTATGCCTTTCCTAAGTAGCATTAGACACATGAAGGGGAATTTTGTGTAAGAGCAGTTGTTTATGACATTTGTATGGCTTATTTTTTTGTTTATTGCAATTTATGTTTAGTTTTCTATACTAATTGAGCACATCTAGATTTTATGAAGTCTTGATTTATGTCATGGAGTGGGTAGGTGTTTGACACATGGCAGAGTTTACATGTCAAAAGTTCAGTGTCGCAAAATAATGACAAGTAGAAATGGTTTTAACCTCTTAAAAACATTTACCTTTACCTTTTTGCTTATAAAAATAATAGAAAATAAGTGTTGGTGAGAATGTGGAAACACACTCATATATTCCTGGTGGGAGCATAAAATGATGCAATTACTTTGGGAAACAGTTTTGCAATTACTTTGGGAAGCAGTTTGGCAGGATCTTAAAGAGTAAACATATATTTGCTATATGACTTAACAGTTCAACTCCTAGACATCTACCCAAGAGAATTTAAAATGTTTGTCCATCCAAAAACTTGTACGTGAATGTTCACAGGAATATTATTCACAATAGCCAAAGGATATAACCTAGATACCAGTCAGCTGGTAAATGGTTAAACAAAGTGTGGTATATCCATGTGATGGGATACTATTTGACATTAAGAAGGAGTGAAGGGTCGATACATGCTACAACATAGGTGAACCTCAAAAACATTCTAAAGTGAAAGAAACCAGACATCCTGTATGATTCCATTTGTATGAGTGTTCAGAAAAAGCATATGCACAGAAACAGAAAGTTAGTGGTCACCTGGGTCTGAGGGTGGCAACAGAGAATGACTGCAAATTGGATTTCTTTTGGGTAATGGCAGTATTTTAAAATTAGATTGTGGTAGCAGTACACAAGTCTAAATGTACTAAAAATTTTAAAATTATACTCTTAAAACAATTGAGTTTATGGAATGTAAATTTATAACTCAATAAGGCTGTTTCAAAAATAATTATGTGCTAATGAGTTCTGGTCTCATCACTTTCCATTCCTTAGATTTTTCATCTTTAAAATGGAATCAATATTATTTGTAGTGAATCAATTATGAGGTTAAATACAAGTAAAGTGCTTGAAAAACTTGATTTAGTCACAGTAAATGTTAGCTATAATTAAACAGTACAAACATAACAAATACAGAGAAGGTGATAAAGAAGATACTTGTGTCCTGACACCTCATTAAAAGGATAATACTGATCAAAGTTTTTATTTTTTCTTGTACATACATTATTTCTTTAAAACCAGGATCCTTTTGTAAGGCTGTTTTGTTATTTAGCTTAACAATAACTTGAATATCATTGTTTGTAACTATATATAGATGTACTTCATTCTTTTAAATTAAGTAATTCAGTATGACTGTATCATAACTTTTTAAAACTTACTCTATATTGTGAGATTTGCTTCTCCTTTTTTACTATTAAAAGTGATTCTCTAGTAAATACCCTTGTGTACATTTGTACCCACTGGTGTGAGTGATCTGTAGAATGTGTGGCTAGAAGTTAAAATGCTGGATCAGAGTTTTTCATTTTCAACACTGTTAACATTTTGGGTTAGGTAGGTAATTGTTAGGAAATGGCAGCCCATCCCAGGTGACACTAGTGGTAAAGAACCCATTTGCCAGTGCAGGAGACATTAGAGACACGGGTTCTATCCCTGGGTCTGGAAGATCCCCTAGAGGAGGAAGTGGCAGCCCACTCCAGTATTCTTGCCTGGAGAATCCCATGGACAGAGGAGCCTTGTGGGCTGCAGTCCAAAGAGTTGGACATGACTGAAGCGACGTAACAGCAGCCAATATTTTTGCCTGGGAAATCCCATGGACGGGGCTACAGTCCATGAAGTCACAAAAGAGTCGGAGCAACTTAGCAACTAAACAACAAAAGGATTCTTTGTTATTTTGTACTTTGTAGTATGTTTAGCAGCACTCTTGGTCTGATAACTAGATGCCAGTAACATTCTCCAGTTGTGACAACCAGAAATGTCTTCCAACACTGCCATACCTCCTAAGGATGGTATGTAAAATTGTCTCTGTTTAAGAACTACTGTGCTAGATCAAAGGGTTACGAACATATTCTACTTTAGTAGCTGTTGTTAAATTGCCTTCTAGAAAGAGTATGTGTGCTTATACTGCTACAGTCTCACATTTGAGATAGTCCTTTTACCTCTACCCTGATCAGTGTTGCGTATTATCATTTTTGAAAAAACCAAAAACACCTTGCCTCTGTGATGTGTGAAAGGTAGCTTCTTATTTCTGCTTGCAATTGTTGTGAGAAATGCGTAACTTAAAATTTACTGGTTTTTGAAGTGTACAGTTCTATGGTATTTAGTATACTCTCATTGTTGTGCACCTAGTCTCCAGAACTTTCTCATTTTGTAAAATTGAAACTATATTCATTAAAGAAAGAACTCCTTATTTTCCCCCCTCTCACTGGCCCTTTGCTAATACCTTTCTACTGTTTTAAAATTTGACTGCTTTAGATACCTCATATAAATGCAGGCATACAGTATTTGTTGTCTTGTGACTGGCTTATCTCTTTTAGCATAGTATCCTCAAGATTCATCCATGTTGTAGCACTTGGCAGAAATTCCTTCCTTTTAAGACAGGATAATATTACATTACATATATATGTATATATATTATAGATAATATAAACATTATAATATTGTTATATTTAATATTATATATTACATGTAATGATTATAAAATTATAGTATTTATGTTTACATTATATATAATATATACATTACATTATATATTTATAGACATATATATACATACCACATTTTATTTATCCATTCATCTGTTGATAGATACTTAAGTTGCTTCCTTCTCTTGGCTATTTGAATAATGCTGCTGTGAATAGGGATGTGCAACTGTCTCTTTGAGATCAGTTTCAAGTTCTTTTGGATATGTATCCAGAAGTGGGATTGCTGGATCATATAGTAATTATATTTTTAATTCTTTGGGGAACCTTCATAATTTCCATAATGGTTATTACAACTCCATTTTACATACCCACCAACAGTGCACAAAAGTTGCAGTTTCTCCACATCCTTACCAACTTACTGTTTAGTGAGATTTTTCTTTTTCACTGTGTTTTTGACTGTTTTGATTTGATAATTAAAATTGATTTTTAATTCTAAGAGAAGTATATCCTTTATATTTAAAAGAACCAACCCTCCTTTTGTCATATTTTGCAAATACTTTGACACCTGTTTTGACTTTTGTTATGTAGAAGTTAAAACTTTTTATCTAGGGAAATTTCTTTTTCTTTTATGAGTTTTCATTGTGTCTTATAAAAAGGGCCTTCCTTCTCTAAGATTATGAAAATGTTTATATATTGTTTATTTTAATAGTTTTTAAATTTTTTTCTTTTTTAATTGAACCTTTGAATCTTTACCTTGATAAGGCATAGAGTAGGAATCCAGTTTTATACTTTTCCAGATGGTTTAGGCAATTATCTGCCTGCCAGTTTGTTGTCTCTTAAACAATTACAATTTCTTTTTTTAATCACACTAAAGTATCATATATATTCTTGGGTGTACTTTGAGGCCTTTTGTTCCCCTTGAGCCATTAGTGTACTGTTACAATAAATATGATTAGTATACGGTGTGACTAGATCCCACTCATTTACTCTTTCAGTTTCTGTAATGTTTTTTCTTCTAATGAACATTTTACTAAGTTCCAAAGAGATGTTTTGTTAATTTTTTTAAATTGAGATCCTACTAAAATTTAAGTTTAATATGGGGAAAAGTAGTGTCCTTACATTATTGAGTCTTCCTTACTAATAGCAAGCATATCTTTCTATTTATTAAGGCCTGTTTTTTTGTCTAACTGTAGAGTTTTAAAGTTTATGTATAGATGATAAACATTTCTTATTGTTTATTCCTAGGGATTTCATCTATTTTACTGCTATTATGAAGTGGCATCTTCTCTTCTGTTGTATTTATCTTTATTGTGTGTAGGAGAATGATGGAAAGTAATTTTTAATATATATATATTTTACCACATCAAGATCCCGTTTACATATATTCTACACATATTTGACATAACTAAAGTTGACTGGGTTATTTGGGCAATCTAATTCCTACCATCAGTAGCAATAATTTGCTTCCCTCAAACCAGCCTTTCTTTCTGTCTCCCTCTTTTCCCTTCCCCCGTTCTTTGGAGAAACGTTTATCAGAACATACTGATAGACACGTGGGATAACTTTAACTCTTGACTGCATACCAATAATTCCACTAAGTTTATCCCAAGATTCTTCTCCATTAATAAGCTATTTTCACTCTGTGTGTGAGAGATTGACAGGCGTACTTTTCCCACAGGGATCCAGTGCTCTGGGGGTGGGTTACTATAGAAAAAAGTGAATCTTTTTTTATTATACCAGACAAACTCTATACCTGTTAAGCGGTAAATCTGCATTCACCTTTCCCTCCAGCTCCTGGTAACCTCTAATCTACTTTCTGTCTGTATGAATTACCCATTTTAGATATTTTGTTTAAGTGGAATATTTATCCTTTTCTGTGGCTTATTTCACTTAGCATATTTTCACCTTATTTACTCATCAGATGTTTCATGTTGTACCATGTATCAGAGCTCCACTCCTGTTAATGGCTGAGTAATATTCCACTCGATGCCACACTTTGTTTTATTTAGTCATCTGCTGATGAACACTTAGGTTGTTTCCACCTTTTGGTAATTGTGAATAATGCTGCTGTGAGCATCAAGATAGAATTGTGTTATCCTTGTTTTCAGTTCTTTTGACTGTATAGCTAGGAAGAGAATGCTGGATCATATAATAAATCTTTGTTTATCTTTTTGAGTAACTGCCAAATTATTTTCCACAGTGGATACACCATTTTACATTCCCACCAGCAATATATAAGAGTTCCACTTTTACTACATTCTTGTCAGCACTTAATTAATTTTATATATAGCCAATCCTAGAATATGTGAAATGATATCTTATTGCAGTTTTTATTTGCATTTCCCTAATGACTGATATTGAGGATCTTTTCATGTGCTTATTGTCACTGTGTATCTTTTTTGTAGAACTATCTGTTCAAATCTTTTGCCTAATTTTTAATTGAAGTGTTTTTAATATATTTGTTATTTTTTTAATGTATTTTAAAACAGATAATCTTACTGGATTCTTCTACTGTTTTTGGAGAGTGGTTTCAGCTGATTTTCTTAGTTTTTTATTCACTTCCTTTTTTTATAAATATGCCTCTTATTTTGTTCTCTTTCCAATTTGCATTTTCTAGCACTTTCAGAACACTGTTAAAAAATGATAGTGGTCATTCCTTTCACTTAAATTAATGAAGATGATTATAGTAATTCTCCAATAAATCTCAAATCCTGGCTTGTTACATTGAAAAGTGTTTTTCAATTTTCAAAATTTTTTATTCAGATATACACATTAGAGTATATTGAGGGCCATTTCAGTTTACATGGAAATAATTTTGATAATGTCTTATATACAATGTAATACATAAATATTAAATTATTTTTTTATTTTTAGATATTGAATCATCCTTTTATTTCAGTACCACAGTGTATTTTGTTTCTATGAAGACTATTTTATGTTATCTTTAAATATTCTTACATTATTGTTTGTAGGTGAGCTTGGTCTGTTTTTCTCCTCTTTGCTTTTTTTTTTTTTGCTTTCTTTTTAGGAGAGGTGAAAGTCAATTTTTGTAGTCTTTGTGCACATTTCTCATGGCCTTCCCACTTTACCATTCCCACTCTGAATAGTTTTTAAAGTATTAGATAGATATAGTTGTTCCTTAAAAGAATTCACCTTAATGACTATGAAGAGATTGTTCTTTTATGCCATTTAATGCTTTCTTTGCCTGAATACAACTTAGATTGCATTTTCAGGTTTTGTGCTTTATGATACATTTAAAAAATTTATTTATTTAGGTTGCTCTGGCTCTTCATTGCTGCATGTGGGCTTTCTTTAGTTGTGGCAAGTGAGGGCTACTCCCTAGCTGCAGTGCTTGGGCTTCTCTTTGAGGTGGCTTCTCTTGTTGCAGAGCACAGACAGACCCTAGGGCAGGTTTCAGTATTTGCAGGACGAGGATTCAGTAGTTGCAGCACACCTGCTTAGTTGCCCCCTGGCATGTGGAATCTTCATGGACCAGGGATTGAACCTATGTCCCCTGCATTTGCAGGCAGATTCTTAACCACTGGACCACCAGAGAAGTCCTGCAGTGACAAGCAAAAGGAAAAAAAGCTAGCAACAACATAAACATCATCATCATCTTGCAGTCATAAAGAATGATGTGATGATATGAGCTTCATCAAACTCAGATTATTCTTGTTCTCAGAATGTTTCCTATAGCACTTTGTTTTTGTTTCCTTTGTACTAGCTTTGCTCATCTCAGTGTGCCTCTCTTTGGTTTTATTCTCTTTTACTCTTTGCACTGTGTACAAACATAACAGAAAAATAAAAACTAAATTAGATGCCTGTGTCATACCTAGGTTTCTAATTCTTAGACTCAGTAGGGTTTTGATGCTGAAGCACTCAAAAGTAACATTCTGATTTTTATTGTTGTCACATGAGAATCCAGTGTAAATCATATAATGGAAAAGTGACATTTTTAAGTAAAAAAAAATTTGTTGGCTGTATCCTGGTTATAATGAGATTCTCAAAGTGGAAATACCTATCACCTTTAATATCTCTATATTTTTTATTCTTTTAAACAGTTCGTTTTCCTGAAGATCTTGAGAATGACATTAGAACTTTCTTTCCTGAGTATACCCATCAACTCTTTGGGGATGAGTAAGTAACTTAGTAAGATATTTGTCAAATTAGTAGGGAAAACACGTTTTGGTTTTTTTTAAATTTAGAAATCAATTTATTTTCTTTCCTATTATTTTTCATGTTTCTTTTAAAATATATTAGAATGGCATGTTTTATATTGAGACACCAATCTACTGTATAATACCTATCATTTAGTGCTATACTGTAGGTACAGTATGGTATTTAATTTGCATAATCTTAGCAGTGGTATCATCATGTGTAACATTAACATTGGCGGGGTTGGATAGTTGCCTAGGAACATATGAATGACTGAAATTCAGATTCAGTCAAACTGTAGAGCCCATATTCATAACTACTTGTTTTGCACGATTTTGCTATACTGCTTCTAGAAAACACTCCCCCAACACTAGAAAGCTCAAGTTTTTTTCTATGAGAAATAAATAAACAATTAAGAGAAATTTATTTTCAGAAGCAAGTTTGAAGATATGTCCTGGGATGTTCAGCACAATTTTTTAAATTTCTAACGCCTTCATTACATTATTAGAGTAGTCCATTACCTTTTGATTTTGAAGAAAATACCAACTTTGCAGTAAGTTTCAAGAATAATATTCTGTACATCCTTTACATACATCAGTTATTAACATTTAGCTATATTAGCTTTAATCATTCTCATATACATATATTGATAGATTGTTGTTGAGCCATTTGAGAGTTGGTTGCAGATATATCTTCTCTTACTCCTAAACTCTTTAGTATGTATTTTCTAAAAACAAGGACAGTATTGTGGTAAAATTATCCAAACTCAGGAAATCTAACATTGATATATTTTCTAAAATATAATCCACATTTCAAACTTTGCCAATTGATTCCCAGTAATTCTTTTGTGTATATTCAATAAAGTCAGTAATTCCTCATCCTTGATCCAGTCTAGAATCATGTATTGCTTTTAGTTGTTACCTTTCTTTAGTCCCTTTCGACTGGAACAGTTCCACAGACTTTATTTTCCATGTCATTATTTTTGTAGAGAATAGGGCTAGTTTTGTAAACCTTCATTTTGGACTAGTTTGATTGTTTCTTCATGATTAAATTCAGATAATGCATATATTTATAGTACCACAGCAGAAGTTGTATCTGCCCTTCTCAATGTGTCATGTCAGAATGTCCATGATGTCAGTTTGTCCCATTGTTGGTTACCTTGGGTCATTAAGTTTGGAGGTATCTGCAAGGTTTCACCACTGTAGGGTTTTTTCTTTGTTATTTATATGTAACCTGTGAGGAGATACTCTTGAGAGTGAAAATACCCTGTTTCCCATCAAACTTTCATTCAATAGTTTTAAATCTGTTAATGATTGTTAATATTTTACTATGGTTGTAAAAGGGCGATTTTCTAACGCTACCACATTTCAGCAGTTATTAGTTTGCATTCCGCTGTAAAAGAGAGTGTGTCTTCTTCCCCTTACATATTTTTGTTTATATCAGAATAGACTCAGGATTTTTTAACTTAATGAGTTATTGTCTGTTACTGTTTTTAATATTGATGCTCAGATTATCCCAGATTCAACAAGTGGCTCTTTCAAACTGGCTTTTGAGTCCTTTTGATATATCATCATCATTTTGAGGACACTTTACTTTGTGATAATCAAGTGTTGCACATTCACCCTGTACTTTACTAGTTCTGCAGAATGAATTGGCCATATCCTCAAGGAACCATGGATTTTTTTTCTTAGTAGGAAAGGGTGTTTAGACATAGTTGACATTTAAAATATTCTTCTGTATTGCCCTTTTCCCTATGCATTATTTCAGCATTTTTGACATAATTTTTTTAATATATTTTTAAATTGACAAATGTCTCTTCCTGGAAGAAATTTTGAAGAATTTCTTGTGAATATATCAGATTAGGTATTTTATGTGCTTTTAAGTATTAATAACTGAATTTTATAATTGATTCATGCCAAAATTTGAGCCTCTTATATTTTAAACAGGTTTTATTACAGCATAAAAATAAGAATGCTTTCTTTTGGATCTCTGTCTTTAAAGAGTGTTTTGTAGTACTGCTTCTTTGTGGCATTTTGCACACTCACTTTGCACATCATTAAAAGTGGTGTGCACACCCCTCTAAGGTAGATGGAAGAGAGTCACATAATCATGGTAACTGTATCTTGGGAACCATTACATTGATCTTAATCCTAGTATCATTGCCACTCTTTTCCTATTACACATAATTTTCAGAGTCCTGGAATGGACACTTCTTATATTTTGTTTTGGTAACCTAGACAGAAATCTGGAAATGACACTGCTTCTTTCTAGCATTCTTTCAGAATTCATCTTAAAAAAAAAAAAAAAAAAAAACCTTTATCATACAATAATCTTTTTAAAGTGTATAATTCTGTGGGTTTTAGCATATTGAAAATTGAATAATCATCACCACAACCAATTTTGGAACCTTTTCGTCATTTCCACCAAAATTCCCATTGTGACCAGTTAGCAGTGGCTCCCTCTTTCCCATACCCTCCCTAGCCCAGGATAGTCACTAATCTACTTTCTGTCTTCATTGATTTACCTATTCTGGACTTTTTTGTGGGGGCTACACCATGTACTTGGTGTAATAGTTGTTCCCAACACAGGGATTGAACCTGGGTCATGGCAGTGAAGGTACCGAGTCTTAACCACTGGACTACCAGGGAACTTGCCTGGCTACTTTAGAATTATCTTTTTAGAAGACTTTTTTTTTTTTTTTTTTTTTAAGGAAATAGAAAGGCATAGATGGATAGCAGGGAGCAAGGTTGGGAAAATAGCAGCAGCTCCCCGTGTGCTTTCTGAGTTCCTAAGTGGGGTGTAGTCAGGTGCTACCACTTAGCACTTTCAGCAGCTCTGGATGTTTGTGTTGGACATGCAAGTGATAAGTTGGGAGATCTGGGCTATAAGTTGGGAGAACTACAAGTTGGGCTCTATAGCTCCATCTTAACTGCTTGCCTAACCAGGAATCAGTTTAACATTACTTGTCTCTGATATGAAATACCTCATAATAGTAGCAAGAGTAAAAGCAGCAACAGTAGCTGTAGTACACTTGTACAGTGTACCAGTGAATGTTATGAGCAATTTATATGTATTGACTTATTTATATAACCCATATAACATCCCTAAGGTAGGTGTTATTATTCTGTTACTTTATAAACTAGGACAGACAGCTGAGGCACAGTTTCATTACAGTATGGTTTGTTGTTGTTTTTAGTAAGTATAGTTTAAAATTTTGAAACCACGCATGAAGTTAAACCTGTTTCTGTGTAGAGTTAATACTTTGTAATGACTTTGTTCATTTTCGGGTCTTAGATTACTGCTTTTTTTCCCCTTTCAGTGAAACTGCTTTTGGTTACAAGGGTCTGAAGATCTTGTTATATTATATTGCTGGTAGCCTATCAACAATGTTCCGTGTTGAATATGCATCTAAAGTTGATGAGAACTTTGACTGTGTAGAGGTAAGAACAGAAATAAATTTATTTTTAACTGTTTCCTAATTGAGTTTAAAACAGATTATAAAATGTTAAAGATTTGAGGGAGGAGAGAATCTGTTATATTACAGCTCTAAAACCACATATTTAACATTTAATTATGGAGATGATTATCTGCCTGTCATTCCAGTTAAACCTGTGATTGTGATCCTTAGCCTTTTCTGTAAAAATCTCACTTTTTTGATCAGAGTTTTATTTCATTTACCAACTTTAGGTTTTTTAAATTAGTTTCTGTTGTTTTAAGCATATATTCATGTGAAAAGGAAAACTTGTAAGAAATGAACTTGGTTATTGAGCTAAGGAGCTTTATGAACAAAGTATTGAAGCTGTGGCCTGCTTTCTTGCCACTTAAAGTATAAGAAGAAAGAGAGAAATTGAGAGAACTGTTAAGTAAAAAAGATCTAGGACTTGATTTGGGAAATTCTCAGCCTGTTGTGAAGACACTAAATTTAGAAAATTCCTTGGTGGGGAAGTGTGCTCTGGGGAGAAAGCCAATAGTAACCTTGGCTAAATAATCTTGTTTTGCTGAATAGACAGGTGTGACTCATTGATCTCCTCAGTAATCTCAACAAAGCCAGAAATAGGGATTGAATTCTGTGATATAAATTCAGGGAGCACCTGTGGAGGACCATCTTGTCCATTGGCATGAACTTTCATGGCATACGTACATGACCCAGAAAGTTTTCCAGAGTGTCATATCAGCAGAAATATAGCCAGTTTGGACTGACAGAATACGGGAAGGCTAATGGACTTCTAAAATCCAAAATAGGCAAGAAACAGGTTGATAACACTATTCATCTGCAAACATGTGCTACCTTTCAAGAAAAAGGATGAATGATTTTGAAGGAGGAGCTTCGGGCTCAGAGGGTAGTGTCATAGACCACAGTATTCCTAAGTCTGATGAAATTTGAGCCTTCCCGGGTGGCTAAGCAGTAAAGAGTCCGCCTGCCAATGCAGGAGATGTGGGTTTGATCCCTGGGTTAGGAATATCCTCTGGAGAAGGGAATGGCAACCCACTCCAGTATTCTTGCCTGGGAAATGCCATGGACAGAAGAGCCTGGCAGACTACAGTCAATGGGGTCGCAAAGAATCGGACATGACTTAGAGACTGTACAACAACAATGGAATTTGACCTACTGGATTTTGAAATCATTTGGTGACTTATTTCTTCCTACCATTTTCTCCCTTTTGGAATGGCAAAGTCTATAACTTTTATCCAATGCTTGTCCTGCCTTTGTTCTTTGGAAGTAATAACTTATTTTCTAGTTTGACGGGTGGGAAGGAATTGTGCCCCATGATACGTCATACCCATAGTCTCACGTGTACCTTATTGAATAACATAGATGATGAGATTTTAGACTTGAGTTGATCTTGGAATGGTTGAAACTTTGGGAGATGTTGGGAAGGGGGTGTCTTTGGCATGTTTGGATAGACGTGAATCTTTAAGGAACCTTCAAAAAATTGTATATTTTAGAGTTGTTCTGTTCTTAGACATTCCTATTTAAAGATATTGAAGCAAACGTTTTCAAAATTTTAACTAAGTTTTAATTCCTGATGTAAGTCTTTTCCCAGCCTCATGCTCCACTCTTTTATTGTTAAAACCGTCTCTCATTACAGGGATTGGTTGATTTGCCCCCTTTTTATTATTTGTTTGTTTTTTTGTTTTATTTTATTGTAAGGGACTTGTCCAAAGTCACACAACTAGTAAATAATCTGTATTGCACATGGGAAAGAATCACTTATCATAGTATGCATAATATATAGTAATATTCTCCTCAAAGATGTTAGAACTGTTTATGACCTGTTCTAAATGGGCCTGGGCTTTTGTGCTTGTTAGGTTTTATTTCTGTTTTTCACAGTGTATATTTTATGTATTTGCCTGCTCCCATACTTTTATGCTATTAGCTCTCAGTTTATTGCTAGTGTGAGAGTCTTCCCTCTTGCACACAGTCCCCTTATCGGTAAAAATTCCGTATTAGTAAGCTTAAAGGAATGGAAACGTGAATGATATATAGCATAAAAGAAATCTGAAATAGTCTCTTATGTCCATTATTCAACTTCAGTGTCAGAAATATTTTGAGCACTAACTTTTTTTGGTTCTCATTTGCCACCCCTATTTGAGATGACTCAGCTTGTTAGATAAATATATATAACTTTCACTTAATATTTTTTTTTAGTGGTTTGTGTCCCTTAGATATTATTGAAAATTTGCAGCTATAAGAATGACTCATTGACTAATACTGTAGTTGTGGTGATTTGATACTTGAAAAGATTTAATCTTAGATAAACTAGCATTTAACACAGAATTTACTAAAATGGAGCTTTTTATAATCAAATATTTGTTAAATTTTCAAGCCCAGATACTCTTAAAAATACATTAAAAATTGTATTTTTTTTCCTTTGTGTTGTACATAATTCAGTGTTGTTTGAGGAGTTTACTGGTGGTTTGTGTTTCTTTTCTTTTTAAGTTCTAGCTGGTAGTGCTGAATTGATTTCTTCTGAAGGAAATATTAATTAGTTATTGATAAATCTTTCAAATATTTTGTGCAGTGAAAATAGCTGTGTATTTGCATTGACTTCTAATTGTTCCATTCTTGAAAACGAGGTTTCTCCATTTAGAAGTACTGTGTTAGGAGTAAGGAATCAGTCTTTTATAATGTCTTTTTGTAGGATTATTTATTTGCTTCATTGTCAGAGATCATTTATTTAAATTACATGTTCAAGCAGAGACCTCTTTTTCCCCTTGTAAAAAAAGGATGGGTAGCAGATGTGGGGGGAACAGGCGTGGCTCTTTCCCATTCGCAGTGAGAATGTTCATTTCACAGGGGTATAATGGCAAACAAAGCAAAGTCACTGTTCTTATGACACATTCTTGCCAAGGGGAGCAGTCAACAAATAGATATTAAATAAACAAATTAAATGTATGAAGAAACGTTTTGCTGGTTTCTGAATGAAGAATAGCCAGTCATGTGGTTATCTGAAGGGATCAGCCTATGCAGAGGCCCTGAAATGAGAACATTCTTGGCATTTTTGTTGTCCAGAAAGATCACTGTTGTTAAATTGTGGTAATGAGAGAAGGAGGGTAGGAGATAGTTGAAGAGGGTTGGCAAAACTCGGTCGATGGAATAAGAGTAGTTGAAGCCCTTGGAAGTTTTAAGTAGGTGGGGTTATCTGATAGTGTTTATATTGCAAGATGATTCTGCCTGCTATGCAGAGAACCCACTGTAGAGGGCAAGAGTGAGAGAAGAGAGACCAGAACATTACAGTGTTATGGGCAACACTGCATTTACCTGCTTGAGGATATTTCTTTGGTGGTTGTTCAGTCGCTGTGTCTGACTCTTTGTGACCCCCATGGAATGCAGCACACCAGGCTCCTCTGTCCTTCACTGTCTCCAGGAGTTTGCTCAGATTCATGTCCATTGAGTCGGTGATGCTATCTAACCATCTCATCCTCTGCTGCCCCCTTCCTCTTTTGCCTTCAGTCTTTCCCAGCATCAGTGTTCTTTCCAGTGAGTCACCTCCTCAGAGGTAGGGTCAGCAGCACCTGTTACTGAGTTAAATGTGATTGTTCAGGGAAAGAGCAATGAGGAGGATGCCATTGCTTCAGTGGTGGCGGTACTATTCCTGAGATAGGGACGATTGGAGAAGTAGATTTAAGTGGAAAAAACCCAAGATTTCTGTTATTAGATGTATAAGGTTTGAGACTATAATATGTCATAATTGAGTTTATGGATACGGTGCTTTGTAGTATTATTTTTGCACGTGAAAAATATACCCTTTTAGATGGTCAGAAACCAGAGCACATCTGCTTAGAAGTTATTTGCGTATTAAAATTTTGCCATATTAATCTTTCATCATCCATTCTTTTTCTTTTGCAAACTCTCTGGCGACACCTAAATTTTTTTAGTAACAATTAAGATGTCTATAGAACATCTCCATAGCTATCATCTTTAAAGATAATGTAATTATTTTTAATTTTGCAATATAATAAACTTGATTATTCAGACACTGATGGTTTGTTCATCTTATGGTTTTGCTTTTATCAGTACCTCCAGCCCTCTCTTAAGGTAATTTCATTGCTTTTTAGTAGAAGAATGTATAATAAAGATTGTTCAGTCTTGCTGATTGCCGACATTTTAGGGAAGGGTTTGTTGGAGAAAGTTGAAATACATAGATAAAGTTTGTATTATCTGTGAGTTTCAGTCATCTGTTTTATCCTTGTCTTTCTTTAATTTGGATTCAATTTGAGAGTGGATGAGAGCAAATTTCTTTAATCTTCTGGATTCCTTAGGGCTTTTTTAATAGAAAAATCCTGTGTATGTATAAAAATTTAATCTTGAGAAAGTGAAAAAAATACTTTTGTAGACTAATAATATTTCCTAATGTATTCCACTGCATTCCTTTTTTGATAATGGTGACAATATTCTTAATGAGAAATTCTTTCATGAAATATCATAAAAAGCTTTAAAATTATGTGTTTAGATCTTTATCTTGGAACATCGTTGTGAGTTTGGTGGTGGTGGTTGAGTTGCTAAGTCATGTCCGACTCTTGCAACTCCATGGACTGTAGCCTGCCAGGCTCCTCTGCCTGTGGGATTCTCCAGGCAAGAATGCTGGAGTGGGTTGCCATTTCCTTATCCAGGGCATCTTCCCTACCCAGGTCTCCTGCATTGCAGGCAGATTGTTTACCAACTGAGCTATTGTAAGTTTAGTTAGGTTGCAAAGCACTAATGCAGTAAAATTAACACAATGTGACCTTTGTTTTTCAAAAAGTGGAAGTGCTCACAGTTTTTCTCTACTTAATTTCTCCAACAATACTGAAATTTCTGCAGCTTGCATATTGTCAGTGAATGTAAGATTGAGCAAGTTTATATAGATACGGAGTTTTTTGGCTTGTTTTTGCAGCATATCTTGGGTATTCTTAGAATTACAGCTAATGTTAACTCTCTGCAACTTTAGCCAAGCCTTAACATGCCTTCAAAATTGGTATTTCAAAAATTACGCACCACAGGCAAATTTAGACAAATGCTGCTATTTAGGTTAAGAGGCTAAAGAGGTAATTTGTTTTTTAAATCTGTATTAAGTACATGTGTACGAATTCTATCCGACTGCCAGTTAAGTCTCAGGCACATTGCTTTATGCAGTGATGAGGAAATGTAAAAATTGCTTCATGGAAACATCAGATATGTAACAGTGTACAGAACACTGGAAGTTGAAATGACCATAGTCAGAGAATATACAATCTAAAATATTTCGTCTTAAGTCACCTAAGAGAAGACCTAAATAGAAGGGTTACCTTTATGCTTTCCTTACTAAAAAGACATTGCCAATTGTTAGGAAAAAATTTGTAAGGCATGTCCTTATTAATTAAACATATCATGCCGTACTCTAGATTCTTGATCAGCTTTATTTCTTATCCTTTCTATAACTGTGGGCTTCCCAGGTGACGCTAGTGATACAAAACCTGCCAGCCAATGCAGGAGATATGAGAGATGTGGGTTCAATCCCTGGGTCAGGAAGATCCCCTGGAGGAGGGCATGGCAACTCATTCCAGTGTTCTTGCCTGGAGAATCCCATGACAGAGAAGCCTGGTGGGCTACACAGTCCACAGGGTCGCACAGAGTTGTACGTGATTGAGTGACTTACCACACATAACTGTATTTCTATATAGTTTAAATTAAAGTTTAGAATACTCTTGCTGCTGCTACTGCTAAGTCGCTTCAGTCGTGTCTGACTCTGTGCGACCCCATAGACAGGAGCCCACCAGGCTCCCCCGTCCCTGGGATTCTCCAGGCAAGAACACTGGAGTGGGTTGCCATTTCCTTCTCCAATTCATGAAAGTGAAAAGTGAAAGTGAAGTTGCTCAGTGGTGCTCTTAGCGACCCCATGGACTCCAGCCTACCAGGCTCCTCCAACAATGGGATTTTCCAGGCAAGAGTACTGGAGTGGGTTGCCATTGCCTTCTCCAGAATACTCTTGAAGATAGGGAATTTTTCAGTGATCTTCAGAAATAGAATTAAACCTTTAACCACAAGCGTTGGAACTTGTGTAAGTTTCAGTTAATGTTTAATTCTACATTCAATTTAAAAAGATTATATGGGGATTTTCTCCAGTGATAAACTATTACCTGGCCAGTAATCCAGAATGATAGATGAATATTTAACTGAACTAAAATAAATTTATTCTTTTAGAAAAGAGTGTAGATCTGTAAAATATGATAGTTACAGGATTTGTTTTTTTTTTCCTTAAAGCAAAATCCATTTAATAAAGAAATGCAGACATTTCTCCTTTAGTGATACAAAGTTCTGAATTCCAAGTTTGAAGAGCTGTTAGTTTTATGTTTTGTATTTTATATAATAGATACACATTTTCTGTAGTGTATTACATGTTAACAGATTACTTATTTTTAAACGTGGCCTTTTATTCCTCTGTAAAAGTTCTTAAAATAATGTATAAACTTGTCCAGAGCAAAATATTTATTTGAAGATATTACAATAAATAGGTATCCTTTGAAGGCTGAAAGTTAAACATTAACTATCTTTCAACTTTGTTGAGCTCAAATCTTTGGGCTGCTCTATAGTCCACCAGAACTGCCACTTGAAACTTAGAGTTTCAAAGAAATCTTTGAAATACATTTGGTGCCGAATATGTGAAGTTATTTGATCATGCTTTGCAGTGCCTTGTTGAGAAGACATGACATTGGGGGAAATTTTTAAAAGTTAAAAGTATATATACTGTATGTGTCTTGAAGTGTTTTCTTTTAAACTGATAGATTATAATATTTAAAAGTAGTGTTTCTTGACTTTTTAAAATTTGAATTAATACTACCTTTACCCATTGCTACTTTGGATTTTAGTTGCCATACAACAGACATATTAGACCTATCCCTTATTCTTACACTTTCTTCTTACAATTATTGAAATGGTACAAATTCTAGAAAATATGCTTAAGATCATCTCTTCATACTAGTTAGCAGTTTCAAGAGAAAATATTTATCAAATAGTACTTTAAAAATAAGCAAAAGTAGTTCTGTCAAATGTGGTGCATTTAACCTTGAGCATGAATGGATTGTACAGACTGGTGTACATGTTAGAAATAAGCTGTTGGGTAAAATGTTGAAGAGCTATATTTTAAAATAATAGCTCTTTTTTATAGCTATAAACAAGTTATATATAAATGTTGGTGTACCAGAGCATTGAAAATAAAACTTGTTTGTAATAAACTCCATCCCTGGTTCTCTATCCTGAAATGTAACTGAGTGATAATAAAGTGCTATTCATCTGCAGGTGCATTGCTTCTGCTTAGTTAAAAGATGGTTGAAAGGACAGGAATTAGTAGCATGTTGTATTAGCCTTTTGTAGTGCATTTTGTCCTAAGCATCTTAATTTCCCTGTTTTGAATGCTAAGTAGCAAGGGTCTTGGTTTAGAACTAATACCCATCATGCATGTAAACGGTATGAAAGAGCTGCTTAGTAAGTTAACACAAAGTGTTCTTGTGTCAGTCCTTGTGGAAATAGATACAATACAAACATTACAGCTGAACTCACGGCAAACTCCATTAAGTAAAAACCTGGCCTCATTGTTCAGGAAAAAGTTTGAATAGAATGCAAGCTCATTTTGTTGAATGTAATGTCAGGCTTTTAGGGACTGTATTGAGGGATAAGGTTTTGTTAAGTTGAGACCAATTCATTAAGTTTTATTGCCTGGTGAGAAGCAGTAATACTTTATTGTAAGACTTCATCAAATATTCATGGTTAAAGAGAAGTAGTAAATGTATTCAATCAAGTGGTCTTTTGGGGTTTTGAAAAGGATTATGAAGTCTGCTCAGCTGATAGTTTAACATTCATCGAGGTTGTTTAACAAGGGTAATTTTAATCTCTGAGTTTAATTTTGTTGTCCAGGCTTGTCTCTTTTTACTGTCACAAATTCAACTCTGTAAAAATTGTGTCACGTTATAGGATGAGTGGATAATATATCCAGTCATATAATTTATGTATTTCCTAAGTGGGCATATTTTAAATAGTCTTAATTTTGAGTTTTGGTGTGAGGGAGTTAATGACCTGCTTGCTCATGCTTACCGTTTGTTTGGTCAGACTCTAGCCTCACCTCACTACTGCTGGAGATCCTTTCATGTCTTGAATAATATACTCTTCTTGACACATGTAACTTAATAAAAATAATTATCAGTCTTTCGTTTTGGCCAGTTCAAGTTGTCCTGAAGGGGTGTGGTCAGCCTTCTCTACATGATGTTAGAGATTTCTGTAGGGTTGTATTCATTCTTGCAGTTGATTTCAGACTCCCCGCCTCACCTCCTCTTTTTTATTTCTGCGTTATACTTGTGTTCATCTCACATTTTTGTGGCAGAATCTTGTACACATGAAACTCATCCTTTCCCAATTTGCTATGTGTTCACTTGTTTAGTTTAACAGTGAATTGAAGTTTTGTGAATTTTGTCCCTTTCAAAAAAACTAAGCATATTCGACTAGGTCAGAGTTATTAATTTCTGTGTGTGTCCTTTAATCTCCATTCTTTAGGCAGATGATGTTGAGGGGAAAATTAGACAAATCATTCCACCTGGATTTTGCACAAACACAAATGATTTTCTTTCGTTGCTGGAAAAAGAAGCTGATTTCAAGCCATTTGGAACCTTACTTCACACATACTCTGTTCTCAGTCCAACAGGAGGAGAAAACTTTACCTTTCAGATTTATAAGGTAAAGATAGATCTAAATGTTCCCTTACTTAATTTGCCTGAAACCTGTGTTCTGTTTGATGTGTTATTTTCACTGATTTATTTTAACTTCAGGAAACAAGTCTTTGTCAGCACTAAAAACAAAGATCTGTTTTGTATGTGTGTCTGTGTACACATCTTAATCTGAGACTTCTAAACATTTTCCCACAGAAGAGTTTTGCGTTCTGCAGACTTTCACTTACCTCTGTGATGAGTTTCACCTGACTTTTCCTGGCTTTTTCCCTAGGCTGACATGACATGTAGAGGCTTTCGAGAATATCATGAAAGGCTTCAGACCTTTTTGATGTGGTTTATTGAAACTGCTAGCTTTATTGACGTGGATGATGAAAGATGGCACTACTTTCTAGTGTAAGTACAGTTCTAAAGCAACAGTAGACCTTATTACCTCCACAAAGCCAGCATTTTAATTGTGGCAGCCCAATTATTGGGACAGTATAATGATATTTTTCCCAGGAAAGAAAAACTATTGTTTATGAGGCTTGAGTTTTCCTTCATTATGCTTTGGGAGACCTTGAGAATAGAGCCGAATTAAATGCTGTTGTCCGTTAGGGCTCTGAATGTAGGCTTAAACAGTAAAATGAGCTTTGCCTGTGTTTTCTTTTACTTGCCACCTATTCATCTTTATAATAGGCAAGTGCACTGAAGTGATGTAAAGAGGTCTGATTTATCCAAGTTGCTGCACACCAATTAAGTGAATTGTATATTCAGAACATAGCAGGTGTACCCATTGGGCCCTCACAGAGTAGCTTGCTGACACTGAAAATTCAGTCAGAGAATGGAAAAGAAAATGGACACTGCATGGGAGCGCGACTGTAATTGACCTGCTTGGCTTTCTGTTTTATCTGCAGATTTGAGAAGTATAATAAGGATGGAGCTACACTCTTTGCGACCGTAGGCTACATGACAGTCTATAATTACTATGTGTACCCAGACAAAACCCGGCCACGTGTAAGGTAATTGGCAGTATAACACGTGCCTTGTCTTTTATTTCAGAAGAAGGAACTGCTGAAGTTTCTAATACTTATTATAATAGTGTTGATTTGTTTTAAAAAATACCATTATTCATTGGCTGTGTACTGATTTATTTCATTGTTCCTTTTGAAACCGTTTGGAAGATTAAATGTTTACAATTTTGAGTGTCTCGGTGGTTTTTGGAATTCTTAAAGATGGATTGAAAAAAAACTACACAAACTTTAAAATGTTTGTATTACTGTAGTGATTTGCAATCTGTAAACTGGTCAGATTGTAATATTTTAATATAATTTCTTTACTATAGTCAAATGCTGATATTGACTCCATTTCAAGGTCAAGGCCATGGTGCTCAACTTCTTGAAACAGTTCATAGATACTACATTGCATCTCCTTCTGTTCTTGATATTACAGGTATGTAAATTTTGTTACTGAAAGAGCTTTTCTAAATCTCTTCTTTACTAATTTTGGTTTTGTCAGAAATAACTTTTGTTTTAAATAGCAGTCTCCTGAGGTCTTTTTGGAACTGTTTAGAGATGACTTAAGTTTCATTTTAAATCATAAACCCTTTGTGAAATTGGATTGCATCTCTGAGTATGAAGTGCTTAATTAGTTGAACAAATTGAGGATAATGAACTGAATATAAAATGGGAAATCTTGGTCAGAAATATATATATATTGCAAGTATGGTATGACTATTTGTTCAGTCTATTTCTCAAGCATTTTATAAAGTTGATTTATCTTTTCATCTAACTTTATTGCTGCTGTTAAATGATTTGGAAACTTGGGAGATAAAGAAGTAATTACTAAAGTTACTTTATATCAAAAGTTATAAATTGACACTTTCACTAGCTTAGTGACTTGTAAAATTATGGAAACTTTACACAATCAGTAACACTTCTTTTTAGCTAAGCTGAAAGTTGTTTAGCTTCTGTTTACTTATAGAGCTTGGACTTGGTACTACATGAAGAGACTTTTTGGTGATTTTAGTCTGGAGATTAGGGTTTCCATAAGTAGTCTTTGTCTTCTCTAGTGGGTAATGTGCCAGCAGGGGTTGTTTCTGTGAAGCCTCTTAACCACTTTCTTCTGTCTACTCCAGCCTATAAAGTCCTTGATACTTAGCGCCAATTAGCAGATAAAGAATTTTATTTCTTAAATCTCAGTGAAGAGTCATCAATAATGGTAGCCTTTATTCATTGCAAACTGAAGTCTCTAAAGAGAAAATGCTGAACATGTTAAAGGACTTCTGAATTAGAAAACTGGGTATTGGCCTTTATTTTCAGTGTTAACATTTCTTAGCAAATTACTAAAAATAACTGATACATTTCTTCTCATTAAGATATTTCTCCTAGATTTCCATTCTCAGTCTTTTTAAATAAAGGATAGTTTTCTCTCTTTGGTTGTTTTAGTTGTGTTTAGATCTATTATTTTGCATATTTTTAAAACTTTTGGATCTTTTGCAGGGTCTGGATTTCCCTTTGCAACCCAGAATATTCCTTATATTGAGATGGCCTTTTGCTTAATTGACATATAGCCAGATATAGTAAAAATTAAAACCTAACCATTGATGGCCTATGTTACAGGATAAGTTTTTGTGGTATAATTGCCACCCATTTTCTTTTTTTAGCACTTTTTTTTTTAGCACATTATGCCTCGTGACTTGCAGGATCTTATTTCCCAGACTAGGTATCAAACTTTGGCCCTGGCAGTGAGAGTGTCGAGTCCTAACAATTGAACCTCCAGAGAATTCCCTATTTTTAGCATTTAAAAGTAAAATACTGGGAAACAGTTCTTTATATCATGTGCCATTTTCCTTTTGAGGATGTCAGTATCATAAGATATACAGCGTTTTAACACATCTTGGTTATATGACCTTACATATAGAATCAATGATTTATTTCTTCCAGAATTGCAGAGACAGTTGCGTTTGACAGTAAAAATTGATCCTGGGCTATATGTCAGTGTTATTAACCTATCAGTGTATATTAAGAGTTAATTAAATCTGTTCTTTAAATATTCCTTGTAGTACTGGAATATGTTACATGGCTTTTTAGAATTTTATCTGTAAATGTTTTGTAATATGAAGAGTTAAAAGAGTGTTTTTTTAAATGATAGCAGAGTATTAATGTTGGTAGATGATGTATTTAACTTGGGGAAAAAACTCAAACTTTGAGCCCATGTATAACTATAAATTTATATCCAAGCAAATTTCATCTTTTAAATGCATCACTTATGTAGCATAGAAACAAAGCAATTGAAGGATGTCACAAATTAATGGGTGTTATCATTTTAGGTTCATTTTCAGGCTGACACCTTTAGTTAAAGCACTTAAAGTTAAGAGTGGTGACTTGGCCACTTATATGAAGCTACAAACAAAATATTGTTAGTGTATAATGGATTATTTAAACCTGAGTGGAAATTTTTTTTACACAAATTTTTAATTTATGTGAAAATTACAGATAAGAATGTGGTGTGAGTTTTTTTAGATTTTTATCAACTGTAATTCTCTTACCTTTGATGTGTTTTCCCCTAAAATTCTGGGGGGTATTAGTTACTTAAGTTACTTAGGCTTTCTCCCATACTAAATTTTATTTTATACTGATATTAGCAACACAGTTCTTTCTTTCCAAACCAGAAAGAGGTAGACTGGATAAGCATGTGTGTCGCTGTTAGCACTTCAGAACATTTTTTCAAGAAATGCTTGCTTAAGAGTTTGTCACTTAGTAGAGATTTAATTAAAGCAGCTCTATTGAGGTCTGATTTCCATACCATTAAATTCATCCATTTTAAGTGTATATATAGTTCAGTATTTTTAGTATACTTGCCTAGTTTTGTGGCCTGTTTTAGAATATTTCTGTCACCATAAAAAGATTCCCTCGTTTCTATCCCCAGTCAGTCCCCATCCCCAGTCTCTTGTATTGAGATCTGTGATCCATTTTGAGGTAAAGTTTGTGCATTATGTGCGGAAAGTTTCTAAATTAATCTTCTTTACATGTGATCATAGTTTTTCCAGCAGTTTGCTAAAAAGACTATCCTTTCCTCTATTGAATTGCCTTGGTACCTTTGTTCAAAATAGGTTGACCATAATGTAAAGATTTGTTTCTGGACTCTAATCATCTGTGTCTGTAGTGCTGCTGGAACCATACTGTCTTGATACATTTATTATAGTTTTCTTACTGAGGATTTTTGTGTGTGTGTGTGTTTTGCCTTAACAGTAATGTCAAGTTTAGCTCCACAGATTCAATGTAAGTTGAATTTGTGGAGCCTGTTTTGCCTGGAGGCTGTAAACTAAACAGACAGTTCTTCAAATGATTGATGAGTAGAGTTAGAAATGGGTACTGGCCTTGGCTAGGTGGGTGGGAATGGAGCAGAGAAGAGGGGCCTCAGGGACCCAGAGGCACACACTCCCAGAAGACAGTCCTGCTCTCAGTGAGCATCTAGACAACGCAGACTAGGGCTGGTCGCTGCAAACTCATCATCAGTGGACCATGGCTTTGTTGATCTCCTTGGGACTCAAATACTGCCTCACCCAGCCTATGTGGCCTTGCTTTTGCTCTCTTTGGGCGTCATGGCTCCAGTGGTAGCAGAGCTTCGACCTTTATGTTGAGTTTTGGAATCAGGAAATGAAAGTCTGTTGTGTTCTTTTTCAGAATTGTTTTGGTGTGTTTTCATTACAGTTGTTGTTTTATTTTCTACTTCATTGATTTCCAGTTTAACGTTTATTATTTTCTTCTTATTGCTTTGAGATTAATTTACTCTTTCTAGTTAAGATTGAAACTTAGGTTATTGATTTGATGTCCTTTTTTTCTAATAGTATAGCTATCTAAATAATACTTAAATATTATTATATAAATACAAGTACTGGTTTTACTGATCATATAAATTTTCATAAATTGTGCTTTCATTTCATTCAGTTCACGTTCAAGTTTGATTATGATGTATTTAGATATGTAACATTATGTTTTTCCTAGTTGAAGCTTGTTGAGCTTCCTGGATGTATGGATAAAATTTTTTTCATCAAATTTGCAAAGTTTTTGGCCAGTGTTTCCTTAGCTGTTCTCCCTCTTCCCTTTCTTTGAGACACACATTAGTTACACTGGTATACTTGAATGGTTTCAATCTAGGTTTGTGTCAGTCCATTTTACATTTTATAAAGCTGCAGAGTACAAGTGAGGAAAACCAGGTTATTGTAGTAGTTAAAAAAAAAAAACACTGGTGGCAGCACATAGAGGAATCAGAATGTCCTTCATGTTTCTGGGTGACTTGTATAACTGCTATGTGACCAGATTAATAAGGAAAAGACTGAAGAATTAGACAAAGTAACTAATTACAGTGTTATGTTTATTTGGTGATTTTCTGTAGGTCTGCATTTGTTATTTGGTTTACTGTTGATTTCATTTTCTGTGTATTCCTAATCACAATTTCATACCAAACCGATGCCATGACAGAATTTCACTTTACCACCTTAAATCCATAGTCATATAATGTTACTTAATAATTACATGTATATGAAGTGCTGCATAGAAATATAAAGACAGTATTTAGTACATATAGATTGAATGAATGAATGACTCAATCATAAAACATTACCTTTAGCTCAGATTCTTTTTTTAATAAAAATTTTATTGCGATATAGTTAACATGTCATACAGTCCTCTTATTTAAAGTGTTCAGTTTTTCAAAAACATGTTTACAGTGCAGCCATCACCTTAACCTAATTTTGGAGTATTTCATTCTCCCAAAAAGAAACCCAGTACTCATTAGCAGTCACTTCTTTCCTCTTATTCCCCTACCCTTTCAACCCCCCACCAGTGCTACACAACCATTAATCTACTTTTTGTCTCTGTAGATTTGCCTCTTTTGGACATTGGAATCGTACAATAAAATGACTGACTTCTTTCACTTGGCATAATGTTTTCAAGGTTCTTCCTTGTAGTACTTTATTTTTTATTTAGTTTAGTACTTTATTGCCAAATACTATTCCATTGTATGGATATACTATATTTTATTTATCCATTCATCAGTTGTTGGACATTTGGGTTGTTTCTACTTTTTGGCTCTTCTAAATAATGCTATTATAAATATTCGTGTACAATTTTTTGTGTGGACTTGTGTTTTCATATCTCTTCGGTACATACCTAAGAGTGGAAATGGTGGAAAATCTGATAACTATGTTTCCCCTTTTAAAGAAACACCAGACTGTTTTCCACAGTGGCTGTGCCATTTTATATTTCCACCAGCAAGTACATGAGGATTTCGGTTTATCCACATCCTTGCTGATTCTTGTTGTCTTTTTTATTCTAGTCATCCTAGTGGATAAGAAATGGTATTTCATTGTGGTTTTGATTTGCATTTCCCTTTGGCTAATAATGTTAAACATCCTTTCATGTGCTTATTGTGTGTATTTATATCTTCTTGAGAGATTCCTATTTAGAGTCTTTGCCCATTTTCTAATTGGGTGGTGGGTATTTGACCTTTACTTATTGAATTACAAAGTTTTTTATATAGAAAGTCTGGTTACAGTTACATATCATATATATGACTTGGGAATATTTTACCCCATTCTATAAGTTATCTTGTCATTTCCTTAAAGGTTATCACTTGAAGCATAAAAGTTATAAATTTTTATATAGCCCTGTTTATCTACTTTTTCCTTAGTTGCTTGTGCTTCTGGTTCTGTTATCTAAGAAACCATTGCCTAACCAAAGATCTTGAAGATTTACTCCTCTATTTTCATTTAGGTCTATGATCTATTTTGAGTTAATTTTTGTGTACTGTGTGAGGAAAGGGGGGGCCAACCAACTTCATTTTGCTTATGGAGACCCAGTTGTCCAAGTACCATTTGTTAAAGACTATTCTTTCCCTCACTGAATTGTCAAGGCACCCTTCTCAGAAATTAATGGACCAAAAATGTATGGGTTTATTTTAAACTCTCAACTCAGTCCCATTGACCTACATGTCCATCTTTATACTAGTATCACAGTCTTGATTACTGTAGCTTTGGAGTAAATTTTGAAATCAGGAAATGTGAGTCCTCTGACTTTTGTTCTTTTTTCAAGGTTGTTTTGGCTATTCTGATTTCCTTACATATCAATTTTAGGATGAATTCGTTAATTTCTGCAATAAAAAAAGCCAGCTGGGATTTTGATAGGGATTGCATTGAACAGTTGGTAGAGAGTTGATAATTGTAACAAAACTGTTTTATGACCCATGAACTAGCTCAGACTTCAACATTCTTTGTTTATACCATCTACTAATTAGAAAATGAGGGCTCAGAGAAATAAGATAATTTGCCTCAAGTCCTTCATCTATAAATGACAGAACTGGGACTCAAACTCATGCTCTCTGACTATGCAGTGTTTTTTCTACCTATATGTTTTGGTATCTTCTTGTCCACTACTCAGTCTAATGTAGATAACATAGACAAACATAAAGGAAGTCTATGCTACTCAGATGCAATGAAGAAAGAATCAAAATCATATTCTCTAAATGAAAAAGAGTGTTTTGTAAAAGGAAGAACTTTTTTAAAATTAAGTTAAAGAAGCATAGAAGACTTTGAAGTTTATTAGATTAAAGTAAGGGAGTTATAAACTTAGCTTTGGAACCCTTAGCTATCAGAAAATGGCTTTTGGAATTGATTATCCAAACTTGGATCTCTTGTGTATACAGCTGCTTTAACTGAAAATAAAACTAAGGTACATATGATAACAAACTAGTCAAAAATTTATATTTGATGGGAGAATGGCATTGAAACATGTAAAATATATGTGAAACAAATCGTCAGTCCAGGTTTGATACAGGTTGCTTGGGGCTGATGCACTGGGATGACCCAGAGGGATGGGATGGGGAGGGAGGTGGGAGGGGGTTCAGGATGGGGAACTCATGTACACTCATGGCAGATTCATGTCAATGTATGGGAAAACCAATACAATATTGTAAAATAAAACTAATTAATTAATTTAAAAAATTTATATTTGAAAAGTAGTTGAAATTTCGCAAATATATATGTATTATTTGCAAAAGGATTGTACCTATAACTTTATTTGACAAAGATGGTAGTGCTATTTTATTTATAATCTTTCATATTGTAACTTTTGTATTATATAATTCATTGAAGAATATTTGCCTTTCTAAGGTTAGTGTGTATACTGAGGTTGCAGATGATGAATAAGTTATGCTGGGTAAGGGAAATGTTATTCTGCTTTCTTTCTTTAGCGGAAGATCCATCCAAAAGCTATGTGAAATTGAGAGACTTTGTGCTTGTGAAGTTTTGTCAAGATTTGCCCTGTTTTTCCCGGGAAAAGTTAATGCAAGGATTCAGTGAAGATATGGCAATAGAGGCTCAACAGAAGTTCAAAATAAATAAGGTATTTTTATTCTGGAAGGAAAACATTTAAATTTTGAAAAAAATAATTTAAATACATAATTTAAACGTTGCAAATACATTAAGAATACATGTGTAGGAAGTAGCAGTGGTTAAGAATACAGGCCCTGGGACTTGCCTGGTGGTTCAGTGGTTAAGACCGCATGTCCACTGCAGCAGGCATGGGTTTGATCTCTGGTCAGGGAACTAAGACTAAGATCCCACATGCCAAAAAAGAAAAAAAAAAAAACATACAGGCCCTGAAGCCAGATTGCCCAGGATCAAATCTGGCTTTACCACTTGAGCAATTAGAGCAATTGCTTAGAGCAATTTAGTTTACTTCCTTCTGCCTCAGTTTTCTCATTAATAGAATGGAAAGATAATTGATTTCATGGCTGCATTAAGTATAACAAGAAAATGTTTATTTAAACTGGTAAAGTAGTTAGTGCCCCTGGATACTACTATATTGATAGGAGGAGGATTGGAATAAAACATATAATTTTCACTTTTTATACTTCTAGATGTATTTGTTTGGATTTTAAAGTAATAAATATCTTAAGGTAAGTACAGACAAATAATATAGGAATTCAGAGGAAATTATTATATTTATGTTAGCAAGAAGTCAAAATATTTCATAGTGGGGATACATTTGATCTAAGCCTTGAACAATGGGTAGGTTTTGGAATATAAAAATATGAGGGATGAAGAGTATCCAGTAGTGAGGACTTGGTGCCGACGGCCTCCCCTCCCCTGGCTTCTAAGGCACTGCAGTTCCTAGCTTTTCAATTAACCACTGTGCTCATCTTTTTTGAGATATTGTCACTGGCTTCTACATTTTTGTATGCTCCCTAAATATAATTCTTCCCAGAGTTTTTTTATCCAATCCTCATTTCTTCTCATTCTACTTAATTCCGAGAGCTCATCTGTTATATCTGCAATCCAGATTTTCCTCCTGAGGTCCAAAACTATGCCAAACGTTCACTGGTGACTGACCTTCAAAAAACAATTTGAATTGAAACTTTCCATCTTCTCCCGCATAAAAACACTTTAATGGGCTCATGGTTTTAAGATAAAATACAATTTTAGAAATAATTTATATCTCAGACTGTATTAAACCTTTAATTAACTAGAATTTATTTAATAGCTCAGCTTTCAAGAGAAAGAGAATATGAAGACATTATTATTGAGATTAAAGCTCCTCAGTATGGCATACAGACACCATCGTCATCTGGCCCGTGCCTGCCTTACTCGCCTCAGCTTCCTCCCACTTTCCTGTATGCTTTGGCTCTCCTGAACCTCTTGCCATTTCCCAACTGTGCTACAACTTTACTCCTTTTATGTACCTGTATATCAACTATTCCCTTTGCCCTGATAACCCCTTCTCCTGTTTCTTCATCTTTGCCTGGCCAGGTAGTACATTTTTCAGGCTCAGTTCAGGTGTTTCTTCCAGAAATTTCAGTATTATCTTAACCTATGTATACCTGACCTCTTCCTCACTCCCAATAAATAAGTGGAATGACAGAAATAGGAAAACTATAGGCCTACTCCTTTGGCTTCAATGTTACCACAACTTCCTGATTTTTCTCATATTTTTTTTGACTGTTTTTGTCTGCTCATTAACTGGCACTATACTACAGGGTTCTGACCTCCCCTCCCCACACACACACCCCCGTCTTCACTGTGTATGTTTTCCTTGGACTGTCTTAACCATTAACCAGTCCTAAGGTTTAAACTCTTGCCATGTATATTGATATTGCTTAAATCCTTGTCCTTCGTCTGAAATTTTATTCAGATTTATATGTTCTCTTGCCTCCTAAATCTCTCCTACTCTGTGAAAATCTCACTGTCATTCCATACCCTCCTCCACAGTCTTCCTCCTCTTTATTTCTAGAATCCTTGTCCCCTTAGTATTACTGTTTGTGCTGTCTCAGTTAATACCATCATCATTTTTTGCCTGATTTAACAACTGAGCTTTCTGATTGGTCTCCTTCCCCTTCTTTTGCTACCATTTTCATGTAGCTGATTTACTCGCAGTTTTTTTCATTTTGTGTCCCAGCAATGTTAAACTACTTCTGCACGTGTGTACGTGAGACGTGCACGCACATATAGTGCCTCCCTGTTTTAAGAGCAGCATGCTCCCTTTCCTTTAAGACTCACTCAGGTTTTATTCCCCCAGGACGCCTCTTCTAACATTGTTCCCCCATTCTCAGTCTGTGCTGCCGTAGTGTCCTGTGCACATTTCTATCATGAAGTTAACCGTACCTCATTCATTTGTGTTACACAGTAGACTGCTTGCCTTCTTGAGCACAGAGACTATCTTTTATTGCTTTTTGTCTGGCACCAAGCATAATTTCTGGCCTATGGCAGGTATTCAGTATATGATATGTTCTTTTGGGAAAGTGTTACTATTTGTGATTTGAAATGTTCATGTTCTTCTTTGGTTTATTAGCAACATGCTAGACGGGTTTATGAAATTCTTCGACTACTGGTAACTGACATGAGTGATGCTGAACAATACAGAAGCTATAGACTGGATATTAAAAGAAGACTAATTAGCCCATATAAGGTAGGACTTTGAAGTCTTAAACATTTATTCTTGTCACTGTTGAAAATGAAGAATATCTAGCAAATGCCAATGTGTGGGAGAGTCCAAATCATTATCATGCTGCTAAACTTTACAAAAGTGAAAATATTCTTCCAGTTAGTTATAAGAATTCTCCAGTGTAAACTATAAATGTTTCCATTCACTTAAAAACTAATCCCAAGGATAGTTTGCTCGTGGTTATTTTTTTCATTGTATGCATCTTTTAAAAAACTGAATGCCCAGAATCTTTCCTAACAAATTATCTTGTTTTTTTTCCATTGTTTTATTTGTCCCTATATTCTGCTTACACGTGCTTCTTTCTTCCTAAATATGGCCTTGGTTGCCTTTTGTAACCCCTGTACTTGACCAGAGCTGAAATCACAACTTAGTGTTGTTCATCTCTTTTGTCATCTTTCTTGCTCCTTTACCCCCTGCTTTTTTTCATTTCATTTTCCTTTAACTCAAAAATATTCCACTCCTAGATCAGGTCTGGCCTCCTCATCTTTTGGCCATTAATTATTAAGGTAGATATTGTCCATGCCAACTTGTGTGGAGGAAGATTTGTGATTCTTGTAGTTGGGCAGTAATCTGATTGGAGAGAATATTCATTTATTTATTCAACAACTAATTACTGGGTACTGCATTTGTATATACTATTAGACCTAGAGGCTTATACAGCACCATAGTTGGGAACATGAATGACAAATTTGAATCTGTCTTAAGGTTTAAGGAGAGTGTCAGTTAATAATGAGTAATTTATATCAAGTGCATAGTTATGATTTTTCTAAGTTAATCCAAGTTTTATTTATCATAGATTCTGCTTTATAGAGCCAGTCTTTTGAGTGTTAATGGTATATAGGGTCACACTACTCGTTGAATCTCAGCTTTTTTCCTTTATCACATCTTGTTTGCAGTGCAACCGTATTTCTTAATTTGTTATAATTCTAAATATAGCACATTTTGAATATAAAAATAATTATTTGCCTGACATACAAATCTTGTGTCTGGAATTAATATGTTTTTTCTTCATAGTGCCATTTCATTAAGCAATTTAATGGAATACTTTAATCAATTAATAAAATCAATTTAATTGATTTTCTAACTTAGGAACTACCATCTGCATATAACAGGTTGTAATAAATTATAACGACTATTCCCCCAAATTTGTCAGAAATAACATTTTATTCTTTATCAGTCTTTATGTTTGTCAGCTCAGAAACTTCAGAAAATTGGTAGAAATGGTACTTTCCAAAGATTTTGATCTTTAATATTAACTTGGTAGCTGGAAAATTTCTTTATGATGAAATTGGGCATATAGAACAATATAATTAGATGTTAGCATGACAACATTTAAGAGTATTAAAACTTTTAGTAATTTATTAAATTATGTATCTCAGATACTTGTGACATTTTATATAGGCAGATGCAGCAAATAAAAGATGATTTCTAAGTATAAATAGCAGTCAGGAAGTTATGCCAAATAATGGGAATATCTGTAGTTCATAAAAGCAAGTATTGTCTACTCTTAAGAATAATAATTTTTTTTTATATTATTAAGTATCCTCACCTGTCTAGCAAGTTCACCTTTTCTAAAAGACCACCAAAAACTGGTTATTAAACTATTTAAATTCTTAACAGTCAAAATCGGTATCACCATCCTTGCACTCATACAAAATATTAAATTCTTTAGATACTTGCTCAAACCCTATTTATAGTATGCCAAGTTTAACGAGTTTAGTTATCCAGTATTCTGTCTCATTGAGAAAACCAAGAAATCTTGATCTGGGTTGATAGCCACAGTGTGATAGAAAACCTACCACAAACTTGGTAAAAGCCTAGAAGTAGTTGAATGCCCTATATGCAAGGGAAGAGTTAGAAGATTTCTTTGTTGAATGTATGCAGATGGTTTTCTCCAATTTGTCATTCCAAGCTGATACTTGTATACTGTGCTGTGCTATCACAGCATTCTCAAATGCAAAATTATATTTAAGAATAAAGTAAAATTGCTTAATACTGAGTGTGATTTTGAATTTTTAAAAAATCTTTAAAATATATGCCAAATGGGGAAAGTTTGGAATCTAGAATTTATGTTTCACTTTAATACATTTTATTATAAAAAAATGTAACTTTGCTAAGTTATTACAGAGGAATGGAATTGTTTATTGATAGCAAAGTCCAATTCTGTGCTGCCTTTTTTTAAGGGCTTAAATTTCCATATCAGTTTAGTTCCACTAAGAAATTTATTTGGGTAGATATTAGAAGTAGTTGTACCTTACTTTAAAAGTTCTTTAAGTACTGATAATTTATTTGTATCAGTGCCAAGAAGGGATAAAAATAATTTGTATTAACTAGAATCATTTTAAAAGCACAAAAAGAAATTCTTTAGTACAGAAGTAATTTTCAGGTGTTCAAAAAAAGATAAATTTGAACAATTTGACTAAAAAAAAAGAAAAGTTGGTGCAGCTGCTTGGTTTTAGCATTTAAATTTTTATATTGTTTCATAGGCATATTTTAATTCATAATTGGTTTGCAAGTACAAAATTTAGAATCATTGTTATAATAGCATTGGATTTGGAATCAGAAAACTCAATTTTGAGGTCTAGCTTTAACTTTTACAAATTGTGTGTGTTGACAGTTATTAAAATCTGGGTATTAGGCTTCTCTTCTCTAAAATGGAAATACTTCCATAGTGAGGAACTGATGAGAAAGAAATACAATACAGTGTGCATGTTTTTAAAGGTAACCTTTCGATAAGTCTTAGGACTTTTTATACGTCTCCACACCATTATTATTTTTAAATTATTGCAAAAGAACCTTATTTCTGTAGTTCACAAAAGAGACTGGTTGAGCAGATGGAAATTAAGGCGCTCTTAGAGGTGGTAGAATTTTTGAGATATTTGTAAACCTTCTTGGAACCTCTGAAAACTAGGCAAGAAGAAAGTTGTTTTTTGGACCTTAAATAAACTGACACTAATATGATCTTTAATTAATTTTTCTGCATTAATTAAGGTTATCCACAGCCTTAGTCTATGAAGGAATTAGCTTTTTGTTTGTTTTTGGAGGGAGAAATTTCTTCTGAGCCTAGAGGAGGTCTATTCCAGTCTTCTGGAGTTCTGTCTTTCAGTATTTTATTTGTACTCCCATTGTAAGTCACTTGCTGGATAGAGGTGATCCCCAATCAGTTTAAGTTTTTTTTTTTTAAACACAGTTTAAAAGATGAATTTATAATTCCTACATATACAAAGCAGTATACACATGCAGTTTTAGGAATATTAAAATCAATAAAACAAATAGCTCAAATAACTTATTTTAAAAGAACCATAGTTTACATGCTCATGAGGAACTTCTCTAATAGTTTCATAGTTTTCCATAAAGCTAGTACATGTATTTTTTTATTCCTAGGTACTCAGAGCTCTTAAATTTAATTCAGAGATGTTCTATGTCAATAAAAATTATAATAGAAATTAATTCTGACATCCATCTGAGAAAAACTGACAATGAAATTGAAGGTGGCAATGAAGGGGGAGATAAACTGGGGAAGTAAACACTTGTAAGAGATCTGTTGTTTTTGTTCAGTCACTAAGTTGTGCCTGACTCTTTGTGATCCCATGGACCACAGTACACCAGGGTTCCCTGTTGTTCGCTGTCTCCTGGAGTTTGCTCAGATCAATGTCCATTGAGTCAGTGATGCTGTCTAACCATCTCATCCTCTGCTGCCTCCCTCTCCTTTTGCCTTCAGTCTTTCCCAGCATCAGGGTCTTTCCCAATGAGTCAGCTCTTCACATCAGGTGGCCAAAGTATTGGACCTTCAGCTTTGGCATCAGTCTTTCCAATGAATATTCAGGGTTGATTTCCTTTAGGATTGATTGGTTTGATCTTGCAGTCCAAGAGACTCTCAAGAGTCTTCTTTAGCACCACAGTTCAAAAGCATCAGTTCTTCAGTGCTCAGCCTTCTTTATCGTCCAGTTCTTACATTGTACATTTGTCAGCAAAGTGATGTCTCTGCTTTTTAGTAAGGTGTCTAGTTTTGTCATAGCTTTCCTTCCAAGGAGCAAGCATCTTTTACTTTCAGGGCTGCAGTCATCGTCTGCAGTGATTTTGGAGCCCAAGAAAATAAAATCTGTCACTGTTTCCACTTCTTCCTCTTCTCTTTGCCAGGATGGGACCAGATACCATGATCTTAGTTTTCTATGTTGAGTTTTAAAACAAGTTAATAATTTAAAACAGTATGTCACTGGCACATGATTCATTCTGTAGGTTATTTGTAGCAGAATTGATAGTTAATATTTAAGAACTAAAATGATGGTTCTGTTGTATACGAGAATTTAATATGATTGGAGGCATTTTCAAGCAATGGGGTTAGATTATTTTATAAATGTTATAACTGGTTAGCAGTTTAGAAGAATAATTTTTTTTCTTATAACATACCATGATAATTTTTGGATGCATTACCTTTTAGTTCCTGACCCGTTTCCTTAACTTGGGTGCCGCCAAGAGGCAGTTGTGCTTCTTGGCAAAAAAAAAAGTAACTTTCACAGCAGAAACAAAGGATTTATTATCCACATGATTGAAGAGTGAGGAATATACTGTCCTTCCAGGGCTTGGGAGTAATAAACCTGAATTTTCATCACTTCTCTAGAACTACTATTCACAGTGTGATTAGAAGATCAGCAACATTGGGAATTTTCTGGTGATCCAGTGATTAAGATTGTGCTTCCACTGTAGGGGCCATGGGTTCAATCCCTGGTTGGCAAACTAAGAATCCCCCAAGCAGTGCAGCCACGCACACAAACACACACTAAGTCAGCAATATGAACATCATCCAGGAGCACTTTTTAGAACCGCAGACTCTCACTCCACCCCAGACCTACTGAATGAGAACCTGCATTTTAATTTTAACAAGGTTCCCAGTTGATGTTTGTGCACATTTAAGTTTGAGAAGCACTGCATGTCTTATATTCCAAAACTATTAAGGTTTCCTTTGAGAGACATTTATTAGTTTTTAGGATGGAGTTAAGACTGTTTTCAGGGTTTTTTGTTGTTGTTGTTAATTGTATTTGGTAGGCAGTTACATAGAAATTTGGGAGAAGGCAATGGCGCCCCACTCCAGTACTCTTGCCTGGAAAATCCCATGGATGGAGGAGCCTGGTGGGCTGCAGTCCATGGGGTCGCTAAGAGTCAGACACGACTGAGTGACTTCACTTTCACTTTTCACTTTCATGCCCTGGAGAAGGAAATGGCCACCCACTCCAGTGTTCTTGCCTGGAGAATCCCAGGGACGGGGGAGCCTGGTGGGCTGCCGTCTATGGGGTCGCACAGAGTCGGACACGACTGAAGCGACTTAGCAGTAGCAGTAGCAGTATATAGGAATTCAGAATACGGACTTCTAATTAATCATTAGGGGTTGGATCCTGGCTTCTCTGCTTACTGCCTCTATGACAAATTATTTAACACCTGCACCTTTTTTTTTTCTTTTTCAATTGAAGAAAGTTATAGTACCTGTCTCATAGTTTTTAGGATTACATAAGTTAATATACTTGATTTCTGATCTCTATATAAAGTTAGCTCTTTATTAAATGCTTAAGTGAAAGAGGATATAATCTACAGCAGTTTATCCAAAATGTATGAAAGCGAAAATCGCTCTGTTGTGTCCAACTCTTTGCGACTGTGGACTGTAGCCTGCAGGTTCCTCTGTCCATGGAATTCTCCAGGTCAGAATACTGGAGTGGGTAGTTGTTTCTTCTCTAGGGGATCTTCCCAGGCCAGGGATTGGACCCAGGTTTCCCATATTGCAGGCAGATTCTTTATTGTCTGAGCCACCAGGGAAGCCCAAGAATACTGGAGTGGGGAGCCTATCCCTTCTCCAGCAGATCTTCACGACCCAGAAATCGAAACAGAGTCTCCTGCATTTCAGGTGGATTCTTTACCAGCTGAGCTACCAGGGAAGTTGAAAACGCGGGTATACCTGTGGCGGATTCATTTCGATATTTGGCAAAACTAATACAATATTGTAAAGTTTAAAAATAAAATAAAATTTAAAAAAAAGAAAAAGAAAACTAACAGAAAAAATACACATATGCAATAAAAAAAGAAAAAAACAAAAAGAAAATGTATGAAAGTTTCATATATTACAGTATTTTATATAATGCAGTATTGCCACCCACCTAGGAATCTTGGAGTCATTCTGCATTCTTTCCCCACATCATCCAGTGTTTTCCTCCCTAAATCTGTTCTGTACCTTCCACCTCTGCTTGGTCTGTAACTAAGCAGACTTGGCCTAGGCTTTCATCATCTCTTGAATTCTTAAACTAACTGCTAACTTGGTCCCTTCCAGTCCCATCCTCAGTATACTAACTGTATTGTTCTGATAGTGACCTGTCTAAAAGTTGTTACCAGATTCTTAGGGTGATGCAAATCTCAGTTTCCTGAGAAATGGTAGTTTCCTTCTCAGTGAAATGGAGAGGGTTTAATAAGATAATGTATGTCTAGACAGTAGAGACTCAATAAATGCTAGTTAATACTGTTTTTTAAAGTGTGACAGTTTTTGGCTTATCTTCCTGAAACTCTCCCAACAGTTTATGGTAAAATTAATACGTGGTCCATAAATACATCGCTGGGTAAGGGAACTCAGAAATAATAGTGGCAGAAGAAGCCAGTTTGGAATTAAGATTAACATAATTAATGATTAATTACTATTAAAAATTGATGAAATAATAGCACTTAATTTCAGTTGTCTTTCTTCAGTTACAGTACCTTATTTATTAAAGAAATATTTGAGTGTCTGTACTGGCCAGTTCTTTAGTATGCTTTGGAGAGGGGGCTGTCACTCACATACCTATATTTACCATTAATTGATACAAATTCCATGTCTTTTGGAACCCTCTTTTTAGAGGGCTTGTAATTCATGTAACATTATGTTTAGGCTTCCTTAAAAATGTATGGGATAGATTTGGGCATATTCCTACTACTACTATTTTTAACACTGGAGACATATTTTTTTATATCAGCTTTCTTGGTCTAACCAATACTCGTGTTTGTTACTTAGAAAAAACAGAGAGATCTTGCTAAAATGAGAAAATGTCTCAGACCGGAAGAACTGACAAACCAGATGAACCAGATAGAAATAAGCATGCAACATGAACAGCTGGAAGAAAGCTTTCAGGAACTCGTGGAAGATTATCGACGTGTCATTGAACGCCTCGCTCAAGAGTAGAGGTTATACTTCTCTGTACAGAAAGTTTGCAAATTTCTGTACATGTGTTGTGAAAATCAGATGATGACTTTAATTTTAAAAAATCTTGTAACATTTTGCTTACATTAAAAGTTATCTATCTTTAGTTGAATATTTTCTTTTGGAGAGATTGTATATTTTAAAATACTGTTTAGAGTTTATGAGCATATATTACATTAAAAAAGATATAGCTTCTGAAATACCACTGCAGTTACTTCCCTTCTTAAATAGTGTAATAAATGCTTAGTTGTGATATGTTAATGTGTGCTGATATGATTCTTGAATACTTATGATTAACTTTTTCCATCTTATTAAAAACCTTTAGGTTTTAAGCTTTTATTATTCCTCCCACACTTTGCTTCTAAGCTTTTAACACATTTCTTTAAGGTCTTCCTAGTAATCTTGGTCTTACTATGTGATTTTTCTAAGTAGAAAATGTTCTTAAAGTAGAATTGTTTTAAATAAACTATTAACCACTTATTAGGAGTAGGGTGGGTAAGAGAGAGAAGGGAAACTAAATACAGCCTGAAACCTAGATGTTTGGCACCAAATATTAATTGAAGATAATTCAGAAGTTGCCATAAACATTTTCTAAATAGTAAGATACAAATCAGGTAACAAAAGTCTAGTTTACACACTATTGTTGAAATATGTAAAATGAGGTTGTGATTTAATATAAGGTTATCAAGATGTTGAAGTCTAAGAAGGGGAAAAAAAAGATAAATTGCTTAATATAGTCCTTATTTTATTGAACTAAATAAGTTGCTTGATAGTCATTAAAAGTAAAGCTTGATTTTTTTAACATGTGCCAGTAAGCCAAGTATTGTATAACATCAAAAATGGGATGTAAGTTGAACTTTACTTTTTTTTTTTAAGTTGAACTTTACTTTTAAAATCTGATTTGTTCAGTGCTCAAGGCAAAATCCCATCTTGGACAAGCGCTAACTTGTCCTTCATCAGCTTTTTTTCATCAGTAAATTCTGTCAAACATGGAAGCAAAGTGAGTAGTACCCTCTGGACACAAAATAGTTGTGGCCACCAGCATACCAATGGCACTAAAGCCAGACCTTTAAAATAAGAGTTCTGCGAACATTTCAGACAGTCTCATCTCAGAAGTTTATATACATAAAACTTGATTTCTGAGAGTACATACACGTACCTAAGTCGTACAGATAGAATGAACCAATGCAAAGTCCTTCTGAAGCTATATGGAAAAAATGTGTTTTCCATCTGGATTTACTATAAGATTTTAAATTTTTTAATTTGGAAATTAACAATTGATGTCTGAAAATGAGCTCTGAGGAGAAAAAATTAGTACAATCTAAATAAATTATCTTTCAACATCCTTCTTTATGTAGAAACCAGAAAAAGCCAATGTGATACCAGTTTCTGCAGTTTTTTTAAGAAAACAATGTTCTATGGTTAAAGGTCTAGTTTATTAGCATTAATCTTTCAGACTTGAAAGGCTGTACTTTCATTTTGAGTTAGAATAAGTCTGATAGTAAGATCTGTACTTAGAACAGGATAGTTAAACACCAGGATAGAGATACATAGAACCGTGTGTGAAACCCATCGCAGCTACCTTTTGGGCTTAGTGGTCACTTCCACCCTGTGGTAGCAGCCTTCATCCCCTTTACCATCCACATACACATAGATGTACAGTGTTTTATTTGCTGCCTTTACCTTTTTCCCTTCCTCCCTTCCACTACTACTTTTTTCCATATCTTCTCCAAGTTGCATTTTCTCTACATGTAATACCATGTTTCCTTTCATGGAAACATGAAGACCGTGAAAAACACTGATGTAAAATGAGGTTGTATTAGACTTGTCTCCAGGCTTCCACCCTGTTCTAATATCTGTGTTTATCCTTTTTACATCTTTTCTCATCATTCTTGAGCTTTTCTACTCAGATGTGGATATAGATGTAGTATATATCTAAAATTTTTTAAAAAATAAATAACACGAAATTCAGTTCATACCTGAGTTAATATATAAGAGGAAGAGAAAAACCCACTATATGTCCCTGTCTCCAAACTGCAGGGGCCTCAGCTTGCTGTACCACAGTCTTATCTACTCTGAAGATTTATCTCATCCACCATTATCTTGTCCACTCGAGTTTCCTCACAGCAAAGCCTTCAATGCTGTATCAAAGAAATAAAGAATCACAGACCTCAGAGGTCAAATGATTGAATTCCTCAAATTCATTCTTAAGTTCTTTTTATTAGAATTTACAAGCCAGTTTAAAAATATTAAATGCTGATTAAGATACCCATACTTCTTCCAAGTGAAATTATTTTATATTTGTATATGATCTCTGTATACATTGAACAGAGTAGCATTTTCTTTTTAACATTTCTAGTATTAAAAATGGTTCTCAAAGATGTACAATATTTCAAGTTGAGGTTCCCATATTAAACCATTTGCCTAGATTTTTTCTTTTATTATTACAACATTCAAATGAATTAATATCTTCAAATTCAAATAAATTAATAATATATATATATATATACACACACACACACATATATATATATATATTTGTATCCATGAAGTATCCCAATTCCTGGGAAGTACAGTTATTGAGTCAAAGGGTAGGACTATCTCCATGGTTCAGTTATGTAAACATGCCATATTTTCCAGAATGCTTTGTAAATTACAGATATTAGTGTTTGTACTGATTTTAATAGAATTTCAGTGCTATGGTATGTTGGTTTTGTTGTTGTCTCCACAGGTATAAAATCTCAAATTTGTATTCTTTTGCTTAATGGGAAAGCTGAATACTTTTCCATCTTTTTGTGAAATTTTTTCCCTTAGGAATAGGAATTATCCGTTTCATTTTTCAAATTTGACTTTTAGGGGCTATACATTTTTATAGACAGACAGTAGATCCAGAAGTTCACTTGCCTAAGGTCACAATGAATTAGTGGCAAAGCCAGGACTATAATACCTGGCTTCCACTCCTCCATTTCATCTTCTGTCAAGTAGGCTGACCAAGTCATAAGCATGCCAACCCACTAGGCTCTTCATAAAGTGGGGCTTTCTTTTATCGCCATCTGGGAAATACCTCACTTGCATGTTTGACGTAGTCACAGGACAAATACCCCAACTGCCCTCTATTGAAAACCTTAAGTATCAGGAAAAAGGATGTTTATTTATAATGACCGAGATTATTGGTGCCTCATTTGAAGCATGGCTTGAAGTTCCTCATTTCCTCTCAACATTTTCAGTTACTCAACATCTACAACTTTCATGTTTCCATATGCCTTTACACCTTCATTGTAATACGCATTTCATTCTCCTTGTATTACGCATTGCAGTAGCGTTACACAGCACACTGAATTTACTCCTTGACTTAGGCAGAGCTGTCTATATAAAAAGTAGTATGCACACAGTACAAAAATGTAAAAGGGCATACTGTGAGAAGTTCCTTCCCCCAAACCTTCAGAAACAACTGCTGTTTTGGGTTTGGGTTTTTTTTTTTTTTGGCTGTGCAGTGCAGCCTAGGAGATTTTAGTTCCCTGACCAGGGATTGAACCCGTGGCCCCTACAATGGAAGCACAAAGTCCTAACCACTGGACTCCCAGGAAGTCCCTAAAGTTAATGGTATCCCAGAAATCATTCGAGCTATGGCTGCATGGTAGCCATTGTACAGATATACCATAAGTTACTCTACCAGTTCCCTATTATTTGTTTCCAGTATTTTCATTACAAACAATGCTGCAATGCATGCACGTTCTTGTACATATGCTGTGTGTAGAGATTAAAGTCCTAGAAATCATGACCTTTAGTCTGAACTCATTCTTACAGTGACTGTACTACTGTTTACAGCAGTTAAAATTATTAACACCAACTAAGGTTACAGATGCTTAATCCTGTACCAGTCTAGAATTAGCTGTGTAAACAAGAGCATTTTGGACCTCTCCAACCATCCTCCTCCACAGCTAGAAATAATGAATTGTCTTAAAGGGCACAGTGATTTGAACACTTGCATAGGCCCATGACTTTCTTTTTGTCTCTTCCTTTAGTCTTGCTCGATGCTGCTGCTGCTGCTAAGTCACTTCAGTCGTGTCTGACTCTGTGTGAACCCATAGACAGCAGACCATCAGGCTCCCCAGTCCCTGGGATTCTCCAGGCAGGAACACTGGAGTGGGTTGCCATTTCCTTCTCCAATGCGTGAAAGTGAAGTCGCTCAGTCGTGTCCGACTCTCAGTGACCTCATGGACTACAGCCCACCAGGCTCCTCCGTCCATGGGATTTTCCAGGCAAGAGTACTGGAGTGGAGTGCCATTGCCTTCTTAGTCTTGCTTAGCTCTTCTCAAACCTTTTCATCCAGAAGAACTGCTCTACAGCAGGGTTTCTCATCCTCAGGACTGTTGGCATTTTGGGCCAGATCACTGTTGTGCTGCCTCGTGTTCAGTCTAAGTTGTGACCCCATGGACTGTAGCCCTCCAGGATCCTCTGTCCCTGGGCTTTCCCAGGCAAGAATACTGAAGTGGGTTGTATTTCCTTGTCTAGGGGAATCTTCCCTACCAGTAATCGAACCTGCATCTCCTGCACTGCAGGCAAATTCTTTACTGCTGAGCCACCAGGGAAGCCCGCTGACCTGTGTACCAGCTGGTTAAGAGCATCTGTGGCTTCTACCCCCAAGATGCCAGTAGTACTATCCCCACCTCCAGCTGTAACAACCAAACATGTCTCCAGATACTGCCACATCTACCCCAGAGGGGCAAAATCACCCTTGGTTGAGAACCACTGCTATATGGGATTAAATAATTCATTGACATTTTAGCAATGACTTTTTAATTATGTAACAACACGAAATTCAAAATAAGTAAGAGTATTTGATAAGTAAATTGCCCTCCCTTCCACCCAGTCACCTAAGTCACTTCTCCAGAGGCAATTACTTTTCCCAGTTTCTCTTTTGCCCCTCAGAGTTAAATTATCAGTTTGCAAACATCCATCACTTTGTTTCAATACAAATGGTGATATACTACATGCAGTACTTAGAATCTCTTCCAGTTAAATTGAACTTATCTTTATTAGTACATATCAGAATACTTCAGTTCTAAATATGCTGATTCTAAACAGCTGTTTGATACTTACTCCATAGTTTGGTTTCAGAGTCAGTTTTTGATATTTATTCCATAGTTTGGTTTCAGTTTGTTTAACCCAATCCCATATTAATGGACATTTAGGCCGTTTCTTATCTTCTGCTCTCAGGCAGTGTTGCAGTGAATGTTCTTGTGTGTACTTCATTTTGTACACGTGGTGGGGGTAACACAGTGATGGAATCACTGAGAATGGAAAGGCGTGGACATTTTATATTTGGTAGATTTTGCATACATTTGAGACAATAGAGAAATCTGGACTCTATATTAGATGATACAAGATTTTGTTAATTTTATTGTGATCATGGTATTATGATGAGGTAGGCAAGTCACATGCAAAACTATTTAGGACATCTGTAACTGACATTCAAATGGTCCAGAAAAAAAGTATGTGTAAATGGCATACACACACACAGATATTTGTACATAAATAAATATGACAAAAGTCAAATTATTGAATCTAGGTGAGAGGGATATACAGGTGTTCATCACTGTGATTCTTTCAACCTGTATGTTTTCAAGTTTTCAAAATAAGACTTGGGAAAGATTGCATATATGAAGTAAAAATAATACTATAAAGTAGGAACAATCAGTGAATAAGGAAGAGTTCTCAGAAATTTAAAATGAGTGTGTCACATAATTAAGGCAATGGAAACTTGGGATATAAAGTTGAAGAAATTTCACAGAACATCAAAAAGAGAAAATAGGAGAGAAAAGAGAAATCAGTGTAGGAAATCTGATGGCTGGCTTTATTTTCAGAGAGGAAAAGCAAACAGAAGGACATTATCAAAGAAAGGGGAGATAGTTCCTCAGAGTTGCAGACATGAATCTTCAAATTAGAAGACTTTACTGAAGGTTGAGCAGAATATCACTAAAGTTTATGGAAAGTTGACTATTTGCCAACCACCTGCAACAGTGAGAATCTCAGTTCTCACAATCCTCAGAGGTACACATGGTATGTATCCTTGAGTGAGGACTAGGGAGATTATTTCGCCCAAAGTCACACAGCTGGGAGGTGGCAGACAGGATTTGGGTTCAGGCAGTATAATTCACTTTCGTTTTTAACCACTATACCACTTCCTAAAAGGATATACATGTACACTAAATTATTAAATTTCAAAACATTGAGCATAAGAGTTCTAGATTCTTTCAGAGGGGAAAACACAGGAAACTTGGGAGAGAAGTCAGAATTTAAATAGCACCAGCCTATCAGTTATACTTCAGGCTGAAAGACAATGGAACGATGAATTCAAAGTTCTGACGGAAAGTTATTTTCCATCTAGAATCCTATACCCAAGTGTGAAAGCAAAAGAAAGGTGGTTTTAGAAATCTATGAAACCAGAAAACTTACTTAATAAACTTTATAATGAAGTTACCAGTTGATCTATTTCAGCGCCATGAAGGCGAAATCAAAGAGCATGCAAGATGTGGAGGACAAGAAACAGTAAAACAAATCTGATCCCAATAAAATGAAATCTGAGGATGGCAACTCAATCGCATGCCTACAAAAGTAATTGGTCCAAATTAGAAAAGGAAATTATGAACTCCAGAAAAAAGAAGTGTAAAGAAAGTGAGAGTCTAAATATAATAAAGTATAATTGGCTTGGGTCTGAGCAGTAACTAGAAACAAAAACAGTTCAAATTGGTTGAGTTGGGTCAGATTGGGAGACAGCAGGATGGGAGACTATTGCTTTTTGTTGTAAACTTTATTATAATTGCATGTTTTTAAAAACCATGTGATACAACATTTTGTTTAATATTACTATATTGTTCAAATAGAACTGTAAACTAAAGAAATTTTAAAAATAAGTTTATCTGAAGAAGATAAGTAGCACCTTTAAATAGACTGTGCTCAGGATTTTGACAAAGCAGAAATTGCCAAAAGACAGTGAAGATGTTTCTTTTTAAAAAAAAGAACCTAATAACAACACAACTATACTTCTTTTTTTGGAAACTGATGCTAAAAGGAAGCATAGTTTACCACGTACTTTATTTGGCTATTTCAAAAGCAAACCGTCCCCACTTCTGACACACCGGCCCTGTGAATCAACACACTAAATGTAAAAGCAAAGCTTTGAAATTTTTCATGTCATAATTTGGGAGGCTTTTCATTACCCTGTGGAGAGATTTAATGCCATAAAAGTGTATCACATGAGTATCTGAAGAGCTGTTGTATGTAAAATGCTACAAGAAATACCTTATAAATTTCTTATTTAAAAAAAAATTTTTTTAAGACCTCCATTGTTAAAATGTTCCCAGGCTGGAGAAGGGACTAATCTTCTTCAACTGAAAGGGCCCCACTAGCTTCACCTTAAAACTAGAAGACGCAGAGTTGGATTAGGTGATCTGTGAAGCCCTTTCCAGTTCTTCAACTGTATTCTTCCTCTTCCCGCTTCATAAAAGACCAGTTGGAAAAATGAGCTTTGGTTGGAGTCTCTGTTCACCTGGACAGTTCTTTATAGATTTTTCATGAATCACATTGGCAGGTGAATCTGCACGGAAGTCTTGGGCTGTGCAGTGTGCCTGCCTGGCTCCCTGAATCCCCCTTTGTGAAGGCTGTGGGGCCACCACAGTGAGGCCTGTTTGCTGTCTGCAACCAGAGCAGCTGCCGCCTTTCTTCCTTTATCCTTTCTCCGGCAAAGGAAAACGCGGTGATGTTTGTGTGTGCTTCAGATGAGGAGAATGCTCTCCAGACAGGTTATTCTCTGGCTTAAAGTGGATGGGGGAGCGCAGCTCAATGGGAAGAGAGGTCAAGGCAGCATCTGCCCCCTTGTTTGTTTCAACAGCTTCCGTCTTGAATATAGAATTTGTTGAGTGAGAGGCAAGCAGAAGTTGAGAAATGCAGTTCAAGCGGTGGTACGTTTCTGCTTAGTTTGTCAGACAGTGTGGGGGACAGAGGTGGGGGGTGGGAGACAAGAAAGGGACACACAGCTAGTCGTTTCTATTATTAAATTCCTTGTTATTTCATAATCTCCACTTCGAAGATTCTTACTGCAGTGTATTCAGGGTGATTGTTGACTAACCAAGGAGTACTGTTTCATGCTTCTAGACAGGGAATACCAAAACTGTAAATATTTTCAACCCCTGATCTTAGTGGTCCAACTGCTTTCTGTAAGAACTGGTCTCACAAAATCCTACAGGACCATATTTTACCGAAACACACTACAGCAAACAGAACCATAAAACCCGCAGAAGAATAAGATAAAAAAATATGAGAAGGTAACCAGGAATGTACCATTATTTCAGGAAGGAAAACACAGTAAAGGGAGTAATCCTATAGAAGGGGGTGAATACTGGGAGGAGAGAAACAAAGGCAGAGTGAAGGCCAAAAGAAAAAAAAAAATGTACAGTAGACAGCGACAAAGGTAATAAATACTGTGTATTCCTGTCCTCTTGAATATGGTTTGCCTAGTCTGCTGCTTTTTATTGTATATAGATGTGTGACTAGTCACAGTAAAAATAGATTTCTTCCCTTAGAAAGTTCAGCAAATAGTACATGCACAGAAGGAAATCTGGACAAATAGGTGTTGTGCTAAGTTGCTTTTAGTCGTGTCCAATTTTTTGTGACCTGATGGGCTTTAGCCCACCAGGCTTTTCTGTCCATGGGATTCTCTAGGCAAGAATATTGGAGTGGGTTGCCATGCCCTTCCAGGGGATCTTCCCAACCCAGGGATTGAACCCGCATCTCTTATGTCTCCTGCACTGGCAGACAAGTTCTTTACCAATAATGCCACCTGGGAAGCCCTCTGGATGAATATACATCAACTCAGTAACAATGATTACCCAGAGAGAGCTTTTCTGGGGGACTTCTACTTTCTGTATTTTCCATTTCTGTGTTTTTAAAATGTTTTTAAAGAGCACATGTTACATACATGTGTAAACAAACAAAAAAACAGACTTTAAAAAATTCTAAATGAGATCGAGAGCATTTTCCTTTCTCTTCTTTTATAAATGTGGATTCGAGATGCCAAAGGAAGCAGTACTTCGCTTTTACGTCATCTCTGCAGGAAGGATTTTAAACAGGTGCAAGTTTCCTGAGAATTTATTAGCGTTCAGCATTTTTCTCAGTTCTTGGCAGCCAGGGATAGCGAAAATCTGATTCCTCACACCTGGTGTTGCTCTTGTAAGGCTTATAGTCTCAAGGTTACTTGCTCTTTCTTTATGGACAATTTTGTGAGCATGTTAGTCTCAGCTTTCCAATTAATTTCCTAAGAACCAAAATAACATCATAATCTCCTTGGAGCCGAGTATGCACTTAAGTATTTATTGATTGGCTGATTGATCACTAAATTCTCTTGGAAACTTTTTGCCTTTCTGCCTTAATTTGCATGGATTCTTCATTCTCCAGAAGCCTGTAAGCAGGTGCTACTTTTCAGAGCTTACTAATTGAGAATAGATAATAGTTGATAATGGTACATGTTTCTACTTAGATAAACCAACTTTCCTTAGAGCCAGTGCCAAGAAATGAGGTCAGGGAAGCCCGGTCACTTAAGATAAAACTCAGCAGCCACTATGAAATACATTTTGGAGGCTCCTCAAAAAACTAAAAATAGGACTACCATGCTGCTGCTGCTGCTAAGTCGCTTCAGTTGTGTCCGACTCTGTGCGACCTCATAGATGGCAGCCCACCAGGCTCCCCTGTCCCTGGGATTCTCCAGGCAAGAACACTGGAGTGGGTTGCCATTTCCTTCTCCAATGCATGAAAGTGAAAAGTGAAAGTGAAGTCGCTCAGTTGTGTCCGACTCCTAGCGACCCCATGGACTGCAGCCTACCAGGCTTCTCCGTCCATGGGATTTTCCAGGCAAGAGTACTGGAGTGGGTTGCCATCGCCTTCTCCAAGGACTACCATATGACCCAGCAATTCCACTTCCTGGGTATATATCCAAAGAAAACTCTAACTTGGAAAGGTACATGTGCCTCAGTGTTAATACCAGCATTATTTACAATGGCCAAGAAATAACTAAGTGTCCATGAACAGGTGAATGAATAAAAAAGATGCAGTATGTGTACATTGGGGCTTCCATGGTAGCTCAGCTGGTAAAGAAGCCACCTGCAAAGCAGGAGACCCCAGTTTGATTCCTGGGTCAGGAAGATCCCCTGAAGAAGGGACAGGCTACTCACTCACTCCAATATTCTTGGGCTTCTCTGGTGGCTCAGATGGTATAGAATCTGCAATGTGGGAGACCTGGGTTCGATCCCTGAGTTGGGAAGATGCCTTGGAGGAGGGCATCGCAGCCCACCCCAGTATTCTTGCCTCGAGAATCCCCATGGACAGAGGAGCCTGGTGGGCTACAGTCCATGGGGTCGCCAAGAGTAAGACACAACTGAGCGACTAAGCACATATGTACAGTGGAATACTACTCAGTCATAAAATATAATGAAATTTTCAATATCTGAAAATAAGGAAATGTTGCAACAACATGGGTTGACCTGGAGGGTTATTGAAATAAGTCAGAGAAAGAAAGACACATACGTTATCACTTATATATGGATTCTATAAGATAAACTAGTGAGTATAACACAAACAAACTCACAGATAACAGAGAACAAACTAGTAGTTATTGGTGGGGAGCAGCAAGGGGAGGAGGGCACGAAAGGGGTGGGGGATGAAGGACACAGTAGTATGCATAAAGTAAGTAAGCTCCAGGGGTATACTGTACAATGCAGGGAATACAGCCAGCATTTTATAATAGCTATAAAGGGAACACGTGTGCTTGCATGCATGCTAAGTCGCTTCATTCGTGTCCGACTCTCTGTGACGCTATAGACTGTAGCCCCCCCAGGGTCCTCTGTCCATGGGATTCTCCAGGCAAGAATACTGGAGTGGGTTGCCATGCCCTCCTCCAGGGGATCTTCCTGACCCAGGGATCGAAACCAAGTTTCCCGCATCTGCTGTATTGGCAGGTGTATCCTTTAGCACGAGCACCACCTGGGAAGCCCGTAAATGGAATATAATCTATAAAATGTTTGAATCATTTTGCAATTAATGTAATATTGTAAATCAACTATAACTCATTTGAAGAAAAAAAGATAACACTCAAAGGCATCAGTGAGTGAGGTCTGGGACCAACCCTCATCCTCGTCCTTACAGTCTTCCCACCCCTTCCCTCTCTTGGCCCCTGCCACCATTCCAGGTAGGCTGCTGCCCCAACAATGGATAGGCTGTTACGCTGAAGCACTATTTCTGCTTACAAATCTCCCATAATATCTTTCAAGCCAAGAGGCCAGAGCAGCTTGAAATGAATGCAGGCCAGACTGTGCCTGAGAGCAACTCCCTGGGGACAAAGTTTGGTCTTACCCTACAGCTAAGTTAGCCCTCTCTGGTCCCATTCTTCTCTGCTTAATCACACTGACAGGCTGCTCAGGAGGGTGCAACATGCTCTTCTCTGAGCCCACTTGGATGATGCCTATAAATGGCTATAGATTCACAAAATCTTCAGAATTTCTATGTAGGAGGGTCACAGGCAATCTTGGTGGAAGGGGGTGGAACATAAAGTTTCATTGGCCCAGGAATTATATGATCCAGAAAATGTCATTATACAAATTAAAAATGGGAGGGCAGGAGGGCCACATACGATTAGAGCCCCTCCCTGCCCCCTGATTTCCTCTAGGCATTGCCAGAGACGAGGGAAGCAGGGCACAGCAGCAAGGAGAAACCCCCTTGATTTCCTATAACTGTCTTGCATATGACATCACCTGTCCTCAAAAAAACATGGAGCATTTATACATTTTCTCTAAGGGTCCCCCTAGATTGGGTGCTAAGTTGCTTCGGTTGTGTCCAATTCTTTGTGAGCCTGTGGACCACAGCCCATCAGGCTCCCCTGTCCATGGGATTCTCCAAGCAAGAATACTGGAGTGGGTTGCCATGTCCTCCTCCAGGGGATCTTCCCAACCCAGGGCTCAAACCCACATCTCTTAGGTCTCCTACACTGATAGGCGGGTTCTTTACCACTAGCACCACCTGGGAAGCCCCAGAGATTAGCCAGTAACATGTCTACCATTGTCTCAAGTGGTCCAGGAAACAATATTCTGCCAAACAAGTTGGCTAAGAGAGTGCCCTAGCAACTTTCTGCCTGAACATATATAATCGTGTGAAGCTGGACCTTAACTTTAGGGGGTCCAGTCAGCTACGCAGACAGGTCCCTGTTAAATATGCAACTTGTGCTTATGCAGGACTCCCAGTTCTTGAAAAGGATGTTCATTTGACTTTTTAATAAGTGTAAATAAATAAAAGCATTTCCTCACACTAAAACTGAACACATTGGAGGGCAGGATGGGAAATATTCTTCCCAAGCCATAGAGTAAAATGCTAAGATACGATCCTGATATAAAACCAAAACGCTAATTTTCTGGTTCAGATGGCAAACTGAGAAGTAAGTTCAGGGAGAATGAAGGCACCTGGGGTTGACAGCCCCACTGAAGCTATGCAGGTCCCAGGACACCAGTTTCCCCCAGCAGGCCACTGTAGTGCCCGGTAGGAAACACCACAGTCTCAGTTAGTCTTATGTTTGTATGTAACAAGTTTCTTCTACAGATACATACCTTAGTGTAAGGGCTAAGGGCTTCTACACCTTAGTCTTTATGTTGCATTATAGGTAATCTTCATAAGTATTTAAAAACCTAGTGAGACAAGTTACAGGATGCTGCTGCTGCTGCTGCTAAGTCGCTTCAGTCGTGTCCGACTCTGTGCGACCCCATGGACTGAAGCCTACCAGGCTCCTCCATCCATGGGATTTTCCAGGCAAGAGTACTGGAGTGGGGTGCCATTGCCTTCTCAGGTTACAGGATGATGTCTTTACAAAGCAAAAGTTATTTTCAAAGGGATTTACTTCAGGTAGCAAAATCTCTAGAGCTTTTAAATTGCGAATTGGAATCACAAATTCAGGATCTTCATTATGGAAACCAAAATAATTTCAATTTTACTACAAACTATATACAGTATTTGAAAAAGTTATGTAGTATGTCTATAATAAAATATCATTAAGTAGAAGAAGGAGGAAGGAAAAAATGACTTTTAGAAAATGAGAATATCAGAATTTATTTCTGATTTATCTCTTTAATAAAAGAAGATTAAAAGATATAAAAGGATGTTAATAATGGGGAGGGTGGTGGGAGGGGGGTTCAGGATTGGGAACACGTGTACACCCATGGTGGATTCATGTTGATGTATGGCAAAGCCAATACAATATTGTAAAGTAATTAGCCTCCAATTAAAATAAGTAAATTAAAAAAAAAAAGATGCTAATAAGACAACCTTTTAAAAACCGAGGAATGGGGCTTCCCTGGTGGTCCAGGGGTTAAAAATCCATCTGCCTTGCAGTGCAAAGGATGTGGGTTCAATCCCTAGTAGGGAAAGGAACTAAGATCCCACATGCCATGGAGCAACTAAGCCTCTGAGACACAGCTAGCGAGTCCATGTGACACAACGAAAAGTCCTGCATGATGGGATGAGGGTCTGGCCTGCGGCAACTAAGACTGGATGCAGCCAAATAAATAAAGTAATTAAAAATAACAAGGTAAAACCCTATAAAACAATACTTTCACAATAAAAATATTTAACATCGCAGAATGAACTTCTCGATATAGAAACTGAAGATATTAAAAAGTTACCCTTTATTTCTTGAACTCTGGTTTTGAAAAATTATTCAACTTTTTTTTTCAAAAAATACAAAATCTGAAAAATGGTGGAAGTTCAAATCAATGCAGTGCCACAACATAACCTTCATTTCATAGGAAAGATGGGCAGAAACAGAGAAGAGAAGTGAGTCAATAGTAGTTACTCACCTAAATGAAAGCCATCTAATGCCCTTATACCCAGGATCACAGATGTTAGAATTACTAGGGATCTTTTAAAGGGCTTCCCTGATGGCTCAGAGAGTAAAGAATCCACCTATCATGCAGGAGACTTGGGTTCAAATCCCTGAGCTGGCAAGATTCCTCTGGAGAAGTTACTGGCTACCCACTCCAGTATTCTCTCCTAGAGAATTCCATGGACAGAGGAGTGGTCGCAGAGTCAAACATGACTGTACGACTAACACTTTTACGTAGATGCCAGGAGTCTAGCCCTTTATATGGTCGATCAGTATGCATATATCTTATATAAATCGATGATTTTGGAGGACACACTCTGGCAGTTCTCGATCTTTCCAATGTCAGAAGCATGTTATGAAAGAAGCTAAATCAAGAATCAGTGGGCAAGTTATTACCTGTGCAAGTTCATATCTGCTTCATTTCTAGCTCATCCTGGATGTCCACATGCTACGCTGAATTTACTGGTGACTTCCTCACTGGATTACAGTATAGTGGTGCCACCTGATTCTCACAGTTTTCTTTTCCTTCTAGTTGAAGGGGGATAAATCGTGCATTTGTTTTTCAAGGATTGGTGGTAGTTTAGTCACTCAGTCATGTCCAACTCTGTATGACCCCAAGGACTGTAGATTGCCAGGCTCTTCTAACCATGGGATTCTCCAGGCAAGAATACTGGAGTGGGTTGCCATGGCCTTCCCCAGGGGATCTTCCTGACCCGGGGATCTAACCTGGGTCTCCTGCACTGCAGGCAGATTCTTTACTGACTGAACCACCAGGGAAGCCCAAGGATTGGCTGAGCTGAATCACATAAACATGTGCTCCATTTCAGCTGTTTTGAAATTGGGCTTAATGCCCTCTGACATTTCTCTTGGGACTTCTAGGTTTCTTTTTTCTGCACACTTCTTGAGACGCGGCGCTCTGCTAACTTTCAGGTTCCTTTCCTGCACTCATGTCGTTGGCTTCAGTTACAGCGAGCACAGATTACGACATTAAAAAACTCTCTCCTTGGAACTGATCTGCATTTGAAAAAGGTGGGGCTTGAAGTCACCTGAAAGTATTCTTCATTCTCATCCTTGTGCATCTTATCTACCTCAGTGGAAAACATTTTTTTCCCTTTATCTTTCAAGGTGACCCGAAAGCATACAAAACTGGGTCTCCAAGAAGTATAGGTGTGTCCTCTTACGAACTACCCAAATTCACTCTCCTTAAAAGTAAAATTATCAGGACCATGGAGGCATTAAAAGGATTGAGCTCTAACTAAGTATTCTAAGATTTGATGTTTCTGATGAGTGGAAAAGCAATTTTGTAACAGAAAGTATGTGATTCTATTTAAAATATTTACATATATTTGCCTGTAAAAGACATAGGATGACTGCACACACGGGCTGACTGGAGAGTGGGATTGTGGTGTGTAGACAAGGTGAGGAAGGGGATTTACGCTTTTTAAAAAAATCACTTCTGAACTGTCTGGGTTTTTCACTGTGTAGTTAAGTTACATTCTTAAATGTTAATTAGGTGACATCACACACATTCACCAAGAATCCTTATCAGTCTTCACTGCATTTGGAAACTGTTATATTGTTGGTTTGACTGTGTTAATGCAGAGTTCAATTTCTTCACCAGACATTCCTTCATTCCTTGCATATCAGGTTCTTCGATGGGTACCAAGATGAATACTACCTGCTCTGTGACAGGATGGAAATGTGCCCCAGAATGCAGATAAGAGGAATAGTGAATTTGGTAAAAATGGGCACCGTCATCACTAGGGATCCATCAGCTCCCTCACTTGGTTCATAATTGGCCTTCGGAAGCCTTCATCTTTTGGCAGCACAATTAGCAGACATCATCCTCTCATTCTTAAAAGTCACATTTAGGATTAAGACTCCAGTTAACACCACTGAACTGGAGGTGTCCTCGGGAAAGAGAAGTCCCTGAATATACCCACTGTGGAACCCAGAATAGATTTTGCAGCTGTACACAGATCCTGTCTTGTCTGTTGTCTCTGCTGAGTAATGTAGATTCTGGGACAGCCAAGGGGGCAGGCAGCTGGTGACTTTGAACCAAATTTTACCTTTCAGCTGAATCCAGGGGAAAATAGGCAACAAAGTGGCAGACGATGATGCAAAGTGCTATGTTGAACGCTAGATTGTGCTTTATTTTTTTCCTCCCAACTTCACGTTTCCATGCACCAAAATGTTGATGCTACAAATATTGGATACCACGCTTACCTGACAGGCTTCTTCCATCCCACCTGGGCGCGGGGGCTCAGAGAGAGTGCGCGAACCGCTGCTGCAGCCCGCCTCTCGTGGCTGGAGCGGGCTCGGCCGGCCGCGGGATCCCCTACTGGCCCGGGTGCCCGAGCCGCTCCGCCGCCAGAGCTCCCGCAGTCAGCCCCCGGCGCGCACGCGCGCTCCCCTCCGGCGGCCTCGGCGCCTCTGGTTTTTGGCAGCGCGGCGAGTGGAAGGCTCCGACGGGCGGGGCGGGGCGGGGCGAGGTGCGAGAGTTTGTGGCCACGTGACCGACGCCAACATGGCGGCGCCCAGCGGCTTGCACCTGTTCGTCCGAAGAGGTAAGTTCCTAGAGGTGCGCGAGGGTTCTCATCGTCGCTCACTTGCTACGCAGTCGGGTTCAAAGGGATACACGTCCGCGATCAGACATCTCGGCGTACCAGATTGTGCTTTCAGTCCTGCGGACATATGCAGGCACACGTTACCACTTGTCACAGAAACAGATCCGCGTGTGTTCGTCACTTGCTTAGATCACGTCACGGCGTGGCATCTATTTGCAGTCCCTCATTGAGATTTATGGGACATTATCTGAAGTTTTCTTCGCCCACGTCAGCTGTGTGATTGGTGCAGCAAACTTATTTATTCCGGCTGCAGAGCGATGAACCTACAGTAACGGAAATGCTTCTCGACACTCAGTTGCCGCAGAGAATGCAACTTGTATCTATTGGCATTATCCAACACGTCTTTGGGGCAGCTTGCAAAATGTGATTATTCTCTTCCACTGTCTTAAGAAGAGGAGAAACTATGTCTGTTTAGCTTTAAATAGGTGTCATTCTATTATTCTTGGGTGGTGGTTTAGTCGCTCAGTCATGTCCGACTCTGGGCGACCCCATTGACTTTAGCGCGCCAGGCTCCTCTGTTTGAGGGATTCTCCAGGCAAGAATACTGGACTGCGTTGCCATGTCCTTCTCCAGGGGACCTTTCCGATCCAGGGATCGAACCTGGGTCTCCTGCACTGCGGGCGGATACTTTACTGAGTGAGCCACAAGGGAAGCCCTTGTGTAAGTGGTGAAATTTTAGTAAATGTGCAAATAGTTTTGCAGATGAATCTGTGTTGGATTTGAACTGGTTTCTGAATCTTTGTTGGAAAGAATTGGAAAGTTTTTTCAAAACTGGGGGAGGAAGGGAATTAAAATATTTTTAAGAACACTTTAGGTGTCAGGTATGTAGGAACAACAGTCTTGTGAGGCAAATACTACTTTCACGGCAAATAGCTACCATTTTTAAGTGCCTTTTATGTATTAATACGTAATACCGTGTTAAGCATCTTACATGTGCTAACTACTTTTTTTGAGCGGGGGCGGGGTGCCACACGTGGGATATTAGTTTCTGGACCGGGGGCGGAGAGGAGGGGAACTCCAGTCCCTGGCACTGGGAGTCTTAACTACAGAACCACCAAGGAAGTCGTGCTAATTGCCTTTTAAAACTCAATGAGTTCGGCATTATTATGTTTGCTGATGAGAAAAGCGAGACAAAGAGGTTAAGTAATAAGACCATGATTGCACAGATTGTAAGAGGCAAAATGGGCATTTGAATATAACTCTGATTTTTTTTAAGGGTTCATTCCTCTGTCCTGCATGGCATGGTCTCTTCACAGAAATCAGTGTGCAAAGTAGAAAATCAGAGACAGGACAAATATGATGAGTGTGTGTGAAAAGTAAAGAGAAAGATGTTTTTAGAGAAGAAGGAGGTTGGTAGGAGGATAGACCTGTTTTTTTGTGTGTTAGTGGAGTGAGGAACCTCGGGGAGATTTGAGGTGAGAGATGTGTAAAGGGTCGGTGATGTAGGAAGTAATTTGGACGGGTTGGATGGGAGAGTGGAAACCTATGTGAAAGAACAGCCTTGTGAAAAGTGCACCAATTTACACCTCTTAAGATCTGGGCTCCAATCCAAACTATTTATTCATCAAGTTACTTTTTGTTTCCTCTTTTGACAAGAACTAATGGTGTTTAGACCTTTTTTAGGAACTGCAGGTAATGGTGAAGAGGATCTGGGCAGATAGTCAAGGTAGAGGAAGAGCCAGAACACACACATGCACACACATGTATTAAATGCATACACATATATGTATGCATGTGTATAGAATCTTTGTGGATTATAGAAACAAGATATTCATCATTTTTCTCGCTTATGATTTTGACAAATGATGGTTCAGACAATCTTGGAAAAAGCTCTTATAGAAAAAGCTGTAGTAATGCTTCCCATTACACTCCACGAGGGTTATCTTCTGACTCGAAGTGGAGGATCTTCTGATTAGAAGAGGGAGGGAAAATACGTCATCAGGAAGAAGTCTGGTGATGGGGAAAGCCCCCTTTATGGACTATTCATAACTAGTTTTATGTTGCAGACAGGTTGTCTTGTACTACCTACTCTCCACCCTTCAGGGTTGAAAATGAAGGGTAAATTTATTGAGTCCTCTCTCCTCTTTCTTTCTCCTTTTCACCTTTCAGTTCAGTTCAGTCGCTCAGTCATGTCCGACTCTTTGAGACCCCATGAATCGCAGCACACCAGGCCTCCCTGTCCATCACCAACTCCCGGAGTTCACCCAAACTCATGTCTATTGAGTCAGTGATGCCATCCAGCCATCTCATCCTCTGTTGTCCCCTTCTCCTCCTGCCTCCAATCCCTCCCAGCATCAGAGTCTTTTCCAATGAGTCAATTCTTCACATGAGGTGGCCAAAATATTGGAGTTTTAGCTTTATCATCATTTCTTCCAAAGAAATCCCAGGACTGATCTCCTTTAGAATGGACTGATTGGACCTCCTTGCAGTCCAAGGGATTCGCAAGAGTCTTCTCCAACACCACAGTTCAAAAGCATCAATTCTTTGGCACTCAGCTTTCTTTACAGTCCAACTCTCACATCCATACATGACCACTGGAAAAACCATAGCCTTGACTAGACAGATCTTTGTTGGCAAAGTAATGTCTCTGCTTTTGAATATGCTATCTAGGTTGGTCATAACTTTCCTTCTAAGGAGTAAGCGTCTTTTAATTTCATGGCTGCAGTCACCATCTGCAGTGATTTTGGAGCCCAAAAAAATAAAGTCTGACACTGTTTCCAGTGTTTCCCCATCTATTTCCCATGAAGTGATGGGACCATGCCATGGTCTAAGATGCCATGATCTTAGTTTTCTGAATGTTGAGCTTTAAGCCAACTTTTTCACTCTCCACTTTCACTTTCATCAAGAGGCTTTTGAGTTCCTCTTCACTTTCTGCCATAAGGGTGGTGTCATCTGCATATCTGAGGTTATTGATATTTCTCCCAGCAATCTTAATTCCAGCTTGTGCTTCTTCCAGCCCAGCGTTTCTCATGATGTACTCTGCATATAAGTTAAATAATCAGGGTGACAATATACTGCCTTGACGTACTCCTTTTCCTATTTGGAACCAGTCTGTTGTTTTATGTCCAGTTCTAACTATTGCTCCCTGACCTGCTTATAGGTTTCTCAAGAGGCAGGTCAGGTGGTCTGGTATTCTCATCTCTTTCAGAATTTTCCACAGTTTATTGTGATCCACACTGTCAAAGGCTTTGGCATAGTCAATAAAGCAGAAATAGATGTTTTTCTGGAACTCTCTTGCTTTTTCCATGATCCAGTGGATGTTGGCAATTTGATCTCTGGTTCCTCTGCCTTTTCTAAAACCAGCTTCAACATCAGGAAGTTCACAGTTCATGTATTGCTGAAGCCTGGCTTGGAGAATTTTGAGCATTACCTTACTAGCGTGTGAGATGAGTGCAATTGTGCGGTAGTTTGAGCATTCTTTGGCCTTGCCTTTCTTTGGGATTGGAATGAAAACTGACCTTTTCCAGTCCTGTGGCCACTGCTGAGTTTTCCAAATTTGCTGGCATATTGAGTGCAGCACTTTCACAGCATCATCTTTTAGGAGTTGAAATAGCTCCACTGGAATGCCATCACCTCCACTCGCTTTGTTCGTAGTGATGCTTTCTAAGGCCCACTTGACTTCACATTCCAGGATGTCTGGCTCTAGGTCAGTGATCACACCATCGTGATTATCTTGGTCGTGAAGCTCTTTTTTGTACAATTCTTCTGTGTATTCTTGCCACCTCTTCTTAATATCTTCTGCTTCTGTTAGGTCCATACCATTTCTGTTCTTTATCGAGCCCATCTTTGCATGAAATGTTCCCTTGGTATCTCTAATTTTCTTGACGAGATCCCTAGTCTTTCCCATTCTGTTGTTTTCCTCTATTTCTTTGCATTGATCGCTGAGGAAGGCTTTCTTATTTCTCCTTGCTATTCTTTGGAACTCTGCATTCAGATGCTTATATCTTTCCTTTTCTCCTTTGCTTTCCACTTCTCTTCTTTTCACAGCTATTTGTAAGGCCTCCCCAGACCTTAACCCCTTTAGATTGATGTAAATTAATCCACTCTAAGTCTTTGGGCCAGTATTTATCATCAGCAGCTGTGTGCACATTTCCCTCCTGGAAAATGGGAAGAAGAGACTTTTTAACTGCTTAAGAAGGGCATAAGGGCCTTGAGCCCTGAGGCACGGCCATACTTGTTCTCTTCTGTCGTGAGCTAAGGGATGGATTAAAACTATGAGTAGTGACGTTGGCAAGGGGAAAGGACATATTAGTCTCTTGGAACATAGAGAGAAGGTAACAAGCCCTTTAGGGATGGAACTGTTCCTAGTATTAACACTGGCAGTAAATCCCAGATCATGGTGCAGAATCCCTAACGGGGTCCCAGGAACTTTGTTTAATCTCACTCCCACCTCCCACTTTATTAGAATCTTTGTTCCAGCTCCCAAAGCTTCCATGTGAGATTCTTAGGTTGCACAGTGAGTATGGGAAGGAAAAGTGTGGGGCAGGCAAAGACGGAGGCATGTTTTCTCTTTTACACTCATGTGCCTTTTATGAGCCAGTCTCTCCTGGCTTGCCCCTTTTCTCTGATTTTCCTGGACTTTCACTAGGCTTTTCTTCTACTTCTAGGTTTATAAATATTAGTGTTCCCTAAGATTCTGTTCTAAGCCCTCATCCCTGTTTCCTTTCCTGATTGTCAGCAATCATGTTTACCCACCTCAAATGACTGCCAAATCTATACAATTAAAAAAAAAATCAGCAGAATACCCCCTAGAACCGAACACTGGGCCTTAACTCCCTCTCTCTGTTAAGCATCTTTTCCTGATGTCTCACAGTCCCTTAAGTTCAACAAGTTCAACATGGAAGTGAGTGTTTTCCCCCATGTCTTCTGCTTCTCCATTATATACTCTATCTCCATCACTGGCATCACCCTCCAGGCACTACCTCAGTATAAGCATGTAAGTTCTTTTGGTCCTTCCCACCGCCTTCAGCGTCTATGTTCAGTGAGTCAGTAAATCCCATTTCTTGGATGCCTCCAGCTTTTTGCATGGTCTGGGTACGAGTCTTTACCGTCCCTTGTAATTAGTGTCCACTTTAGTCTGTCTTCTTCCCTACAACTGTCTTTCTAGAATTCAGGTCTGATTATGATGCTTCCCTACTTAAAAAAACAAAAACAAACAAACAAGCCCCGAGAACTCTTCATTGCTGGTCTAAAGTCTGAATCTCTTAGGATCAAAGGATAACTCCATCTCAGCCTGGCCTCAGTTTACCTCTTCAGCCTCATCTCCTGCCACTTTCCTAAACTCATATCTGCTAAGGTTTGCCATTGAGTACCTCCTTAATTGCTTTGTCTGCTGTGTCCTTTATTCACCCAGCAAATCATTCATCCTTCAAGGCCACACTTAAATGCCATCTCTCCTTTGAAGCTGTCTTTGCTTCTACCCAGGCTGAACTAACCCAATCTGCTTCAGTAGCACTGAGGTCATGCCTTTATCACAACGCTTATTACCCTGAATCAGAGTATGTACACTTATATGAAAAGTATTTTACACCTCCATCTCTCCTGCTAGAATGGGAGCTTCTTAGAGACAAGAATCTTATCTTCTTCATCTCTGTCTTCCCCAAATGTGGCGTACAATATATGTGCATAGTAAGTACTCACTTTCATAACTGAATGAAAGACCTTTCAGAATGCAACCTCCTGTAGAAATATTTGTGCACAAAATTTATATTGTAGGCCTAAAGAATAATTTATCTCAAAATGTCAGTTTTTGTCATATGACTGGCATAGATAGTGACTTCATTCCCTGCCCACCCCTTTTATGTTCCATCTCCCTCCAAGATTATTTTTAGGCAATTTTACTTCTGGACACCTTTTTCGGCAACTGTGAGAATTTTGTTCCATGGAATTTGAGTTGTGAGTCAGACTTATTAGAGATAATTAGGAAAAAGAGGTTGGGAAAAGGGAAGGGAAGAGATCTGAAAGAGAAGCGCTTGAGGTGTAAGCAGTATAGAAGGCTTATGGAAGTGTAAGCATGAAGAAAGCTTATGGAAGTAAACCTGTGGAGCGAACTGAAACCAGCGAGAGGAGAGGGGACAGACTGTGAGTAAGTCCAGCAGAAAGCCTAAGAAAGGCACAGTTGGTGGGTATGTGAAGTAGTTTGGCCTTGCCAGAGGGCTGTGTGGCCACGTGTATCAAGGTGTAAGGTATACATCAGATCAGATCAGATCAGTCGCTCAGTCGTGTCCGACTCTTTGCGACCCCATGAATCGCAGCATGCCAGGCCTCCCTGTCCATCACCAACTCCCAGAGTTCACCCAGGCTCAGTCCATCGAGTCAGTGATGCCATCCAGCCATCTCATCCTCTGTCATCCCCTTCTCCTCCTGCCCCCAATCCCTCCCAGCATCAGAGTCTTTTCCAATGAGTCAGCTCTTCGCATGAGGTGGCCAAAGTACTGGAGTTTCAGCTTTAGCATCATTCCCTCCAAAGAAATCCCAGGGCTGATCTCCTTCAGAATGGACTGGTTGGATCTCCTTGCAGTCCAAGGGACTCTCAAGAGTCTTCTCCAACACCACAATTCCAAAGCATCAATTCTTCGGCGCTCAGCCTTCTTCACAGTTCAACTCTCATACTTTTTAGCTAACAATTCTGCTTTTAGGAATTTATCTTGAGAGAACGATAGGATGAGTGTACCAAGATGGATGAATAAGAAGGTAACTTTATAATAATAGTGATTGGGAAATATTCACCAGAATCTGAATCTGAAATGGCTTGGTAAGAGAATGACCAAATAAATTATGGTTCCCCCATGCAATGGGGTGCTATGCAGTCATTAAAAAAGATGATGTAGATGTACTGTGGACTGAAGTATTCATGGGTATATATGGAGGAGAAAAACCTGGGTATAGAACAGTAAATCCTACTTACATCAAGTTTTGCTTCCTTTTATGTATACATGCCCAAAGAGATATCTAGGATGATGTTCACCCAAGTGTTCATAGCAGTTATTTCCAAATGGTGAGATTGGACTGATTTTTACTTTATGCTTGATGTGTTTGAATTTTATACATTGAAAAGATAACATTTTTATTTTCCAAAGCTTTTGTTTAAACTGTATAAAAGAAAAAAGCAAACAAACAAATACAGAAGATAGCAAATGTTTGAATGGGACCAGATCCAAGGGGAAAATGTCTTTTACTGTGCATAATCTCTGCAACAAAGCAAAATGTCTATGTAAATTATAATATAGAAAAGGAACACCTTTACAATTTCCAGGATGAAAAAATGGTAACTGGAAATTACTTACATATACTGTAGTTTAAGATACATTTAAAGCTATTAATATTTTATCATTCTTTTTTAAGCATATATGCAAAATAGTTACAAGTGCTTTTGTTTATTTAAGAAATCTAAGGCCATAGATTTCTTTCATTAAGAATTTTCTTATGATAGTGCTTTTTCAAAAATTTAGCCTCCAGATAGCAGAGGGCTATTGTACCTCAGAAATTAGGTACTTTAAACTTTTGTCAACGACCTGAGATCCTTGGGAAACAGTGGAAACAGTGGCTGACTTTATTTTTCTGGGCTCCAGAATCACTGCAGATGGTGATTGCAGCAATGAAATTAAAAGACGCTTACTCCTTGGAAGGAAAGTTACAACCAACCTGGAAAGCGTATTTAAAAGCAGAGACATTACTTTGCCAAAAAAGGTCCGTCTAGTCAAGGCTATGGTTTTTCCAGCGGTCATGTATGGATGCGAGAGTTGGACTGTAAAGAAAGCTGAGTGCCGAAGAGTTGATGCTTTTGAACTGTGGTGTTGGAGAAGACTCTTGAGAGTCCCTTGGACTGCAAGGAGATCCAACCAGTCCATCCTAAAGGAGATCAGTCCTGGGTGTTCATTGAAAGGACTGATGTTGAAGCTGAAACTCCAATACTTTGGCCACCTGATGTGAAGAGCTGACTCATTTGAAAAGACCCTGATGCTGGGAAAGATTGAGGGCAGGAGAAGAAGGGGACGACAGAGGATGAGATGGCTAGATGGCATCATCGACTCGATGGACATAGGTTTGGGTAAACTCTGGGAGTTGGTGATGGACAGGGAGGCCTGGCATGCTGCAGTCCATGGGGTCGCAAAGAGTCTGACATGACTGAGCGACTGAACTGAACTGGATGCAGCCCATGGGTGATTTGGAACATACTATCAATAAGGAGCTTCCTGTGACTTAAACTCTATGTGGATAACCAGAGAACGGAGATGGATTTTTGCTATACGATATTTTTTAACAAATGGCTTTCAACTCTGTTATGGCTTGTTACTACATAAATTAAAGCATGCTTAAGTAACAATCAAATCATGGCCCCAAAGTCCCTAAAGTCAGACTTGTCCCTCAAGTCATATATGCTCCTATGTCTTCCCTCTGCCTGAGATTGCTTTCTTTCACAAAGTTCCTGTCTCCTGTTGAAATTATGAATCATAATGCACAGTACAGAACATGTAGACTCTCGATGATACTTACAGTGAAGTCGTTAACCAGAAAAAGATGTTGGCCTGTTTTGTGGACAATAATGGTATTCATAACATATGTTATTTGGAAAATACAAGTTATAGAGTATTTTAATGCAGTCTCATTTTGTGAAATCAAATACTGATATTCCCATGTGTGTCAAAGTGTATAACACAGAGAGAGAGAGAGGTGGGGTGAGGGAAATGGAATTCATCTAAATAAATATTCACAGTCTTATGAAATGCTCACTTTCCCCAAGCATTGGGAGTCTTTGAAAATGCAGAGTGGAAACTATATGCCTCCAGGAATTTGGCAAAGATGGGAGAAGAGTAATATATATGCAGAGTTTCATTTGAACATCATCTTTTTTGCAGTTAAAACAGTTTTTTCTTGTAAAGATTGGTTTTCTTTTTTAGCTTTTGAATGTGCAGAATTTTAAACATACAGAAAAGTAGAGAAAGCCATACATACCCATCACCTAGTTACAACAGTCATCAGCTTATGGAGGCTTGTTTCATCTTTTTCCCCAACCACTTCGCTTCCCCAAGCTGGGTTATTTTGAAGCACATTTCAGATATAAAATTCCATCTGTAGATTCTCCATTATGTAACTCTAAAAGCCAGGCGCCTTTAAAAGTTTCTTCGTCTATTGTACTTAACAGTTCTAGAATTTGCATTTGGTTCTTTGCATATACATTTCTCTGTTGAGGTTTCCTAGCTGTTTACTCATGTCTATCTTTTTTTTTTTTTTTTAATTTTTTCAAACCCCAAACTAATCAATACTTTAAAAAAAATCAGGTCTAGTTAACTTTAGAAATTATATTCTTAAATGCTTACAAGCAGAATGAAGTTTTTAAAAAAAATACGAATTCTATAATAGATTATTTATATCACCTCAAGAGAAATCAAAGTTCAGTTTCTTTGGCTCTAAAAACAATGCAGAGATACAAATTTAGTTTCCAAACATCATGTTTCCTAGTGTGTATTCTAACAAATCTCTCCATCTGTCTAAATGCTTATTTCAAAGTTATTTCTGTGTGCTGAATGGTATATAAAATGTACAAAGTTGTGTTCATATATTTAGTCCCAGGGAGCTAAGTAACTTTAGAGGACCACTACTCCATGTGGTAACAACATTCCTTGATGCTGCTGCTATTACTGCTAAGTCGCTTCAGTCGTGTCTGACTCTGTGCGACCCCATAGACGGCAGCCCACCAGGCTCCCCTGTCCCTGGGATTCTCCAGGCAAGAAAACTGGAGTGCGTTGCCATTTCCTTCTCCAGTGCAACTCATGTCTATCTTTTCCTTTAAGTACTTGTACATACATATTTATAATGGCTGTTTTAAAGTCCTTATCTGTCAATCTGTCATCTGGACAAAATCAGGATCTGTTCTGTTTTATTGACTGCTTTTTCTCCTTGGCCATGGTCACATTTTTCTATTCTTCATATGTTATCTAATATATAATTATATATATGACATAATGAATAATAACCTTGTGGAGATTATGTTGCTCTTCCAGGCTTGGTTTTCTTCTTTGGTTGAGTGGATCTGTTTTGTTTTCCTCTAAGTTTTAGAGTGTGGCCCTTACTCTAGGACTTTGCAGAGTTCCACAGAGTTTTTCTGTAAAGGGCCAGGTGGTAAATATCTTAGACTTTTGTGGACCCTGTGGTTTCTTATTGCAACAACTCAAGTCTGCTGCTGCTACTGCTAAGTCGCTTCAGTTGTGTCCGACTCTGTGCGACCCCATAGACGGCAGCCCACCAGGCTCCCCCGTCCCTGGGATTCTCCAGGCAAGAACACTGGAGTGGGTTGCCATTTCCTTCTCCAATGCATGAAAGTGAAAAGTAAAACTGAAGTTGCTCAGTCATGTCCGACCCTCAGCGACCCCATGGACTGCAGCCCACCAGGCCCCTCCGCCCATGGGATTTTCCAGGCAAGAGTCCCATCAAGTCTGCTAATATAGTACAAAGGCAGCCTAGACAGTGGGTAAACAAATGAGCATGGCTTATGTTCCATTAACATTTATTTACAAAAAAAGACAGTGAGTTGGGTTGGTTCACAGGTCTTAATTCGCACACCTGTGCTCTGCTTCTGCGTGGTTCTTACTCCCGAGGTCTCAGCTGATCTTTCTGGTTCCAGTTGTATGCCTGTGGGCCTTAGTGAGGTCTTTCTACTCTGGTTGGGCTAAGACTTCAACTTCTTCCAGCCCTGCCACTCTGGAACCTCTATTCGCTCTCAGCCTTGCAGCAGCCTTAATGTCCGGTCGACCCTGTGTCTCTCTGTTTTCCAGAACCCTCAGTACCCTGCCTCGCAAATCCCAGCTGCTTCACAACCAACCCTCTGCTCTCTAATGAAACAGCAAAGTGCTGTGCTTGGCTTGGGCTCCATCTCCCAATGAAAAATTTGGGATGGTTTCCCCAGGCAGGACACTGCAACCCAGCTGGACTCCCTGTGTGTGTTTGTTTACCCTCAAGGTTCTCTATCTTACATTGTTCAGCAGCTGGTGCCAAAAAAATAGCTCCTTCACATTTTGTCTAGTTGTTTAAGGCAGGAATGAATTCTAGTACCAGTTATGCCACATGGCTTGAAGAGGATGTCAATTTGTTTTATTCAGTAAGTTTATTTTCCCCTTTTTTTTTTCAGGAAATTTATTTGTTGAAGCAACTGGTTCATGTGTCTGCCCTAATGGGGCTTTCCACAGTCTGTATTTTGCTGATTGTATGGATATATCCAGTGGGGTCATTTAAAATGTTCCTCTAAGGACTTCCCTGGTGGTCCAGTGGTTAAGACTCCATACTCGCCATGCAGAGGGCATTGGTTTGACTCCTGGTCAGGGAACTAAGATCCCGCATGCCTTGCTGTGCAGCTGAAACCAGACTATTTCACTCAGAGTAAAAGCCACAGTCCTTATAATGTCCTGTAAGGCCCTACTCCTGCTACTTAACACTTTCTAACACACTATATGACTTACTTATTTGTCATGTTATTTTTTGCCTACCTCCTCAACTAGAACAGAAGTTCAGGAAAGAGTTTTTGTTTTGTTCTTGGTGTAGCCCAAGTACCTAGAACAATGCCTGGCACATAATAAGCTTTCAGTAAAGATTTATTGAACGAATCAGAGAAAAGTGGCTGGTTAATAATGATACAATAAAATTATTAATAATGAATCTTTGAGTCAAATAACATGTTAAAATACATAAAGCAAGAGCTGTTAAAAATAAAAGGAAAAATGGATAAAAACCACAATCATAATAGGAAACTTTAACATGCCTCTAATTTGACAATTTAAGTAGACATAATAAGGTTGGATTTCAGAATGTTATTATTAGTAAATTTGATTTAATATTAAATTTGATACTTTGATTAGGGTTCTTTTTACAAATATACATGAAATAGGGCAAAGGATAGTAAGTTATGCCACTAAAAACCTTAGCAAGTGCTAGGAAGAAAAATTGTACATTCTGCATTCTCTGATCATGAAGCAGTAACGCACAGATTAACGAAGAAAGAAGAGATTTGCCTCAGGTGTTGTGGAGACAGAGAAGGAACCCAGATAGCGGGGGATATGTCATTTGCAGTGTACTGGCCTCGGAATACACAGTTCTTGTCTTCCATGAGTTCACAGTCCTTGGTGGAATCAGACATGTAAATGAATTTTGCAATAGAGTAAGAAGGATACACAGACAGAGGTGAGCAAATGGTGCAATGCGATCATCCAGTAGTGACTAAGGGACCTTCGCCTTCACAGAGGAGGTAAAGACGAGGCTGAGTCCTGCTGTGCCAGGAGGCCCTGGTCAGAGGAAGGAGTCAAGAAACAGGGAGGCCCCTGGTCCCAAGGCAGAGGTGGAGCGAGAGCCTCTTTAGCTTTCTGCGAGCTCTGCTGCTCTAATACAGCGGGCAGGCAGGGTGAGAACTAGGGAGCAGCCAGTTGGAGGTGCTCCTTTTGACAGTAGCGTGTACAGGATTGGGGAGCCATCTGAACAGGACAGCCGAGGCATGTGTGTGAAAAGAGAGAGAGAAATCAGACTCCTGCTCCCTTAGTGTTGGAGGGATGATGGATGAACATGTAGATAGGTTTTCATGTGGAAGAGGGGACAGAAAATTGAAGAAGCTCCTTGTCCCTCAGTTACTTCAGTTTCTTTCTGTACATTTTTGCCAAGGTTAGAGATGAAATGAGGTAGGGGATTGGGAAATAGGAGGGAAAAAATGACAGATAATAGAAGAATTGCCCAGCAATGTTGAGATCCAAGTGAAATTAGAGACCGTGCATCTGCAGTGGCCCCATTCATTGTCACTGTGTGATTTTCTCCAAATGGGCATCATCCTGTGTGTATAAAAGAGTGAAAGTAGATAGTTGGATTGATGGAATTTTCCAGATGGATGCACTGGAAGGACTAGGGAGTAAGAGAAAAGGGGAATGGGGGATTAGCAAGAGGGGGATTGAATTAGTGAATCCTAAGATCTAGTCTAAGCTGGATATTTCCCAAGGGCAAGGACCTTGTCTATTTTTTTTTGTTTTGGGGCTCATTATTATACAGTAAATAATCTGTAGAAAGTAAAAAGGAAAGAGGCTGATAATATGGGGCGGGTGGGGGGGGGGGAGGAGTGGTCCTAAGATGAGAATTTCCTGCAAGAGCAAGGAACAGATATACAAGGATGAGAAGTGAGGGAACGAGAAAGTTCGGTGGCAGTGGTCTTCTGAACTTGGGTCAGATGGTTTTTAATTTAATTAGAGAAGGAAGCCTAATACATATGACAACCAAAACAGTATGATAGTTTTATTTTTTCAGTCTTTAAAAAAATTCTCTTAATGGAAAAAATTTCAGCTTCCTGGAATATTGTAAAGGGCACCTGGAAAAGATTGCTCAAAAAGATAAAAAATTTGGGGAAGATAGAATTATGAAGTTGTCTATGAAATGGCAGAAGATAGTGGAACAAAACAGTGAATTTGTTGTTCAATGAAGTTCTTGGGGAAAAAAAAAAAACACACAAAAAACATACAAACCAGTATGATAGTGCTCTGGGAATAAGAGAGAAGAAAGATAATTAAGGGCTGGAGTGATCCCTTCACAGAACTGGGCCTTAAAGGATGAGTAAGATGGTTGGCAGAAAGGTGGAGTGGTGGGGGAGGGTCATTCCTAAGGGGGTAAGGCAGAGCAGTGATGGAGAAAGTGTGTGAATACAGGAAAGTCAAGACCTATTCAGAGGGTTCTGGAATGGAGGGTTTGGCTGGTGCTGAGAATTTGCAGAAGAGAGTTATAGGAGAGTCAGATTAATATTGGAAGTTAGGGCCAGATGATGGAGACCCTGAAGGCCAGCTTAGGGTTTATCTTACAGGTAGCAGAGACTGATGAAAGTTTTTGACAAATAAGTGAAATGGTGTCTCTGTTTTAACCTGACACTGTTTAATTCTGTTTAACACTCTTTAATTTAAACTGACCTGTTTAATTCAGGTGGTTCCCTGAATGCACTGATGAGTGAAAACTATCACATCAGTTGGGAGATATTGGCAGAAACAAAGCGATGGGGCCTAAATTAGGGCGTTGACTGCAGGATGGAAAGGAAGAGACGGATGCAAGAGAAATGGTACAGAGAAGGAGGAATCAGGACCTGGGTGTTGGAAAGGGGACCTGAAAAAGGAGAGGAGCTGTCAAAGCATTAAAGAAGGAGTTGGCGCAAACAGAGAACCTAGTGAGGCAAAGAGGCTCAGGAGGAAATTTCAGGATGACTCAGTAAGGGTCAGTAAAATTGACCACTTGGAAGTCATAGTGACTTAGACCAAAATTTTAGCAGTGGAAGAAGAGATGAAAAGTGATGGAAGTGGCTGCAGAGAAGGGTGGGGATTCTTGGGTTCTTTTTTAAAATAACATCTTTGTCGAGGTATAATTCACAGATTTTGAAATTAAAAGATGCTTGCTCCTTGGAAGAAAAGCTACGACCAACCTAGACAGCATATTAAAAAGCAGAGACATTACTTTGCCAACAAAGGTCCGTCTAGTCAAAGCTATGATTCTTCTAGTAGTCATGTATAGATGTGAGAGTTGGGCTATAAGGAAAGCTGAGCACTGAAGAATTGATGCTTTTGAACTGTGGTGTTGGAGAAGACTCTTGAGAGTCCCTTGGACTGCAAGGAGATCTAACCAGTCTATCCTAAAGGAAATCAGTCCTGAATATTCATTGGAAGGACTGATGCTGAAGCTGAAACTCTAATACTTTGGCCACCAGATGTGAAGAGCTGACTCGTTGGAAAAGACCCTGATGCTGGGAAAGATTGAAGGCAGGAGGAGAAGGGGACGACAGAGGATGAGATGGTTGGATGACATCACCAACTCGATGGACATGAGTTTGAGTAAACTCTGAGAGTTGGTGATGGACAGGGAGGCCTCGCATGCTGCAGTCCATGGCATGGCAGTCAGACACGACTGAGCGGCTGAACTGAATTGAATTCACAGATTATACAATTCACACCTACTTAAAGTGTACAATTCAGTGGTATTTAGTGTACTCAAAGAGTTGTGCAGCCACTACCACCATCAATTTTACATTTTCATCACCCCTGAAACAAACCTTTTGCATGCATGCTAAGTCGCTTCAGTTCAGTTCATTTCAGTTCAGCTGCTCAGTCGTGTCCGACTCTTTGCGACCCCATGAATCACAGCACGCCAGGCCTCCCTGTCCATCACCAACTCCCAGACTTCACTCAGAGTCACGTCCATTGAGTGAGTGATGCCATCCAGCCATCTCATCCTCTGTCGCCCCCTTTTCCTCCTGCCCCCGATCCCTCCCAGCATCACAGTCTTTTCCAATGAGTCAACTCTTCGCATGAGGTGACCAAAGTACTGGAGTTTCAGCTTTAGCATCGTTCCTTCCAAAGAAATCCCAGGGCTGATATCCTTCAGAATGGACTGCTTGGATCTCCTTGCAGTCCAAGGGACTCTCAAGAGTCTTCTCCAACACCACAGTTCAAAAGCATCAATTCTTCGGTGCTCAGCCTTCTTCACAGTCCAACTCTCACATCCATACATGACCACAGGAAAACCCATAGCCTTGACTAGATGGACCTTTGTTGGCTTTTGAATTATGCTATCTAGATTGGTCATAACTTTCCTTCCAAGGAGTAAGCGTCTTTTAATTTCATGGCTGCAGTCACCATCTGCAGTGATTTTGGAGCCCAAAAAAATAAAGTCTGACACTGTTTCCACTGTTTCCCCATCTATTTCCCATGAAGTGACGGGACCGGATGCCATGATCTTAGTTTTCTGAATGTTGAGCTTTAAGCCAACTTTTTCACTCTTCTCTTTCACTTCCATCAAGAGGCTTTTTAGTTCCTCTTCACTTTCTGCCATAAGGGTGGTGTCATCTGCATATCTGAGGTTATTGATATTTCTCCCAGCAATCTTGATTCCAGCTTGGGCTTCTTCCAGCCCAGCGTTTCTCATGGTGTACTCTGCATAGAAGTTAAATAAGCAGGGTGACAATTTACAGCCTTGACGTACTCCTTTTCCTATTTGGAACCAGTCTGTTGTTCTATGTCCAGTTCTAACTGTTGCTTCCTGACCTGCATACAAATTTCTCAAGAGGCAGGTCAGGTGGTCTGGTATTCCCATCTCTTTCAGAATTTCCCACAGTTTATTGTGATCCACACAGTCAAAGGCTTTGACATCAGAGGGCAGACATACTGAAACCATACTCACAGAAAACTAGTCAATCTAATCACACTAGGACCATAGCCTTGTCTAACTCAATGAAACTAAGTCACTTCAGTTGTGTCCAACTCTTTGGGACCCTGCAGACTGTAGCCCACCAGGCTCCTCTATCCATGGGATTCTCCAGGCAAGAATACCAGAGTGGGTTGCCTTGCCCTCCTCCAGGGGATCTTCCTAACCTAAGGGATCGAGGATGTCTCTTACATCTCCTGCATTGGTAGGCGAGTTCTTTTCCACTAGCACCACCTAGCCATGAAACAAACTTCTTACCCATTAACAGTTACTCCCCTGGCCCCCTATCCTCACCAGCCCTAGGTAACGACTCATCTGCTTTCTGGCTCTGTAGATGTTCTATTCTGGACATTTCAAATAAGTGGAGCCACACAATGTGTGGTCTTCTATGACTGGCCTCTTAGGACAATGTTTTCAAGGTTTATCCCTGTTAAAGTATGTATCAGTACTTCATCCCTTTTTTTATTGCCAAATAATATCCCATTGAGTAGAGTATCACATTTCCTTTACTTGTTGGACATCTGAGTTACATCCAGTTTTTGACTCTTGCAAATAATGCTGCTGTGGACATTGGTGTGCAAGTTTTGTGTGGACATACATTTTGTTTTTGACATAGAGGCCCTGGCTATGTTTAGAAGCAGAGGGAAGGGTGGCAAATGGTAAGGGATAAGGACCGCTGGAAATCCTGGAGAGCAGGGGGCTTCCTAGAGAGAGAGAGGACCTGAAAGAGGTGGAAAGCAATGGAAAGCAGAGAAGGGGGACATGTCCCCTTGGAAGTGGCGAGAGTGTCTCTGTTTCTACCAGAGGAGTGAGGAACACGTGGGGAGTGCTTTTCCTAGGAATAAAAAGACTTTGAAAATGTACTTTCTGATTATAAAAGTAATACAAAGAAGGCTGTATAAACAGAGGCTAAGAACGTGGGGTGTCAAATCAGGCTCCTTAGGTTCGAATCCTGATGCTGCTACTTACTAGTTAGCAACCATCTTGGCTGCCACACAGTTCTTAATAATAAGCCCTTCATAACTACAGTTGGCTCTTGAACCACACAGATTTGAACTGCACAAGTCCACTTATACATGAATTTTTTTTTTATAGTAGGTACCACAGAGCTACACAGTCCGCAGATAATATTTATTCACAGATGTTCTCCTGCGAGGAGGATCAGCACCCTTGAAACCAGGTTGTCCAATGGTCAACTGTATTCATAGTGGAAGTATTAAGCTACTATAAAAATATATAAAGAAGAGGGAATTCCCTGGCAGTTCAGTGGTGAGGACTCAGTGTTTTCACCTGAGTGGCCTGGAATCAATCCCTGGTTGGGGAACTAAGATCCCACAAGCTGTGTGGCATGGCCAAAAACCAAAAAAGTATAAAGAAGAAAGTAAAAAGTCAATCCAGTCCACCGTTTAGTTAGAATTGGCATTTCTAAAGTGTTTTCCCCCCCTAAGGAGGGCTGCTAGTAATAGAACCATGATTTCTAAAAATTCCTTCTACATCCAAGAGAAAGCTTATTAATTACTGAAATATTAATTTAGGAGAATTAACTTTTGAGGTCCATTTGTCTTTCACATTTGGATTCTATTTATTACACTTGTTTATCCTTCTGCTCAGCCTTGTGATGATTCTGAATTTGGGGCATCACATACTCTGTCTCTGTCATCAGTAAGATTATGATTTTCCTATAAGACCAAGTAGAAATAGGTCATGGATGAAAAGAACACCCTCGCCGCACTCCCCGCCAACTGGCTGGTGCATGCAGCTGAAAACCAGCCCCTCTAAGAATTGATGTTACAAAAGGCAGCTCCTCTCTGTTGTCTTCTGTCATTTCTCCCCGACTTTATGCTCTGTGAATAGCAGCTGTTCAGGGCATTGCCAGGCGAGCGCAGGGGTGCTGCAATCAGAAATGCGAGTGAGGGACACAGCAGGAGAAGGCTAGGGCGGAGGGAGGTGTGATCTGCTGATACAGCGAGTTAAGTGGGAGACACGACAGAGAGCAGTACGATGGCCCATGGGGAAGCATGTGAAGGGTGATCAGTTATCTTGATTAAAAAAAGAAGGAAGTCTCATTCACCAGTAGAGAAAAATCACAGCTGCTGAGGAGAGTCTTGTAAAGTCTCTTAGGTGGATTGGTACCTTGTGCTAGCTTCTTTTATAAGGGTCAGATTAACTTTCTAACATTGTCTTCTACTTTAATGTTATTGCTTTAATCATTAGACTACCACCAGTTCCTTCAGGCAATAGGAAGCGATTGAAGATTTAATGAGATTCATATTGCTTGTCCTTAAATGTTGATGACTTCCTGCATCCATATTAATCATTCCTGACCTTGATCTTCAATTCCTTCCCAGCACAGATTCTCATCAAGCATACCTAGTGGATCCCACAGTGTTCACCAGACACCTGGTTTGTTTCCAAAAGTACGTTAACTCTGATGTTCAGTGTACATCAGATTTTTTCAGAACCCTTGTCTGCTTTGTCTTCTAATTCTTACTATTAATATGATAAATCTGGAAAATTTAGGGGCATAAAAATCAGCAACTCTGAACAGGGGATTTAGCCTAGTTTAGAAGACTGTTCTGTTCAGCAGACCTTGAACATGCCTTAATTGGTTGTCTAGGTCAGGATGTCCAACTGGCAACTCTCAGACCTCATCCAGGCCACAGAGCGTTTCTGGGTGTCTGAAGTGTATGTGCTCCGGCTGGCGAGCAGCAGGACTCGGCCTTTGTCCCCTGTTCTGGCGGCCCCAGCCTTTAGTTCAGGCCCACCCCCTCCTGCCACGGGGGCCTGGGAAACCCTGGCTGGCCACCTGGTCTCCTCACGCCCAGCATCCGTGCGTCTGCACCCCCACCCTCGCCCCAATTATCCCCCCAGCCACCTTGGCAGATTTTCTGACCAACAGTCCTTCCCTGAACAAGGACCCAGGACAGGAGCTTGTGAGAGAGGGGAGGCCTGAGGATTCTGAGGAAAGATGCAAGTGAGCAGAGGGGTGTGGGAGAGAGGGAGAAAGGATCACGTCAACTGAAGAGAAAATAAATATGACCTTGAGTGTGAGGCGGGTCTGTATATGAGACAATGAGTAGGAAGGAGTAGGTAAGGAGGTGAAAGCTTGTGCTTCTCCATGCCAGTCGCTGAGATGAGGAACAAAAGAGGTAAATTTGCGTGTGAAAGAGGCCACCTGTGAGAGGTTGGAAGCGAAAATGGAGAGAGCAAAACAGCTCTGCTTCGTTGAACCTGACCAGCCACATCACTGGGAAACACAGTCTGACAAAGCATTTTTTTTTCAGCTTTGTGAATATATTTATAACAAAAATACTGTTATAAAAAAGTTAAATCACAAATAGGTGGACCCTTAGAAGCTTAGATTACATTGAGGTTCTTTTAGGATGTCCCAAATTCCGGCTGTGATGATTGTTTTAAATGTGGCTCATCCCAATGGAGAAGTTGAACAGTACCGATTTTGATGACGTGCTTACCATTTTTTAAAAACAAATAATTGGAGTACTTTTTACATACAAATGGAAGTTTTTCATCTTTTTAAATAATCTTCTGTTGATATCATTTAACTGGATAAGTAGCAAGATATCCTTTTTGTGAAGTGCTGCTGCTGCTGCTAAGTCGCTTCAGTCATGTCCGACTCTGTGCGACCCCGTAGATGGCAGCCCACCAGGCTCCGCCATCCCTGGGATTCTCCAAGCAAGAACACTGGAGTGGGTTGCCGTTTCCTTCTCCAATGCATGAAAGTGAAAAGTGAAAGTGAAGTCGCTCAGTCGTGTCTGACTCTTAGCGACCCCATGGACTGCAGCCCACTAGGCTCCTTCATCCATGGGATTTTCCAGGCAAGAGTCCTGGAGTGGGGTGCCATCGCCTTCTCCATTTGTGAAGTAAGTTTTCATATTTACTGATCAAAATCTTTATCCCTTAAAAAAACTTTTTAAAAATAGAAAATTTCCTATTTTTAAAAATTAAAAAAAGATTAAAAAAAATTTTTTGACCATGCCATGTAGCATGTGGAATCTTAGTTCCCTGACCAGGGATTGAACCAGAATCCCATGCATTGGAACCACACGGTCTTAACCACTGGTCCACCAGGGAAGCCCCCCAAATTTCATACCTTTGAACTCAATTATTTAATTCCACTTTGAGAAGTCTGTATTCAGAAAATAACTAGAGATGTTGCCAAAGATTTTGTTTCAAGGATATCTATTATGGTGTTAACCTATATTAGCAAAGTACTAGAAATTCCTTAAATGTCTAATAAAATAGATGATTAAATTATGATACATCCATAAGATGAGAGAGACTATTATAAAGTCACTAAATTACTTCTTCCAATTTATCTCCATGCTATACTCAGGTGGCATTTTAAATAGCACATTGAATCAGTTCACTCCCCCTTAAAACCCTTCCTTGGCTTTCCATTGCACTAACCATGAAAATCCTAACCTCCAAGGCTTAGTACCCCAACTCTCCAGTCCTTCCACTCCTGTCTACTGGCCTGTCTTTCAGAGTTTCTCATTCCCTAAGCCCTTTCCTCCTCAGGACCTTTGCACAGGAACTGCTCCTTCCCAGTTCTTATCTGGCTAAGTCCTGCTTGTATTTGAGGCCTTAGCTTCATCAAAGGGATTTACTGACCCTCTCTACTACCCCTGAGCATGCAGGGACAACATCCAGGACAGTTCTCTGTACTAGCCCCCAGGGGAGTTAAGCTGCCACCACCTCCAACTGCTTCTGGATACTCACAAAGCCAATGCAGGAAGCCAATGGAGGACACTGCTCAGAAAACCCTAACATTTCCACATTGTGCTCACTAGCCAAAGAAAGAATGACGGATTCAGCTGAAATGATGCCTCTATCACATTCCCTGCTTCAAATCTCCCATGAATGTTTCTAATTGGTAGGGTGAAATTCAGGTGTAGAACCTCCATGTAGGGGAGTCTGGGAAACAGAGTTCTTAGTTCTTGAGTCTCTGCTGTACAGAAGATGAATGAGGAGGAGGTTGGAATGGATGCTGAGACGATCATTTTTTCCACGATCACTTACTGTGAGCCATGGCTGTTATACTGGTAATAGTTTTCACACTAACCTTGTCACATCAGTGGATTACCAAGTCTTCTAAGGCAGGAGTATGAGTAATTCCTATACCCTGCCACAGAAAATACACAAGATTCTGTAGAGGCTAAGAACTAAATAACTATATGAGTGAAATGTAGTCATCTTGCCAAGAGTAGCACCATTATTTGGATATAAGGGAAAACCTTTTAACCCAAAATGAGACAAGGTAGTAATTAAAAGAAAGTCTTTAAAACTCCAAGGAAAATTCACTTTGTTTATGTGAAAAATGGAAGTTTAATTGAGACTGTAGCTACAAATAACTTATTTTTTCTAATGTTGAAAGGAGCATCTAAATGATGCTAACGTCATTGAGTAAGAACAGCCCTATCAGAGAGGTGCAACTGCCATTGATGTTTGAAATGAAACTCAGGGTAGTCGATGGAATTGAGTCCTGTAAACTTGTGTCTGCTTATTAAGAACAGAGATAGATAACTTACTGTAATGATTAAAATAAAAAAGCAGAAAAGTAAAAAAAAAAGTTACTAGAAAATAGATGCATCTGGAAAATAAAGAGGACTTTCATGCCATGGATCACTAAGGTGATCAACTTGTCTTCATGGCCATTGACAAATTAATGAGAAAGTAAGGACTCTAATAAATTGCAGTCAAGATTTGAAGGATAACTTATTCTGTTGGATATAACAAATAAGATAAAACATAATTAGAAATGTTTTCTTTATCTGTGATAAAAGGCTTACTTAAGAGATATTTCTATAAGTAGTACAGAAGTTGGAACACAAGACTGAATGAGGAGTGGTAACTTCAGCTCTGGGTATAACTTGCCATGTGACCTTAGGCAGGTCCCTTAGTTGGCAGCCTATGGCTTCAGCTGCCACTCCTTTGCTGACCCATCTATCTATTCATTCTCCAGAGCTAACTGTCCTCTAGAGTTAGATATAGGCTGCTGCTGCTGCTGCTAAGTCGCTTCAGTCATGTCCAACTCTGTGCGACCCCATAGACAGCAGCCCACCAGGCTCCGCCGTCCCTGGGATTCTCCAGGCAAGAACACTGGAGTGGGTTGCCATTTCCTTCTCCAATGCATGAAAGTGAAAAGTGAAAGTGAAGTCGCTCAGTCGTGTCTGACTCTTAGTGACCCCGTGGACTGCAGCCCACTAGACTTCTCCATCCATGGGATTTTCCAGGCAAGAGTACTGGAGTGGGGTGCCATTGCCTTCTCTGGTATAGGCTATCCCAGTCCTAAACTATATTATGCATTTAGAATCACAAGTCTTTAATGTCTTCCCACAGTTTTTTACACTCCTTATTTTAGAACACAAAGCTCTCCACATTTTGACCCTCAGCCTGCATCTCTGTTCTTGTGATGGGCACTCTTCCCTCAAACCATGACACCTAGAGGTTTTTACAAAGACTGTTCTCTGTGTGAAATGCGTATATCACCACTAGTTTTCATCAGGTATTATGTTTATGCTCATTTTTTAAAACTCAGTACACATAGTTCCAGCAGCGTCCTTTTGGTGCCTGTAGTGCTGTTTTGTATCTGTGGGTTGCATGCATGTGTGTGTGCTCAGTTGCTCAGTCATGCTGGACTCTCTGTGACCGCGGTGGCTCAGTGGTAAAGGATTTGCCTGCAATGCAGGAGACTCGGGTTTGGAGATGTGGGTTCCATCCCTGGGTCTGGACAGGAAGATCCCCTGGAGGAGGAACTGGCAACCCAATCCAGTGTTTTTGCCCAGAAAATCCCATGGACAGAGGAGCCTGGTGGGCTACAGTCTTTAGGGTCTCAAAGAATCTGACACCGAGCAACTAAACAACAACCACTGTGGGTTAATTGATTTATCTTTTTTTCCCTTCTGGGCAATAAATGGCCTGAACATTGGGATTCTGTAGTAGATATAGAGCAAGGTCTGGAACTTTGTATGTTCAATAAGCTTCTTGGAGAATTCTGAAGACTCAGACCTCAGTTTTAGTTGGTTTCTAAGATCTTTCAATTCAAATGTCCAGATTTTTCCTCCTTGCATTTTAACTGGCATTGCAGAGGGGGGAAAGGCGTTTGGGTAGTTGATTAAAGACAAAGAAAAGCATAGGCAGTCTTCTTCCATGCCCACCTTTCCTTTGCTTAATCTGTTCAATTTTTTATTAATTCTGAGACTGTTTATTGAGGGCTTGCTATGAACTGCTTTTCTAGTTATTTGAAACACATCAATGAACAAAACAAACAAAAATCTCTACCCTCAAGGAGCTTGCTCTGATAGGCAATAAATATATTAAATAAATTGCAGAGTATTTTCAGTTCAGTTCAGTTCAGTCGCTCAGTCGTGTCCGACTCTGCGACCCCATGAATCGCAGCATGCCAGGCCTCCCTGTCCATCACCAGCTACCAAAGTTCACTCAGACTCACGTCCATCGAGTCAGTGATGCCATCCAGCCATCTCATCCTCTGTCATCCCCTTCTCCTCCTGCCCCCAATCCCTCCCAGCATCAGAGTCTTTTCCAATGAGTCAACTCTTTGCATGAGGTGGCCAAAGTACTGGAGTTTCAGCTTTAGCATCATTCCTTCCAAAGAACACCCAAAGGGCTGATCTCCTTCAGAATGAACTGGTTGGATCTCCTTGCAGTCCAAGGGACTCTCAAGAGTCTTCTCCAGCACCACAGTTCAAAAGCATCAATTCTTCGGAGTATTTTAGAAGGTGATAAAAATTGAGGGGATAATGGAACAGAGAGGGATAACTTTCTTTTATTTTGTCAAGACTTAGTAATAAATTACTGGAAAGAATAGTTTATTTAATTTGAGTTGTTTAAATAAGCCATACTTTAAAAGGCAGAATTTAACCTGCACCCAATTGGAAGAGAATCTGGGATTTGCAAAATTCAAGTCTTGTTTCCTTTTATAGAATTGACAATAACTGTCTTTCCCATTATGTTATTACATGTTAGTAGAGAAATAATTTAAGGAATTGCTCTCAAGGAGTCCTAGTAAATTATATGATACAAATTTTTTACCACTATAAAGGAAAAGGAAACAGAATTAAGCCACAAAGCAGTAAAAAGAAGTTTGTGTTTTACACTGATCTGCAAAGGCTGATTTAATTTTATTAATTAAAAAAAAAACAAAAAACAGTTCATTCCAAAGCCTCTTTCCTTATCTCTCCACTTCCCCTTTTTAATTTTTATTTTGGATTTTCATGTTTAGATAGAAAGTTTGGGTCCTTTTAGAATTTATAAGGAAGCCTCATCGTATGGATGAGAAGCACTGGGCTTTAGCTTTACCTCTTTGGGTGCTCAGGAGTAAGCTGGTTTTGTGGAGAAAATCACGTATCCATCTTTACTTTCAAATAACTTCATCAAAAGATCAAATATTTCACTGTAAACAGTCTTAAAAGTCAAACTGATGTTGCCTGCAGAGTCAGCTAAAAGAGTGATGAGTATTGTCTTGCACAGCAGTTGAAATTGTTTTCCAAGTCCTTCCACATGGGGTAGAAAATGACTTTTCTTGCACCCCTTTAAAAAACTATAACTCTGTGGCAATTCTGATGACTGTCAGTTCCTGTGGGGTATTTACACAAAGATACTTTTAAATGAAGAGTCGTTTTTAGAGCAATTAGAGACAGAGGCTAGACAGAGACTAGCCCAGCTCGAGGCCTGGCAGGTCGGGGTTAAGGTTTATTGACAGGACAGGGTCAGGCGTCTGCTCCGCCGCCCCTGCCCCTGGTACCTGCCCTCCGGATACACCCAAGACCTCGGCCAGCCAGCCGGCCTGGGCTCCCTGCCATAAGCCACCCCACCCCCACCCCGCAGCCCCGTACAATGCGGGAAGGAAAGAAGAAAGGAGGAAGAGTGGGCGAAGTTTTGCCGAAAGAGTACAGGTCAGTCGTGAGATACAAATTTGAAAACATTCGTTTCTGTTTTTTCTGGCAGACATTGTGTCACATTAGGAAGAAAGAAATTTTAAAACATACAAAGAATTGTCTGTTCCTTTGGCTTTGTAGTTTGCAGTTATTGCATCCTGCAGAAAGAAATTGCCTGGCCAAAGTAGCCTTTTAATTTCATTTTTCAGTTTTGAGTTACAGGTTTCTGGCAAGCTCTCTGACCACTACTGTTACCTGGTGGCGCCTACATTTCATTGTATTGAGAAGTACAGACTGCCTGGATCCAGGCCTGAAGGAGCTGTCTGTGACTGATGAGCGGGGATTCGCCCTGCCCCCTGCAGGCTCTTGCTTTTCCCTTTAAGGGAATCTAAGACTGCGTCCCAGGGTCCCCAAGGGAGTTAAAGAAAAATGTGTTCCGGCATTCTGTTCGGGCAGTGAGCTTGCTCTGTGGTTTTCTGTGCTGCAGCTCTGCTTGCCCAGAGGCTGGTGAACATCCCAGTCATGCCCCTGCTTCTCCAGTGTTGGTAATTAATGCAGGGAAAATTTTTTTGTTTTTATTAAAAACAAGCAGAGACATCTATCAGTACCCACAGTCAAGGCAGAATTTGTTTGACATCTTGTGATTGCTGCTTACAAAAAGAATGACAGCAGTTATTAAACAAATAAGAAAAAAGCTGCTGTTTATGGGTCGTTTGCAGATACCCTAAGAATACCCTTAGAACATTACTGCTTTTGCTTACATGAGTAGAAAATAGTAGTATGAACAGAATCATTAATTTTTGCAATCTGGGTTGTATGAGATTTAGAATAATAATAAAAATTCAAATATTAAGGAAATGTATTATTTTTAGCTGTGTAATATATGAGGGGCTTTTCCTTTCATTAGAGTATATTTCAAACGTTTGTTTTTATGATTGAAGGGGGAGTATTAACATTCAATGTAATTAAACTTAATTGCATTTCCTATGTGAATTATTTTTAGTCTCTTTTTAAAATGCATTTATGATTCTTTTCCTCTATACTAACTATTCCTGGAGGTTTGCCCTGATAAAACATTATAGACAAATTGTCTGTTTTCTTGGAAACAGTCAGAAGTCACAAATTAGATTTGAATTCAATTTAGAACTTTTAAAGTGAAATTCGGAGATATAATCAAGTACGAAAAGCATAAAACTCTTCAGGGTTTGCGGTTTTGGTTCTCATATCATGTTCATGTGATCTGAGAAAAGATTAGCCCTGGGCTGTTATTCTATTTGAGAGGTGTTGATAATAATTTCAGTCCCTGATGGTGTGGATTTCCATAGGTACTGGGTAAGCATGGGGTTTGCTGGAAAGAGGAGAGAAAGAGCTTCTGCAATGTTGGACAGTCTGTATCTTAATAGGTATTTGGTTACACAGGTGTATACATTTGTCAGAACTCATCAAATGATATACTTAAGATTTGAAGTTTTGTGCATATGTATACTTTACCTCAAAATACAGAAAAAAAGGAACTCTAAACACATACTCCAGTTTGATTTTATACATGTTGAAATATGGGGGAGAAGTTTACTGTCTTTGAAACTTTACTTTGAAATGCTTCCAAAAAAAAAAAGGTGGATAGTGGAATATTTAGAAATATGACAAAGAGCAAATAGAGTGTTCATGGTAGAATCTAGGTAATGTGTTTACTGTAAAATTCTTTGAACATTTTTTGTATGTTTGAAAATGTTCATAAAATGTTGGAGAAAAGGTGAAGGTACTGATTATGCTCATTAGAGGATTTGTGTACCTCCATTTTTAATTCTGGGCTTCCCTTGTGGCTCAGCTGGTAAATCCCCTGTTAATTTGAAATTAAGCTACTTGGATTAATATCAGAATGGGGGAGGGATGTGAATGTGAGCCCTTTAGGTAAATAGAAAAATGTACCCACCTCATACTCTAGTATCTTTTGAAAGGCCGTTACCAAGCATGGAAGCCAAGAGTGTCTTTACAAACAAGAAGAGCTCCAAGAAACCCACGTCATGCCCTCAACCAATGACCTCTCTGGGCAGATAGAAGTTGCCTCCACACCCCTACCCATGGAAAAGGACGTGACCTCCTGACACACAATCTTCACTAATGGTAGGCAGGTAAACTGCCTGCTGTATACCTTACACTAAGGCCCTATCACATGGAAAGGGGCTTTCGGTTTTCAGCCCTATCTCAGGGTTTGGCCATAAACACCTCTACTTTTATCAGAATGCCAAGCTATCCCTTCTATCCTGATAGAGGTATCTTTTTAAAGATATATGGGACCCCTGCGGTACTTCTGTTGTATGTGTTTTAATCTCAAAGGGTTAAAAGGGTGAATGGCTTGTGGTGGAATTTGAACCAAACTTTTAAAAGCAAATGATAATGTATTTTAAATGAGGCCATGTTGCTCGGAGCTTAAACAATAAACTGTAAAGTTAAGATTTGAGAGCCTCAAAGATCTCAACTCCTTCAGGGTCTCAAAGTGAACTCTGGCCAGTTAATTTATCTTTCTTCTTTGATTTTCTCACTTGGAAAATGAGAAGTGAAGCCTGACACAAAATGACCAGTCAGGGGTTCTCTGACTTTATTGTTTATAAGAATCATTTCTGTAAGAAACTTCAGTGTGTATAAAAATCATTTAGTTTGTTAAAGTAGAGATCCCAGCTTCCAACACTTGGGTTTTCTGAATTAGTAGGTCTGGGGCAGAGCTCAGAAATCTGCCTTTTAATCAATGGCTGGTGTGATACTGATGTAATTACTGGACCACATGAGAACTGGTATAGGTGTGTTTTGATGGTACTATGTTAACTGATAGATTATTTTAGCTTTTCTTAGGGAAAATTTTAAACATATACTAAAGCAGAGAGCATGGCACAATGGGCATTCCACGGACCTATCACCCAGCTTCACTAATCGTGGTTCATTCACTTCTACCCCTGTCTACTCCCTATACCCTTCCTCCACAGATTATTTGCAAAACAAAACTTGGACATATTTTGTACGCAACTTTAAATGTTGAAAATACTGTAAACAAAATACCATATTAAACATTACAAAATTTGAGCATAATTCCCTATCAAATATATCTTGTGTCTAGATTTCTTTGATTCTCTCTCTCTCTTTTTTTTCCAAGGTTGATTTGTTGGAATCAGGAACCAAACACAGTTTCCACATTGCATTTGATTGATGTATCCCTTTAATCTTTTAATCTAGAGGTTTGCCTTCCCTTTCTTTTTTTTTTCCCCTTGTGATTTATTTGTTGAAGAAACTAGGTCATTTATTCCGTAGGTTTTCTCAGTCTAGATTTTCTGATTTTATCCCCATGATGTCATTTATCATTTTTCTTTCCCCTGTATATTCTATAAATTCCACCACTTCCATCCTGAAGTTTGATCAGATTAAAGTTCAATTTGGGGACTAAAATGCACCATTGGTAATGTCATATCCTTCCATCAGAAGGCACATGTCTGTTTATCTCTCTTTATGTCGTGTTAGCAGCTGAGAGCTATTCTTACCTAGGGAGAGCCCTGTAATTTGACTTAGTAAGTAGTTCATGGAAGAACTTTCTCCTTCTCCCTCATGGATTTTTCCTTTTCTAGGTTAGGCTTTTAAAGCTTTCACAGTGAATCCATAGCTGCCTACTTAGACATTGTGTTTGCTGCAGAAAGCAGAAAAGCTTTCTTGCTTTCACACTTAGTCTCATTTTCACAATATAGTAATCTGTAAAATTTTTCCTAGTGCCTTCAACATTTTTTTCAATTTCTGAAACATCTTAAGATGAATGGATGACCACACAATTGAGCAGAAATTGAGGGCCCTATAATGAAACCACAGTTGCAGGCAAAGTGATCTGGCAGAAGTACTAGTGAGTCAGAGCATCCCATCCTGAGGGGAAGACAATGAGTTTTTAATACCTGTATTTATTTATTTTCTCCTAAAAGCAAACATGAGGTTTCTGAATCAGGGGCAGACAATTCTTACTTAAAGCAATAACTGCATTGGTTCTCTAGACCCCAGTTTTCTCCTTCAGAGTGTGTGAAGGGGTCTAGAAGAATGATGTTGGATATGCCAAGATCGCTCTAGTTACCGGGAATGAATGGGTTCATTTCTTCATTCAACAGCCACATACTGATGGTTACATGTATGCAGACAGTGAGTCCACCCTGGGGAGGATGATAAATACTAGAGTACTCCCAACCTAACACATCAAACCGTAGACCTCTCTGTCTAGAATTAGCCATTGTGTCATCTTATAGGTAATCAAATATATATATTTATATATTTATGTGTGTGTATTTGATTTTATATATATGTGTATAATTATATATATAGGCATATATATGTGTATTTGCTTTTATATATGTATATATAATTTTATACACATATAAGCACATATAGATGTGTTATTTGATTTTCCCCTGACTTACATTGTGATTTCAAAAATCATTTTCTTAAATTATATGGTAGCTCAACTAGTCTTTAGTTCTCAGCCATTTCTGCTTGAGCTATGAGATCCACATAATCCAGCCAAGAATCTTTCTAAAGTGCGTTCTTAAGTCTTTGTTCTGTCCTGAATTGTGTACTACCTGGAATTAAACCAACTCACTTGAAGTGGCAAAAAAAAAAAAAAATTTTCCTCACTTTTATCTACAAATGTCATTTGCACTGACATTTTCATGAAGTTTTCTCATCTCTAGCTTTTCAGGTAGCAAGTTACTTTATACCCACTGTAGAGTTTGCTCATGTGACTAGTTCTTTTGATAAGAAAGTGAAATCCAAATTGTGAAAATTAGACTCTGAGAAGAAAATTCCAATGCAGAGTACTAAAGATTTCCCACAGCAGGAGAGGGTAGGTGCTGTGGGTTAGGCCTGGTGGAGCTGGTATCCTGCTAGGGGAGACGAGAAGACACAATTAGACACGATAACTCTGCAATGGGAAAGTGCTTGGAAGGGAATAAACAAAGTTAAGAGGGAGTGAGTAACCGGGGAGACCACTTTAGAGAGAGTGGTCCCAGAAGGCCTCTCTGATGAAGCGACATTTGAGCTGAGGCCTGAAGGATGTGAATGAGCCAGTGACGTGAGGAGCTGGTGAAAGAGCAAATGCAGAGACGAGAAAGGACGTACTGTGTCTGAGAAGAGGAAAGGGGGCCTGGTGGCTGGCTGGCTGTGAGTGACAGGGAGAGAAGGCAGGGCCAAAGCACGCAGGACCTTCATCAACTCTGAGAAACGAATTCTGTTCTAAAAGCAGTTGATGAACATTGAAGAATTTTAAGCAGGAAAACTTAGTAATTATCTTCACCTAGGCTTTGTTTTTCTATGCATGTGCAAACCTCTATGCATATGTGTTTCTAATGGTAGCATGTGTATGTGATCTTCAACTTAGTTTTTCATCTACCAGTAACATCATGGGCATTATGAAAGGAAGATTTACAAGGAAAAATAAGTTTAATTTGCTATGATCAACATGACAAATATATATAGATATGTAAGAACTTGAAGCTATGACTAAAAATCAGTTTCTTAGGGGTAATAAATGAAAGACAGTGCTTGTTTTTAGTGTCCATTATAGATATAAATTCGCTTAAATAATTTAAGAACATTAGAAACATGTTCTAACTTGGTCCTTGCTTTTCTCATCAGCTTATCATGATTAGTATGCTACTTTAACCATGTATTTATTGTTAAAGCAGCCTTATACTAGTGAAAGTCACTCAGTCGTGTTCAACTCTTTGCAACCTCATGGACTATACAATTCATGGAATTCTCCAGGCCAGAATACTGGAGCGGGTAGCCTTTCCCTTCTCCAGGGAATCTTTCCAACCCAGGGATCGAACCCAGGTCTCTCACATTGCAGGCGGATTCTTTACCAGCTGAGCCACAAGGGAAGCCCAACCTTATAGGCCATTATAGTCCATATGGACGTTATAGGCTTATAGGCCGTTTTTAGTCTTCTAGATACAACACAATTTGAATAAAGAAGGAAAACAGAAGAATCAGAATTCAGCAAGGAGTATGTGGTCAAACCATAACAAATGAAGAAATGATCAATAAACTCTGCAGAGAATGTGTCACCTTTCAAAGTACAGTTTACTTTTGTCAATAATTATAAATGCACTTATTTATTCACTTTTAGAATATCTCATTTTTGTGAAAAATAGACCTAAAACTCCTTGAACTGTAGAAACTCCAGCATCGTTTAGTTCTTGCCCATTTGTAAAATCTAAGCAAAAGCTTGAATAGAAGAAACTGTCTATATTACAAGTGAAGCAAAGACACGGACTGTGTTTCCTGGTCTTCGAGTCCATGGTAGTATGAGCTTTATGGAAAACATTTTCCAAAATAGCAGGTGGATGAACAATTATAGTCTACAAAAGTAACTGCCTCAAACTCATGCAACCTGACTTAGCTCATTTTTAAGCCTGCTGCTGCTAAGTCGCTTCAATCATGTCCGACTCTGTGCGACCCCATAGACAGCAGCCCACCAGGCTCCCCCATCCCTGGGATTCTCAAGGCAAGAACACTGGAGTGGGTTGCCATTTCCTTCTCCAATGCGTGAAAGTGAAAAGTGAAAGTGAAGTCACTCAGTCGTGTCCGACTCTTGGCAGCCTAACAGGTTCCTGCGTCCATGGGATTTTCCAGGCAAGAGTACTGTAGTGGGGTGCCATTGCCTTCTCTTAAAAATGCCTTCTCATTTTTAAGCCTACATTACAAAACAAAAAACAGCAAACCATATTGCAGAGGTGGAAATGAACTGAAGCAGGCAAGAAATAAGGGGGCTGAGGATGTGTGATGCAACATTGCTATCACATTACAGGAGAGATATCCTGGACAAACCTCTGTCTGCATTCTTAACCCATGAACCCTGGCCCCAGCCTTCAGTATTTGAAAGTATCTTTTAAAATTCAAAGTCTTGGTATGCTTCTGGTTTTTTAATAAAGTCACAAACAATAGTAATGCAGTCATCTGTTACCTTTCTGCCTTTTATGTCAAGTTGGAGACCCTGGAACAACATCAATGAGTTTCTTAATAAAATCTTTCATGTAATTTTCTTCTCTACTTAAAAATTGAAATATATTTAACTTCTCCAAATATTTAATTGAATGTGATACATTTGCTAAAAGATGTCTTAATTCTATAATTTAATACTCCTACGTATGTATATAACATTCCTACGTATGTCTCAAAGAGTCGGACACACAAAGAGTCAGACACGACATATATAACACTCCTACGTATGTTGCAGAGTCAGACACGACTGAGTGACTTCACTTTCACTTTCACATATGTATATATGTATGTATGAATGATACATCAAGAAATATTTCTGTTGCTTAGTTTTAAGAATTTATGTAGTAAAAACTAAATATAATTTAGAAATATTTCATTGTAAGTGCTTCTCATTTTCAAAAACTCGTAATTCAGAAATATGTCACTGAAAAGGGAGGCTAAAGACATTTATAGTTTTTTTTCCCCTCACAGCTTCATGTTTATGAAACAGCTTATTAACAATGGTATAGCTGAAAACATTGGAAGGGTCCGCTGGCTTCCAAATATCTCCACTGTAAAACCAAAAATTTCCAACAGTTAGAATCATTCCTTTGGGTTAAGGGAATATCCACACAAAGCCTTTGTTTAATGGCTGTTATCATTCCTGTATTTGGCTAAGACTGGATTAGAAGAAATGAGGTGGTGTGTTTTTAATAGTCTTAGTGAAGAGGTAGAGAGGAGGATGGACATTCTTGGTGGGAGAGAAGGGAGATACTCCAGTACCAAGGGCTCCAAAAGAGGCCTTCAGGCTGTGGGAAAGGCAGAGACTCTACTTGCTAATTATGAAATGACTGCTCATGTGGGAGCCGTGTTTAAAACTGACTGTACTGTACTCATCTGAGTTGTAGAATGGGTATAAGCAGATGGACCATGTCACTCACAAACGTTCTGTCTCATTTGTGAGCAGAATGCCACAGGGTGTGCAGAATAACTTGGCACCTTCACTGGTTGGGGGAGAGTCTGGGGGAGAGTCCAGAAAACCGTCCAGTTGAATTCTTAGATGGGCTTTTGGCAAGCACACAGGGTTGCTTTATACAGCCTGTCTCCGATGTTTTTCCCCGAGTGTCTGAAAGAAAAGGGAGGATTTGTGGACCTGATTAAAACAAGGAAGTAACCCAGTGACTTAGAGAGGCGCGCTGTGGAATTTGAATCCTAAAATACAGCCCTCCCTCGTTGACTTTTCAGCCATGGGAATAACCAGTTGCTTCATTGTGTGTTTGCAAAGTGCCTCAGCCATTTGGCCAGCCTGATGGTTACCTGCTGCCTCTTTTTATAGCCTCCGCGTCCTTTGTTGTTGCCCGGCTGGTCAAACATATGTAACGGTGCCCTGGGGCACCAAGTGTACCCTCGGGGAGCTAAGTGCTGCCAGATGTGGGGAGAAAGGGTTGATTCACATGGCCATAATTTCCAATAGCTAATTTTACCTGTTTTCTTTTGGTTTTGGATTTCTTTCTTAAAGAAAAATCCATTTGGAGTTGGGTTCCCCCCTCCTTTCAATTGCAGTCCTGTCTTTTTACCTCTAATCTTCTAGCCCCACCCACCTCCCCCACAAGTGAAAGTGTGAGAAGAAAAGGATGGAGAAGATATATGATATATTAAGCCCGAGTGACTAATGTTTTTACTTTATGATAAAAATTAACAAAATGTTTCTGAGTCTGACCAGTATTTTTACTTCCCAAGTGCAATTAAATTTCACTGACTCAGTCTTTCATATAGAAATCATGTATATAGAAATAAATGATATTTTAGATTAGCATCTTTTAGATACAAATTTTATCTAATCTCTGATTAAGAACACTAAATTTATTGTTCAGAGCTCTGCGTTTTTAACTAGCTATCCTGAAAACTGGTGAAATAGGGAGAAAGGATCAAGCCTTTAGCTTGATTCTCTGTATGAACTCAGGCCAACCAGACAGTAATCTGGGAAAAGAAAGAATTTCTTTATAGAGATATTCCTGCCAACAAATTCAGAAGAACTAATGAAATATTACCACTTGGTAAATCCCTAAGCAATCAATGGATCTAGACACTGTCAGGGGCTGCTAGTATCTCAATAAGAGAGACAACTGTCAGAGCACCACCAGCCCTTAAATATTCTTGCCAATAAAACAAAAGAAAAAGAACTTGAATCAAAATGATCGCTGGGTTTAATATTAGTCCATAGGAAATATATGGAAAGGAGATACCATTAGGTATAACTAGTGAATTCCAGTATAAGGGAGATGCTAAGGACAAAGCAATGCATTTCTTTAACAAATAAATTACATGGAAGAAAAAAGGAGAAGCATTGATTAAACAGGCATAAGAGACATGTCAAACAAATGCAATGTGTAGCCTCTTCTTTGGATCCTGTTTTAAAAAACCATTTGTTTAATAAAAAGTTTATATAATTATATATATAATTGATATATATGTATTTAACAAAAGGAGAGTACCTAAAGACTACAGCTATTTGATATATTAAGGAATTACTATTAATTTTTTAGATATAATAAGTTTAGATTGTTTATTCTTTATAAAGTGTCCTTATCTTTTAGATATACATACTGAAATATTTACAGATATGGTGTCTAGGATTGGTTTCCAAATAGTTCAGTGGGAAGGGAAGATAGCTGTAGGTTAAACAAGATCAGCGTGAGTGGATAATTGTTAAAGCTAGATGACGGGTACATGGGAGTTTGTTATAGTAATCTGTCTATCCTTGCATATGTTTCTAATTTTCTATTTTTAAAAAGTTTAAAAAAAAATAGGTTTAGGTTTGAAACTCAGATCTGCCACTTGTAACTTTTGTGATCTTGTGGAAATCCCTGAACCTCCTTGAGTCTCAGGGGTTTTTTTGCTTGAAAAGCACATGCAGGAATATCTTCTCAGTTTACTTTACACAGGTTGTTGGGCCAAATTAAATAATCTGTATTAAATTGTTTTTAAAATTTCTACAAACATGTCAGTTGTTTTACCATAGTTATTATAAAGTTTCTGAAAGGATACGGTTTTCCCTCTAAGAAAGTTTGGTAGCTTTTTCTGCTTCCGCAAGCAATATTGTTGTTCCATGTATATTATAGTAGCCAAAAAGTCCTAGAATAAGAATAGTTACATGGCCATCAAGTATATTTATTAACTAGTTTATAGTAATAGAGTAATTATGAGAATTCATTTTAATTTTTTTCTAATACAAATTTCTCATAGCTTAGTCGATTAATTATAACATAGACTGTATGTCCCTCAGGCATGTCCAACTCTGCATCCCCATGGACTGTAGCCCGCCAGGCTCCTCCGTCCTTGGAATTCTGCAGGCCAGAATACTGGAGTGGGTAGCTGTTCCCTTCTCCAGGGGTCTTCCCAACCCAGGGATGGAACCCAGGAATCCCTCATTGCAGGCAGATCCTTTACCATCTGAACCATCAGGGATGCATAATATAGATAACTATGCTAGTGATATTTTCACTGTATAGTAAGAATTGTGAATTATTTGATTTCCTATTTTCCTTGATTTTTAAAAATTGCTTGAATTTAACATATTAAGAAATATTTTGAATTACTTGCATTATAACACACAGAAACCAAGTTGTTAGAATCTTTCTCATATTGTTTTGGCTTATTTTGTTTTCTGATTCTAGCTTTATCCCTCCCTCCCTCCTTCTTCCCTTTCTTCTTTTCCTGCCTTCTTTCTCTGTCCCCTCTAGCGCTTTATTGTGATGTATAATATACAAAGAGAACCGTATGCAAAACAAATGAGTAATTTAATGAGTGATTATAAAACACATATATTACTACTGTGCCAGTTTAAAAAAAATTCAGAACATGGCCTGTACCTCAGAAGAGCACTCATTGTCTTTCCCAGTCTACATCTCTTTATCATCTTCCAGCTAATCACAGTCTTGACTTTAATAGTATTCACTTTCTTGCTTTTGTCTATAGTTTTACTCCCATGTATAGATTCCTAAAGAGTATGATGCCATTTTGCTTGTTTTTTTTCTTTATATAAATAAAATCACAGATTCTCTTTTTTTGTTTCTGACTGATGATTTTATATTTTGAAGATCCATCCATATTATTGTCTGTAGCTACATTTGTTTTGATTCCTGTATCAGTCAGTTCAGTTCAGTTCAGTTCAGTCACTCAGTCGTGTCCGACTCTTTGCAACCCCATGAATCGCAGGGTGCCAGGCCTCCCTGTCCATCACCAGCTCCCGGAGTTCACTCAAACTCATGTGCATCAAGTCGGTGATGCCATCCAGCCATCTCATCCTCTGTCGTCCCCTTCTCCTCCTGCCCCCAATCCCTCCCAACATCAGGTCTTTTCCAGTGAGTCAACTCTTCGTATGCAGTGGCCCAAGTATTGGAATTTCAGCTTTAGCATCAGTCCTTCCAATGAACACCCAGGACTGATCTCCTTTAGAATGGACTGGTTGGACCTCCTTGCAGTCCAAGGGACTCTCAAGAGTCTTCTCCAACACCACAGTTCACAAGCATCCATTCTTCGGCACTCAGCTTTCTTCACAGTCCAACTCTCACATCCATACATGACCACTGGAAAAACCATAGTCTTCCATTTTATGAATTTATCATAATTTACCCATGCTATTTTTGATGGGCATTTGAGTTAGTTCCACTGTTCTCTATTACAGACATTCTTATAGATGGCTTTTGGTGCTTCTCTGTAACCTCTATGCATTTTTGTTATGTGTATTTCTAGGGGTGAACTAGTGACTTCATTCTGACAATTTTGCAATGTAGTTGAACCAATCAACACTCTCTCCAGCAGTATCTGAGTGCCAGCTGCCATGCTCAGCTTCTTGATCTCTGAGTGCCAGGTGCCATACTGATAAGTACTTAATACATATGAACTTATTTTAATCCTCATAATTTTTTTATTTCCCCTTTTTTAACGGATGAAGAAACTGAGGCACAGAATGTTTATGTAACTTGCTGAAGGTTGGTAGCTAGTAAATCTTAGAGCCAGAACTGAAGTTAGACAGTCCAGCCCCATTGGCTCCACCTAAGTTATGAATGGGCCTCCGGCCCATATTGGTGAACTCTGGGCAGAGTGACAGTAGTCGGGGAGAACCACCATGTTTCCTGTCCGGGTGGCTGTACTGGGGCTTGAAATGTTCATTCCAGTGCTAAGGGTCGGGGAGGGGGTATTGCTTGAACTTCAAAGCGGACTTGCTTCCTTTCACTTGCTCTGTGAGTTGGAATAAGCTGAAGCAACATGAGGATCCTGCCTCTGGGGCTGGTACAGCTCTTATGAGAAGGAATGAGACTTGGCTTTCTCTCCTCTGTAGTATTTTCAGGGCCACTCAGCCTGCATCCCCTTTCAAGTAGGACCTGGAGAGGAAGAGGCCATAGAGTGGACATTTCACTTTCCCTCACTGTCCAGATAGAACATCTTTTCCTCTAGAAACCGCACTGTGAATGGGAGCAACATTCCCAGGCTAGCCCAGAAAACCCATAATGTAGCTAAAATATTAGGTATTTGCAGCTGAATTGTTTCCTAGCTTTTTGTTTTCATGGCAAACGTGTAGTATTTTAGTTACATCTTGGGCAAATGGGTTAGCCTAGAACTTAGCCATCTTGTTTATGTCAGAAAATGTTTTCCAACAGCTAAGACCACATATTTATCTTGGTGTAGAACTAACTTTATCCCTGACTACCTGAGTATTCTGCTCTAAGCAAACTGTACAGCATACATTTATTTGATAGTAAGATGAAAAACATCTCTAATAAGATAGGGAATCATTTTCCATGGACACACTCTGACAGGGACCAAGCTTTAATTAGCTAAGATATTTAAAATTTTAGCAATACAAAAATCCATCTGCTTTTCATTTGTCATATACGGGCTTTTATTTACCAGCCTACGTGGAACATTGAAACATTGATGTTGCCACCTGAACCACTTATAGATCTTCAGATCTGTGTGGGAAAAGGAACAATAATTATAATCTGCTTCAGGCTAGAATAATTCAAAAGGAAATGTGCATTACTAATATGGCAGAGCTCATAAAATTTCAGTGTCAGTTTGCCACTTGTGGTTGAAAATTGGAGTCAGGCTGGTTGGCTAGAGGCAAAAAGACTAGAGTTACATAATATTTATGAGTTCTGAAGTTAGCAATCACCAAACCCAAATACTGCCAGCTTTCAGATTGGTCAGTGAGGTCAGCATCATCTAGTCATGGCAATGTAGTTCAGAGCTGAGTAGATTTGGTACTGATGAAGCATTACTTCTAAGTATAAATTCTGTCTATGTCAGCCCACTGCTACCTCCTTTACAGGATTTATAGCCTTCTAATTTTAAATATTATCCCCAAGATATTTTCCTGAGGGGCCCCATACGATTGTGCAAAAAAGCTGCTTGCTGCCTAAGGTTTTATGACACAAAGATGGAAGTGGAACCTTCCTCGCTGCAGTATTATTTCTGCAGCACTTCCAGTGTTGAACTTCTGTGAAGACTTTCTGCCTCTCTGTACATCATCAGAGTGGTCAAGCCCCAGCCAGCACCTTATATCACCCTGTGCTCAGAAACAGTTTGGTGTCCAAACCTGTTACTTACATAGTATATGTAAGTAAGCAGCTAAAACTCAACCCCAGGATGACGCCCAAGAAGCACATGTTGTTGTGAACTGAAGATTCCAAATGTTTCTGCCATCAAGAAGCAATCAGCCCTGGGGCTGTTCCTAACAGGAGCAACTGCAAGTTGATGCTCATTTTAAATGCTTTGTTTTCTCATGCGTAAACAGCATCCTAGATTTAAAGTAATCTTTCGATTGCCTATACTTCTTTGAATTCATAAAAAAAAATTTATGTTTTTCAGTGCTAAATCAAATGCTCTTTGAATGTTTTATTATTGGAAATTTCAAATATAGGTAAAAGTAGAGAAAAGGGTGTAATCCCCCATGCTGTTACCTGTGGATAAGATATTTATAATGCAAAAAATTAGTCTTTTTTTTTTTTTCCTGCCAAGAGTATGTCATAGGGATTTCACATACTTGCAGATGGAGTTGGAATTAGAATTCTAAAACGCATGGAAGAGAATACATCAGGAGAGCATTTGATCTGAGGAGAGCAAATCCTCAAAAGAGAGGATTTGGCCCCACACACCTTGGCTCCCTTTTTTACAACTTCAAAACATATTTGTCTTCCCGGGGGAAAGTCAAACTGAATACAAAAGGTCCCTGGACACTAAAGCTATGCAGCGACCTTGTTCAGAAATCTGGCAGATTACTTTTAAATTTATTTTTAATTAAAGTTTTGGATCTGCAACTTCTCTGGTGTTCTAGTGGCTAACACTCCATGCTCCCAATGCCTAGGTCCCTGGTCAGGGAACTAGATCCCACATACCACAGCTAAGAGTTTGCATTCCACAGCTAAAGGTCCCGTGAGCCACAGTTACAGCTGCAGAATGCACAAAGGCTGAATGGAGACAGGAACCCTACTACTGAAAAGATTAGAGTTGTCCCAACCTACCCCAGACACATAACACAAAAGCAAGGCTAAGGTGTAAAATTAGGTAAGCGTAGAATAATAATAAGTCTTAAAAAGTTTTAATGTTCTCCCCTAACCCCTCATAATTAGGTCATTGCTTTTGAGGGCAAATAATCTTTTAAAGTATTTTATTTTTAAAAAATATTCTAATTTGTTTATTGGTCTGCATCAGTTTCTGGTTGTGGCAGGCAAACTCTCCGTTGTGATGCGTGATCTAGTTCTCTGACCAGGGATCAAACCCAGGCCCCCTGCATTGGGACCGCAGAGTCTTAGCCACTGGCTCACCAGCAAAGTCCCATGGGAAAATATTTTAAATATCAAACTTTTCCAAAAAATCTTTCCTTTTTTGGTGCTTTTAATTTACTGGCACTTTTAGCACCTGTTAAACCTATTGGGTTCAACACATCATATATGAGAAGAGGGAGGTAACACTGGGGAAAGACGAGGTAAGGGGGTAAGTTGGCAGTGATGGAAAGCAAAGTCCAATTAACCCCACTCAGCCCCAACACACTTCTTTCCATTGGAAAAAGTATGTGAGTCTGATATTAAGGCACATAAATGTATGACACTGGAGTGTTAAATCAACTTTTAAACTTAAGGTTTTTGTATGTTTTTCTTTTTTAAGTATTGTCCTATGTGCTGTGCTGTGCTTAGTCACTCAGTCATGTCCGACTATTTAGGCAGAAGACATAATGGTAAAATTCCATGTATAATAGCAACCCAAAGTATAAAATATCCTGGAGTAAACAAATAATAAAGAATTCACAGGTCTTTATTAGATGTCTACCAAGATAGACATCTAAATGTCTACTGAGATAAATTAAAGAAGACTGCAGTAAAGAACCCACCTGCCAGTGTAGGAGATATAAGAGACGTGGGTTCAATCCCTGGGTTGGGAAGATCCCCTGGAGAGGGACATGGCAACCTACTCCAGTATTTTTGCCTGGAGAATCCCATGGACAGAGGAGCCTGGTGGGCTACAGTCCATAGGGTCGCAGAGAGTCAGACATGACTGAAGCGACTTAGTACGCATGCATGCAGTAAATACAAGGACATCTCTTAAATAAAACAACTGAATATTTTAAAAAGTCATAGTCTCCCTAGATTAATCTATAAATTCAATATAAACCCCATCGTATGGTTGAACACACTTTAAAACAAGGTTGGAATGCAAATGGAAAACTGAAAAAAAAAATTGAAACAATATACTACATGAACATTTAATGTTTCTAATTCACAGAGCACACTTAAAAGTAAATCCAATAAAAATCAACCTATAAGAGGCCTAAATGGGGAATTCATAAAAGTATATCAGTACATAAAGAAATCTTCAATCTCAGGAGTATCTGAGAAAAATAAGTAAAAGCGAGATGCCATTTTTCATTTATCAGACTGACAAAGATTTCATCACTAATAATATTGGTGAGGGTGTAGGGAAGTTGACACCTTTGGGAATGTAAATTTCTCTTTTGTGGAGAGCAGTTGTGCAGATATGTCAGAATTTTGTATATTTTTTAACTCAAGAATTCTACTTCTGGGAATTTAAGCTAAAGAGAATAATTACAAATACATATATTTGTATAAAGTGTATTTTGCAGGGCAAAAAACAAAAGAGCTCACCGAAATGCTCATCACTGGTTCAATAAAGGGCTATTTTACTCATCCATATAAAGGAATACTGTGAAACCAGTAACCCAATAGGATAAAAAGTTTCATGTAGACTGAAGCAACTTAATACACACACACGTAGAGAAATGGTCTAAAGTATGTTTGCTGAATGTTAACAGTGGTCATTTGAGGAAGCTCTTTACCCTTTTTTTCTTTATACTGTTTATGCTTTCTCAATGTTGTTATGTGTGTGTGCGTGCTAAATCACTTCAGTTGTGTCTGACTCTGTGACCCCATGGACTGTAGCCCAATAGGCACCTCTGTCCATGGGATTTTCCCTGCAAGAATACTGGAGTGGGTTGCCATTTCCTCCTCCAGGGGATCTTCCCGATCCAGGGATCAAACTCTCATCTCCTGCATCTCCTGCATTGCAGGCAGATTATTTACCTGGTGAGCCATTGGGAAGCCCCCAGTATTGTCATTAAAGTGTTTAATATCATCCATATACCATTTCATAATCAGGGGGGAAGAAAGTAAGTTTCCTATGAACTCCGGCTCATTCTGTGTGGTTTCAGGCAAGGACAGAGTGCATCTACTCAGGAAAATGACCCTTGAGAAGTGGATTCAGAAAGAAAAAGTTAATATCAGACACTGGCTTCTTCACAGCTGCTAATGACCTGCTCAGGAGTTTCCGATGGGTGGAAAGTGATGCGTGTGGCATCCATCCATTTATTAGAAAGGGCCTAATTCATGTGGAACAAAGTGGTGGGATGGTTCTGCAGAATCGTCTTCCAGCATGTTGCCTAGTCATGTAGACCAGAGCTGCATTCCTCGGTCAGACTCAGTGCAGAGATCAGTCATGACGATGAAGGGAGGAGGAAAGTAGAGTTGCTGTTCAGAGCTTCACATCTGTCAATTTCCGTGTTCCTTACCAGATTCTTGTTATGCAGAGCTGGAGCAAAGTGATTCGTAGCTATTTCTAAAGGCTAGTTCTGCTTTTCCTTTTCTTCCCTTCACTTCTTAGGAGCCTTCACTGTGTGAGGACATAATGCTGTATCCTCGTCTGTGGGTGCTGTCGTTATAGTCATGCCTAACTCTTGGCAGCCTTGTGGACTGTAGCCCACCAGGTTCCTCTGTCCTTGGGAATCTCCAAGTGAGAATACTAGAGTGGATTGCCATGCCCTCCTCTAGGGAATCTTCCCAACCCCAGGATCAAACCCGCGTCTCTTTTCTTTTACCACTAGCACCACCTGGGAGCCTGTGTCCTCATCTACACTGCTGTATATTTGCATAGATAATATGGGTCTCATTGTGTCCTTGGGGCCTCGGCCCCTTTGCAGCTGGGTTCCGCACATTTTTTTCTTTATTCTCTAATGGAAAAGTTTTCATAGATTTCCATCTGATGCTTTTTTTTAAAAAAAAAAACTACAGTTTGGTATCTCAAAAATCTGTCCCTGTGGGTGTTCACTTGTATTCTGAAAATAGAGCTAGGGTCTTGAAATGGTTTCTGAACAAATAATGAAACATGTGTTCAAAGTCTGTAACTCTTCCTTCTCCTTAACCACATCCTAGATAACCTGCCATGGTAAGTGTCATTTGTGTGAATAGATTCTCTAGTTTTAGTTTTCAAGGCCTTCTTTTTTTATTCTAGCTGTCTGGATGATTAATGTGACTAGGAAAATACTGTTGACCCATTTAAATCATGTCAAACAACATCTATTGCTCATCTACATAATGAAATACACACTGAACATTACATCTTAAGTGTGGGAACCAGTGAACTACAAAATAATGTTTTACTCCTGTAGCTTATGAAATAAAATAAAAGACATTAGGACTAACTGTAGCATTAAACATTAAACCATTCAAATGGTAATTGTCAGTGAAAATCACCTGTAAACTGAAACAGCTAATGCCATTTCTGCTCTAGTAGCTAATTAGAAGAAGTGGGGTGGTTACATGCAACAGGGTGAGTTTTAGATAAATCTTTATGTCAAAGCATGTTTTAATATTACTTGACTACTATGGGATTTATTGTATATAGTTGAGTTTTTTTCACTTGTTAATCAGTGGTTGTGAAAATAACAGTTCACTGAAAAATTAGAAAAAAATTGTTAGACATTTTTATCATGGTTCCATTAAATTGGTCCCTGAATACCTTTAAAGACAGCTGATTTATAGTTGAAACTATTTTGATCTGTGATCAGTTAACAAGGATAAGCTTTGACTACTTTTGAAATATTTAAATTTTATAAGGACATCAGTTGGCATAGTATTTAAATAAATGCAAATTTTAAAGGCACTCAATTTAGGCTATCAGGTTACCATAGTTACACCTTTCCATGTTATTTTGTGTATCTCGTGTAAATAGATCTGTGAGTCACTGATAATTATTTGTTTTTTTGTTTGTTCTGTTGGTAATTCTGTGTTTAGCTGAATTTAATACAGTTCACACAGCTTGCTTTGGTTTATGTATATTTTAGTGTTTGTGATTGACAGTGATTGAGCATTTCTTATGGAGTGCTTGCCTTTTTTGTCATAAATGATGTATGTTGGTAGTGCTTGAAATGTAAATAAGTTCTTCTTGTATTACTGTTTAATAAACAGGAATTTTTATGCAAAGAAGACTTTTTAGTACATTTAAACAGTAAGGTTTGGTGAGCTCTAGAATATTTCTATTAAATAGTCTCACACCAAAAAAAATATGTTTAAACTCTTACAGACTTCGAGGTACTAGGGTTACCAAGGACAACGTAACAGTTTATGGATAAGCAAAACATTGACTAAACATCATTTAGTAACAGAATAAAAATAGCAACATTCTGATATCTCAAAATTATTTGTGATAGGCAACTTTACAGAAAATGTCTTCATAACTGAGTAGAATATTTCTAGAACACAATTTCTTTCAATCCACCCCTTGCATAAATATAAAGCCTATTCAATATACTAACATGTTTGGAAGGATATGATTCTTGAAAAAGCTAGAATCTTTTATGCTTCTAAATGGAAGAAAATATTTTCCTCAGACTTTACTATCAGCTTTCTAGCAAGGCCCCACCAAGAACTCTCAGAAAAACATCAAAATTAGGAAAACTAGGCTGTGCATAATTCATCCTCCTGAGTTTAAGCGTTCTCTCAATATGCTGCAATCAGATGCTGTCCGGTTTGTATTTATACACCTGCAGTCTCATTTGATGGTCAGATTATTCCTGTGATAAAGGCAGGAGAGGACCTGTGCTTCGAGTAGAGTGGTTTTAAGTGGCAGTTCTGGAACCCAACCTAGGATCTCATGACTGTTTTGTGAGTCGCTCACTTTATGGTTATCCAAAACACATTTCAGCATTCAGTCTGATTAGTTCATTATAGAGTGGCCTTCTCCACAGCCGGGGAACCAGTGATCATAATGACCTTTTCTGTGCGTATCCTGTGCCACTCCACACCTTGTGTCATGCAGTTGTCAAAGCAACCCTGTGAGGAAGGTGTTACTATTCCTGTTAACATCTGAGCAAACTAAGGCTTAGGAGAACTTGCCGAAGTACACCAGCCAATGCTTGGAGAAGAGAAACCAACTTAAACGAGAACTCAAGGAAGTATAGTTAGAAAGGCACACCTTTGGGAGGGAAATCCATGTCGCACTACAAACAAAATGTAAAGTGTTTGAAATTCCACTCTTTCTTTCTTTTTACCTCCAATTGGACTATATTTTATTGAGGCATTTTGGGGGTTGGTATTTTTTTCTTTTGTAACACTCTAATAGAAGTATAGTTCAAAAAATGTTCACATTAGACAATAGCATGCTTCAAATATTGTATCCATCAAATATTTCAGAACTGTGGCTCTATTGAAGACTTTAATCTAAAAATGAGATAACAAGTTTGTCGTTCTATCAAGTATGAATGACCTCTGTCAGCTAAGGTTTTTAAGTAATATTATATTTTCAAATATGAGAGGCAGTCTGCTTTATACAGATAAAGAGAACACATTTGGGTAGTGGTGATGGTTTTCATTTTTAATCCTTTTGTACAGAAAATAATGATTTTATAGCTGAGCATCTATATCTGAAAAAGAAAAAAAATGAGACAGTTTGTAAGCAGTCTTTTAAACCTGTTGTATTTTAATACATTGTACTTTTTGCATTAATTCTGAAAGCAATGGAGTGGTTATTTAGTCATATGGTCAACTAAAGCTACCCAGTTGAATTGTATATAAAGTTATTTGTGGCAACATAACTATGTAACTTCAAAAAACTGCCTTCAGATAATTTGGAACCTTTTCCTTTGCTAAAAAGGTGACTGTGTATTTTCTCTCTCTCTTTTTTTTTTTGTGTGTGTGAAAAGGACTTCTTGATGAGTGATCTTGGCTTCTATTGTCTTGAATCTGTGCAGTCTCAACTTCAGAAGGCTGGAAATACATTGTTTTCCTAGAGTTTAGCTTTCTCATTTTCAGTTGTGATTATTGACCTACCTACCTACCTACCGCTTCTATTGCCTGGTTAGAGGGCAGAGACAAAGCTCCCATAATTGTCAAAATACCACTGCAGTATTTATATTCAAATGGTTTCTTTTTATTTCATGCCTTTCACTTGTAGTTGTACATTGAAAACATTCTCAGGAAAATATTAAGATGTAGTTTTATGGGGTTTTGGGCGGGGGAGTGCTATGTGCTCAGTCACTCAGTCGTGTCCAACTCTGTGACCCCATGGACTGTAGCCTACCGGGTTCTTCTGTCCATGGGGACTCTCCAGGCAAGAATACTGAAGTGGATTGCCATGCCCTCCTCCAGGGGATCTTTCCAACCCAGGGTTCAAACCCAGGTCTCCTGCATTGCAGGCAGATTCTTTACTGTCTGCACCACCAGGGAAGCTAATGATACTGAAGTTTGGGTGAAAGCTCTGAACTATTTTATATCAGTTGCTTGCATAAATAACTCTAAAGGGCTCATAGAAAGAAAGAAAGGAAAAGAGGAAAAGAAATACATCCAACAATATATCATGTTGCATGTAGAATTCAGTTGACCTTGTTGTGGGAGAGTAAAATTGCACTTTTCAATGCTTTAATACAATTGAAAATACTCATACTAAAGCTGTACCTTTGATCATAAATTATAAGTTCCAATGTCTTCTGTTACTTGATATTTTTAACCAAATAGCTAGTATTTTGAGCAGTATTTTACATGACAGTAGTATTTAAGAACAGTCTTTTTTAAAGAATTAAAGAACTTTCTTAGTATGTGAATTCTTAAGCTGATTATATTTTTATATAGACTTTCTCTAAAATTGAATTCCATTTTTCATTTCTGTGAAATTGCTGTTTCTAATGCTTTCTTGTGTTCTCTAATATAATTTTTTTCTATTTTTTCCTCTGCTTTAACCCAAGTATGTGAGGTAACAGAAATTTTTTTTTTTTTTGAGAGATGTTGGAAAGTTGAAGTTTGCCAGATGTTCTGTGCTAACCTAGAAGTGTGCATTTTCTGGGTATCAGGACTGTGTGAAATTCTTTCCTGTTACTTTGACAGAATGAATGTTTGCTTTTGGGTCATTTTGGTGTCGTACTTCTACTCTGATCAGAGCTTGTCTTTTATTCTGTATTTAAATGATATCACGGCATGCAGAAAATCTGGCAAAGAAAATGATATTTTGATGACATTTTTCACAGGGCTCAACTAGAATGAATTATTACATTTTAACCACAGCCCTAATAAACAGCTCCTTTATTTCCCGTGAAAGGATACAATATTTCTTTGTCCAAGAAGTTGCCTGAGTATATGTATTGTTGAAGTGTTAAAAAGCTGCTTTTCTCTAAACTTTAGCTGAGACACAATGGGATTTTCTAAGCATATACTATTTCAGTGTGACTCAATATTTTATGATTATAAAAATGAATTTAAATTCAAATTTTGAACTGAACATTTTTCACCTTAAATGGAGAAATTTCATATAATAGCCTTGGTTCCTTTTACAGATTAATCATTTCTATGTAACTTCCACTTATCCACTTAAATGAGCTGCTTTTAGTTTTAGATTTTGTGTTTTACTATAATCTTTGACATTCTTCCCCAGGCTGGAGTTGGGCCAGCCTAAAGGAACTTTTTTCTAGTTTCACAAATATGACTCTACTTAATTAAATAGGTATACTTATTGATCTGTGTTTCCAGAACAGGTTGGGTTGTTTTTGTGGCCCAAAAAGAGAGGAATGCTTTTTGTTTAAATAACAGATCCTTAGTTGCTGGTGGTGTAAACTAATGAATAATCACATATTATCCAGTTCACTCTTGTCGAGAAACAAAATGAAACATTTTTCCTCAACCCATTTCTGAACTTGTCATTGACGATATACTCTATCAGTTAGTACTGATACATTTTTTAAAAGGAAAAGGGATGTAGCACAAAGCCAACTTCCTGATGGAGCCGCCGGGAAGGTCATGTTTTGCCTTGACCCCGGCATCTTTCCTGAATGTTTTTATTATTGGTGGAGGGTGCCCCCAGGCGCTGCCCATTCCTCTTCCCAGAAGTGTTCTGTGGCTGACTTTCCAGCTCATCTTCTCTAGAACCAGGATTCCCAGGCTTTGGTTTGGGGGCTTGATGATGAGTTCTGACATCCATAGCCTCGTATGTGCGATGAGGACTACTATCTCACCTTCATTTGACTATTTAGTTGTTTTTTTATTACTGTTATATTTATTTATTTATAGCTGCTCTGAGTCTTCATGGCTGCGCAGGCTTTTCTCTAGTTGTGGCCAGCGGGGGCTACTCTTCATTGCAGTGTGTGGGCTTCTGATTGCAGTCAGCCCTCTTGTGCAGTTTGGGCTCTAGGGCGTGAGGGCTTCAGTGGTTGCAGCATGTGGGCTCAGGAGTTGTGGCTCCCGGGCTCTAGAGCACAGACTCAGTAGTTGTGGTACATGGGCTTAGTTGCTCCCCGGCATGTGGGATCTTCCTGGATCAGGGATCGAACCTATGTCTCCTGCATAGACAGGCAGGTTCTTTATCACTGAGCCACCAGGGAAGCCCTGGCTAGTTAGTTTTACTTGTTGTAGTGGCTCAATTCTATTTTAATATGAGAATGATAAAGTCTCATAAAATTTGCAAACTTAGACCTTTAAGCAACTAGGACAAATTTTTATGTTTTAGCATAAAAGTGACTTGTGACTTTTTCCATCACTTAAAATACTTTGCATATTTCTTTTATTTCTGTGGAATCTTTGTTGCTGTTTTAGCAGTCTTAGCTATAAGTAACTTGACAACACTGTCGGATGTCAAGTAGAACCTTTATTTCAGACAAGTATTTTATGCCAGTGTACTCTAGACTGTGTGCTTTATTTTGAGCATTAAAAAAAGTGATCTGTTTTCCAGTACCTGCATAACAGTTGGCCTGCATCCTCTTGAGAAATGTTGTTTAATAAACACTGGAGCTTTATCATCCAGAGGCTGTTGCCAAATGCTGTTAATTAAGCAAAAAAAAAAAAAAGGTTTTTTTTTACAGGTTTGTGAAACAGATCCACTCTTCTCCTTGTAATGGCATCTTGGGTTGAAATCCAGGAAGTAATGGTGTATGGTGTCCATATCCATGATTTCCTGAGTTGAAGAAAAAGTGTGGAACGCATCTGGGGAAAAGGAGGCTCTTTACCAGCTTGTTTCCTGTAAGCTCAATTGGAAGACCTTGTCTGTGCAAATAGATTTCAAAATAGAGCCTGCCCTTTGACTGTCTCCATAATTACATGGCTTGCTCTGTATTTTATTTGGCAGCCAGAGCAGTTAACCCCTGGAAGGAAGGGGCTGATGGTATGGCCAGCTTAGCTCTCCAGACATGTCCATGGGAATGAATAAAGCACTGTTTGGAGAAGCCCATGGCTAAAAACACACCAGAACTCAACTGAAACTTTTAAAAAACAAGTTTAATAATGTTCGCTATGATTGGGTTAAAACCGTACTTTATCCTTATTGTGTAGATTGTAGAGAGGTATTAATTGTTTAAAAAAAAATTATGAGTTGGGGGGAGTTCCTTGTTGCTTTGATGTAATCAACATCTGTCAACAGAATGAATTTGCTTTTGTTTAGTTCCAAGGGCCCTTGTCCTTTAGCTTTGCCCAATCAGTATCTGCTTCAGCCTGGGGCATTCCCCTAGCTGTTTGGATTCCCGCTCCCCCCTCCACCCCACCACCAGCTTCTTCTTCTTCAACAGATGCACAGGTTATTTCTTGTGAAATGTGAGCTTCTCTCCTCTGTAGTCTCCTTGAAATGGGAAGAAACTTTCAATCTTTCTCATTTACTTTTGAAACATGTACCTCTTAGTACTGGATTATAAAAATCAATGGGAGCTACAGCGAGTGAGACACACTATTTAATTTTCCTTTCACGACTTTTGTGCAAGTTATCAAACCTATCAAGCAGACAGTGTTTTAGGTCAGGAAATATGCATGGCTGCGTTCCCCGTGCTATGAGAGCCTGCGCTTCTTCCCTGGGTAATTGGTTGGCGTTCATGAAGTGCGATCTTTCTGTGGTTCTAAATCAGCACCTTGAAAATGTATTTCTGTGGGACATTTTCTCCTGAGCCTACTGTAGTAACCAATATTTCTAAACAGTTCAAAATAGATTGCTGTCACAAAGTTGCTTTTTTTTTAACATTAATATATTATTTTAGGAAATAATTTGATTTAAAATTAAAATCCTCAATGAGTGTAAGAGCCATATTTGAAAATGAATTAGTGAAACATTGTTGTTTTCTCTCTTAGTAATCATAAATCATTTAAATCTGGCAGGCATTCCTCCCTCCATCCAAAATAATTGCCTCCATTTGTAAAATCAATTAGATGTTGATACGCTATAAATAATAGTTTTGTTACTAGACTTTGGCATTTGCTCATCATTATGAACAAATACATTCAGCAAGACATTTTACAGGGTGTCTTTTAAATTGCATATTATCTCTGGTTGACATTGTTGGCTAATGTAAAGTTACACAGGCCACTTTATTGTGTTGTTTTCTGCCCAGATACTTGAAGCCTCTGAAACATCCCATAACTTCGAATTGATGGCACTGTGCAGGGTAAAAGTGCTGCCCTGGAAACGTACAATGAAACAGAGGTATTGGTAGCCCACACTTGAGAACAAACGTACTTTGTTCAGTTTTACAACCGCTTACGATACTAAGCATTTTAAATGTCTCTTTGAAAGTTCATTCAGAACGCTCCCTTAAAAATACTTGTTGACCAAAAGAAAACTTGCATTTCCAAGGGTAAAATCGGTTTAATTAAGGGTCATTAGTAGAGGTGCACATAAAAACCCAGGGCTCAGTGGGTGAAATGGAAGCATTTCATTATGTGGTATAGAATGCATGCGCAGATAACAATTAAAACGGACCCTGAGTAAGAGGCCAATGAATATAGGGCATGTAGTGCGCAGCAATATTCGTTATTTTGAATGCATTCCTCCCCCATCATACTTGAATTCAGCGGTCTCACCTTTCAGACTTAATTGGTAAAGGGAAATAAAATGCAGCTTTTAGAAATTGATGTTATTACTGAACATGAAAATATTTAAAACCGTAATGTAGATTTACATTGCAAATGCAAATTTAGGATATGAAAAATGTACCTCAGGATCCAAAGGACATACAGCAATTTCAAGAGACATTCAGGCCACACCGTATGCTCCTCTGCAGAGGGAAAGAAGCAATTGCCTGTTGTTTTCAACGTTCAGCTTAAACTAGGAGCTGATAGAGTTTTATGACACTGAAAATAAATTCTTATTATTACCTGTGATAACTAAATATTCTAGTATTCATAACAAATAACGTATAGATTTACTGCCTAAGGAAACTATATAGAGTTTCTGTTCTGTAATTTATAGTGACAGCACTCACTATGATCATGTGTTTTAAGATCAAATTAGTCCAAAGCAGCTCCTTGCTGATCAGGGCTCTCTTCTCCTGAGGTTTCTGATGATTTCCTACTAACGTGTCCTAAACTTTAGATTAGTCAATGTGCCCCTTCTTTCCTGAAAATAACTCTTAACAAAAGAGGATGTGCTGTGTGTCTTGGGTGAATGATGGTTCCCAGAAGACCAAGGGGCCAGTCCTGAGGCTGATGGAAACCTACCTGGTGACCCTACCTCTGATGATGGATCTCCATGCATCAAATTGACTGTAACACTGACAGTAGCAAGTTGGAAATTAGATATAGTTATAAAAAGTTCTTCTTATAACTGTATCTGTTCTTCTTGTATTGTATTGTTCTTACAATATTGTATTATTCTTGTATTGTTCTTCTTATAACTGTATTAGCCGTTCTTCTATTTAATTATCTTTTAAAATTGACATATAGCTGATGTGTCTCATATGTATTCATTTTGGATGTACGAAGCAGTGCTTTTACAAAGAAAGGAAATATATAGGAAATTGAACAAACCTTTTCTAGAATAATCTCTAATAGATAATGTAGTTTGTGACCCTGAATGTAATTGGGATAGGAGCATTTTAATTTTGCTCACTGTGCATTTAGAAAATTTGCTAATTGCTGTTTCTTTTTTAAAATTATTTATTTATGGCTGTGCTGTATCTTTGTTGCTGTGCGGGCTTTTCTCTAGATGTGGCGAGTGGGGGTTACTCTCTAGTGGTGGCGCCAGGGCTTTTCATCATGGTGGCTTCCCCTGCTGCAGAGCACAGGCACTAGGGCAAGCAGGCTTCAGTAGTCATGCCCCATGGGCTTTGTTGCTCCCCGGCATGTGGGATCTTCCCGGATCAGGGATTGAACCTGTGTCTCCTGCATTGGCAGGTGGATTCTTTACCGCTGAGTCACCAGGGAAGCCCAGTTGCTATTTATTAATTACACTATGATAAGCAAAGTTAGGGATCTCCCCCCCCCATTTTTATGCCACATTAATTGGAGAGCCATTATCTTCTAAAGGCACATATTGATGTAAGACCATTTCTTCATTTCACCTGTAAAAACACTAAATTGGTATTTTTTCTGGTTTGTAATGAATAGTTAGTGGAATAAACACAGTATGGTACCTTATTATCCTGTTACTTTGTGACAACATTTATAGGGTATCTTTTATCAGATTGAAAGAAAAGGTTTTGCTTCCAATAAAAAATATCTTATGAAAGTAGAGTTGCTGAGTACTTTGCAAAACCATAATTGTCAACAGACTGGATATGTTCAGGCTATGTTCCCAGTGTTTAAGTCCTTTGTGTATGTGTGTGGGGGGTGCCTGCCTCTTTTTTGGCAGCGAGCTCATTATTTAGCAGAACAGGTATGTTGGCAACGCTGTTCATTTTAGAAATGAATATCTCAAAAGCCTCATTCAGATATCCTAGTAGAGGCCTGATGACTTCATGCCTTGAGTTTAAGGACATAGGAAAGATTCCCCCTGTAATGACTGTCTACTTGATAATACTGATGAAGGTGCTTTCTCTTTAATGTTATCAGCTGCATTGAAAAAAACCTTCATGAATCATACAATTGATCAGATTCCATATCATCCCATGGCCGGGATTGTAGCATGACAGAAGTCAGAAGCCACCAAATGAAGGCACGACTGTCAGAGCTGAAAGAGACCGCAAGGATTATGAAGCTCAGCTCCCTCCCTTTAATGTCTTCTGCGCATGCGTGCTCAGTGCTCAGTCATGTTCACCTTTTTGCGACCGCATGGACTGTAACCCACCAGGCTCCTCTATCCATGGGATTTCCCAAGCGAGAGTACTGGAGTGGGTTGCCATTTCTTTCTCCAGGGGATCTTGTCCACCTAGAGATCAAACTGCATCCCTGACGTCTCCTGCACTGGCAGGCGATTCTTAACCGATGAGCTATCCGGAAAGCTCGAGTCTTCTGTAGCGGTGGGTAGTGTCTGTGAAGTGCTCAGCACGGAGCTTGGCACAAGTAAGCTCTCAGCCAGTGTCCACTGTAGTTACTGCTCAGGGTCACACACTTAGTTCCTGGCAGGTCCAGGAACAGGATCTCTAGCTCCAGTGCTGTGTCACTTGGGCCGATTTTTCATCAAGAATATCACCGTCTGATATAATTGAATGTATTTGTTGGCTTGCGTCTTGCCTGTGTCTCACCACAGAATGTGAGCACCCAGAGAGGGACTTTGTCACTTCGTTTACCTCATGTCTAAAGCAGGACATATAGGAGGAGTTCGGTAGTGAAAGTCACTTAGAAGTGTCTGACCCTTTGCGACCCCCATGGACTATACAGTCCATGGTATTCTCCAGGCCAGAATACTGGAGTGGGAAGCCGTTCCCTTCTCCAGGGAAGCCAGCCCAGGGATGGAAGCCAGGTCTCCCACACTATAGGCAGATTCTTTACCAGCTGAACCACCAGGGAAGCCCAGGAGGAGCTCAATAAGTAATTGTCAAATAAAATAATAAACACATTTTGAGGCCTAAGGTAAACATGTTGAGTGTTGAGAGGGGAAAGGAAGAGACATAAACATTTATGGAGCACCTCCTTGTTTTTTTGGCCACACTGTATGGCTTGTGGGATTTCAGTTCCCCCACCAGGGGTTGAACCCAGGCCACATCAGTGAAAGCCTAGAATCCTAACTACTAGATCACCAGGGAATTCCCCCATAGAGCGCCTACTTTTTAAAGATGGTTTGAGGATAATGTTATTTCTGCCAATTCTCACAATAGCCTTGTGGTGAGGAAAGCACTACTGTTCCCATTTAGTGGTAAAGAAAGTGGGGCTCAGAAGTTTTGGTGACTCAAGATCTGTCTGACTTCAAAGCTTGTATTATTCTCACTACTGCAATGCCTCCCGGTTAGATCAATTCCAAGACTTTTCATGAAAAATACGTTCTTTCTGAATGTTGGCTGGTCTCATGATGTTTATTTTTTTCATGATTAAAAAAAATTTCTTTGAAATTGAGTCCCTGAAAAAACATACTTTCTAGCCAAGCATGCCAGCTACTAGAACCTGTACACACTGTTGAAAGGCAGCTTGGAGCAGCAGAGCCAGCCCTGGATTGGGACTTCCAGGACTCTAGCTGGGGCTGCCAGAGGTGTGTCTTGGTTCCTCAACCATGAAGTAGTGACATCAACAGCTGTCCCCTCCCCAACAGCATTGGCAAGACTCAATGTGTGTGGAGCACCCAGCACTCTGCTTAATTACAGAAACTGGCTATGAAGTGTTCACCACTACCACTGTTACTATTTTTATTAGTCTTACCATCATTAATAGTCATCATAATACATGCTTTTCTCATAAGGGAAACATTTGGGAGCTTAACTTTGGTCCTACCTAGGGATGCAGTTAGGGAACCCAGAATCATGGATTGATTACACCTGAGCCTTTCCTTGGTGATAGCTGGGATCCAGATTTTCCATTCTGTATCCACAGACTAAAGAGCCTCGTGATGAAAGTGAAAGAAGAGAGTGAAAAAAATGGCTTAAAGCTCAGCATTCAAAAAACAAAGATCATGGCATCTGGTCCCATCACTTCATGGCAAATAGATGGGGAAACAGTGGAGACAGTGACAGACTTTGTTTTCTTGGGCTCCAGAATCACTGCAGATGGCGACTGCAGCCATGAAATTAAGATGCTTGCTCCTTGGAAGAAAAGCTATGACCAACCTAGACAGCATATTAAAAAGCAGAGACATTACTTTGCTGGCAAAGATCAGTATAGTCAAACTATGGTTTTTTCAGTAGTCATGTATGGATGTGAGAGTTGGACCATAAAGAAGGCTAAGTGCTGAAGAACTAATGCATTTGAACTGTGGTGTTGGCAAAGACTCTTGAGAGTCCCTTGGACTGTAAGGAAATCCAACCAGTCAATCCTAAAGGAAATCAGCCCTGAATATTCATTAGAAGGACTGATGCTGAAGCTGAAGCTGCAATACTTTGGCCACCTGATGGGAAGAGCTGACTCACTGGAAAAGACCCTGATGCTGGGAAAGACTGAAGGCAGCAGGAGAAGGGGATGACAGAGGATGAGATGGTTGGATGGCATCACTGACTCAATGCACATGAGTTTGAGTAAGTTCTGGGAGATGGTGAAGGACAGGGAAGCCTGGCATACTGCAGTCCATGGGGTCGCAAAATTCGGACATGACTGAGCAATTGAACGACAACAACAGTTCACAGACTGTCCAGCCAGACCTCTGTCAGTCACCTCCCTGCAGCAAGTATCTGGTCAGCAAAGGGAGTTTGGCTTGAGAAAGACGATGGATTAGGCCAACCCATCACCACTTTTTGAAAAAAAAAAAAAGTAGTAACTTTTAATAGTTTTCGGATGACTTTTACATTTTCAGAGTGTTTCCTTGTGTGTTGTTAGCTCATGTTTCTTATGCGTGGAAGAGGATTATACTTTATGAAGGCAAACTGACCTGTGTCCCCTCAGCTTTGCACTCTGGGGGGGAGTTATTTACCTTTGTGTACCTCCACATCTTCGACTGTGGAGCGCAGTGATAACAGGTCACAACTTGCATGGTTCTCATGAAGGTCAATGAGCTAACATATGTAAAGGGCCTAGTGCAGTAATTGATACATAATAAGTTCTCAGTGAAAAAGCTATGACAAACCTAGACGGCGTATTAAAAAGCAGACATCACTTTGCTCTCAAAGGTCTGTCTAGTCAAAGCTATGGTTTTTCCAGTAGTCATGAATGGATATAAGAGTTGGACCATAAAGAAAGCTGAGCACTGAAGAATTGATGCTTTTGAACTGTGGTGTTGGAGAAGACTCTTGAGAGTCCCTTGAACAGCAAAGAGATCAAACCAGTCCATCCTAAAAGGAAATCAACCCTGAATATTCTTTGGAAGGACTTATAGTGAAGCTGAAGCTCCAATACTTTGGCCACCTGATGTGAAGAGCATTGGAGGGGACCCCAATGCTGGGAATGATTGAGGGCAGAAGGATATGAGGGTGGCAGAGGGTGAGATGGTTGAATGGCATCACTGACTCGATGGATATGAATTTGAGCAAATTCTGGGAATAGGGAAGGACAGGGAAGCCTGGCATGCTTGGTTCATGGGGTCGCAAACAGTCATCTCAGACACCACTTAGCAGCTGAAGAACCACCATTAAGTTCTCAGTACTGGAAGCTATAGTGAAGCCCATAGTTTCTTTCTCATTTTGCTTTTTCAGTATTCTTGAAGGAACTACTGTTTTTTGAGCATCTACTAAATGTAAGGCACTTTCACATACTTTATTCCAATTAATTCTCACTTGAGACTGAAAACAAGATTCTTGCTCAGGCCCACACAGTTGAGAAGTAGTAGAGCTGAGACAAAAGTCCAGGCTTCTGATTTCTAGCTATCTGCTTTTACTAGGAAACTGCCCTGCCCCCTCTTAGACCAGTTCACACCCCTGGGGATGGTGGTGGTGTCTTTAGGGAAATACTGTACTTTACAAACTTTAGGGAATATGTATCTGCCTCTGTCAAACAAAGGTGATATTCCTGGCAGTATTTTGGCTGGTATTTGGAATTGTTCAAAATATTGTTTAAAATACAATACCTGAAACAGCTCTGGAAGTTTTATTCAACAATATTATATTCAGCTTTCTGGAAGAACATAATTGAGTGAAACTTAGGACACGGACAGGCTTCCCTGGTGGCTCAGACGGTAAAGAATCTTCCTGCAATACTGGAGACCTGGGTTCAATCCCTGGGTGGGGAAGATCCCCTAGAGAAGGAAATGGCTACCCATTCCAGTAATCTTCCCTAGAGAACTCCAAGGACAGAGCAGCCTGGTGGGCTGCAGTTCAAGGGGTCACAAAAGAGTGAGACATCACTGAGTGACTAACTTTCTACTATGAAACTGAATCAGTGACCACTGGAGTCTGTTTGCATCTGTGCCTTTTTTCCAGTTCACTTAGAGATCTTGAGTTTTGGGGCCAATACTTACCTGTAATTTGTGTTTCCATTAGTCTAGGCCAGTAATTCTGAAACTTTAGTATGCATGAGAATCACCCTGGGTGAGGGTTTGTTAAACACAGATTGCTGAATTCATCCCACAATTTAGGTCAGTAAATTGAGGAGGGGCCCAAGAATTTGTATCTTTTCCCCATGTGATACTCAGATGCTGGTCTGGGTATCACATTTTGAGAACCAGTTCTCTAGATCAGGAGTTTGACAAACTTCTTTTCTAAGGGGCAGGTAGTAAATATGTTAGGCTTTGTGAACCACATGTTCTCTGTCACAGCTATTCAACTCTGCTACTGTTGTGCAAAAGCAGTCATGACTAATTATAAGTGAATGAGTACAACTATGTTCCAGTAAATCTTTATTTATGGATTTATGGGCACTGAAGTTTGAATTTTGCATAATTTCATGTTATAAAATGGGATTTTTCTTATGATTTTTTTTCAACCATTCATAAACATAAAAATCATTTTCAAGTTGTTGGCTCTATGAAAACAGGAAGCAGGCTGGATTTGCCCTTTGGATTGTAGTTTGCCAGCCCCTGACATGCAATTATGGCATGTAAGGGAGATTTAAACTACTGTTTTAATTATAAAAATAATGCAAGTGAATGATCCTAAAAGTCTATTGGTTTAGAGAAAATAGAATGGATCAGGAAGTCTTCCTTCCCACCCCAGCCCCAATCAGATGCCCCAGAATCTGATGAATATCAATCTTCAGAAATTTTACAGGCATATACAAACTTATATAAATGCATAAGCTCTTTTTACCTTAATGAGTTTTTCATACATACTGCTCAGCATTTCCTAGCAATATATTGTGACCTCTTCCCATATCAATATGCAGAGATGATTTAGCTTTTTCTCTTTAATATCTCTCTACTTCTCTGCCTTCTGTTGTGTAGATTTACCGTAGTATATTTAACCAGTCCCCTACGGATGGACATTTGGATTATCACTCATTTTTATCTACCACAAACAGTGCTGCGGTTCATCGTCACACTTCCATCACTACATATGGTAGAGTCCTAGGAGATGAGCCGACGAGTCAAAGGATATGTGCATTGAAAATTTTGATAGATATTTCTAAATTCCTATTGTGGGTACTTTTGGAGCCTACATTCATGTGTTTTCAGGGTTGCACCCTACATTTTTACTATTTAGTCTTTATCTGACTTGAGCATTCATTACAGTGAATTTCAGTATAATGCCTCGCTGCACATGAACTTAACACAGAGTAGTAATCCTATCGAGGGCAAAAACGTGCAGCTGGCAATTTGTCCAGGATTCGTGAAAGGAAAACGACCTTAAAGAATATAAAGCCACCCAAACAGTGCCCTGAATCTAGGGTCATCCTGGACACGGCTGCGTTTAAGGTACCACAGCACAAATTGCTCTTTTGATAGACCTGGTGTTCAGCAGACGTTTCTATATGTTTGTTTCCCACTAGGATAGAGTTTCCCATTGTCAAACATTTAAGTAAACAGAGCATTAGCTAATAAATATGCTGTACTACTATTGTAGTAGAACTCAGAATATCACTGCTTTCCTTTCTGTTTGGAGCTTTTTCGTTTTTGAACCAATAAAGGATTATTATCATGATTTAATGGACAGTGACGAAACAACTGAAAATGTAGCAATAAGTACTTTTTTTTTTTTTTTTTTGCTTAACATACGTCTATTTCTGCTCCCAGGTTGTCATAGGATTTTCTCGTCACCACTCAATCATATCTACTTACACACACAGTCAACCAGTCAACAAAGAAGAAATTTCTTTTTCCGGAGACAAAGAGAGATTTCCCACAGTATAGTTTTGCCGGCTGCAGTTTCTTCAGCTCATCCAGTCCCGAAGGTACTGCATTGCCTATTATCTGTTGCTTTTTCCAGCCAAGATAAAGGTTAACTGCAGAAGCCATGGAGTGTTTTCGCGCCTTTGATTTCTGAGGCATCTGAATTATAATTTTTAAACTTAGTCTGTGATATAAAACTGTGGTTTGGGAAGTGTTAACATCCTGCAGTTCTATAATATTCACTTTTTAAAATAAGGCACTGAGCTTCTAACTGCTTAGTTCTTTAGAATTTAAATTTCTATCATGAAATTTTCCATATTAAATTTCTACCATGAAGATAAGATTCTATGTATATAGTTTCTTTAACTTTAAAAAAAAATTTTTTGACAACAGTTGGAATCATTTAAGAAAGATTCCTTGAAACCAATACACTAGGCGTTTTTTTCCTAAAGCTTGCTGTTACATTTTCTGTGTTACTATTAATGCTGTCTTTCAATTGCCCTTTAGAGTAAATTAAATAAAACATCTTGTCTCAAAGCATTCTTGATTTTTTTCAGAGAGTATAGTTCTGTGAAAGACAATCTATCCATTTTTCCAGATGCAATGTAAAGGAGGTGTGGGGATCAATTAGGAAGAGTGAGAATAGCTGAAAGAAATAAAGATTTGCCACGAAAATCACCTGCTTTCCCTCTTTCTATGACTTTTTTTGCAGGGTAGTAAATCAACATTAAGTATATCATACTCCCTGAAGGTGAGTGGCTCATTTTTGTGACAAGGGCTGACAAGACAGGCCACCAGAGCCCAGAGTATGTTTCTGGTATTTCCTTAGTAGAAAACAAAAAAGAAGTCTCCAGAGAGGTGAATGTATTGTTTTAGAATTTCAGTGACAAGCCAACAGCCCTTCTGCCTGTGGTTGTAACCTGGCCAGATTGCAAAGCCAGGAGGAGGCGGGGCTGTGGAGATGGGAGTGCTTTGTGGGCACTGGTACCGAAGCCAGAGGGAAGATGCTCACTCCACGCTTGGCTGTGGCAGCCCAAGTGGTGATGTTACCTGTGTCAGAAAGGCCCATCTGAACACAGGGATAAGTGAAGGTCCTTAAATCCTGTGTGATGCAGTTCACAAAGCACAGAGCCCTAACCTTAGCCCTTCCAGAGTTGCTGTGATGTTCATTGAATAGTGTTATCTCCCTCAGCTTCCTGTCCCCAAAGTCTGTGTAGCCTTACTGGGTGCTGTTCAACAAAACTTATGTAGCTGTTGCCATAAATAGTTGGTAAAGAGCTGTGCAAAACCTGGGTCTGAAAGGAGCTCTGTGTGTGAGACAGTATTTATTTGCTGAATACCGCCCATGGATTTAAGTTAGTGAGGGAGAAGGTTCTCCAAGGGTGGTCAGAGTTGAACATTTTGAGTTTCAGAGGAGGAAGGAGTTTGTTTTTGACAAATTATGAAAGTGTGCAAAGTATTTTTTATGTACTTGGGGGAAAAGAAAGGAAAAGGCAAAAGAGCTGTTTTGTTTTGTCCTCTAGTTCCTTCTTAGTTTGGGTACAGTTGCAACATGTAGGGGAAGTGTGTATTTGATAGGCATCCATGAACTTGACAGTCTGCCTTTTACATACATTCATTGGGAGAGGGTGTTGTGGGCTACCCTTTGCATAAATTTTATCTTTGTGTCGAGGAGATGAAAGCACTCTTAATTAACCATTTGGCGGTTGGGGAACTGGGTGCTATTTGTCATCAATAGCAATTCTAAGAGGGTTGGAGGAGGAAGAAAAGAAAACTCCTGTTTGTTTTGACCAGAAGTCTCCTTCAGTCCAGTGTGACTCAAAGCACCAGTAAGGTTAACAGACCATCCAGAGGCAGCACTAACAGGCCACGTTAAGTTCAAAAGGGCAGGGGAAGGAACCGGGGGCAGCCTGGAGGGTCTGTTGTGCTGGCTTCGGAGGTCGGTGCTCCGGCAGGAAGGGCAGAGCTCCATGAAGCAGGAGGCTGTGTGCGAAAAAATGATCCCATTGTCGTGCGCTGGGTTCTGATCTTCGTTTTCAATCCTTTTTCCTCAAGCACATAAAGAAGCCAGACTATGTGACGACAGGAATTGTACCCGACTGGGGAGACAGCATAGAAGTTAAGAATGAAGATCAGATTCAAGGGCTTCTCCAGGCTTGTCAGCTGGCCCGACATGTCCTCCTCTTGGCCGGGAAGAGTTTAAAGGTGGCGTCTCACGAAGCCTCGCAAGACTTGCATAAAGGGCAGCAGACCTTCCCCGCTTTTCCTTATTTCCTTTATCTCTTCTTTTGTACACATCTAATTTGTTAAAAATTAAGTAAAACCTTGGGATAGGGGACAGGAATTGTGTATTTTCTGTTTATTCAAAAGATAATTTAAAATCCAAAGTCAATGTTAAGTAGCAGAATTCTGAAGATAGGCTTGAGCTCAGTCAGCCTATCCAAGTTGCTCCATGACAGACAGCTTTGACTTCTGCCCTCTTATTCCTGCCTGTAATTTCTGCTTTTATTCCCCACATTATTTCTTGTGCCTGAAGAGTTGCTTTGCCTCATACTTTGGCTCCTATTTTCTTGCATTGGTTCTGCAAAGAAAGATCAGACCAGACACACCAAGCTGTAGGTAATTCAGCAATGTAATTGTATGCAACTATCTTACTATAAGATTTAGGTCTTTCAGAATAATCTGAAACTGAATCTGAATCCTGCTATGTAAGGATCATAAAAGAAAATACCAGCCTATCGTTTCCAAAAGGTGGGCTGCATTTAGGAAATGAGACTCAAATATGAAACACTTGGTGTAACATCTGTGTGATAGACTTGTTATCAATGAACCATAATGTGAATATAAAATAACATAAAGAAAACAGTTGAAGGAATGTTAATTTTCAATAAAAGATCTTGTTTTAGACTTTTACTTATAATATATGAGTTTATGGAGACAGTGTTTATGTGCCCACAAAACTTGATTTTAGTTTTCTTTTAGTTTGGGAGCAATTTGGGTATCTTCTAGTAAGGGAAAAATATTTTTAAAAACACACTGATTTGTTTTGGTATGAAAGAAATCAAGATCAGTGAACCAGAATCTCTACAAAATGTATCAAACTAATTTTTTCAGATGATGATCCATAACCTCCATGCCATCACTGCAAAACCCACGTAATGTTTTGCTGGGATAAAAAGGCATGGGTCAACCTACTTTTCAAGGTTTGTCACCTCAACTGACGATCCTTTTGACAATTTATATGCCTTGATCAGCCGAAGCCACTAACCTATTGAGGAAGAGGAAGGAGTTGCCTCAGAACGTGCTTTTGAAATCTCCAGGCTAAAAAGGAATCCTGTCATTTAATGATTCACAAATGATTGAAAGGATCTTAGAGTTTAAAATGGCCATTTCCTAATAGCCCATAACACCACCATATACCCAAACAATTGTCAGAAAGGCACAGTTTAGGATTTTGGTGTTAATCATAATTAATTAAAATGTTGTATCACAAGCTTATCACAGTAAATTTGTACAACCTCATCTGGAAGGGCTGTAGCTATAGGCACAGTCAATAAATACAGGAGATCTCTCCAACTGTCGCTTCACAGTTTCTTTATTTAATATTTCAGGTTGACATGACAACTGAAGAGATAGATGCTCTTGTTCATCAGGAAATAATCAGTCATGATGCCTACCCCTCACCTCTAGGCTATGGAGGGTTTCCAAAATCTGTTTGTACCTCTGTAAACAACGTGCTTTGTCATGGTATTCCTGACAGGTATTCATTGCTTAATAACATATTGTTCCTTTGGAAACTGAAACGTGAAACTAAGATCTGTAATGTATGTTGAAAGACACTATAGTTTAATTGAAACCTGCCTGCAAACTTTTGAAACCGATTATGGTAAAGACACAATTTTGAAGTATTTTGTTTCTAAATGGACATAATACCACCATTTAATGTTTGTTAAAGCAATATGTAATCTGAAAAAGTGGTTGTACATTAAATATTTCTTTTACCATCCACTATTGTTTTGGCTCTTTGCGAAATTAAGGTAATAATAAGTATATTTTGTTGAGAATAAGTAGATTTTTAAACAGTGATGCTGCATGTTCATATTATGTATTTCTAGTAAAAATGATATGACTAATATAAATTAAAGATTAGATACAGTTATTCCACTCAATCCTTCTCCACTCTGAATTATCGTCACTACTCATTGGGCTTCTGATTGTAGTCATTAGGTATTTATTTTTATATTCCTTTTATTGGGATCTATCACCATTTTTTTTTTCTGTTTATGTTTCAGTCGACCTCTTCAGGATGGAGATATTATCAACATTGATGTCACGGTGAGTAAATCATATAAAAAACAGTCTTTGATCAACTTCAGAATTGCTGGTAGCAACAGGAAGAAGAGTGGATTGAAAACGTGAACTGCGCCGATGGAAGTGCTGTTTACTTCTAGACCCAGACGCAAGCAGCTGGTTTCCTTTTTTGTCTTTAACGCTGTGTTTATTCCAAGTAAACCCAGGCCTGACTTGAATTTAGGGCTGGAATCAGATGCACTGAGATCAATGTTGGCCTAAGTGAAATGTCAACCCAATCCTGCTATGTGTCATGTTTTTGAGAAGGTGTAATTGTTATTGATCCACTGTGTAGTTAATGCAGAGCCCTACAGCACTGGGCAGCTGCTGAAGCTAGATATATATGAGATGAGCTAAGGCGAAGAAAGCCAGCATTTTTCCTTCACTCTGCCAAGATTGATCTTCCTCTTCCTGCTGATTTTGAGTGGGGCCTGTCATTATCTTACTCTGTCATTAGGGGCTACATTGGCCTGTGTGTGTCAGTCTATTTGGACAGAAACTCTTTTGCTAGCAGTGTTCCTTAGATTTATTAAAATCCCTGAAGGTAACGTTGTGTTCCATTTCTGGTATAGACAGCCTTGAACTCCAAGCGTACACGCAGAGTGCTTTTCTTTCTTGAACTTAAGTTTTCACCAAATGGTTAACAGCCTTTCTTTCAAATAACAGCCCCAGGTAATTTAACACAGGAACTTCAAACTGTACAAGCTCTAACCTTTTCTAATTTCCTTAGCCTTTCACAGTTCTCAGACTTAGGTTATTTGTGCTTTGACAGTTTGTTTTACTAAAAAATTATGTAACGGTACCTTAGGATAATGGAGATTGTACATAAATTCTATACATCTGATGATTAATAAGTATATTTCAAATAAATAAATATAAAGTAAACATCTGCTGAGAACTAGTTGAGACAGACAGCATTCAGGGAGTATTTTCTCTATTAGTGGGAAAATATTCTTAGTAATATGATTTCATATCCAGGTCATGAAACGTGGATGGGAGTGGGAATGTGGTAGAGGTTGGCATCCAGTGGTTTAGTTCAGTCTGCTTTTTAGTTGTTTAAATTAATTCAGTCTTTTCTCTTCATAGCAATTTGTCTTAGTATATAGCCAAAACTTCGTTTATGGTGGATACTCTGTATATCATTTTGTCCTAGTTACTTAGAATACCTGAACATTTGCCCCACACATATTGCTGCTCTCTCTCCAGCTCAGAATATGTAGAAGGAGGTATTTTATAAAGTATACATGAAATAAAGTATTTTTCATTATGCACTTTTCTTTTAGATTAAACCTGACTTAGAGGCTATCCATTTATTATCTTACCTAATCATCCCTAATAAAATATTGCTGCTTTCAATGAAATCAGCATGCCCTTCCCACCTGTTTCCAATGTGCCCAAAGAGAATAGTCTCTGCCTTTCCTAAGTTTCCTGAAGACTTTCAGTAAACAATTTCATATTTAACATTCAAATGATCAAAGTGAAATGTTTTCGAGTGTCTCAAAATGTGAGGACTTTTCACATGGCACAGTGGTAAAGAATCTGCCTGCCAATGCAGGAGACACAAGAGATGTGGGTTCGATCCCTGGGTCAGGAAGATCCCCTGGAGAAGGGAATGACAGCCCACTCCAGTATTCTTGCCTGGGAAATTCCATGGACAGAGGAGCCTGGCGGGCTACAGTCCATGGGGTTGCAAAGAGTTGAACACATCTAAACACGTGCACAGAGCAATGTGAAGTGACCAAGGAAACATGCAGGTCAGTAACTGAAATTATATTTCTTATGAAATATTTTATTAAATGAAAGGCTTCATTACTTATCAGAAAATACTCATTACATTTTATAATTGTTTACATCTAGTATATATCACAAGAAAATAGACTTCCCCTTGAAAGTTGAATGTTTAAAAAAAAAAGATGATGTGATATCCCATAATAGTTGCTCAATAAACATTTTAAATGTTATTAAATTATTAATAAATGAAGAATTAAATAAATGAAGAATAAAACAAGAATTGTTTGTGGATAAAACCAATAATTATAGATAACTGCCACAGACTTTCAAAAGTATTATTTCCATATATATTGAATCTTTCAAGTAGTCATTTTCAGACTAGCGAAAAGTAATATGAAAAGGCAAATAATGATTTTTTAAATACATTTTTACTTAAATAGCAACTATAGAAACAGCGTTACAATTTTGTCTTAATAATTGCTCTTTATTAATAAATGTTATATTCTTGTGTATAAAGTAAAAATTTGTACTCTCTTGGGTTACAAATGGGAATAAATATATAAAACACTGTTGTATTGCAAGGTGACTTGATATAGTAGAAAAAACACTGGATTAGAAGCCAAGAATCCATCATATTGACCTGGATCTGCCTCTTGTTTTCTGCCACTAACCTTAGACAAGTCACTTGTCTGTGCCTCTGTTTCCTGACTTGAAAAGTGAAGATAAAGACTTCTCCTGCCTCCCTTACAGAGCATACAAGAGTATTTTTATTGAAGACGAGTATACAGATTAATTGCATATTAAAACAGAAAGCTTAGATAAACATCTTTTTTATTACAGTTCCTGCATTCTACTTCATGAGAAAGAGAAATGTGAAAAATAATTACATAGGACAAATTTATGCAAAATAGCAAATTCCATGCTATATCAAAGGTTCAATATTCAACCAGTCTCCTCTACCTTCTGTATTTATTACAGTGTTTGGTGATTATTGATTTTTATAATGAATATGGTGTCTTTCAAGATCCTGCAGGGCTTCTGAGTCATTGAAGACAGATAAAATGTTATTTTCTGTCATTTTATTCTTAAACCTGTTTTGTTATATTCTGATTCTTTAAAAATCCATGTATAGTGTTTTCTGTTAACATTCTGCTATCTGGAATATTTGATTAAGATTTCACTTCCAGACAGGATTTTTCTATAACTTATTTCATTCCGATATTGAGCCACTTCAGTTCTTGGAACTGAATTCTTCTTCTGTCTGTTATAACACTGACACATCTATCTTATTTCTTCTTGTCATTATCTATCACTTCCAAGTGTGGGACTGGTAAATAAAAGATAAGTATCTTTATGATACTTTAAGAAACCTTCCACTGTGTGAAATACTTCTGAATTCTCTAAACCTATTGCAGTAATTATGGGTCAATGTCTTTGGTCGCTATTTTTGCATATATAATTTTGCCTCAGAAATAAAATGAGGACTCAAACTGTTAAAGAATATTGATAATCATAGTGCTGAAAGAGCCATGCTAGTCATGTATTTATTTAAACTTTTGTAATATCATTGTGTGTCTGTTTCGTGTTTCTGTAAACTTAATAATTCTGGAAGGGTGAAACACATGAATTTACTAAATATATAAAGGAATGCAAGGTAGACTGTAGGAGAATAGATTTTTAAACAAGGACATATTTGTACATTTCTGCCTGTGTTTAGGTTTACTACAATGGCTACCATGGAGACACCTCAAAAACATTTTTGGTGGGCAATGTGGATGAATGTGGTAAAAAGTTAGTGGAGGTTGCCAGGAGGTGTAGAGATGAAGCAATTGCGGCTTGCAGAGCGGGGGCTCCGTTCTCTGTCATTGGAAACACAATCAGGTAAGCCTTACAGTGACAAATAAAGGGAGGGTTGGCAGATGGTACAAAGGTTATTGGTGGCTTGGTGTAAAGTTGATGACATGTTTTATGATTCAGAACCATCATTTCAGTCTGATATCAGTATGTGAACTGCCAGGCTGCAGTGCTGTTCCCTGAGTTTTAAAAAAAAGAAAATGATTTCAAAAAAGTGAATTATATCAGGTCAACAAAGAAACTGATAGAAGCAGCAAGCAATATTCATATGACTGCTTTAGTTTTAGCTCGACGTATTGGTCTGTAGTGTTCCTATATTCAAACTCATACCAAACATGGAAGAGTAGCTAAGAAAAGGTAAGTATCTCAAATCTTGAATAGGAGACAGGAGAAAAGCTAGATTTTATAAAGGCATGAAGTGAAATTATTCCTGTGACAGAAAGATAAAAAGCATTAGCTCAAGCAAGGCTTACCTTTCAAATTAGTGGATTAGCAGACAGCCTGAAAGGGTGATCTTTTTTTTTTTTTTTTTGGTCTGGTTCATTTTTCCTGTAAACCACTGTTTACTTTCCACACAGCCTTCTCTGCTTGCTTTTTGAGAGTATGTGTATTTTCTGAATTCAAGACTTTTCTTTGTAATCTGTTACCTATTTTAGATCTCTTTTTTTCCCCCTGTTTTGAAGTAGATGTGCAGAATATGTGTTTTCATTTAAAAGTAACATATTTTCTTAAAGATGGTTACATTAGTACCTTTTAAAGTACTGCTCTCATTAATATGAACCATTGAATACTTCCCAATTGTCTGAAGGATGGAAGGCTTAGTCACCTTGAAAAGATGCTGCCTTTTTTCTTCGTAAGCCTTCGAATACTCTAAGAAAAAAGGCAGTAAAATATCAGTTAAATGTATTTATGGCTTTAAAAATATTGTAACAGTGTCTGAATCAAACTTTAGTAAAATCTCTTTGGGTTATATCGGAGAAGCTTTTATTGAAGACTTTGAACAAAATTGTGTTTTTGACAGTTTTAAATTATAGGCTAACTAGCCTGGGAAAAAAGGATAGTGTCTCTCTGTTCTTTCATAGGAAATGTTGAATCAGACCCCTACTGGGAAAAGAAATTTAATGCATATCTCACTATCTTACTGTCCATGAATATAATAGAAATGAATTCAAAATGCAGTTTTATTTTTGCAAATGGGATGAGTCGATAGATGTACCTCATATTTTTGAACACCTAGGGTTCAACAAATTTACTGGTGGTGCTCTTGCATTTTAACAAAATTTATTCTTCAGTAGAAGGGGGCAGAGAACACTAGATTCTTATTCAAGCATTCTATCGAGCTCTGCATTCATGGCTGTGTCTAAAGGGCATGTCAGCCTTTGATTCTCTCTGAGAGGTAATTATCCTTTTCCTGTCACGGAACAACAAATGATAGCTAACTACAGAGGCACATTTGCAGTAGTCACATTCATCAACTGCAGGAAAAAAAATTCAATTTAATTGTGCAACACAGCTGCACATGGGCTTTTGAGCATTTCTGTTGTTCTCCCTGTCTCGCTATTCCTCCCTTCAGATCTATTTTTTAAACTTTTTTTTTTCTGTTTTTTTTCCCCCTTTTTTTGTCTCTTCTTCCATTTTTACTCTCTGTACTTTCTTGTTAAAGTAATTTTCCTTTGTGGCTCTCATTCTTTTTTCCCCATTGAAGGCTATGAATGTAGAAAATTATCACAATTACTCATATAATTGAGCCTCTTTGTAGCAAGTGCAACTCCAGTAGCCTTTCTCCATCATGAAAATGGTTTCATTATAGGGTTTTTCATATTCTCTGACACCATCTACACAGAGGAACAGGCGTGCAGATGAGACGTACTAGGAACAGGCTAGATCAGTAAGGTCACAGTAGGAATAATTAGCTCTGCTATGGAAAGAGCATCTAGGCCTTTTACTGCTACATAAATGTACTGTCCGTGGCTTTTAGTCACAAAAAAACTTACTAACAAATGGAGCTCCCGCCTACTACTTTGAAAAAAAGATTTGTATCAACACTACAATTTTCCATCATTAAGACTAATAACACAGAGCCTAGTATACATCAAGGGGAATAAAAAGAAAAATCTCACATTCAAGTGGCGGCTGGGTGCTGACCTTTGTTCCCTTTTTTTGTGTACGACTTAACTCTTTACAAAAAAGAGCCACACGCCACACCAACATGCAGGTGAACTCCAGCTAGTACTAGCAAAGCATAGCATTCAGTCAGAAAATCTGATAAATCTCCATGCAGGATAATGCATTTCATTACATATTCACTACATTAATTCTAGCTACATAAAAAAAAAAAGAAGAAGAGTAAAATTGAAAGTGACATTGAATTTTAGCTATCTGGATGCAAAGGTCAGTTTTCGTAGAGAATGAATCTGCATGTACAGGCTGCTTTGAAAACCAGATCAGTCCCAACAACTGCACTCACAAAACTATGTGAAAGATAGCATAGACAATGAACTTTTCCCGTTACTCTAATGCATTTCATTATTTAGACGGTTTGTGTCTGCCTCTGAGGAGGAAACTGGCCCCGAGTCTAACAAATATTTGTTCTGATGTGTTAAGGCAGTGTTTCTGGACATCTGTTATTTCGCCTTTTCTTATTCAGGCAAACCCTCAAGGGAGTAAATAAACAGTCTCCACCTTTAAGCCAGAAGTACTCGGAATCATTATAGACCAAAGGTTTACAAACATCTTTCAACTCAGCCTCGATTAAGATATTCACCATCGTTTGCATAGCCTCTCTCTACTGATACACCACTGAAAGAACATTCAAGCATCTTTTAGTAGGATCATGTCAAAACCTGGAGATCTTTATAGGAAATTTTGAAATTCTCTGAAACCTAAAGAATAGGATGATGTCTCCGAAGAAGTGTTGGCTAAAAGAATTCTCCCTGTGCCCTTCTTTTTTATGAGGGATGTCTAGTGATCTTTAGGTTACAGCGTTATTATGCTCACTGTACCTCCATTTGCGTTAAAATATTTCTAAATCTGTATTTTTGTAATTATCCTTCGATGATATGAGCTGTACATATGAGGATACTCTGAATGTGTACATTCATGCATCACAAATATGTGACAGTTCAATCAAAAATAATTTAAACTTATCCTTGTAAATGTCATGGTGAAAGTATCAATGAATGGTTTTTAATGTTTAATTCATAAGTATATGTTTTGATATTAATTTAGAAGAATATAAAGCAGATTTTTTAAAATAATCTCTTTCTATTAGATTATGCACATTTAAACAATAAGTGGCTCAGGCAAAATAAGTCATTTTAATGTCATCTGTGATGGATTTTTTCTTGACAGCTACTGTAAATTACAATTACACTGCTTCTCTCTGCACATGAAAGTAAGCATTGCAATAAATTATCTTTTATTTCAATCCATCATGCCTGCTTTTCAGAAACAGAAAACCTCAAATAAAAGTTCAGCACTATTGTAAGAAAAATACAGTAATTTGTAATCCAGTTTGAAACAAAAAAAAATGTACTCCTCTTTTGGAAAACAGTTGTTGGCTTTCAAAAATATTACTAATTGTACTTAAACATTCCTTTTCAATTAGAGGGAATCCTTGAATTTGTGCATTCCTGCATCCAAAGACTTGGAGAAGGAAATAGCAACCCACTCCAGTGTTCTTGCCTGGAGAATCCCAGGGACGGGGGAGCCTGGTGGGCTGCCGTCTATGGGGTCGCACAGAGTCAGACACGACTGAAGCGACTTAGCAGCAGCAGCAGTAGCATCCAAAGACTACTGCTTAAAATAAAAATCTGAAAAAAATTAAGTAAAATTCCATGACTTAGAAAATCAGGTGCCATTTGAGATCCTTTAATTAGAGATGTGACCATTTGGAAATCAGTTCTGTTGATAGAATTCATATAGAAATAGTAATAAAACTATTTCCATGTGCATTTTTATTCCTTTAGAAGAGTGTGTACTTAAAAATAGTACTCCTCTGCCCTCTTGGGGAATGTATTCTTAGTCATGAAATATAGTTTAAATGTATCAAGAATTTTAATTTATCTAGACAAAACTTTTGTTGAGGAAAACTATCTCATGAAAGGGAATTCAATTAAGAGAACAGTCACAGGATGAAATTCCTTAAGAGAGATCTCTCTCTTAACTCTAAACCACACCTGAAACATGAACTGTAACACAGAATAATTTTCAAGTTCATAAACTCCTTTATATGTCTCTCTCCTCCTCCCCAAATATTCCATATGAAGGGCTTCAAATCCCAAATGTGCTCAGACTTAAATAAGTGAGCTGCTGTCTTAGAGAGTTTTTAGTTAGAAAAAATCAGAACAGAAGAGCTAATACTCGGAGAGTTCTCTTTAGCAGATTTCAACAAAAAGAAGGCAGATTTCATCTGTGTAATATCCAAGGCAAGAAGACCTTCATGCTCAGAAATAGGTCACAACCCATGATGGCTGGTGTTAAGGAATAACCGTATGCTTTGTGGGCACCCCTGCCCACCCAACACTTCCACTTCCCCCAACACACTAGTCAGGAGAAGCCTGCATGCTCCACTTTCCTGTGCCACAACTAGGATTTCTAGTACTTGATTTCACTTTAGAGCAGACATTTGCTCCTACAGATTGCTTGGATTGTCTCCCCGAAGTTAGATTTAAATCTTAGAATCATGTAAATTAATCTTGGGCTTCCCTTATATTCCAAAATAGAAGAACAGTACACAGTATAATAGTAGAAAGGGCATGCTTTTCATCAGTAATTAGAAACATTAATGAGATTTTATTCCATTCAGTCCCAGGAAGTATGTGTTAAAACAGCTAACTACCAATCCCAAAAGAAAAGACCCTAAAAAGCAGACAGGAGTTTTTATTTAGTTCCTGAGAATCAACCACTGAGACAGGTACTCAGCCAAGGAACTGAGGGAAATTTGTCCTGATCTTTTCCTCTTTCCTCATGGCTGTGAAATCCTCTGACCTTTGCATCCATGACACATACATTCTATGATCCTCCTATAACCAAAAGTTTCAGCAGGATCCAGGCAGTAAATTGTTGTAGAAAGCACTCAGATATCTTTAGCCACCTAGTAATTGCACAGCTTCTTTTATGAAGAGGAGTGAGAGATATGAGGGGGGAGGGACCCCAAGTGTTTTTTCATAGTGGGCTTTCTTCCTATCCTCTCATCAGAAATTAAAATGAAGATTGCCACTGTAACACACGTTCACAGTGTAGCTGTGATGCTTGCCAATCAGTTAGAGCCTATTTTTTTTTTTTAAGAAAAGAAAATAGAAGAACAGTTTATAGTGAATCCTCTTAGAATTATTAAGGTTTGTTGGGACATAGATAACATAATGGGTAGATGGGTAGATAAGACCTATTCTTACTTAAAAAAAAAATCTAGATCAGCATATCTTACTGAATAATCTCTCTTCCAGTCTCTATCTACTCTCCATCCTGAGTTTTTATTCAGGACTTGTGTGGGTCAAATAGAAGCCACTTGGAAAAGTTGTTATACCTCCTGTCCAGAGTGAAAAGACACACAGAAATAAGTATAACCATAAAGAACAAATTAAGAGAGAAAAGCATTCACTTACCGTTCCTCTCCTCAACACATGTATAGCTCACCTATTTCTGTTACATGGAAATTAAATCTGAATGAGAGACTGCCCATCTGATATTTATGGTGACATCCTGGCCTAAGTGAAGACATTTTACAGGTCTGGAGATGAAGGTTAAAAATGTCTAGAGAAAAGTATTTTGACAGGAATGCTCATAAAGATGCTGCTAAATGCCTTTAAGTTTGTGGTAAACCAAACCAAAGGGCTGCTGAAAACTAGCTTGGGATCCAAGAACTTTGGTTTGGTTAAGAATTTAAATAGTAGTCCTATAAATCCCAATCCATTATTATGTTTAGGGTTAAGGCACTTTGCTCTTCATCTGCATGAAAATATAAATTGTTCATGGTATGTACATTCTTGTCTTTCTGGTGCTCCCAGAAATGAACATGTCCACCTGAATTCAAAAACAACTCCTTAATCTTGTAGGTGAAGGTTTTAGGGTTGGATTCTAAGATTTCACTTATATGGAATAAATGGAATCCAAAAGATTTGCATGTAAAAGTAACTAATGTAGCATTAAGAATTAGGAATCACAATACTAGCTTCTCTTAAGCATCATAGCAATTAAAAAGCATATTTTATGAATTCTGTTAATCGTATAGGTCTTGAGTAGAAATCTCAAATAATCACAAAGTTTTGAAGTGCTTCAAGAATATTGACAAAGCAGATGTGACCTTTTGTATAAATGTGTCTATAAAATGTTTGATGTTCTGAAATAGACCAGAATAAGCAATTATAGAAGTCACATTTCAGATTGTAATTTTTTGTCTGGTTGGTTCCCAAGTCAGTAATAATTTGTACAGTCTTCTGGTGAAACTCCATATGAATCAGGCAGGTTTGTATGACCTGCATTACCTGCACATGTATCTTGGTTATATTACACTGTATATATGTGCATGAAGACTCATTGTCTAAAAGTGACCTCGTTTGAATGCTGTACTCAAGTAATTGAAGCAAACTATTGTGTTAGCTACATATCTTTTTTCTTCACGTATCCAAAGGGAGTTGTTGCAAGCTGTGACAAAATATAAAATTTTTCCAGAATAATGAAAACAAATTGTTACCATATGACTCTAAATAGAACTGATTTTTTTTTTTCTTTTTCAGAGAATACTTTGAAGGGACTTTGTCTTATCTATATATGCACTTAAAATGATCCAATTTAATTCAGTATTTTGTTTGGTCACTTTTAAAGCCAGATAACTCATCAGAATGGTTTGCAAGTCTGTCCACATTTTGTGGGACATGGGATAGGATCTTACTTTCATGGACATCCAGAAATTTGGCATCATGGTAAGAAAGTTAGTTTGGGAGCTGCTTATTGAAAGGAATCAAGATAAAGCAGTTTTGCTCCTGAATCTCTTGCTGCAACATGGAATTCACATTGTCATCATTCCCTATGAGGGTGTGTGTGTGGGGGGGGGGGGGGGGGGTCCTATTTAATCCTAACCAGCATGTTACTATGTTACTGAATTAGAGCCTGCCATTTCAATCCCCAAATAAGCTTTGTTTTGCTTTTTGTCTTCTCCTGAAGGGTGATGGCTGGAAGGCACAAGGGATATTTGTCTAGAAAAAGTTACTGAAAACAAAACACCACTGCATCAATGTCCCAGCAGCATGCCATAGGACTGTTTTCTGTTTTTCTTTTTCTACTCCCTTCTCTAACTGCTGACTGTTGTGGTTAAACTTCATTACATCCTACACAGCGTTGACAGCTGATGTATTTAGCAGTGTGTACTCTTTAGTGATTCCTAGATTATACCCAGAGTCTCCCGTTTTTCACTGCCTGGATGTTCTCCCTACAGTGAGAAGGCAAGGGTGGGCCAGAAGGGGTGGGGGATTTGGGTTAGACTATGAAGCAGTTCTGTGGAGTGTCCCCAAGAGGCATGCATACCTGGACAAGCACCAAAGGAAAGTTGATCCTGGGGCTTTGACCTGTGTGCTTGGGGGTGGGAACAGCCCCATAGAGGAACTACTAGCTGGAATCCACCCCCTGAAAGATCCCTAGACACTCAGCAGGTCAGAACTTCCTTTAGGCCAAAGAACTTCACCTGAGCCAGCTGTTAAGAGGCCCAGGCTAGAGTGCAGAAAGGGCCTCTCAGGTGAGTGCCCACCCAGTGCCAAGCCCTGGAAATATTTCAGGTCACCCTTGTTCTTCCCTCTTACCAACCTGCCCTCCCTTTGTCTCAGTTCCCAAGATGTCTTCCTCTTTCCCTTGGGAGGTGGAAGCCAGCAAACCTCAGAGCAAGTGGCCAGAGCAAGGGGACAGTAGATTGGGGAGCCCAAAAAGTGTCTCAAGCACCTGGGCTGCTCAGCCTTGGTGCACCCGTCCTAGGGGCCCTGACCCCAAGCTCAGAAAATGCAGAGGCTGAGGGCCCAGGAGCCCTGTGCTTAACCCCTGGGTAGCCACCACTCAAGATTCTAGCAACCTCTTCCTAAAAGAAAAATAAAATGACCACTTTTTTGTGCAGCCTAACCCTTCTAATCCATTTCTCTCTGTTTTCACCATATCCCATCCCCACGCCCCACACTTGTATTTTTGTCTTACAGCGAATGACAGCGATCTACTCATGGAGGAAGGCATGGCGTTCACCATAGGTTAGTGCTAAGTTCCTCTTCAGAGAGCAGGGGCTCCCTGGCACGGAGCAGCAGCGCTGGCCTAGGCCAGGCAGTCCGGTGAAGGACTAATAAAGCCAATCAGTGTAATGAAATAATTCAGATGCATAGTAAACCTAATTAAATAATATCCTCTAGCCCCATCTTCCTAAATCAGATACTTACCAACACATTTAGGAGACGGCAGCCGTCCAACCTTTAATTCTGTTACCAACATAATGTAGTGTTTGGTTTTTTGTGTTGCCTTTTTGTGGGGGGTGTTTTCTTCTTCTTTCATTAACACCCAGTAACTAGAGGCGATTAAGTCCCTTGCTCCCTGTCAGCAAGTGGCATATACTCTCTGTCGACCCATTCCTGGCTGATCATGTGATTGGTGTCACCACCAAATTCCAATCACCTAAAGCCCCGAAGGCATCATATTTCTGACTGTGGGGCTTAATGGAGAAGCAATTACAGTGAAATAAGAAAATTGTTATTTGCTGATTAATGAACATTTTGAGCATGTTTTAAAAATTCAAATATTTTAAAAAACCGACTGATATTTATAAGAGGGACTGGTGTTTGGGTGGTTATTATCCACAGGGTCCTAATTAAGTCTTGATTAAAATGCCCTTTTTTCTCTAAAAAAATTACGAAGTAGGCAATTTCATACATTTTTGAATGCCATAGCGTTTCCTCTTCCTACTGTTTCGTTTGTAGCATACTATGTAAGCAACATCAATTAGCGCTTGCGAGATGACAACATGAACTCGTGGGGGGAAGCACTGGGAGGGAGGGGGGAGAACCTTCTTATTCTTTTTTTTTTTTTTTAATAATCAGTTGAAACAATGTTTGACAAGAATTTGATTAGATCACTGCAGTAAATATTTTCCTTCTTACAGAGCCAATTGTAACCGAGGGATCCCCTGAATTTAAAGTGCTGGAGGACTCGTGGACTGTGGTCTCCTTGGACAATCAAAGGTGTTTGCTTTCTGCCGGGTTGCTTTTAAATTGTCCTGGAAGGGCAGGTTCGTCCCACGACGCGGGCGAGCTGCTGATCCCTGCCCCGCCGGCGCTTGAGCTCGCTGATCTCGGTCTTGTGTTGTTTTAGGTCTGCCCAATTCGAGCACACTGTTCTCATCACGTCGAGGGGCGCGCAGATCCTGACCAAACTGCCCCACGAGGCCTGAGGAGCAATACGAAGGTCGCAAGAGACCCGGGGCCCTTTTTCTTAAATTGCTGAAATCCACCTGGAGAACTTTTAGAAGAAATTGGCTAACGACAGGTCCCAGAGTAACCTACCTAGCACCTAGCAGCGCCGGCTAGGGAAAATGCGGTAGGACTTGGGAGCCGTTCTGAACACAAATCTGAAGCCCCGAAGTGGCCCTGTGCATTCGGAGAGACGGATCCTGGCGCGTCTGTTTCCCAATGCGGGAAACGCATCTGGAAAGGAATGGGGACGCCCTCATTTGGAAGACTAATAAGTCTTAGACATGCATACTTTTTTCTTTCCCTAGCCTTGACTCTGCCCGAATAGAAAGCTTTCACCCCTTAAAACCACTGTCTTGCGGTTAATTTTTGAGTCTCTGAACTTTTCACTCGCGCGCGCGCAGGAAGAAAACCCGAGCCTAGCTGTTATGATTTTGTTGTTGTTGTCTCTTTTCCCGCCCCCTTTGTGGGTTCCACATTGGCCGGCCCCGAGGGCGCTGGCCGGGCCAGCTGCCCCTCAGCCCTTCCGGTTCTTTCCCCTTCGTAGCTGCTTTGCGATGAAGAGATTAGCCGGCGAATGGAGGAGTTAGTTACAAACATTTCCTTGCCTCTAGACCCTGGCCTGGGGTTATCAGTCCCCAAACTTGCCTTTTCTGGTCCCCCGTGGTTCCTTCTCCCCGCCCTCAAACCGCTCCGCGGGGCCGTCCCAAAGGCTACTTTTGAGAGACCCTCTCACCAACATACAGAGGCAAGCTAAGGATTTTTCTGCTCTGGGAGTTCACATCAGTCCCACGGGACCAGATGTGAGCAGTGTCAGGCGGGTATCCTCCCTAAATTGATCTCTCCCAACACTGGCATTCTGCAGACCCGCACTAATGCACTGGAGACCCAGCACATCCCTGCCAGAGAAGACACGGGTATTTTTTAGGGCAGGGGCCTAGTTAGGATTGGAGCTGACGAGTTTAATTCAGCCTGCCAGCAGCTCCTCCTGCTTTAGAAGTGGGAAATCCAAGGGTCCACACACTGAGTCTCCCAAGGCTCATCCCTGCCCTGGCTACTCTGTCTTTGCTCACCTGAGCTCCTGGGGACCTCTCCACACCTGGGCTCAGAGGTGGAGAGGGTTGGATTTCCAGCAAGCCACATACAAATTAGTGTCCCCCTGGCCATGATTTTGGGGTATTCCACCAGTCAGTGGTTGTGCCAACTCTTGTTTCTACTGAAACGGGTTATACAAAGCTGCCATCCACTAAATATAGATTGGGCTCAACTCCAGAGCACCAAGGAAATGTGGACACCTGTCACTGCCATGACAGGTGAGCTCTGTGATAGGACTGGAGAGCCAGTTCATCTTTGTGACACTCAGAGTGTGGGGAAAGTCATAGGAAACTGAGGCCAAAGAGTGAGCTTGGAAAAGTGACTAGTTTGAGCTTTTCCCTGAATTTGGGATTCTCTTGGGCTTTCTTCCTCTCATCCAGGCAGAACTTGGACTGAGGTAATTCCAATTCTAGCAGATCTGAGAGCTGGAAAAGATGAGGGAGGGGTTGCAGATTTACAAGATCCACGGACAAACTTTAGGAGTGCTGAAGATTTGGCCAAGAAAAGGCCTAGAGACTGAGGCTGCTGTCCCCAGAACCACCAGAATTTTCTAGAGAGGAACAAGGCCCAGATCACCTTAGGAGAGTTTTGCCAGAGATTGATTTCATTTCTTTCCTAGATTAGGCAGATTGCAATGAGTAGCCAATATCTTATCCACAGATCCATTTACCCTAAGATTCCCCAAGAATAATTTCATTAGGAATACAGAATTTTACCAGCCACTGGGATAACTCGCTGCTTATGCAGTAATTTTTCGAGGTGGAGGTATTTGTGAGACAGATTTATAATCCTACTTATTAAAGTGAGTAAAGTTTGAATATTATACATATATATGCATATATACTAGCACCAGCCAATAGTCAGCAGCTCTGTAGGAAACAAACTTGAATTAGATCAAATTCCATTAAACACGCTTTTAAGTTGAAGTTACGAAGCAGATTTTAGAATATCTTGTCCAAGCCCCCACCCTCAACTCGGACAACTGAACTGGCCCCAAACCTCACCCCGGGTTGCAGGGTTTCCAGCCATACGTGACTACTGCTAACACCACCAGGCGCCCGGTCCCTGGAGTCTCCAATTAGGTTCTACTCGGAACCCGGGGTGCTCAGGATAAATGGGAGAGTTTTGTTTCCTCTCTGAGATGGGACAGGCGAAGATACAAGCAAAGCGGCGTTTTGGAACAGGTGTCGCCTTAGAGGTGGGGGTTCGAAGGGAGGCACCCTGGGCTCTTAGGCGTAAGATCACACACTGAGAAGCTAGTCAAGGCCCGGCGTCTCGGAGCCCGAGGGCCCGGGTTCAGCCACCCTTCCCCGAACCTGCTTCTCTGGGGCTAAGAAATAATTCCGGAGTGTAGACACTCCTTCGCCCAGATATAATCGATTTTTAAAAATAAGCCAGGCTCTGAAGCCGTTTCCCGTGCGGGTCCTTTGTTCCCCGGATTCAACCCGGTCCCCTGCGCTGCGACACTTGGATCCCTCTTCTAGATGTGAACCAGAGAGCCCTAGAGACCGTCGCAACCTGCGGCCGGCTCTCTCCCCTCTCTCCCCTTCCCCCACCCTTCAGTTCTCTGGAAGAAGCTGGCCCGGGGCAGACCAGCCGTCGGGTTTCCTCGCCCGTTGCCCAGAGTACCCGGGATCGCCAGCCCTGCTTCCCTCCGTCCCAATCCCGACCTCGCGCCAGCCGCGGAGATCACTTACGTGGGCAGGGCCCGCGAGGCGCGCGGGAGACAAGGGGCCAGGGCGGCATCCGCTGCTGTGCAGGGCGTACCTGACTCCACACCCCAAAACAGGCACTAGGAAAGAGCAATTAAAATCACAAGTGCAACACGGAAATTAAGAGGAGTGTAACGGCTTCGGGAGTTGTCTGGTGGCGGAGTCATTAGCTGGTTGTTGCTACAAAGCCTCGCCGTATGCTTCGATGATTAAGGGAGAAAAAAAGGGGGGGGGGTGGAGAAAGTAAGAAAGAAAAAGAAAAAAATGAAAGAAAAATCTTTTTAAACGCTGGCAAACCCGTTATTGGTTTGGAGGATTGGTTGTTTTGTTTTGCTTGGGTTTTGTTTTTCTTTTTGCTCCAACCACGCTGCCTGAAATATCTCTACCCCCAACATCGCACCCTTAAACCAAAGGAGAGGAATTCCGCGGGCAGCAGCTGCTGCTACAGAAGTTAAAAAAGAGAAGCCCCTTCCGCTAATATCTGTAACGACAGCACCGATGTAATTTGTTTTGAATGTTCATTTTTATTGGTGTTCCCTCTGCCAAAATGTGCTTGATTACAGAGGTTTGTCCTGTGATCATTGCGCACTCTAGACAGGGGAAGGTGCATCGGCGAAGGTTCAGCTCAGGCCAGATCAAATCCCGGGCTGTTTAACGCTGAAAGGCTGCATGTTGCTATTAGTGTTAAATATATGGCTAATTATGCGTATGAAAATTAAACATCAGTGTTATGCTAATGGGGCGCCTTCAGCTGCGGATCCGAGCACTTGAGACTACCATTTAATCAAATGAATCAGTAACTAATACATCTGCACGTGTGAACTTTCACAAGATCATTTCCCCGTTCCCGTCACACCGCTAAATTATGAAAGAAATAATTATCAACACTTTCTAATTACCTAACAAAGTAATTTGGGATTCACCGTGGGGTTGGCGGGATAGGAAACCAACAGCCCCTTCGCAGCCAGCGTGGTGCGCGCCACGCCTCACGGGGGGTGGTGGCTGTGTGGTGGTGGCTGCGAGGTGGGTGGGGGGGAGCTTTTGTGCGCTTTTCTGTACCTAGAGCTCCAGAAGATAGAAGGCGCCTTGGCAGCTTTTGGCCCAACTAGCCCTGCCCTGGGCTCGGTGGCGCCCGCTTTGACCCTGGAGATGAGAGTCCTGGGCGACCATGAGAGACGTGTCCACAGAGAGACACGCGAGTCTGCGACTGGCCTGATTTTGCCGCGGGTTTTGGTGTCCCTCAGGACTCCTGCACCCCGGGTACTATCGCCAGACCCCAGGAGGCCGGAAAATGACCAACTAGCACCCGCGGCTCAAGCCGAACGGAGCCCGTCAGCTCCTAGGCTTCACTCTGTGCCGCGCCCTTGGGGCGAGTGAGCCGGGGCACTCCGCGCAGAGGGAATGGAGAGGGGAGGGGGAGGCAGAGGAAGGTTGGGAGGGAAAGAGGAGGTGGGTGTTGGGGGGAGGGGGGCGGTGCAGCAGCCTTTCCTGGGAGGAGAAGCGCGGGTTCCTGGCTCTCTGATCGCACTGTTTTAATCAGACCGGTGCAGCCTCGAGCTGGAGTGGCCAGCTTGGCCTGGAGCAATGAGAGAGGGCCCCAGAGAGCGGCGGCGGCGCGGCGGCCGAGTGAGTGAGTTCGCCCGGAGAGCCCCAAACCCGCCCCCAGGGATGTGGCAGAGGGGACCCAGGCCAGGGAGGCGCGGCCAGGAGAGCACTGCGTTAGGCACAAGACCCTCTGGAGGATAGCGCTCGGTTACCCTCCTCCAGCGCTCGGATTGCGCGACTCAGCGTACGGGAGGCCGTGGCCGGGCTCCAGAGCCGCCCTAGTTCTGCACCGGACGAGTAGCGATGGTTAGAAGAAGAAGTGCCCTGGGCCCCGGTGTTGGGGGAGGGCGGAGGGTGGGAACTGTAGGAGGTGGTGGGCGGCGGTGCCAACCCGCTAGTTAGTTTCTGGGAAGCAAAGCGCGCCGGAGAGACGGGAGGCTGAAGAGCCGCGGGCCGCGGAGGGCCCGGCGCGGGCGCCGCAGCCCATTGTGCGCCTCACGCTGCGCGCTCTGTTGCAGAGGAGCCCCGGCCTGGAAGTGTGGATGCGTCTCTCCGGAGGCCGGGCAGCCTCGCCCGCTCTAGTCCAGCGGAGCCGGAGCGCCTCGGACCAATCCCCGGTGATTATGCAAGACAGCGGACCAATCAGCTCCGCCAGCTCATGAATATTTATGACCTTGGCTGAGTCAAAGCTTTGAAGCGAGTTTGGGGAGCTCGGCAGCATCATGCTTAGACTTTTCAAAGAGACAAACTCCATTTTCTTATGAATGGAAAGTGAAAACCCCTGTTCCGCTTAAATTGGGTTCCTTCTTGTCCTGAGAAACACAGAGACCCCCAAAAGGGAAGCAGAGGAGAGAGAGAGACCCACACCCAGACCCCGCGAGAAGAGATGACCATGACCACCATGCCAGAAAGTCTCAACAGCCCCGTGTCGGGCAAGGCGGTGTTTATGGAGTTTGGGCCGCCCAACCAGCAAATGTCTCCTTCTCCCATGTCCCACGGGCACTACTCCATGCACTGTTTACACTCGGCGGGCCATTCGCAGCCCGACGGCGCTTACAGCTCGGCCTCGTCCTTCTCCCGACCGCTGGGCTACCCCTACGTCAACTCGGTCAGCAGCCACGCGTCCAGCCCCTACATCAGTTCGGTGCAGTCCTACCCGGGCAGCGCCAGCCTCACCCAGAGCCGCCTGGAGGACCCAGGTACGTGCGCCTGCCAGGGAAAGGAAGAGGTACGGAGGGAGGGAGAGAGGGAGGGGGAGAGAGAGAAAGGAGGGAGACGAGAGGAGGAGAGAGAGGTGGGATGGGGGTGGGGAGGGCGCCGGAGCAGTGAAAGGTTTCGGGTATCAATCTCTGCATCCCTGTCATAGGAAAGAAATTAAAAAAATATATATCCACCCAATTTGCAACTATCCAGCAAAGGATAAATCCAAGAGCGTCCCCTGGCATTGGCTGGGCCTCTGGGCGGCTCCGTGCGCCAAGCACACAATGCCCTGCTGGGAAACAGAAACCCACATGTGCACGTATTAGTCTCGGTAATTATTTATTGCGTAGCGCTATAAACAATGTATGCAATTAAGGGTAATTAAACCTCAACTACCGCCTGCAAAAATAGCAAACTTTCCCTGCAAAGGCAGGAGCGCGCGCCTGCAAACTGCCCCAGTCCGCCTGCAGCTCCCGGGGTCGGGCCCTTTGGACTTGGCCGGACCCTTCCCTGGCTTTTGGAGTTTCTTGAGCGATCTCCCTCCTGCTCCTTCCTCTGCCACCCCTCTGTGGTTACTTGCTCTCGGCTCCCCACACTCAAGGCAGTCCCTCGCCTTAACAACGGCCCGCACTTCTGCTGTCCCTCCAGGGGCTGACTCGGAGAAGAGCACCGTGGTGGAAGGCGGTGAAGTGCGCTTCAATGGCAAGGGGAAAAAGATTCGCAAACCCAGGACGATTTATTCCAGTTTGCAGTTGCAGGCTTTGAACCGGAGGTTCCAGCAAACTCAGTACCTAGCTCTGCCCGAGAGGGCGGAGCTCGCGGCCTCTTTGGGACTCACGCAGACGCAGGTACCTCGCCGCTGCCCCACCGTGGCGCCGTGCAGGCTTCCCGCGGCCCACCTGCCCCCAGGAGCTTCATTTCTTGCTCTCTGGGCCTCGGGGGTCGGTATGCGTGTGTGTTTGTGTGTCCTATCTCTCGCTCTCACATCTCTCCTTCCTCCGTAGTTTTCTCTGCCCTGGCTCTGTCGCTGCACTCTGTACTCCGGGCTGCCAGCCGCGCGGCTCTCCGTCCCTGGACAATCTGATTAGGGGCGCAAGAAGGATTTCCCTAGGCGTTTTGTTTGGGGACTCAGAGGTCACACGTGCCCGAACAACTGGAACAATAGACTCGGGGGTTAATCCCTTCTTTGCCTTTAAAGTGTATGACTAATCACTCGGGGCCTGGGCCCAAGCCTCTATCTCCCTCCTCCTCCTTCTCACCGAGTTTGGTTGGGGGTGGGGGAAGATCCTTTCCTCCGTCCTCTCACCTCCCAAGTCCCAGAGCCTGGAGGAGAAACGGACCCTTCCTTCCCTGTTTTCTCTAAGATTCTGGGGACCCCTTGGACGTTCTGATCACGACTGCCGCGGGTTTCCAACGTCGAGGCCGGGATTAGGAGCAGAATTGGGAGATGCTAACTAAGGAAAGGTTGATTTGAGTCCAAACGAAAAGTTTAACAAAACCCGGTGGCCTCCTCAGTCAGCCCGCAGCTCACTCAAAGGCAGAGATGATGGAGAAAAGAGAAGGCGGGTAACATTGCAAATAAATTTCCTCCACTTCCTCTCTCCACTCTTTTATTGATGTTCACACTGGAATTGAAGGCTCGGGGTTTTGTGGGCTCTGTGTCTTACCCAGACGATTGCCGGCCTCGGGCTGAAGGCCTGGATCCCGGCGACGCTCACCACCACGCCCCCTGGCTCTCAGAGAGCGGCTCCAGCCGGCCTCTGGGGCGGGCGATGAGGCCTCCCAGCCTTTGGTTCTTAGGCGGGAAGGACGACGTGTATGCTTCTCCAGCAGGGAGCCGCCGGGTTGCGCAGAGCAGGGAGCCGCCGGGTTGCGCAGAGCAGGGAGCCGGTGTGTGAGTGTGAGGGGTGGTATCCGCGTATCCTCTCACGCTGTCCCACGGCTCCCTTATCTCCCCAGGACCAAGGTAGGCGCAGTGGACCTAGACCGAGTCACGTTGTTGTCCGCTCTTGCAGGTCAAGATCTGGTTCCAGAACAAGCGCTCCAAGTTCAAGAAGCTGATGAAGCAGGGCGGGGCGGCTCTGGAGGGTAGTGCGCTGGCCAACGGCCGGGCGCTGTCTGCCGGCTCCCCGCCGGTGCCGCCCGGCTGGAACCCCAACTCCTCTTCCGGGAAGGGCTCGGGCGGCAGCGCGGGCTCCTACATCCCCAGTTACACGTCGTGGTACCCCTCGGCGCACCAAGAAGCTCTGCAGCAACCCCAACTCATGTGAGGTTGCATGCCCACACCCGCCCGCCGCCTTCCCGTCTCCCACGGCCCGGGCCCCTCCCGCCTCCCGGCCCATCCACCCTGTCCGCGTGCCCTGGGTCTGGAGAAGAAGGGCCCAGTGGGGAAGAAGAAGGAACAGTGAAGGCAGGACGCCCGCCGCCTCCTCCGAGTCTCGTGCGCTCTGGCCCGGCGACTTCCCCGGTGCCCACGCCCGACCTCGGCCGCGCAGTGACAGCAGAAAGCGGCCTGGAAGCGCAGGTACAGCGGTCCGAGCCAGCGGGCAAGGCAGCCAGAGCCCGCCGGACCCGACCGCCGACCCTCAGCTGTATGGGACTATCAGGAAAACAAAACCATGTAGAAAAAGCAAAAGCTCTTTTCTGTCCTGTCCGTCTCTTGTCTTCTTTCGCTCTGTATCTGTGCGCTGACGAAGTCGAGGTTCTCGTCCGTCCGCTGTCCTAGTTCTTCGGCCTCTGAAAAAAGTCATCAGGTCGGAGGAGGCTTGGTCCACCGGGCCATCCAGTTCCGGATACTGGATCGTTTTGTCTTTTCGGACCTTTTCCTGGGCCTGCCTAACCATCGACATGGCTCGTTCGGGGATTGGGGGAAACGAGGGAGGGGTTTTTTATTTATTGAGAAATGGACTTCTCCTGAGGCTGAAGGAAGGTTCGGCCCATTCGCGATTTTGCGGGGCGCGAGGAGAGCAGGGTCCAAATGTACCCATTCCTTTAAACGCACTCGGAAAAACGAATGAGGAGGACCTGGTGATTTTTAACTTATACAGTAACTTTTGTACTTCGCTGGTATGGAGAGGTTGGAACCGAATGATTTGCATTTTTTACATGTCCCGTATTATTTTAAAAAAAGAAGAAAATAGAGAAATGAAGCCAACAAAATTTCCTCATCTCGGGAAGAACGCGTGATCACTTTTCCTGGTTAAGAAGAAAGATCCTAATTCTTTCCTTGTAGGGAGACAGAGAGAGCGAACTGAGGGGCAGGGAGAGAAAAAAAAAAAACAAAAACAGGCAGGGTGCGCCAGTGTCCTAATGCCAGGGGTAAAGTAAGACGAAAGCAGCTTTACAACAATCCCCAGAGGCTCGACCACAGAGCACCACCTTGAATGCACAGTCTCCGGTGCAGGATCTATTTGCTGTACATATTATTATTGTTATTATTATTGTTCTGTAAACATGTTGCACAAACTTAGCTTTTTTCCGTTCTGTTGTGTGTGGCTGTAAAACCCAATGCTTTGTGAAATGAGAATCTTGACATTTTACTTGTGAAATTTGGGAAAATGTGATCAATTGAAATCAACCGTGTTTTGTGTTCTCTATGTCAAAGTTTAGTTTTATATTGAGAATGTTAACTTATTGCTTTGTATCTGGGGGGGGAAAGAACTTTGTAAATAAGTTATAAAGTTTCTTTGAGACAGTAAAATTATGGTTTCAAGAAAGAGTTGGCTGTCTGGTGTGCTGCGTGAGGGGGTGCTGGGGCCGCACCAGCAGGCTCCCACCTCTGGGGACAGAGAAGACAGGGGCAGCCCCTCCTGGCTCCAGACGTAGCAGGATAAGAGTGGAGGCCTGTGAAGCCCCTGCTAGGACCATTCCTCAAGCTGAGCTCCTGCCCATCAAGGGTCTGATCCCTGCCTGAGTGAGAGGGTAGTGGCAAGGGTCCTTGGGAAGGGGACTCAGGAAGAGGTGCTGCCTGGCAGAGCCAGGGCTCGGGAACCAAAGGGACTGTGAAGGCCATCTGAGGTGAGATGGAAGCAGAGCTCACAAGTAGCCACCCTGGGAGACGTGTGGGTTCCCTGTGCCCAGCCAGCCCATGAGGCCTGGAAGCCTGAAAGTGGAAACACCCGACTTTGCCCCTTGCCTCTGCTGGGATCTGACCTCCCGGCTTTTTCAGGCCCGCAGGGCGCTGGATCTCGACGCGGAAAAGAGGAGGCCAGACGCCGGAAAGGGGCCGGAAGGACACGTCTGTCATGCTACCCCCCAATCAATCAGCGAGCTCCGGGGGACAGTCCCAAGGCGCCACTGGGCCCCTCCAGAGCCACTCCCATCCACCCAGGCCCATCCATAACCAGAGGCCCCTGCCTGCCTAACGACCCCGGGCTTTTCTCTTTGACTAGGAGATGCTGAGGTGCCGTGGGAGGGGCAGGTGGGCTCCGCTGACTCGTTAGAACCTGAGAGCTTGTCAAGTCAAACCCCTATCCCACCACCATCCCCAAAGTCCCAAGGCCAGGTGGTTAAGGGGCACCTCCAATGGACCATTTTGATCAGTTCACTCCTGAAGAAGGTGGGCTCTGAGCCGCTAATATCAGTCTGGCACCCTCCTCCTGGGCCTCAGACCAACCTCAGCCCCAGACCCCACAGCGACCTGAAAGAGCTCGGGAAAGCTGCGGGCCCCGACGGGATGCTTTGAACAATTCCCGCTTCCCTCAAACTCGCCTTTCGACATTGCTTCCCGCGGGGGCTGGCCCTCTGCCTTTGGGGGTCCTTTTGCAGCGCGAGGTGGGGAGCAGAGACAGGAAGGCAGTGATCTGTGTTGTGACAAGCACCCATTTTTCAATTGGTGCTGGTGAAAGATCAGATGCACCAGGGTTTTCTGACGCCCTTTAGGAGAGGGAGGGGAAGTTGGGGGGGGTTGCTTAGTGATAGAGGGAGCAGGGAGGTAGTAGGGGATGGAGCCCGTTACCTCGAGGCTCCTTCAGGGCCTGAGATTGGAGCTTTTCCTCTTCTACAGGCCCCCAGAACCTGGAGCACTAATGGCGGTGATGGGACCTCAGAGACCTGGATGCTGGTTGGGCAGTCGATGGCAGAAGCTAAGGAGAGAGAACTGGTTTCCCTGGGTGGGATCCCGTGGGGAGGCAGGGACCTTCCTAGATTTGGTTTCCCTTGCAAGATGTGACTTTGCTAGAGGGGAGGTTTTGGCAGATTTCCTCCATGCATCCAACTCTGGTACCTCAGACGATGGACAGGGCCCAACGCCTGAAGCCACAGACAAAATCTGTTTGGTCAAGCGGATTTTAATACTTTGAGATATTAGCTTATACTAATTTAATAATCTCTTGCTAACAGTTCAAATAGAGAAATTATTAGTTTTAGCTCAACGAAGGCGGTCTTTAGTTAGGCTCTATTATAATTATAAGCGGTTGTACTTCTAAAAAATGTTAATCTCAATATAGGCCTAATTAATGCTGCCTTGTTACTGACAAGTAGTTCATCAAATATCTGATTCAAAGATTTTCATAATGAGTACATTAATTAAACTATGAATAATCTAAAGGTGGTTATATTTAAACAATACCTCATTATAATGATTAAATACTGATTTTGAATATTATGTCTTAACAATTGTCACTTAGAAAACACAACCTTTCCTTATGTATGAGTCTGTAATGGCAAAATGCAATTTTGGGATTTTTTTCCCCTTGTTAAAAAAATGTGAACCTCATTTTAAAACACTTCTGAAATAGGTTACACACAGCTTAATGATTATCAAAATGACTCTTTTCTGCAAAAAAAGACCCCAAAGTGCGCATACAGCTGCAAACCCAAGAGGGTCAGCATCATTTCACTGTATTCTCTTCTTGATTACAAGCCGGGCCCATCAAACACAACATAATTACAGTAATTTCAGGTTTATTTATTCTAATGCAGTTTCCCCATCTCTCTGGTAATTATGAGCAATTTTTTCGCCCAGGGAATCTTTTTGCATTAACAAAAGAGATAACGCACTGAAAGCCAAATTTGCTGTGCATTGAGAAAAGGGAAAAAAAAAAAAAAAATCAAATAGGTGCGAGCTGCCATCTCTGCAATTCTCCGGTACCGGAGCCGGCAAATTGCTTGCAGGTGTATGGAACAAGCTTGTCAATGGCCGGGCCTCCAAATTAGCAAATGCACAGCATCGAAGTAATGAAGACAGACTTAGCAAAATTGCCAAACAACAGATACCTCTTTAATATCTTCTCTCACACACTCTCTCTAAAATGGGTAAGGGTAGGGGTAGAGGGGCAGAAGCAGCAATCCCCAGCCCCCTCCTCACTGGTTTTGGGTTTCATAAGCCTGGGACTTTGTGGTCCCGCAAGCTGTGGTCTAATTGTGGAAGAAACATTCTCCTAAATCTAGGCAATATAATACAAAATTGGAAATATGTTTATAATTCACAACTTTCCTTCATTGTTATTATGTTTTATTTTTCTTTCTTTGTTTCTTTTTGAGCTCTGCAGCAGGCTGGGTCAGATGGTGGTGCTCCAGCTTTCCCTATCCTGCAGTAGTTTTAAGAGCCACAAAAAAGTTTTAGAATTTCCCCCACCTGCATGCACAGAAGTATGAGTTTATTCTTAGAGTCATTTGATGTAGAAATAATCAAATCTCTCCCCTTGAAAAAATCATCCATTTCTGTCACCTAAGGAAAGGTAGAACTGGGAGCTGGATGTAAAACCCGAGATACGCGATCCCAAGAAAAAGTGGGAGGAAAGAAGCAATCCCGGCCCCTAGTTATATATTTTTATCTTGCTACCCATGACTTGCATTCTGTATCTTAAAAAAAAAAAAAAAAAGATTTCAAAATTCTCCAGCTTTTGTCATCTCACTGCCTGGGTTAAACATCCTTAAATCAGAGGCTAAAGCGAACTTTGCTGCTCCTCATCCCTCATGGCCATAGAAATCTCTATCAAATGCAGAGAGTAAGGGTCTCTCCCTCCCATGGCTCGAAGAAACCCTCCTTCCATCCCAGCTCCACAACAAACCCCAATTCCGTGTTGGCTGGCAAACGGTTCTAAAGGGTATTTTACCCAGGCTCAAGAAACTGTCACCCCCACCCACTCCTTTCCTTACCCCCGCCCTCATTCCCCAACCTTCAGGGATTAACACTTCCTGAAACATCAAGTGTTTTTATAAAAAGGAAAAAAAATAATCCTGACATAGCTGACAAGAAGTTTTGATGGAAGAATTAGCTGGTGCATACATAATCACTCCCCCACCCTCCTACTCCCGGAGTGGGAGCCGCTGCGGCGGGTGCAGCTCAGCCTTCCAACCCTCTGAAAAATGAAACCGGTTTCCACCCTTACCTTCTTCAGTGTCAATTTCAGACAATCTGGACACAATCTTTGCTACATCAAATCAAAAGGGTCGAAGGCGGCTTTTGGCTGGGAGAATGACAGGAAAGAAAAGGCAAAAAAGAAAAAAAGAAAAAAAACACAACAAAAAAGAAAAATAGGAAATACAAAACCGACCAAAGCGAGCAAAACAAAACCAGAAAACCAAAAAGAATCCCCCAGCCCCGTCCTCCTATCCTGAGGTAAAGAGTGGAAAGAGGTCCCCAGGACCAGGAGCCTGCGAGCGCCGGAGGCTTTTTGCAGCGCTGCGCTTGCAGAATAGGACTGAAAATTTCGGCTATATAGCCTCTGTCTTTATAGCTGATGAAAAAAATTGCAGATTATTAGCATAAATGTTTACTCTTCATTACGCTGATGACATTGTGCACTCGAGATCTTGGTAATCTTTGGGAAAATTATGAGTAATTTTTAAAAATTTTAAAGCAGCAGCAGTTACCATGCAATTCAGGCTAATTCTGCGTAGGCTCCGAACGGATATAATTATCGAGGAGTCAAGATGTTATGCTAAAAACTATGCATTGATATTCCCATTTATTATGTACATACAACTTTGACAATGTTGATGCTTGAAATAGCAGGAAATTGTCTTGCGCAAAAATTACAGTCCATATTAGGACATCTGAAATTGCGAAGAATTATATAGTAATTGCAGGCTTTCAGATGGGAGAGCCAGAATGCTCAAACTAGTGCAAATGTGGATAAAATTACAGATCAGAGCAAAAATTAGGGAAAAAGGGGGTCTGGGATTTTTCAGGTTGGCTATAGGATTCCGGAAGTGTCTAATGCCACATGATTGCTGCAGCTTTAGGGGAAACATTCATGCCTCAAATAGCGCCTTGGCCAGGGTGGTTTTAATTGAGTTTCTTGGGCTTTTTCTTTTAATAGGGGCAAATGAGAAAATTGGCCACCCAAGGCAAATTTTCACTGTTCTCCCCTGAACCTGTCGGGAAGAGAATCCCTTTTCCCGCGTGCCTGCTGGCCCTAGCTGAGATACCCGTGAGGCCGGGGCCCCCGACCCTAAATGTGGTAACTGGGCAAGAAAGTGCCTGAACCGGATGCCCACCTCCTCCCAACATCTATTCTTTTTTTTTTTTTTTCTTTCCAATTCTCTCTTCTTTCCTTAGGCCCTTTTCCCAGATTCTTGCAAATCCCCTCCAGAGCGCAGCCAGGTAGGGCCCTGGAAATCTGCAGGCCGAGTCCAGGGGGCGGGAGGTGGGGTGCGGGGGTAGCTGGCTGAGGAACTGTGAGGCGATCACCACACCAGGACAGAGTGCCGCTCGGTGCCGACGGGCACGAGCCTGGTTTGGAAGCTCTGAGAGGGGGCAAGGGAAGGATCTGAGGATCCTCGGGGCCCGCCCAGCGACCTCCTCGGCGTTCCTTTGATCTCCACCGCGGAGAGATAGACCCCCCACCCCACCCCAACACTCATTCCCGTTCGGGCGGCGCTCCTCTGGGGCACTGAGACAGCCTGCGACTTTAAGAAGCCAAGGGCAGTGCTGCCAGGAGACGGGGCGGGGCTGGGGCGGGGGTTGCGGCGGCTCCCTGCGGGAGAGAGGCCACCCGGGAACCCGGACGCCGCTCGGAGCAGCCCGGACTCCGTCGGGTTCCGGGGCCAGAAATCGCCATTGTTCCGTGAGCGACGATTTCATATCTAGGGTATCTGAGCCTCCTGGACGACAAAAGGAGGATAGGAGCGCGGGTAGGCAAAGCCCGCCATGTTTGTTCCGTGCGGGCCCCAGTCGGCCCGCTGCGATCACCCTGGCGCGCTCCGACTTCAATCCCGCCCTCTCCTTCGCCTTTTCTCCTTCCCGGGAGTTCTAACCCTTTGGCCCGCAGCCCTGGCCCGCCACAGGAAGCCTTTCTCCACCTTCTCGGGCTCCGCGCCCAGCCTTCAATCCCCCTGCTTCCGCCCTCAAGCTCTCAGCGCTGGCGGAACCAGACCCGGGACGCAGACAGTGGCACCAGGACTCCTGAGGATTCCCCACCCCCCACCCCCCCTCCAAAAAAAAGGCCTCCGGAGACTCCAGGGAGCTCTGCGCAGCCCGCCCACGGCTAAGATGCTGCAGTGTTGGCGGTCTGGCCCGACCCGGAGGACGGAGAGGAGTCGAGGCGGCCGGGGAAAGAAAGGTCTATTGAGAGATTCTGCCTGCGTTCTCACGTGCAGGCGGAGTGGCTGCTCCTCCGAGACCTGCCTGCCTGCTCCTTTCTTTTCGAGAAACACAGCTTCTCCCCCGCCCCGCTAGGGCCCAGGCCCCGGGGTGGAATGTAATATCTTGTAATGTGGCAATCACTGCCAAACCGGTCCCCTCCAGGGGAACTCCCGGCAGGGGGGCCTTGGAGAGTTGTGGGGCCTCTGCATCCGCCCGCGCAGTTGAGTTTGCCGGGGGCGGATGGGAGGCTGGGCAGCGGGTTAGGCTTGTGTGGGGGCGACGGGGGCAGATCCCAGAAGGGGAAGGAGGCTTCCCTGGGGTGGTTTTGGGTATCTCGACCCTGTGAGAGCCACAGTCTCGGGCGATCCTGGTCAGACCCGGCCAGGGACCCGAGTAATCAAGACCGCAGCATCGGGCTTCCTTGGTGGTTCAGTGGCTAAGACTCCCGGCTCCGAATGCAGAGGGCCGGGTTCGACCCCTGGTCAGGGACTGCAATGAAGAGTTGATTAAAAAAAAAAAAAAAAAGACTGCAGGCTCGCATCCTACCCACCGGCTTACGGGGACACCAAAGTCAAATGCAAAGGGACCACTATTTAAGGAGGAAGAGAGAATCTGTGGTTTCATGCTTGAAGAGGTCTCTGACCCCAAACAGCCTCAAGGCACTGGTGGTCGCTGTCCCCTAACGGGAAAAGACCCGGCGTGTGAAACTTTTCAGGGAGTGCATGGGACGGGGACAGGGAAGGGGGTGTTTCGGGGAGGGCTGAGTTGCTTCTGGGTTTTATAGAAGGACGTCAGTGAGGACGTCTCTTTGAGGGGGCTTTCTGCTCCTGGACATCATTCTCCTTTCCGGGACCTTTTAACAGTGGGGAAACCATCGGACCACTTCCTAACTCCTTTCTTTACCCCTTTTTTTCCTGCCGGCCCCCCTTCTACCAAAGAACTGTTTGTAAACAAAACTCCGGTCTTCCAGCACTCTCTCCGCCCCCGCCAAACCTGATACTTCCCCCAAACTCGCCCCACAAGTCTCGGAAATCCTTACACAGGACGGATATTCACAATTTTCACAAGTAATCCTGAAAGAAGGCGGAGGGGAAGCCTCCTAAACGATCCCACATTGCAGCCGCGCTGATTAGGCCTGGGATCCGTTCCCTTTCTCTCCTCCCCCTCCCACCCCCCAACACCAGCCTGGGAGCGGCGGGAATTTGGGGCAGCGGGTGGGGTGTGTCTCTACACCCGAGAAGCACCCAGGGCAGGGTGGCCCGCGGCGGGGCGCGTGCAAGGCACGGGTTGGGGGAGGGTGTTGGCGGAGGTGGCGGGGCGATGCGAGGAGCAGGGGACTCAGGAGCGCCCGGAGTGCCTGCAGTGGGAGTTGGGACTCAGTGCTCTGCCGGAGTTCGAGCGACCCTGCCGGGTGTGTGTGTGTAGCGGAAGGCGTCGGGCACCCCTCACTCTTCGGCTGCCCTCCCCCTGCTTCCCAGCGCTTGTCATATCCTGTCTCTGGCCTGATATTTCACGAGAGCAAATGGAAGGGGATTACAATGAAGATTTATGTGTGTTTCGAGCGGGGCTGGTTTCCCAGTGTAGGGAGCTGGGATCGCCGCTTCCCATTTCCATTTTTCATTCGCGCTTTGGGGAGCGCAGGCCGGCGTGGGGCGGCGGGGGGGGGGGGGGCGGGGGGAGCGGGGAGCCTGTCTGCGCGGCGGCGGGCTGATCACAGGGCTCCGCGTCTCCCGGCGGGCCGCGAGACTGGGAGAAGGCCTCGCCAGCGAGTCGCCCCCGGCGGGGCTGGAGCCGGCCCCCGCCTCCCCCCAACACGGCTTTGTTTCTCCCTCCGCTCACCCCTCCTCCTCCCCGCCCCCTTACTTCTGGGACCCCGGTGCATCCTTTGCTTTCCCTTCTCTTTGCCCTTCTCCTGGTCTGCGGAAACGCCCCCTTCCTCTGGCCCCTGCACCCTTCTGCTCTCCGCTTCAAGGGCTTCCCGGGGAAAGGCACGCCGTGGCCCGGCCCGACCCCGCCGCCGGCGGGTGCCAGGTTCGGTGACTCCGGCGAGTCTGCGGAGCCGCGGCCCACCCCGGAGCTGGGGCCGCCCGCCCTCCCGGCTCCCAGGCTCGCTCATGCCAAGGCCTGTTGCGTGATTCCAACTTGGGCTGACATTCCCTGCCCCGGGCGCTCCGGCGTAGGCCTCTTAATCATCTTGTCTGCTGCAGATCCTCGACACCAGCCAATTTACTGCCCCGTCTCTCCTCGCTAGTTTCAGGAGGGGGAGGGGAGTGCGCGCAAAGGAGGGGAGGGCATAGTCAACCGCAGAAAGAAGGCTGGCACCGGCTACTGGCACTCAAAGAAAACCACAGAATGTGGCGGTGGGAGGCGGGGGGAGGAAGGGTAGCAGGAATGGGGGTCTGCTAGGCGCCGACTGCTTAGGGAAGTCAGAATCGTGGGGTCAATGAGCGTCATCCCGGGCTTTCCCAGCCCTGAAAAACAATGCAGGAATGCAAACGGACACTTGACTGAGCAGCCTCCCTGCCTTCCCCAGAGCCCCAGCTCCGTGGACCATGCTCTGTTGTAAATCAGATTCGATGCAGGCCTCAAATCAATCTGGTCAGAAAAGTCAAGATTCTTCTCAGGGATGCCTCGAAGGTCACCCTTGTCCCACGTCTGTTTTTTGGCAGAGATTAGTTGAGGACACACAACAAGGATGGCCTGGCAGAGAGGAGTCCTGCATCTGGCAAGGAGGGCTGTCTGACTTGCCCCCAGCCTCCTCACCAGTGGACACTGACCGCTTCAGAGGGGATGGCTAAGGTTCAGGTTCTCATACAGGAAGGGGCCAGAGCTCTCACAGCCCTAGAATGCTGTTCTCCCACACAAGGTGAAGTTGGAAAGGACTCTGGGTAAAACTCTGGACCTCATAATTGCAGGCAAAAGTAAAACCTCACTATTTGGAGGCATTGGGATAAAACTATGCTGTGCTGTGCTAAGTCGTTTCAGCCATGTCTGACTCTGTGCAACTCTATGGACTATAGCCTGGCAGGCTCCTCTGTCCATGGGATTCTCCAGGCAAGAATACTGGAGTGGGTTGCCATGCCCTCCTCCAGGAGATCTTCCCGACCCAGGGATTGAACTCACCTCTCTTAAGTCTCCTGCACTGGCAGGTGGATTCTTTACCACTGACGCTACCTGGGAAGCCCATATACTACTATACTGCTAGGCAAAATTTTATTGCGCATTATACACCATGTTACATCATTGCCTGGTTAAATGCTCACAACTCTGACATAGCTATTATTATCTGTTCCATCTTATCGGTCTGCAAAAAGCACAAAAAGTTTAAGTGGGTAGCCTAAAGTCACCCAGTGATTGAAGTCAAGAAGTTTCCAAGTGTAGGCCTTAGTGCTTTCAAGGAAAAACAAAACAAACTTTTAGTTCTGCAGACTTTTAGGTCTGCATTACACACCTACCCCGGGCCTTTGAAGGAAATGCCAGAAATTAGGGTCACTTCCAAAGCTGGACACTAGCTGTGTGGGACCCAAGGTGGAAAACAGAGCTGAATCACGTTTGGACCTTTCCCCTCGGAGATGGTGAGGTGGAGCATCTGTGAATGGTGCCGATGCCACAGCAATTTGCACCGGTCTCCGTGGGAAAGTGCATGAATTTGTGTCAGTGTGATTCGTATGTGACTGTATGGATGTGCTTGTGAGAGTCACAGTGTGTGCGTGTGCTGCGTGTGTGCTAGCGCAGCCCTGTGTGCCCGTGGTGGCCCCGCATTCCCAGTCTCCTGAGAGCCTGGGTGACTCACTGAGTTCTCCACTCAGTCAGCCCCAGAAGAGCTGCAGGGCAAACGGAGGGGAGGGTCCGAAGCAGGGGTCTGACCCGGCTTCGGCAGGTTCCCCGGGGCGGCGGCCTGAGTGTACTGCCCGGCCAGCACCGCGGGCGCGGGGGCGGCTGAGACCGCCCAGACGCGGGGCTGTGGCGCTGGCGCCGGCGCCGGAGGGGCCGGGCGGGTGGAGGCTGGAGCCACCCGGCGCTGAGTGACTCACCGCGCCGAGAGCTGGCGAACCTCGAGCCGGGACTCGCATGCGGGCAGAGCGGGAACCCTCGCGGCGGCCCTGCGCTGAGTGCGCCTGTCCTCGCCTCGCCGCACCTCACCGCAACTCGCAGCCTGTCACTCTTGACCGACCCAGTTCCCCCCTGGGCAGCAGCTCGAGCTTCCAGGTTGTGACACCAGGGAAAAAGTGCACACATCCAATGAAAACAATAATTTATTTAAATAATCTCTTCATATTGTAAAATCAACATTAAGAGCATGTTGTTTTCATAATAAATAACCCCAAAATACCTTTCATTTCAAGAACAAAGACTTTAGGATAAGATAAATCCAAATCAGTAGCTTAAACTGAGAAAATCTTTCAAGGGAAAAAGAAAACGGAGGGGTGCTGAGGTCACTGCTAAACCGCAGTTTTCACAAGTGGGGGTTTACAAAAAAATGTCTGAAAAGATGAGTATGTTTATACAAATAAATCAGTGGGAAAATCTGCACAGACACGTTTATTTACAAACGCTATGTCCAAGTCCAGGCTAATACTCCTGAATAGGTTTTAAAAAAGATAATTTAAACACATTTTTTTTTTTGCAGTGTCCACATATTAAAAAATCGTTTTTCCCCAACATCAAAATGAGGTCATCCGCAAAGGCACCTAAACTTTTAAAAAAATAAAAATAAAAAAACTCCACTGGTGAAGGATGAGGAGAGAGCTCAGGGAGCGAGGGGAGCGTTCCTGGGAGTAGAGCTAAGTCGGGGGAGGGACGCGGGCTCCAAGTGTTGGCAACAGCCGGGCAGAAAAAAAAGCGGCGGGCCGTCGGGGTCAAGGGGGCGTGGGGGGGGGGGGGGTTGGGCAGGCAGGCAGGACCCAGGAGGTCAATAACCCCAGAGGATAGGAGCTGAGCCTGGGGGCGGGCGAGGAGAAAGGAGCCTCAGAGGGCCCGGGCAGCCTCTCGGGCGGGGGAGGCATCCCTCTCCGGGACTCAGCTCGCGGCCCGCGGCGAAAACGGCGCCGGGCTGCCTCGCCGGGCGGGGAGGGGAGGGGAAGCTAGTCTGAGGCGGGGCTCGGGTCGGCAAGGCCGCCGTGGCAGGGTTTCTCCCGCGGATGCCGGGTTTCTCCGAGAAGAGCCAGGCGCGCGAGAACACGCCTTCCAGTCCCCGAGGGTAGGAGGGCCTGGGGGCAGGCCATCTCGGGCCGCCACCTCCGCGAGTGGTGGGTGGCATCCTCGGGCCGGACGGAAGGACCCTCTGGCTCTGGGGACGAGCAGTGAGGATAACTGGTCTCTGCACTCTCAGTCTCTGGCGCGGTCTCCGGGGGTTAGAAGATCGTTCCAGCGCTCACCGGGGCGCCCCCGCCGCCACCGTGGTGGTGATGATGGTGGTGGTGTGGCTGCGGGGTTTGCGTCGGGTGCAGCAGCGGCGCGGCGGCCTGCAGGTGCGAAGCGGAGCCGGAGGCCTGGTGGTACCACGGGTAGTTGCCCAGGAACGCCGAGGCCGCGCTGCTTGGGCTGGACCCGGAGCTGCCCGCCCCGCTGCCGCCGCTGCCCGGGCCGCCGCCGCCGCCGCCCCCCATCCGCTGCGGCGCGCCGAAGTCCCAGGAGGCCGGCGCCGAGGCCGGCGGCGAAGCACAAGGTGGCGAAGCGCTGGCCCCCGGGTGCTGCTCCGAAGGGATCTCACCGCTTTTCCACATCTTCTTGAACTTGGATCGGCGGTTCTGGAACCAGATTTTGACCTTTGTGGAAAAGGGACCTGAGCATTAGTGGAGGAAACTCGGCCTGGGATAGGGGAAGGGAGGAATCTTAGGAAGACCGCCGCTAAGGGGCGCGGGGTGAGAGTGGGGTGGATTGTCAGCCTGGGCAGGTAACCGGATCACGTGCCGCGGCCTTGGAGGCTGTGTCTGTTCCTAGGAGCGGTATTCTCAAAACAACAATAACAACAAACCGAGACAGCCGATGTGTGTGCACGGAGACTGATAGTGACCGCGGAGGGGGTCAAGAGGGCCAACTGTTGTACCCGCTTAATCAGCAGTGCGCAGAAGGACAACTTGGCACGCGATTTCTGCCCACACTGGCACTTCCCTTCCATCACATCACCTGGGGGATGTCAGCTTCGGGCGTAAAAGGTCCAAGGCGCGGCCTCGAAATCCTTAAAATTACTTAAGAAAAACATAGTCCTCAACCTGCCTGCTTCCCGGCCATCCCAGGCCAGTGCCCTCCTCATGCCTCCCAGGCCGTGAACCCTCACCTGAGTCTGGGTGAGGCCCAGAGACGCCGCCAGCTCAGCTCGCTCGGGAAGTGCCAGGTATTGAGTCTTTTGGAAACGCCGCTGAAGAGCCGCCAGCTGGAAACTGGAGTAGATGGTTCGAGGTTTCCGGACTTTCTTTGGCTTCCCGTTTACTATCCGGATTTCAGGCTCGAGGTCTTCCTTCTCTGCAATGAAATGGAATCGTGAGAAACATGCAACCGTGGGAGCCCAGGAGTGCCCGCCCGCAGGGAGGGTAAAGTGGAACTTGGCCTAAGCCGGGAGGCGGGCTATTGGAGACGCTGCTTTGAGCTCTGGCGCAACTTTGCAACGCTCCGACCCATGCCGCCAACGAACCCGGGAGCTGGCCCCTCCTGGGAAGGGGAAGACCGGCGCAAACCTTGGATAGAGGAGCAGCAGGTGGTAGGGAAATGAGGCTACCGTGAGGCATGCACCTCGGCTGACGAGGCCGCCTGGTGCCACCACCTGAGGTCCCACCTCCTGAGGGACGTATCCGGTGACCCTCGGCCGATTGAAGATTTAGGAGGGTAAAGGGCGCGAGGCGAGCAGGGAGCAAGCAATGTGAAAGGCCAGGGCTCCAGATAGATCCCGCCCCAAACATTTTTATCCGCCCCCACCCCCCAGTAACTAGACCGATTTGGCACCCGTGATGCCAACTTTAAGCATACCAGGTTCGTTGTTGGCCGGGGACGAACTGGTCCCGTAGGGCGCGTAAGAGGTGTAGGCGGCGGTGTAGCCCAGATCGTAGCCGCTCTTGGCTGAAAACGGGACGTTGTTGAGGCCGCTGGCATGGTACTGGTAGGAACCCATGTGCGCGTAGGGCGAGCCGCCGCCGCCGCCGCCGCCACCACCCGCCGGGTGTTGTTGGTTGGTGTAGTAGCTGCTGTCGGTAGCTGTGGACACCGGGAGAGTGGGCGACTCCTGAGGCTTGTGGAGGCTGCTGCCGTTGCTGCCGCCGGGGCCAGCGCCGCCGCCGCTCGGGGGCTGCTGGTGCTGGTGGTACGTGCTGGAGGCCGTGATCTGGGTCGAGTGCATATCAGCCACCAGACTGTCAAAGACTCCAGTCATCCTGGCCCGGGACGGGAAAGAGCAGGGGTGGCGGGAGCGAGGGGGGTAGCGAGGCGCCTCCTCCGTCTCTCTCTGTCCCCTCCAGCAGCCAATGTAATTACAGAGGGGGAGGGGGGAGGAAAACAAGAAATGTAGCAACGGTCTAGGCAACTCCTCCTCTGGGGGAGGCGATCACCGTGCACTGCTCGGGACAGCTGCCGCCGGCCGCATCCTCTCTCCGTCTCTCGGGCTGCTCGGCTCCTTGCCCAGCGCGGGCTCGGGCGGGGGGCGGAAAGCGGAGGGGGCAGGGGTGGCGGGGCCTGGCCTGGGCTCCGGGAGGAGGTGGGAGCAGGTGAGCAGCCCCGAGCGGCTTTACGATTGTCTGTGGGGCGGGCTCCTGCAGGGTGGGCATTTAACACTCATCACGTGAGCTCAGGCGACGTCACCTAGCAACGGCCAATCCGAGGCTCCCGGCCACACGGCTTCTGGCGCCCTGGAACGCAGGACCGGGGTGGGGGGTTGGGGGGGCGGTGTCACAGGGCGGGCGCTGCGGCTGCTGCGGTCGTGGGTGCAGACAGGCTGCTGCCTAATGTGAGCCAAGAGGCTGGAAGGCGGGGGACGGTGGGGAGTCAAGGTGGCCGATGGCAGGAGAACAGAAGGCGTGAAGACGGAGACAATCATTTCGCCTCTGAGGAAGAAGAAATGGGGTCTTCCATCCCATTCTGTGTACAAGTGTCGATCAATGCCAGTGATTCCTACTTTCATGTCCGAGGTCAGCATTCAGATATTAATCGAAATAAAGCGATCCCGAGACCGCGGCCAGTTCCAGCTCCGCTTTTCCTCGAAGGGTCTGACATTTACGGTTGTCAGCCCCTAGACACTTGACATAGCCAACTGATTTAAATTAACCATAATACCTGCTTCCTAACCAACCCAGAGGGATATTAAAACAATTAATACGGTAATATTTAAACTATTTTCTTTGTTCCTTGAGAGAAGAGCTATATAAATTCAAAGATATTATTGCTAATGATATATTTGAAACCATTTCCCTTTATACTTTTCTGACACAGGGAGACTCTTGAGTAATTACGTGTATTTGATGGCTAATTGACGACCAAAACATGATCCCGGTGATTTCCTCTCTAGGTTGGAAAGCTAGACCAGACTGATCACATGGCCTTTCAAGTTCATTCTAACTCTAAATTCCATATTTTTATGAAAAAAGAAATGGGATAATACTTTGGTGAGAGTGTTGTCTTGATATTACAAATCTTGGTAAACTTACAGAAGCAAATAGAAAAGTTTTATCTCATGTACTTAAGACTTTTTAAAGTTATTTTCATCTCAGGATCCTATTTGACCCTATCGCTGCAATTTTTCTTTTAAATCTGGTAGCGACTTCTTCTGTATCTGTTTCCTCGTGGTTGGAAACCATGGCCCGGTGTTGAGGGACACTCGCCGGTACTGGACTCCGCAGTTCCTGCCTTGTGGCGCCACCTGGTGGAGGTGTTCGTGATTGCGGTGGACCCAGTAGACAGTCTAATGACGCCGAGGCGCCAGCCTCTGAAACCCCCCAAAAGAACAAAATAGTAATTAAAAGCCACAAAATTGTGCTAGTGCGTGCCATCTGAAGCACCCCGTCCTAAAGACATAACAGGTCGCTGAAAGAACTTGTTACAACAACTGCCTAATGGAAAACAAGTTGATACTTTGAAAAATATCTTTGGTTTTCTTCCTCAGAAAAAGCAAGTGTGTAATTAAAACTCCAGCATCCACAGAGCTCACTCTCCGCGGAATAGTGAGGAAGGTAATCGGCCTTCAAATCTGCCTGGATTTAATTCCTAGCCGTCCTTTTGGTTACAAAAGACCCCTAGATGGAGAAGGGTGAGCAGGTTTAGAAAGCCTTGGGAGGTGGGGCTCACCACTGGGGCGCAGCTTGCTGCTTTGGGGGCTCCAGTCACAAACTTAACCTCTTGATAGGTAATGAAGCCTGCTTTTTGGTGTCTTCACACCACATGACGAATCTTTCTGTCATCACAGTGATAGCTGTTTTGACCTAAGGCAGAAACTTGTTTTCCTATTGAAAAATGAAACATAAAATATCCAATTTCCATAGTCTTGACTCTCTCTGTTCCTTTGGTCCCACCAGACTTTTTCATGGTGGCAAGTGTGTTGAATTTTATTAACCGTGAGAACCTGCATTAATGGCATGAAGTCTAGGTCAGCTGAGATCTGGAAAATGGCATCTTCCTGGAAGGAAATATGACCCCAGTTCCCCTTTAACTGGAAAACAAGGGACTTGTGTGTGTGGGAGAAAAGACCAGAGGCAATGAGCAAAGAGAGAGAGGGAGAGTGACGCAGAATTTAAAACTGCATTTGGAGAATCAAGTAAAGACCTGAGATGTTAATTCTGATAATCCAGGCACAAATCTGGGTTTACCTAAATTATCTGATCGCTGCATCACAATATCCAAATAATTTTCTCCCTTTGGTCTAAAGTCAGAGAGGCAGTACTGTCGAGAATTGATACTCTCTTCAGCAGTTCAGAGTTAGGGGCATGCCTCTCTCCATAATGATTGGAGAGGAGTTTAGCGGGGCTCAGACCGAGTTTTGGGGTAATTAGACATGTCTTCTTGCCGCCAAAATTCCTCCTCCACCTCAAGGCACCCTCCTTCCCGTTTTCTGCTTTCAGTTTTCTAGAGACGGATGGGGGAAGGAGGGGGCTCAGTGTCTCTGCTCTGGTCTTGTATGTTCCACATCATCGCTGAGACCTTCCTGCTTTGGATTCTAGGCCCACCAGGGTGTCCCCATGGCACTTTATCTGGTCACAGAGTCTCACCGTCTCCTTCCTTGGGAGCCTTGTGACAGCCCTTGCAGACAAGGACGTAATCATCGTTCCCATTGTACACAGGAACACTGAGGCTCCAGGGTGGAAACGACTTCCTTTGAGTTAAGTACACCTCCTTTCTCTGTTGCCATAGTGTAAACCGCAGGGTATTTACTGTAAGCCTCGGTTGAACAGCTGCCGATCTCCGGAAGACAGCGAGCGGCTCTTTGAACAGGTCTGCTGCGCCTAGCTTTCAGTTCCTGCCCCACCGCTGGCCTGGGTCAGGAGTCCAGGGCGTCGCCTGGCTCGGCGCATCGTGTCTGCGGGACCACTGGACGTCCTCCATTACACAGAAAGCCAACTCCGAGGGGTGCCCTGGGGGAGATGATGCCCCCTGCCGGCAGAGGGTGGGCGCCCGAGGGCTGTTCGTGCGCAGCCAGGACAGTCACATTCTCATTCACCTACTTCGCTCGGGGTCACACACGCTGCTGCTAGACTGCCCTCTGTTCCCACTCTGCCGTCGAGGGTCCCAGGGACACGGATTTCCGGGCCATTGGTCCGAGAGGCGTTCTTTCGTGTTTTTGTTTCCAAAGTATTACCTCTAGGGTCCTGCAATTTCAGGTCTTTGGGGAATTCGTCACAGACCTCGGGAGAGGGTTTGGTTTCTGGGAACTGCTCATCTCCATCTTTGCAGGAGCAGCCTGGCCGTTGCATCTTCTGGGGCCCAACTCTCGCTCAATCTTTTCGCTTCACTCGTGTCCTCGACCTGGTTCCATCCCCCACCCCAGCCCCCAGCCCTTAACGAGGCCTCGAGGGACTCCTGGTGTGGCCAGCCCCTCCCAGCCCCTCTGGTCTGTAGGCAACAGGGATCAATGTTCTTGAATCCCACACATTTTTCGTCTCTCTTGCAAAGACTAGAGGAGCGGACATAGTAGACACACTCTGACTGGAAGGAAAAAACCCTCTGGAAAATTTTTCGGGGACTGCGCCTGGGCGCAGTGAGTAGAGAGTGCAGAGAGTAGATGGCCTTCGGATCGTCTGCCCTGTGCTGCCCTGGCAGCCCCCAGCCACATCCTCATCTCACCTCTCCAGTCTTCACTCACAGACTCTGGCGTTTCCGCACCTTTGGCGGCCCCTCGCCTTACCTCTCCTTCCCCGGCCTTCCCCATGAGCTTGAGTGTCTCAGCCAGCCAGTCCCGCTGACCGCTTACCATGCCGGGTACCTTACCAGCTATTGCGAGTGCCTGTCTCCCAGTACCTTACAGTCTTGTGGAAAAAATACGTATTGCCATGACTAATAGTGATGGCCAGCATTTATTTCTTGAGCGTTTCAGGATCGCCAGTTCTGCCAAGGACTGAGCCCAGGGAACCGTCTTATGTGGTCGAAACAAATTTATCCACATCGCGAAAACCAAGGCTTAGAGAGACTTTTTTTTTTTTTTTTTTGCTTCAGGAAACGTAGCGGCGTCGGGAACTGCAGGTCCGGGCCACAGAGGCAAGGCCGCTGTCACCCGAGGCCGAGTTTCAGGCCTGGGGGTCCCGGGAAGGCTCCGAGGCAGCGGTGCCAGGGGTGGACTGGACGGAGCTTCTCCCGGAGAGTAGCCTGCGCCGGCCCTGCCCGGAGGGGCCCCAGCGGACTAGGGAGACCCCCGGAACACACTCGAGGGGCCCTGTAGGGGGCGCGAGGGCAAGACAGGCGCCCCCTCCCGCCTCGCCCGCGAACCCCAGCTCCTAGCCCCGTGTTCTGTCCCCGCAGAGTTTGCGCACCTGAGCCCCCTGCTCTAGTGGGTAAACCCGAAGGGCCTGGCGAGAGCGAGCGGATGCTCGGCGTTCACGGCCGCGACCCGCTGCGTCCTGGCGCTGGGTGCTCAGTTCAGCGTGCTTCTTTTAGAACTTTCAGGCCAATTTCCCGGACTACCTTCTAGGTCTTCCTGAACCAGATCCAAGTCCCTGTCGCTTTATCGCCTATTCCGCGGTTAAAGCAAAGAGAGACAAAGCGGCGTTTCCTGACCCGACCAGGGCGCCCACAATGGGCGAAGGGTTCCCCCGGCTCGGAGGCGCTGCCAGGGCCGGACACTCGGCAAGGCGGGCAAATGTCAGTGGGCGAGAGGGACGCCTCCTCCTTCCGCGGCTACAAGCTTCAGATCTCAGGCCCGGCAGGCGGGCCATGCGCGCTGATGGAGTAAGTTACCCCCTCATCCCCACCCCTTTCCCCAACTCCGATCCCCAGTTCAGTACGCTGGGACCTTCACTTTCAGCTGCAGCCACGTGGCATGATAAAAGCTGTGCAAACAGATGGCCTTCAACAAGGTTTATTCTTGAAGCTGAAAGGAAAACAGTCTCTGACATGCCCTGCCCTCTGCCCGGGGCTCGGTACAGCGGACGCCGCAGGGAATGTTAGAGCCGGGCGAGCTCAGGTGCGGGCGCTCGCGGGCTGCATGCGGGGCTGGCCGGGGAAAGCTACTTTCATTCTAGAACTTTCTGCCCTATGAGGTGCCCAGCCACGGCTGGCTGCTGCCTGTCTGGTTGAAAGGGCAACTCTTCCCATAAGAGGGGCGGAAGTGAACCTCTCCCTATGTACGCGCCCAAACTCGACGGTCACCCCCCGAAGCTCATGCGGGGGTTGTCATAGCTTGCTTCCGAAACTTTCAGAGCCAATTTCGCCTTCTGCTTTACTGATCTTAGACTTTAATTCAGGTCCGATTCACTTTATTGTCTATTCAGTGGTTAAAGCGTCCCCTTCTTCCCCCACCAGCACCAAACAGGAAAACAACTTGGAAGGGACCTTTGAAACTTAAAGTATCTTTTTGGGTGCTCGGATTCCTTTTTCTCCACCCTCGCCCACGCCCACCGCTCATCACACACTAAAGAGTTGTGCCACCTCCTGCGGATGCAAAGAGGATGTGCTTGCAGACTCCTTGTCTCTGGTGCCAGACTTTGTTGGGCTGAACCGCTGCTGGTACTGTGTGACCTTGGGGCAAGGACTTCATTTTTCTGTGCTTCACTGTTTGCATCTGTAGAATGCGAGTAATAATACCTTTCGAGGGCGAGGGGCAAAACAGGTGAAGAGGGTTAAGAGGTATAAAATAAGTTACAGGGAATATAGCCAGTATTTTATAATAAGTATATAGGGAATATAATCTATAAAAATGCTGAGTCATTTGAAACTGAAACTGAAACTGACATAATATTGTAAGTCAACTATACTTAAATAAAAAACAAAAACAAGCAAGCAAACAAAAAACCAATACCTTCCTCCTAGGATTATTGCCGGGGAATAACGGGCTTCCCTGGTGGCTCAGAGGTTAAAGCGTCTGCCTCCAATGCATGAGACCCGGGTTCGATCCCTGGGTGGGGAAGAACCCCTGAAGAAGGAAATGGTAACCCACTCCAATATTCTTGCCTGGAGAATCCCATGGACAGAGAAGCCTGGTAGGCTACTGTCCATGGGGTCACAAAGAGTCGGACACGACTGAGCGACTTCACTTTCACTTTCTTGTCTGCTGCCCATGTATCTGAAGAACTGGGCATTCTCTGGTCTAGGCACTGCAGGCTCTAAGAGGCCAAGGCAAGGGTGTTGCGGGGTTTTCTTCTCCAGTGCATAAGGACTTCTTCTCCAGGCAGAGGGCTGAGAGCAGAGGAGGCCTGCTGACTCCAGTGGAGAAGAGCAGGCCGGGGATATAGGCATCTGCCTGTATCCGCAGTGCATGGCCCATGTGTCTTAAGGAGAGGTCAGGAGCTGGGATGTGGGGAGCGCAGGGCTGCCTGCAGCACGGAATTTAGGAAAGGCTCTGAAGGCTGTTCCTGACCCATGTGGCATTGCACTACCCTTATTCAGTCCCCTGGGCAGAGCCCAACTGTGCAGAGCCTTAAGTACTTTCCATGTGTGGCATACCCAGGCTACTTCTATATCTCTTTGAAACTGAAGAGGGGGATGAAGAAGAGCCCTGCAGTTTGTTCATAAGAAGCCCTCTATAGCTATGTCTACCTCCTTGCATCCTTTTGAAATAAGAGGAAACACTGCTGTTTTAAAAATTACAAAGTAATTTGTAAGAGAAGCAAACAGTATTAGAAATATATTGGAGTGGTTTAAAGTATAGAGTCTGGGCTCCATTTCTCTCTTTCTTTTTTTTAAAGACTATATCCCCTGCCTATCTTTATTTCTTTTTAAAAATTTTTTTCTTTATTTGACTGCTCTGGGTCTTAGTTGTGGCATATGGGATCTAGTTTCCTGACCAGGGATAGGATTCAGGTCCCCTGCATTGGGACCTCAGAATCTCAGCCATTGGACCACTAGGGGAGTCCCCTGGGCTCAGTTTCTAACTTGGCCATTTGCTAGTTGTGTGACCTTGGGAAAATTACTTAACTACGCTGTGCCTCAATTTAGTGTTTAATCAGAATAAAACCTCATCATTTGGGATAGTGATGGAAAGTTGTGGAATAGACCAAGTGCTGTCTGCCCAAATCTGATTTTTTTGGGGAACACAGCTAGACCACCATTTCCACATGACCCTTGCAGTTAGATTAAAGATGTAATTCAATTCTAGGCAATCGATGGACCAGAGTCACTCGTGCCCCTCCTAGGATGCGACATTGAAGACAGAGTTGAGACTCTGCCCTGCTCCTGTTCCACTGGATGGAACCAGAGTCAACTATGCAGATGACATGGCCCTAGGGTAATCACTCAGAGGAATCTCTCCTAAGGAATCTTCAATACTTGCCTTGAAGGGTTACCTGGCCAAGAAATAAACTTCTCATATTTTAAGCTACTGACTTTTGGGATTTAAAAAATATACTTATAGCAGCAGCCTAACTCTGATGCTGGGAGGATTGGGGGCAGGAGGAGAAGGGGACGACAGAGGATGAGATGGCTGGATGGCATCACTGACTCAATGGACGTGAGTCTGAGTGAACTCCGGGAGTTGGTGATGGACAAGGAGGCCTGGCGTGCTGCGATTCATGGGTCGCAAAGAGTCGGACAGGACTGAGCGACTGAACTGAACTGAACTACTGTAATTAATATGACCTTAGAGTCAGTATATGATGACTTTGTCAGCAAGTTACACAAAAGAAAAAAAAAAACCCAGAACGTATTTTATCTGTGAAAGCTAGAGATGGAATTAGAAGCTAAGTGTAGAACTCAAACCATCTGATTCCTCGGTGTATTCAGTCCATGAATAGAAATAGGTCAGCGCAGCTCATTGTTCTCATTAGGAACTTAAGTCTTAAGATGATCATTGTTGAGGTCCTGGCAAGTCTAAGTCTAAATCATATGTGTTTCTTTTTAAAGGTGACAGGCTGCAGAAGTTTTGTCACCCTGCTACGTGTGGCCCTCCTCTTCATGTCATTGTCAGTCTTGCTTTCAGCACATGCTTATTACTTTTAGGAGTTGTCATGAGGCAATAACCCCACTTCCTACTTCAGTCTATTTTGGATCCACAGTATTGCATTCGCTTGGCAGAATTCAGTTAGCCTTTGCCCTGCTTCATTTTGTCTCCAAGGCCAAATTTGCCTCTTACTCCAGGTGGCTCTTGTCTTCCTACTTTGCATTCCAACACCCAGTGATAAATAGAACATCTTTTTTTTTTTTTTTTTGGTGTTAGTTCTAGGAGGTCTCCTAGAACTGATCAACTTCAGCGTCTTTGGCATAGATGGTAGGGATATAGACCTGGATTACTGTGATGTTGAATGGCTTGCCTTGGAAATGAACTGAGATCATTCTGTCATTTTTGAGGTTGTGCAGAGTACTGCCTGTCAGACTCTTTTGTTGATTATGAGGGCTGTTCCATTTCATCTATGGGATTCTTGCCCACAGTAGTAGATATAATGGTCATCTGAATTAAATTTGCCCATTCTGGTCCATTTAGTTCACTGATTCCTAAGATGTCGATGTTTATTCTTACCATCTCCTGCTTGACCACATCCAATTTACTTTGATTCATGGACCTAATATTCCAGGTTCTTGGGCAATACTATTCTTTGCAGCATCAGATTTTACTTTCATCACCAGACACATCCACAACTGAGCATCGTTTCCACTTTGGCCCAGCCGCTTCATTCTTTCTGAGGCTGTTAGTAGTTCTCCTCCGCTCTTCCCTAGTAGCATACTGGACACCTTCAGACCTGGGGACTCATCTTTCAGTATCATATCTTTTTGTCCTTTTATACAGTTCCTGAGGTCTCACAACAAGTATACTGAGGTGGTTTGCCATTTCCTCCTCCAGTGGATCCCATTTTTTTAGAACTCTCCGCTTTGACCCATCTGTCTTGGGTCATACATGACAACACCACACGGCTACATAGCTACATGGCTCATGGCTTCGTCGAGTTATGCAAGTCCCTTCACCACAATTAGGCAGTGATCTGTGAAGAGGGTGTAAGCTAATGGGATGGGCCAAAATACAGGCAGTACAAAGGCAAGAGGTACTGATAATGAAATAACTTCAAATAGGAAACACATTCATGTGGATGCATGGCAAAACCCACCACATATTGTAAAGTAATTATCCTCCAATTAAAATATATATAAATTAATTTAAAAAAAGAAAGGAAGCATGGCAGGAAACATCCCACTAAAAGGGCCCTAAAGGCTTTCTTTTAAGGAGAGTATATACAAACCTAAGTGAAAGGACTTTGAGATGTCGTTTTAGACCATTTCAAGATAGTAGTTTTGCTTATTGCCTGGTTCTCAGCAGTGTTCTCCTTGCTTATGTCAAACTACATAGTCAAGTTTTATATGGATAATATGCTTTGATTCCATCCAGAACTGAGCAAAATGTATTTCCTCCAGAAAAGTTTGACCACCAAGGAGTCACATGGACTGCTGCCACACCTGAGACTTTGATGACACCCAGAGATCATTTAACATAGTGTCTTCATCTACATCAGCCCAATTAGTAATAGAACCAACAAATTGTATGTTTTACTATAAGGAAAGTGCTTTTTTTTTTTTAAAACAAAACAAAATGTAATCATTTACTCATAACATCAGTAACCCCCCAGACTCTTCACATCTTGTAAAGGAAGTGGCAGCTGAACTTTGCAGCCCCAATTGTGGGGCATGTAGGATCTTAGTTCTCTGACCAGGGGTGAAACCCGTGGCCCCTGCAAAGTGCTAACCACTGGATCACCAGGGAAGACCCAAGCCCTGACTCTTGTACCCTAATAGTTTCTCCCTGGGCGTGTCTCACTATATGGAGGATTCCATAACACTCTTTTTCCATTACACTTTTGATACTCTGACCGTCTGCTCTTCTTATCCTAATCCAAAGCGTAGCTGGGGGAATCCTGAGATGTTTAAACAAGGTTTTACTTAAGTCTTGGGATAATAGGGGAAAATAAACACCAAAAGTATCCTGGACCCAGATGGCCAAATGCTGTAAACTCTTTGTTGGTTTGGACCATCTGTATCTTATATGCAGGATCCCATCACCTTGTGAGTGACTGAATGAGAAAAGTGACACACCAGAGACTTGAAGGGTAAATTAGACTTACTGCTGCTGCTAAGTCACTTCAGTCATGTCCGACTCTGTGCGACCCCATAGATGGCAGCCCACCAGGCTCCCCCGTCCCTGGGATTCTCCAGGCAAGAACACTGGAGTGGGTTGCCATTTCTTTCTCCAATGCACGGAAGTGAAAAGTGAAAGTGAAGTCACTCAGTCGTGTCCAACTCTTAGCGACCCCATGGACTGCAGCCCACCAGGCTCCTCCGTCCGTGGGATTTTCCAGGCAAGAGTCCTGGAGTGGGATGCCATTGCCTTCTCTGAAATTAGACTTAGCAAGGTTAAAAAGTTGAGAAGAATATTATAGGAAGAAAGAATAACATGTGCAAATTTCAGAGTCTGAAAGGGATATTTGCAGACATGGAAGAAGATCAGTTGGGTTGGACCATGGTGCCTGAGAAGAGCGTGCAAGATGAAGCTGGCAAGGTAGGAAGGAGCTCCATCATGTAGGACCTAAGAGATTTTTGACCTAGGAACAATGGGAAAGCTAAAGGTTCAAAGGACTTAAAAAATTAAACTTATTTTGATTTAATTATAGATTCCCATGCAGTTGTAAGAAATAACAGACATCTTTTGTACTCTTTACTCAGTTTTCTTCCAATGGCAAGGTCTTACAAAGATAGTATAAATCACAACCACTCCCACCTGCTTCTTGAGCCCTCACAATGACTAAATCTGTTCTCCATTCCTGTAATTTTTGTCATTTCAATAATGTTGTATAAATGGAATCATATGAAATCTTTGGGTTTGGCTTTTTTCATCAGCATAATTCTCTGAAGAGGATTCATCCAGATTGTATGTATCAATACTTTATAATTTTAAAAACTTGTTTAGTAAAGTGGTGTATTACTAGTTTAACCGTGCACCCCCTTTAAGACACCTGATTGTTTTCAGATTTGGTTATTATGAATGAAGCTGCTGTGAATATGTGTGTATATGTTTTTGTGTTAACAAGGTCTTTGTTTCTCTGATATATATGGTCAGAGGTACTAATCCAATATGACTGTGTCTTCGTAAAAAGAAGAGATTAGGACACAGACACACACACAGAGGGAAGGCCATGTGAAGACACAGGGAGAAGACAGCCCTCTGTAAGCCAAGGGGAGAGGCGTCAGAAGAAATCAACCCTCTGTTGGAGATGTTAGCAAAAGCAGAGTGATAATCATTTTGCAATATGCACGTGTATCAAATGAAATTGTATATCTTAAACTTATACAATGTTATATGTGAAATATATCTCAATAAACCTGGAATGGAAAAAAGAAGCAGCTGACACTACTGACACTTTGATCTGTGATTCCTAGCCTCTGGAATTATAAGAAAACAAATGCCTGTTGTTTAAAGTGTTCTTTAAAAAAGAGAAGACAAGAAAACCTCTGCAACAGAGCCTATTAAGAGGATGATAAGACAAGCTACAGGGTGGGAAAAAATATCTGCAAATAACGTATCCAACAAAGACTGGAATACGTAAGCAATATCTGGTTCTTGGTTATGGTGGAACTACAAATTAATACACTGCTGAATTGTCGAACAGAGTGGCTGTACCATTTCATATTCTCACTAGCACTGTATGAATTTAGTTTCTCATCTTTGACCTCACCAAATTCCATTAATTCTACTTCTTAAATATTTCTGGAATTCACTCATTTCTAACATTTTCTCTCTGTAGTTTAGCAACTAAATTACAGGGGAAAAAATACTTGATTGACATTGTAGTGATCATTACCATTCCTGTCACATTGCATAATTATCAACTCTGAGTTTAGTTTTAAACAAAATAAGTTTGAGGTATCTCCATCAGTTACCTATTGCTGTGTCATAACCTGCCCCCAAACTCAGTAGCTTCGAGCAAACCCTGCACCAATGGTCTCCATGACCTCAGTCTGCTTGTGAGTTGGTTTATTTTCAAAGCCTAGGGACTCCATTTCCTCACTGGGATATTCTGAGGATTTGTATCTTAAAATACATCAAACATTTCAAGTGAAAAGTGTTGTAGAAGGAGGGCAAAGAATCATTTATCTAATTTTCATGTTTACATAGCATTTGTTTTAAAGTAGTAAGAATCTAAATTCCAAATGTGGTTACAAAATCAGCCTCCACTTAAACTAGTAAGTGCATTTTAATGAAGCTTAATTTAAAAGCATGCATTTGCATATTGAAATTTGCTTGAACCGACTTGTAGAGTGTGATCTCCAAAGCATGGGTTTTCCTGTCGCAGTTCTTTCAAATTACTTTTCATGGCCTGGAAATCTTAGCTCAGTTGGTATAAGGGTTAGTAAAATGGAGAAGGTTCAAATTAAATTGTTGTATTAGTTATAATACTTTTCCAAGTTGTTCTTAGAATGTTCTTGGGATTGCTTAGAAGTCAAATGTCATGCTTTGGAATAGTGCGTTAAACGTGTGTGTGTGCATGCTTAGTCACTTGGTTGTGTCCTGCTCTTTGTGATCCCGTGGATTGTAGCTTGCGGGGCTCTTCTGTCCAGGGGATTCTCCTGGCAAGAATACCGGAGTGAGTTGCCATTTTCTCCTCCAGGGGATCCTCCCGACCTAGGGACTGAACTCTTCTCTTCTGCATTGGCAGGCTGGTTCTTTACCCCTGAGCCACCTGGGAATCCATGTTAAACATAATTTTATGTTTACAGCTTTTATTCTACAACTCATCTATATTTAAATCAATAGGCATGAGAACTTAACATATGGAAATGTATCAAGTCAGAAATAGTTGGCTTCCACTTTGCATACCTTCATCCAAAAATCAAGGTGTATTAATACACTTGTTAAAATCTAGTAATTCCAAAGGGACTTCTCTAGTTATATAAGTGAGGTTGATTTATTTATTCTAAACCTTTATTAATTGTGAAAGATAACACATATAGAGGTGCATAAAACACAAAATATGATAGAAAATTATAAAGTAGATACAATTAGGAAAAAACACAAAACACCATCCAGATTAAAAAAATAGAATGTTGCTGTTGCTGCCTGAACTACTTCCTACGTTTCCCATCTGGATCACCTCTCTGACTTTTATGGTAACCGCTTCCTTGCTTTTTAAAATTTTGCCTGTTTTTGAACTTTATACCCAGCTGGACTAATACTAAGAAACACTGACTTGGACTTCCGTGGAAGTCCAGTGGTTAAGACTGCATTTCCAATGTAGGCGGCATGGGTTTAATCCCTAGTCAGGAGCTGAGAGCCCACGTGCTATGTGGCATGGCCAAATAAATAAATAAAATAAAAAAGAAACACTGACTTGGCTACCTAGCCTGCCCATATCAGATGTGAACCTGGCTAGGTAACACAAAGCCACAGCTAATTAGCCTCTCTGTGTGGCTTGTGAGGCTTTGTTTTCCTAGTGTCCACCCAAGAAAAGTCTTGGTCTTTTTGGGTTTAAGTGACCCACCCAACTTCTTGTCCCCCCAGTTTCATCTTCCAGAGTCTAGACTCTGTGCTGCGTTAAGTTCCGCAGTTTGGCTTTTTTTTCTGTTCTATACTTACTCTTTACCAAGAGATTAAATTGCTGTTTTTTATTCAACACTATGGAAAGTTTTCTTTTGTATGTTTCTTTTTTGCTCAACTTTATCAGATTCATCCATGTTGTAGGTGTAGCTGTTGTTAGCTCATGTTCACTGCTGTATAATATTCCAACGTGTTTAATATATAACAATTTATCCATTCTATTATCGATGGCATTGGATTGACTTTATTACTGTTAAGAACTTCTTGTGTTTGTCTCCTGGTGCAAATATATATGCATTTCTGTTGGATATGTACCATGGAATGAAATAGAGGGATCATAGAATATGTATATCTTATACTTTAGTAAATAATTTTAAACTGTTTTTCAAAGTTGTTGTGATAAGCATTTGTGCAATATACTTTTAAAATATAGAAAAATATAGAATTTTTGTTGTCAATATAGAAATATATTGACAATATATTTGTATATCAATATACAAATATATTGTTGTCAATATAGAAAAATAAAAGATAAAATAAGTTGTTCTTTAGTATGCATCTGTTAAATTTTGTCATTAAAAATGTCTGCTCTAAGAGATGAGTGTAAGTGAGCTCAGGCTTGAGGAAAGTGGTCCACTTTCACGATAGTTCCTGTTCCAGGCATTTCTGGATACCCCTGATAACATGGTGACTCTTCAGGGGAGACTAGTATACTTGCAGATTAGGACACTGGTAGATACCCAGGTGAGGATCTTGGAGTAGGTAGGACAAGATCTAAGTGTTCTTTTCACAGGTCCTGTGTTCCCTGTGTTCCACCCAAAGCAAGAGTCCCTTTGAAGGCAGCTTTTTTTTTTTAAACAGTGACTTTCTGTAGAGTTGCAGTCTCTCCTGCAGTATGCTCCTTGCTCTAAGTGTGTTTTCTTAACCATCTGATGTTCCAGTTACAAGGCAGGGCCAGGTTTAAATTCCCTACCCCAAATTATATGGCTTGGTGATTTGCAAATGGCTAAATTAAGAACAGAGGATGAGATGGTTGGATGGCATCACCAACTCAATGGTCATGAGTTTGAGCAAGCTCTGAGAGTTGGTGATGGACAGGGAAGCCTGGCGTGCTGCAGTCCAGGGGGTTGCAAAGAGCTGGACACGACTGAGCGAGCAACTGAACTGAACTGATTGAAATCAAGAATGAGTTAGGGAAGTAGTTTCTCACTTTTTTTTTTTTTTAGCATGACAACCTATTAATTTTTTTATTGTAGACTTTTCTAAACATACACAAATGTATAAGGAATGGTATCTCATCTATCCACCTCCGAGATTTGATAATTATCAATTTATGGCCAATCTTGTTTATAAATCTCTCGCTTCCCTTCCCACTGGATTGTTTGGAAGGAAATCCAACATGTCAAATGATTTTATCCATAAATATTCAACATGTATCCCTAAAAGGTAAGGACTGTTTAAAAAAACACAACCACAATACATTATTACAAAAATAAAACTAACGATTCTTTAATATCATTGAATATCTTCTGAGGATCCAAGTTTTCTCCATTGTCTCATGAGTGCTTTGTTATGATCGGTTTGTTAGAATCAGGGTCTTATGAGGTAGGCATATTGCATTTGGTTTCTAAATCTTATTACCTGTTTTCCTCACCCTCTTTCTTTTCTTCCCATTGGTTTATTGATTAAACTGTATCATTTGTCCAGTAGAGTTTTTCTGTCTTAGATATTTATAATTTTATTCCTGTGGTGATGTGAATTTTATTTCTGTGGTGATAAGCACCATTTTAAACCATATAATAGTAGTTATAATTTTAGCATCTTTTAAGAAAATGCATAATGATAAAAGGCTACCAAAAATTCAGTAGTAGTGAATGTGCGCTTAGTCACGTCCAACTCTTTGCAACCTCATGGACTGTAGCCTGCCAGGCTCCCCTGTCCATGAGATCTCCCAGGCAAGAAAATTGGAGTGGGTTGCCATTTCCTACTCCAGGGGGTCTTCCTGACCCAGGGATCCAACCCGAGTCTCTTGCATCTCTTGTACTAGCAGGTGGATTCTTTACCACTGCGCCACCTGGGAAGCCAAAAATCCAGTAACACTTTCAAATTACTTTTTGTATGTGTGTGTGTGTGTGAGAGAGAGAAAAATAGCTGAAAAATTGTAAGTCAGTGAGTTTGCAAATTTTGTGGTCAGGACTCATTTACTATTGAGGAGCTATAATCAAATAAAAGTTACTTATTTGTTCATTGATATCTATTGTATTAGAAATCAAAACAGCAATTAAAATACTTGTTTGTTGATTCATTTTAAAAATAATAGTGAATTCATTAGATTTTAACAAATAATACACTTGTGAGAAAAGTGACAATGTTTTCTAAAACAAAAAAATTAAAATAAAATAAAATAAAACAAAAAAATTTAGCAAGTATAATATTGCTTTCTTTGTAGATCTCTTTAACATTTTGCTTGATAGAAACCAGTTAGATTTTTATATTTAGTTTGGCGTTCAATCTGTTACAATTTTTACAAACTGAGTTGCCTCTGAAAATTTTGCTGTACATTTTTTTGTGTGTCTATGTGGCCAGGTCACTTGGCATACAGGATCTTAGTTCCCTGACCAGGGGTTAAACTGTTGCCCTCTGCAATTGGAAGCATGGTCTTAACCACTGGACTGCCAGAGAAGTCCCTGCGGTACATTTTTGAGAGACTGACAGTGAAAAAGGCAAATAAAGCTTTTGCTTTATTGTGAAAACAATTTTGACCTCATGGAGCCTCTGAAAGTGTCTAGGGACCCCCTTAGGTTTCTGGACCACACTCTGAGAACTGTTGGATAATACTGATGAATGGAAGATGTTATTATTATTAGTAGTAATAAGTTGAGAATGCTTAGTAAAGGTATGTATTTGAGCAGCCCTTGCAAAAGTATTTCTCAGCTTCCCTTTCCTGGAGCTCCACGATTTCTTACTCCTTGCCCCAAGTTTGGGACTGGCAGTACAAAAATATTCTGTAGATGTGGTGATGGCATTTTAATGATCTGTATGTCTTTCAAAAAGTGCTTATAATCTCTCCACACATTACTCATCCTCCGCTCCCCCCCACCACCCCAGCCTCAATTCCTTAAAAAGCTTCATAATTTTTTCCTGAGAGAGCTTCCCAATTTTTTCATAATTTGGAAGTGTGAATTCTAGTCCCAGGCCTGTTTCTAGAGAGCTGGGTGACCTTGGGCAAGCCATTTACTCTCTCCAAGCTTCTGTTTCTTTAGCTATAAAATATGAGCTGGATCAGGTTATTTTGATGCCTTTTCTGGGTCCCAAATCCAAGAAATGCTCTTATGGCTCATAAATAAGTCCATCCTGATGTTTCCTTTAGCTCAGGAATTTAACATGGGCCTAGCACACAGAGGAGCCCGCAGCAACCGGAGAAGAGGGGATTAGGAGCCTGTCCGGTGAGTCAGAGGGTGAGCAAGGATTGAATACACCAAGACAGATTCACAATGGAAATAGGAGTTCCTTGCTGAGGAGTTTTGCAAGATTTCCCACACCAACAAATATCCTCAGAGAAAGAACCAAAGCCCAGCATTTTTTTTTTTCCTCCTGAGATCTTTTTAGCCTTCTAAACTTCATTCCCTAAGGAAGTGTCATTAAACTATAGCCTGGAAATTAAGACTGGCTTTTACACTTTCAAATGGTTGAAAAAAAATCAAAAGATGAATACTATTTTTTGACATGAGAAAATGGTGTAAAATCCAGATTTCAGTGCCCATCAGTTTTTTTTGGACCCAGTCACTCATTCATTTATATAGTCTGTGGCTGCTTTCGTGCTTCATGGCAGAGTTGGGGTGATGGGACGAATACAGTGGGGCTTGCAGATATTTACTATCTGACCATTTCCAAGAATTTACAGATCCCTGCCCTAGTGCAAACCTATAATTTGCATTTTATAGCTGTCCTTTCAAAGGCTGATAAGAGTCAACGAACACTTCTAAACACTCATTCACACACCTTCTCTGACTTAGACTTCTGAACACCCATTCAGGCAACTTCTCTGACATACATTTGGTTTGACTTTAAGATTCTCTTAGGTCTCTAATGGCTTCTGTGTCAAATCTTTCTTTTATATCAAAACTCTGCTCTGACACCTTTAATTAGACATCTCAATGCCTGTTCTAGGGAAGTCTGAGGGCTGAAACAGATGCTTTTCTGTGATCCACGCCTCTTCAGATCTAACTGAAGCCCCCTATCCTGGCTTCACCTACAGAATTCCTCAAATTCAACACCACCTGCACCGTTCAGCTGTCTATTTCCAAGGCCCCCTTTCCTATAGCAATTATTGAGAGTGGCGGGAGGAGAGGTGATTTTATGTTTTTGTTTTTGACTAGGGTACAGTCTGCTCAGCTAAGTCCCATTGTAGTTTTGTCACTTCATGGTTTTCAGTGATCTTTTCTGCTTTTCAAGGACGTAAGCTGAAGTTTGAGTGAGCTGGATAAAGTTAATTCAGCAATTAAAATGAAAAACAAAACACAATGGTCCTTCTTCCTCTCTTGGAAATCCTTGGAATTTTTGAAGAAACATAGCTACCTGTTCTAAAATGATTCCTAGGATTTAATTTATAGAGGTTTGAGGTTTGGCATGAAGATGTCAGTGCTGTTGAATGAAGAGTTTACATTGCATCACATAAGGCCCCCAGGGAAAGGATGGGCAGGCGAGGGGAGGGGAGGAATCATCAAGAGCCTTTCTTGGTGAAAGGCAAAGTAGGAGAGAGTGAATGGTTTAGGACTGGCTAGCTTGAATAACTGCATTAGGCCTTGGGACAGAGGGGCTGTGCCTCGTTGCTTGGTAACTGGCCCTCAGTTTGATTTAGGGTGGGGGAAATATTGGCTAGGTTGTGTGAGAGTTAGATAAAGAGATCATTGGGGGTATAGATGGGAGATTGATTGGTTTGCATATGAAAGGTGTGTTCCTTGGCAAGTTATTACCTTTAGGAATTAGTCAAGCCTGGAAGGGGCAGTCTATTTCTGGGTCTGCAAGGGCCCCAAAGTATCAAAGAATACAAAAAAGAAGAGAATATTGTTAACATAATTGGCTCTATGATGAATGGATGCCAGGTAGACAAATACATAATTTAAGAAAACACAGACCATTAAAAAAGTAGCAAATTAATTGAATTTATATATTTATTGGAATGATGATTTTTACCATTAAAAATAGAAATGTTGAGTTTGAACTGGTTTAAAAATTAATAACAAGAGGCATAGAAACAAAAAAATTTAAAGCCTATATAAAAATGTATAATGTGAAAATTAAAAAGATTTTTTCCACACCTCTTACTAATGTCATTTCTCACTTAACTATTATTAATGTTTTTTTCCCTAATATGCTTGTCAATGGTGAAGAATCCCCCTGCAATGCAGGAGACCCAGTTTCAATCCCTGGGTCAGGAAGATCCTCTGGAGAAGAAAATGGCAACCCACTCCAGTATCCTTGCCTGGAGAAATCCATGGGCAGAGAGACTTGTGAGCTACAGACCATGGGGTTGCAAAGAGTCGAACATGACTTAGTGACTAACATACACACCCCATCTCACTAAGGGTGAAAGCAGTGTCCTCACAAGTCTACAAGGCCCTGTTAGCCCTGCCTGTGCTCTTGCTTGCTCATTCCCTCCTTCCCCCGAGCTGGAACCCTCGAGGCATGCTCCTGCCTCAGAGCTTCTGCTTCTAGTTAATTCCCAGGCTCCTCCTCGGGACAGCAGCCTGACAATCTCCCTCACTTCCTTCCATTTTTTACTCAAATATACTTCCTAGTCTGGAGAAGGCAATGGCACCCGACTCCAGTACTCTTGCCTGGAAAATCCCACGGACAGAGGAGCCTGGTGGGCTGCAGTCCATTGGGTCGATAAGAGTCGGACACGACTGAGCGACTTCACTTTCACTTTTCACTTTCATGCATTGGAGAAGGAAATGGCAACCCACTCCAGTGTTCTTGTCTGGAGAGTCCCAGGGACGGGGGAGCCTGGTGGGCTGCTGTCCATGGGGTCGCACAGAGTCAGACACGACTGAAGCGACTTAGCAGCATACTTCCCAGTGGTCTAGACTAGATACTTCTATCCCCTTTCCCTGATTTTTTAAAAAATTCCTTAGCCCTTTGTACATATACCTTTTGCTTTTTCTCTAATTTATTATCCATCTTCCCCACTGGAATGTAAGTTCTGTATATGCAGAGATTTTTGTGTACTGCCTGGTACACAGAAGATGCTCAATAAATATTTCCTGACTGAATAAATATCAAGCACATTTATATGATATATATTTATTTGTATAATTTTCTTTATTGAGTGGGATCACATTATACGTGTGATCTCCAACTTTTTTTTTTTTTTCAATCCATAAAGGAATCTTGGCTGTTTTTCCACGTGAGTACATCTGGATCTGGATGCAGTTTATTCTTTAAAGTAGTACATAGTATTCTGGAGTATAAATAAATTCTAATTTATTTAACCAGTCATTTTCTAATAGTCATTAGGATGTTGAGAATTCACCGTTTCCTACAATAACAACAAATCAAAGAAAAGAATGCACACCAGATTCAGGGTATAAGACTTTTTCTAGAATGACTTGGAGACTGTTGGTTATTTTCTGACTTTCTTGTGCTGTTATTTATATTTTTCTTTAGTCTTTGCTACTCAGTTGGGAAAAAGGTTGCTCCAATGAGGTATAGGCAGAGATGGACGTTGAGACCATCACAAGTATTTACAATAATTCTACATTAATAGCCAGTTCCTAGAGCTGAGGGCAGACCTCCTTGCAGGCAGGGTACAGGCATGTGGTGGGAGGCCTGTCACCCGCAGAAGTCTGTCGTAGGGAAAGGAAAGGGAGGACCCCTCCATTTCCTTTGGCCTAAGGCACCCCACTTATCCACACCTGCATCTGGTCCTGTATGCCTCTTGTTGACTTGTCCATTCATCTACCATGTGCCTTCAAAATTAATACCTGACACCCCATGTGCTGGCCTATTTCTCTTCTCTGCAGTCATATCTTTCTTCTGTCTTCTATTCATTTAGACCTCGCTTCTCAATCTTTTCCTCTGTAGAACATAGTCACGTAGTCTAATTCCCCATTGAAATCTGCCCAGTCTCTGACAGCTTCCATACAAAAGTTCAAGCTTCATCTCTCAGTGATGCTTAATGATAAGGGCTTCATCTTGCCTTTCATTTCCTCCCTGGCCCTGGACCAGACCATCTGTTCCTTCCTAGCCTCTCTGTTGCTTTAATCTGCTCCTGCCTCTGATCTGTGCTTGTTACACCTGCAAGCCCAGCCCATGTAATATGCTCTTCCTCCCTAACCTTTGGAAACCTCTTCTGCTTCCTTGACTGATTCCAGTCATCCAGGTTCCCTGAGCCATTCTGCAGGCGACTTGAGCTGTGTTCTCTTGGGGACTGGGTGTTTCCTCTCCATGCTATATCCTGTTTAGCACTTTTGAATGTCCCCAGTTTGGCTTACTTAGGGTGCTATGGGCTTCCATTGCCGAGGAGACTAAGCTGGGGCACAGGAATGATAGGAAGGGCTGGTGAGGTGGCTGCCAAACCTGGTGTCACTGAGTTCCTGGTGCCCCCAGCTCCTCTGAGTTGCCACTGAGGGAGAGGTCACTGTTTCAGGAGGGAGGGGAAATTGGGTTTTAGAAAATACTGCTGGATTATAGAAAATATTATTTTTACTAAAAGTTAGCAGTGTGTGTGCGCGTGCTAAGTCACCTCAGTCATGTCCAACTCTTTGTGTCTCTATGGACTGTAGCTTGCCAGTCTCCTCTGTCCCTGGGATTCTCCAGGCAAGAATACTGGAGTGGGTTGCCATGTCTCCCTACAGGGGATCTTCCCACCCAGGGATTGAACCTGCGTCTCTTAGGTCTCCTGCAGGTGGGTTCTTTATCACTACCGCTACCTAGGAAGCCCAAGTTAGTAGTTCTTAGTGGTTTTTTCCCCCAATAATCTGGGCCTCTTGATGATAGCTATGAACCTTCTTTCCAAAAAAACACACATAGACAGATTTTTGAAGGAGCTTCCAAGATGTACCAAAAGATACCGTGATCCCCCCAGCTTAGAACCAAGTTCTTTAGATCGTGTTTTATACACTCTTTGGTGTTGTATTCCCCCCACCCCCTTGACCTGTTCACTCATTGTGACTGGAAAGCATTGTCTTAAGGAGATAATGAAATAGACGCAAAATGACTCTTACGGCATCTTTTTTTTCCTCTTGGTTTTGCAACAAATTTTACTTCTCTTTGGAAATGTTCTATATTGGGATTTAAAGAGTTCGGTAGAGCTCTTTCCCTACACCGTGCATAAATTTAGTATCACAGGTTCTGTCTTATATCTGAGTTATTGGTTTTGTGGTGCAGATTGGTGGGAACTTCCCTCTGTGTTGCACTGGGAATTCTTCAGTACTGGTTCTTTTCTTCCTTTCTTACACAACTCTGTTTAGCACTGGTGGAATGAGTAGAACAAAGGGAATAACGGAGCTAGGATAGCCTAGGTGTTAAGAGCAAGGGTCCCCATAGGCAGGCTGATTTGAGTTAGTCAACTCGGAATCTTAAACTGGTCACTCAAAGGCCAGAGAAACCAGTGGGTCATTTTTGTTTCTCCTGCCCAGCATTTCCTAAAACAAAGTTATCTTGTTCTCAGTAAAAGATGCTATCTTGATCTCAGTAAAAGCAATATGTAATTATTTGCCTTATACTGACCCTCGTAAAGTGTTACGTCAATTGCCTGACCTGGGGCAATTGAGTTTAGGGTTTCATTTCCCCAACAGTAAATCAGGCAGGATGCCTATCTCAAAGCCCTATGTGACTCATGAATATAAGACCTAAATGAGTTTGCCTGTAAATTCTGAACAAATTGTACATCTGACTGTAAATAATAATCCACAGTGATGGATGCCTTAAGAAGTGCTAGAAGCAGGGGGATGGGGGAATTGGGACAGATGGAGCTGAGAGATGCTAAATCAATTTGAGAGTAAACCCAGGCGTGTTTGCTGGGAAAGTTACGTAAAGTGGGAGAGTGCAGTTTGGTCCAGAAAGCTGCATAACAGCAGCCTGGAGTTGCTGGCGCACAGCTCAGAGAAGTCAACACCCGGGGTTCCGCTAGGATGGCAACAGGCGGTTTCCGCTGCTGTTTCTTGCAGGGGAGGTGAAGGTCTCTGTCCAGGCCTCTTTTCTGTGGACTCCGTCACCCTCAGGCCTTCTGTTCTTCCCACAGCTGCCTTCTTCCGCTGCCCACTGCTTGGATCTCACAGCCGGTTTCAGACACAGAAATGCTTTTAATGCGGCAGCGTTCTCCACAGCGCTGGAAGGTAGGCCTGCAGTGCCATGGCTGCATCCTGGGTGTCTGGCGCTCATTTTAGTCAGCAGCGGTGAAGCTCCCTAGGACTTCAGTGTGCTTCCTGGGACCCCCTTGGCCTGGCTCAGCACTGACCTCTCACTGACTTGGGTTCTGTTGTGGTTTGTGGGAGGGGGAGGATTGTGTCAGGTGAACACCTGACAGGGTAGACTGCCTCCTGACGTCAGGTGTGGGCTCGGCTGCATCATCAAGGAGCACAGACTGCCGTCAGATGCGGAGAGTCTGAGGGTGGGGCTGTGGCTGGACTGGGGATGGGGATAGCGTTTCCAGTGTTGGCGTGAGCCCAGAAGTTAGGACTAAAGACCTTGGGTTCGAATCTCAGCTCTGCTATTGACAAGCTGTGCGACCTTGGGCAAATCACCTAATCCCCTTGAGTCTCAGTTTTGTCATCTGTAAAATGGGAATAATAATAGTACCTACTTCAGTGGTTTGCTGTAAAGATTATATACACGTGTGTGTTTGTGTGTGTGTGTGTACATGTATTTGCTTACAAGTGTTAGCTGCAATGATGAATTATTAATATAATACCAGGGCTTGGATTGATGGACTGGGCACTAGGGGTGGGCACTGGTCAGGGCTGGGGACTGGAATGAAGCTAAATATGAATGAATGAATGAATGAAATATTGCATTGGGGACAAGCATTAGAAAAGTTGGGATTAGGGTTGGTTTGGGAATATAGCTCAGGCCAGCACATTTGCTGCAGACTTCTCGAGGTGGGGGGCAAAGGGGTTTCCCTGATAGCTCAATTGGTAAAGAATCCTCCTGCAATGCGGGAGACCTGGGTCCAATCTCTGGGTTGGGAAGATCCCCTAGAGAAGGGAAAGGCTCCCTACTCCAGTATTGTGGCCTGGAGAATCCCAGGACTTTATAGTCCATGGGGTCACAAAGAGTCAGACACGACTGAGCGACTTTCACTTCACTTCACTTCTCGAGGGAGTGAGAGGTGGAGGGAAGAAGCTGGGGGTGGGGACAAAGGCAGTCCCCACTGCCACCCCAGTCCACGAACAGCAGTATGAACACACATATGTACTCTTGTCTCTCCCAGTAGACCAGGGTCCCTGTAGCTCTGCAAGAGGATAAAAGGGGAGAAGGAAGGTTCTGAGTTCTTCGAACGTAACCTGAGAGTGACGGTGATGGTAGCCAGTGCCAAAGGCTGGCTGATGGGGAAATGTAACTGCTGTTGTCCTCTGCCTCCCAGGTCTCCTTCCCATCATGACACTCCTGCTGCCATGGTTGGGAAAACCCAGGAGAAGTCTTGGGAGTAGTCTTGAATGCCTAGGAGAGTGGAGATGACACCAAGCTTCCCCTTGGCTGCTCTGGCAGCAGTAAAGCTTGGACAGCGGGCTGGGGAGGATGGGGTTCCCTGGAGAAGGCCTCCTTGCCGAGGTGGTACAGCCGGTCTGCACACTTAGGTCCTGGTGCCATTGCCCCTGACGGTGTGTTGCCCTGTATTCCTGACCTGGAGGCAGCTAGTGGCTGAGCTTGGTTCGGAAAAGGAGGGGAGGTGTGCAGGAGGTGGAGAAGGTCTGAGGCCAGAGAAGGGCAGAGTCTCTCCATGAGCTCCAGGGTAGTTTACAGTTTCAGCCTGCTTTCAGTTCGGTAGAGGGGATGGAGCAAGAATTGGCTCAAGCATGGGTGGGTGGGTAGACCAAGGAAAGACCCAGCGTCCACCAGAGTCATTGTCTGGGGCAGGAGCAGAGTAATTATTTTTATATCATTTCAATATGTTGTTCATGATTTGTGGTCATTAGGACATACACACAGTTTCGTATGGCGCTGCCAGGACTCACCATGGGAATACATGTGTTTATGACAAGGGTGCCAGCTTTTGATGTTCTTAGAGCTGCAGGAACTGCCTTAGCCACAAGTGTTGTGGATTTGCTGGAGCCCTTGAGGCATCAGAGTTGTCCCACCACCCTCCACAGCCTCTCAATCCCAGGAGTGGCGTAGCTTGGGCATGCTACATCTGGGGGGGTGTGTGTGTGTGTATTCAACAGAGTCAAAGGGATGCTTTCACATTGTGGTTTAGGAACAGAAAGGAAACTTCTTTGAGAGCTAACCACCTGGTGTTATTAAGACTTACATTATTACATTAGGATTATTTTAAGTGGTCCCTACTAAGAGTAAATTGAAAGGAAGTGAGCCCATGAGAGGTTGCTAGGCTCCAGATGTGAAAATCAGAATGAGGATGCACCAGAAGCCTTCCCATTAGAACCATGAATAGATTACAAGAACACCATCATTACCATCATCATTTGGTGTCTTTCCCAGTTGGTCACCAATGCAATTAAAGATGAAACAGAAATAAGACTTAGATTGTTGGAAAGGAAAAGACAAAATTTTATTATTTGCAAATGATATGATTTTATACCTGGCCTACTTAGAGAATCAAACAAAAAGGACCCCCAACTAATGGGTTTAATGAGAAAGTTTAGTGTGCTGGCTGCGAGCACAATAGATTTACTCAAGAGTTTTTCACAAGCTAGCATGGATGGGCTTTAAAGTATAATGAGAGAAAGAGAGAGAGATTGAGTTTTTAAAAACAGAACTCACACAATACCCAGGAATAAGCTTAATGAGAAATGTGTTCTGGGATCTATATAAAAGAAAGAAACAAACAAAAATCTCCTGAGAGTAAAAATGTGAGTAGAGAACCATATCACATTTTCCTCCGGATTATAAGTGGTACATTTCTATCTTCCTTGGTGCTTTTCAATATATGCTATGGGTTGGGGATTCAGCGGTGAAAAACACAGATATCTTTATGGAATTTGTGTTTGAAAGAAGGAGATATTGATAAAAGAATAAACAAATTATTTACATAAATTCATCTTGCAGTAAGGATCAAGAGACATGGCCTTTCTCTTTGACTTCTGTGAGAGAGCTCCCTGACATCCCTCTGTTAGATCTCTGAAATACCCCAAACTTTTTTTTTTTTTTTTTACTGCAAATACACTGATTACGGCAAGTTTGTTAAATAATCAACAGATGATAAATCTTATTTAACTAAGGATGTATACAAACAGGGCACCATAAATCACTCAGCTCTCAGTTGTGGTATTCAGAGCTCCCTGAGTACTGGGTTCTTTCTTTTAAAAGGAAATCTCTTTTCTTTTGTTTTGTTTAAATGTATTCTTTCAGGAATTCCTTGGTGGTCCAGTGGTTGGGACTCTTGTGCTTTCACTACCCAGAGGACACAGGTTCAATCCCTTGTTGGGAGACTAAGATGCTGCAAGCCTCACAGAGTGGCACCAAAAAAAAGGATTCTTGCATATGTCACGTGAAAGATAGGAGAGGCTGATTTGGCCTGTGTCCTTAAGATGCAGGGCGGTCCACCTCTGGGTTTGACGGTAGCCGTATCTGAACTCTACTAGCTAATCATAAGAATGTAGTGGCTTCTCCACTCCGGAAACTATCACAGTTTTGTGGACTGCCGCTTGACTTGGATGGTTAACCAGGGAAGGATGCTGTTTAAATATTTTCTCATCATTATTTATTATAAAAATGAACAGGGTAGAAAACACCATTGAAGTATAGCGTAGTGAACTGAATGTGGAAAAAGAACCAGTCTCCAGTGGTTTTTTTTTAAACGTATTTTCTTCATTTCTTCTCCAATCTCTTAGACTTTTCATCTTCTTCATCTGCCCTGGTCACACCCTGGATGAAAGTTTACTGATTTCCTTTGCAGTTTCTCCCCAGATCTTCCATCATCTTCTATCCTTTGGCTCTGTCAGAGGTTTCCAAGGGGGCCTATCGCTAACAGACAATATTCAGCTTTAGAGAATAAAGGAAGCAGATAACCATATTCCACACAGAGTGTCCTCCTTTGATGCTCTCTTTATATAGCATGCTAAGTCCATATGGAATTAATTTCTTTCTGAGGCTTCACAAGTTGCCATCTCACACATTTGTTTCCAGAAGGAAAGTAAATATAGGCCAGGTGTGGAGGTAGGTTAGTTTTTTTTTTTCCTCTTTATTGGTGTATAGCTTACTTACAATGCTGTGTTAGCTTCAGGTGTACAACAGAGTGGATCAGTTATACATATACATATACCCACTCTTTTTTACTCTTTTCCCATATAGGTCATTACAGAATACTGAGTAGAGTTCCCTGATCTGTAAGTAGGTCTTTATTAGTTATCTATTTTATTTATAGTAGTATGTATATATCAATCCCAATCTCCCAATTTATGACCTCCCTCTCTTTACCCACTAGTAACCATAAATTTGTTTTCTACATCTATAATTCTATTTCTGGTTTGTAGATAACTTCATTTGTAGCTTTTTTTTTTTTTAATTTCCACATATAAGAGATGTTATATGATATTTGTCTTTGTCTTACTTACTCCATATGACAATCTCCAGGTCTGTCCATATTGCTACAAATGGCATTATTTCATTCTTTTTTATGGCTGAGTAATATTCTATTGTATATGTATACCACATCATCTTTATCCATTCCTCTGTTGATGGATATTTAGGTTGCTTCCGTGTCCTGGTTATTGTAAATCGTGTTGCAATGAAAATGTTTCCGATTGGAGAAGAACTGAGGATGTTACTTCACCATGACAGCAGCCAAGAATTTGAGGCCTGGTCTCAAGGAGGAGACTTATCCCTAGCTTTGCCTTCTGGGACAAGGTGATTGATATGTCTATTCCAGGAAGCAGGGACTTGAATGATAAGCTGTGAGAGCTTGAAGAGAACTTTAAAAATATTCATTCCAATCACCCCCCTTAAACTAATGAAGAAATGGAAGCCCTGAGAGGTGAAATGACTTTCTCAGCGAGATTCCCAATTTTTAGCCCAGTGGTATTCTCAATATACCTTGGAATCTGTTATAAACTTTGGAAACCACTTGTTGGAATCCACTAGTGATCTGAACAGAGGACTGTGGTCATGGCCCCTCCTTGCTTCGGGGCAATAAGGAAGTCTTATGGTATCTTTTCTTGTAGAGACTGGGAGAATGATTCATCTTTAAATCACAAAGAGACAATGACAGATTCTTAAAGCTGCACACATCCATGAGAAAATGATAAACACATGAGGTTCTGAAGCAGAAAAATGCTCCCAGTGATGACAGCTGTGAAGAGGGAACACTGGCACTCTTCTGGGCAGTGGGAACCACGCTTTGCTTGGAACAGGTGTGAGTTCAGCTTCAAGTGTGTCAAGAGGGTCAGAGTAGAAGGCATGTGAAACAAAAGATAATTTACAAAGACATGGGGAATGCTTCACCGTTCAGGATCATGAAGGAATTAAAACACACACACACACACACACACACACGTTGAGGCCATGTTCAAGTCTCTGCCCCCAACATTTTAGTTGAAAAATTTCAAATCTATAGGAAAGGTGAAAGGATAATCAAATTATCATCTGTACATTGTTCACCTAGATTTACCAGTTGTTAATATTTGAAATTAGGTCAGGAAGCAACAGAACTGGACATGAAACAACAGACTGGTTCCAAATAGGAAAAGGAGTACGTCAAGGCTGTATATTGTCACCCTGCTTATTTAACTTCTATGCAGAGTACATCATGAGAAACGCTGGGCTGGAAGAAGCACAAGTTGGAATCAAGATTGCTGGGAGAAATAGCAATAACCTCAGATATGCAGATGATACCACACTTACGGCAGAAAGCGAAGAAGAACTAAAGAGCCTCTTGATGAAAGTGAAAGAGGAGAGTGAAAAATTTGGCTTAAAGCTCAACATTCAGAAAACTAAGATCATGGCGTCTGGTCTAATCACTTCATGGGAAATAGATGGGGAAAGAGTGGAAACAGTGTCAGACTTTATTTTTTTGGGCTGCAAAATCACTGCAGATGGTGACTGCAGCCATGAAATGAAAAGACGCTTACTCCTTGGAAGGAAAGTTATGACCAACCTAGATAACATATTCAAAAGCAGAGACATTACTTTGCCAAAAAAGGTCCATCTAGTCAAGGCTATGGTTTTTCCAGTGGTCATGTATGGATATGAGAGTTGGACTGTGAAGAAAGCTGAGCACCGAAGAATTGATGCTTTTGAACTGTGGTGTTGGAGAAGACTCTTGAGAGTCCCTTGGACTGCAAGGAGGTCCAACCAGTCCATCCTAGAGGAGATCAGCCCTGGGTGTTCATTGGAAGGACTGATGCTAAAGCTGAAACTCCAATACTTCGGCAACCTCATGCAAAGAGTTGACTCACTGGAAAAGACCCTGATGCTGGGAGGGATTGGGGGCAGGAGGAGAAGGGGACAACAGAGGATAAGATGGCTGGATGGCATCACCGACTCGATAGACATGAGTTTGAGTAAACTCCAGGAGTTGGTGATGGACAGGGAGGCCTGGCGTGCTGTGATTCATGGGGTTGCAAAGAGTCGGACACGACTGAGCAACTGAACTGAACTGAATATTTGAAAGTTGGACATATTGTATCACTTTAGCATGCATCTCTTGAGAATAATGCTGTTTCCCTTATGTAAACAAAATACCACGATCATACCTGAGAAAATTAGCAATAATTCTGATGCATAATTTGTATTCAGTGTCTCCCTAAATGCCTTTATAATTTTTTAATCATTTGAAAACATTTTTGGCTGTGCTGCAAGGCTGGCAGGATCTTAGCTCCCTGACCAGGGATTGAGTCTGTGCCCCCTGCAGTGGAAGCATGGAGTTCTAACCACTGGACTGCCAGAGACTTCCCTCAAATGTCTTTCTATGACTATTTTTTTTCAATCTGGGATCTATTAATAATCAAGATTCATGAATTATGTTTAATTGTTATGTCTTCAGTCTCATTTCATACAGAATAACTGCCTACTCCCCTTTTGATGACACTGATTTTTTTAAGAGAGGAAGCCAGTTGCCTTGTAGAATGTATCATGGTTGGCATTGGTCTGATTGTTTTCTCTTGATTACTTTTAGGGAAACATTTTTGGAAAAATGTTACATACGTGAGACTGTGTGTCTCTTTTTGTATCTCACTGGGAGGCATATAACATGCTGCTAAGTATAGTCATTCAGTTAGTGATCCACCAGTTAGTGAAATGTTCCCCCATATGTCTGCATTTCCCCCCTTTATAGTTAGTAAGTCCTCGTGCAGTCATACTTTGAGTCCATGTGAATATACTGTCTACTTGCATTTTTTGCATCCATTGCCTGAGTTGATAGTTACATCACAGGGTGCAAACTAATCATTTTCTAATCCTATCATTCCTTCTATAGGGAAAATCTGTTTCTCCTTCTCTCTTTTGAGTATCACTATGGAGCATGGATGGAGAAGGAAATGGCAACCCACTCCAGTGTTCTTGCCTGGAGAATCCCAGGGGGGGAGCCTGGTGGGCTGCCATCTCTGGGGTCGCACAGAGTCGGACACGACTGAAGCGACTTAGCAGCAGCAGCAGCATGGAGCATGGATGATTATTAGTGTTGTTCACAAAGAGTTCATTGTGTTATAGCCCCTTATTATCATTACTCTATTTTTCCACTTGCTGCTCAGGTTGTCCCAAGTTTGGGTAGCAAAAACTCTTTCCTGCTGCCTCCTGTAACCTCCTGTGACCTTTTGCCAGGTCCTGGCCAATCTCTGTTTGGCTGTTTTGGGTCTCAGCTGTGGCACTTGGGCTCCAGAGCACACAGGCTTCAATGGTTGTGGTGCACAGGCTTAGTTGTTCCGTGGCATGTGGGATCTTACTTCTTCGACCAGTGTCTTCTGCACTGCAAGGTGGACTCTTAACCACTGGACCGCCAGGAAAGTCCTGCTTTCAGTTCTTGTGGATACATTGTTCTGCTTTAAATCATTTAGAGAACCCAGGACTCTGCCTGACTTAGGTCCTCAATGCCAGCAGCATGTGGTTCTGCCATCCATTGCTGATAACTGGGTGACTCTCTCAACTTGAAAGAGCCTTTTTCCTGGGCAAGCTTCTGCTCCCCAGTCTACTCTCATCTTGGAGATGGGGTGGGCCTGGGGAATTTGGGCAGCACTTTTACATCTCCATACATAGTTTCTGAGAAAATTAATTTGATTATTTTAGTCAATCAACACATTTCTTTTGAGTGTCTGTACTATGAAACGCACCGTGTCGGGACACTTGGAGGATAGGAAGAGATCTGAATTATGATCCTTGCTCACCAGTGCTGGCCAGTGAGAGATGACGCTTGCATGCAAGGAACTCTAAAACCAGGCACTCGACAAGTGTCCTGTGCCAGATACGGGACAGAGGGAAGGAGCCCTGCTTTCTGGGTTGACAAGGGCGGCTTTATCTAGGAGGCATCACTACAGATGAGTGTAGGCTAATAATAGGTGAGGCATTGTTGTTCAGTCTCTAGGTTTGTGTGCGACTCTTGGCGACCCCATGGACTGCGGCACACCAGGCTCCTCTGTCCTCCATTATCTCTTGGAGTTTGCTCAAAGAGGTGTCCAGGTGAGGCACTGGGGAAGGTATTTTTCATGGCAAAAATGTGGCAGTAGGAAATTCAGTGTGTAGATAAGTTTGGCTAGAGCAAGGATTAATATAGGGCAAGAAGATTGATGGAGGATTTGGTTGCAAAGGATTGAGAGTGTGCACTTTATCCTGGACCAAAATAGAATCTGGTGGGGAGAAGTCTAATAACTGGGGATAAATCTTGATTTCATTTTATGGCTATAAATCGCGGATGATCTTTAGTAGTGATGTGTGGCCATAGTTTAGAATCGTTACTCTTGCCAAGTCCTGAAGAGCCTTCCTCTGTTTAGTCACTTATTTTTGGCTTCTCTGATATTTATTGATACTCCTTCTGAGAACTTGCCCAGCAGGCAAATTATAAGCCTACACTTGAGTGTATGCTGTGGAACATCACTTCTGCCAATAGGATTCCATGCTCAAAAACATTTGAGAATCATTGTGTGGTGGCTCTCTCTCTAGAAGGTTCATAGTGCATGTAAAAGAGTTAAAGGCTTTGCAGAATCCTGCAGCAAAAAAAAATTGGCTTAGTTTGTTTAGTTCAGCCTTTCCTAAACCTATCTACTGTAGTGGGTCAAATGATGCCCCCTTAAAAGATACATCTACATTAATCCCTGGAAATGGTGAATGTTACTTTATTTGGAAAAAGAGTCTTTACATTTGTAACTAAATTAAGGATCTCAAGAACAGATCACTCTGAATTATAGGAACGGGTCCTAAATCCAATGATATATCCATATAAGAGAAAAATAGAGGGGAATTTGCTACATACAGAAGAGAAGACAGGTAGAGAAGAGAGACGATGTGAAAACTGAGGCAGTTTGGAGGGACATGGCCTCGAACCAGGAGAGCTGAGGATGCCCACGGCTACCGGAAACTGGGGGCCAGGAGGATTTGCCCCCAGAACCTCTAGAGGAAGAGCAGCCTGCTGACAGCTTGATTGCAGACTCCTGGCCTCCAGAACGCCGTGGGAATATATTTCTGTCGTTTTAGCCTGCCCAGTTGGTGGCAATTTGTTACGGCAGTCCTCAGAAACCATAGGCACACCTCATTTTATTGTGCTTTGCAGATATTGCCTTAAAAAAAAAAAAAAAAAACAAATTGAAAGTTTGTGGCAACCCTCGGTTGTCAAATGATGGTTAACATTTTTTAGCAATAAAGTTAAAAAAAATGAAGGTGTGTACATTTTTAAAGACAATGCTATTGCACACTTAATAGACTACAGGGTTTCCCAGGTGGTGCTAGTAGTAAAGAACCTGCCTGCCTGCCAAGCAGGAGACTTAAGAGACGCGGGTTCAATCCCTGGGTTGGGAAGATCTCCTGGAGTAGAAAATGGCAACCCACTCCAGTATTCTTGCCTGGGAAATTCCATGGACAGAGCAGCCTGGTGGGGTAGAGTCCATAGGGTCCCAAGGAGTCAGACACAACTGAAGTGACTTAGTATGCACACAGTGTAAGTAAAACTTTTATATGCAATGGGAAACCAAAAAAGTCACATGACTCGATTTATTGCAGTATTTGCTTTATTGAGGTGGTCTGGAACCAAACCCACAATGTCTCTGAGGTATGCCTGTAATCCATTTGCCCATAAAACTCTTTAAAAAAAAAAACACAAAATTTTTCATGGAAGAACTACTGTCTATGCCCAAATATGAAGTGAGGTTTTCTTCTCCCAAATTATCCTTCATGGATATATAAGATGGAGATGGATATTTAAGATACATAAGATGGAGTTTCCTTATATTCAAGGGCTTTCAAGAGCTCGTATTTCAAGCCAGTTTCTCAATCATTTACTTTTGAAGAGCTACAATACTGTGTGAGGAAAAACTTGATCCTAAGACAACTTTAATCTGTGTTAGTTTTAATTGCTGGTAAAGGTTGTCTGATGGAATTAGTTTTTTAAAAAAAGAAGGGAGTAAATAAATATAACGCAAAATTGGTAACTGTTCTTGAAAGTATGAAGCAGATGCTATAGACTAGCTTGCTCATTGTCGTTTTCTAATTTTATTCTGATCTGTCTTCTTATATTGAAGAAACTGGAAACTTCTTAGAAGAAGTTTTCTTAGACACTGCAGTGAGCATTTTGGATGTACTTTAGGTTCCAAAAAAAGAGATTTACTTGCATGAAACTTGACTTCAGAACAACGCATTCAGTTTGGTTGGTGGTCAGCAGAGGTGATATGCAGCAGCAGACTCAGCTCCGCCAGCAGCATTCTGACTGTAGCAGAAATGGCCCAATATCGATGTGTCCTACAGCAGCAGAGCCGATTTGGCTTGTGGCTTCTTGTTCTCTGGCTGGTCCTCTGGTGTGGCTTTGGAATTATTTTTGGAAGCTCAGCCTAAAGTCTGTTTCTTGCCAAACTCCCCACTCCAGTGATTCTGGAAATTATATGATACCCTGTTACAAAGCTCCTCTTGCTTAAACTAGCCAGAACAGATTCTGTTCTCTGAGGCTAGACCCTTACTGATACAGGGTATGACCTCCCTATGCAAATATTTGGTATGCGTTTAAAAAGCAATGATTAAAAAGCAGTATAGTTAGGGATTATGTCAAAGAGATAAATCTAAACCTATAGCACAAATTTGAAAAAAAAAAAACCCTGAATTTGTATAATTATGGTTTAGGATTAAAATGTCCAGTAACAGCACTACACGTGGATTTAAAAAATTCTGCATGCAAACAAAAGCAACTGTTAGACGCTTTAAGAAGGGTCTCTTGGGATGACTGAGGTATTGAAAGACTCAGGTGAGAGTTTAAATAGAATTGAGTCATAAAAAGCAAGAGGAAAAAAGCAATATTGCAATATCAACCTGCTATTTCACGTGTTAATTAAACTTTAAAATGTAACTAAAGGGATGAAGTCAATCCTATAGACAGACGTTTAACTCTCTTACCTATTGCTGAAATATTTATATTTTCAAGTTGGCCAAAAGGCCCCCAAAACCTCAACCGTGTTTTCTGAGAGGTTTTTCCCTTGCAAAATGTGAGATTACTCTATATTCAGAATTACCTGATACTCAAATTTTATGACATTAATATGGCCTGAAACTAACACGCAGGGGGCAACCTTTGAGGAATGCTGGCCTACTGAACCAAGGGGAGCAATTTGGTGTTTGATAAACTATTCAAATGACACAAAATTGCTGTTGCGACATAGCTTCTTTCTTCTTTTCTCTTCACTGTTCTCAAGATCTGCACGGCTTGTCTTTCCCCCTACTCCTAACAGTGAGTAAGACATGGTCTCAGCCTCAGGGAGCGTGTAGCTCCAGTAATCAGGATGATGTGCAGATGTGATTCTCAGAGGAGAGCCCCTCACACAGGCCATGACAGTGAACAAGGGGACTCGTCTGCTTGCCCAGGGGCAGATTTCAAGAAGGAGGTGGCACTGTGGTCCAGCCTGCATATAGTCAGTTCTACTATCCATAGATTTTACTAGACCATAAGGGTCATCCTTCAGATAAAAATTAATAGTTCCTTCCTTGGACTTCATAAATGACCAGTTGTCTAGAATTCTGAATAAAGTACTGCAGGCGTCTCAAACCAGAACTTTCCGGCAAGTCGATTTTCACCCAGAGCCTGAATGCAGTAAGAACGACCTGTGAGTTTAGCAAGTGTCTTGGCAAACAGATCGCCTCTCTTCGTTTACAAAGTAGGAAAGAGACTATTCTTCCACATCACCTTTTCTTGAGACTGTTACTGGCGGGAGGCGGTGACTCTCGGGTCCTTGCCCCACCGGTTGTCCGGGCGACCGTCGGGCGCAGTTTCCCCGGAGGCCCGCTGGGTCGCACTGTGGCCCTACGGATGCGCACCCGGGCCAGGCAGGGGCGCTCGGGAGCGGCCGGCTTCAGCCTTGAGCGCCGGTGGAGACGCCGGGTCGCGGGTGCAGCTGCTGCCAGGCCTCCGGGGGCGGCGGCGGACGCAGAGGTTTCCAAATTCCGGCAAAGTTTGTATTTGACAGTATATCCCAGGGGCTGCACCTTGCCCTCCCGCGGAGCTGCCCTGCGCCACCATCTGGTAGGCCGTGAGTTCCGGCCGTCCCTGCTGTCCACCGTCTTCCCGGAGTTGGCGCCTCGATATGTTGTCGCCGCCTAGGATGGCACGAAAGACTGGTCCCTTTCGTGGGAGAGAGGGCCGGGGGATGGGGGAGAGGCTTCGATCGCGGTTAGGGCAGCGCGTGGTCCTCGGGCTCCGCCGCCCTGGTTCGCACTGCTGTTCGCTGGTGGAAAGAGCTACTCCCGTTTCTTCGTTGCGTCGCTTTAATTTTCTTTATATCTGCACGTCTTTTAAATTTTATTTTAAAAATTGTCTGTGTTTGACTTTCCATGAGTGCTCGTTGCTGGACTGGGATATGAAGTCTCCGTTCTCCTGACCCAAGAGCTCAAAACACCATGGAATCTCCCACTCTGCTTAAATATTAATGTTTATTGAAAGCAATTAGCTAATAAAAATTTTTTTTTAGTATCTCTTTCTCCCTTCCTCTCTTTGATACTTACTCTTTTCGTTCCCCACCTCCACCTTTGGCCATGCCATGCAGCTTGTGGAATCTTAAATGCCCCATCAGGGATTGAACCCTGCCTTTGGCACTGAAAGTATGGCATCCTAACCACTGGACCGCCAGGGAATCCCCGATTAGCTAGTTTTTAAAATGGAAAAATCATAAATACATATAGTAGAAAATGCAAGCAGTACAGAAACCTCCCCCCCCCCCTTTATATGGCCCCAAGCCCCCTTCTCAGAGGCAGCCGTTTTTAGTACTTTCTTTTGATTTATTCCAGAACAAAAGTATACGGATATCTCCTGTTAAGCTTCTTCTGTATACAAAACCTGTACATGGCTTCTCTTCTCCCTTTATAATACATCTTGGCGATGGCCTCACTTCAGCGCAGGTGGATCTGGGACATTCTTTTAGAATGGCTGCCTGGTGGTGTTCTGATAGGCAGCAAATTGTAATTATTAAATCATTCTTTGACTGAAGGATATCGAGGTTGTTTCCAGTCTTTTGCTGTTACGAACAATTCAGTGAACATCTGTGTGTATGTGCTTGAACCACGTGTGTAACTGTGTCTATAGGATAAATTCCTAGAAGAGGAGCAGTGTTGATGAAGAATATTTTTATTTTTAATTTTCTATATCTTTCCGGCCTTCCCTGGTGGCTCAGATGGTAAAGAATCTGCCTGCAAGGCAGGAGACCTGGGTTCGATCCCTGGGTTGGGAAGATCCCTTGGAGAAGGGAATGACAACCCACTCCATTGATCTTGCCTGGAGAATTCCATGGACGGAGGAGCCTGGCTTGCAACAGTCCAGAGGGTCAAAAAGAGTTGGACACTACTGAGTGACTTTCACTTTCTCTCTTTGCAATTAAAGGTAGCACCAAGTCATAAAGTCCTCAGTGGCTACTCCCCATCCCCCGCTTTGTTAACAATAGGTTTATTGACCTTTAACATACATTTGCCAGTGTGAAAGATTAAAAAATAGCGTGTCATTGTTTTAATTTGCATTCTTTAAATTTTGAGTGAGGTCTATTCTTTTTCACATGAATAAAGCAATTTGAGTTCTGTGAGCAGATCTTTTTTTCCTTTGCCTGCTTTCTGTTGGATTGTTGTTCTTTTTCTTATGGATTGAAAATTCTTTTTATATACTAAAGAAATTAGACTTTGGCTCATATCTATTCATCCTTTTGACTTCATTTACAGTATTTATGTTTCATAAATTTTCATACAGAGTCAAATTTATTAGTCTCTTACTTAGCTTCTGGGTTTTCTGTTTTGTTTAAAAAGACCTTCCTGACCCAAATATTGCATCTACATATTCCCAGTCTACAGTTTTAGTCTGGCAGCTTCTCCAAAGAGACCCAGATACATGAAGAGCTTCCTGGCTGCTAGAACAGAAGGGAAAGAATGTTATTTTTTCCATAAGGTAAATATATAATTTGAAGTCAAATAAGTCTGAACCAGGAATTGAACCTGGGTCTTCTGCATTGCAGGTGGATTCTTTACTGTCTGAGCTACCACCTGCGAGGGAAGCCCTAAAAACATTATCTTACTTACACAATAAACAGTAATTCAATAATTTATAATCATGTTTAGAAGAATACTTAATACCCTGAGAAAATTCCCATGGAATACTGCTATATTTTAAAAAACAGGTTACAAAATATAGGAGGTATGAATTATATATATATGTGTGTGTATATATATACACACACACTTATCATTGTTTTTCTCTAAGTGGTAGAATTATCAATGACTTTAGTTTCTTCCTTATATCATTGTACATTTCCATATTCCCTACAATGAACCTAATCTTTGAAAACAAGTAGAAAATGTTATTTTTTAAAAAAGGTCCGAGTGATTGTAACTTAAAGATAATGTGTTTAACCAGTCCTGTGCTGTGCTGTGCTGAGTTGCCTAGTTGTGTCTGACTCTTTGCAACCCCATGAATTGTAGCCTGCCAGTCTCCTCTGTCCATGGAATTCTCCAGACAAGAATACTGGAGTGGATTTCTATGCCCTGCTCCAGGGGATCTTCTTACCCCAGGGATAGAACCCAGGTCTGCCTCATTACAGGCAGATTTTTTTACTGTCTGAGCCATCAGGGGAGCCCAAGAATACTGGACTTTTCCTGACTCAGGAATCGAACCAGGGTCTCCTGCATTGCAGGCGGATTCTTTACCAGCTGGACTACCAGGAAAGGATATTAGAGAGTTTCTAATTTTTCAGTCTTTTGAGCAAGTTGTAATAATATGCCTCTCTCTTTTCTTCTCATTTAGCCAATTCTATAAGTGTAAAATGTACTGCAAAGAATGGAGAATATGGATTTAATTTTGGGATGGAGCCTTCCTGTGCCTAACTAGCTTTTTGCATGTGATCAGCTAATCTCTGGCTATAATGTGCCAGGACGCCTCTAGATTCTGTGCTTTCCTTTAATATCTTTTTGGGAAGTATGCATACTTTTTGCACATAAAGAAAGAAGCAAGTCAACTATTTCCTTATGGTTTTCATATTTCAGTGCTTGCCTGACAGACTAAAAATTGAAATTTCCTTTTTAAACTGTATATCTTCTCTGAAGCTCAGAGTGAGAAACTATAAGTGTTATTACTTGTGCATCTAGAAAACATGTCAGAGACCATCTGGCCCAGTCCCTTCATTTACAGGTGAGGAAGCTGGGTTCAGAGATGTTATGTGAGTCCCGTATTCCTTAGCTGCATGAGGTGGTGCAGGATTCACATTGGAGTTTCTATTGTTTATTATCTGAATTGTACATTCTTTCTTCAGTGCAATTTTTGTGTGTGGATAAACTGGCTTTTACTGGCTTTGATTACAAAATTTCTGAATACAGCGTATTTCTGTAGAATCCTGACTGAGCCAGATGCCTGACTTCCCTCGAAAGCTCAGCTCCACGTACAGTCTTCTCACCTTCTCCTTCTGCTCTACCATTTGCACTGAAAAAGTTCCTTTGTGAATTTCCTTTCTTGTCAACCATTTTCCATTGGTTTAGACAGTTTAGCCAATTTTATGCTGCATTTTTGCTTCAGTTACTTATCAGGCATTTATTTTGCATCTCATTGAGAAAACAGAACTTACTACAAACCCTCATCAGTAGGGCTTTCATTTGTACGGTAAAATAATGCTTTAGATGAGCATTCTGAAAGTCTCGGAGAATTGAGGTTGGTTAGTTTTGGTCCTTACTGTTCCTGAACTAAGACATCATCAAGACTGAATCTGTCTTTCCCTACCCTTTGTAGATTGTGAAGACAGTTCTCTCCTTTGCTTTTGAATAAAGGTTTTTTTTTTTTTTTTTTTTTAAAGAAAAGGTTAGGGAAATTATTTTTGCTCTGGACTTGGATTCTGATAAATTATATGACCTTGGGGAAATTCCATATAGAAAGTTCCTTGTACCTCCTTTTCCTGAAGAAAAAATAGGATATCCTCCCTAACAATGACATTCAGAATATTAGAATATAGACTATGACTTTGAATCTTGAGTTTGGCTGATAGTCACAGTCTTGCAATGCTTTGTTAAAACTCCAGTGAGGAAATCGAGATATTAATTAGTTAGCACCCTTTAAGTTGCAAGGGAGAAAACCAACAGAATCCAGCTTAAGGCACAAGGAGGAATTTATTGATTCTTATGAGTGGGAAGGCCAAGGGAAGTAATTGTGATTTCAAATGTGACTGAATCTGGAACTTAAGGTGATGCCATCAGCTCTGTCCTTCACTCTCCTTTTTTCAACTCTGTTTATCTCTGCCTGAGTTTATTCAAGCCTTCGTGATCTTAGGCTTAAGATCCTGCAGTAAGAGAGACAACGTTTTTCTTCTAGTGCCCACATGTCAAATCTTAGGGAAGATTCTAACTGTTCCAGGTTAGGACACTTGCCTATCGCTGGACAAGTAATTGTAGTTAGGAGAATGGGGTACCATGATGGGCCAGCCAGAGCCGTGAGCCTATCTCTTTGAGGCAGGATGGGGATTGTGGCACCATGATAGACAACTCTACCAGGATCCCATGGAGTCAGATGAGGATAGTTAAGTTCCAAATGCAAAGGGATGTTCAGCAGGCCAAACCAGCACTACAGAAGCCTTTGCATGAAGTGTGAGTGTGTTAGGTATTGATTTGTTCAGTGTTTAGACATGTTTATATCTCTCTCCAAAAATACAACTTGTGCATACACTCACATTTCATTTGATTTCACTATAAAGCTTAAGCTCCATTGAACGGAAGCTGCACCATAGTAAGCCTAGCAAAGCTGTGGTATTAATACAGAAATGTATATCAGACTAGAGAAATAAAAGTAAGAAGATGATTTTTTCAAGCTTCAGTATCCTAGAGACATCATATTTATAATAGTTTTTCTTGGCCTCTTTTATCATATCATTTAGAAAAGATTTTCAAACTATTTCTTAAATTATTCAGTTCAGTTCAGTTCAATTGCTCAGTCATGTCCAACTCTTTGTGACTCCATGGACTGCAGCATGCCATGCTTCCCTGTCCATCACCAACTCTCAGAGCTTGCTCATACTCATGTCCATCACGTCGGTGATGCCATCCAACCATCTCATCCTCTGTCGTCCCCTTCTCCTCCTGCCTTCAATCTTGCCCAGCATCAGGGTCTTTTCCAGTGAGTCAGTTCTTTGCATTAGGTGGCCAAAGTATTGGAGTTTCAGCTTCAGCATCAGTCCTCCCAATGAATATTCAGGGCTGATTTCCTTTGGGATGGGCTGGTTGGATCTCCTTGCAGTCCAGGGGACTCTCAAGAGTCCTCTCCAATACCACAGTTCAAAAGCATCAGTTCTTCAGCGCTTAGTTTTCTTTATAGTCCAACTTTCACATCCATACATAACTACTAGAAAAACCATAGCTTTGACTAGATGGAACTTGGTTGGCAAAGTAATGTCTCTGCTTTTTGATATGCTGTCTAGGTTTGTCATAGGTTTTCTTCCAAGGAGCAAGCATCTTTTAATTTCATGGCTGCAGTTACCATCTGCAGTGATTTTAGAGCCCAAGAAAATAAAGTTTCTCACTGTTTCCATTGTTTCCCCATCTGTTTGCCATGAAGTAGTGGGACCGGATGCCATGATTTTAGTTTTCTGAATGTTGAGTTTTAAGCCAACTTTTTCACTCTCTTCTTTCACTTTCATCAAGAGGCTGTTTAGTTCTTCTTCACTTTCTGCCATAAGGGTGGTGTCATCTGCCTACCTGAGGTTATTGATATTTCTCCTGGCAATCTTGCTTCCAGCTTGTGCTTCATTCAGCCCAGAATTTCGTATGATGTATTCTGCATATAAGTTAAATAAGCAGGGTGATAATATACAGCCTTGACGTCCTCCTTTCCTGATTTGGAACCAGTTGTTCCATGTCCAGTTCTGACTGTTGCTTTTTGACATACATACAGATTTCTTAGGAGGCAGGTAAGGTGGTCTTGTATTCCCATCTCTTTAAGAATTTTCCACAGTTTGTTGTGATCCACACAGTCAAAGGCTTTGGCATAGTCAATAAAGCAGAAGTAGATGTTTTTCTGGAACTCTCTTGCTTTTTAGATGATCCACCAAATGTTGGCAATTTGATCTCTGGTTCCTCTGCCTTTTCTAAATCCAGCTTGAACATCTGGAAGTTCACAGGTCAAGCAGCAAAAAGGATATAAAATAAAAGAGAAGTTCCCTCTACCTCTCATACTTCCAGAAATAGAATAATTTCTTTTGTATCATTCCAGAAACTTACCATGTACTTGCAAGAGTATATGTATTTTTTAATATTTTATATAAACAAATGGAATAATTCTGTATAGATGCACTGCAGCTTGCATTCTGCACTTAGTGCCCTATCTTGGACATCTTCCTCTGTTGGCATAGACAAAGCTTCATTTCAACAATTGCACAGTTTTTTGTGGTATGGATGTGTAACTCATCCCTTCATCATCAGGTTTTAAGGTGCTTTACAAAGCAGTACTCCTTGGCCTCTCCTGTCTGTGGGAAGCCTGGTGGGGCTAGAGGGCCTGTGGCTCAGAGTTGGGCCAGGCCTTGCCTGTGGATGATAGATGCAGCAGTAGCTGAGATGCCATCAGCTATTTCTCAGAGGGAGCAAGCTTCCTCCAGCGTTGAGTTATAGCCAGAATCTAATCCTATTGCTTCCCTACTTACTGCCTTCCCAGCAGTTAACCAGGAAGGAGGCCCATTATTGAGTGGATTGGCATGCCTGAGAAATTTGCAAGAGTGTAATGACTTGTGGCTACATGGAAGGGGACCATACTAATTTCACAGGATTACTGGGTACTTGTCTTCTCCAGCCTCTTGAGTGGGCTCCTTGGTGTCCTTTATCTATCTGCAGATGTCAACACACATTCCTGGGTTATGGTTGATCATAGGTAATTAATTTATATCTGGTTTGGAAATGCTCATATCAGATGTAATTCCCCATGGTTGGTCAGTCTGTTTCTCACCACTGAGTTACCAAGACTGTCCTAAAAGCCAGGCTGGGTTGGAGGGACTGTAACCAGGATAGGTTGAGAGGGCAGCTCTGAGGCAGATGAGAAAAGATGCCACTTCAACTCAGTTTTCTGATGAAGAAAAGGCCTTTGGTCCTCCTTGTCTCCAACCTCTGCCTCCCAATATTCTTCCCTGTGCCCCTTCCTGCACATTCCCATCAGCATCCATGTCAAAGACAAGGCTTCCTTTCATTCAAAATGCCCCTCTGCTGGAGTCTCCTGGCCAGAAAAATGAGTACAGAGTTGCAGTGACCTGGGAGCTGTAATTTAAGACCTGAAGGTGTCTCTTTCCTCTATTTTTCTCTCAAACTTTTCTTTCTGCCTTTCATTGCCCTCCCACATGGCTTTGCCTGTTGGAATTCTCATCATTCTAGACTCAGCTCTGATGCCACCATGGGGGTCTCTCTGATCATCCCAGTGGGCATCCTGCTGCCTGTGCCAACTGCTCATTGTCTCCCTCACTGGACCCCTGACGTTCCTGGAGGCCTTGTCTTGGGAGGGCTGGAGTAGGTAAGCTTTGTCTCTTCCTTACCAGACTGTCCCACTGCCCCTCTCAGGGCTCAGAAGGCACTGTATTCTTAGCAAGAGCATGATGCCTAGCACATAGTAGGTACTAAGTACATCTATTGAAAATATGAATCTGTCTAATTCAAGATCTGCTGCAAAGACTTGGACTTGGTTTTACAATTAAATCACAGGCATCCTTTCTGGATCCCTCTATGTATTCCCTTTGTTGGTGTTTGAGTACTGGTGATGCTTTACTATTTTAAAAATATACATTTATAGTTTTAAATGGAAACTCCCCACTTCCCCGCTTTAGTCCCCAAGCAGAGCTTAAAACTATCAGATCCTAGGCGAAGTAACTGCACAGGGACAGGTTGTACGTAAGTCTAAATTGTTTTCTAAATTCTAAGGTCAGAGGAAAAAGAGAAGCAATAAATGTAAAAAGACCCCAGGAAGTAGCATCTTGCCGTCCGAGGGGTTGGGCTCACTTTGCATCATGCCATGATATATTTTTGGACCCTGGAAACCCTCCTGAGTGTCTCTCCAACACAAGGAGGAACCTGCAATTACAAGTACAATGGTACTATTTTACCTCCCTAGGGTGGCTGTGGCACAAAGAGCTCAGAGGCTCACGTGGGTGTTGGTTTGGGGCATGGGAATGTGCTCTGAGAGAGGTTCTGTTTGTTTCTTGACAGAGCTGTAAATGGCAACCCTTGAGGCCTTTGCTAAGCGGACATTTACTCCTTGGGTTTTCTGTCCTGGGACACCACCTCCTTCTTCTCCCTGGACGATGGTGGTTCTGCCTCAAATATGCCACAAAAGCCATCTTTGGCTTGTTATTGCCTTACAAAGACACCTCAGTCTCTCACTGTGCATTTTCAAGGCCCCACAAGACCACCTCTAGTTCTGACATGTAGTTAGGATGATAAGTCTAGAAACTATGGGAGGATCCTTCTCCAATTTTTAAGTGGAAAAGATCAGCATTTCTCCTGTTTTCAAAGACCTCTAGCAAAATTTCTGTGACTTCTATTTGATGATCAATTTTCACATGTGATCAATCTTTCTGGGGGAAATTTTGATTGACTTTAACCTTCTCCATTTCCCTTAGGAAGCCTGTCATGTAGTTTAGGGAATTTTCTTTTGTTTATTTTTTTCAGACCTTGTATGTAATTAGATTTTCCCCTCGTGATAGTGTGCTTGTTGGGCTGCACCCTACAGGCCTGCCAATTTTGTAATCGCCCAGCGACGAGACTGAAGAAAGAGCCCAGAGACTGCGACAGAGACGTCAGTGGTTTTTTGAATCTTACATGTCTGAAGCTGAGTTGTGGAGAGTCAGCCCACTCTGTGCAGCAGACAGTGAGCAGAGCATAGCAGCAGCCTTTACTACTGCGGGGGAAGGAGGCTACTTCTTACAGAGGGAATTGACGTCAGGTTGGCTCATCAGTTACCAGGGTACGTAGGCAATTACTGACTAAGCCCTATAATTAAGAGGATTGGCTAGTCACGTGTGTTGGGTATAGGTGAAGCAGGGACTGGCCAAGCAGGGGATGTAAAGAGAGCTAGAGAACACCCATCTTGAATGGCCCGACTCTACAATGTTCATTGAAGATCAGAAAAACACAAAAATGCATAAAGAAAATATAAGTAGTCCTAATTTTGTCTGCAAGATAATCTTGCAGCTCTGGGAAATGTTCTTTCATCATTTTTTGAGGGGTTCATCTCTCTTCTGGATGTATCCTTCATGTGTCTGTCATCCTGTTCGTTTCTGGGAGGATTCGTCTGTTCCACCTGTCCGCTTTCTTAGTCTGTGTTCTGCTGCGTCCATTCTGCTATACAGCTCATCTATTGGATTTTTAAAGACCGGGTTTTTTTTTGAGGGATGGGAGAGGGGGTGCTGGGTGGTAAGTTCCCTTAGATGTAATTGGTGTCTCTGTGTTACAGTAAAGGTTTTCTTCAACTATTCTGTGATATTGTGTTGTGTATCTGGGCCATTGAGAGGTCCGGATGATGTGTCTGAGAACGTGCTGTCCTCTCTTGGCAGGGCAGGAGCAGGGTGTGAGGCCAGGCAGGGTGAGTCAGTGGAGTCTTCTAGCCGAGACACTTCCACTCCTCCTGGGTGAGGCCAGCTACTAGAAGTACCACCTTGATTCTCTGGCCCAAAATATGCCCCTTGGGCTTACTGCTCCTACGAGCTTGGTGTGTATGTGTGTGTAACCACTTGGCCTGGTTGCTCCTCCAGATCTGATGGTGGCCAGAACCTTGTTATCCACACAGGCTCCCAGTATCTTCTCCCTCTCGTTAAGACCCTTTGAAGCCATCCCCACAGTGTCCCCTCCTGCGTATGTTTTAGGTTCATGATCTGATTCCTTCTGAACTTTGTCTTTTAGGGAGGGCTCATTATTACTGGGAGAAGGCAATGGCAACCCACTCCAGTACTCTTGCCTGGAAAACCCAATGGACGGAGGAGGCTGGTGGGCTGCAGTCCATGGGGTCGCTAGGAGTCGGACACGACTGAGCGACTTCACTTTCCCTTTTCACTTTCATGCCTCGGAGAAGGAAATGGCAACCCACTCCAGTGTTCTTGCCTGGAGAATCCCAAGGACGGGGGAGCCTAGTTGGCTGCTGTCTATGGGGTCGCACAGAGTCGGACACGACTGAAGCGACTTAGCAGCAGCAGCAGCATTATTACTGGTCCCAGAGGCTGCCTTTCTTTGCTTGCCTTCAGTTTTCTAATTTATTTATTTAAAACTTTTTTTCCCTGTCATTTTTGATGATTTGGAAAGGGAAGGGTAGGATGGAACACATCAGCCTTCTTCATCCAATCTTCTCAGGTGATTTTTTTTTTCAAAGTCATTTGAGGTTTTCTTGTGGCCTAAGAATTCAGTATGGATCATCAGAGTAGGAAATAGCTTAATATTTGCCTCCTAGTACCTTAGTAGGAATTAAAAATCTAAATACAGAGAAAGCATAGTTGGAGGCCATCCACTTGACAAAATCCAAACTTTCTTTATCGGCAATTAAGGGCCACTTTCTCAGAAGCTGCTCTTCTGACTCCGGGCAAGCTTGTTGCTGGAGAACTTCAGCGGCCTAATCGGAGACAGCGCCTCTGGGCTGAGGGCACTGTTCTGAAGCGTTGCCACCTTAGGGAGTGGTATGGGTGGGGTCATGCTCCAGCTGCACCCCGTAGCATTTCCCACGTCCTGGCTGTGTTGACAGCTGGTGCTGTCTGCGGTTTGCTGTCCGGGCCCACGAAGGTGGAAGGACTGCTTGCGCTGAGAAAGTGTTGACGCACCCAGCAGCCTGGGGCTGTGGTTTACTCACAAGCCTTCATAGCCCTCTGGGGCTGGCATTTCTGTGAATTCTGTCAAGTTCATTCCTGTTCCTCAGGCTCACCCCTTCACAAGTGCTTGCTTGCCCTGCATGCCTGGAATGACGGAAGGACATCAGCTCTGCAGGATAACTTTCCAGTGACTTTTTTCTAGAATTTTCCTGGGCCAGTGTGATATCATATTTACGTTTGTACAACATACCATTAAAGGTACTTCTTTATTCTCTAAATCCTTTCCCCTGAAGACTTTTTGAATGTCTAAGGGCAAGTTGTTTGTAAGCCTCATAATTTTTCAGTCTGAGATACATGTTCCTTTGTTAATTTTTAAGGCAATGACTATGACTTTGAAGATAGCACAGTGGGCTTTTATTTTTTACTACAGAGCCAAAGGACTCTGTATCCTAGGGCTGTGTAGAAATGTGGCATTTCATACTTATTAGGAGTGTAAATACACATACAGCCTTTTTTTTTTTACTTAGTGTATTTTAGTAAAGTTGATTACAGACTATTTGTCCCCAAAAGTATTCTATTCCACCAAAATTTTTTGATTTGTAATTAGAGAATTTTAAATATGGAAAAATTCTACCAGAAGCTGTCTAAATTTTGTGAGGCAGGACTAAGGAGAGAGTTTATCTCTTTGGTGTCTGGAATGGTAATTCTTCACCGTGTCTGCACAAAAATCACTTAAAAGCTTTTAAAAAGTACTCATGCTTGAAGTCTAGAGACTGGAACAGAGCCGTGGTGCCTAGGGCTGGGGTGAGTGCAGGGACTGCCTGAAACTGGCCCTGGGGAGTTTTTGGGGTGAAGAGAAGGGTCCATTCCAGACTGTAGTGCTGGGTGTACAACTGTATATGTTTACCAAAAAAAGAGTCACTAAACTTACAATGGACGAATTTTATGGTATGTAAATTGCACCTCTATAAAGGTGCACCTCTTTAAAAAAGCCTGCCTGGGTATCACTTTATGCCAATACAATAAAAATCTCTGGAAGCAGGATTCTGGCACTGGCATTTTTAAAAAGCTCCCCAGCTGATTTGAATGTCCAGCCAGGGCAAAGAACCACTGGCCTAACCATTGTTTGTCTTGGTAGGGCAGTTCTGCCCTAGGGCCAAGAACCTTCCAGACAATATGGCTTAGTAGTGAGGTTTGGCTTTTTTGTCTATCCCTTAAAGTAAGAAAGGCTCATGAGATTCAGATATAAAGACGGATGATGCATGTGGATTATAGTAAAATGGTTTTAATTTAGGTGACAGGGCTATGTTAGAAATACAGGAGAATGACTGGATGAGTTATTGCTGTTTTGAGGGAAACCCCAGACTTTGCATGCCTGGTGATTCTCCATGTGCCTGGTCAGCGCCCGGATGAGGGTAAGGCGAGTAAATCCCTTATCTTGGGTGAGAAATTTAAGGGAGCACCATAAAACCCTCAGTAATCAAGGCAAATACTATTTTCATGCAATTTTAAAATAAAAATTAATGTGAAAAAATCCATGTGGACAAAATATCAAACTTTTAAAGAAAGGTAGGATTCTCCTGGTGTCTGATAAGACTTGGCTCTCTGCCCCTTCCTCTTGACGGTCAGGCCCCCATCAAGCTGGTTCCATAAGAAAGGGGCCCTGGTGACTCTCTGTGCCTGAGACAGGGGGACCCACATGCAGTTCTGGCTGCTGCTGGTGGCCCTGCTGGCAGCACAGATGAGTATGAGAAGGAAGCCAGTTTCCTGGGGACCCATGGGTCCCCAAGTACATACTGAACCCGATCTGGAGTGATGAGGAGCAACTCTTAACTCTCCTGCTTTCTCCCCTTGGGCACAGCAGAGTGAAAGTGGCCTTGAGGGTTGTCTGTGCTGTTATCCATATTCTGTGGGTCTCTGATTCTCTGCTTGATCTCCTAATCTGAAGCCAGAAAATGAGTCTCTAATTTAAGAAATTCATGGTCTCATCCAGGGGTAGGTCCAGGTTTTATGGAGTCTGAAGCTTTACTATTTTGAAGGACCTTTTTAAAGAAAAAGAATAAAAATGTGTAAAGACAAATTTAAATTTAGAGCTTTGGAAAGAGCCTCTTGCAACAAGAGCACTGGAGCTTCATCAACTGCATGGAAAAATTGTCTTCAGTCTCAGTTTAATATTTCATTTTCCTTATACGTTTGCAAGACTTATCTCTGTGATTTATTAGCTCACAATGCCTATAGACTATATGACTATGTCTCACGTCTTATCTTCCAATTTCATACTTTCAAAAGCCCGAGTATTTTCCTTTGTCTGATAGTGAAACGATTAAGAGAATGAGTTCTAATGTTCAACTGAATGATTTTGTATTCTGGTTCTGCCAAGCTAGTTGTATGACTTGGGAAAATTAGTCTTTTGGCCTCTATTTCCCTCTCTATTCTTATTTTATAGGGTTTTACTGGGGCAGGACTAGATGAGATAATGCATGTGTAGGACTTGGCACAATGCCTGACATGTAGAAGTCATGCAATAAACATTATTTAGTATATCAGCTACCATCCTTGATTCTAAGCACAGAAACTTACTCTGGCTACCTTAAATGGAAAAATAATTTATTGGAAAGATGTTGGATAGTTCACAGAATTGACATGAAGTTTGGAAAAGCAGATGCTGACAATAGATAGGAACTAAGGAAGGCCAGGCAGCAGAATTCATCTAATCAGGACATTCTGATCCCATTTCTGGGCCCAAGTACCACTGTTGAACTCTGCCATTGTTGCAACCCTAATCTACCCATCCCTTCTTCCTGAAGTCTTTTTCTTAAGATTCAAAATTACAGGTGATCTTGTCTAATAGATTGAGAGGAGGGTCTATCTAGTTTAGCTTCTGCAATAGAAGTTGGGGCTGCTTACATTGGAGGATTTCACCCAAATAGGAGGAGGATTTGGATACTGGGGAACAAAGAATTCCCAAACTAACAGTTTTTGTTTCTGATGTGGTTCCTTTGGTGTCTTCTTTGATACCTAATAGATCTGAGCTGCAGTGTGTTATCTGCCTGTAGGTGTCACCCTTTAACATTTGAGTATGTATATACCTCACAGCCTCACCCGTGGCTCAGTGGTAAAGAATCGGCCTGCAATGCAGGGGACACAGGAGATGCAGGTCTGATCCCTGGGTTGGGAAGACCCCCTGGAGAAGGGCATCATAACCCACTCCAGTGCTCTTGCCTGGAGAATCCCATGGACTGAGGAACCTGGTGGGCTACAGTCCATAGGGTTGCAAAGAGTCAGACATGACTGAACTGAGGGAGCGTGCACACATACATGTATATACCTCAACCTCTAACTTCAGCCATTCAAAAGTAACCTGCGGAAGTGAACATATAGAACAGTGGTGTTTTCCCACTGAAGCCAAACCATTGTGGTAGTATATCAGGTCACAGAAAATGGATTCAGTTCTCTGAAATGAAAACTCGTTGTCCATAAATTTATGTTAATTCTTGGTACTTGTTGCTATTTATCTAATAATTATTACGAACATCTAATAAATTTAATAGGAAAACACAAAACCAGCTTATTAGGTTTGGTTTGCTTTTTTTTTTTTTCATGATGTGCTTTTAGGATCGTAATATTATGTTGCCTCTATGTAAAATGCCATTATTTCCTGCAGGAAGTATTTTCCTAGAATGTGATAGAATTAAAAAGAAACATGGCATTTCCAAAAGGCCAGGCATGGATTGGTGTTGTTCCAAGAGCAGAAAATCCCATCAACAGAGGAGCCTGGCAGGCTACAGTCCATGGGGCTGCAAAGAGTTGGACATAACTGAGAGCACACACAAGGGCACTGCTAGTCCATAGGCTCCCAGGGCCAAGCACTCCATCTTTTGTTTATGAATGCATACTTAGCATAGTTCTTGACACAGGTAGTCCTCAAATAAATAGAGGAAGGAATGAGCATCACAGAATGACCAGTACCACCTGGACCTGTTGAGAATCATTGCCGTGATCGGAGAAGTCCATCTTGAAGTTTAACTTAAGTCCTAGCTTATGGATGTGGTTTTCTCCATTCACTTGCTATTTTTTCATATCTTTAACCAAAATACACTACTTACTACACAGTAGCACTGTGCCGGGGGTGGCTATGAGAATTTGCCAGCAGAGTCTCCTGCCTTCGTGGATTTTATGTTTGAGTTTGGAGACAGACACACAAAGAGAACTAGAAAACGTGGGGTCAGCCCAGTGGTAGAGATATGGATACAGGCGGTTCAGAAGGAGGATACCTCCCCTAGCCTGGGAGAGTCAGGGATAGTCTCCTGGGGGAGACCATCTTCCTCTATGGACTTCCCTGGTGGCTCAGACAATAAAGAGTCTGCCCACAGTGTGGAGACCCTGGTTTGATCCCTGGGTCGGGAAGATCCCCTGGAGAAGGAAATGGCAACCCACTCCAGTATTCTTGCCTGGAGAATCCCATGGACAGAGGAGCCTGGTGGGCTACATGGGGTTGCACAGAGTTGGACATGACTGAGCGACTAACACTTTCACTTTTCTCCTGGAGGGTAGAAGTCTAAATTGAATCTTAAAAGTATTTAGAGTGTCCAGAAATCCAGAAATTATATGCTGGGATATGCTAAACACCACTATCAGGTGAAAAATTTAACACAGTGCTTGGAACCCAGTAGATTCTCAATCATAAGTAGTAATGAATTAGTTAATTGGTTTAGGAATGCTTGTACTATATAGGCTGGTGTGATCCGTAGCATGCTGCTAAATATAGGCTTGGTTTTCTAGAGCCCATAAGTTGAATTCATGCATTTAATCCCCCCATTAGCTGGTTAGTTCACATGTAGAAAAAGTCTGTTTCAAGGTCATAAATCAAAACTCACAGCCCATTTGAGCCCAGGAAGCATGACAAGGGCTCACTACAGATCCACCTTCATCACTGGGAAAAGTGAGGAAAGCTGTGTCCTGTGACAAATGAGTGTCACAGGACGGCACATGTGTCTCCACACCCGGCAGGTTTGCTGCTAGCTGGGCATCCGTCTGGAAGGTGTTCTTTATTTTTGAAGACAGCAAACCTACCAGTAGCTATGCAAGGAAGGCCGATGAGAGTTTATTAATTAGATTAAGATTACATTTCTATTCTGTGTAATAAGTACTTCCATCCACCCCTCACGAGCCACTAAAAGAAACAGTTTTTTTTTTTTTTTCTTGTAGAGGTGACTTCTTAGAATACATTTCCAAAAGAAATCTTGGTTAAATTGGTGTTTGGAAGTGTGTTTGCCTTGCTGCCATACTGTTCTAGTTTTAGAAACTTATATCATAAAGGGAAAAGGTTTGTCTTAAAATTGTTTCTTTTGAAGTAGAAATGTAACTTTGAGTTTTATAGCCTTTCTATCTGGCTCTCTGCTTTGCATAGCTAAAACTGCGCAGAACCATGATTCAGGTCACGTTTCAATTTGCTTTACCTTATCAGCCGTAACGGGAGATGGGACTGGAGGTGGCCTGGGTCATGTGGGTATGTGAGGACAGGAGGTAAGATTTCAGAAAAGGTACACAAATCAGCCAGGGTTGGTTTATGACTAAGACACTTGCATTTTGTGAAGATGGTCGTGGATCCTCCCTCTGTGTAACCAAGGGGTCATCTTTTCTCTTCTTCTCTTTTTCCTCTTTCTCCTCCTTCTTCATCAGTTCCCTGATCAGGTATTGAACCTGGGCCACAGCAGTGAAAGCCCAGAATCCCTATCCACTAGACCACTGGGGAACTCCCAGATTCCCTCTACTCTTGAACATTACATCTTACCTCTGATTTTTGAGAAATTTGAGTATAAAACTTCTTGGCATGTGCAATAAACAGTAAAAAGCCAACTACATAGAATTTGCTGCTTTAACTGAATTGATTTATAGCCCAGTTAATCTGATACGTGTTCAATGATAAAAAAAAATGATTTTGTGTTCCACTGGAGAAAATTAACACTTCCAATAAATGAAGATGTTTTTAAACAGTCAACATTTTAGGTGTTATTTTCTCCTTCTGTTTACCTAGGACTTGTAATATCTCTGCTGCCCCTCTTTTCTTTGATGATCTGTACCTTTTAACAAAAACTTGCTCACACTCATTTATATACATCTTAATACAGAGGGCCCAGGTCTGTTACTGGAAGCTGAAAGTCTGGTCTCCTGCCAAAATCCCACTCTTCAGAACTGATATGCCTTGGGACTCCTATCTGTATTTCTAGTATAAGTTCTCAAACTTGAAGCAGTTGCTTCTGGCCCCCATACCAAACAAAGTCACGGTTTCTCCTGTGAACTGAGAATGCTTTCATTGTTGTTGTTGTTTTTTAATGTGGCTCTGGGATGGTTCCCATTTATTTGACCTAGAGGGATAGAACAGCTTTTGCCTTAAATAGGTTCAAATATTAGTGAGAGAGAGAGCGAGAGAGAGAGAGAGAGAGAGAGAGGAACCCTTATAATTCAGGTTATGATCGTACGGTGGGGATGCTCACAGTGTGTGATGGAGCACAAGGGGAGTACTAACAGACCCCGGGGAGATGAGGAGAGTCTCCCATAGGAGGTAATATCTCAGCTGAGTCTTGGAGAAGAAATGAGAATAAACCAGACATAGATGGATGGGAAAGGTATTCCAGATGCAAAGGTACATGTAAAGGCAGGAGTTAATGGAGAGTATGGCAGTTTCCAGGGACCACAGTGGTACGGTGCAGATGGCTGGCACAGGGTTTGAGTAGAGAATGATCAGTGATCAGGCTGAGATCTTTCCTGGGGGACTTCTATGGCATTGTGAGGAGCCCAGACTTTATGCTATGGGAGGCCATTGAAGGAGTTCAGGCAAAGGAGAGACATGGTCAGATTTGGTTTTAGAACAATCATTGTGGACAGGCTAGAGACTGGTTAGGATGTGATTAATGTCTGAAGTAAGATAATAGCAGAGGAGGCAGAGAAGAGGAGGGATTCTGGAGACATGAGGCAGATAGAATTAATCAGACAGTTCATCTTGTTGGATATAGGCCATGAGGGAGGGAGAAGAAAGGCAAGTTTCCAGCTTGGGTGAACTTCTGAATTTAAGAGGAGAAGGAAAGGTTTTGGGGGAAAGATGCTGCGGTCCATGTGGGACATGTGGATATGAGATACTTGTGGGAACGTATCTGGAGGTGTCCAGCAGGAAGTGGGACCTTTGTGTAGGGACCATGCGAAATTCTGAACTACAGGAGTGGAGGGACTCACTCCGGAAGGAAGTGGGTGTGAAAATGGAAGGAGGCAAAAACCTCTCATCTATTAAGTTCCTCTCTTGCCATCACCCTAAGGGCTTAAAGGGGACTCTGGGGTCTCCCTTGCTAAGGTTGGCCTGCTCTGGCCTCCCTGCCTCTAGTTCTGAACTGAAGGAGTGGAGGGATTCACTCTGGGAGGAAGTGGGCGTGAAAAGGGAAAGAAGCAAAACCTCTGGGTCTATTAGGTTTCTCTCTTGCCATCACCCTAAGGTTGGCCTGCTCTGGCCTCCCTGCCTCTGGTTCCTCCTGGCCTTTGACGTGCTCATGGGGTGACGTTCCAGAATGTGGGGAAGGGAAATCCAGTGGCAGTTCCTTAGCTTGGCCATTCCCTTTGTCTGGAAAACTGCTTACCCAGACACCCCTTTTGCTTGCTTCCTCAATTCAAGCTTTTGCTCAAAAGTGAAGTTTTCAGTGAGGCTGAGGTTAAATGGGGTTAGAAAGCCATGCGGTTGTCAGGAGCTATAGTGACTTCATTTATATGGTAGCTTGCAAATCACTTGGCTCTTCTGGCCCCAATTAATGTACTTTTTTTGGTACACAAAGTGTTTTTGCAAATAGAGTTGTCTGAGAGGACTTGTTGGTGAAGGAATTCTGTGAGTTCTATCCATCTGTTTCATCATAACTCAAGGGGTAAAAGATTAGACAACCATGTAATAGCCAGGCATGCAACTGGTTGGGTCATCATAACACCCCCTCCTTGACTTACCCACTTTGGTAAACATGTGCTGGGAAGTTGGGGCATGGAGGTTAATGGATGAGGGCAGAGTGGCCTTGTAACCCTGCCCTGCAGATAAGCTCTGGTCCATTTTTGCAGTGAAGTATTCCTACTCCAGAATAGAATATGGTTGTCTGCTATCTCCCTTTCCACACCAGCAAGAAGGATTTAGATTGTTGAAGACAGGTTGGAATTCTGACTTATAGCCAGCTGTGCTTGTCCACTCTTGACCCTCTCCTTGTTCCCTATTTGGGGCCTTCATGGGAGTTTGTCTTTGTAATGGTCTTGTATGGGGCTGGATTAGTAAAGAGGAGAAATTGTATCCATCTTTCACAGTATTCATTGTATGAATGCCTTTCTAAGGTACAGATCAGATCAGATCAGTTGCTCAGTCGTGTCCGACTCTTTGCGACCCCATGAATCGCAGCACGCCAGGCCTCCCTGTCCATCACCAACTCCCAGAGTTCACTCAGACTCACGTCCATCGAGTCAGTGATGCCATCCAGCCATCTCATCCTCTGTCATCCCCTTCTCCTCCTGCCCCCAATCCCTCCCAGCATCAGAGTCTTTTCCAATGAGTCACCTCTTCTCATGAGGTGGCCAAAGTACTGGAGTTTCAGCTTCAGCATCATTCCCTCCAAAGAAATCCCAGGGCTGATCTCCTTCAGAATGGACTGGTTGGATCTCCTTGCAGTCCAAGGGACTCTCAAGAGTCTTCTCCAACACCACACTTCAAAAGCATCAATTCTTCGGTGCTCAGCCTTCTTCACAGTCCAACTCTCACATCCATACATGACCACAGGAAAAACAATAGCCTTGACTAGACGAACCTTTGTTGGCAAAGTAATGTCTCTGCTTTTGAATATGCTATCTAGGTTGGTCATAACTTTCCTTCCAAGGAGTAAGCGTCTTTTAATTTCATGGCTGCAGTCACCATCTGTAGTGATTTTGGAGCCCAGAAAATAAAGTCTGACACTGTCTCCACTGTTTCCCCATCTATTTCCCATGAAGTGGTGGGACCAGATGCCATGATCTTCGTTTTCTGAATGTTGAGCTTTAAGCCAAATTTTTCACTCTCCTCTTTCACTTTCATCAAGAGGCTTTTGAGTTCCTCTTCACTTTCTGCCATAAGGGTGGTGTCATCTGCATATCTGAGGTTATTGATATTTCTCCCGGCAATCTTGATTCCAGCTTGTGCTTCTTCCAGTCCAGCGTTTCTCATGATGTACTCTGCATAGAAGTTAAATAAACAGGGTGACAATAATCAGCCTTGACGTACTCCTTTTCCTATTTGGAACCAGTCTGTTGTTCCATGTCCAGTTCTAACTGTTGCTTCCTGACCTGCATACAAATTTCTCAAGAGGCAGGTCAGGTGGTCTGCTATTCCCATCTCTTTCAGAATTTTCCACAGTTTATTGTGATCCACACAGTCAAAGGCTTTGGCATAGTCAATAAAGCAGATATAAATGTTTTTCTGGAACTCTCTTGCTTTTTCTATGATCCAGCGGATCTCTGGTTCCTCTGCCTTTTCTAAAACCAGCTTGAACATCAGGAAGTTCACGGTTCACATATTGCTGAAGCCTGGCTTGGAGAATTTTGAGCATGTGAGATGCTTTACTAGCGTGTGAGATGAGTGCAATTGTGCGGTAGTTTGAGCATTCTTTGGCATTGCCTTTCTTTGGGATTGGAATGAAAACTGACCTTTTCCAGTCCTGTGGCCACTGCTGAGTTTTCCAAATTTGCTGGCATATTGAGTGCAGCACTTTCACAGCATCATCTTTCAGGATTTGGAATAGCTGAACTGGAATTCCATCACCTCCACTAGCTTTGTTTGTAGTGATGCTTTCTAAGGCCCACTTGACTTCACATTCCAGGATGTCTGGCTCTAGGTCAGTGATCACACCATCATGATTATCTGGGTCGTGAAGATCTTTTTTGTACAGTTCTTCTGTGTATTCTTGCCATCTCTTCTTAATATCTTCTGCTTCTGTTAGGTCCATACCATTTCTGTCCTTTATCGAGCTCATCTTTGCATGAAATGTTCCTTTGGTATCTCTGATTTTCTTGAAGAGATCCCTAGTCTTTCCCATTCTGTTGTTTTCCTCTATTTCTTTGCATTGATCGCTGAAGAAGGCTTTCTTATCTCTTCTTTGCTATTCTTTGGAACTCTGCATTCAGATGTTTATATCTTTCCTTTTCTCCTTTGCTTTTCATTTCTCTTCTTTTCACAGCTATTTGTAAGGCCTCCCCAGACAGCCATTTTGCTTTTTTGCATTTCTTTTCTATGGGAATGGTCTTGATCCCTGTCTCCTGTACAATGTCACGAACCTCATTCCGTAGTTCATCAGGCACTCTATCTATCAGATCTAGGCCCTTAAATCTATTTCTCACTTCCACTGTATAATCATAAGGGATTTGATTTAGGTCATACCTGAATGGTCTAGTGGTTTTCTCTACTTTCTTCAATTTAAGTCTGAATTTGGCAATAAGGAGTTCATGGTCTGAGCCACAGTCAGCTCCTGGTCTTGTTTTTGCTGACTGATAGAGCTTCTCCATGTTTGGCTGCAAAGAATATAATCAATCTGATTTTGGTGTTGACCATCTGGTGATGTCCACGTATAGAGTCTTCTCTTGTGTTGTTGGAAGAGGGTGTTTGTTATGACCAGTGCATTTTCTTGGTGAAACTCTATTAGTCTTTGCCCTGCTTCATTCTGTATTCCAAGGCCAAATTTGCCTGTTACTCCAGGTGTTTCTTGACTTCCTACTTTTGCATTCCAGTCCCCTATAATGAAAAGGACATCTTCTTTGGGTGTTAGTTCTAAAAGGTCTTGTAGGTCTTCATAGAACCGTTCAACTTCAGCTTCTTCAGCATTACTGGTTGGGGCATAGACTTGGATTACTGTGATATTGAATGGTTTGCCTTGGAAACGAACAGAGATCATTCTGTCGTTTTTGAGACTGCATCCAAGTACTGCATTTTGGACTCTTTTGTTGACCGTGATGGCCACTCCATTTCTTCTGAGGATTCCTGCCCGCAGTAGTAGATATAATGGTCATCTGAGTTAAATTCACCCATTCCAGTCCATTTCAGTTCGCTGATTCCTAGAATGTCGACATTCACTCTTGCCATCTCTTGTTTGACCACTTCCAATTTGCCTTGATTCATGGACCTGACATTCCAGGTTCCTATGCAATATTGCTCTTTACAGCATCAGACCTTGCTTCTATCACCAGTCACATCCACAGCTGGGTATTGTTTTTGCTTTGGCTCCATCCCTTCATTCTTTCTGGAGTTATTTCTCCACTGATCTCCAGTAGCATATGGGGCACCTACTGACCTGGGGAGTTTCTCTTTCAGCATCCTATCATTTTGCCTTTTCATACTGTTCATGGGGTTCTCAAGGCAAGAATACTGAAGTGGTTTGCCATTCCCTTTTCCAGTGGACCACATTCTTTCAAATCTCTCCACCATGACCCGCCCGTCTTGGGTTGCCCCATGGGCATGGCTTAGTTTCATTGAGTTAGACAAGGCTGTGGTCCTAGTGTGATTAGATTGACTAGTTTTCTGTAAGTATGGTTTCAGTGTGTTTGCCCTCTGATGCCCTCTTGCAACACCTACCGTCTTACTTGGGTTTCTCTTACCTTGGGCGTGGGGTATCTCTTCACGGCTGCTCCAGCAAAGCTCAGCCATTGCTCCTTACCTTGGACGAGGGGTATCTCCAAGAACAGCCACATGGAAATACTCAGGGACCTCCTTTCATCCTTATTTCTTTGCCTGTTTCTCTTCCAGGGGCAACACCTGCCTGGCTTATTTATAGATATCAAGGGTATCTCTGTTTATAGGTATCTCCTACACTACCTTATGGGTTTCCCTGGTGGCTCAGATGGAAAAGAATTGCCTGCAATTCAGGAGACCTGGGTTTGATCTCTGGGTCAAGAAAATACCCCAGAGAAGGGAATGGCAACCCACTCTAGTATTCTTGCCTGGAGAATCCCATGGACAGAGGAGCCTGGTGGGCTATGGGGTCGCAAAGAATTGGACACGACTGACTCACACACACACACACACACTGCCTTACAGAGATGCCATCTGTTTTCTCCAGCAGATACATCTAGGAAGTAACATGGGTTTTTATGGCACTGTCCCTTGTGTGGATCTCATGAAGGGATTGGCAGAGCGATCCTAGACTACGGAGAGGGTTTGTGGTCAGGAGAGACACGCCCTCTCAATCAGGGTTGATAATTCTGAGGCAGCCATGGGCTGCTTTTTCTCTAGGCCTTGACAGATAAAATATCTTCTTCTTAGTTAGAAATGTGTATTCCTATCTGAAAGCCAGAAGAGGGCTTGGAGGACCTCCTCATGGAGGCTGCTCCTCTGTGTCTCCTTCTTTTTTTAACTTGAGGGAACCAATGTTGAACAAAGGCTGAGGTAGCAGAAGAGTCTATTTATAGAACTTATATTGTGAAAATCAGAGTCAGGAAAAGAGCAGATATTCTCTCCTGGGGTGGCAATTTTCAAGGCTATATGTTGTGAAATAGCCTAAAGAGGGAAGTGGCCTTGATCTGATTCATATCTGACCCCTCTTTCCATTTTCATAAAAGATAGTGAGTCCAGGGTCAGGGCTAAGGGTGACTTTTGACTCGAGAGCTCAATTGTCAAATATTTTGTGCAGGTTACAGGGCGTGCCTGGTACAGCTCTCAAAGTTTCCTGACCCTCCCAATTCCATTCCTCACTCTTGCTAAATAGTCTTAGCGAAACACTGGAGTATAAAGATGATAGACCAGAGAAAGTCACGCTGCTGAGCAGTGAAACATTATTAATAGGGGACTGAGTCATGAACTAATATCATTTAGAGAAGTTTTTTAAGTATTCCCAGAGTAAACTATTTTTCTTTATGAAACTTTAGAGTTTATTCTAGCCCTTATCAAATTTTCTAATGACTTTCTATTCACTCTTGCTTCAATTTGTTTTTGTAACACTAAATGTTTGCCATGAAATATTAAACCAGGAGAATAAGGGGCAAAAGCCTGTACATCCTCATCCATGCTCTCTCCTGGGGCTGTGCCATCACCAACTCCCAGTGAACTGCCCCTCAGGAAGAGCCTAATCAGTGGTGTAGGATGAGTTCAGAGAAGTTTGAAATCTGAGTTTGAAGTCTGAGCCAGGGGTGGTACAGGGGCAGGAGGAATTTGAGCTGGGCCTCAATGGGGCAAGATTTGGTTGGGAAGAAGTGAATGGGGAAGGCTTTTGCAGAAAAGGACACGTCATAGGCAGAAGCACAGAGGGAAAAGCACAGGGTTGACTGAGGCAGTGATGAGTGACTGACGATAGTGGAAGATGAGCCTGGAAAAGTAAATTGGCTCAGGCCGAGGGTCTCAAATGCCAGGAATTCAGCACCCTGGCAGTGGCAGGGGTTTCTGAGTAGGGAACTTGCCTCTATGATGTACAGTCATTCATGTTGTGGTAGACAGCCTTCCCTGTCTGTACACATATGTTATTCTTTCCCTGACGAGACAGAGCCTACCCCTCTTCCCCTTAAATCTGGGTTGGCCTTAGTGACTTGTTTAACCAATGGAATATTGTAGAAATGACATTCTGAGACTTCGAAGAATAGGTCACATGAAGCCTTGCAGCTTCCTCCTGGGCCCCTTGGAATATTCAATCTTGGGATGCTCTCTATAACTGGAGAAAACTGATTTGAAAAGATACATGCACCCCATTGGTCATAGCAGCGCTATTCACAATAGCTAAGTCATAAGCAACCCAAATGACCATTGACAGATGAATAGATAAAGAAGATGAGGTACGTATATACAATAGAACACTACTCAGCCATAAAAAAGAATGAAACAATGCCATTTACAGCAACATGGATGGACCTAGAGATTTTTAAAAAATATTTCTTTCTTTATTATTTCTATATTTGGCTGCATTGGGTCTTAGTTGCAGCACACGGAATCTTTCCTTGAGGGGCACAGGCTCCAGAGCTCAGGGGCTCAGTAGTTGTTGCATGTGGGCTTAGTCACTCTGCAGCATGTAGGATCTTAGTTCCCCACCAGAGACTGAACCCTTCATTGCAAGGTGCATTGTTAACCACTGGACAACTAGGGACATCCCAGACCTAGATATTATCATACTAAGTGAAATAAGTCAGACAGAGAAAGACAAATATCATACGATAGCACTTTTATGTGGAATCTAAAATATGATTCAAATGAACTTATTTACAAAACAGAAACAGGCTCACGGACATAGAAAACAAACTTATGATGGTTACCAAAGGGGAAAGGTCGTTGTTCAGTCACCCAGTTGTGTTCGACTCTTTGCGACCCCATGGACTGCAGTAAGCCAGGCCTTCCTGTCCCTCACCATCTCCCAGAGTTTGCATAAGTTCATGTCCACTGCATCGGTGATGCCATCCAGTCATCTCATCCTCTGATGCCCTCTTCTCCTTCTGCCCTCAATCTTTTCCAGCATCAGGGATTTTCCAGTGAGTCAGCTGTTCGAATCAGATGACCAAAATACTGGAGCTTCAGCTTTAGCATCAGTCCTTCCAACAAGTATTCAGGGTTGATTTCCCTTAAGATTGACTGGTTTGATCTCCTTGCTGTCCAAGGGACCTTCAGGAGTCTTCTCTAGCACCACAGTTCCAAGACATCAATTCTTTCGTGTTCTGCAAAATTTATCTATGGTCCAGCTCTCACAGCCATATGTGACCCCTGGGAAGACTGTAGCCTTGACTATATGGACCTTTGTCAGCAGAGTAATGTCTCTGCTTTTCAACGCATTGTCTAGGTTTGTCATAGCTTTCCTGCCAAGAAGCGATCATCTTCTGATTTCATGGCTGCAGTCACCATCGGCAGTGATTTTAGAGACCAAGAGGAGATCTGTCACTGCTTCCACATTTTTCCCTTCTATTTGCCATGAAGTAATGGGGCCAGATGCCATGATCTTAGTTTTTTAAATATTTAGTCTTAAGCTGGCTCTTTCTCTCTCCTTCACCCTCATCAAGAGGCTCTTTAGTTCCTCTTTGGTTTCTGCCATTAGAGTGGTACCATCCACATATCTGAGGTTGTTGATGGGGAAAGGAGGGAGGAACAAATTAGGAGTTTGGGGTTAGCATACAAACTATTATATATAAAACAGATAAATGATAAAGTCCTACTGTGTAATACAGTGAACTGTTTTCAATATTGTGTGATAAACCATAATGAAAATGAAAATGAAAAATAATATATGTATATATATAACTGAATCACTTTGCTGTACTCCAGAAACTAACACATCATTGTAAATCAACTATAGAAAAGGAGAAAGTATTAATCACTTAGTCATGTCTGACTCTTTGCAGCCCCATGGATTGTAGCTTGCCAGGCTCCTCTGTCCATGGAATTCTCCAGTTAACAATACTAGAGTGGATAGCCATTCCCTTCTCCAGGGGATCTTCCTAACCCAGGGACTGAACCTTTGTATCCCACATTGCAGGCAAATTCTTTACCATCTAAGCCACCACAGCTATACTTCAATTTAAAAAACAAAAAAACAAAAACCTTGGCATGCCCCCTCTTGGAACCCAGCCACCATGTGAGAAGACCAAGACACATAAGAGAGGTCACGTGTCTGGGCTCTGACTGAGAGCCCAAGCCGAGCTCCTCCACAGTATCAGAGCAGAAAGAAGGATGGAACTTGGATTCGTGATGATATAGTCAAGTCAATGACTCAAGTCCAACTGACTTCCAATATAGGAACCAATAAATCAATTTTATTGTTTTTAATCAGTTTGAGTTCATTTTATTTTTACCATGAAATGGATTCTAAATGATATAGAGGAGTATTGGATACATACTAGTTACCGTTCTCTCCTCTTAACTCTGTGATCCAGCACGAGTGTCTCTTGACCTGCTTCCTTATTTCTGCACCTTTAAGGGATGCTTTATGGGGCTGATCTTCCTAAAGTATCCCACACTTTTGCTTCAAGTAAAAGCATAGCTCTCTCCTGGACCTTGTTCTTTGCACACTGAAAAATTTCTCTCCCATCAATTACTTTTACATTTTAGAACCATTTACTTTCTGTTTGCTCCATGCATTAAAGCTGCTGCTACTGCTGCTAAGTCACTTCAGTCGTGTCCAACTCTGTGCAACCCCATAGACGGCAGCCCACCAGGCTCCCCTGTCCCTGGGATTCTCCAGGCAAGAACACTGGAGTGGGTTGCCATTTCCTTCTCCAATGCAGGAAAGTGAAAAGTGAAAGTGAAGTCGCTCAGTCGTGTCCAACTCTTATCGACCCCATGGACTGCAGCCTACCAGGCTCCTCTGCCCATGGAATTTTCGCAAGAGAATGGAATGGGTTGCCGTTGCCTTCTCCATGAATTAAAGCTACTCTACCCTTAATTTGATATGTAACACTTGTTATAACATTTTCAAATGTCTACCTTTTTTTTCAATAATATCACTCTCACTAAAGAACCTCTGTATAGAGGAGGGGTGTCCTGATTGGAGCATGCAAGTGTCAAATCCTAAGGAAGGTTTTACTCAGTTTAATTCAGTAAATTATCTCTTAATTAAAAACCAGTGTTGACAGAGTTTGGATAAAATGAATAGCTCTCCTTGGGTCTAACTACCTATGGCTAAGCCAACTTCCAGCTCTGGAACAATCCCCCAATCTGTGAAATCCAGCCAAGATGGTAAAAGAGACCTTAGTCTTATTCAGGCTAAACTTCCTCCTTAACTTATGGGGCTTCCTGTCTCCAGGGATTTTGAAGGGGGCTTCCCAGGTGGCTCAGTGGTAAAGAATCCGCCTGCCGGTGCAGGAGATGCAGGAAGATCTCCTCCAGGGGATCTTCCCTGGTTGATTGGGAAAATCCCCTGAAGGAAGAAATGGCAACTTGCTCCAATATTCTTGCCTGGAGAGTCCCATGGACAGAGGCGTCTGATGGGCTACAGTCCATGGGGTTGCAAAGAGTTGGACACAACTGAGCGACTGAGCATGACTGCACATCCTTCTGTTCTCAATCATAACTCAAATTGTGTAGCGGTCTGGGCCTCCTGAAATAAAATAAATATCAGGTCCAAACAAGTTGGAATTACTAACCTAGAATAGATATTGTCTTAGGGCTCTGAGAAGTATTGCAATTGTCATCCTTTTTAGCTCTACCTGGAGGGATAGAAGCCTTGAGTTTCTCATAGTCACTGGCTCTGTGAAGGTTTGGGATGTCAATGACATGGTTAGGAAGTTCTAGTTTAGAGACATAAACCTCACATGTGAGGATGTCAGCCTGCGGCATACACATTCATTCCCATCCTGCAGGAGTTCTTCTGTATTCTACCCTCACGTTAAGGGAGTCAGAATTACACCTTTGGCATTTGACTCCTGGTAATACATTCCAGCCCAGTCTCAGAGCATTCAGGAGCAGGAGACTTGAGTTCTAGGATGTCTTTGAATTTATTAGACCTTTGTCTTGGGAAAGTCATTAGAAGACACAGTTTGTATGCATGTAAAATAATTGCCACCTCAGGGCTAGGAGATGAGACTAACAAGGCTATGAAACAGCACTTTGAAAACTGTGAAGCCCTTGTCTGTGCATCTAGCCCTCTTTGTTCTCTGTATTCTCTCACAGGTAAGCATATTTCCGACGGAATGCTTGAAACTATCAGAAGTGAATACTGCTTACAGCAAAAGCCAGGGTTGGAACATTGTAAATAAATCCTGTAAATCATAGGCCTAGGTGGCCTCACTTCTTCTATTAGCCCAGGTATGTTTGGGAGGGAAAAGGATGGAAGGGTAAATGGTGAGATATGGAAGAAAGAGACGGAGCAATGGAGAAGCCCCAGTGGACGCTTTGCAGCTTGTCTGCACATCATGTTGGAGACTTGGCAATTATTTGGTTAATTTGATCGTTGTAGACAGACATCAGATAATTACAAGGAGAAACATTAGCTTTGGGACATGATTTGCCCAGATTGACTGTCTAGAATGATTTAATTATCGAGCTCACCAGCAAATCTTCATTTTACTTGAGGCTTTAGTGAGTTATAGCTAGTTTTATGTCATTGGGAGCAATGCTTAGAAATATTATTTCTAGTTTAGTGCTGGTAGAGATTTTTTGAAGAGTTTTGCTTAGGGAGTTGTATTTAGAACAAAACCTTACATCAGATTTCCAGTCCCTCATCGTGTTTCCATCTGACGTATATTTTCGATGTTGCCCATGCATTTAGTTATGGGTTATTTAACACTACCACATATTTTAAACTCCCCCTTCCCCTTATTTCATTAATGAAGAGAAGAAGATTACAGCCTACAAGCACAGACTTCATAAAATGGAAAAAGGAAATTGGTTGGTTCTTCTCTTATTTATTCATCTTCTCCAACTTCCTAAGTTCCCCAAATTACCTTCTGGGTTGTGAGCCACCAGGGTGGTTAGCGTGCTATTGATGTGGGAGTCCATTTCCTGCTCACTGGCCTTCTAACTGGAGTGCCACGTTGCTTTTTAAAAATTAAACCCCTTAGAGCAGTTCAGCTAAGAGTTGGGCTAATAGTGCTCACATGCCTGACTTACATTACACTTAGATTCTCAGCAGCCACAGTGTGGCCTCTGATGTTAAAATGGCAGACTATTATCTTCAGGGCTGAAGAAAGCACCGAGGAAGGCAGCGACAGAAAGTAACTCTGCAGTGTATTGTTCTCAGGGCAAAAGGGTTTCAAAACTAACAGCACAACAAAAGAGTGGAGAGAAAGTGCTTTTTGTCACCCTGGAGAATTCTTTGCCAAAATTCCCCTCTACTTGGAGAGGATGAAGAGCTTTTACAAGGTTGGGAACAAAGCAAGGAAACATGGCTCCATTCCCATATTGGGACCTGCTATTTCTTGGTGGGTACAGAAGGGCGCTTGTGCAAGTTCACTCAATTATAGCAAAGGAGCATTTATGAGCAAAAGTGTGGCATGCTTGGCAAAGGCTTATAGCCTTTCTTTCCCCACCAAACATAAAATGACTGTTTGATAGAGGGGGATTTTGTTCATTTTGACAGGACAATAGCAGCGGTGTTCTAATTTCCATTGTCTTCTTGCTTGAAATTACCCTCCCTTAATAGTAAAAGCCTTCCTAGTACAGTGAGTGCTGAATAAAATAGGTGTTAGAAAGACTGTAGATTTCAGACTGTGGGGCATCCTGGGATTTAAATTCAAATTCATGCTATTAGAAAAATGACCAATAATATGTGCTATGTTTCACTGGAATCAGTTGGTTTTTGCGTGTGTGTGTGTTTTTCTAGCACAGTGGTTTTCAGACGTTACCTACATCAGAATCATCTGGAGGGCTTGTTAAGCACACATTGCTGAGCCCCACCCTCCTTGATTTCCGTCTTTTAGTAGGCTGGGTGAGACTTGAATATTTGTATTTCCAAGTTCATAGGTGATGCTGACGCTGATGCTGCTGGTTTGGGAAGCATAGTTTGAGAACCACAGGTAGAGCTGTGCTGTGCTTGGTCACTCAGTTGTGTTCGACTCTGTGCAACCCTATGGACTATCACCCACCAGGCTCCTCTGTCCATGGGGATTCTCCAGGCAAGAACACTGGAGTGGATTGCCCTCCTCCAGGGGATCTTCCAAACCCAGGGATCGAACCCAGGTCTCCTGCATTGCAGGTGAATTCCTTACCATCTGAGCCACCAGGGAAGCCCACAGGTAGAATGGGTTAATTGTTAACCCATTAATTGTTAATTGTTAAATGGCTAAAATTGTGACCTGACTTGTATCAGTCTGGTACAAAGCAAATAGTTGAGTTTTTAACCAATTGCTTTCTAGTTGGACTTAACAAGTAGTCTGGTATGGGCTGGACAAGCTGATGGACTCAGTTCACATCTGGGTTTTAACTGTTAAAGGCAGTATCAGGGGAATAATTTTTTTTATACACCCTGGAGAAGGAATATGAAGGAAAAATGTACAGGGGTTTTGAGGATGGTGAAGATATGAATTTGCAGAAAAGTCTCAGTATAGGCCTTGTGCCGTAGAATCATTTTTATTGCCCTAAATTTCCTTTCTTAATTCTGAATTATTTTAATATATAGATCTAAAATTTATTTATAAGGAAGGTTGGATTTGAGAATATTATGCTCTGTGCTGCTCCTGGGATAAGCCTTGGGGTCTTTTGTTCTTCAATGCCTGTCCTATAACAGGAAACCTTTCTTGGCACCAGGACCCAAGACTTTGGGTCCTTTTACTTCTGGTGAAATGTAATACAGGCAGGTTGGGAAGGTGCCACAACCCAGCCTTACAAAATGGAAATCACTGTAGTGTCAAATGATAAAACTAAAACAATTTAGTAGTGAGTTTTCTGTCCTTCATACAAGGGGAATCAGTCAATGAACTGGGGGAGTCCAGTGCCTCATGGCGGAGAAGGCAGTGGCACCCCACTCCAGTACTCTTGCCTGGAGAATCCCAGGGACGGGGGAGCCTGGTGGGCTGCTGTCTATGGGGTCGTGAAGAGTCGGACAAGACTGAGCGACTTCACTTTCACTTTTCACTTTCATGCACTGGAGAGGGAAATGGCAACCCACTCCAGTGTTCTTGTCTGGAGAATCCTAGAGACGGGGGAGCCTGGTGGGCTGCTGTCTATGGGGTCGCACAGAGTCAGGCACGACTGAAGTGACTTAGCAGCAGCAGTGCCTCATGGGCAGTGGAGCACTCTTCTGGAGGACTCCTGTGCAAGAGCAAGTCTTAGAGTGTATTAGAAGAGGCAACATGGAAACAGCACATGATTGGCTGGGAGGCTGGGAACTTTCCTATAAGGCTCAGTTCAGTTCATTTCAGTTGCTCAGTCATGTCCCGCCAGCAGGTCCTATTTTCTAGGTAAGGTGAGCTCACTAAAGCTGAGTTGAGGATTGTTATTGGGGTTAGACAAGGTTCCTTGACAGAGGTTTCCCCTAAGTGCATGCTGACTTAGGTTTATACTTGTCGTGTGTGCTGGGCTGTGGGGGTGACCTCCATTTTGTGGGTCCCCTTATAGGAGTTGTGTTAGTTGCTCAGTCGAGTTTGACTTTTGCAACCCTGTGGACTGTAGCCCACCAGGCTCCTCTGTCCATGGGATTCTCCAGGCAAGAAAACTGGAGTGGGTTGCCATTTCCTCCTCCAGGGGATTCCCAAACCAGGGAGTGAACCTGAGTTTCCCTCATTTTCGTTACTGTTTGAGCCACTAGGGAAGCCCTCAGATGGTAAAGAATCTACCTGCAGTGAGGGCCTTTTTTTAAAAAAATAGGAATTGACTTTATTAGGAATGTTGTAGGATGGGGTAGAAGGGGACTTCGAGGTCATCTCTTTCACTCTCCTGGTCAGCAGACCTCTCCAGGGTGTTTGAAGGAGATAACTCTGTGGCAAAGTGCACAAGCTTGCATGGCCCCTGGTGATGGGTCTGCCAAGGGAGATCTTCAGGATCAAAGGCAGCACATTCTCTTGTCTTGCTTGTGTTGGCACCACGCTTGATGTGTGGCCATGCCTCTGTGAGCTGGTGTGTGGAGGCAGGGGACTCCAGCTCTGGGAAGAGGAGGATGTCATTGGCTTTGGCAGCCAAACTTGACACCACCATCCCTCGGATTTCATAGAGTCTGTAGTTTCATTGGGAGGCTAGCCAACTTGCTGTCTGCTGTTGAGTGTGGGTGAGGAAGTGGGAGGAAAGAACTGGGTGATGAGAAAGTAGGAGGACAAAGAGAAACCATAAGGAGTGGAAAATCTGTTGAAGGGAGTGAAGAAGAGGCGGGTGAGACACAACAGCCCCAATCTAAAATATACAACTTAAAGGACTCTGCCGCATAGAGCAGACCAGGGGACTTTATGAGTGGTGTCACTTAAGTCTTGCAGCCCTGTGCTGGCTCTGCGGCCCTGGGCCCTCAGATGGAGCCCCTGCTCTGCGCCTCAGGACAGCCAACTCTAGGGTGTGTTTGCCAGGTGGCATCTGGATGGTGTGACCAGTGGAAGGCGTTGGTAGGACTGAAAGGTGGGGGGATGGGAGAAGCCAGGGAGGTCCCCTCTCCTACCCCACCTCTGCCTTGGGAGGCTGCTCCGGCTGCAGCTGCAGACGAGCACTCAGAGACCTAGCTTCCTCAGCTGACCCGGGACTTCCATAACTTCATCTCCTCTCTTTGTCTTCCACTCCAGGGTCAGCAGCAGCTTCCTGCCTTGTCTCAGCTTCCCCTTCATCGGTGGAAATAATTCCCTGCATTGAGCTCTTTCTATTGCAAATGCTTAGAAGTAGTTTCTATTTTATTGGTTAGATCCTGAGACAGGTTAGATTCTTATTCCTAGTGAACAAAAGAGCAAACGGAGGCGTACATATGATAAATAACGTGTCCAAGGTCATCACAACTAGCCAATGATGAGATTGGTATTCACAATGTAAGACTGCAGCACTCACACTCTTGATACAGTAACATGTGGCCTCTCAGAATGAGCTTGAAGGAATTAAGAAAAAGGAAGAAAAATCTCTTCATGTATGAAATGGTAATGGTGTGAAAACATTGCTTTGACCTTAAGAAATTCGGTAATCTCTGCGGTAGAGTGTGTGTGCCCAGTGTTTCATAGTCCTAAATCTTGGTGAATTAATTCTACTCAGGCACTGGTGCTCCTCTTTCATTATTCTTCGTTTTCTTGGTTGATCATAAGGGGTTGCTTATTTCCACTCATCTATTCCATTTCAATTTGTGGAAATGTGACCTGAGCCTTGCTTTGGAACTCAGGTTGCTATGGAAACCTTTGACTGGAGGTGGATGGATCATGGAGGTTTATTAATGAGAATTTCCTCCTTCTACCTCTGGCCTCTGTTTGTGTGAAAATCCATGAAAGGCTCATTAATTTTTGTGTTAGGGTTCTCCAGAGAAACAGGCCCAATAGGATGTATACAGATAGAGAAAGAAGTTTATTTTAAGGAATTGGCTCGTATGATGAGGGAGGCTGACATGTCAGCAAGCTGGAGACCCAGGAGAGAGATGTGGTTCCAGTCTGAATGCTGGCAGGCTTGAGGCCCAGAAAGACTGGATGTTTCTGCCTTTCTTCCAAAGGCAGGAAGAAAAAGGATGTCCCAGCAGAAGGCAGTCAGGCAGTTCTTTTTAACTCGTGGGAAGGTGAGCCTGTTTGTTCTCTTCAGGCCTTCAACTGATTGGATGAGGCCCACCCACGTTAGGAAGAGCAATCTGTTTTAATCAGTTTACTGATTTGAATGTTAATTAATATCATCCAAAAACACCCTCAAAGACACACCCAGAATAATGCTGGACCCTGTAATATGTGGGCATCCTGTGGCCCAGTTAAATTGCACGTAAATTAACTCTCATGGTTCTCACTACTGAAGGCTGACTTTTCAGCCTCTTTGGTGATCAAAGCTGATGATTTTTCCAAGGATCCAAATGAAAAATGGTCACTTGAAAAAGTTTTAACATCTACCGCAAATTTGGGCCAAACTGTATTGTTTGTTATGTTACTTGGTGGCCTTTACATAAAGAAATGCATGGTAATTCTTTTCTTTAGAATTTAGTAACAGGAAGACATTTATTTCTAGATAAAGTTATGTGCTTCCTTTTTATTTTGGAGTAGAAAATATGTTTCTGTTTTCACTTGTTTTGCTAGGAAGCTCAGAGCTGAAATTCATGACCGTCTCATATCTTTCCCTTTCTTTTTCAAATAGTAAACTTTTTTCCTAAATGTCTATTTTATTAGCTGTCTTATAGCATGTTTTTTCCCCTAAACTACATATTTTGGCCAGGCAATTAGGAGATAAATTATAAATAAATGAAGATATTATCATCTTTTTCAAATGCAATTCTTACAGCAATGTTATAACTTATTTTCAAATTTTACAGATCATTCTATCATGTTCATGCATCATAACTACATCATGAACTTAAGAGATAAAATTGGTGCAACATGAGTAAGGGGTGAAGAAGTGGGTGGAGGCCTCTCTTACTTTAAGAATAGATGCTTTGGTAATTACATGATACTCTCAACTTACACTTTTGTGGGAGGGTAGTGTGGTAATCATATCACAAGTCTCAAAATTATGTACACTGTTAGACTCAAAATTGAACGTCTGGCTTTTTTTCTAAGAAAATAATTTAGGAAATGGGCAAAGATGAATAGTTATGTAATATCAAATGCATTTTAAACTCATGGTCAGTGCTTTATATGTATTATCTCATTTAAAAGACAGGCACCACTATTACCCTCACTTAACAGATGGGGAATCTGGGGCCTAGAGAGTTTACATGACTTGCCCACGGTCACTCTCAGCTAATGCAGGCCGTGTCTGGGACTCAAACCAAAGCAAGCTTACTCTAAAGCCCAGACTTTTAATTATTATTCCCAGGCCAGCCGTGAGAGCAAAATCTGGAAACAATAATAAAAGTATTCAACAATAGGAATATATTAAATGAATTAAGCCATACATTGTAATATCTTGCTATCACTTAAAGTATTATAAAATTGGTTTATTGACATGGGTATCTATTCACTAAATATTGCTGAGTGAAAAAAAGCATGCTAGGTATGATGTAAATGTGTGTGTTTGTGTGTATGATTCTGTGTGTGTGAGGCGATTGACACTTTGAAAAGGGCCTAGGGCAGTGGTTCCCAGATTTTCTGGAGGCTCAGAATCTCTGGAGGTAACTTTGAAAAATAGTGATGCTGGGGACTTCACTGGTGGTCCAGCAGTTAAGACGCCACGCTCCCAATGCAGGGGGCCAGGGTTTGATCCCTCGTCAGGGAACCAGAGCCTGCATGTCCCAACTGAAGATCCCGCATATCCTAACACATATGGCAACTAAGACCTGGCACTGCAAAAAAAAAAACAAACCGATGCCAGACCCATAAAATCAGACCAGACCAATGAAATCAGAATCTCTGGGGGCTATGTCCATGCTTCACTATTTAACAAAACTTCCCAGGTTACTTTAATATGTTGTCAAGTATAGAGCAGGAAGTCCATCTAAGTGTATAAGAGTGGTTATACTTGAATAGGGCTTCCCAGGTGGCGCTAATGGTAAAGAACCTGCCTACCGATGTAGGAGATACAAAAGGCATGAGTTCGATTCCTGGGTGGAGGAGGGCATGGCAACCCACTCCAGTATCCATGCTGGGAGAATCCCACAGACAGCCTGGCAGGCTACAGTCCATAGGGTCGCAAAGAGTTGGACATGATTGAAGCGACTTAGCACACACCACATACTTGAATAGAATGGGAGTCGGCTCTTTTATTTTTTTCTCTTTTCTGTATACTTTTTTTATAATGAGGATATTACTTATAATTAGAAAAAATTTTAATCAAAATAAGTATGATTCAGAGCCTAGGGAATGAAATGCTTTATTCCTTTTGTTTTCCCTTACTTTTATAAACATTGTAACTTACTCTTTTATTTTCTAGCATGTAAATATAAAATGCTTACAGCAGAGATATACAGTGTGTATATGTGTGTGTGTGTCTGTGCGTCTTGAGTTCTCCATGGTACCTGCCAGGGAAGGAAGGGGTATTGGGTAGAGTGTACATCTTCAGGGAGCCTCGCCATGGCATACATGCCTGGGGGACCAAGCTAGGAACAACAGTCCCAGTTCTCTGACAGCCTGGGGTGGTGCAGCCGTAACCTGCTCAGTCTCCACCAGGACCCACTCCTGCAGTTTCCTCTGTGCCTGCTAGGGTGACCTGTCTTCCCAGTTTCCCTGCAACTCTTCTGCCTTTAGCACTGAGGGTCTCAAGTATTGAGAAGAACCTCAGTCTTGGGCAAACAGGACAGTTGGTCACCCTGTCCCTGCTCCGCTGGGCACTGTCCTCATTTACTCCCAATCTCTCTTTGAGCCTCAGCACTGACACCCCTACAGGTGGCAGCTGTTCGTAACCACCTGATGCAACATACGGAGGCAGGGATGAAGCAAGCTACATTGGCACTGGCTCCAGGGCTACAGTACAAATAAAAAAATGTATTTTCCTTTTCTCATTTTTTTTTTTAAGGAAGATATATCTAAGCCTAACAGTACCAAGATTTGCTCTCTTTTATTTTGCTCTGGGCTGTCCTTAATGGCCTTGAACATGCTCAAATTTCTAATCTATAGGACAGCTACGGTTTTCTTGCTGAATAGTACATTTTAAAAATATTCCTGAATCATAATACATTTCTCTAGGGTATGTTAGAGGCTTGCCAGCCAGCCCTTCATTGTGACTTACCTTAGGTAGGTTTTTGTAAAAAGCTGGCCTGGATTTTGCTTAGATGACTGTAGAAATGCAATCAAAACAATCTATTTCTCCCTCTTTCTCTTCCTATATTGCTGTTTGAGCTTGTCGTTTTCTGCTAAATCTTAGCATCTGTTTCAAAATGCACATCACTCTTTACATGGTTTGACTGACATAACAAACCTTCCCTGAAATTCACACAGTATGTCAAACCTTTTTGATTACTTACAATATTTGCAGTATAACGGCACTGCATATATATCATTCTTTTTCTTGGTGCATCAAAAATTTCCGCATTTATTTGCACTATATCATTTTTACCCATCAATTCCCACTGAATAATGGCTCATAACTGACCCAAAGCAGTTAAATTGAAGTGTTTCTGATTTATTGAAAAGTTATAAGAACCAAAGCTCTATTCCCAAGCTGCAGTAAGGTCTAACTTGTCAGATAGAACTAGATTTGAGGACAAGGTTGTATTAGGGGTGGTAAGGTTGTATGATCTATTTACAAACATGGAGACCGAACTGGTTATTGACCAGAAGTGGGTAAAGCATTTACCCCTTCTTTTGCTATAGTTGCTCACTTAGGAAAAGCTGATTTCATTGGGCAAAATTTCCCCCAGACTCTTTACTTAATTTAGATACCTTTGCTGCTGCTGCTAAGTCGCTTCAGTCGTGTCCGACTCTGTGCAACCCCATAGATGGCAGCCCACCAGGCTCCCCCGTCCCTGGGATTCTCAAGGCAAGAACACTGGAGTGGGTTGCCATTTCCTTCTCCAGTGCATGAAAGTGAAAAGTGAAAGTGAAGTCGCTCAGTCGTGTCCGACTCTTCACGACCCCATGGACTGAAGCCCACCAGGCTCCTCTGTCCATGGGATTTTCCAGGCAAGAGTACTGGAGTGGGGTGCCATTGCCTTCTCCAAGATACCTTTGGTACATTACAAAATTACTCTTTCTACAAGAGACAAAATAACCAATTCTTCTCTAACAATTATAACATTTCCTTCAAAATGTTAATGGAAGATAACCCTGCCGTTTATTGAGCTACCATATTGGTACGTATAGGGGAATGACTTTTCTCTGTTTCTGTAAACACCTGGCTGGTTATAGACAAATAGGAAGAAAGCTGAGTAAACAGGACTTTCCCCATCCATCTGGTCATGGCAGGGGTCCTTCTACTGTGAAGACACATTTTCCCGAAGGTTTGTGGGTAGAGGAGCTGGTATTGGTGGCTCTCTTTTAGGAACCTTTGGACTTTGGCTACTTTGCACATTTTTCTTCTGTGTCCTTAAGAAACACTTCTTTTCTGTCTCCTTCTCTTTTTAGTGAAATGTCATGTTTTAATACTAATAATTCAGCAGATGCCAGTTTCCTTCCTAAGTTATGGGTGCTTTTATTCCTTTTAATTTTGAACATTGTCTTCCCCTAACCCCCCATGGCAGGGATGGATATATTTAGAGGAAACAGTGGGCTCTTTCTAAATATATAAGATAGATTGCACTTTTAAAACCCTCACTGGTGGAGGACCAGTTACTGAGACCGAGGCAATCTGACCTAACTCCCTCTTCCTAGCCATTTCAACATCTCTGTGTTTTCACCCATCCTTTCTTCCTTCCTCATATTGCAAAAGCAGAAGTGCCCATAGTTAATACTTTCCTGCTGCATCTTGTATCCCATCCCCTCCTGCCTTTTCTTCTCCTTTTCTTTTGTGTCATTTGTCTGGTTTTCATTCTGATCTTTCCACTGAACCCTTCTCAGCCTCCAAACATGTTCTAGCTTCCTCCTAAAAAAAGTAACCTGCTCTAGTTTCACTGCCCTACTCCCTTCCTCTTCACTGCTGAGCTTCTCCCTGCCTTATCTCAAAAATACAAAACTTCTCTTCATTCAGGACCCTGCTCAAACACTTGATAACCTCCAAGGTCCTCCAAGCAAGGACCTTATGCCCCTGCCCTCTGCTCCCCAGAGTTGCCTCCTTCCACAGGAAATACCCTCATTCTCAGGATAGCCTTCCTCTGTCCTCTGGCTTCCACCGCAGTGTGCTAAACCACAGGGCTGAGATTCAAGATCAAGTTTTCCCTTAGTATAAACCACCATTTGGAGCAGTATTTAGCTTGATCCCTGCATTAGTTGACCTGTTAAACTTAAGTATCCTCCAAGCAGACAATCAATGGGGAAGAAGGTGGTGAATAATTAAGTAGAAATCTCTTTAAGAAAAGAAATATTTCCTCCTTTAGCAAGAGGCCTAGTCCTGTTTTGGGAGGTTGCTACCTGCTATATGTTAGTTGCTCAGTCATGTCCAACTCTTTGAAACCCTATGGACTGTAGCCCGCCAGGCTTCTCTGTCCATGGAATTCTCCAGGCAAGAATACTGGAGTGGGTTGCCATTTCCTTCTGCAGGGGATCTTCCCAACCCAGGGATCAAACCCAGGTCTCCCGCGTTGCAGGCAGATTCTTTACCATCTGAGCCACCAGGGATGTCCTTGGGAAGTTACTGGGCTTCTGTTATTATGTGACTTAGCATTACTTTCTATCCATTTAGTTTCTTTGCCTGATGGGTGGGAATCTATCACTGTAAAAGAGGAGCCATGTCAGTTTTTAATGGATCTTTTGTTATGCAAAGAAGGGCGCTAGCATTCCATCAAATTTTAATGCTCTTTCTGTTTCATTTAGTTTAGTATTTCTCAGCAAGGGTCCTTTGCATATTTCATCCAGGACATTTATTCTTTGACTACTATATGGTGTATATGAAGCAAGCATCCTTGCTTCCTCCCATGTTCTAATCTCCCCGAGGTGGGGCGGGGAACCACTGTCAACAATGGTTGAAAACACAGTATTTTTACATAAATGCATGCATACTGTGGCAGGTAGAATTCTAAGATGACCCCCAGTGACCCGCACAATTATCTAGTCTCCTCTCCTTGAATGTGAATCAAAGAGAACCTGTGACTAGGATGAGGTGCCATGGACTTGACCTAATCCAGTGGGCCCTTTAAAAGCACAGTGTTTTCTCTGACTGGTTCCCAGGAGAAAGTCAGAGATTCAAAGCAAAATGATTCTATTGATAGGTGCCATTGCTGGCTTGAAGGTGGAGGCCATGTGGCAAGAGAGGGAGGTGGTGTCTAGGAGCTGATAGCAGCCTGGCTGACAGTCATGGAGGAGATGGGGATCTCAGTCTTATAACTGCAAGGAAGAGAATTCTGCCTACAACTCGAATGAGTTTGGAAGAGGATACCGAGCCCCAGCTGAGAAGCTCTGACCATCTTGATTTCGACCCTGTGAGATCTGAACAGAGAACCCAGCCACTCTGTGCCTGGACCTCTAACCTACAAGACTGTGAGAGAATCAGCTTGTGGTAATTTGCTAACATAGCAATAGAAAAACAATACACATGTATTTGTCTTTAAAAAGTATATAGCTTTCCCCAATGAATTCTAATGCTCTCAATTACAGGATTGGCACCCGATACATCTTGGGTTTATCACCATGCCAGTGATGCCTCATCATCGCAGAGCTCAATTAATGCCTGTCTAGTGAATGAATGACCCTTTAATAGTCATCCTAAGGAGGGGGATAGGGAGAAAGAAGCAATCATTGCTTATAAAGTTGTCCCACTTTCAGAACAACATCGCTTTAGAACTTGCTGTGTCAAGGCACCAATCAAGTGCTGTGACATACTGATTTCTTTCAGTGGCTGAAGATATTCAGCCAAACTTGATTTTTGCCTGGACTTCCCTAAAGATTTTCTTCCTTGGCAAGAATTTAACAAGCAGGAGCCAGGTCTACATATGATTTTATTAGTTTTATCCTACAGACACTCTGCAGCATGTGTATGGTCTAGTAGGCTGTTGGAAATGACACATATAACTGATTTTATAGTTGTTTTTCCTGATTCTCAGTGTAGTCTCAGGTCCCTGCAGCAGGAGAGAGAGCCAGTGGTGTCTGAGGCAATGGCTAAACACGAGCTGGTCCTTGAATATGGTATGGAGTGATGGTGAGGGTTTACTTTGATAAGGCGTGGGGATTCAGTCCCTCACTGGGACAGGCCTTTGTCTCTGTACTTGGCTGAGGAGCCAAGGGGCCTGGGGGGATGATGATGGTACTGCCTTATGGGATGGCTGGGGAGTAAACCAAATAATGCCTGTAAAATGCTCAGCATGGTGCCTGGTGTTAGGCAGCTCTCAAATATTAGCTATTATTGTTACTACAAAATGTGAAACATTGATCCCTGTAAATGTTTGCCCTTTCTTTTCTATAGTTTGTGTTGCAAAAATAATCAAGTTTTCCAGTATAAAATGGCATGCTACTAATTTTGCTTTTTTGAATAAAATATCCTCTTGGAGACTCTTGTTCCTATCTTCCTGGATAGGCTCCTCCTTAGGGCAGGCTCGCTGCCCCCTCAGGAACCACCAGCCCTAGACCCAGAGAAAAATAACTGAAACTGCTTTAGGGTTGGTGAAGGTCACAGGTCACCCTGGTCTTGCCCCAGGCCTGGAGCTCAGATGCACTGAACCAGGCTGTTAGGAAGCTGGAAGGGACTGCCTGGCACAGATGTGGGTAGCCTGGGGCGGGGGGGGGGGGGGGGGCTTGGGCTTGTCCAGAGGAAGACAGGTTTAGGTTGTTGGTCCTAAGTTCTTGCAAAGCCAGGTGTTGCCTTTTGTGGGTGTGTGGTCCAGATAACTTAGTGGTAAGAGCCAGGTTGGAGAGGCCACGCAGAAAACAGAATTTCAGAACCACGACAGGAACTTGGGGAAGCTGCTCTCCTGGTTGGTTGGGCGTTGGATTTCTCAGGGAGAATAGAACAGGCTTTCCATAGAAGGTGATGGAGACACTGAAGTTTGTTTTGCTGTAGAGCAGCAAAGAAGGAAAGAATTCCGGGCTACTGAAACCCCCTTGCTGCTCTTTCAGAATCTCATTTTGAAATGGCATCTAGATTTCAACAACATGCTTGCACTTGAAAAATGAAAACATTGGACAGAACTGGTGGTTACGAGTGTGAACTTGCTCTGGCATCCAGGGTAATTTTTTTTGGCTGTGTAACTGCCATTCTTCCCATCTGTTCCTCCAAGCAGATCTTTGTGAAAGAGGAGTTTCAGCTGGTGAGATCTTAGCTGCTTTGTTAAAAATGTGCTAGTGTGGGAGATGGAAGGGGTTTTCCTGACTCTAGCAAAGGAGAATGTACATGGACACTTACCCTCAACAGGAAAGGAGAAAGGAACTGTGTATTTACATCCAAAGAGCTCAACGTAGTACTGACTCATCTGCTTCTTTTCGGGTGCTTAGGGGTTCCAACTGCTTAGCTTAGGCCTTTCCTGGTCGGAAGATACGCTCATCAGGCCCCAAGGGAGGGCTCTGTGTGTGGGTACGGTCAGGATGCTCTGGGACTTAATTCAGGGCCTACCTGCCTTGGTTATGTTCCAGTCACCATCTGTGTGATAGTTTTTGACCTTTATTAGCACCCTTATTTTTTTGAAGAGAGTAGTGCTGTGTGAAATACAAGGTAAAATACAAGACCCTGGTTATATTTGAATTTCAGATAAGCAACAAATAATTTTTTAAGAAAAAAGTATGCACAAATATGGCATGGGACATACACTAAAAAATACCTGAGCTGGAGTGAGGTAGCAAATGCCAGGAAGATAGTGGGGTTCATTTCCTGGAGATTTTTCCGTGGTGGCTTGTGATGAGAAAGTGACACCAAAGAGTTCCCTCCCCAACAAGTCTGCTAAGTAACAGGAAGCTGTATGGAACCAGAAAGGCGCAGACCCCCTGATTAAGGGCGCTTCTGCACCTTCTCCTCAGTGGGCAGTGAAAATCTCCCCTTCTCAAACTGGCCTCTCCTTCTCAGAGGACAGCCTCCACTGGCTGCGGCCAGCTCTCTGATGGCCTGGCACTGCATCATCTATTGGTGCAATGAGCTGTTATTCTCATTCCTAAGCTGGAAAATGATGCTCGTGCTTCCCGCGGAGGGATGGCACCGAAACGTCTTGTTGTCGTTGTAACAAGTGGGGAATGAAATCAGAAATTAGCATGAAGATAACGTACTTGGGAGATTCAGACGGCGGCAGTAACGGGAAATTTACAGTCAGGTAGAACCGGGTTCAGAGCCTGGGACCACTGCTTGCTCACTGTTGGATCTTGGGACTGGGGCTCAGTTTCCTCACCTCTAAAATGGAGTGGGGAGTCATACTTAACTTCACAAGGTTGGGGTGTGGGTTCAATGAGACAGTATGCTGCTAAGTCGCTTCAGTCGTGTCCGACTCTTCGCGACTGCATGAGACAATATAGTCAACGCTGTCTAGATAGTGTGTATGATTTGGTAGATGCTAAGTTAATGGCAGGGCTTATTGCCACAGCCACACAGCAGTTTAGTCTGCCCTGGGCCACCATGTTTGTCAGAATGATCTTCTTACTTAAATCTTGCCATGCGCCAGGGAAATGGGCTGTCTTTGTGATAGCAAAAAGCTGGTTGACTGGCCTCTGAAGCTACTTCTAGAAGGACTCTGGGGTATCTTGGCATCATAGTCAATGGCTGTACTTGGGCTGTCAAGCTGCAGCTTCAAGGTGGGGATGGGGTTTTAGGGCTCCTCATGATTTCATGAGCTCTACTCTAAACGTCTCCATTGTTGTTCAGTCGCTAGGTCATGACCGACTGTTTGCGACCCCATGACTGCAACACGCCAGGCTTCCCTGTCCTTCACTATCTTCTGGAGTTTGCTCAAACTCATGTCCATTGAGTCAATGATGCCATTCAGCCATCTTATCCTCTGTCACCCCCTTCTCCTCTTGCCCTCAATCTTTCCCAGCATAATAGGGTCACAAAGAGTCAGACATGACTGAAGTGACTTAGCATACATGCATAGAGGAAACATGGGTAGATTAAAGGGAGGCTTTAGTGGGACGGACAGGCTTTTAGAAAGGGCCTTAAGAGAAAGTTCCTGTGGTGTTTTAGTTGATTACACATAACAATGGGAGAGGCTTTTATGGGGATCTGGAGCATAGATTGTGGGCTTGGAGGCTGAGGCTGCCTGGGGATTTGGGCTCCAGGAGAGGGCAGAACCAATGCAGTGGCTTATTCTCCTGGAACTGGCAGCTGGGGCCAGCCTTGCTGCTCGGCCCTCCGAGGCCCCCGGAGAGTCAGCTGGCTGGTGGGTTGGCTGACGGGGCTGGTGTGTGCTGAATCCTTTTCCAAGGAGGAGGAGGAGATGCCAGTTATTCCATACATCATCCTCTCCACCTGCCAAGGAGGCGAGATACTGCTGTGGAGAAAACAGCTTTTACTCATTCCTTTGTACGTGGGGCTGAATAAGAGCCAGAAGCAGTAGGGTTTGTTCCATAAATCAGATGCAAGTCATGTAGATGGGAGTGCTATAGTCGGGAACATCAGGATGGGGAACGTGTGATTGAGTGTTGAGAATCTGAGGGTGTTATCCTCCCTAACGTTCCACTTTTGGAGCTGCAATCATGTCGTCGTGGCTGGTGTGAGCAGCCAGCTGTGACAGGGAGGGACAGGCAAGGGTCAGGGTGGCAGACGTCTATAATGTGATCACTATGGGGTTAGATGAGAGCAAGCTGTTGCCCTGCTTCCTGAGTAGTGAAGACGGAGGGTAGAGACATTTTGCTTTATGTCCAAAGAAAAAAGAGCAGACCCAGGTGCTACCCCCAAACACAATCAGATGTGTTTAGGTTGTGTTTCCTTTGGTGTTATCACTCATGATGGCCAAATTAGATACCATACACAGAGAAAGGAGCCACCATGTTCAATGGAAATGCTTTTAGGGCTGAAGACACTGTGCTTTGGCACTGTTTTTTCTCCATCTGGCTGTGGTGTGTCTTGCTACTCAGCTCTCACTTTGGCTCAGGTCTGAGTTTCATGCTGTTGCTCTCAACCATCCCTTCCAGAGATCCTGTTATACTCCGCAAAGCTGCTCCCAGTTAGTAGTATGCAGTGCTAATGGGACTTGGTTTCATCAGTGAGTTCGGAGTTGCGGGGGAGGGTGGTGCTTTGCTGAACTCAGATCTCCCCATGGCAGAATGTTCATGAAGTGTGCACAAGTTATCAGAATGTTATTTGCTAGTTTACATGAGTCACGTTCATGAAAATAGGGGCTATCACTTTTCCACTAACTATTGTCCACATGCCTTTCATCTCCCACCTTGGCCCAAAACACACCTATACCCTTCATTGGCCCCCTTCTTCCCTCTTCTGATCACTAGTAAGTTTATGAGTAAATTATACTTGAAAAGGGCTTCCCTGGAGGCTCAGATGGTAAAGAATCTGCCTGCAATTCAGGAGACCCAGGTTTAATCCCTGGGTCAGGAAGATCCCCTGGAGAAGGAAATGGTAACCCACTTTAGTATTCTTGCCTGGAGAATCCTATGGACAGAGGAGCCTGGTGGACTATTGTCCATGGGGTCACAAAGAATCTGACATGACTGAGTGCCACTAAAACACATACTTGAAAAGGCCTCAGTATTTTTCTTAGGCCATGGTGGTGAGCTAGCTTCTCCCCACTGCCTGGCTTCCTGAGTCATTGCCCAGCCCAGCTGCCAGTGAGAGTTAGCAGGAGGAGGGAAGGGTGACTAATAACAGAGGAGAATCTGTAGCCTGGAGAGTGATTTCCCTGCTTTCTTTACATCAAGCCATTGTGTGAAAGGAGTGTGTGCGTGTGTGTGTGTGTGCATGCGTGTGTGTGTGGTCATGCCAAAGCCTTGTCCAAAACCAAGTGCCTTCTCAGCATCACCTGGGGCCTTGCTGTGGGAAGGTGGTCTGACGTCATGCTCCTTTTCTTCTTGCACTCAAACTTGCAGTCCAACATTAGCTTTGTTGTTCCCTCCAGATGAGGAAATACGCCCTGTGGAACTCATTTTTAAAATCACGTTCAATGAATGTTCTTGAGTTTCCTTGGATAGATCAAGGGTGAGCAACCCTTACATTGTTTTTTTTATCTCCCCTTCTTTCAAATTTCTGTTTTTCCAAAACTGTGAAAATGAGCATATGCTCCTTCAAATGGAAGTCGCTCCATAAACAACTCTATCGAAAAAAGGAAATTAAATCCTTCAGCAAACTCTTTGCTTCCTGGGCCCCCAGCGAAGGGATTGGTTTGGGAGATGAGTATCATGTACTCAAACATTATGCCTCCATGCACCCTGAAAAGAGGGTCTGTGCCTTTATTTATAATGTATTTACCCAGTGCGGCAGCCATTGAAGAAGTCTGTTTAATGAAATGTTGGACTTGTATGTAGATGGGCCTGTTGGAAATCATTATGAGTAAACATGTGTAGAGATTTATTTTCCTCCCCCCAGAGGTCTCTTGGAGGTCCCCAAAGATAAATATTTGCCCAGTTTGTATTTCCCCAGTCTTAATGTGGTGCTGAGCCAAGTGGATTGCCTTCTTCCACAGAGCTTGTTAACATGCACAGAACTGCTCTCCTCCCCGGGCGGCTGTGACATCTTAAGCCTGCCCTGGAGACAGTGTCTGGGTGCCAGCCACTTATCCAGCCTAGAACATTGGTGCAGGCACAGGCTTGCTGCTGTTTGAAGCAACCACTGCTCAGCGAGGACTGGACCACTTTGAATCACTTGAATTTCACCTTTGTTCAGCAGGTCCCACTCCCTACCCTGTGTGAATCTACTTTGTTGCCTCTGTTATGGAATTCAAGGGCAGTAGACAAAATTCTAGAGCCTTTCCAAATGGAAACCTCTTGAATTTTAATGTTCTCTCTGGGAAGCTGATTTCAACTTTCTTTCAAAAATTTTCCTTTTCCTTCAGACCCTTAAAAATCCAGAACAAACCAGGATATGTTATCTAAGATCAGGATTAAAAAATTTCTTTTTGATTGGTCTTTGTCTCTTGGGTAAAAGTGAAGGAAGAAGGAATTATATTTTATGCGTCTAACATACATTTAAAAAATTTAACTGCAAATTAGGTAACTAGGCTTAAGGTTACTCTGTAAAGGACATGACTGGTCATTTTAGAGTGCATTTCCATTAGCATAAAATGTGGTTAAGAAGAGGTCCAGGACTATTCAACTTATTTTATAGCTCTATTCTTGAGAATTACAGAGCTCTTAGAAATTGGTATCTGAAGAAATTTAGGAAATATTTTCAGCTCAGACTCAAAATATTCTTTACTATAAGATATCTATAGTACCATAACCTAAGAAATGCTATACGCTTATGGCTGAAATCTTGAAATGGGTACACAGATGTATGGACAGGCTTTCGGAACACTGGAGTCACCTGTAAGGGACTTGGAAAAGGCTAGTCAGTTTGAATTTAGCTTAGCTTGTAAAATATGTCAATCTAAGTATATATTGTCCAGCAAGCATGGCAGCTGCATCCTGCAAGAATCAGCAATTGATGTTTTTAAGACTGTTGTTGGAATTTCAGGACTGAAAGCTATTTACGAAATCCTGCTCCTTGTGGAGCCAGCCATGCAGTCCATGTGAATTGTCCTGTCATGAGAAAGCGGAGTGCTGGAGGCCAGTGAACTTTCTTGAGAAACTGGCAGCCCAGCAGACACGCTGACGCCAGCAGGACAGCAGCGGGAACTGAAGGTCTTTGTACCAGGAAGAAAACAGTGCTTCTTCCCTGAAGGAGAGGGAGCCCTGACACTGGAGGGCCCTTGGTAGAAACTGGGTAGTGAAGTCTGGGGGAAGGGCCTGGGGATGGAGAGTGACTGTATACAGTAGGGAGAGAGGAGTTTGGCGCTCTCAGAGTGGAAACATAAGGGATGTCACCACGGGAAGAGGGTGGGGAGAATGGTTGAGAGTGTCCTTGGAGAAGTGACCCTTCTTCTTGTGGAAAGCCCCCTCCTTGTTTTCAGTGAAACCTCTCAGGAACTGCTTCACGCCAGCAGATTTATTTTGGGAACCAGTGGAAGGGCACTTGGCTTTAGGGTAGGTGGAGGAACTAAAGCATGGCCGCAGATTCCGGCAGCAGGAGGACCTCAGACCCCAGAGGAATTAGCAGGACTCTAGGGGAGAGGTCTTTGGACTGTCCTGGACTGTAGAATTGGTGGGTTCAAGACAATTTCGTCTAGATGTTACAGGGCAAGGGGACCTGCCCCTAACTTTGGGTCACATCTTTAAAATCAATGCCCAAATAAAGATTTGTTCTTTAAATTCGTGTTCTATCAGGCTGGCTCAACAACTCCACCCATGGATTCGGTTTTCGTGCCCCCATGATGAGTACAGAATGGGAAAGGGAGGTCCCCAGGAGCGAGCTTTGGAAACCGGCCCAGCCCGGAGGAAGGCCGAGACCACGGCCAGGCTGCCGGGCGCGCATTGCCGGGCGGGTGGAGCGGCTCCGCGCCCCGGGCCTCCGGGCACCTCGCACCGGCGGCGGCGGTGGGCGGCCGGCGGCGGCTCGGGGAGGGCCGGGGGGTGCTGTCAGCGGTGGGCGGCGCGGGGCGCAGCGCGCTCCGGGACAGCTGGAGGCTCCGCGGCAGCGCGGCGAACAGTGACAGGTTCCGCAAATAACAGCTGCGGCGCAGTCTTTCTGTTTGGACAACGTGGGAAGGGCCATTGTTCACAAATTGGTCTCTTCAACAACACCTGCACGCACAGATAATAATCCAACTGTCGGTCTCGGGGCTTTCAAAGACAAAAAGACAGCCGTGGAGGGAGGAGCGAACAGTTCCTGGAGGTAGCGGGACAACTTTTGAACCGCGCAGAGTGCAAACGAGGACTCCATGTTCTGTTCCCGCGTCCGGCGGGGCTTGTTATTCACGGTGGGGCTCGCTTTCCTTTGCCGGTAGTGAGCGCCAGAGCGTTTATCCCCCCAGGCCGCCGCCGCCGCGCCACCGTCATTTCCTATGCAGAGCGCGCTCCCCTGCAAACCAGCGATCAATACTGGTAGAGTGGCCCTAGGAGAGGGAAGGTCACGCGTGTGTATGTAAATCGAAAGGTTATTGCGGCGCAGGTGGCTTGCATTCCTCGGAAATTGCAGTATTAGCATGTCAAAGCTAGGCCAGAATCAAGGTATACACGCAGTCTCTTCCTGTGGCTCCAGGAAGGCCTGAGCTTACCCTCTTGATCCTGCAGTTGAACATCCCTTGGTGGCCCCAGATGCGGCCACCATATTGTTAACGCACCCAGCACCTTCCGTTTGCACACTGCTCTGCAGCTTAAGGTTAGTCTTCCTACTTGTATTTCTCATTTTAGCCTCAAGGACAGTGCGAGGTCTACAGTGAGTAAAAGCCAAATTTTAACAGAAGAGAAACCCTGAGGACCACGTCTGGTGTTCTGTCCACTCTGCCATTTGGCACAGCTACAGTGAACATTTGGTTATTTGGATCCTGTTTAATTTCCTTTTTTCCTTTTTCTATCTTTATTGAAGAGCTACTACCAGGTCTGAGATGAGTTAACAGGCACACAGAGACATAGGAAATTCACTCCTTACCCTGGATGTCCAATATGTGCCACTAACCACAGGTGGCTGTTAAAATGTATATCCTAATTAATTAAAATTAAATAAAATGTAAAATTCAGTTCCTCATTTGTACCACCCCATTTAAAGAGCTTAATAGCCATATACACCTAATGGCTACTGTATCAGACAGAGCAGAAAGTTCTACTGGTCCGCACTGTGTGCAGAGGTAACAATCAGTTTGGGAAAGAATTCCTCTTTTCTGTCCTATTTGCTATGTCCTTGAAGTTCATTTGTTTCTTGGTTCATACATGCTTCTTGCTTTCTGAAAGCCTGAGCAGTTTCAGTTTCTCAATAAAGAGGTATAATGTACATACAAGAGATGCATTCATTTTGATGCTCAATTTAGTGAGTTTTGACTAATGTAAATAGCATTGTGTTGTTGTTCCATCTCTAAGTCGTCTCCCACTCTTTGTGACCCCATGGATTGCATTACTTTAGGCTTCCCTGTCCTTTACTATCTCCCGGAACTTGCGCAAATCCTTGTCCATTGAGTTGGTGATGCTATCTAGCCATCTCATCTTCTGCTGCCCTCTTCTTCTTTTGCCTTTAATCTTTCTCAGCATCAGGGTCTTTTCCAGTGAGTTGGTTCTACATATCAGGTGGCTAAAGTACTGGAGCATCAACTTCAGCTTCAGTCCTTCCAATGAATATTCAGGGTTGATTTCCTTTAGGATTGACTGGTTTGATCTCCTTGCTGTCCAAGGGACTCTCAAGAGTCTTCTCTAGTAAGAGTCTTCTCAAAAGCATCAACTCTGAGCATCTTGCTCAGCCTTCTTTATGGTCTGACTCTCACATCAATACATGACTACTGGAAAAACCATAGCTTTGACTATACGGATCTTTGTCAGCAAAGTGATGTCTCTGCTTTTTAATATGCTATCTAGGTTTGTCATAGCTTTCCTTCCATGGAGCAAATGTCTTTTAATTTCGTGGATGCAGTCACCGTCCACAGTGATTTTCGAGCCCAAGAGAATAAAATCTGTCACTTCTTCTTGGACCTAACATTCCAGGTTCCTATGCAGTACTGTTCTTTACAGCATCGGACTTTACTTTCACCACCAGCCACAACTGAGTGTCATTTTTGCTTTGGCCCAGCAGTTCTGGAGCTATTAGTAAATGCCCTGTTGTCTTCCCCAGTAGCATATTGGACACCTTCCAACCTGGGGGGCTCATCTTTTGGAGTCATATCTTTTTACCTTTTCATACTGTTCATGGGGTTCTTGCAGCAAGAACACTGGAGTGGTCTCACATTCCCTCCTCCAGTGGGCCGCAATTTGTCAGAACTCTCCACTATGATCCCTCCGTCTTGGGTGGCCCTGCATGGCATGGCTCATAGCTTTGTTGAGTTACACAAGCCCCTTTGCCATGACAAAGCTGTGATCCACGAAGGGAAAGTAGCATTGTAGTCATCACCATTGAGACACAGAACTTTTGAATCTTTCCAAAATGTTCCCTTATGCCCCTTCCCAGTTATTCTTACTGTTAACCCTTGGTCTAGGCAAACACTGATCTACTTCCTGTCATTATATATTTGTAGTTCCCAGAGTTTTATATAAATGGAATCATATAATATTCTTTTGTCTGCCTCCTTTTGTGCACAATTTTCAAATTCATCCATGAGATTCATCCATGTTGCTGCGTGTATTGCTAGTTGATTCCTTTTTATCACTGCAGCAGCAGTGTTCTTTCGAGGAGAAGGCAATGGCAACCCACTCCAATGCTCTTGCCTGGAAAATCCCACGGACGGAGGAGCCTGGTAGGCTGCAGTCCATGGGGTCGCTAAGAGTCGGACACGACTGAGTGACTTCACTTTCACTTTTCACTTTCATGCATTGGAGAAGGCAATAGCAACCCACTCCAGTGTTCTTGCCTGGAGAATCCCAGGGACGGGGGAGCCTGATGGGCTGCTGTCTATGGGGTCACACAGAGTCGGACACGACTGAAGCGACTTAGCAGCTGCAGCAGCAGCAGTGTTCTTTCGTAGGGAAATATCACAATTTGTTTATCTACGCACCTGTTGATGGATATTTGGGTTGTTTCTAGTTTTGTTTGTTATGAACATTTGCATACCCATTTTTGTGAAGACATGTTTCCATTTCTTTAAAGTGAAACTTCTAGGTCATATGGTAAGTGTATGTTTAACTCTATAAGAAACTGCCAAACTGTTTCCAACATGACTATATCATTTTGCATCCTATTTAGCAAGGTTGCAGGGTACAAGCTCAACATATAAAAAACACCTGTATTTCTATATGATAGCTATATACAATTAGACTGAAACTTTAAACTGTAAATAACAGCATAAAGTATGAAATTCTTAGGGTTAAATTTAGCATATGGCCTGAGCATTGAAAATAACAAAATACTGCTGAAATTTTAAAAGACCTAAGTAAATGGAGAGAAATATCCTTTGTGCATGGATTAGAAACGTGATTTTGTTAAGATGTCGTTTCTCCCCAGATTTATTTTGGTAGGAACTGACAAACGTAAAATGGAAATCTAAAGTGTCTAGAATAGTCAAAGCAATACTGAAAAGAAAAACAAAGTTGGAAGCTTTACATGACTTAATTTCAGGACTTATTTTAAAGTTAAAATAATTAGGATGGCATGGTTCTGTTATAAAGGGAGTCTGGATAGAAGATCCTGAAATACCGACTGGAGCAGGGAAAGATTTAGGAAAAGCTTTACGGGAAGGGGTCAAAATAAATTTGCAGTTTTGAGTTCATAAGGAGAGGCTTATAAAGAGGAGTTTGTGCAGAGAACAGAAAAATCAAATGGGGATTTTATTTTTACTGTCTGACATATGATATAATTCTTCCTCCGTGACAACCTTAAATCTTAAGTTAAGTTCTTAAGCTCCTAAGATGCTTGGTTTAAGGCAAATTTTTGTAGTGATCCACAGAGGGTGGAAGCAAGATGGCAGACTCAGATGCAGAAGAGGAGTTGAGGGGCATGAAATATCCAGGGGATGTAGTATGATCCAGAAGTAAGTAGGATACACTCTGTAAATGTCTGAAGTAAGATCAAGCATTTTTATAAAAGTATGGGGAAGGCTTTAGAATGTTCCCGAGCTGTAGAAGCCGGGTTCAGATCATAGTCAGTCATATTCTCTGTGTCCAGGTAAAGACTTTTCTTATGTAAAGAAAATTCCTGAATCCAGTGCTGATTTAATGTACAACTCCAGGGGGCACTGTTTTCATGTTATCTGAATTCTCAATGAAAGTTGGTCCTGGGGTTGTGCAAGCCAACTCAGCAGCCCTCATCAACTGAGTCTAAAAGTCAGCATTTTAAAAAAGGTCCTGGGAGTGTGAGGTTTGCAAAATACTTTTCAATATTATATATTACCCCCTTTTGTATTCCTCACCTGTGTGCCTAAAAAATTTTACTTTCCTAACTTCTCAGATAAAGACTCAGTAGCAAAGACAGGCAAGGGACACAGTGAAGCCACTGTTATCAAATGATACCAAAAGGAATTTTTGTTTTTTTCTACCTTTAATGTTCTCTGATTTAGGGAGTCAGAAAAAAGGAAGGAAATCTCTTATTCACACAGCCTGGACTAAACTTTGTATCAGTTCTATCTAGGTTTTAATTTCATTCTTCATATCCTTTCTTTTTGGACATTCCAAATACTTAGGCGTGTCTGTAACAGAAAATAAAACACTTCTACTGCTTTTTAACATCAGACATCCATTTCCCCTTCTGTAGTAGTGGTATCCTGCTTTCCCTCTGGGGAATCTCCCTCACCCTTGCTCTGGGTAGAGTTGATCCTTTTCCAAGTACAGAGCCACTCTGCTCAAGACAAGGAGGGCTTTTATTATTGGTTCTCAGGTGGGGCACGTGACTTAAGTTGGACCAATCAAAGTGAGGCTCATAACTTGTGGAAAAGACTTCCTTCTAAGCTATACTGAAAGTTGAAAGTGTTATCAGTAACTCCTTTATCTCCCTTTAAAAGTTAGTTTAGCTCAGGTTTAATAGTATCTCAAAGCAAAAGAACCCTAAATGAAACATTGAATTTATTATCTCACCCTCTAAGCCCATCTTGACTTGCTGTATTTGTTGTTAAAATGGCATGACTGTTGTTTTCGTCTCAGGATAAGTTAATAGAGGTAACAAATGATGCCAGCATGTCAGTGGCTTACCACAATGAGCCATGTGAAACCCAGGTGGTGCTTCTGTTTGGCAGGCAGACTTTCAAGTAGGCCTCCTTCAGTCTTGTGGATCTGACCTCCCCTTTAGCCTTAGAGCCCTCTCCATTTATCAGGAGGATGGGAAGGAGAGTGGAGAAACACAGGTGGGAGATTTTTATGGACCAGACCTGGCCGGGGGACACATTACATCTGTTCACAGTCTTTCCTCTGTGGTATACTCAGCTGCAAGGGAGGCTGGGAAAGAGGGCTACTGGTGGCTCCAAAAGAAGCAGCTACTCTCAAGGTTCAGGATTAAAAAGTGTGGTTAGTATTTATTCTTCTCTTTGAGTTACATTAGGCCTTCCCTAGTGACTCTGACGCTTTTGAACTGTGGTGTTGGAGAAGACTCTTGAGAGTCCCTTGGACTGCAAGGAGATCCAACCAGTCCATTCTAAAGGAGATCAGTCCTGGGTGTTCATTGGAAGGACTGATGCTAAAGCTGAAATGCCAGTACTTTGGCCACCTCATGCGAAGAGTTGACTCATTGGAAAAGACTCTGATGCTGGGAGGGATTGGGGGCAGGAGGAGAAGGGGACGACAGAGGATGAGATGGCTGGATGGCATCACCGACTCGATGGATGTGAATTTGAGTGAACTCTGGGAGTTGGTGATGGACAGGGAAGCCTGGCGTGCTGCGATTCATGGGGTCGCAAAGAGTCGGACACGACTGAGCGACTGAACTGAACTGAATTGAAGTGGCTCTGATGGTAAAGGACCTGCCTGCATTGCAGGAGGCCTGGGTTTGATCCCTGGGTTGGGAAGGTTTCTTGGAGAAGGAAATGGTATAACCCACTCCAGTATTCTGGCCTGAAGAATTCCATGGACAGAGGAGCCTGAAAGGCTGCAGTCCATGGGATCACAGAGTTGGACACAACTGAGCGACTAACACTTTCACTTTCTTCAAGTCACATTATTCAGCCAGCCACCAAGTCCTGTTTATGTTTACTTTGCAGTGTCTCTCATCTCTTCCTCTTTCCCCCTTTCACTGCCGTAGTTTTTCTTCCTTAACCCAGCTCCAACTCTTGCTCTCCGCTGTTCAACCCATTCTGCATTCCCCTCTGCCAGGCTCCTCAAGGGCAGCCGCTGTCTTCTCCAGCTTTGTATTCTCAGTGTCCACAGACGCCTCATAAGCATCAAGAAATGTTTGCCCCTTGAAACCTTGACAGACTAATCTTTCTTCTACCAATTTCAGCATGTCATTCCCTTGCTCAGAAATCTTCGGGAGATCTTACAAAGTAATCCAAAGTTGACTTTGTCAGCCTTGTATTTACTGCTTCCCTTCAAGCACGCATGCACTTCTTTCTGTCCCACTCCATAGCCTTTTCCTCTGCTCCCCAGGCCAAGCTCCAGCCCAAGTGCGCCTGTCTTTGGGGGACTTGAACATACCACTATGCCTTCCCTGAAACGCGCTCTTTGTTCACCTCTGTCCTCTGTCTTTCCAAGTATAGGTCTTCCTTGACTTTTGATGGGATCACATCCTGATAAGCCCATAGGATGTTGAAAATATTGTTAGTTGAAAATGCACTAAGAATACAAATACTTAACCTACCAAGCATCATAGCTTAGCGTAGCCTACGTTAAATGTGCTCAGAACACACACATTAGCCTACAATGGCAAAATCACCTAACACAAAGCCTATTTTATAATGAAGTGTTAAATATCTCATGTAACTTATTGAGTACTGTATTAACGGTGAAAAATAGAATGGTTGTCTGGGTACAGAGTGACCATAGATATATTGGTTGTTTACTCTTGTGACTGCATGGCTCACTGGGAGCTGTAGCTTGCTGCCACAAATTGCTACCCAGGAAAAGATAAAAATTCCACATTTGAAGTACGAGTTCTACTGAATGCATAGCACTTTTGCACCACTGTAAAGTCAAAATATTGTAAGCTGAACTGTTGTAGGTTGGAAACCCTCTGTACCATCTTCCTTCAAGGACCATCCAAACCCTGGCTCCTCCATGACCCTTTCCCATTCTTCTCCTGCCCTCCTTGAACTCCCCCTTTTCTAAACCCTGGCTGCTTATACTGTTGATAATCAGAGTGACCCTATGTCCTTGCTTTTCTGAGAGAACCCTGAATGCACATGATCTGTCTTGTTGTCTGACACATCGGCATAAAAAGTAGACAAAGATGGAGCTGCTCTGATTGCAGGAAGGTGGGTAGACATCACACCTCCTGTCCCAGCGTATTCTTGCAGACTTTTGAGGAATAGAGCTTAAAACTATTGATCCAGTACAATCCCTTCATTTTGCAGGTGAGGAAAGTGAAGCAACCAGAGAGGTAGACTTGCCTAAGATCATAGCTGATTGAATAATCAGAACCCACAGCTCCTGACTCCTCATGCTGGCATTCTTTCCTAGTAGCTAGCTGTCTCCTTAGCCTGTCTTGCTTTTGTCTCTGGTACACCTATGTCAGAGATTCTAAACTCCATAGGGCAACAGTAGCCTGGTAGCCTTCCCATGGCTGAGATTTAAGTAATGATAAATGCTCAATTCATACTTATCTACTTGAATTTCATTTCATATTTGAAATCTGATGAAACTAGGCAGGATCTGTGACTAAAACTATGAACCCATTTTATATACATGTGACAAAGATTAGAGGGGAACTCATAAAAATAAGAATAATTTAATTTGTAGGATTATGGGTGAGTTTCTTCTATTTGTGCGAGATGTGAGGATGACAATTTAATAAAATTAACTGGTCTAGATAACTTCAATGTTCCTTTCAATGCAGCTGAAAACAGTCTTATTTTTCCTCTCTTTTTTTCTTATTTCAAAGCTTACTAATTCCAGTGTTCTCTCTTCTTTGAAGTTCTCTCTAATCTCTTTTTCATTCAAAACAACCCTAGGCATTTCAGAGTGTAATAAATAAAATTTACAGAAATTTATTATTAATAATATCAGTGAAATGAATCCTGTAATTATTTATACCATAATTTTAAACATGGAGGAGCACTTGCAGAGGCATGGACCTTGCCTGAAAGGTTCTACTGTGCACACTGCATGTCGATATGTGGCATGAATAAATCTGTTTAGATAAGATGACTATTGGATCTCAAGGATAGAGAATTCTCAATTCGGTTCAATAATAATATAAATCAATTTTTCCTAAGGAGACTATTCCCAAAGAACAGAGAACAAAGGCAGGAAGGAAGCTGCTTTGAAGAAAGTCTTGAAAGAGACATGGGTTGGGCATGGCGTGTGGCTGGGAGCTGGCCAGGTTACAGCCACAGAATGTGAAGTTACTGGTATCTCAGAGCTGCCATCCTTTGAAAGGCAAGATTCTGTGGCCTTTTTTCACTAGAATCAGGGACAAGGATCAAGAACTGCATGTGTATGAGCATGGTGTTTTTATTTCTCAGCTGTTAAGAGCTGGGGTCCAGTTTTGAAGGGCCATTATTAGCAAAATCTGTCAGACTACAATCTGGTACAAAGGGAAGAAATAAAATACTGCTTTAAAATACTTTAAATCACAAGTTGAAGAGTCATCTGTAAGTATCTCTTATGGGCCTTGTTAGGAATCTTATTATGAAGATCTTGCTGAATGGGGGCCGGGGCTGCCCCCCATAAGCTTGAGCAATGTTGGAGTACTGCACAAAGACCCAGGTTAAGGTGATGAATCGATATTGACTCTACTTATCGAGCTCTGACTGGTACAAAGCTGTCTTAACCCAAAGGAAGGGTGCTTTTTTCTAACTTACCCAAAGCTGCTTGCCAAGCCAACTGCTCAGAGGGTGTGCACTTTTCTAACTTGCACAAAGACACTGACTAGGTTCATAGTGGCCCGGGAAAGGATGTAAGGGAGGCTGAAAAGAGAGAGGGTGGGACTTCCCTGGGGTCCAGTGGTTAAGACTCCACACTTCCACAAACCAGGGGCACTTGGGGAACTAAGATTCCACATGCGACAGGCATGCTCCCCGCTCCCCCCCTCCCCCATAAAAGGAGCTGCTAAGTCGCTTCAGTCGTGTCCAACTCTGTGTGACCCCATGGACTGCAGCCTACCAGGCTTCTCTGTCCATGGTATTCTCCAGGCAAGAACACTGGAGTGGGTTGCCATTTCCTTCTCCAATGCATGAAAGTGGAAAGTGAAAGTGAAGTCACTCAGTCGTGTCTGACTCTTAGCGACCCCATGGACTGCAGCCCACCAGACTCCTCCATCCATGGGATTTTCCAGGCAACAGTACTGGAGTGGGGTGCTATTGCCTTCAGGGAGCGGTTAACAGTAGAGGAAGAAGATAACATGGAGAATTTAATTGAGTTGGGAAGAGAAATCTTCAGAAAATATTACAAGATCCCATATAATCTATTGTGCCATTCCTGCCAGGATTCCATTTTCCTGTTTCTTCTACTCTGCTCCCTGCCTTCTATCCTCATTGATTTTCTCCAGGCCCATGGTGTTACCATCCATGTAGATGCATAAGACTCCCAAATTCCTATCTCTGGCTCTGACTTCTCTCTTTAACTTTAGGACCATCTGTCCAAAAACTTCCCTGGTGGCTCAGTGGTAAAGAATCCGCTTGCAATGCAGAAGACAGGGGTTCCATCCCTGGGTTGGAAAGATCCCTTAGAGGAGGGCATGGAAACCCACTCCAGTATTCTTGCCTGGAGAATCCCATGGACAGAGGAGCTTGGCAGGGTACTGTCCATAGGGTCACGAACAGTCAGGCATGACTGAGTGACTAAACCATCACCAGTTCCAAAAACTTATATTGGAAATATCTACCTGGGTAGCCCTGCTGCATCTTACACTTAATATGTACCAAACTGTATTCATTATCTCCCCCTACCGTAAACTTGTTCTACATTCTTGACCTTGCAAATCCACGCTCTTCTCTTTATTTCCACTGCCAATGCCTCAGTTCAAGTCTAATAGCATCATAACTGATCTGCCTGCCTCTAACCTCTCCTCAGTTTACTATGCAAGCAGATTCTTTATTGTCTGAGACACCAGGGAAGCCCACTATGTCCTCCACATTTTGCCAAAGTAATTTTCTTAAAAGAAAATTCTTTTTTACCTCTCTCTTCCTTGAAACTCTACTGGTTCTTTTTTGAGATATAAGATCTCCATGATCTGATCTCTGTATACCTCTCTCCATTCTTAATTTCTACTTCTGTTGTCTTTACAACAGCTCTGACCTGGAGCATCCTACACTTCACCTCTTCATGCCTTTCTTCTTGAGGATCCCTCTGCCTGTGGTGTCTTGCCTTCCTTGTCTACCAGTTAAACGTGTTATTCACAACTTTCCTTCTACCAGGAAGCTTTCTCTTAGAGAATTACCCATTCTTTCTTCTGTGCTACCCAATGTCTTGTACTGTTTTAGAACACATTTTTTTTAAATGTCAGTCTTTCCTGCGAGATGGGGCTCTTGTTGTTCAGTCACTAAGTCATGTCTGACCCTGCGACTTCATGGACTGCAACAGGCCAGGTTTCCGTGTCCTTTACTATCTCCCGGTATTTTCTCAGATTCATGTCCATTGAGTTGACAGTGCCATTCAACTGTCTCATTCTCTGTCACCCCCTTCTCCTCCTGCCCTCAGTCTTCCCAGCATCAGGGTCTTTTTCAATGAATCAGCTCTTTGCATCAGGTGGCCAAAGTACTGGAGCGTCAGCTTTATCATCAATCCTGCCAATGAATATTCAGGGTTGATTTCCTTTGGGATTCACTGCTTTGATCTTCTTGCTGTCTAGGGGACTCTCAAGAGTCTTCTCCAGCATCACAATTCAAAAACATCAATTCTTCTACTCTCAGCCTTCTTTATGTTCCAACTCTCACATCCATACATGACTACTGGAAAAACAATAGCTTTGACTATATGGACTTTTGTTGGCAAAGTGGTGTCTCTGCTTTTTATTATGCTGCCTAGGTTTGTCACCGGAGAAGGCAATGGCACCCCACTCTAGTACTCTTGCGTGGAAAATCCCATGGACGGAGGAGCCTGGTAGGCTGCAGTCCATGGGGTCGCTAAGAGTCAGACATGACTGAGCGACTTCACTTTCAACTTTTCACTTTCATGCACTGGAGAAGGAAATGGCAACCCACTCCAGTGTTCTTGCCTGGAGAATCCCAGGGACTGGGGAGCCTGGTGGGCTGCCGACTCTGGGGTCGCACAGAGTCACACACGACTGAAGTGACTTAGCAGCAGCGGCAGCAGGTTTGTCACAGTTTCTCTTCCAAGGAGCAAGCGTCTTTTCATTTCATGGCTGCAGTCTCTATGATGGCTAATTTTATGTCACCTTGACTGGGCTAAGGGATGTCCACTTATCTTATAAAATATCATTTTTTGAATAGGTATCATTCTTGGAAGGTATTTTCTGAAGAGATTAGCATTAGCATTTGGATCAGCAAACTGGTAATGACAATCACTGTCACCAGTGTGGGTGGATATTGTCCAGTCCACTGAAGGCCTGGATGGAACAAAAAAGCAGAGAAAGGGCAAATCTACTCTGTTTGAACTGGGGCATCGCTCTTCTCCTGCCCTTGGACATTGGCACTTCTGCTTCTTGGGTCTTTAGATTCAGATTAGGCCTTATTCCCTTGGCTCCCCTAGTTCTCAGGCTTTTGTAGTAGGACTGAGTTACATCACAAGCTATCCTGGTTCTCCAGCTTGGAGATGCCAGTTCATGGGACTTCTTGGCCTCCATAATCCTGTGAACCAATTCCCCTAAATCTTCTCTTATATACATTTGTATCTATATATATCCTATTGGTTCTGTGTCCCTGGAGAACCCTGACTAATAGGCTCCATGACATCAAGAGTGAAGTCTTGGTCATCTATGTGTAACCCATGCCTGTAAGTTGCAGGCCTCATCAGCCTGTGCCTATTCCTGAAATTCATGAAATGTGTGTCATACCCAAATGGTAATGGCACAAGTCTTCTCCCATCTACTTGCTAGAAATGGGGCTTCTAGGTTATGCCCACTGTTGGTTTTGGAATGAAGAGGACTCATGTAGACCCTAGCCTACAACTGCTACCAGAAATAACCATCTCTAGAACTTAAAGGTCACACATAAACTGGCTGTACCATGGCTCAGGATCAGATCCTGTGACATCCTTGTCTCTTCCCTTATCTCTCATTTCTTCTTCGTGTCCCCCTTCCCCCCAGCCCAGAGAATTAGGTTGAATAGTTCTCTGTTCTCTCCACCTCAACAGCAGGGACCTGATTAACACTTGTTGAATTATACCAGGTGAATTTAAAAAAGAGAAAGAGCATGTAAGTTGCTGTGGTCAAGCAAGGCTTCCTGGAAGAACTAGGGCTTTGGTTGGAGAAGGGTAGAGGGAGTGATATTCCAGGCCTGAGACAGAGCACAGTGCATAATCCCAGGTCGTGCCAAGGAAAAGGCTGGTTAGAAAGCAGTGACTTGTAGTTGTGTGGGGATGCTGAAGGCGGGAGAGTCCTCACATGGTTTTTCAGGCTGCCAACAGCCCTCCCTTCAATTTCTCCAAGTCATCATTTGAATTAGTCTGACCCCAAAAACTTGGGAAAGACAAAGAATGACTATTAAAGAAATCATACTATGCCGTGGAAGATGGAAAGGTAAAATTGTGCTGTAATAATCCCGTAGACAGAATAAATGTCGTAGTGGATTATTATGTTGTCTAAAGACAGTCTTTGTGGATGGTGAATGACACTTGTGAAATTTGCAGCTATTTGCTTTGCAGTGCTTCCATCTCCATTCCTTTTGGAGTGATGGTTTCTCTTTTCCCATGCCTCCCCCCTTTCCTTCATCCTGGCAGTGGGAGATAACCTGACAAGGTGCTTTCAGGAACTCTCTCAAGTGCTCCAAAATTCAGAAAAGTTCTTCTTTCAATATGTTAATATGTGTGTGTGTGTGTGTGTGAGAGAGAGAGAGAGAGAGAGAGAACTACAAAAAAAGAAGACGCAGCACTGGCCAGCTGCCGTGGAGACAGACATCTGTGAAGAGGTATCTGTGCAGAAACAGTCCAAGGGTTGAGGAAATCTTTCAAGATAAAGCAAAACCCTTTACCATGCTGGAGCTTTGTGCACAAACCTAAATGTGGTTTATGCACACTTCTAAACCTAAAATTTTCTAGCACTTTAATGTTTAATATTTAATTGGTCTTAGAAACTAGGCAGTACATTCATGTAGAATATTTAATATTTGCATGAAAATTTATAATGAAAATCAAATCTCTTCCCTTTCCTATGCCCCAGTCTAACAGGATCTTTGTTTGGAGACACTTTTTTTTTTTTTTTTTTTAAATATGACTTTCAAGACAGTCCATGCATCAACCAGCACAGGATATATATCATTTTCTTCTCCTTTTAAATGCAAATGACAGCAAACTATGCATACTGTTTTATACTTAAATTTTTTATTACTTAGTATGTATCTTAGGGCTTCCCTGGTGGGTCAGTGATAAAGAATTCACCTGCCAATACAGTAGATTCAGGCTCTATCCCTGGGTCAGGAAGATCCCCTGGAGAAGGGAATGGCAACCCACTCTAGTATTCTTGCCTGGAGAATTCCATGGACAGAGGAGCCTGGCAGGCTACAGTTTATGGGGTCACAAAAGAGTCAGACATGACTTAGCGACTAGACAACAACAACCACTGTATATATCTTGGGGATGATTCCAGGACATAGAATTTTAGGATTTAGGTGCTGCCTTATTTTTTAATGGCTCTATGGCATTTATTCTTCTGTATAAATGTGCCATCACTTGTTTAACAGGCTTTCTCTTGTTAGTGGTATTGACTGAACTGTGTTCCCTCAAGATCCACAAGTTGCAGTCCTGACCCCCAGACATATGAAATGTGATTGCATGTAGAGAGAGGGTTTTTAAACAGGTGTGTGCGTGCCCAGTTGCTTCAGTCGTGTCTGACTGTTTGCAACTCCATGGACAGAGGAGCCTGGCGGGCTAGTAGCTAGAACTCCTCTGTCCATGGGATTCTCCAGGCAAGAATACTGGAGTGGGCTGCCATGCCCTCCTTCAGGGGATCTTCCTGACCCAGTGATCGAGCCCGCGGCTCATGTGTCTCCTGCATTGACATGCAAATTCTTTACCACTGAACCACCGGGGAAGCCCTTTGATACATATATATATATGTGTGTGTGTGTGTGTGTGTGTGTATGCTGAAGCCCTATTTAGTTAAAAAAAAAAACCCAAAACCAGGGCATAAGGGAAAAAGAGATTATTTTAGATTATATAATGTTAAAATGGAGAGACCTGTAAAACGCCTCTGGCTTTAATCTCCTTGTTAGGCATATGAGGAAACTGTTCAGACAGGGTGAACATGAGCAGGGTGGACCACACCACAGCACACCATACTACACCACACCACACCATAACACAGCACACCATACCACAACACACCACACCACACCATAACACCACACCACACCACACCACACCACACCACACCATAACACACCATAACACACCACACCATAACACACCACACCACACCATAACACACCACACCACACCATAACACACCATAACACACCACACCATAACACCCCACACCACACCATAACACACCATAACACACCACACCACACCATAACACCCCACACCACACCATAACACACCACACCACACCACAATACAACACACCTGGGTCTCCAGGTATCCTGTTGACATCATTTTTCACTATAACCTGGCATTTATTTGGGGAAAATAAAGGGTGATTTTACTATGGGAAGATGGTTAAAGTATCGATATTACCATGGAGCCATTCTAAAATTAAGTAATGAAACCTCTCCCAAGAGGTTGTTTACAGATCTGAATTTCAAATATCAGTGTTTAAAATATGTAGTATTGTTCATCAAACTCCAAAGCCAAATTTCTAGGAGCAGCTATAACTGCTCATCACTTTGACAATAAGCATTAGAGCTACTACTTTTCACGTGCTTGCTCTGTCAAACAACACCAGGTCCTTAAATACACTTTTTCTTGATCTAATTATCACTTAAACTTTTGTCTTTGGTTGCTTCATCTGTAAGCAGAAGACAGAAAGAGTGCCTACCTCCTACACAAGGTGGCTGTTAGGATGAAATGAGGTAATCCATGCATAGTACTTAGCAATGTGCCTCACAGCATGTGATGCTTCATACGTGTTAGCTGTTATTGTTAGTATCTCATTTATTTCTCAAAAGAATACAGTGAGATACGTATTTTTGTCCTTATTATGGAGATGAGTAAACAAACTCATAAAGTTAAGTAACTTGCTGTTATATTGTTTATAATTTATTTTTATAACTTCATTATAGACAGTGTGATGCATCTGTGCATGTGAGATACACTTAATTACCCCCAGTGGTGGTTCGTTAACATCTAAAGCTCTCCCTCAGAAACCCACTCTCTGAAAATGGACTTTAAATATCATTATCTATATTCTCATCAGAGCATCTGTTGATTAGCGTAAGAGATATTAGAAATAGGTTTTCATTGATGAAATGAGTGGCATCAAGAGATATGTAGGCTAGGAAGACTGCTTAGTCATTTCTGCCCTTGTAGGAACAAAGTACAGAGCTGACTTGGCAAAGCCAGTGGCCCAGCACTTACTTCTGGGACCCTCACATTAACGGAAGGCTCTGTCCCTGGATCCATAAGAAGACTGGCTGATCCTGACTTCAGAACATGGTTGAGTTTGCCTTGATGCAAAAATCCTACAGGGGCACCAAGGGACCCCATCCACCTTCAGAAACACTCTGTGACTGTGTCTGTCCAGGTTGCTGGGAATGTCTGTGTGTCTGTCTGAGAGTTGCTTTCATTGAAGCATAACCTGAGTAGCAGGTTATTGTGGGAGGAAACATAAAGCTCCCACCCACCTGTAGGAGTGGAACCACTGGTACCCAGGGTGATGTTGGGTTGAATGGCCCGATTGTTGTGGATCATTTTACATCACTTTCTTGAAGCCGCACAGCATGTGGCAGAATTGAAAGTTCAGCCTGCTTGACTCTCAAGTGTGTGTCCTTAGCCGTCTCATCTCACCACCTGTTAATAGAAATGACCCAGGATACTTCTAATTACTCAGTTCAGGGTATTTCCATATAAAATGGTGAAAATGTATTGTAAAATATTGATAGTTTCCCTGAGACAGCAGTTTCTCCACTTGGGCATCATGCATCTTGAAGGTTCTATGATGAGCTTCAGGGTTCCAAGAATCACTGCAAGTTGTATGAACATTTTCGAGATATGTGAATATGCAGAGTTATTTTTTCATGATCAGAGTCCTAAGTTTCCTGCAGACTCTCAGAAGGGTCTGTCTATGACTTCACCCCTAGAAACCTTTAGTTCTGCTTAAGAAAACCAGTTATGAACCTATCATCTGCCCTCTGAAGACATTTTCCCAGACATCAGCCCATGAATTTTCCCGAACAGTTTACAGTTAGAGGTAAATGGAAGGTGTCATTGTCCTCATTTTGCTTGGCAGGGAACGGAAGTGCCAAGGTTAAGCTGACTCAGCCCCAGGAGTCCTGATGCCCGGGCAGGCTCCGAAGCTGCTTTGGAGGAAGTCCTTTGCTACATCCCTTATCTCTCTCTTGCAGCTCCTTGGTTGTGTGACTATCTGCTGGCCAGGCCCCTAACTTTCTTGGAAGTGCCTCCCATCTTTCTGCCTTGGTGCTTTCCTCTCATGCTGCTGGCTTTGCCTGGAAGCTTTCTGGTTCTTCCCACCCTGCATGGCCCAGCCAGAGCTCACCTGCTCAAAGCAGCTTCCCTGGCCAGCTTGCTAAAAGGGGCTCTTCTCTTATTCTGTATGAACCAAGCTTAAGTCTATGGAAGTCAGCAAAGCATTAGCCGTGGACTACGTGGGTGGTATCTCATATTGGCTCATCTTAAACCATTACCTGCATGGTGTGTTTGTTGTCTGCATTTGCCAGGCCACAGCCATTGGTAGCCATCAGTATTGTGTGTCCCAGGCTCTGTCCTCACCTGCTGAGGCAGGTCCTTCAGCCTTCCTTGAGGTCACCTTTGTTTCCGAGGGTCCCCAGGGTGGCCATGTATGGTCTGAATCCCCTCCCTCCTGCACTGACTCTGGCCAGTGGTGAGGGCTCCTGCTGTGGCCCTGATCTCACAGAGCTCCAAGAACTTGCTGCTGCTGCCCGCTAAAGCCCCATTGCCCCAGGCTGCCCTGAATGGATGCTGCTCTGCATCTCTGTTCACACGTGGGGGCCTCTCAGTGACCGACCTGAACTGGCCTCCCAGATGAGTTCCAGGGTATCCTTTATCTCACCTCCGAGTTGTTCTTCGCTGCGTGGATCTAGAGCAGTGGGGCTTTGCTCCCAATGGCTTATGAATTTTAAGCTCAATAGCTGTTTCCTGTTTTATTTGCTGTCCCTTTTTCCTAGAATTCATCTGGGAGTCCTTGGGGACTGTGCTTTCTGATTCTAGGGTCCCACCCCTGGTCTAAAGTATATTTGCTTCTGTCTTTCTCCTGGGGAGGGTTTTCCAGGAGACCATAGACAGCTACTGGATACAGTCTTTGCCTCATTCCTTCATAGAACCCTTGCAATGACCTTTTCTCCCTTTTTTAAAAAAATTACTTTTTAATTAAAATATAGTTGATTTACAATATTGTGTTGATTTATAATATTGTGTTAATTTCTGCTGTACAGAAAGTGACTCAGTCATACACATATATACATTCTTTTTTATATTATTCTCCATTATGGTTTATCTGTGGATATTGAATACAGTTAGTTTTCTGTGACAATAACCTTTGGAAGCCAATACTTTCCTGTGTCTGGGTGAAGTTAAAGCCCAGGGGGGATGAAATAACTTGCTAAGGTTGCCCAGAAAAGTAGTGGTAGAACCAGGCTCCCTGATTCTTAGCCTAGTGCTTCTTTCTCAGATGGCCTTCCAGCTCTCTCTCTCTTTTTAAACCCCAAATATCTCTTTTTTTCAAATGAAATTGTTCAAGAAGTGCAACATGTGAAACAAATATGGCTGGACCTTCCCTAGATGAAACCAGGATGAATGTGGGGCTTTCTACAGCTCAGCTGCCCCTTCCTCAAGGGCAGCTTGGCCCCAAGCTTTGTCTGAGGAAGTATTCCCAAAACACTGCTGCCAGGGTACCCAGTATTACCAAGAACACTGACGAGCTGTCTATTCCATCAAAAAAGGACATTTCCCACCCTGAAGGGACGCACAGTCATTTTCATACAGGCCAGTCAGGAACACAGTTTTATCTGGTGCTGATTTATTCTTTCTCTTCCCTGCCCCTCCCCACCCTCCACCTCTACTTCTCCTGAGTCACATCTCCAGCGCTCTGTGTTTAATCTCTCAGTTATCCCTTCTGCCCTGCTAGCTCCTTGAGCTGAGATGCTTTCATCCTGGCAGGTGGTCACCACAAGCCTTAAGGAGTGGTAAAATGAGATGGACAAGTCATCGGAGGCCCTAAGGCTGCTTTAGGTGACGTTAGTTCAATTTCACCGGCTCTCCTGCTGAGCTTCAGGCTTTCCATTCAGGCTCATGAATGCCATGCCTGGGGCATTCCAGCTGAGCTGTCTGAAGCTGAGCCAGGGTTTGTAGATGGCTGGAGAAACTATGTGCTGAAGCAGCAAGACCCCTGTGCTGTCATCCTGTTGGATGACACCCCAGGAGCCTCAGCCAGGCCTTGTATGACCAGGTGCTGCAATGGTCTGCCCTGGGTGGTGAAAAATGTGAGGGGAGTGAGCAGCAGCCCGAAGCCCTCTCCCTCCCCGCCTGAGCTGGGAGTGACTGCAGGATGAGCAGGCATCAAGGGTGCAGGGTAGACTTGCCAGAGTGAGAGAGGTATGTATGAGCCACTGAGAATGACTCATGGGCTTTCCACCTGATTCTGGAATGTTGGCCCTTCCTGGTTACGCTCTAGGAGATGTTCAGTTCTAGTAAAACCTCCCCAGGAGCCACACGCTGCCAACTCCACACTGTTCCTGTTTTCCAGATAGGCAGAAATAAGGCTGTAGAAGGGAAGCTGGATTCCAAAGTGAAACTTAGGGACACTTCCGTGTTTCTGGTGAGGATTCTGGTTTAAAATGGCTATTGACACAGGGGATACTATGTCAAGAGTGTGAGTCTTCCTGAAACAGCACATTTTGTGACTGATGGCTATTCCCATGGCCCCTTTCCAGAAAGCAGCTCTGCTTTGTGATGAGTAACCATAACTCACATTTCCATAGCAGTTTATAGTTCCAGAAGCTCTTTCCAATATATATCAAACAGGGTCCAGGGCAGGTAACAACAACCACTTTAGAAGTTTAGGCAGAAAGAGATTTAGTATAGAGAATCCGGGGCTTAGAAGAAACAGTCTTCAGGCTGGTCTTCCATGAATGAATACCAGAGCTGGATCCCAGAAATGGCTCTACCCAGGGAGTGTCTACTTCTGCCACCATCAGGAAGCCAGTCCAAGAAATTTTGGCTCTAAGAATATAATTCATTGTAAGTTGGAGATCAGAACTCTTGGCTCTAGTTCCAGTTTTGCTCTGTGCTAGCAGAATGTGTACCTCATGCCTTCTTAAGTTTCTAAATCCAAGTCGTTTGAAAATGGAGTCTGGAAACTAGGTTTTTATCTTTCCAGCCTCTGTGATAGAGAAAGGCACACTAGAAAACTGGATTGATGCGTCGACTCTGTATCTGCCATCCCATACTACTTCTCAGTATTCACGGGAAATCTGAACGTGACAGAAGAAGTGATAGTCTCATTTATTTAGCACATAAAGAAAGAGGGTGTGGTGGTGAGGCTAGAAAGAGAAAAACAGGGAGATGCAAGGGTCAGGAACTGTTGAAGTGAGGTTTGTGTTGAGCAAATGAAGTTTGTGTTGAGCTCTAGAGAATGCAAGGGCTAGAATGTATCAACTAGATGAAGGGTTGAGCAGGAACTGCATTCCGGGCAGGAATAGCAGGCTTGTGTTCTGAGACTAGAGGGAGTGTGAGACAAGTGCAGAATTGAAAGCACATACCTGTGGGGCAGGGAGAAGGACGCAGAATGAGGCTGGAGAAGCACCAGGGACAGGCAGGCAAGACCCATATGCCCCATTGAGAAATTTGCCTTTGTCCTGAGAGCAGCGGGAGGGAGATGTTGGAAGGGTGTGTGGGACCTGATTGTGTTTAATTTTGAAAAGGTGACTGACTGCAATGAGTGTCCTAATACCACACCCAGATTCACTTAATTTGCCGCCAAACTATCACTCTTACTTAGTACTAAAGGGATTTATTTTCATACCATCCTCATTCTTTCATTCCAAGCAACAGGAGAAAAACAAGAAGAGGTCTACAAATCTGGGATGGTATTTATAGGGGTTTTACATTTGTGTAAATAAAAGCCTCTGGGAGAAACCATTAATTTCCTTTGTAGCTGCTTTAGGATGTTGGGAGTGGGGGCAGGACTCGGTGTGTGCTGTTGACACGTTTCTACATATTGTTCTGTAGGTGGAGCTCGACAAGGTGTGGAAATGAATCAGCAGGCGAGGTCTCTGACGGTGCCTCTGATCCTGTAGAAATGGGCAGTGCTGGGCCGCCTCGGCTTCCCTCAGGGAGAGCTTGGTGGAGGGTGGGTCTCCTCTCACTGACCAGCCACTCATGGGCTTGGTAGCTCATGGTCAGGGCCTGTTTCAAAGAGATTAAAGATCAGAAATTTAAAAAACAGACTGATTGTACACCAAAAAGGCCACATGTTTTAACAGAATTGGCCCCTGAGAGTTCCAGGACTCAACTTGCTCCAGAACCCTTCCTTCCCAATGGAACTCAGCTCTGTTAGCACCTTCCTCCAAGGAGGGTTTGGCAGACTCACCTCCATGGAGACTGAGTCTCCTCACCAGGTTCGAGCTTCTTGAAGGAAGAGATTATACCTTTCACAAGTGTTTGTATTCCCTACAATGTTGGTTGTGGTTGGTTTATGGTCTGAGCTGAAAGTATTCACAGATCCCGAGATTCTTGACCTTCTTTGGGTCATGGGGCCATGGGATAGGATGCTCATGAACCCAAGTTGGAAACCTTTGCTTAGAGGAAACCTTCCGCAGAACATCTCGGTAGTGAACCGCTTGCTGGTTCTCTCGAGCCTGTACACTGAGGGGTTGTCCACACTGGCCCAAGACCAATGGCGGGGTGCAGGAGATATGCTTGGTGAGGTTCCCCTGGAAGAAGCTGCAGTCCTTGTGGGCACCACCTCCCCTTCCTGCAGAGGCGTGCAGAGCCAGAGCTGGTCTGCAGATGCGTTACACGACAGAGTGTTAACAACCATTCAACTGTGTGAACCAAAGACACCGATGCTCATTGCTTGCTCTGCGTTTCTTTTATGGGTTTCCCAGAGAAATTGCTAAGGTGGGGAGCCCTGTGTGGCTCATGTGCTGATGTGGCTCACACATCAGCTGGCTGCCTTCCAAAGCCACGGTTGCCCACCCAGGGAAAGCACTGGATTGTGGCATTTGGGGGTCTCTGTATGAGCAGCTAGAGTGTGTTGGGCTTGGTGCTCTGAAGCTCACTTCCGTGTTCATTTGGAGCCCCCTCTGGCCTTCTCTACTTCTCCATCTATAGCTACCCAGTAGAAATAGAAACTCAGGAGAATCATTTCTGTTTATATTTAGGGAGTTCTTAAAGAAATAAATACCAAGAATTCAAAGCATTACCCATTTTTTCCATTAAAAATGATAATGATGAAGTGATAAATGATGCATGAAATAAAGCACAATGGGCAGATAGTGTCTTCAAATTCATAGAGACAGAAGGGAAATCGGTGGTTACTAGTGCTGGGTGGGAACGGAGAATGGAGAGCTTTGTTTTTGAGTACAGAGGTCCACTTTGGGGAGATGAAAAGTTCTGGGGATGGGTGTGGATGCTCTTCATGCCACTGAACGATACACTTAAGAATGGTTAGAATGGTAAGTTTTATGTAATGTATATTTTGCCACAATAGAAAACAGCCACTGTGAACAGAATTGCCTCAGTAAGAGACCCGAAACTTGTCGAGTTTTAGCTTGGGGCTGTGTGTGTGTATTTATATTAAAAGTAACCAGTTTCCTGAAAACATATAACCTGCTCCTGGCCCCAAGGCTCTTTTCCTGTGCTTTTGTGCATCCTGAAGCTGTCTCCACCGTGTGTTGGTCAGGAAGTGGGTGACTCATGGGGTGTTTATGACAGATCTCTGAGTCACACACATACACACACACACTCACACTCTCTCTCACACACACAAACACACGCACAAGTCACCTCTCCCAGAGGCTTCAAAGACACGCAGGGATTTGGACGCTGCCGGAGAAATTGCCTGGGGCAGGCAGGAGGTGGCCAGCTGCCTGTTGCCAGGTGCATTCCTGAGCGACCTCTCCTGTGCCTTAGTAGTAAACGGAGGCTGTGGCCGCAGCTCCCAGCCCCAGGCCCAGTGTTGCTCCTCTTGGGGTCTCTCTCTTAAGGTCAGCCTGAATGGTGGCAGCAGTGAAAGCAGCTGGGACTGGAAGCGCCTGGCGCTGCTGGCTGCCATGGGCCGCGCCTGTTTTGTGGGCCTCTGCACATTGCAGTGAGTGATGCTGGGTGGAGACTCACAAGATGGCAGGTGTGGCATGGGTGCCATGGTCAGGGTAATCACAGGGCTGGTCCGACATCTTCCTGGTGCTCCTGAATTGGTTTGGGAGCTACTCAGCTTCATACAGAAGTGGAGGAGTGAGCGGGACATTAGCAGACCTGGGCTTAGACTAGACTCTTCCTAGCTCCTCTAGTTACCATGGTAAACCACTTAAGTGTTCCAGCCTCGGTTTCCTCCTAGATCAGGACTGCCTGGCACACATCTCCCAAGCCACCTATCCTCCTGCATCCACAGCAGACCCCACTCACTGCTCACACACTCTCCCCGAGCCTAGATGCCCTCTCATGGTCCTTCCCACACAGCCCTCTTGCACCTCTTTCAGTGAACTGGAGTTAGCATTTCAGATGACACCTTTTTGCTTCATGAGGTTGGCTCTCGATTCTGACTTAGAATCACTGAAGGGCATTTACAAAATACAGATGTCTGAACCCTACCTCTATGGGTTCTGATTTAATTGGTCTGGGACAATCCCCAGGCGTTAATGTATTTTAAAGCTCCCCACGTGATTCTGTTGTGTAGCCAGGATTGAGGGGCACTGGTTCGATGGTCACTGAGAGCTCATATCCAAGCCTCATGTACAAATGTTGGCATTAAGATGGCAATGTAACTAGGCCAGTTAGGCCACACTCTGGTGGCAAGAATATAAGGTTGAGATCCAGGAGATCGGATTCTTGTTTATAGTGTTCACTCATCATTCACTGTGATCTTGACTGAATTACTTATTCTTTTTGAGCTTTAGATTCCACACGTATAAACTGGGAGTAATAATCTCTTGAGCTTCCTATTTCACCATATTTTAGGATGATGTTATGGTAAAAGACAAATGAGAAAAGTACGACATCAAGTGTTACATAAATTATTCCCTTCTAATAACCCCAAGTGCCCCCGATACTGTTTTACAATCTTGAAATAAAAAATTGAATCTATGTTTTAAGAGGATTTTGTGAAGATCGAGTGAGATAAAATACACAACAGCACCCAGTGTGATGCCTGGCAGGTGTGCAATAAACGCTCGTTTAGAAATTTTGGTGGAGATTAGTGCAACACTACATCACACATGGAGTTTTATGTGCCTTAGAAGAAGGATAAGCTCGTTTCTGTGGTTGCTTTGTTAGAACTGGTTCTCTGATTTTAAGATAACAAATTATGAACGTTAATTCCTGAAATAATTGCCTTGTAAAATATGCAAATGATACAGAAGTAAAAAGAGCAAAATCTGAAAGTTTTACTTATCTTGCCCACTCTACTACTCCCTCCCTGTCCAGAAATAATAGCCAACAGTGATTCAAGTGTATTTGTCCAGTTAGGCGTCTTTCTGTACATTTACATCACACATACCCACGAAGGCACATATTAAATTTTTTTCGAATCTATAGTGCAATGTGCTTAATTAACAATGTGTTTTAGGGATCATTCCCTACTTCTGATAAGTTATTTAACTCTTAATGCCTTAGTTTCCTTCTTTGTAAATGGGGACAATAATAAGGTCATTATAAGGTTTGAATTAGTTCATATTTGTGGAGTGCTGAAAATAGTGTCTAGCACTTTTCTATGGTTAAGCTCACAATCTTATAGAAATAGAGATTTCTCTAAATGTTTATTATATAACAGTCTAAAAAAAAATTTATCTTCATTTGTGCTAAACTTAGGGCTAGTTGTAAAAGATACCCATCGCCCTGCAAGTTAAGAGGCTGTTTTGAAAGCATGTATATCCCTTACCAACTGTTCATGCTTCACACAGGGAGTGATGGGCACTGGGGCCCAAGCTTGGGGACTTCAATGATTTTATCCTAATGGATATCCTGACGTCAGCCTTTTCTTTCCAGTTTTGTATCTCAATTTCTCTACTGAAAAGCGAGGTACAGTATTATCCACAAGACAAGGGGTGCCCAGAAGAAATGGACTCAAAGTGGTTATAGCTCATGTTAGCTCACGACATTCCAAAGTGTTCACCAGCATGGCTGAGGAGCAGTGGGTCATGACCTTGCCTTTAACTTCTCTTTAGATTTTGTTAGGGAAGGTACGAGGCAGAAGGTATTGGCATTTTGCCCCAGGAAGAATTTTGATCAAGGATAAACATATTCCAAGATGCTGTGAAGTCGAAGTCACATGAATGCTAAGTGATTTCTTGGCATCAGAAATCAATCTTTCATGTCAGTCCTAAAAAAAATAAACACTTTTACTTTCTTCAGTACCGGGAATAGCCAGGTTGGCTTCAGCTATTACAGCAAAAGCTTTTAAAATAATTACTTCTAGAATATGATAATATTAATGATTAGCTTTGTGTTAAAATTGAAGAGATAAGTAGTTAAATACTAGGAATAATAAACCTTGGAAGTGTCATTGTGTAATAAGTTTGCCCTTTACAAGTATCATTTTTCAATGATTTTGCTCATAGTAAATTGTTCAGGAAAAATTAAACCCCTTACTAAGTAACTCTCTTTCTACAATTTAGGTGACTGCTTAAAAAATGATCTTTGATTTTCATACCTTAGAGTCAGACCCTTCAAAACAACAGATTTTTTAAGAAGCAATTACACTCTCATTTAAGGAGTATTTTCTATGTGCTGGGCACGTGCATGCACAATCTAATTAGCTCTGCAAAATAGCCCCATAGAGTGATAGTGATTATTATCATCCCATTTTAGAGATGGAAAAATCGAGGCTTGGAGAGGTTAAGTAACTGATCAAATGAACACAGCATGTGAATAGCATGTGCACTGCATTTGTTGTAAGGTCTCTTTGGCTTCCTTTCATCTGGAACAGTTCCTCAACATCCCCCTACCCTGGCCCCGGCTTCTTTATGTCACTGACATTTTTGAAATGCTCAAAAAATGCAAAAGTTGTTTTGCGGAATATCTCTCAGTTTGGATTCAACTATTTTCTAATGGTTAAATTTATAAGACCCAGTTTATAGAGTCAAGTGACTCAGCTGGTATTTTTAATATTATATTTATATGTTACCTATATTTATATGCAGATATAAATATAGATGCATTTCTGTTACAGAAGTTACATAATGACACGATTGGAGAATTTAAATGGCTTTAGAAAATACACAATAACAAATGAAGTTTTCCTGGCCCAGACCCTTTCCCTAACTGTGATTCTGTTGACAAGTTTCTGTTTCTATCCTGAAAAGACATTTATGTGTCCACTGCTAGATACATGTCCATGCTTACAGATGCCATTTTGTTTACCCAGAAGGTATCACTTAAGCAAAGACTCAGATCCTTGAACTACCTTCCTGTTGCAGAGAAGGAAAATTGCCGGGGTGAAACGAATCTCTGGGCCTTTCCCTGGTTTGAAGGAAAGCTCCATGTGCTGCTCTCCATCTCACCTGTGTGAGAGTCGGGAGGGCGGGGTGGGAGGGCTTACACCGAGACAGCAGCATTCTGATGACTAGGACAGACCAAGGTCAGTGTGCACCGAAGCTGTGTGGCCTTGGCTTTCCTAATCAACTCGTTTCCTTATGGGGCTGATTGGGAAAAACTGGTGGTTGATTAACCCAGGAAAACTTTTAACAAGTCTGAACTCAAGGATATGAAGGCCTCCACTAAAGATGATGGTTCTATACATTTTTTCATTTTTTTTCCAGTATGGTTTATTATAGGATATTGAATGTAGTTCCCTCTGCTATACAGTAGGATCTTGTTGTTTATCCATTCTCTATATATAACAGTTTGCATCTGCTAATCCCAAACTCCCAGTCCATCCCTCCCTACTCAATCTCAGCACCCCCCAGCCCCCCCCATCACAAGTCTGTTCTCTGAGTCTGTTTTTATTTCATGGAAATTCATTTATGCCATATTTTAGATTCCACATATAAATGATATCATATGATATGTGTCTTTGTCTGATTTGCTTCACTTAGTGTGATAATCTCTAGGTCCATTCATGTTATTGCAAATGGTATTATGTCATTCTTTTTTATGACTGAATAATATTCCACATTACTTTATCCATCTTCTTTGGCTAAAGTAATCTTCTTTATCCATTCCTCTGTCAGTGGACATTTAGGTTGCTTCCATATCTTGGTTATTGTAAATACTGCTGCTGTGAATGTAGGGGTGCATGTATCTTTTTCAATTACAGTTTTATCCAGATATATTGATGGCCAATTTTTAAATGTCACTGCAAAAGTTGGATTGAAGAGGCCCTTCTTGCATGGGACTTTTAAAAATTGTAAAAACCATACAATTTTTTGTATGGTTTAATATGCCAAACAAATTGAGTTTAATATGCCAAATAAATTGTTTTAAAATGATCAGGTCCCAGCCAACTAACGGCTGATAATCTCTGAAAGGTAAAAGCTAGAAGGATTTCTTGACTGGAAATAGAGCCTCTAAGGTTTGTGACACAGTACTTGCTTTTTTCCCTACCAACACTTTTCTTGCAGCTCCTCCTAGATGACAGGCCACAGGCCCTCCAAACTACTCAAATAATTGCCCCGTTCATGAGTCAGATGGAACAGAACAGTCGTTCCTCACAGGGTGGTTTAAGGATGCGGCGGCCACAGTACCAGTTGATGCCAGCTCCCTAGTCACCATCAGCAACTGCTTCCCTTGCTTCTTGTCCGCTCAACACAAGAAAAATCCCAGGAAACATCCTTGCCTTTGAACAAAAGATTTCAGAATTTCTACTGTCAATAATTTCTACTGTCAATACAGCCTGCTGGTTGCTCCAACCAGAATCTATACTGATTTTGTCTGTGTGTGTTAGTCTAGTATCACCTAGGCAGGGATTAGCAAGAAACTCCGTAGGAATTCATTTGATGGCTAATATGGAAAATCCCAGAATTTTAAAAGTCCAGAAAAAAAAAAAAAGCCTGATGTGCTTTCCAGACAGTTGTAAAAGTTCTACCTTCCCTATAATTACAATCTTGAGACTCACAGAGGGCAGGGAGAGAAGGAAGCACAGGCCTTGAAAGCAGGAAGAAAACATTCAGCTGCTGACCCCTTGGTGGCACTGAGCATTGTTTTAAGAGGTGAGATCTGCTGAGGAATAGCCGATTTCCCCTGTCCCCCTCCAACTTCTCTTAGTCTTTTTCATACTTAACATTTTAAAGGCTTCAGCGACAAAGGGCATCCTGCAAGGAGCACACGCACATCCTGAGGGTAGGCTCCAAGGTCTGCCTTCCGTATTTCCTGTGGCGTAGGTCCTGCCACTCCACAGAGGTTGTTTCTCTGCCCCCGAGCCAGCTGAGGCCTCCTCAGGTACTCCAGTTTCTCTTTTCCATCAATCCTCCCTTATTTTCTCTTTGAGTCCCTCTCAGAATGCTGCCAGTCACACCCTCCCTGGCCAAGGTGTTGCATCAGAAGGGCAGGCTTGCTTTCTCCGTGGACCATGGCTGCCCACGGCCCACCGAAATACCACGTCCCACAACTGACATCCTTCCAGGGCCTCTGTGCGTGGTCAGCTAGTGCAGCAGGAGGGGTTTATTTTTTTGATCATGTAACTTCGGCTTGGAACTTCAAAACAAACAGAACAGGCTTTCCAACAGCATGTTTTTGAGATCCACTTGGGAATTTGGGTGGGGCTGGAAGAAACCAAGTGTCTGGCCTATCCCAGGGGATATTAGTCACCCAAATTATGTTTTAGGACTTTAAAAATGTTAGACAAGTTCGTACATGGTAGTAACTGTCAGACTGGCCCCTCCTTCTTGAAGCTTGAGGTTTTGGAATTCTCATCTGCCTTCTTGAAGAATGTGTTTTTCAAAAGTGAAAAAAAAAGCCAATGGAGAAGGATTCTGGGTACTTCTGGAATATAATTTCCTTACAAGGTGTATTAACAGTTAAAAAAATAAAGAAGGAAGAGGGACACAAAAAAGGTAGGCATGATTGAAACAGGTGCCAACCCCCAAGGTGGTCTGTGCACTACACATGTGCCATGTGCAGTGGTACTTCAGGGCCGCCCTGGGCCCTGCCCAGCAGGAGAGAGGCTGAGGACAGCCGCAGAGGGAGGCAGACCCCGAGACCGAGGGGCTTCAGGATGCACAAGCAGCTGCCCTGTTGCCACCTGTGGTTCTCGGAAGAGTGGGCTCTTCACGGAACAGCCGAAAGGCCCCATCAGAGGGCTGTGGAGCGAGTCAGAGATAACCCAGTGGCCCAGGAAGGGCTGACAGGCTCTTATTTACCAAATTCCAAAGACTCCAACAAGGAGGCCCTCATGGGACTAGCTTCAGCCAGGGACGATTGAAAAATAGTTTCTGCATAAGAGACTCCTAAAATGTAAAGGAATTATCCCCCACAATTTTCAGGTTGAAAATGGAAGACATCCAAACCATGGAGGATGGATTTCCATCCTCTGAAGATGAGAATGTAAGGAAAAGTGGCTGTTATTTAAAAATCAAAAGAAAGCTTGCATCCTCTGAAGTTAGCAGTGAGAGGTGATTTTGAGTATTGACACCTCCCTGCAGCTAACCTTTATATTCCTCTAGAGACATCCAGTATGGAAGCCACTGGCCACATGCAGCTACTGAGCACTTGAAATTTATATTTATCAATTATTCCTCAAGGGAGTTTAACAAAAAGATGCAGGTAGTTCAGATTAAGATGTATGTAAAATATATGCTGGAATTCAAAGACAGCATGAAAAAAGAATTTAAAATAACTCATCAATAATTTTTTCATATGGATACTTTAAGGTGATAATGTTTTAGGTGTATTGGGCTAAATGAAATATATTAACATTAACTTCACCTCTTATTTATTTTTAACATGGCTACTAGAAAATGTAAACATTATGTATGTGGCTTATACCTGTGGCTCACATTCTGTTTTTGTTGGGGAGTGTTGCTTTTGAGGGCTATGATCGAGCTTAATGGGGATGCTCCTTCTTTGTTCACACTGGCCTGTGGCATGGCTGGAATGTCCAAAAGTCAGTGTACCGAAGGTCAGGGGCATGCCACCAGGGCAGGAACACAGAGAGTCTTGTCGATGAAAGGAGGTTTTTAAACTTGCCCTTCTGAAGCTGCTTTAATTGGGACCTGACCTGAGGGCTTCTGATAATCATAGGTATCTAATAGTAGTGTTTGGTTCATTTGCTTAAGGCACTTAGAATAGTTTCCATAGAAAATGCTTGAAAACATTTGTTATTACTCACCCTTTTCTTGAGTGAAAATGAACCTCTTTAAATGAATGGGTTTCCCTGACACTAATAACATTCCTCTGTTTTCCTCCCAGTTTTTACTGTGGGGAATCGTGGCCCCTATGTGCCCATGTACCAGTTACTATGGGATGCCATTAATTGGGCCTGTCCAAATGGAGCTTGAACCAGCGGTGGACTGCAGCCTGTCTTTCTAGTTCCTAAGTTTTGGACGTGGTCTGTGGTTCCCTAAGCCACTCTCTTGGTGTCTGGGGTGGATTTTATTTCTGGGGCATTTACTTAAGTACTCAATGTCGTTTTCCTGCCTTCCTTCCCTCGTGACCTGCCTGGACTCCATGTCCTTTTTTGCTTTGGTCATGGTGTCATTAGCTGAAAGTGGCCCCACCCCGCCATATGGTCCCTACTCAATTAGTGTGGTTACAGTTAATGATGATTACTTACAAATGATAAGGAAATTTGGTTTTGAGCTAGCTACTAGTAATAGATAATGTGGATCTCAAGTTGGTCAGCTACTGTTAAGATCATCCGGATCAGTGGCTCTGAACAAGGAGGAAACATCAAGATTTCTTGAGAGCATTTTCAAAGGACACATTTTTGGGGCCCATTCTCAGAAATCCTGATTTAGTGGGTTTGAGGTGTGACCTTGACATTCGTGCTTCTAAAAAGTTCCCAAAGCGATTCAGTTGAATATACTTAATTGAGACCTAATAGCCAGATAGTAATCATTTAAAACATTTTCCTACTATCAGTTTGGTTGTTAAGCAACTAATTTATTTGATATCAAGGTTAGATGGTTAATGTTTTAGTTCAAATTTCATAGCTATCTGTTTATAGACAGACACATGTGTGAGTGCGTGGGTTTGCCTTTTGCCCTGAACATTCTCAGCATAACTGTCTGGCACATAGCAAGCTCTGACTAAATGATTACTGAATTGATGACTATGTATATTGACTGTACATATTTGATGTACGTATATACATAATTGATGACTATACATATTTGTAGTGAAAGTACCATTAAAATGCATTTCATGAAATTTTTTGAGATACCTTTAAAATATCTTTTAAAAAGTCTTGAAGGTTCCTATCGAATTTCATGTGTTTTAAATAAATGAGAAATGTCCTTTGGAAGAGTCTGGCAGGTGGCCATTTGGGGAAGGCCGGCTTCAGGGCTATCTCCGCACAGAAGTGGAAGGAGTAGCTTGTTTGTTTCTGAACATGCAGGAGGGGTGCAGCCGCAGGAGTGGCCTTTGTCGACGCCCAGCTCTGCTCTGCGGCAGTTACTGCTTCCTCTCTCAATGGAGGAAGATTGTCTGCTGTTTGCACCCCCATGGGCAGCGTTGAAGGTGGTGGAGATTTAAGAAAGGAAAGCCAGGGACCAGTTGGCCAGTGGCAGCCTGGTATGTGCTGTTTGCTCCAGGAATGATGCTCACAGGTCAGCTGATCCCGCCGGGCTGCCCTGGGTAGGGCCGCACCTGTGGCTGCAAATACAGCTGTTGGCCTCCTCCCCGGCTTACCTCCCCTGCCCTGAGGACCTCCAAGCCCAGATGTTCCTTGGTGGTTAGGTCTGATGTTTCCACAGGCCTCTGTGTGCTACCCCTGCACCCCACCCAGCCTTCCATCTCTTAGAGAAGAAGCAACCCACAAACCTATCTAGAAACAACTCAACCGGTGCGGAATTCTAAAAATGACTGAAGAATAACATTTACGGGGTCTGAGCCTGTATCCAAAGCAGGACTTCCAAGGGCCCTGTGGGAAATCCACGCCCACATGGCTTGGCTAGTTTCATCTTTTCACCCACATTAGATGGTGATTTTAGTTTGGTTTTAATTTAACAAGAATTTGTCCAGTGACATTCCGCTTTCACCAGCCCTTTGTCAGAGGAGGAGGAAGGGTTCTGTCCTCACATTGTCAGGCCCTTTCACTCTTTGATAAAATTCCTGTTGTCCTGCTCCTTCTTCCCAGCCCAGGTGTGATCCCCACCTCTGACTCCCCAATCCCCTAGGAGCCTTTGTAACAGTGCAGAAAGGAAGAACTCAAATTAGTTTGAGTGCGAGGGCGGCACAGGCAGAAGACAGAGGAACTGGAGTGCACAGGCTTTCCACAGGAGACGCTGCAAGATCTGAGCTGCACCTCGCACGCCAGCCCCCCAGCCCCACCCCGCCCAGGCCTCACTGTCCACGAGGGCAGGTCAGGCAAACAATCCAAGAAACCACGGGCTGCCCCAGGGGCTGTTGACACCTCTGGCGCAACAGAAGTGTGTCTCTGCTGGGAATGGACCATCCCTAAGCGTGGGTGAACACAGCTGGTCTGAGATTCGGAATTTGAGGAGCAACAAGCAAGGAAATCTTCACAGATACAAAACACTGGGAACCTGAACGTATGGTTGGGATATCGGGGCTTTCTTCCTAGTTAGTGCTGGGAGTTTTCACTTTGTAGGGACAAGTGTTCAGTCAACACATATTAATTGGCATCTTCTATGTGTCGGGCATGATGCTGGCTGCTGGGGATACAGTGGTGAGCAAGAGTCCTACTTTCACAGAGCTGAGAGGAGCAGTCTCCAAATTTTAGTCATTGCAAGTCCCTGTAGGAAAAAAGGGGTAAAGAACCTGCCTGCCAATACAGGAGACATAAGAGACACAGGTTTGATCCCTGGGTTAGGAAGATTCCCTGGAGGAGGGCATGGTAACCCACTCCAGTATTCTTGCCTGGAGAATCCCCATGGGCAGAGGATCCTGGTGGGCTGCAGTCCAAGGGGTCTGCACATTCAGTCACGACAAGTGACTGAACATGCACGCAGGAAAATAATTGAGCCTATCTATGCTGTTTTTATTTAGTTATAGATTATGTAATGTATTACTTATTATGTACATCATAAAATATATGCATTATAAAATCAACATACAAAATAAAATAATTAGGATGAAATAAATAAATATATACATATATAGAGAGAGAGATACATTCTAATATATTTTTCCCACCCTCCAATGGCTTACCTTGTACAACTTCTGGGGAGGCAGACACCCACATGTGGAGCCCACAGATGGGATTAAGAGTGTTATCTGGAGTCAGACTTTGCGGCCTCAGATTCTCCATTTCTAAATTGGGTGTTATAATAATACCTTCCCCAGAGTTGCAGTAAGATTAAATGAGATAATCCATGTGAAGTGCTTAAAAGACTTCCCAATATGTGGAGAGCGCTCAATAAATGTTTGTTATTGTAATTTATACAGTCTGTTTTGGAAGAAAAACACTAATTAACCAACTAAGTACTTAATTTCAATTGTGATAGGTACCATGAAGGGCAAGTACAGGATGTTGGGAGGCCGTTTGTGAGGGGGATGTAAACTTGTCACTTACGAGCTGTGTTTTGCGTTTCGGGGGAATCAGGGTCAGAGCAGAGTGAAGCATTCTTGGCTGAGGGGACGGCTGGCCTGGAGGCCTGAGGCAGGAAAGAACGTGGCCCACTGGAGGAAGGGACGGAGGCCCTGTGAGGAGGGGAGCTCTGCCAGATGCCATGGGAGAAGCAGGCTACCTGGAGAGCATGTAGAGCTCCACGGGCATTATATCTCTCAAGATCTTCGTTACTAACAACAGAACCCACTCACCATAGTTGAAGCAGAAAAGGTCTTTACTGAAAGATATTAAGACACTGAAAATCCCTACAGCTGAGTCAGAGAGTCAGGCTTGGAGGTCAGGAAGTCAAAACAGTGCTTAGAACAGCCACACCTTTGGTTGAATCAGCAGAGGGCCTCTGCTGCTGTCTCCAGGTCTAGACTCCACAGCACAGCTCACGCCACTGTTGCCTGTGAGTGCTGGACACCCACCACCACCTTTTTCTAGGAAATGGATTTGGCACAGTTGACTTCCTCCTGTGGCTACTTCTGAATGGAGCTTTGTGTAAGAACATTTGACTGGTGGAGTTTAAATCATGTGGATGAGGCCTTAGCTGCAAGAGAAGCATGCAAAGTGAGTTTTTCGGTATCTGCTGAGAGGAGGTGAGCACTGCTAAGGTGGAACATTCCCCAGGTATAAGAACAATGTCAAGGATTTGGGGTTTACCCGCTCTCACGATGGGCTTCCCAGGTGGCTCAGTGGTAAAGAATCTGCCTGCCAATGCAGGAGATGCAGGAGATGCGTCTAGATGACCTAGATCTTTAGGTCAGGAAGTTTGGCGACCCACTCCAGTATTCTTGCCTGGGAAATCCTGTGGTGAGAGGAGCCTGGTGGGCTTCAGTCCATGAGGTCACAAAGAGTCAGACATGACTTAGGGACTAAGCATGTATGCACACTCTCACAACACCAGATGTTTTCTTTGCTGTGGTTAGTAGGATTGGAGAGGAACAGAGAGATTCAGTGTTCTTCTTTGCAGAAATGGAAGAGAAAAAACAAGCCCCAAACAACCAAACTCCAAAACCAACATTTAAGAAATGAAAAAAGTGCTAGCCCCTGAAAATGTTGTCCCTTTATTTGCAGTAAGTTTAGCAAACCGTTTTCAGGGGGTGGTGGTAAAGGAGATAATGTGTGAGTTTGGATGTATGGGCAACCAACGCTGAACAAGCATCCATGTTTGAAGGGTATGTCATTCCAGATTACAGTTTTTCTCAAACCAGTTGTAGATCTTTTCTCTCAAAGTAACAAACTAGAAAGTCCTGATTCAGAATCCAAAATTAGGTTTTCCTGTGATGTGATGGGACAAGGATTGGAAGGGCCTGCAGGGACAGAAATATGAGATGACAGCATTTTGTATGTCAGAGAAAGATGGTTGTCTTATTCAAAGGTTGAACAAGAAAAGCTACTTTCTTAAGAAAAGCAGCTTTCTTTTTTCAAAGTAACCTTAATGATACCATGATTTTTGTTGATTCAGAAAGCTGGTTGAGTTGGCAGAGCTTTTTTGTATTAACAGAAACAAATTACTGCTTTAGTTCAAGTAATAAATGATGCATTTCTAAACATGGAACAAATATATTTAAAAGATAGCTGCAGAGAATAAGGTCAAAATGAAACTGTGGTAGGGTGATTTCTATGCAGCCTGATATTTTCTGTTTAGTAGTCTGACTTATGGCCCAAAATAGAATCCTTGCTAAGTTGTATTATTCAAAATAAAATGGTCCAGTACTTTAAAGGGCTTCCCTGGTGGCTCAGCTGGTAAAGAATCTGCCTGCAATGCAGGAGACCTGGGTTCGATCCCTGGGTTGGGAAGATCCCCTGCAGAAGGGAAAGGCTACCCACTCCAATGTTCTGGCCTGGAGAATTCCATGGACTGTGGTCGCAAAGAGTCGGACAGTCTGATCGACTTTCACTTTCACAACATTTGTATTTGTGTTGTACTTTAAAAGTGGAAAGTTTATAGCTCCTCTAGTATTATAATGCAAACCCTTTTAGAGAAGTAAATCTTAAGTTTTCATTCTAATGCTTAAATAATATGACAAGTTCTTAACTGATTATTTAAAAGTTTAAAAAATTTGCAAACCAGTGTAACATAATAAACCTTTTCTTCATCACATAGCATACACATACTTCTTCTTTTTTTTAAAAAAGAGTGTTGTGGTTTAAAAAACAGTTTGACTAAGTTTTTGGTGGAGAATCTCCCTGAGACCTGTACTATCTGTTGTTTTGTGCCTTTTCTCCTAAAACAGCAGTTCCTAATTTTTTGGCAGGTGGGATCCTAGATCCCTTTAGTCTCTGATGAAAGCTATGGGCTATTTCCCTGAAGAAATGTAGTCTCGCCTTACTCCTGCAGCAGCTTGCTGTGTGATTTCAAGAAGGCTCACTGCTGCTGCTGCTAAGTCGCTTCAGTCACGTCTGACTCTGTGTGACCCCAGAGATGGCAGCCCACCAGGCTCCATCCCTGGGATTCTCCAGGCAAGAACACTGGAGTGGGTTGCCATTTCCTTCTCCAATGCATGAAAGTGAAAAGTGAAAGTGAAGTCACTCAGTCGTGTCTGGCTCTTAGCGACCCCAGGGACTGCAGCCTACCAGGTTCCTCCATCCATGGGATTTTCCAGGCAAGAGTACTGGAGTGGGGTGCCATTGCCTTCTCCCAAGGAGGCTCAAGGACCCCACATTAAATTCCTGCTTTAAACCTTGGCTTTCTTCCCATACATCATGGGGAAGGGAGACAGGAAGCTCAGGCTGGTGGTTCTTGACGGTGGACAGCCCCAAATGTGACAGTGTCAGTAGGGCTTCTTGTATGTTGTCCTCTGAAGTCCTGGGCTTGGTGCTGCGGCTTAATGACCAAGAGGCGCTTTGCACCAGAAACTAATCAATCGGTTTTATTAACTGCAACAGGCTAGGTAGAATGGAAATGAAAATGCCCACAGCACTGATGCCCCTGGCTATTCAGGACTTCACCTTCATAAACAAAGTCTGCCAGGATCAACACTCTGTCTTCCTCTCAGGAATCCTAAGGTATTAGTGTTTTGAATCATATGTTCTTGTTAAAGAGAATAGCTTGCTGGTTGAGTTTCTACTTCTGGGTAGACATGTGCATTTTGAAAGGAAGGGGATTTTAATGTTTTAGCCCAAAGGTGGTGTCTTCTCTGGAAGGTCAGGTTATGGGAACAGAGGTTAGGAGTGGAATTTGGGACAAGTCCTCTGTTGATTTTCTAAAACTTCTGAACAGAAGATAAAGACTTTTAATTGCATGATTACACATAAGGGTGAAATGAAATATGTCTTTGGATGGGTAGCAGGAAATATAAATTTCTATGAGGAAGTGACTGATAGCAGTTCTTTTCCAAAGAGGCTGTGGTGCAGTGTGGTGTCAAGACTTTGGGATTTAGAGTGAAAAATCTTCTTCTAATCCTGCCTCTGCCTCTTACTGACTCCGTGGGGATAGGTGAGCTTTGAGGCTCCTCAAAAAGTGACATAGGCCTCACTTTGTGGCTTCAAGGTTTGAACATCGCTGGTGAAACTATGACAACAGAATTAACCCTGCTTGCTGCTGCTGCTGCCAAGTCGCTTTAGTCACGTCCGACTCTGTGTGACCCCATAGACAGCAGCCCACCAGGCTCCGCCATCCCTAGGATTCTCCAGGCAAGAACACTGGAGTGGGTTGCCATTTCCTTCTCCAAAGCATGAAAGTGAAAAGTGAAAGTGAAGTCGCTCAGTCATGTCTGACTCTTTGCGACCCCATGGACTGCAGCCTACCAGGCTCCTCCGTCCATGGGATTTTCCAGGCAAGAGTCCTGGAGTGGGGTGCCATTGCCTTCTCCATAACCCTGCTTAGTTTTACGCAAATTTCTCAACTTTGTGAGCCCAGTTTCCACATTTGTGAAGTGAATGTGGTAATACCTACCTCACAGTTTTGTTATGTGGAGTTAAATGAAATAATACACATTTATTTCATCAGTTCTAAGACATATTTCTCCCCTTCTCAAATTAAAAGCTTCTCTGAAATTGGGATAGTATCTAGGAGTAGAACCAGGTTTTATTGGGCTGAAACTTATTTGGGGAACTTAGAAAAAGGAGAATGTAGGGACTTCCCTCATGGTCCAGTGGCTAAGACTCCAAGCTGCCATTGCAAAGGGCCTAGGTTTGATCCCTGGTCAGGGAACTAGATCCCATATACTGCAGCTAAAGATCCCACATGAGGCAACAGAGATCGAAGATCTTGCATGCCACAACTAAGACTCAGAACAGCCACATAAATAAATCAATAAATAATTTAAAAGAGAATGTAAAATGATGACTGCAAAATTAGCTAAAAATGTGAATATTTGGTTTAGATGAGAAAGGAATCACAACAAATTATAAGTTTTTAAAAGCTGTCATAAATCAGAAACACCATAAAATCTGTAAAACACCATAACATTTATTAATTAACTGTCTGGCACACCTCTGTAATACCTCTTTGTCCTAATTTTTTGTCATGTCATTTTCTATAGAGAGAATAGGCAGGCAATTCAGTATTCCTTCTCTGTGGTTGATGGAGAATTGTTTTTTACTTCAGATAATTTAGAGAGGTATTTTCCAGTTTCACTACTTATTTTAGGTAATGTCAAGTAAATTTTTAGGATTGTCAAATCTGGGGAAACCTTTAAGAAGTTTCTTTCATATGGGAGTCATAAGATTTGGAAGAATTTTCCATGGGATAATTTTTGGCTTCGTATACTTCAGACCTTGTTTTTTTTCCCACTACTCACACTGTATACCTCTGGTCAGCATAGTGGGACATGTAGATATTCGATATAATCCGAAGCCCTGCACCAGAGGGTCTCACTCAGGAGAGCTGGCGGAGTGGAGGGTGGAAGAGGTGGATGCCATCACTGTGCCAAAATGACTAACCATCACTTGACTGCACGAATGTGACTGTGACCCACTGAACCCAGACTGAATGTAGCCCCAATTCAGCTTCCCCTTTAAGAAGATCCCCAAATTGCCCATGACCACTCCAGTGCCACCCAACATAGGGGGAAGTGGGACAGACTGGAAGTCAGAGTGCAAAGAGACAGTGGTCTGATTGCAACTAAAATATCTTTTGCAAATTTTACAGAAAATATGGGCATGTGAACACACTGCTGGGGCCCCTCTGGGAACCTTGGGAGGATCTGTGGAAGTGCAGGGCCTTGAGGCTTATTGTTTACCTAGCTTCACAATGAATACCCCTTGGGTGTCATCCTTCAATTCATTGATAGTGGTTTTGCTTTTCTGGTGGTGCATAAAATAAGGGATATGTTACAGTTGGTGGCAATTTAGATTCCATGATACATGTAAAGCATTTCACACAGTGCCTAGCACATACCAGGGGCTCAGTAAGTATTCCTTTCTTCCTCCTCTTAGCGAAAGCCCCCCAAACAGGGCTCCATCAATGGAGGGGACTATGCCCTTCAAGTGCGTTATTGAAGAATCAGCTTTGGATACGTTGATATACCATTTGCCTATAAAATTTTAAATTGCAGTTTTTAAATTCATGGATCTTAGTATAGAGTCAATAAAAAGTGATTGATGGGTAACCAGTGCGTGCCCAGGGACAGAAGATGTCCTGTTGCGTTGTCAATGGTCGATAATAGTGTACTCACCTCCAGCCAATCACTTACGAGGAAAGCCCATTGCTAAGAAACAGGAAAAAAAATGGCTACAGTGTGTTAAAGACACCTGACTTGAGTGGAGTAAAGCAGAATCTTCCCTGGTATCAGCTCTGATGCTGCCTCTCTGTCTTTTTGAAGGGCATATGGAAGAAAATCTGAGCTCAAGCCTAGAGTCAGGACACAATGAAAGCCTCTGTGTTCTATTTTCCTTTCTACGTCCTTCTTCATCTTCTCTTTCACTCTTTCCTTTCCTCCATTTTGCCCACATTTTCTAAATTGCTTTCTTTTCGCCACTTTCTGCAAAAAGAAAAAGGATTCCACTCTTCATTGTGTGTTCGTGCTCTTGGGCATCCTAGTTCTCCCGTCAGTGGTATTTGTACACAGAGGATGGAGGCGTGGACTGACACAGGGGTCTGGGAAGCTAATTTCTGAGTCAGTTAAAAGGCCTATGTATTTTCTTTCTCTGGCGCCAATTTAAATTTGCCATAATTCTGAGGCTGCCTACACGTTTCACGTGCGACTGTGTGTTAATACACCCAGCTTGCCCCACAGCATGGGCCAAGCGATGTTTCAGAGTTGGTATAATTATGATGGTGTTATTTCATGAACTGTAACGACTGTGCATAATCAAGATTCCTTCTAGAATGAGCAAGGAATTTACCGGAATAAAGGGATGTAATAAAAAAGCAAGACTCTTTCCATTTCTAACAAGGAGCTTGGTGTGTCTGTAATCTGATTTTGTAACAATTGTTTCCCTTTGGATGCTACATTAGTTCTAATTATTATGATTTCCTGTTTAGAACCCAGATACCTTCTTGATACATCCCCCACAGTGTATTTCTGGAAATGACTTCAACCAATTACATTAGTTCTTATTCCCTTGGTTTCAGTGTGGTTCACCAGACAGGAACCAGGCTGCTTGAGTGTGCAGCCCAGATAGTGCGAGGCAGTGGGTAGAAATTTAAAATTACCCGAAGGTACTGTGAGGTCTGAAGGGAGCCTAAGTGGAGGAATGAACACAGCTGATGGGTGGGGCTGGGGCTGTTTTGATATCTGAAATGTCTGACCAGCTGTTATTTTAGGGATGATGTTGGTGACTGTTTCATCTGGTACCAAGGCTACTTTCAGTGTTTGACTAAGGAAGGTGACAGTGATGACAGCAATAATGAAATTTACCTTCAAAAAATTTCCCTTTAAATGTTGTAGAGGTAGCAGCTTAGGACAAATCAGAGAAAAGTCCTTACAGTCTTCTTAATGTTACTGCTTTTATGAATAATAATTCTTTGTCATTTACAAAGACCTTTCCATATCACATGGCAGATACCATTGCCCCCACTTTACAGGTGTTTAAACCGAGGTGCAGAGAGGTCCAGGCATGTATTCAATGTTGCTTAGAGTAAGCAGCAGGGATGGGACCTGAACCCCAGTTGCCTGTTCCCACTGCTCCCCTAGCGATGTCTTCCCCATGCCCAGTGGTGGCAGGGGTTCACTGGAAGCTGACAGGGGTCTTCAGTCCCCTCTGGATACCCTCTGCACTCTGTAAACCTGCCAGGGGAACAACACACTCCAAGACTGTCCTTATGGGGTTATGTGCCTTCTCCCTGTACATTTACTGGCTGTCAGAGGACCAAGGAATTCTACGTAAGAGGGATTTTTATAGCATCTGCATTGACCTGCTCAAACGTCCAGAAGCATCATCCAGCTGCACAGGGCTAGCTAGGATTTAAGGCATTTAGCTATTATCCAGAAAAAGAGGGCAGACTTACCTTGGGCCAAACGAAGGTGTTTGTGTATGCGTGGGTTTCTCCTTTTCCCCTGTGAAGTCACATTTCATGGCACATTTGGCAGGTTCCCACTGAAGAGCTAAAGGCAAAGACAGAAATTGAAGACAGTTGATGGTATTCTGTGCTGTCCTGTCCTCCTAATACTCTGAAAAAATACACAGAAGAAAGGCTCAGTGGGGTTCTTGCAAAAACATTCAACCTACCGGAGCGACTGAGAAGGAGACACTCAGAAAGCAGAGACCTCCAAACCTCATTTGGTAAAACCAGTGCTTCAGCCACTCCTCTACCGTCACTCAGGAGCACAAGACCTGGGAGAAACAGACAAGGGGCCGACAGGCTTCATTTCCCCTCAGGTTTATAAGAGCATGTAACTTGAGACTGGTTTAATGAAATAACTCTTGGATTTGAGTGGCTAATGACTCTGGGCCAGAAAGCCCGGAACCGCCATAGTTACTAAGGATGTGGTGGACAGGGGGCTGTGAGCCCACAGGCTGCGGTAATTACAGGTCAAAGCAGGCCTTTAAAAATGATCCCCCAGTCGTGCTGTTAGGCTTGAGAGTGTGGAGGCCTTTGAGAAGGTCAGTGGGGCCCCCCTGAGTCACAGGTGTTATGTCTGAGGCTGTGCTCTGCTGAATCCCGTCTACCTGGACTGTGGGTGGCTTGCCATGAATTGTGCAGTGGTGTTGCCCTGTGCCAGGGCTGCTGGGGAAGCAGGCCGAGTCCTTTGGAATTTGAACAGTTTGGGGTTAGGTGTGCCTGAACGGTCTCTGGACACAGTCAAGTCCGAGGTGTCCATGTGTGGGGGAGAAGTTGGCACTCCTGATGAGCAGAGCTCATGCTGTGTCCCTCTCTTGCTTTTCCTGGCAGGCACGAAGGGTCGTTGACACAACGCGCTGATGGTGGAGGGTAAGGCCACGGAGTTTGGAGTCAGATCTACCCATTTTCAAATCCTGCCACCACCTCTGCCCCTTATTCTGTGACCTCAGCAAATTAACTGTTTTTGAACTATCATTTCTTCAGCTAGAAAATGGCAGTAATAATAACAAACCTTGTAGAATGGATGGGAAGATGAAATGAAATAGGTATACCACGTTCCCATCTCCTACATGGCCAAAGGTAGGCACTTGGCCATTTTGGCCATGGGGAAATACTACTAGCTCAGCTAGCTGAAGTTTGCCAGAAAATACCTGGTATATTAACCTTTGTGAGAGAAAATTAGGGCGCAGAGTGTCAATTTCAAATTTTTCATCAATTCAGTTCATCAAAGCAGAGACATTAGTTTGCCAACAAAGGTTCATCTAGTCAAGGCTATGGTTTTTCCAGTAGTCATTTATGGATGCGAGAGTTGGACTGTGAAGAAAGCTGAGCGCCGAAGAATTGATGCTTTTGAACTGTGGTGTTGGAGAAGACTCTTGAGAGTCCCTTGGACTGCAAGGAGATCCAACCAGTCCATCCTAAAGGAGATCAGTCCTGGGTGTTCATTGGAAGGAATGATGCTAAAGCTGAAACTCCTGTACTTTCACCACCTCATGCGAAGAGTTGACTCATTGGAAAAGACTCTGATGCTGGGAGGGATTGGGGGCAGGAGGAAAAGGTGAAGACAGAGGATGAGATGGCTGGATGGCATCACCGACTCAATGGACGTGAGTCTGAGTGAACTCCAGGAGTTGGTGATGGACAGGGAGGCCTGGCGTGCTGCGATTCATGGGGTCGCAAAGAGTCAGACACGACTCAGCGACTGAACTGAACTGAACTGAACTAAACATATACTTAAAGTGTCTTATATACCAGGCACTGAGGACCCAGAAATGAACAGAGGAGAGCTCTGCCCTTAGAAAAAGTACCTTCTGGTGTAGTGGGTTTCAAGCCTTTTGACTATGACCCATGGTAGGAACTAATTACCATGCAGCACACACTCACAACACAGTGTTTATACAAACAAAAACTGGAACGAAAGTTTCTTGAAATAATACTTGCCTTTGCATGCAAGGCACTCTATTTTATTTCATTTTAAAAATGCTGATGGTGACTCACTAAATTGATTTTACCTTGCTAATGGATCACAACCTTCACTTTGAAAAATACTAACTCTGACCTTCAGTATGACCAAGGCTGACACGAGCCTTTGTGAAAACTGTGTGGGAGCCTAGGGAGGTAGGCTCACATGGGGCAGGAATGGGTCTGGGTCTTGATTATTCTAAGCCAGTCCTGAATTCTGTCCCCTTTACCTTGGGTTACTAGTTTAGAGATAGACACGTGACGCAATTCTTGTCACAGTGTGACAAGGGAGACAATGAGACAAGGGAGGACGTCTTCAGTGGGGCTCCTGGGACTGGTTCTCTCTGTTCTAAGAAAGGGGCCAGGGGAAGGGGCGTTTCTTTTCCTGCCCTGGACACAGTGTCTGCCTGTGCTGCCTGGGCCTGGGGCAGGACCGTAGTTAAACAACAGTGTTATAATACACGAGCCCCAAACCTGGTCATTACAGAGTATGATGGAAAGGAAGAGCCTGGGTTCCTGGTAACATTTTGGAGCCACTGAATTAATCAACTTTGGAATTGCCCTACTTCTGGACTAGTTATGTGAGATAATACATGTTTCTTATTGTTTAAGCTTCTTTTAGTTGGAGAGTTGTGTTAGTCACTTACTTGTGTCCAACTCTTTGCGACCCCATGGACTATAACCCACCAGGCTCCTCTGTCCGTGGAATTCTCCAGGCAAGAATACTGGACTGCATTGCCATGCCCTTCTCCAGGGGATCTTCCCGACTCAGGGATCGAACCCAAGTCTCCCTCATTGCAGGCAGATTCTTTATTGTTTAAACTACCTAGAAAGCCTGCTTTAGTTGGGGCTTCTCTGTTATTTGTGGGCTTCCAGGTGGGCTCAGTGGTGAAGAATTCACCTGCCAGACAACAGATGTAGGTTCAATCCCTGATTCAGAAAGATCCCCCAGAGAAGGACATGGGAACCCACTTCAGTGTTCTTGCCTGGAAAATCCCATGGACAGCGGAACCTGGGGAGTTACAGTCCATGGGAGTGCAAAGAGTCAGACATTATTTACCGACTAAATAGCAAACAGCAGCTATTATTTATATCCCAAATAATTGACTGGTTTACCTCTCTTTTTTTTAAATTGAGGTATAGTTGCTTTACAATATTATATAAGTTTCAGGTGTAAAACATAGTAATTCACAATCTTTAAAGTTTATACTCCATTTATAATTATTATAAAATATTGGCTGTAGTCTCTGTGCTGTGCAATATGTCCTTGTAGCTTATTTATTTTCTACATCATAGTTTATATCTCTTAATCTCCTATCCCTGTCTTGCCCTTCCCCTTTCTCTCTCCCCGCTGGTAGCCACTCGTTTGTTCTTTATAGCTGTGAGTCTGTTTCTTTTTAGAATTATATTCAATAGTTAGTCTTATGTTTTAGATTCTACATCATGCAGTATTTGTATGATTTATTTCACTAAGCATAATACCCTCTAAGTCCATCCACATTGTTGCAAATGGCAAAATTTCACTCTTTTTCATGACTGAGTAGTATTCCATTGCAAGTATACTCCACATCTTCTTTATCCGTTCATCTATTGATGGACACTTAGGTTACTTCTATACCTATGTATCTTTTCCAGTTAGTGTTTTTATTTTATTCAGATGTATACCCAGGGGTAAAATTGCTGGATCATATGGTAGTTGTTTTTCCTGTTTCTTGAGGAATTTCCATACTGTTTTCCACAGTGGCCACACCAATTCGCATTCCCACCAAGACTGTAGGAGGGGTCCCTTTTCTGTACGTCCTTGACAACACTTGTTTATGTGTGGTCTTTTTGATGATAACCATTCTGACAGGTGTGAGGTGATATCTCATTGTGGTTTGGATTTGCATTTTTCTGATGATTAATGACGTCAAGCATCTTTTCACGTACCTGTTGGCCATCTGTGTGTCTTCTTTGAAAAAGAAATCTGTTTGGGTCTTCCTGTCATTTTTTAATTGGGTTGTTTGTTTTTTGATATTGAGTTGTGTGAGCTGTTTATATATTTTGGATATTAACCCCTTATCAGTCATATCATTTGCAGATAGTTTCTCTCACTCAGTAAATTGTTGATGGTTTCATTTACTAAGCAAAAGCAGGCAATGGCACCCCACTCCAGTATTCCTCCCTGGAAAATCCCATGGACAGAGGAGCCTGGTAGGCTGCAGTCCATGGGGTCGCTGAGGGTCGGACACAACTGAGCGACTTCACTTTCACTTTTCACTTTCATGCATTGGAGAAGGAAATGGCAACCCACTCCAGTGTTCTTGCCTGGAGAATCCCAGGGACAGGGGAGCCTGGTGGGCTGCCATCTATGGGGTCGCACAGAGTCAGACACGACTGAAGTGACTTAGCAGCAGGTCTCATTTGTTTATTTTTGCTTTTGTTTGCATTGTCTTAGGAGACAGGTCCAAAAAAATACTTCCATGATTTATGTCAAAGAATTTTCCACCTATGTTTTCTTCTAGGAGTTTTATGGTTTCCAGTCTTATATTTTGTTTTTGGACAGGGAGTTGGGCGTGCTACAGGCCATGGAGTCACAAAGAGTCAGACATGACTGAGTGACTGAACTGAACTGAGTCTTATATTTAGGTCTGCCATTTAAAATTTTATTTTTGTATATGGTGTTAGAAAATGCTCTAATTTTATTCTTTTACATGTAACTATCCAGTTTTTCCCAGCTACCTGTCTTTGGCATCTGGAGCATGTGCTATGAATTTTTAACTTTGAATCACTTGAGAACAAGTAGAATCAGATTAAGGCCACCTAATTGCCCACTTAAATATGGTGTTTAATTAAGGTCACATTATGTAAATGGACACTTTCTAATTATAACCTGTGGAATGAGTGAATTGATTTTAAAATTTTAACTAGTACAAATCATTCAGCTGTGTGCCTTAATTTCTTCATCTGTTTATAAAAGAAGAACACTGGACTAGGGAGTATTTTCATATCTAAGATTTTGTGATGCTCTAGAATAATGCTAAGTGAGTAATAGATTTAAGGGCCTAGATCTGATAGATAGAGTGCCTGATGAACTATGGAATGAGGTTCGTGACATTGTACAGGAGACAGGGATCAAGACCATTCCCATAGAAAAGAAATGCAAAAAAGCAAAATGGCTGTCTGGGGAGGCCTTACAAATAGCTGTGAAAAGAAGAGAAGCAAAAAGCAAAGGAGAAAAGGAAAGATATAAACATCTGAATGCAGAGTTCCAAAGAATAGCAAGAAGAGATAAGAAAGCCTTCTTCAGCGATCAATGCAAAGAAATAGAGGAAAACAACAGAATGGGAAAGACTAGGGATCTCTTCAAGAAAATCAGAGATACCAAAGGAACATTTCATGCAAAGATGAGCTCGATAAAGGACAGAAATGGTATGGACCTAACAGAAGCAGAAGATATTAAGAAGAGATGGCAAGAATACACAGAAGAACTGTACAAAAAAGATCTTCACGACCCAGATAATCACGATGGTGTGATCATGGACCTAGAGCCAGACATCCTGGAATGTGAAGTCAAATGGGCCTTAGAAAGCATCACTACAAACAAAGCTAGTGGAGGTGATGGAATTCCAGTTCATCTATTCCAAATCCTGAAAAATGATGCTGTGAAAGTGCTGCACTCAATATGTCAGCAAATTTGGAAAACTCAGCAGTGGCCACAGGACTGGAAAAGCTCAGTTTTCATTCCAATCCCAAAGAAAGGCAATGCCAAAGAATGCTCAAACTACCGCACAATTGCACTCATCTCACACGCTAGTAAAGTAATGCTCAAAATTCTCCAAGCCAGGCTTCAGCAGTATGTGAACCGTGAACTTCCTGATGTTCAAGCTGGGTTTAGAAAAGGCAGAGAAACCAGAGATCAAATTGCCAACATCCGCTGGATCATGGAAAAAGCAAGAGAGTTCCAGAAAAACATCTATTTCTGCTTTATTGACTATGCCAAAGCCTTTGACTGTGTGGATCACAATAAACTGTGGAAAATTCTGAAAGAGATGGGAATACCAGACCACCTGACCTGCCTCTTGAGAAATCTGTATGCAGGTCAGGAAGCAACCATTAGAACTGGACATGGAGCAACAGACTGGTTCCAAATAGGAAAAGGAGTACGTCAAGGCTGTATATTGTCACCCTGTTTATTTAACTTATATGCAGAGTACATCATAAGAAACGCTTGGCTGGAAGAAACACAAACTGGAATCAAGATTGCCGGGATAAATATCAATAACCTCAGATATGCAGATGACACCACCCTTATGGCAGAAAGTGAAGAGGAACTCAAAAGCCTCTTGATGAAAGTGAAAGTGGAGAGTGAAAAAGTTGGCTTAAAGCTCAACATTCAGAAAACGAAGATCATGGCATCCGGTCCCACCACTTCATGGGAAATAGATGCGTAAACAGTGGAGACAGTGTCAGACTTTATTTTTCTGGGCTCCAAAATCACTGCAGATGGTGACTACAACCATGAAATTAAAAGACGCTTACTCCTTGGAGGAAAAGTTATGACCAACCTAGATAGCATATTCAAAAGCAGAGACATTACTTTGCCAACAAAGGTCCGTCTAGTGAAGGCTATGGTTTTTCCTGTGGTCATGTATGGATGTGAGAGTTGGACTGTGAAGAAGGCTGAGCGCCAAAGAATTGATGCTTTTGAACTGTGCTGTTGGAAAAGACTCTTGAGAGTCCCTTGGACTGCAAGGAGATCCAACCAGTCCATTCTGAAGGAGATCAGCCCTGGGATTTCTTTGGAAGGAATGATGCTAAAGCTGAAACTCCAGTACTTTGGCCACCTCATGCGAAGAGTTGACTCGTTGGAAAAGACTCTGATGCTGGGAGGGATTGGGGGCAAGAGGAGAAGGGGACGACAGAGGATGAGATGGCTGGATGGCATCACTGACTCGATGGACGTGAGTCTGAGTGAACTCCGGGAGTTGGTGATGGACAGGGAGGCCTGGCGTGCTGCGATTCATGGGGTCGCAAAGAGTCGGACACGACTGAGCGACTGATCTGATCTGATCTGAGAATAATGCTGAGTGAAATTCCACAGAGAAAGGAGTCTGCTTTTACGTGGATGTCATGACTACTTGTGGGGCCTTTATGTTTGAACAGAAAGTTTCATTTTGGAAGTTGGAGATGGTGGTCGTGATGTCTTGAGGTTTTTATAGGACAGGGTTAGCAATCTGAGGCTCTAGATTTAGATCCTGGCTCTGTTGTTTGGTGGCTGTAAAAACCTCATAGGTTACATCATTCCCTGTTTACAAAGCTGCCTTGGATACTCTACGGGCATCTGTTGCCCCTTCCATAAAATAGAGATAACAGTCCATACCTTATCTGTTGACTTTTCAAAGGGGTGTGAGAATCAAATGAAGGAATATAGATAAAAGCAAAGCACTTGGCCAACCAGTAATGTGTCATGCCGAAGATGTTGCTGTCTTGGTGATGTCTGTTCATTTAGCTTGTGAGATTCTGTGCTGTGTCTGTAACAAACACTCAGAAAACACTTAGATCCCAGTTTTATATCAGAGAAATAACCATGCTCCTTGGCTGTGCCCTCAGGCTCTGCCTTTATTCCCTTCCTAGTTTCTAAAGAACTGTTCATGGCTTAATAGTGGGCACAGTCCCCTGGTTTTATTGCGTGACTTTTCTCACTTGCTAATAAATAACTTCCACTGTTTATAAAATAAGAGAACTGAGTAAATGACTTGAAGGGTGCAGAGGTGAGTTTTGAGTTGAATATAGATCTGCCTGGAGTTGACTTTCTCTTAGAAAAAAACCACATTTTTATTCAAATACAGAATTGGCTTAGAAATTAGAACACCTAATAGTCCTTGGTAGGCAAGTCGATGAGTTAAGCATAAATAAACAAACATGTTGATCTGTTGTCCCCTGACAATGTGTTCTGGTTTTAAAAAAGAAAAGGAATAGTTAATATTCCAAACTAAATGTGAGGAGTCAGGCTTTTCCTGCCTTTTTCTCTCCAATCTGAAATTGTATGGGTCTTACTCGTTTTCATTGGTGATCTAATCTGAGTACCAGGAGGTTAAATGATTTCCCTAACTAGTGAGTGTCTCTTGCAAAATCCGGCATTGGAGCTGGGGCCCAGTGCCTGGGCTCTGTGCTGCTGATGACCATCCCATATGTCTCTATAAATAGACCATTATCAAATGCTTTTTTATCAGGCTTGGATTGGACAACAACCATGACTTTTAATGTCCCTTCCTTCCCTCGAATCTGATTTTAAATTATCTCTGACAGTCAGGATGTGATAAGTCTGCTGTGTTCAGAGTTCAGAGTTCTGAACAAAATTTTCCAACATAAGGCAGGCTCGAAATACATATTTTAGACAAAACATGGAAATCCTACCAATTGGTGGTAAATTCCCTCTGAGTTGCTCTCTTCCCTCTCAGGAAATGTGGCTTGGGTCTCCTGTCCTTGTTAACACCAGCTCCTCCTGTCTAGCGCTAAATCATCACCTTGGCAACACCACTTCCCACAATCTGCAAAGCTTTGGATAGCCAGTCTTTGTTTTGCCTTTGTCTCCCATTCTTTGGCCAGTAGGGTATAGGAGCTCATGACCTTGCTCATCCCAGCTTTGTTTTGTCCAAACTCTTTTGTGCAAAGGGGAAAACCAGGATTTTGAAGCATGGTCTGGACTGGCACGGTGCACTGCAGAATAAATCACAGCTCCTGTATTTCACAGCAGCTGGATATTAGCACTTTTGATGGACAGGAGAGTCTGGCCAAAACAGGACTGGGATGAACAGGGTCATCCTTTCAGAATGCTGATTCTGGGCGGAGAATGCCTCTTCCCTGTTTTCATATGTCATGAGCCGCCTTCCCTTCCAGGCAGCTACTGAGATGAAAGAGTTCCTGCAGCAAGCGTAGTACTCACAAGCACATGCTGACCGTACAGGCTGGGCACAGCCCGTATCTTTCACATCTGCCTGCACACAAGTCACTAGCCCTGCAAAAGTCAGGAGAGGAGGTTCAGTTTAATAAAATGAGTTAAAATGTAAACACGGCACAAGTTTATAGCCAACAGTTTCATCTTTAGCCTTTACAAGGCTATACCAAGTGGTTGCAATGGGAAAAAGGACTAACATTTACTGAGAGCTCACTATCTACTAAAATTAAATTCAATTCTCACAACAACCTGATGAAGCAGATACTGTTTTGGCTTCATCCACCCCCTTTGGAGGTTATGCCAAGTGGTGCTGGTGGTGGTGGTGGCTGTTGACACTGGCAAGCAGCAGGAAAGGGGTTTCAAAGGCAGTGCCTAAGCTGCATGCCTTTAATTGTCCTGGGAGCATCCCTGGATAAGTAAATAGATCCGACAGGACTTTAATTGGCAAAGGTTCCAGCATGATCCATAAGCACTTGGGGAAGCATACTATATCACCCCATCAGATTATGTTGAACTGAACCGCATGCCTCGATTGTGGAATAAGGTTGGTTCAGTCTCCCATGTCTTATCCCCAGTAATTTTTAAGACTGTGTCTCAGTTTGGGCTGCTATAACAGAGTATCATAAACTGGTGGCTTAAGCCACAGACATTTATTTCTCCTGGTTCTGTAGGCTGGGAAGTCCGAGAATAAGGTGGTAGCAAATCCAGTATCCATGAGGACACTCTTCTTGGTTTGCAGAGGAGCATCTTCTTATTATACCCTCACATGGCCAAGAGAAAAATCATCTCTCGTGTTTCTTATAATGGTATAAGCCCATTCATGAGGGCTTCATCTCTCAAGGCCCTGCCTCATAATACCCTCAAATGGGGGTTAGAATTTCAACATATGAATTTGGGGGAACTCAAAATTTAATTCATGACAGTGTGGTTTCAATGTCTCTGAGGGTATCAGATTCATCATAGGGGCTTAAAATTTAAAATATATGTTTATTTTTTCACTTGGTTGCACTGGGTCTTAATTGCAGCATGCAGGATCTTTAGTTGCAGAACATGGCCTCTTTTTAGTTGCAGCATTTGAACTCTTAGCTGTGGCATGCAAACTCTTAGTTGTGGCATGCAAACCCTTAGTTGCAGCGTGTGAGATCTTGTTCCCTGACCAGGGAGCAAGGTTCCCAGGGACCAGGTTCAAACCAGGGCCCCCTGCATTGGGAGTGTGGAGTCCTGGCCACTGGACCAGCAGGGAAGTCCCCATCAAAGGGGCTTGAGTACTTGAGTATGGATGCACCTGTATGATCTGACTTTTCATGCGGTCTAGCTAGTAGCAGCTTAGGAGTAGGGGTAGGAGAGGGAATCTTGAAGTTCTGCACCCAAGAGGCGGTAGGGTATAGAGTCTGAATTTAGAGTGACTTTTATTATCCAAATTCTTCTATTTGTTTCATGTGTGACATTAGACAAGTGACTGAACTCTCCATGCCTCAGTTTCCTCATCTATCACATAGAAATGATAAACATGATCTTACCTCCAGAAGCTGTGAAGATTGAATGAGTCAATGTGCGTCACGTTGAAAGCAGTGCCTGGCATTTAACAACCCCTGTGCAAGTGTTTGCTGGTATTGCTGTTATGGTGCTTGTATTTGTTTGTCAGGGTGCCATAACAAGATACCACAGGCTGGTTGGCTCAAACAATAGAAATCTATTTTCTCACAGTTCTGGAGGCTAGAAGGCCAAGATCAAATTTGGATATCTTCTAAGGGCCTTGAGGGCAGGATCTGTTCCCGGCTTCTCTCCTTGGCTTGTAGATGGCCATCTTCTCTCTGTGTTTGCAGACAGTCTTCCTTCTGTGTGTGTCTGTATCCAGATTTCCTTTTCTCATAAGAACTTCAGCCATACTGGATTTGGGCCCACCCTAATGACATTATTTTAACTTGCTTCCTTAAATACTCTATTTTCAAATAAGGTCATATTCTGAGGGATTTGTAATTCAACATACTAATTTTCATTTTACCATATGATTTTTTTTTTCAAATGCACAAGCCCACAAGAGTGCCTAAACAAAGTTCTTATTGAAAATCACTTGCAGAGTAAATTTTATTTATACAAAGTTGACTGTTTTTTCTTTTCTTTTCTTTTTGTTTTTTTGAGTAATTAGTGCAAATTTTCTTCCTTTCTCATTTCCTACTTTCAGACTATTTAAAAAAATTCACATTAAGTATCTTGGTCAAAGTTCTGTGAGTGCTAGACAGGATGGATTCCATCATCCCCTCTCCCAAGGGAAAAATCCTTAGAATTGTAAATCAAGTGATAACTCAGTATCTAAACTTAGGATAGAATATACATTATTGTATATGTAATTCATTATAACACACTTGAGTTTTGGGGGATGCACTCAGCTTTATCATTTTCTTATTGATAACTAACTATGAACAATCACTTTTTTCAACAGCTTATTATTTAGGAAATATCAGATCAGTCAGTCCCAAAATGCTGGTGGCTGGCATGAAGAGACAGCTCTGAGTGTGAGCTGGGGCTGCTCTGGTGTGGCTGAGCACTAGTGGAATTCACTGGGGTTTTACTGTCTTCATATGGTCGTTCTCACACAGGCTGGGCATGATAAGTAAGATTCTTTGGGTGACGAATGTCAGAAACCAAGTCTAGCTAGCTTAAGCAGAAAAAATGCTCTACTGGGAAGAAACTGGAAAAATTCAGCAAGTCCCAGAAATCACCGATTTCCCAGATCTCAAGGGGAAGGGAGACCAGGGCAGGAGTTCTCTAGGCCTGTGCTAGATCATTCCCATTTGCCTCTCCAGTTAGCTTTCTACCCTTCCCACTCTGTCCTCTGCTTCTGTGAACTATGATGGGCTTTAGCGACTGTATAAATGTGTTCCTGTTCTCTTGATTTCCGGTTGGGTTTGGTCCATGGTGTATCCTACCAGGAAATCAGAGGAAGAAAGGAGAATGAGATCAGTATGCTTCTTCCCCGGGCTCCTAACTTGGGAAATGCCTTGGGTTGGCCAGTCTCTTGGCCAGCAATCACAGGTTATCTTAAGTTTACCTTCTCAGCATGACTCTCTGCTTCCAAGTTCTAGCAGCCCCTCTTGCCTTTCATCTCTTCGGACTCCTCTGTGGTAACAACTCTATTTTGACCATCCCCAGGGAACTGCAGCCCCTTGTGGTTTCCCTGTTCCGTGACTCTTGCTGTGGACAAGATGATGTGGCTGAGCACCTGCCAGGGGCCCATCCCCAAAAATGGAGATTGGGGATTTCCAGAGAAGAGAACGTGCGCCCAGAGTGATATTCTGTATTTTACTTATGCTTTAGTTGTTCAGAGTAAACACCCAACCATATACCGTTCAGTGAATTCTGCTGATTAAGTGCTTTCAAAGGCAAAAATGGCAAAAATGAGGGCAACTTGGAATGATTCTTTATGTAAGCTGTGTGTGAGAAGGGAGTCAGGATGTGTTTACGAGCCACAGGCTGGTGCTCCACAGTTCCTCTAAGACACAGATCTGTGATGAACTAGTTTGAGGTTGATGGTCTAACACACCTCTTGCTCATCTGAAATCTAGGCTGAGGATGGCAAACGTAGGAACCCATGATTTTTCTCTTGCCAGGCCCATGGCAATGCTAGTACACTGCAGAATTTCTTACTGCTGAGCTTCAGAATCCTTCTCGACACAGCTCTCCAGGAAACTGGTACTAAGTAAGCAGGTGGCACATGAAGAACAACCGTTTGTCATTCCTGCCCAGGAAGCTTTCTGGGTAACTTATTGTGGAGCTTCCTTGAGCGACTGGAGCCAGCGTTTTGGTGGCATGTGTGACTGTTTGGATGGAGATTGCTATTCTGAGCAGATTAGGGGCAGGGGGCTCTCAAGTCGTCAAGGTCACGCCATCCTCTGTGGTCTTGCTACAGACCCAAGGAAACCAGACTGAGTCCTGTCTCTGAGGAGCATCAAACAGACCAAGATTGCCTTGTTGAGTTTAAGGCAGGCAAGGGATTCTGTGGGTCAGAGTTGGGAAGATGAGTGAGTGAGCACTCATAGGCCTCTGGCATCAGACAGCCCAGGAGGGGACTCTTTAGAGCACCTGGGGAGTATTTCTTCCTGGGTCCAGGGCAGGGGCCAGCCGAGGAAGAGATATCAAAAAAAGCCCACTTCCTTCATGACCTGTATCTCAGGCCTCCGTCCACAGCAGCAGTTGATGGACCTGGCAGGCTTCCAGACACAAACACCGCACAGTCCATTATGAAGCCAACCCTGATCTCCTTATTCATCCTCTCCTCCCGCAACCCCCTGTTTCCTGGTAGTTAAGTAAATAATCAAATGTAGAGTGATTTTGTTTGAATGAAAGCCTCAGAATTAAATGTTTAGCTCCCCTCAGGACATTCATGTTTCCTATTATTTAGGGATCACCTTGTGACTTGATTCATCCTGTCTCAGCCACTCCTCAGCTTTGAGAAAGGCTTTGCAGCACATGGACGTGAGGAGGCTTGGGCTGCCTCTTTCAGGCTGGGTGTTCTGTTCAATAGCCTCTGCCTCTCTGGGTCTCAGTCATCCCATTTTTATTTATTTATTTATTTTCATCCCATTTTTAAACTTTGGGGCCTGGTTGGTGACTGAGTTCCTTGTCAAGTTAGCTCTGAGCTATCATTCTAAGCTCTGTCTCTCTCAATCAGTGAATAATAATAACAAACAATTATTGAGACTTATACATGCTTGGAATTGTGCTAAGAATTTTATGCACATTCTCTCATTTAGTTCTCACACACACGGGGTGAGGTAGTTGCTAATCTTATCCTTGTATCAGTTAATATTAAGTTCAGCTGCTTATGCAGAAATATCCTAAACAGTAATGGCTTAAATAAGATGGAAGTTAATTTTTCTCCCATTTAAAAAAAAATAATAAAATACTTAGAAGTAGGCCGGGCTGCTACTGATATGGTGGCTCCATGGTCTCATGAGAGAGCTCGATCTTTCTGTTCCACCATATGGAGCTTATAGTTACATGTTTTCCTCAGTAGCTCCAATCATCACATCTCTGTTTCAGGCAGCAAGAAGCAGGAGAGGAGGGTGAAGGGGCCACCTTTTCTTATTCTTAGAAATCCAAACAATACTTTTGCTTACATTTCATTGGTTAGAATTTAGTTACATGTTTATATCTAGCTGCAAAGGAGGCTGAGAAATCTAATCTTAATGTTTCACAGTCAGCAATGTAAATACTTGAGTTCTAAGGAAGAAATGGCAGCCCACCAGGCTTCCCCGTCCCTGGGATTCTCCAGGCAAGAACACTGGAGTGGGTTGCCATTTCCTTCTCCAGTGCATGAAAGTGAAAAGTGAAAGTGAAGTCACTCAGTCATGTCTGACTCTTAGCGACCCCATGGACTGCAGCCCACCAGGCTCCTCCATCCATGGGATTTTCCAGGCAAGAGTACTGGAGTGGGGTGCCATTGCCTTCTCCGAAGGAAGAAGATGGGAGTGGATATTGGAGTAAATTCTTAATTTCTTCCCATCTTGTTTGACCAGCAAGGAAGCAAAGCCCTAAGACAGATAGTTGGTGGGTGACTGGGGCAGGATTTGAACCCAGCCCACCTGGATCCAGGGCCTGTGTTCTTAAGTGCACAGATCCCTCCTCCCCCTGAAGTCCCCTGCTGCTTCTTTCTCCTTCTTAGAAGCTTCGTGCAGGCTCCAGCTCTAAGCTTTGGTTCTCTTTCTGTATCAGGAAAACCCCTTATTGAAGCTACATGTGCAGGAAAGTTGGGCAGGACTGTAAGCCCAAGGCCAACCTGCCTTTCATCAGGATCCTCCGTCACTGGTGGAAGGCACGGTACACCTGTGGCATCTCCTCGGGTCCCCAGGTCCAGCCTTCCTTCCATCATTCCCGGTCCCTCCCCATTTCTGCATCCCTTAGCTCCCCTCATGGTGTCCCCAGCACCCCACAGTACCCTTAGTGCCTGTCCTCACCAAAACCTGGAATAAATTGATATCTCTCTTCATCTATATTAAGAAGATGAAGGAAGAACTTACTTGGGGTGGCTTTTTCCCCCTCTTCTGGAGATGGAAGGTCATTACCAAGCAGAGCCCTTGAAATATGCTACAAAGGCACCACCTCTGATGACTCCTAGTCAGATTGGTTTGTCACCAGAGCCGCTGCTCTTGTCCATTCACTGAGGTATAAGAGGTAGATTCTCAATCTGAGCAGGGGACCAGCAGTAGGAATTATTAGAGGTGTAGGACCTCAGCCCCACCCCAGACCTACAGAGTCAGAATCAGATTTAACAAAGCCCAGAGACTCCTTCCAGTATTCTTGCTTGGAGAATCCCCATGGACAGAGGAGCCTGGCGGGCTATAGTCTATGCAGTTGCAAAGAGCCGGACATGACTGAGAGACTAAGCACAGCACAGCACAGAGAATCCCTGTATACCCCACAGGCTTCTGACTCACTGACCTAGGACAGCTAAAACCTAGGCTTTCTAATGAGTGACTATAAATGCAAGAAATTCACCTAAGAGTTTGCTTATTAAATGTACTGCTTGTTTTAGAAGAAACTGGACTGAGAAAAAGAGAGCAAATAAAAGTCAGGTACTGACATAAATAATTGCTGTTTTGGGGCACAACCATAGACCTCATATCTACCCAGTGCACCATGCGAATATCAACCGTTCATTGACTAATTGATGTATTAGAATAGGGAGCCAGACAAGAGCAGATAAAAAGTCTCGTGCTTAGATTTCTTCTTCAGATTCCCTTGAAAAGCTACTCATATCAGTGCACTTAAGTCTCCAAATGGCTTTTGCAAACCAGATAAGCTTAGTGTTTTGGGTTCACATAATTGGCCAGCTTTGCTAAGAGACTGCCAAAAACATCGATGTCGTCTAAACAACTGTTATTTTAGTTTAAGGATACAATCTAGGTTTAAAAGCCAACATGTAACTCACTTTAATACCGTTAAAAGCTCAGAGGAGAGAGCTGCTGTACTCCCAATCTCCTTTTTAAATGCTACAGTAGTTCAGACACCTGGAAGAATAACAGCGCTGTTTCTTTCTGTGAGTTTAGGCTTAAATTGTGGAGAGCCTCCAAGAGTTTCATGTTTGGTACTTTTAGAATGTTTTCCCCTCACTCTGGGTTCTTTGTGAACAGAGAGATTCATGAAGAGATTTTTCCTTAAGGAGGCAGCATGGGGATTTCCCTGGTGGTCCAGTGGCTAAGACTCTGCATTCCCAACGCAGGGAGCCTGGGTTCAATCCCTGGTCAGGGAACTAGAGCCCACATGCCACAGCTAAGACCCGGCACAACCAAATACATGAATATTTGTAAGAAAGGAGGCAGCATGATGTAATAGTTTAAAATGTGGGTTGTAGCTCCTGGGCATATACCTGGAGAAAAACATGGTCTGAAAGGATGCAAGCATCCCAGTGTTCATTGTAGCACTGTTTACAAGAGTCAAGACACAGAAATAACCTCCATGTCCTCTGACAGAAGAATGGGTAAAGAAGATGTGATGTCTATGTACAATGGAATAGTAGTCATTAAAAAGAATGAGATAATGCCATTTGCAGCAACATGCTATTATTGAGCGAAGTGTCAGATAAAGAAAGAGAAATATCAAATGTGGAATCTAAAAAAAAAAATACAAATGAACTTATTTACAAAATAGAAACAAATTCGCAGTCTTAAAGAAAGAACTTATGGTTACCAGAGGGGAAGGGTTGGGGGCAAGGTTAGGAGTTTGGGATTGACATGTATACACTGTTGTATTTAAAATAGATAATCAACAAGGACCTACTGTACAGCACAGGGAACTCTGCCCTATATTCTGTAACAACATAGTTGGGAAAAGAATTTAAAAATGAATCAGTTCAGTTTAGTTGCTCAGTCATGTCCGACTCTTTACGATGCCGTGGACTGCAGCATGGCAGGCTTCCCTGTCCATTACCAACTCCCGGAGCTTGCTCAAACTCATGTCCATCAAGTTGGTGAAGCCATCCAACTATCTCACTTCTGCCATCCCCTTCTCCTCCTGCCGTCAATCTTTCCCAGCATTAGGGTCTTTTCCAGTGAATCAGTTCTCCGCATCAGGTGGCCAAAGTATTGGCGCTTCAGTTTCAGCATCAGTCCTTCCAATGAATGTTCAGGACTGATTTCCTTTAGGAATAGATACACGTATACATATAACTGAATCACTCCGTCTACAGTTGAAATTAACACAACATCGTTCGTCAGCTTTACTCCAATATACAAAAAAAGTTTCTTAAAAAAGTGTGGGCTGTAGGACCTGACCACCCGGCTTCAAACATAACCATTACCACCTCTGAAAGGTGGGGAAAATAACCTCTTACCTTTATGGGCTGCCATGATCGTGGAGTTAATAGGAGTGAAGGCGTAGAAGAATGGCTGGCATGCCCTAAGTGCTGGATGGGCACAGGCGATTGCTGTGCACATGTGGCGCTGTCTGCAGTACCTAGACATCGGGCTCACCTTCTTAATCTTACAAATGAGAACATGGGGCCCTAGAGAGGTTCAGGATCTGTCTGCTGCATGTCCTGAGCTAGGGAGCCTTCCTTGTCCTCCTGGGGGCAGCTCTGTGCTGGGTCAGGCCCCACATGCTCCATTTCACACAGATACGCTCCAGGGCTCAGGTAGGGGTCAATGGTGAGAAGAGAATCAGAGAGTGATTCAGGTCCTGACTTTTCTCTGTACATTAGTGTCTCCCCTCACTCCTGCTCCCAAAGTTATTTTCACCTTTTCACCCCTGACCAGGCACATATAGTCTAGAGTGTTGCTGGAAAGTGAGACAGTCTGTGACATCTGAGAGACCAGAGCCCCTGCCTCAGCTGCTGTTCGCAGCAGAACAGTTTGAAGTGACTGCAGTTGCAGCTACTCCTTCCCCAGGGTTTTGGTAATTCCTCCTGCCAATTATAGCACTTTGCTAAGATTAACTAATTAATCCTCACCATATACCCGAGAGACAAAATTAAAGCTCATTCTTTCACACGTGTAAAGTACCTTTCATCTGAGGATTACTAACACTGATGCATTTGTCTCCCATGGCGACATTGCAAGTTTCAGGGATGAAAAGGAAAATCATTACCGTTTTAAGGACTGGGAACAAAGAACATTCCCCCGCCAGTACCCAGAGGAGGAGGGAGGGTCACTGAACAGGTCTGTGGTAGCAGGGTAAGCATTGGAGGACACCTGTGTTCCTGGGGGGTCCGAAAGGGAACTCCTAGGTGGGGCTATGACCCCATCTGGTCACCGCTCTTCACGGTTCTTTATTGTTCTCAGTTCCCCAGGGATCATGTCTGAGATGAGGGATGAGAGAAGTTTCCACGAGGCTGTTCAAGGCTGCGTTTGGCTTTCTAAGCAACCTCCCACTTCTCCCCATCCTGTCTCCAAAACGCTGGTTCCTCCTCACCTCTATTTGCCAACATTCTGTTTGTGATTGAGAAGAAATGGAGCCAGTGAGGAGAGAACCAGAAAAAAAAAATTTACAAATCGAGGACCTCAAAGGGGACAGGGGAGTTAGGGGAGTGGGAGAGAGAGGTCCATCAGTTTGCCAGGGCTCTGGAAACAGCATTTGGAGTAAAAGGGAAAAGCAGTCTGCACCACGTGACCTGATGAAAGGTTTGCTACCATTTCTTTGTAACTCCTTTGGCAGTTTTTTTACTTGCCTTGGTGGCACAGCCTGAGCTGCAGGCAGGGCTTGAAACTGTATCATCCTGCCCAACACTGCAGGTGCTCCCTACAGGGGAGGGTCTCAGAGATGATGAGGGAGACACAAGTGGTCACTTTAGAGACACCCTGCCCATAAAGGCCGAGCAGTTGCATTTCTTCTAAACCTCAGATTATTGGTTCCGACAACTCTTCTGGAAGCCATTGACTGGTTTCCCTGCCTGATGACAGCTGTGACTGGGGCTCATAGCTCTGGACCTGCAGGATCTAGTGCCCCCGAGGTTGCTGTAGCTCCTTTCAGGCCTCTGAGGGGCATGGGTGTCAGAAGGAAAGGCTCTTGCTTCTACATCCAAGAAGAGGCGATGAGCAAGAACTTAAGATTTGCAGAGATTTAAAGGCAACTCTGATAGGTGCATGACCTGTGAGCATATAAGGCTAGACAGTGAGTGGATAGCTCTTGCTGGCCAGCCCAGCATCCCTTTCTCTAGGAAACTGACTTTTCCTTAATCATTGCATTCTGGTGGGGCTGTCAGTCACAACACTGCCCCATCTTTCCAATCCCTTTCATCCCTCACCGCCAGGGGTTGGGCATATAGCCTCTAGCTAGCCTCTGGACTCTTTATGCTGGACGGTTGAATCTCTTGGGGAGACTCCCTGGGGGAGGAAGATATTGAAACCATGTAAAGAGAAGGGCGGTGGCTTCTTGTTACCTGATCCCCAGGATGGCTCAAAGCTTGGCTGTTCAGCTCTTCTTTCCATCCTGTGAGCTATTTTGGGTTCCTTTCAGTAAAGTTGTCTTTATGTTAGCTGGAGTCTACGAAAGAAGCCTAAATTATAGCCTCCCCCTGCTCAGGTCTTCTCACTCCAGGTCAGCGACTTTTCATCATACCAAGTAAATGCAAAATTGCAAAGCACCTTTAAGGAGAGACAGTGAACTGAGAAGGAGCATTGCTGGCAGGTAAGCGTTTCTCTAAGCCCAGCAGGCTGTGCTTCTTTCCCCATAGTGTCTCATCAGGATCCATCCATGGGGATGCACTTCACATTTAACTGCGGTCACGGAGCTGGCACATACCTGCTTTCGCCCACAACCAGCCTCTTTCAAATTTTGTTCTTGTTCTGTTTTTGTGGGATGTGTCTTTGCTGGTAGGCTGATTCTTAAGTGTATTTGGCGATGGGTCAGTCTTTGTGTGTTTTCTAAACCCTACTGATCTGCCTAATGATCAGAAGTGGCTGATGTGGTTCAGACAGAGAAGTAAAAATGTAGTAGCTAGTAAATTTGTGGCAAGTGGAAGAAATCTTTTCAGGGGAATATGTATGCTAAAACATATAATCCAGCATTTTACTACTTCATAGCAACTACAATCCCAGAATCTATACTTATGGAAACATATGTGCTATGCTGTGCCAAGTCGCTTCAGTAGTGTCTAACTCTTTTCGACCCTATGGACTATAGCCTGCCAGGCTCCTATGTCCATGGGATTCTCCAGGCAAGGATACTGGAGTGGGTAGCCATTTCCTTCTTTAGGAGATCTTCCTGACCCAGGGATTGAACCTGCATCTCTTAAGTCTCCTGCACTGGCAGGCAGATTCTTTACCACTGAGCCTCCTGGGATGCCCCTTGGAAACATATAACCCCATGTTAAAGCACAAGACCCTCTCCCTCTGGAGACTCTTCTTGTGCTTTCTACAATGGCATTAAAGTAAGGGTTGGGGATCTCTTTCATGCACTGAATCTCTTCTAGGTAAAACTAAAAATTACTAAATCTGAATTATTAACTCTTTGGAATGTTTCTAGCCCAGGACTGGATCCCCACGGGAGTTAGAAGTGATCCTAAGGCTTTTGAAGTTTCTTCTACACAGTAGTTGAGTGATTGAGTGATTGGATGAATGGAGTTAGGGGTGGGAGGAATCCAAGAAGCCTAGATCTGAAGGAACCTGGTGCTCACTCAATACAACCCCGCAGTAGTTATCTATGACTGCATAACAGATCACCCCAAACCATAGTACTTGAATACAAGAATCATTTATTTCTTCCCGTAGTTTCTGTGAGTATGGAGTGCAGAGCAGCCTGGCTGGGTGCTCCTGGCTCCAGGTTTCTCATACAGCTGCAGTCAGATGTCACCTGGGCTGCAGTCCTTGACTGAGGCCGGAAGATCGGACTCCCAGGTGGCTCAAACATGTGGCTGGCAAGTTGGTGCAAGTTGCTGGTGGGAAGTTCTTCTCCCTGTGTGCCTCTTCACAGAGCTACATGGGTATCTTCTAACGTGGCAGATGGCTTACCTAGAGTAGGTGATGCAAGAGAACAAGGCAGGAGCTCCAACGTCTGTTACAACCTAGTATCAGAAGACACACATCATCACTTAAAGGAGGTCGCTGCACCAGATGTGAACACCAGGAGGCCAGGGCCATGGGACTGTCTTGTGTCCTGATGCTACTAATCCCTTCTCTTAAAACACGATGTAAAAATTTATTGTGAAATATTTTTAGACATACAAAAAGGATTAAAAAAAGGATTAAACGTAAAAAAAGGATTAAACGTAAAAAAAGGATTAAAATATACTTGTGTACCTACCTACCTCCCTTTTCAAGAAATAAACTACAATCAATTCAACTGATACCCCCCAAGCACTTTCCTTGCCTGCCTCTTCCTCCTTCCCTGCCCCACTGTCTTTTGCTGTTGTTTCCTCGCTCAGTTTTTGCAACTTCATGGACTGTAGCCCACCAGGCTCCTCTGTCCATGGATTTTCCAGGCAAGAATACTGGAGTGGGTTGCCATTTCCTCCTCCAGGGGATCTTCCCAAGCCAGGGATCCAACCCACATCTCCTGCATTAGCAGGCGGATTCTTTGCCAATGAGCCACCAAGAAAAGAAAGCCCTTTCCCACTGCCCTTAGGAAACTAGCATTCTGAATTTTGTGTTCATCCTTCCGGGCATTCTTTTCTGTTTCCACCACAAATTTATGTATCCCTAAACAAAATATCAGGAGAAGGCAATGGCAACCCACTCCAGTACTCTTGCCTGGAAAATCCCATGGGCGGAGGAGCCTGGTAGGCTGCAGTCCATGGGGTCACAAAGAGTCGGACATGAATGAGCGACTTCCCTTTCACTTTTAACTTTCATGCATTGGAGAAGGAAATGGCAACCCACTCCAGTGTTCTTGCCTGGAGAATCCCAGGGACGGGGGAACCTGGTGGGCTGCCGTCTATGGGGTCGCACAGAGTCGGACACGACTGAAGTGACTTAGCAGCAGCAGCAAACAAAATATGGAGTTGTTGGACGTATTCTCAAGCTTTATGTGTAGCATCGTCCTGTGTGATTCTTTTGCAACCTTCTCTTTTTGTTCAGAGTTATATTTGTGAGATCCATCTATATTAATCTGCATGGCTCTAATTATTTTTAGTGACTATAAAGCGTTCCACTGTGTTAACACATCACAGTTTGTTTATTCTTTTTCCAGTTTATGAACATTCAGGTTGCTTGTAATATTTTTGTTTGCTACTGCACACAGTGTTGTTAGAATGTCCTTGCACAGCGTCCTTGTGCCCAGATGCAAGAGTTTTTCCAGGAAACCAGTCTAAAGGTGGAATGGTTAGGTCATATGATATGTACACTTTGACTTTTCTCAAGAGCATCAAATTCTCTAAAACAGCTGCACTGATTTATACAACTTCCAACGGTGATTGAGTTCCCTTGCTCTGTATTCTAGTGTTGCAGATTAAAAATTTCATGCAAAGCTGATGGATGTGAAATGGTGTCTATGGTTTTAATTTGCCTTTCCCTAATTACTGATGCTCTCGAATTGTGCTGGAGAAGACTCTTGAGAGTCCCTTGGACAGCAAGGAGATCAAATCAGTCGGTCCTAAAGGAAGTCAACCCTAAATATTCATTGGAGGAACTGATGCTGAAGCTGAAGCTCCAATATTTTGGCCACCTATTGTGAATAGCTGACTCACTGGAAAAGACCCTAATGCTGGGAAAGATGAAGGCAGGAGGAGAAGTGAAGTGAAGTGAAGTGAAGTGAAGCCGCTCAGTCGTGTCTGATTCTGCGATCCCATGGACTGTAGCCTACCATGCTCCTCCGTCCCTGGGATTCTCCAGGCAGGACTACTGGAGTGGGTTGCCATTTCCTTCTCCAGGAGATCTTCCCAACCCAGGGATCGAACCTGGGTCTCCTGTATTGCAGGCAGACGCTTTACCATCTGAGCCACCAGGGAAGTCCCAAGGGTGTGACAAAGGATAAGATGGTTGGATGGCATCATCAATTCAATGGACATGAGTTTGAACAAACTCCAAGAGACAGTGAAGGACAGGGAAGCCTGGTGTGCTGCCGTTGATGGAGTCACAAAGAGTTGGATAGGACTTAGTGAATAAACAACAACGATAATTATTCACGAGGCTGATTATTTTTTCTCACATGTGTATTGGTCACTTGGGTTTCCTCTGAGGACTGCTTGTTTACATCTTTTGCCTACTTTTCTATTGTTTTTTCTCTTTTTCTTATTGATTTGAAAGAATTCATAGATTCTAGATACTAATTTTTGTCAACTATATATGTTGCTAACATTTTCCTCCTGTCTGATGCTTACCTTTTTAACCTTTTTGTTGTCTTTGTTGAATAGAATTTTTAAGTTAATGTAGTTAAATGTTATCATTCATTTCCTTTATAGTTTGTTTATGTGGCAGAGACTGCTAGCTGTCCACTAGCATCTGCATCTTTCTTTTCTAGCAAGAGAGCTGTGGATGGCTGTGCTGTGGAGTGTGTCTAGAAGGGATATATGCAACATTGACTTCACTCACTTCAAAGAAATCTTTGTCTCCAGATGTCCACTCTTCCCCCCTTCAGCAGACTGGAGTATTGTTATTATCCCATTTTTACCTACGAGGAAACCAGTGTTACACTGCCAAGGTGAGCCCGTTGTCTCCATGCCCCGGGTCCTCCTTTTGTGCCCTTTTGTTCTGTTTTCATGCCCCGAGAGAGATAATTCAGCCTAATAAAATCCAACGGATGTGTATTAAGCCCCTCCCACACGCTAAGCTTTGCACTAAGAGCACTAGGATGAATTAGACACAGAGACACAGCCTCTGGTCTGAGGAGCTTACAGTCTGGTTGGGAACAAAGAGACTCTCTTAAGCGTCCAGGTGTATGTACGTGAATACTTTCTGCTCAGGGGATCAAAAAATCCTCATGATATTTGAAATTCCATCAGACAACCTGGGGAAGGGCTTTCTAGGGGCAGGGACAATTTGAACAAAAGCCCACAGTCTGAAAATCAAAAGGTGTGTTTAGGACACAACCAGAAGTTGAGTTTGATTGGAGCAGGGTCAGGTGAGAGGCTGTGGGAGATGAGGCTGATCCACAGCCCAACTGTTTGAATGAAAGAACAGCAGCGGCCACCAGATGTGTGGGGGGAGGGACTGCTGGGGGAGGGGAGGGGGGTACTCTTGGAGGTCAGTTAAAATCATTCTTGTTTGGTGTGTGTGTGTTCAGTCACTCAGTCGCGTCTGACTCTTTGTGACCTCGTGGACTGTAGCTCACCAGGTTCCTCGGTCCAAGGGATTTCCCAGGCAAGAATACTGGAGTATCCTGCTCTAGGGGATCTTCCTGACCCAGGGATCAAACCCGCATCTCTGGCATCTCCTGCTTAGCCGGTGGATTCTTTACCATCGCACCACCTGGGCAGCCAGCTTTAAACTGTTAGAGCAGAGTCTGTATCACTGCATTCTGGTAGGTCTCTAAACTTTGTAGACCCTCATATGAAAGGCAAGAAAGGAGGGTATAGAAACAAGTTATTGTCCTAGGATTTCTTTTCCAGAGCCACCTCTACGCTTGTGGAGTTGGCATAGGGTGCACCTGTTTACAGACCCTGAGAGGGCTGGGTATGGGTCTCTGACTTGATATCAACTACTCAGAGCAGAATTTCTTCACTCTCTCTGAGTTTCTTCACCAGCTCACGCTTATATACTACTTAATGTGACCAGTCTTCTCCAAACAAACTTCAGGGATGGAACCCCTGCCTTGTTCATTGTTATGTCTCTAAAGCCTGGCCCCATGCTGGGCTCAGGGCAGGTGCTCTACACACATTTGGGAGCTAAGTAAGCAAATGCTGGGAGGGAATGAGAGAATGAATTCCCCAAACCTGTGCACAGGGGCTGTTGCAGCATCACTGTGCCCCGGACAGCCACGACACGCGACTTCACAGGTGGCCAGAAAGTGTTCCTGAAATTCTATAGTAATTAAGATACAATTCCAGTTGCTGTCACAGGGAGCCAGCTTAGACACAATAGAGGAGTATTTCTTTTCCATGTAAAAGCCGTAGGCAGCATGTGCTTAGTGCTATAGAGACCCAGTCAGAGACCCAGGGTTTTTCTGCTCTTTGCTCTCCCATCCCCAGAGTGCTGCCTTACCCACACATCCACATTCTAAGCAGGAGGAAGGGGAGAGGAGGAAAAGAAGGCATGCTCCTTCTGTTTAAGTGCATGATTGGGAAGCTGCACGTTCCCCTCTGCTCACATCCCTTTAGCCAGAACCTAGTACCTTGGTCATCAGATCAGATCAGATCAGATCAGTCACTCAGTCATGTCCGACTCTTTGCGACCCCATGAATTGCAGCACGCCAGGCCTCCCTGTCCATCACCAACTCCTGGAGTTCACTGAGACTCACGTCCATCGAGTCAGTGATGCCATCCAGCCATCTCATCCTCTGTCGTCCCCTTCTCCTCCTGCCCCCAATCCCTCCCAGCATCAGTCTTTTCCAATGAGTCAACTCTTCGCATGAGGTGGCCAAAGTACTGGAGTTTCAGCTTCAGCATCATTCCTTCCAAAGAAATCCCAGGGCTGATCTCCTTTAGAATACGTAGCTGCAAAGGAAGATGGGAAGTGTGCAGTCTTGTTCTGATGGCCAGTACCAGGTTAATTATCATCTGATAATTAGGAAGGGAGACTAGATATTGGTGAACAACAGGCCATTCCTGCCACAAGCCATTTTCCCATTGGGTGGCGTAGATGGGAGGCACAGTGGCAGACAGACGAACGTGGTTGTCCACCAAGAGAAAGATTTATCTTGAATAAACGTGTCAGTGTTGATGTTAAAAGCTATAGCCTGCAATTATGTGAGTACAGGACCAAAGGTGGCCATGTCTTCAAATGCAGAGAACAGTGGCATGTTCTCATGAGTTTGGTTTGGTCATTATAAATCTTCCATCTGCCTCTGAGTGGAGAGGAAGTAGTCAAATATGCCACTGCATTGCAATTGTAAAAGTGACAGTGATGTGTCGGATGGGATGGAGGCTGGGGACAAAGTGCACCAGACCTGGTCATTGTGCAGTTGGACACATCCCTTTTAATTAATCAGCCTCTTTTGTCACAACTTCTTCTTGAGGGGGCACATCATGGCTGGTATTGGTATCTGTCCACCATATCTGTCTTCCCCTTCTTCCTGGGTATGTGAAGTGAAGTGAAAGTTTCTCAGTCGTGTCCAACTCTTTGCAACCCCATGGACTGTAGCACGTCAGGCTCTTCTGTCCATGGAATTCTCCAGGCCAGAATATTGGAGTGGGTAGCCATTTCCTTCTCCAGGGGATCTTCCCAACCCAGGGATTGAACTCAGGTCTTCTGCATTGCAAGCAGCTTCTTTACCATCTGAGCCACCACAGAAGCCAAGAATACTGGAGTTGGTAGCCTATTCCTTCTCCAGGGGATCTTCCTGACCCAAGAATCAAACCAGGGTCTCCTGTATTGCAGGTGGATTCTTTAGCCGCTGAGCTACCAGGGAAGTCCCATGCTTTTCCTACCAAACATCAAAATTACCAAAATGCTACAATATATAAATCAATCTGATATTATTTCAAGAGAAGACTTACACATTAATGGATATAAGATAGAAAATCTGATATTTGTGTAAGCTTTCACACACATATATATGAATTTTGTACATTATAAATGTATGCTTTATATTTATGAGGAAAGGGTTACACTGCTCAATTCATAGTCATAGGATGATAATTGGTTGGCTAAGATCAAATTGCTAACATCCACTGGGTCATCAAAAACGTGAGAGAGTTCCAGAAAAACATCTATTTCTGCTTTATTGATTATGCCAAAGCCTTTGACTGTGTGGATCACAATAAACTGGAAAATTCTAAAAGAGATGGAAATACCAGACCACCTGACCTGCCTCTTGAGAAACCTATATGCAGGTCAGGAGGCAACAGTTAGAACTGGACACGGAACAACAGACTGGTTCCAAATAGGAAAAGGAGGACGTCAAGGCTGTATATTATCACCCTGCTTATTTAACTTCTATGCAGAGTACATCATGAGAAATGCTGGGCTGGAAGAAGCACAAGCTGGAATCAAGATTGCCGGGAGAAATATCAATAACCTCAGATACGCAGATGACACCACCCTTATGGCAGAAAGTGAAGAGGAACTCAAAAGCCTCTTGATGAAAGTGAAAGTGGAGAGTGAAAAAGTTGGCTTAAAGCTCAACATTCAGAAAACGAAGATCATGGCATCTGGTCCCATCACTTCATGGGAAATAGATGGGGAAACAGTGGAAACAGTGTCAGACTTTATTTTTTGGGGCTCTAAAATCACTGCAGATGGTGACTGCAGCCATGAAATTAAAAGACGCTTACTCCTTGGAAGGAAAGTTATGACCAACCTAGATAGCATACTGAAAAGCAGAGACGTTGCTTTGCCAAGAAAGGTCCATCTAGTCAAGGCTATAGTTTTTCCAGTGGTCATGTATGGATGTGTGAGTTGGACTGTGAAGAAAGCTGAGCGCCGAAGAATTGATGCTTTTGAACTGTGGTGTTGGAGAAGACTCTTGAGAGTCCTTTGGACTGCAAGGAGATCCAACCAGTCCATTCTAAAGGAGATCAGTTCTGAGTGTTCATTGGAAGGACTGATGCTGAAGCTGAAACTCCAGTACTTTGGCCACCTCATGTGAAGAGTTGACTCATTGGAAAAGACTCTGATGCTGAGAGGGATTGGGGGCAGGAGGAGAAGGGGACGACAGAGGACGAGATGGCTGGATGGCATCACAGACTCAATGGACTTGAGTCTGAGTGAACTCCGGGAGTTGGTGATGGACAGGGAGGCCTGGCGTGCTGCGATTCATGGGGTCGCAAAGAGTCGGACACGACTGAGTGACTGAACTGAACTGAAGTAGAAAAAAGTTATGTATTTATCACATAAACAATAGGATTGATAGGATTGAATTTTTTAAAGGAAATTATTTTGAAGATAACGAAAATATAGGTAAACACTTAGCAGTCTTGCAGTGAGAAAGCAAAAGATGAAATTATGAAAGAAGCACTGATAGATTAGATTCCCTAAGAATTTTTAAATTTAAGTAAAAAGACGATTCATGTGTGTGTGTTAAGTCTCTACAGTCGTGTCCAACTCTTTGTGACCCTATGAACTATAACCTGCCAGGTTTCTCTGTCCATGGGATTCTTCAGGCAAGAATACTGGAATAGGTTACTGTGCCCTCCTCCAGGGGACCTTACAGACCCAGGAATTGAACCTGCATCTCTTAGGTTTGTCTCCTGCATTGGTAGCAGGTTCTTTACCACCAGTGCCACCTGGGAAGCCCCGAAAGACCATAAGCAAATATAAAAGATAATTAAGAACTGAGAAAGACACTCCAACAAATAAGAACCTTTATATACAAGAACTTTTCAAATCAATAAGAAAAAACAGTAAAAAATACATTAAAGACCTGATCAGACAACTTGAGATAAACATGTGAAAACTTCAACTTCAGTAATGATCAAGTAAATGATCATTAAAGTAACAATGTCATACAGGTCTTCATTTATCAAATTGCCAAAGATTTAAAAAAGGTATCATATGCAGCAGTGAAATGGAAATTCTTACACATAGAATTATAGCTTATCAGACCCTTTCTGGGAAAATTTGGAAATGCGTACACAAAATCTTTTACATATTTGTATTCTTTAACTAATTACACTTCCAGGAATTTATCGTATGAACTTGATCAAAGGTCTCCCAGGTTTATGTGTTAATCGTCATACTATTAGTAAGAGATAAAAATAATCAAAATAACCACAAAATATGTCATTTGAATACATTATGGTTGTCCACATGGTGTGATTTTATTGTCATTACAGAGTTATGTTTTTGAAGGAAATCTGAAGTTGGGGAATTCACCTACTATCACAATTCATGTGTGCTTTGTCACTCCGCTGTGTCTGACTCTTTGCGACAACATGGACTGTGGCCTGCCAGGCTCCTCTGTCCATGGAATTCCCCAGGCGAGAACACTGGAGAGGGTTGCCAAGCCCTCCTCCAGGGGATCATCAACCCAGGGATTGAACCCAGGTCTTCTGCATTGCAGGCGGATTCTTTACTGTATGAGCCACTAGGGAAGCCCACTATCACAATAAGTGAGACAAAATGGGATATACAGTGACCTGTAGGCTTTCCATACGCTGACTCCCCCCAACTCAACTCCTGTTCTGACCCTGTCCGCTCCACCTGCCCCGACTCTGCCCCACTACCCCGGCTCATGCCTGTTCTCCCAGCGTGTCCAGTGTTTGTGGCCCTAGGACTTTGCACTTGCTCTTCGCTCTGCCTGAAACACTGGCACAGCTGCTTCTTCACTTTCTTCAGCCTCTGGTTGACGCTCACCTTGTCAGCCACATCATCCCTGGCTACTCCATATAAAATAGTACCCACTTTTCAGCCCACCCGTTGCCACCCCATCCTTTCTATCCCCTCTCCTGACTTATGTTTCTCTGTGGCACTTACTGCTTCCTGGTACCTGGAGTATTTTCATATTTATTTATTGTCTGTTTTTCCATGAGAAGTGTCAGCACAATGAGGATCAGGAACTTGTCTATTTGCTCATCATTGAATCCCTTAGCACACAATAAACCATCAATAAGTATTTGTGAGAGGAAAAAAATATGTATACCAATGATATTTTATGACTTTTATACAAAAATCTTAGGTGATAGGCAGATATAGTTCAAAAGGATAAGGAGGTGGTACATCAAATGTTAGCCATGGTTATTCTTGGGTGGCCAGCTTTCTGATGGTTTTGATAATTTCTTTATGCTTTTCTGTGTTTTTGCAGCTTTTGCCATAAGCATATATCATAATAAGAGAGAAGCCAATGCATTATTATTTTAAATTCCTGTGATTTGCAAAAATCACCCAATACCTGAACTGACCAAATATTTCAAAGTGTAAATGATTCTGTTTTATAGATTTTCTCACTTTTTCCATTTTATACATGTGGTGGCTCTGCCACAAGGCTCTCTCCTGTCAGCTGTAGGTTGACAGGATGCCCTACCTCCTGGTAGGGCCTTACTCTGCCTTTCCCACTTCAACAAGCACTCCATGGTGCGGAATTTCTTTGAGGGCACTTCTCAGTAAGCGAAAGGGATGACTACTCTCTACAGCCACTGTCCTCAGCCCAGAGCCAGCTCAGGAGGTGCCAAGACTTCCTCCTCCTCCTTCTCTTCTTCTGCCTCCTGCTTTTCCTCCTCCTCCCAGCCCAGCCTCTTCCTTGAGTTCCTTCCTGGGACCGGCTTTGCCAGGTGCTTGGAGGCCTGGGAGAGAGGCCTTTCACAGGCCCCTAGCCTCCAAGGGGAGAGGAAGGTCACTTGAAGGTAATTACTGAAAACTGAGGAGCCTGACTGGGATGATTGACTTGTGATCCTCTTAAGAGACCTCCAGCCAGCATCTGCCTTCAGAGTCCCGCCTGTAGGGGTGAGCAGTCCCCTCTGAGAAGGCCGTGCCCAGCAGCCATGCTGACTAGCTGCAGCCTGCGCTGTAAGATTCTTTCCTTAGAAGGAGGGCGACTCAGTCCCAAACCTGAGAGCTCTCTTGATCTGTACTCTGCTGCATCTTTCTGGCCTGGAGAATCTAGCTGCATAATCTAGGTGAATGAGAGGCTCTCACCTACCATGAGCAGGCACTATTGTCTCACTTCTCACTGCTCCTCACTTACTTAAAAATAATTATCCAAGTGCAAGGTGTGGCCACCCCTCGAAAACTGGGCGCACACCCAGGATGACTAGTGGGCTCACGGGCCTGGGCTTGAGGAAGGGAGTCATCAGAGCATGACAGAGCTTCTCCCCAGGACCCTGGAGGTGGTGTGCATTTTTAAGGTGACTTGGATGACGTTCAGTTATAATTTGCAGACTCCAGGCGGGGAGGGCTTGTGGGCTGCAGAGAAGCCGTCAGCAGTAGGACAGCGTGGGCTTTGTTTGAGCAAAGATGACTGTATGCTGGTGGTGGGAGGGAGCGCCCCACCCTGGGGCTCCATGCTGGCCGTGGAGCCCAGGCCCCTGTCCGGGGGGAGGGCCGTTTCTTGCTGGCACCTTAAATGTGGGTTATAAGCATGGTAGTGTCACCTTCATAGAATGTGCAGCAATGTACTTAGCAGTCTTTGGTATTTCTGAACCACAGCTGCCCTGGAAAGAACCTAAAAATGCATCCATTTTCCAAGGTCAGTCTCTACGGTCATTTAAAAAATCCCCAGCGCCTCCAATTGGTCCCCTCCTCTGTACTTTCTGAGCATGCTAGGCTTGCCTCCGCATAGCACTCCTATACATAAATTCTCTATTCACGTGTTTGTTCCCCCTTCTAGACACCATGTCTTCTTGTACGTGTCGTTCCAGTATCTGGCACAAGGGAGGTGCTCAGTCAGTATTTCACGGATCTATTTTTGGAATCTCTTTGAAAATTCATTTAAAAATATTCCACAAAATGCTGATTCCTTGGAAATTTTTTTTATTTGTGGCAAGACTCATGGGATTACTCCTTGGATTGCCTATTTCTGAATCCTCAAATGCTGAATAGGGAGAGGTCTTTAGGGCATCAGGGGCACAGTGCTTTAAATGGGATTTGTTTCTTTGATTTGATAGAATGATTGTAACAGTAAAAATGTCTTATATGTGTCTGGCATGCCACCCTGGAAAGCCCTTTCAATTTTCTTACCTTATTATGATGTTCTGATTTCTAAGGCATGATCTAAGGCACATGTTAAAATCTTATGAAAATCAGATACCCTTTGTGATTTATCTGAAAGTTATTTTTAGAATCAAGCACCATTTTTCGTTCATCTGACACATGTTTACTGTATATCTATTATGTTCCAGACACTGTAGAAGGCTCTGAAGATACAGAGATGGAAAGTCAAAATTCCTGCTCAGATTAGAGGCATTGATACAAAATGATGAGGACTGTCATCAAGGTGTCACTAAAGACTGTGGGAGTAATGGGCAGGAGTGCTTGATTCTGCCTGGAGAGAAGTTGGGGGAGGTATCAGACCAAGATGATGGTGATGCTGATGGTGATGAAGAGGAGTATGATGACAATGATACTATCAGTAATATCCAGTGTTTGCCATGTGCCAGGCATTGTTCTAGGCGCTTTGCACACGTTAAGTCTCTTAATCCTCACAACCACCATATGAGGTCGGGGCTCTTATTATTCCCATTTTACAGATGAGAAAATTGAGGCACACAGAGATTGGATAAATTGCTCAAGATTGGACCAGTAAGTAAGTGGTGGAGATTATCTGCTGTTTCTTGAGTTTCTGGACCAAATAGCAACGATAATACTGGCCAAGGACAGTCTTCTGCTACTGCCAAAACCCGCTTTCCTTGGCCCCCCTGCTGAGGTCAGCCCACGTATTTCTTGAGCCAGCCTTTGAGCTTGGCAGTACATCGAGGGCTTTCCTGTCCAGATGGTGAGCCTGCTTTGTGGCCATGGCCCCAGTCAGTACCAGCCCATGATGGATAAAGAGTTCTGGTTAAGATGTGGGATTTCCAACTGGACAGCCTTGGACTAGACCTCTGATCTTGTTAGTCCTCAGCTATTGACCTCTGAGCCTCAGGCTTCCACCTCTAAAATGGGGAGAACTACTGTATCCATGCCTCTGTGGTCTCACATTGGCTACTTCTGACTCATCTCCACCCCTAGACACAAGATGAGGCCCCCAAACCACACAGATGCTGAAAACCAGCCAACTTGGAAGCCTGTGGAGTTCCCTGGCTTAACTGGAGCCATTGTTCTGCTGCCGTGGGTGGGGTGAGGGTGGGCCCTCTGGCAGGGAGGGGCCTAGGGCTTCAGGGCCTTCAGCAGACGTCTGCCTCGAGATTTCCCCCCGCCTTGCTGTAAGCTTTCCCTTCAGACTCTGAAGCAAATGGAGTTGAAAGCAACAACTTTATGGGACAACAGTTGTGATGGGCTGAGGGCCGGCAGGAAGATTGAAAGTGGGCTTCGCCTGGGGCTGCGTCCCTGGAGAAACCTTGGGGCCAGCGGCGTGCTCTCTGTTTACTCAGGGGTTTCCTCCCTGAACCCGCTGAGGAAACAGCTTTGTAAGGAAAGGGAAAACATGATTTCGGCAAGGGGCTCATTGGCCCTGATGGAGTTCAAGTGGCTGTCTACAAATTGGCTCCCACTGCAGTGCCAAGGAGGGCACAGGCTATACCCACGTTCCTGCCCTGCCTGGACTCGGGGCCAGCTGTGGGCTCCACCTCTCGGAGGGCCGCCTCCTGGTACACCTGGTGCCATTAGGGAATGCCATTAACTCTTTCAGGCATCGAAAGTAATTTCTCAGAGGAAGAAATTTGCTTTTTTACGGCAAAACCGTCTGTTTCTTCACTTACTTTATTGCACCTCAGCCCTATCCTTGGTGGAAGGGGTTTTTAAAGCAAAAAATACATCAGAATTATACTATGCAAGGTTTTTAATAGTAGCAAGAGGGAAGTTTACCTAAGGAAGGCTCCATTTGGAAAAAGAATTCATGCGTTTTTTTTTTTTTTCAGAATGAAGGGCAGGGTCCAGAGGCTTCATAGCTCCAGGCTCTGGGGAGGCTAGTGGTGGGGGCAGAGGGGCGGGCGGGCAGAGGCAGGGGTGGAAGGAAGGAGGGAGGGACCCTGAGGAAGCAGGAACTTACTCACCATCAGAGCGCAACTCCGTGGGCCTGCGAGGTGAAACTTAGTCACAGTCAGAGTAGGACTCTTTGGGGCCTGCAAGGTGACTCGATTGACGGTAAATAGAGGATTTTATCACCCTTTAGACTCTCAGCTGCAAGAAACCTGATTCTTTCCAGAATTGGATGGTGGGGAGATGAAATAGCATGGCCTGATTCCATGGCCGAGTGTCTCCCGTGCGTCCCTGCACCACACTGCCTGCTGCGGGGAGACCTGTGGGTGGGGACTCTTGCTGAGCAGACAGTTCCTGCAGTGACGATTATGGACAGCAGGGATTGACTGGAGATTGAGTGAGATCCTCTTGTGGGTGGGGGTCAAGCGGGAGCATCACGGAGGAGGCAGGGCTTCCCATCCTTGCATCCTTGAGAGAGTGCCGGACAGGAATAGGGGATGGGACTGGGAGTGGGGCCAGGGACATGGCATTCCAGACCTGGCTTTTCAACCTGGCTGCAGTAAGGGCTTTGAGGGAAAAACCTTCCCCTGCCTAGAGATCTTCCTTCCTACCAGGGGCCTACTGGCTCCTGCTTAGTCAGTACCCAGGGCTCCAGGCTACACTGAAGGGCCTGGCCAGTGTGGGTTTGAGGGCTCAGGGAATTCTCTGGACTCTGGGCTCTTTGGCATCCTGGCAAAGATGCACCAATTATATGCCTACACTGGGAAATAAGAGAAACCAAGGTAGACTCAGACTTTTTGCTGGAGAGAGTTCCCACTGAGTGGAGAGCAGGTAGCTGTAGAGCATACAAGTGCTGGGCAGGGTTCAAGCACGTGGCCCTGCTCCGAGGGGTGCAGTGGGTGCTCATGTGGCTTCGAAGCACCTGGTGAACCGCTTTAGCTGTGATGTTCAGGTCCGCAAACTTCCTGGTTCCTCCTCCAGGGACTTTCACCAGATACAGCACTATATGACCTGGACTGTTCTACCCAGGACTAACCCCTCACCACACCCTACCTTGTCTATCTGACCCTCTTTCCCATGGGCACGTTCAACCTCCAAAAAATATGTTTGCTTTCTTCTCCCCCACCTTTGCAACTATTTCAAAAATGTTCTCCTTTTTGTTTTCTCCTTCAGGAATTTTGTAGGGAAGAAAGATCGCAGGACGGTTGGTTCAGACAGTGAGAAAAGCAGGACTGGGTGGGTAGCTACAGTGTCAGGGGATTTGGACTAAGAAATACTTCTTTTCCCTTGTCACTGCACCCAGTGGAGAAATAATTTTAGCCATTCTGAGACATGTGAGCAACACAGAGGGTTTTATGGGCCTTGGTTGCAAAGTGCATTCATATGCAGTTATATTCATGAGAAGATTTTAAACATAATCAAGAATTTTTTAACAGTCATTCTGAAGCCGGGGAAAGATGTCAGGGGTTGACCTGAGACCACTGCCAGCGTTTGCTGCAGGGCCTACGGTGTACAAAGGATCTGGGTATCAGCTGAGTGCTCTCCTGTCTACCACCTCCAAGGGGCGGACCCAGAGAGGAGAGGTTTTTCTAGAGTGGAACAGCAGTCCTTAGGATTCAGCGCTTTATTCTGCTTGAATGAGACCAGTATTGTCATATTGTCTCACACTGCAGACTGTTAAACATTTACAGAATGTGCTTTTCGAGCGTTATTTAACGTGTGCTCTGATGACACATTATTCCGTCTCTAGGTTTGTTTGTTTTTGAGATCTGAGTGTGTTTGACCCAAATTCTCAATGTAGAGTCTGTGTTAAGGTGTTTGGTTGTTGTTGGCTAGTCACTAAGTCATGTCAAACTCTTTGTGAGCCCATGAACTGTAGCCTGCCAGGCTCCTCTGTTCATGGATTTTCTATGCAAGAATACTGGAATGGGTTCCCATGCCCTCCTCCAGGGGATATTCCCAACCCAGGGATCAAACCCACGTCTCCGGCATTAACAGGAAAGTCCTTTACCAGTGAGTCACCAGGGAAGCACATAAGGTCTTTGGTACTTAGCTTATTTATTATTTCCAACTGGAAAAGTTTTAATAATAGAATCTTTTCCTTTCCTTCCCTTCCCATTCTTTCCCTTACTCCTTCCTCCCTCTTTCCCTCCCTTACTTCTTTTTTCCTTCTTTTCTATATTCTTTTTGTCAAAACAAAGTCTTCTCCGTGTGAAATTTTCAGCACAATGTTACATTTTCCACTGCCACATTGTCCTGGAAGACACATACCTTAATCCTGCTCCTATTTTCAAACACCCTTGGCAGTTCTCATGGCTCAAGTCCTTATCATCTCTTCTTTTTATTACTGTAATTATGTAACTGCTTTTCTTATCTCACTCTTATTCCCCTTCCTATCCATTAACCACACGGTTGTCAAACTGAACTTTGTTAAGTACAGATCTAAGAAAGCTGACAACACACAGGCCAGTATATGTGGAAATGAGCCATCTCAGAGATGCTGTGGGTGTGAATGGGTGCCCCTTTGAGGGGCAATATGGTCATGTCTATCAGAGTTATAAGAACAGACACCCTTCGATTCAATTCTTCCAGGAATTTATTCTATAGATACCCTTGTACATGCAAAGATATATGTGTGAGGATGTCAATTGTGGCATTGCTTACAATGGCAAGATACTAGAAACAAGTTGAAGAACCATTGGTAAGAGCTATCGAAATGAATGATGGTAACTGGATGATGGACTTTGTGAGGACCATTTGCTGGTTTATTCTAAAATCCATTCCCTTTTGTCCCTTCTAATGATTGCTTGATGTTGATCCCTGTCCCATCTCTAGGGGTAGACCCAGTTGGTGGAAGCCAGTCAGTCCATCATGTTTCCCTGGCCTCAGAACTGTTTCATGGAAAACAAAATCTTATCCAATCAGGATGAATATGAGGCTTGGAGCAGCTGCAGTTGGGGGAAAGCCTGGAGCTCCCACAAGACCTGAAGCCAGACCCTGAGGCAGGAGCTAAGCCAAGGAAGTGTGGCTGGAGAATGGAGCCTACTGAAGTCCAGCTGGTGATGTGCTGAAGCTGGGTGAGTGCCCTTTGCCTCCGGTTCTTATTTCAGCTGCTTTGAGGTAAGCATTCATTTGCTACCATAAGGATGCTAGGCACTAAAGAATGCTCAGAGCCTACTTTTGTCCAGGTGGATTTCTCTCTGTGGTGCTCTGTAAATGAGGGTGTTGTTGTTCAGTGGCCCAGTCATGTCCGACTCTTTGCGACCACATGGACTGCAGCACACCAGGCCTCTCTGTCCCTCACCATCTCCCGGAGTTTGCCCAAGTTCATGTCCGTTGCACTGGTGATGCCATCCAGCCATCTCATCCTCTGACACCCTCTTCTCCTTCTGCCCTCAATCTTTCCCAGCATCAGGGACTTTTCCAGTGAGTCAGCTGTTAGCATCAGGTGGCCAAAATACCAAAAGGAAGATATTACACAATGAATATAGAATACGGTTCCTTCTACATAAATAAAAGATGTAAGAATGAGTGAGTGCCTATGTGTGTGTGTGTGTTTATCACATGTATAAACAGTCTTGGTCAGCCCATGCAACCTTTAACAAGTTAGGAATAGATGCCCCCTCTGGTATATCCAGCCCATGCAAGGCAGCAACTTGGCAGGCAAGTGTGTAGTGGACTCGTCCCCTGGGCTGAGTGGATTTGTGCCAACAATACCTTCTAATCCTTTATGAATATACTTGTGTATGATATTTCTATATAAGATATACACAGAACTAGAGAGAGAGGTTGCTCATGGGTTATGAAGACTCAGAGTTTGGTGGTAGTGGGTAGAAAGGAGGTTTGCCTTCTGTACGGCTCTTGGAAGAGTTTGAATTTTGCTGACATGTGCACAAATTACTTTTTAAAACTAGTTCATTTAAATGAGCAAGTAAGAAAGCAAAGAACATTGGTTTGATCTTAGTTACTTCCTTGCTTAAAAAGCAAAAATGAAAACTTTCAAGGAATCCTCCCGGAGAAATTCCAGATCCTTTAGCACATAATGCAGAGGCACGACCAGCCTCGGTGGCCTGCTCGTCTTGTCCCCAGCCACTCCCTTCCTTCACCCTGCACTTCAGCGGGCAGGCATGGTCATGCGTTGTCTTACCTGGCGATGTGAGCTCAGTGCACCTTGGCCTTTGCACGTGCTCCTCTCTTGGCTCTTCCCCATGCTCCACTCAGGGCACTGTTGACACCCTCTGGCGCCTTCTTTCTTGGGCGCCCACAGTGCTTGGTGGTGCCTCTCTCTTTCTTGCTATCCACCACATTTTCTTGTAAGTATGTGTTTATACCTACACCACCCTCTCTTCTGTGAGTGAGCTCTTTGAGGGACCTGGGTCTCCCTGGACCTTGGACAATCAATGCTTGTGACATGATGGGAAGAGGCAACGCATAACTGTCCCCTGAACAAAAAGAGGTAGGTTCAGATTCCAGCTGTCTTTTTACTAAACTCTTCAGTCATTTTCAGATGTCTTTTCTCTCTGGGCTGCAAATGCTTACCTGTCCTTTGCCCAGTAGCGATTAGCCAGGTTGTAGCAGAGCTAGAGTTCCCAGCCCAGCCCAGATTGCATTTCTTCACTGTTAGCAGCTGGAGGGAGTCCTCTTTCACTTCACCCAAGGTTGCATCTGAGATTCACAGCACGTCCAGTGACCTGCTCTTTGTCTGCCTTGACAGGCATAGGGTGTCATAAAGTATTCATCCAGTTCAGAAAATTTTAAAAGTTGGGGGAGAATTGAAGAGTGAAAAGAGAATTTGTAGAAATATAGTCGGTCACTTGGGCGTCCATCCCATTCAGCAGCCCGCTCCCTTGGAAAGCCAGGTAACCTGGATATGTGTACAGGAGCCATTCCCATGGAGCCGTCATTCCTATTTAGTAACCACCAAGCCCAGGAGAAATCTGTCATCTGCAGATGAAATCAGTGAGGCAGAGCCCTTCCAGGAGAGAGACACAGTGAGGCGATAGTGCAGTCCTCATTCATGCAGAGACGCTGGTGGGGATCGCTCAGGGAGGTGCTGACCCACTGCCCGGCCTGACACTGCCGCAGCATCCTCAGGGCCCAGGAAGGACCTCGCTGCTGTTGGCTGGCTAGTGATGCACAAGGAAAGTGATGAGCTGTCAATCCCACTTCTGGTTTCCACCTTCAAGAGCAATGACAGGTTGAGGTTGTTAGCTGTTGGGGTCTGAGGAAGATGCAGTGTCCAAGACATTGGACAACAGATTTGGAGCTGCCACTAGCCTATATTGTATTTTTGCCACAAATCAGGAGAAAATATACCCACTCTGGGCTGACCCAGCTGCACTCTAGGGCAGAGGGCTTGCATTTGGAGATGCCTCTATCCAAAGAGGACTTCCCTGGTGGCTCAGACAGTAAAACATCTGTCTACAATGTGAGAGACCTGGGTTCGATCCCTGGGTTGGGAAGATTTCCTGGAGAAGGAAATGGCAACCCACTCCAGTACTCTTGCCTTGAAAACCCCATGGATGAAGGAGCTTGGTGCAGGCTACTATTCATGGGGTTGCAAAGAGTCAGGCACGACTGAGCGACTTCACTTCACTTCACTCTGTCCAAAGAAGGGCTTCTCAGGTGGCACTAGTGGTAAAGAACCTGCCTGCCAGTGCAGGAGATATGAGAAGTGGTTTTGATCCCTGGGTCAGGAAGATTCCCTGAAGAAGGAAATACTCCACTCCAGTATTCTTGCTTGGAGAATCCCACGTACAGAGGAGCCTGGCGGGCTACAGTTCTTGGGGTCGCAAAGAATCAGATGCGACTGAAGTAACTTGGCATGCACGCTATCCAAAGAAAGAGTGCTTGTTCCTTTGGGTGGGCACAGCCCCATGCCAGGCACCTGGATCTCAATGCCCTCTTGCCTTCTCAGCTGGGAGCTGTTAGGTAGTGTGGGAACCACATGGCTATTCTTGTCTCCTAGAAGGTACAACTTTCAGGGTGTTTAGAAAAGAGAGGTGAGAGAAAAGTGAATTGATTATTCAGGGTTGTTTTTCTCAAAGTGTGGAACTCCCAATCAGAATTTCCTAAGGTACTTGGTAAGAATGCGTATTTCCTGGGACCCAATACAGAACAACTGAATGAAACTCTCTGAAGGGTGACAGCCAGCAATCTGGTTATTTAACCAGTCCCCTAAAGGATTCCAAAGAATAACAAGAAGAGATAAGAAAGCCTTCCTCAGCGATCAATGCAAATAAATAGAGGAAAACAACAGAATGGGAAAGACTAGAGATCTCTTCAAGAAAATTAGAGATAACAAGGGAACATTTCATGCAAAGATATCTTTCACTCTTTCTTTGGGCTTGATGGACCTAACAGAAATGGTATGGACCTAACAGAAGCAGAAGATATTAAGAAGAGATGGCAAGAATACACAGAAGAACTGTACAAAAAAGATCTTCATGACCCAGATAATCACGATGGTGTGATCACTGACCTAGAGCCAGACATCCTGGAATGTGAAGTCAAGTGGGCCTTAGAAAGCATCACTATGAACACAGCTAGTGGAGGTGATGGAATTCCAGTTGAGCTATTTCAAATTCTGAAAGATGATGCTGTGAAAGTGCTGCACTCAATATGCCAGCAAATTTGGAAAACTCAGCAGTGGCCACAGGACTGGAAAAGCTCAGTTTTCATTCCAATCCCAAAGAAAGGCAATGCCAAAGAATGCTCAAACTACCGCACAATTGCACTCATCTCACACGCTAGTAAAGTAATGGTCAAAATTCTCCAAGCCAGGCTTCAGCAATACGTGAACCGTGAAATTCCAGTTGTTCAAGCTGGTTTTAGAAAAGGCAGAGGAACCAGAGATCAAATTACCAACATCCGCTGGATCATGGAAAAACAAGAGAGTTCCAGAAAAACATCTATTTCTGCTTTATTGACTATGCCAAAGCCTTTGACTGTGTGGATCACAATAAACTGTGGAAAATTCTGAAAGAGATGGGAATCCCAGATCACCTGATCTGCCTCTTGAGAAATTTGTATGCAGGTCAGGAAGCAACAGTTAGAACTGGACATGGAACAACAGACTGGTTCCAAATAGGAAAAGGAGTATGTCAAGGCTGTATATTGTCACCCTGCTTATTTAACTTCTATGCAGAGTACATCATGAGAAACGCTGGGCTGAAAGAAGCACAAGCTGGAATCAAGATTGCCGGGAGAAATATCAATAATGCCGGATATGCAGATGACACCACCCTTATGGCAGAAAGTGAAGAGGAACTCAAAAGCCTCTTGATGAAAGTGAAAGTGGAGAGTGAAAAAGTTGGCTTAAAGCTCAACATTCAGAAAACAAAGATCATGGCACCCGGTCCCATCACTTCATGGGAAATAGATGGGGAAACAGTGGAAACAGTGTCAGACTTTATTTTTGGGGGCTCCAAAATCACTGCAGATGGTGACTGCAGCCATGAAATTAAAAGACGCTTACTCCTTGGAAGGAAAGTTATGACCAACCTAGATAGCATACTGAAAAGCAGAGACGTTGCTTTGCCAACAAAGGTCCGTCTAGTCAAGGCTATGGTTTTTCCAGTGGTCATGTATGGATGTGCGAGTTGGACTGTGAAGAAGGCTGAGCGCTGAAGAATTGATGCTTTTGAACTGTGGTGTTGGAGAAGACTCTTGAGAGTCCCTTGGACTGGAAGGAGATCCAACCAGTCCATCCTAAAGGAGATCAGTTCTGGGTGTTCATTGGAAGGACTGATGCTAAAGCTGAAACTCCAATACTTCGGCCACCTCATGAGAAGAGCTGACTCACTGGAAAAGACCCTGATGCTGGGAGGGATTGGGGGCAGGAGAAGGGGACGACAGAGGATGAGATGGCTGGATGGCATCACTGACTCGATGGATGTGTCTGAGTGAACTCCAGGAGTTGGTGATGGACAGGGAGGCCTGGCGTGCTGCGATTCATGGGGTTGCAGAGTCAGACACGACTGAGCGACTGAACTGAACCAAACTGAACTGAAAGGATTCTAATCTTGCCCGCCCAATTTAAGAACTGCGGGTTTAGCAGCTGTTGTGTCAGGAGTCCTGAGCTAAGTCTAGTCATGTCTGACTCCTTGTGACCCCATGGACTGTAGTCCGCCAGGCTTCTCTGTCCATGGGATTTTCCAGGCAAGAATGCTGGAGTGGGTTGCCATTTCCTCCTCCAGGGGGGATCTTCCCAACCCAGGGACTGAACCAGAGTCTCTTAGTTCTCCCGCATTGGCAGGCGGGTTCTTTACCAGTAGCGCCACCTGGGAAGCCCCTGGCATGCGTGTATTCAGGAATCTAGAACTATCTGTGTGGGCAGAGCAGAGACAGACCACACATCCTCAGCTGGGCAGTGTCACCTCCTCACGCGTCCTTGAGGTCTTCCTAAAGGCTGCTTCTCTAGGGTTTGGGGCTGATGTCATTGTTTTTCCTGGCACCAGTGCTTTGCTGTTTCCAAAAAGCACTTTTAAAAGTATCAGCTTTTAGGATAAAAACTCTAGGAATCTGGAAACAAAGAGTGGGTAGGACCCAGATGATTTCACACTTGTCCATCCTCCTCAGCCTCGGGCTTCTTTCCTGTCTCCTGCTCCCATGGCAGACAATGTTTCTGGCTGAGCCATTTCAAGGAAGTCTCCTGGAGATGCTGTGTTTCCATTTTGGTTTCAATCCTACAGGAAGGTTAAATTATATTGCCCTAAATTCCAAGGGGCTGATTAGTTTGCTTTGTTGAACCTGTATTTCTGTCATTTGAGTAAGGCTTGAAACTTGATGTGATCAGCCCATAATCTGGCCGCTTTTCTTTTATTAGGGGAGTTTCACCAGAACAGAATTTTGACTAAGCCCCCATGTGCTAGGGCTTCCCTTGTGGCTGAGCTGGTAAAGAATCTTCCTGCAATGCAGGAGACCTGGGTTTGATTCCTGGGTTGGGAAGATCCCCGGAGAAGGAACTGGCAACCCACTCCAGTATTCTAGCCTGGAGAATCCCATTGACAGAGAAGCCTGGTAGGTTCCCAGTCCATGGGGTCGCAAGAGTCAGACACGACTTAGCAACTAAACCAACCACGTGCTAACTTGCACCTTATATTATAGACACCTGTTGCTCTGGGCCACAGGGAGGCACTCATACAACCAGCCTCCCTTCTTGGGGGATGAAGTCATTCACAGACACTGTTCACTGTGATCAATGGAATGTTTGTGTCCCTGAGAATTCATATGTTAAACCCTATCCCCCAATGTGATGGTATCAGGAGGTGGGACTTTTGGGGAGGTAATTAGGTCATGAGGGTAGAGCCCTCCTGAATTGGATAAAAGATACCCCAGAGAACTTCTTTATCCCTTCTGCCGTGTGAGGATACAGTAAAAAGATGGCCAACTTTGAATCAGGAATGGCCAGCTATGAACCAGGAATCAGGTTGTCACCAGACACTGAATCTGCCGGTGTCTTGATCTTAGACTTCTCAGCTTCCAGAAGTCTGAGAAATAAATATTTGTTGTTTAAACCACCAGTCTGTGGAATTTCTATTGGAGCAGCCCGAATGGATGAGGACATCACATTGCTGACCGTGTGCTGAGTACGGTGCAAGACATTAAGAGTGTGAGGGGTTGAGACTCTGGCCTGCCTCCCAGGAGTTTAAGTTAGACCCCCACTGTCCTGTGTGGTAGCCACCAGCCTCAGGTGGCTATCGAGCACTTGAAATGCCCAAATGGAGATGTGCTGTAAAATACACACCAGTCGGCAAAGCTTTGTAAGAAAAGAAGTGCCTATAAAATATCTCAACTATTGTTTTATACTTGCTACATGTGAAAATCATATTATTTTTGATATATTAGGTTAAATAAAATGTGTTATTAAATTATTTTCACCTATTTTTATTTTTTTAATGAGGCTGCTAGAAAATTTTCATTACGTGTATAGCTGGCATTATGACTATTGGACAATGTTCTCTAGAGGACGAGAAAAACAAGTAATTGATGATCATAAGGTAATGTGATTAGTGTTGGGATAAGGAGAGGGACAGGGTGAGCTAGGAACAGACTGAAAGAGCCCTTATTCAGCCTTGGGAGCTAGCAGAAGGCTTCCAGGAGGAGGTGCTATCTAATTAAGACTCAGAAGCTGAGTAGGAGTGAGGTGTGGAGATGGTGAGGGCTGTGGGAGGTGATGGGTGTGGTGCATTCCTGGAACTGTGAGTGGTTCAGCAAGGCTGAGTGCGGGTGGGGAATGGAGAGAGACAGGCTGAAGAGAGAGGGTGGATCAGGATGTGGGGAGGGGGCACTCTGCTTCTTTCTGTACTGTAGAGCTATGACTTCCTTGTCCTGGAAATGGGACTGGAGGTGTTAGAGATGAAAAGGTATTTGATTTCCTTTCCAGCTGTGGTGAGCACTGGAGTGAGGGGAGACCCTCAGCAATATTGGTGGTTAGGAGAAAGTACTTAAATTTTTGCCCATTTGCCAAGCGTGGGACTGATGAGTTAAAATAACTCTTATCAATGAGATTACATATATGAAAAGGCTTTGTCTGTGTAATGCCCAGTACATACATTAGCTTATTTGTTCTGTTTAATTAGACCTTGATCAGAATATTGAAATTATAAATTTTATCTTTGGTAAAGTTGGAATATTTGCTTCAGATTTTAGACTGTTTTGTTTTTAGAGGAGGTGAGTCTCAACAACTATCTTAATAATAATAATAATAATGATAATCCTTTTTAAAGCAAAAGAATCTTAAGAGACTGACAGTTCTGACACAGAGAGTTCAGAATTTTGTAAGAATGAAACAGCTCAGCTCATAAACCAAGGACACTGTACCATTTCCCCTTCTGTCAGGATGCCATGCCTGCAGAAGTGAAAGGCAGAAGATTTATACCTAAAAGCATTGTCAGAATCCCCTGTTCTTGCACAGTGCGCCTTTACCCAGATGCCTAGTATTGTCATCAAAATTCCAGCAGGGCAGTCAACTAATGCTTGGTGGGGGATGTTCAGGAAGTTTCACTTCTGTGTGTGGCTTGGCTTTGCTCTTCAGTTCAGTTCAGTCGCTCAGTCGTGTCCGACCCTTTGCAACCCCATGGACTGCAGCACGCCAGGCTTCCCTGTCCATCACCAACTCCAGGAGCTTGCTCAAACTCATGTCCCTCAAGTTGGTGATGCCATCCAACCACCTCATCCTCTGCTTTGCTTTTAACAGGCAGTAAAATTGTTAGCATCTGAGAGTACACTTATCATGAAGTGGTTAGTTTGCACGTTGCTTTCTTTGCCTTGGGCTTTCTCTAGGCTTGGAGGAAAGGCAGAATTTGTCCAGTTTTCCACACATAAATGTCCCTTGGCCCCTAGATGGTTCAGAATTGGATTATATCCTCCTAAGCAAAAAGATTCTCCAAGGAAAAAGGATGATTTTGGACATCTGCTCATTCATTCTTTCCACTTACTGGCACCTACTATGTGCCAGGAGCTGTACTAATCACTCACAGAGAAAAGATGAATGCAAAAGGAGCCCTTACTTGGATTGAGCTCATAATCAGAGGGGTGGACTTGTAATCAGTGAATCAGCTCCAATGTGGTTTACTGTTACGCTAGGGGTAGGTACATACAGCTATGAAGGACTATGAAGGGAGGCAGGCATTCGAGTTCTCTGTGGATGTGGGTAGAAAATGTAGGAGAGCCCCCACCTAGGAGATGACATTGGAGCTGGCCTGAACATGAGCAGCAAGTTAAAGGCTATTTGGGGGGCTATGAAAGTGCATGGCCTGCTCACGGAGTGGGGGCTGGTGAGTGAGGCATCTGAAGGAGAGAATGTTGAGAAGGGACAGGTGGGTCCAGGAAGAACCAGGTATGGCACAGAGGGTGTGCACTTCTTCCAGGAGAGTGTCCAGTTGGAGAGAGAGAAACTCTAGTCTGTGGTGGAAAGATCACCAGCAGTGGTAAAACCTGGATTGGCGGAGTCTGGACCGGGCAGCAGCCTGGAGGCCGGCACACTGGAGAACTGCAGCTGTCTGCAGTTCCTTTCTTTCTCTCTGGACGATGTCCAGGTGGCCTGACGGCCCCCCAGCTAAAGGCAACCTTGTCTTAAAGCAGAAGAAGCCTCGGGCTTCTTACACAGGGTGCTCACACACGTATGTCGTGGGGATCCAGACAGACCGCCCCTTGCCTGCTCCTGGTGGATTTCCCCCTTGGCCCACACTCCTGGCTTAGAAAGAACCTTAGTCACCAGGTGGGGATGGCTGAGTCTCAGGGCTCGGCCTCCAGTGGCAGGGGTTGGCTGGCTGGCAGTTTGAGGGCCTGGCTCTGGCCTGGTGCCTGTGTCTCCAGGGCTGGCTGGGAGGCTGGACTCTCTCCACTGGGTGATGCTGGGTCTGCAGGACCACTGCAGAGTGGCAGGAACCTTGGTGAAATGTGAAATTTCCGCTGGCCGCCTGCCACTGTTCCCACTGCATACTGACACTCCACCCAGAGGCAGGATGCCCTGCCCTGTGGAGCGGTTGGGAGTGATAAATACATTTGTTTTTGAATTAGAACCTTTCCTGGCACTGGGGGGAAATGCAGCTGCAGCCGCCTGGACTCGCTGCTCCCCAAGACTCGATGCAGTCTGGCCCCCCGGCACAATCTGGAGCTGAAGGTGATTACCCTGGTTTGCCTGAGTCCAAACTTCCAAGGACAGGCGCTGAGATGAAGGGCCGTGGGCGGATTATCAACATCAAAGGTACCGTAATCACACCACTGCAGGTAATCAAAGCCCAGCACAGCCTTTCCTGTCATTTCCCTTGTTATGGCAATGCACTCTGCTTGCCTCACCCCTGAGAGTGGAGGTCAGATTGCCCGGGTTACCTTAAGGAAGGAGTTGGCACTTACCCAGGTGGTGAAGCAGTCTTTATTTCACTCTTCACCCGCTCAGCAAAGTTGAGCAATTTTAAATTTTAAAAAATGCTCCAGAGGCTTCTGTCAACTCCAAATCCCAGAGGCAGCCCTGATAGTAGAAGTGCCCTTGGCAGGAGCACGCTGGCCAGCAGAGATGTGCCAGGAGAAATAGGGGTGGGGCTCCCTGGGCTGCTCCCCGGACAGCTGGCCCCTGCATTGTGAACATCCCTGTGCAACACACCCATAGGTGAATTTTCCCTGCTGGGCACCTGTGTGTGCCAAGTACTGTGCTGTTCATGTGAGCCCAAAAGGGCAATTTTCATTTAAGCTGCAGTGTGTAATAATAACCAGGAATTCATCTGGATAGCCAATTCTCCTTGGTTAATATGTTTTGGCTAATTTATTAGGAGAGAGAAGTTAAGGCATTGGAAATCATTTTGCTCTTCATTGTCCCAAGCTGGTTAAAATATCTCTTGATAAAAAACAAAACTCAGAAGTCAACACTTCATTTTCTAAGTCATGGCTCTTCTGTTTAAGTATAACTTCAGGAGGGCCTGAGGGCCATAGACTTGCTGAATTAACAAACAGTACAACATTGTGAGGCACAGCTACTTGGTCAGATTCTCCCAAAGCTGTGTGCTGCTGCTGCTACTGCTGCTAAGTCGCTTCAGTCGTGTCAGACTCTGTGCGACCCCATAGATGGCAGCCCACCAGGCTCCCCCATCCCTGGGATTGTCCAGGCAAGAACACTGGAGTGGGTTGCCATTTCCTTCTCCAATGCATGAAAGTGAAAAGTGAAAGTGAAGTTGCTCAGTCGTGTCCGACTCTTAGCGACCTCATGGACTTCAGCCTATCAGGCTCCTCCGTCCATGGGATTTTCCAGGCAAGAGTACTGGAGTGGGTTGCCATTGCCTTCTCCGCAAAGCTGTGTAATCCCAGGCAATTACAGTTACCCTGTCTAAGTTCAATTTCTTCACGCATAAAAGGGAGACAAATATTACCTACTTCATAAGGTCATTGTGAAGATTAAAAGGACACCCAGGTAAAGGTACTGAATAAGTATTCAGTAAATTGGAATCAAGATTGCTGGGAGAAATATAAATAATCTCAGAAATGCAGATGATACCACCCTTATGGCAGAAAGTAAAGAGGAACTAAAGAGCCTCTTGATGAAGGTGAAAGAGGAGAGTGAAAAAGCTGGCTTAAAACTCAACATTCAAAATACCAAGATCATGGCATCTGGTCCCATCACTTCTTGACAAATAGATGGGGAAACAATGGAAACAGTGAAGACTTTATTTTCTTGGGCTCCAAAATCACTGCAGATGGTGACTGCAACCATGAAATTAAAAGACGCTTACTCCTTGGAAGAAAAGTTATGACCAACCTAGACAGAATATTAAAAAGCAGAGATTACTTTGCCAACAAAGGCCCATCTAGTCAAGGCTATGGTTTTTCCAGTAGTCATGTATGGATGTGAGCATTGGACCATAAAGAAGGCTGAGCACCAAAGAATTGATGCTTTTGATCTGTGGTGTTGGAGAAGACTCTTGAGAATCGCTTGGATTGCAGGGAGATCAAACTAGTCAATCCTAAAGGAAATCAGTCTTTCATTGGAGGAACTGGTGCTGAAGCTGAAGCTCAAGCTCCAATACTTGGGCCACCTGATATGAAAAGCTGACTCATTAGAAAAGACCCTGATGCTGGGAAAGATTGAAGGCAAGAGGAGAAGGGGATGACAGAAGATGAGATAGTTGGATGGCATTACTGACTTGATGGACATGAGTTTGAGCAAGCTCTGGGAGATGATGAAGGATGGGGAAGCCTGGCATGCTGCAGTCCATGGGGTCGCAAAGAGTCGGACATGACTGAGTGACTGAACAACAATAAAATATTGTTAAGTGCCTACTCTGTCCCAGGAGAGTGGAGCATAAATACTCATATTCTAGATGAGTGGAATATGGTCCTTATCCATAGGAATTTCAGAACTAGTATGGAAAGCAGATATTGGCACATATACCAAACTTGGAAATACAGGCAGGTACAAAGTACCACTGAACTCAGGAGTATCCACTGGGTAACCAGGAAAGACTTCACAGAAGAGGCAACCTTTAGCTGAGTATTGAAGGATGACTAGGAGTTCACCAGGTAGACAAAGCTGGGGAAAAGTATTCTGAACAGTGTCAGCAGTTTGTACAAAGGGAGGCAGGAAAGAGTGTGGCCCAATCAGAGAACCCTAGGAGTTCTTAAAAGATAAAAAATTTAAAAGGATAAAATTTGACTCATAGATTTATAAATTGAGCACCTGTCAAAGGTTTAATTGAACTCATTAATTAATGAGAAAATCAATATGATGTTATAAATGGTTCAAAGGAGAATTCAAGCAACATTCATCTATAAATGATCAGGAATGATGAAAAGATGTTAAGAATAGATGCAAAACGGTTCAATACCACGGGGTGATAATCTATTGCATCTCCAGGGATACAATTTGCACTTCCATGGCCAAGAATCATTTACATAACTTTCACTAGCGTACAACTTACAGAAATAAAACATAAAATAGTCTACAACTCAACAGAAATAAAATAGCTCAAAACCAGAAAAGATAACGATAACCCAGTAGGCTGCACCAGACAGAACATCCAGTAATCTATTTTTGACCTGTTTCAAAATTTTTCACATTTTTCCTGGCAGAGTGGGTTAGTTTTATTGGAGAGCCATAGGGGAGGGTGGGGCATGGATAAGGGGGAGATGAGGCCTGAAGTGCAGACAGGGACCAGATTGCAAAGAGCCTAGACCATCATGCAAGGAAGTCTGAATTTTACTGCTCAGCCTGCAGGGTGCAGGATGGACTGTGGGAGACCAAGCCTGGAAGACTGAACCTGATGGGGTGGCTGCAGGGAGAAGCAAGGAGGTCCCGAAACAAGGTGACGAGAAGAGAAATGGAGATACGGGATTGACAGAGTACAGGACGAAGGGACATCCGGTGACTCAGGTGTCAGGAGGACAGAGGGACGTGACAAGATGATCAGAGGAGGCTTTGAGGAAAGTCTTCTGCATGTGCACCCAGGGAGATGTTTTCTCCGGGGGCCTTTATTTTTCCTGTTGAAATGTGAACCTTCGACTCTGATCTGCCTTTTCAGTTAAAGAGAAGACACTTTCAAATGGGGATCTTTCTTGGGAGAGAATGCACACCTTAATTTTCTCTGGATTTTCTAAATGCACAGATTAATAAGTTATAGTTTGGAGAATTCTTATAAATCAACTTCTTTCTGTAACCCATTTGGATCCCTTGATTCTGTCAGGTACATGGGTGTTCATTTTGCTGGTTTCCCTCTGTTCGCCTCGGTATCTGCTGGCCTACCCCTTCTTCTTTCTCCCACTTTCTCGGCCCTGTCCTGAGGAATGGCTGATTTCCCCAAACTGTATCACCTGGGCCCCTGTCCTCTGCCTTCTGATTGGCTTTGGTGCCTGGAGGGTGGGATGAGAGAGGAGGCAGAACATTTCCTTCTCAGGCCCCTTCCTGCTGTGGCAGTTTCAGGCCCTGTTGTGTCACTTGTGACAGCAGCATTCCTGAGCTTCAGCTTTCGACCAGGGTCTCCCACATCTCTCCTTCTCTGCCTCTCCGGGCCTAGGACGGTGTTAGGGGTGGACTTGTGTCCCTCCAAAATTTCTGTTGAAATCCTAACCCCCAGAAGCTCAGAAAGTGACCTTACTTGGAGTGGGGATTATTGGCAAATGTAATTAGTTAAGATGAAGTCATCCTAATCCAATATGGCCAGTGTCCTTATAAAAAGGAGAAATTTGGATGCACACGTGGAGAATGCCATGTGAAGACTGAACCTCTGCTGCCACACACCAAGGAACAACCCAATCTAGGTGAGGAGCTGGAACAGATTTTTTGCTAGAATCTTCAAAGGGAGCAACTCTGTTAACACCTTGATGTTAGTCATCTGGACTCCAGAGCTGTGAGATGATAAATTGCAGTTGTTTAAACCACCCAGTTTGAGGTAACCTGTGCTAGCAGCTCTAGCAAGTGAGTACAGGGTGGTGACAGTTTTCTTCTGTGGCTTGTTCCTTATCCCCACTCTTCATTGGGCTTCCCTGGTGGCTCAGTGGTAAAGAATCCGCTGCTAATGCAAAAGAAACTGACTCTATCCCTGGGTCCAGAGGATCCCCTGAAGAAGGAAATGGCGACCCACTCCAGTACTCTTGCCTGGAAAATCCCATGGACGGAGGAGCCTGATAGGCTGCAGTCCATGAGGTCACTAAGAATCGGACATGACTGAGCAACTTCACTTTCACTTTTCACTTTCATGCATTGGAGAAGGAAATGGCAACCCACTCCAGTGTTCTTGCCTGGAGAATCCCAGGGACAGGGGAGCCTGGTGGGCTGCCGTCTATGGGGTCGCACAGAGTCTGACACGACTGAAGTGACTTAGCAGCAGCAGCAGCCAGTACTCTTGCCTGGAGAATCCCATGGACAGAGGAGCCTGGCGGGCTACAGTCCATGGGGTCGCAAAGAGTCGGACATGACTAAGCGACTAAACAGCAACAATATCCCTTGGTTAAAAAGTCTCTTCAGGAGTTCCTGGTTGAGTGAACCGTCTATTTCTGGCCACCACATCACTGTCACTATAGATTCACTATTATGTGACAGTGTTACTCGTCTTTCCCTTATAAGAAATGTTATATTCCCCGTCTTTTGTACTCTTCTGAGTTGCTATGCACTGGAGTCATGGTTTGCAGTTAACCTGAGGTTATTACTGTGGAGAGCAGCCTGCATTTGCTTGGCCCGCTATCCCTGCAAAGGGCAGCATGCAGAGGAAAAGCTGGTGGCAGGAGACACGCACAGCTCTCATGGTTTTTCTCACGATGGCCGAACTCTTAAAAGTTCATGCCAAGCTGGGTGACTGGCTTGGCAGTCTAGGCCCTCATGCCTCCATTTCCATATTGGGACGCATCCATGGAGGGGTCTTCACCTTCAACTCCAGGAAAGGCAATATTAGACCCGAATAGACACACTTGTTTGCGTCAAGCCTCAGCGCCGTAGAGGCTCGCTCTGTGCTGGGGAGTGCGGCTCCCCGCCTGCCCCCGCATGCTGCAAACACAAGTGTCTCTTTATCCCAGCAGCCCTTTCCCCTCTTCTTCATGCGAGTCTCTGAACAAAGGTTAGCCTGTGTTCTTTGGCTGGGTGTCCAGATTTCTCCTCTTACCAGCACAATGAAAAGATCTCTTCTTGGCCCAGTCGTCTTATTTATTTTCTCCAGTCAAGACAAGATACATCACCAGTTATTATCAGGGGTGATAAAGTGACACTTAAGCAAGGTCATACAGATGGCAGATGTCCGCACTGTTAATTTTCTCAGACTTGAAATGCCAGCATCTGTTCTTTTAAACGTGAGTGGCACTTAAGTATTTAAAAGCTAATTCGATTTATCCCATTCTGGAATTTTCTGTCCACAGAATGTTGTGCCAAACAGGTGGTTCTGTGGTGGTCTGAGAATCCTCACAGCAGTGCAGTAATAAAGTTTATAATAATAAACTTCTTTCGTATTGTTATTTAATATTTTCCAGGTGCTTTCAAAGCAGTTCTATTCACAAAAGTTATCTGAGTAGAGTTGATCTGAGTATCTGAGTATCTATCAGAATAGTGTTGATTCTGCTTCAATTTACCAATCACCTTCTCCCTGAAATGTAGACAGTAAACAGGTAAATATTTACATTTTAGTACTTTTACTTTTTTTTCTTGGCAGGTGATTCTGGCTTTTCATTTTAGGGAGTGTTATAAAACTGCTTTTCAAAAAACAAGTGATATGTAGATTTGGCAAACATTTTTGAAGGTGGAATGAGCCGAAAGTATAGGAAATGCTGGTTCTTGGAAATGCAAGATTCCTCACCCAGCAAATAGATCTAGTTCCCCACAGACTAGAAGGAGAATAGAAAGAAAAGTCAGAGGCTTCTCCCCTCGCCCAGCCCTAATGGATCTTGTGACCTGAACATGTGGCCCAGTCCTCATGGTTGCGGCTGAGCTGCTCAGGCTGAGCCCCGCATCTCACAGGTGCCTTCAGAGATGCCCCTCGGCCCCAGGGTGGCCTCTGCAGACCCAGGAGCATGCCTGGGGAGGATCTTGCTCCGTCTGTAAAGACGGTACCTCCATGGGAAGCTGAGGCTGTGCCCCCGACCTCACTTGTGCGGGGATGCAGAGAGCACCAGCTCACACCGGGCTCCCTGTAGGGCCGCACATATTCACATGAGGCGTTAGGCCCCCAGAGCTGCTGTAACAAATCACCACACTCTTGGTGCCTCAAAAATGACAGATATTGATTCTCTCACCATTCTGGAGGCCACAAGTCTGAAATCCAGGTGTTGGCAGGGCTGGTTCCTTCCGGGAGTTGTGAGGGAAAAACCTCCCTGGGCATCTCTCATGGCCTCTGGTGTTGCTGGCAGTCCTTGGCTTCCTTGGCTTGTAGATGTATTGCTCCAGTCTCTGCCTCTGCCTTCACATGGCCTTTAACCCTGTGTGTTCATCCAAATTTCCCTCTTCTTATAAGGACAGCAGTCATTGGATTAGGACCTACTCTAATCTGGTGTGACCTCACCTTAACTTGATTTCATCTGCCAAGACCTTGTTTCCAGATGAGGTCACACACACCAGTACTGAGGTTAAGACTCCAGCATGTATTTTTCAGGGGATGAGGGGGAGAGGGGAACACAGCTCTACCCCTACACGTGGTGCCTGGAAGCTACGACATTTTAGAATTGGAGGATGATGCTCAGGCATTGCCGATGTGGCTGAGACTGAAATCCTGGCTCTCCACTCACCCGTGTTAGGTGCTGAGGGTGTTCAGTCTTCATTTCCTTATCTGCAGGCTGGGAGGAGAACAGCACTGCCCACCCCTGGAGCCTGTGTGAGGATTAAGTGGGATAATTCATGTGCTACACAGCGCCCGGCACAGAGAAAGCCCCAATAAATCTACAAAACTTTGTGTAGCCTCCACGAATGTCCAGTCAGCCTCCCATAAACTAGCAAGCATCAGAAAGGATCCTTGACAATAAATAATGACAGTTTCTGGTCTGGAAAGTACAAATAAGCTTTGGGGAATCAGGCATCAGTGCTTATGTGTGGTTACATTTTGATTTGAAAGAATGACCCTTTTGATGGTTATACAACACTGTGGTTTCTTATATAAACTGTCAGCATAATGTCTTCTGTTTGAACAAGGCTTCTAAGTTTTCAAAGTGTTTTCATTTGATTTTCACACAAACCCTGAGAAACGGGAAGGGTAGATATTGATAATCCTATTTTATAGATAAGGAAACTGAGACAGTGAAAGTGAAGTTGTGTCCGACTCTCTGCGACCCTGTGGACTGTAGCCTACCAGGCTCCTCTGTCCATGCGATTCTCTAGGCAAGAATACAGGAGTGGGTTGCCATTTCCTCCTCCAGTTTGCTTTAGATCAGTGAGTGCAGCAGAGGGGGCTGCCTGCCCAGCCAGTTTGTCTTCCCTCCTTTTCCTTGGTAATGAGACCCCTGTATTGTTCAGATAGGGATGTGCTAAGTCGCTTCAGTCATGTTTAACTCTTTGCGACACTACCGACTATCACCCCCTAGGCTCCTCTGTCCATGGGATTCTCCAGGTATGGAGTGGGTTGCCATGCCCTCCTCCGGGAGATCTTCCTGACCCAGGGATCGAACGTGTGTCTGCCTCTTATGTCTCTTGCATTGGCAGGCAGGTTCTTTATGCCAGTGCCACATGGGAAGCCCTATGGATAGCGATATGTCCAGTTAATAAAGAGCATTTCCAGACTCTTTGGCTAACAGGACTGGCCAGTGACATGTAAGAAGCAGTGGGGCATGGGGGAGCTTCCAAGACAACCGTTTAGAGGAGGCCAATTCATCTGGCAGGGGCCCTTACTGCAAACACTGCAGTGTGTGTATTCATTGATTTTCATCTAAATCCAGGGTAGGCTGGTTCACATTTGATGTCCCTAGTCAGGAATCCACACTCCAGAGCATGCTAGGCACATTTGGAGGGTCCTGGTCAGAAGTCTATTCTCCAAAGGTGGCAGAAGACAACCCTCTGGAACTTGAGGGTCTGTTAATGAGCAGGAGGATTCGCATGGGTGAACAGTGGGTTGGCCAGAAAGTGTATAAAGGCCCCTGTGCCCTGGCATTAGCGTGGTGTTAGAGTGAGTCCGCCTGACGATGCCCCTCCCCCAGCTCGGAGAAGCGCTGGGAAGGGGGTTTCGTGGAGTTCTGCGCACTGCTGTGTCCCCAAGGCTTCAGCCACTGATGCAGCTGGGAGCTGAGCTGGTGCTGCCGTTGGAGTGCTGTCACCTCTCCCTGCCTTGAGTGAGTCCCCATGTGAGCTGTTGTCTGTTGCTCTCAGTACTTCTCTGAGTGTCCAGGAACCACTGGTCTGCTGTTCTGTGCTTGCTTCCGGGCATGTACACAAATAGTGTGGTGGTATTCTGCCTGAGACCTGCCTTCATTCTGACACCCTCTGCACAGGCAGGTGGTTGGGGAGGAGAACTACAGCACTCACACACCTCTAACCAGCGGGGTCGGGGTTACCACTGGCTACTGAAAAGAACCCCATGAATGTGATTTAGGACAAACCGCCTGAGGTCACAGTAAACGCCTGGGCAGCTGTTGGAACAAGTGGTTGTCTCACTGGTTGTGGTTGCTTAGAGTCGACGGAGACACTGGTCAGAGCAGTGCCGATCTTTCCTGCAACGTTGGAATTGAGATTGGTCCCCGGCTCTATTTATTGCTGAAACTGAGGTAATGTAAATCCAGGCATGCTGGGGAGGCCGTGTGGAGGATGGGGAAGGAGGTCTGCTAAGAGAAGAGGAGGGGTACACACACAGAGACAGGGCTGGAAGACCACGTGGCAGAGTGGTGTGAGCGTGGGAGACGGCAGGACCCTGGGGAGCCTCCTGGGTTCCCACTGACCTGCTAGTTCTAGATTTTGGCTCCTTGAGGATGTCTGACAGATTTCTTGCCCTGAGGTTCCAGGAGCTACCTCTGTAGCTTTGTAATAAATTACTCTGCTTAAGTGTTTGAAGTGCTTTCTGTTACTTCAACCAAAAAAGCCTGATGCAATTCAATATCACACTGGAATGTATATAAATACCTTCTTAAAAGGTTTGTATATCTGTAGGCTCTATTAATACCCATTCCTCCCACCCCATTAACATCATCTTGATAAAAGACACACACATATGCACTATACTCCCGTTTAGTTCAACCGCCAGGTTACAGCTTCCCCTCATGCCTCGATGTCTTAGCCACACATGCATTTTTCAGACTCCATAATTCATTTGACTGGGTTTTAAGCAGACCGAATAAACCGATGAATAGAAAAAAATATCGCTAAACTTTTCTTTGAGGTGCATCCCCCTTCTTAGAAATAAATTCAAGGACAAATTTGCCGCAGACCGCACAGCACAGCTCTCGGGTTGACTCCAGTCCTTCCCCACACATAGCGCAAGAAGGGCCGTGTGCCAGTCGTCCCTGCGCTCTGCAGGCGGGTTGCCTTTCCTGCTCTGCCACAGATGACGGGAATGCAAAGGAGTGTGAGGTTCAGCCCCAAGGGGAATCATCCTGGCAGCAATTTCCCAACTCTGAAGTGCTGCCTTCTCGCCTCAGTTATCTTTTCTGGCTACCCAGTTTTCCCAGTCTCACGCCACCGTTACAGATTCTGTACCTCAGGTTCTCAGCCTTTCTTTCTAGAAGCTTCCTTTTCTTGTTTCTCTCTGGAATCAGGGAATGACAACTCTCTTTTCCTTAGGAGTCTTTCACCAAATATGTCACCCATTCTCAAATGGATTGGACGAACTCTCTCTTGGGGACCTTCATACTGACTGTTCCCTCTGCTGGGAATCACCCCCCTCCCCTCCCGCCACCCCTCTCTCTCCCCGCCACCACCCCCACCCCAGACATCTCCTGGGCACATTCCCTCACCACCATCAAGTCTTTGTGCCAGCGTCACCTTGCCCGACCACCTGCCTCAGGACTCCCATCCCCCTTTACCCCACATCACTTCCCACAATCCAACATGTCACTTCTCACAATCCACCATACTGTATAACTTACTTTTTTTGTTTTTAATGCTTATCGTTGTTAGACTGTAAGCACCTCAGATGCAGGGGCTTTGTTTTGCCCGTGTTGTGTCCCAAGGGCCTGGCATTTGGTAGGCCTGCAGTGAACCTCTGCTGCGGGCTGGAGTGTCCACTGCCCTCCTCTTGTTTGTAGAAAAGCCTGCCTTGAGTCACAAAAGCCTGACTCCAGAATTGATGATTAAGAGGAAATGAACATGTGACAAGGATGGCAGTCAGGCCTGGAGAGCTGGTGACAGTTTGAACAGTGAATCAGCCATGTGGCAGCCACAGAATCTTTAGTTCCCTCCCTGGGGGACATAGATAACAGTGTCTGAGGCACTTTTGTGAGTTGTTTTGTAGATACTCAAATCACTTCCAGAAAGAAAAAGCTAACTGCATGATGACCAAACTGTAGCTATGACATAAGCTGCTCCATCTTGCAGTCACAAGAACTGGCTTCAGTGAAATGGGAACACACCTACCCTGGAACTGAAGATTAGCTGCTTAAAGTAATCCATCCAAGGTGATGCTGAGCAGACCACCGCATGACCCATTTCAAGATGACTGTTGGAGCTGACTGTGCTGCTCCTCATGTAGCCCTCCACCTGAAACTCCCCTTTAAAGCCTTTTGTCCTCTAACTGACACCTGGGAGATGGTTTTGGAATGCTAGTCTGCCATCTTCCCAGGTTGGTGACTTCCTGAATAAAACATTTTCCTTTTTCCACCAACGCTTGGCTCTCGAACATTGATTTTTCAGAGATGAGCAGTTGAACCTGAGTTTGGTTCTCGCTCCAGCCAGTAACAGTCATACGGGGCAAGTCCATTTGGGTGAGACTCAAAAGCAAACGATCAGAATCTCCTGCAGTCAGGTGTTCGAATCTAAACTCACTCAGGTGACCCTAGCGAAGGCAGCACTCAACGAGCATAGAGGTTAGTTGGGGCTAGTTTTGTCAAGTTAAAAAAAGACTCTGTTAGGTGCACAAAGCTGTCTGCCTCCAGGGGCATAAAATGTGCAGACCTGTGACACCCTTTATGACAGCGTCAGTCAGTCAGTTCAGTTCAGTCACTCAGTCGTGTCCAACTCTTTGTGACCCCATGAATCGCAGCACACCAGGCCTCCCTGTCCATCACCAACTCCCGGAGTTCACTCAAACTCACGTCCATCAAGTCGGTGATGCCATCCAGCCATCTCATCCTCTGTCGTCCCCTTTTTCTCCTGCCCCAATCCCTCCCAGCATCAGGGTCTTTTCCAATGATAGAAATATTGATGGAGAGTCTTGTTGATTGTGTGTTATATGTGGGTAGGTAGTTATTCATCCAATATCTTATGTCCTAGCTTTCTTTCCTTTAGATGTAATTAACTGTTCAGTTTATGTTAAGTATTATTGTTGTTAAAACAATTGCATTTAAAAAGAAAAGAGAAAGTTGGGCTATGATGGGGAGGAGACGGATGAATAGGTCATGATGTAGACATGAGATACTTCTGAACACCTGTTCTGGGCTGCATGGAAGAATGGAGGGTGCCAGTTCTGAGTTGAAAGGTACAGGTCAAGTTTTTGCTTAACCTCTTCCTCAGAATCTTGGGTAAATAATTTCATCTTGTTTGGGCTTACTTAGATCATCTGTAAAAGAAGATTAGGCCAAATAAACTTAAGATCTTTTGCAGCTCCTAAGGGTTGTGATATGGAATGTGCTGGGCATTGTGTTATCTTCTGTGGCCCTTAGAACAGTGGAGACGATCCTAAGCCCTTATGGCGGGGGGGTGGTCAATGTTCAGCAGGTGAAATATGCATCAAATCTTAGTTTACAAAGGGGCAAAATATTATAGGAAAACATTGTACTTTTTTTGTGGGGAGTGATTATTGACTTTAGAATGCATCAGGAAGCATAAGTCTATTTTAAGTTGGAAAGTGAGAAGTTGATCATCTAAGAATGACCATCTAAAGTAAAGGTAGGGTAAGGACACAAAGGGAACTAGAATGTCCCTTCCTGCCATGGACTGAATGGTTGTGTCCCCCAGAATCATATGTTAAATTCTAACCCCCAATATAATGGTATTTGGAGGTGGGGCCTTGGGAAGGTGCTTGGGTTGTAAGAGTGGAGCCCTCATAAATGGAATTAGTATCCTTATAAAAGAGACCCCAGAGAACCGAGTGGCTGCAGAGAAAAGACCTGCAAAGAATGCCATTTGGGATCCCACCCTGAAAAGGGCTCAGGAATCCCCACCACCTGGTCCCCATCAGTGAAATCTGCCATCTGACAAGCCCTGCTCACACACCTCAGAGTAAACCCATGAATCAGATTTTTGGATCTTCAATGTAGATGGACATGGAGAATTCACCTGATTCTGGAGGAAAGCCTCCAAGATGAAAGAGTCCAGAATGATTCCAGCAGGGAAAAGATTTAGGAGGAAACCCAAACAATGCAGGGGAGAAGGATAAAACTTCGCCAACACGCACAACATATATTTACTATTTTGGGGGAGATAAGAAGTGGTGTGGCACCCACTAATCAGAAGCAGGATCTTTAATCCAGGAATGAGCAAAGCACAAGGAAGAGAATCTCTCAGAAATTAAAAATAGAAGAGCTAAAAAAAAGGAACACTTAGCAGATACAGTGGAATGATCTCCCAGAAAGATGAATCAAAAGACAAAAATGCCCAGGAAGGAAAAAATGATAAGAATAAATAAAGGAATTGGTCTCAGAAAGCCAACTGTAATCCAATAGGAATTCCAGAAAGAGAGGAGGAAAAGAACAAGGTGAAAGAATTGGCAAAGAAACGATACCAGAAAATTTCCCTGTGAATTTGAAAAGATCCATGCCGTGTTACACCACTTTGAAATCTCAGAAACTGTGGGTAAACACCCTAGAGGTATAAAAACAGGTTCTGTTCAGAAGAACAGGAATTGCAATGGCCCAGGGCTTCTCAATGCCAGAAAACCAAGGAAATCAAACTTCAGTTCATTTCTCTCCTCAGTGGCAACAATCTCTAATAATGTACATGTGAACTGTTGATAAAAATCAGAATTTATCTATATTGGAAGAATAAGGGAAGGCAAAATAGGGAGACTGATGTAATTCTTCTAACACAGCAGGAAGCCAATATGTCATGTCCCAAATGGATAAATCAATAGCAGTATAAGCTTATATCCAGGGGAAAATATAAGAAATAGCTGAAAAGGACAGGTGGGGGAAGGGAGCAGGAGACTGTCTTTTTCATTGTTAAGACTTGTGTTATTAAACTTTGTAAACTACTTGTATGCACGAGATGCTAAAATCCATGGGAGGACCTTGAAAAAAAAGATCCTTTCCTTTTTTTCATGCCCTGATATGGTTGCTTTGCTTTCTCCGAGGTGGTACTCAACCCTGGCCATCTTGTAAGCCCTTCAGTGTTAGGAGATCTGGGTCTCCTTTTTTTGAGGTACAGAGGCTTATCTCAAGGACCAGTCCTTAATAATGCAGGAAAAAAGAAACTTCCAATATGGCTTTACGCCATGGACATAAAATACATGAACATTGTTCTTCATCTTCCTGGCAATATCTTGTGAAGTTGTTTTCCCTTTTGGTGTTTAGGGAGCTTGTCAGGCCCGGAATGGACTCAGGTGGTGAAGAAAGGCTGAGTCCCCTTGTTCCTCCTGGTGACCCCACCCTCAGTGGCTTCCTGAGCCTGTCTGTTGACTAACGGGATAAAGTCAGCCCTGGTTTTGGTATCCTACAGGTTGGAAGAGTTGTTTTTTTTTTTCTTGGTATTAACATAAATTTGGATTTACCAAAATCATCACAGAACAAATATGTCAAGTATGTCATAAAACCTTGAAAAAAGTTGGGGTAAGGGAAGAGATTGAGATTAGGCAACACCCCTCATCGTTCTGTCCTTTTGGATTTTAATAAATCTTTTAGAAGTACTACAGATCAGGGGGGGAAAGGAGCTAAAATATATGCTGTAGGTCCTTATCTCTTTGGGGTTTGTGTTTTTACACCTAGGGGTGTCTTCTTCCTATAAACCACAAATTCCTTACAAATTTTGTAAGTGCCTTACAAAAGGGGCCACGGCCCTGGACCTTTTGTTGGAGGGAGGGGAAGGTTGGACCAGCAGTATCAGGCACCACTTGGGGGAGGAAAGGAGGATGCTGCCAGAGCTCAGTGATCCTCAGGAATACGCAGTGAGGCACAGACCTCCTAGCGGCAGAGCAGGGGGGCCCTGGGCCAGCACACAGTGCTTCCTGCCCCGCAGGGTCTCCTTTGCCCTTCAGGGGCTTCCGGTTCATTTTCACGTTACTGCTCAAAGGACCCCACACAGGTGAACCCCAGGAAGGCACTGTCTGGAAATGGTCCATCTCCACTCACTGTTCTCCTTTTTCCATTCTCTTTCCATCTTTCTCTGATTTCCTTTTTCTTAAAGGATCTGATAATTTTTCAGCTAACTGCTGAATCTTTGGGGCCAAGTAGACACATGCATGCTACTCTGAGTTTGTTGAGATTAAGGGAGGTGGGGGAATTTATATTTCCTAAATTCGGTTATTTACAATTCTCCTGGTGATTTAAAAGATGAAACACCAGGCCTGCCCTTGGATGAGATCTGGGCTGAGTTTAATCCAGCACATGCCAGTCTAGCTCAGCCCCAAACTAGGGTGTATGGGAGTGGAAGGCTTGATGAGAGCCACGTTATCTGATTAAGAGCACTCATTAACATTTGAAAAGCAGGTCTTGCCTCTGCTCTGTTTCTTCTTGCCTGATTTCTAGAAGCTTGTCCAGGCTCTGATTTTCTCCTCCAGAAGATTCCTCCCATGATTCAGCTTCTGTACCAGCCGATGAAATCAGTCACCCTCATCTCTATAAGACCAATTGTTTAGACGATTCTAGAAGTTGTTGGTATTTTTTGCCATGTATACCAGAAACAAAAGGCAGATGCTTTCAGTGGCTCTCCAGCTAGAGAGGGTTAGGCAGTAGGTTGCAACATTTCCATCCTGAATTACTCACCACCCTCCCTCCCTGGGGCTTGCAAGTCTTCCAGGAGTAGTCTCAGTTCCCCATGTCAAGGATAGCACTTTACTGGCCCTTCCGGTGGAATAAGTTTGCTTCCTTAAGAGAAAAGGGAAAGGGAGGCCCTACTTTCTTATCTAAAGGGAAAAGAATCAGTTTACAGTTCGTGTAAAACTATAAACTGGTGTGGTATTTAAAAGAAATCTTACACAGTTTTATATTTCTACAGTATTTTCCACAGAATGCAAACATTCCTTTGTTCTTTATTTTATGCAATGAAACCAAAAGTATGAGAAGTTTAATTTCATTCTGTTCATATGATAATGTTTCTGAAACATAATTGGCACTGGGATAACCTGGGGAACAGATATAATACAGATTAGCAGGTACCCAGGCATCCTGACTCTATGGGACTTCATTTTGAGAAGCCCTGACCTTTAGACGTAAAGGATGAGTAGGAGTTCATCAGATAGAGAAGAGGTCTGGTGGATCACTGCAGTGTCACAGGACTTGGCAGTGGACTGTATATACGGGTGGTGAGGAAGGCAGGGGTAGGATAAAATCAGAGAGAAGGAAGGACTTAAGGGTATTGGTTAGAATGAGGACTGGGAGGAAGCAGAGAATGGGGAGGCTCAGAGAGGTTGCCGTTTCCTCCTTGGGGAGATCTTCCCGACGCAGGAATCAAACCCTTGTCTCCTGGATCGGCAGGCAGATTGCTTACCACTAGCCCCACAAAATTGGACAGGGCCTTAAAGCTCCTAAATTTCAACCCTTCCATTGACAGAGACATTCTCCCAGGCTCCTAAAGCTCACAATGCTCCCATGTCAGAGGCAGAATCAGGCATGGATCTTGGTTCTGCACTCTCTGACGACCCCATCCTACGCAGTAACTTCAGTGATCCTGTGGCCTCATATATTTCCTGCTCTCTCCCTCTCTGAGCCTCCCCATTTCCTGCTTCCTCCCAGTCCTCATTCTAACCAACATCTTTAAGTCCTTCCTTCTCTCTGATTTTATCCTACCCCTGCCTTCCTCACCACCCTGATTTACAGTCGACTGCCAAGTTCTGTCAGAGAAGGCAATGGCACCCCACTCCAGTACTCTTGCCTGGAAAATCCCATGGACGGAGGAGCCTGGTAGGCTGCAGTCCATGGGGTCACTAAGAGTTGGACACGACTGAGCTGCTTCACTTTCACTTTTCACTTTCATGCATTGGAGAAGGAGATGGCAATCCACTCTGGTGTTCTTGCCTGGAGAATCCCAGGGATGGGAGCCTGGTGGGCTGCCGTCTATGGGGTCACACAGAGTCGGACACGACTGAAGCGACTTAGCAGCAGCAGCAGCAGCCAAGTCCTGTAACACTGCAGTGATCCACGAGACCTCTTGCTCTATCTGATGAACTCCTACTCATCCTTTAAGACCTAAGCCAGCTTTTGTTTTCTTCAAGTCCTTCTGAGTCTCCATTATATTCAGATAATGTTTCCCAACTCTTAAAATTTTATATAGGAATGGTATTTATATAGAAAGTCCTCATTATATGGTATTTAACTAGTTTTTGTTGACTTGCTTACCTTCTCCACTAGTGTATGAGGTTCTTGAAAGCAAGTACCCTACGTGATAGATCTCTTCCTTTGCATCCTCTGTACCCAGCTATTCTGGTTAACTATGGGAAAAATACTCCAAAACTTAGAAGGCTAAAACAACACAAAAGATTTCATTTGCTCACACATTCACAGCATGGACATGATTCAGGAGACAGCTTGTCCTTGCTCATGCAGTTCAGCTAGGGTGGCTCCACTGGGTCTCCACTGAAGTGATGACTTCCACTGGAGTGTCCTCTTCCAGTGCAGCTCACTCACGTGGCTGACAAGTTGGTGAAAACTGTCAGTTCCTTTCCCCATGGGCTTCTTCACAGGGCAGCTGGGGCTTCCTCACATAATGATATCTAGATTCCAAAAATGAGCATCCCAAGAGAGCCTGATGGAAGAAGTTGTATTACCTTTTATGACCTGACCCTTGGGAAGTCACATAAATGATGTCACTTCTGCTATGGTCACAAGTCAGGCAGGGAACATAGATGCACCTCTCTATGGAAGGGTTGTCAGAATCATACCGTGAAAAGAGCTGTAGGATGGACAAGGTTGGAAATACAATATGTCACCCTAGCACAGGGCCTGGGACTCAGTAAAGGATTGGTAGATGAATGAATGAATGTATGAATAAGTAAATGGCTAAGTAAAGCCAAAAGTCTCAAACCTTTGCAGCACCAGAAAGAGCAGTGGCTTCTGAGGGGTTCTGATAGGTATTAGGTTTCTTGGATTTTTTCTTTTGGGAAGATATAATTTTCACAATTGTTTTGGATATATGAAAGTTTTCCTGTAACTGCGAAAGAAAATGAATTCGGAGAATCTCAAGATACATTCCTTTTTGAACTTTAAGTTCTCATTCTGAGACTTAGGGTGTCTAGGGCATAGTGATGGGAGAAAGACCTATTTTTAGCTCTATCCTCTTTTGTACACTTTGGATTTTGAACCATATACAAGTATCTATTTTTATAGTGTTTAAATTCTAAAACAAAATTTAAAATTAAAACGTATTATAATGGGAAAGGGGCTTCCCAGGTGGCTCAGCAGTAAAGGATCCGCCTGCCAGTGCAGGAGACACAAGAGCCATAGGTTCAATCTCTGGGTTGGGAAGATCCCCTGGAGAAGTAAATGGCAACCCACTCTGGCATTCTTGCCTGGAAGAATCCATGGACAGAGGAGCCTGGCAGGCTATAGTCCATAGAGTCCAAAGAGTTGGACCCAACTGAGCAACTGAGCACATAACAGAAAACATTGTAGGAATCATCACCAACTTACCCTCAAATGATTCAGAAAAAAAAAAAAATGTATATGAAGATGGAGAGAGATTTCGAGAGAGAGAAACAATGATAAAGCAAATGGGCAAAATGTTGACAATAGGTGAGTCTGGGTAAAGAGTATATGAGTGTTCTTAGTATTATTATTCTTTGTGCTTACAACTTTCCTATAAATTTAACATTTTCTAAGTGCAAAATTTTTGAAAATTATGATGGAGTGAACATGGGTTGCAGCGACTGGACTACCAGCAAAATGGCTTAGTATTTGAGAGGAAGAGTCCCCCTCCTCTCCTCCTCCTCCTAATTGAAGTATAGTTGATGTATAATATTATATAAATCACAGGGGTACAAGGTTTACTCTGCTTACAGTTGCTGTAAAATGTTGCCTACGTTTCCCATGTTGTACAATATATCCTTTAAGCTTATTGTACACTAGCAGTTTGTAACTCCTCATTCCCTCCATTATATTACCCCTCACCACTTCTCTGGGAGGAACATTCTTTTCAGCTGTTTTCTTTGTTGCTTGCCTAGTGCAAATTTAGGTTTTCATTCATAAACCTTCTTCTGTTTCCTGGACTAAATCCTTTGGTGAGTTTAACAGTAACACAAATTAGAGAGAAAATCAGTGAAAGTTAATGTAAAAACGAGTTCTCTCAAAATAGGTGGCATCGAGTTTAGCAGGTGACATAACAGAATGACACGTCTGTAAGCTTCCAGTGTGTTGAACCTTGTGTCTCTAATATTTACATTGAAAATTCCACAAGAGAGAAAGGGAAACGAGAAGAGGAAGGGAACTCACAGTTATTTAGCACTTCCTGAGACAGATCCTGTGCAAGAAGTGGTAAATGCATTATCTCATTTACTGCCCTCAAAACCCTAGAAGGCAGATTGTGCTCTTCTTCTTCTGGAGCTGAGGAAACTGAGACTCAGCTCAGTGGTTGTGTCCATACTGAAGCCCTTGACTTCAAGTAAGGAAACTTCTACTTCACTGGCTGGAACAACAGGGACATTTATTATCTCACATGCTGAGAGCCAGGAAGCAAGAAGAAAAGACTGATAATGTGTCAGTGACTCTGCTAGCTCTGACAATACGAAGATGAGAAAGCTTAGCTGCTGCCCGTGGGGAACTCACAGTAGGAGTAACACTGAAAAGGCAGACCCAAAGGCTGTGGACTTGTTCAGTGTTTGCCATCAGCGAGTAATCTGTCTTTATCTTTGTAGGCACATGTGATTATTATTAAATGAACACATGGCTTACAGATAGCTTTTAAATAATCATTGCTTTTAAAGAGGAATACTTGTGCCCCAAATTAATGATGTATTTTCTCATCAGGACTAGTATCATTTCTGTGTATTTACATATAATTTTATTGGCTTACATTTTCTGTACTCTTACATCATTTTGCTTCTTGGCCTTATTTGCAAAGAGGATAGTTATCAGGTCTTAAGAATCACTTTCATGGTAAGTCAAAAAGAGTATGAGTCATTGTAACATTTCATTATTAAAAATATAAAAATAAGAATTACATTAATTTTCTTGTGGGCACATCTTTCCTTTGCATGAAAATATTATTAGTGTTATGAAAAATAGATCTATTTTGAATCAGCACTACAACACTTCACTGACATTCTTCAAAAGGTCGCATCCCATTAAAATCTTTGATTTTTTTTACCTCACAGTCTTCTCCAAGTCTCTCTTTATTAGACTGTGGTTTCAGTTTCTCCCTACTCCAGTTTTCTGAAACTTATGTTGTGAAAAGCACATTGCACTAGCACCACAGAGACATCAATACTAGTTTCAGTTTAGTTACTAATTGTTCTGCACTTGGGCCTCAGTTTTATAAAATAAGGTGGCTAACTTGGGTCAGACATGCAAGATAGAGATTATCTTAAGGCCTGACTCTGTTAGCGGCTGTCTGAATCACCGTGAAATCGATTGGCCATGTCTGCAGTGGCTGAGAGGATGGTGGTAACTCTACCATGTATCTTTTTTCAGGCTAGATAATATGTGTGTATTTTATTGGTTCTCTTGATTAAAAAAAAAAAAGCTTTATTGAAGTATAAATGATATGCACTAAACTAAAAATTAAAGTATAATTTGATGTTTTCCTTATGTATTGTATTAGTCATATTCTCCAGCAACAGAATCAATTATATATTTTCTCATTATCTTTTCTTTTTCTTTCTTCCTTCCTTTCTTTTTAGAAATTGATGTGGAGGCTGAGAAGTCCCACGATCTGTCATCTGCAAGCTGGAGACCGAGGAAACCCAGTGGTGTAATTCAATCTGAAGACTTGAAAACAAGGGAAACCGATGGTACTGAGTCCCCTGATTCAAATGCTAATCTTACCTAGAAATGCCCTCAGAGATACCCAGAAATAATGTTTAATCTAGGAACCCTGTGACCTAGTCAAGTTGACACATAAAATTAGCCATTAAGAGTATATACGTATGAAATCATCACAACATTAAGACAAATATGCATCCCCCCCATATTTCTTCATGCCCCTTGGCAATCCCTCCCTTCAGCCCATCCTGATGGGGATGTTAGCATTGAATCTGTAGATCAGTTTGGGGGAAACTGGCATATTAATAATTTTGAGACTTCTGATCCATGAACATGTTATCTTTCCATTTATTTTGGTCTTTCATAATTACTGTCAGCAACATTTTGTAACTTTTAAAAATAAATACCTTACACTAATTTTGTCATACTTATCTCTAAGTATTAATTTTAGTGCTATTATAAATGACATTTTATAATATAATTTAAAAGCACTAGAATGCTTTTAAAATTTCAGTTTCCAGTTTTTCTTGCTAGGATGTGGAAGTACAAATGATCACTTTTAGTTCTAATAGCTCTTTTGTAGAGTCCACAGGATTTTCTACATAGATGACCATGTCATCTGGGGATAAAGTTTACTTCTTCCTTTCCAATATGGATAAGTTTAAATTCTTTGTCTTGCCTTATTGCACTAGCTAGAACCTCTGATACGATGTTCAATTGAAATGGTCAGAGCAGGCATCCTTGCTGTTTTCTTGATCTTAGAGGAAAAGCACTTGGTCTTTGCTGTTAACTGTGATGATAGTGGTAGGTTTTATTTGTTAGTTTTGGGTTTTTTGAGATGCCCTTTCACACCACTTCCTAGTTTTTGAGAGTATTTATCAGGAACGGAAACTGGATTTTATCAGTGTTTTTTCTGTATCTGTTGAGATGGTCACATGGTTTTCCTTTCTTAGTCTATTAATACGGTGAGTTACACAGACTGATTTTTGAATGCTGGAACCAGGTTTGCTTCCCTAGGACAAAACCTATTCAGTCAGAATGTATTATCCATCTTATACATTGTTGGATCAATTTGCTAAAATTTTGTTGAGAATTCTTGCATCTTTGTATAAAGACTATAGGTCCACAGTTGTTTTTTTATATATATATAATATCTTTGTCTGAGTTTTGTTATCAGACTAATACTGGCTGTATAGAATCTTGGAAAGTATTTTCCCTTTAATTTTCTGCAAGAGTTTGTATACCACTGGTATTATTTCTTCTTTAAATATTTGGTAAAATTCTCATATGAAGGCATTTGAACCTGGTGTTGACTTTGTGGGAAGGTTTTAAGCTACAAATCCAATTTCTTTAATTGGCTATTCAGGTTATCTGTCTCTTTCTGAGTAAGCTTTGTTAAACTGAGGCAGTGTTTAGTCTAGGGTTAATTTTTCCTACTACCAAGTTAAGACCTGTCTGAGTCATCTGCCTCACGCCCTGTGAGCTGTCAGGCTTTTCACTCTGGCTGGTGGGAACGGGCACTATCCCCAGCCGGCTGTGAGCTCTCTGCTCCTGTCCTCTCTAACCCCTTCAGGTAGTCTTTTCTCCGCCCCCAGCCAGTTTACTCTCAGGCAGGCACTGAACGATCCACAGCTGAGTGAGTAGTCAGGAGGATCCTCCGCCTGTCTCGGAGTCCTCTCTCTGTGCATCCCTTCCTTTTCCACTCTGTGGATTCGAGCCACCAAGCCCTTCCCTGTTTCCTCTTTTCAGGGAGACAACCAGACTCCATCTGGGTTCCCCCTTCTTGTGTTGTGTGCTGGAAATTCTCTCAATGCCAAAAGCCGGGGCAGTCTTAGGGCTCAGCTCATTCATGTCTTGTCTCTCAGGGATCACTGCCTTTCATTGTCTGATGTCCATTGTGTTGAGAACTATCTTCATATTTTGTCTGGCTTTTTAGTTGTTTTGGGTGGGAAAATAAATCCAGTTTTTGTTTTCCATCTAGGGCCATGGTCGAAGTCGCCAGGTTTACAGATTTATTTAATGTAATTCTAGATCTCCAACATCACCTTCTTAAGGTGTGCTTTGGAACAGAGTTTGACTGCTTAAATTCATATTTTTAAAAAAATGTACTTGGCTGCACTAGATATTAGTTGCAGCACTTGGGATCTTTAGTTGAGGGATATGAACTCTTCGTTATATGCGGGCTCTAGTTCCCTGACCAGGGATGGAACCCAGGCCCCCTGCTTTGGGAGCACAGAGTCTTAGCCACTGAACTACCAGGGAAGCCCTGCTTAAATTCGTATTATGTTTGACAGTTTCTTCATTCTAATATACTGCATCTTATAGACAGGTTTTACCATTCTGCTTGGGCAGAATAAGTATACTTCTGAAGGAATAATAGGAAGTTTCTGACCCACTGATTCCTAAAATTTCACCATTAGCCAGCCATTTCTTTGGGTAAAGCAATTCTCTTCTAAGCTTCTCTTTCACAATCCACATATCTAGGAGAAAAATAATATCTTAACTCCTTAACATTCTGATATTAATTAATGCTATTTTTTCCTCTGATGAATAATATAAAGAGATGAGATCCCTAATGTCAGAAAATATGGCATGAAAGGTGAGGGAAAGGGTACAGAAATGGAGTTTCCTGTGGTTCAGCTTAATTTGCAGACTGAATGCCAGCAAGATTAAGATGTCATGAATACTCCAAAAGATAATTTCATGTGAAGAGTGTAGCTCAGTTATCTGACCCAAGGATCAGTCACCTTAATTAATTACTAGAATTCTGCTTTTACTTAAGTGCTCTACCTTGGACAAATCACACATTCCTTTGGCCACAGAAGGATTATTTATGAAGCAGGGTGGATAACTGCCTTCCTCCGTGACAAAGCACACACAGAAGTGGTTTGCTTCTCTAGAAGCAAGACGCAAACACAAAATACGTGTAGATGCGCTGTCAGCTTTTTGCTCCTGGTTGTAAGAAGGCCGCAGACCTACTGTTGTCACCTCTCCGACAACAGACAAACAGCCATCTTGGGCACAAGAATAAGATCTCATTTAGTTATCTTGGTATTTTAGCCAGCAGTAGGGAGTGGTGCCTTCTGTATTCCTGCGGGCTTTTTAAAAAATAAAGCTGAAATGAGTTCTCAGAATCGTCATGTTATATTGTTTTCTAAACAGGTAGAATAGAAGTCAGTGGCTCCAGGCAACTTTGCTACACAAAAAAGAAATACCGTAGATTTGTGCCCCCAAATGGCCATCAAACTTTGAAATGGATCTCGGGGATTGGGGGTGGGGACTAAATGTTCTATGTGGAGCGAGGGATGGAAGGTGGTTAAGGTATCCTCCGTGGGCGATTATCCGACCATAGGGGCTTGATAATCTTAGTCATTAGTTGACATTTTCAAAGCTCTTTATACTTTTTTTTTTCCCCCACAGAAAAGATCTGTGGAAAGAAAAGACTTGGAGAACTTAGGGAAGGAAGCGACCCAATACTGCTAGAGGTAACGAGTCAGACCCAGTGGGTCAAGCAGATCTTACCACTTTAGTGCACATCACATTCACTGGGGAGATGGTTAAGCAACCTGATTTCCAGCTCCTGCCCTGAGAGATTCTAAGTCAGAAAGCCTAGGATGGGGCTCGAGGCCTTCATTTTTAACAAGCAATGGCACCCCACTCCAGTACTCTTACCTGGAAAATCCCATGGCTGGAGGAGCCTGGTAGGCTGCAGTCCATGGGGTTGCTAAGAGTCGGACACGACTGAGCGACTTGACTTTCACTTTTCACTTTCATGCATTGGAGAAGGAAATGGTAACCCACTGCAGTGTTCTTGCCTGGAGAATCCCAGGGATGGGGGAGCCTGGTGGGCTGCCGTCTATGGGGTCACACAGAGTTGGACACGACTGAAGCAACTTAGCAGCAGCAGCAGCAGCGTTTCTACCTCAAACCTCACTTAGAAACATTGGCCTAGATTTCTTAAGCTAGTCAGTAATTTTACTGGCTGCTTCAAGTGTTTCCCAGGACAGAAGCTTTTCAGGATATGGGAGAACTGTAATAATGGTGGCACAAGAGAATAATTTAAAAGAGCCAACTGGCAGGGAAATGCAGAGGGTGATTGTGGAAAGAGGAGCCTGGCGCTGTGACTCTGGACCCAGCCTCTCCCTCTACCTTGTGCCCAAGCCTCAGGCCTGGGCCACCCTAGGCCCTGGGTGACTACGTGTCAAGGCAGTGCAGGTTTCACAGTCGGGGCAGGGATGCCTGTGTGGCACCTGTGGGATCTGGAACTTGACCGTGCTTATCAACCAAACAAAGGCAGGACCTGTGACTGAACACACCAGCAGCCAAGCTGGTACAGTTGGCCCACAAAGAGAGGTGGCAGCGGGGCCAGCCAGAAAGTCATGGGAGAACCCTGCAGGCAGATAATGAGCCAGAGTGGGGCCTGAGCTTGGCAACCTCTCTGCTGGACATTTATGAGGCCTGTTGGCAAAAACTCACGTTCGAGGCCTGGGAGTGGGGCCAAGTTGGCCTGTCCTAGGAGATTGGGAAGCAAAGAATAGCCTGGCGAAGCCTAGGGGGTCTTTGGACTAAGGCCATTTTTGTGATAACCACACCCAGCCTTTGTATCATCTGGAAATTGAAGGAGCTGTATTGGAAGGGGGCTCCCTGAGGTCCATTCAGGTCACCTCGTTTTGTGATTGAATGAAGTCATCTCCATGACCAAATCCATGTAAACTGGAAGCTGTTCCTCATGGACATGTCTCTAAGGTCTCAGACATGATCCTTGGTCTCTGTGGTATTTAATGGGTCCATAAACTACTTAAGATGTACATGTTGAGTAGTGATGAAGGGAACTCTGGGAACATGTGGTAGAATATGCGATGCTGTGTGTGTGTATGTGAAAAAGAGTGTGTACGTGAGTGTTTATAACCTAATATTACTCGTCAGGGAGCTGCCAAGATGAAGAGGAAAGGACTATTTTGCCATGAGGAAAGCTTGGGTTAAACAAAGAAATCTCTCTTAATGCAATTGGTGGACTCTCTTTCTTGGGATAGGGGGCCTAGCAGGCTTTGTAACCACAAGGCCAGTGTTCCTGCCACCCCTACATGCTGCTGCACCTGTTCTCCTGGGCCAAATGAACATTCAGGCTGTCTGAAATAGTCTTCCTTCCTGCGATGGTTTTTGTTCCTATGGATCCTTCTTCAGGTTCCTTTGTACTTGGCTCTTCCATCAGTTTCTGAGCCACACCGGAAACCCTCACTGGCCAGGAAGTCAGCCACAAGGGTCTTCTTTTGCATGTCTTTTAGGCATTATTTGTTTTATAAATTATCTGAGATGTGATGGTAAACTTTTTCTAAAACGAATCCAGTGGTTTTCCTTGCCTCCTCCATCATTTTTTTCAGGCAGCCATCTGTTCTGCTTGATACTTTCAGAAAGGGCCTTTCGAGGTACCTCCCAACATGTGAGGTCCTCGGCTGGTCATAATGGTGGCAGCTGTGGGTCTGTGGGTCAAATGGGTAGGAGGGGCGGGGAAGGGGTGATGCTTCCTCATCCTGTGAGGGCCAGAAAGCAGAGGAGAGCAGAGCCCAGAGCAGGACAAAGGAAATGCACAGGCTTTGCTGGACTCTGCCAAGCAGGTTTGCATTGCTGTGGGCTTGTATTTTGATTCAAGGTGTTATGAATTTCAGCAGGTTAAACATACTCATTCCATAATGTCCTACAGGGCCGAAATGGCTTTTGGACTTTTGGCTGTTATGGATTATCTGTGTCTCTTTTATATGGGGAGGGGTATGTTAGTGATCAAGGTCTAGTCAAGGTAGCTTTGAATATAAGCAACAGCAGCCAGCTCAAGGAGAAAGGGGAAAGTTTGATAGGAAATAAGCATGTTTCAGGAAGATAGGCATGTCATTGGGGCCCTATGGGGGCCGGGTACCAGAAAAGACAAAGCTATTAGCGACCAAGGCAGCCAGCTGTCTTCTCAATCTCTGCGGCTGGGAGCACACAGGGGCTCGGGCTGCTCCTCTCTGCTCTCTTTTGTCTTCCTTCCTCTTCTGAGGTATAGCTACCCTAAAATGTCTGGGTTTACAGGTGCTCCGAATCACGATTTCAACTCCCCAGGTCAGAGAATTTGGTTCAGCTTGGTCAGGTGTCCGCCAGCCATGGACAGCTGGTCCAATCAGCCATGGCTGAGACAGTGGTGAGTGATGGTGTATGAACACAGCTGTGGACGAGGTTTCTGGGGGAGGAGGCCCTTCTCAGGAAACGCTGGGTCACTGTGTACTGGAAGGATGTCCCGATGTGTCCACTGTGGCTACTTATATTTTGTGTGTAAGCTATGCATCCTTTTCCTTTCTCTCTTAATATCTATTGTAGTTATTGTTTCTCCTCTATGTTGTAAGTTCTTGGAGCCTTGGAGACTAGGGAAATAGTCTTCCCAGTTCTATAAATCAGCAGGTTGCCTTATACAATGTCCTGCATCTTATGAGGGTTGCAATCGAGAATGTAAATGGGATATTTAACATTTTCTCAAACTTTTCCTTTGCCAAGTTTGGGTACACTTTGTTCTGTTTGAGGGCTTAGAATAAATAAGATTTTAAGAGGCTTGTGATGAACAGAATGAGACTTGTCCCTAATCCAAAGGTAAAATAATATTAAGAAGGTTATTTTATTAATTTAATAAACTAAAGAGTATTCCTTTGATATTAACTGGGGGTGGGAAGGGCAGCTATTACTAGAAAGGACTTCTCAAGATTCCTTCTGGTGGCCAGATTCATGGACCCAAATAAGAACTTATACATGAAGAAATTAAGTCCTGGAGTAGTTAAGAGACATGCTTTGGGGGCAGTCCTTGGCAGAGCTGAGATAAAAAAGACTCCTCTGCTCAGATCCCTGGCTTCAGCCTTTGGTCTGCCCCTAGTGAGCTGATGGTGGACATGTGAGTGTGTTCCTGGTAGACACAGTGCCCTCATAGGTAAGAAAATGACCTTTAGGGCTGCTGACCCTTGCACATTTTGTGACCTTTCCAATTCCATACAGCCAGCAAGTAAGTAGAACTCCATTTTTTAAAAAATGAGACAATGCAAATTCTTGCAGCTTTTCTTACTGGGCTGTTTTGTGCTTGGTGATAGCAATATTATATCACTAAGATTTACAGAAATTATTTGACCTTTCAATATGTGTTCCCTAAACCCACTTAAAAGAGCAAGATCCTGAAGGGATGAGCTAATAAGGTCTCTGTAATTGAGAATAAACTGGTGATGTTGCTAAAGGCTATTTGTGTGTGTGTGTGTGTGTGTGTGTGTGTGTGTGTGTGTGTGATTGAGTGGTCTTCTTGTAAGTTGGTTGCATCTTAAAAAACTTGGTTTTGAATCATAGGCTTGGCATATTGACCCTGTTGAAGAGTATGAATACTTCCATGATTCCATGGGAAGTAAATTTAGACTCATTTAGTCTTAGGTCACGGAGAAGGCGATGGCACCCCATTCCAGTACTCTTGCCTGGAAAATCCCATGGGCAGAGGAGCCTGGTAGGCTGCAGTCTGTGGGGTCGCTGAGGGTTGGACACGACTGAGCGACTTCACTTTCACTTTTCACTTTCCTGCATTGGAGAAGGAAATGGCAACCCACTCCAGTGTTGTTGCCTGGAGAATCCCAGGGACGGGGGTGCCTGGTGGGCTGCCGTCTATGGGGTCGCACAGAGTTGGACACGACTGAAGCGACTTAGCAGCAGCAGCAGTCTTAGGTCAAATCACATCTCCTGAAGCATAACTATATATAGCAAAGGCTGACATCAAACCCTTTGCTGATAAGGCAGGTGTCTGTCCTGTCCCCCAACACCACTCCCATGTCTGTGACCCCTTGCACAAAACCCTTGGGAACTGACACTTCTCACTCCTTGCATTACCCAGATCACCTACATGACCCTGGTGGTGTTTGCTGAGCAGTCACCATGAAGATACCTGCCCCTGCCTGTCCCTGTGGCAGGCCAGGAAGCCACAGATGGGCTTCAAAGCAGCAAGAGACAGCAGAGGAGCATCACTGTAAGGCTGTCATCAGCTCTTGGTGACTTGGGCTCTCTCCATCCTTGCTCCACTGGTCCAGGCTTAGGTCGCTCACACCAATTATCATATTTGGCCCCATTGATAAGAGCCAGAGGTGTTGCTGTCTTCTGGTAATTTTAAAGCCTGTAAAGAGTGATTCAGGCTATTCTTCTTGACAGGAGATAGTGAGAGAGATGATATGGCCTTGGGTGGGGTGTTGTGTGGGGTACTGACCTTGGGGATATCCAGAGTAGGAATGTTGCACAGCCTGTGGTCTTGGGCAGCAGAATGGGAAGGTGGAACAGAGGCGGGCACAGCAGTTCTCCCTGGCCACATCTGCTTCTCTTTTATACTCTATTATGTGCATCTCGAGGAGTTGAGAAAGAGTCTGAAATGTCAAAAAGTCTAGCAACCACCCACCCCCATGCTGTGTCTTATCTCTTTCATCCCTGTGATGGAATATTTCAAGAAATGGGTACGTCATTGCTTTCCAAGCCTCATCCTTCTGTTTCTGGAGATGACGGCTAAAATTTTCTATTAATATTAAAGGAGATAACCCCCATGTCCAAGAGTAGAGAAATGGTTGAATGTGGACTAGCATAAGGATATTATACAACTGCTGAAAATTACATTTTCAGAGAATTTCAAAATATTATAGAAAAGTTCTCAAAATATTAAGTAATAAACTGGAAACAAAACTGTTTGCAGTACACCTATGTGAGTATAGGGGTTTTCTTGGTGACTTAGACGGTAAAGAATCTGCCTGCAATGCAGCAGACCCAGGTTCGATCCCTGGGTATTCTTGTCTGGAGAATTCTATGGACAGAGGCTACAGTCCATGGGATCACAAAGAGTCGGACATGACTGAGCAACTAACACTTTCACCTTTCACTTTCATTTTCTATGTGAGTATATGTGTTTATTTAGACATATTTGCATTAAAAACACTAAGATAATCTACAGGTAGTTGATTTACACTTGAGGTTTATCGTGGTAGATACTACTGAGGGCTACTAAACGTCATTCCCTTCCCCCTTGCCAGCCTCCCACTATATAGGAGGGAAAAGCTGCTGCTGCTGCTGCTAAGTTGCTTCAGTCGTGTCAGACTCTGTGCGACCCCATAGATGGCAGCCCACCAGGATCCCCCATCCCTGGGATTCTCCAGGCAAGAACACTGGAGTGGGTTGCCATTTCCTTCTCCAATGCATGAAAGTGAAAAGTCAAAGTGGAGTCGCTCAGTCGTGTCCGACTCTTCGAGACCCCATGGATTGCAGCCTACCAGGCTCCTCTGTCCACGGGATTTTCCAGGCAAAAGTATTGGAGTGGGTTGCCACTGCCTTCTCCCCTGGAAAAGCTAGGTATTCCTTTTCCAATTTTCCTTGTGGATAGAGTTGACTGTATAACCCAGTATGGCCAATGAGATACATATATGAGAAATTGTTTCCCTTTCTGAAAAAGGACAGCACCATTAAAGAAAAGATCCTCTGTGCTACATTGGTTGCCCCCTTATTATCGAACCCCTCCATTGCTTTGAATGCTGATTTGTGTTGTTGGAGCTTCAGCAGCCATCCTGGGACCTTGAGGCAACAGTTGGAGGATGAAACCAGAACTCTGAAGTTGGTGGCAGAAAAGATTAGAAAAATCTTGAGGCTTTAACCACGGTCTACTTCTAGGCCTTTTTTATTTATTTTAAAAATGAATAAAATTGTTATTTATTTTCGGCGGTGCTGAGTCTTCACTGCTGCTTGTGGGCTCTCCCCAGGTGCAGAGAGTGGAGGCCACTTGAGTTGTGGTGCGCTGGCTTCTCACTGCAGTGGCCTCTCCTGTCGTAGAGCGTGGGTTCTAGGGCATGCAGTCTTCAGGGGTTGCTGCACCTGGGCTCAATAGCTTCTCCAGCTACACAGCTCTGTTCCTGCCTTATGGGGTTTGGGGTTCTCTGATCACCCTGGTTTTCATTTTTTGTGCATTCTTCAGTTTGCTTCCTTCTTAATGTACGGCAGGCAGACCTGAAATTGACATTCCAGGGGTCCAACCAGACAGGAACTGATAGCCTGCGCCCTCCTCTGTGTACTTCTTTTCTCCTTGAGGTTTCTTCTTTTCTGCCTGCTTTTGGGGTACCCTCATCTAAGTCAAACCCCTGACTCTTTTCCAAGTGCTTTGTACCAATAGGTTTTCATCTTCTATCTATCATCTCAAGTGTAGGACATTCCCTTCATTCTTATTAAGTTTCCTCTTATTAAATTCAGGGTGGTATTCCAGCTTGTTGAGACTTGTGGGTTCTAATTATGTATTTGCTGTTCCTTTCAGCTTCCTGTCCTCTACAAATTTGATAAGCATGACTCCCGTGTCTTCATTTCAACTCCTTGATAACAAGTGTAACCCAGATGTCAGTTGACGTCACCACGTCCTCTGAGATAGAAATAAAATTAGCTCAAGCCCTCATCACACATCCTGTGGGAAGTCGGACACCCTCCCAAAGATCTTTGCAGACTCCCAGCACTTTGATGGCCATTTGCGGTTCCACTTTCCTCCTCCTGCTGACCTCGGGTTCACCCACATCCCACCCCTGTGGCTGCTCTGTCCTCTCGGGTTCATACGGACCAGGTCCTTTCTGTGATTTCTTTAAAGAAACAAGATATTTAGAGGTGTGGTGGATTCTGCTCAAGACTTGCAGCGATGGTGTGTGTGTGTGCACGCACATGTGTGTAGGGGGTGGTCCATGTATGGAACAGGTAGTCAAACAGATTTAATAGAGCTCTTCTTTCTGTTCTTGAGAGTCCCTTGGCAACACTACCACTAGGACCTTCTTCCTGGTCTCCTTTCACCATGTGCTTCTCAAACTACTGAGAGAATCAAGAGTCTAGAATTTCATTAACAGCCCTTGTTCTGCCCAGGGTTGATGGAGGACAGTACGGCATGCGGAGACAAAGGCAGACCCTGGGCAAATCTGTGAGGAGTCGGAGTTTGTCCAAGTTGTTCCCCACACTTCCTCTTAAATTAAATTTTTGGACTATATTTTATTTAACCCAAAGCAACCAAAATATTATTTCATCATATATTATGGGCTGAATTGTGTTCCCCCAAATTCATGTTGAAACCCTAACCTCAGAATTGACTGTATTTGGAGATAGGGTCTTTATAGAGGTAATCAAGGTAAAATGAGGTCATCAAAGTGGGCCTAATTATCAAGGTGGGTGATCAAGGACACCTGACTGTTGTCCTTATGAAAAGAAGGGATTTGCACACCCAACAGAGATGTCAGGAGTTGTATGTGCACAGAGAAAAGATCATGTGTAGAGTTGGCAAGAGGGCAGCCATCTGTGAACCAAAGCGAGAAGCCTCAGAGGAAACAAACTCTCTGTTGGAACTTTGATCCTCAACCTCTAGCCTCCAGAACTATAAGAAAATAAATCTCTGTTGTTTAAGCCACCTGCTGCTGCTGCTGCTAAGTCGCCTCAGTCGTGTCTGACTCTGTACTACCCCAGAGATGGCAGCCCACCAGGCTCCCCCATCCCTGGGATTCTCCAGGCAAGAACACTGGAGTGGGTTGCCTGCCATTTCCTTCTCCAATGCATGAAAGTGAAAAGTGAAAGTGAAGTTGCTCAGTCGTGACTCTTAGCGACCCCATGGACTGCAGCCTACCAGGCTCCTCTGTCCATGGGATTTTCCAGGCAAGAGTACTGGAGTGGGTTGCCATTGCCTTCTCTGTTAAGCAACATAGTCTGTGATATTTTCTTGTGGCAGCCCTAGCAAATTAATGCACCATGTTACTAATGTGAAAATGAAGGAGTGTAGTGGGTGGTAAGGTGGTTACCCAAAAGTTCGGTTCACATCCTAATCCTTGGGACCCGCGGATGTGACCTTATCTGGAAAAAGGATCTTTGCAGATGTAATTAAATCAAGGATCTTGAAATAGCATCATTTAAAATGTCTGGGTGGGCCCTTAATCTAATGACAAATGTCCTACAGAGGAGGAGAAAACACAGCCACAGAGGAGAAAGCTGTGGACTCCAGAAGCAGAGATCAGGGGTGGAGCCACAAGCCAAGGAATGCTTGAGCCTTCTAAGGGAGTGTGGCTCTGTGAATACCTAGATTTCAGATTTCTGGCTCCAGAGCTGTGAGAGAGTAAGTTTATGTTGTTTTAATCCACCAAATCTGTGGTAATTTGTTACAGTGGTACTAGGAAACAAATATGAGAAGGTACTTTATGTTCTTTTTTCAAACTTTGAAATGTGGTGCTGTTTTTATATGTATAACACAGCTCAACTAAGAGCAGCTAAGTTCATGCTAGCTTATTTGGAAAGTGACTCCAGATAGAGTGAGGGATGGGGGGAAGCACAAGGAAGGGGGCAAGACGCATTCTCATGCTGGCCACCCCTACCAGTACCCTTCTTTCTGTATCTGGTATCTGTATTCTAGTGCCCATAATGTTCAGCATTTTCCAGGTAGAAGCTGACTTCCAGGGCCGCTTATACTGGAGTCTGCTTCCAGGGCAGTGACTCTTTCATTTACCTGGAAACTCCAAACTCGCAATGAGCTAATGCTCAAAGCTGGATGGAGTGACTGGTATACTGTGAAGTTTCTTTAGTGATGTTCTCATTAGCCAGGAGCCCACATCCACACTTCCCCATAATTCCTTCCCTCATGTGTTGGCTTGTTTCCATAACAAAGTACCACAGACTGAGTGGCTTAAACAACAGAAATTTTATTGTCTCAAATCTGAAATCATGGTGTTCACAGGGTCAGTTTCTCCCATGGGCTGTGAAAGAAGGATTAGTTCCAGGTTTCTCTCTTTGGCTTTTAGATGGTTGTCATTTTATATGTCTACTCTCTATGAGTATTTGTCTCTGACCAGTTTTTTCCTTTTCATAAGGACACCAGTCATATTGGGTTAGGGCTACCTTAATGATCTCGCTTTAACTTGATTACCTTTGTAAAGACCCTATCTCCGAAATAAGGTACTTGAGGTTAAGACTTCCACGTATCTCTTTTTGGTGGGGACACGAATCAGTTCATAACACCTCCTTTGATGTTTCACCTCATTATCAAACCCAGTGTCCCTTGATTTTACCTAACATGTATGGGTTGTTTTATTTCTATAAATCTAAATTTATTTTCCTCATTTCTAAAATGAGAATAATTTTTATGTATAAATTGGTAATTGGTTTATTTTTTGCTGTGAGTTTTAGTCGGGGTTGTATTGGAAACTACAATCTGGGAAACAGCCTCTGCATAGCTCTGAGAACTATTCAAAAGAGGGAGGTGAGAAGCCAGTTTATATGTGGATTTTTTTTTTTTTGGCTAGGGAGTATGTGCAGTCAAGCATAGCTCATGGTTAAAGATTACTGCTAGTCACAAGGATATCTCAAGTTAATGATTTTAGTTTCTTTCTATGTATGGGAAGAGGCAAGAATCTAGGTTCACTAAAATTCTTCCTGAAGTATACATCTAACTATCTGAGAGGCCTGCTTGCCCAAAGCACAGAGCATACTATTAATGTCTTCTTCTTCTTGTTTCCTATTTTTTAAGTTACTTGTTTTTCTTCCATGTATATCTTTATACAGTTTTTAAAGGTTACATTCCATTTCAGTTATTACAAAATGTTGGCAATATTCCTTGTGTTGTATAATACATCCTTATAGTCAAACTTAATAGTTTGAACATTCCACTCCCCCACCTTTATATTGCTTCCATCCTGCCACTGGTAATTACTAGTTTATTCTCTGTATCTATGAATCTGTTTCTTTTTGTTATATTCACCAGTTTGTTGCATTTTTTAGGATTCTACATATCCAGGATATCAGAGAGTATTTGTCTTTGTCTGACTTATTTCACTTAGCATTCAGTTTAGTTCAGTTCAATCGCTCAGTCGTGTCCGACTCTTTGCCACCCCATGAATCGTAGCACGCCAGGACTCCCTGTCCATCACCAACTCCTGGAGTTCACTCAGACTCATGTCCATCGAGTCAGTGATACCATCCAACCATCTCATCCTCTGTCGTCCCCTTCTCCTCCTGCCCCCAATCCCTCCCAGCATCAGAGTCTTTTCCAATGAGTCAACTCTTCACATGAGGTGGCCAAAGTACTGGAGTTTCAGCTTTAGCATCATTCCTTTTAAAGAAATCCCAGGGCTGCTCTCCTTCAGAATAGCCTTCAAATCCATTCATGTTGCTGCAGATGGCAAAATTTTGTTCTTTTCTATGACTGAGTAGTATTCCATTGCATATGTGTGTGTATTTAATATATCTTCTTTATCCATTCATCTGTTGATGGACACTTAGGTTGGTTGCTTCCATACCTTGGCAATTGTAAATAATGCTGCTATGAATGTTGGGGTGCATATATCTTTTTGAATTAGTGTTTATGGTTTTTTTTGGTATATAACGTAGAGTAGAATTACTGGGTCATGTGGCACCCCGATCCAGTACTCTTGCCTGGAAAATCCCATGGATGGAGGAGCATGGTAGGCTACAGTCCACAGGGTCGCAGAGTCGGACACGACTGAGTGACTTCACTTCACATGGTAGTTCTATTTTTAGTTTTCTGAGAAACCTCTATTCTGTTTTCCTTAGTGGCTGTACCAATGTACATTCCCACCAACAGTGTGCAAGGGTTCCCTTTTCTCCACATCCTTGGCAACATTTGTTATTTGTGTTCTTTCTGATAATAGCCATTCTGAAGGTGTGAGGTGATGTCTCATGTGGTTTTGATTTCAATTTTCCTGATAATTAGTGATGTTGAGCATCTTTTCATGCACCTGTTGACCATCTGCCTCCTTGGAAAAATATCTGTTCAGCTCTTCTTCCCATTTTTAAATTGGATTGTTTGACTTTTTGATGTTGAGTTGTATGAGCTGTTTATATATGTTGGATAAGAAAACAATAATATTTGTTTTAAAGTGTTGTAGGGTTAAATGTGATAACATATGGGAACGTGCTATACAATCTGAGCTGGTGTTATTAGCACTTTTCACTACCACCTGTGCCCTTCATACATTCTGATCAAGGAATGGAACAGTGCCAGCTGCTCTGTGGAATCTGTCACCAGCAGTAAAATAGCCAAAGGTAGGCAGTATGACATAAATCTGAGACAAACATTAAAAATTTTCAGAAGAAACTTTTTAAGGAGCAAAATAAGATAAAGCAAAACACAAAATCATAGAAACAGATGAGTGTGTAGAATACCTATTGTGATTTTAATATAGGAAGGCTGCCCCTAAACTGGTTTGGCTGAGGTGTGGCTTAGTGGCCCATTCCAGACCTTTCTCTCACTACCTCGACCATCATGGTGGGAGCCCTTGGCTGAGCTGATGGCTCAAGATAAGCCCAGTTCTCCAATCCTGAGGCTCGATTCATGGCTTCTTCACAGAAGGGACTTATCCTAGTGTGGACTGGCTCATTCCTCACTTCCTTTCCTAGATCTGGGCAAATCCCTTAGAGCCTCATGGTCCAGCCCAAGGGGGTTTCAATAGAGCCTACTCTGTGTAGACACCCTCTGTCTAGGATACTTTCTTGGGTGAATGGGAGAAACAAAATCTTATTTTCTTAGTCACTGGGAAGTTTCAGCTCACCAGTTTTGTTGAGACTATGGTTTCATAAATTAAAATCTTGAGTGGGGAGACAAGAGACAGGGTTGAGTACTAGAGCTGTTTGGTGAACAAGTATTGGGGGAACTGACTGCCATGATTTTATTTAGTTATTTTTATTGAGATGCAGTTCATATAACATAAAATTAACCATATTAAATTGAACAATTCAAGAGTACTTAGTGCATTCACAGTGTTGTACAGCCACCACCTCTATCTAGTTCCAACACACTTTCACCTTAAAAGGAAGACTCCTATTTATTAAGTGATCATTCCCCTCTTCCCTCAGCTGCTGGCAACCACCAATCCGCTTTCTGTCTCTATGGATCTACCTATTCTGTATATTCTATATTAGTGGAACCATACCATTGGTGGACTTTCATGTCTGTTTGTTTGTTTTTTTTTTCCACTCAGCATAATGTTTTCAAGATTTATCCATGTTGTAGTATGTATCAGTATTTCATTCTTTTTTTAATGACTGAGTAATATTTCATCATATGACTATATCACTGTGAGTTTATTTTGCTAAGTGGAATATGCAAACAGAGTATCAGAACTGATTTCCTCTGGAGAAGCTATATTGGGAAAAAGAAAGTGAAAGGAAAGTGAACTGGTGACTTATTGAGAGAATTTTTGAGAAAAATTATAATTGTTTAAAAAAGAATTTCATGAAGGTTTCAGTGTGTGGTATAAGATGGAAATCTTTTTTTGTCTTCTTGTGAAATCTTCATTGAAATATTGATGTCACTAATGTTTGTGGCCTTGGATCTATTTTTTCTGACATGACAAATTGCTGAGTGCAACCTCAAGGTATGATCAGGACAAGAGTTGAAGCTACTTAAGCCAGTCCCAGGTGATCTGGTTACCTGAATTCAACAGTTTGGAGTTAGAATCTGACTTTCCTCTGGAAGGTGACTAAAGGTTTAGCATCTCAGTAGAGTCAATGGCACCCCACTCCAGTACTCTTGCCTGGAAAATCCCATGGACGGAGGAGCCTGGTAGGCTGCAGTCCATGGGGTCGCTAAGAGTCGGACACGACTGAGTGACTTCACTTTCACTTTTCACTTTCATGCATTGGAGAAGGAAATGGTAATCCACTCCAGTGTTCTTGCCTGGAGAATCCCAAGGACGGCAGAGCCTGGTGGGCTGCCGTCTATGGGGTTGCACAGAGTCGGACACAACTGAAGCAACTTAGCAGCAGCAGAGTCAGTATAGATGGTGATTCTGCTGCAGTCTGCATCCAGCCTGCTTGAGAACTGAGCTCAGCTTTGGCTTAACAAAATATAATTTTGCTGCTAAACAGCAACAACAACAAAATTTGACCATGAGTCAGCTGATCTCTAAAGTGGATTTTCATTTGAAGCCTCTGTAATTTCCCCTTTTCTCCCTACTCTCAGCCCCAGTATAAAAGACATCTGATAAGACCTCATATGAGGAAGGACCTTCCTGAAAGCCTTGGGCTGCTTCACCTCATTCCCTGAGATGAGTTAGACAAGAAAGAACTGACTTTCTCATTTAGATTCGATCATGGGTAAATTCAGCATATCAGAAAAGCACAAACTTTTGGCCAGCATGAAGGTTTTCTTAAGCTGATTAGGTGCTTGGCATTCAGAGTCATTTAGTGCCTATTGTACAAAATGAATAAGAACGTGCTGAACTTCAGCTGCTTACTAGAACAAATAAAATTATAAATTACTAGGCAAATAGCATCACAAGAAATAAGGCTATTTCCCTAGGGGAACCTAGAAACCTGTGATTCACAGTGCTGAGCCCAGAGACTTATTCAAATCTGAAGAACCCGTAACAACAGATTACAAACAGGTCAGAATCCAGAAAATAGAGCCGCCCATCCCTAGCTTCTCCCTCTTGTCTACCACATCTGGAACACACCACTTCTGACAGTGTGTTTTCTTAGGACTGACTTGAAAGGCAATAACCTTACAGCATTTGACTTTTACTAGCCAAGCTAGTCCATCTAGAATATATAAAAAGACATGGGACACTGCATCCAACTCCACCTTCCCAACCCTAATTTCCTTTCTGTCTATTCAGTTAATAGATCTCAAGAGATTACTTGAAGACAGTATGTTCAGAAGCTCTCAACTTTGTGCATTCTGTTTAAAACTTTTCCCTTCCCTGATCCAAAGTATCACTTTTCCACCCAAAAGCAACAATTAAAGGTTGGCTGTGGCTTTTCTTTAAAAAGAAAGAGGGATTATATCTCAACAGAAAAGAAAAAAAAGCCCAGTCACTTCTGCAGTTGTTCGGCTCAGTTCACATGGGACTCTTTTTCCTGTTGTGATAGTATATTAGTAATTAAAATCTGTCCTTGCTGCTTAAAACAAAAAAAGAGGAATGAGATGGAAGCAAGAGTGGGGCAGAGAGGGGCACACGGGGTTGGAACTTGGTGAAGACACGTGTGGCCAGTATGAACCTAGAGACAGTAGGGTGAGATCTACCCCACACATTCCAGTCTCTGCCTTCCAGGGCTATCTGCCTCTGAGCATGGAGAAGAGACATGAATGTCTGTCACAGAGTTTGTGAGGGTGCTGTGGTGGTTTAGTCGCTAAGTCGTGTCCAACTCTTGTGACCCCGTCAACTGTAGCCTGCCAAGCTCCTCTGTCCGTGGGATTTCCCAGACAAGAATACTGGGGTGGGTTGTCATTTCCTTCTCCAGGGGATCTTTCTGACCCAGGGACCGAGCCCGCATCTCCTGCATTGCATGTGGATTCTTTACTGCTGAACCACCAGGGAAGTTTGTGAGATTCACACCTAAAGGGTCATCTTGGACTTGATTAAATATTGATGTTGATTTTCCAGACTCGTTCTTTGAGACGTTCTCTCCCAGCTGCTATATGTTTATTCCATCATGTTCTTAGGTCTTTGTTCAAATGTCACTGCCACAGAGAGTTCCATACTTCCTAACTCCCTGGCACCTCCATTTCAAAAAAAAATTGTAGTTGATTTACAATATTAGTTTCAGGTGTACAGCATTGTGATTTAGTATTTTTACATTATACTCCATTGAAAGTTACTATAAGATAATGGCTATAATTCCTTGTGCTCTACAGTATTTCCTTGTTGCTTGTATTTTACACATAGTAGACTGTATCTCTTAATCCCATACTTGTAATTTTGCTTCTCCTCCATTCCCTCTTCCTTTGATAACCAGATATCTGAGTCTGTGTGTTTTGCATATACATTCATTTGTATTGTTTTTTAGATTCCACAAATAACTGACACTATTCAGAATTTGTCTTTATCTGACTTATTTCACTAAGCACAATATTCTCTAGCTGCAGAGACTTTAACAGCACCACCTAGATGGTGGCATTTAAAAAAAAATGATTCTTAAAATTCTATAGGACTTTATAATTTTCAACAGTTTCATACAACATGATTTCATTTAACTCCATAATAACCTGTTTTCCCTCTACTCCTATATTGCCCCAACCACCCCTCTCCCCACTGGTAAGCTCTGATCTGTTCTCTATATCTGTGAATCTGTTTTTTTGTTGTTGTTATATTCACTAGTTTGCTGTATTTTTTAGATTCTACATATCAGAGACATCATATCTTATTTGTCTTTCTCTGACTTGTTTCACTTAGCATAATCTCTTCCAAGTCCATCTATGATGCCACAAATGGCAAAATTGCATTTTCAATGGCTAAATATAGTATTCTGTTGTTTATATGTACCTCATCTTCTTTATCCATTCATCTGTTGATGGACACTTACATTTCTTCTGTGTCTTGGCTATTGTAAATAATGCCACTATGAACATTGGGGTGCACGTACCTTTTTGAGTTAGTAGGAGCTTTTGGGGTGTATACCCAGGAGTGGATTTATTGGGTCATGTGGTAGTTCTAGAGACCCAGGTTCAATCCCTGGGTCAGGAAGAGCCCCTAGAGAAGGGATTGGCTACCCACTCCAGAATTCTTGCCTGGGGAATTCCATGGACAGAGAGCCTGGCAGACTATAGTCCATGGGGCTACAAAAAGTCGGACATGACTGAGCGACTAACACTTTCGCTTCACTTTCATGGCAGTTCTGTCTTTAGTTTTCTGAGAAACCTCTGTGCTGTTTTCCACAGTGGATGCACCGATTATCCCCCTCCCAGTGTATGAGGGTTCCCTTTTCTCCACATTGTCACCAACATTTGTTATTTGTCGGCACCTTCATTTTCTCTGCACTTTTACTTATTTGTTCATTATCTCTTTCTCCCCTAGAATATAGGCTCCCCGAGGGCAGAGGTTTTTGTCTTTTTTGTTCACTGCTGTATTCTCCTCACTTAATTGGTCCCTGAAACACAGTATATACTAAATAATCATTTGTACAATGACTGAATGAAGGAATGTCCTCCTAAAGCTCCTTTCCTTGGGAGGAAGGACATATCTTCATTTCATCAGCATGTTTTAAGGAGTTTCTCATCTAGGGCCTGTAAGTTACTTTTGTTATTTCTTATAACGATCTCAGGCAATGTTTTTAAGACATATTTATTTTCTGGATGAAACTAACAGGACTATGGGAGACTCACTTGATCATTTAGCACTCTTTCACTGAACAATTACTTGATTTTGTTTTCTATCCTGACAGATCTTTATGATTCTCTATCATCATGCTTAGTCATGTCTGACTCTTTGTGACCCCACAGACTGTAGCCCACCAGGTTTCTCTGTCCATGGAATTTTTCTGGCAAGGATATTGGAGTGGGTTGCCATTCCCTTCTTCAGGGGATCTTCCCAACCCAGGGGTCAAACCAGGGTCTCCTACATTGCAGGCAGATTCTTTAGCACTGAGCACCAGGGAAGCCCTCTTTATGATTCTAACTGAAAATTAGAACTGAGGCTTCAGTTTTACAAGTCATAAGAGTTAATGGTGGGCACTTTCTCCATTCTGATGTTCCCCCTAGGAACCTGGAAGTGGATATGTGCTTCCACTCTGGGAAGCATGTAGATATTGCTCCCCAGCTCTGTAGCTCCTGTTGTGATGCAGAAACTAAATGATACTGAAAGAATATCCCTAAACTAAGAAATGGGGGTTATAATTTTCAACACCTTAATTCTTGGGCAGTAGAAACATATTACACCCTGTTGAAAAGGGACTCGTTGTATGGGAATCATGTCCCAAATAGCTGGATGGACTGACGCTCTATTCCATTGCCCAGGTAAACAGTCCCATCTCCTGGTAAGTCTAATAGTATGGGCTTTCTCTGTTTTGGACTCTCTCTGCTTGCTCCCTCTCCCAGGCCTGGCTAGTGGAAGCTGGAGTCCCTATTTTAGGTGGCTTCCTGATCTTTATTCCTTTTAAGTGTTCTCCAGGGGAGAGAGTTTTATAGGGAGATGAAATCTATGTGGCGTCAGCAGAATCCAGTCCCAGATGACCCTACACTGAAAGAATTGGATCAGGCAGGTGTTGTGATGTGTCTGCTTCACTTAGTGTCTGGTAAATCAGGTGTCTCACATCTGAAACCATCAGCAAGAAGTCCAGATGCGATCTTCACTTGGGATTCCTGAACTCATCTTCTCGAAATCTTATAAAACTACCCAACCTTCAGTACACTAAGCCAGCCAAAGTAAGTAAACAGGGAAAATCTCCTTATATAGCACTTATAAGGAAAAGCTCCTTATAAGTGCTTTGGGCTTCCCTGGTAGCTCCGCTGGTAAAGAATCCACCTGCAGTGCAGGAGACCCCGGTTTGATTCCTGGGTCAGGAGGATCCCCTGGAGAAGGGATAGGTGACCCACTCCAGTATGCTTGGGCTTCCCTGGTGGCTCAGACAGTAAAGAATCTGCCTGCAATGTGGGAGACCTGGGTTCTATCCCTGAGTTGGGAAGATCCCCTGGAGAAGGAAACGGCAACCCACTCAAGTATACTTGTCTGGAGAATTCCATGGACAGAGGAACCTGGCGGGCTACAGTCCATGTGGTCACAGAGTTGGACATGGCTGAGCGACCTTCACACTCACACTTCACATAAGCACATTATTTTCTACATAAAAGTTCACACTTCATGTGAATTTTCTGTAAAGCTTCCCCCGTGATATAATATGCTTGGCAGCTAAGCCAGGAAGATAGGTAGAAAAACATGCTCTCTCTCAATGCATCCTCTAAGCATTTGGAAGAAATTCTCAGAACCCAGCTTTCAGACAGCGCTACCAGCTGGTTCCCCTCTGACAGCTCTGCAGCTCCTGAGGGAACAGAACAAAGCGGGCGGGCTTCTTGGGGGCTGATGTTGCTGTACTTCTGTTCTTGCAAGTCCCAGGGCGGGAGGCCCACTGGTCTAGTCTAAGTCCTACACCCCCTGGAAGGAGAACAGATGCTGCATAGGTAAAATCAAAGCATGTCCACCACAGGATGCTCTGTAGTAGTGAAGAAGTTTAAAATTAAGGCTATGAAAATTCTTTGAAATACTACCATGTAGATACTACCAGCTTGTAACATTTTTGTTGGTCTGTATTTTTACAATTTCTTAACCCTCATGTGAAATTTTACACAAATGGTCATCCCTTGCGCCCACCTCACTCTCTTAATCTCAACCTCTCTCTTATCCAGAATTTCACAAATGCTGCTTAGGTCTCTGAAGTCTTTCCTCATCGCTTCCTTGAACACAGTGTTCCTCCAAGATCCATAAGGAAAAGCCAGGTGGTTTTTAGCTTTGTTTCTTTAAATTTCCAATCTGTCCTGACTGATATTTTAAATAAAATACAATAAAATTAATTACCAGGAAAACTAAAATTTTTAGAACAAAGTACACTCCCCAATTTTTAATAATTAGATTCAACAGACATAAAATGACTTTTCCCAAATGTTATAAAAGTTTCTAAATGTTTACTTCTCAATTTCTGTAACTACTCAGGGAAGACTGTTAACATATAGACTTAGCAGATACTTTGAGTAGCTTTGTTCTAGATGACTCTGACCCTCTCTTTCATTCTCAGCAAAGATATCACTTCTCCCACAAAGTCTTCCTGACAGCTTTCCTCCAACCCCCATTCAGCTAGATGGTCTCACAGAGTTCTGTGTGTCTTCTTATTAAAGCACCCACCAGTCAAACTCTGTCCTAAATGAATCTGTGCTAGTGGATAAGGGGTGCTTCTGGTTATCTCTGAATGTCAACCTCTTACAGAAGTTCAAGGTTCCAAAGCCATCAGGGCCACCACAATCCCTTCAGCAAGCCATTTACTGGAAGGAGTTAAATCTATGTAGATCTATCTGTATAAGCAAAAAAAGAAATGCTGTGTCAGTAAATTTAAGATGCCATGAATTATAAGATGCATACCTACTTCAGTGATGTGAAAATAAGAATTGTAAGACACATCCAGATTTCAGAAATGTTAAAATGTGGATGAATAAGTGTCTGAACCAATGAAATGAAGTTGTTAAAATCTCAGCCTTCTGTCTTTTGAGTAATGAAAATCTTAATTGTCTCTGTGGAGAGAAAGGTTTGTAGAAAGGGTGAATACTCATATGAGGCATATTTACATTTCTGATTGTGTATAACCCTGACGGAAGAGGTTACTGTGGCTTCTTTTAATCTTTTGTCATAGTGTCACTAGTCTCTCCTTCATTCTTTCAAATTATGTATGTACTTGGTATTCTCATTTCCCCAACCTCATTCTGTATCTCAGGTAAGCGGAACCCAGGGTGGTTGAGTAAGTTACTCAAGATGCTGTGCTAAGTGACTCAGTGGGAAATGGAATTTCTGTTCTCCTTACCCCCAGGTTATATTGCCTAGAGCTCTGCTGGGAAGGTTACCCTGTGAGGCAATTCAGGACTTAATTAACTGGGCAGGCCTGGTCCCGACTTCATTGCTTTCTTTTTTATAGGGATGACTGATGAGTAAGGACTGTGACTGAGGTATTGCTTGGTCTGGGAAAAAATTTATTATAAAACCTCATAAATTGACCTATGACTATTATCAATATTCCAGGACTGAAATAAAACTGTAGCTATAGACTCTAGTGATGCATAAACATGAGTCTATGTTCATTTGAATGTCAAAGGATCCAGAAATCTCCCTGTGGCCAAATTTTATGTATTTTTGCTCACTTATGACAACTGATCTTATAACTTCTTTTACCTACTGGAGATCATTGTGAGGTAATTAAAGTGTATTTTTTGGATATTAAAATGTCTGTTAACTAGAATGATTTGAGATTTATCCAACTTGATCCAAAATCAAGTTTGGCCGGGGCATGGGTAATCCATTCATACTGGGGATATATACGTGTGTGTGCTCAGTCGCTTAGTCATGTCTGATTCTTTTGCAACCCCATGGAGCCCGCCAGGCTCCTCTGTCCATGAGATTCTCCAGGCAGGAATACTGGAGTGGGTTGCCATTTTCTTCTCTGAATCTAAAGGTATACATATTTCCATAGTGTATCAACTCTGTTTTTTATTTGTCAAGCAAGAGAAACAAATTTGGACTAAGAAACAGAAAAGGCATTTATGTGATGACTGTGGAGTAACTCCCAGAACAGAAAGGAAAGTTAAAAAAGTAGACTTGGAACATGCAGAAATTGTGAAGTTAGAGCAGAAGCGTGCCCCAAGCAGCAGAACTGATGGCTGCTATCTTAGTAGGAGAAAGCAACTCTAGCGTCATTTTGTCACTTTGTTCAAAAGTCAGATTTCCGGAGAGAAAACATATAAATAACCCAGCTTGAATGAGAGACCTGTCCGTGGCTGGGGGTGAGCAAGGCACCTTGATTGACCGAGGACAGACGGTAGTTCACTAGGGTAAAAACAGGGTACTGTTTCCAGAAGGATGCATGGACACTGGCCAGGAGTCTCACTCCCTGTACTCCGAATACCAGCCTCCTTGACCAGCCAGGCCGGGGTGTGCCCTTGGGCTCAGTCCCTTACTCTCTACTTTTCACAGCCTCTACCCCTTCTGTGTTAGACCCCACGCTTCCTAAGAGATCTAAATCAGTTCACACAACAGCTCCTGCAGTAATAGCAGCTCATTAAAGGGCCCGGTCAGCCAGCCCTGCCCAGTGTCCTCAGTTCTCAGCATGTTCAGGTCATCAAAGTCTGCCGCGGTCCTGGGAGCACAGGGTGATGGGCCCATGCGGTTGGCAGGTGCGGCGCTCTTCACTTAGGTCCTCTGGCCAGTGTTCCAGTTAAAATAAGAAAACTGGGACTAAGTCCAGTGACATCCCCGCTGCCCCTTAAAACCTTTTTGTGTTCTTCATTTGTGACTGTCAAGTGTCTGGCTTCTTAGAATATAGAGAAACCCTTGCTTTACCCAAGGTGGCCTTCCTGGCAGGTGACTCTCAGAATTATTCATTTAAACAATGTCTAATTAACGCCGAACGGCAGGAACAGCACCACAGGTTAATATTTAACCAGTTGGAATGGTAACTGTGTGTGCGAGGTTTAGTAACAGATCTGCTGAGCGGCTTGACTAGGTCTCCGCCTCGTCAGCGTCCCTGGAGTCTCCCTGTCTCCTAGGCTGCATTCTCTGCTTTCCTCCCCACCCCCACTCTCAAACGAAGAACCTGAGGGGAATCATGGGAGGCAAAGTCTCAAGCCCTGACCTGCTAACCAAAGGCGTAGCTGAATTTAAGTTTAATATTTACTCAGCCAGGAAATGCTCTAATTAAGACTAGCTCTCTAAATCTTAAAGCCCCACCCTGAAAGGGCAGAAAAAGATTACTCATCCCTCAGGGCAGAGCCCTCTGGGAAAGCACTTTTCTGCCCTACACCCAGATGTCTCAGAGACGGACTTAGGCCGACCTTCCTGTCAAGCTCAAGCAAGAGCATAACAGGGTTGGTGGACTGAATTTTCGTGGAATGTCCATTGGCTTTCAGAATAAAAGCTGGCTGTGTAGATCTCTGATACCAGATAACAAAAAAGGGAATGGCCAAATATCTGGAGCAGAAAGGAGGTTTTCCATCTAGGTGAGCAGTTTAGTAAGAGCAGGAGTCTGATGGCCTGGGTCAAATCCTGGTTTCACCATCCTTTCTTGGGTAAACTTTCTTGGGTGACTCAATCCTCTAAGTTTTCATTTCCTCAGGGTTAAATTGTAATAGTAGCATCTACTTCATGGGATTGGTGCTTAGAGAATGTCTGATTTGATCATTAATTTGATCATTTATGCAATAATTCATTCAAATAATATGCCAAACATCCAAAATGTACCAAATAAAGTGCAATGTAATGATGATAAAGGAAACTGTTCCCTTCCTGAAGGAGCACACAACTTAGTAGGGAAATGTATAAATTATTCCTCTTTGTTGTAATAATTGCAATCATAAACATGTGAACTCAAGTATTATTAATGTGCAGAAAGGAAGCTCTTTCCATGGAAAATTTTAGGAAAGTTTCATGATGACACCTAAACTGAGTATTTTTTTTTCAAGAAGAGAAAAGAGGAAAAGTTATCCCGGAAACTTTTGAACATTATGAACAGGAGAACATCAATGAGAAAAAGCCTGGTGTGTTTGGAAAACAACAGAAAATTTGGTTAGAGTGTGGGGTCGGCATGATAGGTAATGAGGCAAGGATGTCATGGGCCATATCAAGACATTTAGATTTATATGTTACATGGTTAAATTTCCATTTAGGATGATAGTTCCTATAGTAATACAAAAGGGAATGAATAAAGAAGACATCAGAACCCAGAAGAACAGAGAGAAGACTATGACTACAGTCTGGGCAGGAAATAAAGAGGAGTCAACTCAAGGTCATGGCAAATGATGGGAAGGAGATGAAGGCAGAATTAAGAGATATTTAGATGGGTACTCTTATCTAGTCTCTGCATAAAATCACTATGAACAAGTCACTTCTTCTGCTCCTGCTTCCTTACATGCAAAACTTGCGTTAAGAAAGGATTTATGAAAAAATATCTGGAAAGGTTGAGTGTTTCAGAAGAATATTTCTAATGATTTTTGGAGGGGTAAGGATTCATAAAGATTTAGTCGCAAATATATTGCCAAGAGGGCTTCCTCAGTGACTCAGCAGTAAAGAATCCGCCTGCAATGCAGGAGCCACAGGAACTGCAGGTTTGATCCCTGAATTGGGAAGATTCCCCTGGAGGAGCGCATGGCAACCCACTCCAGTATTCTTGCTTGGAGAATCCCATGGACAGAGGAGCCTGGTGGACCACAGTCCAGGGTCGAAAAGAGTTGAACACGACTGAAAAACTTAGAATGCAAGCAGCACATACTGCTGAGAATCTGTTAGGCAGATCTTCCAACTACCTCCCACACATGAATATTTTATTTAAATTTGATTCTCCCTTGTTTATATTTTTGTTGTTTTCCCCCTTCTTTCCTCTTTCCTTTCCTTCCTTTCTCCTTTCCTTCCTTCCTTCTATCCATCCTCAATCTCAGTAATTTTAAATAGAGGGTTTCTTGGCCTGTTCCAGTCTCTTTATTAGTTGCAACTTCCTGGTTGCAAGTGACAGAAACCAACCAGCATAAGTAAGAAGGATGAGGAAGAGGCAGGAAAGAAATTGACTAGCTTGTGTAGCTGGGACTGAGAAGACCAGGGACTAAGCTAGTCTCAGCTAGATTCAGGAAGTCAAACACAGATGCCATGGACCAACTATTGTTCCCAAAGTGATGGAATACTCTAACGTGGCAGACCGGGGTCATAAACCCATGTCTGTGGTCAGGAGGACTGGATCAGTTGCTAAAGCAAGGGTGTATGTGAAGGTTTTACAACAACAACAAAAATATGTGACTGTAGTCCACGACATGAAAGAACCAGCCAATGAGAGTGACAGCAGCCCTTGTTCTGTGCTCTTTGATACACAAAAGGATATTTACAGAAATACATTTTCTTTGCTAAAAATCCAGATACTGTAAAGATAAACAGTGTTCTATGAGTAATTAGTTGAAAAGTTTGTACTAAAATCCTGTGCTGTGAGGTGACATCAGCCGAAGTGAACCCATATTTTCATTTTTGGCTTGCCATTAATGTCACCCAAACTCTTGGGGAGTCTACAGTTCACACTCTGGCTAATAAATACTCAAAAGTCTATTACTTCCTGATTATATATTATATCTGTGTCAAGTGACAGTGAAGTTCTGGGGACCTACAGAGTGAGCCATCTCCACATGGAATTATCCAGACAAGAACACTAGAGTGGGTTGCCATTTCCTCTTCCAGAGAATCTTCCTGATCCAGGGATCGAACTCTCATCTCCAGACCCCCATTCTTGCCAGGAAAATCCCATGGACAGAGGAGCTTGGCAGGGTACAGTCCTTAGGGCCACAAAGAGTCAGACATGACTGAGCACACACACACGCACACACACACACACACACACACACACGGTATCTGAGTGCTGGGAATATTATATAATAGTGTGCTACTGTGCTCTTCCCTACCGTGTTCAGTGAAGTCTTACTGGGACCTTGAAATCAGCTGTGGTGGGAGTATTTACATCATAGAAATTGGCAAATGCTACACACTAGGGTTTTTTATTTTTATTTCAGAGGGTTGGTTGTTAAACATTTACCAGCATACTAGTGTGCACATGCGTGCACACACATACATACACACACACCCTCCCCAGTGTGGACTTTTCGTATGCTTTTTAGCACAGATAACATCTCCTGTGTCTCAGCATCAAGTGTCAAGAAAAACTTTGTCATGCATCAAGATATTGTGGCATATGCATCATTCACAATTGAAGTTTCTTATCAAGATACTTACCAGCTTACTGAGGCAAGTAGAGAAAATACTAGACATCAGTGTGTAGATTTCTCCCTCAACTCCCTTTTAGGGATTCCATTGAGAGGTTTAGTAGCTCAGCCATTTCTGACTCTTTGTGACCCCATGGACTGTAGCCCGCCAGGCTTCTCTGTCCATGGAATCCTCCAGGCAAGAATACTGAAGTGGGTTGCCATGCTCTCCTCCAGGGGATCTTCCTAACCCAGTGATCGAACCCAGGTCTTCCACATTGCAGGTGGATTCTTTACCATCTGAGCCACTAGGGAAGCCCTCCATTGAGAGAGACCTCACCCAAATAAGATTCCTGCATCTACTCTCTTAAGTGTAGCATTTTTTTTTTCCTGTTATAAAACCACATTTAAGAACATTGCTGGCACAGAACCAGAAGTCTTGCCAATTTCCCAAGTCCTTGAAAGAGCAATCACTCAGTAGCTGAGGGTAAATTTACATTGGATGACTTTTTTGGCCTTTCTTGCTAACAGAAATGTATTTATGAATTCAGTACCTTCACTGTCCTATTATTTCCTTGCTTTGTAAAATTAAGCCAAGCATCAGCTCAAAATAGAACCAAATCCTGAATAAGTACTGTTTTAAGGCTGACGTAATTTCTTGCTTTTTTTGCAAGCTGCAGTTGAACGTACATATCTAACAAGCCAGCTCTATACAGGAGGCTAGCCAATGCTTTAGACTTTTAATCTACTTAATGGGATAAAGGTTAGGCATAATTAAATATCTTTGCCATTGAATCTCTCAATGCAATAAGCAAATGACTGAATTAAATCCATCAAGGGGATAAAATAAAAATATTTATCAAAGTAGTGATTTTGAGGGAATAGTTCTCCTTCCAGTCAAACTCAAAATGGCTTGGTGCTTTGGCCAAATGCCTGAAAAATACATAACAATTTTAGCGTATTCTTAGTAACAGCAGTCACAAAGAGTAAATGGAAATATGAATTCCCTCATCTCAGTCTTCTGTGAGCCCCAGGATTTTCCTTTTTTGCAAAATTTCCATATTGTCCTGTGAGCTTTCTGGAAGAATGATGGGAGCCCTGAAGCAGTACGTATCTTAGAACAGCAAGGGTCAAGCACTCTAACTTTGACACACTGAAGATTTTCCTACATCTGATAAACTAAAAGCAGCACTGAGAACAAAGATTATTTGCTCCCAGAAGAAGAAAGTGCTCAGCTCCAGATGACAGGGGTCCCCGTGGTCAGTGAAAGAGTTCTGCTGCCTTAAATCCTATCCAGAGCCTCTACTCCGATGTCCTGGTTCCAGTTCAACACGGGATTTTCAGTGTTGGTGATGGCTTACATCCCCTTTTGCTCTTTACCTGGAAAGACAGGTGGGAACAGCTGCCTGGGCAAACATACCTTTGCATCCGGGCTCACTGCTGTTCTCTTCTGCCTGTTGACCAAAAAATAATTCATCTACCTGCTATCCAGTACAATAAACCAGACTGACAGGATTCCATGCAGATAATTCCCTAAGATAGTCCGTACTACGTCTGAGATCAGGGACATGAAACCGAAAGGAAGGGAGTGAGTGAAGGCACAGGAGCGGAAAGGGGCTGGTAACCAGAGCCCTGTGTAAGGTGAATCACATGGTGTCATGAGATATGAAAAGCAATTCCCATTAGCTGCTCTGATGCCCTGATTCCAATGTCCCAGAGATTTCCTCTAACCTAAAACTTTAGTCCTAAGGGCAAATTTGTTTGCTGCTTAGAAATAGGAAATGGAAGTAAGAATGGTGGTCAAGAGATCTTTCCTCATGTCCACCACTCTCTCTTTATACATATAAATGTATGTGTGTGTGTTCACATGTATGTGTGTACCTATAAACACACATGCATGTATACAAATACACATGTACACACAAACCTACACTTGTATGTCTATATGTGTAAGTCCTGATATCAGCGTGTTTCTAACCATGTTTTGCTTTTAACAGACATTTTTCTGGATCTCTGCTTTCAGAACATTGTATTGTGTGTTTCAGTTGTGACCTATGTTTTGTGATCTTTCACCTCCATGTCTATTTTGAAGCATTAATTCTTGGCATTAAGTTTTAGATATTCTACATGTTAAATTCCATCAGTATGTTCCATGTAACAGAACTTGTTTGGGTCCAATATCCATAAAGACAGCATTTGCTTAAGAATGGATTCTGTCTCTTTGTTGACTCACTTTGAGGCCTGAAAAGTGGAATGTCTTGCTCTCAGAAGCTCCCTGATAAGCATCAGAGTTGCCCTGTTTGACTAGGAGGATGGGGAGTAGACACAGGAAGATTCCAGTACTTAAGCTGTGATGACCAAGTCAAGCCCTTTCCTTGGCTCAAACTAAGAGACAGTCCTCTGTGAGAAAATGCAAGCGAAGAAATTTTCCCTGAGACCAAGAGGAAGAGGAGGCAAGTCCGTGAACCATAAATGCTAGGGAAGGCCAGGCAGAACTGCAGTTTGAAGGAGCTGGGCCTGAGACCACGGGCTCCTTGGGTGGGAGCCAGTGGAAATCTGTGTGGCTGACATGGGCCCGGAGGGTCTCCTTGGCTATGAGCTCCTTTGTCTAGACCAGTGGACATCGCTGCACCTCTCCTGAGTCCTGAGATGCTCATGAACTCCAAATGGGTGAGCCTGTAAGAGACAGATCTGGGGGCTGAGCTGCTTAGGAGAATACAGACACCACAATGAGCACAGACCCTGAGTCTGTTAAGAGCCTGTGAGGTAAAAGCTACTCATTCCCAGCTACAACTTTCCCATATCCACTGACCTTGAAAAAATAGCAGATGGAACACGAACAGCTGGGCTCTTTCATGCCACAGCCCCCAAAACCCGTGAAAGCCTTCCGTGCAGTTTTCTCCACTGGAGGGTTTTGTGCCTAGAGGTGATGCCCCTGAGCTTGCATCATCTGTGATTTCTATTTAAAGGCAAATCCCAGACAGAGAAATGTTTGTCGTAAATTATTACAGCAATGTGACACACGGCTTTTCGGACACTGAGGTCACTCTGCCATAGGCCTCTAGCTTCCTCCTCAATTGCTGTTCATTCCAGGAGGCTTCCTCAATTTCAGCAATTCCTGTGCACAACTGCCCGCCCAGCCATTTATCACTGGTAACAGCCCAGAGAGCTGTGATCTTTTACATCTCCACACAATGGTCTGAGTCTTGGAAGCCTTCCTAAACTCCCCGACCCCCTCTGCCTGGCCAGGGCCTCTCTTCCTTTCCGAGGGCCACAGATCCCTCTGCTAGAATCCTGAGGTTGACTATCCAACAGATTCATTAACATAGCAATCGCAGGAAAGAAAAGAAGGCTGAGTCGTCCTGGTGAATGCTGAGCCTTGTTCCAAATCCTCACAGAGAATCTTTTTTGTTTGTCTGTTTTTACCATTGCAATTTATTTATTTACTTATTTTGAAATATAGTTGATTTACATGTTGTGTTCGTTTCCGGTGTACAGTGAAGTATATGTAAGTAAAATGTATATACTTCTTCAGATTCTTTTCCCATATAGGTTATTATAACATATTGAGAATAGTTGCCTATGCTATACTGTAGGTCCTTGTCGATTATCTATTTTGTTTATGATAATGTATATATGTTACTCTCAAATTCCTAATTTATCCCTCTCCCCCTCCTTTCCCCTTTGGGACCATAGGTTTGTTTTCTATGTTTGTGAGTCCGTTTCTGTTTTGTAAATAAGTTCATTTGTATTATTTTTTAAGATTCCACATGTAAGTGATATCATATTGGTCTTTCTCTGTCTGACTTATTCCACTTAGTATGATCGTCTCACATAGAACCTTGATAGACCCATGAGCAAGAGATTTGAGATACTGTTTTGCAAAAGAATTTCAGAAAGTCAGAAGCATGGAAGGGAACCATCTGGACAGCAAGGCATGCATTGCAAAGCCCTACTAGAATAAGCTCCGCTCTGGGGAGAGGTCTTAACTGAAAAAAATAGCACACAGCTGTCAGTCATTCCAGCTCCATTCCAACTGGTGAAAGCATTTGAAGATTTTGAATGGGACTTCCCTGGTGGTCCAGTAGCTAAGACTTTGCTCCCAATGCAAGGTGCTGGGGTTCGATTCCCAGTCAGGGAACTAGATCCCACATGCCACAACTAAGACCTAGGGCATCCAAATAAATAAATAAAAGTAAATATTTAAAAAATAAATAAAAAATAAAAATTTTGAATGAAGGCAAGAAATCTTTTTCTCCCTGTCTGTGGCACCCATTACTTATTCTCTTAGGACTCAAAGCTTTTCTTTAGATCTAACTTTTGGAGCCAGAGGATCCTCTTGCATCTTGTAGACATTTCCCTAGTTTTTGATGGACCCACCCTGGATTTGAGGGTGGGAAGCAGGGTGTGTTAGTTAAATACAAAGTCTCAGGGGATGCATTTCTTGAGGAAACAGGCCTGCATGTGCCTGCCTCTATCCCAGTTTTTTCCATGGATGCGTCCCGCCTGTGAGTGGCCCTCCAGGCCGGCACCCCCGCCAGCTTGCACGATGGCCTGTGAGGTGTTGCTGGCCAGAGCCAGGACTCTACGGGAGTCCACAGCAAACAGAAAGATCTGAGCATGTGGGATCTGGACAATGGACCGTCCTGAACTTAAAATTACGTGTTGGGAACAAAAACTATATTATATAGAGATTTAAGGAATTCAGTATTAAGATAAAAGACCAACAGTGCTATGAGGGGAAAGCTGATTTTTGCCCCACCTACTTTTTTGGGCCACAAATTCCAGAAAACTTCTGGAATTGCTTATTCTAAAAATCTTAATCAGAAAAAAATTTAAAAACACATTTCCCTTTCCCACTACTTACAAGTACTAGATTTGGAACATAAAACCCAATAAACCAATTGCCTCTTCCTCCTTCGCAACTACACAAAATCAAACACACTAATAAGGTGCATTTTTGCTTCACAAAGTGCAGTCACAAGAGTTTCCTTCTCTTTACAATTTATTTTGGTAATGAGTTGCTGCAGAGAAATTTAGTGATAGATGTGCTTGCTCTGCACTGATCTTCCTCCTTTAGCACCCCAGTTTCTCCTGATCAGAGAGCAAAACAGGTGCCTACATAGGAGAGGAGCACCTGAGTAGCTGCCCCTGCCCTCTCCTGAGATCACAGGCTCCTTACTCAGAGGGAGGAAGAGTTGCCATTTCTTAGCGGTCAAAAGTCATGGTCAACTCATGCTATTGGTCTGGGTCCCTCACATCACAGTAACAGGGGTTGTCATGGGAGCAGACTCACTGGAAAAGACCCTGATGCTGGTTAAGATAGAGGGCAGGAGGAGAAGGGGGCGACAGAGAATGAGATGGTTGGATGGCATCACCAACTCAATGGATATGAGTTCAAGCAAACTCCACGAGAGAGTGAAGGACAGGAAAACTTGGTGTGCTGCAATCCATGGGGTCTTGAAGAGTCAACATGACTTAGTGGCTGAAAAACAACCACAATGTGGGAGCAGGGAAAGGGGGACTGAGCCAGGTGACTTTGGGGTTTGAAAGTTGGAGGCACAATGAGATAGCACATGTTGGAGGGTCAGGGATGGGGAGGGGTGGGCTCAGGGTCTGCAGATGCCGAGGGAACCAGCTTTCCTACTTCTGGCCCCTAAAGTGCTACCAGGCGGGGCTGACCTGTACAATTCTGGGGGCCCCATTCACCCTGGCTCCTGGGTCTGTGTCTTCCCAGCCTTGCTGCCTGAGGGGAAGAGGTGCTGAGGACTGGGCAGATCTATGACTCTGCCCCGACTCCACCTGCTGTTCCAGTGTGCTTCCATTCAGAGCTGTGTGGCAGATTGTGCCAGAGTCCATCTCTGAATGCCCCATGTGGGCGAGAGTCTCTTTCTGGTTTGGAGATGCTCTCAGGCTGCCCCAAGTAATGGGGGATTTTGTAAGGACACACCAGCGATGCAGAGATGGGGTCCTGCAGGAGCCCAGGCTAGAGGACAGAGGGTCCTCATGGAAGAGGGAATAGAGTTCGGGAACTGGAAAGAGCTAAGATTGCTCTGGGGTCTGTCTTGTTGCTCCCTCAGGATGACATTTCGAATCCACAAGGAATCGAAGTGGTGGCGCTCTTCCCGTCTTTCCTTGGATTTTCCCAGCGTCTACCTACCTCCTGTATCATCTTCCATCCTCTACATCTTTTTTCTACCTTAGGGACTTCAGTTCAGTTCAGTCGCTCAGTCATGTCTGACTCTGTGACCCCATGAATCGCAGCATGCCAGGCCTCCCTGTCCATCACCGACTCCTGGAGTTCACTCAGACTCACGTCCATCGAGTTGGTGATGCATCCAGCCATCTCATCCTCTGTCGTTCCCTTCTCCTCCTGCTCCCAATCCCTCCCAGCGTGAGTCTTTTCCAATGAGTCACCTCTTAGGGACTTCTGCTAGTCCCAATTCAGGGGTACTCGTGACTTCAGTTAACCCCTAACTTTGCTTAGCTTGTGGACTCTCACTGCCCACTGCCAATCAGCGCTCTTACGTCTCATTGTCAAGATGCTCCAAGAGACAGACTCTAACTGGCCCCGGGTGTGTCACCAACAATCCTTTGGGCAGAAGCTTTCATGCTGGGCCATGCAATGAACCTTCTGTGACTTGCCTGTTCCTTAGCAAGAGGGGTGGGGGTGAGGAGGGGATGTCAGTGAGGGATTCCCAGTGAAAGACTGGCTTGCAGTACTTGACAGTTCCCTCCAGAATGTAGGCAAAATGTGAAAAGGCTGAAAATGAGATTTTCTCTGATTCCAAAACAACTCGAAAGTCCCCCTGATACTGAGGCATTGTGGGAGCCTGCTCTTAGCAGAGAGGTTCCCAGAACATCTCTGGCATTTCTGCCAACAGCAGAGCCTGTAGATTGCTGGCCTGAAAGCAGCTCTCCGTTTTCTAAAAGCAAAAGAAAAAAAACCCCAAAACCAAACAAAAACGCCCTCCCAAACCTTTGCTCAAGGCTATGAATACTAAAATTTGCCAAAGGAAGTGGTGGCAACTGCATTACTTAAATCCTTTCAAAATTGCCTGAATAAAGCACTTCACTCAGACATAAGGAGAATAGACTGGCACTAACCCTGCAGGGCATCCATAAGATGACCTCAGAGGGTTTTTCTTTTTCTTTTTTTCCTGTGTCTGGTTTCTATGAAGGAGAAAGAGTGGAGCTGAACCAATGAAACAAAGAAGTAAGTTCATACCCCATCCCGCCCCCAAGCCCTTTAATCTTCAGTTGGGTTCTGATTCCAGATTGTCTTCACCAAAGAAGTTTTAAAAGCATCCACACATCATGTCATCCTAAAATATTGTAAGATCATCCTTTCCACTTTGAAGAGAGAATTCATTTCCAAAAGCTGTTCGTGTTTCCATTGCTCCTTCCATAATTACTTCAAATATCATGGTGAGTGGACTCTGAATAATGCTTCAGATTCCCTCTGGTGCCTCAACAGGCCCTCCAGCTTACAGCCGCCAAATGGAGCAAAATGCGCCTTGCACGGCTTTACTTCATCTGTTATGAAATAATGGTGGTTTGCTCTTTGAGATCCAAATGATCACAGGGCAGCATCTCAGGCAACAGCTAGAATTCTGAAAAGGAAAAGTAGAAGGAAATAGGCATATTTTGCAGAAAATGTGGCTTTGCTTTCTTTTCTTCTTCTTTCATTCATTCTTCAGTTAGAAAGCAGATAAGGAGGTATTGTTTATTGAGAAGGAAGTGTATGTATTTGCTACCATGGTAACTTATGTTACTGTTGGCACTATCCAGGCCAATTAAGAGCCTTTTATAATGCTCATTTTCTTTCTAGGGGCTGGAAAGCCACTCAAGTCAAGATAGATAAGTATCTTACAAGCCCTGAACATCAGGCTTCGAATGTCCCTCTGGTGACTTTGCTGAAAATCTTACTGTGCACATGGGAGTCCAGTTTACTCCCAGCCTGTGCCCTGGATGGCACCCAGCTCTGGGGCTGGGCAGGGAGACAGCATTTAGCAGGGGTCAGTCTTACCATCATACCCTTCTGCAGCTGCTGCCCAGCACTCTGCAGTTAGATTTTAAGCCTCACTTTTTTGATTCTGTGAGATTTTCCTTTCCTGGCTCTTTGCCCTCGGTCCCTGGGTCAGACTTCTTTGGTGCTAAAACTGCTGGTCTGATGAAAACTGAGTTTATCCATCTGCTCATCTACACAGTCACCTACCCATCCATCTGTCCATTTATTGCCTTCCTACTACACACCACATGCTATATTTGGTGCCACAGATACGGAGGTGAATAGGACATAGTTTCTGCCTTCAAGGGACTCATCATTTCATGGACCAGGCAGACAAATGAAAAGGCCAGTGATTTTATATGTGGAGGTCTGCCCTGGTGGCTCAGAGGTTAAAGCGTCTGCCTGCAATGCAGGAGACCTGGGTTCGATCCCTGGGTCCGGAAGATCCCCTGGAGAAGGAAATGGCAACCCACTCCAGTACTCTTGCCTGGAGAATCCCATGGATGGATGAGCCTGGTGGGCTACAGTCCACAGGGTCACAAAGAGTTGGACACGACTGAGCAACTTCACTTCACATCACTTTTATATGTGGACATACAAAAGTCACATTATATGAAGGATTTACAGTGAAACATTTCATGCCCACTCCTGCACTGCAGAGCCTCAGTTCCCTTCCCCACTAACTTCAACCAATTTGTTAACATGTTTCCAGGGATACTGGGCACACCCAGGTGTCATGGTGAGGCGGGCATATGGTGGATGCCTTCTGGACTTGGGGCCTCTGGCTGAAGCAGTTAGTGTACAGTCACATTAGCAGGGCCCACGGGGCTCCATCCCACTCCTGGCACACTGGCAAACACACTCATTCTTTCAACTCTCATTCTTACAGCTGTGGGTTATTCCTCCCAGGCTACTATATTGTGTGTGATGTTCGCCAGTCCCTAACTATCTGCTCATCTGGATACTTCCTTGTTTCCACAACCACTTCTTTGGAGGTGACATGAGGCGCCCTGAAACTTGCATTTCAGATCCTATGTGCATCATTCCCGTTGCCTCTTGGGAGGCCCAACTCCTTCATTTCATACTTCGTTATCCATGAGGGGTGTTCACCATCATGCAAAATGATGGGCAGGAAGGAAGGTCACACAATTAGGTTAAAAAGTGATTGTTTAGCTCAGGGGAGTATAGCTGAGTGCTCGTGATTCATAGTCTGGAGAGCAGACACACTAATGGAGGATTTCTAGTGGAAGGATTTTATAAGTGTTCAGTGCTTACATTCATCTAGTATGCAGTGGGACAGCTATATGTTGGCTAATAGCTGGTATATTTCTGATTAGCTGGTGTCCATGCCATACAAATTGGAACCATTTCAGTGATTAATAGTGTTAATATAAATAAGTACTTCACTGGATAGTTTTAAATGAATAATGCATGTATTTTATGTATAATCAATGGTATAAATTAGTTCTGGGATTTGAAAAGCATTTTCTGAATCCCTTTAGCTTTCCCTTGGAAATTTCTCAGGGTGACCTCCTTGAATAAGCAGTGGGGCCAGGCAGGCAGGCCTTGGGTCTCCCTCCTTCTCCTGCCTCCACTTCCTCAGACATCTGCTCTGAGGTTTTGCCTTCGGTTCTGAGTTAAGATTTCTTTTGAAGAAATTAGAAATAAGTTTGAAACCCTTTGAGACATACAATCCCCATCCTCTGGTGGTATTTCTAAGAAGGCCATAGGAGTGCATGGGGAAGGACTCCTAATCCAGTCTTAGGGTATGACATGGATCAGGGAAGGCTTTCCATGAAAAGTGATTCCTGAGTGTGTGTAGGGTGTGATCAGGTGATTATGTATCTTCTGGGCAGAGGTAGCAACACATGTGAAGTCCCAGAGTTAGGCAAAGAAAGTTCAGGTTCTTCAGAAAAGTTGCAAGGTGTTCAGTGTGGCTGGAGCATTTGGTTTAAGATGAGAGTGAAGGGCTGCCTCCTGCCTACTCCTCCTTGACAGTTTCACATCCTCAACCACTGCTCTGGCCATGGGCAGTGCCTCCCAAACTCTGAACTTCAAGCCTGTGAGAGCACCACCTATCCCCACCTGTCTTCTCAGCACTGCTGAACTTTGACCCAACCACAGAACCTGCATCCGACCTGACTCAGTCTGAAAGACCAGACATTGAATCCAGTTAGCTCACCTGTGCATTTGCTTTTTTTGGAAGTCTGTGTACACTCATCAACTTTGCAGATTCCTGAGCCCTGGCACTTGATTTGTTTAAATTGAGTGCTGAACATCCACTGGCCATGACCTAATTTTCTGACTCTCATTTGGTTTCTTAGTTGAGTCTTTGGACAAGAATGTTGCAATGGACTAATGCAGCAATCTTTTAAATGCTCAGCACCTTACAGCAAGAAGGGGCAGCCTGCTTAGGAAGATAGCTTTCGGTTTCAGTCTGAAGTGAAGTGAAGTGAAGTGAAGTTGCTCAGTCATGCCCGACTCTTTGCAACCCCATGAACTGTAGCCTGTCAGGCTCCTCTGTCCATGGGATTTTCCAGGCAAGAATACTGAAGTGGGTTGCCATTTCCTTCTCCAGGGGATCTTCCCAACCCAGGGATCAAACCTGGGTCTCCCGCATTGCAGGCAGACTCCTTACTGGCTGAGCCACAAGAGAAGTCTAGCCAACCCTTAACAATTATGGTGCTTACTTTTGAATAACCCACAATTCAAATAAGAAATAAAAAAAGAAATAAAAATATGCATAGAAATGAATGAAAATGAAAACACAACAACCCAAAACCTATGGGATTCAGTAAAAGCAGTGCTAAGGGGGAGGTTCATAGCAATTCAAGCTTACCTCAAGAAACAAGAGAAAAATCAAATAAATAAACTAACCTTACACTTAAAGCAACTAGAAAAAGAAGAAGAACCCCAGGGTTAGAAGGAAAAGGTTAGAAGGAAAGAAATCATAAAAATTAGGGCAGAAATAAGTGAAAAAGAAACAAAGGAGACCATAGCAAAAATCAACAAAGCTAAAAGCTGGTTCTTTGAGAAGATAAACAAAATAGATAAACCATTAGCCAGACTCATCAAGAAAAAAAGGGAGAAGAATCAAATCAACAAAATTAGAAATGAAAATGGAGAAATCACAACAGACAACACAGAAATACAAAGGATCATAAGAGACTACTATCAGCAATTATATGCCAATAAAATGGACAACTTGGAAAAAATGGACAAATTCTTAGAAAAGTATAACTTTCCAAAACTGTACCAGGAAGAAATAAAAAATCTTAACACACCCCTCACAAGATGGAAATCAAAACTGTAATCAGAAATCTTCTAGCAAACAAAAGCCCAGGACCAGATGGCTTCACAGCTGAATTCTACCAAAAATTTAGAGAAGAGCTAACACCTATCCTACTCAAACTCTTCCAGAAAATTGCAGAGGAAGGTAAACTTCCAAACTCATTCTATGAGGCCACCATCACCCTAATACCAAAAACAGACAAAGATGCCATAAAAAAATAAAACTACAGGCCAATATCACTGATGAACATAGATGCAAAAATCCTTAACAAAATTCTAGCAAACAGAATCCAACAACATATTAAAAAGATCATATATAATAACCAAATGGGCTTTATCCTAGGGATGCAAGGATTCTTCAATATTCGCAAATCAATCAATGTGATACACCACATTAACAAATTGAAAGATAAAAACCATATGCTTATCTCAATAGATGCAGAGTAAGCCTTTGACAAAATTCAACATCCATTTATGATAAAAACCCTCCAGAAAGCAGGCACAGAAGGAACATACCTCAACATAATAAAAGCCATATATGATAAACCCACAGCAAACATTATCCTCAATGGTGAAAAATTGAAAGCATTTCCCCTAAAGTCAGGAACAAGACAAGGGTGCCCACTCTCACCACTACTATTCAACATAGTTTTGGAAGTTTTAGCCACAGCAATCAGAGAAGAAAAAGAAATAAAAGGAATCCAGATTGGAAAAGAGGAAGTAAAACTCTCACTGTTTGCAGATGACGTGATCCTCTACATAGAAAACCCTAAAGACTCCACCAGAAAATTACTAGAGCTAGTCAATGACTATAGTAAAGTTGCAGGATATAAAATCAACACACAGAAATTCCTTGAATTCCTATACACTAACAATCCAGACTTAAACTGAAGGAAGTAGGGAAAACCACTAGACCATTCAGGTATGACCTAAATCAAATCCCTTATGATTATACACTGGAAGTGAAAAATAGATTTAAGGGCCTAGATCTGATTGATAGAGTGCCTGATGAACTATGGAATGAGGTTCGTGCCATTGTACAGGAGACAGGGATCAAGACCATCCCCATGGAAAAGAAATGCAAAAAAGCAAAATGGCTGTCTGGGGAGGCCTTACAAATAGCTGTGAAAAGAAGAAAAGTGAAAAGCAAAGCAGAAAAGGAAAGATATAAACATCTGAATGCAGAGTTCCAAAGAATAGCAAGAAGAGATAAGAAAGCCTTCCTCAGCAATCAATGCAAAGAAACAGAGGAAAACAACAGAATGGGAAAGACTAGAGACCTCTTCAAGAAAATCAGAGATACCAAAGGAAACTTTCATGCAAAGATGGGCTCGATAAAGGACAGAAATGGTATGGACCTAACAGAAGCAGAAGGTATCAAGAAGAGGTGGCAAGAACACACAGAAGAACTGTACAAAAAAGATCTTCACGACCCAGATAATCACAACGGTGTGATCACTGACCTAGAGCCAGACATCCTGGAATGTGAAGTCAAGTGGGCCTTAGAAAGCATCACTACGAACAAAGCTAGAAGAGGTGATGGAATTCCAGTTGAGCTATTCCAAATCCTGAAAGATGATGCTGTGAAAGTGCTGCACTCAATATGCCAGCAAATTTGGAAAACTCAGCAGTGGCCACAGGACTGGAAAAGGTCAGTTTTCATTCCAATCCCAAAGAAAGGCAATGCCAAAGAATGCTCAAACTACCGCACAATTGCACTCATCTCACACGCTAGTAAAGTAATGCTCAAAATTCTCCAAGCCAGGCTTCAGCAATATGTGAACCATGAACTTCCTGATGTTCAAGCTGGTTTTAGAAAAGGCAGAGGAACCAGAGATCAAATTGCCAACATCCACTGGATCATGGAAAAAGCAAGAGAGTTCCAGAAAAGCATCTATTTCTGCTTTATTGACTATGCCAAAGCCTTTGTGTGGATCACAATAAACTGTGGGAAATTCTGAAAGAGATGGGAATACCAGACCACCTGATCTGCCTCTTGAGAAATTTGTATGCAGGTCAGGAAGCAACCGTTAAAACTGGAAATGGAACAACAGACTGGTTCCAAATAGGAAAAGGAATACATCAAGGCTGTATATTGTCACCCTGTTTATTTAACTTATACGCAGAGTACATCATAAGAAACGCTGGACTGGAAGAAACACAAGCTGGAATCAAGATTGCCGGGAGAAATATCAATAACCTCAGATATGCAGATGACACCACCCTTATGGCAGAAAGTGAAGAGGAACTAAAAAGCCTCTTGATGAAAGTGAAAGTGGAGAGTGCAAAAGTTGACTTAAAGCTCAACATTCAGAAAACGAAGATCATGCCATCCAGTCCCATCACTTCATGGGAACAGTGTCAGACTTTATTTTTCTGGGCTCCAAAATCACTACAGATGGTGACTGCAGCCATGAAATTAAAAGACGCTTACTCCTTGGAAGGAAAGTTATGACCAACCTAGATAGCATATTGAAAAGCACAGACATTACCTTGCCAACAAAGGTTTGTCTAGTCAAGGCTATGGTTTTTCCTGTGGTCATGTATGCATGTGAGAGTTGGACTGTGAAGAAGGTTGAGCGCCAAAGAATTAATGCTTTTGAACTGTGGTGTTGGAGAAGACTCTTGAGAGTCCCTTGGACTGCAAGGAGATCCAACCAGTCCATTCTGAAGGAGATCAGCCCTGAGATTTCTTTGGAAGGAATGATGCTAAAGCTGAAACTCCAGTACTTTGGCCACCTCATGAGAAGAGTTGGCTCATTGGAAAAGACTCTGATGCTGGGAGGGATTGGGGGCAGGAGGAAAAGGGGATGACAGAGGATGAGATGGCTGGATGGCATCACTGACTTGATGGACGTGAGTCTCAGTGAACTCCAGGAGTTGGTGATGGACAGGGAGGCCTGGCGTGCTGTGATTCATGGGGTTGCAAAGAGTCGGACATGACTGAGCAACTGATCTGATCTGAACAATGAGAAAACAGAAAGAGAAATTAAAGAAACAATTCTATTCACCATTGCAGTGAAAAGAATAAAATACTTAGGAGTAAATCTATCTAAAGAAACAAAAGACCTATATATAGAAAACTATAAAACACTGATGAAAGAAATCAAAGATGACACAAATAGGGAGAAATATACCACGTTCATGGATCAGAAGAATCAATACAGTGAAAATGAGTATACTACTCAAAGCAATCTATAGATTCAATGCAATCCCTATCAAGCTACCAATGGTATTTTTCAGAGAACTAGAACAAATAATTTCACAATTTGTTTGGAAATACAAAAAACCTCGAATAGCCAAAGCAATCTTAAGAAGAATGAAACTGGAGGAATCAACCTGCCTGACTTCAGACTAAACTACAAAGCTACAGTCATTCAGACAGTATGGTACGGGCACAAAGACAGAAATATAGATCAATGGAACAAAATAGAAAGCCCAGAGATAAATCCACGCACCTATGGACACCTTATCTTTTACAAAGGAGGTAATAATATACAGTGGAGAAAAGACAATCTCTTCGACAAGTGGTGCTGGGAAAACTGGTCAACCACTTGTAAAAGAATGAAACTAGAACACTTTCTAACACCACACACAAAAATAAACTCAAAATGGATTAAAGATCTAAATATAAGACCAGAAACTATAAAACTCCTAGAGGAAAACATAGGCAAAACACTCTCTGACATAAATCACGGCAGGATCCTCTGTGACCCACCTCCCAGAGTAATGGAAATGAAAGCAAAAATAAACAAATGGGACCTAATTAAACTTAAAAGCTTTTGCACAACAAAGGAAACTATAAGCAAGGTGAAAAGACAGCCTTCAGAATGGGAGAAAAATAGAAAACTAAGCAACTGACAAAGAATTAATCTCAAAAATATACAAGCAGCTCATGCAGCTTAATTCCAGAAAAATAAACAACCCAATCAAAAAATGGGCCAAAGAACTAGACAGATATTTCTCCAAAGAAGACATACAGATGGCTAACAAACACATGAAAAGATGCTCAATATCACTCATGATAAGAGAAATGCAAATCAAAACCACAATGAGGTACCATGTCATGCTGGTCAGAATGGCTGCTATCAAAAAATCTACAAACAATAAATGCTGGAGAGGCTGCGGAGAAAAGGGAACCCTCTTACACTGTTGGTGGGAATGCAAACTAGTACAGCCACTATGGAGAACAGTGTGGAGATTCCTTAAAAAAACTGGAAATACAACTGCCATGCAACCCAACAATCCCACTGCTGTGCATACACATCAAGGAAACCAGAATTGAAAGAGACATGTGTACCCCAATGTTCATCGCAGCACTGTTTGTAATAGCCAGGACATGGAAGCAACCTAGATGTACATCGGCGGATGAATGGATAAGAAAGCTGTGGTACAGATACACAATGCAATATTACTCAGCTATTAAAAAGAGTGCATTTGAATCCGTTCTAATGAGGTGGATGAAACTGGAGCCTATTACACAGAGTGAAGTAAGTCAGAAAGAAAAACACCAATACAGTATATTAACGCATATATATGGAATTTAGAAAGATGGTAAAGATGATCCTATATGCAAGACAGCAAAAGAGACACAGATGTAAAGAACAGTTTTTTGGACTCTGTGGGAGAAGGCTAGGGTGAGATGATTTGAGAGAATAGCATTGAAACATGTATATTATCATATGTGAAATAGATCGCCAGTCCAGGTTCGATGCATGAGACAGGGTGTTCAGGGCTGGTGCACTGGGATGACCCTGAGGGATGGGATGGGGAGGGAGGTGGGAGGGGGGTTCAGGATGGGGAACACATGAACACATGTACACCCATGGCTGATTTATGTCAATGTATGGCAAAAACCACCACAATATCATAAAGTAATTAGCCTCCAATTAAAATAAATAAGTAAATTAAAAAAAAACAAACCAGTTATGGTGCTCTCTCTCCAGTTTGCTAAGATGTCTTTGGTAAAATTGTAGTCCAGCCTATGACATTTTAGGTTAAAGTCTAGTCTTTCATTTGTAGGAAATGTTCTATCCTTTTTTCTTCACATCGAACATAGTCAAAGGGGATCTCCAGGTTATGAGAATTCGCAAATGCCAGCAATGTCTTCCCTTTGTGCGGTGTTGAGCATCATGGTGGGTGCCAGGAAGGGAACTTTGGGCTTGTCAAGATCAAAGAGCTCAGTTCAGAGTCTTTCAGGAGCACTTTCTAATGAAGAAACCATCAGGTCCTACACTGCTTATTATGGTCTCCAAATTGTTGATTGTGACAAAGCAAGTTTTGTGTACAGGAAACAACCGCTTCCCTTCTCCCTTAGGAGAACCTAAAAAAATTGATCTTAGATAAGAAGCCATAAATAATTAGATAAACAATTACTCAGCCTTTGCCTTTTTTCTTTTAATCCTATAATGGTACTTTAGCAAAAACATCAAATACCACTCTTCCTCTTCAGTTTTCACAGTGGATAAAAATAGGAAGAGAATTCAAATATTGTAAGTCCTTGGTCTTTAAGACTTCATTAGTTGTGAGAAGACACTGTTACGGATGCATTGCTGACTCCTGACATGCTAACCCTGCATGACTGCACAACTGAATGCAAATTTTCCCTAAGCAGAGAATAAGACCATTTTTACAGTATGCCATTGGGAACATAAATTTCCAAATATATGAAGTGCTTAGATCAAAATGATGCTTTTTGATCTAAACCCTAGCTCTGATATTTAGTGTTAATTATCTAAACTTTAACTTCTCCCAAGCCATGAAGAAGTTAAAAGCCAGGTCACTCTCTAAACAGAGGTTGGGCTTTCTAATATACTGTAATCTTTAATGGGAAGAAAAGTATTGGCAAGGCTCCATACATGTTAAGCTGAATTATCCTATATAGCTTTCTAGGGGAAGTCAGGAATAAAAATATGACCTGTCAATGTGGACAATAAATATTTGCCATGTACTTAGTGATAGATTAGGCATTTACTATTTGGAAACATTCTTGAAAAGAAAGTAGAAGTCATTTGACCATGGAGAATATGACTATCCATTAACAAGTGAAAAGAATTTCCAGGATTTGAAGTTACTTGAAACAATTGACTTAATATTTAACATTGTACTGTATATACAATGTATTGTATATATTTTAATATTTTATAGCCATGAGAATACCTGCTTGTGATTTGAATGGTTAAATACTGGATAATGTGCTGTGCCTAGTAAAGCCTATTTCATGAAAAGTATCAAGTGGGAAGCTTCATTTAATGCCCTAAAGTAGTTGTGTAACTGTCCCTTTTATTTTATCAAGCCTGCTGGTGGTAGTAGAGTTGATTGCACAAACACCCTCCTCTGTGCCTTCCTGTGGTGCTTTTGTCATTCATTTATTCACTCTATTTAAGTCATTCATTATTCATTCATTCTACTTAACACCTGTTGAGCACCTAGAGCTGCCAAGCTACTCAGTAGGTGCAAGGACACAAAGTGAGGAGGCCTGCGTCTTCACTCTCCAGGAATAAAAAACAACTGGAACCAGAGTGTTTGACCTGCTCTGACTCAAGTGTGAACAGAGTGCAGAGGAACAGTGGGTCTTGGGTCTTGACAGGGGCCTGGTCTACATAGTCCTACTTGATGCAGGATTTACCACGAAATGCAGACGAGAGGGTATCATGAAAGAGTCCTGCCCTGGGCATTAGGAAACTTAGGTCTGCTGGCTCCATGTCCAGCTACTTAACTAGATTTGTGACCCTGAGCAATTCATTTCAACTCCCAGAGTTTTCTAACCTGCAAAACAGAAACAATAATAGTGCTTCACTCATCACACAGAATGGTGGTTTAAAGGCTCAAATGAGCTAATGCATATAATTGTATTATATAATATTATTTGCATTATATATACATATATAATATTATTTACATTGCATAATTATATATACTTACCGAGGGCCGAAGAATTGATGCTTTTGAACTGTGGTGTTGGAGAAGACTCTTGAGAGTCCCTTGGACTGCAAGGAGATCCAACCAGTCCATCCTAAAGGAGATCAGTCCTGGGTGTTCGTTGGAAGGACTGATGTTGAAGCTGAACCTCCAATACTTTGGCCACCTGATGCGAAGAGCTGACTCATTTGAAAAGACCCTGATGCTGGGAAAAATTGAGGGCAGGAGGAGAAGGGGACAACAGAGGATGAGATGATTGGATGGCATCACCAACTCAATGAACGTGGGTTTGGGTGGACTCCGGGAGTTGGTGATGGACAGGGAGGCCTGGTGTGCTGCGATTCATGGGGTCGCAGAGTCGGACATGACTGAGCGACTGAACTGAACTGAACACACACATATATATATACACACACATATCTTTCCTACATGGGGACTACATATTATTATAACCACTTCTCTTCCATAATAAAAAAGGGGGATAAAGAATCTGAAGAGGACTCAGAAGAGGTGGAAAGGAAGGTAAAAAGAGAATAAAATGGGAAACTTGAGACAGTTGTGCAGTAAACACAGGAGGGGCTCCAGGTGTTTCCTATATTTACTAAGGCCAAACAAGAAGAAATGGATTTAAACTGCAGCGTGAGGGGTTTAGGTTAGGAATAAGGATGATTTGATTTTCTCTAAAGAGCTGTTAAAATACTAAAGTGGCCAGTGAAAGAAGGTTCTGCTGCTTCTCCTCTGGGAGTTTTTAGAAATAGAAAGAAGAGAGCCATCTTACATTGGGTCAGTAGTCAGTGCAGAGGATCCAAGCAGAGTTCAGGTACAAGGAATGTCCAGGTGATGCTTGGAACATGTGCAGCTTTATAGTATTCCTCTGGAGGAGAACCAGAACGTGGAGAAGTGCATCAGGGCCCAGTTACCTTCTGGACGAAGTGGATGGAAAAGAGACACTTTCTCTTCTGCAGACCTGTTTCTATTATTCTTTTTTCCTTACTTGGTGTAATTTCAGATGTTTCACACCTATACAGCCTGAGGGCCATGAAAGATTTGCTTTAGGACCAACCAAACACACAGCTGGTTTCTCTGAAGCACTTGAGTGGATCCTCACTTTTTGGTGGGATTCTCTATTTTCATCCTAATGCTGCGTGGAGTGCTGCACAGGCCTAGCGGACACTGGGTTAAGCTAAGTCACCAAATTATAGCTCTCACCTTACTGGAGTGTATTTCAGGGACTCCTGGTATGTGGCTGGCAGGAAACCAGGTACACTGGGACCTAAAGACCCTACTTAACTTGGCTATTTTCCAGGCTCTATAAAGTGACTAAAATGAAACAGAACCTTTAAAACAGCCAGGTACAGACCTAGACCAGGCAGAAAGCAAAAGACAGTCCGTATAACCAGCCCCAATGTACTTCAGAGAAGCCAACTGTCCTATTGGAGATCTTCTGAAATGTTCTTGAACCCAAACTTGGCTTTCATCCCCCAAAGAAATGAGAGCCTGCAAACGAGCTGTGGCCTGTGTTAGGTTTGTCCTCCGGCTGTGGGTTTGTCTTGCCGTTCCTTCCTTGGCTATGGGAGGAAGGGTTCAGCACCAGATGATGACCCAGTGGGTCCTCTGTTCTCCAGGTATGTTATTTGTCATTCCTGAAATGGCACTGTTCTTTCTAAAACTTATTTTCGCTCAGATTATACCATAGCTTAGAGCTATAGTGATACTTTTTTCTACCTCTCATGGCTAGAGTCTGCCTCCGTATTTGTGTAGCCAACAGGGAAGATGGCAGAAGTCAGAGGGAGTTTCTGTTGTAACTGTCTATTTTTAGTGGCTCATAAACTTCCCAATATTCCTTTGGCCTGAAGCTGCACATGCTTGGTGTCAGCCCAAAGGGAAGTTATCTTGGAAAGTTTGAGCAAAGTTCTCTCCATTGCTGCTTAGGCTGGGTAAGGGAGAGAGAGAGAGAGAGAGAAAAAAAAAAAGAGCTTTTGCAACATCAGATCAGTAACTTTGGGGCTGGTGTGGAACTAGCCACTGGAATTCTGCATGGTCCATCCTCCCCCAGCCCCCCATTAGAGGTGAAGCTGCTGGACTGAACACTTGGGGGGCCCGTTCATAGGCTGCTTCTTGTCAGAGGAAAGTGGCCACACCATTGCCCCTGAGTTAAGGGCAAATACTAGGGCAGTCAATAGGCTGCACTGTGGAATTAAAGAAAAAACTAGATCAGAACTCAGGAGACTCCCAGTTTGCCTTTTACTGTGAATAGCTGTGGGATCTTGGACACATCCAGTCCCTCCCTGAAGTTCAGTTGCCTCCTCTATAAGATGAAGTAGTTAGGCCAGCTCTCAGCTCTCAGCGCTAAGTGTGCTCTGGAATAAGTGGATAGAAATGTATTTCTGCTTGGGATGAAAGTACTCAAATAATTGTGGGGAAATTATCTTCATCCTTTAGGGGCATTGCTTGTAAGAAACCATTGAGACCAAAGGTAGGCTTTTCCTGTAAGGAGAATAAACATTTGAGGCTCCAGAATACAAATATATAGAGGATTTCTTGTTTTTGGAGGGTGGAGATGTAGGCAAGGTATTAACAAAAGTGAAGTGAAGATATTTTTATATGGTCATTCTATGTAGTTTCCCAGAAGTAAAGCTATTTATCTGTCAAAGCAGATGAAAGCCGAGGTCAACTTTCTTTGCTCAAAAAATATGAAAACGTTCTTTTGTTTATTTATTCATCTATTTATTTCTTCAACTAATATTTATTGAATGCCCACTAATTTTTACCCTTTCCTCTTGGTAGTGGGAAAGGAAATGGATAGGGGGGAAAATCTGGCTGAGCTTCAAGTCACAGAAGGTGGGCTTGAGGCCTCTGGAGTGCCCTGAACATGAGAATGGTGTCCTCCAGGGGGGCTTAAAGCATCACTGAGCAAACAGAGTGACCAAGTGCCTGAACTGTATGTTTGTGCTTCCTACGGGCTTCCGGGTTTCAGAGGCAAATCCCCCTTGCTGACTGGCCGAGACGATGCTGGGGCTTTGCACTCAGAAGCAATGGGCAGGATGCCATCACACCTACATCAACCTTCTCGCTTCCTTGCTCTGTCATCCATTCCCATGGGAAGCTCTGAGTTCCCACGTGTCCTCGGCCAGGAAGGTCAGCGTGGACACATCTGTGTGTGTCGTGGGGTGGGACTGATAAGCGCCAGCTGCTGGATCCTGTTTGGCCCAGAGTGCCACATCCTCTTCCATATCAGCTATGGCAACAAAACCAGAGATCCCAGTCTGCTGATCAGAGCTGGCTTTTAAGAAGGAGAAAGAGGCATAGTGCCAGGAGCTTGATTGATTTTCTTACCAACTGGGTGGGACCAGGTGTTGGGACTGCTGCTGGCAGGAGCCGCAGAGGGGAAATGGTGACATCTTTTTTCTGAGGCTTTGACATAAAACCAAGAGAAAGGAATACCTATACTCTCACTAATCTGAGAAACTGATAGCAGAGCATAGAGAAGTCCTTCTCAAGCTTTAACGTGCATACAAGTCACCTGGGGATCTTGCTAGAAGGTAGGTTCCAAGTCAGCAGGTCTGAGATGGGGCCTGAGAATTTGCATGAGTAACAAGCTCATGGGTGATGGCTACGTGGCTGGTCCATGGACTACACTTTGAGCAGCAAGGCTTTATTTTAGTCTCCCCAGTACTCCTCCTCAGAGGAAGCTACATGAACATGAACCAAGCTAGACCAATGATAATATCTCAACACAGGTCAAGGGGTAGCACATGAGCCAGAGTTTTGCCTTTTTTAAAAAAATTGAAGTTTGGGGATTCAATATAGACCCAAGGAAAGGAAGCCCTATCCTATTTGCTAAAGCATGAGCTGGAGCTGCTACTGGCGATGAGTCCCACCTCGCAGAGGCAGTGCCCTGAGAAGATGCAGCAGACAGGTGGGAAAGTGAGCAGGGAGCAGAAATCTGTGTTCAGTGTCTTGGTTCCAATTGTGCCTATGGGCAGCTCCTCCGGGCCTTTCCTGCGGTTTCCTCGGTGAGCCTGCAAATTACCCTCTGTCTCTTAAACCAGCGGTTCTCCAGCTGGCTGCACGTTGGAATCTGATGTTGGGCCCCTCACCTGGGATGGAACTTGGGCAAAGGTCATTTCTAAAGGTCCCCACGGAGAAGGCAATGGCACCCCACTCCAGTGTTCTTGCCTGGAAAATCCATGGACAGAGGAGCCTGGTGGGCTGCAGTCCATGGGGTTGCTAAGAGTCGGACATGACTGAGCGACTTCACTTTCACTTTTTACCTTCATGCATTGGAGAAGGAAACGGCAACCCGCTCCAGTGTTCTTGCCTGGAGAATCCCAGGGATGGCGGAGCCTGGTGGGTGGCCGTCTATGGGGTCGCACAGAGTCGGACACAACTGAAGCGACTTAGCAAAGGTCCCCAAGTGATTCTGATGTGCAGCCAGGATGGAGACCCAGTGTTTTTTTTTTTTTTAATTTTTTAAAGTTAAAGTGTAGTTGATTTATATTATTGTGTTAATTTCTGCTGTACAACAAAGTGATTCAGTGATACATATACATTCTTCATGTATGTTTGTACACACATCAGTTTAGTCGCTCAGTCGTGTCCGACTCTTTGCGACCCCATGAACCGCAGCACGCCAGGCCTCCCTGTCCATCAGCAACTCCCGGAGTTTACCCAAACTCATGTCCATTGAGTCGGTGATGCCATCCAACCATCTCATCCTCTGTACACACACACACACACATATATGTATATATTCTTTTCCATTATGGTTTATCACATATTGAGTATAGTTCTCTGTGTTGTACAATAGGACCTCATTGTTATCCACTCTGTATATAATAGTTTGCATCTGTTAGCCCCAAACTCCCACTCCTTCCTTCTGCTTTCCCCACATCTCCCTTGACAGCCACAAATATGTTCTCTATGAAACCCACTCTCTTAATACTCTTTCAAGTTGTGTACGTGTCAGTAGCAGCTGAGAGAGTCCTAAACTGGGTTCTGAGGAATCACTGAAGCCGAAGAGTCAGACTGAGCAAGAGGGTTGGGATAGACTCCTGGGAGAACAGCATCTACAGAGGGCCTGAAGAAAGGGAGACTTAGGACCGCTTTCCATCCTCCGGTGATTTCTCTGCTTCCTAAGCTCTCTGAGTGCCATGGGATACCATCTCTGAATTATGTGTACTACTGAGTCTTATTTTGGTCTTTAAATCCAAGGGGTTAGCCCTCATTCCAGATTGTATGCTCCTCTAGGGCAAGGGTTGCATCTTATGCCTCCTTCATTTCTTTCAAAACACCAGTCACTGTACATGTACTTGCTAACATTCCCAAATACAAGGTGATAAACGGATATCCAAGCACGTGCCATAAATGGCTGGCCACATCTTTCAAACCCAAGTCTCACTGACTTCCTCCTTGATTGTGAAGAATTCCTAAGGCAGTTCACCATGTTCTCAGCATGTGTTTTGGAGGCGGGCAGGGGAAGTGCTTATTTTATAGTCCAGACCCACATCTTAGCCCAGAGTGGCTGGAACGTGCCAGAAGTGGGAGATCAAGGGGTTGGCGAACTCTCTTGCCACTTCAGATTCAACAACTTGTTCTCTTGAAATAGAAAGAGCTGCTCGGTTTGTGGGTTGTTGTTTTTTTTCCCCCCTAAGTCCATATACTTTTCTCAGAAATGCAGTTGCCTGTGGAAAACTGACACTCCCTAATGAGCCCTTAACAGCTGTTAGCCCCACAGCAATAGAAATTATTCTGCAGGCTTCTTGCTAAATTCCAGCGATGGTCTCTGCCAGAACCGGGGTGCACATGCGCACTGGAGGTGGCGGGAGATCCCTGAGCTCTTCAGGAGGGATCCTCTCCCTTCCCTGGGGAGGATTTGGCCTGGGCGGCTTCCAGGCAAACCTTCTGTAATGGAGGTGAGGAGACCAGGGAGTGCATGCAAGATTCTCAGGCTGCGCCTTAAGGCTGTTCTCCCAGAGTCAAAGAACCTGAGGCACAGTCAGAGACTGAGCAGATGACCCCAGCCTTGCCAAGAAAAAAAAAAAAAAGGTACATGAAACCTGTCAATATATAGAAAACCTTTCACAAATTAAACTCTATCATTCTTTCTCCTTCAGTATTTTGTACCTTTTGACCGAAGCCCTCGGTGAGGAGTCCAGCTCTAGGCTGTGGTCTTCTAGGCCTTCTACCACCAACTTCCTGTGTGACAATTCAGCTGGTTGGCCCAGGCCTCCGATTTCTTACATCTGGATACCCACCTGTTCTAGCAACAAGAGTTTTACAATTAGGCAGAGTGTTCACTGGAGAAGGCATGGACGGTCAACAGTCCTCAAATCATGTGTGGGAAAATAATTACAATTATTGGCAAGAATCAGTTCCATTCAGTCGTTCAGTCGTGTCTGACTCTTTGCGACCCCATGAATCGCAGCACACCAGACCTCCCTGTCCATCACCAACTCCCGGAGTTCACTCAAACTCACATCCATCGAGTCAGTGATGCCATCCAGCCATCTCATCCTCTGTCGTCCCCTTCTCCTCCTGCCCCCAAATCCCTCCCAGCATCAGAGTCTTTTCCAATGAGTCAACTCTTCACATGAAGTGGCCAAAGGGTTGGAGTTTCAGCTTTAGCATCAGTCCTTCCAATGAACACCCAGGACTGATCTCCTTTAGAATGGACTGGTTGGATCTCCTTGCAGTCCAAGGGACTCTCAAGAGTCTTCTCCAGCACCACAGTTCAAAAACATCACTTCGGTGCTCAGCTTTCTTCACAGTCCAACTCTCACGGAAGGGGCTATTTCCAAGTGACTTGAATTGTTTGGGTGTCAGTTATTTATTTCGAGGAGCCAAGGCCAAAATAAAGGGCTAAATGGGGAGGACTTGTAGCTCCCTGGTTGTTGCCTTAGTGTTTTAAATGGATGCTCTGTGGCTTAGTGAGCTAGAGAGTTCATTTTTCTAACTCATCTGAGAGTTTCCTCTGGGCTCTGTTTCTCTCTCCCTTCTCCTTTCCCCAGTTTTTACCAGAACACCTGGGAAAGGCACGGGGGCGGGGATGTCCTAGATGGGTCAGCTGCTGCCCACAGCACATGCAGTAAGGGCTTTAAGCAAACAGGGCAGGATGCCTATCCAGGGGGCTGCCCCTCCCAGGCCATTCCATAGAGCTGGAGTCCAGCCAGTTCTTTCCAGCTGGCTCCGAAATCCGATGCTTCAGTGATTGATCTCACCATCTGACTCCAAAAGCCCTGCATGCTGGGGTGAGAGGGACATCTCTCAAGAGTGTGTTAATCCACACTTCCTGAGGAGGTTTCCAAACACCAACTTCAGTTTTTTTCTCATTTGGTTGTAGATCTTTCTCTTGATCATCTGAAAACATCATTCGGTGTTACAAAGTGAGTTTTGTACTCTTCTCCCCTAGAATGTGAAGAATTCAAAATCTGTGGTTTTCATGCCCATTCCTCTCTGTTGCCACATATCAGAAGGAGTTGTAATTGTGGTGGTGGTGTTTAGTCGCTAAGATGTGTCCGACTCTTTTGCCACCTGCCAGGCTCCTCTGTTCATGGGATTTCCCAGGCAAGAATACTGGAGCAGGTTGCCATTTCCTTCTCCAGGGGATCTTCCTGACTCAGGGATCCAACCTGCGTCTCCTGCATTGGCAGACGGATTCTTTACCACTGAGCCACCTGGGAAGCCCGGTTGTTGTGTGTGTCTTCATTTAACAATGATCTCTTCATAGACGACGGAGAAGGCAATGGCGCCCCACTCCAGTACTCTTGCCTAGAAAGTCCCATGGACGGAGGAGCCTGGTAGGCTGCAGTCCATGGGGTCTCTAGAGTCGGACACGACTGAGCGACTTCACTTTCACTTTTCACCTTCATGCATTGGAGAAGGAAATGGCAACCCACTCCAGTGTTCTTGCCTGGAGAATCCCAGGGACGGGGGAGCCTGGTGGGCTGCCGTCTATGGGGTTGCACAGAGTCGGACACGACTGAAGCAACTTAGCAGCAGCAGCAGTAGCTTCATAGACAAAAGCTGGGCTATATTTATTCTCGTTGATTCAGCACCTAGCAACAGTTGGTGTTAACAGTAGGTGTTAACCAAATGTTTTTGAATGGCTGCTTTGCACGAGCTACAAGAGGGCGTTATGATGATTTCCAGGAAGAGTGGAGACAAATCAAAAGTCAAAAGTCAAAATGTAAAAAAACTGCATGGGGTTTTAAGGTATCAGTAGGGGAAAGAACATTTGACTCCAATTCAGAACCTGAGATAACTTTTGATGTCAGTATAATCCAACTATTGGTTAAATTGTTTTTTTCATAAATGACTCCAAAAATCTTTTAAGATAACATGAAATCCCATGAGGCCTTAAACATGTAGATGTAAAGAGACTATCTTCATTTACCCATTCATAAGTTTTTGTCAAATGAATGAATCTCTTAATAAACAGAAGATACATAAATTCCCTTTAATTTTCTTTGAACACCATTATTAAAAAAAAACCATACCTTTAAATGAGGTAATATACACAAACCTACTATGATGTGTGGCACATAAATGTTATCTATTTTGGTTATTTTATTGTGGATAATGAAGTGTCATTCTTCCCCATTCAGTACAAATCACAGCTAATGCCAAGAACTTCCCCACCCTTATGTTTTATTAAAAGCAAGTTAAAAATAACTTTTGGAAAATTCTGTAGCTAAATATACAGAATAATTTCTTATATCTGAAGCACTTTCTGTTTTGTAGCCCTTTTTTCTTTAGAAACACTTTGATATAGCAAGGCAACAAATATTACCTTCAATTTGTAGATAAAAAAAAAATGGATAGTTTAGGAGAAGAATTTGGCTAGATCTCAGGTCCCTGTCTCTCTCCAGGGACCTCTGAGTTGGTAGCTTATTGTTGTTATTCAGCCGCTAAGTCACATCTGACTCTTTGTGATCCCATGAACTGTAGCACACCAGGCTTCACTATATCACAAAGTTTGCTCAAATTCATGTTCATTGAGTCAGTGATGCCATCCAACCATCTCATCCTCTGTTCTGCGTCATTCCCATTGCTTTGCATGGAACCAGGTGAGGACAATTCTGTTCATGGCGTTCTTGGCCCCAAAGGCTCCTAGAGAATGGGGCTGGAGTAAAGGACTGAGGAGAGAGGAGAAATGGAGGGAATTGGGGAATTTCATTACTTACTGGTGTCTTCAAAACTCCTGAGAGGTTTTGGCTAATCCCATCAGGGAACTAGAGAGGGTCATCACCGCTCAAGAGGGTCTAGTGTTGTTTTTTACTTATTTTAAAAAAATTTATTTATTTATTTATTTGGCTGCATCAGGCCTTAGTTGCAGCATACCTGGTCTTTATTGGGTCATGCAGGAATCTTTCATTGTGGCACCAGGGCTTACTTATCCCAAGGCATGTGAGAGTCCGTGGTGGCTCAGATGGTAAAGACTCTGCCTGCAATGCAGGAGACCTGGGTTCAATTCCTGGGTCAGAAAAATCCCTTGGAGAAGGAAATAGCAAACCAGTCCAGTATTCTTGCCTGGAGAATTCCATGGACAGGGGAGCCTGGCAGGCTACAGTCCACAGGGTCGCAAAGAGTTGGACCTGACTGAGAGACTCACACACACACACACACACACACACGTGGGATCCCAGGTTCCTGACCAGGTATGGAACCCATGTCCCCTGCATTGCAAGGCAGATTCCCAACCACTGGACCACCAGGGAAGTCCCTGGTGTTGTTTTTAATAATCCTGGTGAGCGAGGTCTTCTCACAGGACACACAGTCTCCTCACCCTCCACCCAAGCCTTCTCCAAATCTCAGTAGTGAGACTGGGCTCCACCCCTGTGCCAGCCCCCATGGATGCAGGGGGGATCTCCCTTCTTTCCTCCCTCTCTCCATAGGAGGCACAGGAGGCAGTTTCTGACTTCACACGATCCTGTTGTCCCCAAATATGGGCACATGAGTCACACCCATTTTAAGGACAATTTTGCTATTTGGGACAGGAAGACAGACAGGAGATGACGAAGCTTACAAGATCCACAGAACCCCCATCTCCGGAGCAAGGCTGGAGTTAAGAGGGAGGTGAGTGAGGGTGAGTCATTCAAGTGCAGGGTCTGATCTCATCTTTATTTAAAATGTGGATATTTTGTTTATTCTGGATTTTTTTTGCATTAAAATTGCCTTGATTACTGGCTTCTTTGCCCCCCACCCTCCTTACATTTTGACTGAGTCAGTAGTATTTAAATCACCAGGACTGTCAGACTGGTTAGCTGTTTTTTCTTGAAGATCTCAGAGCATGTCAAGGCCCTGGTACTTCCATCATGTCACAGAGCACCTTGTCACCTGAGTTAACACAGAGGCGTAACCATGCCCGGCGCAGGGTGGGAACTTGACAGGTACAGCTTCCCCTTCTTCCACTTGAGTGCAGAAGCGTCTCAAAGCCTGAGCCATAACTAACACGCTTCAAGTGAATGTGGTGGTTGAGCATGTCTGGGATCTATTCTCCACTGAAACGGAAGGGCTGTCCTTACTTCGGAGGGAAGGAAGCTGTTTGCTTCTTCCTTTGAGCTCCCACAGCACTTTGTTTTCCCTAAATGACAGCTCTGACTGCTCGTGTTCACATGTCTGTCTCTCTAGACTGTGCTTCTCTCTGTGTGTGGATGCTGTTTCCTCCCAGGACCCAGCACAGTGCTGGCCCTGGACCTGCTCAGTAAGTGTTTGTGGACTGAAGGCATCAGCTGGCCGTGTTTCTGTATTTGTATTATTGTTCTCCAGTTTGCAGGTCACCTACCCGACAGGTATAGGATTTTATTTTATCATGATTGTGTCCCTCCTACTGTCTCTCTGCAGCTTCTTTGCCTTTGGACGTGTGATACCTTTTTTTGGTGGGTTCCAGTGTTCATGGCACCCCACTCCAGTGTTCTTGCCTGGAGAATCCCAGGGACGGGGGAGCCTGGTGGGCTGCCGTCTATGGGGTCGCACAGAGTCGGACCTGACTGAAGCGACTTAGCAGCAGCAGCAGCAGTGTTCTCCTGTTAATGGTCGTTCAACAGCTAGTTGCAATTTTGGTGCTCTTGCAGGAGGAGATGAGTGCACATCCTTCTACTCTGCCACCCTGAACTGGAAAAAAAAATTTTAGGCCATGTTTCTGACTCAGAAGTTTTTGAGTAAATTTTGTATAAATTTTTGGTTCCAGAAATTCTATAATAAATCAGAACTTAGTGCTTTCTGTGAATGTTCTCTCTGGCTCTCACTTTCAGTATTGCCATTTGGGAGAGTTCAGTATATGTAGGATCTAGCCATTTAGGGATGTTATTAGGAACTGTCCACAATGCCTGTCGGTGAGGATCATTATTTTAGCAGCTAAAAATTTTTTTGAGTTAATCGGGAACTTTTCAGTTGCAAGCAACAGACTCCAGTTGAAATTAGCTAAAATGGGAATTAGTACAAATAACAGCAGTGCAGAGTCTGAAATGATGTAATTAAAACCCCATCTCTCATTGATGAAGATGGTTTTCAGCATCTCAAGGTTCACATGCAACCTGCTTTCAACTTCCAATGAGGAAGAGCTCCTTCCCTTGAGCTCCACCAGGAAAGTGCTGGCAGAGACTCAGCCAGGCAGTCTCTGCCATGCTGAGATCACATGCTCACGATCACGTGCTCACCAGAGAACCGATCCCTGGAGCCCGAGGGATGGGCTACCTTGGACAGACTAGGGTCATATTCCCACACCTGTGGCTAAGGGCGGGCCAGGCAATCGGGTCCACTTGAACTGCATGGCCTGGGAGGCAATGGGGATGGGTTTGAGCTGGCAGAAGCAACAGATACTTGCTACACTTGTTACACTGGGTATACTCATTTTCCATGTTTGCATTCAGTCTTATTATCTTATCTTTAAGTTGTGAATTCAATTATAATTGGATCCTTTTTATGGTTCGGTTTTTACCTTTTTTTCCCCCCTTTGGTAAACGTTTTCAGGCCTTTCCTGAGGTAGCCTGCTTTCTTATTTCCCACTCTCCATCCTTGGTCTGCTTCCCTTTATTTACCAATATCTCCCGCATTTTAGTCCTCAGCTCAGGGTTGGTCTTCGTTATCCAGGGTGTATCTTGGGCTTCTGGTTGTAAACAGCAGTACCGTGTGTGTGTATTTTGTTTCCAGTCCTGATTATCTTCAGATGTCACTTCTGATGTCTTCTAGATGGCTTCTGTCTCATTTCACAGAGCCTGCTTCTGATAAGCCCCCCGGGATGCTCCCCGAGCCTGTGTGGTGAAGTTACGCCCCTTCGCCTGGATGTGCAGCGTGCACTCACTCTACCAAGCATTGGTGCTGTCATCTCTGTCTGAAATGACCTTGCCTGGCTAATTTCTACTTGTCCTTCAAGTGTCTAAGCAGGCATCACTTCCTTCAGGGAGCCCCCTGTCCATCCAGACTGGGCTAGAGACAAAGTTCTCTCCTCATCAGCTGGTATAGTCATTGACGGAGCCAATAGTTTATGATTGGAGTCAGTTTGGATTGGTCAGTTATATATCTTGAATCCCCCTATTATGTTGTGTATTATGCTGTTCTGTATTCATCTGTTTATCTTGCTCTCCTGGTAGACAGTGTACAACTTGAAAACCAGGACTATCTTTTAACTCTATTCCTAGTGTTGGGAACAAACTAGGCCCTTGGATAAATTTCTGGAGAATGACCTAACCCCTCCACCTAAGCTCTGCCTTAGGTCCCCACTGTCCTCAGGGCTCACACTTGTTATAGCATTACTGCAATTTGTTTACGCATCTCATTTCCGCTGAGACATTGTAAAGTTCCTGGGCTAACCAACTATGTCTTCATTCAAATTTGTTATCTGCCACTGAGTCAGCCACCTGCCATGTATATAGTAGGTGCTGAAAAAGTGTAGCAAAAATATTTTAAACTCTAAAAAGTTTCCAAGTGGCAGTTTATTACATATCCTTTCCTTTTTATATCTACTGAAGTGCTTGGCTAGTTTCACATGAGGTGAACCATGTGCTTTTTGTCAGCACTTGGTTTGGATGTTCCTTAGATGCTCTCAGATGCCAGACTGTGGAGTAGCATGACTAGACTTCGGTTCCTCTTGATATTATGATGACAACAAACTCTGAGAGACAGTGAGCACAGACTGGACATTCTGTGCATCCCATGTCCTGAAATGTGTCTTTATCAGGCATCTTGCAGATGGGACTTCAGTCTTTGAACTGGATTCCAAGACCTCAGGCTGGTACTGGATGTAAACGGACTAGAATTTGTATCCAAAGCTGAAGGTGGGGGTGGGATCAAGTACACGTGGGTAGAAGGAGAACAAGAACTGGTTTGCAAGTAGAAGATCCAAAGGGAGCCGAAGCTAGAGAGACCCCGAAAGGAAGTACTGGAAAGACTTCAGAGGCAATGAAATGCAGCAAGGACCTTCTCTCTGCAAACCTACAGTTGGGTCTCTGGGTGGAGAGGGATTGTTTGGGGGCCATGGGTGAGCTCTGAAAGAGCCAGAAGAAGTTGACCTCTTGGCTTTATGCAGCAGCACGCTTGAGGGCCACCACAAACATACCATGTATGTCAAAGGACATGGTACAGACGGAATGATGAGTTTCCCTGAATTGGTCTTAGCCTGGGGGCCTTTGGGGCGCAATGCAGTAGAGGAAAGATGGGTTTGTTGTTCTCTTCGGTGTTCTGAGCAGCCCAGTCACTGACAGCCAAAAACTCTTCCTTGTCCCAGAATGAGGCTGAACTAGCTTACATAAATATGATAAATAATGTGTCAGAAGGGTCCAGATAAAGGAGCTCAGACCCAGCACTGGTTACCCAGCCTGTGATTCACACTGGCTCAGTAGCTGTGGGCTCACAGCCTGTGCTGGATAAATGAAGGGAGACTGGGATGAAACTCCAGGGAAGTGAAGATGGGAAACCTTGATTCCGCATTTTTATAATACCCATCATGGGGAGCAGGATTAGATATGGAGAAAACAGACTCGATCCACTTTCCTCTCGGGAAGGAGACACTTTATTTCTTAGCCAGCTTACGTCAGAGTAAAAGAAGAGAATTTGATAAAAACAATGTCTTTATTTCCTATGTATATTTCTTTGTTCCAAAAAGAGCTCTAATGTGTTTTCATGTTAGGTTCAAAGAAGAGATTGTCCTGGAAAATCTCAGCTTTTTTGGAAGGGCAACTGGGATGTGAAAGCCCTGCTGCTAAATCTTCACCCTGTTAAGCTGAGTTCTCTGGCTCAGGTGGTTTTTAATTAAAGCAATTTATATTCAAAGAATGTGCACGCATGCAAGCTCACACAAAATCAATGAAGTCAAGAGAGGAAAAACAACTGATGTAACCAAGAAGTACTTACAAAGAAGGGCAAAAGAAATTTTTTTTGGTTTAATTTCTGTTTAAAGTATTTGTACACATTGCTTTATTTCAGCCAAAATCCCAAGTGTGTTGCACACTGTTTACTATTCTCCTCCTCCCTCACTGTTCTCCTTACAATGTAAGGCTGAGTTCATCCTGGATTCTGCATGGCTTCTTGTTTTTCTTACATTTAAGAAAGCACACAGTGTGGGTGCTTAGCACATGGAATCATTTGCTGCCGCTCTCCTTCCACCAGCTCAATGGCAGTGAGGTATTAATGAGTGTCCCCTTAAACAAGCTGCACAGTTTTGTCATTTCCATGAGGTTTGCTGGCATATGAATATATCCCCACATTCTTTTATGAAATACATAAGTGTAATCAAATAGTTGCTTTGGTTCTTTTCTGGAGGCAGAAGGAGAAAAATGTCAAACTCTCATTGTTCAGTGTTTCTAACAGACCCCTTTTGTATAACTGCTGACTTTGCAGCACAAAGTTCCAAACTGCAGATAATAGCTTAAAAGGCTATCTGAACCCATTCTGTTATGTAGATGAAAGGAAGTCTTTACAATTAATCTATGGCATCTCTGAATAAAAAAGAAGGGCACTCATCCAAGTCATTTCCTTGGGCCAAGGCAGTGAGTGAACAGAACGAAAATGCCAAATTTTGCTGCTTGAAACCAGAGTTTGACATCGCACAGGGGCAGCCAATAGCAACCAGATTTTTGCTTCTGACCTGTCACTGTTTGGAAATCTGAAACAATGTGTTATTATTCAATGTTATCGGTAAATTTAATATAAGGCATCTGACTAAAGAAAGTGTAGCATAAATATTTAGAACCTGTTACATTGCTGGTTTACAATAAAATATCTTACGAGACTTACATATTTAAAAGGAGATGAAATAATTCTAATTAAAAAATTAGAAGATTATCTTAGAAGTTCCCTGGTGGGCCAGTGGTTAGGACTCAGCACTTCACTTCTATGGCTCAGGTTCAGTCCCTGGTCAGGGAACTAAGATCCTGTAAGCTGCATTGCATGGCCAAAATAAATAATTCAGAAGACTGTCTAAAAAGCAAGGGAAGCAACTGAAAACCTATGTTTGTCAAATTGGAATGAACATACTGGGAAATATGAAGGACATGTCATCCTAGAAGATAAATCTTATAATAAAATTGTGTCTCCAAATTGTATATTACAACAAATACAATATCAAGGAATCAAATGAAAGTGATGATAGAATAAGAAATTTAAAAAAAATTTCAGTTAATAACATCAGTTAAAATGGTATCTGCCATTCAGGGCATTTGGGTGAAATGATTTAGGATTACTCAATTATCAGAAATAATAAGCATTTAGGGGGATCAGCTATAAATAATTATGCAGATCAATACTGTTCTGTATGCAGGCAATTAATGGAAAATGTAATAAAAAAACAGATCCCATTCACAATAAGACAGACATACACAAAATATACAATACATGAGAATAGAAATATTCTACCCCTATATTTAGGAAAAAAACCTATTTCCTTTTGATATACAGGAAGGAGGATTTGAATACATGGAGAAACATGTTCTAGATTTCTACCACTAAAGACACAATATTATTAATAAGTCAGTCTCCTCAGTTAAGCTTTGATTACTGCTGCTGCTGCTCCTGCTAAGTCGCTTCAGTTGTGTCCGACTCTGTGACCCCATAGACGGCAGCCCACCAGGCTCCCCCGTCCCTGGGATTCTCCAGGCAAGAACACTGGAGTGGGTTGCCATTTCCTTCTCCAATGCATGAAAGTGAAAAGTGAAAGTGAAGTCGCTCAGTCGTGCCCAACTCTTAGCGACCCCATGGACTGCAGCCCACCAGGCTCCTCCATCCATGGGATTTTCCAGGCAAGAGTACTGGAGTGGGGTGCCATTGCCTTCTCTGTAAGCTTTGATTACTAACACATTCCTAATGAAAAATGCCAATGAAATTTTAGGGAGAACTTGACAAAAAATGTTCTTTTTAGTTTTTACGATTGGGATCCCATCCATTGGTCCTTATATTGGCTGTCCAATCAGTGTGGCACATTGCCTTGTATACAATGTGTGCACAGTGTTGTATATAGCTCTGTTCAGTGCTGGGTCTCTTGGAGGCACAAATGCAGGTGTTGAACTCTAGACAGTATTTGGTTACAAGGTGGTCATCCCAATAGTGCAGAACATTCTTATATTATTTTTCTTAGATCATAATCTTAAGAAAAACCCCAAATCAAAAAATTCTTTCAGAACTTATGAATCTCAGTTTGAGAAATATTGCCCAAACGTATTTCAAGTTGTAACTGATTTTTTTTTTTTTTAAAATTCAGGATAACAGAAGGCATTGGGCAATCTTTTGTGATTGCCGAAATGAGATTCTGTGACCATTGATCCATATTTTCGACACCCATCTTGGGCTTGAACCAGCTGTTCCTCCTTTGGAGATGGGCACTGAGAACCCTCTTCTGCAGATGAAGAAAGTCAGGCAGCGAACAGCACTGCAAGGCCACAGAGACCATCATGGGGAAATTTAGATTAGAGGTCAGAGTTGTGTCCAACTGAGAGGAAAAATGAAGGGTAATCACACAAATTGCTCAACCTTGGTAGGCGCTGACGGTCACTTAAGCTGTACCCATCTCCTTCTGCCTAGAAAGGACTCATTGGTATCTTAAACCACAGTGCACAGAGCCTCATCTAGTGCTTGTGCTAAATACACACTCCCTGGGTCTCGTGCCCTTGTGTCCTATTCAGTTACAAGGGACTGAATGAAAGCTAATTGCTTTCTGAGACCTAGTTACAGGTCCCGAGTTTAACAGGAGCTACTAGTCCTTCCCAAGTACAGACGTTCCTTCTTGAGCAGCTGCCAGGAGCTCAGCGGCTTGGGAGCCTTTCAGATAAATAGCACCTGAGGTTATGTTGCGTCAATCACAGCGTGTATGGGCACAACCCTCAGGTATTTGGGCTTGGACTTGCCTTACAGTCAGACTGGAGAGAATGTTTCTTCAAATCAGACCAAGTTATAACCACCTCTCCAGATATCAGGGTAACATCACCCTAGCCATGCGTGCTAAAATTTTGCCCATTTGCTTTAGCATTGCTTCTCTCTCTCGAAATCACTCTCTCCATCTTTGTATATTTATTATTTTTTTTCTGAATCATTTGAGGGTAAGTTGGTGATGATTCCCATAATGTTTATTGTGTGTCCTTGGTCACTCAGTCATGTCCGACTCTTTGCAACCCCATGAACTGTAGCCTGCCAGGTTCCTCTGTTCATGGGATTCTCCAGGCAAGAATCCTGGAGGGGGTTGCCCTCCTCCAGGGGATTTTCCCGACCCAGGGATTGAGCCCACGTCTCTTACATCTCCTGCATTGGCAGGTGGGTTCTTCTTGACCATTCTCGCCACTTGGGAAGTCACCCTAGCCATAGATACTCTTTTAACCAAAAGAAATCAGCAGAGAACATAGAACATCAGAGAGACTGTGCCAAGTAGATTCCCAATGAGTGTTAAAGAAGATACCATTTAGTATAAAATAGAGCTTTCTTCTGTAGAAACCTATCTGTAATTCAGCAGAATAGTATTAGAAAATAATTTCAGTTCCACAGTTCTTATTCTTAATTCTAATAAGAGCTGGAGTCCTATTTTTCAATTACCAGATTTGACTTATTTTTATGTTTGGGGTATCCTTCTGAAGCTTGTCACAGCAAGGCAAGAAGGTTACCCTCTTCCATATTATGTTATTTTGTTTGTGTTTAGTATCCCCACAGTAGGCTTAATACATTAATTAGAGGGATTTGACCTATGGTCTTTAATAGGGAGCTTCTTAAGTTAGTCAAAGCTTGAAAGACAAATATTTATAAACATGTTCCTACATGTTTAAAAGGGAGGATGTAAACCAAACTGCTAACAATGAATGTCTCAGGGGAGTGGTATTGGACAGGGTGGAAAATGTCACTTTCTGTTTCTTACATTTCTATTGTCCAAATGTCTTTGTTTAATAATGACTCATATTTTAACTTTTTAAAAACATTGTTTTTATTTAGCATAACTTCTTCATTCAGTTGTGAAAAATTAAACTGGCTTCACACTCATGCCAGGAACAAGTATGATTCGAGGCGTATTGGAGTAAGTTGATCTGAATCGACTGACTTTAGGAGGAACTGATGTATCCCAGGGTAGAGTCTCTGCTGTGAACAGGAGGGTTGCTGTCACTCAGTGTTTTTCTCATCTAAACCTCTGGATTAGAAGTATATGAAACCAGAAAGACTGCAAGCCCGTGTGTGGATCCTGGTGGCAGTGACTGGTGGGCACCATGTTGGGTTGAAAGTAGACAGGACCCAGCCCCAGTGGAACATGATGTCAGGACACAGTCACAGAATCTCCTCAGCCTCTACCACTTTAGGATTTCTGGGCAAACAGAACCTCCATGGTTGTGTTCTACTACACAGCCCTCTGAATTCTAGTATGTTAGGTTGTTTTTGAGAAAAAGAACGTGTCACTGATCTGGTCTGCTGGGAAAAATACTTGGTGAGATTTGGGGGGCTCTTGATCCCATCCTCTGCTGCCCCTAATCCTTTATGGGCCTCAGTTTTCTCAGCTCCACACACATGAGAAGATTGAATTTTACATGCTGCCCAAGGTCTATTTTTGCATAAAAACTTTATGGCCTCCATTGTGGCCCATAAACCAAGAATTCTGAGTAGTGAGTACCACATAGTTCCTCTCTCTTCCTTTTTTATTTTAGGCCCATCTTTTTTTTTTTTCTTTGCTGTGTTGGGTCTTGGTTGCCGTGCAGGCTTTTCTCTAGTTGTGGCAAGCGGGGGCTTCTCTTCATTGTTGTGTGGATTCTCATTATGGTGGCTTCTGTTGTTGCAGAGTACAGGTTTTAGGCACATGGGCTCAGTAGTTGTGGCTCGTGGGCTCTAGGGCATGAGGGCTCAGCAGTTGTACTGCATTGGCTTAGTTGCTCCACAGCATGTGTGATCGTCTGGGATTAGGAGTTGAACCCGTGTCTCCTGCATCGGCAGGCGCATTCCTAACCACTGGACCACGAGGGAAGTCCCTAAACCCAACTTTAACAAAACACAGAAACTCAGTCAGATATGTCTGTTATGTGTCCTGTGTAGGATGTCATGTCAGTCAGAGGAAAGTCAGTCTAATCTGCTTTGTAGGAATGGCAGTGGGAGAACTGAGAGCAGTAGTGTGCTCAGGGTTTCTCATGCAATACACACGGATTTGAGATTAGGATGTAGCCCTTCATACTTCAGCCTGAAGACAAGGCTGTCTTCAAGTCTGTCTTCAACAGCACATTTTCTTAGAAATAGGGACCACATCTCCCATTTTCCTTCAAGCTCCAAGAATAGGGATGTATGTAGCACAGTCAGGGCAAGGTGGTGCCATAATTGATATTCTTCTGGCCAAGGCATTCCCACCCTGGTGGGGGCCACTCTCAGATGGGTTCCTGAAGTGAGTTGGTGAATCAGTCTTGGCCGGTCCCTTGTGGTGTTTGAGCTGTCCCCAAGGAGCTCTTGTGGAGAGTAGGGGAGCGATACTGCATTCAGAGTGAGTGCCTGAAACTCTTGGCTATTCTGTTTGTCATGCTCAACTTGGGTCACTTCTAAACAAGCATGGCATTTGATGATGACAACTCTATTACACTCTATATTGTACAAAATAACAGAGGTCAGAGTGACCTTCAGAAGTATCTGATAGGTGAATGCTAACTTGACCACTTCCTCAGATGTACATTCATGTTTATTTCTTCTTCTTCCTCTGTTTTTCTTCTATAGTCTTTATATTTCTTCCTTCTTATCTGACTCATGGCTTCCCATGGTACTCATGGATAGGCATTGTGTGTTTCTGTTGGCAGCTCAGATTCAAAGATGCTACTGAGCTCTATTTGTCAACCATCCATGACTTCCAGGTATTTTCTAAATTTCTTATTGAACATCTCTAGGACTAGACAGTCCTTGGCCTTCTTCTGTAACTGGCCAACAGACTCTTCTCTTGTGTTCATTACAAAAGCTTTGACTGAAGGTCATTTCTGTTTCTATGAGTACAAGACATAACTGACTGAAAACCTTCCATATTCCTTACAACAATAAAAAGTCACTCTTAGCTCTCTTTTCTCTAAGCCAAATATCCCCAATTCATTGCTACTTCTCTTGTAAGTCTTACTTTAATAATTTTAATTATTTTTGGAACCCATGCTAGCATCTCTGTATCTCTTTTCTTAAAGGGTGCTAAAATGACCATGTATATGAAGAAAAATTTGATTAAAATAAAGCAAAAAGTTTTTTTTTAAACCTACCTCTTTAAAAATCACAATTTATATAATACATTCCTTTTCATTTAGACCTAATCATTGGATTTTTAAACAATGGTTCCACAGAGGTAAATTATACTTAATTATGCATAATTTTTCTTATCAATATTTCCATAATCTAGTTTAAAGTAGAAGGATTTTGTCTAAAAGCAAACTACTTTTCACCTGTATGCTTTTCAGATTAGGTTCCTTTTGTTTGCAAGGAACAAAGACTGTCTTGAAGAACTGTACAAAAAAGATCTTCACGACCCAGATAATCACGATGGTGTGATCACTGACCTAGAGCCAGACATCCTGGAATGTGAAGTCAAGTGGGCCTTAGAAAGCATTACTACGAACAAAGCTAGTGGAGGTGATGAGAATTCCAGTTGAGCTATTCCAAATCCTGAAAGATGATGCTGTGAAAGTGCTGCACTCAATATGCCAGCAAATTTGGAAAACTCAGCAGTGGCCACAGGACTGGAAAAGGTCAGTTTTCATTCCAATCCCAAAGAAAGGCAATGCCAAAGAATGCTCAAACTACCGCACAATTGCACTCAGCTCACACGCTAGTAAAGTAATGCTCAAAATTCTCCAAGCCAGGCTTCAGCAATACATGAACCGTGAACTTCCTGATGTTCAAGCTGGTTTTAGAAAAGGCAGAAGAACCAGAGATCAAATTGCCAACATCCGCTGGATCATGGAAAAACCAAGAGAGTTCCAGAAAAACATCTATTTCTGCTTTATTGACTATGCCAAAGCCTTTGACTGTGTGGATCACAATAAACTGTGGAAAATTCTGAAAGAGATGGGAATACCACACCACCTGATCTGCCTCTTGAGAAATTTGTATGCAGGTCAGGAAACAACAGTTAGAACTGGACATGGAACAACAGACTGGTTCCAAATAGGAAAAGGAGTTTGTCAAGGCTGTATATTGTCATCCTGTTTATTTAACTTATATGCAGAGTACATCATGAAAAACGCTGGACTGGAAGAAACACAAACTGGAATCAAGATTTCTGGGAGAAATATCAATCACCTCAGATATGCAGATGACACCACCCTTATGGCAGAAAGTGAAGAGAAACTCAAAAGCCTCTTGATGAAAGTGAAAGTGGAGAGTGAAAAAGTTGGCTTAAAGCTCAACATTCAGAAAACGAAGATCATGGCATCTGGTCCCATCACTTCATGGGAAATAGATGGGGAAACAGTGGAAACAGTGTCAGACTTTATTTTTCTGGGCTCCAAAATCACTACAGATGGTGACTGCAGCCATGAAATTAAAAGACGCTTACTCCTTGGAAGGAAAGTTATGACCAACCTAGATAGCATATTGAAAAGCAGAGATATTACTTTGCCAACAAAGGTTCGTCTAGTCAAGGCTATGGTTTTTCCTGTGGTCATGTATGCATGTGAGAGTTGGACTGTAAAGAAGGCTGAGTGCTGAAGAATGGATGCTTTTGAACTGTGGTGTTGGAGAAGACTCTTGAGAGTCCCTTGGACTGCAAGGAGATCCAACCAGTCCATTCCGAAGGAGATCAGCCCTGGGATTTCTTTGGAAGGAATGATGCTGAAGCTGAAACTCCAGTACTTTGGCCACCTCATGCGAAGAGTTGACTCATTGCAAAAGATTCTGATGCTGGGAGGGATTGGGGGCAGGAGGAGAAGGGGACGACAGAGGATGAGATGGCTGGATGGCATCATTGACTCGATGGATGTGAGTCTCAGTGAACTGAGTTGGTGATGGACAGGGAGGCCTGGCGTGCTGCAATTCATGGGGTTGCAAAGAGTCGGACATGACTGAGCGACTGATCTGATCTGATCTATGTAAGTCCGTGGTGTGTGCCCAAGTCCCTGCAGACCACAGTGGAGCCTGAGAGCCACCAGCCAGCACAGCCACTGTCTTGTTTGCTTCTCATGTTCACCCATGTACACATCCGCTCTCCCTTTTATTTCTGCCTCATTCTCCCCTCTAAACTGACTGCCTTGCCGTGCTCACTCAGAGTCTGCTTCCATGTGCAAGTAGCTGTGACTTGCCCATGACACGGCCACAGTGGTCCTTTCTTTCCCTACATCACAACTTTTCACCTTGACTTACTGTTGCCACTGGGTCATTCTGTATTCCAAAGCAAATTCCCAGGAGTGGGAATCTGATAAGCCCAGCTCATCTTTTCACTCCAGCCTGTGGACTCACTGTGACCCAAGGGTGACCTGACACCCTGGATCAGGTACCCACCCATGTCTAGTCATCTGTGCTGGGTGTGGGAGCTGGTAATTCAAGGAGCACAGTGGGGAGTAGATGATTTGGCAATGTGATTGATAAACATCTGGCACATCTAAACTGAATGATTCTTATAGAACTACTTCCCCCATTTTCTGAGAGTTAGTTTGAATTTCTTTTGTTTTCCCTGATATTAATTTCACTAAAGTCATTATCATATAAAAGTTGAGGGCACATATTCTAACTTTTTTCTACCAAATACCGATATCCAATGAAATAGATTCTAAGAATGAACCCTGTGAGACTTTCTCCACACCACCACAGGTGGACACTGTTCCACTGAACACTACTACCTTCTGAGTTCAATCTGTAAGCCCCTACTCTAACTCAGACCAAAATAAAATCAGAAGATAGCACTTTTTCTTGATTGATAAATAGTCATGTTACTGGTCGAGCATGTAGGTCATGCATGCTGGCTTTGGAGCCAGCCCACCTGGGATCAAAATCTGGCTCCAACTCTTCTGATTTATGTAACCTGGGGGACTTATGTGACCCTGCTGCTCATGACTTTTCTCATGTATTAAACGGGATTACTGAGGATATTAATGATACAGGTTTTTGCAAAGATTAAATGAATGAATCAATGAAAATGTTTGCTGGAAATGGTACCTACTACAGGGCAAACATCCCACGAAGGTTAGTTATTATTGTCACAACTAGTTCCATAAACTTTGTTGAATACTAATTGTGTAGCTTAAGCTAGTTTCAGGTGGGAGTTTGTGAATTTTACAACTCTGATGGTCTTAAGAAAATGTACATAGACTTCTTGTCACTTTCTACTAGTTTATGAGCCTGTAATTTTATTATAGAAAGAAATTAGACTGATCGGTTATGCAAAGCTTTTTACGGAATCATCTGTCATCTTCATACATATTATTTCATGAATTTTCTGTTATGAATCTTTTCAAATGCCTGGGATCAAATTGAGAGCAACGGCATGATTTTTTGTTGCCTTCCAGAATAGTAGGTATGTAATTTATTCCAATTTCAATTTCCTTATTTTAATATGAAGTGTGTTTTACAAAACTAATTCTTTGAATCCTATAGAGACACTGCTCTTTGCTTCACCTCCCCCCACCCCGCAACCCCCGCCGCCCCGCCCCGCCTCGTATTACCTCTGGGTATAGTAACTTGAAGCTGAGAGTATATTGGTGTGAAAGTCTACACTGAAACAGACACAAGAGTCACTCTTGAATCCAAGTTCATGAACTGTGAGAAGCCTAATAAGCAAAGAAATGCTGTATTGCGCGTGTTAATCTTGAGCTAAGCTGCACAAGTTCTGCTCCAAGGTTCTGTCACAGTGAATACACTCATCTTGTTAAATACACATCCCAGGTTCCCTGCCTCTAAACAGGGAGCCTCTTCTAACCTCATGGTAAACATTTTGATTAGTGAGAAGTGTTTTCACATCTGCTTGTTTCAAGCATAAGTGTTTTTCTCCTTCTCACAGAAAAATGGGGATAAGGCCATTTCCCCCATTCATTTCCATTGCAGTTTCAGCTAGTATGTAAATACAAGGCTTGGAGGAGCAGAAAATGTCTTAAATTAACACAGTGCTTCAACTGCATTGCCCAGCACTGGGGAGTGATGGGAAATTGGCATTCCTGATGGAACTGTGGTGAATATTCATTTTTCCATCTGGAAACGAAGCACATGCCATTTAGCAGATTGAAAACTGGTGTGACTTCGGCCCTGTAACTACATAAACTTTATAATCGTGAGAATGTAATGCACATTACAAAACGAATGTGTTGCTGTAAAAGTATACAGACGAGAAATAGAACTGAATTGGTTGCTGACACTAATTAAGTCCATTTTTCAGAGGTAACCACCACATTAAGAACACTCATGGATGGGGATTCAGGACTCCACTTTGATCACTATTCTGAGGGGCCAGAGGAACTTGGAAACCTTCTCTGCTCATTTCTCCACAGGATTCCAGTTTCTATAAGAATTGCCAGGATCTTCTTAGAAATATAGAATATTGAGGAAATGGAAAGAAATTCAGTCAGTCAAAGACATACCTTATGCCATAAATAAAATCCTGTAGTTAGACCTTGGATTGAAAACCTCCTGGGGACTGACAGCTCGTTCCTCTGTTAGAACTGCTCTCTGGAAATTAATGGGCTTGGCTTTGTATCTCCAACTGTTCTGCACAAATGAACCAAACTGGGAATCAGTTGGAGTCACTGAAGCTTAACACAACTCCAGCTATTGTTTACATGCTCCCATGAAACCCCCGATGCCAAACTGATTAGATTTACAGTCCATTCGATAAGCTTGTCTGCTCATGGCACATAAGGCAGTGAACCTTTTCACAAAATGAAACTAGAGCTGGAGAGAGAGAAAAAACAAAGCCTTTAATGAAGAGGGAGGCTGAGAGACTTTGGTGGGAGAACTTCTAAGTTTCTAGGAGGCCTCTGTGCTGAGACTGTTCTACTTGGTGTTGGAATGACACTCTGCAATTTGCCCTCCTGCTTAACAGATAGTCTCTGCTGCCATTTGCAAATTCATTGCGATGATGGATATGTATAATGCTTATGGGAACTGTAAAAGACTCTTTAAGATGAAGTGGGTCAGGGAGCGTCATGTGGATCAGTGGAAGCCATCTCCAACCACACAATGGCAGACAGAGCTGCTTTTTGTTCTTCGCTTCTCCCCATACTAGAGGCTGTGAGAACCATAGAAAGCCCACTGTATTTGCAAATGCTTTGGACCTATTATTGAGTGATTGGGAATTAGTCATGGAGCCATGAAATCATCACTCCCAAATTCTTTCTAATCACCTTTTCAGCAAGTATTACTGATCTCATTTCTTTAAGCACATGACTCAATAGGTTAGTCAACCACATCCTGGCACTGTGGACTTGCTTCCACTGAGAAAGATGGCAGAGGACGGGTCAGCTGAGTGGAAGTTAACTCCCACCCTCAGAGGAATCCCACAGAGGAACTTTATACTACATCTCTTTAGATTATCTATTGCTTTGTCACAAACCACCCTGAAACATAGTGGTCTGAAACAATCATCACTTTATTAATATCTATGGGTCTGGAACTCAGGTAGGGCTTAGATGGGTGATTCTTCTGTTTCATATGGTCACAGTAGGGATTACTTGGTTTCTAGCTGGTGGCTGGATAGGTTTGTAGGGCCAAAGATAGTTGTAGGGCCCACTCCCACACCTGGCACTTTGGCACAGATGGGTAAAAAGCTGAGCTCAATCAGCCACCCCTCCTCTGCCCTGCTCCATGTTCTCTTGTGGCTGTCCCATCATAGAAGGTGGACTTCTTACATGGTAGTTCAGGGTCCAAGAATGAGTGTTTCAAGAATCCCAGGAATGAATGAGCTATATGGTTCATTATGCTTTAGCCTGGAAAGTCCCAGAATGTCATATCTGCTTTCTTGACCAATTTTTATTGGTCAAAAAAGTAACCGAGGCCAATTCAGATTCAAATGTAAGTGAAGTAGACCCCACCTGTCAATGAGAGGAATGTCAAAAATTTCTATGGTCATCTCAAATTTGCCTCAAACACTTTCTTGTGATGGTGTAGAAAGAATTCAGTATTATAAGTCATTTCTCAAAACCTTTACTCAATAAGGGGGAAAAAGTAAAGGAAAATTCTTAAGAAACTCTTACACACATACTGAGTGTGCACTGAGTGCTTACTATTTAGTCAACCCTCGTATTCACTGAGTGCTTAATAATATTCAGTAACAATGGAGAGATCTGTACAGTGAAATATATGACTGAGAGCAACTGCACGGATTTCAAGCAGATAGCACTTGGCTGACAATTTTACTATCAACCTTGAATAAATCACAGAGAACTGATAAAACAGTATAGTCTGTATGTATTAAACTGGGACTTACACACTGGATGCCTTTTCCTCTTGTTTGCCTTGTAGTCTTTTATCTTATTGCTATAACTGTATTCCCTCAGGCACTGCCCATGTCTCCAGAATTCTACGTAAGCTATAATTGTGCCTTGAAACCATATCATATCACCTCTACAGATGCAAACAGAAATCCATTTCCTTCAGTGTTTTAATTTTCATCACAGTAAAAAGTATCACATCTGTAGCATTGCTTCAAGTTCAGAAACCTCAGCTCTGTCTGCTAGGATACTCCATGCACGCTTGTCTCAGAAACCTTTCCCTGAGAAGGCCTAGCTGGGATTAAGCATCCTCCCATGTAGGCATGTCCAGGTGTCATGGGCAGAGGGCAGGGGGCAGAGCTGGCCCAGTTATGTACTGTTGTATACTATTGGGGGGTCAGGTGGTGGAGAGGGAGGTTACAGAAAGCTGCCACCTGAATCTTTCCTACTTCGTGCCACCATGTCCTTCCTTTGTTTGGTGACTAAAGGACAAGGTAGACTGAAGGCGATAACATTGGTAGCGTTTGGGGACAGTAAACCAAGGAGTGAAACAAACGGAGTTTCCAGTTTGGGGAACCTAGCCTTTTTAGAACCTGGCTGCTTTCTTTGTTCAAAGGAGTTCTGGATTTGCAGCCATCATGCTCTCCTCTCTAATCCACCCTCCTCCTCTCCCCACTCCCTCCAGCCTCCCCCAAATCTTTTGCTCAGAATGTCCACTCCAGATTAGGCAATCCACTTTCACTTTTTCTAGCTATCTTCAAATTGTTGGCAGGATTATAGTATTAAAGAGCTTGAGTCTAAAATGGCACCTTGTTAAGTGGCTGACTTGATGCAGGGGTTTTCTATTTCCATGAGAATTACTGATCTTTAGAGGAATCTGGGTGGAAAGGATATGCCCTTTGAATAATGTGCATTATTGGCTATGCTCCTTTCTAAGTTCCTAATACAAGTATGACATACTTTCTTTAAAACCTCTCCAACTTTAAAGAAGTCTTCTGGCATAAAGGTTATGATTGGTAAAAACCCTTAGGTACCCTGGTGGTGGTTTAGTCGCTAAGTCATTTCTGATTTTTGCAACCCCATGGACTGTAGCCTGCCTGGCTCCATTGTCCATGGGATTCTCCAGGCAAGAATACTGGACTGGGTTGCCATTTTCTTCTCCAGGGGATCTTGAATTGAACCCAGGTCTCCTGCATTGTAGGCAGATTCTTTACCACTGAGTTATAAGTCAGTCATTTTTTAGTAGCTTCCATGTTCCAGGCTTAGTTATTGGTACTGAGGATACAAAGATGAATAAAGCATGGAACCTACTGTGAAGGAACTAACAGTTTAACAGATAGTTGTATAAGCAGATAAATCATAATATTACTCAATATGAAGTAGAAGAGAGGTATATGCTGAGTGTCGATAGAGTCTGAAAAGGGAGTGCCTGGGCCGATGGATAGGTTGTCCACTTAATGCAACTATTCTCTTTGAATATTTATCCTAAGTGGCTGATGACTGGAGTGTATATATATATATATATATATATATATATATATATATATATACACACACGTAATTTTCAATTAACATTTGAAAATATTTCAATTTTGGAATATATTTTAAAAATACACATAACCCTGAAACTATTTTTCCTGCATTTGAATCATTAAAAAAATACAGATTGAAAACTGTTTATAACCCCTAAAGACATTGCTAGATGACTACGGTCAACACATAAAGAAAGTCTCAGAGAAATAGATGTACGAATTTTGGTTATTTACAGAGTGTAAATTAGGAAATTCTAATAGGCCTTCAAAATCAAAGAGCTGACTGTCTCCCATACTCTCTTAGCTCCTTCTCAACCAATGTGGCATTTACCTGAAGGTTTCTGTAACCAACAGCAACTAGGGTTGGGTTGGCTACTTGGGGAAAGTAAACTCTTTCTGGAGCAATGGGGTGGAGACTATTTCCTACTAGGATCCAAGGCTGAAAAATTCACTGTGGCTCATTGCACTTGGTAGAGCACGAATCCCCCTGGTTAGCCTTTCTATACTTCCGTCCTCCTATGAGCAACAGGAATAGAAGCATGTGTTCATGTATGGACACCCCAACCTATCTGATAAAGTGTGACTGCTAGTCTTTTCCTGCCAGAGAACAGCTTAGATTGAGATTATGTTTCATGAGCTGCTACAATTCCTTGTTTGGGAGGCAGGAAATTTGGTCTCAGTGGACTATTCGTCAGCCAAGGCTGAAAAAAGGTATGAAGGTGTGGTCTCAGTTATGAAGTCAGAAGTCGGGATATCCTGAATTTGGTGGAGATCCTGACATTCTCTCTTACGAAAAGTTCCTGCTTAGATGCCTCCAGACGTGAAATAGAACAATGCCTTTTGTTTTGTGGAGATGCATTGATCTTCTACAGGTTTTGAAAGTGAAATGTGGTGTAAATATCAGTGAGTCCACTTTTCTGTCTTTCACCAGGGAGTATCTGGAAATAGCTCGTATAATGCAGGACTGGTTAGCCTCTTAGTTTGGATCATGTGATCTGGGACAGCAAAGTTATTGTTATAGAAACATTCTTGGCTGTTAGGTGGTCCGAATTTCTGCATGCTTTTTTCTCATTTCCTTGTTATGTGCTCTTTATAGTAATTATTTTTTTGTATTTGTTCTTTATTCTTAGGGCAGAATGTATTACATTGCCTTCATATGTGTTGTTGAATGTAGTAAGTACTAAATTATTTGTGTGCAAATGGCTTGCTTTCCAGATTTAAACATTTTGAAGAAATTTTGAAGTTCAGGATCTGATTTCCCTATGAAGTGTCTGATGATTCATTTTAAGTGGTAGAAGCTGCTTTAATATAAGCAGCAAGATATGTTTGATAAGATAAAGCTAAAACAAAATAACAATGATTTTTATGTTGGCTATGACTTTTGATAATCCTTAGTACTAACTTCCCCTGGTCAATCAGATTGTAGAAATAAGAAGATAAGGATATGTTTGGAAATGTCCAGCTTTCATCTCTTTGTACTACCGGGATTCCTGGCTGGCTAGAGAAAAAGTCCTCTGAACTTTTTCTCTTTCAAACTTATGATATTAAGTTTAGAACCCACTGTTGCTCCTGCGAAGACTGGTAGGAAATGGAAGTGGTCCAGAGCCAGGGTTAAGCACAAATTTGCTTCCATCCAAACCTCAGGCACTGAGAAACTATGATATGACAGAGATTATTTGCCAAACTATAAGAAGGAATGGCTTATCCTGACCATTTACATCAAGTGAATGTGGGGTGCAGGTGACCTCATTCACATGCCTCCTCTTCCTATTTATCTCTGACCTGGAGCCCTCTCTTTTTTTATATTCTAGTATATTTTCTTCTTCATTTTCACAGCTACTATTTTGTTCAGCCCATATTTAATAGCAGACATTGTGTTCTCACAATGTCTCACACAAGTAATCTCATTTAATTCTTACCACAATCTAGTGAAATAATATTTCTGGCCATTTTACAGATTAGAAAATTGAGTCCTAGTGAAGTAGAGGGACCTGCTCCAGGCCCTCTCCTGGGAAGTGGGTGAGGCTAAGCTGCTTCTCTTGAGTGCTTGCTTTGACCTGAATTAATACACTCCAGAGAACACTGGGTTAAGTTCTAATTCAGAATCAGCTTGTCTTTTTTTTTTCCGTCCCCCCGCCCCTGTGAAGATATTTTTATAGAAAGCAAGAAAAAAATTTTAAAAATGTCTCCTCTAAGTTCAGCCTGTCAAGACTGCATTTGTGTGGCATGAGATACACACAGCTTCATGCTTGTTTCTGAAGATGGTAGGGATGGAAAGCCAAATTTTCCAGTGGGGGTTTCACCTCAGCTTTGGGAGCTCAATTTTAAATTTAACTTGATTCATTTAAAGTCTGAGTTTATTTCTGGCTGGCTAGCAAAATGTGGCTTCTTGGCTTAGAAAAATTCCCTCAAAACAAATTTGAAAAAAGAATCCCACCTAAAGTGGCAATGTGAAATACTGTATAACATTTAATGAGTTAATAATAAGGGAATGAGAAGCATTCAACTTAAATTTACTTTAAAATAGATCTGGTGAACTTAAGGGTCTATTTATGGACGAATGGGTAAAGAAAATGTGATATATATTCTATCTATCTATCTATATATATATAGATATCACAATGGAATATTAACCAGTTATAAAAAAGAAAGAAATGCTGCTGTTTGAGACAACATGGATGGACTTTGAGGGCATTGTGCTAAGTGAAATAAATCAAAGACAAATATTGTAGGATGTCACTTATACATGGAACCTGAAAAAAAAAAAAAAAACACAAAAAACCTCAGAGAAACCAAGAACAGATTGAAGATTACCAGAGGTGGGTGATGAGGGAAACAGGTGAAAGCGGTCAAAAGAAACAAACTTTCAGTTCATAAGATAAATATGTTGTGAGGTTGTAATGCACAGCCTGGTGACAATAGTTAACTATACTGTACTGGATATCTGAAAGTTGCTAAGATAATAAATCTTTAAGCTCTCCTCACAAGGAAAAAAACTGTAACTCTGTAAGGTGATGCATGTTAACTAAACCTATTGTGATCATTTCATAATACATACATATACTAAGTCATTATATTGTATACCTTAAATGTATACAATGTTCTATGCCAATTGATGCAAAGAAATAGAGGAAAACAACACAATGGGAAAGACTAGAGATCTCTTCAAGAAAATTAGAGATAACAAGAGAACATTTCATGCAAAGATGGGCACAATAAAGGACAGAAATGGTATGGACCTAACAGAAGCAGAAGATATTAAGAGATGGCAAGAATACACAGAAGAACTGTACAATAAAGATCTTCATGACCCAGATAATCACGATGATGTGATCACTCACCTAGAGCCAGACATCCTGGAGTGTGAAGTCAAGTGGGCTTTAGAAAGCATCACTACGAACAAAGCTAGTGGGGTGATGGAATTCCAGTTGAGCTATTTTAAATCCTGAAAGATGATGCTGTGAAAGTGCTGCACTCAATATGCCAGAAAATTTGGAAAACTCAGGAGGACTGGAAAAGGTCAGTTTTTTCATTCCAATCCCAAAGAAAGGCAATGCTAAAGAATGCTCAAACTACTGCACAATTGCACTCATCTCACATGCTAGCAAAGTAATGCTCAAAATTCTCCAAGCCAGGCTCAGCAATATGTGAACCGTGAACTTCCTGATGTTCAAGCTGGTTTTAGAAAAGGCAGAGGAACCAGAGATCAAATTGCCAACATCCACTGGATCATCAAAAAGGCAAGAGTTCAGAAAAATATCTATTTCTGCTTTATTGACTATGCCAAAGCCTTTGACTGTGTGGATCACAAGAAACTGTGGAAAATTCTGAAAGAGATGGGAATACCAGACCACCTGACCTGCCTCTTGAGAAACCTATATGCAGGTCAGGAAGCAACCATTAGAACTGGAAATGGAACAACAGACTGGTCCCAAATAGGAAAAGGAGTACGTCAAGGCTGTATACCGTCACCCTGTTTATTTAACTTCTATGCAGAGTACATCATGAGAAACGCTGGGCTGGAAGAAGCACAAGCTGGAATCAAGATTGCCAGGAGAAATATCAATCACCTCAGATATGCAGATGACACCACCCTTATGGCAGAAAGTGAAGAGGAACTAAAAAGCCTCTTGATGAAAGTGAAAGAGGAAAGTGAAAAAGTTGGCTTAAAGCTCAACATTCAGAAAACTAAGATCATGGCATCTGGTCCCATCACTTCATGGGAAATAGATGGGGAAACAGTGGAAACAGTGTCAGACTTTATTTTTCTGGGCTCCAAAATCACTGCAGATGGTGACTGCAGCCATGAAATTGAAAGACGCTTACTCCTTGGAAGGAAAGTTATGACCAAACTAGATAGCATATTGAAAAGCAGAGATATTACTTTGCCAACAAAGGTTTGTCTAGTCAAGGCTATGGTTTTTCCTGTGGTCATGTATGGATGTGTGAGTTGGACTGTGAAGAAAGCTGACCACCGAAGAATGGATGCTTTTGAACTGTGGTGTTGGAGAAGACTCTTGAGAGTCCCTTGGGCTGTAAGGAGATCCAACCAGTCCATTCTAAAGTAGATCAGTGCTGGGTGTTCATTGGAAGGACTGATGTTAAAGCTGAAACTCCAGTACTTTGGCCACCTTATGTGAAGAGTTGACTCATTGGAAAAGACTCTGATGCTGAGAGGGATTGGGGGCAGGAGGAGAAGGGGACGACAGAGGATGAGATGGCTGGATGGCATCACCGACTTGATGGACGTGAGTCTGAGTGAACTCCAGGAGTTGGTGATGGACAGGGAGGCCTGGCGTGCTGCGATTCATGGAGACGCAAAGAGTCAGACACGACTCAGCGACTGAACTGAACTGAAAACTGGAAAAATGAATAAAATGTATCTGGGTGTTAAAATAAAGTAGAGCTGGCAATTTGGATTCTCTTTATCCCAACCAAAGGCAGATTGGTTCCTATAAAATGTGCTGTGACTTAGAACAACAGCAACAAAAAGAAGCCAAAATGAAAAGCATTAAGGTTCAGTGTAGAAGGAAAACCCCTAAACACAAATATAGAGACAAAGCAACCGAGGAAAAACTTTTTTTTTTTTTCTGAAACAAAAAATAATCTACCACTGAACAGTTTAAATCCAAGTTTGGAACAGTTCACAATATATATATATATTTATATTTATAAATATAATTTATAGTTTAAATAAATATAAAGTATATATTTATATAAAATGAATAATATATAAACACATTTATTTTCATATATAATATACAAAATATATTACTATGTTTATAAATATATAATAAATGCATATTTATTATATTTATATATAAATAAATATAAGTTATATATTAAATATAAACTAGTTTTCAAAAGTAAAGGTATATCACAGGTCAGCGCCTAACTTGTAAAAGCCAAATTTTTAAAGCTCGTACACAGGTGCAAGTTCTGGTTTGGACACAACACTCTTTTTCTAATATTTATTTTTATTTATTTATTTGGCTGCACTGGATCTTGTGGCATGCTAACTTTATTCATCCCCAAGGCAAGGCAGTACTTTACCAACAAAAGTCTGTCTAGTCAAAGCTATGGTTTTTCCAGTAGAGGTACAGATGTGAGAGTTGGACTATAAAGAAAGCTGAACGCTGAAGAATTGATGCTTTTGAACTGTGGTGTTGGAGGAGACTCTTGAGAGTTCCTTGGACTGCAAGGAGATCCAACCAGTCCATCCTAAAGGAGATCAGTCCCTGAATAAATATTCATTGGAAGGACTGATGCTGAAGCTGAAACTCCAATACTTTGACCACCTGATACGAAGAACTGACTCATTAGAAAAGATCCTGATGCTGGGAAAGATTGAGGGCAGGAGGAGAAGGGGACGGCAGAGGATGAGATGGTTGGATGGCATCACCAACGTGATGGACATGAGTTTGAGTGAACTCTGGGAGTTGGTGATGGACAGGGAGGCCTGGTGTGCTGCGATTCATGGGGTCACAAAGAGTCGGACACAACTGAGCAACTAATCTGAATTGAAGGCGAGGTGACTGTGTCGGGGGAGGGATGCTATCATCTCTACTTTGTAGCTGGGGAAGCTGAAGTGGAGAGAGATTCAGTGATTTGTTTAAGGTCACCTGACTGGTGTGGAACAGAGATGGGATTTGAAGGACTTGGGTTCTACAGGCCACGTGCTAATCACTCTGACAAATGGCCTTCAATAAAGGGCTGCAGGGAATATGTGAAGCTGTTGATATAGAACATAACCACAGAAGAAAAAAGAGATATTTTAATAGTTTCCATGTTGCCTAAATGCAGCAAATATGATATCCTTGCTGTTGGTGATGATGAAGTCAATAGACCAGGGAACCTGAGAGCAAAACTGATTAAAGTAGATCCCAGGAAATGGAAAATATATCAGGCATGATGCGAGTTCCTCAGAATCTACAAGGTAACCCATAGTTTAAAATTATTGCAAGCTCCTCTACCAAAAGTGGGATATAGAACAACAAAAATTTATTTTGTAAAGTGTATTGGTAAAATACAAGAATTCAAAAGCTGTCAGCTGAGCAAATGCCTCTGTTCATTGCTTTCACTGTTTTTTTATTTAAAGTTTTCAGTTTGTAAAATTTCTTCCATGGTATCATCACAAAAGGCCTATAACACAATTTTGTCATAACTGGATTTGTGCCCTTTAGATTTCTTATCCATAAGTGTGTGTGTGTGTGTGTGTGTGTGTGTGCACGCGTACACACACACATATACACATGCCATCTGATGGTCAGCATACCTTTATTATCAAGCTATCTTTCTCCCTTTGGTCCCAGACAAGTTTCCTCTTTTTCCAGATTCTTTTTCCTTATAACTATGTACCTCCCTCCTCAGATCTTCCCTTCATAGTTTCTAGATTTCTTGATTCTTTCATTTTTTTGGCCCTATAGGCTGACAGTGTCCTCAGCAGATCCTGAAGGACTTCTAAGTCTCCCTTTTCTAAGACACTTATTTCACTCTTACCTCTGTTTACCACAGAATTGACAACTAATTCACAAAACACGATTGTTAATCAAGAAGAGGGGACAATCTTCAAAGGGATTATTATTTAGAGCCCAAGTTTGACTCAACTTCAAGTATGTTTGGCATCACAGCCCGAGGTAGGTGGAAGGCAGGAGCAAAAGTCACATGTGATGGGCATGTGGCACACTCCAGAACAAGACTCTCATCCGTGTTTTCCTTTATCCCTCACTTCTCCTACACAAGTGTTATTCATTAGTAGCACTATATTTTTGGCTTCCCAGGTGGCTCAGTGGTAAAGAATCGCCTGCAGTGCAGGAGATGCAGGAGATGTGGGTTTGATCTCTAGGTCAGGAAGATCCTCTGGAGAAGGGAAGGGCAACCCACTCCAGTATTCTTGCCTGGAACACTCCATGGACAGAGGAGCCTGGAGGGCTGCAATCCATGGATCACAGAATCAGACATGACTGAGCAACCGAGCACACAGCACTATATTTAAATTTAACATTATATAAAATTTCAGTTGGTGCTCAGTTGATATTTGCAATCAACTAGCTAACTCTGGCTATTCAAACATCATCCACTAAATGTATCTTGGGGAGGAAGCAAGATTACTCTTGGAAGCAGGGTGTGATATTCGGTATAGTTAACAGCTGTTATGACATGGGCACACCCAATTAGAAGATGCCCTTGTAGTGCCAGGCAGGGCTTAAGGGCTCAAACCTATTAGTTGCTGAATTGTGGGAAAGTTGGCAGGTCACAGCAAAGTGGCCAGGGTGGGGCCGATTGAATTTGGGGAGCTCAGGGCATAGCTTTTATCTACCATTTTAGGAGTATTTCAGTAACCATTACAGCCCCATCAGTGCTCTTGCTGAGTACCAGCCTACACTGAGGTTGTGCTCTAGCTATAATAGCTGGGCCCTGTCCCTCTGGAATAGTATGTGTTTAACATGAAAAATAAAGGTTAATTTGAATGAAAAATCACATTGCAGGTGTTTCTTAGCTTGCTAAATTATAATCTACAATAGTTTCTCAATCTTATCACGATTACCACATACAAGTTAAAACAGTATGACCTTCAAGACTGTCTACTGAACTTGACTATATTTGACTGAAGGTATTGATTGGAAGAATTGATGCTTTTGAATCGTGGTGCTGGAGAAGACTCTTGAGAGTCCCTTGGACTGCAAGGAGATCAAACTGGTCGATCCTAAAGGAAATCAACCATAAATATTCATTAGAAGGATTGTAGCTGAAGCTCCAATGCTTTGGCCATCTGATGCAAAGAGCTGACTCATTGGAAAAGACCCTAATGCTGGGAAAGATTGAGGGCAGGAGAAGAAGTGGGCAGAACAGGATGGGATGGTTAGATAGCATCACTGACTCAATGAACATGAATCTGAGCAAACTCTGGGAAATAGTGGAGGACAGAGGAGCCTGGTGTGCTCTTGTCCATGGGGTCCCAAAGAGTTGGACACAACTTACCAACCAAACAACAACAAGTGATGGGGAGAGAAGTGGGACATACCCCACTTCTAGCAGCTGTTACCACCTGTGAACCCTTGTCATGTTCAGGTGCCTTCTCTGTGTGGTACAGGCTGCTCCCTTGGTACAAATACCCCTTGAGGCCACATGGCACGTGACTCTGCCTCCTTCTCCCCACATGCATATTCAGAGCTCCAGCTTTTCCCTGGTACTCAGCTTCTATTTCCAAAATAGGGATGTAAGATCAAGGCAGGCATTCCAAGGAATCTTTGAGCTAACACTTTCCGCAGACTGCTGAAGGCCATGGACCCCTTTACAGATCAAGGCTTTTAAATAAAACAGGAATATAAAGGAAACCAATGCTAAATATTAGGAAGGAAATACTAAATATTAGTTAAAGGATTAGGGAAAATAAAAATGTAAATTTTGTTGTCATCCAAATTCAGAGTAACCTGAATTCTCTCTCCTCCTAGGTTAAGAACCCCTGCAGGATAAAGTCACCCCAGGGGTCAACACCTCACTAGAGGCCCCACCCCTTGTGCTGGAGGCTGGAGCCTTTAGGCCACCCACGCTGATCTCGTAGTAGTCTCTAGGCAGGGAAATTCTCCTCCCAACTAATTCTGGGAATTTGGGGCAGGAAGGAAGGTCTCCTGAGCGCCTGGGTGTCACTTTAAATAACTCTTCCTTCACTAATGAGGACCTTCTCAGCCTGGGAATACCTGGAAATCAAGTTTTAAGTTGCCTACACTAGTGTGACTTTTCCCACAAACTCTCCTTTCCACCTGGACACAGTTCCCTGGAGACACTGGGGCAAGGCTGAGCTTCAGTTTTCTCATCTGCAAAAAGAAAATACCCACCTCATAGGATTGTTAGGAGCATGAAATGAGATAATAGCTGTGCGTTTGCAATTGCACAGCCCTCTTAAAATCTGTGCTGTTATCGTTTTTGACGTTAGGTCTTGAGGACCGAGGACAATCTATACAACTCCAGTCCCCAAGTACCGGGCCCGCGTTAAGCGCTCCCTAAACACTTGTGGAATGAATGAACGCAGCCTTTGCACGTGGGTCGGCGAGCACCGGGGGCTCCCGGCCATTAGGCGCATCACCACCACTTGTTTTTAGAACAGGTAGTAAACGCTTTTCCGGCTCTGTGCGGAACGGCAACCACAACTCAAGCGCTTTGCTCCAGGAGGACTCGCAGGCTGGGACTGCCCGGCCCGCAACTCGCCTGCGGGTCTCCCCAGCGGCTTCCCCACCAGGTGTGGGGGTGGCGGGGGAGGCGCAGAGGGGCAGCTCTGGGTCGCACCGCAGCCGGGCGGGCCGCAAAGGTGCCGGCGGCGGGCGCGCGAGGAGGGGCCAAGGGGTGGGGAGGGCCGGGGCGGGGCCGGCGTCCTCGTCACTTGATAAAACGCCTGCGAGTCTCCAGAGAACAACGGGCTCATTCAGTGGTCGGGAGCTGCCCGCGAGGGGGAGCGGCCGGGCGGAGAGCGCGACTCGTCCCGGGGGTGGGGCCGGGCGCGGCGGCGAGAGGAGACCGAGGTGGCCGCGGCGGCAGCGGCGCTGTAGCCCCGAATCCGGCCCGAAGCGCGGGGCGGCCGCGCAGTTTCCCGCTCCCCTCCCGGTGCGCCGGCCCATGGCGGCCGCGGGGCGGCTGTGGCTGCTTTACCTGTCAGTGGGGCTCCTGCCGCGGCTCGGCACCGCCTTCAACTTGGACACCCGCGAGGACAATGTGATCGAGAAAACTGGGGACTCCGGGAGCCTTTTCGGCTTCTCGCTGGCGATGCACTGGCAGCTGCAGCCTGAGGACAAGCGGCTGTGAGTTCCCGACTCTGTCCACCCCACCCGGGCCCCGGCCCACGCGCGAACCAGGTCGAAGGCTCTCCGCGTTCCCGCCGGCCGGCCCTGCCCGGTCCGGCACTCCGCAGGCTCCGGGGGGAGCGGGGCCCGGCGCTCCGCGCGCTCCCCTCCGGCCCCGCCTGGCGCGGCGCCTTCCCCAGTTCAGCCCCGGAAAGAGAACCCGGGGGCCGACTCTGCACACCGCGGCCCCGGTGCCAGGCGGGGCTGTCCTCGGACCCGGGAGAGTTTACTTTTTTTTTTTTTTTTAAACAAAGTGCTTTCCGGCGATCCTTCCCTCCGGGCATGTTTGCTGGGAACCCGGCAGGTGGCACGCTTTGCTGAGCTTCACGTGTGTATTGAGCTGGCCGGGTAGGGGTGACTTGGGGTGGAGGAGGGTCGCTGTTTTCGCTGCGGTGAGATGACTAAGAGGGTCGTTAGGGAGATCCAGGCCTTTCCCAAACTCACAGAGAACACCCGGCTCCCCAGCAGACTCGCGCGCCTCGCAGAAGTTGGAAAGCCACCTTTCATCATGTCCTGGGGGGCTTTCCTCGAAGGGCGGGTTCCCCGGTAGGCGAGACTTTTACACGCCTCCCCCGCTTTTAAAAAGATAGAACCAACCAAGCACCTGTTCCGCAGAACTAGATCAGCTGAGAAAACAAGACCCTGTTAGTGGTGTGGCCGACCCCCCACCCCCACCCCGCACAAGCCACAAAGCGTCCGGCGCCACCCGAGACCCGGTGGGCCCCAGCCCTGGGAGGCCCTGCCGAGGGGTTAAAGCAAAATGTCCGATCTAAGTTGGGGGCTTTGCAAATGAAGTCTGGAAGTGTCAACCCCCGACCCCCCTAACACCATGGCTCAGCGGTGCTCCTCCAGGGAGAAAGTGGAGACCGGCACTGGTAGCTTCTTTTCTTTCTTAGACAGTGTTTGGTTCCCACATGATCAAACTGTTTAGGCAGGAGAGGGTATTTGGGAGCTTAGTGGCTTTAATCGCTGTGGGGCCGCATTCTTGATCTGGGCTACCGAGAAATAAACTCACAAAAGGTCCTGCACCCCCCACCCCCAGCCCTTTGGTTGAGCTGAGGTCCTTCCAGGACCAACAGACCGAAGAATGCAAAGTACAGCTACAGAGGAGAGGACTTTATGAGAGGGGAATGGGGTTTTAGGGCCACAGGGAAAATCTTGATTTCAGTAATTAAGAACTTCGGAATTGGTGAAGGTTGTAGGTGCCTGAATCTTAAAGTCAGATTTTTCTAATAACACCTACCAGTGAAGCAAAGAAATTAGTACGGGGCGGGAAGGCCGGGGGGTGGTCTGCAGGCCTGAGCAGCTGCTTATACTCTATTTTTTCTCAGCAGAAATAATTGTGATGCTATAAATTTGAAATGAAAGGTGGTTTCTGTTAACTCAGTTAATGGATGATGTATGGTGTCTCTGAGTACTTGAATGTGTAGATGAGCATTCACCCATATGGAGAATGAACTTGTTAGTGCAGAAATGACCACGGGCCAGCAGAGGGAATATATTCTCCTTGGCATTCTCTGCACCAGTCCTCTACTGAAGCTGGTGGTTTCCTTGAAATACTTGTTCAAGCAAACATTGTGAAGGGGAAGTAGTAGGGCGGAAAGTTATCTATGGGGGTGGAGACTTGCAAAAGGTAGTTTCAGCCAGGATCTCTGTTGTCACCAAGGTTAGCGGTGTGCTTGCTCAAACTTGTTCTTGCTGGTGGGCTTCTCTGCTGTTAGACCTGCTGCAGGTATGTAAGAAGGAGCCTGTGTTTGGGGGCTGATACCTTCTAGAAATGCTCTTCTTAGGGACTGATAGAGAGGAGTGGCCCACTTTAAGGGAACTGTATCTTTCTCTGGACCTGGGAGTGTGGCAATAGCCCACTCTAGGGGGCTGTGATTTATGTCAGGTGCCACGCCCCCACCTTCTTTTGGTAAAGTAATCTGGCAGCACTGGCCTCACCCAGGAGAACCCGTACACACAGGCCATACCCATAGTCGTTATCACCTTTGTCAGTAAAGGATGTGGGTGTAAAGCAACAGCCAGTGAGGTTGAGACCCCACAGTTTATGGGCCAGCTTCCTAAACTCTGCACTTATTGGGAGTTTTTCAGGGCACTGGTGAGAGAGACCTAAGCTCAAAATTCTTTCTTGGTATTTTGCAGCTGTTACTTTGAGCCTTGGTGTTTTTATCTGTAAAATGGAGCTATTACTGCTCAGTAGGCTTGTGAGGATTAAGAGATAACATGCAAAGTGCCTAATTCCTGACTGGCATGGGTATTTGCTGACTAAATGGTAGTTGTTAATGGTGATGCATTTAGAAGCAGTAACTGAACTCCTCCTGTGTGCCTGTGACTCTGCAGGTGTTAAACATCCTGTGAGTCTCACTCTGCCAGAGAGTAGAGTCGAAGGTTTATTGGCATTGGGTAAGTTAAACTTAATCACTTTTATGAACCCCATTTTCAAAGCATTTTAACTTTAATCAATCTTAGATTTACAGCAAAAGTAAATGTCTCAAGAGACTTCATTGAGGCAGAAAAAGTAAAATATCAAAGATGTGTGAGCATATCAGATGAATGCAGTGTTGTGGGAACAAACCATAGAATTTTGTGGGTTAAACTTTCTACAATGCTGTTTAAATATTTCATATCTTAAACTCTAAGATTTTATAACAGAATAATATTGTATCTGAGAGCCTTAAAACAGTAACTAAAAGAGCCTTAAAACAGTTTGTTGTTTAGTTACTAAGTTGTATCTGACTCTTTCTCTTTCCTTAAGATTTTCTAGGCAAGAATACTGGAGTGGGTTGCCATTTCCTTCTCCAGGGGATCTTCCTCACCCAGGGATCAAACCCATGTCTCCTGCTTGGCAGGCAGATTCTTTATGTCTGAGCCACTGGCTATTCCTAAAACTTTGGGGACTGTAAAACTGAAATAGTGATCATAAAACTTCACTGGGCTTTTTAGGCTAGATATTAAAGAAGTTTGGCTGAGTTACTGAGGTCAGGATCTAAGGTTGAGTCACCCCCAATGAGGTAGAAAGTATGGGATGGTATCTGTGGGTATGTCCATCCTGTGAGTCAGCCCTTTTTACTCTTCTGGGAGGAGCTGAGTCTGTGTGATTGCAGGACAGAATCCAGAAGGAACAGATCTTTAAGTTATATCTGCGATGCTGGGAGTGATGCTGGGCTTATCCCAATTGACACTTTCTTTTTGGGAACTTCCTGATCTCCACTGTCTTCCTAAGGCCGACCAGCCCCACTGGCGCTTCTGTTTTGACTCTATAATGTTTACTCTTGGTTTTTCTCACACTTGTGATGCTCTTGCTCTTAAAATCAATTTTACTGAACTAGAGATCGTCTAGTCCAGCTAGATGAAGAAACTTTATAGATGAAGAAACTAAATCTGAAAGTTAAAGAAATGTCTATAGTCTCATGAGTGCTTAAGCAGAATCTTAACAGAATCTGGATTTGAACTTGGCATTTCTGACTCATGCTCATTTCACCTCTAAAAGGAAAAGTCAAACGTGTCCTTCAGACCTGGAGAAAATGAGTTTTGGAAATGTACTGTGTTAGGTTGATTTATTAAACCACTCCCCACGTGGGTCAGGGCTGTCTATTTAAATATCTGTGCCTGGACTCTCCTCCTATGGACACTTATTCCACCTGGCCTTGGATCAGCTTCTGGGTCCTTCCTTCTTTGCCTGTCATTCCTTCCCCTTCTGAAAAAGCCCAGTGAGGAGCCAGCTGGGGATCAGAACTACGTCCAGGATGTGTACCTAAGCACTCACTTCCTTGCATTCATTCAGAGTGCCCTGTGGCCCAGGGCCATCATCCAGGGACTGTCTCGGTCACCTTGAGTCCTGAGAGTGGAGAAAGAGCCAAAATGGGCTGGGAGACTTAGAGGAGATCTTAGGACTCTGCAAGAAAGCAGAAATAGACAAGTTTAATTTTAACACAGGCTGGTCTCGTGAGTCCATCCAAGTCATGACTTAGGGTTTACAAAAAAAAGTCAGTATTTTTGTGATATGAATAATAATATCAGGAAAGTCAGGTGAAATGCTCATGTAAAAAAGCTTTACATTATTTTAAAGAATCAGTTACTATGTTCTTAGTTGTATAATTCCCTATTTTAGCATAACAATATTGTTGTTGTTGTTCAATGGCTCTAAGTCTTATCAACTCTGTGACTCTATGCACTACAGCACGCCAGGCTCCTCTGTTCTAAACTATTGGAATTTGCTCAAATTCATGTCCATTGAGTTGGTGGTGCTATCAGTAATATCAGGATTTAAGCTTTGTCACCAAGTAGTACTGGAACTGTGATGCATGGATTCCCTTAGACCTTGACTCAGCCTAAGGACAGAGTGACAGGTGAATGCAATGCCCTGGCACTTTCAAGATAGATACTGGAGGCATAATAGAACATACTATCCTGTGCTTAGATGACAGGGTCAGTTTTCCCTGGAACGCTGGTTAATTCCAAGTCAGTCCATCCTGAAGAACATCATCATGTTGTAAGAACCAGTTTGCCTTTCTCCATGAAAGCCTTTTGAGCCCAATCCATACTACATCACGTCCTCTTCCTTTGAGTGTCTGTAGTCCTTACTGTCGTGTGCCTGACAGCTCTGATGGTTTTGTATTATTTAATTATGTAATATTTAACTGTTGTCTGCCATTTTCAGAGTATGGTCTAATCCCGCCTAGGTGGATAATAGGTTATGTGAGGGCAGGGGTCTTATGTTCATTTCTTTGCCTGATAGCACCTTGAATATGCCTTGCAAATAAAATGGAGTTAGAGCTATCTGCTCTGTTTAACTTGTGCAATCAACTTCTCTGGCTCAGGGTAGAGAGGGAGAAATCCCTTTATTTAATGGTCTGCGCTTCTGGAACTTAGCGTATACATTGCTCTCTGCTGCCTCCAGGGAAAGGGGAGCTATAGTGGTAATGCAAAGAGACATCAAAGAGGTTCAGTTCAGTTTAGTCGCTCAGTCGTATCTGACCCTTTGCTCAAAGAGGTTAACTCTTGGTTTTTTGAGTTCTCAAGGGCCCAAGGCCCTGCTAAGGGCTTTTTATGAGTGATTTTTAATTACACTTGACTTTTGCCTTAAAGGCACACTTTATAACTTAACCCCAGAAATACAGGCTGACCTATACTGCACTGGGTACGGAGATCTGCTAGTTGTTAAATCAAGACTACATAGAGAAGGGTGGCTGTAGACTAAGGTCCTGAAGCTACTTGACAAGGGTGTGGGGGTCAAATGGAAGTAAGCATGTGAGGGCACGTGTGAATTGATGGCTAAGTATTGGTTACTCATGGTCAGTAAGGGAGTCTTGGATACATGTAGCTCTTTAAGTGCAGTGGTGGGGTAGCTGCCAACCTCCTCCAGTGAGAGCTTTATGTAGAATGGTGATCCAGGTGGCCCACGGGTCAGAATCAGAGTTCTAACGGCCTTTTGAGAGAGTGGTCAAGGTTGAGCCCCCACAGTAATGGGCCCTGGGAGCAGGGCCAGCCCCCTCCTGTGTTTGGGTACAAGTTTAGAATCAAATGATTTTGTCTACAAGGAACTTTCTGGGTTCTCAAACCTGGCTGGTCATCAAGGTAACTTGGAGAATCTCTTTGTAAAAATATAATTTGAGGCTTACTAAGTCGTGTCCAACTCTTGTGACCCCATGGACTGAGCCTTTCAGGCTCCTCTGTCCATGGGATTCTCCAGGCAAGAATACTGGAGTGGGAAAAAAAAAAAAAAAAAAGAATACTGGAGTGGGTTGCCATTTTCCTTCTCCAAGTTTGAGCTCAGGCCAGATCTATTATACCAGTTTCTATAGGTGTGATCTGAGAATCTGTTCATAACATTCTCTAAGTTTGAGCTAGATGAGCTTTCCATTTTTACCCAGAAGGAACATAATATAATGCATCAGAACAGATTCTAGAGCTGGAGTCTGGATCCCAGTGGATGAGATCAAGTCCTTCTCTACCATTTCCTGCTGTACATTATGCAGAATACTTAACATTCTGCTCCCCATGCCAGTGTGTAGGGGTTTTCCCCACACACCATCGAACCATCCTCAGATACCAGTCAGCTCAGTTCTGTCAGTCTCCCTGGAGATAGCAACAGATCCCGCAGATTAAGGGCTCAGTGCTACATGACTGCCTCCCCCACTTCAGATGCCCACGCCAAGTCCAAGTTGTCCCCTGGGCTTCTGACAGACTGGCTATACATTGGAATTTCCCACGATCCCTGCCTTACTGCTACTGCCAAGTCGCTTCAGTCGTGTCTGACTCTGTGCGACCCCATAGACGGCAGCCCACCAGGCTCCCCTGTCCCTGGGATTCTCCAGGCAAGAACACTGGAGTGTGTTGCCATTTCCTTCTCCAATGCTTGAAAGTGAAAAGTCAAAGTGAAGTCGCTCAGTCGTGTCCGACTCAGCGACCCCATGGACCGAAGCCTACCAGGCTCCTCCGTCCATGGGATTTTCCAGGCAAGAGTACTGGAGTGGGTTGCCATTGCCTTCTCCTACCTTGGGTTTGATTAATTTGCTGTAGTGGCTCACAGAACTTGGAGAAGCTTTTTTTTTTTTTTTTTTTTACTAAATTACCAGTGTATTATACAACGATATAACTCAGGAACAGCCAGGTGGAAGAGATGCGTAGGGCAAGGAATGGAGGAAGGGTTTAGAGTTTGCATGCTCTGTTCCAGCATGCCCCGCCCCCCCAAATCTCCTTGTGGTTTCCAACCCCAAAGTTCTCCAAACTCCATCCTTTTGAGTTTTTATGGAGGCTTTGATAAATCAATTAGGCACAATTGATTAAAACATTAGCCATTGCGGAGTGAACTCAACCTCCAGCCCTTCCTCCTCCCTGGAGGTCAGGAGGGGGTGGCTGAAAGTTCCAACCCCCTAATAAAGTGCCCCCGCTCCTTAGGTGCAGGCGGAGCCACCTCATTAACATAACAAAGACACCTTTGTCGCTCTCCTTGCTTGGCAAATTCCAAGGGTTTTAGGAGCTCTGTGCCGGGAACAGTAGATGAAAACCAAACGTGTATTATTATAAATCACAATACCTCATCCCCCTAGGTCTCTTTCCTCAGCTGTAAAATGAGGATAATTGTACCTTAGACTAGTCCTGACTCAGAGTAAGCACTTTGTGCATGTTAAATAAATGTGGAAAGCAAGACAGTCAGAGGTGAAGTGCCCATGACATGTTGGGCGAGTTGGTTCTCAGTCCACAGCCTCCACGCTGCCTGGTTTGTGTGGGTGTACTGTCTCTTTGGGGCATCGATTGTGATGATATTCAAGTGTCCATCCTCTGCCTCCATTCTACAGTGACCATGTTGGGAAAGTACATCTCAGGAGAACCATCGCTTGTGGTCTTTTGGTAGCCATGGCGTTAGATGAACACCAGCAGAGTTTCCACAAGCAGTGGAGGCGAATGGGCAGACTGGTGCAGGAATGACGGGCAGGGACTTTGGGCGTAGAGAACCTACAGAGGGTGGCTTGTGCACATTCAGGCTGGAGTTATTCATAAGGAATACCAAATGTCTGGTTTCCAGATCTTCTCAGACCTCTTGACTTGGAAAGTCACACCCCTCTACTCCCATTCCTGGCAGGCCGGGTAGTGTACACTCCGCCCAGGGCTGGGCTGGTGATGATTTATTTTTCTTAGTCCTTTTTTTGGCATTAATGTATGATAGGAAGGAGCCTGTGCAAAGCTGGATCTGATTTGTCAATAATGAAGCTGCCTAAAGTTGAGAGATGCATGGACAACGTGTGGAAGTCATGTTTTAGCAAATTTTTGTTTATTAAGCTGGTATTTAGAATTGCACACAGATTTCTTGGAACTAAATTAAGAGGCTAATTGTTAACTAGTTGCGAACTTCACCAGTGCTGGTCCCTGTTAGTCTAGTAACAGGGTGGAATGATCACCATCTAAATGGATGCTGTCTGGCTTATCTATTTCACTCAACAGGGCGAGACAATTCTGAATCAGCTCACCTGTTGCATGGTTGGTGTGTTGGCAGAATGATGCCTTCCTTAGGCCACACTGTAGCCGCTGCCCTTCCCCACACCACACACCCACGTCTACACGTGCTGGATTCTACTGTTGGGTACTGCTGTCACTTCATCTAATCCCAAATTGGCGAAAAAACTGTAGGAAACTTTTAAGTCTAGAAAACCAATTAAGTGGTAAGGACAACTGTTCTGAATTAGCTGGAATGGGGAAAGTACCATGAAAGAAAGTGCAGAAGGCAAAAACAAGGGACATGAAGCCATGGTTGTCTGCTCGCATGTTTATTTGCCAACCAGCTGGATATGTTTTGCATGTCATACAATCCGAAGATTACTGTTTTTGAAAAGCCTTTCAGATATGAGAAAAACCTTTTAGAGAAACAGGCTTTATAAGCTTGGGAGTATAGAAATAAAAATAAACCTTGGTATAATTTGCAAGGGGCATACTGGTGATACATAGAATAAACAGACCAAGGGTGATGCCTCTTTACCCTTGGTCTGCGCTTGCTCTGCTTGGGGATATCAGTGATGCTCCAGTTTCTACATTTTGAAAAGGACATTCATTTGTACCGAGGTTATTTTAATCATGTGTGTGTGTCTAAAAGAGAGAGAGATATACACATGATAATAAATGTTTCAGACCCAGAGAGTAGAATGTCACTGAACTGTACGTCGTCTCCTGAACCAAATAACCTCTTCTGTTTGCAGAATCAGAGTCCTTGTCTTCAGGGTATACTGCCATTGATCAAGGGGTCAGTCTTCTGTGGTCTTGATAAAGCAACATGATGTAAAGTTAACTGGAGGATCCCATCCATGGGAGCTGTGGTATATGTGTGGAATGATAGTTCCTTAGTGTGAATGGCCCACTGGGTAGCACAGGGAATTTGAAGTTTTGTATTCCCTCTCTCCTGAGGAAAGTGAAAAAAAATTTTTTTTTCTTGGGTTCCCTTCCCACTGATATGACCCCTCCCTTCCATCCCACTTCCTGACAATGTAGTTCCATCTGTCCCTTGAGTACAAAGGGAAATGGAAATGTTTAGAATTCTACAAGGCCCAGAGAGATTGGAGATAGAGAGGAGAAGATATTTAAAATACTTGGAGGAGATGTGCAGTGTTGAAAACCTGTTGTTTGGGCTTCAGGAATCCAGAGGCCTTGGGGTGCCTAGTGAGAGTAGGCCCACAGGCCAACTTAGAACAGTACTCAGGAAAGTTGAGAGCTGGCTTTCACTGGTGATAAAGAGTCTTATGGAAACCCGCAAGTGCAAAGGGAGGTGGATATGGACTCTGTTGGATCTTCTAGAGGCTCAAGGATAGAGTCCTGGGGAGAACTGAAGGAGAAGCCCCTGAATTAGATGGTCCAAACCTCAAGGGAGGACTTCGGGGGCCAGCTGGAGAAGTGTTTGACTGCCCAGCACATAGTAAAGTCTTTTCAGATTCCATATCAGATCAGCCAGTTTAGAAAGAAAAGTACTTTCTAAGCCTTGTATCAGAAAGGGCCCAAGGCTGTAATAGGGCCCAAGGCTGAGAAAGGGTTTGGGGAGTGTGGAGGGGCATCCGTGGGACCCTTGCTCACAGGATAACCCTATGAGATGAGCCCTGAGACACGAGGATCCCCTCAGCTTAGCTGGAGTAGGAGATGGTTGGCTGTCAGGTAGCCAGGAAGACTTCATGGAGCAGGCACAAGCCATGTCAGTACTGGGGGAAAAGTATTTCTGGCAGTGAGAACAGCAGGTGCAAAGGCCCTGGGCAGAAGCATGTTCAGGAGCAGCAAAGAAGCCTGTAGTCTCCTTGGAGCCAGATTATGGAGAGCCTTATAGGTCATTGGAAGGCTAGTTTTTACTCTTGAATGAGATGGGAAGCCATTGGAGGATGCTGAGAAGAGTGTGACATGTTCTGACTTAGATTGTGCATGGATTCGCTAGCTACTGTTGCTAAGTCACTTCAGTCCTGTCTGACTCTTTGTGACCCCATGGACTATGCCCCGCCAGGCTCGTCTGTCCATGGCATTTTCCAGGCAAGAATACTGGAGTGGGTTGTCCTGCCCTTCTCTAGCTACTACATTATTGGGAACACTCAAGTACAGATGTAGTGATCTTAATGATGAAAGTCCTTTTAAATAATAGGTAAGAGATGATAGTGGTTTGGCCCAAGGTAGTAGGAAGATAGTGAGAAGTGGATGCATTCTGGATATGTTTTGAAAGTAGAGTGAATAGGATTTCCTATGGACCAGTTAAAGAGAGAAAAGCTAGAAGGATAAAGTTATCATACAGTGGTTTAGAGTGGACTGTAAAAATAGAGTTGAGGAGGAGAGCAGGAGTTTAATTTTGGAGATCATAGTTTTGAGATGTCCAGATATCAAGTGGAGTTGTTGAGTAGGCAGTTGAATGAGTGTGAAGTTTGGATGGAAAGGTTTGGATTGGAGATACAGACGGTGGAGCCATAGTTCTAGGTTGTATTCGGAGCTGTGGACCAAATGAATGAGATCACCAAGGAGGAGAGGCTAGAGACTAAGGACAGACCTGCAGGGTATTCTGTCATAGAGAGTGGAGATGTGGGACCCAGCACCAGGCATGAAGAGGAATGGCCAGCAAAGTAGGGAACTAGGCAACGTGCTGTCCTGGAAGCCACATGATGAAGGTGGTTTAGAGAGGGAGTGATCAATCAGTTGTGTCAAATAGCACTGAGATTTGATCCCTGGCACAGCAATATGGAGGCCATGGGTGACCTGATCAGAGCTCTTGTGGAGTGGAGCAGGAGCCGTGCCTGGTGTGGGCTGGTGAGAGACTCAGTTCAGTTCAGTTGCTCAGTCGTGTCCGATTCTTTGCGATGCCATGGACTGCAGCATGCCAGGCCTCCCTGTCCATCACCAACTCCCAGAGTTTACTCAAACTCATGTCCATCACGTTGGTGTTACCATCCAACCATCTCATCCTCTGTCATCCCCTTCTCCTCCTGCCCCCAATCTTTCCCAGCATCAAAGTCTTTTCCGATGAGTCAGTTCTTCACATCAGGTTGCCAAAGTATTTGAGTTTCAGCTTCAGCATCAGTCCTTCCAGTGAATATTCAGGACTAATTTCCTTTAGGATGGACTGGTTGGATCTCCTTGCAGTCCAAGGGACTCTCAAGAGTCTTCTCCAACACCAGGTGAGAGACTAGAAGATGAATTGGAGGTCCTGGAGAGGGGAGCAGAGCAAGAGCTGGAGGAATCAAGAGGGAATTTTATTTTATAATTGGAGGAAGTGACAGTGAGGGGGTTTGTTGATAAGGAGAGTTCAACAGAAAGGGAGAGGTGAACACAGGAGTCGGGAGACTTGATGGTGTGATGTCTGTGCGTGGGTGAGAGGGACACATTGTGGGGAAGGTTACCTGGTTACTGGAGAACCGGAAACTCATCAACCGCAGAGTAAAGGGGCGCACGTGCAGGTCGGTGGGTAGTTATCATGGTGGGAGACTGTGAGTGTTTTTTTGGTTGCTTTTAATTTCTCAGTAAATAATAATATATCATTACAGTGGCTCAATGATTAAGAATCCACCTGCAATGTGGGAGACTGGAATTCGATCCCTGGGTTGGGAAGATCCCCTGGAGGAGGGCATGGCAACCTACTCTAGTATTCTTGCCTAGAAAATCCCATGGACAGAGGAGTCTGGCAGGCTACAGTCCATGGGGTTGCAGAAGAGTCGGAGATGACTTAGTGACTCAACAACAAACATAAGTTACTCAGCATCTGTAGAGACATTTGCCTTATAGGAGTAAGAACTTTGTTCTACAGGCAAAGGAATGTAGGGTTTGAATCTCAGCTGCTTCACACTCTGTTGATTTGATCTTGGGCGAGTTGCTTGTCCTCATCAGTGAAATTGAGGCAGTAATGAAAACTGCCTCATAGAATTGTCAAGATGAAACGTAGTTAGTAGGAAGCCCTGAGCATCATGCCCATTACTTCCAATAAACACCAGCCTTTACTGTCGCAAGTGCCTTAAAGTAAAGTAGTAGTCAGGATCCCCTCACATGGGGGAGTTCTGTAGCTGTTTTTACAGTCTGGCAGACATCGGAATTTACCCTTTAGGGGTCAGATCAAAGGTTAAGTTGCCCCCAGAGGTGGGGGAAGTTCACAGATGGATGGGGACTATCACATTGCCTTAAAGAGGGGCGCTTGGAAGAAGTAAGAGGACATGACAACAAAGGTAAACTCTGTAAGGATTTCCAGTTTCTTAGGCCATATTTGAGCTCCAGAGAGCCACAGCTGCTTATTGGGTTGGCCAAAAAGTTCATTTGGGTTTTTTGTCAGATGTTATAGGAAAACCTGAGCAAACTTTCTGGCCAACTGGATATTTTGTTAGCCTCTTACAAAACTCACTTTATGTGTTGGATGGAGGTCTCTCATATGGGAGTATCTGCAGCTCCCACACCTAGTTCCGTCTCAGACAGCATGGCATCCGTGTGTCCTGCGTGCCAGGTGGACACGCAGGGCGCCAGGGCGCGGCTTCCGGTTCCCTACTCCCTGCCCGATCAATGGTCTTCCTGATCATCCTCAACAAGCACAGCGTTCACCGTGTGCGTTGAACAAGGATGATGTGTGGCCTTGTTGAGTTGTAAGGGATGGAGAAAACTGAATGGCACCAGGGATTCTAAAGTACTGGCAATTTTCAGTCTTCTTTCAAGATTAGTGGTATTGGCTAAAAAGGTGACGAGGTAATTCTGAATCTGAAAGGAAAGACAGTATCTCTGCAGTTACGCAAGAGTGTGACTCACAGGACCTTCGAACCCTTGTCCTGGTGTGTGCCACAGATTCATTAGGGAACATCTTCTGGAGGTGGTGTGGTGGTGAGTTACTTAAAATAAAAAAGTTGTCTCAGTGTAGTGCAGGTTGAAATATGAGTAAGTTTTTAAATATAAAGCATAAGACTTTTAATGACAGTTCAAGCTTTTGGTGGTCACCTTGGGCTGTGCTCCCAAACTCGGTCATCTCCTCCCTCATTCAGGACTTCCGTGAAAATGATTGACGGGCTGACTGGCTCAACCCTTTATCTACAGAGGTGCAACTGATCCCCAGGAAAGTTGAGTGACAGCTGGGTAGTGGCAGTGTGAGTCCTGAAACCTACCTGCTCCATGCCCAGTCCACTCAGTGCTATGCCATACATGTGAACATCTTGGTAGCCAATTCCTGGAACTAAATCTGTACTGGCTGATCTTGCTCTTAACGGAACAGTATCTGACAGTTTGAAATGTTCTTCTCCCGTAGTGGCCTGGTATAGCGATAGCAAATACACAGCCACTGTTGCCCTTCCACCTGCTAACTGGGGACACTCCACACAACCACAGCACTTCTTCCAGCTGAGTCTCCGAATTCTCCAGGCCAGCGTTAGTTAGCTGATGTAGATGTGGGTGTTTGCACGTAAGACAGCATAGCATCTTAGTTGTTCTCATGGCCTGGCCAAATTCTGTACGTGTGGAAGATACTCTCTTCATGTCTGTTGGAGGGACATTATCCCTCCTGGTTTGTGAGCTTATGAGGAAGGCCGATGGCTTGTCCATTTCTGGTTCCAATCTAATAGAAATGGCACCCAAAAGGCATTTGTTAAGTTCTTTGAAAGTACATGGAAGCCTTGTGGAAAATAGTAAGATGACAGTTTCTTTAGAATGATCCTTTATATCCTGGTACTAGTACTAATACTACTACTACTTAAAAAAATAAAAAAACTGGTGAAATACACATGAGATCTATCATCTTAACCATTTTAAAGTGTCCAGTAGTTAAATATATCCACATGGTTGCGAAATCCTAGCACCCCATAGACTACTAGAGTACTCAGAAATCAGGATGGCCCTGTTATGAGACCATCAAATATTGATAAACCAAACTTACTTAAACATAGAATTGTGCTTAATTATATCATCTGATGTGATATTCTAACAAAGGTTAGTGGCAATGGAATTAAAAGTTTAACAAATTTATGGTGTTAAAAATTCCATCTCCGAGCTTAGTATGTGTTTTCCAATCTGGTAAAGGATGCCTCCTGATTGATTTCAACCATTGTGCCCCTTGCTCCATTTGTGGAGCAAGCAATCTGATCTGATCTGATTTAAAAAAAACAAAAAAACCCCAAACCTGGCTGTTTCTTTTGTCTTGCTACTTTTCCTAACTACCTCTTCAATTCAGTTCAGTTCAGTTGCTCAGTCGTGTCCGACTCTTTGCGACCCCATGAATTGCAGCACGCCAGGCCTCCCTGTCCATCACCAACTCCCGGAGTTCACTCAAACTCACGTCCATCGAGTCAGTGATGCCATCCAGCCATCTCATCCTCTGTCGTCCCCTTTTCCTCCTGCCCCCAATCCCTCCCAGCATCAGAATCTTTTCCAATGAGTCAACTCTTTGCATGAGGTGGCCAAAGTACTGGAGTTTCAGCTTTAGCATCTTTCCTTCCAAAGAACACCCAGGACTGATCTCCTTTAGAATGGACTGGTTGGATCTCCTTGCAGTTCAAAGGACTCTCAAGAGTCTCCAACACCACAGTTCAAAAGCATCAATTCTTTGGTGCTCAGCTTTCTTCACAGTCCAGCTCTCTCGCATCCATGCGTGACCATTGGAAAAACCATAGCCTTGACTAGACAGACCTTTGTTGGCAAAGTAATGTCTCTGCTTTTGAATGTGCTATCTAGGTTTGTCATAACTTTCCTTCCAAGGAGTAAGCGTCTTTTAATTTCATGGCTGCAGTCACCATCTGCAGTGATTTTGGAGCCCAAAGAAATAAAGTCTGACACTGTTTCCACTGTTTCCCCATCTATTTCACATGAAGTGATGGCACCAGATGCCATGATCTTAGTTTTCTGAATGCTGAGCTTTAAGCCAACTTTTTCACGCTTCTCTTTCACTTTCATCAAGAGGCTTTTGAGTTCCTCTTCACTTTCTGCCATAAGGGTGGTGTCATCTGCATATCTGAGGTTATTGCTATTTCTCCCGGCAATCTTGATTCCAGCTCGTGCTTCTTCCAGTCCAGTATTTCTCATGATGTACTCTGCATAAAAGTTAAATAAGCAGGGTGACAGTATACAGCCTTGACGTACTCCTTTTCCTATTTGGGACCAGTCTGTTGTTCCATGTCCAGTTCTAACTGTTGCTTCCTGACCTGCATATAGGTTTCTCAAGAGGTAAGTCAGGTGGTCTGGTATTCCCATCTCTTGAAGAATTTTCCACAGTTTCTTGTGATCCACACAGTCAAAGGCTTTGGCATAGTCAATAAAGCAGAAATAGATGTTTTTCTGGAGCTCTCTTGGCTTTTCAATGATCCAGTGGATGTTGGCAATTTGATCTCTGGTTCCTCTGCCTTTTCTAAAACCAGCTTGAACATCTGGATGTTCATGGTTCACGTATTGCTGAAGCCTGGCTTGGAGAATTTTGAGCATTACTTTACTAGCAAGTGAAATGAGTGCAATCTTGCTGCTGCTGCTGCTGCTAAGTCGCTTCAGTCGTGTCTGACTCTGTGCGACCCCATAGATGACAGCCACCAGGCTCCCCCGTCCCTGGGATTCTCCAGGGAAGAACACTGGAGTGGGTTGCCATTTCCTTCTCCAGTGCATGAAAGGAAAAGTGAAAGTGAAGTCGCTCAGTCATGTCTACTCTTAGCGACCCCATGGACTACAGCCTACCAGGCTCCTTTGTCCATGGGATTTTCCAGGCGAGAGGACTGGAGTGGGTTGCCATTGCCTTCTCCAAGTGCAATCTTAGTAGCTTTAAAATGAATCCAATTTTAGTGGCACACCAACTTCAGATGGAGCAGAGGTTTGGTGTGTCAGTAGCACATTTGTGGTTGATGCTCAGGAGGAAGTGTGTGTTCAGGATGTCAGAGTAGACTGACAACTGACCCTGTTGGTCGGGCCAACTTTGGCTTGTCCTGCACTTTTCATTATTCATACCACCCTCCCACCTCCACCCACTTCCTCTGTTGCTGCTGCTGCTGCTAAGTCATTTCAGTCATGTCCGACTCTGTGGGACCCCATAGACCGCAGCCCACCAGGCTCCCCCGTCCCTGGGCTTCTCCAGGCAAGAACTCTGGAGTGGGTTGCCATTTCCTTCTCCAATGCATGAAAGTGAAAAGTGAAAGTGAAGTCGCTCAGTCATGTCCAACTCTTGGAGATCCCATGGATTCCAGCCTAGCAGGCTCCTCTGTTCATGGGATTTTCCAGGCAAGAGTACTGGAGTGGGGTGCCATCGCCTTCTCTGACCCACTTCCTCTAGAGCCCTGTTATCTAATACCTGGGAACAGCTTTATCTTTTTTCTCTTTGGTTTTATAATGATTAATTTCTCTATTGCCTGTTGAATTTAATAGGCTTTCTTTGTTCTTAATGATATTTTCATTATGAAATTTCTGGTAAGCTCTTTGGGAGCTGTCAAAATAGGAGTTTACTGACTGTTCTGAATTGTGGGCCCTCTGAAGGTGGCTTGGGTCTGATTTATCTGTTTGCTTAGAGCTTTAATGTGGAGCCTGACGTGTCATTTGTCAAAAATAAAACAAGAATGTGCTTTAAAAAGAAATCTGACCTCCACACGCAAACCCATAGGTGTTTTCAGCTGTACAGAGAGTAGTCACATAACCCAGCAATGCTTTTGCGGATTTCTTTACCACTGAAATGACTTACCACCTGCAGAAGTTAGAAAGGAACCCAGGGAGTGATCTAGAAAGGTAGCCCACGTCTTTTTTTTTATAGATGGAGAATTGGAGGCCTAGGATTTGTCATCGGTCACACAGCCAGCTCCTAAGAGAGCTGCCCCTCCACCCCTCTTCTGCCTGTGTCCAGAGGTCTCTCCTGACTTGAACCCCTGTCTTCTGCTTCTCCTGCCCAGCCCAGCAGGGATCCATCTAGCCAGTATGTCTGTTTTTATAAAAGTGTCACTGGAAAGAAGCTTCAGCTGTTCAAGTTCTACCAAATTTCTTTGAGAATCTGTACTTATCAAAAAGAGTTGCCACCCTGAGTTCCTGAGATGGCCCTGTCTCTGTGAGGAGCCCAGCTGGGCTTTCGGCTGAACATGCAGAAGTGATTGTGTGTTCTCCCAGTGGATCCCCACCCCCTCGCTTTAAATGAAAGGTGAGGTGCTGACTCAGGCTGTGACTCACCCCCGCTCCTCCCTGAGACAGGTGACTGCTGCGGGCGGGGTCGGGCAGTGTCCACAGCATCTAAGACAAAGCCTTTTACTGGACCCTGCAGCTATTTATAAAAGGTGCTCACCGCACTTAAGCCTTGTGTACGAGATGCCCCTGAATGGGGCACATTCATTCCGTTCTAACCAAAGATGTGAGGGGTTAGCGTTTTGTATTGTTGCTTCATAGCTGAGACTTCTCCCTGAATGTGTCAGTTTCCTGGACTTTTACAGCCAAGGCGGGAGTTCCCCTCTCTGATGTCATTGCATTTTATTCTGTACCTCACTTGACCACGGTGGAAAGCTTATCCACCCTCTCAGCTGGTTGGATTTTTTCTCTTCAGTATTATTTCTTTTTCTTCTTTTTTTGGAGGAGTAGAAAGGGGTAGCTTTATTACTTTGCTCGGCAGAAAGGGAGACACTGTGGGCTCCTGCCTCGAAAAACTGTGTGTCCCTCCTCGGTATATTTCCACCTCTGTCCATCACAATAAATTTGCACTGTATTGAAACGCCCAGATGGCCGCACGGTGCCTGGTACACAGTAGGTCTGGGTCTATATGCTTCTCTATTGATGTGTTGTCATGCCTCTGGAATGGGCTGTGAAAGTCAGTCTCTGACTCTTGCTTGCCTGCAGCTGCCTACAGAAAGACAGCACGTGTGAGCTTGTCTTATGCAATTATGAGGTTTGCCTTTTCGTGATTTCTGGGCACTGATTTTTGACTTCCATGATCATCTATCTCTGTCATTTTCTCTGCAAGACTTTTAATGACCCATTGTCCATCAACCAACATCATTTTTTAAATTACATTTTAAATTGATCTTTGAATAGTAATACAGTCACGTGGTACAAAGATAAGAAAACTAAAACAATCACCCTTGCACTTCTGGTTTCTAGTCGTCCTGCTCTTCTTGGAGGCAACTGTTGTTTTGCCAGCTTATTGTATATGTTTGTATTTGTTTATAAATTTGCAGACAGCTGTGAAAGGATTTATATTTTTTTACATGTGATAGCATGCCACATGTATTTTTCTGAATCTTCTTTTTTTCTTGGCGTGTTTTAGAGCTTGTTTGATGTAAGTAAAGAATTTCTTCAGTAGTTTTAATGTCTACATGGTGTTCATTTTTAAGGATGAGCCATGAGTCACTGAACCAATCTGGATATTCCAGTATATTCTAATCTTTTGCTCTTAAAAGCAGTGCTGCTGTTAAGAATTTTATACCTTCCTCTTTTCACCTAGGTAGAGGATCAGTTCCTACGGCAGTGGCTTACCCAGCCCTGTTTCAGTGATCAGGGCTAATTCTGGAGGTGTGACTGCTCTCCATGACTTTCTATCACAAACTATATCCTACCATCTGATATTATAGGCTTCTCAGCTGGTTGGTTTGCTGGAATCTTTTCAACAGCTAGAGCTGACCCTCTTAAGCCCGAGCTGTTGGATTCCTGATGGCTTCAGCATTTGTGCCCCACCTGGACCTATGCTTGTTAAAAAGTGCTTGTTAAAATTAGAATGGCTTGTTAGAATGTGTGTTGACCGGATACTGATAAGAGCACATGCAGTGCTTCATCACTGCATTAGAGTTTAAAAGGTTATGTAACATTTCATTTGATCCTTGCAACACCCTATGAGAAATCTTAAGAGCATTTCACAGATAACCCGTACGGATGACACCCAGCTAATAGGCGATACAGCCAGGACTTGAACCCACTAGGTCTTCTTGGAACTCCCTCACATTTCCGATTATGGTTTTGACTTAACAGTGTGTTACCGGGCAGGCAAGGCCTGGGCTAGCTGGAGGTATCTGCTATAAGCATGTACTATATTTTCCTGATAATAACAGGGCAAGCAGGACGGATGTTCAGCTAGTGGATGTGGTGCTGGTGGTTTAGTTGCTAAGTCGTGTCTGATTCTTGCAACCCCATGGACTGTAGCCCACTAGTCTCCTCTGTCCATGGGATTCTCCAGGCAGGGATACTGGAGTGGGTTGCCATTTCCTTCTCCAGGGGATCTTCTCAACCCAGGGATCAAACCCAGCTCTGCTGCATTGCAGCGGATTCTTTACCGACTGAGCTGTCATGAAGTAGGGCTAGTTGTTAAACTATCAAAATACTTCTGGTTGGTTAAAAAAAAAGCTTCCCCGCCGTCCCCTGAGTGTCCCTTGGCACTGCCTTGGCCAGTCTTCCCATAGGACACCCTTCTCCCGTGTTTCACCACAATTCAGCAACTAATGGGGAAATGCCCTAATACGATAGGCAGTCTGGGATGTTGCTCCAGGGCTGCAGTACCATCTGTGCTGCTAATTGGTTTCCACACCATACTGATTGCTAAATAGTTTTAAATGCCATGTTTAAATGCAGGAGTAGGTGGCAAACAATGTAAATGTTTTAGCAGTGTAACTTGTCTTCTATAAATATATGTGTACACTTTTTTTTGCCTTTTACAACTTTATTTCAGCATAACTGTGCTCACAGAAATACACTCATATGGGTTAATAGAATGCAGTTTAACTCATCTTAACACAATTTGTACCAAAAACCTGGTACATGGTTTGCTTAAAAAGAATAAAGAATTTGCAGTCTGGTTTTCCATCTATTAAAAGTGTATGTAAAAGATCCTCCATAAAATGCTGCTAAAATGAACAGCAAGAACCTTGAGAAATAAACCTTTTGTTTGTCTCTGAAAAACAATGTGTATTGCACTGTAAAAGTTTGTAAAACTGGCACAACAGAACATTGTTGTAATGTTTCAATGCCATTTTACCAAGTTTAATAACTAATGGATGTTGACAAGGGTGGAGAAAGCCTGTGTATACACGTGAAAATATAGAAGCTATCTGATCTAGTTAATATTACATGTAGATCCCAAATCTACTCAAACCAAGATTCAGATGATTTCTTAAATCTGAATTAACACTTATCAGTCCAATTCATCTGCTGAAGTCAACAAGGAAAAACTCTGCACAATAGCTTGTTTGTTTTTTTTTTTGTACAAAAAAGAAAATGGAGTCTCTTCCCCAACTTTTTAGTCTAAAACTACAGCAAAGTATTTCTTCCATTATCATGGGGTGAGAAGCAATGAGGTTACTCAAGCTTTAATCTGAATTAGCACTCAGACACCAGAGTCCCCAGGGTTAAAGACCCTGTGATTTTAGAAGTGACTCTGAAAATAAAATGGCCCTTCTTGGAGGACTAGAGCAAAACATCCGGCAATAGTTAAAAGAAGTCTTACCAAAAAAAATATAGCCCTTTATGAATTACACCTCAGTTTTTTTGAAAAGCCTCAAAGAAGCAGCTCTGAAAAGAGGAAAAAAACATAACTTAAAATATCTTGAAAAGCAATGTGAACGTAGGTTCAGAAGATAGAGATGTATTTTACAAAGTTGCCTAGGTTTAGGCTTATAATGTGTTCGAAGTATTTCAACTTTCACTCTAATACTAAACATCAATTTATAAACAATGTATTTACTTTTTATTCCTTTATGAAAAGGGGAAAGTCTAGCTTCAGTCCTATCCAGTGGAAGGGAAACTGAGGGGGGCAGAAAAAAGATTCCAATAGCCCCATGCAAATAGCACATTTTTAAATGGAAGAACTCCCAACTAGACCAGAAGTTCATATCACTAATGCACTTTTCAATGAAATGATTTTTTAATAAGAACAAATACATAGCATTAGCCTGACAATCAAGTCCTTGTTTTCTGGAGGAAAGGCCTCAAGTTCTTTCAATGTCCAGTAACAATGTTTTCATAGATCACTTTAATAAGGAGTTTTAATTTCTTTCGTATTTTTGTTTTTGGCATTCTAGTCTTAAAATCTAGATAAGAAAATTAGTCCAATTCTCCTGAAGTCAATTTTTTTTCTTTTGAAGTATCAAAGAATCTTGACTGATTCCCAGTCTCCAGTTGTACTTAATATGAATATTTTCATATGTAATATGGAAAAGGTAGCGTTTTAATATAAGATGTCTTCATGAACATTAAATCTAGTTGTTAGAAAGGTTTAACTAGCTTTATAATTTGATTTTAAAACATATTTACAGCTTGATCTGTTTGTCAGATTGTCAGAACTGAGGATTCACCTAGAATTCAACGTCATTTACAAATACCTGCTATGTATAAAAAATGCACTGCAATAATATACAACCTATTCATGTCTTGAGAGAAATATGCTTTTTTTTTTTAATCTGCTTTAAATCTTTGGCCACCTAGTCAATTCCAGGTTCAAATATCTTTTACCTTAAATTTCACTCTTCAGATTAACTAGCTTTCCACCCACGCTTTAATACTTTTTCCTAATCTTTCTTGTTGCATTGCCAAACCCTGAAACCTGCCTCAGAGATCACCAGAAAAAACAAATAAACAAATATAAAGCGATTACTTCAGAATAGAACATGGGGGATAAGAATCAAGATTCCCTTATGGAATCATACTTTATTGTGCTGTAATGAATAACTTACCAGCATATGTGTACACTTTAAATGGTGTTTTTGTTGTGGTTCCCAGCATCTTGTTTCTAAATCCTCTTGTCACCTGAAAAATTTATTTTGGTTTTGCTTTTGTGTAGTTTTTGTTGTTGCTCCTGGATATGAAAGTCTGGGTGGCTGGTCTGAGGTGTCAGGGACCCCAGGACTCATTCTCCTTGCTGCCCCACCAGGCCTCAAGCTCATAGTCCACGATGGTAGCATCTGCACTCTAGGCAGGATGGACCGAGGGACAAAGAAGAGAGCTGAGGCCCATATGTCCGAACTTTCAGAGACAGCTCCTGGAGGCAGTGGTGTGCCACTAGGTCAGAGTCCTGGTCAGCAGCACCGAGTTACACGGCACGGCCAGCAGGGAAGGGAGGCTGGGCTGAGTAGTCTTTCTTCAGGGTGGCCTTATGCCCAGCTACAAATTCTTTTACTATGGAAAAAGGGGAAAACCGGCCCTGGGTACCAGCCAATGGTCTCTGGCACAGCAACTAAGCCTGTTGCTTTAGTTATCTCATTTAAAAAATAAACTATGTGATCATACTCGTTTCCTTTTCAAAACATTGAAAAATCTGGATTTCCTAAGCTATTGAAACATTCAAACGGATATGCTGACCTACCAGGTGTGTGCTTGTTAAATGTACCTTTTCTTGGTTTTTATTAAAAGTATTTGACTGAAACTTGGTAGAAATGGAAATGTCGCTTTTTCCTTCACAAATGAGCTATTTGGTAACAGCCTTTAAGAAATGAATCTTTTTTTTTTTTTTTTTGAGTTAGCACTGACTATACACTTAGTCTACTGGCATAGAAAAACTGTATAGTAACAACATACTTGCATTTAAAATCATGAAATGCAATGATAATGATAAAATTTCATTTACCAGAAATTCACTAAATGCCTATGTACCGAGTACTGTGTGAAGGTCAAGGATAGAAGGGTGCGCTCACGGTCCAGTTCAGACAGGTCCTTGGACTTGGTTTCTTGAAAGGACAATTCACTAGAAGGACAAACGTGATTTGATTTGGCAACTGGAAAGTCAGGTATCTGACAATTCAGAAGCACAGAAAGTGAGCCAGTGGCACTTTGGACAAGCAGCTGCTTTGTGAAACTGAAAGAACAGGATTGCTGGGAGATTTTCATTCTTCCTGTTCTTACTACAGTAGATAAAAGCATTTTATCAAAAGCATTTTTATCATAACTCCTTGAGTGATGTCTTACTGGTAATGAGTTGCTTGGTCAGCTTAAAAAACTGCTTTGCATCTGATGATTTAATTTTTTAAAATAACCTGGTTATATGTTTATACTTTTATCATTTTCTGTTGAAGTGGAATTCTTGGCCATTCTCCATATAGGCTAGTATCTGTTATAATTTTGTCTTATTGGGTGCTAATTATATTCTTTTTCCTTGAGATTATTTCAGTCTTTGTTGTTGGGAGATTAGAAGCAAGTGTTGAACCAAGGTTGTTCCAAAAATTGATGCCAGGGCTGGAACCAGAATTCCTTCCCCATACCCTTCTCCGTGTTGCTATCTGACTGCTGTTGTTGGCATTCCAGTTAAATAGTTGAAATTGGTGCTAGGATTTCACATTTTCCACCCCTGGTTGATAGTGGAGGTTTCTGAGCCATAAGAGGAGCCATAAGAGAACAAAACATGTTCTGCTTTGGGTGTTTCTTTATTGCATGAGCGCTCTTGTTCTTGGTCAGTGACACACCTGTTTAAAACCTACCAAGTCAGGTAAGAACTAGACCCTCAGGCTCAGGCGTTGCAGGAGTTTCATAGTCACTGGAGACTGAGTTTAGTAACAGCATGTTTCTCCAAGGAGACAGGAAGAAAGTCTCAAGAAATGTTGGGAAGGCCAAGAAAGGATGACTGGTTTCAAGATCCACATAATGGCTGCAGTATTCTTTGGGCCCCTGTGGCGTGGATCTCAAAGCACTTTCTAGACTTTAATTATAACTCTTGTAAAATACTTAAAAAAAAAAAAAAAAGATGGATCGATCAAAGTGCTTTTGTGATGTTAGCCAATGAAGCAGAAAGGAGATTTTCAGTGTAGTGGTGTAGAGCAAGTTTAGGGAGTGCGGGACACAACCCCAGTTTGATCATGTACCAGCTGTGTGGCATCGGACAAGTTACTTGTCCTCTCTGAACCTGCATCCACATTTGTACAAGGGGTGGTAGTCACAGTGTCTGCTTAAAGAACTCGGGGTGCCTAATGCATTGTAAACAGCATGAGAGATAATAGCTCCAGTGTATAATTGTGTGTGTGTGCGTGCTCAGTCATGTCAGAATCTTTGTGGCCCTGTGGACTGTAGCCCACCAGGCTGCTCTGTCCATGGGATTTCCCAGGCAAGAATCCTGGAGTGGATTGCCATTTCCTTCTCCAGGGGATCTTCCTGATCTAGGGATCAAACCCACGTCATCTGCATTGGCAGGTGGATTCTTTACCCACTGAGCCACCAGAGAAGCCCCCAGTGTATTATTAATAATCGCTTATTTGCCCTGATTTGTAGTAGGGTATGTATTTCTCATGAGATTTCTTAGCAGGTTATTAGAAATCTAAGTCTTTTGAAAGTGAGATTGTAGATCATAGAGAAAAAGGAGCCTTGGCCTTTAAATCACCTTTCTGTGTAAATGTGAAAACCCAAGACTAGGAGGTGAACAGATTTGTTCTGTGAATTTTGGCTCATGCTTGCCCTACTGGATCAGCCAGATAATATAGTTAAATAGGGTTTTGGTGTTTCTTGGTCAAACATCCCTCGAGGTTATGATTATGATTATGATTATTATTATTTTAATGGCACCAGATTCTTGCCCTCAAGGAATAGTCTACTTGAATGACGTTGGGAGAAATCCTTGTCCAGGCAAGTTTACTTTGGAGAGGTGAAACTTGAGGCAGAGTCTTGATGCATAAAGCCTAGAGCTGGAATTGGAAGTAGTTGTTGAGGACGATTTGGTGAATTGGGGGTGGGATGGTGTGAGCCAAGCCACCAAGACTTGTGTGTGCTGGGCAAGTGAGGGGCACAGGGGCAGCTGGGGCAGGCGGCTGGTGTGGGGCCAGACGGCAGGGGCTGGCTGCCACTGCAGTGAGAAGGTAACTGGGCTTGAAGCCCCAGCCGTGTCAGGTTGCATCTGAGCCTCAGTGTCTTCACCTCCGCGATGCAGACACCTACCTCCCAATTGCTGAGACGTAGTTGAATCAAGGGAACTTCCTCGGTGGTCCAGGGGTTAAGACTGCACTCCCAGTACAGGGGGCACGGATTTGAGCCCTGATCGGGGAATTAAGATCCCACATGCTACACGGTGTGACCTAAAATAAATAAATAAAACCATAGATATTTCATTAAAAAAAAAAGCTTATGTTAAGGACTTTGTAATTAGAGAGTTCGTACAAAGGTGAGTAGTTTGCTCCCTACTCAGACGTGCGGTCTCTTTGCTAAGACAAATCTTGGGATGTGTGAGCAGTATCGACCTGCCAGGTACTGCTCTAGGTGCGAGTTCGGGGAGTGAGAGAAGAGCCCCTGCATCCTTGGAGCCAATAGCATTCCAGTGCGAGGAAGACAAGCAGTTGACACAAAGCGCCGAACATCTTTTTCGGTACTGCTGAGGGCTGCGACAGTCTTTACACAGGGCGAATCTGTAGAGAGTGACTTAGGGGAGAGCTCTTGCTAGTAAGGAGGGTGAGTTGAGAAGGTGACTTTTCAGTTGAGCCCTAAGGGATATAAAGGGTGCAATCCACAAAGGTCTGCGGCAAGAGCGTTCTCAGCTGAAGGAAGCGGCTGCAGAGACCCTGAGATGGAAACCAGGTGGGTGTGTTCAAATGACAGGAGCCAGGCCAGTGTGGCAGGAGTATTCACCTGGCTGAAGCCACAGGTAAGGCCGGTTCTGTAGGGCCTTGTGGAGCATGGTGGGTGGTTGAATTCCATGCCGGTGGCCATGGGAACCAAGAGAGGGCTAAGAAGAGGGGTGATGTGATGTGACTTAAGACGTAGAAAGAGCAGAGATTGCTTTGTGGAGATGGGCTTGAGTAGGACGAGAGTGGAAGCAGGTGGACCAGTCAGAAGGGTACTACTCTTGTCCAGGTGCAACCAGATGGAGGCTCATGTCCTGATAGCAAAGTAGCCACTGAGAAGTGGGTGAGGGTAGAATAGAGTCGGAAGGGAGAGCGTGCCCTGATGCCTTGGATGTGAGAGGTGAGGGAAAGTGAGGAGTCCAGGGTGACACCTGGGTTTCTGGCCAGAGCAGAAACTTGGGTGGACAGTATTTATTTATTAAGAGAGGAAAGACTTGTGGGGAGCATAGTTGGGCGGAAGGAAGCTGAGTTCAGTGTTAAACACAGTAATTGTGAGGTGCTAGGTGTAGACATCCAGTAGACAGCTGGGTGTTGGGGTGTGGTTCTTAGTGGAGAGGCCTGGACAGAAAACAGATGTTCTGAGAGTCACCTGTTAATTGAAGGTGTTTCTAGCCCCAGGACAAGAGTATAGCCAGAGACGTGGAAAGACTCCCAAGATTGTTGGAGCTCCTGGCGAGGCAGGAAGATAAACCTGGCAAGTATCAGCAGGCTCACACAGGCCTCCTGCCCTCTCCTCCAGCTGCCCCGTCTAGTTCCTGGTTAGACAAGACAGAGGGTCAGCATGAAACTAGACATGGGGTCTCTGAGACTTTGGGGTCCCTCTGCTTCTCCATAAGGGAAGTGAGCCCACAGTTCAAAGCTCTGCATGTGGTGCCCCCCTCCCCTAGAATTATCACATAAAGTCTAACAGTGAAGCTCCAATACTTTGGCCATCTGATGCGAAGAGCTGCCTTGTTAGAAAAGACGCTTATGCTCAGAAAGATTGAAGGCAGGAGGAGAAGGGGACAACAGAGGGTGAGATGGTTGGATGGCATCACCGACTCAGTGGCATGAGTTTGAGCAAGCTAAGGGAGACGGTGAAGGACAGGGAAGCCTGGCATGCTGCAGTCTATGGGGTCACAAAGAATCGGACATGACTGAGCAACTGAACAACGACAAAGTCTTAACAGAGAAGAGGAGCCCCTAGCGCTCAATCTTAGATTGAGGTAAGATTGTGGAGGAATTTGATATTCTGGGGATTCCTCTCAGTGAAAGAAATACGGTTTCAGAATTTGATTAAGAAAGAGGTGGAATGTAGTCCGTTTCCTTGTCCAGTTTCCCTTGATCTTCTAGTTCCTTTTTCCAGGTGATTACTTGTCTTGACTATTAAGGTCTGAAATGTAGGCTGTATAATTGACCAGGGGACCTGGACAGGTCCTCTTTGACCCTTGATTCCTGTTCCCCTAAAATTAGGAGCTCAGATGAGATCAAGCTGGGATCTGTGAGCTCCTCCAGGAACCCGGGGCCTGGTAGGGGTTGGTAGGCAGGGGATCTGCCCAAAGGGATACCAGCGCTCAGCTTTGGTCCACCTGTGGCCACCAGCACCTGAGGAGGCAGAGAGGGCTGGACGTCACCAATGGAGATGATGCTGGAGTCGAGTGGGAGTGTAGGCAGGAGTTGGGGATGGGACAGATGTTCTGCAGGGAGTGGACAGTGTGGAAGCATGAGCCAAGAGCCTGGCGGAAAGGATGCTTTCCTATGGTAGGTCTGGTTGGAGTCTCGGTGGGGCGTGGAGGGGAAGTGATGTGGTAACACTGTGGCAATGTCACAGGACTAGACATGGTGACTCCCTGTATAGGAACAGGGCAGTTCTGTATTTTCTCATCTGTAAGTAATCCTGCTGAGAATCCAATGTGGGTCAAGTAAAGGCATTCACAAACGTTAGGTCTATAGATTCTATGTGTTTAAAACCAGGAGCAAAATTCAAGCTTCATTTGATAAGTGATGTTTCTAACGCTTTCTCTCATAACCCACTGAATGGGCTCATTTTGGTGTGTGTTGTTGCAGCTGAGTCATGGGTAAGAGCATGGATATAAAGCTACCTTTGAAACCCCCCAGCCCCTCTTTTGGTTCCCAGATGCAGTGTGGGCCGTGGAGGCCAAGTGCTGTCTATGTAAGGTGTTGCTGAGCATTCCATGAGGGGAGACTAGTTTCCTTTAAGTCTCCTGGGAATGTGTTCATTGGTAGGAATCCTGGAAATTGGAACCACTGATGCCTCCCAATAGGTAACTGCGGTAGGGAGTTGTGTAGGCAGAGTGGTCCTGAAGTTGGGGCGTGGAGATACTTCCTGAAAATGAACAGGTGGATGACTGAAAGGTCGTGTCCTCAAACTGGCTGCCTGCATTTCACCATCATTTATTCAAATTCGTTGGCAAAAATGTTTTAAAACAACGGTACATTATGCTTTATAATTCTAGCTGTGACATACCGTTTAGACATCACCGTACAAAACAAAATACAGACTTTTTTTGAAAACCAACTTGAGCCCTCTAGGAATGTCTGACGTGCTGGAATTCGGCCAAGGGGTGGGGAGTGTGGTGATGGTAGGCAGTGCTGTTTCCCCATTTTCCTCTCCTTTCCCAGGGCCGCTTATATGCCGGTGCCAGCCGGCAAAGTCGATCAGATCCCGAGAACGTGCACGGCGCGGCTGAGAAGGAAAACTACAGCAAAAGAATTCTACAACAAAGATGGGGTCGAGAGGTTCAGACACGTCTCCACAAAGGGAAGCGGTCTGACCACGACTTTATTCAGCATCTTATATTTATACAGGAGAGTGTGAGAAAGACAAGACAGTTAACTTTTTCTTGGTTGACCTATACATCTTACAAAAAGTCACAAGAAATCTTGAGAGCGTGGGAATGGCACCCTGTTATTATTTCTTACACCAGATAACATTTCCCTGTGTGTGAGAAGTTTGTCCAGAACTCCAGGTGTCTGCGGTAAATAATCGCCTAATCTTTGGGGTGGCGGGACAGAGAGCTATGTTTGCAAGCAAACCCTTAAGGACTGAGGCAGCTCCCAGAGCTGTGTCTTTCAGACAAAGGACGGACCCCGTTCTCACAGGCAGCTCCCCGCACTTACAGAAACAGTGGTGGGGTTATCTGCTGCTGCTTCTGCTAAGTCGCTTCAGTCGTGTCCGACTCTGTGCGACCCCATAGACGGCAGCCCACCAGGCTCCCCGATCCCTGGGATTCTCCAGGCAAGAACACTGGAGTGGGTTGCCATTTCCTTCTCCAGTGCATGAAAGTGAAAAGTGAAAGTGAAGTCACTCAGTCGTATCCAACTCTTTGCAACCCCATGGACTGCGGCCTACCAGACTCCTCCGTCCATGGGATTTTTACAGGCAGGAGTACTGGAGTGGGGTGCCATTGCCTTCTCCGGGTGGGGTTCTCAGTTTAGTTTAAATCTGCTGTGTTGAAATTATTAAAAGTGAACTTTGCTTTTGCGTGTATTACTGAGATGAACTTGGTTCATTAGAAATACTTGTTGAGTGTCCTTTAAGTGCTGTGCCCTAAGCTGGACACTGGGGGGCCCAGCATGAGCTGAGCAGATGTGCCACCGGCCCCATGGGGCCGACCTTCTGGTGGGGCAGGTGGTTGGTGCGCCTCTCACGTTAGGATTGCTGACGTGGTCGTGCTGTGGAGGGCAAGTAAAGGAGGACTTCCAAGAGGTGGGACCTGACCTAGACTGGAAGGTGCAGTAAGGTTTTTAAGCAGTGACCTGAAGAGGAGAGTGGGAGGATTCCAGGGGGTGGGAGAGTAGCGTGCTGAGCCAGGAGAGCATAGTAGTTGAGGGGTTTGTAAGAAGCCTAGTGTAAACGGGTTGAAAGTGAGGGAGAAGGTAACCCCCGAGTGTGCTCTTCACATAGACGTAGCCTCAGCAAAAGCATTTTAGGATGCTGTTCCAAAGTCAAGTTCTTGGTGTGTGTGTACAATTCAGTATGAAAGAGACTGTTTAGATTTCCTGCTCTGATAGGCAGAATAATGCCTACAGAGTCTGTGTCCTCAACACCACCCCCCGCCACCACCACCACCCCAACCTGTGACTGCGTTAAATGGCAAAGGGGAATTCAAGTTGCAGATGGATTAAAGTTGCTAATCAGCTGATTTAAGATCAGCGAGATTGTTCTGGATTATCCAGGCGGGCCCAGTGTGATCACAGGGATCCTTACAGATGTGGAAGAGGGAGGGAGGCAGGAAAGGGATCTGAAGGTGCTTTGCTGCTAACCACCCAGATGGAAGAAGGAGCTGCGAGCCAAGGAGTACAGGCAACCTTAGAAGCTGGCGGGGCAAGGAAATCTCATCTTCAGAAAGTTGTCAACACCTTGATTTTTTTTTTTTAAGTCCAATGACACCCATTCTAGACTCCTCAACTATGGGAACTGTAAGATAAGAAATCTGTTTCAAGCCACTTAAGTTGGTGGTAACTTGTATAGCAGCCACAGAAAACTAACAAACCTCAACTCAAGGTCTTGTTATAGATGGCTGTTGCCACCAGGTTGCTTAGTAGTAATGACCTCTGATACTTTCTTTGCCATCAGGGCAGTGGAGAGTGGCTCTTACACTCTCACCTGGAGGGGGTTGGACTGTGGTCCTTCTTCAGTGAGTACTTGTGCACCCCCATGTGCCAGCACCTGCTCCAGGAGCTTGGGATGGGTCTCTGGGTCAAAAACAGCAAGATTTGTGCCCTCATCGAGATGCATTCTAGGTGCCTCATGCCCCTGACCTATGTGAGGGCAGAGACTTTGTGTCCAGACACTCAGCCAGGCAGAGGGTCACTGCTACATGATTGTGAATAGCAGTGACTTCCCTGGAAAAAGACCGGTTTGTTTCCTATTTGACTACTTCTTGGAAGGCTAGAGTTTTAGCCAACATACTTATACTTAGTTTTCAGGTTGTTTGGAAATGATTCTTTAGGACTAATAGTACATGTTTAATACAATAATATTTGCTAGTGCACAGCTGACTGCTGCTGGATGTCAATTCTTGTGAGTGCAGAGTTCTCGCATATATTTTTAGATCTCCAAATAACCAGTCATCACAAAAAGAATAGTTTGTTTTATGACTTTAATAACATATATGATATACACTTTGTTTGGAAAGCCTAACAAGGGGGTTAGTCTGATGATTGACTGATTCTCTAGTTGAGACTGATTGACTGATTCCAAAAGAGAGAGAAGCAGGCCCTCTCTCCTCTGAAGGAATTTGTTTCAGAGGCAGAGTTTAGATTAAAGCACAAGTAAGACTCAGTGCTTCCTGTTCTCTTCACCTGGTGGAGAAGGAAGGAGGGGAGGAACGGATAAAACTCGAGCAGTCTGGGCAGGTTACCAGGTTTGATGATGGTGGCCAGGGATGATGAGTGGGGTGTGGACGTTCCCTGTTTATCACCGGTCCTTGGCAGAGGAGGGACAGTGCTTCTGTTGGTGGACACCTGGAGATTGAGTCTGGCCAGAAGAGGGGCTCTCAGAAGGCCAGTGGAGCTTTGGTGACCAGACAAGCTGTTCTCGGGTAGCCTGGTCACGTGGGGATTGACTGTAGGGCCTCCCAGGCCAAAATAAACTCCCTGGTAGCTGTGTGACTGTGGCCAAACCCAGCCACACAGTTAGATTGTCAGGGATAGCATTATTAAATTCAGGCTGTTGCATCAGTCAGGTTCCATTGCTCTCCTTGTATCTGAGGCTGGGAGGACTGTATAATTTGTCTACCAAACTGGGACATTTTTGAGAATAAAAGGGGCCCAGGTCCCCAGGTGTGAGTCAGGCGTGTGCTGGGGAAACCTGCACCTTGTCAGCCCAGCTAAGGGCAGGAAGCTTTAACCACTTTGTGGACACGCTGACCAAAAATGACTCACTACAGTGTGGCCTCTGTGTGGAAGGGCCTAGACCTTTCAGAGGAGGAGAAGGTATGACCTGGGGCCTTTTGTAAGATGCCTGTCCGCTACAGAGAGCTCTCCAACTTGGGGGTTTTAGAGCTGTTCTCTGTATATCCTTAAATATAAGGCAAAATCTATTTTTTATCCCCAAATTATGCCACCTTATATTTGAGCCCTTATAAAAATCATTCTCTTATGAGAGCTGCACTCTTGATTACTTTACTTGAGCGACAAATTTTTGTTTGCCGAAAACACAGTAGCCCAAAGGGACCGCAATCAGTTATAATTATGGGTGCTGATAGAGGTTAATTTTTTTTAATATTTAAGTAAAATATGTTGATTTCAAAAGGCAAAGAAGTTTAGCTCACATTTAGTAATAATTCTCAGGATTTGACACCATAATTGCAAGTCTTAGATGTGGTTATAAACTTGAAAATGTCCTAGAAATGCTTTGAAAAAACTGGTTAGACAGTGCCTTCAGAAAGTAATGTCAAAGCAGCTTTTGGAGTTTGAATACAATTAATTGCTTCATGAAATAAAACTATTAAATGAATATTAAATAAAATGTTATTCAAAACCTTTGTATAAATGATCAAATGTCAGTGGACTGTTTCATCTACATTCATAAAGACATAAATATACAAACTGATTAAAAAAGGATTTTTCCCCCCCCATGCATGGAGTCTTATGAGGCATCCTTGGTATTTGAGGTGTGGCGGTTATAATAGAGATGGTGTGGTAATAGCTGGGAGAAGGACATTCATCTTCTAATTGCAAGGACTCTAGGCTGGGTGAAAAATCTGATTCCTTCAGATTCCTTCAAAAATGATTGGATTTTGATTTATGGTTTCAGATGGCTGACTAGGTGTGCAGGTTCCCCTGCAGGCTCCTCAAGGCTCCGTGATGGCTGCGAGATTATTACTAAAGGCAGAAAGCAGATTGGGATCTGACTTATGACTTCACAAGGGAGGGAGCCACACTCACGGGTGTATCCTGCAGGGGCCATCCTGTGTCCACCCTGAGACCCCTCAGCTGCGGCAGGGACTGGGAGTGAGGGGTGGATCTGGAGGTGAAGGTCTGAAGGCTGGACCGCAGGTGCCAGGTAACACCTTCATTCCCGTCTCTCTTGAGTGTGGAATGCTGGCAGTTAACACTCTGGCAAAACAAAACATAGTACTTTTTTTGAGGGGGAAAGGGGATGGAAATGCTGACAGGTACATGTTTTACAAAGCTTAAATGATTATGTCTCAGAGATAAGAATGGACTCTTGTAAACATAAGTGACACAGTTATGGTATTTGAAAAACAGCTAAGGAAAGCTAGGTTTCCTTAGTGTGAATGCTGGCACCCTAGGAATTCAGCCTTCTTCCTCTGGCTTTGGGGCTTCCCAGGTGGCACTAGTGGTAAAGAACTTGCCTGCCAATGCAGGAGACACGTGCTCCATCCCTGGGTTGGGAAGACCCCATGGAGGAGGGCATGGCAACCCACTCCAGTACTCTTGCCTGGAGAATCCCATGAACAGAGGAGCCTAGCAGGCTACAGTCCATAGGGGTGCAGAGTCGGACACAACTTAAGCGACTTAGCACACCTCTAGCATTGAAGATGGGTTTTCAGTCATGACAGCAGGTCCCTACTCACTCAGCCTAAAGTGACTCCTCTGTCAGCAGGCCCCACCCAGAACTCCCTTTCAGAATTCCTGATCGAGGTGAGACGGAGCCAAAAACTGACCTTTTTTAGACAAGAGCAGAGCAAGGGAAACAAGGATTATCAGACATGTGATGAGAGCTGGCAGCATAAAAGGGAATGCCTGAAGTAAACCAGAAGGAAAATTGGAAGAAAATCCAGAAGCAGAAAGAACAGAGGGGGAAAAACCCTTCTAGGTAAAATGTTTAGAATTTTGAGGATATGTTAATTCACAAAATAAGAATAGGGTGCATTGTTATGTGAAAGGCACAATCCATCAAAGAGCTTTTGGACACTACAAATTTAATTGCTGAAACTTAAAAATTAGAAATACTAGAAAATTAAATCTCAGAACTATAAAGAGGGAAGGAAAAGGTAAAGATTAATCCAGGAGGTCCGACACCTGACTAGCTAACAGAGGTTCCAGAGAGAATAGAAAATGGAATGAGTGACATGATGGATGCACCATGAGAATTCTCTGGAACTTGACGTCCTAGCTCTGTAGATTGAAAGAAGCCACACAGCACATGGTGAGTAAGTAATGGTTCAACATAGGTACTGTTGTTGTGCTGTTTGGAATGCCTCGGATAAGATGCAGAGCCTAAAAGTCGCCTTTAAGAAATGAAAATAGGACTTAACGTCAGAATTTTCATTGACAACACTGGATTCTAGAATAAATTAGAGCACTAATGTCAAGGTTCTGAAGAATGTGTTGTCCAACCTAGATCCTACACCCAAGCTCTCAGTCAAGAGCAGAGCAAAATAACATTTCTGAATATGCAGCGACTCAGTTTACCCATCATGTACTGTTCTTTAGGATGACATTTAAGAAAATCAAAGAGGAAAACATGAGCTCCTAGGTCAAAGGAGACCAACTTGAGAGGGCAATGAAAGGAAGGGCTAGGATGACCCCGTATAATAGCCAGAGATGACTCTGACCTTGCTTCTAGAAGAACACTCAGGAGCTCCAAGGGCCCTGAGGAGGACATCTAAGCAAAGACAGCTCCTGACTTCCACCCAAGGTATGACTGGGAGCTTAGAAACCATAGAGGTTGGAATGGAAGCAAACAACGGAAGGGGAAATAAAGGTCATGAGAATGCCAAGGAAAGCAGAAGTCGTGGTCCAAATGTCAGGCACACCAAACAATTGATAGAATGTAAGGAAAGCAAGTCTGCGTGACCTTGATGCTAGGAACAATACCCTTGGGGGCCAAGAGCTTTTCTCAAATTTTATTTATATTTTCCTTTGGCTGCACAGACACTTTGTTGCAGCAGCACAGGCTTCTCTGGTTGTGTGTGTTCTAGGGCGTAGGTTCAAGAGCTGTGGAGTCTTATCCACTGGACCGCCAGGGACATCCCCAAGAGCTTCTGATGGTCGTGCCTGATAGAGAGGAACTTCAACGCTGTTTGGTTCAGCACTGAATAACATTTACCTGGCTATAGAAAAGAACAGGTGACCAAACTGGTTACAACACAAAATGTAAATGGGAATGGTTCTGATAATAGTGTAAAAATAGGATTTAGAGAAACCAAGAGGAAAGTTGGGGAAACAGTGCAGATAGCATCATATTCTTAACTGGGGAATGGAAAATTTTTTTTGTCAAAAGTTGATGAAGGGTAAACAAAAGTTAAAATACATTACTTGAAACATAAAGGGTAGCAAATAGAAGAAATAATGTAGTTATTAAACATAGGAGGGAAAGTAGCTCATAGTTTAAGCTCTCTCTTTTTCCTATTGTGGCATCAACAGTTAATTGCCTAAAACTGATAAATTGAGAAATAAATGTATCAGCATAATATCTAGAGTTACAGAGTTTTTTAAAAAATCCAGAATTAAAAAGGAGTTTGCCCGGAGAGTAGGGTCTTGGGATGAATGTGGAATCTGTTGCTCTCTACTGTAAATTCTTTCATTTTTATTTCTTGCCATTTGTCATTATTACTGTTAAAAATTAAGGACTGAACTCGAAGATGGGCTAAATGTAGAGGTGACAGTTGAATTCTTAATGTCATCTTCTAATTTAAGGCTTAATTTGGACAAACTAAGAAGGCTGTGTTTTAAGTTAAGCAATAATAGTGTCCTTGTTCTAATGAAGCAGTATTTCACATTTCCTGGGACAAAGTTGCATAGCTAGAGACAGAATCTTTAATCCTTGAGGAAATGAATTAGTGCCAAAAACAATGAAGCAAAGCTGCTATTGTCCTTAGAGTTTTAAAAGTACCCCAGTGTTGAGAACTTTTGATTGCTTTATTAATAGTTATGCAAAAGTATACCGACTCTCTTTGGGAGAGAACTTGACTATAGGAAACAGGAGTAAGGCTTATTTGAAGTTTGAAATAATTTTGTGATTAGCATGATAGGGTCCTGGATCTTTGTGCCAAGAATTTTGATCTAGACTCCAAAGACCTGAATTTATGTTACTGCCACAGTTGTGTAGTTTGACATTGTATTTCAGTATTTCAAATTTTATTTCTCATCTTTAAAGATGATGTGGCTTTGCACATTTTGAGTTTTGTATCTTACAGGTAGGTTTCCAATATGTTAGAATCCCAAGGCGGTTTTTATGTCAGTACAGCTTGAAAACAGTGGAGGTGATCATCTACTGGCCCTGTGGAAAGCAATTTGGGAAGTAATTTTTCTTGTTCATTTTGGTGTCTAAAACAATCTAAGTTCAAACTCAGACTCTTGTCCTTCCTTGATTACAGTTTTTCTTTTGACCTGATAAGGGAATAGGTTTCTTGGACCGTGTTCTGTTAATTTCCACCATTTCCCTTTGAAGGCCATAACTTTTAGGTCCCTTGATCCCTGTCACTCTGAATGTGAGTTGCTACCGTACTTCTGAATTCTTCTACTCATCCTGGGTGGGTCAGTAAGAAGAGCAGCCACTGCTGCTGCTGCTGCTTAAAGGAAAATGAACGGCCTGGCAGCTGCTGCCTGGGTCCTAGGAGTTGCTGTGGGGCATCCAGGCAATGCCCAGACTGCCTGCTGCTCACTAAAACCAGCTTCACAGGGGGCAAAAAAGTAGGATTTGAGCAGAAAGTGGATTTGGATGCGGCCCGAGTCTTCCCCCCAGATTCAAGCTGCCCCTCCTAGAACTGCACTTGCTGTGCTATCCCAGGAGCTGGCTGGTTCTGATTGGCTTAGGCCAGTGCCCAGGTCCTAAAAGACTTAATTAGGAAGTAGAGGGGTTGCACCAGGCCAATATCATTGACTGGGTACATACAGCTCTGTTTTCATTTCTTTGTCCTTGCCAGGCATAGCCTTAGCGAATGGGTTGTGATCTTTTGTGACGAAGGCTGGTTCTAAGCAGAAATCAGAATTTGCTTAGTTCCTGAACAAACAAGGGCAACTTTACCTTGAGGATTAAGACACCTGTCTGTTGTTGACTTTGATGCGGGGGAGGGAGGGTACCAGGTTCTTCCATCAAAGTGCTTCCTTACCTTTTCTAGGACTCTGATATTATCTGACTGAGCTCCACCTGCCCTCCCCTTTGTTTTCCTGATTTTCCTCTAAGTGTGGGTTTCACGGAATGGGGTGCAGTTAGAGCAGGGACCTGGGAGAAAGGACAGGGCTGGGAACACAGGAGACAATGTGACAACTGTTTTCCAGAGGCACGTTTCTCTCGTTGTGTCAAGTTCTCTTTTCCTTCCGTGTTGTCCCCCCACCCCAAAATCTTCTATAGGAGCTTGGCATTTATAGCACAAGGGAAATTTTTGCTGCCACAGCTCCTATAACCAGCCAGCAAACTGGAGTTGAAGGGCCAGTCTGTCATGCTTGTGTGTTAGAGGGTCAGGGAAACTGGAAATCTGCAGGTACCTAGAGGCAGAAGTCCTCCCAGGTAGCTGGGGGGTGGGGGTGGGGTTGTGGCCGGAAGGAGCTGGAGGGAGCAGCTTGATCTGAAGGATTGTCTGTGTAAATGGAACAATCTCCGCAGCATTGTCAACAACAGGAAACCCGGAAGCACCTGTTGGGCTAAAGGGTTGGCGGAAGCCAGCCTGCTCGGCAGGTGCGCCTCTGTGGCCCTTTGCACCAGAACCTGGAGCTCTACAGACCAGGATGCCCATCCCCTTCTTGTTGCATCGCCGATTCTTATGCCTCCATTAACTCTGGCTCCTTCCCTGTCAGCCTTTGCACGTGCTATGCCCCTCACCGGGCCACCTCCAGCTCCTGACATCTCTAGGTGACACTTCCTTGGGGCAGATTTAGCGCCCTCTGGACCAGGCACAGCACTCTGCCCCACCGTGGCATGGCTTCTACCTCCCTGCAATTTAAAGATAATGGATCTGGCTTCCGCAGGGCCAGGGTTGGGCAAGGACAGGGGGCAATTCTTACTCATCCTAGGAGGCTCTTAAATGTTTGTGGAATGAATAAACGAAGGAATGAGCAAGGCCGGTCAACTGGAAATAACAAGCCCAATACCTGCCTTTGGGGTAGCTTGCCAGGCTCCTTGGGCGGGGATGAGGAGAGGAAGTGGTCAGAGAAGATACACTGTAATAACCTTGGAACTCCTGGCCTGCTCTTTCCCGCCTTTTCCTTGGAGTCATCATTACCTTTATAGGAAATCTCCTCCGGACCTTCACCCCACCCAGCTGCAAAAATGCTCCGCCTTCCCTCACACTTTCTGAATTGGTCTTAAATCTGTCAGGAAAGGAAACCGGTTTTGTTTCAGTGTTTCACTTGTGTAGGTTTTGCCCTTCCAGCTGGACTGTAAACACCTGAAAAATCCTGGGTTTTATTTCCTAGGAAGCAATTTAAAGGAATGGAGAGAACATGGCTCCAAAGTAGTTTTTTCCCTGACTCTCAGCTACCTAGGAGACCTTAGGGGAGAGTACTTGCCCTCCTCCCAAAAGCCTGTTTGCTCATCTGTAGAGTTAGAGGGCTGAACACATTCTCCAGTGCTTCCAGTGCCCACATGCTGTGCTTCTGACCCCAGCAGTTTGCTTATCCCTCCCAGTACCTGGACAGGGTTCCGTATTCACCCTTGCTGAGTCACTGAACTTGTTCACTCACAGGGTCTAGGCTAGTTGACCTTGCAGCTCTTGGTCTCAATCCCTGGGATCAAGCAAGGATGATGTTAACGAAATAGGTGTGGGATAGCAGCCCTTGGCCTTGCTCTGCCCAGAAGTCCTGCCCAGTGTCTCTTCCAGTTCTGTACCTTGGAGTGTGCCACTTCATCCTGTAAATGCTGGACAGATTGGAGGTAGAGGCTGATGGTGCTGCCATCCGAGGGGCTGGGGGGAAGGATGGTGCTAGGGCTCCGGGTTCACATGTGAGTGAGTCTGCCAGTGTTCTGTAAGGTCTGCTTCACTGGCTCTCCCTGGCAGAGTCTGGCAGCCCTCTCTCTTTTCTCAGTGCATTTTTATTCCTTGTACCTACTGCACTGCATTGGTTTTAAAAGAAAGTATGTTAAATCCTTTATTGGGATCATAGCAAAGACAAAAGCAATAAGGCCTGTCTGTCGTTGAGCTGGGAGAGGGTGGTGTAATTATTTGTCTTAGTTTTTGTTATTTGCATCTGAGAGTTACGCGTTTCTTGAAGGCCAGGATTGGCTTTTCTGTTTTGGGAGTTGGCTGTTGGTTTACATTTGTGTTCCCAGCCGTTTTTCCCAGCTCTAGCCTGGTTGCTCTTTCAGCTCTGTTTCTCTCTGTCCAGTGTCTGGTGTATATCCTTTTCTCTTTATTTCTTTTCCTTGTTGTCAGTTAGCCAGACCCCAAAGACTGTAAAACTGATGGTAATTAAGATATTAGCAACCGAAAGACCTAAACAGATGTTTCTACAAAGAAGACATATAGATGGCCAATCTCAACATTGGTCATTACTAGAGAAATGCAAATCAAAACCACAATGAGATGTCACCTCACACTTGTCGGAATGGCCATCATTAAAAAGTCTACAAACAATAAATGCTAGAGAGGGTGTGGAGAAAAGGAAACCGCTCTTGCACTGTTGGTGGGAATGTAAATTGATATAGTCCCTATGGAAGATGGTATGGAGATTCCTTAAAAAACTAGGAATAAAACCAGCATATGACCCAGCAATCCCACTTCTAGGCATAAACCCTGCGGAAACCAGGGCTGAAAAAGGCACATGTATCCCATTGTTCATTTGTTCATTGTAGCACTATTTACAATAGCTAGAACATGGAAGCAACCTAGATGCCCATTGACACATGAATGGATAAAGAAGTTGTGGTACATATACACAATGAAATATTACTTAGCTGTAAAAAGGAACACATTTGAGTCAGTTCTGATGAGGTGGATGAACCTAGAACCTATCATACAAAGTGAAGTGAGTCAGAAAGAGAAAGATAAACATCGTATTCTAATGCACATATACGAAATCTAGAAAAAATGGTACTGAAGAATTTATTTACAGGACAGCAGTGGAGAAACAGACATAGAGAATAGACTATGGACATGGGGAGAGGGGAGGAGAGAGTGAGATGTATGGAAAGAGTAACATGGAAACTTACGTTACCATATGTAAAATAGGTAGCCAACAGAATTTGCTGTATGGCTCAGGAAACTCAAAAGCAGCTCTCTATCAACCTAGAGGGGTGGGATGGGGAGGGAGATGGGAGGGGGGTTCAACAGGGAGGGGATATATGTATACCCATGGCTGATTCATGTTGAGGTTTGACAGAAAACAACAAAATTCTGTAAAGCAATTATCCTTCAATTAAAAAAATAAAGGCATTAGCAAAAGAACACAGCAGAAAGATAGTGGATCTTTAAAGATCCCATTGGCTGAGAAGCAGTCAGCTTTTAAGGATTGTGGGTTTAGCTTAGAATCCTGTCTTACTGGAGGTGGCAAGAACCGTGAGGTGGGAGGGGAGAGGGAACATTGTGGTGCCTACTGCATAGAAGGTACTCTCAGACCATCCCTGAATCCTTGGTGGAGACTGATTGGATGATAGAAGAGCTTGTCAAGATGACCAAGTACCAGAAAGTGAGAAATGATGCAGAAAGAGGCTACAAAACAGTAATTCAGTCGAGTTGTGTCTCGGGCAAAGATTTGGTTCCAAATCTAAATTGTTAAAAGGTAAACTGAGGCATATTAAAAACTTGACAAGTTTATTTGAGCAGAAATCAGTGCAAACCTAGCAGTGTCGAACCAGCAGGAGCAGGGAAAGACACAGAAAGTAAGGACAGTAAGGAAGCAAAGCGAGGAAATGATTCGATTGGCTTACCGTCTGGGTGCGCCTGTTTGTGATCGGTTGCCCTTGGGTTTGGTTTTGTAACCTTGAGACATTTACAGGCTGGGATTTCAGTTTGCTTCCATAGGCTGCCATAGCCTTAGACCCACCTCAGTCCAGTGGCCACCTGGTTTAATCAACTAAACAGTATATAAACTGGAAACCTGGGGGATATTCAAAAATTACCTTTGAACCCTGCGCCCCCACCCTAAGAAGACACAGTGTTAGAAACAGAAGTATTATCATTTCAGTTTAATGTGACCATTTTTCTCCCCCAGTGAGGGAGTGTTTGTTTTGTCTGAGTTCCTTGTGATGTCCTTGGCTTAGGTGTAGGGGGCAAGCTCTGTGGAAAGTGTCTTCTAAAACACCAGACTCGTGCCCGGCAGCGAGCTGCTGATACTGTGAGAGACGGGCGTATCTTTCACCTGTTTCAACAACCCCTCTTCTTGTGCTTTACTTGCATCTTTGTTTGTGTGCCACGGGCTCTGCCTTTGTTCTCTCTCACCACCTAAACTGGCAGAGAATTAGGCGGCTTTTTGACAAGAGAATAATTCCAGTATCTCTTGGCTCTGTCTCTAAATGTTAAATGCATATTCAGCTCAAATCTCCAAATTCTCTGTTTCGTCAACAGATTGCTCGTGGGGGCTCCCCGTGCAGTGGCCCTTCCACTGCAGAAGGCCAACAGAACAGGAGGCTTGTACAGCTGCGACATCACCTCCCGGGGGCCGTGCACGCGAATTGAATTTGATAACGACGGTGTGTTCTGTGCTTGCTCAGTGTTCCTTTGGCCAACCCACTTGGCCTTTCCAAGAGGAAGGAAAGAGGGGGACAAGCATTTATTCTTGGAGAGGAGGCCTCTCTTAATTGCATGGGCCTTGACTGTTTCTTGCTTGCCCTGAAAACATTTACTTTTTAAGTCACTTTGGCTGCCCTGTTTTTGCTGTCTCCCCAACCCTGGTTTCCAAACTGGTATGGTGTATTGATATTGCCACCTAGTGATGTGTTGAGGTTCTACAGGAGACTGTTGAAAAATGGTTCAGAAAATTGAATGTGTATCCTGTACTCAGCAGCCAAAAGTTCTCATTTGCTGTTAAAATATTAGGGAGAAAGGCTGTTAAATATAAGATCTCTCTAAAATGAGAGCTGGACGACATGGATAAAATTTCCCTACTGTCTCAGATAGAAGCTTGTTTTGTATAGACTGTGTGGTAGGCAGAGCAATTGGTGTCCTGAGAAGCTGCAGCCAAGCCTAACTTGGCATTCTTGGTCGACGCAGATTTGCAGCTTCATGTTTATGTTCTTCTCTTGTTTGTTTTTTTTTTTTTCTAATCTTTTTAGCAACAATTTTTTTTAACTGATTGGAAAATAATATATGTTAATTGTGAGAAATCTGTAAATAACATTGAACTATAAAGAAAGAAACCCAAACCCACAGATAATGTAGAGATAATCCCTATTTATTTAACATTTTGGCATTTTTCCTTCTGCCTACCTAAAGTTGTTTAATTCTGATCTTTTCGTAATGATTCAAAATTGAAAATCATGCCTGCTTTCTCATTAAGGAAGGCAAAATTTTGGATGTAGGGTTATACAGTAGGCTCAAACTGATGCTGAAGAGCACATGATGAGATTTTTGGTTTCCCTCTCTCCTTTTTGGAAGGAGGAGGTAAAAATAAATATATCACTTTACTTTTTTCATCAATAGAAAGATAGAAAGTGGATCTGAGGCCTTGTTTTCCCATCTCCAGTAAAGAAAAGCAAAGTTCATGCTATTAGGTAACACATTTGAGGGTATGTAGAGAAGTAACTCCCTTTTTGTTAGTTTGGAGGGTCTTTTCTGTACTTGGGACTCTGGATGTCAGAAGGTGAGGGGCCACCAGGTAGAATTATATATTTTATGTAAAGAATTTGGTGAAACATTCATACCAATAACCACTCACCTGTTTTCTTAAGATGGAAAGTAATTTTTATGGATTGAGTAACTGCACTTACTAAGTACTTAGACTTAGAATCAAGGCAGTTTAGAAGCTGTTTCTTACATTTTTGCTCATTAATTGGTTCATGGCCTGTTGCAGTAGCTTTGAAGTCCTAGCTGTGTGTGTGACCTATGCTGCTTTCTCCACAGCTGACCCTTCATCAGAAAGCAAGGAAGATCAGTGGATGGGAGTCACTGTCCAAAGCCAGGGTCCAGGCGGCAAAGTTGTGGTAAGTATAGAGAGGTGTGTCCATTCCGCGCTGAGTGCCTGTTGTGTGCTAGTGCTGGGCTTATAGCAGTGAACAGAGCAGACAGCTTCCGCCTGCCTAGAGTGTACATTCTAGAAAACTGACTGCTATACAGCAGGAATTGATGTCAAGAGGAAATCAAACCATTACTTTTTCTGTGATTCCTGATTTACTTTGAAACGGCTCTACAAGCTGCTTTTCCTTATAACGTTTAGATCCAAAAACCTTACTTAAAAGCCTTTACTGAATGTCCCTACAACTTTAGGTGGTCTTGAAAAAGCAAAGCAAAACCGTACATGGTTTTTGTCCTAGGAACTATGCAGCTATTATAGATGAGTTACAAAAATATGGGAATGGCCATGCAAAGTAAGGATCAGATCATCCGTACATGGTTTTTGTCCTAGGAACTATGCAGCTATTATAGATGAGTTACAAAAATATGGGAATGGCCATGCAAAGTAAGGATCAGATCATTTTAAACTCTTTATTTTCTGGGCTACTTCAGATAGAAGTGGTAGCCAAGAAAAAAGGGTTGTTTGATGGAATGTGTTAGGTGGCCTTGGAGGTGCCAGACTGGATCACGATGAAATTTCCGTCTCTTTCAAAATCTGGTTGCTGTAACAAATTTGTGTAGAATTTTGAGAAAAATGAGAATTTTACCAAGTATTGAATTTTTACATCTGAGGAGATGCATTATAGGATATTGACTTGGACATTGTAAAGTATTTTCAGCCTGTGTTATATGGAGGGTGGCCATGAATACCCATATGTGAAAATTAGAGTTTATTTAGTCTCTCCCGGCAGTATGATTTTTCTCTGCCTTTTTAAAAGGCTTCTCTCTGCCTTTGAAAATAAACTTAATCTCAGAGTTTAAAGAATAAGTTAAGATAGGATTGATTATGAGGAAATAGTATGGATAAAAGGAAAATGCCTTTGTTTTAGCCCAATTCCTGTGAAAATATGTCCATGATTTCTCTCCCCTGGAACATGTTCCTTCTTTTCATGAATACACACAAGGTTTATGTAGCCACTAAAAGCCAATTAAATTGAGAAGATGAAATAAGGTGTTTCCCATTGTTTATGTGACAGGTAAATTTACACATAAATTGCCTGTGAATTGCAGACTGTTGTCGTTTAAACACAGTCGTATGTGTGCATGTGTGCTAAGTTGCTTCAGTCGTGTGCGACCCTGTGGACTGTAGCCCACCAGGCTCCTCTGTCCATGGGATTCTCCAGGCAAGAATACTAGAGTGGGTTGCCACGCCCTCCAGGGAATCCTCCTGACCCAGGGATCAAACCTGCATCTCTCATGTTTCCTGCATTAGCAGGCAGGTTCTTTACCACTAGCGCCACCTGGGAAGTCCCACTAAGTCATATCCGACTCTTTTGCGCCCGCGTGGACTGTAGCCTGCTAGGCTCCTCTGTCCATGGCATTTCCCAGGCAAGAATACTGGAGTGGGTTACCATTTCCTTCTCCAGGGGATTACAGATTGGCCTTCAGTATTTAGATTGCAGCATTATTCTCTGGGTGACGGTAAGACAGAAGTCCTGTGCTAGATAATGGTCTCCTTCTGGCAACTTTGGGGAATATTTGCTGGTTTTCTGACCTGGTCTCAGGATGAGGGCACATTTAACATCCCATTTAGAATTAACCTCTTGATTGTTGACAATTTCATTGGTTTGTAGTGAAAAACGTCAGGTTTGCCAACACATATGAGCTACTTTATTCATCTGCTTGCAGACATGTGCTCATCGATATGAAAAAAGACAACATGTTAATACGAAGCAGGAATCCCGAGACATCTTTGGAAGGTGCTACGTCCTAAGTCAGAATCTCAGGATTGAAGATGATATGGATGGAGGAGACTGGAGTTTTTGTGATGGCCGGTTGAGAGGTCATGAAAAATTTGGTTCTTGCCAGCAAGGTGTAGCAGCTACTTTTACTAAAGACTTCCATTACATTGCGTTTGGAGCCCCAGGCACTTACAACTGGAAAGGTATGCTGGATATTTATAGAAATGGAGATGAGAATGGCTGCGTAATTTCTGCCTATGCACCATGATTTAGTACATTTAAAATTAAAACAGAATATATCATAAGGCATTTTTTATATTATAGAAGTAGAGTAGGATTACTAACATATCTTAATTCTGATTTTTAAAAACAATCGTCACATGTATGTTCTAAGATTTTTTTCCTTCTGCCAGCAATTTACATTCATATAACTAATTAACTTCCTTTGGTAAAAATATAGTTAGCATTAGGTTTTGCTGTTTTGTATTTGCTTATCTCATGAAAGTTTTAATTTTCACGTAGGGATCTGAAAACAGAAGAATTGAGTGGTGTTGTATACAAATAATATTGTATTGATACAGACATTTCTTTAGTCATGTATTACTTGGGCTATGTTTTGCTAATAAAGCAGGGTAGTTAGAAAGACAGATGAGAAATTAGGAAAATTTGAGATGATCGCAGATAACTTGTGGAAAGGTTATTGAATGGTATTGTTTAAATAATCTCGAGATGTAGGTGAAGGGCGCAACATTACATTTTTTGCCTGGAGGAACATGGTCAGTGCCCCTGTAATAAAAGTTCAACTTCTGAAGAAATTAAGCAGGTTTAGAAAACCGCTCTATTATAAAGGACAATTTACCTAATTCTAATTCATAGCGAAGAGAAATACATCTGATTCAGAAATAAGATTTTTGGGGGAGAAATTTATTATAATAAATCCTGTGTTCTAACATTTTCTATAGTCAGAAAAATCTTGGGAAAAATTTTCATTGCTCATTCAAAAATTTCGGAGTTTTGATTTCTATTAGGAATGGTCCTTGTACACCTTCCTGGGTATGTTCATTCATAGCAACCTTTGGGAATAATTTCCTTAGGCTACCCACCCTCAGCTGAATCTTCCACATAGCAGCATTTGTTGGGTTATCTTGACCTAATAACACACTGAATTTAGAAACAGTTTTATTTTGGCAAGAGATGCCATACATAGTAAAACAAAATAAAAACACCCACCAATTATGTATGTTTTAATTTATGGGAAATACCTCTTGCCTGCTTTGTAAATGCTGACTTAAAAACGTTACCACTTAAAAAAATGATATAGTGGACTTATTATGTGAGATCTTCTCTTTTCAATGATTAGGTCTGAAAATTTTTTGAAAATTTAAAATCTCTGGTTAAAAATGATTGGAAGAAAATATCAAAATACTAATCTCGCTTTCACACCATAGTAAAGAAGGTAAATTGATTTAGGATTACAGAAAATGTAAAATATATCAGGTTCATATAATTAAAGAGTTTTCTGTAGGTTTAGTTAATTAAACATTCCAGTTTCCATCTATAATTCCATTTTCATGGCATTATAAAGATAATTCATGAAAACACGTGGGCATTTTTTTATTACTAGAACAATTTTGTTTGATGTAAAAATCTACACAAACAGGATTTTTTAACTTTAATAACCTCAAAAGTCATCTTCTGCCTTTTGTTCCTCCAAACTTTTCTTTCTGAACTTAATGATAACATCAGGAATGTTTATTAGAACCATCTATTTTATTTTGTTTCATCTTCATTTTTTTTTTCTTTTTTACCATTTCATTCTTTTAGGGATTGTTCGTGTAGAGCAAAAGAATAACACTTTTTTTGACATGAACATCTTTGAAGATGGGCCTTATGAAGTTGGTGGAGAGACTGACCATGATGAAAGTCTAGTTCCTGTTCCTGCTAACAGTTATTTAGGTAGGAACGAGAGTAGATGACATGCCTACCTCCTCAGATGCCTCTGTGTGACACCGCTGTCACAGGACCCTGGACTGTGAGGCTGAGAAAAGGCCAGATTGGGGCTGGGGGCCTGTGGCTGCATTTAGTGGAATTTAAAGCTTGGTGATCCCTGAGGTATTCTGACTGATTCTTGGGGTATCTGACCTGAGCTGCCTCAAAGCAGGAGGAAACCTACCGTCTCCTAAAATCTTCTGTCCTGCGTGGAGGTCTGTTTCCCGAGCTAATGTCCGCTTCTGTAACCCGCACCAGGCGGTCCATGCAGCCATGACACCATGCGTGGTTGTAAGCAAGAGGCCGAGTTGTCTTCCCTCTCCGTTCAGAGTCTCTTTTTGGAGAGCTACTCTTGAAGAGCTACATTTATGAAGTTACTCGTAAGTGGCAGGTCAAGACCTCCAGGTCCATCCTTTGTGACTGCCCTTCTCCAGGGGTTGGCCTCGCTTCTGGATTGTCACAAGGCCCCTGGCAGGTGGCATGGGGGCTTTCCAGCCGAGCCAGAGCCGCACTGCTAAAGCAGCTCCGAGGACACCCAGATTGTGGTCTAAGTGCCAATTCCTTAACTCCTAACGCTTGTTTGCGTTACTAATGGGTGTCCTAAATTATTCATGTGCATTATGGTAATTACACAAAGGCTTTTAAAAGCTTTAATTCTTGGTATGAGTTGACATAAAGAATAATTACTGTGTAATTCTTGGAAAAAAATGTAAAAAATCTACTAAATCTAAATAGTATCCTGTTCTTTTTAAAAAATAGATAAGTACCATATGCTGGAGATCTTACTAGAACAATGGAAGGTTAAAAAGGGGAAAAAAATGGGTGTAGATCTAAAAATAATTCTAAATAAGGTATTAATAAACATATTCTTTAAAAATTGTTCTAATTATATAGATATGTATAAACATACTGTTAATTAAAAAAAACTTTTCAGAAACTCCCCCACCCCTAAATTAAGAATTTGATGTGAAGACATAGAATGGAGAAAACTTATACTTACCACTTGTTAAGCACCTACTGTATGGTATAAATCACACACTATTACTACTTTATAGGTCTTATTTGTTCTTTCCGACTATATTATAAAATAAATATTATTTTCCTTTTGCTGATGGGGGAAAAAATGCCTGTCACTGAGGGAAATGAATTTCCTAGTCCAAGGTCACACAATTAATACTCCCCCAGCCAAGGGAAGAAATGCTCATGAAAATGATTGGGACAGGGTGGGAAGCAGCTGGGTATGTGAATGCTTTCAGTGGCTTTGCAGGACAGGAGGGGAACACAGGGCTGAGTGGTTTGCAGTCTCAATTATTAAATAGGATTTTCCAGGGCAAAATTCTTTTCAAGGTAAATATTAATACTCTCAGTAAACCAATATTTTAATTGAATAAATTTTAACAGTCTCTTCAAATGAGTTACTTAATTTATGCCATTTCAATTTAATGGCTCTGGTCAAGAAGCCAACACTTTGGTTCATAAGATAGATGCCCGTGGATTTTATCTTAGTGTCTACTGGAACATGTGAAACTATTAAACTTTTTTTTATTAAACACATTTGCCACTTTCAGAATGGATTTCCTCAAAAGTGGGTACTGGGTCGGGGTGGGGAGAATAGTGTCACATTTCTACTGTTACATTTTGGCTGTCTGTGCATCTGTCATTTCGAAAAAATCAGCAGGTTTTAGGAGGAAAATGATCTGCATGAGGTTTGGAAGCTGGCAAAGAGGGTGGCTTGCCGGATGCAGCAGTGGCCTCAACATTGCGAGCACGGCAGTAGCCGGTGTGCCTCTTACCAAGCATAATTGCTTTTTCTTCAATCTCTTCCGTCCCGTGCATGTGTACAGGCCTGCTGTTTTTGACCAGCGTTTCCTATACAGATCCCGATCAGTTTGTTTATAAAACGCAGCCTCCCAGGGAGCAGCCCGACACATCCCCTGATGTGATGATGAATAGCTACCTAGGTTTGTGACCTCTGAGATGACAAATAAATGGTCTTGGTCATGGTCATTTAAGAATTTTTTTTTTTGATCCATATAGAGCATAAATCTTTTTATTTTCTATTTCATTTCAAGTGAAGCACACACAAAAAGCATGCTGCAGTTGAGGCTCTGCAGCCAGAATGGCTTCCAGAGCTGGATTCAATTGTGTCTCCTTTATAAACTTGTATCCTGTTTTTCAACACGCTTCACAATTTGAGAACTGCAACAGTAGCGGTGATGCTTTTCATAAATAAAACCCAATTAAAAGGGTGAGCTTATAGTATTCTGCATCTGCCTCGTCTTCACATAGGAAGATTTGCTTTATTTGGACAATTTTGATGCGTGGACATTTGTGTCTGCTTGCCATTTAACCTCAGTTGGTAATCTGACATCCTACCTGATGCTTTATAATGAGGTTTCTAATGTTTTTCTGCCCTCTGAACAAGTGTGTAATTGATACAGATGACAACTTGCTCACCTCTATTGTTTACGCTAGGTTCTCAAATCTCATCAGTCATGGTTTTGTTTGCATGTTTGTGTCTGAGAACTAAGTTGGCCCTAAGGAGTAAAATGCTGGCTGTGGTATATTAATGTTGTTAGCATTCTTTTATTGCCTGATGACCAAAGAGATTGATGAATATACAAGTTACTAATCACTGCATTATAGCAAGACCCATAGGCACTCAGTTATGCTATGTCAGGTTGCATCTTGGTGTACAGGATGTAACTTTCCCTGGATAATTTAGTATCTAGCTTGATCTCCTTTTACAGCAGTTTCAGTATTGGAATGGAGTTTGAACTGATTCTTAAGTAGCATGTATGCTTCATGATTGAAGTTACACAAACGCTAACTAGCACAGGTGCTTTTTTAAAATGCCTTAACAGGGAAATACCTACTATTTTGTGCTTGAGTCAAATCTCCTGGTTCTGTAATTCTTATCATAGATATGATAGCTGGTGGGGAGGGTCAGAAGGAGAGTGGTGGGAAACAACAGGTAGTGATGAAGTAACCAGTGTTAGATACCTCCTGAAAAACAAGAGTTGATAAGTACCTTGTTTTGTTTTTCTAGGCTTTTCTTTGGACTCGGGGAAAGGTATTGTTTCCAAAGATGAGATCACTTTCGTGTCTGGTGCTCCTAGAGCCAATCATAGTGGAGCGGTGGTTTTGCTTAAAAGAGACCTGAAGTCTGCGCACCTTCTCCCTGAGCACATATTTGATGGCGAAGGGCTGGCTTCTTCATTTGGCTATGACGTGGCAGTGGTGGACCTCAACAAAGACGGGTAAGAGCCGCTGAGGTTATTTTACATTTGCAAAGAGCTCATCGCTGCTCTGGCTGCTATAGGTGTTGAGAGGGAATACCCTTCCAGGTTAGTTGATGGAAAGGATATTTCCGCTGCCAAATTTTTACCATCCCATCAGTCTTCCTCACTTATATTTTGGTAGCAGACATTCGTTACCCTCCCTAGGATGTAGGATTACATTTTCAGTCTTCAGTTTTTACTATGTCCTAGGATCATGGGTCTGTGAGAGTTAAAATTTAACTAAAAAAAAAAAAAAAAAAACGACACCTACGTGGTTCTGTTCTGTGGTGTCTTAAGGGGATTTTGGAGCAGCCAGAATGTCCTGTTGAAAGTAGGGATTGGTGACAAAGTCGGTAAAAAGGTCTGTGGTGGGTGGTGCCAATCTGGGTCTTGGGTAGAAGGTCAAAGGTGGAAGGGAGTGGAATCTTCACTGGGAGTCTCTGCACTATAGTTGTAACTTGGAAACTGGCTTCAAGTTCTTAGTGTTGATGTTCTCCTTTGGGTGTTATTAGAGGCTACCTATTTTTTAAAAAAAATACTTCAATTGATGAGATATAAATTCCAGATTTGAGGTCCTTTTTATCGTATCTCTGTGTCCTTAGTACCCGTTCATGTGGGATTCTCCCTAAGCTTGCTGGTATTTTGGCCAGTGGTTCACAGTTCTTCCCCTCATGTTTTCAGGTGGCAAGATATAGTTATTGGAGCCCCACAGTATTTTGATAGAAGTGGAGAAGTTGGAGGTGCAGCGTATGTCTACATTAACCAGCAAGGCAGATGGAATAACGTCAAGCCAATTCGTCTTAATGGAACCAAAGATTCTATGTTTGGCATTGCAGTCAAAAATATTGGTGATATTAATCAAGATGGCTACCCAGGTAGAGAAATAGATTGTGAAATGGTCATGATTTATAGATTATGTGATTGTCTAAAATAGTGAGTGCTCATGACATATTTTAAAACATTGTATTGGAATGCTTTTAAAATGTGACGTTTGTTAAAACATGGTGTTGTTAACAGATATTGCGGTTGGAGCACCCTATGATGGTAAGGGGAAGGTTTTTATCTATCATGGATCTGCGAATGGAATAAATACCAAACCAACACAGGTAACCAGATAACTTGGATTTCTATAGTTAAGGTCTCAGTAGTTTTCTTTCCAATGGATTGTTTAGATTTATGTGAATTTTCACACTAATCATGTGTTACTTACAAATCTAAGATTGTATGAACTTTGGTTTTATAAAAATATGTATTAGAAAATAGCTTGTAAATAGATTTAAATGCAATGAGCTGCTTGTTTTAAACTGTAAAATTTCTTTGGTAAATTAAAAATCCAACTAAGCCAAAGGAAAAGACTGTTCTACCCTGGCAGCATAAGGAGATGGAATGTGATATATTTCCTTTAGTAGCATATTAAGAAGGGATCAAACTGGACAAACATAAGAGATGATTGTAATTGCATAGAGAATCAGATACCAAAATCTAAAAATTGCTTTAGAGGAAAATAAGACATTTGGAGGGCAGGAAGAGAAGTTTGGTTTGAAATACACTGATTGACTTAATATGGTACATAAGGTTATCAAAAATTCTCTTTGTCTTTTGAGATACAACATAAATCAGGTAACTTCTGTGAAAATAAAATGCACGAAATGTTTGATCATGTGTATGCTTATTTATAATTCAGTTGTGATTTAATATAATTTGTAAGTAAACTCTTTAACTTCAGTTCAAAAGAGACTTATCTTCAAAGCATAAATAAAAGGCTTATTTTAGTAGCCAGGTGTCCGTTCTGATGCCCTATTCATTTCAGGTTCTTGAGGGTAAATCACCCTTTTTTGGATATTCAATTGCTGGAAACATGGACCTTGATAGAAATTCCTACCCTGATGTTGCTGTTGGTTCCCTCTCAGATTCGGTGACTATTTTCAGGTGTGTAATCTCTTGCTTTAAGCTTGTTTGGTAAATCTGCTTATACTAGAGTTGTTGGTTTTTTTTGACATTTTGAATTGAAATTTGTAACAACTGTACTTCAAAGGCAAAGTCTTGTATGAGTTTTGAATATTTTTTTCTCTTGAGAGTAGTACAACAATGTAATAAAAACCTATTTTGTAAAGTCTTTGTATAATTTTGAACTAATTTTTTTAAAAGGTCAGAACTGGTGGAAATTTTTTACCTTTACATTTATAAAAACTGAAACAAAGAATTTGATCGTATAAAGAATTTAAAGAAGGAAATGAATGTACTGTATTTTACCATCTATTAAGAAACTCCAAAATTTTGGTTTATATCCTTCTAGGTTTTTTCCTGTGAATATACCTATGTTTAACAAAATTGAGATTGTAATGTACATATAGTTTTGTAACCTGCTTTTGCTGGTTTGTAATGAATAGTGGCCTTTTTCTGTGAGTGAGTATAACGCATAGTGGGTTATTTCCCTGTCATTGAGTACTTTTCTGAAATGAAGTTAACGGTTGCCTGAGACATCATATGGGTCATGTGTTTATTTAACAAATTTTGGGTTGTTTATTTTGGGTCATAGTTTATTTAACAACTGCCATACTGTCATACTGGAGAAGGCGATGGCACCCCACTCCAGTACTCTTGCCTGGAAAATCCCATGGACGGAGGAGCCTGGTAGGCTGCAGTCCATGGAGTCGCGAAGAGTTGGACATGACTGAGCGACTTCACTTTCACTTTTCACTTTCATGCATTGGAGAAGGAAATGGCAACCCACTCCAGTGTTCTTGCCTGGAGAATCCCAGGGACGGGGGAGCCTAGTGGGCTGCCGTCTATGGGGTCACACAGAGTCGGACACGACTGAAGCGACTTAGCAGCAGCAGCAGCAGCAGCAGCAGCATACTGTCATTGGACAGTTAGATTGCTTTCCAGGTTTGGTGGTTTACTTCCTTGATACACAAAGCTGGTAAGCATCCTTACTTTTCTTCATGTCCTAGATTATTTCCTTAAGATAACTTCCTGAAAGTGAGTTGCAAAGTTGAAGCGCATGTGTGTTTTAAGACTTGTGATTCCTTCAACCAAAATGATCTCCAGAAAGGCTGCAGCGGTTTGCCCATCAGCTGTGTCTCAGTGGCCTTATCCCAACAATTCCATCACTGCTGGAAATTGCCAGGAAAAATTGTGCAAAACATTTTTTTTTTAATTTAAAAAGTAGCACATTCTTTTTTTTTGTTTTTTTATAAAATGTTAATACAGAATTGCAGTTAAGTGCAAGTTTTCCAATATTCTTTCCTTCCATCAAACAACTTTTAATAGTTTTGAGTCTTTCTGCACTTCTAGGGTATCATCAAACAGCTGTACTGTAACTGCTCTCCTCTCTTCTGGTTTGTAAAAATCAACCTCTTCCATTTTCTCTCCTTGTTAATACAGATATATCAATCTTATTCTTTTTAAAAGCTCAATGTTATTCCATAATACGCATTTAATGAGTCTTTGGTTGATGGAATTTTTAGATAGTCTGTGACTTTTAGCTATTATAAACAGTGTGTTAGATGGTGTATTGTATATATATCTCCATGTAATGGATTTTTTTTAAAGAAAAATTCCTAGAAATAGAATTGCTGGGATCAAGGTTAGCACATTTTTGTATTCATCATGTGTGTATATGCATACTCAGTCAGTCTCCAACTCCAGCCACATGGACTGCAGCCTGCCAGGCTCCTCTGTCCATGGGATTTCCAAGGCAAGAATACTGGAGTGAGTAGCCATTTCCTCCTCCAGGGGATTTTCCTGACCCAGGGATTGAACTCTCACCTCCTGCATTGGCAGCTAGATGGATTCTTTACCACTGAGCCACCTGGGAAACCCTTACATATACCCACAGAAAAGTTGTAGCAATTTATGTTCACAGCAGCAACCTACCAGAGGGCCCATTTTCTCACACCTTTACTGACACCCAACAGGATGAATCTAATTTTTGCCACTGTGGTGTGATCTCATCTTTTGATTGAATTTGCAGTTCTTTGATCATTGGTGAAAATGAACCATTTGGGTTCATTGGTTTTGTTTGTTTGTTTTTTAAAAAAACTATTTGGCTTTACAGTCATTTTTATCTGAAGAATCTTTTCAAAGAAATGGGCAGCGATGTTCAGTGAAACCCTAAACGAAAAATAATCTGTATGTCATGTGTACACTTGGTACTGTCGTTGCTCTGTATTCTTCTGGAAGGATGCCAAGCGTAGATGTAGCCTCTGTATCTAAAAGAGTATACTAACCAAAACCCCTGCGGATAATAAAATGGCACCAGGATACTTTTGAAGATAATACTACTTTAAAAAAGACAGAATATACTGTGCATTTATATAATGTGGTATAAAATACTATAGAAAAATAGTCTTCTAGTTAAATGGCAAGATCTATGAAAGTCATTTTATGAGAAAGCTAAGAACCAGAAGAGACATTACAGATGGCAAAAGTGGGACATGTGAAAGTAAGTGGAGAAAAATGTATCTGGAATATTAGGCCAAAGGAAGAAGATAAAAAAATAGTTTGAATGTATGTCTGTTACTGCCTTTATATGCCTGTTTCTCTCTGTTCATGTGTTAGGTATTAACCTTAAAATAGTCAACATTTTTAAAAGGTAGAAGAGTATAGTATAACATTTGATTACTTCAGCAGTTTCCATCAAAAAGCAATTTGAACTTCTAGTTTGAGATACATACCTCTGGTGTCAAGAAGACTTGAATTCCTGTAACAAAAGTTGGTTACCAAGACTTTCCCAGAAGATAACGTCTTTAGCCAGTTAAATATTTGTATCTGTATGTAATTGATGTTTTAATACCTTTACTTTCCTGTCCCCATAAGTAGGTTGACTGTGAATCCTCTATACATGTTCCTTCTTTCCTCATAGATAGTATGAAAATGAATTTCAAAAGCCTTTGCTAATAAGATAACTTTTCTATTTTACAAATAAAAACAGAAGCCCAGGACTTGCCTGTACTTTTGAGCCTGGATCCTGTGAGAGCAGGGCATGGTACCTAAATCTTCCCAATGTCAGTCTCCACTAAATCATGCTAGTACTATGATACTTAATAAGTAAATGCCAATTAAACACAAGACAGCTGAGCAGTAAGATTTGCTTTATGTGTTAAAAGGCATTTTTACGATTCCATATATAATGTGCTCTGAAAATTGTGTATATTGTGTGTTTAAAAACAGGATTTAGGCAGAAGTGTGTGTTAAAATATTTATTTTGAAATGTATGCTGTACCAAAGCCTTAGTACTATTATATGTAAAACACTCTAGCATCTGTAGCAACTGGTATTAAAACATTTATGAACTTTTTGCCTTCTAAATATGCTCTCAAAACTTTAGAAACATACCTACAGGCATACCTCATTTCATTGCACATTGTTTTACTGTACTTCATAGATACTGTGGCAGTTTTTTGTTTTTTAAAAAATTGAAGGCTGTGGCAAGGTGTCATTTCCCCAACATGTGTTTACTTCATGTCTCTCTGTCACATTTTGGTAATTCTTGTAACATTTTTCATTTATTATTATTATAACTTTTTCATTTATTATTACTTTAATTATGGTGATCTTGGATATTACTGCTATGAATTCCTGAAGGCCCAGATGCTGATTAGCACTTTTTTTTTTAGCAATAACATATTTTTTAATTAAGGCAGGTACATTGTTTAGACATAATTCCCTTGCAACTTAATAGACTACAGTATACTGAAAACATAACTTATAGAAAACCAAAAAATTCAAGTGACTCCTTTATTGCAGTCTTAGCTTTATTGCTGTGGTCTGCAACCAAACCTGCAGTATCTCCAGTGTAAAATAACAATAGAAAGAGAAACAATTAAGATAAAGGGAAATGAAAAAAATGTGAGCATCATTTGCCCTTTTATTGGCTCCTGCCTTCCCCATGAAGGTACTCACGCTCTGTCTGGCCTACAGACAGATTGATTCCAGAAGTTCAGACTAGCCCTTAGGAATTTGGAATACATTTTCCTGTGGAACACTATTCTCCAGGATGGCTGGGTTTACCACAAACCCACCGAAGTCAGTGTGACTGAATCCCTGTGGCAATGGAATCATAGAAGCCACTCTGAGTTCATGTGGGGAGTGCCAGAGGCGGGAGGTGTACCGTCTGCCCAGCCCTTTCACACCCCAACCGCCACACCCTAGCGTTCCTGTGCCAGTGGTGCAGGGATCAAGCCATAGGCCCTTGGTGACCCCTTGGGCTGTGGCGGGTAGGGAAGAATATATAAGGGAGAAAGATGATGATTTTACATGGTGAGAAGGACTAAAGGTGTAGGATTCTGCTGCTTGTGTGTCCGTGAGGTTGGGTTAAGGCAGAGATAGGAAAGGATAAAGGATTCCAGGCTTTGCTTATACAGATATTGTGGCGGTAGGAAAGTTGTGGTCAGTACTAGCAAGCACGTGAGGTTGGAGATAGCAGAGTCCCAGGGAGGATAGGAAGCTCAGATATTGTAAGATGGGGACCTGTAAGGTCAGGGCTTGCCTAGAGTACTAAAATGCACATATGTGTAGAAATCCTGGTAGTGAGCACCCCAGAATGTTAGATGTATGTTGGTATAACCTTTTTGGAGCTTTTTTTGAGGGGGAGGCAAGATTACCCAGAATTAAAAATGCATATATTGTTTGACTCAGAAATTCTGCTTAAGAATTTATCCTACAGATAAACAGATGAATAAACTTAGGACACATACATGTACATAGATGTATATGCAAGGATGTTTGTCAGCTGAAAGCCTTACAGAATTATAAATGTCCACCGATTAAGGGACTGGTTGAATAAATGATGTTCCATTGGTATATGCAACACCACCAGCTGTGAGAAACAACTAGATTTGTGTGTAGAGATATGAGAAGACCTCTGAAATGTGAATGAGAAAAAGCAACATGCAGACCAATAAGCATGAAAAACTCCCACTTAAAAAGAAATGCTTGTTTTATATTTAATTTTAAATAGTATTTTTAACTGAACCAGACTGATATGTCTGGAAGGACATGCAAAGCTCCTTGAGAATTTGGGTGGGGATGAGACATATTCACCTGAAAACTATGGAACTTTTTACATATTGCCCATATTATTCTTTCAGTTTAAAAACTCCATTAATATTAAAATTATTAATATAAAACAATTGATAATTTTGAATGTGTCATGTTTAAACAGTTTTATAAGTATCACGTCATCATGTTTTAAATTATGTCTGTTAACAGCTATTTTCTTTAGCAACGGGGGAGCAGGAATATCATCGGGAAACAGTTTTTCCTGTGGTTTTTAAGATGCAGCATCTGAGGATGCCTGTGTAGTGCGTGAGCTCATCTTACATCCAGATAGCAAAAGGCTGAGCTTGTCTTCTCCTTTGTCTTCAGATCCCGGCCTGTGATTAATATTCAGCAAACCATCACAGTAACACCCAACAGAATTGATCTCCGTCAGAAAACGCTCTGTGGGGCGCCTAGTGGGATATGGTGAGCATTTGCGCCGTATCCACTCTTCCCCCAGTTTCATATCTCTGCTTTATGGTGACCCCATTGCCCCGAGGAGCCATGGGGAAGATTAAGAGAAATGGGGAAAGGGAAGAGGAATCTTGTCAAGTGGGTATATAACATTTTACTCATCAGTCATCCCTGGGGGGATATGAGGATGAGGAACGTGTTGAGATTTTTTTTTCCAGGGCAGTAAGGCATTTCTTAATGACTGTGTTTTTGATTTTGTACAGCCTCAAGGTTAAGGCCTGTTTTGAATATACTGCTAAACCCACCGGTTACAATCCTTCAATAAGTAAGTACCTAGTACTTTTTGTTTGTTTGCTTATCTGAACATCTTTATTTTGCTTAATTTTCTTTAATTGGAGTATGATTGCTTTACAATGTTGTGTTAGGTTCTGCTGTACAACACAGTGAATCAACTGAAATTAGATCTTTTCTGTCTGCCAGGTTGAAAAGTTCTGAATAAATAACTAGACGAACAAAACTGTAATGGCCAACATGAGTCCATAAATTCTGATTTAAAGAACTAAGTCTGTCTGTCATCTTCTTTTTAATCAGGAGGGTAAAGCACAAGAGGAAAAAAATGCATTTGGTCCCAATTTGAATTTTCCAGAGCAGATGGTTTAGGGCAGAATGAATGCCTTGGATAAGTACTCATTTGCTGCCACAACCGTTTCCTCCATGTCTGTCTTTGAAAAGCAGGGTGGTTTTGTGGTTGTAAGGTGGCGGGTGGTGGTTGTAGAAGAGTGACCGCGGGAGCCCGAGTCCTACTTGAATAAATTGTCAGTTTATAGTCTCTTCGCTGCTGGGTCCCCTCCCAGAGGCCTCTGTGGTCCAGAACACCCATGCTGTGTCCCTGAGGGTGGGCCCGGGGGGACCTGAAGACTGGGCTTGAACTCAGAGACTTGGGCTCTTCTCCTGGATCCCGTGCTTCAACACAGAGCTAATCCCATAATGTTTGAGTTTTTATTTTCCTATCAGTTAAAAGTAAATGCCTCTGGTGGGAATTAACTACATAGGATTGTGGCAGAGTTCAGATGAGATAAGGTGGTGAAAGGGCTTCCTTGATGGTTGAGACAGTAAAGAATCTGCCTACAATGCAGGAGACCCAGGTTTGATCCCTGGGTTGGGAAGATCCCCTGGAGAAGGGAATCACTACCCACTGCAGCATTCTTACCTGGAGAATTCCATGGACATAGGGGCCTGGCAGGCTACAGTCCATGGAGTCGCAAAGAGTTGGACATGACTGAGTTTTTCTTTTTCAAGGTGGTGAAAGCAGGTTGTCATTCATAAGGTCTTATTCTACTTCGCTTTTTTTTTTTTTTTTTAATAAGAAAGACAGGAGTTTTGCCACAGGGTTTGACAAATTTTGTTTGTTTGTTTGTTTGTTTAAATTTTATTTTATTTTTAAACTTTACATAATTGTATTAGTTTTGCCAAATATCAAAATGAATCCATCACAGGTATACATGTGCTCCCCATCGTGAACCCTCCTCCCTCCTCCCTCCCCATAACATCCCTCTGGGTTGTCCCAGTGCACTAACCCCAAGCATCCAGTATCGTGCACTGAACCTGGACTGATACTCTCACAATAGTGATGATCACTGAGGCCCTCTCTGGTGTGTTTTAGTAGCAGCTGTACCTCTTCAGGAGTAAGCTAGAGTAAAGTTGGGGGGCCTAGGAATCTAAAGACATCTTTTCCCCAAAGAGGAAGTACAGAGCAAAGGTGATTTCCTTCCTGGGTCAGCCGTGGTCCCAGCGGCTAGGTATACCAGTGCAGCAGAGCCACCAAGGAAACCTTTCTGGAAAGACAGGGTGGTTCTCAAGGTTTTCAGTTTTTACTCCTCTTTGAGATGGAATGAGTTTTCTCAAGGCTTCTCCATGTTACCTTGAGTATTTCTTTTCTTTATGAAAAAAAGGTATCCCTTTATAATATCCCAGAACTTCATATATAGTCTGCCTTCACCCAATCCATGCTGTCATAAACCCACTTGGCCTTCATCTTCCCAGATTTTAAACTGTCCTCAGGAGATTTCTTCATCTCCTTCACCTTTTTAGGCCCCTTCTTCTGGGCCACCTCCCACTCTGTTGTCGCTCCATGAGCTCTGCAGACCTTGCAGTATGGTGTGCATGTATTAGGACTTTCCACCCCCAGGGGAGCTGTGGCCTTTCGCTTTGCTCTTGAAGTAGCCGGTATTTTACTGAGTATAGAAAATACTGTTCTTTGTGTGGCTTTCAGCAATAGAACATATTTTATGATTTCTCCCAATCTCTCACCCTCTCAGATTTTGTGTTGTTTTTACCCAACTGTGGTCCCTTCCACTTGCTGGCTTGGATCGTGGGGCCTTTTACCATTGTGTCTGGAAGCAGCCTAGAGAGACCAGGAAAGACAGAGACTAGGCAGGGAGAGGGAAGGGAAACATGTTTTTATTCTATTGGTCATCTTCTCAAACCACACTGTTTGCCAAAGATGTGAAATCTCATCAGAACATTTCTTATCTTCCCTCAGATCAATCATTTATACAAAATAAATTACAAACTTCCTTTTAGCATAAATGCTGCCCTTGATGCCATGTATATTAATTTCCTATAACTACCCCTACATTAACCAAGTATTTATGAATAGCCCACTATAGATTGGGCTTCCTTTGTGGCTCAGCTGGTAAAGAATCCGCCCACAGTGCAGGAGACCTGGGTTCCATCCCTGGGTTGGGAAGATCCCTGGAGAAGGGAAAGGCTACCCACTACTGTATTCTGGCCTGGAGAATTCCATGGACTGTTTAGTCCCTGGGTTGCAAAGAGTCGGACACAACTGAGTGACTTTCACTTCACTCTAGAAAGAACTTTTTTTCTCTGAAGAAATGGAAAGAGAAATTATTGCCATTGCTTCCACGGTATTGGGAAATTCTAAGTCAAATAAAGCAGAACTTGCACAAAGCTGCAAGAGTTAATACGTCTACAGTCTGTTCCCCACGTCCGAGTGTGTGAGCTTATTGTTCGGCTGCTGCTTTAACTCAGCAGTCCTTGGCTATGGTGTTCCATCCTTACAGATATTTATAATTGAGCCTTAATGACTATTCTACTTGGCTTGCCCCTGCAAAGGTCAGCAAAGGTGGCCAGCAAGGATTTTAAGATGATGTGAACTGTCTGGAGGGTCAGAAAAGGTTGGAGAGGGTCTGGTAGATAAATGGTTTTAATGCCCCCACGCACTCCCCTGCTTTTGGCATGAGGGGCACTCAGCATGTGAGCCTTCGTCTGGTTCATTGTGAAGTTAGCAGGTCACTGATAAATGGATGATGTCAAGGCTCACAGAGGGCCTAAAATGGAGGCGCATTCCATTTGGCAGCCATGACATTTAAGAATTCTTCAGATGGACACAGAAATTACTATTGAAACAGTTGTTTCTAAATTTTGGTTTTACATATGGGAACAGCCATTGTTTCAGCACAAGGATGATGACTGTATGTGTGTGCGTGCAAATGCGCGTTGGGTGTGTGCTGATGTGTTTGTTCATATGGTCTACTATCCTGTTTGTGTCAGATGTTGTGCTGTTGCTGGGGAATACAATGGTGAAGAGCTGGAGGTGGTCTCTGGAGCGGCTTTTCCTGAGAAAGTGATTGGGCATTCACAGCACAGCAGACTTAAGTGTAGCGCTGCTGCTGCTGAGTCACTGCAGTCGTGTCCGACTCTCTGCGACCCCATACATGGCAGCCCACCAGGCTCCTCCATCCCTGGGATTCTCCAGGCAAGAATACTGGAGTGGGTTGCCATTGCCTTTTCCAGTGCGTGAAAGTGAAGTCGCTCAGTCGTGCCCGACTATTCGCGACCCCATGGACTGTAGCTACCAGGCTCCTCCATCCATGGGATTCTCCAGGCAAGAGTACTGGAGTGGGATGCCACTGCCTTCTCCAGTGTAGTGATAAGAGAAATAGAATACGGTCGGACCCTCCAGGAGGGACCGGGAGAGCTTCCTGGAGGAAGTAGCATCCACATTGACATCTGAAGGAGTAGAGGTAGCCGGGCAATGAAGGAGAGGTAAAATGAAAAAGAGCAGGGTGGTCCAGCTGGCAGAAGCTTAGGGGAAGTGGGAACCTGCACATCTAAGAGGCTTTATAAGGCAGTTATCTTTTGTGTTTGTTACACAAAAGGAGCTGACTCCGTTTCTTGCTATAGGACTCTGGGCCGGTCACCTAGTTCTGTGGGTCTCCAGTTCTTCATGTGTAAGTAGAGGCTATTAGGTGCTTGCAAAAAGGTCCCTTCCAAACTCTAATGTGATTATTAGAACATGGATTCATTTTCTGGAGCAGGTTTTTTCCCTGAGGCTGGCTTCTCTGACCCTGGACACACTGGTTTGCTTTCCCTTCTGATGGTTTTGTTGTTTAGTTGCTAAGTCATAACCTTCTCTTTTGCGACCCCATGGACTGTAGCCCACCAGGCCAGGCTCCTTTTGTCCATGGGATTTCCCAGGCAAGAATATTAGAGTGGATCTCCATTTCCTTTTCCATGGGATCTTCCCAACACAGGGATCGAACCTGTGTCACCTGCATTGCAGGTGGATTCTTTACCACTGAGCCACCAGGGAAGCCCCTTCTGATGGTTTTTTGTTGTTGTTCAGTTACTAAGTCAAGTCCAAATCTTTGCAACCCCGTGGACTGTAGCATGCCCGGATCCTCTGTCCTCCACTGTCTCCAGCTTTTGCTCAAATTCATGTCCGTTGATTCAGTGTTGGCATTTAACTGTCTCATTATCTCTTGCCCCTTCTCCTACTGCCCTCAGTCTTTCCCAGCATCAGGGTCTTTTGCAGTGAGTTGGCTCTTGGCATCAGGTGGCCAAAGTATTGGAGCTTCAGCTTCAGCATCAGTCCTTCAAGTGGATATTCAGTGTTGATTTCCTTTAGTGTAGACTGGTTTGATATCCTTGTAGTTGAAGGATGGTTGAAAGTGAAAGTGAAGTTGCTCAGTCGTGTCTGACTCTTTGAGACCCCATGGACTGTAGCCTATCAGGCTCCTCCATCCATGGGATTTTCCAGGGAAGAGTGCTGGAGTGGACTGCCATTTCCTTCTACAGGGGATCTTCCCGACCCAGGGATCAAACCCAGGTCTCCTGCATTGCAGGTAGATGCTTTACCATCTGAGCCACCAGGGATGGTTAGTGAGTGATTAATAAATGTAAGTCATTTAAGTATTAAAACATAGCAGCTATATCCAGTGAATTGGCAAAGAATGCATTCTGAAGTTAAGAAATGAGATTTTGATCATCCAAATCATAGCTTATCTCTGAGCTCTGTTAGTGTAGGTAATCACAAGTAGGATGTGCCCTCTGGGGCTTTGGAAGTGGAAACCTTGATTCTGGGAGTTTTATTAATGGGCAAAGGGGCCCTCTAACCACTGAAAGGAAGTATGTTTTACCTTTAAATTCTTCATCAAGACATCTCCATCTCTAATATGTTTTTCCTTTTTAGACAATTATTCTTTATGAGCGCTTTAATGTGTATAAGAACCACCTGATGATCTTACTAAATGCAGCCTCGGGTTCAGTAGTCTGGCTGGGCCTGAGGATCTGCATTCCTGACACCACACAGGAGAAGCTGCTGTTGATCTAGAGGCCTTTTTGGAATTTAAGCAGCAGACTGTTGAAGAGGGAGTCAGTTTAGGTCCTTCTGCAGGGTTGGCTGCCCTCCTGTGTCGTAGTCTTGTGAGTTCTTGAAATGCAGTGAAACTGATTCTTAACGCTTCTCTGAGGTTTTGACTTATTCTCGAGCTCCCCCACGTGGCCCAAAGGAAATGTAGCTTTAAAAATTGTTCATAGTAATGGGCAGGAAAGGACAGCTTGATTTGAAACTTCATAAGTCAGAATGTACGTTGCCAGGAAATATGAAGGAAAACCATGGCAATGAGAAAAAATGTTCTAAGAGGAATTAAAATATATCAAAAACAAACTCAGTGTACTTATAGCTGTGTTGTGTATGAGTACGTTTTAAGTTCCTGTGATTTTGTTGATTTCATCTAGCCATTGTGGGCACTCTGGAGGCTGAAAAGGAAAGAAGAAAATCTGGGCTGTCGTCAAGAGTTCAGTTTCGAAACCAAGGTTCTGAGCCCAAGTATTCGCAAGAGCTCACTCTGAATAGACAGAAACAGAAGGCGTGCATGGAGGAAACCCTCTGGCTCCAGGTGAGGGCCGCAGGCAGATCAGTTCTGTCATGCAGGTACATGGTCACAAGTGTAGATGTGACCTTTTATATAAATACTAGCAACACATTATCCAGGACAAAGGAAAGCATTGTTTTGGAGTTCTCTGGTAGTGTTTATAGCAGGCTTCAACTGTGTCTCTGCATTCTTTTCAGGAAAACATCAGAGATAAACTGCGTCCCATTCCCATAACTGCTTCAGTGGAGATCCAGGAGCCAAGCACTCGGAGGCGAGTGAATTCGCTTCCAGAAGTTCTCCCAATTCTAAATTCAAATGAACCCAAGTTTGTTCATACAGATGTAAGTATTTCTGATTTTCATTTTACTAACTGTTTTCCATTTTATTATGCTAAATCAAACATCTCCGAAGGCAATAGACTAGTGACTGATTTGCCCTAAAGGCCATTCCTTTGTATATTAAATAAGCTTTTTAATATATGTATAGTTTGGAGAAAATTTGCGTCCCAAGTAAACAATGGATATAGAAACCTACAGAATACAATTTGGAGATGAGAGTTGTTTTTCTTAATAATTTCTGGTCATTGAGACTTACTGAGACTATAATTGACAAAACTTATTATTCTCATGAGCTTCCCTGGTGGCTGAGATGGTAAAGAATCCACCTGCAATGCGGGAGACCTGGGTTTGATCCCTGGGTTGGGAAGATCCCCTGGAGGAGGGCATGGCAACCTACTCCAGTATTCTTGTCTGGAGAATCCCCATGGACAGAGGAGCCTGGTGGGCTATAGTCCGTGGGGTTGCAGGTGGGCTATAGTCCTTGGGGTTGCAAAGAGTCAGACACAACTGAAATATATGAGAATGAAATAGTCAAAATTTAGTGTCTAATGTAGCCTATGTAATCTTAGGAAGTAAAATTTATATGGTGTGCCTTTCTGTATACCTCTTATTGAAGTGGTGGGTGTTTGTTTGCTAGGGTTTAGGATGCCTGCATCTGCAGGATTAGGCTGGGGACCGGTGACATCTTGATTTAATGTTTTATACTTGTCAAAATATAGTTGGTAGTGGAGTGTCCGCTCTGAGGCACTGGTTCTGGTGGCCCACTGACGAAGCTTTTCATGAATGAGTTAGGCTCATGCCTACACGTGCACATCGCAGTATTTGTTGCCATCAAGTGTAGTTCCTTATGTGCTTTTCAGTACACTTTCAATGTCACTTGCGCAGTCACTAAGTCATGTCCATGGGCTGCAGCCCGTCAGGCTCCTCTGTCTGCCACTGTCTCCCAGAGTTTGTTCAAATTCGTGTCCATTGAGTTAGTGATTCTGTCTAGCCATCTAGTCCTATGGTACCCCCTTCTTCTGTTGCCTTCAATCTTTCCCAGCATCAGGGTTTTTTCTAATGAGTCAGCTCTTTGCATCTTCGCATCAGGTGGCCAAAGTATTGGAGCTTCAGCATCAGTCCTTCCAGTGAATATTCAGGATTGATTTCCTTTAGGATTGGCTGGTTTGATCTCCTTGCTGTCCAAGGGACTCTCAAGAGTCTTCTCCAGCACCACAATTTAAAAGCATGAGTTATTCAGTGCTCAGCCTTCTTTATGATCCAGCTGTCGCATCAGTACATGACTACTGGAAAAACCACAGCTTTGATTCTGTGTACCTTTGTTGGTGGAGTGATGTTTCTGCTTTCTAATACACTGACTAGGTTTGTCATAGCTTTTCTTCCAAGAAGCAAGTGTCTTTTAATTTCATGGCTGCAGTCTCCATCCACAGTGATTTTGGAACCCAAGAAAATAAAATGTGTCAGTGCTTGCACTTTTCCCCCTTCTATTTGCCACGAAGTGATGGGACCAGATGCCATGATCTTAGATTTTTTAAAGTTGAGTTTCAAGCCAACTTTTTCACTCTCCTCTTTCACCCTCATCAAGAGACTTTTTAGTTCCTCTTCACTTGCTATTATTAGAGCAGTATCATCTGCATATCTGAGATTGTTGATATTTCTCCTGACAATCTTGATTCTAGCTTCTAATTCATCCAGCCCGGCATTTCACATGATGCATTCTGCATATAAGTTAAATAAGCAAGGTCACAATATACAGTCTTGTTGTACTTGTCAATGTCACTTATTGTTACATTAATATTTCTTCTGTGTGTTCCCATATACACAAGCTCCATACTCATGTTAAACATAAAAAGCAAGAAGACCATTTTCCTAATTATTGATTAGTGTGATTATCAAGCATCCCTTAGGATAGTGCAAGATACTCTGCCCTTTGCTTTCCTAACCTTGAACTCTGTTTCCCCATCTGTGCAATGGGTCTCTGAACAGTATATGCGTCATAGTCCCTTGTGAGGATTGCATGAGTTTAAATACGTAGTCACGTGTTAGGTAGTACTGTCATTATTGTTGTTAATTCTTATAGTAACCCTGTGTAGCAGGGTGGTGGTATCCCCACGTCTCCTGTGTTGAAACCTAGACTATGAAAGATTAAGTGACTGGCCCAAAGCCACACAGCTGAGCCAGGCTTACTCTTTATTGTCCTATAGCATCTCACTGCCTTGGTCAAAGTGTTCTGAAAACACAGTTTCATTAAAGGACAGAGTGGGCGTTCGATGCAAAGTATGTTTGTAGTTTGAATTCTGCTATGGTAATTGTCACAATGGGAGATGAACTGTATGGAAACAGTCACCTATTTAGAGCCCTACATGGTGTAAATTACAATTTTGTTTTCCTACAGGTGCACTTCTTAAAAGAGGGATGTGGAGACGACAACATATGTAACAGCAACCTTAAGCTAGAGTATAAATTTTGTACCCGAGAAGGAAATCAGGACAAGTTTTCTTATTTACCAATGTAAGAATTGCGCTGTAGTACTAGCAAAAATGGAAAATGTCCCTGGGTTTGCAGTGGCTTTTTTTGAAGGGTTATTGCAAATCCATTGAGAACTTTGTTGTTTTCCTTTTTTTTTTTATTGTAATAGTCACAAAGGTGTACCAGAACTAGTTCTAAAAGATCAGAAGGACATTGCTTTAGAAATAACAGTGACGAACAGCCCTTCTAACCCAAAGAATCCCACCAAAGATGGTGACGACGCTCACGAAGCTAAACTCATTGCCACTTTTCCAGACACTCTGACTTACTCTGCATATAGAGAACTGAGGGCTTTCCCTGTAAGTATTTTAAGAGACCAGCTCGGAGGGGAAAAAAAAAACAACATTGCCTGGTAAGTGAATTTTTTGTGATCTGGTCTGTTTTTCTACTACAGGAGAAGCAGTTGAGTTGTGTTGCCAACCAGAATGGCTCACAAGCAGACTGTGAGCTTGGGAATCCTTTTAAAAGAAATTCCAGTGTAGGTGATGCCTTTACATACTGTATTTTAATTTTTAAAATACCATTGCAGTGTCAATATGTTCAGCCTATGGTAACAGCTATTTCTGTTTCTTAGGTTACTTTTTATTTGATTTTAAGTACAACTGAGGTCACCTTTGACACCACAGATCTGGATATTAATCTGAAGTTGGAAACGTAAGAGATTCTTTCAACCTTCCATTCAGAATCATTTCGTGAAAACACAGCCAGTCAATGAATTGGCCTTTATCTAACTCATAAAAGGAGTGTAATTTAATGAGAAAACTGACTGTTACAATAAAACCCTATTGTTTCCCTTTCATTTTTTCAGAACAAGCAATCAAGATAATTTGGCTTCAATTACAGCTACAGCAAAAGTGGTTATTGAACTGCTTTTATCGGTCTCCGGGTAAGTGTTTGTGTTTAGCATAACAAATCAGTGTCTGAAAGAACCATTTAACAATTCTCACTAAAACTGGTGTTTTCTAATTTAACAGGGTTGCTAAACCTTCCCAGGTGTATTTTGGAGGTACAGTAGTTGGTGAGCAAGCGATGAAATCTGAAGAGGACGTGGGAAGTTTAATTGAGTACGAGTTCAGGGTAAGTGGTTGCAGTTGGCCCTTCCAGTCTGTGTATCAGAAGCTAACGTATGCTGTGTATGATCTTGAATATGTAGTTTTAATAAGTAACAATAAATAAGCATGATAAAGAGAGCTTGCCAGTTTTTAAACAGCATACTGGCTTAGTGTAAAAGTTGTCTTTCAGAATGGAGAACCACAACTTCATTCAACATAGGACTTTGTTCAGAATCAAATTCAGTTTGGTCTTTTTCTTCTTAGGGAGTTTTAATGTATTAATAATAATTGTGGTGTTGAGACAAAGAAATACTCGCTTTTTTTCTCCCCAGAGTCTGTCTATAAAACAAAAATCTCAAAATGCTATTTGGCTTTAGAATGTGTGAATGATTTATTTCTTCCTCTGTTATAAGATCATCTCTCTTATTGCTTATGGTTAATGTTCACTGACCTTTCCCAAGCAGTTTTGTGATGGTGAATGTGGGTTTGACGTGTACCCATAAGGAAGACTAATGACTGCTCTGACCCATTCCAAAGTAGGTGGTCACAGTGGCTCTTAAGTCCAGTCAAATGAACATGAGTGCAAGGTACAGAGGTGACTCACAACTCATACGCAGGTTCAGGTCTGTGGCTCAAATCACACTCCTGAAAGCATAGGGACTGTTGTTGAGGTGAAAGTCTGAAATAGCAAAAATGGGTCCACCCTTGACTCTAGGAGGATGAAGAGGTGGAATTCTCCTCTGAAAGCATCTCTTAGCTTTAGACAGAACTGTGACAGCTAGTGGGTGGTGGTGATTATGGCACCTATGCAGATGTGGCTGCAAAGAGGTCTGTGGGTTCTGGAGCAGTCTTTCATACAAACTCTTTTGATTTCTGTTGCACGGAGTTGCTCCCTGCCCCGTCCCCAGCTTGGACTCATGGGTTCATGGCTGCCAGAATGGCCCTCCTCTGGGTCTCTCAGGTGTTATCCCAGGCCCCCGCCCTGTGGTCAGGACAGAGGCAGCTTCATTTGCAGTACGTGGGGCTCCCCAGAAGCAGGTTATGACTGCACTGTCACCACAGTGGCTTTGTCACCTGCCAGGCAGAGTGGTTATAGAGCGAAACAAGAATACACGTGACTTCTCCCTGGGCGTTTTGAGAGCCTGGCAGATTCTGTTGCACACAAAAGTTGATCCCGGATTGAGGGAACAATTATTTCTCTTTGATCTTTTTTTCCCCCTATTTTTATTGACAAGAATCTTTAAACACAAATCTCTATTTTGGATGTCCTATCCAAAGTCCACTTTTGGAGCCTGTGCTTTTATTGTTGGATTATGCCAGATATTTTGGCTTTTTTTTCTTGGCAATAGGAACTGCTTAACTTAATTTTATGTTGAGAGAATTACACTGAGATAATACATATTATTTTCTAACAGGTAATTAACTTGGGCAAACCTCTTAAAAACCTCGGCACAGCAACCTTGAATATCCAGTGGCCAAAAGAAATTAGCAACGGCAAATGGTTGCTTTATTTGGTGAAAGTAGAATCAAAAGGATTGGAAAAAATAACTTGTGAGCCACAGGGTGAAATAAACTTCCTGAAACTAACGGTATGTTGATGCATCTGTCTCATGTCTCCATAGATGTTAATATAAGAGAAAGGGGAAATCATTGCTTGCCTTGGGAAACTGACATTCTGGCATGTTGAATTTTTTTTTCCTTTGGTGTCATAGTTTCTGTTTTGTTGTGAGTAACCAAGTCAGGCTGAGGATTTCTGCTGATTAGGGACCACTGTGGCATATAAGTCAGGGTCATTTTGTGCATGTTGAAGCAAATGACATTTTCTGAAGTTTGAAGGCCCAGTGTGACGTATAAGGACATGCCCTGGGGATGGGCCAGCCAATGTTAACTCCCAGTGGAATCAAGCATTACAGAACATACTGGCACCTTAGCAAGTGACCTTGAAGACTTTTCATTCTTTTTAAAATAGAAAATATTTATTGAGTACTTGTTAGGTCTCAAGCACCATGCTAAGCATTAGGTTTGCATTTTCTCATTTCATTCTCTTGATCGTCTGATGAGGTATTTTTCTCATCCCCACCATTTCAGAGATGAGGACATTGAAAATCAGAGAGATTAACCTTCTCAAAGTCACTCAGCAGTTATGAGGGCAGTGCATTCATGCACAGCCCTGCTTGTTTTCAAAGCCTGTACTGTTAACCTCTCTCTGTACTGCTCCACACTTAAGTAACTATCTAGTCTATCATTTTTGCTCCATTTTGATAAAGACTTGCTTTGTTATTGCAAGTCTGCTTCTTTTAAATTCTAAGGTGACTGGGTATGACCAGTGTTCATAGTTGGTGGTTTATATTCATCAACTTGGAGAAACAAGATGGTCCATTATTCCTAATCTTTAAGAGAAATGGCAGTTGATTTATTTATTTTTGCTTTTGCTGGGTCTTTGTTGCTGCTCATGGCTTTCTTCTAGTTGTGGTGAGCGGGGGCTACTCTTCCTTGCGCTGCGTGGGCTTCTCTTTGCAGCGGCTTCTCTTACTGTGGAGCACAGGCACATGGGCTCTCTGGTTGCAGTTGGCAGGCTCTAGAGCGTGGGCTCAGTGGTTGTGGTACATGCGCTTTAGTTGCTCTGAGGCATGTGAGATCTTCCCGGACCAGGGATTGGACCTGTGTCCCCTGCATTGGCAGGTGGATTCTTATCCATTGTACCACTGGGGAAGTCTGAAAAATGAAATTTTAAAGCATCTTCCTTGGCTTAGTTTTCAGTATTCTCCTTTGAATAAACCATGCTCGATCTTTTTCTACTTTCCCTTTTCCTCATTCCGTGTCACTCATTCAGGATGTGCTTACTTTTTACAGTTAGGTTAGGTACCGATCTGAGTGCTTAGGGGTAGAGGAATGAGATTGGTTCCTGATCTCAGGATGCTCACAGTTTGGTGAGGAGACAGCAGAACAAAGAAAGCCTTTGTCTCACTCTGAGTTTTAAGGTTGGAATGAAAGAAAATTACCTTGAAAAATAAAGTTGAAGTGAGGTTGGTAATTAACACTTTGTGATCTTACACTTCAATTATTTATGCACCTTGGTGCTGGCAGAAAGGTGAGGATTGTCAGTCGTGAATTTGGCACAATCTGGAAGGGTGTGCTCTGGAGATTTGTACAGTAATGCCACAAATTACACTTGGTGGAAGTATTTCAGATGTAATTCTTTTCAGGAGGCTCACAACTCAAGAAGGAAACGAGAAATTGCTGAAAGACAGACAGATGATGGCAGAAAATTTTCTTTATTTTCTGAAAGAAAATATCAGACCCTTGTGAGTATTTTTCAAGAGCTGTGAGTTTTCCAGGGGGTGGCGGGAAGGCCTTCCCCAGACCGTGGTGCTGTAAGTCCTGTTCTTCTTTTCTCCCCAGAACTGCAGCGTGAACGTGAACTGTGTGAACATCAAGTGCCCGCTGCGAGGGCTGGACAGCAAGGCCTCCGTGGTCCTGCGCTCGAGGTTATGGAACAGCACGTTTCTAGAGGTGTGACCCCCACCGCAGGCTGTGTCCCCCAAGCCGTCTGCCACCTGCTAGACCATTTCTCTTTTCACTCACGCTTTCACTCACTTTGTCTCCAAACAGGAATACTCCAAGATGAACTACTTGGACATTCTCGTGCGGGCTTCCATTGATGTCATTGCCGCCACCGAGAATATCAAGCTGCCCAACGCAGGCACTCAGGTTAGGATTCCACGGGCTTCACTTAGTTGCTCTCTCTCCTCCACCCCACGCCCATGGCCTGAGGACACGCTGTTCTGGACTCATGTCTCTCACGGCACTGATACTCCCTTTAAAGAGAAAGTAGGTCATGTCTTAAGGTGGTACCCACCCCAAGTTGTATTTCAGTAGAATCATGGAAGAAAGACGTGACTCGGGTCATCTCATTCTGCTGTGGATGGGACAGACTTGAGAGCTGTTGGCTCAAGGAGAGGAGGGGTGCACCTCCTAAGTCTAAAGATCCCACATCTTGTACCGCCTCTCATGCCAATGCCAATGTTGGCATACTCCTACTGATGGTAACCTCCCTGCGCTATGGGGGAGCTCTTGGCGTGTATGGCCAGTGGCAGTTATTAGAAACCATCTCTATATACGGATTGAGACTTGAATCTTCTAAGATCAGTTCCTGATTATGCCCCCTGGAACAAGTCCCAACATAAGTCCTCCTTCTCGGCCATGTAGCAGCCTTTGAAATAATTGAAGGAAATTGTCATGCTTTCTTGGACGTATCTCTCTTACTGTCTTCAAAGCTGACCACCCAGCTCTTCAATTATCTGTCCTGCCCGATGCAGCTGCACAGGTTCCAGATCTCTTCTCTTCCTGGGCCAGCTCCAGGAAGGAGAGCTGACGTGTGGTCTGCCTAGTTCAGCTTAACTTTACCTTCAACAGCCTCCCAGCTTCTGTTAGTTCAGCCTAAAATGTGGTCTTTAAATGGTTGCTGAAGATGGTTTGCATTTCTGGCAGCTACTATTTTTCTGTTTGTGTTCTACTGAAACTTCCAGGTGTTTTCATCTGAATGTGCTGTCAAACTATATTTCCCACATCACACCCTTGAGCAGTTTTTTAAAATGTAAATACACGCCTTTAAGTGCATCCTCACATCTTGTGTGGTTTACTTTTGATCTGTTGTTTGGGCTTACAGCGTAATTTTGAGTCTTGATCATTTATTCTCTGATAACTTTCTTTCCTTGCAAGCTTTATCTTTTTAAAACCAAGAAGCATGGGTGTTTTCATGCAGGTAATTAAGAAAACTGTTGACCAGGACTAGCAGCAGAAGCTTGTGTATAGTAAAGGGTTCCTAGTTGCGGGGGGGGGGGGTCTGGCCCCATAGGGACTTGTATCAGGCTCTGAAAGTAAATGACTGCAGGTCACAGGTGGGAGTGTTTTGCAAAAGAGCGTGATTGGAGAAGAATGACTGTCCTAAAGCTGATCTACTGATGTACTTAAGGCAAATGTCTAGGCTTCAGTCCTTTGACCAGCTGAAATCCAGTGTGTCTCCCTGATGACCTTGGTTTCTGGAATATAGTGACCCTTAATTAAAATTTACCATCTCAACTAGAATACAAACATTTGTCTGGGCAAGTGCTAAATGGGGCAGGATGCTGGGGCATGTGGTGTAAACCGGGACTGTCCCATACTTAACCGGGATGTACCCTCACCTTGACCTTATGTTGTCTTTGCAGGTTACTCCTACCTTTCTACATCTTTTTAAAAATTTTAAATTTAATTTAATTTTTAGGGGGCACTGAGTCTTCCTTGTGCGCAGGCTTGTTGTGGCATGTGGGCTCAGTTGCCCCTTGGCATGTGGGATCTTAGTTCCCCAACCAGGGATTGAACCCATATCCTGTGCTTTGGAAAGCAAATTCTTAACCACTGGACCACCAGGGAAGTTCCTCTACCTTTACTAATAAGGCATCATAAGGACTGTCAGACCACACCCTTCCTGAGAATCCTTTCTCTGCCTCTCTGACTAAAGGCAGTTGCTATAACTTTATGTAGCTTTAATCAGCAATCCTGAGATTCACTGAGCTTCAAAGAGAAGAAAACTTTAGAGGGAAGAAACTAATATTAATAAAGCACTAATTAAATGTCTGCCATCTACTAGATGCTTTACCCATACACTATCATTTAAACTGCAGGAGAATGCCAAGGTAGACATTGTACCCACTTTCCAAAAAAGGAAGCAGGCATAGACAGGGGATGTCATTTGGGGTCCTGGATTGAAATCTATGCCATTCTGGCTTCTGGGCCGCTATTCTTTGACTCTGTAATACTTGCTCCCCATTAAGTCCCCAAATCTCAAGTTCAGATGAGAAAACTTGAGTCCAGGGAAGGTTGTCTGTCCCCCAGGGTCACAGGACCAGCATGTGGGGTAGAGGTAAGACCAGACCTTGGGCTTATGACTTCTCATCAAGTGCTCTTGTTTTCTTGAAGATGATGGAACTGAAGGCCATGGTGTCTAGACAATGAGGTTCTCTTGGGCATTTCATGTTCTCAGGGCTTTCAGAGCCCATGCCTACTAATGGGAATTGGAATCTTTGCTATACTGCTACTTTATTTATTTAATAATTGGTAGATTTGAAAATGGATTAGTCTCATATCTGGAACCCATTTCTTTTTAAAACAGAGACTTTTTAATTTCTAGTCTTCTGTTACCTTTTCTATTAACTGATGTCTGAGATATAATAGCTCAGTTGTCATATCTACATGTTTCTTTAGAATTTTAAGGTGCAGTTTGGGGGTGTGGTCTAAAGTTTTCAAACTTAATTCAAGTGTCAAAATGCCTTCATTTTTTTATTTCCTCTCTTACTGAGGGTTTCAATTTCATTTTTATCTTGATTCTCTGTCTTTTCCAGTGTCTAGATTATTTTTCTTTGGACATGAAGCAAAGGAGGTTGAATAATTCAGCCTTGTCTTTTGGTCTTAATGTTGATATGTTTTCCCATTGCTTTTACTCTAATCCTGGCTTTAAAAAGATAAAAAAATCTTTGTTTCCTTATAACCCAACCAATTTTAAGAGTTTTGTGTTCAATTCTTTTTTAAAATATTTATTTTTTTATTGAAGGATAATTGCTTTACATAATTGTGTTGGTTTCTGCCAAACATTAACATGAATCAGTCATAGGTATACATATGTTCTCTCCCTCTTGAACCTCCCTCCCACCTGTGTTCATTTCTTAATAAAACACATTTAAGATATTGTTAAAAGAAAAGTCAGGGAGAGCTGGTCACCCAACTGAACCAGATAAGATGGTTACTAAAATTTTAGCAGCAATTAAATTGATCCAGTTAACAAGCCAATTAACCATGGATGTACTGCAGCAGTGCCAGAGAAGCCTTCCTCACAAAAGTGCTAGAGAAGCAAAATTGAATAAGATAGTGTCAATTGTTAAGAATTTCATGGTCTAGGAGACAGTGAGTGGGGCTTGCCACGTGGTGCAGTGGTAAAGAATCCACCTGCCAATGTAGGAGACACAAGAGATTCAGGTTCAACCCCTGGGTCAGGAAGATCCCCTGGAGTTGGAAACGGCAACCCACTCCAGTATTCTTGCCTGGAAAATTCCATGGACAGAGAAGCCTGTGGGCCACAGTCCATGGGGTCCCAAAGAGTCAGACATGACTGAATGAACACAGGAGAGAGTGAACCAGGAGAGATTTGTTGAATTCAGCCAAGGAAGGAGGAAGTTTCTTACCGGTTGTACTTACATATCCCCACTTCATTCCTTCCCAAAGAAAGGCAATGCCAAAGAATGTTCAAACTACTGCACAATTGCACTAATCTCACACACTAGTAAAGTAATGCTCAACATTCTCCAAGCCAGGCTTCAGCAATATGAACTTCTAGATGTTCAAGCTGGTTTTAGAAAAGGCAGAGGAACCAGAGGTCAAATTGCCAACATCCGCTGGATCATCAAAAAAGCAAGAGTTCCAGAAAAACATCTATTTTTGCTTTATTGACTGTGCCAAAGCCTTTGACTGTGTGGATCACAATAAACTGTGGAAAATTCTGAAAGAGATGGAAATACCAGACTACCTGACCTGCCTCTTGAGAAACCTGTATGCAGGTCAGGAAGCAACATGGAACAACAGACTGGTTCCAAATAGGAAAAGGAGTACGTCAAGGCTGTATATTGTCACCCTGCTTATTTAACTTCTATGCAGAGTACATCATGAGAAACGCTGGACTGGAAGAAGCACAAGCTGGAATCAAGATTGCCGGGAGAAATACCAATAATTTCAGATACGCAGATGACACCACCCTTATGGCAGAAAGTGAAGAGGAACTAAAGAGCCTCTTGATGAAAGTGAAAGAGGAGAGTGAAGAAGTTGGCTTAAAGCTCAGCATTCAGAAAACAAAGATTATGGCATCCAGTCCTATCACTTCATGGCAAATAGATGGGGAAACAGTGGGAGCAGTGGCTGACTTTATTTTGGGGGGCTCCAGAATCACTGCAGATGGTGATTGCAGCCATGAAATTAAAAGACGCTTACTTCTTTGAAGGAAAGTTATGACCAACCTAGACAGCATATTCAAAAGCAGAGACATTACTTTGTCAACAAAGGTCCGTCTAGTCAAGGGTATGGTTTTTCCAGTGGTCATGTATGGATGTGAGAGTTGGAATATAAAGAAAGCTGAGCACTGAAAAATTGATGCTTTTGAACTGTGGTGCTGGAGAAGACTCTTGGACTGCAAGGAGATGCAACCAGTCCATCCTAAAGGAGATCAGTCCTGGGTGTTCATTGGAAGGACTGATGTTGAAGCTGAAACTCCAATACTTTGGCCACCTGACGTGAAGAGCTGACTCATCTGAAAAGACCCTGATGCTGGGAAAGATTGAGGGCAGGAGGAGAAGGGGATGACAGAGGATGAGATGGTTGGATGGCATCACCGACTCAATGGACATGGGTTTTGGTAGACTCCGGGAGTTGGTAATGGACAGGGAGGCCTGGCATGCAGCAGTTCATGGGATCACAAAGAGTTGGACACGACTGAGCGACTAAACTGAACTTCATTCCTAAGGAATAGGAAGAGAGTGGGTAAACTTCCTGCCTGCCAAAAATGAGAAAGAGTGTGATAAGTGGAAGTAGGCATGTTATTCTTCAGGGTGGAGGAGATTTTCATTTTTTGGTTCTAAATTCAGAGAAGGACTTGAGATGTGGATTCTTCTATAAGATGAATTTCTAATATGAAGAATACTCACTAAGGGGATGGTTTCCTTAATAGTTTTGTAAAAGATAACAAAAATACTTTCACTGGGTGAGTATCTTATACTAAAGTTCAATGAGAGTGGAGTGTATTACATTAAAGAGTGATTTAGGGAAACAGCTTTGGCTGGGGGAAAGCTCATGTGGTCTCAGCACTCCTCACTGGTGATGGAATTTAATGCATCAGCAGAATTAAACCCTTTTCCTCTGGACACATGATGGATGAGGTTCACATGCACAGGTCATCCCTGTGGAAATGCCTAGATTTTAATGCAAGCAAAACAATTTTTTTGTTTGTTTGTTTTTGAAGTTGGAGTAGTTTCTACTGGCCTGAACCTGTCATTTTTCATCAGTAATAGTTGCTGTGACGAGATGAGACAAGGTGTCCAGAGCTCTGGGAATCTCAGCTCATAGTTTGTCTGCCCCCTCCTGATTCTAAGGCCAGCTCCACTTCCCTCCTATTCTCAGTCCCAGCTGGGGAATGACTGTCAAAATGCACACGCACACACCACACAGAGTTGACAGTTTAAGGAAACAAACAATAAAGTCTTGCTGACCGGCCTCTTCCGCCTTCCTGCGGCGTGGCCTTACACACACACACACTGAGTTTGCAGAGCACATCCGAACCTTAAATGTGTGGTCCAGAGCCTAGCATTCGTCCTCAGTCTGATGCACAGTGACTTGTTTTAGTTTCTAAAAGGCTCCAAGATCTGATTTGAATGGTAGCCAGACCTGGGGCTTAGAGCTCTCGGCTGAGTTCCTGCTTAAACTGCACCCGACTCCTAACCCCACAAAATAAAAAACTACCTTGTTCAGCCCTTATGGCTGTCGGATTGCAGCAGTTTTGGGGTGTGGTTTCCCTCTAAGAGCATCCATTTGAAAGACTGGTACCGTGGTGATAGGGCTGATTCCTCTGTCTGTGGACCAGTGTCTACTCTCCACTTCAAAAGGCTTCATCAGGGCTTATTGGTAAAAATGAGAATGGCCCTTCCAAGTCATCACCTTGCCCATGGATACTGTGTGGCTTGCCTGTGCTACATACTAGGGAAGCAGAGTTAAACGAGATAAAGCATGTGTGTGTGCATGCTGCTAAGTCGTGCCCGACTTTGTGCAACCCCATGGACTGTAGCCCGCCGGGCTCCTCTGTCCTTGGAATTCTCCAGGCAAGAATACTGGAGTGGGACCTGTTCCCTTCTACAGGGGGTCTTCTGGACCCAAGGATTGAACCTGCATCTTTTGTGTTTCCTGTACTGGCAGAGGATTCTTGACCACTGTGCACCTTGGAAGCCAAGATAAAGCACAGGCTGGTGGAAGTAATCTTTTTAGTTTAGGATTGTCTGACTTAGCACTCATATCAACTATGTTATTTCTTTACTGGTCTCTCACCATTCTCTCTCCCCTACTTCATGGGTACCTCTCTGCTTCAACCAGTAATCTCAAGAAAGAGTTGTTTTAGCTTAAAGCTAGGACACCTGTGGAGGTGATGGTATTCCAGTTGAGCTATTTCAAATCCTGAAAGATGATGCTGTGAAAGTATTGCAGTCAATATGCCAGCAAATGTGGAAAACTCAGCAGTGGCCACAGGACTGGAAAAGGTCAGTTTTCATTCCAATCCCAAAGAAAGGCAATGCCAAAGAATGCTCAAACTACTGCACAATTGCACTCAGCTCACACACTAGTAAAGTAATGCTCAAAATTCTCCAAGCCAGGCTTCAGCAATACATGAACCGTGAACTTCCTGATGTTCAAGCTGGTTTCAGAAAAAGCAGAAGAACCAGAGATCAAATTGCCAACATCCGCTGGATCATGGAAAAAGCAAGAGAGTTCCAGAAAAACATCTATTTCTGCTTTATTGACTATGCCAAAGCCTTTGACTGTGTGGATCACAATAAACTGTGGAAAATTCTGAAAGAGATGGGAATACCAGACCACCTGACCTGCCTCTTGAGAAACCTGTATGCAGGTCAGGAAGCAACAGTTAGAACTGGACATGGAACAACAGACTGGTTCCAAATAGGAAAAGGAGTACGTCAAGGCTGTATATTATCACCCTGCTTATTTAACTTCTATGCAGAGTACATCATGAGAAACGCTGGACTGGAAGAAACACAAGCTGGAATCAAGATTGCCGGGAGAAATATCGATAACCTCAGATATGCAGATGACACCACCCTTATGGCAGAAAGTGAAGAGGAACTCAAAAGCCTCTTGATGAAAGTGAAAGTGGAGAGTGAAAAAGTTGGCTTAAAGCTCAACATTCAGAAAACAAAGATCATGGCATTCGGTCCCATCACTTCATGGGAGATAGTTGGGGAAACAGTGGAAACAGTGTCAGACTTTATTTTTGGGGGCTCCAAAATCACTGCAGATGGTGACTGCAGCCATGAAATTAAAAGACGCTTACTCCTTGGAAGGAAAATTACGACCAACCTAGATAGCATATTCAAAAGCAGAGACATTTGCCAACAAAGGTCCGTCTAGTCAAGGCTATGGTTTTTCCTGTGGTCATGTATGGATGTGAGAGTTGGACTGTGAAGGAGGCTGAGCGCCGAAAAATTGATGCTTTTGAACCGTGGTGTTGAAGACTCTTGAGAGTCCCTTGGACTGCAAGGAGATCCCAACTGGTCCATTCTGAAAGAGATCAGCCCTGGGATTTCTTTGGAGGGAATGGTGCTGAAGCTGAAACTCCAGTACTTTGGCCACCTCATGTGAAGAGTTGACTCATTGGAAAAGACTCTGATGCTGGGAGGGACTGGGGGCAGGAGGAGAAGGGGACAACAGAGGATGAGATGGCTGGATGGCATCACTGACTCGATGGATGTGGGTCCTGGTGAACTCTGGGAGTTGGTGATGGACAGGGAGGCCTGGCGTGCTGCGATTCATGGGGTCACAAAGAGTCGGACACAATTGAGCGACTGAACTGAGGACACCTGTTGGGGAAAGGGGAGGCAAGAGGAAGTGAGTCAGGAGGCCCTCCCCTGGGCTGAGAGCTTAAGTGAAACTTCATTGAGACCATAACAGGAAACATAGTAGCTGATAAAGGTTGTTTATGCGGTTAGAGTTTAGAAAACTCTTAATGTGAATTCTGTTCCTGTTAAAGATGTTTAAAGAAAAGCAGTTCCTGCTTTTAAGTATATTCTGTAAGAGCAGGTTGAAAACTTGTTTTCTAGTATAGATAGAAGTACTTTAAGAGTTGGTTTTTTTTTTTTTTAAGTGTTCTAGTATAGTAGTATTGGATCACAGTGTAGACATGGAAGCATTTTAGGCAGCATCCAGAATTCAACACTAATGTAGAATACTTATCTAGAAACACTTCTGAGGAGTTAAATTGTTCTCTCTTAAGTTTTCTTTACCCTTCACTTTATATTCTTTAAATTCAAAAATAGCAGAAACTTCAAAGTGATAGATGAATAATCAGTATAGTTTACAAAATCATATTTATAGCTTTCACCAGGTCTTTTATAAGCTTTGAAGATTAGTTTCCTGAAAAAAACCTTCTGGCATCACAGAAATCCACTTGAATTCTAAACTCACATAACCAAATTGTTGCAAATTACCATAAGCAACTTTTTAGATTTCTGAATAAACACTTCTATTCAATTGGTATTTGCCAGCTATCAAGTATTTAGAGCTTAAACTTCTCATCAGCTGCTGCTTAAAGCTGTAAGCTGCCTCTGAATGAATCCAGAGTCTCGTTTGTATGTACACATTGTCGTAATAAATGACTGCAAGCCATTTCAGAAAATTTTATTCTTTACGAGCATCTTTAGTTTGTTATCCAGACTCAGGTTTGGCTTCTCATAACCCAAGAATCCAATACTGAGAGACAAGTGTTAGGTAAAAGAAAAGAAAGCTTTATTGAGGAATCTAGCAATCCTGGGGAGAAGGTAAACTCATGTCCCAAAGAACCAACTGCCCAGGTTTTGTTCTGAGATTACTTAGGGAAGAGAGGAAGGGGCTATGTGCTGGGGAAGAGGTAATCTTCTGTTTTCAAAGATGACCATCACAATCCTGTGGTTCCAAGTAACTGTCAGGTTTGAACCATAAAGCTTTGGTCTGCTGAGAGGGCCCCACTGGGTCCTGCTTGCTTTTAACCTTAAGGGAAAATTAGAATGGTGTCAGTAATGCAGCTCCATTCCTCTTTATATTTCATAACATCTTTAAAATATGAGTGAGGAATGTAGGCTAATTGTGCATAAATGGACCGTTTTGTTGCCATTGTTGAATGCTTGATTAAGAGAGGGTGATTGTTCTCAAAAAGATACCAGGTTATATTAATGTAGATATAACAAGATTGGTTGTATCCCTCTGGGTAATTGTTGAAACTTGCTGTTGATTAAATGATGGTTCATTATACAATTTTCTCTACTTTTATTGATTATAAAAATTTATAAAAGGTAAGTTAGCACAGAAGCAATTATTTCATCAAAACATAATTCAGCATTTTCCAGGTTCTGGCAAAAGAGCTCCAAGAAATGCCTCTTGAAGCAATATTCCATTACTAAAGGAAAGGAACTCACACCAAAAAGACACGTCATCCATCTGTAGGCTACATTGACCAAGTGTATCTAGAAGCAGAATTAGTGATCCAAACTCAGGGTTTAATTCTCACCCGAGTTTGTAATGGTCTTGCTTTCCTTTACGCCCCATAGGTTCGCGTGACTGTGTTTCCCTCAAAGACTGTAGCTCAACATTCAGGAGTACCTTGGTGGATCATCCTAGTGGCCATTCTTGCTGGGATTTTGATGCTTGGTCTATTAGTATTTTTACTGTGGAAGGTAAGTCATATCTGGGACTTGAGTTTTGTGATATAAACTTTATTTCAGGTTTTCTTTTTAAAGTAAATTAACACTGATAGTACATATATTTTTCATTGCTTCTTTTCCCCAACATTTTATTCTATGAACTGTTTCCAAAATACAGCAAACTCAAGAATTATATAATGAAGATCTGAATACCTATCTAATATTTTGTAAAGGAATACTATTTATATAAGAGGTTTCTTAAGTGTGTAAATTTCAGTGTTTTCACATATAATATAGCATGTTTGGCAGATAATAATTTTTTAAATTTTACCACTATGACCATTTCTTTATTGCTGATCAAATTCTGAATCTAAGCCAAATTGGTTATCACCCTAATCAGAATCTGTATCCCTATTAATTTCAATTTTTGTAAAGAAATGTTCATGGCAGCAATGGGGGCTTGTTACAGTTGCAGCTAGATTAGGAAATAGGAAAGCATGAAATCAATGAATCCCAAAGTGGTCACCATAGCCTATGTCAAGCATAAGGAAGGTCTGTGTTTAATATGATGTACTTCATTATAGTCTGGTCCTGTAAATATAATGTAGTATCTTCCCTCTGCTTTCTACCAGTAAATAGTCGACATTACAAAAAATGCATGAGATGTCACGTACTTTTCTTGGCAAAAGTTATCACCTATAGATCTTGGGTTATTCTCAGGTAGTAATGGAGATTCACAGACTTTTATCAACAGTCCCCAAAAACTCAAACAAGTTTGTAATGACTTATTTGGCAACTCAACTTGACATGATGTGAAGAGAGGATATTTATAGTCTCTATCCTTTACTCAGTTCTAAAACATTAGGATAATTACTGTGACATTATGTATGCAGTGTATTACTTTTCTAAAAGGCCGGAAATTTGGGGTTTCCAAACATGTCTGGTCTAGAGGCAAAGGATGATGAAACTCAACTACTAGTCCCTAGGATCAAACTATCTTTATCTTTTCTTTGGATCCAAGTATAATGGACAAGGACTTAAGATATTCTCACTTTCAAATATTGGGCATCTCTTTTTGCTTTATTTTTCCAAGTAACTTCCTTTTGCCAAGATAATTTTGAGATAGTTTTTGGGCATCCTCCAGTCGTGTGATTGAAATTTGGTATCTGCTCATGCCAAGACCCATCCTCCCAGGGGAAGTCAGCCAGCCCTACCTGATGTTTACTTTAGACAGTAGGTTTGTCTGAGTGCAGCCAGCTGATATAGGAGATGCTCTGGAAATTATTTGGATATCAAAAGCTGAATGTGAGGTTTGATATTTGAGGATGGCCTTCTATTGCTCTCCAGAAGAGGTCCTATAAGGACAGTCTTTTCCTATATCTCTATATTTAGAGTGACCTAATCTGAGGAGCACAGATTACTATCACTTAAACGTTATGTGATGGCTCAGAATTTGGGAAAGTGAGAGCAATCATTATTTCATGATGGTATGTTCAAATTTATATTGTGATTTACCCCACAAAGGCCTCAAGTAGATGGCACTTATCCCTTCAAATTCACTGAAAAGGACAGGAATATATTCAGTATCTCTTTATTTGGATTTGTGCTAAGTCTTAGAGAATTTATTCTTACACTTTGAATCAGTAATCTACGGATGTCAATCTTGCATAGTTAGACTCCATATCCCCTGCAAGAAGAAAGTGTGTGCTGAGTTGTGTCCAACTTTTTGCAGCCCCGTGGACTATAGCCCATCAGGCTCCCCTGTCTGTGAAATTTCCCAGGCAAGAATGCTAGAGTGGATTACCATTTTCTCCTCCAGGGGATATTCCTGACCCAGGGATCGAACCCCTGTCTCCTGCATTGGCAGGCAGATTCTTTACCACTGAGCTACCTGGGAAGCCCCGCAAGAAGAAACTACCCAAAACTATGATCAGATGTGTAAATATTTTCCCTTTTAGAATGATTTTGGCCCTTAGGATTTGTTACAAATAGAAAAATCAATTTCCTAGTGTCATCCATGTAAATATTTGACCAGAGACCCATGGTAATAGAGTTGGGTTAATTGACGTCACTGGGGCTTCCCAGGCGGTGCCATGGTAAAGAATCTGCCTGCCAAGCAGATCCCTGGATCAGGAAGAGTCCCTGGAGAAGGAAATGGCAATCCAGTCCAATGTTCTCGGCTGGAAAATTCCATGGACCGAGAAGCCTGGTGGGCTATAGTCCATGCAGTCTTTATAAAGAATCAGACAGGACTTAGCAACTGAGTATACAGCACACTTGATGTCACTGTGTCATATGGTATGGGGTCCGTTCCCTTTTGGTTGATCCATAGTGGTCTCTTTGTAAGCAAGCTGTAAGTAGGAAACAGGTTAAACTTTGAGATTTTTCTTTTGTTTAGCTTTTATACACAGAACTGTAACACTGACTAAATACCTTGCTTCCTTGTAGTGTGGTTTCTTCAAGAGAAATAAGAAAGATCACTATGATGCCACATATCACAAGGCTGAGATCCATGCTCAGCCATCTGATAAAGAGAGGCTTACTTCTGATGCGTAGTATTGATCTACTTCTGTAATTGGTAATTGATCAATGTTTTTTAATTGCTAGCTGTGGAACCTGCTATGGTTGTGGTGGCTAACTTTAAAAGCAACAGCTTGCTGTGTGTGTCCCATTAACAGACGTTTTCCAAATGTCCACACTGGCTTGCCTTGCTTGAATTTATTTCATTTATTTCACTTGAAAGCTTAGTGTTGTTTTTTTTTTAAGTGCACAAAGAATCTTTCGTTGCAGGTGAGCTACTTTTTGTTGTTAATAGACATCACCCACAGCAATGAAGAAAACTGCTATCTACGTACACATAGGAGGTGTTAGACCTCTACAGTAGACCAGTTTCCCACGTGTTGTTAATCTAGTATGTAGCTTACCACTTGGAATTTCAAAGATGCATAAGAAATCATCCCAGATTTCTTGTCCATTTTGGAATTTCCCACAGAAGTTTGTGTTGACTGCCTAATTAACCTGTTGCATGTTGGAAACATTGTGTTTCTCTTTAAGAGAGGGCTTTCTCACTGTCATCTTTTTGATTTTCATGCTATAAAATGATGAGGCAAGGCTTCGGAATGCTTTTATTGTTGCTCAGAAATTGTTTTATGCTGGCTAAGCATGCAACTTCCTTTCCCTGCATATCTACTACAAGTCAAAGACCATTACAACAAACTCTTCACTACTGGCGTGACAGACATTATGGTTGACTTCAGAAGATGATTCTTTGCCAACATGGCCTTCAGTTTACAAAAGTTTAATATAAAAATGCTGTGGACAGTTTATTCAAAATGTTGTAATGGAGTTTGACCTTGTTCCATGTTCCTAGAAATTTTTTTCAGCCCTGGGTCTCAGCTGATTTTAAGTTCATGTTTGGCTTCTCTTATTTGTAACTCCATGGAAACAGGAATTGGCAGCAATTCCTTTTTCCATTTCTGTGGGCACCAGAGGGTAGAATTACCCCTGTAATCCCTTTCCATGGCCCTGTCATGACGAATCCCAGCATTTCCATTTCAGTTTATGTATCACCCCGATTTCTTCTTTGTTTAAATGGGGCAGTAGTCACACTATGTGACAGATAGGTGTTTTGGCTTTTTTGCAGAAAATAGAAAAGACCTTAGAACAAAAATTCTTGTCCCATTTTCCTCACCGATTTAGTGATAAATTTGTGATAAATAGTGATAAATTTGTACATAATTTTATTTTGCCCCATGCCATTTTTATAGCTTAACATCATTCAAAACAAATGTTCTATGCCTATTGATGTCACATAGTAAACACATTAATCAACTATTCTAAGTATCTTCCTCATCCATCTTTTATCTGCATTTAAAAATTAAAGACATATTTTTAAAAATATATATATATTTTATTAAAAAAATTCAGTCTGACTTAAGAATTTCCAGGTATGTTCCCAATAAAAACCTACTTTGGATAAGATTGAATATGTTTTTACAGATTAATAAAATATATATTCATTAATAATCTAAGTGTAAGTGCTGTATTTTTGCCAAAAAGAAAAGAAATTAGAGGATGCTCTGAAATTCAATCTAGTGATAGTTTCTCAAATTCTTTGTGGTACATGAATGATTTTATTGCAGGACACAGTCACTGCATGATTTATTAATGAAACAGCTTAGTTTGGAAGCTTCATTTGGAAATCCAGGCAGTATAAATTACATCTTAGCTATTAAGAAAGATGTACTGGAGCCTAGAAGGAGAGGAGATTAAATCACCCATTTCAAGTAGTAATTTGTAAAATATTTGTGACCTGATTTCCATTTTGTTAGTGGAAGAGGGGCATGGAATAATCTTTGGTTTATGACCTTGAAAAAAAGTTGTTCTTGAAATTAACATGATGTTCTAGTAATCTGAAAGTTAGATCTTTTACATATAATATGGTGATTATAAAAAAATGGAAGCACTGTTTCATAAACTCTTCAACTCTTAGAGGTAACTAACATTGCTATAATAAGACGGAAAGACAAGATGGGAAAAGGGACTTTTCTTCCAGTTTTACAGCTGTTCTCTTCTGTTTATCCTCACCGGCTATTACTATTTTTGACCTATTAGTTCCTTCTTAAAAGAAAACCATGTCTTTTATTCTTTGTCCCAGTCTAAATTTAGGCATAGCTGAACAGAAAGCTTAGATATTACCATCTAGTGGACTTGCCCTTCTTGGAATTACTTAATTTGTGTCTGTTTCTTTCTCCCCCCGTCTCCAGTGTGGATTCTTTAAACGCTCTAGGTACGATGATAGCGTTCCCCGATACCACGCTGTAAGGATCCGGAAAGAAGAGCGAGAGATCCCAGATGAAAAATATAATGATAACCCTGAAAAAAAACAGTGGATCACAAAGTGGAATGAAAATGAAAGCTACTCCTAGGGAGGCCAGAAAAGCTTCACAGTATCCAAACTGCTTTATTTTTTCCCCAACCCAGACACTCAGATGGATTGAAAAACCTGTTCAATATCTGAATACTGATTTCAGACAGACTGCACAACAGTACGGGCCTACAGTTTTAACTGTGGACATTGTTACGTGGCCCGAGGCTCCTGTTTTGCACAGCCAAATTGAAGGCTGTTGGAATGGATTTTTCTTTAACTGCCTTAATTTAACGTTCCGGGTTGCCTTTGTTTTTGACTTACTTGTGCTGGGGAAGGGCCTGCCCGGTTACTCTTACGTGACATCCTTCCAAAGGTGTAGCTGGAAGAAGGCACCGTGACCCCTGCGCCAGAGTGACCGTCCCAGCCTTGGCACCACCTCTGCCAGCGTTCTTCTCAAAGGATGGGAGAACATGCCAGTTAACTGTCCTGCATCACAACCCTATGCCATCAGGGTAACTGTGTTCAAACTAAAGTGCTCCCATAAATTAAATGTTCAATAGAAGGTAATGTTGCCATCCTGCCATCTTTTTCCATTTCCTAGACGTGTGAATACCTGCTCACGCCAAATACACACAGGTTTCATTTCCCTTTCACTAAAACACACAGGCATAACAGATTTGAATGCTAGTTATACTTATTTGTATATGGTATTTATTTTTCTTTTTCACAAACCATTTTGTTATTGACTAACAGGCCAAAGATTCTCCAGTTTGCCCTTCAGGTTGGATTAAGCAATCAGAATCAGAACATAAGAGGTCACTGGTTGGACCTCAATTACTGACTGCCTAAAGAACATAGTAAGTCTTTATAGATATAGCAGAGAGTTGTTATACTTTACAGATAAAGTATAAGTTTAAGTTATTAACTCCCTTCATGACAGCACTATCCTCTCCCTCCAAACCCAAAACATTTAAGAAATAGAATTTAACTGTGAGATGTGTAATTCTTAAAGACAGAAGATATTTTTTAGTTTAGCCCTGTGTGATATTTCTGATTTTCCTGCTGTAACCACCAGGAACTCTTGGAAATAATGGGATTGTTTGCTGGACTTGAGTGCAGTCTAGTCACTGCTGAAAATGTTGTATATTCAGGACTTGAAAGAAACGGTGAGTGCCGATGGTGGACCCAGACCCATCCAGTGTAAGACTACTGAATACCTGATACCAAGAGTCTGAACATTGTGGCTTTGAAGTTTTACAATATTATTGGAATCGTTTAATCAATGAGTCCATGTTCTGTTTTTTGCTTTGTTTCCTCCCCTGTCTGCATCCCCCAAAATAACTACTCTGAAAAGAACTTTAAATTGTTTAATTTTAAAGATGAAGGGGAGGGAGGAGGAAGTTATTATTATATACATTCAATAGAGATTGAATAGCTGGAAAGCTAAATTTTAAAAAATTACTGTACTTCAAAATGTTAAGTTACGGGGGTACAGCAACAAACAGGTGCTAATTTGTTTGGCTGTAGTATAAGTAGCATCTCAAAATCTTTTAAAAGAACAAAATACAGCTATATGTGACATTGATGCTTTTGTGTTTTGTTTTTTTTTTTCCAGAAATCTTACGCCCTTAAGATATTAGTTGTGCTTTGGAATTTTCAAAACAAAAATAGTTTTACAGATGATATTTTGTTTACAGAAATTTCTCTAAAATAGGTCATAACAATGTTTAAAATCTCAGTTTCTTGCTCAGATAACTTGGAACCCAGTGCGCTGGCTTATAGGTTGCTGAGAAGCTGATATTTTGAAAGTGTTTATAGACCTTTGTTATAAAAATGAATGTCCTAAAAAGGGGGGCGGGGTGCAAGGGTGGTTCAACAAAAGAAACACGAATGTAGTGGTGTTTATAGTTGTTAAAAATGTCATCTCAAGTCAAGTCACTGGTCTGTTTGCATTTGATACATTTGTATACTAACTAGCATTGTAAAATTATTTCATGATTAGAAGATACCTGTGGATATTTGTATAAAAGTGTGAAATAAAAATTTTTTTATGAAAGTGTTTGTGGCTTAGAAACACAGCATTGTACATGTGAAATTATAAATAACCTGACTTGCCTTTCTTTTTATTGCATCAAGCTGAACGATAAAGGTTTTGGTGTTTTTATTTATGGGACACTAAGAATAATCTCAGAGCAGCCAAAGATATTAATGCTCCACAGAATGCAATGTAAATGTGATTTTTTTTCCTCTCTTGGCTTTACTGTTTGTTGAGAATATTTTCAAAAGAAAATGATCTGAAAGGTGGTTTGTTCAAGATATCTGCAAATTGGGAGTTGTGTGTAAGCACTGATTGATCTGCTTCAAAGGCTTATTATGCCTCTGAAGGATAGGGTGTCAGCTAGCAGTGACGCATGGCTCAAAGGAAAAAGTTCTTACGGCTAAGTTGCTTTCTTCTTAGAACACACTTTCACTGTGACAGCAGTCCACCTGTGACCTGCCTCATTATACAGATTACCAAGCACTGACTAGGCAGAATTGACAGGTCAGAAAATATTTTCTTCATCAGTGGATTTCATTTAAATTTAAGCAGCTTTTTGAAACTTCTCTAGCCGGACTGTCACAATTTAATAAATGGAAGGCATGTATATAGTGTGCAGACAATATAGCATGCCCTGGCCTGAATAAATTTTCCATCATAAAATGTCCAGTCTAATAGGGAATAGTTTTCCATTGTACTTGGTATTATACGTTATGTCTTAGCCTTGTTAGTTCTTTGAAGGTCAGACCAGTGATGTTAACCATCTAAAGAAATGAGTGATAGGTACTTTTTAGACAGGCCAGTGGCTGGGACTTTATTAACCACAGTCCTACGGGTATACCTAGTGTAAGTCACTGCAGTGATGTGTAGTCAGTGGTTAGGAGCATCTGTAACTGCTTTGGCTAGGGCTGTGGCATAAATGCCCTTGGCAGAGGTCATGGTAGTGCGTTATGGGACTCCTGGGACTCTGCTTCCTTCTCTTCCTCACAAAAATCAGAGATGCCTCAGAGTGTGATAGTGGTATTCATACAGGGGACCCTTGGACCTGTCTGTGAACACTGACATGTAATTGTTGGTTGCAGATTACTTGCTACAACCTCGCAGCATATCATGCAGAGTTATGGCTTATGTCATGCCCCTGTGGTTGAGAATATTCTAGAATGTGGGGTAGATGTTGGTGGGAAATGCCTTACATTGTCCGGACCAGGAAATAAGGATAAGCTCCAGCCTTCTATCCTGGATGAAAACATCTTAGTAAGAAACTTAGCCCTAGTACAATGAGGACATTGTGGGAAAACAGGCTGGGACTGACGGGCTGTTTTGTTTTAAAGGAGAAAAATGGTAAAATGTTGTAGGTGACTGGCTTCCACATAAATAACATTCCCAGAGCTAAGAAAGCAGGAACGTGGAAGGGTTATTTGATGAGCTTGAAGCCGAAGTAAATGATTAAAGGCAGTTCCTCGAGCTCAAAGGATGAGTGGTCCATCCTTTGGGCTTCTGTAGTCTACCCTCTTGCATTGAGCCTCAAGGAGAGAAAATGAACTTCAGGATGATTTCAAGAGTGGCTACTGCAATGAAGCCAGGGGGCATCTGTTCCACCACTTGTTCTGATTGTGATCAAGTGGCAAGTAACTTTTCTTTCTCTTAAAAATAGGTTTTGCCTTCTCTGGCCCAGCTCTCTCAGAGTGCTGTGAGCCAGTGGCTGAGGCCACGTCTGCAGAGGTGTTACCAACAGACCCATTTAGGAGGGAAATGTTACAAAGGGATTCCTGGTTAAATCCTGGACAGGTAGGTGAACTCTAAAACAAGTCAGGGAGAGAAAATGGGTCTAACACAGTTCAAAGTGGACCACAAAGGGAAAAGCTAACCGGGTGACGGTTGATGACTACACTGGAGTGAAGGAAAAGTGTGACTTTCATCAGATCAGATCAGTCGCTCAGTCATGTCCAACTCTTTGCGACCCCATGAATCACAGCACGCCAGGCCTCCCTGTCCATCACCAACTCCCAGAGTTCACTCAGACTCACGTCCATCAAGTCAGTGATGCCATCCAGCCATCTCATCCTCTGTCGTCCCCTTCTCCTCCTGCCCCCAATCCTCTCCCCTCCTGCCCCCAATCTCTCCCAGCATCAGAGTCTTTTCCAATGAGTCAACTCTTCACATGAGGTGGCCAAAGTACTGGAGTTTCAGCTTTAGCATCATTCCTTCCAAAGAAATCCCAGGGCTGATCTCTTTCAGAATGGACTGGTTGGATCTCCTTGCAGTCCAAGGGACTCTCAAGATTCTTCTCCAACACCACAGTTCAAAAGCATCAATTCTTTGGCGCTCAGCCTCCTTCACAGTCCAACTCTCACATCCATACATGACCACAGGAAAAACCATAGCCTTGACTAGACGGACCTTTGTTGGCAAAGTAATGTCTCTGCTTTTGAACATGCTGTCTGGGTTGGTCATAACTTTCCTTCCAAGGAGTAAGCGTCTTTTAATTTCATGGCTGCAGTCACCATCTGCAGTGATTTTGGAGCCCCAAAAATAAAGTCTGACACTGTTTCCACTGTTTCCCCATCTATTTCCCATGAAGTGGTGGGACCAGATGCCATGATCTTCGTTTTCTGAATGTTGAGCTTTAAGCCAACTTTTTCACTCTCCACTTTCACTTTCATCAAGAGGCTTTTGAGTTCCTCTTCACTTTCTGCCATAAGGGGGTGTCATCTGCATATCTGAGGTTATTGATATTTCTCCCAGCAATCTTGATTCCAGTTTGTGTTTCTTCCAGTCCAGCGTTTCTCATGATGTACTCTGCATAGAAGTTAAATAAACAGGGTGACAATATACAGCCTTGACGTACTCCTTTTCCTATTTGGAACCAGTCTGTTGTTCCATGTCCAGTTCTAACTGTTGCTTCCTGACCTGCACACAGGTTTCTCAAGAGGCAGGTCAGGTGGTCTGCTATTCCCATCTCTTTCAGAATTTTCCACAGTTTCTTGTGATCCACACAGTCAAAGGCTTTGGCATAGTCAATAAAGCAGAAATAGATGTTTTTCTGGAACTCTCTTGCTTTTTCCATGATCCAGCGGATGTTGGCAATTTGATCTCTGGTTCCTCTGCCTTTTCTAAAACCAGCTTGAACATCAGGAAGTTCACGGTTCACATATTGCTGAAGCCTGGCTTGGAGAATTTTGAGCATTACTTTACTAGCGTGTGAGATGAGTGCAATTGTGTGGTAGTTTGAGCATTCTTTGGCATTGCCGTTCTTTGGGATTGGAATGAAAACTGATCTTTTCCAGTCCTGTGGCCACTGCTGAGTTTTCCACATTTGCTGGCATATTGAGTGACTTTCATCGTAGTCAGCAAAGCTTAAATGCCCTGACCCTGGAGCATCTCTTTATCAGGCTGCTTGTGCTGGGGTCATGGAAGTGGGCAGAGACATATCCATGTTAGCAGGGGTCAGATAAAATTTCTCACACGCTATTGATACACTGTCCTTCTAGAACATCTCCAAGAAATCTCAAACTCTAGGAAGAGAGTACACTTCTTTCCCTATCTCAAAGCCTAGCAGATAAGTATTCAGTTCAACAGTAACCAGCAGATTTAAGTGAGTGTTCTGTCAAGATCTTGTTATATGGAGATAGTTAAGATGTGGTTTCATTATTTCCTTCCCAATTGGAAATAAAATTTATAGATATGTTCCCAGGCTCTGGGGACACACATACAAATAAGACACTGGCTCTGCCCTTTTACAGGAAGCTTATCCAAAACAACAGGTGGTACTGACAAACAGGTAATCTACTTTACATAAATGTGCTCAGTCAGTCAGTCATCTGACTCTGCAACTCCACGGACTGTAGCCCACCAGGCTCCTCTGTCATGGGATTTTCCAGGCAACAATACTGGAGTGGGTTGCCATTTCCTTCTCCATAACATAACTAGCAGAATTAAAAATCTTGTGTCAGGGTATCAATGGTTGACTATCAGGTTAGTACCTGGTCCTACATGGGTAGAACTTGCCTCTAGAACCAACCCCATTCCTATAAAGTTGGGAGTAGTCTACTCTCAATCTGGGCTCCCTATTTAAATTCCTAAAAAACATTAAAAAAAACAAAACAAAAACAAAACCCAGTGCCGAGAATTCATGTCAGACTGACTCCATCAGAAACTCTTCAGTGTGGAATCCAGGCATCCGTGCTATTTGAGGCTTCCCTGGTGACTCTTAATGTATAGCTAAGATTGAGAGCTGCTTCTAAAGCACTGGACGGCTTCTTCAATATTTATGGCAAGGGCTCTGCCCTCTGTGTGTAAATGCCTTATTGCTGCGTGTGAGGTTTCCAGTGCACCAGTAACAAGAGCTTGGAAGTTAGAGACATATTTGCCATAAAGTAGGAGGCAATGAATAGGATGCGTAAGAGTGAGGCTGCGGTCAGACTGCCAGGGTGTGAAACAGTTTCCCCTCTTATAACCCCCACGAGTGACTGACATGTCTGTGCCCCAGTTTCTCTATTTGTAAAGTAAGATTGATATTAGTACCAATCTCATGGGTTCTTAAAAGGAATGATGAGAGGATCAGAAAATGTTCACTAAATGTTAGTTTAATAATTACACTTGTTATGTAGAACCATAAAGTGTTAAAATAGGAAGGAAACATGGAAATCTAGTTCTACTTTCTCATTTCACAGATGGGGAAATATAGTTTACCTGTTGCTGACCTGTCTCCTCATCTAGGTTTTTCATACCCCTCGGTTTACCTGCTATAGCTACAGTCTGCAAGTGCGAGTAACCTTCACTAAAAAATGCTGTGAGCCTAACTCTTACGTTTAAACTGCTCGTCAACATAGGTCATTTTGTACAAGACTGACTTATGTCAAACTGTTTCAAACCCTTAATACAATGACCATAAGGCAGGCTTGGAGCATGCACACAAAGTCCATATGTAGGTATCTTGAAATTACTATGTACTGACTCATTGATTTTTTTTCTCCAGAAATGGAAGAGTGTAAAAAGAGAGGATTCTTTTTTGAACCATTCCTCAGTTCTTCACCCATACGATAGATTCTTTGGTTTCCTGCAGTGGGAAGGCATGTTGTAGTTTTGTTGCTTACGTACCTTTACTGCTGTGCAGAAGAGGAAGTGCTCGTAGGCCCATTCATGCTCAAGTTACATGACGTATATTAGACCAGATTTGTCAGTGCAAGAACAGTTGAAAAACTCCCTTTTCTTCTTTCCACGTGTCACACTGCACTGACCCAAAGACTCTAAAGTCCATAAAAGGGGAACCTTTCCCTAGAAAGATTGGGCGTCTGTTTGATTCCAAGGTGTCATCAAATTGCTGATGGAACTCAAGTTCTAGGGTGCTTACAGCCATAGCCACTTTGTTGTTGCTGCTGCTGCTAAGTCGCTTCAGTCGTGTCCGACTCTGTGTGACCCCACAGACGGCTTCCCACCAGGCTCCCCCATCCCTGGGATTCTCCAGGCAAGAACACTGGAGTGGGTGGCCATTTCCTTCTCCAATGCATGAAAGTGAAAGTGAAGTCACTCAGTCGTGTCGGACTCTTAGCGACCTCATGAACTGCAGCCTACCAGGTTTCTCCGTCCATGGGATTCTCCAAGCAAGAACACTGGAGTGGGTTGCCATTTCCTTCTCCAGCCACTTTGTTCAGTTCAGTTCAGTTCAGTCGCTCAGTTGTGTCCAACTCTTTGCGACCCCATGAATCGCAGCACGCCAGGCCTCCCTGTCCATCACCAACTCCCAGAGTTCACCCAGGCTCAGTCCATCGAGTCAGTGATGCCATCCAGCCATCTCATCCTCTATCATCCCCTTCTCCTCCTGCCCCCAATCCCTCCCAGCATCAGAGTCTTTTCCAATGAGTCAACTCTTCACATGAGGTGGCCAAAGTACTGGAGTTTCAGCTTTAGCATCATTCCTTCCAAAGAAATCCCAGGGCTGATCTCTTTCAGAATGGACTGGTTGGATCTCCTTGCAGTCCAAGGGACTCTCAAGAGTCTTCTCCAACACCACAGTTCAAAAGCATCAATTCTTCGGCGCTCAGCCTTCTTCACAGTCCAACTCTCACATCCATACATGACCACTGGAAAAACGATAGCCTTGACTAGACGGACCTTTGTTGGCAAAGTGATGTCTCTGCTTTTCCATATGCTGTCAAGGTTGGTCATAACTTTCCTTCCAAGGAGTAAGCGTCTTTTAATTTCATGGCTGCATTCACCATCTACAGTGATTTTGGAGCCCAGAAAAATAAAGTCTGACACTGTTTCCCCATCTATTTGCCATGAAGTGATGAGACCAGATGCCATGATCTTCGTTTTCTGAATGTTGAGCTTTAAGCCAACTTTTTCACTCTCCATGTTCACTTTCATCAAGAGGCTTTTTAGTTCCTCTTCACTTTCTGCCATAAGGGTGGTGTCATCTGCATATCTGAGGTTATGGATATTTCTCCAGGCAATCTTGATTCCAGCTTGTGTTTCTTCCAGTCCAGCGTTTCTCATGATGTACTCTGCATATAAGTTAAATAAGCAGGGTGACAATATACAGCCTTGACGTACTCCTTTTCCTATTTGGAACCAGTCTGTTGTTCCATGTCCAGTTCTAACTGTTGCTTCCTGACCTGCACACAAATTTCTCAAGAGGCAGATCAGGTGGTCTGGTATTCCCATCTCTTTCAGAATTTTCCACAGTTTATTGTGATCCACACAGTCAAAGGCTTTGGCATAGTCAATAAAGCAGAAATAGATGTTTTTCTGGAACTCTCTTGCTTTTTCTATGATCCAGCAGATGTTGGCAATTTGATCTCTGGTTCCTCTGCCTTTTCTAAAACCAGCTTGAACATCAGGAAGTTCACGGTTCACATATTGCTGAAGACTGGCTTGGAGAATTTTGAGCATTACTTTACTAGCGTGTGAGATGAGTGCAATTGTGCGGTAGTTTGAGCATTCTTTGGCATTGCCTTTCTTTGGGATTGGAATGAAAACTGACCTTTTCCAGTCCTGTGGCCACTGCTGAGTTTTCCAAATTTGCTGGCATATTGAGTGCAGCACTTTCACAGCATCATCTTTCAGGATTGGAAATAGCTCAACTGGAATTCCATCACCTCCACTAGCTTTGTTCGTAGTGATGCTTTCTAAGCCCACTTGACTTCACGTTCCAGGATGTCTGGCTCTAGGTCAGTGATCACACCATCGTGATTATCTGGGTTGTGAAGATCTTTTTTGTACAGTTCTTCTGTGTATTCTTGCCACCTCTTCTTGATACCTTCTGCTTCTGTTAGGTCCATACCATTTCTGTCCTTTATCGAGCCCATCTTTGCATGAAATGTTCCTTTGGTATCTCTAATTTTCTTGAAGAGATCTCTGGTCTTTCCCATTTTGTTGTTTTCCTCTATTTCTTTGCATTGATCGCTGAGGAAGGCTTTCTTATCTCTTCTTGCTATTCTTTGGAACTCTGCATTCAGATGCTTATATCTTTCCTTTTCTCCTTTGCTTTTCGCTTCTCTTAATTTCACAGCGATTTGTAAGGCCTCCCCAGAAAGCCATTTTGCTGTTTTACATTTCTTTTCCATGGGGATGTTCTTGATTCTGGTCTCCTGTACAATGTCATGAACCTCATTCCATAGTTCATCAGGCACTCTATATATCAGATCTAGGCCCTTAAATCTATTTCTCACTTCCACTGTATAATCATAAGGGATTTGATTTAGGTCATACCCAACACGGGCACATCATGGTTGAGAGATCTGACAGAATGTGGTCTGCTGGAAAAGGGAATGGCAAACCACTTCAGTATTCTTGCCTTGAGAACCCCATGAACAGTATGAAAAGGCAAAATGATAGGATACTGAAAGAGGAACTCCCCAGGTCAGTAGGTGCCCAATATGCTACTGGAGATCAGTGGAGAAATAACTCCAGAAAGAATGAAGGGATGGAGCCAAAGCAAAAACAATATCCAGCTGTGGATGTGACTGGTGATAGAAGCAAGGTCTGATGCTGTAAAGAGCAATATTGCATAGGAACCTGGAATGTCAGGTCCATGAATCAAGGCAAATTGGAAGTGGTCAAACAAGAGATGGCAAGAGTGAATGTTGACATTCTAGGAATCAGCGAACTGAAATGGACTGGAATGGGTGAATTTAACTCAGATGACCATTATATCTACTACTGCGGGCAGGAATCCCTCAGAAGAAATGGAGTAGCCATCATGGTCAACAAAAGAGTCCAAAATACAGTACTTGGATGCAATCTCAAAAACGACAGAATGATCTCTGTTTGTTTCCAAGGCATACCATTCAATATCACAGTAATCCAAGTCTATACCCCAACCAGTAACGCTGAAGAAGCTGAGGTTGAATGGTTCTATGAAGACCTACAAGACCTTTTAGAACTAACACCCAAAAAAGATGTCCTTTTCATTATAGGGGACTGGAATGCAAAAGTAGGAAGTCAAGAAACACCTGGAATAACAGGCAAATTTGGCCTTGGAATACGTAACGAAGCAGGGCAAAGACTAATAGAGTTTTGCCAAGAAAATGCACTGGTCATAGCAAACACCCTCTTTCAACAACATAAGAGAAGACGCTACACATGGACATCACCAGATGGTCAACACCGAAATCAGATTGATTATATTCTTTGTCACTTTGTTAGGAAGTCTTAAATCAACAAAGTGGTTAAAAGCCATCCTCCTCACACTTTAACATGCCTGAGAATCACCTGCAGACATTAAGCTTCAGGTGCTGCTTCAGAGAGCTTGGGAAAGAGCCTGAGAGTCAACTCTTCTAATGAGCTCCAGACGCTGCAGTCCACAGATTATACATTGGGTAGCAAGAGTCTGTGGAATCGATCTTCATTCAAGGTTCAAGTCACTTATCTGCCACTTTCTGTTTACCCCTAATGGTTTAATTTCTGCATCTGTAAAACAGTATATGGAAGGATTATAACCTAGGCTTCTAGAAAGGAGACACCTGTCTACTCACCTTTAACAACTTCCAATCCCTAACATCCTCAAATTTGCGCATAAAGAACAATCAGGGCACATTTTAGTCTTTGTTTTATGTGAGGATGACAGGATAGATAACATTCCTTTTAGGCTACTCTATGGGCCATGCCTTTAAGACCTGCTAGAAGCAAAATTCCATTTACAACTGAATGGGGAATAATCTGCCAGTTCTAGTAGCTGACCCACAGAAGCAGCGATATGTTGGTCTGGTTACAATAACTTCTTTAAGTCAGTAACAAAACAGAAAGACTGCAGTAAAAGTCAGCCAAACTCTTAAACTTCTGCAATCTGACAATTTCTTTCTTAAGCAGCAACAGTTCTTCAGTTTCCCTTTGCCTGTTGCCACCGCAAAAAACCCAGCTACTCCTCCTAGGAAACAAATGAATAATGCCTAAGCCCACTGAGATAGATATCTGTGGATTGGCTTGCCAACTTCTATTCCACCCTTTTATTAGAAGGGCTGGAAAGCTAAAACTTCTCTTCCAGAGTCCCCTTGCAGCTAGGGGCTTTGCACATGAGCTGGATTCTGTGAATTATGTACCTTCATTTGCGATCTACAAGGTGGACTCAATGAGTGTTTCTACTAGCAAGCATGGCTGTGGAGACCTAAGGTTCAGTGTTGAGGGTCTTCTAGCTTTCTGAGTATTAGAAAGGGTTAACTGGTGGTGGTCTCATTCCCTGTTTTTGACTATGGATTGTAGCTACAAGTATTTTTCATCACCTAAATTTCCAGAAACCCCTAGATGAGTCATTGTTCTAGATACTATCCCCAGAGGCCCTGTCTAGAGCCTACTTTAGTCTGTGTTGTATACATGTAATTTCCTGAATTAAATCCCTTCATGGCAGTAATACCTAGAGTGGTTTTTACTTTACGCCCTGAACCCCAACTGATACGGCCACTCACCCAAAGAAAATGTTAAAAGATCTAGGAAATTAAAAGAGAAAATGCATGGGATGTAACTGCCTTCTAGCTAATGCTGGATTTAGAATATTTTTATTGCTTTTGACATCAACTTGATTCTCCAAGATATTAAATATATGTCATGTTAGGGTGAATCTTTTTTCTTTTTTAATTAATTTATTTATTTTAATTGGAGGCTAATTACTTTACAATATTGTAGTGTTTTTTGCCATACATTGATATGAATCAGCCATGGGGGTACATGTGTCCCCCATTCTGAACCCTGCTCCTATCTCCCTCTTCCCCATCCCATCCCTCAGGGTCATCCCAGTGCAACCGGTCCTGAATACCCTGTCTCATGCATTGAACCTGGACTGGCAATCTATTTCACATATAGTAATATACATGTTTCAATGCTATTCTCTCAAATCATCCTACCCTTGCCTTCTCCCACAGAGTCCAAAAGTCTGTTCATTACATCTGTGTCTCTTTTGCTGTCTCGCATATAGGGTCATTGTTTCCATCTTCTAAATTCCATATATATGTGTTAATATACTGTACTGGTGTTTTTCTTTATGACTTACTTCACTCTGTATAATAGGCTCCAGTTTCATCCACCTCATTAGAACTGATTCAAATATATTCTTTTTAATAGCTGAGTAACATTCCACTGTGTATATGTACCACAGCTTTCTTATCCATTCGTCTGCTGATGGACATCTAGGTTGCTTCCATAAAAATATGGAACACTTCATAAATTTGCATGTCATTCTTGTGCAGGGGCCATGCTAATCTTCTCTGTATCGTTCCAATTTTAGTATATGTGCTGCCGAAGTGAGCACTTGTTTCTTTTTTCTAAATCTCCTCTAAAAGAGAGTGGAAATGGATATGTACATGATCTGACTTAATCAGGAAATGAAGGGAATAAAAACATAAAAATGTGAAGAATCATTATTCTGTGAGAGAATGTCATATTTCATGGACTGTCTTCATTAAATATTACTGATTAATAGGAAAACATGCTACCAGTCTATAGAACATGGAAATAATGTGTTGTTTTTACCTCCAAGCATCCCTTTTTCAGGTGAAAGAAACTGCTGTTTCCTTGGGGATCCTTTCTTCTAATTCAGTCCCTGATGTTAGGTGTGTGTGTACCACCTCTCCACACCTACTCCCATTTTCCCAGCCTGGAAACATGGCCCCTGCCTGGCCAATCAGGGACAATCCCCTAGTGTTTTTCTGAAGCAATGAGAGGTGCTCATTAGAGATTTTTCCCATTGTAAACTAAAGCCTGCTGCTATTCTGTCCATTTCTGAAATAGGAAAGGAGCCAGCTTTGTGAAGTATATAAAGTGTCACAAGAAACCCCAACACAAAGAAAAGCAGAGCTGAAACATGGGGAGGAAGGAAGAGGGAGAGGAGAGCAGGACACACTGATGTTTTGGGTTTACGACTTGAAAAGTTTTTCAGTGACTTCAGAAAACAATGGTCTTTTACTTAAGGAAGTTTGAACTGGGTTTTCTGTACTTGAGTTGGCAAGAGTACTGCTTTGAGGCATAGAAGGAACATACCTCAACATAATAAAAGTCATATATGATAAACCCACAGCAAACATTATCCTCAATGGTGAAAAATTGAAAGCATTTCCCCTAAAGTCAGGAACAAGACAAGGGTGCCCACTCTCACCACTACTATTCAACACAGTTTTGGAAGTTTTAGCCACAGCAATCAGAGAAGAAAAATAAATAAAAGGAATCCAGATTGGAAAAGAAGAAGTAGAACTCTCACTGTTTGCAGATGACATGATCCTCTACATAGAAAACCCTAAAGACACCATCAGAAAATTACTAGAGCCAATCAATGAATATGTAAAGTTGCAGGATATAAAATTAATACACAGAAATCCCTTGCATTCCTATACACTAACAATGAGAAAACAGAGAAATTAAGGAAACAATCCCATTTACCATTGTGATAAAAAGAATAAAATAAAAAATAAAATTGTGATGAAAATGTAGGAATAAATCTACCTAAAGAAACAAAAGACCTATATGTAGAAAATTATAAAACAATGATGAAAGAAATCAAAGATGACACAAATAGATGGAGAAATATACCATGTTCATGGATCGGAAGAATCAACATAGTGAAACTGAGTATACTACCCAAAGCAATCTATAGATTCAATGCAATCCCTATCAAGCTACCAACAGTATTTTTCGGAGAACTCAAAGAAATAATTTCACAATTTGTATGGAAATGCAAAAAAACTCAAATAGCCAAAGCAATCTTGAGAAAGAAGACTAGAACTGGAGGAATCAACCTGCCTGACTTCAGACTATACTACAAAGCTACAGTCATCAAGACAGTATGGTCCTGGCACAAAAACAGAAATATAGACCAATGGAACAAAATAGAAAGCCCAGAGATAAATCCATGCACCTATGTACACCTTGTCTTTGACAAAGGAGGCAAAAATATACAATGGAGAAAAGATGATCTCTTTAACAAGTGGTGCTGGGAAAACTGGTCAACCACTTGTAAAAGAATGAAACTAGAACACTTTCTAGCACCATACACAAAAATAAACTCAAAATGGATTAAAGATCTAAATATAAGACCAGAAACTATAAAACTCCTAGAGGAAAACATAGGCAAAACACACTCTGACATAAATCACAGCAGGATCCTCTATGACCCACCTCCCAGAGTGGGACCTAATTAAACTTAGAAGCTTTTGCACAACAAAGGAAACTATAAGCAAGGTGAAAAGACAGCCTTCAGAATGGGAGAAAATAACAGCAAACAAAGCAACTGACAAAGAATTAATCTCAAAAATATACAAGCAGCTCATGCAGCTCAATTCCAGAAAAATAAACAACCCAATCAAAAAATGGGCCAAAGAACTAGACAGACATTTCTCCAAAGACATAACAGATGGCTAACAAACACATGAAAAGATGCTCAATATCACTCATTATCAGAGAAATGCAAATCAAAACCACAATGAGGTACCATCTCACGCTGGTCAGATGGCTGCTATCAGAAAGTCTACAAACAATAAATGCTGGAGAGGGTGTGGAGAAAAGGGAACCCTCTTTACACTGTTGGTGGGAATGCAAACTAGTACAGCCACTATGGAGAACAGTGTGGAGATTCCTTTAAAAACTGGAAATAGAACTGCCATGCGACCCAGCAATCCCACTGCTGGGCATACACACCGAGGGAACCAGAACTGAGACACATACCCCAATGTTCATCACAGCACTGTTTACAATAGCCAGGACATGGAAGCAAACTAGATGTCCACCGGCAGATGAATGGATAAGAAAGCTGTGGTACATATACACAATGGAATATTACTCAGCTATTAAAAAGAATGCATTTGAATCAGTTCTAATGAGGTGGATGAAACTAGAATCTATTATAGAGAGTGAAGTAAGTCAGAAAGAAAAACACCAATACAGTATATTAATGCACATATATGGAATTTAGAAGATGGTAATGATGACCCTATATGCGAGACAGCAAAAGAGACACAGATGTAAAGAAGAGACTTTTGGACTCTGGGAGAAGGCAAGGATGGGACGATCGGAGAGAACAGCATTGAAATATGTATATTACCATATGTGAAACAGATCGCCAGTCCTGGTTCAATGCATGAGACGGCGCTCAGGGCTGGTGCACTGGGACAACCCAGAGAGATGGGATGGGGTGGGGGGAAGTAGGAGGGGGTTTCAGGATGGGGGACACATACCCCCATGGCTGATTCATGTCAATGTATGGCAAAAGCCACCACAATATTGTAATCAGCCTCCAATTAAAATAAATTGATTAAAAAAATAAACCAAAAATAGCCTTAGCCAACTTACAAAAAAAAAGAGTCCTGTTTTGTTGTTCTTCAGTCACTTAGTCATGTCCAACTCCTTGTGACCCTAAGGACTGCAGCAAGCCAGGTTTCCCTGTCCTTCACCATCTCCCGGAGCTTGCTCAAACTCATGTCCATTGAATCAGTGATGCTATCTAACTATCTCATCCTGTGCAGACCCCTTATCCTTTTGCCTTCAATCTTTCCCAGCCTCAGGGTCTTTTTCAGAGAGTCGGCTCTTTGCATCAGGTGGCCAAAGTATTGGAGTTTGAGCTTCAGCACTGATTCTTCCATTGATATTCACAGTTGATTTCCTTTAGGAGCAACTGGTTTGATCTCCTTGCTGTCCAAGAGACTCTCAAGAGTCTTCTCCAGCACTAGACCTTGAAAGCATCAATTCAGCCTTCTTTACAATCCAGTTCTCATATCTGTACATAACTACTGGAAAAACCATCACTTTGACTATATGGACCTTTGTCTGCCAAGTGATGACTCTGCTTTTTAATACACTGTCTAGGTTTGTTATAGCTTTTCTTCCAAGGAGCAAGCATCTCCTAATTTCATGGCTGCAGTCACCGTCTGCAGTGATTTTTGGAGCCCAAGAAGATAAAGTCTGTCACTGTTTGAATAAGTAAAATCCGTCAACCCTAACACATCTCTAGAAGGATTATCAAAAGACATGTGGCTATTCAGATTTCCTTTCCTTAGATGGTTTATCCAATGAATTTCTCCCAACTTTTCCTTTAATTTCAAGCACACTTTACCTCCTACTTCACACACACAAATATGCAAATTATTACTGAAGAATTTTCTCAATTTCCTGCCTAGATTTGAGGCCTAATTTAACACATGTTCTCTTCATTAGGCTAACAGCTTCAGCATTGTCTATAAAAATAACCATTTCGTTGGTTAGTGCCTATCCCATAGAAAGTGCTCAGTACGATCATCAGTAAGAGTAAGCAACTTAGCTGAGGTGACGCATCTAGAAAGTGACAGAGCCTTGATTCCGGCCCAGGTCTGCCCACATCAATTGCACACATTTCTTTAACACACTGATAACACATCCCAGTCAGAGGAGTGTCCTTCCTCCCATCTGTGGGAGGAGAACTCTTCCAGTCCTCCAGGACCCTATTCTGGCACTTAACCTCTCCCTCTTCTTTATATCCAGCTTGCCTCGTAAGTTCTTCACCCCCAGCATTTAGACATACTCAAGACTTTCCCACTGTAAAACCTATAAATAAACCAGCTCCACCTTCGTCCTTTCCAACAACTGTATTCATAGTTGTCATCTCTACTTCCTCATCACTGTGCTCATGAAGCCCCTTGTTCCAAAGTCACGACCCACCTTTTGGCTATTAAGTCTAAAGCATACTTCTCAGTTCTCATTTTACTTGACTGCTGGAGGATATTTAATGATAGCCAATGCCCCTTCAATTTTGAAAGTGCTTTTTTCTTGGCTTCTACTATTGTCATCTCAAATATTTCTGCTGTGAGGGATTCTCTCTGGCCTCCAACACCCTTCCCAGGTGATCTCAACAATCCCAATTACCAGTAGAATTAGAGACAGTGGATTATCTCCCAACAGTCCTTCTAGTAAGAATTTTAAAAGATTGCCAATGACAGTGTCTTCTTATTCTTTGAAAATTTTATCTTAAGAGCTTGTCGATACCTTTAGATGGATGTTAATCATCTTATTCCTTGTGCATATAATAGGAAAATGTAAGTGAAATAAATTGGTTAAGATTCTCCAAGGACTTTTTCTTTATATTTTGAATCTTTCAAATTAACATTTAATTCAGAATAATATGCTTGCCCAAAAGTATTGTGGTGCAGCATTTCTGAAGAGAGCGCTCCACTGTTCAGAATTTTCTTCCAGACAATGGATACCCAGTCTGCAAGTTCTGATGATCAAACATCAGCAGTGTCAATACCCGTACTGATAGGAATTGAGGACCCTGACGATTTATGAAGTGTTAAAATGTGAAAGAAACAAAAAGGTATCAATGAAATATGGCAACTCACATTGCTCTGAAGAGGACATGAGCTTTTTACACAATTTCAGTTACAGGTTCCTGACAAACAGTGGGGGCACCCCCTCAGGCAGAACAAATGGAGAAGGACCTTTCCATGAAAACTTTCAGTTGGTCTCCTGACAGTGGTGGAGGCGGCTGGATGGACAGCGGCCAGGAAGCCAAAGACAAGCACTTCAGGCTTAACACTATGCATGCATGGCCTGTGGTTATTTGCAACTTGAGGTGATGACTGCAGTCAGCTCTCTGCTTTGAGGGAATCTTTAACAATCATAATCCAAAGTCCCACCTAAAGACTTTCTTGATGAGTTATGAATGAATGAAGGCCAACAAGCTTAGGGGCTTTGTGTCTTGCAGTAGGGAGGATAGGGTTTTTTGAGGCTTATGGTGGGAGGAGTCACATCTTTTTTCATTTTAGGGCCTCTGAAGGTCCTAATCTCAGAGTGACCTTTGCTGACCTCTGTAAAGTAGCCTCCATGCAACACACACACACACACACACACAGAGTGGTCTGTTTTATTATTGTTACAGCCTGTAGCACTCTCTGAAATAATTGTATACATTTATTCTGTCTTTAGCCATTAGAATGGACGCCCTGTAAGAGCTGCAACCTGGATGCCTTGTTCAGTGCTGTATGCCCAGAACCTAAAATCGTGCCTGCCCAGCACACAGCATGTTCAAGGAAACATTTACGGAATGAGTGAACCCCAGAAGTAGGTACCTAGAAAACCCAGAAGAAATGAAATGAAATAAATAAAGGGAAATTGATGGTGAAACTAGAAATTTGGACTTCCCACTCCAACAAAATTTTAAAGAGAACAACTTGAACTGTGCTGATGGCATATATAATTCAGACATCTGCAGACTTCTTGCCCCCAGAATTAGCTGAAATGGCAAATTCCAGCGTGTCCAGATCCAGAGACAGTGGACAGCGGACAATTCTCACTGTCCAGGTCTGTAAATTCTTAGGGGTTTTTGACCTCAGAGCCCCTTCAACCTAACCACTGCTTAGGCTCCTCAAGTGCAAATATTGCTCCAATTCTTATGCAAAATTCACCCTTTTTACCAGTTTGCACAAAGGCACAAAAGACCCAGTCTCAACAATCTTTTTTTTTTTTTTTTTAAGTGAACCTTACTGAGGGTTCATGAAGCTCCCTCTTTTGAAACAGCCTTTGCAATCACCACCTCCCCTCTCCCTAAGCTCTGTAAAGTGGGTTCCTCTTCTAGATTCCTGCAAGTCTGTTCTAAAAGCGGTCCCTGGGGATCTCCCTCTCGACTCCAGCAGCTTATCAAATACCTTGTCCAGATAAATATAGGGTTTTCCTTGAAACAAGTCCTGGTAAGCAAGATGGCCTCCATGTCAAGGCACAGGTAATTACTTGAACGACGGTCTTCTTTAAACACAAAAGGCAAATGTAGGTAGAATACAATGCACTGTTCAGAGCACAAGTTTCTAGGGTGTCTGATTCTGATTCACTGTGCTTGAGCTATTTACAATGGTAAATTGTAGGTAATTCTTGCCTTATTCAGTTGCTAAGCTGTATCTGACTCTTTGCTGCAACCTCATGGACTGTAGCATGCCAGGCTCCTCTGTCCTCCACTATCTCTCGGAGTTTGCTCAAACTCATGTCCATTGAGTCAGTGATGCTATCCAACCATCTCATCCTCTGTCACCCCCTCCTCCTCTTGCCCTCAATCTTTCCCAGCATCAGGGTCTTTTCCAATGAGCTGACTCTTCACATCATCAGGTGGCCAAAGTATTGGAGTTTCAGCATCAGTCCTTCCAATGAATATTCAGGGTTGATTTCCTTTAGGATTGACTGGTTTGAGTTCCCTGCTGTCCAAGAGATTCTTAAGAGTCTTCTCCAGCACCACAATTCAAAAGCAATAATATTTTGACACTCAGCCTTCTTTATGGAGAAGGCACTGGTGACCCACTCCAGTACTCTTGCCTGGAAACTCCCATGGATGGAGAAGCCTGGTAGGCTGCAGTCCATGGGATCGCTAAGGGTCGGATATGACTGAGCGACTTCACTTTCACTTTTCACTTTCATGGATTGGAGAAGGAAATGGCAACCCACTCCAGTGTTCTTGCCTGGAGAATCCCAGGGACGGGGGAGCCTGGTGGGCTGCCGACTATGGGGTCACACAGAGTCGGACACGACTGACATGACTTAGCAGCAGCAGCAGCAGCAGCCTTCTTTATGGTTCAACTCTCACACCTGTACATGATTACTGGAAAAACCTATATTCTTGCCTATATCCATGCAAATATGTTCTATCAGTTAGAGGTGGAGGGTTCCTGACTCCTAAGGGGAAAAGCCAGTTTTATAGCCCTTTACAAATTCATTTCTGTAATCCTATGTTTTTTTGCCTTCCCCTTTGAACTGGTTGTAGTATCTTCTCTGAGTCTCTCATTTAATGAATTAAAATTTCAGTGTGTTCATTTTATTTTTTTCACCTTCTGCTGCTGCTGCTAAGTCACTTCAGTCGTGTCCGACTCTGTGTGACCCCAAAGATGGCAGCCCACCAGGCTCCCCTGTCCCTGGGATTCTCCAGGCAAGAACACTGGAGTGGGTTGCCATTTCCTTCTCCAAAGCTTCAATGAGATATAACTGATAAAATCATAAGATATTAAAAGTAGTACACACCGTGATAGAGATGTGTTCATTTTGTAGTTGCATGAAAGTCATGATTTTATCTCTTTTGAAAGTTACCTTTGTAAAGCAGCAGTTAGGGGTCTGGGGCAGGAAATGGTAGCACACTCAAAGGGGAAACTGAAGAGTGTTTTCAGGGACTATTTACAGAGGTGTGGGCAGAACAGAGATGGAGACAGTGAAGCACCCCAATCAACAGGAGAGGGAAACTGGTACCACCTCTAGGGCTCCCTGGGCACAGGAAGGGAGCTATGGCCATACTTAAAAGGGACACAAGTCATGGCCCAGCAGGAAGGAGCAGGAGAATGAATAATCACTTTTCTCTCCTCTTGTCCGCTGAGCCCCATGAAGCCACAGGATAAAGAAGACAGGGTGGCATAGTTCAGCTTGTTTTCTATTGCTTTCTACATGATTTTCAGTCAAATTAATCTGACAATAATCACAAAATCTCAGGGAATTTAGAGAATCCAGCCCAAGTCTGCTATAAAGAATTTTTTAGAGAGCCTTAAATTACAATTATACTTTATATGTACATAGTTAAATAATATAGCCCTTTGGTAAAAATTCATGAAAGATATACCACCCTTTGATCACTTTCTACCTTTGAATACATATCTTATGTATTCATATCACTTCATTCATATCTTATTCATTCATATCGCTTCCTCTAAAATATTTTTACCATAGTCTTAATAACCATCAAGTTAACAGATACCTGAAAAATATCTAACATTCTCTCCAGTTTCTGGATCCTCAGCCTTTGACCAAGAAGTGAAAAGCTGATGCAATTTTGTATCTGTTTTTATATACTCTTTCACTATAAGTTGGGTGGAAGTTTGGTGAATATACTTTGAAGAAAAGAAAACTTGGATTGGTTTCTGAGTGAACGAACCTTGACACAATAAACCCCAAGCTTCTGCCTGGCCTTTGCACTTTCACACAAGTTAATGTTCAGTTGAGCACCTCAACATGCTCGGGTGGAAAGCAGCAGAGTTGCAAAACGAGGCTGAGAAAGCCGATTATACTGTGCATGATAGTGTGAGGAGAATTCAGAGCTCAGGGAGTAATCTGGAAGGAAGGGGAGAAGGAGGAAGGCCACATGACTGGAGGCTGCAGGAGAGCTGCGGAACAGTTGACTATTTTAAGGATGGCTAATGTTCAGTTGTAAATTGTCTTCTACCAAACCTTTGGTAAAGTTGGCTTCATGAAAAATGTGTGTGAGCGGTTCTGATTAAACCTTAATAAGGAAATAATTTTTTTAAAAAACAGCAATAATGGTTTAAAAAAAAAAAAAGACGGAATCTGAGTGTTTAGTATATCCTGGGCATTGTGCTAACAAAGGGCTACACTATCTATTCACAGTCACCCGCAATGAGACAGCCAGTATCCCCCCTTTCTAGGGAAGGAAGCTGATGCTCAGAAAGGTAATTCACTTGAGGTAACATATCCAGTAAATGAAAGAGGATCTGACACCAGAAACCAGGCTGTGTTCATAGCACCACATGGCTTTGCAATCACCCTCCCCAGCCTCCTTAAAAAGCTGTCCTTTCGTCTCTGTCATTGACAAGAACCCCCTCCTCCTCTAAGGTCTCCCATTTCACAGTCAAAGGGCTGTAACCAAAGTTTTTCCACATGTGGGTGAGATCTGTCTCCCTACAGTTTCCATCCCCAAGTCTTCCATCTGCTGTCTGGGTCACTCAGAGCAAACATAATCCTTCCTTTATGGAGCAGGCTGTCTAATATTTGAAGATATGTGTAAAACTTCGACGATGGTGGACTTTACATAATGTGCTTTCAACAAATATTCATAGTATAAATGAAGGAAGGCCACATTTGGAGGGTACAGAGTATGGCTGGTAGGACAGCAAATATATAAAAAAGATTTGATCACTTTCTCTGCTGCTGCTAAGTCACTTCAGTCGTGTCCAACTCTGTGCGACCCCATAGACGGCAGCCCACCAGGCTCCCCTGTCCCTGGGATTCTCCAGGCAAGAACACTGGAGTGGGTTGCCATTTCCTTCTCCAATGCATGAAAGTGAAAAGTGAAAGTGAAGTCGCTCAGTCACGTCCGACTCTTAGTGACCCCATGGACCGCAGCCTACCAGGCTCCTCTGTCCATGGGATTTTCCAGGGAAGAGTACTGGAGTGGGGTGCCATTGTCTTCTCCGACTTTCTCTACCTATCTCATAGTCTTATGTTCATACTGCTTCCTCTAAGAAATTTTGACCAAAATGGTAACAACAACCAGGTTAACAGATATCTGAAAGAACTCTTAGAGGCACCACTTTTGGAAAATATGTTTAAGTGCTGCTTCTACCCCAACCCTCAACTACCTACACCTGTAAAGGTGGTCAGTGTTTTTCTTCGAGCTAAACCTGTGGGACTAATGAAACTGAGGGCAGTCATCAGTTTGATCCCTTAAACTATAACTTTTGCTTAATCAGTAATATCAGTAACTTCACTGATGAAACTTGCCTTAACTGTTCCTGCACACTGCACACCCTTCGTCAGGTAGCTTAGACAATCATAAGACTCCTTTAGCTGTCCTCTAGAGGCAGTACCTCTGATGGGTGGATCACTATAGTAATGGTTTCAAAAGTTGTTTTTCAGGAACATGGAGCTAGTCTTGCCCAGTTCAGATCAGCTGAGACCACCAACCATTCAGCTGGGCCTGCTGAAGTGCTGGATGGAGAACCTCTTGACATCAGAAGGCCAAACACTCCACCCTTAGATGATACCACCCTGCCATTTTCTTCACCTTTTTCTTATCTCCAATCACCTTTCCCCAGGCCTCAGGTCACCCAACTTCTTTGTCCCATAAATATCCCAAGCTTTTTCTCTTAGGGAAGGTGAATTTAAGATTTGGTCTTCCTTCTCCTCTCTTGGCTGCCTCATGACTAATAAACCTTTCCCCTGCAAACCTTGGCATCTCAGAGTGTGGCATGCTGCATGCTGGGCAAATGAATGAAGTTTAGTAACACTGCTACTGCCGCTAAGTCATTTCAGTCGTGTGCGACTCTGTGCGACCCCATGGACTGCAGCCTATCAGGCTCCTCTGCCCGTGGGATTTTCCAGGCAAGAGTACTGGAGTGGGTTGCCATTGCCTTCTCTGTTAGTAACACTAATACACCCTAAAAAGACATTCATCTCATTCTTTACACATACATTTTTATACAATCCAAGATCCGAATATGGAGAATAGAACTGTTCTTCTAGACCAATAACTGCTGTAAATATTTATGTATATACATACACATATATATAAAATCTTAAAATTGTATAATATATAAAATATATATTTTAAATTAAACTACACACCCAAGGAAAAGTAATTTTGTTGGCATCTAAGACATAACAAACCACTGGGATTAGATATATGTAGAAGGAGCAGTGGCGAGAAGGGACAGTGGTGACTTTCACTGTAGACACCCTTTGCAGCTCTGAAAGATTAAATCGAAATTAGAAATTCTCTAGTCTTATATTCACTATTTGGAAACTACAAAGGTTGGAGCAATCAAACTGTGACGCTAAGACAGTTAAACAGAAGGGCAGTCGGAGTTGTGGGAGCCTTTATATACAGTGCTGTCTAGGCCAAGAATGACAGTAGACAAAGCTTCAAGTTGAGCCGTCAATTCTCTTCTCTTGGGACGGGAGTCGTTGCGGTATTATTTAGGGCCACACTCTATAGTGCTCACCATGTGTACTTATGTATCACTGTTTGGCAAGGGTCTGCTCTGAAAATTTTGAGGGTCTCAGTTTGCTCCTCCGTAAAATATGGGCTTGTTTTTTGGAGCGTTTCTGGAACACGCTCTAAGCAAGACACTGTGGTGCCTGGAAGCGGATGTCGATCCTGTGCTAGAGGTTTTCGGCGGAGGACAGGAGACCTGAGGAAGCAGGAAAGTGGGCTTTGTTTCCAAAGGGCTGTGACTGTGCGCGCCACACCAGGAGAGGCTCGTAGCTGCCCGGCCTCCACGCGAAACCCCGCCCTCCCGCTCTTTCGGCCCCGCCCGGGGCGCGGGGGGCGGGACTTTGACTCGGGGGCGGTCCGCACGCGATCCCCGCCTTCTTCTCCTCCCCAGGCCCCGCCCAGCGGCGCGGAGGGCCGGGCTCCGGCAAGGGGGGCGGTGGCCGCGGCAGTGACAGCCGCTCCCCGCCCCCGAGGCCGCCACGTCCCTCACGTACCACCCGGCCGAGCGGCGGAGCGGCGACCTGGCGCCCGGGGCTCCGGCTCCTCCGGCGCGGCTCGACATGAGGCTAGCGCGGCTGCTTCGCGTAGCCACCTCGGCCGGCCCGGGCCCCGGGCTGCGCGCCGCCGGCCCTAGCGTCAGCCGCAGCCTCACCTCGGACTCGGGCTCCGGCCCGGCGCCCGAACGCGGCGTTCCCGGCCAAGTGGACTTCTACGCGCGCTTCTCGCCATCCCCGCTCTCCATGAAGCAGTTCCTGGACTTCGGTGAGTAGGGCCCGGGCTTTGGGCCTTCCTGCGCAACCCTAGCCGGGATCTGCGGCCGCTAACCCGGGCCGGGCCCGGCCCGCGCGGGTACCCTTTCGTCTCCGGCGCGCCCCCTTCCTCAACGTCTCTCCTCCGGCGTTTCGGGCTCCTCCTCCGTCCCTCGCGGACGGATCCCTCTGCTCAGGTGCAGGCGTCCGCGCCCCCGAGAGATAACTGGGAGAGTGTGCCTTTTTCTCGTGTATTGTTGAAAAACAAGCCCGGGCCCAAGCTCTTTTCAGCGCACGTGTGCACCTCCGCGCTCGCAGCCAGGCCCTTTCGGAAGAGGCCAGCCCGAGTGAGAGGCGAGTGTGCTGACACCTCCGGGAGTCGCGTTCAGATTCTGCAGAGTGCTGATAAATGCTTAGTTTTGCATATGATGATTACATAAAAGTGGCGTGCTGATAGGGGAAGCAGGTTCTGACTGGCCCGGTGTTTCATAGAATGTTTTCCTTGCCACTGGCTTAAGAGTTTCCACCAACCGTACAATTCATTTCGTCAACAAGAGTTCGCAGCACGTGTAAAGTGCATGGGTACAGTATGCTGTGGGGTTTGTTTACCGAAGTGACTCTCCACTTTCCTCTTTCTCAAATGAGTGCTTCCTGGTTTTCTCTAGAAAAGATGCAGAGGAATTGCAAAGTCAGGCATTTAACTTTAACTTATCATAGCAGGGCGCTAAGATGAAATGGGAAAACTAGTCAAGTCAAAATTTCAAATAGACAAGAGTTATCTTCTGCATTGTGAGTGCGGTTTGGTCACCAACGGATCACTAGTGGCTTGAAAGATAGCAGCGTAGTTAGCCACTTAATCTTAAACTTGTGGTTTACAGTGTCGATTTTGTTTGGTTCAAAGCTCTTGGTTTTTGTTTTTACCTTAAAATGACTGTAGTGTTATTAAGAGGGTGAATTTGACCTCTTTCCCAACTATGCCATTAAACTTCCACAAGAAAATGTTTTCTTTTAATACGATTATTCCTATTGACAATCTCGTTTTTGCTATGGTTGTCTCTTGCTAAAAGAGCAAATCAGTGAGTTTAAAATGCATCACTGAAATAACATGACTTTTTAGTTTGACTTTAAATGGAACTGCTTGCCAAACGCGATTCTACAGCTGTTCTGCTTAGCATCTTGAGTAGGAGTGGAGGAAGGAGCAGATTGCTTTCCAGGAATCAGACAATTAAATAGAACCTACTGGGGGAGAAGCTTGAAGATGATCGCAGAGCAGGCATTGGCAGCTTTTGCTTTCTGTTGCCGGAAAGACTACTCTTCATTTACTCTTTGCGTATGGCAGTTAGTATAGTGGTTCTACCTGGACTCAGTGAATCTTCTCGTGAACATGTCAGAATTTCCACTGCTTCTTAGACAGGTTTTTCTTATAAACCTAAAGTTAGGAAACAAGTTTTTAAAACGATAGCAACAGGTTATATAGGATAGGCTTTTTACAGGTCCTACGTTAATCAGACTGCACCTTGCTCAGACTTGCCTAGCTTGTCTTAGTTCTAAGATGGGAGATGTGAATAATGGAGACAGGAAAATAACCTCACTGATGCTCTACAGTGTGGTTGGAAGGTGGTTCAGAATGTCGCACAGCCCTAGAGACTGGACTGTCTTGTCCCTTGCTCCTCTTCTTGCCTTGTCGTTATGGTGATGATATCACTTGACAAATAACTCTGTGTTTGTCTCTGCCTTATGGCTTCCACTTACTGCTGTTCACACTGTATTTGGTTTCAGGATCTGTGAATGCTTGTGAAAAGACCTCATTTATGTTTCTACGGCAAGAGTTGCCTGTGAGATTGGCAAATATAATGAAAGAAATAAGTCTTCTTCCAGATAATCTTCTCAGGACACCGTCAGTTCAGTTGGTACAGAGCTGGTAAGATTCACTGTTCTTGTGTTTGCAATTTGAGTAGTGTTGTAGACTTTACCCAGAGTTAAAGCAAGTACTTTTTTACTCTGCAGTGGTGTCTCAAGGTAGTAGCAGCATTCCTCCTCCTTTGTTGGGGTGTATCTGGGCTTCAACCTGAATCCTGGACTGTACTACCTTTTGGTTTTGAAAAAACAATCAAATGCACAGAAATACAGACACTATATTTAAGATTTGTGTTATTAAATCTCCAAGGATGTTATTTTATAATGTAATAAAAATATCTACCATAAGTTGATAGTTACCTTTAATCCCTTCAATAACCTTGCCCAGTAGGCATCCGTTTTACAGATGAAGAAATGGAGGTACCTACAGATTAAGTCCTTTGCCTAAGGCAAAAACATTCATGGTAAAGCTGGGATTCAAACTCAGATTTGTTTGTCAGAGAAGGCAATGGCACCCCACTCCAGTGCATTGGAGAAGGAAATGGCAACCCACTCCAATGTTCTTGCCTGTAGAGTCCCAGGGACAGGAGAGCCTGGTGGGCTGCCGTCTATGGGTCACACAGAGTCGGACACAACTGAAGTGACTTAGCAGCAGCAGCAGCCAGTACTCTTGCCTGGGAAGTCCTATGGACGGAGGAGCCTGGTGGGCTGCAGTCCATGGGGTCGCTAAGAGTCAGACAGGACTGAGCGACTTCACTTTCACTTTTCACTTTCATGCATTGGAGAAGGAAATGGCAACCCACTCCAGTGTTCTTGCCTGGAGAATCCCAGGGACGGCAGAGCCTGGTGGGCTGCCATCAATGGGGTCGCACAGAGTCGGACACGACTGAAGCGACTTAGCAGCAGCTTAGCAGCAACTGCTTTATGTTGAAGTCAGATTAATAAAATGTGTTAAAGGGTATACATTTTTTTATAAACTAAATTTATCTTATTGAAGTATATCTTTATAAGTCACAGAAGTTAAAATATTTATTCTATCATTTAAAAACAGTTAGAAGTTATTAGTGGCAAGCCACTCCAGTACTCTTGCCTAGAAAATCCCATGGATGGGGGAGCCTGGTAGGCTGCAGTACATGGGGTTGCTACAAGTTGGACGCGACTGAGCGACTTCACTTTTACTTTTCACTTTCACACAATGGAGAAGGCAATGGCAACCCACTCCAGTGTTCTTGCCTGGAGAATCCCAGGGACGGCAGAGCCTGGTGGGCTCCCGTCTATGGGGTCGCACAGAGTCGGACACGACTGAAGCGACTTAGCAGCAGCAGCAGCAGAAGTTATTAGAATTGTGTAGAAACTATGATCTCTCTTCTAAAAATGACAGTGGAGCTATTAAGGGTGTGCATGCATGTGTGGCCACCTGTATACAGCCTTTCTTGTTAATGTTATTAAAAGTGTTACTCTGTTAACCACTATATATTTCAAACAAAAGAGTTTGCCAGAGTTCAGTCTTAAATGGAAAGAGTCTTAAATGTTGCAAGGCATTTCCCAATTATGATTTATGGAGATCCTAGCTTTCCTGTTGTAACCAATATAATTATGGGAGAAGCTGATATAATGTCAACTTTTTAAAATAAGTGAAAGAAATATGACTGCTCCATAATTGATAATCCGATACTCTCCAGTCCAAAAATGAAATAGTTAGAAATGTGGTTTAAGTAAGAGACATTTGTTTAGGAACTCTGATGCAGGGAGAACAGATAATTTTCTATGGAGGTTTATTCCTTTTTTAAAAAAAATCATTAAAAGTAGAATATGTTATATTTTTTAAATATCGGTGCCTAACACATTGTAGATGTTGACAATTTGATGCCAAAAACTCTGCCTCTGTTCACTGGTGCTGAATTGAGCCTTGAAGCCAGTTTTAGGTGAAGTAGAAAAGAATAGCTTTATTGCTTTGCCAGGCAAAGGAGGACACAGCAGGATCTTGCCCTGAAAAACTGTGTGTCCCAACCCAGGGATGTTTGGTGAAGAGTTTTATAGCAGTGGTTCAAGGAAGAGGTTGCTGATAATGATCAGGGTACATGCAAGCCTTTAATCTGGCCTCAGGTGGTCTCCTGATGAGCTTCTTGAGATTATCAAACCTTCTGGAATGAAAAACGCTAATATCTTTCCTTTGTTGTGCATGTTAATGCTGTAAAAGAATTCAGAGATGTGTATCTCTTGAGGGGAAACCAGACTGACTCCAGGTTTGCACTGTTGTCTCTTGGCCGCTTCTCCCTTGTCTCTGCATCATCTCTCTTCCCTGATTAGCTCCTGTTTGAACCTGCCCTTTGGACCTCAAGGAAGGTCATGGAAACTGGAATTCTATTCCCTACAAATATGAAATGGGAGACATGGAAAGGCTTCTGTGCCCAGGAGCCCCACAAGGTCCTGCTTGGTTTCAGTATCTTCTGAATAAAAGCATAATTGTTCTTGCCAGTGAAGAGTAAGGGTTAAGTCATGACAGTAGACTCAGAATCACTAGACTTTGGAATGCCTTGGCATGCTGTAGGGCATATTGTTTGTCAGAAACAACTTTCCAAACCAACATGGGGATTTGCAGATTTTTAAAACACTTTCACTGCCCCTGGATGCCTACTAAAATATGGCAGCTGAAGGTCCGGCCAAAGCAGACCCTACACTAAAGAAGGTCATTGAATGATAGGTGTTTTGGCTCTGGCCCTCCACTGCCATTGTGCTCTGCTGCATGACCTTCAGAGAGGATTTGACTTTCCTCATTTTGCTCCTTTACCAGGTGATTTGCTCCATCGTATTTTTAGGTAAATTAAAAATGTGCATTTTCATGACTTTTGTGTTTTCAGTTGTTTAGAAGAACCATGTGTTAGATTGTAGACTTTCAATAAGCATCTGCTGACTGGACCTAACATCTAAAATTAAGGTTTTAAAACAAAGACATTTAAGTTAGATTCTTAGACCAGGGTAAGCTGGCCTCTGCATTTTACTGAGACTAAGACAAGTTAAAGTCATTTGCCCAAGATCACATAATTGTTGGTGACAGACTCAGTTCCCATGACCATCAGTATATTTATACTGTGATGTACAGTGGTAATTTTAAGAAATATAAAAACTACTTTGAGTAGAGAACTTTAAAAAAAGTAGGAAATTCTTAAATCAAATTTAACCTAAGCTTTTAGGAGAAAATGTACCTTCTAATTACTGGCAGGGACTTTGCTTGAATGTGAATGGGTATACAAATCCCACTTCAACCATAATTTGCTAAAAATTAATTAACAGTAAAGAAATGTTTAAAATGCCTCTTGATCATTTTCACAATATTAGACTTTCAAAATGTAAAAGAACAGTCTTACAAGGGGTTGATTTACATTTTAGGTATATCCAGAGTCTTCAAGAGCTTCTTGAGTTTAAGGACAAAAGTGCTGAAGATGCTAAAACTATTTATGAGTAAGTACGGTTGTTTTGCCTTATTTGAACATTATATAAAACATCGTCATATACTCTTTGAACATCATATAAAAATGTAAATGTATTGCTATTGGATCATTTTAGGGAAATTGATTAACTTTTGGTTTTTCACTGCTTTAGAACATATGATGGTATATGTTTCTTGTCACAGTCCATACAGGCCAGCCAGGTAACATAAATTCAGAAATTGGACTGGGCATAAGAAGAACTTCATGTTTCTCTTCACTCTAGTGTAAAGAAAGATGCAGTTCAAATCTGGTGATCTGATGTTGATGTGGTCTCAGGGCCACTTGGATGGTAGGAGACTGGTAAAGACTTGGTAATGAGCACTTGCTTCTAAAGGACAGCCTTTCAGCTCTACTGACCATTGCCGAGCAGAAACACTGCCCAGATCATATGATATGTGTGTGTGTGTTGGGGGGCGGGTATAAGAAAAGCTGCAAGTCTAGTTATTTTTGTTTTTTAAGTTAGATTTCCTAATTTTGAAAGATTGGAAACTAAACCTTCAACAAACACTGAAGGCCTGCAAGACAGAAACTTGTCTCTAGTTTATGAACTGTGGTCTGCGAGACAATGTAAGTAATGTGACCTATTAATAATCAACATACCAGGACTAATAAACCTCGTAATCCCCTAAGGCAAGTTACCTGCTTATTCCAGTGAATGTTACTCAGAACTTAAAGACTGTTTCTGTTGTTGTCCTCCAAGTCCATTACACATTTTTTTTTTACTGTCTTTAAAGGTGGTAGCAACATTTCACTTTTTAAACATGATTTTGGTTTGAAAATAACACCAAGAATTTGCGTAGGTATGCAGCAAAATTTACACAGATGATGTCACTTACTCTTTAAAATGACTCTACTGAAATAATACTATCTGTGCAAAAAGAGATGCTATCTGTGGACAAAAAGTCTTAAAATAGCATTAGGCTCACATGGACAGCAAATGGATTTAGACCCATCCAGTCTAACTTAAAAGTAAACCTTATGCTGAAAAACCTTCGGAAAATAGTCATTCAGACCTGAATTTTAAAAAAATATCGTGAGCAGCCAGGCAAAATAATACTACTTTGGTTTTGACAAAAAAAGAGAGATGTGAAATAAATGATTAAGAAGTAACTAGAAATGATGAATTGTTTTCAAGGAGGTTGTTGTTTGTATTTTGGATTAACAGTTTGGTTTTGAAACTAATCATAAACTAGGAATTCCAAAAATATTTTGAGCAATGAGAGCATCATTGGAATAGGTTAATAGTAGTCAAGATGATGTCTCTGAAGACTTTGAATGAGGAAGCAGTCATTTGGAAGTGTGAGTTCTGATGGCTGTATTACAAGGTAGATTTTGTTACTTCACAACTAAGACTTCTTTCCTCTTTTATTTACTTCTTTAAATTAGCCATGCAGTTCAGTGCACTTTAGTCACTGGGTTGTGTCCGACTCTTTGTGACTCCATGGACTGCAGCACACCAGGCTTCTCTGTTTATCACCAACTCCCAGAGCTTGCTCAAACTCATGTCCCTTGAGTCAGTGATGCCATCCAACCATCTTATCCTCTGTCATCCCCTTCTCTTCCTGTCTTCAGTCTTTCCCAGCATCAGGGTCTTTTCCAGTGAGTTATTTCTTTGCATCAGGTGGCCAAAGTATTGGAGCTTCAGCTTTAGCATCAGTCCTTCCAAAGAATAGTCAGGACTGATTTCCTTTAGGATGGACTGGCCAGATATCCTTGCAGTCCAAGAGACTCTCTCAAGAGTCTTCTCCAACACCACAGTTCAAAAGCATCAGTTCTTCAGCGCTCAGCTTTCTTTATGGTCCAGGTCTCACATCCATACATGACTACTGGAAAAACCATAGTTTTGACTAGACGGATGTCTGTTGGCAAAGCCATGCAGTAGTGTCTTCAAATGACAGAAATAGAAAAGCTGGATGGCTTGAAGATTTTTCTGTGAACACACATTCACCTTTTTTTCTCCCATTTTTTTAAACTCATAGAATGGAATTAGAATTCCTTTCTACTTTTCTTAGTGGCCCTTTCTCTCTTGAACCTGGGAAATGGTTCCAAAACACACAGCCTTTATTGGCTCATTCATCTTCATTCCTTACAGAGCATGTGTTCTCTAGAAGCAAGTGCTCTGTCTTCTCTTATGCTGGCTGTGCCTGGATCCCATCCTCATAGCAGGTGTTGAAATAATCTTAGTTGATGATAGTTAAAGAAAACCCTTCACATTTGTAGGATTGTGTTTTGTGGCAGCCTTACTTTTAGGAGTTCCAAGAAAATAATTACATTTTACAAGTTTTTTTTTTGTTTTGGAGTTTCTTAACATCCCCATGGAAAAGAAATGCAAAAAAGCAAAATGACTGTCTGAGGAGGCCTTACAAATAGCTGTGAAAAGAAGAGAAGCGAAAAGCAAAGGAGAAAAAGAAAGATATAAGCATCGGAATGCACAGTTCCAAAAAATAGCAAGGAGAGATAAGAAAGCCTTCCTCAGAGATCAATGCAAAGAAATAGAGGAAAACAACAGAATGGGAAAGACTAGAGATCTTTTCAAGAAAATTAGAGATACTGAGGGAACATTTCATGCAAAGATGGGCTCGATAAAAGACAGAAATGGTATGGACCTAACAGAAGCAGAAGATATTAAGAAGAGGTGGCAAGAATACACAGAAGAACTGTACAAAAAAGATCTTCATGACCCAGATAATCACGATGGTGTGATCACTGACCTAGAGCCAGACATCCTGGAATGTGAAGTCAAGTGGGCCTTTGAAAGCATCACTACGAACAAAGCTAGTGGAGGTGATGGAATTCCAGTTGAGCTATTTCCAATCCTGAAAGATGATGCTATGAAAGTGCATACTCAATATGCCAGCAAATTTGGAAAACTCAGCAGTGACCACAGGACTGGGAAAGGTCAGTTTTCATTTCAATCCCAAAGAAAGGCAATGCCAAAGAATGCTCAAACTACCACACAATTGCACTCATCTCACATGCTAGTAAAGTAATGCTCAAAATTCTCCAGGCCAGGCTTCAGCAATATGTGAACCGTGAACTTCCAGATGTTCAAGCTGGTTTTAGAAAAGGCAGAGGAACCAGAGATCAAATTGCCAATATCTGCTGGATCATAGAAAAAGCAAGAGAGTTCCAGAAAAACATCTATTTCTGCTTTATTGACTATGCCAAAGCCTTTGACTGTGTGGATCACAATAAACTATGGAAAATTCTGAAAGAAATGGGAATACCAGACCACCTGACCTGCCTCTTGAGAAACCTATATGCAGATCAGGAAGCAACAGTTAGAACTGGACATGGAACAACAGATTGGTTCCAAATAGGAAAAGGAGTTTGTCAAGGCTGTATATTGTCACCCTGCTTATTTAACTTCTATGCAGAGTACATCATGAGAAACGCTGGACTGGAGGAAGCACAAGCTGGAATCAAGATTGCCTGGAGAAATATCAATAACCTCAGATATGCAGATGACACCACCCTTATGGCAGAAAATGAAGAGGAACTCAAAAGCCTCTTGATGAAAGTGAAAGAGGAGAGTGGAAAAAGTTGGCTTAAAGCTCAACATTCAGAAAACGAAGATCATGGCATCTGGTCCCATCACTTCATGGGAAATAGATGGGGAAACAGTGGAAACAGTGTCAGACTTTATTTTCTTGGGCTCCAAAATCACTGTAGATGGTGACTGCAGCCATGAAATGAAAAGACGCTTACTCCTTGGAAGGAAAGTTACAACCAACCTAGATAGCATATTCAAAAGCAGAGATATTACTTTGCCAACAAAGGTCTGTCTGGTCAAGGCTATGGTTTTTCCTGTGGTCATGTATGGATGTGAGAGTTGGACTGTGAAGAAAGCTGAGTGCCGAAGAATTGATGCTTTTGAACTGTGGTGTTGGAGAAGACTCTTGAGAGTCCCTTGGACTGCAAGGAGATCCAACCAGTCCATCCTCAAGGAGATCAGTCCCGGGTGTTCATTGGAAGGACTGATGCTGAAGCTGAAACTCCAGTACTTTGGCCACCTCATGCGAAGAGTTGATTCATTGGAAAAGACCCTGATGCTGGGAGGGATTGGGGGCAGGAGAAGGGGACGACAGAGGATGAGATGGCTGGATGGCATCACCGACTCGATAGACATGAATTTTCGTGAGCTCTGGGAGTTGGTGATGGACAGGGAGGCCTGGCGTGCTGTAATTCACGGGGTCACAAAGAGTCGGACACGACTGAGCAACTGAACTGAACTAACATCTCTATAGAGATGGTATATTTTATTATCTGAAATATACTTAAATAAGTGTAAGAAAACATGCCTTGATGCTTCTTTTACTGAATTAGGCATTTCTTGTCTAGTATAATTGGCTAAATTTAGATTTTAGTATCACATTCACTTGCCAAAATATTTGGCTGTTTTGACAGACAGGTTTGTTTAGCTTTACAGACACTGTGATACGGATCAGGAACCGACACAATGACGTGATACCCACAATGGCTGAAGGTGTGGTTGAATACAAGGAGAGCTTCGGGGTGGATCCTGTCACCAGCCAGAATGTTCAGTATTTTTTGGATCGTTTCTACATGAGTCGAATTTCAATTAGAATGTTACTTAATCAGCACTGTAAGTGTCTGGAAGTCAAGAGAAGAAGCTAAATAATCTGTGTTGGTACATTTTACATTTATTTAGAAAACTTCCTTTTAGGGAGAATATTTACTTTTACTTTTTTTTTGTATTAAGGAAAGCAAATAGACTGCCATTGAAAGGAGGTTTTTAAATTTATGTTTAACGTTATGTAGAATGTTTATGTTTTAAGGAAAATACTTGTTCTACTGTTTGATACCAATTAGAGAAACAGTATTCAAATCCAGACAGCGGCATTATGTATTTTAGCGTATTTTATTTGTTTTTTAATTTTTTATAGCTTTATTATTTGGTGGAAAAGGCAAAGGAAGCCTATCTCATCGGAAACATGTCGGAAGTATAAATCCCAACTGCAGTGTGGTTGAAGTTATTAAAGGTAAATGCGTTTCTCCTTTCAGGAAGAATGCCAATTCAGAACTGTTGAGTGCTATTAAAACAGTTATTTGAATCATGAGATAAAATGATATAACCCATGCATAGGTTTGAAAATGCCTTTATAATGCTAATTGTGCACTATGTATAGGATGAATGTTTTGTTGATGCCGTGCTTTATTAGGCAAAAGGTGAAGATATTATAAGAGTATCTATTTGACTTCAAAATATTTCCTTATTCCCTCCTTTCTAATAATTCATAATAGTTTGGCTTGTATCTTGCCACAGCTTTTTCTGTTTGAACCATATATGCTTGTGCACGCACATAATTGTTGGTCTTACATTGCTGTTTTTGGAACATGGGGTAGTTTGTGTATGTTTTTCTATAAATTTACAAACATCGTGCCATGTGTAGTACACGTGGGTATACACCAGGTCTTTGAATGACTGTTAGGGATGTATCAGACTGTATTAATCCGTACTCCTATTGATGCATATTTCTGTTGTTTCTATCACCAACAATATTGCAGTAGACATCCTTATATATGTGCTGACTTTTGCTAGTATTTTAGAAGGCAGGGTTTCTAGAATTAAAAATATTTTAAATGTATTTAAAATTTTATAACTCCAAAAATGTATCAAACAATGAATGAAAGTGAGTATTCCCTAAACCCTTACCAACTCTAAATTTTATTTACATGTATTGTAAATATTTTCTTCAATCTCCTGGTTTTCTTTTTACTTTGTTTATGGTTTCTTTTTCCATACAGATATTTGAAAATTTTTTGGTAATCATATCTGTCACTTTTTGCTTTATACGGCCTTAGGCTTTGTCATGTCATACTTGAAAAAGACCGTTCCCAAACTAAGATTATTAAAGTATATTTTTTTCTGTAGAAAGCTTTAAAATTTCATTTGTCTATATATTATTGCCATCTTCATGAAGCAGAAGTAAATTTATTTAATGACTTTTTTGTTTTGATTCACACTAGATGGCTATGAAAATGCTAGGCGTCTGTGTGATTTGTATTATATTAACTCTCCCGAACTAGAACTTGAAGAACTAAATGGTAAGCCTGATGCCTTTTCCTAAATGATTAGTGTTATGATTACCTGAGAAGGAATGATAAGTTAGATTTGTTTTAATATAAAACAACTTGTTTATTGGATATGAAAGCTGAGGGAGAGAAATCATGTTAAAAATATTTGTATTTATGTGTTTGTACGTATATATGTATATTTTTTAATTTAGTTGGATTTTTTCTGAAAGACATTTTGCCTTTTTCTTTCCCATTTTCATTATTTTAATTGATAATATTGATTCTTTGCATATTTTTTATTTCCTGGTTAGTCACAGAAAAAAGTGATCCTCCTCTGGTGGCTCAGATGGTAAAGAATCTGCCTGCAATGCAGGAGACCTGGGTTTGATCCCTGGGTCGGGAAGACCCCTTGGAGAAGGGAATGGCTTACCCACTCCAGTAGTCTTGCCTGGAGAATTCCATGGACAGAGGAGCCTGAGCCTGGTGGGCTACAGTCCATGGGGTCGCAAAGAGTCAGACACGACTGAGCGACTAATGCTTTCAAGAAAATTACATCTGACTTTTATATGTACTTCATGGGGTCGCGAAGAGTCGGACACGACTGAGCGACTGAACTGAACTGAACTGAATGTAAGGTTTACCCTTTAAGATTTCTACTTCCTGAGTTTCAAACCAATTTTTTATTGTCGAGGAAGTAAAGACTGGAGATGTGAAAGAAGAAAGAAAGATGTCCATCTGTTGGAGACTCTGATTATCTCTGATGGTCTTCTTTTGGACACAAAAGGTTTAGATGCCTCGGAAGGAGATTGATGAGTCTCTCTCTGTCTTCCCTGGAGGTAGGGTAGTTTGACAGAGGGAGACATTACCTCAGTTAGAATGACTCTGTAAGAAGCATAAAATTAAATAGGCTTCTGCTGAGTTGTATTCTGGACCTTAGAGTGGGAGGGCAGTGGAAGAAGTTGCCCCATTGAAAATAAAGTTGCCTGGTTTTTCTAAAGCCATAATAGTACATTCAGTGAATAAGAACCACAAGGCACAAGTGACAGTTTGGGAACCTGAACTGCTGTGGGCAGTTTCCAGATGTACCATCTGTGTTTCCCAGAGCCAGTTTATTCATTGGAGAGTCCAGCTTATTGGCTGAATGAGAATTCTGAGGTATGGCGACTCTTACTCCTTTACTGAAAGTTCTGGTTTGCTTATTATCTGTTCTCTACCCCCAGCTAGGCTCCTCTTACATGTTTGAATGTAGAATTAGTGGCCCTTGATAAGTCAATGCTAGCTCAAAGTTTTTATTTGAATCTATATGCACAGAAATGCCCAAAATAAAACAAAGCATCCCACCTGGGTGAAACAATTAAAAAATGGCTTTTTAAAGAAAGAATGTATTTATGTGAGTTGGACCATGGAATTTAAAGACTTTAACACTTCTTTTTGGAAGGAAAAAATTCTGACCGTAAGACTGAGTGTCTTAAACAGACTCAACCATCATAGACAAGAATGGGAAGATGGGTTGGTAGATGGTTATGCAGGATTGCAAGAGTGACTGCAGGACTCATGTTGTCACAGGCAGGTATAAATTGTGTGAGCCTGGCATTCAAACACAGATACAGTAAAAAACTGGTGTAGCCCTTCTCCCCCCAGTAGTACTATCCTCCATAGTAAATGTTTTCTTTTCAGCACTACACAATATATTCTTTAAAATGCTTTAAGCACATCTCTCTGTACTTTCATATTTTTCTCTTCTGCTCTGTAGCAAAATCACCAGGACAGCCAATACAAGTGGTTTATGTACCATCCCACCTCTATCACATGGTGTTTGAACTTTTCAAGGTTTGTAACATAGTATTACATCACCTTTATCAGTCCTTTCCTAAGGTTAGGAATCTGCTTTGAAAGTTTAAATACTCTACCAGGTTTTCCTCAGTTTCATTAAAAGATGCCCTTTGGTGTTTCATGGCACATCAGTGCAGATAAGCTGTTGGTCAACACTGATGCCCTCAGTGTAGTGGTAAGCTCAGACCTGGGGCTCAGAAAGACCTGGATTTGAATTCCAGTTCTGCCACCTAAGATGTGTGTGACCTTGTGCAAGTCTCTCAACCCCAAGCCTCAGTTTCCTCCTCTGTCAAACAAGGATATTATTATTATCCAGGTTGTTACGAAGATTGAGAATAATATCCTAAATGTCTTATACAATGGCAGCACGTTATACGTGTTTGATACAATTTTATTTGTATTTTTATAAAGCAAAATGTTTAGAAGAATGATTCTCCACCCCTAAAGGACCACAGTCCCACTGTCATACACATTGTTGTATGCATTTTTTTGGAGAAAGTCACTTACATTGACTTATGTGACTTCTGCTGTTATATTTGCTCTTTACAACAAAATTTGAAAACTAAATACAATTGTGCTCGTAATGTTGAGAGTACATTTTTTTCTCAGCACCATACCAAAGACAGTTGCTGGTAGACAGGAAAGTGTGTGATGAGGAGTATGGGTCCATGGGGCTGAAAATATTACCCCACATCAAGCCTGTAGTCTCTCTCAGTGTGGTTACCATGTCTTCAGCCAGGAGCAGGTGGAAGAGAGATGAGGTGGCTTTCAGCCTGATCATGAAAAAAGAAAAATACACTGAAACATAGAAAAACTGGCTGACTGTCTTAGAATAACAAAGATTGAAAAATGTTCTTGGTTCTAAGACAGCAAGAATGTATCTAATATTTTACAAAAATCTTTCTACCAAAGTGGTTAAATGAATAAATGATTTGCACTTAAAGGATTAAAAGTAATTTTTTCCTTGAAATTTCAGTCACCTAAAGATCTCATTCCCTATGATGCTTAATAAAAGAAACATTACCATATTATGTAACAGACTTTATATCATATCAGTAATAATGGCTTCCATCTGAAACCTGATCTTAAATGGCCTTCGGTAGAGATGACAGAATCTCTTCCTCGGGAGACTCTGTCCTGATTGGTGTTCCAGGGCTACACACTCCAAGTGCAGTCCAGCCTTTTGCCTTTTAAACTGTATCTAGTCTTGGCAGTTCCTGCTTCAACGCTACATGTCGTGTTATTGCTTAGTGCTTATGCTCTGTTGACATCGTGTACCCTGTGTCCTTTAGAAATTGGTCAAAACTGTTTTACTGTGTAAATAAATATTCTGGTTTCCAATTAGTAGAAATTAGATTTATTTCTACATCATAATAAGACTTGCTATTAGTACTAAATGAAAAAATCGCTTTTTCTTAATTTATGCAATTATGACAGCAGTTTATGACAATTAAAATGGTTCTTTAAAATAGAGATGAGACTGTTTTCAAAAATAAGATTTGCCCATTGTCTCCCAAATTATAAAAATATTTGGGTAGAATTTTCTGCTTTCATATAAAGCTGGTTAAAAATGTTGAGATTCTGATTTTAGAAAATATTCAGAATTTAGTTGGGATTTTTACCTACCAAGTCCTCCAAAACTGACTTATTTTTTAGAAGTAGTTCTTTAAATTTAGTTATGAATTACAATTCTTAGGCATGTTTTCATTAAAATTTTTAAAAATATCAAGGAGTGCATATATACTTGAAAATTGTACTTAATTTCTCTCCTTCTTTAAAGTTGTATCTTTAACATAACCCTTATGTATTTCAGAATGCAATGAGAGCAACGATGGAGCATCATGCTGACAAAGGTGTTTATCCGCCTATTCAGGTCCATGTCACACTGGGTAAAGAGGATTTGACTGTGAAGGTAAGTGCTGTTTTTTTAAATTTTTAAAAACTAATGTACAGACATGTACATGTTTTCCAGAAGACATAATTTATTCTTAGAAAGAAAGAAATCCTGTTCCTTCTAGATAATAAGCACATCGTTTCATTTATCTGGCAGGTTATGAAATTTTCCCGTGAATCTGTTTCTGTTCTGACCCTTCATCCAGATGATTCAGGTTAAAGTAAACCCTGGAGACAGACAGTTTTGTAGAATCATGTCTGTCTAGTTTGATATCTACTTTGATAAGTAAAATCTAAAATATTTGGGTATTTACAGTATTATGTAGATAGTACATAATTTCTCCTTTTTAAACCATGTTTTAAAATCTGCTTTTAAGTGTTTCATTTGATTTTCCTAACAGCTCTTCAGTAAGGGGCAAAGGTAATTTTATTCTCAATTTTACAGAAACTAGACACAGTCATTAGCTCATTATTAAATAGCCAATAAATGACACAGGACAGGATGTCAGTCCTTTGACCCCTGTTAAGTTTCTGAGTCGTCCAACTCTTTGTGATGCCATGGACTCCTGCACGCCAGGCTCCTTTATCCTCCATAATCTCCCTGAGTTTGTTCAAATTCATGTTCATTGACTCTAGTCCCAAGCCTTTTCTACTACATTTTTCTTAGATAGCTCAGTTTCTTAGAGTATGATGATGTTTCTCTTTTTTAAATAATCATTTAAAATTTTGTATTGAATTAATAAATGCAGAGAGATGAAAATGAAATATGTCAGTTCCTTGCCACTTGTAGGTCACTACTCAGAGACAGTCTTTTTGTTATTTCTTTTCATATTGCTGTAGTTGAAAGACATTGTCTAATATTGCTGTTTATGAAATTAAAATTTTTTTAACAGCAAATATTGGCTTTTGGTTATGGTAGCTTAGGAGTTAGCTCTCTTAGAGCATCTCCCCTCTGAGTTGCCTAGCCTCAGTTGCCATTTTCCCAGTATTTAAGTCCATACGTGGAATTCCAGACTAGAAATAATCATCTTTCAGAGACTTTGAAGATATCTAGTGCTTTTTTTTAAATACACAATTCAGTGGTTTTTAGTGTGTTCACAAGGTTGTGTAACCATACCACTGTTTAATTTCAGAACATTTTTCTCAATCCCAAGAAAAAAACTAGTGCTCTTTAACAGTCACTCCTCATTACTCCCTCTCCCCACCCTTTGGCAACCACTAATCCACTTTCTTTGTATGGACTTCCCTATTTTGGACACTTCATAAAAATTCAGTCATACAATATGTAGTCTTTTGTGACTGACTTCTTTCACTCAATATAATGTTATAGCATGTAGCCATTCATTTTTTGTTGTTGTTGTTATTATAAATAATGCTGCCATTTGTGTATAAGTGAACATTGGTTTTCGGGTCTCTTATGTATATACCTAAAAGCTGAATTGTCTATAGGTAACTCTGTTTAACTTCTGAGGAATACCAAACTTATTTTAAAAGTGACTGTACCATTTTACATTTCCATCAGTAATGAGTGAAGGTAGCAATATTTCCACATCCTTACCAACATTTGTTATTGTCAGTCTTTTTGATTATAGCCATTCTATTAGATGATAGCCATTCTAATATTTCATGGTATTTTTTTTTAAGTGTCAATTAAGATCCTTTGCTCAGTTTTTAAGTAGGTTGTCTTTTTATTGTTGAATTGTAAGAGTTTTCTCCATTTGTTTATTTTCTATTCTTGATACTAGTCCCTGATGAGATATATGATTTGCCAGTGTTCTCCCATTCTGTGGCTTACCTTTTCACTTTCTTGAGTGTTCTTTGAAACACAAAGATTTTAATTTTGAAGAATTTTAATTATTCTGTTTTTTTTCATTTATTGCTTGTGCTTTTAGTGTCACATGCAGGAAGCCATTGCCTAATTCAAAAGTCACAATAATATATGCCTTTGTTTCTAAGAGTTTTAAAGTTTCAGTTCTTACATTTAGGTCTTTGATCCATTTTGAGGTAATTTTTGTAAATGATTTGAAGTAGGGAATCCAGTTTCATTCTTTTGCCTGTAGATAATCTGGTTGTCCCAGTACCATTTGTAAAAAGACTATTTTTTCACATTCGAATTTTCTTGTCATCATTGTCAAAATTTAATTGCTTATAAATGTATAGGTTTATTTCTGGATTCTCAATTCTATTCCATTGGTCTGCATATCTCTCCTTAGGAACATTTTGATTATTATTTCTTGGTTGTAAATTTTGAAATTGGCAAATGTGCTTCCTCAAACTTTGTTGTTCTCTTTCAACGTTTTTTGGCTATTGTGGGTTCCACGCATTTTCATAAGAATTTTAGGTATCAGTGTGTTAGTTTCTGCAAAGAAACATCAGCTTGAGTTTTTATGGGGATCAAATTCATTGTTTAAATCAAGTAAGTCTTCCAGTTTGTGAACAACAGGATTTCTTTACACTTATTTAAATCTTTTTTCCAGCAATGTTTTCTGACTTTCAGTGCACAAGTCTTACACTTCATCTATTAAGTTTGTACTTAGATATTTCATTCTTTTCGGGGCTTTTTAAGTGGAATTGTTTTCTTAATTTAATTTTTGAATTATATATTGCCAGTATATAAGAATATAAGTGATTTTTGTGTATTGATCTTGTATCTTGCAACCTTGCCAAAGTCATTTATAAGTTCTTATAATATTTTTTGTGACCGCTTTAGGATTTTCTCTACACAAGATCATGTCATCTACAAATGGAGATAATTTTACTTCTTCCTTTCCAATCTGATTTTTTTTTCTTTGCCTAATTGGTGTGTCTAGAACCTTTAGTACAGTGCTGAATAGAACTGGTATCTTTTTCTTTTGCTGATCTTAGGAGAACTTTTAGTCTTTTTTTTCTTCTTCCATGTTTATTTTTGTTGTTCAGTCACTAAATCATGTCTAACTCTTCGATATAATGAGCTATTTTTTTATTATGCTATTAAGAACAAACATTTATTTACTTATTCAACTGAATTCATTAAGTATTTGATCTGGGCTTAATAACCCTCTCAATTCCCTGGCTTTTGGCACATTTTAGACACCACCCTTATAGCAGAAAACAAAGAATAACTAAAGAACCTCTTAGTGAATGTGAAAGAGGAGAGTGATAAAGAGGAGAGTGATAAAGTTGGCTTAAAATTCAATGTTCAGAAAACTAAGATCATGGGCATCTGGTCCCATCACTTGAACACAAATGGGAAAACAATGGAAACAGTGAGATACTTTATTTTTGGGGGCTCCAAAATCACTGCAGATGGTGACTGCAACCATGAAATCAAGACACTTGCTCCTTGAAAGAAAAGCTATGACCAACCTAGACAGCATATTGAAAAGCAGAGACATTACTTTGCCAACAAAAGTCTGTCTAGTCAAAGCTATGGTTTTTCCAGTAGTCATGTATAGATGTGAGAATTGGGACCATAAAGAAAGCTGAGTGCTAAAGAATTGATGCTTTTGAACGGTTGGAGAAGACTGTTGAGAGTCCCTTGGACAGCAAGGAGATCCAACCAGTCCATCCTAAAGGAAATCAGTCCTGAATATTCATTGGAAGGACTGATGCTGCAGCGGAAACTCCAATACTTTGGCCATCTGATGCGAAGAACTGACTCATTGGAAAAGACCCTGATGCTAGAAAAGATTGAAGGCAGGAGGAGAGGAGAATGATAGAGGATGAGATGGCTGGATGGCATCACCAACTTGATGGACATGAGTTTGAGTAAACTCCTGGAGTTGGTGATGGACAGGAAAGCCTGGTGTGCTGCAGTCCATGGGGTCTCAAAGAGTAGCACGTGACTGAGTGACTGAACTGAACTGATGCACACAGCTGGAGCTTCCCAGGCGGCACTAGTACAGAGAACTTGCCTGCCAGTGCAGGAGACTGAGAGACTCGCATCTGATCCCTGGGCAGGGAGGATCCCCTGGAGGAGGAAATGGCAATCCGCTCCTGTATTCTTGCCTGCAAAATTCCATGGACAGAGGAGCCTGAATGGCTGTAGTCCATGAGGTCGCAAAGAGTTGGACGCGACTGAAGGACTGAACATACAGCACATACATACAAGTTAGGTTTCCTTTAAAGTGAAAGCTTTCAGTCTTCATCACTAAGCGTGATATCAGCTGTGGGTTTTTTGTAAATACTGTTCATGAGGTTGAGAAAGCTTACTTTCATTCCTAGTTTGTTAAGTATATATCATGAAACTGGCTTCCCTGACTCAGTGGTTAAAGAATCCGCCTGCCAGTGCAGGAGACATGAGTTTGATCCCTGGGCTGGGAAGATCTCCTGGACAAGGAAATGGCAACCCACTCCAGTATTCTCGCTGGGAAATACCATGGACGGAGGAGCCTGGTGGGCTACAATTCATGAGGTCACAAAAGAGTCAGGCAGGACTTAGTGACTAAACAACAACTACAACAGTATCATGAGAGGATGTTGGATTTTATCAGATGCCTTCTCTGGGTAGATTGGGATGATTATGTGGTGTTTGTTCTGAAGTCTACCAGTTGGTGTATTAGAATGATTGATTTTTGTGTGTTGAACCAACCATGCATTTTGGGGATAGGCCTCACTTTCTACATTTTTTTGAGGATTTTCGCATTGATATTCATAAGAGATATTTATCAGTATGTAGTTTCTTGAGATATCTTTGTCTGCTTTTGATATCAGGTAATACTGGCCTTCTTGAATAAGTTGAGAAGTTCTCCTTCCTTGTCTGTATTTTAGAAGGTTTTGAAGGATTTGTATTCATTCTTTAAATGTTTGGTAGAATCCACCAGTGAAGCCATTTGGGCCTGTTCTTTTCTTTGTGAGAAGAGTTTTGATTACCAATTCAATCTCTTCATTTGTTATACATCTATTCGGATTTTCTATTTCTTTCTGAGTTACTTTCTGTAGTTTGTCTAAGAATTTGTCAATTTCACCTAGGTTTTCTTATTTATTGGTACACAGTTGTTCATGGTTTCCCATCATAATCCCTTTTATTTTCTGTAATTTTGGTAGTTGTTGTTGTTGTTGAGTTGCCAAATCATGTCCGACTCTTCATGACCCCATGGACTGCAGCACACCAGGCTTCCTTGTCCCTCATCATCCCTGGAGGACACCCAAGTTCATGTCCATTCAGTCAATGATGCCATCCAACCATCTCATCCTCTATTACCCTCTTCTCCTCCTGCCTTCAATCTTTTCCAGCATCAGGGTCTTTTCCAAGTCAGCTGTTCACATCAGGTGGCCAAAGAATTGGAGCTTCAACTTCAGCATCAGTCCTTCCAATGAATATTCAGGATTGATTTCCTTTAAGATTGACTGGTTTGATCTCCATGCTTTCCAAGGGACTCTTAATAAGAGTCTTCTCTAGCACCACAATTCAAAAGCATCAATTCGTCAGTGCTCTACCTTCTTTATTGTCCAGCTTTCAAATCCATACATGACTACTGGAAAGACCATAGCCTTGACTCTGTGGACCTTTGTCAGCAAAGTGATATCTTTGCTTTTTAACACAGTCTAGGTTTCTCATAGCTTTCCTGTTTGGAAGGAATCATCTTTTAATTTCATGGCTACAGTCACCATCCACAGTGAATTTAGAGCCCAGTAAGAGGAAATCAGTCACTGCTTCCACCATTTCCCCTTCTGTTTGCCATGAAGTGATGGGACCAGATGCCATGATCTTCAATTCGGTTCAATTCAGTCCCTCAGTCATGTCCGACTCTTTGCAACCCCATGGACTGTAGCACGCCATGTCTCTCTATCACCAACTCCCAGAGTTTACACAAACTCATGCCCATTGAGTCGGTGATGCCACCCAACCATCTCATCCTCTGTCATCCCCTTCTCCTCCCACCTTCAATCTTTCCCAGCATTAGGATCTTTTCAAATGAGTCAGCTCTTCGCATCAGGTGGCCAAAGTATTGGAGTTTCAGCTTCAACACCAGTCCTTCCAGTGAATATTCAGGACTGATTTCCTTTAGGGTGGACTGATTGGATCTCCTTGGAGTCCAAGGGACTCTCAAGAGTCTTCTCTAATACCATAGTCACATGCATGGGGAGGCCATGATCTTAGATTTTTTTAATATTGAGTTTTAAGCTGGCTTTTTCACAATCCTCCTTCACCCTCATCTAGAGACTTTAGTTCTTCTTTGCTTTCTGCTGTTAGAGTGGTATCATCTGTATATCTGAGGTTGTTGATATTTCTCTTGGCAATCTTGATTCCAGCTTGTAACTCATCCAGCCCAGGGTTTTGCATAATATGCTCTGTGTATAAGTTAAGCAAACAGAGTGACAGTAAACAGCTTTGTGATACTCCTTTCTCAATCCTGAACCAGTCAGTTGTCCCATGTCCAGTTTTAACTTACGCTTTTTGACCTGTATACAGGTTTCTCAAGAGACAGGTAAGGTTGTCTGGTGTTCTCATCTCTTTAAGAGTTTTCCACAGTTTGTTATGATCCACACAGTCAATGAAACATAGGTAGATGTTTTTCTGCAATTCCCTTGCTTTTTCTATGATCCAGCGAATGTTTGATCTCTGGTTCCTCTGCCTTTTCTAAACCCAGCTTGAACATCTGGAAGTGCTCGTTTCATGTAATGCTGAAGCCTAGCTTGGTGGATTTTGAGCATAACCTTACTAGTATGGGGGTGCTTCTTTGGTGGCTCAGATGGTAAAGAATCTGCCTGCAATGCAGGAGACCCAGGTTTGCTCCCTAGGTCAAGAAGATCCCCTGGAGAAGGGCATGGCAACCCACTCCAATATTCTTGCCTGGAGAATTCCATGGACAGAGGAGCCTGTCCATGGAATCAAGAAAATCAGAGATACCAAAGGAACATTTCATGCAAAGATGAGCTCGATAAAGGACAGAAGTGTTATGGACCTAACAGAAGCAGAAGATATTAAGAAGAGATGGCAAGAATACACAGAAAAACTGTACAAAAATGATCTTCACGACCCAGAGAATCATGATGGTGTGATCACTGACCTAGAGCGAGACATCCTGGAATGTGAAGTCAAGTGGGCCTTAGAAAGCATCACTATGAACAAAGCTAGTGGAGGTGATGGAATTCCAGTTGAGCTATTCCAAATCCTGAAAGATGATGCTGTGAAAGTGCTGCACTCAATATGCCAGCAAATGTGGAAAACTCAGCAGTGGCCACAGGACTGGAAAAGGTCAGTTTTCATTCCAATCCCAAAGAAAGGCAATGCCAAAGAATGCTCAAACTACCGCACAATTGCACTCATCTCACATGCTAGTAAAGTAATGCTCAAAATTCTCCAAGCCAGGCTTCAGCAATATGTGAACCGTGAACTTCCTGATGTTCAAGCTGGTTTTGGACAAGGCAGAGGAACCAGAGATCAAATTGCCAACATCCGCTAGATCATAGAAAAAGAAGAGAGTTCCAGAAAAACATCTATTTCTGCTTTATTGACTATGCCAAAGCCTTTGACTGTGTGGATCACAATAAACTATGGAAAATTCTGAAAGAGATGGAAATACCAGAACCACCTGACCTGCTCTTGAGAAACCTATATGCAGGTCAGGAAGCAACAGTTAGAACTGGACATGGAACAACAGATTGGTTCCAAATAGGAAAAGGAGTTTGTCAAGGCTGTATATTGTCACCCTGCTTATTTAACTTATATGCAGAGTACATCATGAGAAATGCTGGACTGGAAGAAACACAAGCTGGAATCAAGATTGCTGGGAGAAATATCAATAACCTCAGATATGCAGATGACACCACCCTTATGGCAGAAAGTGAAGAGGAACTCAAAAGCCTCTTGATGAAAGTGAAAGTGGAGAGTGAAAAAATTGGCTTAAAGCTCAACATTCAGAAAACAAAGATCATGGCATCCGGTCCCACCACTTCATGGGAAATAGATGGGTAAACAGTGGAAAGTGTCAGACTTTATTTTTCTGGGCTCCAAAATCACTACAGATGGTGACTGCAGCCATGAAATTAGAAGATGCTTACTCCTTGGAAGGAAAGTTATGACCAACCTAGATAGCATATTCAAAAGCAGAGACATTACTTTGCCAACAAAGGTTCGTCTAGTCAAGGCTATGGTTTTTCCTGTGGTCATGTATGGATGTGAGAGTTGGACTGTGAAGAAGGCTGAGCGCCCAAGAATTGATGCTTTTGATCTGTGGTGTTGGAGAAGACTCTTGAGAGTCCCTTGGACTGCAAGGAGATCCAACCAGTCCATTCTGAAGGAGATCAGTCCTGGGATTTCTTTGGAAGGAATGATGCTAAAGCTGAAACTCTGGTCCTTTGGCCACCTCATGCGAAGAGTTGATTCATTGGAAAAGACCCTGATGCTGGGAGGGATTGGGGGCAGGAGGAGAAGGGGACGCCAGAGGATGAGATGGCTGGATGGCATCACTGACTCGATGGATGTGAGTCTCAGTGAACTCTGGGAGTTGGTGATGGACAGGGAGGCCTGGTGTGCTGCGATTCATGGGGTCGCAAAGAGTCAGACATGACTGAACAACTGATCTGATCTGATCTGATCTGAGGAGGCTGACTGAGCAACTAACACACACTTACTAGCATGGGAGATGAGTGCAGTTTTCTGGTGTTTGGACATTTTTTTAGTACTTCCCTTCTTGAGGATTGGGATGAGCATTGACCTTTTCCAGCCCTGTGGCCACTGCTGGGTTTTCCAAATTTGCTGACATACTGAGTACAGCAGTTTAATAGCATCATCATTTAGGATTTTAAATAGCTGTGCTGGAATTCCATCACGTCCACTAACTTTATTGGCAGCAGTGTCTCCCTAAGGCCCACTTGACTTCACGTTCCAACATGTCTGACTCTGAGTGAGAGACTGCACTGTCGTGGTTATCCGGATCATTAAGAACTTTTTTGTACAGTTGTTTTGTGTATTCTTTCATGGTTCACTTATTGCTGAAGCCTGGCCTGGAGAATTTGAGCATTACTTTACTAGCGTGTGCGATGAGTGGAGTTGTGCGGTAGTTTGAGCATTCTTTGGCATTGCCTTTCTTTGGGATTGGAATGAAAACTGACCTTTTCCAGTCCTTTGGCCTCTGCTGAGTTTTCCAAATTTGCTGGCATATTGAGTGCAGCACTTTCACAGCATCATCTTTTAGGATTGGAAATAGCTCAACTGGAATTCCATCACCTCCACTAGCTTTGTTCGTAGTGATGCTTCGTAAGGACCACTTGACTTTGCATTCCAGGATGTCTTGCTCTGGGTTGGTGATCACACCATTGTGATTATCTGGGTCGTGAAGATCTTTTTGTATAGTTCTTCTGTGTATTCTTGCCACCTCTTCTTAATATCTTCTGCTTCTGTTAGGTCCATACCATTTCTGTCCTTTATTGTGCCCATCTTTGCATGAAAAATTCCCTTGGTATCTCTGATTATCTTGAAGATATCTCTAGTCTTTCCCATTATATTGTTTTCCTCTATTTCTTTGCACTCATCACTGAGGAAGGCTTTCTTATCTCTCCTTGCTATTCTTTGGAACTCTGCATTCAAATGGGTATATCTTTCCTTTTCTCCTTTGCCTTTCACTTCTCTTCTTTTCTCAGCTATTTGTAAGGCCTCCTCAGACAACCATTTTGCCTTTTGGCATTGCTTTTCCTTGGGGATGGTCTTGATCCCTGCCTCCTGTATAATGTCTCCAACCTCTGTTCATAGTTCTTCAGGCACTCTATCAGAAATAATCCCTTGAATCTATTTGTCACTTCCACTGTATAATCGTAAGGGATTTGATTTAGGTCATACCTGAATGGTCTAGTGGTTTTCCCTACTTTCTTCAGTTTAAGTCTGAATGTGGCAATCAGGAGTTCATGGTCTGTGCCACAGTCAGCTCCCAGTCTTGTTTTTGCTGACTCTATGTAACTTCTCCATCTTTGGCTGCAAAGAATATAATCAGTATGATTTTGGTATTGACCATCTGATGATGTCCATGTGTAGAGTCTTCTCTTGTGTTGTTGGAATAGGGTGTTTGCTATGACAAGTGCGTTCTCTTGGCAAAACTCTATTAGCCTTTGCCCTGCTTCATTCTGTACTGCAAGGCCAATTTTGCCTTTTACTCCAGGTGTTTCTTGACTTCCTACTTTTGCATTCCAGTCCCTTATAATGAAAAGGACATCTTTTTTGGGTGTTAGTTCTAGAAGGTCTTGTAGGTCTTTATAGAACCATTCATCTTCAGCTTCTTCAGTGTTACTGGTTGGGGCATAGACTTGGATTACTGTGATATTGAATGGTTTGCCTTGGAAACAAACAGAGATCATTCTGTTATTTTTGCGATTGCGTCCAAGTACTACCTTTCAGACTCTCTTGTTGACTATGATGGCCACTCCATTTCTTGTAAGTGTTTCTTGCCCACAGTAGTAAATGTAATGGTCATCTGAGTTAAATTCACCTATTGCAATCCATTTTAGTTTGCTGATTCCTAAAATGTTGATGTTCACTGTTGCCATTTCCTCTTTGTCCACTTCCAGTTTGCCTTGATTCATGGACCTAACATTCCAGGTTCCTATGCATTATTGCTTTTTACAGCATTGGACTTTACTTCCATCACCAGTCACATCCACAACTGGGTGGTGTTTTTGCTTTGACTCCATCTCTTCATTCTTTCTGGAGTTACTTCTCCAGTGATCTCCAGTAGCATATTGGATACTGAATGATCTGGGGAGTTCATCTTTCACTGTTGTATCTTTTTGCCTTTTCATACTGTTCATGGGGTTCTCAAGGCAAGAATACTGAAGTGGTTTGCCATTCCCTTCTCCATTGGACCATATTTTGTCAGAACTCTCCACCATGACCCGTCCGTCTTGGGTGGCCCTACACGGCATGACTCATAGTTTCATTGAGTTAGACAAGGCTGTGGTCCATGTGATCAGATTGGTTAGTTTCCTGTGATTGTGGTTTTCAGTCTGTCTGCCCTCTGATGGAGAAGGGTAAGAGGCTTATGGAAGCTTCCTGATGGGAGAGATTGACTGAGGGGAAAGTTGGGTCTTGTTCTAATGTGCAGGGCCATGTTCAATCTTTAATCCAATTTTCTGTTGATGGGTGGGGCTGTGTTCCCTCCCTGTTATTTACCTGGGCCAAACTATGGTGAAGGTAGTGAAGATACGACCTTCTTTAAAAGGTCCCATGCATGCACTGCTACATTCATTGCCCCCAGCCCTGCATCAGGCCACTGCCAACCCACGCCTCTGCCAGAGACTCCTGAACACTTACAAGCAAATCTGGGTCAGTCTCTTGTGGAGTCACTGCCCCTTTCTCCTGGGTCCTGGTACGCAGAAAGTTCTGTTTATGCCCTCCAAGAGTTTGTTTCCCAGTTCTGTGTAAGTTCTGGCAGCTCTATGGTGGGGTTAATGGCAACCTCCTCCAAGAGGGGTTAAGTCATACCGAAGTCTGCTGCACCCAGAGCCCCTGCCCCTGCGGTAGTCCACTGCTGACCCACACCTCCACGGGAGCCATTCAAACAGTTCTGTCTCATCTCTGTGGGATCTCTGGGTCCTGGTGTACGCAAGGTTTGTTTGAGCCCTCTGAGCGTTTCTGGCAGGTATGGGGTTTGATTCTAGATGCACTTTAGCCCCCCGTGCCGTCTTGCTGGAGCTTCTCCTTTGTTCTTAGATATTGTTTGTTTACTAACTTTTTGAAACTAATTCTGTGAAGTCTATATTCTTTGTTGTGTGTGCTTTCTGCTTAGTGGTCAACTAATGATTGAACTGAAGTTTCCTTAAATGCCTTCGCCCAGTCTTTATCAAGGGATTCTGTGTGCAGTTTGGAACACACCTTCAATGTTGAATCAGGTTGTTGACAATTCTCGACTTAACCTTTACATTCCGCTTGTACAGAGCTTCAAGGTCAGGTGGAGGTGAATGCTTAGACTCTCTCAGGTCCTTACTAAACATGGCCGTGAGCATGAGCATGACCATCTAGGTTCCCCGATATCCTTGAGTTTTTCTAAGCACCCATGGACATCTCATTCCTTAGCTTTTCCGACTAAGTTTTTTGGGTAGCCTGTTATTTGCCTTAACTGTTGTAGACTGCCTCAGGCAGCCATCAAATTAATCAGTTACCTCTAATTGTCTTTGATAGGTGTTTCTGAGGATGGGGAATAGGAACATGCAAGACTTTTTGCATTAAGGAGCTCAGAATCAGGTCAAAGGTCAAAGAACGAGTGTTTCCAGTGGCTGTCAGGCTGCTGGTTTCACTCTGATTGCAAGTTGTTGGTAGTGGGGATGGGAGGTCGGGAAAAGCCAAGTTAAAATACCGCAAAGCTCATTGTTGTTTTTCTTGAGTACATACTCCCCTTATTGCTACAAGCCTGTGGTTAATTTCCAGAGTTCTAACCATTTGTGCCTTTTTGCTTTGGTGCTTTGATGGGAGACTTTTTGGAGCTCCTTTCTCCACTGTTTCTGCTGACATTACTTCTGCTCTTCCTTTTGAGAAGACTTAACGCATTGGAGAAGGAAATGGCAACCCACTCCAGTGTTCTTGCTAGGAGGATCCCAGGGACGGGGGAGCCTGCTGGGCTGCCATCTGTGGGGTCGCACAGAGTCGGACACGACTGAAGTGACTTAGCAGCAGCAGCAATGCTTATTCAAATTCCTGTTTCTTTGTGTCTGACCAGTTTTAAGTGAAGTTTAAGTTCTTCAGCTCTGTTGTGAAATTTCATAATGATGTGACCTGAAGTGGCCTTTTTGTACCCATTGAGCTGGGACTTTTAGAATTTCCACTGTTTCCTTGGTACTTTCTTCTTTTCTGTTTATCTTTCTGATAGTTATATTTCAAAAATTCTGGGCTTCATGAAATGGCCCTCTAATTTATTCTTATCTTTTCCTCTTATTTTTATGTCTTTAACTTTTCATTCTACTCTGAGATTTCTTGACTTTGAATTCCCAACTCTTATTGAATTTTTATTTCTATTATTATAAATTTCCCAGGAACTATTATTTTTATTATCTTTTCATAGCATTCTGTCCTGGTTTCTTCTTTTATCACTCTGAGGATAGTAATACTAGTTGCTTTTTAAAAAATTAATATGCCTCAGCTCTCTCGACTAGTTCCTCTGAACTTTTTTCTATTTATCCCTCTTGGCTATTCATATAAAAGAATGGATCACAAATAAATATATGGCAGTATCATCTGTTAGCTAAAAAACTAATATGAATATGTCACTTTTTTCCAGTCCAGATGTTAATATGTGTATATTTTTTGGTTAGTTATGTGTCAGCTACTTGCCCATTAAGGTTTATTTGATTCAAAATAAGCCGCCTGTCTTCTGCTTTGGGACAACAGCTATGCTACAGCATGGTCTTTCTCATACCTTTTTCTGCTTCTGTTTCATGTGCTTTAGCATGCTGGTCTGCAGTTGCGTTCCATTACTTGTGGTCATCCATCACTGCATGGATCAGTATTCACTGAGCTCTTAGGCTCTCAGAGACTCGTTCTGTGCTGGTAGACAGGCTTTGCTAAGAGAGTCTGCCTGTTTGCTGTAAAGAAATGTTCATGATAACCCAGCAGTGACACTCCTAGATATATACCCGCAAAGCTTGAAAACAGGTATTTAAGCAGTGAGTATTCATAGTAACATTATTCACAACAGCCAAGACCTAAAAACAACCCAGATGTTCATCAGCTGAATAATAAATCAACAAAAATGTGGTATATAGTGGAATATTATTTGCCCATAAAAGGAGTGAGGTATTGGTGCATGCTACAACGTGAATGCTGCAACATTAAAAATATGTCGAGTAAAAAAAAACTAAACACAAAAGGCCGCACATTATATATGATTTCATTTATATGAAATGTCCAGAACAGACAAATATATAAGGACAAGAAATACATCAGTGGTTACTTAGTGTAATCAATAACGAGTCCCGGGTTTCTTTTTGAGGTAATGAAAATATTCTAAAATTGACTGGAGAAATGGTTGCACATACGTATGAATGCAGGCATACCTTGCCTTGTTTTACTTGATTGTGCTTTGCAGATACTGCATTTTTTACAAATGGAAGGTTTGTGGCAACCCTGCGTTGACCAAGTCTGTCAGTGTCGTTTTAACCAGCAGCATCTGCTCATTTCATTTCTCTGTGTCACATTTTGGCGATTCTTGCAATATTTCAAACTTTCTCATTATCATGTTTGTTATAGTGATCAATGATCTTTGATATTATTCTAATTGGTTTTTTGTTTTTTATTTTTAAATTAATGGATATGTACATTTTTTAGGCCTAATGCTTTGCACACTTAATAGACTACAGTATAAATGTAAACATAACTTTTATAGGTACTGGGAAACCAAAAAATTCAGGTGAATAGCTTTATTGCAATATTTGCTTTTTTGTGGTGTCTGGAACTGAACTTGCACTATCTCAGAAGTATGCCTGTTTGTTAAAAAGCCATGGAGTTGTACACTGTTTTGAAAATTTCATTGTTTATGTATATTTGGCTGTGCTGAGTCTTAATTGCAGCACATGGCATGCAAACTGTTAGCTGCGGCATTTGGGATCTAGTTCCCTGGCCAGGAATTGAACCCAGGCCCCCTGCATTGGGAGCGTAGAGTCTTAGCCACTGGCCCACCAGGGAAGCCCCTGAGTAGTACACTTTAAACAGGTGGATAGTATGGTATGTGAATTATATTTTCATCAAGCTGTTTTAAAAAAGCAAAGCTCATAAGGGTCTTAAACAGACTGTTCCAGAAGTGTTTGTAAATGGTCTTAGCTGCATTAGGCTCTACCTCTTCAAATCCAGTTTGCATGACTCATCTACCCTTGTTAGCTCTTTATATAGAGCTTTGAACCCCATCACTTACTGTAGACTTTCAGGATCAAGGCCTGGAATTTTTTTCCCCATTCTTTTCGCTGTTCAAATTACTGACATTTTTAACTTATTATGCCTCTGCTAAGTTAGAATTTTTTTTTCTAACTTACAAGTCTAACTGCTCTTTCAGACTTGTGTTTGGTCCAATTGCAGTAAGTGACATAAGTATTAGCACCACATATCTGATAAATTAAAACTTACACATCTTGGTTCATTCACTGTTGGCAATTTTTTTTTTACACACCTGACCTTGAAAAAGCTGTTGTATAAGAAACTTGGGGAGCTATGGGTGAGTTCAAGGTTAGTAAATTTCCTGCCTTCAGAACTGTCATCAGGTTAGTAATGATTCATTTCCCTTGGACCTGAAAATCCACATACATTAGCCAGGGAGCCTAGTGTTATGAGAAACAGGACATTAGGGATGGCAGGTCTCGGTTGGATGACATTGAGAAGTGGTGGTTTCATGCACCAAGGAGAAAACTTTAAAAGTAATTGGCAAACTTCTCTTCCTCCGCCTTCCTGTTGACATGACTCCACACCACCCTCCACTTTCACAATCTCTTCCCTTTCGCTTGGCATAGTCTTGTGTTTCTATGATTCTCACATTTTTCTTCAAATAGTCTTCAGAGGTTTTTAAATTTCCACATCTCTTTTACAATATATTTGTCATCAGAGTGCCGTTCTTGTCTTGAAGATACACAGACCAAATGTCTGTCTCTCTATTACTCCCTCCTTCCCTTTTCCCCAAAGAACTCAGGTTCTCTGGTATAAGATCTGTTAACAAGTTTCGTGGAAACACCTTTGACCACTTTAAAAACTGGCCCCAGGTTTGGTTGCAATGTATTATTACATTTTTGGCTACAGAGCAAAAGCAGTTACCTTTATCATTCTTTAACTATGCTCCTATGGCTTAGATGACCCCTTTACTTCTAATGAGATGACACTTTTCAAAGGCCCCTTTGGCCTTTCTGTTCCACTCTGCTTTTGTCCTACCGTCCCATGGCTAGAAATCACTTCTTGTGTCGTATCTGCTGGATTGCTGTACTGCTTCTGGCCAGAAGGTTAAGGAAAATCGCTAAGTATTTATTGAACTGTACCTTCTTATCTTAGTATCTATTCTAATTTGTTTTTTATTTAATATTTGTAGAACCACGCTTCTGATTCATGTTACCAATAAATATGTAGCAGAGCATTAAATTGAAGGATGAATAATTAACAAATTGATGCATTTCAGAAAATACCCAGAGCCCTTTATTCACCTTACTAAAATAAAGCTCTTCACATGGCTTTGAATTCATAGCCAAGAACAATTTCAAGCATAATGCTACATACAAGTTCCTAATAATGTTCTTGTATATTTTTATACTGTAATTATCTAATTATAGACATGTCAGAGGCCAGTCTTCAATGGCATTTCAAAGCAGATTTTTATTTTAAAAATTAAAATATCTGTGAATTTCTATTGTGAGACTAATATATATATGTGTGTGTGTATGTACACACACACACAGTTTTTTGACTCAACTGACATGAGTTTGAGCAAGCTCCAGGAGTTGGTAATGGACAGGGAAGCCTGGTGTGCTGTAGTCAATGGGGTTGCAAAGAGTTGGACATGACTGAGCGAGTGACTGAGCTGAACTGAAAGTTTTTGAGACTATAAAAACTCAACTATATGTTGTTACTGAGCAACTAACACTATAAGCCATTCAAATTGACTTTTTATTACATATAATTCAGTATGGTTTTTATCTATATGTCAGTACGTTAAAAGCAGGTTTATTTGAATATCACAACCATGTTAATATTATAGATAGTAGAATCAATTTAGATTTTGTGACTAGAAAATGGCTATAGTAGATTAGAAGATAAAGCTGTACAATGTGTTGTTGCTGTGTGGTTGCGAAGTCATGTCCAGCACTTTGTGATCCCATGGACTGCAGCACGCCAGGCTCCTCTGTCCTCCACTGTCTCCTGGAGTTTGCTCAAGTTCATGTCCATTGAGTTGGTGATGCCATCCAATCATCTCATCATCTGCCGCCCCCTTCTCCTGTCCTCAGTCTTTCTGAGCACCCATATCTTTTTCTGAGTTGACTCTTCGCCTCAGGTGGCCAAAGTATTGGAGCTTCAGCATCAGTCCTTCCAGTGAATATTCAGGGTTGATTTCCTTTAGGAATGATGGGCTTGATCTCCTTGCAGTCCAAGAGACTCTCAAGACAAGCTAGGAAAATATGTTCCATGTTAATTGAAGAAAAACCTAATGAAGACAATCTGTAAATAAATTACCAAATTCAGTATAGCATATGATTTGAGTTGGAAAAGAACGTAAGAACAATACAAAGAACTATGTCCTTTATAACTCACCAGAAAGTTGTCTGGGAGACTATGCTGTGAAATTAGTTGTAGATGAGACTCTTAAAACACAATGAAATGGTTCTATTTTTTCCTCCCTGAAAATGAAAATTGTATTTTTTTTACCATAATAGAAATAATTGTGGAAAAAAATTAAGAAACTAAAGCCCCTAAAGAAGAAAATCACTTATAATTCCATTGAAATAGAATTATATTTCAATATAGACTTCTGTCATTTTTATGGAATTAGAATGTTATAAATGCTTCTCCATCTTTTTGCTACTTAACAATATTTTATGACCATCCCATGCCAATACATACTAATATTTAATGGCAAAATAGTATTCTATTTTAGAATGTATATTAGTTTGATTAAATAGCCCGTTTAGGTGGTAATCCAGTTTTAGCTGTTCTACGCAGTGCTATGATGGATATTCTCATACATACTTTGCATGCTTTTCTCATAATTTTCTTAGGATAAGCATTAAGGGTCAAAGGGTACACGCATGTTTAATCAGATTGCCAAACTGCCTGCCAGAGAGGAATTACAAATTTGTTGTTATCCAAGATAAGCTAAACCTCTTCCCCATTGTGTGTTGCATCATTAGTGTACTGCAGGAATTACACAAAACCACAGCATTGAAAGCAGGCTTCGCAGGGGTCTCGGTGGTAGAGCATCTGCCTGCCAACCCAGGAGTCAAAAGAGATGCGGGTTTGATCCCTGGGCTGGGAAGATCCCCTGGAGAAGGAAATGGTAACCCACTCCAGTATTCTTACCCAGAGAAGCCCATGGACAGGGAAGCCTGGCAAGCTACAGTCCATGGGGTTGCAAAAGAGTCAAACATGATTTAGTCACTAAACAACAGCATTGAAAATCTATATCACAGTGGAGTTCTTTATGTCTTAAAGTTCCATGTATTAGAGGGATTAAGTCCAGCAGTGGGGGAAGTGTTTATGTTTGTAACTTGGATCGCATGGTATTCATTTTGAAAAGCAGGGCTCGTCAGCCACAGTTAAATGGTGACACAGCATGAATGGGTATTTTGCTGTTTCTGGGACTTGGTCCGAGGGCATAATCCTCTCTCTCCCTAGATGAGTGACCGAGGAGGTGGTGTTCCTCTGAGGAAAATCGACCGACTCTTTAACTACATGTACTCCACTGCACCCCGGCCTCGTGTCGAGACGTCCCGGGCAGTGCCCCTGGTATGTGATCAAAAAGCCGTGAAGTGGGTTTGTGTGACTTGCCAAAAAAGAGGTTACCACATAAATCAGTTAAGCCATTGTGTGGGGTTCACAAACAGGATGAAGGAAAGCTATTAGAGAAAAACAGCAACAAAACCTTCCCCTAAATTTATAGTTTTTGAAATGCTTTTTTTAAAAATGATGAGTTTTAGAGTTCTTATTGCCAAGCTTGATAGTGGTGTGTCAGTAGTTTCCATGTGGTAAACCACATTTTGATAAACTGTTATTAATGTGAAGTCTAAATTACCAGCTGTACTAGTATCTGGTCAACACTGATTGAATCTCTAGTAATTTTTTTTTCCCCTCAAGTACTTGTAATTAGAAAGACTACATATTTGAGGCTCAGAAGTGATACTAGAGTTCTAATCAATTTAATCGCCTGTGGCTCAAATAACAGTTGTGTTGATGGTTTAAAAAAAAAAAAAATCAGGCACCTCTTTTCAGGTTAATAAGATTAGCTTTTGAATGGACTCAGTCCTGGTCCTCCAACCCCCAGAAAAGTGCTTTGCCAAATCTCTCACCCAAATCTCTCGTTGCTCGAGGCTTTGAAGGTTCTCTGGCACATACCCTGGAGTTATTTTGTAGTGTGATGAAAAACAGTCTAAGATGGGTTTATTTTAGACTCTTTCCTAGGGAGTCACTGCAAGGACTTCATTCAAACTGCACAGCACATTCTAGTTAAACAGCACAGATTCTGTAACTATAGCTGCAATACGGTTCATGTCTTACCAAACCTTTTAAATGATTGCTCTAGTTGAGATATGGGTAGGCAGCCATGTGCCCGAGGACAGAAAAGGTCAAATAAACTTGAGTATCTTCTTAGATTCCAGTTTTACTGTAAGTGGAGAAAAGGGATATGCTCCTTTTGTAATAAACAAATTTCGTAGAATTTTTGTGGAGAGCAGCATAGCGTACTCATCCAGACTCTAAACTGTTCCATTCTCAGCTCTACCACACCCTAGCTGTTCAGCCTTGGGAATAGTATTGACCCCTCAGTACCACAATTTCCCCAGCCTTGAAGATTGAGTTATTGTGAAGATTGAGTTAATATATGTAAACACATTTTTTAATAGTACCTGGCGCGTAGTAAATGCTGTGTAAGAGTTGTTTGCAAGATTTATGTGAGTTTTTAAGAAAAACAGGAGGGTTGACATGACACAGGCTGCCCACACACCTACACAGCCTTCCCGAGGGTAAGCCTGTGGTGGTTGAGCTTTCACAGAGCTATTATGACCCCTGCTATTATGACCCCTTTGTAAGGGGACCAGTAAGCAAGCACTGGGGCAGCCATCCGGTCATGCTGATTACTGAGCTGCCTTCACGTGGGTGCCTTCAGGTGCGCATCTGCAGGGACGGAATGTCTTCATGCCGTAAGCCATTCAAAGAGGACTATCCACATTTCCCTCTTCCTCGTCAGTTATCCAGTTTTGTTCTTTCCAAGTCTCTGACCAGCCAGCCCATTTGCCGCTGCCCATGGGCCATGTAGGTGTTCCAGTTCGATTTCCACCCACTGGTAGGATTTGCTTTCAGTCCTGTCTTTTGGGCTTGGCCCCGAGAGAGGCTGTGGTGACAGGGCAGTCCATGTTTGGCTGGTGGGGGACACTGTGCAGACCCAGCAGTGGGCCAAGCCCACGATGTTAGTTAGCATTAGTTAAAGAAAGTTAGTTTCTTCTAACTACTTACAGGGAAGCCTGAGGGGTCCACAGGCGTGTGGCTGAGGGAGAGGCAGTGATGAAGTAGATTGGGTACTACGGGATCCTAAGCCACCTGCTCGTGCAGAAGTGGAACCAGTTAATGTACCCGTCAGAGTCTCACTTGGAAAGAGATAGTTCAAATTATGATGATTCATGAAAGGCTTATCTATAAAGAGACAAATTACAGAAAGAGGGATGGGATAGTATAGGAATCCAGGCTAGCAGCAGCAGAGCTGTCACCACCTGACTCAGGGAAGAGAAGTCATCAGAACCCGGAAGGGAGTGTTAGAGAGCAGCTGCTTACTCCCCAGGGCCTAGCCTGCCCAGGAGCAGGGGATGATGACCCTGAATGGCTCCCTGCAAGACTCCTGCTGGACTCCCCATCGGCTAGACACATAGGCAGAGGCCACAGAAGTCTGCTCCTGTCAACTCAGGCCAGCCTCCCAGGACAAGGGGAAATGTGGAGAATGGGTAGTTTATTTGGAGGGGCAAACAGAAACTCTGGTTTAAAAAGTCAAGTGAAAAATGGTGGCAGTAGGTAAGGCCAGAGCCTGGATTTGTTACTAGCACCGATTCCTGAATCAACATACACTCTTCACTAAACTATTATATGAAATATCATTAAACACCTGAGTTGGTGATAAAAAAAATCTTTTTTTTTTACACTTATCCAAATGTTCTGCTTCATATTAAAGAACTGATAGGATTTATCCAGGTAAAGGCTATTCCAGATACCGGGAACAGAATGAGCAAAGACACAGCTTTAGCTGGACTGGAAAGTGGGAGGCACACACCTGGTCTTGTTGCATCTTGCGAGCTCTCTTTTAGAAGCTTGGATTTTTATCTCAAGGCAATGGGTTGGAGATGGTGAGGGTTGGTGGGTGTTGGGGTGCTTTGAAGATTTCTAAGTGGGGGAGATGACCTGTCATTGAGTATTAAGAGAGTTGACCTATTAGGGATCTCTCCAGGTTCAGGACTCAGGCTGAGTATGGTATTCATGGTATGAAGTCGTGAGATGCATCTGTGAGGTTGCCACCAGGTCTTTCTACTCTTGCTCCTGAAAGAGAGAACATGTTTTAAATGATATTGCCGAAAGCAGTATAGGGATACTCTGGAGCAGGCCAGTAAAGAAGAGAGAAGCATCCTCTTTCTAGACCCCCACAGGTTGTTTTACAGGAAAAAGGAATTTCAAATGACCAGAGGGAAGCCATCTAATACAGTGCTCAGCTAGGCTGCAGCTTGATCACTTTCACTACTTAAGTACTAACGGGTCTTTTAGATGCAGGCCCTGATAGCCCTGGGATACCAGTAGCATTTATTTTAATTAGAGAAGTATTTCAGTGTGTGGGTTTCTGAATAAAATTTCATTTTTTCTCAAACAGGCTGGTTTTGGTTATGGATTGCCCATATCACGCCTTTATGCGCAGTATTTCCAAGGAGATCTAAAGCTCTATTCCCTAGAGGGCTATGGGACAGATGCAGTCATTTACATTAAGGTAAAGACCATAGTCTTCTGGACTTAATGGTACTTCTGGGACTTTTTGATTGTAAGATACCAGTATTTAACTGTAATGAGACTTTCTTCTACCTCATGCTATTAAAATACAAACATCTGTGTTTTCTCTTTTTTTTAAACAAGGATCTCATCTGTTTTGACAAATGATCTCTTTGTGGGAAAGAAATGCCCTTACCCATAGTGATCAGGACTATGATTGTTAGTAGAAGAAAAACTGGGTTAAAGTGGGCAGTCAAAAAGTTATGTTAAAATTAAATTTGTAGTTTAAGATACATGAATGGACGTTGATTGACCAGTCTTTGATATACTTGCTAAGGCCCTTCATTTGCATATGGGTCTTCAGATTGAAGTTTTAATTGTCTTTCTTACAGAAGCTATACCTACAGTACATTGTTTTGGTTTCTTTAATCAAAGAAACAGCCAAGTGCATAATCATTACTGATTTTTATGCAGTTCTTACAGTTGTCTTCTCTTTTTTGACAGCAGTTTTTATATAACTTTCCTTCATGAGTCTTTATGAAACGTCATCTTAGTTTTCAGAGAACCTTCCCCCCACACCACCCCTACATTTTTGTGTGCTTTGTTAAAAGCAATATTTAGATTAAATTACAGGGACAGATTTAAATATACTAACAAATTTAGGAACAGTTACAGGGGACCCTTGGTAGGCATATAGCTCACCTGGTGGAAGCAGACTTACCTGGGATGTTCCATGTGTTTATCTGACACATCAGTGTCTATTACAGGGACAGAAGGCCCTTAGCCCCACCAGCGTGCTGCATTGGTTCAGCCGTGGACTGGTGGAGGTGCCTCCGTTTTTAGTGACTCTAGTTACTCTTATTCTGGCCACTAGATGGCACCTATTTGATAGGAAATGCTGAAGACTACATTAGAAAAAGTAAATTTGTCTGAGAATGTTGTTCTTTGAAGATAAAAGTTTTCTTTCTCAACCATCTCAGTTGTGAGGAACTTAAAAATATTGCCTTCATGTTGCCTTTTTTATCATCAAATATAATGTTTTTATTTGTTTTGTTATAGATCAAGGGGTTATGGCAGTTGTGGCATAAAAAAAATATAAGTATAGGTGAAAGATTTTTAGCTCCATTTTGGAAAAAAATAGAATACAGGAGGTCTTACAGAATAATTAAAAATATTCTGTGTAATATTTTTATTATTTCCTCGGGTAAGAAAGGAGGATCTTGAGGCTGCGGGTGTATGGGGTTTGCCCGCAGCTGATTAGCTAATGTGACAGAACTTGGGAAAAGATCTTTGACCTATTACTCCTTAATTATGCATTTTATGAGAAACAATAGGATATGCCAGTGGATGATTTGTATTAGTTCAGTGTGTTACAATTTTTTAGCTTACAATTATACTTTTCTTGTAGTGATGAAATATTTTAAAATCCTCTGAATCAAAGTGTTTGCTTTCTTTCCTAAATGAAACATTTGTACAACTGACATAAATCTGATATTTTTATATATGAAACAACCCCCCCCCAACACACAGAATTAAATATTAAATTAAAATATCCTTCCTTACCATTACTGGAATTAAACTTCTAGTTTAATATTTTCTGCATCTTAGGGAATACCTTTTGCTTAAAGTTGAAATCTTAACAACATATCCTAATTTGAAGATAATGAGGAACATAGTTTATCTCAGTGATACACAGGAAGCCGAAATAGAACAGTGACTTAATGGCGATAATGTTGGAAACATGAAATTACAGTCTGCCCTCTATATCCCCGAGTTCTGCATCCATAGATCCAAGCATGAATCAAAAATATTTGAAGAAAAAAAATACCAGAACGTTGCAAAAAGCAAAACTTGCTTTTCTTGCACATCAGCAACTATTTACATATTTATCGTATTTGTATAGCATTTACATTGTATTAGCTATTGTAGTTAATCTTGAGGTGATTTAAAATCTGCAGGAGGATGTGTGTAGATGATATGCAGATACTGCAGCATCTTATATACGGGACTTGAGCATCGGCAGATTTTGGTATCCAGTGGGGTTGGGAGTGATGCCGAGGGTCAGCTGTGCATGATGTGGAAATCACATATGCTATAACTAAAATTGGTGACTTTAATGGTAGGAAAAGACACAGGCTCAAGCCCAGATTTCATTAAGTGCTTTTACATTACATATATTAAGGTACCTGTGTGAATTTTTGTGCTTTTACACTTAACTGACTTTTTAAACTTCTGTTGAAAATGAACTTCTGTTGATCAGATTTTATAAGAATGTCTATGACACTGTGTAAAACTCAAAACCAGCAACTTCTAGGCTGGTTAGAGAATACTGCATGCAATAAACTCAACATGCACGCTAAGCAGTTGCCATAAGCTTTTAGTAAGTAACACGTTTCAGATGTGTGCTCTAGTTTAAAATGTATGTAGATAGTTTTATGATTGATAAAATACAAATCCAATATAGAGTATGGTTTAATTTGTAGTAAAACTTTTTGCCATTGTAGATTTTTCTCAAATAATAGATTCCCCAAAAAGTGCCTCACGTAGTTCCTGCTTTTCCTCCCAGGCTCTGTCAACAGAATCGATAGAAAGACTCCCGGTGTATAACAAAGCGGCCTGGAAGCATTACAACACCAACCACGAGGCTGACGACTGGTGCGTCCCCAGCAGAGAGCCAAAAGACATGACGACATTCCGCAGTGCCTAGACGCACTGGGACCCCTGGGAAAATCCGGATGTGGCTTTTTATTAAATTTGGAAGGGGTGGTATCAGAACTACGTTATACCAAATACTTCATGCGTCATGTTCGCAGTTAACTATTTGGATAGGTAGCATAGGTGGAAGATTAATTTCATTTACACTTGTTGAATCTCGTAAAGGACGAAGTTGTACCTATTTTACACCTATATTTTCACAGTTAACTGAACATATTTTTAAGCAACAGTAGTTTTGGTCAACTTTCTCTTTACGATAGACTTCAGAAGCGTGAAAGTCTGCATTTCTACAGGAAGCTGTGTGGTTGTTTTTTAAAAAATACTTTTATGTCTGCTAGAAACAGTTCCTTAATACTGAGTAGCCGGTTAGCCATCTTTCTGTTTTAGAGGAGTTCTGCCAGATTTTATTTAGTAACGACAAATGCGATACGAATGATCCTCAGACTGCGATTAAGGCAGCAAAAAGGCACCCTGTAAGTGTACAGCCAGCCACCTTTCAGCATCTACATGCATTGTCTTCACTCTGAAGTTAATTCATCATTTTTTAATTTTATTGCAAAGGATTGTCATGACTAGTTTCCTACGGAGTTAAGCCAAGATCATGGGCAGCGTACTTTGAATGTGCTTATGATTAATGCAGTGGGAAATTTTTGTACTAAAAACAACCAGCTGCTAAAATTCTAGATTGAATTTAAGAAATTGAGGGCAGAACATTGAGTCCTAGAAACTATACTAATGATTGTTGAGATTACCTGGGGGAGCTTTTGAGAAGGTTTTTCTGGGTCTTACTCTAGACATACAGAATCAGACTATAGCCGTAGCCCAGAAATCTCAATTTTTACAACACTTCCTAGATGAGTCTGATGCCTTGGCTAGTTAGAAAATCACACTTTTAAAGTGAGTAATGAAGATACCACATTTGCTAAAGCAACAGATCTGTAGGTTTTGGTATTCATCTATGGAAAGGTCAGACTTATGGACTCTAAGAGACACAAAATGTTGCAATTAGAAGCATAATTAGAAGCAGGAGACAGGTTGACAACAGGAGGAGAGTCACGGAACCAAAGGTTTAAAACCATAAATGCACAAGTATTGACGAAAAACATGTTATAAAACTTATCTATCTATACTTCCTCAGGATATCTGTACTTCCTCAGGAAAGAAAGTCACCTTGGGCTTATCACAAAAATCATTTGCATTCATATGGTAATTTGTAATATACAAATTTTTGGTATATCTGGTATATAATGATAACTCTGTCAGGCTTAAGAAATACCAAACAGGTGGTATCACCTTCATTTTGAGACTCAGAGTATGGCTTAAAGCTGCCCCGATAGAGTCAGGTCTCAAGCAATATCTGCCAATCACTGTCAGCCACCTAGCCGAGGAGACCAGCATGCCGCGAGACTTAAGTTGTTAGTCTTCCCTCATCTTTTAAGCTGACAGGGAAGTATATTGAGAATAAATTTTAAAGTAAGATTTTAAATGTTTAGAGAACAGCTATAATACTTAAATGGGGAAATTTATCTGGAAAAGACAAGTTGAGACACCTCATTCTCCAAAGGGTTATGTAAGCTTAACAATTCCACACAAATTTGTAAACGGGAAGGGACGTTAAAGGGCTGTTAGCCCTGGAGCCTCAGGTAAGAAGGAGGATCTTGAGGCTGCGGGTGTATGGGGTTTGCCCGGGGCTGATTAGCTAATGTGACCTATTACTCCTTAATTATGCATTTTATGAGAAACAATAGGATATGCCAGTGGATATTAGTTCAATGTGTTACAATTTTTTAGCTTAAAATTACACTTTTCTTGTAGTGATGAAATATTTTAAAATCCTCTGAATCAAAGTGTTTGCTTTGTTTCCTAAATGAAACATTTGTACAACTGACATAAATTTGATATTTTTATTTATGAAACAACCCCCCAACATACCCAAAGTGAAAATTTCTCTCTTTAAGAGGTAAGAAGTGGTGTTTTCAAAGGAGAAGTGAAATCTTTTCCTTTTTAGCTTCTTTTAAAGGTATAATGGTTTTTTACTTTGTTACTGTGGTTAAGGGACAGAAGATTACATACAGAAGTATTTGGGGAGGGGGTGCTTTCTCCTAGTTGGTTTTAAATTACTGTGCTAGTTTTTTAGAGTCTTACACTCTCTTTCCCACCAGCATTTAATATGATGCTTTGTAGATTTTTAAAATATACCGGAGGGTAAGAAGTGATACTAAGTGATTTTTGTAACCTGGGCATTTAATGAGTGTGCCAACATTTTTTAGGAAGAATCACAAAAAAATATTCTGCCCTATAATTAAAATATTAGCTGGCTTTAGATGTCTTCCTACTTAATCACTTTCTTGCACTGTGAAGTTTTTACATGAAGATGTTGAAGTGGCAGTCTACCCTATTTTTTTTAATAAAATGTTTTGTGTATGGTAATAAATTGAAAACATGGATCAACTCTTATCCTGAAAATAAAGTGACCCAATTTAGGTTTTTAAAAATATAATTGTTTTAAAAATAAAGGTCTCTTCTCATCAAGAGTCAGCATTTTGTAAATATACAAGAAGTAGCAGGTAGGTGGCTCATACTGCCCCTCACTACGCTTGGTAGAGGAAGTGTTTTGAACTGAGATTTCCAAATTCTGATGGCAAGAGCAAGTGGTAGAGTTTGTATTGTTTGAGTTATGTTAGATTTCCATTATCCACACATCTGCAGATGACTAACTTACTACATAAATGAACATCTTCTGCCATGTGATTTTTTAAGAGGTTAAGTGAGTGTACACTTTGAATAAGTTTTCACAGCATAAGTATACAGGAAAAGGCTTAATTTAACCAGCATTGCCCTCTGTTTGTACCAGCTGTATGTGAGTCAGAATTAAACTCCTTTAATCCAAGATAGCTCCCTGTCCTGTTCCTGATTGATGGGATGAGACCATCAATCTTCCCTTCATTGTTGAAACCAACAAGTTCCATAATAGGACTGTGTACGTAAAGACCAGGGAGAAGACTTCTAGCATTATGGGCCCGCTGTGGCCTTGTGAGCAGCCAGTTGGAGAGGAAGCCAAAGAACAAGTCAACCAACTTCAACTTGTACCTCCAATTACTGTGCCGTAACTGTGAAGTTCTAACAGATGAGTAATGAGAGTTGTGTTAGGCTGGTTTGCCCACAGCTTTTCTTGAAGAAACTTTTTTTCAGCATACTGTATGTGATTAATTTCTGGCCCCCAAATGAATTTTCTTATAGCTAAACCCAGTGCACTTGAAAAAATGTGGTGTGAAGAACTTTATATATATCAGAAAAGAACACACCACTGGTTGGTTGGTTCTGGCATTCTTAAACTACTGCACCTTTTCTTCTACTTTTTTGTTGTTGTTCTACATTTGGAGAGAATTAGGCATATCATACCACATACTCTGCACATTCCTTCAGCAGTCATTAACCATAGGCTTCTAACAGTAAGAGACAAGCATGCCAGTTTTTGAAAATTGTGTAACATGAGATTTAGTCTGTATTCATATATGCATGTGCTTGCCAAATAGTAAATAATATATTATCATCATTATTATTACTATTAACACTTTTCCTCACTGGTGCCAATATTATAATTAGTCCAACTATATTACCTTCAGAACAGAGGTTCCGTTTTAGTGGAGTTTGGAATGTGTTTCTAAGTCCTTTTATCCTGGAGCAAGATTGCCAGTTTTTGCTGCAGAACTTGTCTTGGAAAAGCTGTTATTTATACTGAGGAATAGTGGCAGCTATGTTTTACTTTGTTAGGAGATTTTTAAGCAAAACTATACAATGTTCATCCCAGTAAGGTCAACCAGAGAACTTCCATCTGAATGTTACATTCACTCAGTTAATTTTCTGCAAGTCTATGAGTCAAGACAAATCAAGACAATGTGCTACAGTTGTCACATAGAATATTGTCAGCACTTCAAAACTATAAAATTCCTATACCACAAAAAGTTTCAGGCCAATATCACTGATGAACATAGACACAAAAAGAATCAAAATACTAGCCAGTAAAAGCCAACAATGTGTTAAAAGGGTCATACACCATGATCACGTGGGCTTTATCCCAGGGGGCAGGAATTCTTCAGTACCCACAAATGAATCAGTATGATACACCACATCAACAAACTAGAAGAATTAAAGCCATATGATCATCTCAGTAGATGCAGGAAAATTTCCCAAAATTCAACACCCATCTATGATAAAACTCCAGAACATGGACATAGAGGGAACATACGTCAACATGATTAAGACCATATATGACAAACCCACAGCTAACATCATTCTCAGTGGTGTGAAGCTAAAAGCATATCCTCTGAGATCAGGAACAAGACAAGAAGGTCTGCTGTTGCCACTTTTATTCAATATAGTTTTGGAAGTCCTAGCCACAGAAATTAGGAAAAGAAAGAAAGGGACTCCAAAGTGGAAAAGAAGTAAAACTCAATTTTCATAGATGACATGATGGTATACATAGAAAATTCTAAAGATGCTAACAGGAAGCTATTAGAGCTCATCAATGAATCTGTTTGATAAAGCCAACCCTCTCTAGCTGTGGAGTGGCAAATTAAATTCTGGAGAAAAAGTTCCCTTTCATCTCAAAAAGGACCCTCAGTGACCAACCAAATAACCAGTAGGAACAATCATTAGATTGGTGATGGTTCATTTTCTGTGGTGCACAGCTGACCTTGATTATTGTTACTGGGTCCCAGTATGTCTTCACAAGGACTTAGTTAACCAATGGGAAGGTAGAGCTAAGTCCTTGTAAGCAATGCCTGTCGAACTTTAATGTACACGTGAATCACCTGGAAATCTTGGTAAAACAGATTCTCATTCAGCAGGTCTGCAATGAAGTCTGAGATTGTACATTTCTAACAAGCTTCTAGGTGATACTGATGCTGCTGACCCATAGACCACACTTTGAATAGCAAGAGTTTTAAAGCCTGCAGGATAAACTGCTCAGCATCGAAAGGACCAACTGGAGAGGTTAAACTGGTTAAGTATGAGTAGGGAGTCAGATATAGCTAGTAATTTGATTATCTTAGAGTGTTAAGGGGTAGGAGTGATCCATTCCTGATATTTGGAGTACTTAGTGGGGTATACCCATGAGCTTGAAGTCCTATTTCTATTTGTTAACTTATTTTTGGTGAAATCTCAGTTTTAAGGATCTTACCCAGTGGAACATGTAAGTAATAAAAGTCCCAGTTAATACAAGGAAGTGATACGCGTGTGTAGTGTTTATCTTCATATCCACTTCACAGGAGGATCATGGGAGATAACAGCAAGTAATAGCAGCTCCACTAACATCCCATTATCTTCTGGTGGTGGGAAGCATGGACCCAATCCTGGAAGCTGTGGCACTTTTCAGCAATGATGGGACAAAGAGAACTTGGGATGGCCCCTTAAGCAAGGTCCACGGGATACTTTCTCTGGTGATCCTAGATGGTGAACCAGTCTCCAGGATGTGTGTCCTGGAATAACACATCAAAGTCAGCTAGTAATAACCTCATATCAGTGACTGGAGCACTTCATTAGTGTTTTGCAATAATGCAGCAGATGATTGCAATGATTTAGCATAATACATGACTATCCTGTAAGTAGGGAACTGCTAAGGGTATAGTAAAGGAAATTTTGTTTATAATTTGGTTAGAAAACTGATGCCCTTATCACTATTAATGGAAAAAGATATTAAAATCAGTATCTGGGAAATTCCTACTAAGATTTTGGTTGTGATAAATTTATAGATCAATATGGGGAAATTTTACATCTTAACACTTTCAGTCTATGAACATAATATATCTCAATTTATTTAGATTGATTTTGGTTCCTTTCAGTGTTTCGTAGTTTTCAGCATAAAGATTCTGAACATATTAGAATTAAACATAAGTATTTGATTTTTGGAGCTATTATCAGTTCATTTCAGTCGCTCAGTCACGTCCGACTCTTTGTGACCCCATGAATCGCAGCACGCCAGGCCTCCCTGTCCATCACCAACTCCCGGAGTTCACTCAGACTCACGTCCCTCGAGTCAGTGATGCCATCCAGCCATCTCATCCTCTGTCGTCCCCTTCTCCTCCTGCCCCCAATCCCTCCCAGCATCAGAGTCTTTTCCAATGAGTCAACTCTTCGCATGAGGTGGCCAAAGTATTGGAATTTCAGCTTTAGCATCAGTCCGTCCAATGAACACCCAGGGCTGATCTCCTTCAGAATGGACTGGTTGGATCTCCTTGCAGTCCAAGGGACTCTCAAGAGTCTTCTCCAACACCACAGTTCCAAAGCATCAATTCTTCAGCACTCAGCTTTCTTCACAGTCCAACTCTCACATCCATACATGACCACTGGAAAAACCATAGCCTTGACTAGACAGACATTTGTTGGCAAAGTAATGTCTCTGCTTTTCAATATGCTATCTAGGTTGATCATAACTTTCCTCCCAAGGAGTAAGCGTCTTTTAATTTCATGGCTGTAAGTCACCATCTGCAGTGATTTTGGATCCCCCAAAATAAAGTCTGACACTGTTTCCACTGTTTCCCCATCTATTTGCCATGAAGTGATGGGCCCAGATGCCATGATCTTCGTTTTCTGAATGTTCAGTTTTAAGCCAACTTTTTCACCCTCCTCTTTCACCTTCATCAAGAGGCTTTTGAGTTCCTCTTCACTTTCTGCCATAAGGGTGGTGTCATCTGCATATCTGAGGTTATTGATATTTCTCCCGGCAATCTTGATTCCAGATTGTGCTTTTTCCAGCCCAGCATTTCTCATGATGTACTTTGTATATAAGTTAAATTAGCAGGGTGACAGTGTACAGCCTTGACGTACTCCTTTTCCTATTTGGAACCAGTCTGTTGTTCCATGTCCAGTTCTAACTGTTGCTTCCTGACCTGCATATAAGTTTCTCAAGAGACAGGTCAGGTGGTCTAGTATTCCCATCTCTAAATATCCTTAAAAAATCTTTTTTTCCCAGTTGTTCATTGCTCATACATTTCACCCTTCAAATCTCAAGTATGTCTCCTCAAAAGAAATCGTGGCTTCTGGGGTTTTACTGAGGACTAGACATAGCAGAATAAGATAGTTCCATCTGTGTTGACTTGGTCCTCGATGTGGTTCATAATTGAGTAAATGTCCAGTCTAATGTTGGGCTGCCATGAACTTGACCATGCCTTTCCTTCTGGCCCTCTCCACCTAGACTACCCGTTGTTTACTTCACTTGGGAGGGATCAACAGTATCATTTTGCTTTTTCACCCCAGGGCTGTTTGAATTTTCTTGTCTTGTGCCACAATTTGGTGTGATCAGACTACTTTTCTAGTTCTGCTTTAACTGAGAATCTGGAGGTTTATCTTGACTATGTCCTTATCCAAGCATCATTTGGGGCACTCATCTCTGATACCCTCTGCCACTCATCTCCAAAATGACAGACAGGAGATGACATTATTAAGCAATTATAAGAGGTTCAAGATCAGCCCAGACCCTCTGAGCCAGATTATACTCTGTGTGAGCATAAAATTCTGTTATTATAGATATAAAACCACTTAGGGGAGGGAGCATCAAGATGGTGCAGTGGGAAGACCTAGAACTCACCTACCCCCATGAACCCATCAAAAATACACCTCCATGTAGAACAATTCTCCCATAAAACCAATTGAAAACCAGCAAAAGACCACTTACACAACCAAAGCTGAAAAAAGATTTTGTGTAACTGGATAGGACCAAAAAATAAAAGGCATCAGGTTGGGATCCGCACCCCTGGAAGGGATCTGTGAAGCAGGGAAGGTCCACATGGGCAGGCTCTTGCCCTGGGGAGCCCCCTTGCCTGCTGGGAGGTCTGTGAGTCAGAGAAGCTGGAGTGGCCCGGACTCTGCTTGCAAGGCGTGTGTACATGTTGCCTTGCTAGCAATCAGAGTGGAGAGAGACCAGTGCTGACAGCTGCCACCTCACCACCCTTCTCAGTCCCAAAGGTGTGTGGAGCAGGGCAGCTAGAATGTAGAGCAGGTAGACATTAAATCTCCAGCATAGACGCCCTGGGATAGGACTCTGTCTAATTATGTGGAGACAACCTAGAGGGCCTGGGGTGTGGTTCAGGCTGAACCTCAGAGCCCCGTGTCAGCACAGGCAGAGGGGGACAGGTCCAGCATAGGAACCCACTGTCAGCGCACGTGGTGGGGGATTTTGTCAGCCCACACACAGGGCAGTGCCATGCATATCTCGGGGCAGACAGTCCCTGGAGAGGAATACGTAGTGGTTTGTTTCCCAGTGGGAGCTCTCCAGGGCCACCCACCCCACACTGTAACTTGAGGCCAGATCTGGGGTGGACAGGTCTTGGGAGAGGCCTGTGTGCAGGCAGCTTAAGTCCCAAGTGGTAGCACAGTCACCTCCATTCCTGCAGCCACAGCAGCCAGGCCCTAGCACCAGCCCACTCCACACCATAGCTGACAGGTTTTCAGCTTTTCTCTGTTGAGTATCATGTTGGCTATGTGTCTGAGGCCATATGACACCAAAGGAAACCATCAACAAAAAGACAACCTATGTAATGGGAGAGAATACTTGCAAATGATGCAACCAACAAGTGGTTAATATCCAAATAGCTCAAATGATTCAATATCAAAAAACCCAACCTATTCACAAAATGAGCAGAAGGCCCAAACAGCCATTTCTCCAAAGAAGACAGCCAACAGGCACGTGAAGACACTTGATATCACAAATTATTAGAGAAATGGAAGTCGAATCCACAATGATGCATCACATAACACTGACCTGAATGGCTATCAAAAAATCTACAAATAATTAGATGCTGGAGAGGGTATGTGGAAAAGGAACCCTTGTACATTGTTGGTTGGAATGTAAATCGGTGCAGCCATTGTGGAAAACAGCATGGAGGTTCCTTAAAAAACTAAAAATAGAGCTACCATATTATCTAGCAATCCCAATCCCAGGCATACATCCAGAGAAAACTCTAATTCTCTAATTTGAAAAGATACATGCACCCCAATGTTCATAGCAGCACTATTTACAGTATCCAAGATATGAAAAAAACCCAAGTACCCATCGACAGATGATTGGTTTAAGATGTGGTATACACGCAATGGAATATCACTCAGCCGTAAGAAAGAATGAAGTAATGCTATTTGCTGCAACATGAATGGACCTAGAGATTATCATACTAAGGGAAGAAAGTCAGAGAAAAATATAACACATGTAGGATATAAAAATAATACTTTTTAATTTTTAAAATTATTTTAATTAGAGGCTAATTGCTTTACAATATTGTGGTGATTTTTGCCATACATCAACATGAATCTGATGAATCTATATACAAAACCCAAAGAAACTAGAAACTAAACTTATGGTTACTGAAGGGCAAAAGGAAGTATGGATAAATTGTGAGTATGAGATTAACAGATATGATCTACTACACATAAAATAGATAAGCAACAAGGATTTACTGTATAGCACAGGGAACTCTATTCAATATCTTGTAATAACCTATCATGGAAAATAATCTGAAAATATATATAACAAATTACTTTGTTGTATGCCTAAAACTAATATTTTCAATCAGCTATATTTTCATTAAAAATACATAAAACATTTAATTTTGTGAATATCTTCATGGGTGGCATCTCTGGTGCCCCCTCTAAGGTAGGTCAATGGCTAAGCATACTTCCTGGGAAGTGATGCCGGGAAGAAGAACGCAGGCCAATTTAACAAGTGATGGAGTATATACTCCAAATAATATTGACTGTAGTATAATGACCCCCCAAAGACATGGTGTTGTTGTGAAACCAAGCTTTTGCTTGGTCTTCTGATAAAATGTGCCAAGGTCTCCTCTCTCTTAGGCTTAAATTCTCAGTCAGTATCCATGACATCCACATGGCAAGGAGGATGTAGTAAGTCATACAGTCATACCATCTCTTGAATGGCCTTCTATAGTTTACTAAATCTCCATATTATGAGTCGTGCTTCCTCAAGTCCTCTTTGCTGCTAGAAGACAGACCTGTGTGTTAGCAATTAGAAAACCTGCACTAAGAAACATGAAGAAACAAGTCCTACACAATGTCCCATATGCTGCTGTGAATCATGGCAAGTCTGTCTGCCTTGCAGAGGGCGTCATGGTTGCAAGGAGCGTGTTTGTGAAATGGCATTGGTGTTCATGTGACAGGAAAGTCAATTTCCTAGATTTTAGTGCTCAGAGGTGGCAGAACACGGTGGTGATTTTTCCCTCTTTCCCTTTGTTGTTGTTGTTTTTACTTTTTTTTCTTGAGATGAAAGTCATGTAACCTAAAACTAACCATTTTAAAGTAATTCAGTGGCAACCAGTACAGCTGTACAAACACCATTTCTCTCTAGTTCCAGAACATTTTCATCACCCTTAAGGAAGCCCTGCACTATTAAGCAGTGGTGGTTTCTTTCTCATGTCAGTTTTGTAGTAAGATTTGGGATATTATTCCTGGGAGCTTATCCTAGAGTCATTTTCTGCAGTGGTAAATCACGTAAGATTGAAAGTATACAAGGGTAATCCTATAGAACAGTTTGGGTCTAGTTTTGTTTGTGGATGTTTTATCCCCCAGAGGAACATTTTAAATCAGCCAAAGACTAAACCAATATGCTTACATTTTGGGTCCAATTTAAATTCAAAATCCAACATAATGCATTTTTTTTTTAAATTTTGTGTGTTTGGAAATACAATCAAACAATTGTGAAAATGTAATTGTGAAGAAAGCTAAGCGCTGAAGAATTGATGCTTTTGAACTGTGGTGTTGGAGAAGACTCTTGAGAGTCCCTTGGACTGCAAGGAGATCCAACCAGTCCATTCTAGAGATCAGTCCTGGGTGTTCTTTAGAGGAATGATGCTGAAGCTGAAACTCCAGTACTTTGGCCACCTCATGTGAAGAGTTGACTCATTGGAAAAGACCCTGATGCTGGGAGGGATTGGGGGCAGGAGGAGAAGGGGACGACAGAGGATGAGATGGCTGGATGGCATCACCGACTTGATGGACATGAGTTTGAATAAACTCCGGGAGTTGGTGATTGACAGGAGGCCTGGCGTGCTGTAATGGGTCACAAAGAGTCGGACACGACTGAGCGACTGAACTGAACTGAATTGGGTAAGTTATGTTTATAGATCTTTCTCAAATCCCTGCTGTTCATACTTTTCTCCAAGATGTAGTTTGACCCAGTCAAGAATGATGGCTTCAACACACCCCTGGTTATCTTGGCATTCCTGGGTTTGCCTCAAACAAACATAAGATGCAGAGTTAGCCTGAGGCAAGCCAGCTCTCACTGCATTGGCAGTGTCATCACTGTGGCTACAGTCTGCCCCCGGGTCCAGGCTCTATGTTCTTTCTGACTACTGGAATGAAGAGAAGTGCTCTTCCCCAGCAGTCATGTGACGGTGAACCTAGGAGTATGGCACTTGGAATGAGGTTGGCCACACTCCAAGTAGAGGCTGATCCCACGTCTAGCCATAGCAGGGCCAGCCCTAAATGAGCAGGTTGGGCAGCAGTCAACTTTAAGGACCTTGCAGGCAACAGGTGAGGGATAGGGAGCAGAAAGAAGGGGATCTCCCAGAAAGAGAATAAGAATTGGCAACTGACATTTGGAATCTGCAACTTTCAGTTCAGGACAGCTTCCTCTCCAGTATGTTTCTTGGACAATTATCTAGAAAAAATTACTTTTGAAGGGAGCTATGTTCATAGTTGTCCAAGTCCTATGAGATGGTATGTAGTTTTCATAGTGTAAAGCAAAAATCTCAGTAATTATCTAAGGATTACTAATAGTAGCCTAGCTAATACTTGACTCACCTGAGGGTAAGATGCCTAATGCAAAAAGGTCAATTCAAAAACTCCATAATACTTAATTGCATGTTTATGAATCACTGTATTTTTAGTCTGTCCATGTGAAACCAAATCCATATGTTTATCAAAGGCTGTTTTACCACCTCCAAACTTGTTTTTTTATTTATTTTGAATTTGTTTCTTTGCTTGTTCCATTTCCTTCTGTTTGATTAAAGTCATTAGTATTCTTTTGTATTATATAATTCATCTGTATGTGAGGCACCTAGGCCTTTTGGGAAAAAATAAGAAGCTATTTGAATATGAAAGTGAAAGTGTTAATCGTGTTGGACTCTTTGTGACCCCCATGGGTTTTAGCTTGCCAGGCTCCTCTGTCCATGGAATCCTCCAGGCAAGAATACTAGAGTGGGTTACCATTTCCTTCTCCAGGAGATTTTCCCAACCCAGGGATCAAACCTGTGTCTCCCACATGTGTCGGCAGATTTTTTACTGTCTGAGCCACCACGGAAGCCAGGTGAATATGATTTGCTGTTTAATGAACATGTATTTTTTTGAGTGTCTGCTGTAGAGAAGCCTTAATGAAAGGCACTAGGCCTAAAAAGACAAGAAAAGTACCCTCCTCAGGCTTTTCTGCTGCTAAGTCGCTTCAGTTGTGTCCGACTCTGTGCAACCCCATAGACCGGCAGCCCACCAGGCTCCCCCGTCCCTGGGATTCTCCAGGCAAGAACACTGGAGTGGGTTGCCATTTCCTTCTCCAATGCATGAAAGTGAAAAGTGAAAGTGAAGTCGCTCAGTCGTGTCCGACTCTTCACGACCCCATGGACTGCAGCCTACCAGGCTCCTCTGTCCATGGGATTTTCCAGGCAAGAGTACTGGAGTGGGGTGCCATTGCCTTCTCTGAGGCTTTCCTAGGTCATGGAATTAAATTTCTCTTTCCCAGTATCATTGAATTGCCACTCAGTTGATTTGGTTCCTTTTTTAGTAGAACATTTGGAGGCTCATGGATAATTGGATATTTTCATAAACCACATTAAAGTGTATACTTTTAAATTTCTATAATGAAAAAAAAATATAACTCCCAAATCATGGATTACTGTGAGTTATTATAAAAGCTGAAAATATTCTTGCCTCAGACCTATGTTTCTTCAAGTTAATAGTGGGAGCCTTTGAAAGCACCCTAAATGCACTTTTAATTTCCAATCAGCAGATAGCAGCAGTTGAATTCAAAACAAAGTTACAATAGTGTTCTGTTTAACACTATGATAAGTACACTCAGAATTTTTAGAAAATGATTCTAAGTGAAAACAACACATTCAAACTGAAGATTCTCCTATTTGTCTCAGAAGGGGGAACGCTGCAATTCTTTGATCAAGTATCTTTAATTGAACAGAGTAAAAGACTGATTTTACCACTCCTCAATGTACTCAAACAACTGGCCTTTTCCCTATTAAGTATCATATTAAACAATCCAAGATTTTCTTTTCAATAAAGAAAATAAAATTTACATTTTTCTCTGATTAACTTTTATCAGGAGCATTGTCATGAAGTTAATTTGATTTACTGCAATTTATAGTGTTACTGGAGAAGGCAATGGCAACCCACTCCAGTACTCTTGCCTGGAAAATCCCATGGACAGAGGAGCCTGGTAGGCTGCAGTCCATGGGGTTGCTTAGAGTTGGACACGACTGAATGACTTCACTTTCACTTTTCACTTTCATGCATTGGAGAAGGAAATGGCAACCCACTCCAGTGTTCTTGCCTGGAGAATCCCAGGGATGGCGGAGCCTGGTGGGCTGCCATCTATGGGGTTGCACAGAGTCGGACACAACTGAAGCGACTTAGCAGCAGCATAGTGTTACTGCTGCCAGCATTACACTAGCCAATGCACCCTATAATATCAAGACCACACAGAAGAAATACTCCCAAATGATTCAGAGATGTAAAAAAGGAAACATTCTTGAATACTAGGTTTATAAAATGAATATATGCATTTTCTTAAACGTTCATCATCATTGGAAGGCGTGTTTATCTTGCTATTTGTATTTGTATATGAGACCAATACAACTGTAAAAATACAAACACGTATTATCTAGAGTGTTGGGGCTGCCCTGGTGGCTCAGTGGTAAAGAATCCACCTACCAACGCAGGAGACACAAGTTCAATCCCTGGGTCGGGAAAATCCCCTGGAGAAGGAAATGGCAACCCACTCTAGTATTCTCGCCTGGGAAGCCCATGGACAGAGGAGCCTGGGGGGGCTACAGTCCATGAAGTTGCAAAGAGTCGGACGTGACTTAGTGACAAAACAACAACAACCTGGAGTATTATTTCAATAGCAGAAGATATTTCTATTTTCCAGACTCCATGTATGAAAGGACCTTGAGGTTTGAGTTGCATAAAAATTGAATCATTTACTCTCAATAATCTGAAAAGAGAACCAATAAAATCAGAAATTTGGGATGAAAGAAAGAAAAACAAGGCCCTCAATGTTACATTTAGCAATGGTTTAGATTCATGATTAACAAGTCCATAATAGTTAAATCCTGAGTAGAAGATACTTCATACTCTGCAAATGTCTCAAATTACTAGTAAAATCTGCATATTATACGTGACTCTCTTGTTTAATGTTTTCCTCTTTCCTTTAAAAACAGCCAGAGAAAAACTACAAAATATCAAAACTCGACTAGCATGAATTAATCTACATGATTCTTTAAACATGAAATTTGTAGCCTGAAAGCCAAAAAAGAATCTCCAGGCCCAGATTGTTCCACAGGAAAATTCTATCAAATGTTTAAAGAAATTAATGTATGTTTTACATAAACAAATTAATGTTTTATATACTCTTCCAGAAAATAGAAGGAAAGGGGACACTTCCCAAATCATTTTATAAAGCCAGTATTATTCTGATACCAAAACCAGACAAAAACAGTACAAAAAGCAATCTACACACCAATTTCTCTCAAGAACTTAGATGCGGAACTTCCCTGGTGGTCCAGGGGTTGAAAGCCCACCTGCCAATACAGGGGAAACAGGTTTCACCGGTCCAGGAAGATCTTGTATGGCACAGGCAGGGCAACTAAGCCCATGTGCCACAACTGCTGAAGCCCAAGCACCCCAGAGCCTGTGCTGAACAATAAAAGAAGACACTGTAATGAGAAGCCTGTGTACTCCAACTGGAGTGTAGCCTCTGCTTGCCACAGCTGGAGGAAGCCCATGTGCAGCAATGAAGAAACAAAAGACAATTTAGATGCAAAATCCTCGATAAAATATTAGCAAAGCAAATCCAACAATTTGTTAAAAAAAAAAAAAAAGCATATACCATTACCAAGTGGCATTTATTCCACATAGGCAAGGATAGTTCAACATTAAAAAAACAAAAATCAACATAATCCACCATATAAAAAGGCTAAAGAAGAAAAATCAATGATAGGAAAAGCATTTGAGTAAATCCAACCTCATTCCAAATAGTCAGGGATCCATACCTTGGGAGCTGGTAGTGTTGACTCCACTCTCAGGCAACTTTTCCTGTTCTTGATATACTCCCTATCAGGCTGCATCGCGAAGGCCTGCAAGCCTTGTAGTTGCCCAGCCTCAAGACCAAAGAAAGAGCCCAGAGATGGCAACCGAGACATCAATGGTTTATTGGATAGGGGATTTCACACCCACCTCTGAAGCAAAAGGTCCTGGAGCAACATCCCACTGTAGATGGCAGACAGGACATGGCATCTTCACTAGTGGGTGTGGGGGATAAGGAAGCTATCATTTACAGGCAGAATTGATGTCAGGTTGGCTCATCAGTTACCAGGGAAATCACCAGCTAGGGCATGTCCCTAAAATCTCCTCAGATTAACAACCCTCACAACCATCCCGAGGGTAGACATATCCCTTTAATAAACTAGCAGGTGGAGTCATTCTAGAACGATCGATAGGTGGCAGAGTGGGAGGGGAAATCATGTTCACCAGGCACTGGTCAAGCAGGGAATGTACAGAGAGCAAGAGAATAGCCATTCTGAGTATTCTACCTATATAGAATACATTTCTTATGTAGTACACTACATAAGAAAAATTTATTTCATATCCATTGACTCAGATTTCAAAAGAAATACATGAATGGAAATGGTATAAATCAAACACAGATTTATCATAATTTTCCAAGTCACGTGTTAGAAATGTGATTCTTTTCACCTAGAGAAAATAGTACTTTCTGTAAATAAATAAAGTAGTTACAAAGTTCATAATTACTCCTATGGTATACACTTTACTGGACTAAGCTACTGAGCACTGTAACATTTCTGTTCCCAAGATCCACCATTGTACATTAACATTTGAATGAACACATTCATTATATAGCCAGGATAGCAATTTCCAGATCTAGTACTAATGTACTTCCTGGCTAAAGCTGAAACTCTTAAGAGCAATTAACTAATTCATGAGTTAATATTGTTTAGACATCAGCCTTTAGAACTAAATGGGATAATGTATGTAAAATGCTTAGCACATTTCCTGCCATAGAGTCAGTACTCAATAAATGATAGCCACTAATATCAGTATTATCAAGTAATGATGCCGTGGGGTTTTCTACATTGAATATTACCACTTGTAAAAAAGTTTTTTTTTTTTTTTTAATGTAAAGCATTTTCAAGCTATGGATACATTTCTCAAATCCATGGTCTTATATGATGGAAACATCTGCTTGCTTTCAAAAGCCCAATCACTAATCTATCAATCCAAAGTCAATTAAAATAGTTACTAATAATTTTTCCCTGTAGCGGACTTCAGTCATCTACATACTATATATGCATGTCACTAAAAACAAATGCCACTATCCAGCATTTTACTTAAAGATGCGTCAGTGGGTAGTAGGGGAAGCTGACATCAAGACAGAGTTAGGAGGGCAAAAGGCTGATTGAGGGGTAGCCAGAACAAAATTTAGAGATGAACTGGGGAGGAAACAGCACTGGGGAGAGAGCCTCAGACTATGACAGCGGGACTGACAGTCTTGGCTTAGAGCATAACGGGGAGCTCAAGAGCAGAGCTTGCCCGTGAGGATCCCCACTAACGGCAGAGATGGCCAGCACTTTCACCATGCCGAACCAGAGACCGAGGTCTATCCTGGGTGAGTGGCCTTGGTTTGAAGACTGAAGCAGAGTCTGAAGGCACCCACAGACGGAGCTTGTTGACTAACTGCACTTTTTACAGCTGATGAGAGATTCTTACATAATGAGGTATGGTGAAGTCATCCTGAGTTATACACAAGTTAACTTGAATTTTATGCTAACACATTCTGTTTGCAGCCTATCAAACATACATTGTACATCTGCTTTAATTATTAAAGAAAAAGGTGACTGATCAGCAGAGAAGAATGTCCATGTTGAAGACAAAGATTAAATGCCTCCTTTCCTGGCACGCCCATGCTGATTTTCGTTCAGTGATAAAACTCCCTTTCCAGGTGTCAAGGCCACACTGACTTGCTGTGTTTGTGCTGATCGGCTTTTTGTTTTTGTTTTTTTTTTTTTAACATTTAAGGAACGTACCACTGACTCCTTTGATGTTCTTTGTTCTGACAAGATATACAACTGTACTGAAAAAAACATATTTCTCCAGAGTAGTTCTTCAGGGTTATCTAAGAGGCTGTCTCCTGGGCTATATCCTCCGTGTGGTTCAAATAAAACTCTGTCTTATTTCTGTTATAGATGGTTTGTTGATTATTTCTGTCGATCCAGCTAAGTGGTTAAGTTTTTTCTCTGGAGGGAGACCTGAACAGAACATTCCCGTAACATCCTTAGGAGACATACTGGAGAAGACATGTAGAAGTAAATCTCCTATTTGACTTTTTTTTTTTGGCTGTGCCAGGTCCCAGCTGCCAAATGCAGGATATTTAGTTGTGGCATGTGGAATCTAGCTCCCTGACCAGGTATTGAACCTGGGTCCCCTGCATTGGAAGCACAGAGTCCTAGCCACTGGACCACCAAGGAAATCCCAACTTTTTAAAATTTTTGCTGTCAAATGCCTTCCTTACTTAATTGGTTTCCCTAGAGAAAGGTAGTTTTTTCATCATGCTTCGGTGGAACACCTATCAGACAGAATTATGTAATAATCGCCTGTTTCTAATTTGGAAATATTTAGGAAAAAATCATAAAAATAAAGGTAATTGATAGAATTTTGTCAATATTGTTTTCTTCTAATGACATATCTGTTCACAAGAATTAGTACACAACAGTGACAGGAATAGCTATTTACACTTTTTCTTGAACATAGAATAAAATCACATCCACAAAACTATTTACTTAGAGTATTCATTTTATGTTAGAAAAAATCCTGCTAATTTGTTTGTTGGAATTAGATCCAATATTCATGTTTTTCTGAAAAAATGTTTAATTCTGAGAACAGAAGCACAATTTGCATTGTTTAGCTACTAGAACAAAATTTAGAACTCCTCTGTTGCTATTAAAAGTAAATAATAGAACTTTCCCAAAGATAATATGCAAAAATCATCTTTAACATAATCATATAAAGACTTTTTAAAATAAAAAATCCATCATGCAAAAGAATAACCTCAGTTATCAATCAGTCATATAACATTGACTATACAATGAAAGTAAAATACAATGTCATTGAAAAAGACTCTGATGCTGGGAGGGATTGGGGGCAGGAGGAGAAGGGGATGACAGAGGATGAGATGGCTGGATGGCATCACTGACTCAATGGACGTGAGTCTGAGTGAACTCCGGGAGTTGGTGATGGACAGGGAGGCCTGGCATGCTGCAGTTCATGGGGTCGCAAAGAGTCGGACACGACCGAGCGACTGAACTAAGCTGAACTGAAGGGAGTAGGGCCCATAGTTCTTTGTGATTAAACATCATTCTTATATTAACAAGTACATCTCCTAAGTCTTATTTTGCTGTATGAGAATTCATCCATTTAGTCAACAAACATTTATGAAGTGCTTACAACGTAAGGGCATTGTAAGTAGACAACTATGAACAGGTGCTTTATAAAAGAAAAATGCAGGTAGCCAAATCACATACAAAAAAGTGAGCAATTTCTTTAGTAAATAAAATAGAAATTAAGACCCCATTTGAAATACTGTTGATATGTGGCTCAGATGGTAAAGAATCTGCCTGCAATGCAGGAGACCCTGGTTCGATCCCTCAGTCAAGAAGATCCCCTGGAGAAGGAAATGGCAATCCACTCCAGTACTCTTTCCTGGAGAATTCCATGGACAGAGGAGCCTGGCGGGCTACAGTCCCTAGGGTCGCACAGAGCTGGGCACTACTGAGCGATTAACATTACTACTAGATTAAACACTTGTCAAAGCCAAGGATGAGAATGGAAAAACATGAATTTTCAGTGTATATTATGATGTATAGTATGTGTAAATTTATAAGTCACTTTTAAAACTAATTTGGCAATTCCTTGTAAATCTACCTAGATTCCAAAATTCCATTCCTACATATACATTCTCGAGAAATTTGCACATATTTTGGAATGTTCGTAGCAGCACTTTCTGTAGCAGCAGAAACAATTGGAAATATCCCCCAAATCCAATGACAGGAAATAAATGTTGATAGTCTATTTACTCAGTGAAGTAATACGCAGCAGTGAAAATCAGTGAACTACAGCTACCCATAAGGATGAGCCTTAGAAACATAATTTTGAGTGAAAAGCAATTCCCAGGAGATTCATACTATAATGAGACCACCACTCAAAAACAAACAAGACAAAATGTGTTCCTAAGGCGTGTGTAAAACTATGTGTTTTCAAAAGTGAGAGGCTGATAAACGCAAAACTCAGGCAGATGGTTACATGGGCAGGATAGCAAGGGAGGAGAATGTGGGTTAATGTCAAATTTGAAGATTTTGTGCTGGATAACAAATTCATGGAGAGGCATAATATCATGCCACATAATTTACATATGTTACATATATGTTCTTTAATAACTTACAAATATTTTAAAATTATTTGGATACTTAAAAATATTTCTTTATCAAAGTATAGTTGATTTACAAGGTTGTTTTCATTTCAGGGGTACAATAAAGGACTCAGTTATACATATAAAAATTTGGAAAAAATTTAAAGCAATGAAATAATGCTACCTCTTGGATAGCCTATTTCTATATCTAAATTGGTTTATAGCAGAACTGACAGTGAAACCCAGATTTGTCTCCCAGGCTAGTTATCTTGAAAAGCCCACTTTAAACAGATTAGAACAGAATAGTTACACTACATGTTCTCACTGAAGTGCTCTTTTTTAAATTTATTAAAATGATGATTTGTTATTATAAAAATTCAAATACTTAAGAATATTAAATGAGAATAAATTCTTCTGTGCACTTCTCAAATCACACAATTCCATTCCCCAGATATGATTGCTGTTAATACACTAATGTTTTCCATGCATATATGAACATATGTGGATTTATGTATATATATATATATATATATATATATATATATATACACCAAACACATATCCTTTTAAAAATAAAAACACAAAACCTCTTTGCCTATAAATACTCTTCAATAACTTATTCTTTTATTTGACAATGACATTTTTCATGTCATGATTTTACCCATAAATCACCCTGAATATTTTTAAAGATTTTATGGTTTTCCTTTGTATTGGATACATTGGTTGAATTTAAACACTGACTTGACGACAGGTATGCCCCAACCAGTAACGCTGAAGAAGCTGAAGTTGAACGGTTCTATGAAGACCTACAAGACCTTCTAGAACTAACACCCAAAAAAGATGTCCTTTTCATTATAGGGGACTGGAATGCAAAAGTAGGAAGTCAAGAAACACCTGGAGTAACAGGCAAATTTGGTCTTGGAATACGGACTGAAGCAGGGCAAAGACTAATAGAGTTTTGCCAAGAAAATGCACTGGTCATAACAAACACCCTCTTCCAACAACACAAGAGAAGACTCTATACATAGACATCACCAGATGGTCAACACCGAAATCAGACTGATTATATTCTTTGCAGCCAAAGATGGAGAAGCTCTACACAGTCAGCAAAAACAAGACCAGGAGCTGACTGTGGCTCAGACCATGAACTCCTTATTGCCAAATTCAGACTTAAATTGAAGAAAGTAGGGAAAACCACTAGACCATTCAGGTATGACCTAAATCAAATCCCTTATGATTATACAGTGGAAGTGAGAAATAGATTTAAGGGCCCAGAACTGATAGATAGAGTGCCTGATGAACTATGGAATGAGGTTCGTGACATTGTACAGGAGACAGGGATCAAGACCATTCCCATAGAAAAGAAATGCAAAAAAGCAAAATGGCTGTCTGGGGAGGCCTTACAAATAGCTGTGAAGAGAGGAGAAGCGAAAAGCAAAGGAGAAAAGGAAAGATATAAACATCTGAATGCAGAGTTCCAAAGAACAGCAAGAAGAGATAAGAAAGTCTTCTTCAGCGATCAATGCAAAGAAATAGAGGAAAACAACAGAATGGGAAAGACTAGGGATCTCTTCAAGAAAATCAGAGATACCAAAGGAACATTTCATGCAAAGGTGAGCTCGATAAAGGACAGAAATGGTATGGACCTAACAGAAGCAGAAGATATTAAGAAGAGATGGCAAGAATACACAGAAGAACTGTACAAAAAAGATCTTCATGACCCAGAGAATCATGATGGTGTGATCACTGACCTAGAGCCAGACATCCTGGAATGTGAAGTCAAGTGGGCCTTAGAAAGCATCACTACGAACAAAGCTAGTGGAGGTGATGGAATTCCAGTTGAACTATTCCAAATCCTGAAAGATGATGCTGTGAAAGTGCTGCACTCAATATGCCAGCAAATTTGGAAAACTCAGCAGTGGCCACAGGACTGGAAAAGGTCAGTTTTCATTCCAATCCCAAAGAAAGGCAATGCCAAAGAATGCTCAAACTACCGCACAATTGCACTCATCTCACACGCTAGTAAACTAATGCTCAAAATTCTCCAAGCCAGGCTTCAGCAATATGTGAACCATGAACTTCCTGATGTTCAAGCTGGTTTTGGAAAAGGCAGAGGAACCAGAGATCAAATTTCCAACATCCACTGGATCATAGAAAAAGCAAGAGAGTTCCAGAAAAACATCTATTTCTGCTTTATTGACTATGCCAAAGCCTTTGACTGTGTGGATCACAATAAACTGTGGAAAATTCTGAAAGAGATGGGACTACCAGACCACCTGATCTGCTTCTTGAGAAATCTGTATGCAGGTCAGGAAGCAACAGTTAGAACTGGACATGGAACAGCAGACTGGTTCCAAATAGGAAAAGGAGTACGTCAAGGCCGTATACTGTCACCCTGTTTATTTAACTTATATGCAGAGTACATCATGAGAAACTCTGGACTGGAAGAAACACAAGCTGGAATCAAGATTGCCAGGAGAAATATCAATAACCTCAGATATGCAGATGACACCACCCTTATGGCAGAAAGTGAAGAGGAACTCTAAAAGCCTCTTGATGAAGGTGAAAGTGGAGAGTGAAAAAGTTGGCTTAAAGCTCAACATTCAGAAAACGAAGATCATGGCATCTAGTCCCATCAGTTCATTGGCAAATAGATGGGGAAACAGTGGAAACAGTGTCAGACTTTATTTTTGGGGGCTCCAAAATCACTGCAGATGGTGACTGCAGCCATGAAATTAAAAGACGCTTACTCCTTGGAAGGAAAGTTATGATCAACCTAGATAGCATATTCAAAAGCAGAGACATTACTTTGCCAACAAAGGTTCGTCTAGTCAAGGCTATGGTTTTTCCTATGGTCATGTATGGATGTGAGAGTTGGACTGTGAAGAAGGCTGAGCGCCCAAGAATTGATGCTTTTGAACTGTGGTGTTGGAGAAGACTCTTGAGAGTCCCTTGGACTACAAGGAGATTCAACCAGTCCATTCTGAAGGAGATCAGCCCTGGGATTTCTTTGGAAGGAATGATGCTAAAGCTGAAACTCCAGTACTTTGGCCATCTCATGCGAAGAGTTGACTCATTGGAAAAGACTCTGATGCTGGGAGGGATTGGGGGCAGGAGGAGAAGGGGACGACAGAGGATGAGATGGCTGGATGGCATCACTGACTCGATGGACGTGAGTCTGAGTGAACTCCGGGAGTTGGTGATGGACAGGGAGGCCTGGCGTGCTGCGATTCATGGGGTCACAAAGAGTCGGACACGACTGAGCGACTGATCTGATCTGATCTAAGTTATTGCCTATTAGGGCATTAAATGAAACTTTTTTATGTCAGTTTCAGCTGAGGCTTTCAAGTCTGCAAATAAAACAGAAGGTGCCAACTACCCCTACAATCTGAAGTGATCTCCTAGAACTCTTAGGTGGGACTTGCAGAGGAGATCTCTATAAACTGGTTGGGGACCTGAAGTCATCATCCATCTTAAGATATAAAATTAGTGAAGTTTATATGATTGAAAAATAAAAGCTAAAACCTTAGTAGGAGATGACATTTTGAAAAACTATGAAGCAAGGAGTTGTTTTACTTTACTGAAAAGAAGATGGCCAAAAGGTACAAACTTCCAGCTAAAAAATAAATAAGACATGAGGATGCAATGCACAGCATGGTGACCCTAGTTAATACGGGATTGCATATGTAAAAACTGCCAAGAGAATAGATCTTAAAAAGAAAAATTGATGGCCAAGCAGACACTGGTCTAATATTTGGACAATGATGGTAACAAGCTATACAGTAAAGGTTAAAACACTCCATTCCTATTTTGCTTCAGTTTCATAATCATTATCAGACAGGAGAGAGTAGAAGTAAAATTGCTTCAAGAGAACTGAAGCCAAAAATGAGCAGAGTTAAAAAAGTGTATGCACCAGGAATCTCTAAAATAATGTATCTCCAAACCTGGAAAAATTATGTTTGATGCAGAATTATGAGTTCTCAAATTACAAGCTCAGTTATGTGGATGTCTTAGATTGGGTTTCCTGGAAACAGAATGAAATGGAGAACTGAGTTAGAAATTTTACTGGGGAGAGCTCATAGGAGATAAACTGGGAAGGAAGTGAGAGAGGGAGGAATGGGCAGAGCAGGAAGCTTTCCTGCAAAGTGGTTGCATTCAGCTGACTGGTTCTCAGAAAATCCTTCTGAGAATTCTAGAATTAGGCTGGCTCTTCAGAACTGTCTCAATCTGAGGTGAGATGGTGGGGCCATTTTATTCTTGCATCAGTTAGTACTGGACAGAGGTCACTTCCTGGAGTGGGGATGAGGGGCATAGGTTCTGAAGATGGTATTCCCAGCCGCTGGAGATTTGATGAACTGACACTAGGAAGGGAATCTGGGTGAAGTAACACAGTATCTACTTGTACTCACTAATTTCTGTTTAAGCCTCTATTTTAGTATCACTTTCAACTTCTGTGCTATGCTCAGGCTCAAGGGAAATCATTGTGCCATGTCCCAAGTTGCACTGGAAAGAGCAGGGCTTTGTGAGGCTATCTTTGGTTGCCTGGATACATCATTCAGATACTTCCACCCATTCTGCTCCTTCTGGGTAGGAGAAAACCCTCACGTCTTGCATCTTTCTCAGGGGCGCCCATGTTTTCTTCTGGTCTTGGATTTCCAAACATACAGAGGGTTTCTCCTTTCTCTTTCTAATCTGAACAAATTCATGTAGCTCAACAGACCACAGGTAGAGATGAAAAGAAGCAGGGGGTGTGACAGCAAGAAAAGCAGACTCTGACTACAGATAACACAACTTTCCCCATCTAATTTTTATGACCTGAGTTCCCTCTGGGCTGAGGGTTTTTTTTTTTTTTTGAATGTCTAAAAGCATAAGCTTCAGAGATTTAAAAAGCTTTTTCTTTGCTTTTCTGCTGTAACAACCTGTCCTGGAGGCAATGAATGCATTGACTAAATGAATAAAGTCAAAAAGTAAAAGAAATTCAGGAAAGAAAATCTTAGGTAACATCTCAGAATATTATCCTGCCACAATTACATCCAAGGATCCTACCAGGACCTGTGGATGAGATCAATGAAACCTTGTAATAGTCTTTGATGGTTCAGGGAGAAAGAAAAAACGACCCAATGATCAAAGTCAGAGAAGAGTCTCCCTTAAAGTAGGAAGAAAGAGGATGCTGCAAACCATAGACTGATATTAATGTTCCACATAGAGAAAATGCCAGACAAACTCATCTTGGTTTTTTTTTTATTCTTTGTTTTGGTCCAGTGAAGGCCTTGAAATAAGGTATCTGGACTCCAGCAAATAACTGACTTGTCTCCTGAGATATCACTGTGAATAAGATGCATAAATGGGGACCAGAAAACAAAGGGCCTGACGAATTTATAACACAATGAACAACTATCCCCAGTGAAAACGGGAACATGGCCAAAGTCAAGTAGTCAAGATACAGTTGGTTAAGGCAACTATGACACACGCAGAGAGTTGGACAGAACAGAGGACATGATGCTTGAGGAAGTGGAACCCCAGGAAGCCAGGTCATCTGGAAGTGAGAAGCGTAGCATCTGCCACGTGGAGGCTAATTGATTATCCAGGCAAGAACACTGGAGTGGGTGGCTGTGCCCTCCTCCAGGGGCCCTTCCTGACCCAGGGATCAAAGCTGTGTTTCTTACATCTCTTGCATTGACAGGTGGGTTCTTCATCACTAGCACCACCAGGGAAGCCCCAAAGAAAAACAATCAGGGCAGATTTCTGACGGATAGAACTCTTCTTAAAAGCAAGCAAACAACAAAAGAAACCTAGGATGTTGTGAGGTGGTATGTTTACCAGCAGCATGGCGTCACGGAGATTCATTCATTCTACTAACAGTATCGATTGCCTGCGCTCCCCGTGGAAGAAATGGATAGGACCTGATGACTTCTAAGTGCCCCCTCAGCTGTGAGCAGCTCTGATTCGACTCTCAGAAAATGTGAATGCTAAACCAAAACCATCTGGGTTTTCACTCTTTTACAAAGATGTTTTACATGATTTACAGAAAAACTAGTGATTCAGAAAGAGTTTCATAAAAGCCTGTGGATACACTCAGAGTTGATTTTATGGCTCATGACTGGCAATATTAATGGAAGCACTAATAAAAGTTATGATATGTAGTCATAAAACACCTAAGCATGAATTCATAACTCATGTTCCAACAGGGTAAGGCAGGTCATTTCTCCTTTATGATTTAATGCCAAGTAGATTTTAAACTTAGCTTTCCACAGGAGACCTATAAACCTCAGTGTAGGTTAAGATCGAAGTCCAACTATGCTATTTCAAAGATAAAAGAGTAATGAACATATGGTTATGAGAAAAATCTGACATTCTAAACTTACAAAGTGGGAACGGTTTAGTCACCCCGTTCGATAGCATAAGTGTGCGGGAGGTTGCTCATTGGGTTCTCCTAACTTTGATAAGTTGACTTTCCTTCAGCTCTACCAAGGGTCTAGACCAAAATTTGATGAGGAATTAAAACTTATACTAGCTTTGGTTACAGCTGTTAAATTTGGAGCTCACCTCCTTACACCGGTCATCTGGTATCAGGAGCTACTGATACCAGACACTGTTTCACTCAGGAGCTACTCCTGTGACACCTGTTGGGGAGGCAAATGCTAAGATCCTGGATCTTATGACTGAGGGTCCCTGCCAGAGGGTGACTCTGGCTGGCCAGAGTTCCCTTCCACCTTGCGACTGTTAAATTTGTATACCAACCTGACTGGGCTAAGAGATGCCCAGATCGCTGGTGAAACACTATTTCTAGGTAAGTCTGTGAGCATCTTCAGAAGAGATTAGCATTTAAATTGGGAGACTAAGTGAAGAAGACCACCCTCACCAGTGCAGGTGGGCAGCTTCTGATCAGTTAGGAATGGAGTAGATCAAAGAGGCAGAGGAAGGGCAAATTAGCTCACCCTGAGCTGAGACATCCATCTTCTCCTGCCCATGGACTTCGGTGCTTCTGGTTTTCAGGCTATTCGACTCATATTGGGATTTACATCATCACCCCAATCCTCAGATCTTTGGACTCAGAGGTAATAATAATACCTGGTTTAGTTAAACACCTGAGTTAATTAAAACACCTAGTTTTCCTGGTTTGTAGATGGCAGATGATGGGACTTCTGGGCCTCCATAACACATGAGCCAGTTCCTATATAAATCACCTTTTATGTCTCTATGTATATTACCGATTCTGTTTATCTGGAGAATCCTAATACATACCAGAACAGTGACTTCCCCCATCTGACCAAACAGGTCCAGAATCCTTTTCCAGGCATTATTAAGGATGCTAAGAGGAGGGTTGGGCTTCCCTGGTGGCTCAGTGGTAAAGAATCCACTTGCCAATGCAGGAGATGGGAGTTCAATCCCTGGGTGGGGAAGATCCCCTGGAGAAGGAAATGGTAACCCACTCCAGTACTCTTGCCTGGGAAATCCTATGGACAGAGGAGCCCGCTGGGTTACAGTTCATGGGGGCACAATAGAGTCAGACATGACCTAGTGACTAAACAACAATAACAAAGAGGAGGTGTAGAGGAAGCTTATCTCCTGAGATCATAGAAGCACTCAAGTCAGTTTGAGTCTGGAGATGCTGGCAACCCATCTGTGTCACCACAAGGAAAGAACCTCCTTGGGAGTAAAGCAGGGGAGAGGAATCAAGAACTGAGAAATGGAAAGAGACAGGACTGAGAAGATCCTCTGAGTCTCTGAATCCAGCTATGACTGAGTCCATCTGAGCCACTGGACTTTTCAGATTCATGAAATAATGAATCTTTACCTATTTAAAATAGCTTGAATTCAGTTCTGTCACTTTGCCACTCAAAGGGTCCAATTAGCCGTATCAGAGTTACTTTTATGTTACTGGCTTATCCCTAGTACAATTTCTGGTAATTATCTTCAAAGAGTAACTTTGAGTAAGAGAAGAGATCTTTTCATTGACAACTTAGAGAGGACTGAAGATGTAGTCACTCATTTCATTTACCTATTTTAGAAGAGAGACCCAGACACACTAGTTTAAAAAGGATTAATGGTGAGCACCAAAACTGTCCTGAGATTTGTGCTTCTCTTTCAAATTAAAATGAATTGATCATTGTAGCATATTTTCCAAAAATGGCTGCACCAATATATTGGTCCCATCTCACATGTTCTTTGTGAGCTGTGGCTAACACCCCTCCCCACAAGAGAGGGCATGTAGGTACTCTTCTTTGCGTCTAGACAGGGCTTGCGACAGCCCTGGTCAGTGCGGAATGATGAAAGTGGTGATATGTGGCTTTGTAAGCTGAGCCACAAAAATGATGCAGCTTCAGGGACTTCCTTCGTAGTCTGGTGGTTAAGATTCCACATTTCCATGCAGGGAGGCTCGGGTTTGATCCCTGGTCAGGGAACTAGATCTCTCATGCTGCAACTGAAGATCTTGCATGCTGCAAGGAAGATCCCACACACAGCAAGAAAGATCCTGCATGCTGCAACTAAGACTCAGTGCAGCCAAATTAAAAAAAAAAAAAGATCCAGCTTCTGCCTGGCGCTCTCAGGACACTTGCCTTGGAACCCAGGTTCTATGCTGTGTGGGAAGTCAAACCAGATGTGGAGGCTCAAGTAAAGAGGACTGGAAAGCCTCAGCTGAAAGCCAGCATCAACTTCCAGATGCATGAATGAGCAAGCTTTTATATGGCTCCACTCCCAAGGCCTGGACTTCCAGCTGAAGTCCCAGACACAGTCACCATGCTTCCCACTATGCCCTGTTTGAATTCATGACCAATCCCCACACCCCCAAACTACAAGAGATAATAATAGGTGATTATTTAAGCCACTAAATTTTGGAGCAATTTTTAAAATAGTAATAGATAACTAATATGGTCATCTTGGTTGAGATGATATTTTGCTGAAAGAGAAAACATAGAAGTATCTAAGCATGGAAGTTAAAAATCTATTTTCTCAGAAAACGAAAGTGAAATGGAGCAGGACTCTGTGGTATTTGCCCCTCCCCACCCCCAAAGTCCTCTGCCCGCCTTAGTCTATGGGAAAAACTTAGCCAAAGAATAAGTTTAATCAGAGAAGTGAGAACATGCAGCAACAAAGGAAAACAGTCAAAGGAGACGAAATGATAATAATATAGTCATTAAGAATAGTCAAGGACTTTTAGTTCCTTCTCAAGGGCTATAGATAATTTTCTGAGTCACATTCTATGAGCTGCCTTGTAGATACTAAAACCCCCACCAGGTGGAGAAGTTAATTACATGATGACCAGACGGTAACCATGATGTAAGTTGCCACAATTCTGAGAACTGGCCTCAAGAAATGGAAACAAACTGACTCTGGAACTGAAGACTAACTGTACTTATAACAAGATGACGCTTTTCAGACCACCAATGACCAACTTCAAGATGACTGTCTGATTTGATTGCAGTTTCTGCAGGTAGCCCTACTCTGCCTACAAAGGCTCTAAAACCTCTTGCCCACTGATTGTCAGGAGGGGAGTCAGCCTCTGGACAGGCACCCCAGGCATCCCTACTTCTTACCCCTACTCCCACTGGTTGCTGGCATCCAAAATAAATCAAACTTTCCTTTCTACCAATCTGGCCTCTTTAATGGCTTTTGAGCGGCAAGCAGCTGGACCCTGCTTTCAGTAACAAAAGTAGGGGAAGAACTATTTGGGAAGCTGAACTAGACATTGTCAGGTAGAACAGAAATCATGGTATCTCCAAGTGATTGTTCAACCTTTAAATGCTCTTCCACCTAGAAAAATGGTGAAAACAAATGTATTAGTATTCAATTGCACCTAAGGATCTGGAGCTCAGCTTGGGAAGTTGAATCAATTTTGGCTGACACTAAAGCACAGATGATGCAATGTGCTCCTCAGCCCACTTCATTCTACTTATGGGCACATAGCCAACCCTCATTTCCCAACCTCCCCTGCATCTGGGTGGAGGTAACTGAGTGATTAATTGCTCACCACTGTGGCTAAAATTCAAGTAAGCCTTGGGGTCAAGTGTTCTCTCCCCACCCCACCCCCGACAGCTAATCAATCAGCCATCTTGGGGATTTACCTTTTCCATAAATCCTTTTTCTCTATCTTTGTGCTTTTATTTGGATTCCTGACAGATTTAATCGCTCTCCACACTTACCCTGCAGGCAGAATGTTGTTTGTGAAATGTTCATCTAATCATCCCATGCTTCTGTTTGTAACTTACTCCATCCAGTTTCATCTCCTGCTAGTCCCTGCTATAGCTCCCTGTGCCTGGAATGCATTCCTTTCACATTCTTTTTTCCACAGGATAGGGTCTGGCTCATCTTCCAGGGCTCTGCTTAAGTATCCCTTTATTCAGTAAGCCTGACTTGAATCGCTAGTCTAGCCTACTCTGGTTGCCTCTGCTATGAGCTCTCACAGTGTTCTTTATCTTAGAGGAGCATTTAATGACATCTTATTTAAATTCCTTAATTGTTTGTTTCCCCTCTCCGGATTATAAATGCAATAAGGGCTCAAGGGTATTGCATTCCCAGGGCCTAAAACAACTTATGGCATGTAGTAGGAGACATATACATACATATACATATATGTATACATATACATGTCCTATAAAGTGAAAGTGAAGCCACTCAGTCGTGTCGACTCATTGCAACCCCATGGACCATAGCCTACCAGGCTCCTCCAGCCATAGGATTTTCCAGGCAAGAATACTGGAGTAGGTTGCCATTTCCTTCTCCATATATATATATATATATCATATATATGTGCTTAAATGACATGAATAAATCAGCAACAACAACAAAAAAACAAGACAAAGAACAAATACAAAACCCACAAAGATCTTCCTCCCTACAAGCTGTAGTAATTGACGTCAACTAGTTAGCAAGGCTGAAGCAGGTAAAAAATTTTCCTAAAATCTCTCAAATCTCAGTCATGTACTGAATTTGCTCCAACATTTTTTTCTTTTCCTGGCTTGGGAGAAGCGAAAGAATTATTTCAGTTAAGAAACCGGTTTTTTGTTTTTTTTTTCTTTAATTCTGAATTTGATTAATTGCTCAGGCTCTCTTGCCTGAAATGGAAATACTTAAAAATTTCAATAGCCAGATATATGCTGAAGTCCAGTTTGATTTTTATTTGGAAGTAGACTGATAACTGGGGCTTCCCTGGTGGCTCAGACAGTAAAGAATCTGCCTCCAATGCAAGAGACCTGGTTCAATCCCTGGGTCAGGAAGATCCCCTGGGGAAGGGAATAGCTACCCATGCCAGTATTCTTACCTGGAAAATTCCAGAGGAAGCTGATGGGCTACAGTGCATACGGTAGCAAAGAGTCAGATACAACTGAGCGACTAACACTTTCACTTTCAGACTGATAACTGGTAATAACGGTGGTGATGAATGAAATAAATTTGTATATCTAAAATTTCTACTAGCACATGATTGCCAGTATTCAAGGGGCATGCCTATTTTGAATAAGAGGAAAATAGTGAAAGAATGTTTAGAAATCCACAAAAACATTAATTTCCATTATTTTAAAGATCCAGTTTTAAAATTGAAGTGTCACTTCTGATTTCTGAGGTCATTAATTTATCAATATTTACACAATTTAAAAAATATTAGAAAGTAAGTTTATAAAGAGATCATGACAGTGCCTTAGGAAAGGTGCAGTAAAATACGAATGTCCAATTATTTTCTTTTGCAGCTCTGAATATTCTTTAGTTTATGAAAGATTTACAAGATCAGCTTCCATAAAAAGCAAAAGAAATTTCCACAAACCCATTCCTACAAAGTTCTAAAGGAGGAAAAGGGAAAGAAAGAGGAGAGAATCTTAAAAGCTTCATAATGCGGTAGGAATCAAATCCCAGGCCTGGCCACATGATTAGGTAAATTATTTCAGGTGCAGAGGATTAACGGACACATTCGAGAAGCTTGTCTGAAAGTATCTACACCTGTACCCAGAGCAGCTTCCTGGAATACCTGTGAAGTGCCACCAGCTCTCTTCTTCTTGGCCCTTTCTTCTCTCTGTTCTTACAGACTTAATTCAATATTCAGATATTTTTTGCAATACAGGTCTCATAAAGCATTATGTTCTTTTTTTTTTATTTATTTATTTTTTTTAGCATTATGTTCTTTAGGGAAATATTGAACTGAAACACAAATCTGTTGTGTCAAAGTAATAGCAGAAATCAGCAGAGCCCAATATAATGAGTGATAAGCATGCCTCTGTTTAATTTGCATTTCTCTAATTGTGATTTTGGATCTTTTCATATACTTGCTAGCTGTTTAGGCTTCCTGATCTATTTATGTTTCTATTGGACTGTCTTGTATTTTTCTTATTAATTTTCTAGAATTCTTTTAACACTCTAGTTCTGCACTGTCCAGTAAGGTAGACACGAGCCATGTATGACTAAATTAAAATTAATTAAAAATTTAAACTGAGTTCTCAATTATGCTAGCCCCATTTTGAGTGTTCAATAACTCGAGGTGGGTGGTGGCTACCATATTAGAGAGTATAGATACAGAATATTTTCATCATCACAGAAAGTTCTATTTGACAGCACTGTTAAATATTAATCCCTGGTCAATTTTTAACATAGTATATATGTTCTTCCAAATGGTCATCAGGTGTGAATATTATCTATTGTGTCCTTCACTGAATAGAACTTAATATTCATGTAGTCACATCTATTATGACTTAACTTTGTATATGCAGGTCTCTTATCCATTTGAAAGTCATCTTTATACGTGAGTAACAAAGTTTCAACTTTATTTTTCTCTATCCAATGGACCAAATAGCATCTTTTAAATAATCCATCCCTTTCAGACTGACTTGTGGAGTTACCTCTATCAAATAAGTTCCCATATATACCTGAGTCTATTTGGAGTATTCTGTTCTGTACATTCTGTTCCATTCCATTCCATCTAATCGTATCCTCCTCTCTTATCCTGATCCATTCCTTGGTCAATTTGTCTGACTTGTGCCAGAAATACACTGATGATTTGTTTGGTTGTTTATCATTAGAAGAATATGTTCTCCTTAATACAGACTCTATGTATTCAATATCCATTCTCCCTTTCTTTTTTATAAATAGAATTCCAACTTTGTTTGGGATAGCAATATTCCCAGCAAAAATTATTTGTTTTCTCAGCCTCTCTTGCAGCAAGGATTAGCCACATGGTATAGTTACAAATAATAAGATGGAAGCAAAATTCCCTTACGAATTTACTTTTCCAAGATAAAAGGACTACCATTTAAAAGAGAAAACCATTAATCTCTTTTCCCCCTTTTTCTTTTCTAGAATGTAGATATGAGGCCTGGAGGTACAATACTCTGAGGTGATAAGGGTAGGGAGAAATGTCTACACATTACAAACAGCAGGTCAGGAAAATGTAGAGTGACTTAGGGTCATTAATAGCATTGTTCAGTTTCAGTATCAACCCTTGCTGCCTCTGGATTCGATGCATGAGTCGAATCTTCCTCTGTGTGAGCCCCTTAAGAAGGGTGTTCTGATATTTGTAAATATAGTCATGAATCTATTTCTTACTGAATCTATTTTTACTGATGGTCTTCATTTCTCCTTCTTTTCCAAATTTCACTTAGACTTTTATGTTTTCATATACATTTTAGAATACATTTCAGTTCCTAAGTTCCCTTGGATTTTGATTGGAATTGCATTAAACTTATAGATTAATAGAGGGAAAAATGGAACATTTACAATATTAAGTCATACCAACCACAAAAATGGTGCTGCTCTCCATTTATTTAAGTCTTCTTTCATAAAAAACTTATAAAGAGTTTTCCCAGTAAAACTCCTGTGCATTCTTTGCTGGGTTAATTTATGATGAATTTCTAGAACACCTGCTTATTGAGTGTTGTCAATTTGAAGATGTACTTTGTTTGGTTTTGCTCTATATTTAAATATCTTTGCAATCTGGTTTAATTTTCTTGGGCTCCAAAATCACTGCAGATGGTGATGGCAGCCATGTAATTAAAAGACATCTACTCCTTAGAAGAAAAGCTATGACCAACCTAGACAGCATATTAAAAAGCAGAGACATTACTTTGCCAACAAAGGTCCGTCTAGTCAAAGCTGTGGTTTTTCCAGTGGTCATGTATGGATGTGAGAGTTGGACTATAAAGAAAGCTGAGTGCCAAAGAATTGATGCCTTTGAACTGTGGTGTTGGAGAAAACTCTTGAGAGTCTCTTGGACTGCGAGGAGATCCAACCAGTCCATCTAAAGGAAATCAGTCCTGATTATTCATTGGAAGAACTGAAGCTGAAGCTGAAACTCCAATCCTTTGGCCACCTAATGTGAAGAACTGACTCGTTTGTAAAGACCCTGGTGCTGGGAAAGATTGAAGGCAGGAGGAGAAGGGGAAGAAAGAAGATAAGATGGTTGGATGGCATCACCGACTTAATGGACATGAGTTTGAGCAAGCTCCGGGAGTTGGTGATAGACAGGGAAGCCTGGTGTGCTGCACTCCATGAGGTCACAAAGAATAGCACACGACTGAGCAACTGAACTGAACAACCAAAACTGAAAATGTTCCCATCCACCTTGTCCCTTATTGGTGCATAAAAAATTGCTACATCAGACCATAGATTGTTTATCATTCAGAGAAATATAGTATATATTTTAATTTAATATTTTCTATTTGTTGCTTTCTTTCCCTTTGGTTTCTTTAGTCCATTCCCTTGAAACTTTTAATTGGTCAAAATAAAAGTAAAAATGGACTGCTGTTTGGAAATACTCATTAACTTTCCAAATTATTACAGGCACTACTTATTCTAACAATTCATAACATGAAGGACATATCTACATTTTTTGCAGATAGAACCAATCTATTTTCTTGTTTCACTTGTAGTTTTGTTAATCAAAAACATTTCAAAATAACAATAGATAAAAAAAAAGCTTCCATAAGCCAGCTTCCTAAGTTAACAAATACTGACATTTTATAATTGCTTTAATTAAATTTATTTTCCATTTAATAATAAAATTTGTTACTTAATTTATTTTGTTTAACAAAAAAATTATTATCACAAAGTTAAAGTTCCCCGTTTTTCCCTTACCATGCTCATTTCTCACCTTTCTCTGAGAAAACAAGTCTTGAATTGGAGTATAGCCAGGCCACATCTTGTTTGTCTGCTTCTGTTACATACAACTGGATTCACAAGCAATGTAAAGCATTGTTTTATAGATTTAAAACTTTTTCCTATATGACATTTATGGTACATGGTCTAATTTTCATCCAATATTGTTTTTTAGTTCTTACTGTGTTCATACATGTAGATTTAATCCATTTATTTAACCTCTGGATACTGTTTCATTTTATAAATCCTTTTGCTGAGAAACATTTGGGTTGCTTCCATTAACTCATTACAATGAATGCTGCAATGAACTTTAAACATATTTTCTTATTCATGTTCAGGTACAAAGAATTCCTTAACTACATCTGTTTCCTCAATAAAGGCAATCTGTTATTTAAAAGAAAAAAATAGATGTTACTTCATTCTTTTCAAAAAGTAAATATAATTGATAAAATCTTCAACAATATCTTTCCCTCTCCTTGTGTAAAATAACTGCTATGTGTTAGCATGTTATAATAAAAAGATGGTGATTGTTATTACATTCCATGAAAAAGCTCTTATCAGAATGTCAACTTTCTTTATTCTATTGGAAATAATAATAATAAAAGAAATTTCCCCTAGCCCCAAAGAAAGCACAACCTATCATTTTTATATATACTTCCTCTGGCAAATATAGAGTCGGATAATTGTTCCATCAGGAATATTGAAAATTCTTTATATATACTTACTGATGCTGCTGTTTAGTCACTTCAGTTGAGTCCAACTCTGTGTGACCCCATGGACAGTAGCCTGCCAGGCTCCTCTGTCCATGGAATTCTCCAGGCAAGAATACTGGAGTGGGTTGCCATGCCCTTCTCCAGGGGCTCTTTCCAATCAAGGGATAGAACCTGAGCCACCAGGGAAGCCCTTATATGTGCTTGCTGCTGCTGCTGCTAAGTCGCTTCAGTCGTGTTCAACTCTGTGCGACTCCATACACGGCAGCCCACCAGGCTCCCCCGTCCCTGGGATTCTCCAGGCAAGAACACTGGAGTGGGTTGGCATTTCCTTCTCCAATGCATGAAAGTGAAAAATGAAAGTGAAAGTGAAGTCGTGGCGACCCCATGGACTGCAGCCCACCAGGCTCCTCCATCCATAGGATTTTCCAGGCAAGAGTACTGGAGTGGGGTGCCATAGGTATACAATATTACTACATTGTTCAATATATAAACCTATTATGTATCTGAGTATTTCTATTATACCCATTTCTGTAGCAACAGGATAGATTTGCAAACTGTACATATACTTCATAGTAATGTTAAGTTGTACAAAAGTTATTACATTTCTAATCATCTGCAGAAGCTGTACTATAATATCTCCCCAACCATATATTTAAAAAAAAATTTTTTTAATGCAGCTCCTATCGTTTCCTCCTAGTCGGCTGTTAAATTCTCGAAATTTTTACAAGTCAGTTATTACCTACTGAATGGCATGAAATTAGCCATGGTGGGAGGATTTCTCCCACTGAGATCAGCAAACACTACCAATCAGGCTGTCTTCCCCCTAGAGAGGTATTTATCAGCACAACACTGATTACATGCAATAAACATTTGGAAGATGTAGCACTCTACGCAGCACAAAATAAGATGAAAATGAAGTTAAATATTTTAAATTGTTTACTGAGCTCTTAATATGTGTCTGTCTCTTTTAGGTGCTATATACTGTGCTACTAGAAGAAGACAGATTGGTACCTATGCTAAAAGATAGAAAAGCTTAGACAACGTCCAGAAGACCACGTAGGGTAAGCGTTTGTCACACCAGTGGTTAGTGTGACCATCTGTCTCTATCTGACTTTTATTTATCTTTAAGTACCTAGATTTTTCACAATACGTGGCAGAATGGATGTTTATTGGCTATATGATTGACTAGCTGTGTTCGATCATGCAATAATAAAATAAAATGTATAATTGGTTATATATCACATCAAAAAGTGATTTTTTAAAGGATTCATCTGACTGGTTGATTGAATCAGGCTACTGTGGATAAACTAGGCCAAAATACTCATGATTATCTTTTCTTTGTCTCTAAGCATGTACCTTTAATAATGAAGCAAATAATACCTAATTTTAAAACACTAAATAAAGTAGTGTGGCTGGAGGAAGCACAAGCTGGAATCAAGATTGCCGGGAGAAATATCAATAACCTCAGATATGCAGATGACACCACCCTTATGGCAGAAAGTGAAGAGGAACTAAAAAGCCTCTTGATGAAAGTGAAAGAGGAAAGTGAAAAAGTTGGCTTAAAGCTCAACATTCAGAAAACGAAGATCATGGCATCTGGTCCCATCACTTCATGGGAAACAGATGGGGAAACAGTGGAACCAGTGTCAGACTTTATATTTTTGGGCTCCAAAATCACTGCAGATGGTGACTGCAGCCATGAAATGAAAAGATGCTTACTCCTTGGAAGGAAAGTTATGACCAACCTAGACAGCATATTAAAAAACAGAGACATTACTTTGCCAACAAAGGTCCATCTAATCAAGGCTATGGTTTTTCCAGTAGTCATGTATGGATGTGAGAGTTGGACTATAAAGAAAGCTGAGCACTGAAGAATGGATGCTTTTGAACTGTGGTGTTGGAGAAGACTCTTGAGTCCCTTGGACTGCAAGGAGATCCAACCAGTCCATTCTGAAGGAGATCAGTCCTGGGATTTCTTTGGAAGGAAGGATGCTAAAGCTGCAACTCCAATCCTTTGGCCACCTGATGCAAAAAGCTGACCTATTGAAAAGACTGATGCTGGAAAGATTGAGGGCAGGAGGAGAAGGGGACGACAGAGGATGAGATGGTTGGATGGCATCACTGACTCGATGGACATGGGTTTGGATGCACTCAGGGAGTTGGTGATGGACAGGGAGGCCTGGCGTGCTGTGGTTCATGGCGTCGCAAAGAGTCGAACACGACTGAGCAACTGAACTGAACTGAACTGAATCACACAATGAGTACTGCTTCAACTGGATTATTATAATTTATTGTGGGGTTTGCCATGGATAGATAATGTACTCAATTGATAAATTAAAACACAACAGGAAAGAACACTTCTTGTATATATCTATTGGAGAGTGATTATCATTGTACAAATACAGCTTAAATTACATGACAACTTAATTCCCACATACTCTATGTTTTTGTTTTTTGGCACTGTTTCTACTGTGAGGACACTGGGAATCAAAAGAAAAGGAAGTGGTGCTCTGTGTTGGAATATCTCTATCACTCTTTGTAAATAATAATCCACTTTTCCCCTCTAATTTGACAGCTTTATATGTGCACAGAATCACACGTTTGGAACAATTTGGATGATTCCCAAGAAGAAGATAGTAGTGGATGTGGGAATCTTTAGGTAAATACATCCCAGATGAAAAGCTTAGTCAACTTGGAGCAGCTGCTTCAGGCAGTATTTAGACCAAAGAGTTGAATTGTGATGGCCTGTCTGTGATTTTTACCAACTATAGTATACTGTGCTTCTCACATTTGAATGCCTAAGAATCCCCTGAAGACCTCATTAAAACGCTGATGCCTAAGTCCCAACCCAGAGGGTCTGCTTCCTTAAGTCTGAGGCCCAAGAATCTGCATTTCTAACATGCTCCCAGGTAATGCTGATGCTGCCAGCCTCAGATCTGACTTGGAGAAGCAGTTAGAGGCCAATAAAACATGATATTCCCTTAATCCATGGAATAGAAGTGATTTCTGTGCTCTAGGCTGCCATCTAGCAGGAATATCAAGGAGTGAGGACACTGTGATGCTGTGAGAAAGTTCCGCTGATTGTGGAGTCTGGTAACCATCCTGGGCAACCAGGGAAAATAGTGGAAACTGGGGCTGGGGGTGAGGGGAGGGGTTCCATGGGCTCAAGAGATGCCAGCACTGTTTAGCAGTGCTTTAATAGATTAACATGTGTGATCGGTGACTAACGGGTATCAATGCACCCATCTCAGTAAAATTGCTTTCTCTTGTATTGCTTATTTCTGAAAGCAATTGTGACCTTCTTAATCATGGCTCTTTCAAGTAGGCCAATGTCTCCTTTGAAATCTTATTTACACTGTTCATTTGTCACTGCCTCAGAGACACTCCTGACTCTGGCTCCAAACCGATGCCCCTGCTTAATGCGGCTGGCCCTGGCGGGAGCAGATACTTAGCTTCAGACCCAGGGACACCTTGGCCCTTTTTCTTGATGTCTGCCCAGCCTGCCTTTGCCCAGACACCCTCTTCAGTTCCTCTTTATTTCATACCCTGCAGTTGTGGGGGCTCTGCCCTGCTTCCCTAAACCCTTCCAAGCGAGGGTTTCAGCCTCACACTCACCCATGTGGAATGGGAGATAGAATAGGAATGAGTGGACTTTGCTTTCAAGGGCTCTAGAAAACGGTGATGTTAATAGACTTGATAATGGCATATGCGTGCCTGCGTGCTCAGTCACTTCAGCTTATCCGACTCTTTGCAACCCTATGGACTATAGCCCGCCAAGCTCCTCTGTCACGGAATTCTCCAGGTAAGAACACTGGAGTGGGTTGCCATGCCCTTCTCCAGGGGATCATCCCAACCCAGGGATCGAATCCAGGGTCTCCTGCGTCTTCTGTATTGCAGGCAGATTCTTTGAAGAAAGACAAAAATGCGATTCAAACTGACCTTGGGGAAACAGTTGCAGAGATGATGGCCGTGCTCCTACAAGATGAGCAACGACAAGGGCAGGAACGGAAACTGACGTGTCATCAGGAACGTTCCACCGTTTTGACCAGCAGCTATGACTGGGCCTTATGGCGCTCAGCTTGATGCAGCTGTGCTCTTGCGGGTTCAACCCTCTTCCAACAGACCTCCAGGTGGCAGTGTGTTGGGGTCAGGCAACTGTTGCATTTTCAAGGATTCTTCAGTTTGGTTGTTCAACACAGCCACTATTCAAACTTTAACTATATACAATCTTACATAAATTATATAAAATGCTTATATTATATACAAGTTATACTATATTGTAATATATTAGATACAAATATCTAATACATAGCTGCAGTTAAATGAATTATATTAAAAACAAAGGTAATAAATAAAGTCAATCCCTTCCTGATTACCTTACCACATTGTATTACCACTCTTGAGGTTACTAAGTAACTGCAGGGAGAAAATACCATAGTATAGTGTGTGCTGCACACCTCTGCCCGGTACCACATGTAGTGGCATCACATTGGCAACTTGAAATTGGCCATGGTTGGAGTATCTACACCATGGAAATCAGGAAGTTCTACGAATCAGGATTTGACTTGTTTTCTTTTTTGATTGTCTAGACTTAAGAACATGTCAGAGAAAATGATAATAAAGCAGATTAAACTAAAAGTGTATCCTGTCTATATCCATTACAATGCGAATGGCACAAAAAATTAAGAAAATATTCTTCTATTATTTGATTCTGCAAAGAAGTCAATCACTTCACTGGTAAATGAGTGAAGTTCCAAAGTATGTCTACATTGTCCATCTTTTGCCTTACTCATTGTGCTGTGCTGTATTTAATCGCTCAGTCATGTCCGACTCTTTGCAACCCCATGGACTGTAGCCCACCAGCCTCCTCTGTCTAATGGGATTCTCCAGGCAAGAATGTTGGAGTGGGTTGCCATGCCCTCCTCCAGGGGATCTTCCTAACCCAGGGATTGAACCCAGGGATCGAACCCAGATCTCCCGCATTGCAGGAGGATTCTTTACCATCTGAGACATCAAGGAAGCCCTTCTTACTCATTAAAGTGCAAGAAAACATCAACTAACATTCATGGTAGAACTATTCTCAGAGCTGTAGTATTAAACATTTGCCAACACACCCCCAACAGGAGGCCACAACTCATTCTAAAAGTTCAATGTTAATCAACCAGTGGCACCTTCTGTGGATAGGTGGGAGCTTTTGTTCATTGAAGAAAATCTTAAAAATGTATAGATAAGCAGCAGATACACATTGAATGTGTACCCAGGTCAGGCACTGGGCCAGGGGTTGAGGCTATAAGGATGAACATGAGACACAGTTCTACCCACATGGAGTTTCCAGTTTATCAGGGGAGCTCTTTTAAAAGCTTACTAGTATGCATTCATTTCCTCTAGAAATTTCTCCTAGGAAGAACAAAAGGCATATTGCTGCTGTTGCTGCTGCTAAGTCGCTTCAGTTGTGTCCGACTCTGTGCGACCCCATAGACAGCAGCCCATGAGGCTCCCCTGTCCCTGGGATTCTCCAGGCAAGAACACTGGAGTGGGATGCCATTGCCTTCTCCAATGCAGGAAAGTGAAAAGTGAAAGTGAAGTCGCTGAGTCCTGCCTGACTCTTAGCGACCCCATGGACTGCAGTCCACCAGGCTCCTCCATCCATGGGACTCTCCAGGCAAGAGTATTACTGAGCTATAAAGAAGTACTTTGTAGAGTTATATTTGTGTTTTATTATTTTTCTTTTTTGTTTATTTTTCTTTTTAGTGGGGGTATTGTGTTTTTCATCGCAACAAATTGGGAACAAACCAAATAATTAACCATTGAAGACAGATAAAATAAACTATGATAATTTGTACAATGGCTTTATATGAAATCATTACAATTGAGATTTTAAAAGAATACTTAATGACAGTGGTATGATGCTCTCCAAGTGCTATTTTCCACACACATCTGTAAAAGATTGTGAAACAGCATTCCCTTATAACTTTACTCAGTATGTATTTATATATATTTATATATATATATCAGCATTATTTCTGGGTGGGGAAAGTATACAGTTTCTATAAATCAGAATAAAATAATTGACATGAGTGCTCACTTTGGCAGCACATATACTAAAATTGGAACGATACAGAGAAGATTAGCATGGCACCTGCGCAAGGATGACATGCAAATTCATAAAGTGTTCCATATTTTTATACAAGCAACTCCTACAGCTCAATTCCAGAAAAATAAATGAGCCAATCAAAAAATGGGCCAAAGAACTAAATAGACATTTCTCCAAAGAAGACATACAGATGGCTAACAAACACATGAAAAGATGCTCAACATCACTCATTATCAGAGAAATGCAAATCAAAACCACACTGAGGTGCCATTTCATGACAGTCAGAATGGCTGCGATCCAAAGTCTACAAGCAATAAATGCTGGAGAGGGTGTGGAGAAAAGGGAACCCTCTTACACTGTTGGTGGGAATGCAAACTAGTACAGCCACTATGCAGAACAGTGTGGAGATTCCTTAAAAAACTGGAAATAGAACTGCCTTATGACCCAGCAATCCCACTGCTGGGCATACCCACTGAGGAAACCAGAAGGGAAAGAGACACGTGTACCCCAATGTTCATCACAGCACTGTGTATAATAGCCAGGACATGGAAGCAACCTAGATGTCCATCAGCAGATGAATGGATAAGAAAGCTGTGGTACATACACACAATGGAGTATTACTCAGCCATTAAAAAGAATACATTTGAATCAGTTCTAATGAGGTGGATAAAACTGGAGCCTATTATACAGAGTGAAGTAAGCCAGAAAGAAAAACACCAATACACTATACTAACGCATATATATGGACTTCAGAAAGATGGTAACAATAACCCTGTATATGAGACAGCAAAAGAGACACTGATGTATAGAACAGTCTTTTGGACTCTGTGGGAGAGGGAGAGGGTGGGATGATTTGGGAGAATGGCATTGAAACATGTATAATATCATATATGAAATGAGTCACCAGTCCAGGTTTGATGCACGATACTGGATGCTTGGGGCTGGTGCATTGGGACGACCCAGAGGGATGGTATGGGGAGGGAGGAGGGAGGAGGGTTCAGGATGGGGAACACGTGTATACCTGTGGCGGATTCATGTTGATATATGGCAAAACCAATATAATATTGTAAAGTTAAAAAAAATAATAATAAATAAATAAAATAATTGACATGAATGTGCTTATAATATGCCACAAAGTATCACAGTTTTATAGATTTTGATAAATTCTTTGTTTTATTATTAACATGAGTCTTTTTTTTAAGAGCAAAGCACAATGAACTAAAACAACACCCATGCCATATAGAATTATTCCTCTAAGAGAAAACCACTTACTATGGTTCTGAGAAAGAAGAATGGACTACATACCATTAATACTTATTTTATTCATGCTTTTGCTTGGTTTTATATTCATAGAAATCAATGTAATATCTTGCTAGTTACATATAATATGATGCTAGTTACACTTGTTTAAATGGTTTGTAACTGTAATAGTGTTTTGCTATTTAGGTCATGGGGAAGAAGCTATCTATATTGAGGTTATAAACCAAGAATTCTCCTGGTATAGAAGTAGCAATTTAAAATACAATTTCTTTCTTCTTCTGGCAACACAAATGACACAAGCCTGACTGGATGCCAACCAATGAAACTCTTTACCAAGGTTGGTTAACATCTAGTTGCAGCCTGTAGCGCAAACATCCAATGAGACCATAATTTCCGCCAAGGTGAGAGTAAGATGAGAGGTTAAAATAATTATTAAAGCAACATTAAGAAAACGTTAATACCTAAACTTCCGTCTCTAGCTAAGCAGCCAGAGTTGGCCACTTGAGTTCAAAATCAAATTGTGAAGGGTATATACAGTTTATTTAATTGGAGAAAATAATAATCACAGAGCTGAATCACAAGGTTTATGACTAACAGATAATTACTGTTTTGTTGTTCTAGGAAGTAGAGAAAAAAAAAGTGGCACATCTGGGAAGTAATAAAGATATGACCTTGACGATTTCTCTGGGTCTCTTATGCTTTGTTTTATTGCCAAAAAGTGACGAGACCATCAGCTCAGGGTGTTGGAATTTTCCTAATTGCCTTAGCAGCAGCTGGCTTGCTGTGATTACTGATGCTTTGGAGACAACCAAATGTTGAGATTTCAGTCAGGCTTGCCATGATTCATCTTTGGGAAGGAAATTCAATAGGACTTTGAAAGTCCAGAAAGCAGAAGTGGGGAAAACTCTTCCTGGAACTTTCCTCAAATTCTCCAGAGTCAGTTGTTTTGAACAGGTTCCTGATTTCTGACTAGAAGTGAGATGCTTTACCTGAAGTTTATTATTTAGACTTTCTCAGGAGCAGCTGCACAGGCCTTTGCAGTGGTCAAAGCATGGTCTTACTGGATAACACAAAGCATTAGGAAACATGATGCCTATGGTCAAGTCCCAGTTTCATGATGGGTTATCTGTGCTGCCATTGGTTGCCTTTAATATTTTATTGAAAATCTCTATAGGATTCATTAGAACTTTCTTACTGAGGGCTTACAAGCCCAACACCAGGAGCTGTATTAGGATCTGTTGGTCTGTAGATTTTAGCATACATACTAAGTGAAGAGCACTACAGAATATAGAATTACTTTATGAATTAGCTTGTATTTACCAAGAATACTTTATTAGATATTATTCACGGATGTCCCTGGTGGTCCAGCGGTGAAGAATCTGCCTGCCAATGCAGGAAACACAGGTTCAATTCCTAGTATGCCACAGGGCAACCAAGCCCATTCACCACAACTACTGAACCTGCGCCCTAGAGTCTGTGCTCCACAGGAGGAGAATCTGCCACAATAAGAAGCCTGTGCAACAAAGAGTAGCCCCTGCTTGCTGCAACTAGAGAAAGCCTGAGTGCAACAAGAAAGACCCAGCACACCCCAAAATAAATAAATAAATATGGAGAGGGTGTGGAGAAAAGGGAACCCTCTTACACTGTTGGTGGGATTGCAAACTAGTACAGCCACTATGCAGAACAGTGTGGAGATTCCTTAAAAAACTGGAAATAGAACTGCCTTATGATCCAGCAATCCCACTGCTGGGCATACAGACTGAGGAAACCAGAATTGAAAGAGACACGTGTACCCCAATGTTCATCTCAGCACTGTTTATAATAGCCAGGACATGGAAGCAACCTAGATGTCCATCAGCAGATGAATGGATAAGAAAGCTGTGGTACATATACACAATGGAGTATTACTCAGCCATTAAAAAGAATACATTTGAAGCAGTTCTAATGAGGTGGATGAAACTGGAGCCTATTATACAGAGTGAAGTAAGCCAGAAAGAAAAACACCAATACAGTATACTAACGCATATATATGGACTTTAGAAAGATGGTAACAATAACCCTGTGTACGAGACAGCAAAAGAGACACTGAGGTATAGAACAGTCTTATGGACTCCGTGGGAGAGGGAGAGGGTGGGAAGATTTGGGAGAATGGCATTGAAACATGTAAAATATCATGTATGAAACGAGATGCCAGTCCAGGTTCGATGCACGATACTGGATGCTTGGGGCTAGTGCACTGGGACGACCCAGAGGGATGGTATGGGGAGGGAGGAGGGAGGAGGGTTCAGGATGGGGAACACATGTATACCTGTGGTGGATTCATTTTGATATTTGGCACAACTAATACAATTACGTAAAGTTTAAAAACAAAATAAAATAAATAAATAAAATTTAAAAAGATGTTATTCACAGGAAACTAAAGTAAATGCAAAAATGTATATAATACCATTTTCTACTTTCTGGATTTGCTGCTTTGATGTCTGAGGCCTTGCTAACCCTGGAAGTATTGCTTCTCCCAGGGTTAGCTAACTCCTAGAGATAGCAGATAATTCACCTTTCATATGTAAACCACCCAATCCAGCCTGTACCCCAGCCTTCATTGGGCTCATAATTCTAGGCCACTAGTTCCCTGCCCTAATCACTCCAGGACGTGGTACCTGACAACAAGGTACAGCCCCTATGCCCCAGCACCTGCTAACATTATTCAAATTTGCCAGTCCTAATCCTGTTTACCCTGTCTCTCCCATTCCTCCCCACAGAAACCACAGTAAATACTCTTGCCCACATTTCTCCCTCGTTCTCTCTGTCTCCTGACCAACCCTGGTACTTCCCTATGCAGCCTTGCATGATGAGCTGTACCTCTATTTCTAGGGCTATGTGGGTATAAAAAGTCTTCCTGCCTGACAGTCATTTCTGTGTCTGCATCTCTTACCACACCCAATGAAAACAAATCCTGGGTACCTTTTTATAACAAAGGATTACTCAGAAATGAAGAAATCAAGCATAAACATCTAGACAGTCCAAGATCATAGATTTCATTAGAAAAAGAACTACACCCTACCTCAAAGTTTATCAAATTAATCCTTCATTCTGAGCACTCCCTATGTGTAAGGAATTCTCCTAGGGAATATAAACCCACATTGGGATAACAGAAGAAAAAGAGATTAAGCATAATACACCCCAAGCATTGTTCTATTTAACTTAGGCGTGACATTTTCTTTGAGGTTTCCTGTTTGGAGCCCTCTCATGGACCTCCTGTAACCTTCTTTCTGCTCCCCTGCCTTCTGTCTTCCCAAATTAGCACCGCCCTGTTCACCTCCCTCCGTCTGGAGCAGGTGTATGTCACACCATGGTGCGCCTGCTCCCACAGCTGGCATGCTCATGCCACGCACCCCTCACTGGTAGCATCACATGTCACCTAACGCCTGGATAAGCAAGGTTTGTAGTTCACATGCATGCATGCGTGCTCAGGTGCTTCAGTCATGTCTGACTCTTTGTGACCTCATGGACTATAGCCTGCCAGGCTTCTGTGTTCACGGGATTCTCCAGGCAAGAATACAGGAGTGGGTTGCCATTTCCTCTCCTGACCCAGGGTTCAAACTCTTGTCTCCTGCAGTGCAGGTGAATTCTTTACTGCTGAACCACTGGGGAAGTTCCTTGTAGTTCACCTAGTGAACTATGAATAAATAAGTGAATGGTAAACTTGGCTAGTGACTTGTTTTATGGGCGTAGCTTCCCTGGTGGATCAGATGGTAAAGCGTCTGTCTACAATGCGGGAGACTAGGGTTCGAGCCCTGGGTTGGGAAGATCCCCTGGAGAAAGAAATGGCAATCCACTCCAGGACTATTGCCTGGAAAATCCCATGGACAGAGGAGCCTGGTAGGCTACAGTCCCTGGGGTCGCAAAGAGTCGGACACGACTGAGCAACTTCACTTTCAAGCCTGGCTTATTTATAAATTATAGGTGAGATTATTATCAGGAGGAAGTACAAAATGAAGAAAAGTTCAGAGGCTATGAAAGAAAGGTATCTATGGGAATATTTATCATCTTCTCTGCATTCTTCTATGATGAAAACCTTGAGTCTCATTATATATAACTGATATACAAGGAATAGCAATATGCAACAAATTAGTGGATCTCTAGACAAGCTGAGCTGTGAAAATGACCATCTCCATAGCACAAAGGAGGAAATGCCTTAGTAAATCAAGATATTGGTCAACACATGTATCTCTGAACAGAGACTTGACAAATAGGGACTTAATCAAGAAAGACTTACATATCTTACATAAGCAGAAAGCTGAGAGTAAGCAATCCAGGGCTGATGCAGGCCCTCAAACTATCATCCTTAGCTTTTGACTTTTATCCTGTGGTCACAAGATAGCTATTCCCCTTTCAGGTATCATATCTAAATTCATGGAAGAAAAAAAGGAAAAGAATAGAAGGTACTTCCAGCTGAATCTGACCATTTTTACAAGGTTGAGACTTTCCTGCAAAGCCTACCCAGTAAATGTCTCCTTATAGCTCTTTGAATAAACCATGTCACCTTACCACAAGATTCTGGAAATCAAAAACTTTTTAATGTGTTTATTTACTTCCTCCACTGCAAACTGAACTTTTGTTAGCATGGAAGAATGAAAGATGGAAACTAGTAGTCAAAATCTCAGTGTTTGCCAAAGTCAATAAAAATTTAGTGGATGGACCTCCAGGTAGGTTCAGACAATGGCAGTAGTGTATCTATCTACTTTTTTCCTCATGGATTCTCCCCAAACAATACAAATAGCAAAAGAAAAGAGTGAATTTATACTCAAATCACATCTTCAGCACAACCAGAAGACAGAGAATGTCCTAACTTCAAAATAACTGTGGATAAAAAGAGAAAGATAAAACCCAGAGCCCAGTTTCTCACCCTCCCACCACCACCTTGCCCTGTCCTGAGGCTCTCGAGCAAGTGAAAGGAGAACCAGAAATGCAGGGAAGCAACATACAGGAGGTAGTGGGAAGCCTAAACTGGATTTTAATCCACAACCAGAAACACCACGTCTGCCCTCAGTCTGAAAATACTAAAAAAGTGTCCAGGCACAAGCATGGGCTTCAGGGAAGGAACTTTTGAAGTAAAAGTGATTTCAAGGGACAAGCGAGAATTAAAGGGGCAATTATTGAAACTCATAGCTCTGGAGAAGGAAAAAAGTACAAAAAAAAAAGGGGGGGGTAAAAATACCCTTTGGCAATTGGGTGGGGAGAGGAAAAGAAGAAAAGGGGGGAAAAAGAAAAAGGAGAAGCTTTAGGTTCCTGCAAGAGAAAAGAGAAACATAAGAGGACTCAGAGCCCTCCTTGCCCCAAGAAAACACCCCCTAAACCTAACAAAGTACCTTGACTTTGCTGTACTAACACGAGATGACGCCATTACGCCAAGAATCTTGAAAACACGCCAATACCGTAGAAATGAACACACGGAAAGTGAAACCCACATACAGCAAAAACAAGGAAATGGAATTTCATGCATATCAAACAGAGGAAAATTGTCCTCTGATAAAACAACCCATAAATACAAAGGAAACTATAAGGAAAGAAAATATAAAGAAACTGTAAGTTCACACATCAAGCAGAATGAAATATTCTCATATAAGCATTTGAAGATATGAACAACTATCTTAAATCAGAAATGTTGTTCATTGGCCAAGTTGTGTCTGACTCTTTAGGACCCAGTGGACTGCAGCATGGCAGGCCTCCCTGTCCATCACCAACTCCTGGAGTCTACTCAAACTCATGTCCATTGAGTTGGTGATGCCATCCAACCATCTCATCCTCTGTCGTCCCCTTCTCCTCCCGCCTTCAATCTTTCCCAGCATCAGGGTCTTTTCAAATGAGTCAGTTCTTTGCAACAGGTGGCCAAAGGATTGGAGTTTCAGCTTCAACATTAGTCCTTCCAATGAATATTCAGGACTCATTTCCTTTAGGATGGACTGGTTGGATCTCCTTGCAATCCAAGGGACTCTCAAGAGTCTTCTCCAACACCACTACTAAGCTGCTAAGTCACTTCAGTTGTGTCCGACTCTGTGCGACCCCATAGACAGCAGCCCACCAGGCTCCCCCATCCCTGGGATTCTCCAGGCAAGAACACTGGAGTGGGTTGCCACTTCCTTCTCCAATGCATAAAAGTGAAAAGTGAAAGGGAAGTTGCTCAGTCGTATCCAACTCTTAGCGACCCCATGGACTGCAGCCTACCAGGGTCCTCCATCGATGGGATTTTCCAGGCAAGAGTACTGGAGTGGGGTGCCATTGCCTTCTCTGCTCCAACACCACAGTTAGCATCAATTCTTTGGCCCTCAGCTTTCTTTATAGTCCAACTCTCACATCCATACATGACTACTGGAAAAACCATAGCTTTGGCTAGACGACCTTTGTTGGCAAAGTAATGTGTCTGTTTTTTAATATGCTGTCTAGGTTGGTCATAACTTTTCTTCCAAGGAACAAGCGTCTTTTAATTTCATGGCTGCAGTCACCATCTGCAGTGATTTTGAAGCCCCCCAAAATAAAATCTGTCATTGTTTCCATTGTTTCTCCATCTATTTGCCATGAAGTGATGGGACCAGATGCCATGATCTTAGTTTTCTGAATGTTGAGTTTTAAGCCAACTTTTTCACTCTCCTCTTTCACTTTCATCAAGAGGCTCTTTAGTTCTTCTTCACTTTCTGCCATAAGGGTGGCGTCATCTGCATATCTGAGGTTATTGATATTTTTTCCGGAAATCTTGATTCCAGCTTGTGCTTCATCCAGTCCAGCATTTCTCATGATGTACTCTGCATGTAAGTTAAATAAGCAGGGTGACAATATATAGCCTTGATGTACTCCTTTCCCGATTTGGAACCAGTCTGTGGTTCCATGTCCACTTCTAACTGTTGCTTCTTACCTGCATTCTCTGTTGCTCTCTTACAAAAACTAAATTTATTAAGCTAAATTTCTGTATATAAATATTGATGCTAAACAACATTTTTTTGATTCAACTGAAGCCACACGTCTAGTATATTAGATTTTCTTAAATATTTTAAACACATTTTTTAAAAAGAGAGAAAGAAACAATATTGCAGTGATTGCAACACTGATCAGTATATTTTTTTTAAGTGCGTATACAGTATATTTAGATTTTTAAGTTGTCTTTATTTCTGTTCTTATTATTTTTCAGATTTACTTCTCTAAGGTTATGGCAGGGATTGATAACCCTTTATTTGGGGCTTGAAGTGTTTGTGCCAAGGTGACTTACCTGAGTCCATCATCCAATTGGATACTCTTTGTGTAGCTGAACTTTATCCTTTGCCGTAGGAGTACAAATTGCTGAAATGATTGACTTTGATCCATCTTATGCACTTTGAATTTTTTTGTGTTACCTAATCTTTCTTTCCAAAAGGCTTATTTTCATAGTACAGGTAATAAAAACATACCTTTCTACCCTGTTTTGGGTATCATTTTTAAAAAACATAGATTTATATGTCTTCTTTCCAACTGTTGTTCTAAGTATCTTTCTTTTAAGATCATACAATGTAGGAGAAGTCTATTTTGTAACAATTTAGTCGTCCTAATCTTCATCAATTAAATCTAAAACTTTTGGACAAATTTGTTTTCTTTTTCACTAGTCATTATAATATTGAAGATTTTTTTCCAACTTTAGATAGCAATATATAAATAATTTTAAATTATAAATATTTGATATTTGATCACTGACTTTAATAGATAGTAGATATAATTGCAATTTTAGTTAGTTTCTGATCTTTAGGAATTTTCAAATCAAAATAGCCAAAAAAGATTGGATTACACTCCTAAGACAAGACCTTTTGAGTTTTTTCAAACTCAATATTTTTAGACCTCAGAGGATAATAATATTTCCTCCATCTGTTCTAGGGGGTCATTATAAATATTTATAACTTAAATTAGTGGCTGTAAAAAGGCTTTTTTAGACTAGGGTCTACATTATTATATTTGATATAAAAGCTATCCTTGATATAGTACATACTGATGATGTAATCAGACCAGTAAATCTGGACACAAATGAATAGCAAGGGGTAATTACATCTCTCCATGTCTGTGTGTCTATGATAAAAAACAACAGCAGAAGAGAAAGGGAAGAATCAATGTTTCTGTCTTAGAAGAAAATTCCGATAGCAGGAGTGGGCAAACTCTTTCTGTAAAAGTCCAGAAAAGAAATGTTTTAGGCTTTAAAAAAGAAAAAGAAAGAAAAGAAAAATTCCATTGTCATCCTCAGGAGATCCCCAGAAAATTAAAAGGAAAGTGAGGACAAATAACAGTTATTTGTAAAAAGTTAAATATATTTAAGAGGTGGAGATAAATGTAAACTTGAAGAAAGATGGATTCTCAAGAATTTTTATTCCTTGAATGAACAAATTAATTGAACAGAGTAGCAGAAAGTCAGGAGCATTTTTTTTTCTTTTACTATTTCTGTGGAAAACCTTGGGACTAAGATAAATACAATGAATTGGTTGAGGTTGGAGTATTGATAAAGAGAGTTTACCTGATTCTGAAAGAGATGGAAATTATTCTGTAGAGAGGAAGACAAATGTGGATCTTTTCTATAACTATTGATTTTACATTATTTATCTTTGAATCAGCTGAGACTTTCATACATTCCCCTGCCTTTTCAAGACGTTTAAAGTTTAAAACTAGCACCATTACATCAGAACAAAACCTCTTGCTAAGTTACCTTATGTGTTCAAGTTGTATTCTTAATCATAAATCACCAGATAACTCCTCTAGATGACATACCTTCTTTCCTCCACTCCTTACAAACTAAATTGGTTTTAGGTTTAAATGTTTGTTCTCTTCATAAATATAAATTTCAAGCATATTTCTATAATGCCACAACTATTAAGGCTTTGCAGTTTTAGATCATAACCCAGAAGGCTGCTTAAATCTCCTGATATTTTGCTTTTGTTTCCAAGTAATAAATGTTTTTCAGTTTTGGAGACCATATAGCATTTATATTTCCTCAGGCAGGAAGAAAAAATTCAGAGATTTTATTAGTTGGGGTATCAATATGCTATGCTTCTATCTTTCTATGCATTCTCCCTTTGTTTTCTGAAACCCATGACTCAGTGGTAAAGATTCAGTGAAAGAGACACAGGAGACATGGATTCCATCTCTGGGTCAGGAAGATCCCCTGGAGAGGGAAATGGCAACCCACTCCAATGGTTTTTCTGGAAAGCCCATGGACAGAGGAGCTTGGCGGGCTGCAGTCCATGGGGTAGCAAAAGAGCCGGACATGACTTACCAACTAAACAACAGTTCTGTCCTTACATTTCAACTGCTTGACTGGGTTTTGAATTCTATGGAAAAACTATCTTTTTAGGATTTGAAGAGAAGTCTCAGGATAACATCCGTGCAAAATATCCAGAGCAAATGGGTCTGAAATGGAACAGAAGGACAGAGGGTCTAGGAACAATGTTGCTATGGGGAAAGTCATCGGAAGAGTCTGAACATTTGGAAAAACTGTTGCTTATGCATTTCATAGCTCTGTTAAAGCACCTGGGGAAAAAAACTAAGGTACCCCCAAAATTAATTTTAAAGAGGCAATTATTTCAGAGAAAACAAAAAGTTATATAAGACAGTTAACAATGTCACAGTGAAGTACTTGGCTTAGCAATGCATGGTCAAAACAGGGTAAATATTGATTTTGAATTTAACCCCAAATTATATAACTGAGAAGAATGATTTTTTTCTTTAAGTAGCAGATTCAGTTACCATAAGTCTAAAGATAAGGAGCATAAGTCTAAATGCAGGAGCATTTAGGCAACAAATCATAACGATTCACTGTAAATATGGCAGTTAGATAATTTATCAGTAGAGATGCTTTTGACAGTGAAGAAAGCCACTGGTAATAATTATGCCAGGACAGCAGATATAAACTGTAACCTATGAGGAAACTGGGGATGTGGTCACCCTTATAGGCATATTATTTTAGGTGTAGCAGTAAATGCCAGATGAGACAGCTAATCAAGTTAAAAGTGGCTGTCTCTAGGGAGTAGATTGGTGCTGAGGAGAGAGTAGGATAGGAGATTGCTCACTTGTATTATGTTTTTAGTATTATTTAAAACAATGATTATGCATAATATTGACAAATTTAAATATTAAATTTTAGAGCAGATTAGTCTTGCTCTAAATGATAGGAATTAAAATGTATTTTTGTATGAATTAATATGTTCCTTACTGTCAGCAAGAGGCCATATCTGAGTTCTCCTGTAATACTTATTACCTATACTATTTATTTAATAGTATAGCTTCCCCCACCCACCACTACCCAAGAAAGACATGATTAGATAGTAGATAATAGATTCTACTTGTCTCTAAAATAAGGCCTCGGGCAGAAAGTAGGTGTTTAGTAAATACTTGTTAGTGAATAAAAGCAAGATTCTGTAATATTTTGAAAGGCAGAAGAACCTTCTAGATACTAGGTTCATTAGATGATATTTTCAAGTACAGGTGTATTGCCTAACGGGTGTAATTCCAGGCTTATTCTGAGTGTCTGGGATTCATCAGAAGGTAACCTGGAGGAGGGAGACCTTTTAATAAAACACAGCTCTACAGCGCAGAAAATAAAAATTTGACACTCTTGCAGAGATCCCCTTAAGACAATAGTACCTAAAATGTTAGTTAATAATAATATTATTAATTAATTATAATTAACAAATAATTAAACTTTCAGAAATCATAGGCTGTATTGTGTGCCTTTACAGATGAGTTTTTTGGTTTGTTTGTTGTGTTTTTACTGAAGAATCGATGCCTGTTAGTTTGTAAGTTGTCAAAATTTTCATACCCCAAGAGTCTTTTCTTTCTTGTCATTTAAATGACAAGATGAAATCTTGGAGAAAGCGGGGACTAAAAGCATTTTCAAAACCTAATGTACGATATTTACCAGGAGGGCTTGGATCAGTGACGACCACTAGAGGGTGAACAGCAGAGCGTTTGCAGTAGAAATATAACAGGTTGTGAAACTGCAGCTCATTGTTTCTCTACATATGAAATTATTATGGAAAAAATGGGGCAGGAGGCAAAAAGAAACAACAAAGAAGGCAGTAACACAGATACATGTGTTGGAAGCCAAATCTAATCTGATCTTAATTTTTAATTTGTTTAAGATTAATTTTTATTGAAGTATAGTTTCTTTACAATACTGTTAGTTTCTATTGTGTAGCAAAGTGAATCAGCTATATGCATACATATATCCCCATTTTTTAAAAAAATTTCTTTCCCATTCAGTTTACCATAGAGCAATAGGTAGAGTTCCCTGAGTTATACAGTAGGTTCTCATTAGTTATTTATTTTACACATAGTATCAATAGTGTATATATGTAGATTCCAATCTCTCCATCTGTCCCATTCAGCCCCCAATCTTCTTAATTTTTTAAAAGCAAAATTCTCTGCCAGACACAAAAGTTACCAAGAAGCACTCTCCTTAATCTGAACACATTTTCCCCCTCAGTGCTTAAGGAAGCATTTACATCAGGTCCATTCTTCCTGGTGGAATCTTCCTTGATGCCTCATGTCTACCCCAACATACAACAATCTGGCCAGGTGCCTCTCACATAGCACCCTCAGCCACAGCCTTTATCAGCCTCATATGTAATTGTCTGTTTACTTGTCAGCATCTTTCACTAAATTGCAGGCTCTGAGAAAAGGACCGTTCTATTTTGTTCATCATTGAATGCCCTAGGCAGTGCTTGGCACATACTGGATGCTCAATCAATATTTGCTGAATAAATTTGATTATGCTATTCTTTTTTACTTTATATCTGCAGGAGCCACTGTCTGTGGCAACAACGTGGACTCACTGAAGTCTTGACTCAGACAATAAATCTGTGAATTTGGCAACAGTCCAAGCTCTCCAGCCAGAGCGAACAAGACAGTCGGTATTATAACAGCCTGCAGGCATTTCTCCTGGCTTAGGAAGGCTTAAGGTAGGTCTCAGGAGCAACTGCAGAGGGCTCAGGGCCACTTAGCCAAAGAAAAAACCTTGGATTAACCTCAGGCATTGACATTTCTCTTCCTTCGCTGACTGTTAGCTCACTGCCTAAACCATGAGCAACTCAGAGAAATATAAATTACGGCAAGAAACTGCACTCGATTCTTCTCCTGGCCACAGGCTTAGTCAGTCTGGCTTATTTCTGAGCTGGTATATGGTCCCTGGATATTGTGAGCTCTGTTGTTCCAGACTGTAATAACCATGAGAGTTTCTCCTTCTCTTTGGTAAGAGTTCTATAGCAGTCATTTAAATTAGCTACCATACTTAATTTATTGAGAGAGGAGTGGGGACCACAGGGGAAAGGAACAATAGCCTTGAGTATTATGTAACGTGCCTCATTCCAATGACAATGACACTTCTGCTGCTGTACACCAGCAGACATTTACATTATGGGGTTTTACCTTATTAATTAATTTTGATTTTGTGTTGTAATGGGAATAGAATTGTACCAACTTGTTCTTTAAGCCAGCAGTCCCCAACATTTCTGGCACCAGGAACGAGGGCTTGGGGGATAGTTTTGGGATGATTCAAGCACATTATATTTCTTGGGCACTTTATTTCTATTGTTATTACATCGGCTCCATCTCAGATCATCAGACATTAGGTTCCAGAGGTTGGGGACCTCTGCTTTAAGCCACTGAGTTTGGTGGGGTGCGGGTGGAATATATCTGTTATGGCAAACTAGCTTATTCTAACTAAGACAAAGTGTTAGTTGCTCAGTCGTGTCTGACTGTTTGTGACCCTATGAACTATAACCCCCAGGCTCCTCTGTCCGTGGAAGTCTCCAGGAAAGAATACTGGAGTGGGTTGCCATTCCATTCTCCAGGAGACCTTCCCAACCCAGGGATAAAACCTAGGTCTCCTGCATTGCAGGCAGATTCTTTACCGTCTGAGCCACTAAGGAAGCCCCAACTAAGACAAAGGTTAAGGATAACAGCAGGAAGATCTATTAGGTAGCTACCGCACTAGTCCAGCTAAGAGACTGTGGTGGCCTGGAACAATGCGGTAGGAGTGAAGGGAACACAAAATGAAATCTTATTTTTGAAGGCAGAGCCCAGAGAATTTTATGACAGCTTGGCTGTGCAGTATAAGAGATAAGGGGGAAGCAAGTCTAACTTCATGGATTTGAGGCTGATTCACTGTAAGGTTAGAAGACAGCAGATGGAATCAATTTTAAGGGGTAAATTGGAGTGGAGTTACACATGTGTAAATCTGAGATGTTTACTGGCCTCTCAGTGAAGATATTGAATAGAAATGTGGATATATGAGTTTGAGGCTCCAGGAAGATGTCTGGCCAGGGAATTTGGATCATCAGTGTAGAGATTGTACTTAAATCATGGAATTGGATGAGATCAGTGTGGGAGTGAATACAGCTGCAGAGGAGGTCAAAGGACTGAGCCCTGTGGTACTTTATCTGTAAGGTGAAGTTTAAGAGGTGGGAAAATGGGAAGAAACCAGCAAATGTGACTGAGTAGAAGCAACCAGTGACCATCTCAAGAAAGAGATGGAGAGTACAGTGTGCTGGAAATACTCACCTACCATCTGTGGAAGTGCAGAGCTCCATGCTAAAGATCAGGGCCCAGAAAATGGATCCTTGCCTCTCAGGAGCAGGAGAAAGACAAGTTAACCAGTGAGATTATTATGAGAGCAACTCTGGGAGGCCCATCAGAGGGCAGGAAAGTGCTCACAGGGCATAGAGTATGCTGAGGGCAGCTGTGGTAGGTTGGGAAACATTTGGATTCTATTCCTTGAAATGGAGGAGGGAGATAAAAATATTTTTTTGAGCAACAATGATAAGCAATTAATCCTATGTTTTAAGAGAGAACTGATGCCAGGGAGAAGAGTGTATTCTGGGGGGAAGATGAAAATTTTGTAGGTATTTCTGAGACCAGTAAACTAAGCTGAAGATGAACCCATCACTTCAAGTGGCCTTGGGAGTGACTCCCCAGTGATAGTAATCAAGCCAGAATTAAGGGGTTCACTGTGAATGCCACCTTCCCCTTCAGACCTAGTCCTTCACCTGTGTCCTTGATCTCAGCAAGTGGTATCATCATGTACTCACTGGCTCACGCCAGATCCTAGTAGTTATTTTTAATACCTCCCGCTCCCTCACCCCAGGTCCAATCACTCACCTATTGCTGAAGATTTTGACTTCCTAAATATCTCTCAGCTTCATCTACTCTCCTCCATTGACTGCCACCTCTTCTTTTCACCTGAACCACTCCAAAAGCCTCCTCTTCAAAACGGTCCTGAGGGTTTCCTCTGTTCGCAGAGCCCATTAGAGGCAGAGGGGGGCCCTGTAAACCTTTTCACGACACTTCCCTGCGTAGCCCTTCCTGGGTTAAAATCCTGAGGCTGACCTTCAGAACGCTATGTGGTCTAATTTTGGCCAGCTGTGCCCAAAGAAACATTCACTAAGTGAATGAATGCACTATGCCTTGCTGTCAATAAGTTACTTAAATATCCTCTCAATTTCCTCGTCTGTAAAATGAGAATAATAATATTTTCCTTACTGCAATGATGCTAATTTAAACAACAAGGTACCACATGAATCACATGTGAGCATTTAGCTTTGCAGGATGCCTTTAATTATTGTGAATGAGTCAAACCAGCACTCAGTACAGAACCTAATGTGACACCCAACACATATTTGTTTGATAAGTCAGCGCTGTAGGGTTGTAATTATGTTGGGTGATTTTTATTTCCATACAAGTACCTATAAAGCTCCACACCCTTCATTTGATGCTGAACAGACAGCTGTATGTGGTTACTTGCAGCGTCTTACTGTTGCTCAGAAAATCTTCGTTGTCTCCAGTGACTATGAAGTCAAGTACAAATTCCTACCCTGGGTATTCACATTTCCAGGATGTAAATCTATGCTCCTGAGAAATTTGTCTCACAAAAAAAAAGTATTGGTTTTTTATACTATTTCTAGAGTTGTTAAGTACTAGATGCTGAAATTTAACTATGGAAGCCTTGTATGATGTAGAATACACAAATGCTGTTGCATTTAAAGAAGCAGGGTCCAAATTGGCCAAAATATCCTTCAAAAGGGATTTTGTTCTTTACACAAGTCTCTCGAAAGGTGTTGACAGGAATCCTGACCTTGGAATCACATCCCATCACCTATGGCAGCCACAGAGGCACATTGCTCAGATCTCCCTTTAACAGAGTGGGCTTCCCTGGTGGCTCAGTCAGTAAAGCATCTGCCTGCAGTGCAGGAGACTTGGGTTCAATCCCTGGGTTGGGAAGGTCCCCTGGAGAATGAAATGGCAACCTACTCCAGTACTCTTGCTTGGAAAATTCCATGGACTGAGGAGCCTGGTAGGCTACAGTCCATGGGGTCGCAAAGAGTTGGACATGACTGAGTGACTTCTTGTTCACTTTCACTTTTCCCTTTAACAGAACCTATGTCAGGGAGCAGAGTTGACCTACAGCCCTCAGCTGAAATAGCTCTGGAGTCTACACAGCTTTCTTGCAGAAGCCGTGCAGACAATGAATGGCCAGGTCAGTGCCCTGAGGGCGAAGACTCTTCCTCCCAATCTTTGCTTTCTCAGGTGTCAGATTTGCATCACCATCATGGTCTGAAGACTCTCTGCCTCCTCTACTCTCTCCTCCTTTGTCCTTCACTGGTACTTCCCCCAACAAACCTTTGGCATATCTGATCCCATCTTAGCATCTGCCTTCTAGAGAACCCAACCTAACACAGGCTGTACCAAGAGTGGTCCAAGACAACAATCTGTAACGTCTGAGGCAGGAATCCAACCAAGATCATGAACAGCTCCATCAAACACCGCCCATGGGTGTGGAAGAGTGAGCCGGAGGATAGGGTGACAATTATAGATGCTTTTGCAGCAGCATCAGTCTGGGATCTCTGAACCAACTTTGGGTAAGGGGATTCATCTCATCTCTGCAGGGTAACCACAGCAGAGAACTGTGAGGCCAGGAGACAGGGGAGGGCAGGGGATCTAGCTAACTGTTCTTTCTCTCTGCTTAGCTCTGTTTACCCTCAACTATAGGAAATGAGTTCTCCAGTCTCCAGAGTCAAAACTGTTCTTGATCCACAGTACTAATTTAAGAAAAATAGGGACTTCCTGGGCGGTCTAGTGGCTAAGACTCCACACTTCCAGTGCAGGGGACTTAAGTTTAATCTCCAGTCAGGGAATTAGATCCCACATGCCACAGCTAAAGATTCCACATGCCTTAACTAAGACCTAGCACAGCCAAAATAAAATAAATGAATAAATAAAAGTTTTTTTTAAAAAGAAAAGTATACTCTGCACTACCTTTAGGTAAGTATCCTTCATCATCCCAAAGCAATATTCTCAGAGTAGTAAGACCGAAAGAGACACCTGCCCTTGCCACCCTCCACACCCTACCCCACCCCCAACCAAGTAGTCAAGAATTTAGCATCCTGATTTTGTGTTTTGGCCAGGCATTATTAGGATCCTATTTCATCAAGGAACAAAACAAAAAGTGCAAAGATAGAAAACAAAAGAAGAACTACTCTATCCCACTGTGGAGGAAGGGGACAGAGAGCAGGACAGAGGTGTTAACTGTTGTGTGTTGAGGGCCATTATTTGTCAGGCTCTGCCTTATATTTATTTAAATGCACAGAACAATGCATTGTAGGGCTTAGGGGCTCATGGGCTCCTGCTTCATAGTTGGGGGAAATGAAATGCTGGCAGATTTTGTAAGTTACCTGTGTTGGACACTCTCTACAGTATCTCTCTTCCCCCCACCCCTCTGCCTCCATGATCCTGCTTCTGGTGTTCAAGCTTTTGTGTAACCCCCCTCTCCTTGAGTGTGGATGGGATCTAGGATTTTCTTCTAACCAACAGAATATGGCAGAAGTGATGGATGCTGCTCCTCCTCCTATGTGATGTTATGTGAGACTTCATTTTGTAGTTGACCTGTTCAAGAGACTCTCTTTGCTGGCTCAAGGAGTAAGCAGCCATATTGGGAATTAGTTAACTAAGAAATAACTAATATATTACCCATCACAAATAGGTTTTTAGCATGTTCTAATTTTCATTTTTTAGTGATATAAAATTCAACATAATAGCCTAAACTGTTGATAAAAGGCATTATTATAGAATATCCCTGGGACTTTGCTGGTGGTCCAGTTGCTAAGACTCTGTGGGGCTCCCCAGTTCAGGGGGCCAGGGGTTGATCCCTGGTCAGGGAACTAGATCCCACATGCCACAGCTAAAGATTCCACATGTCTTAGGGAAGATCGAAGTTCCTGTGTGCTACAACTAAGACCCGGTGAGCCAAAAAAATAAAAAGAATATCATTGACTGTGATCCATTTTGACTTAGCTGCTCTAATTATCTGCTTGAGAGGTTATTGTCGAGGAAAGCATGTGATGATCATAATATGCTTTAATATGATCACATAGGATGATTGACATATTAGGACTTAATATATTACTGATCTATTTCTTCCCATTTATACATTCCAACTATGTATAACATTCTTCACATTTCTATATAAAGAGTAGATTTAATTCTATTATTTTCTTTTATTTTTTTGTAGTCTTAACATTCTTCCAGTCAGTGACTTTCATAAGGAATCCTGTGGAGTTTCTCAATATCTACAAGATGATATATTCATGACATTTAAATATCCTTGTATGTATGAAACTTTTCTAGAATATTACATACCTTCAAATATAAATAATATATAAAGGAGAGGAAAAAGTGGTGATGTTTGTAGCAACCAATAAAAAATTCATGTTATGTAATATATCCTAATTTATTCCAATATCTCTACCCCAGTTAGCATTTTTCTGAGTTTCTCTACTAAAAGTACTTACTTAGAATTAAATATGTAGGCATAAATTTACCTAAGGAAAAAAAAGAATTGTACACAGAAAATTATAAGACACTAATGAAAGAACTCAAAGACAACATAAACAGATGGAGAGACAGTCCATGTTCCTGGGTAGGAAGAATCAATATTGTGAAAATGACTATACTACCAAATGCAATCTACAAATTCAATGTGATCCCTATCAAATTACCAATGACATTTTTCACAGAACTAGAACAAAAAATTTCACAATTCATATGGAAACACAAAAGACCCCGAATAGCCAAAGCAGTCTTGAAAAAGAAGAATGGAGCTGGAGGAATCAACTTTCCTGACTTCAGATTATACTACAAAGCTATAGTCATCAAGACAATATGGTACTGGCACAAAAACAGTAACATAGACCAATGGAACAAGACAGAAAGCCCAGAAAGAAACCCATGCACCTATGGGTACCTTATATTTGACAAAGGAGGCAAGAGTATACAATGCGGCAAAGACAGCCTCTTCAATAAATGGTGCTGGGAAAACTGGACAGCTACATGTAAAAGAATGAAATTAGAATACTTCCTAACACCATACACAAAGATAAACTCAAAATGGATTAAAGAACTAAATGTAAGACCAGAAACTATAAAACTCTTAGAGGAAAACTTAGGCAGAACACTTGAAGACGTAAATCAAAGCAAGATCCTCTATGACCCACCTCCTGCTGCTGCTGCTAAGTCACTTCAGTCGTGTCCGACTCTGTGCGACCCCATAGACGGCAGCCCACCAGGCTCCGCCATCCCTGGGATTCTCCAGGCAAGAACACTGGAGTGGGCTGCCATTTACTTCAGAGTAACGGAAATTAAAAACGAAAGTAAACAAGTGGGACCTGATTAAACTTAAAAGCTCTTGCACAGCAAAGGAAACTGTAAGCAAAGTGAAAAGACAACCCTCAGAATGGGAGAAAACAATAGAAAATGAAACAACTGACAGAGGATTAATTTCCAAAATATACAAGCAGCTCATACAACTCAATACCAGAAAAACAAAGAACTCAATCAAAAAGTGGGATAAAGACCTGAACAGACATTTCTCCAAAGAAGACATACATATGGCTAACAAACACATGAAAAGATGATCAACATTGCTTATTATTAGAGAAATGCAAATCAAAACTACAGTGAGTTATCACCTCACACCGGTCAGAATGGCCGTCATCAAAAAGTCTACAAACAATAAATGCTGGAGACTCTGTGGAGGAAAGGGAATGCTCTTGCACTGTTGGTGTGAATGTAAATTGATATAGCCACTATGGAAGATGGTATGGAGATTCCTTTTAAAACTAGGGATAAAACCACTATCCCAGCATGACCCAGCAATCCCACTCCTAGGCATATAGCCTGAGGAAACCAGGATTGAAAAAGACACATGTATCCCATTGTTCATTGTAGCACTATTTACAATAGCTAGAACTTGGAAGCAACCTAGATGCCCATCAACAGATGAATGGATAAAGAAGTTGTGGTACATATACACAGTGCAATATTACTCAGCCATAAAAAGGAACACCTTTGAGTCAGTTTTAATGAACTGAATGAACCTAGAATGTATTATACAGAGTTAAGTAAGTCAGAAAGAGAGAGATAAATATCTTATTCTAATGCATATATACAGAATCTAGAAAAATGGTTCTGAAAAATTTACTTACAGGGCAGCAGTGGAGAAACAGACATAGAGAATAGACTATGGACATGGGGAGAGGGGAGAAGGTGAGATGTATGGAAAGAGTAACATGGAAACTTACATTACCATATGTAAAATAGATAGCCAACGGGAATTTGCTGTATGGCTAATAAATTCAAATAGGGGCTCTGTATCAACCTGGGCGGGTGGGATGGGGAGGGAGGTTCTACAAGGAGGGGATATATGTATACCTATTGCCGATTCAGGTTGAGGTTTGACAGAAAACAACAAAATTCTGTAAAGCAATTATCCTTCAATAAAAAAATTAAGTAAAAAAGCACTTATTTATTAAATAAGTAAATAATGGTCTATGTAAATTTGATAAACTTGTTACAGAAGATGTTTAAGAGCATATTTCCCAATTTATCATGACAATGATATTACCCTAAATAGGGAGGCTTCCTTGTGTTAAATGTTACTCATTCCTGCCTTAAGGAAATCTAGTTCTCTCGCTTGCCAGCTCCAGCTGGGAAAACCTACTGGGCTAAAATCATTAAAGCAACAAATAATTCTGTGGCCAGTTCCCCAGACCTATGATTGGCCGGCCCTATCTGTACAGTCCCAGAAGGACACAACAGGATTAAATATTGCATTTAGTTTAAAATTTGCTGGCAAACTATCCAGGTAGAGTCCTACCCTTACTTTCTCCTGCTCATAAACAGCTTTAATGAGCCTCTGACATTTCCAGAAGAATATTTCCTCTGTAGATTTTGATTATAATGAGTATAGCACTCACCATATTAATCATGATGGATGGATTGAGCAGCTGTCTTCCCTATCTTTAGAATACGCTGCGCACTGATGCTCTAGATTCTAAACTCAACTCCAAATGTCCCTGCTAATAAATCTTCTAAGATGGTTAGAGATGTTAATTAACCCCAACAACTAAATTAGGTCCTCTCCAACATTGGAGATCCACTTAAAAATAATTAGTGTGACCTTACTCTTCCGATAAATATGTGTAATCCTCATCTTGAGACCACATGAAGGAAGAAATCTTCCCATTTCCAAGGTACTGGGTCCACTCAGCAGGAGTCGAACTACCTGCTTTCATTTATATTGTGTTACCACAGTTATTATTTTAGCAAAAACTGCATGGTGGAACCTCACCATATGCTCCTTGATAATGAGAAGAATCTAAAATACTGTTCAAAAAGGACTTATCATGGCAGCTCTTGGAGCACCTCATTGGAAAGTTGGAAACCTTATACAATGATCAGAAACTCAGCATTTGTTTATTCTGCAAGTACAATCCAGGGATGAGACGAATGGCCTTATCTTTGCCTCAGAAGACTTCCAGTTCAGTTCAGTCGCTCAGTCTTGTCCAACTTTTTGTGACCCCATGGACTGCAGCACGCCAGGCTTCCCTGTCCATCACCAACTCCTGAAGCTTGCTCAAACCCATGTCCATTGAGTCAGTGATGCCATCCAACCTCTGTCATCCCCTCTCCTTCTGCCTTTGATCTTTCCTAGCATCAGGGTCTTTTCCAGTGAGTCAGTTCTTCACACCAGGTGGCCAAAGTTTTGGAGTTTCAGCTTCAGCATCAGTCCTTCCAAAGAACATTCCTTTTCTCTCCCCAAGAATCTCCCTCATCTGATACAAAAAAGTATAACAGGTTCAGGCTAGTTTGCTAGTGTGACTCACTTCACCAAGGTGTGATCAGTACTGGGTCAGCTTATTATTAAGAAAAGCATCTTCATCAGCAAGGCCGGCACTTGTACCCACACTACAACAGAGCTTCCTACCCCCCAGGAAGAGAGCCCATCTAGCTCTATGCTCTCTCATTCCTAACTCCATTCTCCTGGCATTCTGGTTTTTAATATTCTTTTGAGTCTAATGGATCAAACTTGACTGTGCGAAAGTCACCTGGAGGGCTTGTTAAAATGCAGATTACTGGGCTCCACCCCAGAATTTGGATTCACTGGGGTGGAATGGGCCTGAGAATTTGCATTCGTAACTATTTCCTAGATGGTGCTGATGCTGCTGGCCCAGGGACCACACTTCAAGAGCCACTCGAAGTGATAGGTGATAGTGCTCAACCCTAATTACAAATTAGAACCATCTCTGGACATATTAAACAGATGCACATGACCAGGCTCCTCCCACAACTGAGTAAATCAGAATCTCACTGGGGTGTGTCCATGGTGCTGGGTTTTTAGAAGCTCCCAGCTGATGCTAATGTGGGGCCACATGAGAAGGGCTGCAAAAAAGAGGGGCTGATAAATACATAAAAGTTGAAGTGAGATTTGACTCAAAACTCCTCTAGAGATTCTGTCTTTTCTCTTATGTGAGAAACATATTTTAATATTTTAGAACTGTTTAAAATATTTAAAAAGCCATTACACATCAGTATATGTCTCAAGTTCTCAGAATTTGTTGGTATTAAATACTAAAGAATTATAGTATGTAGTCATAATAACATAAGCCTTTCCTTTCTGTTTGCTGCAATGGGCAGGCATATATTCAATTAAGCATGATTTTGGCAAGATAAATGTTCCATTTTCTATGAGAGAATTAAAACTAGCAGGATATGAGCACAGCAAGAACTTAATAAATGCCAAGGAAAACTTACTCATCATCAAGAGAGTAATTGTCAGGAGACTCTACTGAGTAACACTAGAACTTCTCAGTGAATCTGAGCTATAAATAAATTTGGGCTTGGAAACACATCCCTTAGTTCTTGGATATCGTCAACGGAATCTTTCACGTTTTTTCCTGAGACACTGACTTTGCATACATACCTTGCCCGAATTGTTATTCTGACTATAAGAGTTAGAAGCACTACATTGGATTTCATTCCACGAGGCCACTAAGAGGCCACTTGAAGGATTCAGGTCACTGCGGCCTGTTTCCAGGCAGGTTCATTCTGTTCCGATTTGTTTTCCTCATGCCCAGCACAACACTTGGCATATAATAAGTGCTCCACAATTACTGATCTAATTTAATCAAATATTGTTACCCTATTTCAGAGGAAATAAACCTGCCTTTTTATTTCCCTTTTGAATTTTTGTTTGTAGCAAAGTAATAGATGTACATAATTAAAAAGTCATGGCTCATAACAAAAAAAACATCTCCTGCCTGTTCTATCCCCTTATCCCCACCCCCAAATTCTGCTCTACAGACACAGGCATCTTCTGGTTGGCCAGCTATTTCTTCTGATATTTCTATCCAAATTTGTATGTCAAAGTCCCCACAAAAAAATGTCTTGAGATGAAACTTTATTTTGATTTAAAAAAAGGAAAAAAGCTGAGTTCAATAGAAACTTGACAGGCAGGTGGCAGCTACCGAAATGAGTTCAGTCCAGTGAGTTTCCCAAGGGTTTGAGCCCTTGGGGTGTGAAGGGTCAGTTGCAGAGGAGTTAGTCTTGGGTGGTTGGGCTGGGAGTCAGCAGGTGGTGTCTGGGCAGGGCTGGGAGGAGACTTGTAAATCCAAACACATTCAAGGCAATTGGTTTGGTACCTGAGGTGAGGCTAGTGGTTGAAACAGTGTGTAACCTATCTTTCCAGAGTTGCTGTTCAAGGAACTCTTGATGATACTGATACTGAAAGTGCAAAGGATGCCATGCTGCAGGCTGATTCGAATTTAGAGATGAGCCAAAACAGAAAAGACGCTTGTTTCTTATGGTCAGTTCTACAACAAGTGCTGTGTTCTTGATAATCTTTTTTTTACATAGAAATGAAACACTTTAACTCTCAATGTATCTAATGTTTCACATCATAATATACTAAATAAATACTACCTTTACTATTATTTCATTTCCCCACACATTTATAACTGATGGTGAGAAAGTTTAAATGTTCTGACAAAAATGTTGAAGGTCATGGAACAGTCATATTGTGAATATTAACGTATAGACAGTGAAGGTGGCTTTGCAGTTTCAGTTCTCACATTCATTTTTATGATCTCACCCTCCTGCTCAAGGCTAGGACACCAGTAAATGAAACCGAGCAAGGTCTGTTTCTTCTCTTTTCCCTATACCTGCCTGCCCTCTGCTGGAGGTGCCAAAGATTAATGAACTTGTCCAAAGACTGTCAAGTTATGCCTAGATGGTTAGCAACCTTTTTTTCTGCCCTGTCCTACCCTTCACTGTCACCCTTGAAAGATGGAAAGTGTTTCCCATCAGAAGCAAGGATATTCTAATTCTTGGCTGGATTAGTGGTTTTATTTACTGGTGGGGAAAGACTCTGACGCCAGTAAACAATCACCAATTATGTAACTGAATTCTCTTAATTCTGTGCTCAGAGTGTAGCCTTCCCATGCAAGCCTGTTGGAAGCAATGCCAGAAGTTATTCAATCCAAGGCTGGCTGATGCCAGCATCAACTAACATTTTTACTTTTGCTGCATAACTAAGATATTGTGTTGTGTTGCAAATGTGAGCTCAAACACCATCATCATTAAGCAGAGATTGGATTTTTGACTTAGGCCAGATTTCACGTGACATTTTTTTCTCTTTGTTCTATTTCTGCGGTTGTCTTCACCACCTGGATAATTACTCCCAGAAATGTTTAGTGTTAATAGTCACTTAAAGACGTCTAGTGACTGATATAAATAGCTCTACAGCCGTTCAGTTTCTTTCCAGAATGTCCAGATCTGCTTCCAGACTGTATAAGTTCCAAGATATTGTATTAATCTCCTCTTTCACCCCCAATCCTGCACAGTTTATATTCCCATAGCAGCAATATCACTGCCCTACCCAGTGATCTGGCACAGGCTAAATCCATGAGAAATCCTGAATAAAATTTTTGTTAAATGTATGAATAAAATAATATTCCTTTTCTTTAGTGAAGGAACCAAGGTTAGTATCACTCAGTAATGAGAACAGAAACTGAAGTATGGGCAAATTGTATATCTATAAACTTACAGAAGACTATTAAAAACTCTCATCAAAAGAGGAGATTTAGGAATATAAACTTTAAAAAATTCTTATATCTGCTTGTCTCATATTTTTGTTGTTTTCAAAAGATGTGTTTATTTATGTAAAATATAGTCATGTTAAGACAACAAAGGGAATAGGCTTTTTAAAAGATAAAGTTAGAAAGTGTTGTCTTAAAGCTCTGAGATTTTTTTTTTTAATTAATTAAGTAATTAATTTTTGGCTGTGCTGGGTCTTTGCTGTTGCCTGGGCTTTCTCCAGTTGCAGGGAGTGGGCTCTACTCTTCCTTGTGGAGCTCGGGCTATTCATTGCGGTGGCTTCTCTAGGCTTCAGTAGTTGTGGCACACGATCTTGGTGGTTGCAACTCACCGGCTCTGGAGCATGGCTCAGTAGTTGTGGCACACGGGCTGAGTTGCCCTGAGGCATGTGGAATCTTCCTGGACCAGGGATCGAAACCGTGTCCCCTGCATTGGCAGGTAGATGCTTATCCACTGCGCTATGAGGGAAGTCCCGCTCTGAGAATCTGAATTATCTTTCTTGTTAGAACTCTTGGATACTGGGTGGTCATTTATTTTCAGATTCTTCTGCAATAACTTCTAACAAATATTAAAAAAGAACAAGGTAGTAAATGATTTTATTTCTAATCTGTCAGTAGTTTGCAAGTAAATTAACAATCAACGTGACTTTCTATTACACAGGGGATTTTTTTTTTGGCAAGAATTCTGCAGACATCTCTGACCATAAGGAGAGTTATTATTTCCATTTTATATTTAGAGAAATAAAGACAAATGAAGAAATTGAAAGAAATGCTTAGTTTTATAATAGATCTGGGAAGAGAACACTGGGGCCATTGATTTTATTTCGTTAGAGTGGTGAATTTTTTGGCTTATATACTCCCTAAAATAGTTTTCAAAAACAATGTGTCTTCTCAAACATTTTATGTTAACATCTGAAAGTTTTCCTCATAAATTTATATAGTAGCAAAGGCTGTAGTCCTATTATAATACTGAGGCTTTTAACAAAAACCTATTTATTGCTCTACTCTGTTGTAAAGAGGGGAATTTCCTTGCTACTCTTCTTGATTTTTTTTTTTTTTTGACTAATCTCGTAACTAAATTGACATAAGACAGATTAACAGGAGAATTTTTTAAAAAAACAGATATCACTCATACAAATGGAATCTTACAGAAACAGGACCTAAAAAGTGACCAAAGCAGACAGCTTTGATACTTTTTAGACAAAGAAACAACAAATTTGTAAGGAATGGACAGAACAAAGGAATTTAGGCTTGGATTCTTAATCAGTGAAGAATCTAAACAGAGTTTGGGTTTGGGGTAATAAATTAGCAAAAAAGCAACAAGGTTTATTTGTACAGGCTTCTCAGCTCTGAATTCCCTATCTCTAGCCATAAGGCTATGTCTCTACCTCCAGAGGCAGGGAGGGCACATTTCACAGGAGAGATTTATTTCCTGCTTCCAGGGAGACAGAGAGAAGGAAGGTCAGAGTGTTCTTGCACCAACTGTTTCTCAAACAATATAATTCAAAATAATCAATGTGCCATCATGGCGTATTTTGGGATGGCCTGCACTGAGACTTAACAACTCTTTTTAATGTAGACAATATAATCTAAATACCAAAGCAATTTTATATGCACTGTCAGTACTCCTAAAACCACATGAACATGCCATTTATGACACATGGATGGACCTTGAGGGCGTTATGCTAAGTGATAAAAGTCAGAGAAAAGGACAAACACTATGAAATCTCACTTTTATGTGGAATCTCTAAAAAACCTGAACTCATAGATACAGAGAACAGATTGGTAGCTGCCAGAGATGTGGAGCCAGGGTAAGACAAAATGTATGAGGTTGATCACAAGGTACAAACTTCCAGTTATGAAATAAGTCATGAGAATATAATGTATTGGAAGGACTGATGCTAAAGCTGAAACTCCAGTACTTTGGCCACCTCATGCAAAGAGTTGACTCATTGGAAAAGACTCTGATGCTGGGAGGGATTGGGGGCAAGAGGAGAAGGGGACGACAGAGAATGAGATGGCTGGATGGCATCACCAACTCGATGGATGTGAGTCTGGGTGAACTCCGGAAGTTGGTGATGGACAGGGAGGCCTGGCGTGCTGCGATTCATGGGGCCGCAAAGAGTCGGACACGACTGAGCGACTGAACTGAACTGAACTGATGGTGACTCTATTTAATAGTACTGTGCTGCATATTTGGAAGTTGCTAAAAGAGTAGATCTTAAAAGTTCTGAACAAAAGAAAACATTTCTAACTATGTATGGTGATGTTAGCTAGATTTGTTGTGGTGATCAGCTCACAAAATATGCAAATATCAAATTATGTTGTACACTTCAACCTAATATGTTATATGTCAATTATATCTCAATAAAAATATGAAGTCTCTTTTTCAACATTAGGAAAATTTACATTTCCTGTTCCCCCTTGAACTTGTATGTCTACTTTACTCATTGAATTTTTTGATATTTGAAAGTTTAAAAAGTGAATCATTTTATCATAATTTCCTGCAACAAAAATTATGTATATGCTGAAATTTAAAATATTTGCTTCCTGAAATGGTAAAGCCGAGTGTTAACTCTTTCTTCTAGATTAAATTATCATCACCATTATTGTAAGCAACTAAATATAATGACATAAATGCATTATTAAAATTGATACTGGTTATCATAATAAGTAAAATGTTACTGGAACTATATCTCTTAATGAGATGGATGGAGACTTTTTCCTTTTTAATTAGTCCATATATTAATAGATATGTATCACTTATTGCTAAAACATGACAAGATTCTGTGGAAATTGACAGCAAATCAAATGATTGGGTATTTTTACATGTTGAATTTATGAAAATCATATTAATGACTGTTTACAGTAGAATCCACAAATATTCTTGTTAAGCTGATATCTAACAAGTACATCATAGGGTAGAATAAACTGGTAGAAAGTGGCTAAGCAAGAAGAACCAGCAGGAAATGCATCCAAGTAAGAAATGAATATGCAGTGTCAAATTATGTTTATGCAGTAGCTTATCACAAATTTTCTCTTATGAGTCTGGATGACTGTACAAGAAGATATAAAACACTAATGCACTTCTGATACATGTTCTAGAGACTTGCAAATGTAATACTGATCAGCAGATAATCATGGAATGTTTATCTCTTCTTTCTTGAAATCACACAGCTGGGACACAAACCAGTGCTTTGATCAAGGCAGTGTCCCTGTAGGCACTCACAGCCTGAAATCAGGCCTGCTGGCAGGACTCCAGATGGGTGAGAGGTCTGCCTTATTTTAGGAAGTAGGATAGAAGTGACTGGGAGTGACGAGCTTGGAAAGACTAGGCACAATGCCTTGATCAAGCGTAAGTGCTCAGGCAGATCAGATTTAAGCAGAAGTAATACAGACTCTGAGCGGCTGGAAATCACTCCCCTTGAAACTGTCTAACATACTCTATTCCCGCAATTCCTGCACAAGCTCTAGTTTGAAGACCGCAGTAGAGACCTCTGAAATCCACAGTGTATTTTAAGTTTTAACTTTTTAGAGAGCCCAGAGACACAAAGTCTGGCTAGGAAGCTCACCAAGCTGCCCTGTGAGAGACCGTCACATAACCTTGAGTCATTGTATGACAATGGCCTTCCTCAGGGAACTGTGATCTTTCTGACTAAATACTGAGCTAGGATGGTAGGACATGGGGCAGATAAAGTCTGATGGATGACTATCCAGTGCTTTTAATAACTTTCTGTCTTTGGGTGATTGTTTATTTCCATAAGAAAAAAAAAAAAAAAACTCGTTACATGTGAACTGGCTGCTCAAGTAGTATAATAAAAACCATAATGTAATGGATAAATTCAGACAAGGTCATAATCATGTTAAATATACATTTATTTTAAGATCCCTTGAAGGGCTGGAGTTTAACTGTTAAATGAACATTCTTTTAGTGTTCTAGAAATAAAACTATGATGCTATTTTTCTGTTATTAAATAAATGTGTATTTTACAATCTAGAGTATCATAATTGTGATTAATAATAGGTCATTAGAGAATATTTCATCACATTATAATGATTTTTAGCCTCTATTTTTAAATTGGCATAATTTATAAGGCATTTATAAAATTTTTGGAAAAAATTCAATCTGGTAGCAAAGGAACACAATGGACAACCTGCCCCTGAGATTTAGGAAATGAAGACAGATGGATGTGTAGATGGCACACTTATTAAGAAGAAGGTGGAATTATGTTGGAAACAAGACTTTGGTGAGTTCCCAAGATGGTGATATAGAAAGATCCTGAGCTCACCTCCTCTCATGGGCACATCAGAATTACAACTATTAACAGAAAAACTCCCGATTAAGAAGACTGGAACCTACCAGAAAAGATCTTCTACAACTAAAGGTGTACAGAGAGAACCACAGTGAGACGGGTAGGTGGGACGGAGCTGTGGCACAGTTGACTCATAGCTCCAGGTGGACCGCCCATAATTACAATTACAGAGAATAGTTATAATTGCAGAGGTTCTTCCTAAGGAGTTAGGGTCTGAGTCCCACTTCGCCCCTCTCTCCACCAGCCGCCCCCCTCCCCCGCCCATTAGAGCTTGCTTTTGGGAAACCCAGAAGGCTATGGGAAACAGAGACTCCATTCTTAAAAGATAGAGACCACATGGACACTGGGGCAGGCAGCCATCACTTTGGAGCCCTCCCTCTAGCTTACTAGCCTCACTGCTCACCAACCTGGGGACACCAGCATTGAGAGACACCTCAGGCCAAGCAATCAGATGATGAGACAGCCCCCTCTACCAACAGACAGGCTGAGCCCACAGCCGCACCTGGACATGGCCCTGCCCACCAGAGGGCACAAGACACAGCCCCACACACCAGCATGCAGGCACTAAACCCAGGACCCCCAGAACCCTGCAGCCAGAGACCCTGGGAACCAGTTCCACCCTCCAGCTGGCAGATGTCAGCCCCCATGTTCCCTGGGTCCTGGCCCTGCCCACCAGCAAGCCTGCTCGAAACTAGCCTCGACTACCAGCACTCAGACCCCAGCCCCAGGACAACCACAGCCCCACAGCCTGCCAGAAGTCCAGCACCAGCTCTGGGTCTGGCTGGGCCCTGGCCCCTCTACCAGCAGGCCAACACCAGCCTTGAGACACTCTGGGCCCTTTAGATAGCTGCCGTGGGATCTGGCCCCACTCACCAGTAGACCAATGCAAGCTTTGGGGCGCCCCAGACCCTGCAGGCAGCTATGTCAGGAACCAGCTTGTCACCAGCTGTGGGACCACTGGGCCCTGCAGCCAGACCCCAGGACCCAGCTGTGCCTGCCAGTGGGCCAGCACTGCCCCAGCCTATATAAAATTTGAAAAACTATGTAATACATCTGAAACTAATATAATGTTGTAAATATTGTACATTAACTATGCCTCAATAAAAATTTTTTAAAAAAGAAGCAAGTCTTTGTGTTTTTTTAAATGTTTACTTTGCCCGTATATTCACCTTCATTTTCCTCAGTTTACACCATTTCCATACGCTTGGCTCAAATATACACTTATTACTCAAATAGCTGCTAGGTTGGCCAAAGTTGATTCAGTAAACAATTTTTTCCCCTATTTTCTAGAATTAATACAAAGTTGACCAGTTAACAATGCAGTGGTTGGGACACCCATGCCTGCACAATCAAAGCCTAGAAACAGGGACTTCCCCAGTGGTCCAGTGGTTAAGTCTATGTGCTTCCAATGTAAGGGACTTGGGTTAGATTCCTGGGCAGGGAATTAAGATTCCACATGCTGTGTGACAAGGCCAAGTATATGTTTGTATACAATTTTAAAATCATCTTTTTTAATGCACAGTTTTTAGTGTTCAGTTCATACAACATAAAGTTGTATGACTACTATCATACTCAAGATATAGAATAGAATCATTATCTCAAACATTTCTTTTGTAGTCAAGGAATCCCCACTTATACTCAGATCTTAGCAATCTTGGATCTGTTTTCTGTCTTCCTAGTTTAACCTTTTCCAGAATGTCCTATAAATGGAATCATACCATAGAATGAAGCTCACACACTCCCATCCCCCAACCTGGAACCAATCTGGATTATTCCATGAGCAAGAAATAAACTTCTATTGTGATTCAGCTATTATACAGTTTGAGGCCAATATGTCACAGCAAATAGTCAACCCTAACTAATACACTCTCCTTTCCTTCCCTTGTTAGATCACCATGTCAATACTCTCTGATTACAAGTTTGTCAGTTATCTGTAGGTCATTCATAAGAAACATTGTTCCAGGTTCTTGCCATTCATGTGCAGATGAAGTTGAGAAGCCAAAAACTAGATGGGATTTCAAAAGAATTCTTCTTAAGTGTTGTAAAGATTTATCTTATGTACTGACTTCAAATTATTACTAATTTGCTTGTAGTGCTGTGCTGGGAAGTTTTCTGGGGTAGTGTCCAGGCTAATAGGAAAGAATACTGTGATTAATTATCAGTAGCCGTTACAAGCAAATGAGGTAAGAGTGATGGCACGGGTTCAAAAAATTTTGTCATCCCTGGGGTTAAGCCAATGCCTTGGATGCATTCAGAAGGCCTTTTCTAACAGTAGGTCCCAGACTTGTAAGTCTCAAGTAAGAGGAACTTATCATGAACTCAACATCTTTGCTATGACCCTTATGTATATGAATTTGTGTGATTTATTGGCAGCTGTAACACGCGAACTTATAAAGAAAATTTAGTCTTTTCTCTGCCTAGATTCTGGTACCTTAGTTCAGAAGTCAGGTATTTTCAGGACTTGAAAGTTCTAAAAACACTGTTGAAGGCACACGCACTGTTACCATTTGAACAGTGGCTAAGCAAATGATTTTATCCTCTAGGACTGTGCCCTAGTATCTTTAAATCTATGACCAACTGACTCCCTGTTTGGTTTACAGACCAACCTGGCAAATATAAGGAAATAAAGAATAGGAAACATTCCTTTTATATAGATCAGCCATGGGTGGTTAAGGGGCTTCCCAAGTGATGCTAGTGGTAAAGAACCTGCCTGCCAATGCTGGAGACATGAGACACAAGTTTGATCCCCGGGTAGGGAAGATCCCTTGGAGGAGGGCATGGCAACCCACTCCAGTATTCTTGCCTGGAGAATCCCATGGACAGAGAAGCCTGGTGGGCTACAGTCCATGGGGTTGGACACAACTGAAGTGACTTAGCACATGGGTGGTTAAAAAGCAGACGGACCCCTTCTTTCTACTGCGGGACTTAGAGTTTACTTATAGTGGCTCTCAAGTGCTCGGATTTCTTAAGCTGCTTGTTCTTAGTTACTATTTTCTGGAGGACAAAATTATGAAATTCAGATATACATACCTGAGTGCAACAAATACTGCACCCAAACAAAATCTCAGCTTGATCTCTTTAACAAACACATTAAAGATTTTCCTATTTTCACAGGACATGAAAAAGAGTAAAATTTTTCTATGTAAAAGAAGATTGCTGAGTATAGCCAAGAAATTCAAGTCATTTCTAATCACGAGGAAAGAGTCAGACACATCTAAATTGAAGGATGTTATGCAAAATAACTGGCTTAGAGTCTTTAAAGTGGCCAATGCCATGAAAGAATTAAAAAAAAAATCACTGTTGAGGGGGTTGTTTTAGATCAAAAAAACTAAAGATGAGTAAAAACTAAATGCAATTTGTGACCCTTATTTGAATCTTGTAAAAATCAGAGACAAACAAGCAAAAGACAAAAATGACTCTTGCCTGGAGAATCTCAGGGACAGAGAGCCTGGTGGGCTGCTGTCTAAGGGGTCGCACAGAGTTGGACACGACTGAAGCGACTAAGCAGCAGCAGCAGGGAAATTTGAATATAAACTTTCCATTGGATAATAGGATGTAACAATGTTACATTTCTCAAATGTAGTAATTGTAGAAGGTAGAAGAATGTCATTGTTCTGAGATGATCCTTGTGATAGTATTTAGGACCATGGTGTTAAAGTGTCTGCCACTTACTCTCAAATGGTTGAAAATATGTGTGCATATTATACAAAGAGAGAAAAAAACAAATGGGGTGACAGTTGGTAAATCCAGGTGAAGAATACACAGGCATTTCTGTTCTAGTCCCCCAACTTTTCTGTAGATTTGAACGTTTTCAAATGAGAAAGCTGAGGAAAATAAATAAATCAAGGAAAAATAAGGTAATTTGCTTTTATTTCATCAAATTCAATGTTTAAAATAGGGATGGCAATTGTTATTTTTAGATGTCTGAAATTTTAAAAATAAACAGAAAATTTGGGAAGTGGGGGGAATTACCCTATTATTTCTAACTCATGTACTATACTTTTCCTTTCCAATCTGTTCCTCTGTGCATAAATAAATAACATCACATTGTAATAATTTTCATCATTTTCCACCTAACATTACAATTTCAGCATTTCCTATAACATTACTACTTAAGCACTTACAATGACTACTTTTAATTTGAGGGAATTCTTTTGAGGGAATAGGTATTTTCTTTAGTAGTTCCACAATTTAGACTTCTAATAAACGTGCTTCAGTGGCATTTTTGTACACAATTTTTTCTACATTGTGGATTCTAATTTTGATATAAATTTCCACAGGTGAAATTTCTGGATCAAATGACCATGTATAGAAGACTAGAAACACTTTGCTGTTATTCTTTTAAACTGCTAGTGAGAGTGGGAGCTTGATAAAAGTGACTCATTTCAACAGTTACATTTCTTTGAGCCTGAGTATTTTTAGATTACTAACCCTCTTTCCTTGCCCCCATCCCACAACTAATTGGGGGAGCTTGAGTCTTTCTTCCCCACTATCTACTCCTTTAGATGTGCTGTTTCAACCTAAGATCCTGGGCACCAAGAGGTCAGTGAGAGTGGTGGGGTGTCTTTAAGCTTTTCAATATTTTACCAGCCTAACAAAAATCATACATAAACTCACAATGAGGCTCAAGCGAGTGAGTTTAGAAGTGCAGTCTCGGGACTTCCCTTGCGGTCCAGTGGTTAAGACATTGGGCATTCAAGGCGGGGGTCATGGGCTCGATCTCTGCTTAAGGAAGTAAGATCCCACATGCCACACAGCATGGCCTAAAAAAAAAAAAAGTGTAATATTTGGCCCCAGTCAATCCTGGTGATGACTACAACCCAGTTAACAGTTCATTGGCCATCTGAGGCCCTGAAGCAGAGCTCAACCGAGCTACTGTCAGGTTCCTCACAGATTATGCGAGATAGTAAGTGTTTTTTGTTTTAGCTGTTGAGTTTTAGAGTAATTTGTTATGCTTCAATAGATAACCAATACAGACTTTGGAAATGGGATACGGCCTTAACAGAAACATAAAATATGGACAAAAGGATGTGAACAAGTACTTCAAGAAAGAAGATGTCTAAGTGATCAATGAGCAGATGAAAAGAAGCTTATCCTTTGTTGTCAGGACATAGCATGCTAAAACCATGATTAAATAACTTTACACACACACCAGACAAGGCTGAAATGAGATTGACAATCTAAGTGTTGGTGAGGATATGGAGTAACGGGGACTATCACGCATCACTGGCAGGAGTGTGAAGTTGGGGCAGTCACTTTGTAAAATTAATAAAGTTCATATCAACCTACCCCTATTAACCCAGAAAGTACACTCTTGGGTTTAGACCAAGAGAAATGATTGGATACGTTAAAAAAAAAAAAAGTATATAAATATCCTTAGCAGCTTCATTCGATACAGACCTAAACTGCAAATAACCCAAATATTTATCAGCAGGAGAATATGTAACAAATTGTGATATATCCAGGAAATGAAATATTACCCAGCAATAAAATGTGAAATATATATATATCTCAATTTGGATGAATCTCAAAAGCATCATTTCAAGCAAAAGTAGTTCACACTGTATGTTTCCATTTATTTAATATTCAAAAGCAGGGCAAACAAGTCTGCAGCGATAAAAATGAGAATAGCCATTGCCTCAGGATGGGTAAGTTGTATTGACTGGAAGACAGAAGGGAATTCTCTGGGGTGATAGAAATATTCCACATTTTGATATGGATGGTCACACAAAGCTAAACACATGTATCTTAGCCCATCTGGGGCTAACAAGGCACCAGAGACTGGGTAGCTTATACTGGGTTGGCCAAAATGTTCATTTGGGTTTTTGGTACACTACTGCAGACAACCCAAATGAATGTTTTGGCCAACCCGATTATTAATGGGAATTTATTTCTCACAGTTCTGGAGGCTGGATGTCTGCGATCAGAGTACAAACATGGCGAGTACCCTCTTCTGGATTACAGACTTCTTGGTGTATCCTCAAAAGGAAGAAGGTGACAAGGGAACTGTTCTGGACCTCGTGTGTGTGTGTGTGTGTGTGTGCGCGCTCAGTTGCTCAGTGGTGCCCAGTTCTTTGTGATTCCATGGACTGTAGCCCACCAGGCTATCCTGTCCATGGAATTTCCCAGGCAAGAATACTGGGTTGTCATTTCTTCCACCAGAGGATCTTTTTGACCCAGGGATTGAACCCACGTTTCTTGTGTCTCCTGCACTGGCAGGCAGATTCTTGGACCTTATTTATAAATTAAATATCTGCCTTCATGGCCTAAGCACTTCCGAAAGGCTCCACCTCCTAGTACTATCACCTTGGGAGTTATTTTAACATATGTGTTCTGTGGGGTCGGGGGAGATATATTCAGACCATAGCAGTACATAAAAAAATTCATGAAATTATACTCTTATGATTTGTTAATTTTACTACCTAAATGTAAATTACAGTTCAATTATATATTGTGTTTTTTTTTTTTTTAAAAGCCTAAGTCCTTTCTATGGCCTATAAATTTCCAGGGAGGGTGTCTTTGGCTCCCTCTTTGAGTTTATCCCTTGATACCCTTCCCCTATTCACTCCCCAAACCCACTGGCTTTCTTCTTGTTCCTCTAACACATCAAGTACATTACCACCTCAGGGCATTTGCATCAACTCTTCTCTCTACTATAATCTCTGTCCTCAAATAACCTCTCAAATATCACCCTTCACTTTGTTCAGGTCTCTGATTGTCATAGTCATGTTTCTCTGGAAAACAGAGTCACAGGCAAGGACTGTTAGTGCTTTATTTGGGAGATACAACCCAACACAGCTGGTCACTCCGTGTATTAGTTTCCTAGAGCTGCTGTAACAAAATACCACAAACTGGACCCTGTAAAACAGCAGAAATAGATTATTTCACAGTTCTAAAGGCTAGTCATCAAAAATCAAGGATGTTGGCAGGGCCACCAGCCATCTGAAACCTGTAAGGGAGATCCTTTCTTGCCTCTTCTAGTTTCTGGTGTTGGCTGGCAATCCTTGATGTTCTTGTCTTATAGATGCATCGTTCCAATTTCTGATTCCACCAGCATATGACCATATTCTGTGCATCTCTGTCTTTTCTTCTTCTCACAAAGACATCAGTTGCATTGGAATGGGATCCACCCTAATAACCTCAGCTTGACCATTGACTACATCTGCAAAGACCCTATTTCCAAATAAGGTCGCATTCATGGGAGACTTCCACTTATCTTTTTGGAGAACATGATCCAGTCCATAGCACCCAGTAAGCGGGCTTAATCACACAGATTGACTCTAGATTGGCTGTATGGCAAAACCGTGCAGCCAAATAGTGCATCAGAGGGAGCAAGGGAGAGGGCTTATCTGCCTGGTATCCTCCAGTTTCCTGTCTACCACTGGTCAAAGTTCATTCAGGGGAATTAAAGGCTCTGCTTTTCTGGATGGCATCATTTGGCCCCACTGGCAGATGCTCAAGAAACAAGGCCCTGCAGTTTGGTTTTTCAGCTGAGTTTGGGGAGAGAAGCCATGTTCTAGGCCTGTGGCTGGGAAACCATGGGCTGTGGGGAACCACAGGGCTCTTCACCTGCTGTGGCAGCTGAGGAGGAGCAGCTGGCTGAGGATGAGACAGGTGGTGTGTAGATGGGTCCCATGCTCCGCTCAGATGCCACCTTGCCAGGGAGTTCTTCTTTGACTGCTTTATACTAAAGAGAAGTTCCATCTCCATCTCAGTATTCCTTTATTTTACTTAATTATTCTTCATAGCACTTCTTTCTGCTGGTCATACGATACATTTATGTGCTCGTTTACTCTCTTTCATGTTACCCACTGTAATTGCATTCATGAGAGCATTTGTTCCCTCAGTGCCCAGCACAGTGTGTGGCACATGGCAGGGACTCAACATATAGTTGCTGAATCGAATGACTAGGTGAATTGATGGGTGTAAAAAATGAAAAAGCCTCCACCTATCTCTCCAATCTGTTGCAGGGTTACTGAGTGGGTGGGCATGGGGGCAATCTTGGCATAGTCAGGCCTGTTGTAAGCAGGTCAGGGCCTAGGTTCATGTGAAGGGAAGGCTCCATTTCCCGTGTTTAAATAGTGCAGCTCCTGGTGGAGGTGAGGAGTTGAGGGAACAAGGGCAGGGAGGCCTCTGGGTCATCAGGCAGGAAAGCAGACAGAGCTGGCACCTCCCTGGTGTGAACGTGGAGAGGGGAAGGTGTGTGGTGCCCTTGCCCTGCAGGTCATGCTGGGTAAAGAACCATGTCTTCACTTCTTGACCTCTTTCTCAACCTTCTGAGATATTTTCTGTTTCTGGAAGTGACTGATACTTTTAATCCAGAATTGCTGGTAAAAATCTTCTTGACTTGTATAGCACTACCAATTTTTGATGTGAATATTGGTGCCACCTAAGCAGAAGAGCTCAACTCATCATCAGGCTGTTGCCCAGTTAAGATGTGATGTGTACTGCTTTTAATGATAATGACAATTCTCTGTTTTATTTCTGTCAAGTTCCAGTGCTCTTGGTTTAATGTAACCAATAAGATGTTTAGTCACATTCTCTCTTTTCTATTCTTATTTTCTCTGTGGAATCTACAATATAAGTAATCTGGTTTTGAAATCTAAAGGAGCCCATACTGGGTTACAGATGAAGAAGAAATTACAACAAAAGCTAGGTGACTGTAATTCATTCAAAATTGCTTTTAATGGTAATTTTCTCTATTAATATGAAAATGTGTATAATAACACAGCTAGAAAATTTCCAAGCTGAACAATGTACCACACTTCTCTCACACAATATCAAGAGAGTAATATCAGCTCGTTAATTCACCAAAATTGTTATATTCCACTAGAAAATAGGCCTAAGATGAATGCAGTGATAATGTGACATTTTCCTCACCCCAAATTATTTATCCAAGTTCCTTAGTGTTACTTCACCACTCACCTTGAGGAAGTGGCACACAAAACACTTTCACATATAAAGGGGCCTTCCTTTGGCCCACGTGGAATGTTGCACAGGTTGTAAGGTTATTCCTTACACCTAGTTTGGATCTGAGTGATGTGCATAACAGTGATTTTTGCTGGTCTTGGTTCCAGAGGAATAGTCTATTCTGGAAAGGTGGCCAGTTGGAGCATTCATGGTTTTTCACAGCTCTCTCCCACTAGGCAGGAAGTTCTTCTGTTGAATGAAATAACACAACAATGCCAGTCTTCTACATAGAAGTAAGTATGTTTCTCTAGTAGACAATTTTACTTCTGGAGCAAGAGATTTTTCTTCTTTTAGGACTTGCTTCCATAACTAAGTCACAAATTTTAACTGAATAATTTTTGAGACAGATGGTTCTTTTTAACTATACCTCTTGACTGTATACTTTATCTTTCTGTGAAGTGTGCGTTGTGTTAGACACTCAGTCGTGTCCGACTCTTTGCAACCCCATGGACTGCAGCCTGTCAGGCTCCTCAGTTCATGGAATTTTCCAGGCAAGAATACTGGAGTGGGTAGCCATTCCCTTCTCCAGGGGATCTTCCCAACCCAGGGATCAAACCTAGGTCTCCTGCATTACAGGCAGATTTTTTTTTTTTTTTACCATCTGAGCCATCAGGGAAGCCTGAAAAGCAGATCCACTTGTAGCAGAAGTGGGGTTCAAACCCACAATGATATAAATCCATTGGATCTTAAGGCCAATGCCTTAACCACTCTGCCTGGTACCTGCATCCTTCTGTGAAACAAGGGCCTAGAACCATATATAGACTCTTTACAGGGAGTGTAACCACTGCCAACTTAAACTTTTACATTGATCCTTTATGAATCTGGAAATTGAAGGCATATAATCCCAAGCTTATTTTTTCTTGATTTCATAATATTTTAATGTTTGCTTTAATTCCAGCGCCCCCCAAATTCACAAAGAAATGTAGTAGTACATAGTTTAGTAATGTAAATATTTGGGTCATTTGTGGTTTTGCCTTATGGATAAAATTTTTTAAAAATAATATTTGTTACTGTAGAAATTTTAGTCACTTTCCTATCCCCACTTATTGCTGTTTTGAGACTTTAATCCAAATATACTCCCCACCAAATTCACAAATCTTCAAAGTTTTAAATCAAAACCACAAAGTTCTTTATTATAACCCACAAATTGGGGCTTTCCTGATCAGATATTTTAAATCACACATTTCTTCTTTAGAAAACTCAGGGGACCAGTGAGCTGCACTTCCCTAATGAGTGTGGTATTCCTTACAACTCCCACATGGACAGCCTTGCCTGGAAAAGGCAATTGTCTTGGTTGAGTAGGCATTAATGTTGAAGGTATGAAAAAAGGAAGTTGACTCGATTCAGTTTTCACTGGCCTATCCAGATGCTAAATTCAAATTTCATTCGAGGCACCAAAATATAACAGATGTGAAATTCCAAAGTAAGGTGCCAAGAGGCAGAATTTCAATCAAATAACAAAGATCAGTTTCATGAGGCTAAACACCTCACCCAAAGGAGTAAATGAAAGTGTCTAGAAGTGGAAACGGAGGGAGGATTCCATGAGGAGTATTTTCTTGGTGAGAGCTGTGCTGTGATTCCCATCAAAGGATCAAGGGTAGGGAAGGGAGGGCTTCAATAGGCCACACATGAACAGTTCCCTACAGCTGAGGGTTGGTGGCAGTGGGGACAGGGGGCTGATGTCTGACTTGACTCTAGCCCTGGAAGTCTTAAAGATCAGGAGAGAGGGACTGGTGAGCATCTTTGGCAACGGTGAAGAGTGCTGTAATTAGGATTGGTCTGCATTCAATTTATTGGAGCCAAGTGGGCACGAGTGTTTCTATTGACCAGCTGGGGCCACACAAGAGAGAACCATCCTATAGCCACTTTAAGTCCTGCTCAGAGGACGCCTGGGATGTGAGTAGAGGATAAACTGGGACTCCTAGGGAGAAAGGGAGTTTGGAGGGGGCTTCAGGAGAGCCAGATCTGAATGGGGAGTTAGGTCTGTCACCAAATGAGTGACACCTGCTCATGTTCCAAGAGCCAGCAAGGAGGCTGCCCAAGAATACATGAAAGCATCTGAAAGACACCTTTGTCAGTCCCAGAAAATGTGATGACATCTTACAACTATCCCAGCCAAGTAACTGTTCCTTTCTTCACCTCCTCTCTTTACTCCTCTGTTCCTAGAAGAGTAAAAGCCAGCAGGTATTAAGTACGAACAGAGATGAGCAAGGAAAGAAGAAGCTGACCACATCCTCCTTCCTGAAGGCTGGACACCTGCTTGTGACCAGCTCTAGATGGTGGTGGAGGAGGATAGAATTCTTATCTTTGAATAAAGACTGAGTGATAGTTGGTCAGTCATGCCTGACTCTTTGCAACCCCATGGACTGTAGCCTGCCAGGTTAGTAATACATTGGTTTGGATAGTCTCATAAAAGAATAATGCTTTATATTACCTATAAGGGAGAGAAAAAACTATATCCAGTGGTAATGACAGAATTACCCTCATTGAGCAAGTTTAAAGGGACAGTGTCCCATGTCTGATTCTAACTTTTGCTTCTTGACCTGCATACAGATTTCTCAGGAGGCAGGTAAGGTGGTCTGGTATTCCCATCTCTTTCAGAATTTTCCACAGTTTATTGTGATCCACAAAGTCAAAGGCTTTGGCATAGTCAATAAAGCAGAAGTAGATCTTTTTCTGGAGCTCTTGCTTTTTTTATGATCCAGTGGATGTTGGCAATTTGATCTCTGGTTCCTCTGCCTTTTCTAAATCCAGCTTGAACAACTGGAAGTTCTTGGTTCACGTACTGTAGAAGTCTCACTTGGAGAATTTTAAACATTACTTTGCTAGCATGTGAGATGAGTGCAATTGTGTGGTAGTTTGAGCATTCTTTGGCATTGCCTTTCTTTGGGTTCAGGATGAAATCTGACCTTTTCCAGTCCTGTGGCCACTGCTGAGTTTTCCAAATTTGCTGACATAATGAGTGCAGCACTTTCACAGCATCATCTTTTAGGATCTGAAATAGTTCAACTGGAATTCCATCACCTCCACTAGCTTTGTTCATAGTGATGCTTTCTAAGGACCACTTGACTTCACATTCCAGGATGTCTGGCTCTAGGTAAGTGATCACATCATTGTGATTATCTGGGCCATTAAGATCTTTTTTGTACAGTTCTTCTGTGTATTCTTGCCACCTCTTTATATCTTCTGCTTCTGTTATGTTATACCATTTATGTCATTTATTGTGCCCATCTTTGCATGAAATTTTTCCTTGGTATCTCTGATTCTTGAAGAGAAATTTGGTTCCAAATTGGAAAGGAGTACATCAAGGCTGTATATTGTCACCCTGCTTATTTAACTTCTATGCAGGGTATATCAGGTGAAATGCTGGACTGGATGAAGCACAAGCTGGAATCAAGATTGCTGGGAGAAATATCAATAACCCCAGATATGCAGATGACACCACCCTTGTGGCAGAAAGTGAAGAAGAACTGAAGAGCCTCTTGATGAAAGTGAAGAAGAGAATGAAAAAGCTGGCTTAAAACTCAACATTCAAAAACTAAGATCATGGTATCTGATCCCATCACTTTATGGCAAATAGATGGGGAAAGAATGGAAACAGTGAGATACTTTATTTTCTTGGGCTCTAAAATCACTGCAGATGGTGACTATAGCCATGAAATTAAAAGATGTTTGTTCCTTTGAAGAAAAGCTATGACAAGCCTAGACAGTATATTAAAAAGCAGAGACATTACTTTGCCAACAAAGGTCCACCTAGTCAAAGCTGTGGTTTTTCCAGTAGTCACATATGGATGTGAGAGTTGAACTATAAAGAAAGCTGAGTGCCGAAGAATTGATGCTTTTGAACTGTGGTGTTGGAGAAGACTCTTGAGAGTCCCTTGGACTGCAAGGAGATCCAACCAGTCCATCCTAAAGGAAATGAGTCCTGGGTGTTCATTGGAAGGACTGATGTTGAATTGAAACTCCAATCCTTTGGCCACCTGATGCAAAGAGCTGACTCATTTGAAAATATCCTGATGCTGGGAAAGATTGAAGGCAGGAGGAGAAGGGGATGACAGAGGATGAGATGGTTGGATGGCATCACCGACTCAATGCACATGAGTTTGAGTAAACTCCGGGAGTTACTGATGGACAGGGAAGCTTGGCATGCTACAGTCCATGGGGTCTCAGAGTCAGACATGACTGAGTAACTAAACTGAAATGAACTGAACTGAAAGGGACAGTAAGAGAAAACATTAAAACTGCTATTATAACTTCATCTGGAAAATACAGTTTCTTCCATGAATAGGTTATATCAACAGCCGGAGTGATGGTTAGATGTTTTTTAAATAACCCACCATCTATGAGGTACCTAAAACACGGTGAATCAGATTCTCCCCTTACATGGATAGGAGTGAATGTTCAATCTTCAATAGAATTCCCAGAATGGAATTGGTGGCTCAGATGGTAAAGAATCTGCTCACAATGCAGGAGACCCGGGTCGAACCCTGGATCAGGAAGATCTGGAGAAGCGAATGGCAGCCCACTCCAGTATTCTTGCCTGGAGAATTCCACGGACAGAGGAACCTGTCAGGCTACAGTCCATGGGGTCACAAAACGTTGGACACCACTGAGCGACTAACACTTTCACTTTCTTTTTTTCAATTACTGCGCTGTTGATCTATTAATACACATTGCAATAACCTATAGCTGTCCTATGGAAATGGTAGAGCTAGGCTTAGACTGAATGCAGGAAAGATTGTGAGATTAAGTTTAAAGAAGTCCTTGGAAAGCTTTGCTGTTTCTCTAGGAGGCACATTTATCCCTTGTTCTCTACACAGTGATCACTTGCAATTTACAAAGGTCAAGGCCCTTCAGTATAAGTGATCGCAATTGATAGTCACCAAATCCCTGTAAAATGCAGCAGGTAGATTCTATTTATCTTCATTGTACAGAGAATAATAATAATAATAGCTAAGAGTTATTGAGTGCATACCACATGGTTGGCACTTATGTTAAATGTTTTACAAGCAACATATTCATGTATAACATCATTAATTTCTCCACTTTACAGGTGATGAAATAGGGTCTTAGGCTAAGCAATTCATTTTAAGTGTTTACTTAGTAGAAGATGTGGAGAAGGCAAGGGCACCCCACTCCAGTATTCTTGCCTAGAAAATCCCATGGACGGAGGAGCCTGGTAGACTGCAGTCCATGGGATCTCGAAGAGCTGGACACGACTGAGCGACTTCACTTTCACTTTTCACTTTCATGCATTAGAGAAGGAAATGGCAACCCACTCCAATGTTCTTGCCTGGAGAATCCCAGGGATGGTGGAGCCTGGTGGGCTGCTGTCTATGGGGTCGCACAGAGTCGGACACGACTGAAACGACTTAGCAGCAGCAGCAGCAGCAGCAGTAGAAGATGAAGCTGGAATTTGAACTCAGTTGTCTGTCCTCAAATTCCTAACTTTGAACCTCTTCTCAGATGAACAAAATGGAACTCAAACATTAAGGAACCCATTCAATGTTCTACAACTAGTAAAACAGCATTAACACCCCTGGGTCTTACCCATTTCTCAGCTCATCTCCTTAGAGATCAACAGTGGAGATGTTTAGCTCTCTAATTGAAGGCTAAGCTATAGGAAGGAGATTAAGCAGATTTTTGCCAATCAAAATAATAGGCCTCAAAAGAAAGTGTTACTAAGGGAGTAAATTTTAAAAGTTTTCATCAAAAAAACCACAAAACTATAGCTGTGTGTGGTACTGTATGTTACTAGACACTGTGGCAATCATTTGCAATGAATACAGATATCAAATCATTATGTTGTATACTTGAAACTAATATGTCAATTATATCTCAGTTTTTTAAAAGTTTAATTACATCAATATGTTGGAATATTTCATAGCCAGTAAAAATTTTTAATGAAAATTTCATTTAAACACACAAAGCATTTTTCCATTCCAAGTAGAAAAAGTAGCCTATAAAATAATGCTTTCAAGTCTGTATGAATACATGTATTGATACACATGTATGGGCTTCCTAAGTGGCAGTAATAGTAAATAACCCACCTGCTAATGCAGGAGCTAGTAGAGACACTGGTTCGATTCCTGGGTGGGGAAGATCCCCTGGAGAAAGAAATGGCAACCCACTCCACTATTCTTGTCTGGAGAATCCCATGGACAGAGAAGCCTGGCAGGATGCAGTCCATAGGGTCACAAAAAGTTGGACATGACTGAAGAGACTTAGCATGCAGGCATACACTTATGTACATATTTTTTTCATATATACATGCTTGAATGTAAGCAGCAAGTTATATGTATGTGTTTATGGGTGTATGTGTGATTTTATCTTTTAAAAATAGAAAATATAGAATGAAATGTGCTAAAACATTAGCAGTGTTATCTCTAGATGGTGACATTCTCAGTAATATTTACTTTTTATCTACACTTTTATTTATTTTCCGCCTACAGATCAATACATGTTCTTTTTTCCTTTCCCCTACTGGACAGGTTTATTATTTTTAAAATTATCATGAAAAACAATTTATAATCATTTTACTCTTATCCCCTGAGCAGTCATTTTTGACAAGTCTTCTACCCTTATGCTATAGACAAAACCAGTTACACCACTGCCCAGTGCAATGGGGGTGGAATCAGACAGACCCAAATCCGATTCAAGGCCTCCTGCTCCAGTAGCTAGGGTCTCACCAGCAAGGTATGAACCCCTCTCAAGGCTCAGTGTCTCAGTGAGTATATTGCAGTGACTGGAGCCTACATCCAGGGCTGGATAGGGACATGTGCCTGTTCAGGGAAGTCAGTGATTCTTGGTGCTCCTTCGAAAGGATCCTTTGAATGATCGTTTAATTTCTATTTAGAGGAAAGGCAGGGTCCCTGAAGGGCAAAACAAAGGCCTTGTAGTTCATCAGACCACAGTCCCTAACAAGCATAAAAGGGGCCTTGGGCTTTCCCTCCCACTCCAAGTAGCTCATCAACATCTTCTTTCCAAGCCAGTCAACACTCTCCCTGGAAGTACTGATAAACAATTTTCTCCAGTTCGTTACATTTTCAAAGACGTTTGTCTCTCCTTGTAGAGTAATCCTGACATCTGTCCTTCTGACTGCTTCATAGAATGTTCCGAAGATTAAACAAGGTAACACATGTAGAGAACTCTGCACAGCACCTGACACTCAGCGGATGTTCAATAAACGATGACTATTATTAGTATCATAGCTAAAAATGATAGCAACTCCAAGCCTCCAATAATGATAGGTCATGCGCAGTCCTTTTTTCCTCTAGCTCCTTACCTTTAAATATTCTCTGAGTAAAGGCATTTTGAGAAAGCATTTGGTGACCTTGGAATGTTCTCAAGAGCTCTCTGATGCCTTTATAAGTGAATCTTAATAAATACAGGAGACTCATCTCCTTCTTCATACCTCTGTCATGAAAAAAAGCAACAACAAAAATACCTTTGGCATACTATAACATTGTATAGTATAACATTTTAAATGTTATTTACCTTCAACACAGTAGAAATCCACAGGATGGAGGTTACCTGAGGGATAAGCACTGAACCAGGCGATGTTGCTGAGGGAACAGAGGTAGGTCTGAGACCAGATCCTGGCTAGGGAGCAGAGGGGAAATGGTGATTCTTTGGAGGAGTTGTATTGGGATAAAATGCACCTGCTTTTATTAGGATGCCAGAATGCACCTGCTGTTTCATTCTCTCCAGTCCCCTTGAACATCCTTTGAGCAGAGGAATGAGAGGAGAGTAGGAGAGAAAAAAAATAACAGAGTGAGGTTAGCAACGCTCTGTCTCCTTCCTCATTGTCTGTTTCCAAATGCACCATCAGTATCAAAACACTGCTTGGTAGTAGTCTAAAAGATTTAACTTGTCCCCAAATTCCTAAGCAACCACTGGTGTGTAATTTGATTTTTGACAGAGTGCAACTGAACTTCTAAGCATATCATTAGTTTTGTACACCTACCAGAGACAGGTGTAGTGACCACCCCTTCCACACTCCAGACACGGAGTGAAGGACACGTGGGGCCAACCACTCAGGTTACCCCAAGGGTGGTGGGAACTTGGTCCCCGATCCGAACCACAGTTCTGCCCTGGCCCCACTGCTCGCCATTCTTAATTGTGTGCTTGTGTGTGTTTCATTGAGTAGGTGATGGGAGCCCCAGCAACTGCAAGGTTCAAGGCCTCAAACTTCAGTTTGTCAACCCTTCAGTCATGACTTGAAGGAAGGAAAGGACAACCCACTCCGGTATTCTTGCCTAGAAAATCCCACGGCCAGAGGAGCCTAGCGGGCAGCAGTCAATGGCGTCCGAAAGAGTCGGACACAACTTAGTGATTAAACAACAGTCACCGCTGGTCACCATTCTGGGCCTGGCCTACCCTCTGGGCTTCCGGCCGTGCCTGCACTGCCTCTCCGTTCCATCCCAGGCCTCCCTCAGCTCCCAGGGGAGACTGGGACCCTTGACGGTGTCTCCAGGCCAAGTCAGATAGTCCTCCTCTCCATCCCTTTTTGAAGGAGAAACAGCAAAGGTGAGCAGGAAACCGCCAGCAAGTTTTGACAGCTGCTGAGGGAGACTAATGGGTTTCTAAGGAAACCGAGAGGCAGCAGCCATTTTAGTGGCATTTGCTGTATGAAAAATATATAGACATTGACATCCGTCCCCGTCCCACAACCCCCACCCGCGGCGCCTTCCTTCCCTCCCCGCCCCGGAGGCCCCGAGGTGAGGGGTGCGGCCCAGGTCTCCCGGAGACGCAGCAGCCACCTGTCGCAGGTGCCTGCCACCCGGCGTCGCCCCCCAGCCCCCTCCCCGCAGCGGGCGGGACCGCGGGACTCCCCACCCCCGGGCGCCGCAGTGCAGCGCGGTCCCCGCGGCCCGCCCCTCGGGTCCCCTCCCTTGCTGGCCCCCCGCCCGGCGGGCCGTGGGGAGGGCGGGCGCGTGGCCGCGGCGCTGGGCGCGAGGCGGGCGGGGAGGAGCGGGTCCGCGCGGCTGGCGAGGCGCGGGTGAGGCGCAGGCAGAGCGAGCGCGGGAGGTCGCCGCAGCCTGGGGACACCGCGCGCCGCTGCCCATCATGGTCGCTGCGCACGCTGCCCATTCTTCCTCCTCGGCCGAGTGGATCGCCTGTCTGGATAAAAGGTACCCGGGGAAGGGCCCCCGCCGGCCGGGGCTCCGCGCGCTGTCTCTGCCCGGAGACCGCCGCGGGGACGCCCGCCGGGGCCGCGGGAGGAGGGTCCCTGAGCGGGGAGGGAGCGGAGGATCCGCGCCTGGGACCAGGGGACGCAGACCCCGGTCTCTCTTGGGGCACCGGGTGCGCGAGATTTTCACACGTGGTGGAGAAATTGAGGCGCAGTGAGGGGAGCCCCAGCCCCTCCAGGTCCCCCTCGCCCCTCCTTCAAGGTCTCCTCGCCCCCTGCCCCTCTCGACTCCCGGCTCGGCGCTCGGGTCGGGGGTTTATTTTCCTAGGCATCACCGGAGAGACTAGATTCCTACCTCTTCTGGCTGTTTAGATCCTTAGGGGTAAATAAGTTTCAAGGAGGGTGGGTGGAGAGGCAGGTGCAGAGTAACGTGCTTTTTTTTTTGTTCCTGAAAGCCAAGTGTGAAGGACCCAGTTGAGCTGTCAAGTGCCTTCTGAAATTCTCAGCTTCTGCCCCCGCAGTCGCTCGCTCAAGGTCTGTGTTAGGAAGGTCACGCGGGAGACTGCTTTCGTCTTAATACCCTACCTCTCGGGAAGAGACCCTTACTCTAACAAAATTAAACCCGTAAAGCACTGTAACTCCCGACGACAGCCCTGTGTAAGGAGGGTGCAGTGTAACAGCGGACTGCAGTTGTTTGCAGGCTCTGACAGCATAATTTTCTGTTTGTCCAGATTGTGGGTTTAGCAGTAAACATTACCCAGGATGTTAGCAATTAGTTTGTTACCCTGATTAAAAGGTGATGCATCTGAACTTTTAAGAACTGGGTGAGAGATCTTGCAGAGTGAACTGCCTCTGATTTTTCCAGTTTGATGCAGCAGGGCAGTGATTCATGTCTTGCAGTTATCTGCATGACATCTCTATTTGCATTTGGGGGAAATATTTTGCACTCTGCCATATTGAAATTTTTACAATTAGCAGATTCGTAACCAGATCAAACTTGAAAATCTTAAGTGTGACGTGCTTTGCATACTTTACTATATAGGCCTTTGTTGAAAAAATTAAATAATTTGAAAAAAACTAAATGTGGCTCATTTGAATAACTTAATATATCTGAGAAATAATTTTGCCTTTCAATTACCACACAGTAGCAAGATTTTTTGGCAGGCACTGCCCTATTTACGTCTAAGATGATATGTGCTAATATTAAAAGAGTTGTGTGCAATAAATAGTAAGAGAATTGAAGTGACGTTTAAATCATAGAGAATTATGTAGAGAAGCTAAGTGAAGAGACTGCTAATGTGATAAGTAATCTAAATTTAATAGTTTAGGAAAGACAAATTATCAAAGAAGAGAAAATCAAGCTCTTGTCCTTATAAATAATGGTACTTCCTCATGAGTGAATTGTTTAGATAATAGACTGCATATTTCCATTTGCAGAAATTCATGGCATGCCATTTTTTGAACAGTCAGTAATTCACTGGCAACCCTCTAGTCAGTAAGTACTTGTGGCAAAAAATCATAGAACAGTACTAACACAAGTGGGGCATATTTGACTCTGTCTTTTCATAATGTGTATTTGCCCAAATGATTTTTGTTTGGAATGGATTTTTAGAACATAGTGTCACAATTTATTCTGATACTACAGAATGTTCAAGGGTAGAGTTGGGGGTAGAATCCTCTGTAGATACCAAGCCTAATTTTCCTGGAGTGCTGGAGAGTAGACAGATCAATTTAAGATTTAACCCTTAATCAAATTAAGTATTTTAGGCCTAGAGCTGTCACCAGCCACAAGCTCTGATCTTGGACATGTCACTTTTATTTCCTTGAGTGACTGAAAAATGAGGCTAATGCTATCTGTCTTACCAAGGATTAGTGGGCCAAATGGGAAAAAAAAATCGTGAAAGTAATGTGAAAACTGTGAGGTGCCATGTGGCATATTATTTTGTAGTGTTAAGAGAACCTTGCATTTTCCACGGTGTTGTTGCTAGAATTTCTTTGAAGAAGAGTTTAAGAGTGGCAGTCTCTTGATAAGAGGGCCTTGAGATACTTGTTTTGAAGTGTTTGTTTTTGGTTTTTTTTTTCCAATTTTTAAAAATCTAAGCATTTTTACTTAGATTGTCTGCTGACTTTTTAGGGGAGGAGGGAGATTAAGGATGCTGATGGAAGTTGGCTGGGGAAGCCCCCTGAGTCCTTCCTTTTGGGACACTGCCCTCAATATTTCTGAGAAATGCAATCTTGATGCTCTATTCCAGGCACTGTGTTGGGCATGGGGGAGGCAGGGGAAAACAAGAAAAGATGAAAGTTGTTTATTGACTTAGTGGGGTGGGCAGGTGGGGGTGGGACAGTTACATAAACAAGCAAGCGCAATGCAGTCGTAAGTGCTTTAATGGAGATGTAGGAAATGCTTTGGGGATGCAGAGGAGAGCCTCGGCAGATCTGCCACAGATGCTTCCCACAGGTTCCTGTCCTTGGAGGTTGAGGGGAATTTTCTCAGGCAGAAAATTCTGGGAGCAGTGTGAACAAGGACACTTAGGTGTGGCAGATAAATATGCTCATTTCATCTCAACCTCAAATTCCTCTTGTGACCAAATCAAGAGTATAAAAACATATGCTCTGCTTTTCTAAAACTCTCGATTATGGACTTCTGCAAGCACACACAGAAGCAAAGAGGAAATGGTACAGTGATCCTTGATGTCCTGTCTGGGGAAATGATGCTGGGACCTTTTCCACAGCTGGGAAATATAGTTTAGATATATGTATCATTCAAGCATCAACTGTTGTGGACAGCTAGAAAAAGAGCAATGGAGGGTTGGAAATAAAAAGGGGAGTTAAAGTAGAAAGTCTGCAGGAGTAAAGGATGTGTAATGAAACAAATAAACAAAAACAAGGAAAATAATCCAGTAGAAATATTTGTTAAGTGTGCCTAGGAAGTTGTCATAGATAGGCAATGCTCTATAAGCTTATGTATGGGGAGGGAGGTTAAAAATATGTAGATATGTGGATTAGGTTGAAGAAACAAAATCTAAAGCTTTTTATGTATCACGCATCCAAGTTCTTGGACTACGGTACAACTCAGAAGGTGAGAGTGTATGAATACTAATTGTAAAAATCAGAAAGCCATTGAACATTTGGATGAATAAAAATACATTGAAAAAAGTCTCAACAGAAAACATTGTCAAAGCAAAACAAGCTTAGCGTTGCCTCATTTATCTTACAAATTTTTTTTGAGCAGGGATGGTAACTAGAAATGTATTACACAGTACCCCACTATTTGGGCTTTAAGATATGTAAAACATATTTTTATAAAAGATATTTTATATGCAAAATACCTTTTAAAAATGTGTTGACCATTTTTAAAAATATTAGTGAAAATATTTTTCCCACAAGCTTGTAAGTTTTGCCACTTGAGAATTTAAGAACTGTTATATATCATAATTCTCATGGTTGGTAAGGGCGTGTTATGAAGGGACCACACACATTCACAGTATGTATAGTGAACTGTTGCCAGTATTCATCACTGTGCAGCAGGAATTGGCAAACTATGGCCCATGGGCCAGATCCGGCAGCTGCTCGTGTGTCTCCTGAGCTAAGAAGGTTTTTCACATTTCTGAGTGGTTGGAAATAAACCACAAGATTAATCTTTTGTGACCCATGAAATTTATATGAAATTCAAATGTCAATGTCCACAAGCAAAGTTTTGCTGAAACACAGCCATGCTCATTTGGCTACATATTGTCCATGGCTGCTTTCACAGCACAATAGCAGGACACTGTGGCTCACAGCTTTTGAAGTATTTGCTCTGTGGATATTTGAAGAAAAAGTTTGCCATCCCCTGTTACAGGTCAAAGAATCTACCTAAGTGATCAACAGAGAAATCACTGGAGATGAAAGTTGTTCTTTGTCTGGGAAGGAGTTGACGATGTTTGGTTTCTTGTTCTTCAGTTAAAAGTATAGTGTGGAGGGAGGTCCTTGGTTGATTAAATTGTTTGTGGACCACCTAAGCAGAAAAGGAAGTTAATATAGTATGACTATATGAAAAATGTTGTCATCTTTCAAAACAGCCAAAGAGTTTTAAAATTATTAATTTTTCATTAAAAAATGCCCCTTACATAGTTCTTGCATTTGACTTGATTCCTGAATAGATGTTGAGTTAGCTATTTTTGATGGGGTTGAATGAGAGTGAAAGAAATCAAGAAACAAATTTGTTAAAAACGAGCATGCTTTTTAGCAGACATGGTGAAAGAGGATGACTCAGCTATCAAAGAAGCATCAGACACAGTCCCAGCCTTAAGGAATCTAGAAGATCAAAGAAGCATGCACAGCAGAAGGCAGGGGAACGCTGATGTCTACCTAGGCAGGTTCCAAGGGATGACATTACCCAGGATTCTGGGCTGGTCTTACAGTCTTGAAATTCTGATTTGTCGGCACATCAAGAATTAATGCATTTTTTCCAGGGATAGATATATAGGCACCAAACTCTCAGAACCTATAAAAACCAGAAAGTTTATTAATTTGATAATTCCAGTAGTCATGTACAGATGTGAGAGTTGGACTATAAAGAAAGCTCAGCACCAAAGAATTGATGCTTTTGAACTGTTGTGTTGGAGAAGACTCTTGAGAATTTCTTGGACTGCAAGGAGATCCAACCAGTCCATTCTAAAGGAGATCAGTCCTGAATATTCATTGGAAGAACTGATGCTGAAACTGAAACTCCAATACTTTGGCCACCTGATGCGAAGAACTGACTCACTTGAAAAGACCCTGATGCTGGGAAGGATTAAGGCAGGAGGAGAAGGGGACAACGGAGGATGAGATGGTTGGATGGCATCACCGACTCGATGGACATGAGTTTGAGTAAGCTCCGGGAGTTGGTGATGGACAGGGAGGCCTGGTGTGCTGCAGTCCATGGGGTCATAAAGAGTCAGACATGACTGAGCAACTGAACTGAGCTGAACTGCACGGAATTGAGCATCAGAGAAGTGGATACTGCCATCCTTGGGCTAATATGTTCCTTCTCTAGGCAAGCTGTATGGAAATCCAATTGTTATTAGAAGGCCATGTTATACATTTACGATGAGTGGCAAAGCTGCCAGGAGATCAGGACACTTACAACTTCTGGCCAGCTCATCCTCTTCCTAGAGCAACAGAGCTTGGGAATTGAATTATAATCAGAAGATAGTTCTGGGAATTCTTCAGGGCAGTTTGGTCATCACCTCTTCCAGTTAGAGGATCTTCTGAGTGCTCCCATAGGACTCTTTGTTACACTTTGTCCAACAATGTAATAGCATGACTCAGGCTTCATCACAATTGCCTATCTACTCCTTTCTGTGCATCTCTTGATGTTGTATTGTATTGCTAGGTTGTATTGTAGTCATCATTTTACCTTCAGCTTCAGGGCAGCTCCCTAATTGTAGAAAGTACTTTTGGGACCAGGGTGAGATGTCCAGAGGCATCCTCTTCCTCAGGGATGAAATAGCCTCTGCAACTTTTAGGGCAAGTCTTCACACTGGGCCCCTCTGCCATAGAAAGGGCTTGACTGGGCACCAGCATCTGCCTCTGATTTTCCCTTATTTTCTTGGCTGATGTGAATACTTTAAAAAAATGATATGACATGGCATAGCTCTATTCTAATTTTTATTTTTTGAAGTTTATTATGGAAAATTTCAACGTATGTAAAAGAAGAGAGAATAGTATAATAATTCTGTTGTTCCACCCCCTTTGCCTCCAACAGTCATCAACTCACATTCAATGTTGTTTTATTTATACCCACTTGTCCCCCAGACCTGTGGCCACTGCTGAGTTTTCCAAGTTTGCTAACATATTGAGTGCAGCACTTTCACAGCATCATCTTTTAGAATTTGAAATAGCTCAACTGGCATTCCATCACCTCCACTAGCTTTGTTCATAGTGATGCTTTCTAAGGCCTTGACTTCACATTCCAGGATGTCTGGCTCTAGATGAGTGATCACACCATCGTGATTATCTGGGTCATGAAGATCTTTTTTGTACAGTTTTTCTGTGTATTATTGCCACCTCTTCTTAATATCTTCTGCTTCTGTTAGGTCCATACCTTTTCTGTCCTTTATTGAGCCCATCTTTGCATGAAATGTTCCCTTGGTATCTCTAATTTTCTTGAAGAGATCTCTAGTCTTTCCCATTCTATTGTTTTCCTCTATTTCTTTGCTCTGATCACTGAGGAAGGCTTTCTTATCTCTCCTTGCTATTCTTTGGAACTCTGCATTCAAATGGGTATATCTTTCCTTTTCTCCTTTGCTTTTCGCTTCTCTTCTTTTCACAGCTATTTGTAAGGCCTCCTCAGACAGCCATTTTGCTTTTTTGCATTTCTTTTTCTTGGGGATGATCTTGATCCCTGTCTCCTGTACAATGTCACGAACCTCTGTCCATAGTTCATCAGGCAGTCTGTCAGATCTAGTCCCTTAAGTCTACTTCTCACTTCCACTGTATAATCATAAGGGATTTGATTTAGACCATACCTGAATGGTCTAGTGGTTTTCCCCACTTTATTCAATTTAAGTCTGAATTTGGCAATAAGGAGTTCATGATCTGAGCCACAGTCAGCTCCTGGTTTTATTTTTGCTGACTGTATGGAGCTTCTCCATCTTTGCTGCAAAGAATATAATCAATCTGATTTTGGTATTGGCCATCTAGTGATGTCCATGTGTAGAGTGTTCTCTTGTGTTGTTGGAAGAGGGTGTTTGCTATGACCAGTGCGTTCCCTTGGCGAAACTCTATTAGCCTTTGCCCTGCTTCATTCTGTACTCCAAGGCCAAATTTGCCTGTTACTCCAGGTGTTTCTTGACTTCCTACTTTTGCATTCTAGTTCCCTATAATGAAAAGGACATCTTTTTTGGGTGTTAGTTCTAAAAGGTCTTGTAGGTCTTGATAGAACCATTCAACATCAGCTTCTTCAGCATTACTGGTCAGATATAGACTTCAATTACTGTGATATTGAATGGTTTGCCGTGAAAACGAACAGAGATCATTCTGTCGTTTTTGAGATAACATCCAAGTACTGCATTTCGGACTCTTTTGTTGACTATGATGGCTACTTCATCTCTTCTAAGGAATTCTTGCCCACAGTAGTAGATATAATGGTCATCTGAGTTAAATTCACCCATTCCAGTCCATTTTAGTTCGCTGATTGCTAGAATGTCGATGTTCATTCTTGCCATCTCCTGTTTGACCACTTCCAATTTGCTTCGATTCATGGACCTAACATTCCAGTGTCCTAACAATTCCTAACATTCCTGCAATATTGCTCTATACTTGTCAGACCTTGCTTCTATCACCAGTCACATCCATAAGTGGGTGTTGTTTTTGCTTTGGCTCCATCCTTTCATTCTTTCTGGAGTTATTTCTGCACTGATCTCCAGTAGCATACTGGGTACCTACTGACCTGGGGAGTTCATCTTTCAGTGTTCTGTCTTTTTGCCTTTTCATAATGTTCATGGGGTTCTCAAGGCAAGAATACTGAAGTGGTTTGCTGTTCCCTTCTCCAGTGGACCGCATTCTGTTAGACCTCTTCACCATGAACCGCCCGTCTTGGGTGGCCCCACACAGCATGACTTAGTTTCATTGAGTTAGACAAGGCTGTGGTCCATGTGATCAGATTGGCTAGTTGTCTGTGATTATGGTTTCAGTGTGTCTGCCCTCTGATGCCCTCTCTCAGCGCCTATGGTCTTACTTGCATTTCTCTTACCTTGGACGTGGGGTATCTCTTCATGGCTGCTCCAACAAAGCGCAGCCCCTGCTCCTTATCTTGGACGTGGGGTATATCCTTATGGTCGCCGCTCCTGACCTTGGACATGGGGTAACTCCTCTCAGCCGCTGCTTCTGACCTTGAATGTGGGGTATCTCCTTTCGGCCACTCCCTTCTGCACTGTGCACCTGCTGCTCTGTGCTCCAGATGTTCAAGCTGGTTTTAGAAAAGGCAGAGGAACCAGAGATCAAATTGCCAACATCCGCTGGATCATCGAAAAAGCAAGATAGTTCCAGAAAAACATCTATTTCTGCATTATTGACTATGCCAAAGCCTTTGACTGTGTGGATCACAATCAACTGTGGAAAATTCTGAAAGAGATGGGAATACCAGACCACCTGACCTGCCTCTTGAGAAACCTGTATGCAGGTCAGGAAGCAACAGTTAGAACTGGACATGGAACGACAGACTGGTTCCAAATAGGAAAAGGAGTACGTCAAGGCTGTATATTATCACCCTGCTTATTTAACTTATATGCAGGGTACATCATGAGAAACGCTGGACTGGAAGAAGCACAAGCTGGGATCAAGATTGCCAGGAGAAATATCAATAACCTCACATATGCAGATGACACCACCCTTATGGCAGAAAGTGAACAACTGAAAAGCCTCTTGATGAAAGTGAAAGAGGAGAGTGAAAAAGTTGGCTTAAAGCTCAACATTCAGAAAACTAAGATCATGGCATCTGGTCCCATCATCACTTCATGAGAAATAGACAGGGAAACAGTGGCTGACTTTATTTTTTGGGGTTCCAAAATCACTGCAGATGGTGATTGCAGCCATGAAATTAAAAGACACTTACTCCTTGGAAGGAAAGTTATAACCAACCTAGACAGCATATTAAAAAGCAGAGACATTACTTTGCCAACAAAGGTCTGTCTAGTCAAGGACTATGGTTTTTCCAGCAGTCATGTATGGATGTGATATTTGAACTCTAAAGAAAGCTGAGCGCCGAAGAATTGATGCTTTTGAGCTATGGTGTTGGAGAAGACTCTTGAGAGTCCCTTGGACTGCAAGGAGATCCAACCAGTCCATCCTAAAGCAGATCAGTCCTGGGTGTTCATTGGAAGGACTGATGTTGAAGCTGAAACTCCACTACTTTGGCCACCTGATGTGAAGAGCTGACTCATTTGAAAAGACCCTGATGCTAGGAAAGATTGAGGGCAGGAGGAGAAGGGGATGACCGAGGATGAGATGGTTGGATGGCATCACCTATTCAATGGACATGAGTTTGAGTAAATTCCAGGAGTTGGTGATGGACAGGAAGGCCTGGTGTGCTGCGGTTCATGGGGTCTCAAAGAGTGGACACGACTGAGTGACTAAACTGAACTGAACTGTCCCCCACCACTGCCAGGATTATTTTATCACAAGTCCCATATAGTATCATTTTATCTGTAAATATTTACATATATATCTCTAGTACCTAAGGACTCTAAGTATATTGTCACATATTTTAAAATTAACACTAATTTCCTAATATGATCAAATATCCAGTCACAGTGCAGACTTTCCCATTTCATCATGACTTTTTCTTTTTTGCAGTTTGTTTTTATTTGGATCCAAACAAGTTGTATTTAGTTGATATGTATCTAGGTCTTTTTTAATCTCTGGATTTTCCCTATAGCTCTCTCTTTTTATTCCTTGTAATACATTTGTTGAAGAAGCAGGTAGATTTTTACAGTCTGAATTTTAATTATACCTTCATGGTGTCTTTTAATATGTGCCTTTGGCCCCTGTATTTCCTGTAAATTGGTATTTGGCTCTAGGGCTTGATCAGTTTTATTAATTGATTTGATTTTTTTTTGACAACAGTCTTTCACAGAAGGGTTATATACTTGCATTATGAGTGCATGTCAAGTGATCTCTTTTTGTGATGTTAGAAAATATACTGTTCTTGAAATTTAAGTACTTGGCCACTATCTTATCTACAACTTCTTGAGGGACATCTCATGGTAGCTCCAAAACATGGGAGCGTATGTGTGGAGCATTTAGAGAACATCACATCCTCATGTGTAATCAGGATTAAGTTCTGTGGTGCTTATTTTACCTGTGCTTTTAGGATTTAGGCAAGGAAAGGTTCAATAGGAACTGGACTCCCTCAGATCAGAGGCACATGGGGAATGGTGTGCTTGCAAAGCAGTAGCCCTGAGAAAAAGGTACCTGGTTCATCTCACCCTGGTCCTACAGTCTGGTCTCCTGAACACAGACTGGAAACCTAAAGAGTCATCAGGGAGAGTCATACTCAGCAAAGCAAATTTGTCTTGTCTTAGTTTGGCTTCCCCTAAATGGACTTCATGCTCCTCCAGTGAGGCTAGGATGGGCAGATGCTCTTTAGTTTGAATTTTCTATGGGCTTATAAGATTTCATAGCCCTTCTGGAGTAGCTGCTTCTTATCTTTTTTCATCTCCCTGAACCCAAGGCAGCTACTTTCTCTTTAGATAGATTTAGATCCATTTTTATGTACTTGAATGGTGGCAGTGAAGAGTGAGATTTTCTTCCAGTACTTTAATTCATGGGCTTCTCAGGTTGCTCAGTGGTAAAGAATCTGCCTGCCAATGCAGGAGATGTGGGCTCGATCCCTGACTTGGGGAGACCCCCTGGAGAAGGAAATGGCAACCCACTCCAGTATTCTTTCCTGGGAAATTCCATGGACAGAGGAGCCTGGTGGGCTACAGTCCATGGGGTGACAAAAGAATCGGACATGACTTAGCAACTAAACAACAACAACCTTTAATTGAAAATTGAAGGAAAGAGAAAGGAGAGACCGTCTTGGGAAAACTGAGAGACTGAGGAAAGAGAAAGAGGATGGAACTAACTGGGTGTAGAGGAGGACAGGGAAAGACCCAGTCACACATAGGAAAGCAAACAATCTGACTGGCTGGAGTAGAGGCGCTGGGTGCCGTGTTTACTCCTCCGCATCCATGTGTGTTACTTGCTTTCCCTGCATGGACAGAAAAACAAAGCACCGTCACTACCCTGTGTTCTCTTCATGCACATTCTTCTTAGAGCACCAATGCATTCCTGTGTTTTAACTGTGCACATTGCTTACATCCTGTATCCATGGTCTATCTTCTAGACTAGATGCCCTTTTGTTTCCCTGTCGGATATTCCCATATCAAATATCCCATTAATAATCTGGGGCAGATATTGTTTTCCTTCACCTACTTCTGCTAGAGAGGTTAGAAAAAGACAAAATACTTATCTTTCCAGCCTCTCTAGAGGCTTGGTGCCCATGGGATACACTTCTGGCCAATAAGACATAGTAAAACCCTGTTAGAGGCTTCTAGGATAGCTTTTGCCTTACTGATGAAAGATACAGATGTGTTTGACACTACTTTGTTCTCTTCCTTCTGCCTGAAATTACTACCTTAGGCCTATGGTAACCATATTATAATGCCAGAAGGAAGGGCCAGGAGAAGCACAGACTTCAGTTCTGACTTTGTACAGCTGCTGAATTTAAATCAATAGTTGCCTACCTTCAGCTCTCTTGTTTTGTGAAGAAAAACGTACTGTATTTCTGGAAACCACTCTGTTAGGTTTTCTATCATTTGCTGTCAAAACTATCCTTGGCCTAACAAGTTGATTTTCAGCTTGTCTAAAACTGATTTCATCTTTCTTAACTCTCTTCTCCATCAGTTTTTCCTCCTTGCTTTTCTGTTTTATTAATTAATCATTCTCAAAACTTTGCATTACCTCTGTCTTGCATTTCCTATGTCCCTAACCAGTCACCAGTTCTTCTCTTGGTCTTTGAATTCTACTGCTTTGTTTTAGGACCTTACCATCTAGATCTGGATCTTCTCGTTTCCTTATCCAATCTGGAAAATATGGTATTTTCAGTTCAACCTTGTTTTAAGGTCTGCCAGACCTGGATTCAAATTTTGCCACTTCCAACCCTTTAGCCCTGTGATCTTGGTGACATTATTAATTCTTCTGAACCTCTGTTTCCAAAGCATCAGATGAGGCTACAAATACATACTGTAGTGGTTGTGTTGAGGTTTGTGGCTAATAAAAATGTAGCTGCATGCTCTTCTCTAAGTAGAAAGTTTAATGTAGGGGTTAAGAGTTTGGGAGCCATACTGTTTGTGCTCAAATCCAGTTTTGATTTTATTAATGGTGCAACTTTAGGACAGTTATTCAGTTTTAGTAGTTGTTTTGTAGATTCCTCAGTATTTTTATCTGGACAATCTTATTGTCTGTGAATACTTGTACTTTTACTTATTCTTTCTGATCTTTATGTTTTTTATTATGTATTTTTCTTGCTTTGTTGCATTGGCTAGGATTGCCAGGACAAAGTTGAACACAAGGGGTAAGCATGGGTTTCCTTGAACCAGGAAACATTTCCTTTTTCTCTATTTCCTTTATTTTTAAAAGGGTGGTATAATATTGATGTTGTACTTCCCAGGTGGCACTAGTGGTAAAATAAACTGCCTGCCAGTGGAGCAGATATAAGAGACATGGGTTTGATCCTTGAGTAGCAAAGATCCCTGGAGAAGGAAATGGCAACCTGCTCCAGGATTCTTGCCTGGAGAATCCCATGGACAGAGGAGCCTGGTGGGCTACAGTCACACAGAGTCAGACATGACTGAAGCAACTTAGCATGCGTGCATATTGATGTTACTTCCTCTTAAAATGTTTTATAGATGTCTTCTGACTGGGAGTAGTCTTTGTGGGAAGCTTTTTGATGACATTCAATCTGTTTAATAGATAGAAGACTACTCATGTTTTCTGTTTCTTTTGTGTCCATTTTGAAAAGTTGTTTCAAGCAGTATGTCCATTTCATCGAAGTTACCAGACTCATGGGCATAGCATTGTTCCTAGTATTCTCTTATTATCCTTTCAATGTCCTTAGGATATATAGTGATGTTTCTTCCTTCATATCTCATACTAGTATTTTTTGTCTGCTCTCTCTTTTTCTTGACTGACTTTGCTAGGAGCTTCTCAATTTGTTAATCTTTTAAAGGAACCAATTTTTAGTTGATTTTCTCTATTATTTGAGAAATTCAATGATTTGTGCTTTTTTCCTCCTTTTAGCCTACTTGGGTTTGGTTTAACTTGCTCTCTTTTTCTGGCTTTTTAAAAAGGAAACTTAGATAATTAATTTTAAGCTTTTCTTCTTTTCTAATATGAGCATTAAAACTGTGATTTCTCATGGTCAGCACAAAAAAGGAAGCACAGTTATTTCATTATTCAGTATTTACAAATGAAAATTATTTCTGCCAGAGAAGAACAACTAAGTATATTACAATATAATAAGTAAGTATGGCTTCCTCGGTGGCTCAGATGGTAAAGAATCTGCCTGCAATGCAGAGATCTGGGTTCAATCCCTGGGTTGGAAAGATCCCCTGGAGAAGGAAATGGCAACCCACTCTAGTATTCTTGCCTGGAAAATGCCATGGACGGTGGAGCCTGGCATGCTGTAGTCAATGGGGTCACAAAGAATTGGACATGACTGAGCAACTAACACTTTCACTTTCATATTAAATAGGATGATACTGGAACCTGTTGATCTCCTCAACCTCATGGAGAAGATACTGTGCCGTGTGATGAACAATATCCCCCACAACATCCCAGTAGTGAATTCAGTAATGCGTTTCATAGGGCTCTCAATATATCTTGATAGCGTAATGCCAAAGGGACATTAAAGGAGAGTATTTCTCTGAGGGAGCCAATATACAGCTTTTTGATTGTTTAAAACTTCCCAGGTGACACTGGTGGTAAATAATCCGCCTGCAATACAGAAGATATGAGAAATGGGTTCAGTCCCTGGGTTGGGAAGATCCCCTGGAGAAGGGCATGGCAATCCACTCTAATATTCTTACCTGGAAAATCCCAGGGACAGAGGAGCCTGGCAGGCTACAGTCCATAGGGTTGCAAAGAGTTGGACACAACTAAAGTAAGCACACACAATTTAATACCAGGATAGATTTTAGGCTGTTTTAAAAATAGGTGGAGTGCATCTCTTTCAGAAAATTTTCCACAAATATTGTTTTTCACATCTAATGATAATTAATAACATTGGATACCAACGACTTTGAAGTAATATTTTTCAGTAGATACCTGGAGTACTGCTGTTATGTATTGTTGGTTAAATGGAGAGTTTTATGACTTTGGACTTAGCCAAACATGGAAGATAATTACATCCTCATTTGATAGCCAAACAAGACTGTATGTCTTAATGGTGGTCCTGCCCTTCTCTGTGAAGTGGTAGGGGCAATGGTGTATTCTCAAGGAGGAATGTTGGTGCCTCTCTAACACACAAATGGTGGTCAAGAGCCTGGCCCGGTCATTGTTACCATGGAAACTAAGGAGCATGTGTTAATCATGCTGAAGCATTCTTAAAATGAGTAATATATCAAAAAAAGTGGGGTTATGTGTATATGTGGGCTTCCCTGATAGCTCAGTTCGTAAAGAACACATCTGCAATGCAGGCGACCCCATGGACTGTATAGGGTCTATGGGGTTGCAAAGAGTCAGACATGTCTGAGTGACTTTCACTTTCACTTTCATATATGTATGTATGACTGATTCACTTTGCTGTATAGCAAAAATTGGCATAGTAATGTAAAGCAACTATATGTCAAAAAATAATTTTAAAATGAGTAATATAATTTTCTGAAAATATTTTATGGGATACAATTATAAAACGTAAGCATATTAATTATGATCAGTTGCTCAATAGGATTATTACCTATAAATTGGCTGAAAGTTCAAGAGCCTCTCTCCTATTTAATTAAGTGGAGAAGTACTGTTAAAAGCCCTTGTTGTTGTTCAGTCCCGAAGTCATGTCTGACTCTTTGTGACCCCGTGGACTGCAGCATGCCAGGCTTCCCTCTCCATCACCATTTCCCAGAGTTTGTTCAAACTCATATCCATTGAGTCGGTGATGCCATCCAACCATCTCATCCTCTGTTGCCCTCTTCTCCTCCTGCCCTCAATCTTTCCCAGCATCAGAGTCTTTTACAATGTGTTGACTCACTGCCTCAGGTGGCCAAAGTATTGAAGCTTCAGCTTCAGCATCAGTCCTTCCAATGAATATTCAGGGTTGATTTCTTTTAGGATTAACTGGTTTGATCTGCTTGCTGTCCAAGGGCCTCTCAAGAGTCCTCTCTAGCTCCACAGTTCAAAAGCATCAATTCTTCAGTGCTCAGCCTTATTTATGGTCCAACTGTCACATCCATGCATGACTACTGGAAAAGTCTCTCCATAGCTTTGATATGGGCCTTTGTTGGCAAAGTGACGTCTCTGCTTTTTAATAATCTGTCTAGGTTTGTCATAGCTTTTCTTCCAAGGAGCAAGCATCTCTTAATTCTGTGGCTGTAGTCCCTGTCTGCAGTGATTTTGGAGCCCAAGAAAATAAAATCTGCCACTGTTTCCACTTTTTACCCATCTATTTGCCATGAAGTGAGGGACTGGATGCCATGATATTAGTTTTTTGAATGTTGACTTTTATGCCATCTTTTTCACTCTCCTCTTTCACCCTCATCAAGCGTCTCTTTAATTTCCTTCACTTTCTGCCATTAGAGTTGTATCATCTGTGTATCGAGGTTGTTGACATTTTTCTTGGCAATCTTGATCCCAGCTTGTGATTCATCCAGCCCAGCATTTCACATGATGTACTCTGCATATAAGTTAAATAAGCAGGGTGACAATATACAACCTTGATGTACTCTGTTCCCAGTTTGGAACCAGTCCATTGTTCCATGTCTGCTTCTAGCTGTTGCTTCTTGATCTGCATACAGGTTTCTCAGGAGGCAGGTGAGAAATCTCTTTTGGAATTTTATTGTCTGTTGTGATCCACAGTCAAAGGCTTTAGTGTAGTCAATGAAGCAGAAGTAGATGTTTTTCTGAAATTCCCTTGCTTTTTCTATGATTCAGCGGGTGTTGGCAATTTGACCTCTGGTTGCTCTGCCTTTTCTAAATCCAGCTTGTACATTTGGAATTTCTTGGTTCACATACTGTTGAAGCCTAGCCTGAAGGATTTTGAGCATTACTTTGCTGGCACATGAAATGAGTGCAAAGGCCCTTAGAAAAGGGTTAATTGTTAGACATGTTAAAAACAAACAAAAGACCTTTGATGGGAAGTTGACATTGCTTGGAACTTGATAATTTGATTCTTGATGTTGTATGTGGCATTTCAATTCTGTTTAAACCTCAAGTGAAGACGTTAATGTCTTCCCTGGTGTTCAGGCTCTGACAGCCTTTTTCTTCTAGTCACTGATTGCTTACTTATTGAACATGTTACAGAAACAAGTTAAGTTCTTAAACTCTAGATGTTCTCTTTATACACTCTTTAAACAGCCATGCGATATAGGACAGTTCTATCTCCAGTGTCCCTTGCCACTCCTGTCACCACTCTAGCTTTCTCTTTTTCCCTGTTAATGCTCCTTTCCATCTTCCTCAGCCCAAATGTGTTCCTTAGGAAAAAGATACGATTTTAGTCCTCTCCTTTCCTACTATTCATTCATTCAGGGATTTTACTCTCCACTTTCCATGTGACATTCTTACTGGGGATAGGTTAGTAAGAAAATCTGACGTGGACTCTGACCTCACGAATTTAAATATTCATTGGGAAGACATTATTTAATTCAACCAGTCCTTCAAAAAGCTGTTGATATCTGTTGAGTACTTGCTATGTGCTGGATACTGTTCTAGGCAGTAAGGAATACAGTGGTGAACAAAACAGGAAAAGTTAGGTGGTAAAAAAAAGGTTGTTAGGCCAAAGGTAAAAGGATAAGGAGTGGTGGAGTAGGGCGACAGACAAATCTGTATCACAGTGTCAGAAAGTGATTAGACTAATGCAGGAAGACAAAGTAGAGAACAGGACAAGAAACTGAGGGTGCTCGTATTTTAGGGAGGGTGGGCAGGTTTTTGTAAAAGCCAGATATGATCAAAGGTCTTTAATGAACTGAGAGACCATGTGGTACGAATTGAAATCAGTATAATCCATTCTTTACTAAATAGGTGGTTGGTGGCTGAGGTATTGTAGAGAACATGGGTTAGGCTAGCGCCTGTGATGGGGGCTGAATACACGTGATAGTGCTCTTTTGTTTGGTTATGAGGCATTATTTTGTGAAAGTCACTGTAAGATTTATATACACTATCATCCCTGGCCCTGTTCCTGGCACTGAGCTCCTAAAACTCTTGTCAGTTCCTGAGTGATAAAAACATTGTCCTATTATTTGTCTTTGACCCTGTGTCGGACATAGGGCTCCTGAAACCCTTGTAAATTCCTAAGTGATAAAAGTACTAAGATCATCTTCTGTCCTAAAGAGGCAACTCTGGGTGGGCTCCTAGATGGGGTCTGGTCACCAGAAAGACCAAGCCATGATTAGAAGCTTAGAATTTTCAGTCCCACCCCCTCCATCCTCCAGGGAAGGGAGAGGCTCTGAAAATGGATTTAATAATTGACCATGGCACAAATAGCTGTGAAAAGAAGAGAAGCAAAAAGCAAAGGAGAAAAGGAAAGATATAAGCATCTGAACACAGAGTTCCAAAGAATAGCAAGCAGAGATAAGAAAGCCTTCCTCAGCGATCAATGCAAAGAAATAGAGGAAAACAACAGAATGGGAAAGACTAGAGATCTCTTCAAGAAAATTAGAGATACCAAGGGAACATTTCATGCAAAGATGGGCTCGATAAAGGACAGGAATGGTATGGGCCTAACAGAAGCAGAAGATATTAAGAAGAGGTGGCAAGAATACACAGAAGAACTGTACAAAAAAGATCTTCATGACCCAGATAATCACGATGGTGTGATCACTCACCTAGAGCCAGACATCCTGGAATGTGAAGTCAAGTGGGCCTTAGAAAGCATCACTATGAAACAGAGCTAGTGGAGGTGATGGAATTCCAGTTTAACTATTTCAAATCCTAAAAGATGATGCTGTGAAATTGCTGCACTCAATATGCCAACAAATTGGGAAAACTCAGCAGTGGCCACAGGACTGGAAAAGATCAGTTTTCATTCCAATCCCAGAGAAAGGCAATGCCAAAGAATGCTCAAACTACCGCACAATTGTACTCATCTCACATGCTAGTAAAGTAATGCTCAAAATTCTCCAAGCCAGGCTTCAGCAATAAGTGAACCGTGAACTTCCAGATGTTCAAGCTGGTTTTAGAAAAGGCAGAGGAACCAGAGATCAAATTGCCAACATCCGCTGGATCATGGAAAAAGCAAGAGAGTTCCAGAAAAACATCTATTTCTGCTTTATTGACTATGCCAAAGCCTTTGACTGTGTGGATCACAATAAACTGTGGAAAATTCTGAAAGAGATGGGAATACCAGACCACCTGACCTGCCTCTTGAGAAACCTGTATGCAGGTCAGGAAGCAACAGTTAGAACTGGACATGGAACAACAGACTGGTTCCAAATAGGAAAAGGAGTTTGTCAAGGCTGTATATTGTCACCCTGCTTATTTAACTTCTATGCAGAGTACATCATGAGAAACGCTGGGCTGGAAGAAGCACAAGCTGGGATCAAGATTGCCGGGAGAAATATCAATCACCTCAGATATGCAGATGACACCACCCTTATGGCAGAAAGTGAAGAGGAACTAAAAAGCCTCTTGATGAAAGTGAAAGAGGAGAGTGAAAAAGTTGGCTTAAAGCTCAACATTCAGGAACTAAGATCATGGCATCTGGTCCCTTCACTTCATGGGAAATAGATGGGGAAACAGTGTCAGACTTTATATTTTTTGGCTCCAAAATCACTGCAGATGATGATTGCAGCCATGAAATTAAAAGATGCTTACTCCTTGGAAGGAAAGTTATGACCAACCTAGATAGCATATTAAAAAGCAGAGACATTACTTTGCCAACAAAGGTCTGTCTTGTCAAGACTGTGGTTTTTCCAGTGGTCATGAATGGATGTGAGAGTTGGACTGTGAAGAAAGCTGAACACCAAAGAATTGATGCTTTTGAACTTTGGTATTGGAGAAGACTCTTGAGAGTCGCTTGGACTCCAAGGAGATCCAACCAGTCCATTCTGAAGAGATCAGCCCTGGGATTTCTTTGGAAGGAATGATGCTAAAGCTAAAAGTCCAGTACTTTGGCCACCTCATGCGAAGAATTGACTCATTGGAAAAGACTCTGGTGCTGGGAGGGATTGGGGACAGGAGGAGAAGGGGACGACAGAGGATGAGATGGCTGGATGACATCACCGACTCAATGGACGTGAGTCTGAGTGAACTCAGGGAGTTGGTGATGGACAGGGAGGCCTGGCGTGCCGCGATTCATGGGGTTGCAAAGAGTCGGACACGACTGAGCAACTGAACTGAACTGAATGTTAGGAAGCGTCATAAAATTCCAGTAGTGGGGGATTCAAACATATCTACACTGGAGCATGACACACCTCACCTCAATGGGGACCTTCCAGACTGTGCCGTATGTATCTCTTTATCTGGCTGTTCATCTATATCCTGCATCATATTCTTTAATAAGCTGGTAAATGTAAGTAAGTGTTTCCCTGAGTTCTGTGAGTTCCTTTAACTAATTAATCGAACCCAAGGAGAAGGTAGTTGGCACCTCTGACCTATAGCTTGATTGGTCAAAAGCAAAAGTGATAACCTGAGTTTGCCACTGGCATCTGGAGGAGGGGTGGGGGAGCACAGTCTTAAGGAACCCTGATCTGTGAGATCTGACCCTATCTCCAGGTAGATAGTGCCAGAATTGAGTTACATTGTAGGACATCCAGCTGTTATTGGAGACTTGCTTGTTGTTTTGGTGAAACCCACCCCACCACACAGGGTGACCAGAAATGTCAGAGTGAAGCATTCCACGTGAGTGTTAAAGGAAAACCACAGGAGAGAGAAACATGGCAGTGAAGAAGGACAAAAGCTGAGTTTTTCATTTATAGAACCTGCCTGGAAAATCCCATGGATGGAGGAACCTGGTAGGCTGCAGTCGCTAAGAGTCGGAGATGACTGAGCGGCTTCCCTTTCACTTTTCACTTTCATGCATTGGAGAAGGAAATGGCAGCCCACTCCAGTGTTCTTGCCTGGAGAATCCCAGGGATGGGGGAGCCTGGTGGGCTGCCGTCTATGGGGTTGCACAGAATCGGACACGACTGAAGCGACTTAGCAGCAGTTAGCAGCATAGCATATTATTGCTTTTGTGGATGTAATAGACAAAGGTTATTTCAGACAATGGTGGAAGGAATAAATCCTGAAATTTTGGTTTATCCTTCAAATATTACTATTTAAAGATATTTAAAGTGCTGTTCACTTTCATTCTTCATTATAATAATTGTTGAGAAAAAACAGAAAGCTGTCCCTAGAGAATTGACGAGCTGCATACAAATCAGGAAAAGTACTCTCATTTAAATGAGTTTCTAGAGAAACGGTGGGTGTACTTTTGACCATGGATGTTGATGGCTGACTCACGGTGTATCAGCATCCCATCCTACTCATGAACTTTTGAGTTTCATATTTAGCCAGTTTCGTTTTATCAGTGGTGAATTCACTTGGTACCTCTGTGGGGTCTGTGTTCTCTGACAGCAGGCCTTTCAGAAAAATGCACCTCTCAGAGCAAGATAATGTCCTGAGTACCTATAAACTCCAGTGCTTTTTCATGTTGAGGATTTGTTCACTATCCTAAGGAACTTTTCTATCATTAGTCTATCACTTGCCTTTTGATAATGTTTTTGTATTGATTCTTAAATTTTCCTCAGCTCATTAGATGATATAGCAAAATACTTATACATTTTGTCATGTCAAAAATTAAAGCCAACTTGAGAGTAGTTAAGTGTCTGCTGATGTTAAGGTACCATGCATGCAGCAGCCTCATTGTAAAATCTTCCTTGTTGGTATTTGAAGATCTGATTTGTGAGAGTTAGAGCCGTCTAATCAGTAACAAAGTTTTACATTTTATTTGTGGAAAATACTTAGACCAGGAGTCCCTGTTTAATTATCCAGGTAATCAGAGCATAATTGGGGAGCCCCCTATTGATACAAAAATGTGTGATTACAGAGAATACCAACAGGATCATATAAAAAGGCAGCTTTACTCTGAGGCAGATCTCCAAAGCATAGCCAAACGTAGAGACCAACTGGTTGACTGGGAAGAGAATACAATTTGATTGTGCTCTTTCATCTTCGGTACGTTATCAGCTTGTGAATGCACCTTATCTTTTCCTCAATTGAGTTTTACCTTATCTCTATTGCTTTGCTTCTACCTTTTCAGCACTTCATAGGATATTTATCTTAACAACCTTAGAGGTTCATTTTAGAATTCAACATTCAACAGATTATGGATATTAAAGTAAATCTCATTTTAAAAACACCCTTTGTATTTAGATGGTTAAGTTTTTTCTTCTTTGGTCTCTATCATTAGAAGTCCTAATCCAGAATATCCACAGGAGAAACAAGCAATGTCACTGCCCCTCATAGAAGCTTACATAAATCAAAAGTGGATGTTACTTAAGCTTGGTGTTATTTGGGTTTACCTGAAAGAGAACTGTAAAGCAGTCAAATTGCAAAATTGAAATAATTAAAAAATTTATATACTTTATTCATCACTTTTAGGGAAGGAGTATAGGTATTAGGGAGAGTGAACAGTAATAAAGTAAAACAAGAGGATGGAATAATTTTTTCAATGCTGGAAAATTATCTAAAAGGGAGCTTCTCTTCTTTCCATTTTAGTTTGGCTAACCTTGATTTTCTTTTATTTATTTACCTACTATTGATTTTTACCTGCCTGTAAAGAATTTTGCAGTCAGATTCTGCAAGAAGAATGCCTGTACAAATAGAATAGCTTTGAATTTCTTTCCTTTGAATGAAAACAAGCAACACAGGCATAAAATTGTTTTGTGTGCTGAATTCTACTTATAAATATACAGTAGAAACTTAAACAATGGGAGTTTTATCTTACAGAATGAATTAAAAAGGGATTTTAAAAAGTGAGTAATAAAGGAAATTACAGGAGAAAAGAAAACAGACAACAGAAAGCCCCACTGATGCTTAGATGCTGAAGCAGGTATTTGAGACAGCAGCACGACTCCTCCGTGTGACACGTGAGCGGTGGCTCCCACTACATCCTTTTCTCTCTTGGTTTGCGAGAGCTGTTGCTGGCTTGCAGCTGAGCGCTGACAATAGGCGCACACACCCTGCTTCTCTGTGAGAATGTTACAAGTTGACATATACTGACACGTCTTTCTCCTTCCCAGAGGGAATGACAGGAGCTTATGAAAGGTAATGAACTGTGTTGAAGTACATTTTAATTGGGGCCAAATCAAAGCATTTCTGGCTTATAATTATTAATTTATTTCTACAAATCCTATCACCAGGAATACATGGTCATAAAATTTTAGTGTGTTTTCCTACAGGATTTTTGGCATGGGTATTTTTTAACCTGTTTGAGTTCGTACTTTAAGATTTCATGCCTCTTAAAATTAACCTTATAGGATGATCATTTTCCTAGATTATTAAAATTTCTTTGTAAATATGATTTTTATTGGCAGAAATCAAGTGGATCCTGTGGCATTGTTTTTTTCTTGTTGTTGAACGATTAAGACATTTAAGATGATTATTGCTGTTATCAGTGATGCCATCATCATTTATATGCAGTTGTTCCTTTGTTTGAGATTACTTCCTTAGGAATGAGATACCCATAGAACTAAGGTATGTGTGTGAAGAGGTTTAAGAGCTTTGATACATATCTTCAAATTAGTTTTCATAAAGACTGTAGTATAGCTGGTATTATTTGTATCTTACAGATAAGGAAACTGTGGTTTAGAAAAGTTAAATTATTCATCCGGGGCCACAAGGCTGGTATGTGCCATGGACCAAGATGGGATGAAATACCATTCCCTCTTCACTATACTGGTGTTTCAAATATGTTCCTTCTAATATTAGTAGCAAACTCAAGGGGAAAAGGCTTATGATAGAAAATGTGGAAAATGTTATTTGTGTCTTCTAACCTAGCCTATGGAGAAGGCAATGGCACCCCACTCCAGTACTCTTGCCTGGAGAATCCCATGGACGGAGGAGCCTGGTGGGCTGCAGTCCAAGGAGTCTCGAAGGGTCAGACACGACTGAGCAGTTTCACTTTCACTTTTCACTTTCATGCATTGGAGAAGGAAATGGCAACCCACTCCAGTGTTCTTGCCTGGAGAATCCCAGGGATGGGGGAGCCTGGTGGGCTGCCGTCTATGGGGTCGCACAGAGTCGGACACGACTAGCGACTTAGCAGCAGCAGCAACCTAGCCTACCTACCTAACCTAATCTAATCCTAGCATACCTCCCCAGGACTTATCATTCCCCAGATATTTTGGCCAATTAAGGATTTTCTGTCCATGTTTTGTAAATTGTGATAACCTCAAATTACCCAGAGTTCTACAAACCTGCTGAAATCTTTAAGTTGATCAGACTGCTCTGCTTTAGAACCCAAGATTTATTTCTGGATACCCAGCAATAAACAAATGGCCAAAAGCCAAATGGGATAGCTATGAACAGTGAGTCTTCAGTTATTCAGCATCACACAGAAGTTAATTTCAACTTTAATTGGGATGAATATCAAGTTTATCCCAATTAATCTTCCAAACTTGGCATAATTTAGTAATTCTGATAGAAATGGCATTTAATGGTATTTATAAGTGCTATTTAATGACTGCTTTCCTAAAGTATGCTGGGTATCATTTTCCTTTTAGTTAATGATTGAGGCTCAGTGCATTGAATGTGTTAGTATCCTGTATTGTAATATGATGATTTTGAAGTATGTGTATTATCTGTTTCAACATCAAGTGCCTCGGTTTTGCTTTTGTGTTTAAGTTCTGCCTCTTTTTATTTGCCCGACTCTTCCCGACCACCCGGAAGTGGTCACTCCTTGCTTGCTGCTCTCTAGGTGTCTGTCCTATCTTCATACATCCTTCTTCTGCCCCTTTGGACTTAGAATCCAAGTTAACCAAGTTTACTGGAGCTGTGTGTATGTATGATATGGACTTCCCTGCTGGCTCACTGGTAAAGGATCCACCTGCTGAGGCAGTAGATGCAGGTTCAATCCCTGGGTCGGGAAGATCCCCGGGAGAAGGAAATTGCAACCCATTCCAGTTTTCTTGCCTGGGGAATCCCACCGACAGAGGAGACTGGTGGGCTGCAGTCCATGGGGTCACAAAGACTAGACATGACTTAGCAACTAAGCAACAGTATGTATAATGTGAACGAATGCACATTGCCCCTGAGGATTTCCCTTTTCTGAGTAAAGTGTATGAATTTCAGGGACTTCCCTGGTGATCTAGTCATTAAGACTCCATTTTTCCAATGCAGAGAGTGCTGGTTTGATCCCTGGTCAGGGAACTAATTAGATCCCAGGTGCTGGTTTGTGGGGCCAAAATTAAAAATTTAAGTAAAAAAAAATAATTAAAAAATAAAATAGTCTACTTTTCATATAAATCAAATCCTATTAATTTTGGAAGTTGGCTTCTCTCCCCTAGTCCCACTAAAATGTATATGAATCTCAGAGTTTTTGTATATTTTAGGCCTCAATTTTGGTTATACACAGCCTTTTAAACTTAGGTACTAATGACTATGCCACAAAGACAGAAATATAGATCAATGGAACAAAATAGAAAGCCCAGAGATAAATCCGCGCACATATGGACACCTTATCTTTGACAAAGGAGGCAAGAATATACAATGGATTAAAGACAATCTCTTTAACAAGTGGTGCTGGGAAAACTGGTCAACCACTTGTAAAAGAATGAAACTAGAACACTTTCTAACACCATACACAAAAATAAACTCAAAATGGATTAAAGATCTAAACATAAGACCAGAAACTATAAAACTCCTAGAGGAGAACATAGGCAAAACACTCTCTGACATACATCACAGCAGGATCCTCTATGACCCACCTCCCAGAATATCGGAAATAAAAGCAAAAATAAACAAATGGGACCTAATTAACCTTAAAAGCTTCTGCACATCAAAGGAAACTATCAGCAAGGTGAAAAGACAGCCTTCAGAATGGGAGAAAATAATAGCAAATGAAGCAACTGACAAACAATTAATCTCAAAAATATACAAGCAACTCCTACAGCTCAACTCCAGAAAAATAAATGACCCAATCAAAAAATGGGCCAAAGAACTAAATAGACATTTCTCCAAAGAAGACATACAGATGGCCAACAAACACATGAAAAGATGCTCAACATCACTCATTATCAGAGAAATGCAAATCAAGACCACTATGAGGTACCATTTCACACCAGTCAGAATGGCTGCGATCCAAAAGTCTACAAATAATAAATGCTGGAGAGGGTGTGGAGAAAAGGGAACCCTCTTACACTGTTGGTGGGAATGCAAACTAGTACAGCCACTATGGAGAACAGTATGGAGATTCCTTAAAAAACTGGAAATAGAACTGCCTTATGACCCAGCAATCCCACTGCTGGGCATACACACTGAGGAAACCAGAAGGGAAAGAGACACGTGTACCCCAATGTTCATCGCAGCACTGTTTATAATAGCCAGGACATGGAAGCAACCTAGATGTCCATCAGCAGATGAATGGATAAGAAAGCTGTGGTACATATACACAATGGAGTATTACTCAGCCATTAAAAAGAATACATTTGAATCAGTTCTAATGAGGTGGATGAAACTGGAGCCTATTATACAGAGTGAAGTAAGCCAGAAGGAAAAACACCAATACAGTATACTAACGCATATATATAGAATTTAGAAAGATGGTAACGATAACCCTGTATACGAGACAGCAAAAGAGACACTGATGTATGGAACAGTCTTATGGACTCTGTGGGAGAGGGAGAGGGTGGGAAGATTTGGGAGAATGGCATTGAAACATGTAAAATATCATGTATGAAACGAGATGCCAGTCCAGGTTCAATGCACGATACTGGATGCTTGGGGCTAGTGCACTGGGACGACCCAGAGGGATGGTATGGGGAGGGAGGAGGGAGGAGGGTTCAGGATGGGGAGCACATGTATACCTGTGATGGATTCATTTTGATATTTGGCAAAACTAATACAATTATGTAAAGTTTAAAAATAAAATAAAATTAAAAAAAAATAATGACTATGCCAAATCCTTTGACTGTGTGGATCACAATAAACTGTGGAAAATTCTGAAAGAGATGGGAATACCAGAGCACCTGACCTGCCTCTTGAGAAACCTGTATGCAGGTCAGGAAGCAACAGTTAGAACTGGACATGGAACAGACTGGTTCCAAATAGGAAAAGGAGTACGTCAAGGCTGTATATTGTCACCCTGCTTATTTAACTTCTATGCAGAGTACATCATGAGAAACTCTGGGCTGGAAGAAGCACAATCTGGAATCAAGATTGCCGGGAGAAATATCAGTAACCTCAGATATGCAGATGACACCACCCTTATGGCAGAAAGTGAAGAGGAACTAAAAAGCCTCTTGATGAAAGTGAAAGAGGAGAGTGAAAAAGTTGGCTTAAAGCTCAACATTCAGAAAACGAAGATCATGGCATCTGGTCCCATCACTTCATGGGAAATAGATGGGGAAACAGTGGAAACAGTGGCAGACTTTATTTTTTTGGGCTCCAAAACCACTGCAGATGGTGACTGCAGCCATGAAATTAAAAGACGCTTACTCCTTGGAAGGAAAGTTATGAGCAACCTAGATAGCATGTTCAAAAGCAGAGACATTACTTTGCCAACAAAGGTCTGTCTAGTCAAGGCTATGGTTTTTCCTGTGGTCATGTATGGATGTGAGAGTTGGACTGTGAAGAAGGCTGAGCACCGAAGAATTGATGCTTCTGAAGTGTGGTGTTGGAGAAGACTCTTGAGAGTCCCTTGGACTGCAAGGAGATCCAAGCAGTCCATTCTGAAGGAGATCAGCCCTGGGATTTCTCTGAAGTGAATGATGCTGAAGCTGAAAGTCCAGTACTTTGGCCACCTCATGCGAAGAGTTGACTCATTGGAAAAGACTCTGATGCTGAGAGGGATTGGGGGCAGGAGGAGAAGGGGACGACAGGGGGTGAGATGGCTGGATGTCATCACTGACTCAATGGACATGAGTCTGAGTGAACTCTGGGAGTTGGTGATGGACAGGGAGGCCTGGCGTGCTGTGATTCTTGGGGTTACAAAGAGTCAGTCACAACTGAGCAACTGAACTGAACTGAACTGAACCAAATACACAGTTGGTACTCAAAGCTGAGAAATTGAAGAATATCAAGAAAATGACTGTTAAATAGAAGAGGACCAATTATTAAGTACTACTATCTTCCTACAAGGGTTCAGGGGAAAAGGTGTAACCAGCAAAAGAAACTGTGTAAGAACGACTAACCAGGTGGGAGAAAAACAAGAGAATATGGATTGTGTCTCAAAAGGCAAGTGGAGATGTTTCCAAAATGTTCATCATGTAGATCATATCAATTTGACAGAACACTGGAAAAAAGAAAGACCACAGTCTGGGTTTGCATTTGATGTTTTATATTTTACAAATGACATGGCTAATAGGCCTACTTTTCCAGCCTGGTTAACAGTTGGGTGAGTTGCATTCAGTGCTGGTTCTTGGAATGTTGTTGTTAGGAAGACAGCAGGACCGAAAACAAAAATAAAATATCTCACACACAAGGTGCAGGGCAAATGCTTAGCCTGCGGCTTAAACTCGAGTGAGATCATCCACCTAAAATGTAGGCAAATGGCAGTGTCCAAGGAAGGAAAGATGAAAAATCCAGGCACAGAGGTGCAGAGGACAAGTGGTAGGATAACACGAGTACAATTAGGAAAACCTAGGGCGTTATTTCTCTATAACAGATGGAGAGAAGAGCAGGGAGTCAATATCACTACGATAAATACTAAACAGCAAGGAAGCAAAGTCTCACAGCTGAGGCATGCAGGCTGCTGCGAAACCCAGAAGTGATATTATCAATAAAGCCAGAGTTGGCAAGTGATTAACAAATAAACAACATATGGCTCGTTGGTTGCCATGTCCCTGGAAACATCTTGTCTCTGGAGATAGTGTGCCTCTGTAAATGAGTTCCTGGTTGGTGCACATTTGCTTCTGGTACAAAAGACAGTTGTGAAATTGTAACTACCTGGTTACAAATGCTGCTAAGTAGACAGCTATAAAGTTCTGGGTTTGGACAAATGGACTCAATTCTCCTCTTTTCTCCCACTAAGTGCAACTCTAAACCCTGGACATTATATGTGAAACAAACAGAGAAAAGACTCTGTGTGGTGGAGAGAAGGCAGACTGACACAGGACCTTTTTGTCTGAAGGTCTGAGCTGAAGTGGTGAGTTCCTTGAGTTTTCTTTTTTGCCTCATGTATCCCAGACTGGGTGCTGGAGGAGACAGTATTCCAGAAATACCACTTAATACAGACAAAAATAATTCCTCAAGAAAAGCCTGCTGTCTCCAGGACAAGGAAAGGGGGAGCCCAGTAAGGCAGAAAACGTTTAGATAATAACTTCTCACTTTAAACAAACACTCCAGAAAAACCTGCAGGCTTAGTCCCATTCCTCTCAAGATCAAGTGTGCAACCTACACTTTCGCTCTTGTCTGACTGATGAAGCAGTCCTTCCCACCTAGATTTTAAAGTAGCGATCATAAAAATGCTTCAGTAAGCAATTATGAACATACAGGAGAAAAGAGAATGTCTAAGCAAAGAAATAGAAAGCCTTAGCAAAGAAATAAATACAGGAGACCCAAGTGGAAATTTGAGAACTGAAAGATATACTAACTGAAATTAAAAACTCAATGGATGGCTCAATAACAGAGTGACATGGCAACCAATGAGCTCAAAGACAGAGGGAAGCATTAGTGAACTTGGAGACAGAACAATAGAAATTACCCAATTTGAACAACAGAGAGAAAATAGACTGAAAAAAAGGAACAGAGACTCAGAGGTCTGTGGCAGAAGATCTAACATTTATGACCCTTAGACTGGAAGGAGAGAAAGAAAGATGGTGCTGAAAAATTGCTAGAAGAAATAATGGCTGAATGTTTACTAAATTTGGCAAAAAAAAATAACCCTACTAATTTCAGAAACTGAGTGAACCTCAACCAGGGTAAACCCAAAGAAATCCATGCCAAGTTAATCAAAATTCTGAAAACTAAAGACAAAGTGGGGAAGAAAAAGCATCAATACAGAAAGGATACCTTATAGGGCAAAAACAATTAGAACGACAGTAGATTGCTCGTGGAGCCCAGAATGAAGTAGAATAACATTTTTCAGGTGCTGAAAGGAAAGAACTGTCAACCCAGATTGCTATACCCTGTGAAAATAACCTTCAGGGATAGAGGGGAAATCAAGACAGTAGGATTGTCATTGTAGACCTATTCTGAAAAAGTGGCTAAAGGAAGCTGAGAAAGAAAGGAATCTTGGAATATGAGGAAGGAAGAAGGAAAAAATGGAAAGAGTAAAAATATGAGGCCCAGGAGAAAAGTGTTTGAGTTGAAGTTGAATGACCCGAAAACAGAAATGCATGAGATTGGTGGATATTAGGAAGATAACTCGGAGAAGGCAATGGCACCCCACTCCAGTACTCTTGCCTGGAAAATCCTATGGGCGGAGGAGCCTGGTAGGCTGCAGTCCATGGGGTCGCTAAGAGTCAGACACGACTGAGCGACTTCACTTTTCACTTTCATGCATTAGAGAAGGAAATGGCAACCCACTCCAGTGTTCTTGCCTGGAGAATCCCAGGGACGGATGAGCCTGGTGGGCTGCCGTCTATGGGGTCACACAGAGTCGGACACAACTGAAGTGACTTAGCAGCAGCAGGAAGATAATTCTCAATGCAAGTGCCCTCCTGCTGCCACTGTTTTTTTTTTTTTTTTTTAAGAACATGTAGAAGATAGGAATCTCATCTTTTAAAGAAGCTATCCAAAGATGCTCTTGCACTGCCACTTAGGGTATATGAGTGATGTTAATGATAGATGTGTACAGCCTCTTCTGTTCCTTATCTTATATCCATCAATCTTCCCTCTTTAGCAGTCCAGCCTCTCCACATGCAAGCTCACATGCTGAGACCACCCTTACCTTGGCTTCCCTTTTTCTTCTTCCAGACTGTCAGGATGGTTACACCTTCACTAGCAACCACACACTTACAGAGTCCCAGAAGTGGTTTAAAAAATGTTCTTTGGTCAAGGGGCCTCCTTCCAGTCAACCTTCATTCTCACTCAGCCACTTCAGGTGATAATTATTAATTACCTGGGGTTTTTGGAATCCCAGAGTCTGAATTTTTCTATAGAAAGAGGCCTTCTGTCTGGGACTGGGGCTCCACTTGTCCCACGTTAGAGACAGTGGACAGAAGAAGACAGGTGGCCAATAATAGATACTCCCAGCTGGCAAGTGACAACTCCAGCTACCCCATGGCTTCAGGCTTCCATTGTCCCCACCTTGTATATGCACCGTATCAGTGTCTAACACAAGATTGTAGATGCGAATCTCATGGTGTAAATTGGGCAGTGGACATCTTTGCCTGTGTGTAGACCCACTGTCTTAGTTGATGCGCAGACAGAGAAAGAGCAAGTAGACCAGTGACAGAACCTTGGCTCTGAACCTGGGAAGCCTCTGCTCTGAGTGACCGTGGGCTATACAGGGAGGTAACTGTGTGCCTGGGAGCCAGGGGGGCCAGGGTACTGAGTGTTGCTCTTGCCTTCTAGTTAGTAAAGAAAGAAAGGCTTTAACTTGTTTTTTCTTTTTTTTTTTTTGAAATTGAGATCTCCCAGAGGAGAGCTTGGTATGAGTGTGTGGATGGCAAGGTAAACTGTATTCTAACTGGATGACCCCATCTGTAGGAGAAGTCCTGGGAGAAGAAGGAGGCCTCGTATCCCAGAACTGCTCTTGGCCCCATGTCTTCCTCAGTGCACATCCTCTGCCATCCCATCCATTCACCATAAAAACCACTTGATCCTTATCTTGACTCACACGACAAGAAGGAAATAAATTTTGCAAGAACCCTTCGTAAAAACCATTGTGCTATGCATATGAATCCATTGATCTTAGGAGCAATGCACTATGTGTGACCCTAATGCTTGGGGCTCATTCATGCAAAGGGAACAGAAAACATCAGGACCCAGACACCAAATGCGTAGCCAGAGGAGTATACAACGTATTTTCATACATGGTGTGAAGTACTCATCAGGCTCTGAGAACATGAACACAGGTCCTGAGTCTGAGAGATCAGACCAGATTTCCCCAGAGTGGGTGGTGTGAAAACAGTAAACATAAGCAGGAATAGACGAGAAAACAAAAGAGGGTCACATATATTCAACATGTTTGAGTATCATCTCATGCAGGTGATACATTCCCTGCTCCTGAGACCAGGTATACATAAATTGTGAATTGACTGGACTCAGTGAGATGTGGATTAAGAGAAAGTGACCCATTAATTTTTAGGGCTAGATGATACAGGCAGGTTGACTTGCAGGATCTGAGTTTCCTAGCCAGGAACTGAACCTGCACCCTTGGCAGTGAAAGCACAGAGTCCTACTCATTGGGCCGCCAGGGAATCCCCAAGCAGATATTTTGAAGGAATTTGTTTATAAATAATTAATGTCTACTTCTCCAGTTTTAATTTCCCTGGTGGCTCAGACGGTAAAGTGTCTGCCTACAATGCAGGAGACCCGGGTTCAATCCCTGGGTCGGGAAGATCTCCTGGAGAAGGAAATGGCAACCCACTCCAGTATTCTTGCCTGGAAAATTCCATGGACGGAGGATCCTGGCAGGCTACAGTCCATGGGGTCACAAAGAGTTGGACACGACTGAGCGACTTCACTTTCACTTTTCTCCAGTTTTAATGAATGAAACTCTAGTAACACATATATTATCTAGTTTGTCCTTTTCAAAAAATCTTTGTTTGATGATATATGTTACAAAATTTTAAGTGTATACAATCACATTTCCTTTTGGGGGATGTGTTTTGATCATGCTAAGAAGGAAACTCTGTACATAATGTAAATACTACTCAACAATAGTAACTACCATTACATGATTCAAGTCTTTCTAATTCTCCATTAACGTCACTTTCTATCCTTACATACTTACTCCACAAAGTAGGTGCCAAGTAAAACTTTACTTGATGGTTGAATAAACATGGAACCTGCAGAAATACCACCCCCCAAGTCCTACAGGACTACATAGGTTGTTGAATTCCCTACTTTTATTTTATTTTGTATTTCACTGGGAACTCAAAGAGCAGACGTGATCTCATTTGTCCAATAAAAGGACAAGAGAGAGTGCTGCTGCTGAGTCACTTCAGTCGTGTCCAACTCTTCGCGACCCCATGGACTGCAGCCTACCAGGCTCCTCTGTCCTTGGGATTTTCCAGGCAAGAGTACTACAGGAGTGGGCAGATCCTGTGAAATACAGCAGGAAGTCTTCGTTTTGGCTGCCTATGGAGAGGACCTAATTTATGACTTTGCTGAACTTGGGCTTCCCTGGTGGCTCAATAGTAAAGAATCTGCTGCAATAAAGGGGACACAGGTTTAATCCCTCAGTGGGGGAGAGCCCCTGGAGGAGGGCATGGCAACTCACTCCAGTATTCTTGCCTGGAGAATCCCATGGACAGAGAAGCCTGGCAGGCTACAGTCCATGAGATTGCAGAGAGTTGGACATGACTGAAGTGACTGAATTTAGGAATACACTGACCTGCCTTTTTTGTGGGAAGTCTTGGAGAATTATGCTGGACATAGCATCTGTCTAAGGTACTTTCTCCTTGGTCATGAAGGCTGACAAAAGGCATATTACTTGTCCAGAGTGTTTTAAGTTTTATAAATAAATTGGCACCAGGCAGAGTTGGAGCCAGCCCTGGATGATCGCCTGTGAATTGAATTTGTGCTGAAATGGAGAATTTCTGTGTGACCATGTGTTAGTTTCCTCCAGCTGCTGTAGCAGATTACCAAAAACTGAGTGGCTTAAAACAGTAGGCGTTTGTCTTTTCACAATTCTGAAGGTTAGTAGTCCAAAATCAGGTGTCAGCATGGCCACGCCCCTTCTAAAGCAGCAGTCCCGAACCTTTTAGGCACCAGAGACTGATTTTGTGGAAGACAGTTTTTCCACAAATGGGGTTGGCAAGGATGGTCTCGGGATGATTCGAGTGCATTTATTGTGCACTTTATTTCTAATCTAATGCTGCTGCTGATCTTATGGGAGGGGAGGTACCAGTCCATAGCCTGGAGGTGGGGGACCCCTGTAAAATTTCTGGGGGAGGTTTGTTCCTTGCTTCTTTCTGACGGTTGCCAGCAGTCTTCTGCTTCCATCAGAAAATGGCCTTCTTTCCTCTGTGTCTGTCTCTATGTGTCTTTTCCTCTTATAAGGACAGCAATCATATTGGGTTTAGGGCCCACCCTAGTTCAGTACCACCTCATCCTAACTGATTGTATCTCCAAGGATACTATTTCTAAAAAAAGTCACATTCTGAGTTCTGGTGGACATGAATTTTTGAGACACTATTCAACCTGGTATAGATAGTAATAGAAAAATTCAGAAAAGAATTTACCTGTTTTTGAAGACGTCTGTTTAATATTCTGCAAACCTAACTTCTATTCCACTCATGTAAGGAGAGGGAGAACCGAGATGATCTTTTTGTGCCCAGTGCCTTGCCATCTCTCAGAAACAGAGGATCCAGATCAAAGGATCAACATGGCACTGGGGAGGCTGGTTGTGAGATGAAAATGTTCAGCCCATTTGAGTATTCAGTGCTGGATGCTGAAGTTCTATGTGTGTGAGTCTGGGTCTAGCCACAGCCAATGACTTCCTCATATCTTTTCTTGATTTGAGGAGCATCAGATGTGGGCACGTCCAGCAGAGTTGACCAGAGAATCCGGAGATATTCCGTATTCCATGAACAGATATCCCTACTGTTCATGGGCCAGGTTCCCGTCTCTGTGTCTGGCTGCCACTGTTAGGAGGTAGGAGTGGAAGAGCCAGCTGAACAAGCTGTGGGTGTTTGTAGGGAATCTGCACGTTGTTAAGGAACTTTCCCTGTTTCTTCAGACCTTGGGTTCAGGTTGTGAGCCTAAGGGGAGGACGTGAAGTAGCTGTCAGTTCTGAACCCTGGCACAGCCAGCCTTGTGGAAGGTATTTTCCTGGACTGGGATCTGAAGGCTGTTTTATTTTCCAGTGCTCCATGTGAATTAGAGTTCTTATCCCTTTGCAGTGGGCTTATCATTTTAATGAAACAAGTTATTTTACAAATTTATTATATCCTAGGATATTTTTTAGTTCAGTTGAAGAACTGAATTCTTCACTTCCGTTTTATTACATGTTTATCAAAAGCAGATTTGTTGAGGTAGAAGTTCATAAAATAAAGTACACATATCTAAATTATACAACTTGTACCTTGTGGCTTATGTATACACTCATGAAACCATCACTACCTTCAATATAAATCCATCACCCTAAATCCTCCCGTGCCCCTTTATATTCTCTGCCTCCAACCCCTCCCCAGACCCCTCACCCCAAGCAACAGCTAATTTGCTTTTGTCACTACAGATTAGTTTGCATTTTCTAGAGATTTATTTAAGTGGAATTATTCAATCAGTAGTCTTTTGTGGATGGCTTTTTTCACTCAGCATAATTGTTTTGAGATTTACCAGTGTTGCAGTATGTATCAATAACTCATATCTTTTCATTTTTGAGTAGTACGCCATTGTGTGGATATACAGAATTGATTTCTCCAAACATCTGTTGGTGGACATTTGGATTATTTCCAGTTTAGGGGCTGATACAAGTTAAACTACTATGAACATTCATGTAAAAAAATACAACAGAGAGGTGTAAAAATAAAATATGTACATCAAAGAACCCATATAACTCTTATTTTCCCAGAGAAGCTACTCTGGCAAAGGTTCCCTATGAGCTTGTTACTGCTAAAACCAGGTAACATTTTTAGGTCCTTATGTTAATATTACTTCTGTAGCATAAAACTGCTTGACCGTTCCTTCCTGCTGACTCCTCCACCCACAGCTTCCGTCACTCTCTTTCTTCTGACTCTTCCCTAGCCAATGTTAACTCATTCTCTGTCTTCATTATAGTTCCTACATGTGCTTGTTCCTCTTCTTTTTTTTTTTTTAATTTCCTTCTTTAGTGTTTCAGACTTCTTTTCACTGATTATTGTATTCCTTTTCTCTTTTTCTCAGTTTGTGTTTGAAATTCATTGATAGCTGACTTTGAGACAAAATTTTAAAAATTCATGTCTATAGACACTTATTTCCAAGATGTTGAAAAAAAATTTATAAGACATTTAGTTTTGGTTGCACTGGGTCTTCCTTGCTGGGTGTGGGCCTTCTGTAGGTGGAGTCAGCCAGGGCTGCTCTCTAGCTGCAGTGCACTGGCTTCTCATCGCAGCAGCTTCTCTTGTGGAGCGCGGGCACCAGGTGCAGGGGCTTCAGCAGTTGCAGCTCATGGGCCCGAGAGCGCGGCTCAGTAGTTGTGCTGCACCAGCTTAGCTGTCCCATGGCATGTGGTTCTGCCTGGACTAGGGATAAAACCCATGTCCCCTGCACTGGCAGGCAAATTCTTCACCACTGAGCCTCCAGGGAAGCCTCTAAGGTGTTAAAATTTTTCTGAAAAAAACAAATTGGCAACCTGATCTTTGTTTTCTAAGAAAGCAAAAAAAAAAAAAGTGTTTCATGGAGTTCCATTTTCAGCTTGTTTATCTCATTAGACAATTTTCTCTCTCTAAACAATCTCATCTTCCTCACGGATTTGGCTAACATGTGCCTGCTGATGACTCCCAAGTCTGAACCTCCAGCCCAGCTCTGCAGCTCTTCAGACTTCCTGGTAGTTCTGTTGTCTCTCGTTAAGATGTATGTTGTTGAAAATTCATAGCCAACTTTTTTTTTTTTGTATTTCTTTTTAAATTTTATTTTATTTTTAAACTTTACAATATTGTATTGGTTCTGCCATATATCGAAATGAATCCGCCACAGGCATACATGTGTTCCCCATCCTGAACCCTCCTCCCTCCTCCCTCCCCATACCATCCCTCTGGGTCGTCCCAGTGCACCAGCCCCAAGCATCCAGTATCGTGCATCAAACCTGGACTGGCGACTCGTTTCATATACGATATTATACATGTTTCAGTGCCATTCTCCCAAATCATCCCACCCTCTCCCTCTCCCACAGAGTCCAAAAGACTGTTCTGGACTCTGATGCAGAGCCAACTTTTATGTGTTTGTTCATGTGTTTGTTTTTAACCCTCAGTCAGTGTCCATGTGAATATATGTTTCGTTTACATACGGATTTAGTTTATATACGGATTTGGGAAAAATCACTTATGTTCCTGTTTTTATCCAGCTGCTTTATCTTGTTAACCTCTGTCTTTCAGCCAAGGTTTTTTGAGCACAATTTGTTGTTTGATGGAATTGCTTGATAGGAACATCTTTTCACCTTGTCTGCCTCTTTTTCGGCCAAAAAGAGATTTGGGCAAAGCTGTTATGCAGTGTTTTTACCACATTTTCTTCTATCCTGTGAATTTTACCTTTCAAGATAATCCTGAAACCATTCACAAAGAAAGCTACAAGCAATTTCTGCATTCTCTTGTTTGGTTTTGGTTTTGATTGTACTGCTTTTAGCCAAATCTGCTGTCACGAGCTGCAACAATTCTGGCAACTTTCCTTCAAAATGTGCCTCATTGGCTTTTGGATTTTATTATGAGAGTCATAGTTTTGTACAGTTATAGCTCAGGATTTTTCCCACCTAAGATATAAAAAGGTTTGAGCTCGTTTGTATCTCCACAAAGATAAACCTTTTCTCTGAAACAAACATATAAATATATACTCTGCTTTTGGGGTCTAGTTTTGTGTGTAGCACAAAATAACCGTGGTCCGGCTCTGCCGGCATCTTCACTGTTGAGTTCATTATGGAAAGTTATGGGGTGACGTGAGGTGGCACGGTCTTCAGTGATTCCTAGTTTTTTGATGCATGTGTTTTTTAATGGACTAGGACAAAATGTTTACACTCTGTGTACATAGACAGGTCCAGTTCTCTCCCGGGTAAAACTCTGGGAGCTCTTCAAGTCAGGGAGCTCAAGGTCATTGAAGGAATGAAATACACCAGCAGGCAGTCGTTCCTATCAAAATATGTAACGGCATTTTAAAATGTAAAGAAAAAATATCATTTTAAAAACTCTTGATTGGAGTTATCTTATTGGGACACTCACTAAACAGAAAATGGAGCTATTGTAGTCTTGTGTTTATAAACAAAATATTTGACTTACCACATTTTTGAGGAATTCTGGTAGGAAGCTGCATTGATTTGAGAGAACCAGTAGGTTATTTTTTTTTGCAGCCAAAAGGGAAAAAAAATAAAAAGCTTCTATGGATTCATCAAGAAATCACACTTCCTGGCGTGAACACTCAGGCGGAAGAGTGCCAGCTGTACGAGCTGGTGACGTTAGCATAATCAGGTCCTGCCAGAGATGCTGCTTACTGTTCCTGCACCGCGGTGCTGATGCTGGGGATTCCCATCTAAATCTAAAGTACCAAATGTGCAGTATTTTTGCCGCACATAGAAATATTTATGGCCTACTGGTTTTCAAGAAAAAGCTTGATATTGGCCAGGACAAAAAGCCAGAAATCTACTACATATTCATGTGATAAGTCCTTTAAAAAATTTCAAAAATGCAACTTTTCTTCTCAGAAATCTTTCAGTAAAACTGATGCTCAGGGTAGAAGCATCCTCTTGGTCCTGCAGCTTTGTCTGCATGCTCACTTAGCATTGAAGGCCACCTGGGCTGATGAGCGCTGTCCAGAGAAGCACAAACAGCAGTGAGAGACACAGGCTTGGGTCACTATTTCCATTTCCTGTGTGTAAGTAGATGAATCTTGTGTAAAATTTTATTGAAGCATGGTTGATTTACAAGTTGTGTTAATTTCTGCTGTACAGCAAAGTGGTTCAGTTATACATATATATTCTTTTTCATATTCTTTTCCATTATGGTTTATTACAAGATGAGTATCCTTCCCTGTGCTATACAGCTGAACCTTGTTTATTCGTGCTATATATAATAGTTTGTGTCTGCTGATCACTACTTCTCAATTCATCCCAATCCCACCCCCACCCCCTTGGCAACCACAAATCACAACACTTCCCTGATAAAATGCAAGATACCCAGTTAAACTTGAATTTCACATAACGGACAACACATTTTAAAATGTTTTGATCATCGCAATAAGACATACTAAAAATGTATTCATTGTTTATTTGAAATTCAAATGTAAGTGGGTGTCCTGTATTTTTATTTGCAGAATCTGGTAACTCTAGGCTTACCAAACTCCACACAAAGAATGTTGTTCAGTGGTGGGAAATTCACTTTAACAGGGTGCTCATGACTGAGCCACAGACAGTTTTACTCCCTTCTAAAGAAAGTGGCACTGATTAAATGTAAACGTAATTTCTGTTGGTGTTGTTCTTGGCGGGGTGTGTGTGCCCGGCTACTTCTGTTTGTTGAGCAGGTGTGCAAATACGGGCCATTGCCGAATTGCCTGAGGGAGCAGCGGTGAAGCTGAAGGCTGCTACCGGCTTGTCCTCCTCCTCTGCCCTCCTCGAAGCCATGCTAAGCCTTTCTGCTAAGCACACAGTTGACTCAACAGTCAGAGAAAGCACGTAGTGTTATCAGTTATCGAGCAGCCTGGAGCAGTCACATGCTTCTGCGTGGCCCTGGTTGAAAATTTGGGGAAGAGTTTAGTCAATGGACCAAGTTCCAGGTCTCAGCTACCCCTACAGGCTGAGGTTTGGGGGGTTACTGAACACTTCCAAGCTCAGTCTCCCCATCTGCAGGATCATAATACCTACCTTATAAGGCTAATGGGAGGGTTACATGAGTTAATATATATAAAGCAAGTAAATTGATTGAATATACTTGCACATACCCTTCGTGGATCAGAGCCTTGTTGTGGCAAAGGAGCTTGCATAATTCAGTGAAGCTATGAGCCATGCCATGCAGGGCCCCCCAAGACGGGTGGGTCATAGTGAAGAGTTTGACAAAATGTGATCCACTGGAGAAGGAAATGGCAACCCATTCCAGTATTCTTGCCTGGAGAACCCCATGAACATTATGAAAAGGCAAAAAAGATTTGACATTGGAAGATGGGTCCCCCAGGTCAAAAGGTGTCCAACATGCTACTAGGGAAGAGTGGAGGACAATTACTAACAGCCCCAGACAGAATGAAGTGACTAGGCTAAAGCAGAAATGATGCTCAGCTGTGGATATGTCTGCTGGTGAAAGTAAAATCTGATGCTGTAAAGAACAGTGTTGCAAAGGAACCTGGAATGTTAGGTCCATACATCAAGGTAAATTGTAGCTGGTCAAGCAGGAGATGGCAGATTGAACATTGACATTGTAGGAATCAGTGAACTAAAATGGACGGGAATGGGTGAATTTAATTCAGATTACCATTATATCTACTGTTGTGGGCAAGAAAGGGAGAAGAAATGGAGTAGCCCTCATAGTCAACAGGAGTCTGAAATGCAGTACTTCTGTGCAATCTCAAAAACAACAGAATGATCTTGGTTCATTTCCAAGGTAGACCATTCAACATCATAGTAATCTAAGTCTGGGCCCTAACCACTGATGTTGAAGTTGAAACTGATTAGTTCTATGAAGACCTACGACACTTTCTAGAACTAAAACCAAAAAAGATGTCCTTTTCATCATAGGGATTGGAATGCAAAAGTAGGAAGTCAAGAGATACCCAGAATCACAGGCAAGTTTGACCTTGGAGTACACAGTGAAGCAGGGCAAAGGCCAGCAGAGTTTTGACAAGAGAACACCCATAGCAAACACTCTCTTTCAACAATACAAGAGACAGCTGTACACATAGACATCACCAGGTGGTCAATCCTGAAATCAGATTATTATATTCTTTGCAGCTAGAGATGAAGCAGCTCTGTGTGGGTGCTGTATGCTCAGTTGTGTCCAACTCTTTGTGACCCCATGGACTGTCGCCTGCAGTCCCCTCTGTCCAAGATATTCTCCCAGCAAGAATACTGCAGTAGGGTGCCTTTTCCTCATCCAGGGGTATCTTCCCAACGTGGGGATCAAACCTGTGTCTTTTTAGTCTACTGCTTTGGCAGGCGGATTCTATACCACTAGGATGACCTGGGAAGCCCACAGTCAGTAAAAACAAGACCTGGAGCTAACTGTGGCTCAGACCATCAGCTCCTCATTGCAAAATTCAGGCTTAAATTGAAGAAAGTAGGGAAAACCACTAGGCCATTCAGGTATGACCTAAATCAAATCCCTTATGGTTATACAGTGGAAATGACAAATAGATACAAGGGATTAGATCTGATAGACAGAGTGCCTGAAGAACTGTGGATGGAGATTTGTAACCTTGTATAGGAGGCAGTGACCAAAACCATTCAAAGAAAAGAAATGCAAGAAGGCAAAGTGATTGTCTGAGGAGACTTTACAAATGACTGAGAAAAGAAGAGAAGTGAAAGGCAAGGGAGAAAGGGAAAGCTATACCCAGCTGAATGCAGAGTTCCAGAGAATAGCAAAGAGAGATAAGAAGGTCTTCTTAAATGAACGGTGCAAAGAAGTAGAGGAAAACAATAGAATGGGAAAGACTAGAGAACTCTTCAAGAAAATTGGAGATATCAAGGGAACATTCCATGCAAGGATGGGCACGGTGAAGGACAGAAATGGTAAGGACATAACAGAAGCAAGAGATTAAGAAGTGACAGGAATACACAGAACTATACAAAAAAGGTTTTAATCAGATAACCACGATGGTGTGGTCACTTACCTAGAACAAGACATCCTGGAGTGGGAAGGCAAGTGGGCCTTAGAAAGAATTACTATGAACAAAGCTAGTGGAGATGACAAAATTCCAGCTGAGCTACTTAAAATCCTAAAAGATGATGCTGTTAAAGTGCTGCACTCAATATGCCAGCAAATTTGGAAAACTCAGCAGTGGCTACAGGACTGAAAAAGGTCAGTTTTCATTTCAGTCTCAAAGACGGGCAATGCCAAAGAATGTTCAAACTGTACAATTTACTCATTTCACATGCCTGTAAGGTTATGCTCAAAATCATTCAAGCTAGGCTTCAGCTGTATGGTGAACCAAAATTCAGAGGTACAAGCTGAGTTTTGAAGAGGTGGAGGAACCAGAGATCAAATTGCTAACATTCGTTGGATCGTGGAGAAAACAAGGGAGTTCCAGAAAAACATCTATTAATACTTCTGCTTTATTAACTACACTAAAGCCTTTAACTGTGTGGATCACAACAAACTGTGTTAAATCCTTACTGAGATGGGAGTACCAGACCACCTTACCTGTCTCTTAAAAAACCTGTATGCAGGTCAAGAAGCAGCATTAAGAACTGGACATGGAACAACTGACTGGTTCCAAACTGGGAAAGGAGTATGTCAAGGTTATATGTTGTCACCCTACTTATTTACCTTCTATGCAGACTATGTCATGCAAAATGGCGGTCTGGATTAATCATAAGCTGGAATCAAGATAGTCAGGAGAAATATCAACAACCTCAGGTTTGTAGATGATAACACTCTAATGGCAGAAAGCAAAGAGGAACTAAAGAGCCTTGTGATGAATGTGAGAGAGGAGAGTGAAAAAGCTGGCTTAAAACACAACATTAAATAAAAAACTAATATCATAGCATCTGGCCCAAATAGAAGGAGAAAAGTGGAAGCAATGACAATTTTATTTTCTTGGGCTCCAAAATCACTGTGGATGGGACTGCAGCTATGAAATTAAAAGCCACTTGCTGCTTAGAAGGAAAGCTATGACAAACCTAGACAACCTATTAAAAAACAGACACTCTTGCTGAGAGAAATCTGTATAGTCAGTGTTATGGTTTCTCCAATAGTCATGTACTGTGGATGTGAGCTTTGGTCCATAAAGAATGCTGAGCACCAAAGAATTGATGCTTTCTGATTGTGGTGCTAGAGAAGACTCTTGAGAGTCCTTTGGACTGCAAGGAGATCAAACCAGTCAATCCCAAAGGAGATCAACCCTGAATATTCATTGGAAGGACTCTTGCTGAAGCTGAAACTCCAATACTTTGGCCACCCAATGTGAAGAGCCAACTCATTAGAAGAGACCTTGATTCTGGGAAAGATTGAAGGCAAAAGGAGAAGCAGGCAGGAGAGATGAGATGATTAGATATGGTCTCCAAATCAATGGAAATGATTTTGAGCAAACTTGTAGAGATAGTGGTGAACAGAGGATTCTGGTGTGCTACAGTCCATGAGGTCGCAAAGAATTAGACACAACGTAGCGACTGAAGAACAACAGCAATATTGATTGGGCCATAATAAGAACACTAAATGCCAATTTTATTTAGGTGTTGTGAGAGGGCATCAGAGGGCAGACACACTGAAACCATAATCACAGAAAACTAGCCAATCTGATCACATGGACCACAGCCTTGTTTAGCTCGATGAAACTAAGCCATGCCATGGGGGGCCACCCAAGACGGGAGGGTCATGGTGGAGAGGTCTGACAGAATGTGGTCCTCTGGAGAAGGGAATGGCATTCCACTTCAGTTTTCTTGCCTTGAGAACCCCATGAACAGTATGAAAAGGCAAAATACTAGGATACTGAAAGGGGAACTCCCCGGGTCGGTAGGTGCCCAATATTGCTACTGGAGATCAGTGGAGAAATAACTTCAGAAAGAATGAAGGATGGAGCCAAAGCAAAAACAATACACAGTTGTGGATGTGACTGGTGATAGAGGCAAGGTCTGATGCTGTAAAGAGCAATATTGCATAGGAACCTGGAATGTCAGGTCCATGAATCAAGGCAAATTGGAAGTGATCAAACAAGAGATGGCAAGAGTGAATGTAGACATTCTAGGAATCAGCGAACTAAAATGGACTGGAAAGGGTGAATTTAACTCAGATGACCATTATATCTACTACTGTGGGCAGGGATCCCTTAGAAGAAAAGGAGTCGCCATCATGGTCAACAAAAGAGTCTGAAATGCAGTACTTGGATGCAATCTCAAAAACGACAGAATGATCTCTGTTCGTTTCCAAGGCAAACCATTCAATATCACGGTAATCCAAGCCTATGCCCCAACCAGTAATGCTGAAGAAGCTGAAGTTGAATGGTTCTATGAAGATCTACAAGACCTTTTAGAACTAACACCCAAAAAAGATATCCTTTTCATTATAGGGAACTGGAATGCAAAAGTAGGAAGTCAAGAAACACCTGGAGTAACAGGCAAATTTGGCCTTGGAGTATGGAATGAAGCAGAACAAAGGCTAATAGAGTTCTGCCAAGAGAATGCACTGGTCATAGCAAACACCCTCTTCCAACAACACAAGAGAAGACTGTACACATGGACATCACCAGATGGTCAACACCGAAATCAGATTGTTTATATTCTTTGCAGCCAAAGATGGAGAAGCTCTATACAATCAGCAAAAACAAGACCGGGAGCTGACTGTGGCTCAGATCATGAACTCCTTATTGCCAAATTCAGATTTAAATTGAAGAAAGTGGGGAAAACCACTAGACCATTCAGGTAGGTCTAAATCAAATCCCTTATGATTATACAGTGGAAGTGAGAAATAGACTTAAGGGACTAGATCTGATAGACAGAGTGCCTGATGAACTATGGACGGAGGTTTGTGACATTGTACAGGAGACAGGGATCAAGACCATCCCCAAGAAAAAGAAATGCAAAAAAGCAAAATGGCTGTCTGAGGAGGCCTTACAAATAGCTGTGAAAAGAAGAGAAGCAAAAAAGCTAGTAAAAAAGCAAAGGAGAAAAGGAAAGATATAAGCATCTGAATGCAGATTCCAAAGAATAGCAAGGAGAGATAAGAAAACCTTCCTCAGTGATCAATGCAAAGAAATAGAGGAAAACAACAGAATGGGAAAGACTAGAGATCTCTTCAAGAAAATTAGAGATACCAAGGGAACATTTCATGCAAAGATGGGCTCAATAAAGGACAGAAATGGTATGGACCTAACAGAAGCAGAAGATATTCAGAAGAGGTGGCAAGAATACACAGAACTGTACAAAAAAGAGCTTCACGACCCAGATAATCACAATGGTGTGATCACTCACCTAGAGCCAGACATCCTGGAATGTGAAGTCAAGTGGGCCTTAGGAAGCATCACTACGAACAAAGCTAGTGGAGGTGATGGAATTCCAGTTGAACTATTTCAAATCCTGAAAGATGATGCTGTGAAAGTGCTGCACTCAATATGCCAGCAAATTTGGAAAACTCAGCAGTGGCCACAGGACTGGAAAAGGTCAGTTTTCATTCCAATCCCAAAGAAAGGCAATGCCAAAGAGTGCTCAAACTACCGCACAATTGCACTCGTCTCACACGCTAGTAAATAATGCTCAAAATTCTGCAAGCCAGGCTTCAACATTACGTGGATCGTGAACTTCCAGATGTTCAAGCTGGATTTCAAAAAGGCAGAGGAACCAGAGATCAAATTGCCAACATCCGCTGGATCATGGAAAAAAGAAGAGAGTTCCAGAAAAACATCTATTTCTGCTTTATTGACTATGCCAAAGCCTTTGACTGTGTAGATCACAATAAACTGTGGGAAAATCTGAAAGAGATGGGAATACCAGACCACCTACCTGCCTCTTGAGAGATCTGTATGCAGGCCAGGAAGCAACAGTTAGAGCTGGACATGGAACAACAGACTGGTTCCAAATAGGAAAAGGAGTACATCAAGGCTGTATATTGTCACCCTGCTTATTTAACTTCTATGCAGAGTACATCATAAGAAACGCTTGGCTGGAAGAAGCACAAGCTGGAATCAAGATTGCTGGGAGAAATATCAATCACCTCAGATATGCAGATGACACCACCCTTATGGCAGAAAGTGAAGAGGAACTAAAAAGCCTCTTGAAGAAAGTGAAAGAGGAGAGTGAAAAAGTTGGCTTAAAGATCAGTATTCAGAAAACGAAGATCATGACATCTGGTCCCATCACCTCATGGCAGATAGATGGGGAAACAGTGGGAGCAGTGGCTGACTTTATTTTTGGGTGGTCCAAAATCACTGCAGATGGTGATTTCAGCCATGAAATTAAAAGACGCTTACTCCTTGGAAGGAAAGTTATGACCAACCTAGATAGCATATTCAAAAGCAGAGACATTACTTTGCCAACAAAGGTCCGTCTAGTCAAGGCTATGGTTTTTCCTGTGGTCATGTATGGATGTGAGAGTTGGACTGTGAAGAAAGCTGAGCACCAAAGAATTGATGCTTTTGAACTGTGGTGTTGCAGAAGACTTTTGAGAGTCCCTTGGACTGCAAGGAGATCCAACCAGTCCATTCTGAAGGAGATCAGCCCTGGGATTTCTTTGGAAGGAATGATGCTAAAGCTGAAACTCCAGTCCTTTGGCCACCTCATGTGAAGAGTTGACTCATTGGAAAAGACTCTGATGCTGGGAGGGATTGGGGGCAGGAGGAGAAGGGGACGCCAGAGGATGAGATGGCTGGATGGCATCACTGACTCAATGGACGTGAGTCTGAGTGAACTCCGGGAGTTGGTGATGGACAGGGAGGCCTGGCATGCTGCGATTCATGTGGTCACAACTGAGCGACTGAACTGAACTGAAGAATTTATTTTAAAATTCATTGCAAAGTGAATTTAATGAACCAATAATTCATTAACTATTTAGCATGTTTGCTGACTGAATAAGTGATAAGCAAGCACCTGTGATGTGTTAGGCACTGTGCATGTCATTTGTGGCCCCGCTGCTAAAGTTGCCCAGGGTGGGGGGAAGAGTTGTTTATTTTCTTATCATTTTGTGTTCTTTATTCACTTGTACTGGTTGAGTTCTAAACCCAGGATTGCTAGTAGTGAATTGCAAGGAACTGCTTTCTGAATCTGCTCAGCAACCAGGTTTCCTAGGAAATGTCAGCAAGCACCCTTTCGTCTCTTGGTTTAAACTCACTAGGTTGGCTTCCACTGGAATGGCTAGATTGTTCTTCCTTTCATTTAGTAATCTTGGCCCTCCCAGAAATGTAATGCCACATTTTGCACATTTACATTGGGTTCTTTTCAAATGCAGAAGTGAATTTATTCCTGATGTGATAATGTTACGCAGCCAGACCTGGACCCACTCACACACTTGCAGCAAAGTGGTCCTGCTGACACTGGGTTGCGGTGAAGGAAAGTTCAGTGTTCACCGCAGGGTACCAAGCAAGGAGAACGGACAGCTCATGCTCAAAAGACCTGAACTCCCTGATGGCTTTCAGGGGAGGGCTTTTAAAGGCAGTGTGAGGGAGGGGGCCGCAGAGTGTGTGATCAGCTTATGCACAGTTCTTGGATTGGTTGGCATGAAGGTGAAATTTAGAGCATCATCAACCTTCTGCTTTCAGCCAGTCTAGGATCTTTGTTCTTGTGGTCAGCAGTTTTTATCTGGTGGGGGTCTGCTTCCTGTAGAAACAACTCAGAAATATGTGTCAGGCCTTCATCCATATCTTTCAGGGAACTGGGAGTTTGGTGTTTCTATGTGGTGGATATTTAGTCTAAACTCTTACCAGCTTCCCTGCCCAACAGCTGTTCTTTATTTCTGCATTTTCATGTTTCCTAGTCATTAACTCTGAGTCATCCTTTTACTTCAAAGGACTAGGACACAGGGGCTTGTACATGGTTTCAATAATTAGCCATCTTCTCTCTTATCCAGGTAGCGATTACTCTTCTAATATATAATACAGTATATGTAGTGTTTAAAAGGTGTAAGTTCACCTAAGTATTGTCAGAACTTTTAAGAAAAACAAATATTTCTTTTGAAAAAATGGAAGAATTAAAATGACAAGGGTAAACCAAATTACTAATGTACTCTAGGAAAGAGGCTACATTTGCATCCTGAACTGCTTACAGATCTGCACAAGGAGGACAACCATGTAAAACTCTGATAAAGACTAGTCCTAAAGGACAAGCAGAGGACCAAATTATGAAAAGAACTGAAGATTTCTTGATGAGAAGTCTGCTAACTGAAAAATTCATTTAAAATTCATTTAATCCTCACTTATTAATAACAGTGTTCTCTTACCTGTAAATACCTCCTTTATTCCTGCTTAGAAATGACCATAGCATTTCTAAGGGGAGGGAACCATATCCTTAGATTTATTTTAAGCTATATTAAATTTACTAAGCTATATTAAATAAATGTATTAAATTTATTTAAGATCCATGAAGATGCAGGATCTTGGAAACACAAAAAAAATCTGGACAAGTTAATAACTCTATTAGAAAGCCTGCAGTCGGTCTTAATGGAGATAGAACTGAAAGGTGATTATAAACAGAACTGTCCCAGCCACTAGGATTTCTCTGCTTTATGAGTCCATCACGCCTTGTCAGAGCACATGGCTCAGTGAAAGCAAGACCACAGGAAGCACAGAAGTGTGGTTTCTCTCCAGTACAAACCTGCTGAGAGGTTTGCAGGGGTTCCAGCCCAGTGAAGGTCCCTTCACATTCAACACAGGAGGAGGGGCGCCCAGCACAGTGTGCCCGTGTCTCTGTCGGGTGGACAAAGGCCATACCCCATTCTTGGCACTTGGATGGCGTGTCCTGTGGATAGATCACCTTATATTTGGGTAGAAGGTTTGGTATGCAGAAGTCTTTACAACAAACAGGGTAGATGTGTGGTTTGGATCCTTCCTTTTCTGGGTTTCCGTCATCTTAGCTGTGATGATTCAGACATGCAGAGGACCAGGGAGAGCACTCTGAGATGCCTTTTGAATTTTTCTCTAAAAGTTCACAGGTATTTGAAAAATCCAGATTTTTTACTGCATACAATGGCATATTAGTATTAGAAGGAATTAATATTGTAAGCAAGTGATCATGCCACATGAATAACAAACCATAATTACATTATAAACACATACTGTAGAGAACTTACTATTTTAATTAAATAAAACTACAATAAAAATGATCTGACACCTTTCATGATTTACATATTTGTTCCTGAACAGCATTGTAATTATGAGCAAATGGTTCATATGATGTTCAAATAAATGACTGTAATTAGGATGACTTTCCTGTGGTCAAGCTACATTTTTAGTTTTCCTTATTCAGTGTACCCTTTCATCATCTTCGCACACCCACTGACGCTTGCAGATGAGAAAAGTCATTCCGGAACCTTACTCATCAACAGCTGGAAGGGCCCTTGTTTTCCATGGCTCCCTGCCCCAGCCTTGAGGATCCTCATGTCGTCTTCCTGCACCTCCTCTGCCATCCCGCCTCCACTCTCCAACACCAGCATCTTTTCAGTCAGAGCTACCTCCTGCTCTGGCCCCTCCCTGCTGTCCAAGAGCTGGGGCACAAGACTGCAGAAGCTCTAAACCCAGAAGAATGAGGCTTCAGTGTCAGAACAGCCTTAAAAGCCAACTGTGTGTGTTTTGTCACTAAGTCACGTCCAAATCTTTAGACACGCCATGGACTATGGTCCGTTAGGCTCCTCTGTCCATGGGAGGGAGACAAACATCACATGATTGCTGATCAGTGAGTGTAGGAATTGGCTTTGCATCCCTGATATCTAGCAGAGCACCTGCTGAGAGGTGGAATGAGAAAGGCAATCCAAGAAAGGGGCGTGTATAATAACTTGTCCAAACTAGGACACTTGTGAGAGTGAATGGGGACACTGTTAATAGTTTCACTGGGCCTGTAGGTATATCTGTGACTGTCCCAGGAAAACCTGGACTTAGTGTCACCTTACTTCTAGGTGGGCATTACAGGGAGAAGGAGAAGAGAGTTATGGCTATTACACCTGAATGAAGGTGGCAAGTGGAACCCTAAAGCTCTGTTTAATTAGTCCCCTTAACTTTTATCCCTTTCTCCTCCAGTTCATTCCCTGCTCGCAGACTGATTTTTCAAAATGATAGCTCTGATTTCTTTAGTCTCCTTAAAATCTCTGCTGGTCCCCCCTGGTTAGCAGATTAAAGTCTGTAGACTCACTGGCTGGCATTCCAGCCCTGCCCTTAGTAGGGATCCAGTCCTGTTTCTTAGTTTTCCTCTTTGAGAGGCCATTGGAACTTCAGACCATTGAATCTGCTGGATACTCTTGGCTTATAATTTCTTACCTCCATGGCTTTGCTCATGCTTTATCATCTTGTTAGACTCTGTTAGATAAAGAATCTGCCTGCAATGCGGGAGAATCTGCCTAATGGGGAGACACAAGTTCAATCCCTGGGTCGGGAAGATCTCCTGGAGAAGGGAATGGCAACCCACTCCAGTACTCTTGCCTGAAGAATTCCATGGAGGGCTACAGTCCATGGGGTGGCAAAGAGTCAGACATGACTGAATGACTAACACTTTCAGTTTATCATCTTATTGCTTGGAAACCTTCTACCCTGTGTTTGTGCTTATACAATTTCTGTCCACTCTCAATGACCCAGCTCAAATTTCAGCTTAAATGCTGTGGGAAGCTGAAAGTTGGAAGGAAAAAGTTCTCTGTGAAGCCTTATCCACTCATTCCTGTTTCATCTAGCTCTGAACTCCTAGGAGTCACTATATAGACCTCTGTGGATCTTTATATGGACTCATATGACTGCTTTCATCCTTGCATTTTCATCATTTATATAGAGATTTTAGATCCTCTTGGAGATCAGAAGTGGTTTTAGGGCAGAATGAAAGTCTTATTCTTCCTGTAATTCTCAGAAAACTTTTCATTGTACTTTGCACTTGGTTAACATGCAATAGATTTGTTGGATGAGAGATTAGAGTCTGAAATTCAGAATTCTCATGCCTTTTATCTCTGCTTGGGTGAAGAAAAGCTATAGAACAAAGGTACTTCATGTTTTGCTTGCGTGGAGACTTGGGGCTGGGACGGTGTTAGCGTCTGATTCTTGTTGGCTCTGAGGACTGGCTCCCTACCCTCCAAGGAGGACTAGATGAGGTAGACCAGCTTCTGGCATTTAGGAAATCTGTTATGATCTCTCCAGCTAGATCTGTCTTTGGCATAGATGGGGAGTCACAGTATCCTATTACTAAATGGACCACACAACTGTGACAAGATCCCTTTCTGATATTGGCCTTGTCCAGCTACTGGTTCTTTGGGAATTCAGTCTCCAGGCATCTTATTGCCTGAGTAGTCATAATGCTGGATGCAATAATTCAAATCTTGCCTGAAATGATATGCAAGGCCGGCTTTCTTTTTATTAAATCAGCGTTCTAGATACCCGCCTACCTGGCCTGGACTATTAATTCTCATCACTTTGAAAACTGAAATAACTAACAACAAAAAGAAAACCTGTCAAATTGAATCTTCATCCCTAACTAATCATAATACCTGCCATATGCCCTTGGCACGAATCATGTTGCTGCCTGGGGCGTTTCATTCTCTGCAGTGAAGCGTGCTGGAAATGTGTGTTCGTGTGGACTGCTCTGGCCATTTTACACTCTGAAAGGGGACCCAAAGCTGTTTCCCAAAAGAATGAAATTTAAGGCATATGTTTTCCCTGGCATTTGTTGTGTTGAAACTATGGAAATATGCTGTCTTAGACTTAGTGAGTATGACGAAAGGCTTTAGTCTAACAAAAACTTATTGTGAAATTTTATTCAGTATTTTCTCTACTATCCAACCCTAGATTTATTAAACAGTCTTCTCACTATTAAAGCCTGAGTACTGTGAAAGGAGTGTTTGACTCTATCTGTAAAAACTATATCCTACCATGCCTTAGGGAATCTTTGGTTTACTAAGAACTTTAGCTAATGGTACCCTCTACCCTTGTGTAGGCCATGGCCAACTAAACCATACAGAGAACATTATTCCAACCAAACTCCTGAGTGCATGGTGCCTTAGCCATAGATCTGGAAGGCCCGGTCTCATTTTGGTTAAGATATTTAGAGTCTGAGCCACAAAGTAATTATAGGGCAACACTTTTCATTTCACCCTTATTTATTTTTACGTATTTATTATTTGGGTTCTTCTGGTGGCTCAGTGGTAAAGAATCTGCCTGCAATGCAGGAGGCTTGGGTTCATCCCTGGGTCAGGAAGATCCCCTGGAGGAGGAAATGGTAACCTACTCCAGTATTTTTGCCTGGGAAATCCCATGGACAGAAGAGCCTGGCGGGCTACAGTTTGTGGGACTGCAAAAGTCAGACATGACTTAGTGACTAAACGACAGCAATTTATTTATTGTCTCAGTATATTACTCCTCTTAGAACATAGGCCTTTCTAAAGATGGACAGAATTCCAAGATAATTTAGGCTTACAGCTCCCTTTTGGTTATGAAGAAGCCAAGGCCCAGAGAGGTTAAGCAACTTGCTGAAGGTAATGCAACTTGATAATATAAGTGACATAGTATCATTTCTACCACATTCTATTGGTCACAGGGTTAGCCTGGATTCATTAGGAAGGGAAATAAGTCCCACTTCTTCTTTTAAAAAATGATTTTATTTATTTATTTGACTGAGCTGGGTCTTCATTGCTGCGTGGGCTTTTCTCTGGTTGTGGCGAGTGGGGGCTACTCTCTAGCTGCAGCGCACAGGCCTCTCATTGTGGCGGCTTCTCTCGTTGCATTCGTGCTTTGGTTCTTGCGGTACATAGGCTTAGTTGTCCCGTGGTGCATGGGATCTTTCCGGATCAGGAACCCATGTATCCTGCATTGGCAGGCAGATTCTTTACCACTGAGCCACCAGGGAAGCCTGGTCCCACTTCTTGATGGAGATCATGACGAAGCTTTTGTGACCATCTTTACTACACTATCCTCATAAAGTAGAAATTTTGTTTCATAACAGTTTAGGCTCTCTGGAGGTATATGCTGCCACTTTAATTGGAAAAATTTCAGCCATTCTTTCTTCAAAAATATCTTTTTTCTTTCCTATCTTCTCTCTGTTTTTCTCCTGAGACTTCAGTTGTCGTTCAGTCACCCAGGTGTGTCTGACTCTTTGCGACCCCATGGGCTGCAGTAAGCCAGGCCTCCCTGTCCCTCACCATCTCCCATAGTTTGCCCACGTTCATGTCCATTGCATCAGTAATGCCATCCAGCCATCTCATCCTCTGACACCCTCTTCTCCTTCTGCCCTCAATCTTTCCCAGCATCAGGGACTTTTCCAGTGAGTCAGCTGTTGGCATCAGGTGACCAAAATGCTGGAGCTTCAGCTTCAACATCAGTCCTTCCAAAGAGTATTCAGACATATATATTAAACTTTTGTTATTATCCCCCATGTCATCAAGTCTCTGTTCAATTTTTATCCTTTTTTCTCGCCATGTTTCAGTTTTGGTCACTTTCTACTCTTTGCCTTAAGGTTCACTGATTTGTTTTCCCACAGGGCCCAATCTCCTCTTAAGCCCATCCAGTGAATATTTCTCTTTTTCATATTTTGTATTTTTCAGTTTTTTTCAATAAATGTCATATTTTTATTCATTTCTATAAGTATAAAATTATATTCAATAGAATTAATCTCTTTTTTTGTTTTTTCAACCTTCTTTATTTTTTTTTAATTTAATTTTATTTTTAAACTTTACATAATTGTATTAGTTTTGCCAAATATAAAAATGAATCCGCCACAGGTATACATGTGTTCCCCATCCTGAACCCTCCTCCCTCCTCCCTCCCCATACCATCCCTCTGGGTCGTCCCAGTGCACTAGCCCCAAGCATCCAGTATCATGCATCGAACCTGGACTGGTTTTAGAATCTTCATCTGCTTCTTTTTAGATAGTGTCTGTTTCCTCTACTGATACTCTTCATCTCTTCACTCATGCTAATCTTTTCTTGTAAGTCCTTAAACATAATAGCTGTTTTAAAGTCCTTGTTTGGTATATTTGCCATCCCTATCATCTCTGGGTCTGTTTCTATTGACTTTTTTCCCCATTATGAGTCACATTTCCATGTTTCCTCATATATGTGGTAATTTCTGATTGTATGCTAGACAGTATGATCCTCTCATATTAAAGAGTCTGGAGTTTGTTACTTTCTTTTTTTTTAAATTTTATTTTATTTTAAAACTTTACATAATTGTATTAGTTTTGCCAAATATCAAAATGAATCCGCCACAGGTATACATGTGTTTTAAGTCATGTTACCTTCTATTTCCATAGGCAGGTAACTTATTTACTGATCAGTAAGTTTCTATTGAGGCTTGTTTCTGCTGAGGCTTATTTTTCAGTCTTGTTAGGGTAATTCTAGGTTTGGGGCTAGAATGGTCTTTTTGAGTCTCAGTTGAATGTCCTGGGTGATCGGTGAGGTCTGACTCCTCTGGCTGGTCAGGGCTGCTATATCTCTCAGCACTGTGTGACCTCCAGAATCTCTGTTCAGCTTTTACTCCCCAGAAGCTGTTGCCTGCTGGGCTTCTGCATGAGTATTGGACTGCACATTGGCAGCTAATGAGTCAAGAAGACCCCTCTGCTAAATTTTGGAGCCCTTTTTATGAACAACTTCCCTCTTTCGGGGTCACTTCACTGCAGATTTCAGCTACTTCAGCATCCCTGAATGCCAATAACTGCCCCACTAGCCCCGTGATACTGCTGTGCTCTACTTGGTCTCCCTCCATGTCTGTGTTCCAGAAAGTATTTCCAGGCAAAGCGTCAAAGTTATTGTGTGGATCACCTCTTGCATTTCCATCCGTCCTAGGATCGTAGTCCTGCATTACCTGTTATCTAATGCCTGAGAACAGTTGCTTCCTGTATTTTGTTCAACTTTTAAATTGTTTACTGTGGCACCAGTTACTCCATCATAGCAGGAGTGGATGTTCTCTTCTCTTTGTATTGAAACAATAGATTTTTTAATAAATAGAAAATTCCATATATTTAAAAAAAATTACTGTTCTACATGTTGCTCAACTGATCAATCTATGGCATCAGATATAGAGATGGTTTTGTTAGTGAACTAAAACCACCAATAAGGCTTTTGTTGACTGTTGTCTAAGTCTTTCTTTGACTGGGTGTTCTTCAGTAACAAGTTGATAAATTGATGAAATAAATTCTGGTTGAAAATTTTTGGTTCTAGGTCAAAATGTTGCCCACCTTGACATACTAAGTCCTTTTTCTGTCTCTTTTGAGCTCTTCACAGGAATTCTTATTATTTAGTCCTCCTGCCTGCATTCTAGTTCTTTATGAGAACTGAACACTCAAGCTTCCATGATCCCATCACTAATCTGGAGATGTGTCTTCACTCAGTGTGCCTAGAAACTTAATTTTCTACTCCTATCTGTTGTTTATCAATTAAAGTAAAATTCAGGCCTGCCCCCTCCAATTTAAATATCCTTATATCCATTACAAGTATTGTGGGGCAGGACAGATTAGTTACCACACGAGCAGCCTAATTACCTCCGCACAAGGATGATAAACTCTCTTGTAGTTGCTGGTGCTGTTCTGTATACTTCACTTTAGAACTATTTTCTGTTTGTGCCTACTTGAATGCATTTGAGTATATATCTCAAAAAATGGTACCAATCTCTGTTTCAGGGCTACAGCTTTAAACTACATTATTTCCATTCTCCATATGGTTTTTACATTCAGGAAAGGCTGAGTAATATCCCATTTTTTAATATTTAGATGTACTAAATTAGTCATGAAAATTAGCATGGGTTCACATGAAAAAAATATAAATGGATCCCACAAGAAACTTGGTCAATAATTAAGCTGCTGTTAATATAAAAAATGAAATGATTCTTTCTGTATTCTTTCACTGGGAACACTGAAAGTGTGAGGATTTATTATCACTCTAATTTGGTAAGTGTGATCAAGAAGAACAAATATTTTACTGATAGTTTCTTAACCAAAGTTAAAGTGAAAATGTTAGTCACTCGGTTGTGTCTGATTCTTTGTGACCCCATGGACTATAACCCACCAGGCTCCTCTGTCCGTGAAATTCTCCAGGCAAGATACTGGAGTGGGTAACTATTTCCTACTCCAGGGGAATCTTCTCCACCCTGGGACTGAACCCTGGTCTCCCACATTGCAGACAGATTCTTTACCGACTGAGCCACCAGGGAAGATGCTTCTTAACCAAAAAGTAATATAATTTTCTCTGAAATGTTCTTCATTTTCAATAATAAATAATAATACATTTACAAGTACAAATACAAAAGGCACAAAAGTGTATTTGTTCTTTCAACAGTGTTCCAGACACCGTTCAGGGTGCTGGAGATATGTCAGTAGCTCAGCATGTCTGACTCTTTGCGACCCCATGGACTGTAGCAGGCTCCTCTGTCCTTGGGATTCTCCAGGCAAGAATACTGGAATGGGTTGCCATTTCCTCCTCCAGGGAATCTTTATGGCCCAGGGATCCAACCCACATTTCTTATGTCCCCTGCATTGGCAGGTGGGTTCTTTACCCCTAGAGCCACCTGGGAAACCATCCCTGGCAGGAGTAATAGTTGTTGCGAGGCTCTCAGGTGGGGCAGAGGCTTTTAAGGGGCAACAAAGACACCTGTATGTCTGGAGGAGACTAGAAGAGGCAGTGTTGCAGAAACCAGTACTTGAGAAACCAAGAACCACACTCGGAAGGCTGGAGAACTCAGGTCTATTACGCCGGTGGGCCCAGAGAAGTTAACGCTCCAAGCTCTGAGCCCCGAACAAAGGAGTTACAGAGTTTTTATAGACAGACTATAGTGGGCAACACTGGCTGCTAATAGGCTGGTTTAAACTAAGGGCTTTGGGGCACGTGGGAACCGCAGTCAAGATGGGAAGGGGGATGCTTGACCTTTACACAGACAGGCATGATTAAGCAGGTTTGCAGGGGCTGGGGGAGAAGGCAATGGCACCCCACTCCAGTACTCTTGCCTGGAAAATCCCATGGACGGAGGAGCCTGGTAGGCTGCAGTCCATGGGGTCGCTAAAAGTCGGACACTACTGAGCGACTTCCCTTTCACTTTTCTCTTTCCTGCATTGGAGAAGGAAATGGCAACCCACTCCAGTGTTCTTGCCTGGAGAATCCCAGGGACAGGGGATCCTGGTGGGCTGCCGTCTACGGGGTCACACAGAGTTGGACACGACTGTAGTGACTTAGCAGCAGCAGCAGGGGCTGGGCAGTTGCAAAGAGCAGGACAAGGGTGAGTGAGATAAGCTTCAGTTCCTAGCATTGTAAGTCCCCACTTTCTGAGACTACGTGACCTACGTGATCCAGACTTTGCAAGGAGCAAGCTGAGTTACAGAGGCAGAAGGAGCAGGAGGTTATGTAAAATTTTAACTTTTCCTCTTCAGAAGGGCCAAAGGAAATAGGTAGCTAGAGTGGGGCATGGGGACCAGATTATCCACCATCATGGTAGCATACCCAATACCCTTTTTAAAGCCAGAGATTTTCAACCAGCTGATCCATAGAGGGGAAGGCATTTTCAAACTGCCTGCTCAAAACGCATTTCCCTCTGCTGCTGCCCATAGGTTGGAATGCATAAAAGCTTAAAAATAATGTCCTCCCCACTCCCCCATCCTCAGCCTTCCTTTTTTTTTCCACTTTGTTTCTCCTTCAAGAGTCTCCTTCTTGTTGCCCAGGAATAAAGAGCACTAAGAAAAGACTTATCAGAAAGATCTCAAGAGATTCCCATTTCCTTTTTTCTAATCCTCACAACCTAAGGGTCTTAGGTCTCTTCAGGTGGTTAGTTGTTGCAGTGGCAATTTTTTAAACAGCGTCATCTCAAAGTTGAATGTAGCACTAAGTATTGTGGAATGATTTTTGAGAGCATCTGTATGCTGTGGTGCAAATTGCATGAGAAAAAATAAAAGCCGTCATTTCAGACTTCTCTACAAAGCATTTTTAAGGAGGCATCAGTTATGAGTCATCCCAGAAGCCATTTAAAAGGTTAAGGAGCCAAAAGAAATTATTTTTAACATAAGGCTAATGGAGCAAGTGTATCATCTGAGGAAAATTAGGAAAGCATTCCACTTGATGTGATGCTTGGAGTCCAGTAAGCATCCGGTTTGGCTGGGATCCCCTGACTGCAGTGTGTAGTGGAGAGGTGTGTGCCCAGCTTGATTATTCCATCCTGAGGTCAGACACTCATGCAGTCAGAGAAGGTTTTTGAAAAGGGTCTGTTAAAATTGGGCCAGGCTGTACTTTGATTTTGTATTTGTCATGAGAGGACCTGTAGCACACTGAGCCTGGTCAAAAGGTTTCCCTTTCTCTTTTCACTAATAATTGCAGGGTTAGCCTTGTTTAGATATTAGCAAGACTGATCCTGCCCTCAGCCAGATGACAGGCTTTTTCAACTGTCCAAGCAGCCCTGGGCCCCAGAGCTGGCATCTCTCTCTCGTGAGACTGATGACACACTGGTTGGCAGTAAAGGAAGGTGGAGGCATTCTGCCCCCTCTATTGTTGGCTCAGGGCCACAGTGGTGCTCCTGGTGACCTCCAGTCCCAACTCTCTTATTTGGGACCCTTGGGGGGCCATTTGTTCTTCACTCTTTTATGGAGACACAGAAGCCAGGGGCATGATTTCTAAATAGAGAGGCATTAGACAAGGAATTTGCAGACTTAACACGTTCTGCTCCCCGGCAGCCGATGCGCAGGCCATATTTTGGGAGGGTCACAGAGGTCATGGTGAGCACTGTGATAGTCAGTCTCAGCTGTGGACATAAAAAGCTGCAGCTGCACCTGGGTCTTCGGAGCCATCAAGCGGTTTTTTCTCAGAGTCACCCTGAACACAGGCAGACTCAAGAGACGAGAGAATTTTGGCCATTGGTTGAGCTGAGGGATGTGCTCAAGTGTGTGTGTGTGTGTGTGTGTGTTGTTAATGAAAAAGGTGTTCACCGACGCTTATTAAAGGCAGTAAGCAGAGTTTATTTAGGACTGTTGAGGTAGCTATGAGGACCCCTGCCATAGGATTTTACAGTGGGGCAGAGGGATTGGGTTCAACTCTGAATGCAGCATGGACAAGTGGGAACTTATAGTCAAGGAGCAAGGTGTGTGTGTGTTAGGGAGCTGGTCAGTGGATGGAAAATTACCAAGAGAAAACATCAAGGGTAAGAGAGATTCTGGGTAAAGTGACCTGACTGGATTTTTACTGCAGACAAAGGTGGTTAGGTATCATCTGGGGGATGGTGGAGGATGTGAAACCCAATCAGATATGGAGGGTGGTCAGATATCAAGAACAGAGGGCTCTGGTTAAACTGACTTTTTAAGCAAGGTTCTTGCTAAAACTGCCTTTTACAAAGAAGTACACAGATGGGTCTAGGAAAAGATTCAGGAGTCCAACTCCGGTTTGGTCAACAAAGAATCTTTATCATTGTGTATGTGTGTGCTTGTGTGTATGTGTTTGTACATATGTATATCTGTGTGTATACATATCTGTATCTGTATATATTATCTGTGTGTGCGTGTGTGTGTGTGGTAGGGGGCTGGTGGGTAAGAAATCTACAGAGAGCAGTCGGTAGAGCAGGTCTCTAGGGAGAGGAGCCCTAGTGACTCACCACATTTTTAGGAATAAATGATGGAACAGTGGTGGTACAATAGAAATTAAAAGAGAAACAGGGAAGAACTGACTCGAGGAAGAGTTTGCAGCTGTGCCTTCAGGAAGTCTTTGTAGAATTTGCATTCACCAGTGATACCTGTTCTTCTGAATTCATATTTCCTTCTTTCCTATGTTAATTGCCCTTCTTACCAGATATCACCTTGATAATTGCTGGACATGTACAACTCCCGCTAACTCAGCTTGAACTTCCACTGTGCAGGAGCCATGCTCTTTGTGTCACCGAGTCCTTTCTTCTCTTGTACAGACACTCAGTAAATGTTTGCAGATCAAATGAATGCGTTTCAACACCTTCTTTCTGAATTTTGTTGATGTTGTTGGGAAAACTTGTAATTAGTAAAGAGTCAACATTTCACTTTCTAAGTGGTTAATAATCATATAATTAAAATGCTAACATGATAAGTGGTAAACATCTTGAGTTTCAAAGACTTTTGAAATATCCATGTCATCACTGGCTCTATAAACACATGATTTTAGTATACTAATACTTACCTAGTCTCTGTTATAATGTTTTTGCTGGAAAAATAGATTTCATAATACTTGCTTCATCTAACAAGGCTGTGATGATGAATATTTCAAAGCCCTTTAAGGAGTCAGTAGTGAAAGGCTGATGTTATCAAGTACATTTGTTTGAGATTTTACTGTTGTTATAATAGAGAAAAATATCCATGTACACCTATCTATAAACCCTTCCAAAAACACAGGAGAATTTCAGTATATGTTTTTAAGCACCTTATTCATTCTTTTAAAAGGTCTTTGTGGCAATGATGACAATGAATCTGAAGGTACTCATAATAAGAATAGCTTCTGTAGCCCTTTATATAAAGCTCCATGTATTATCTCGGACTCAACAGTTCAGTAGGAATGGGGACAAGCTCTTTATAACCCTAAGTTACTGTTAAAGCACAAAGAATCAAAACAAACTGCAAAGTCATTTTAATGCAAATGTATTCATTTAGCTTTATCCCCAATGTTCTGAAATACGTTTATTTGATCTTCAGAAGGCATCTGGAAATTTAGAAAAAATATAAAGGAAGTAGTTATTAAGCATTCCATACGTTCCCACGAGATGACGGTCCTATTACAGCCTGTTATTGTCCGTTTCTTGGACGAGCCTTCTGTTCACGACTCTGGGAAGGCACCTTGGCAGAGAGCAGCCTTGCCTTCCCCTCCGCCCTTTCCTTTCCCTCTTCATCTACTTCCTGCACCCCTGCCCCAGGTCTGACTGCTGGGTGTTGGCACCCCCTGTCCTGGAAGGTCCCCCTGAGCTTCTATGGGATGTAGCCCAGGGTGGGGGTGTGCTTACTTAGCAGATTGGTGAAGAGGGGGGCCCTCCTCGAGGCAGAGGATTCACAAATGTCTATTATCATATAGTCAAACAACAGAAGTCATCTGAGAGGAGATGTTTTGCTGATTTTAAGGTTATTGTACATTTTCCCATGAAGATGCCTATGTGTTATTATCTTATGATCTGACTAATCCAGAAACTGGTTCATTGGTCCCTGCTGCTGCTGCTGCTGCTGCTAAGTCGCTTCAGTTGTATCCACCCTAGATGATCCCAAATTGACTGCATTAAGATTTAAAACCATATTAAAATTTCACATTGCATAATGAGTGTGGCCAGCAGGTGGAATCCAGAACCTTTGCTCTCCCTCATATACCTGACTTTGGTATTTTCCATGTTTGTATTCTTTGTAGTAAAAGAAGGTCCAGCCCAGAACCTTGTGGGCACCATGTTCCCATGCTTACCGTACAGTGTTCTAATTCTGGTTTTGGAGCGCCCTTCCCCACTGGAGTATGAGCTCCTTGTGGGTAGGGTTGGCTTCTTGTTCATCTCTGTTATTCCAGGGGAAGATATCTTATATAAGTAGGAAAGCAATATAGTTTAGTGAATGGATAATTAAAATGAATGTGCACTCATGAAAGCATGTGTTTGGCAGAGAGTCATTTAAAATTTCACATGCTAAGTTGCTTCAGTCATGTCTGACTCTGTGCAACTGTATGGACCACTGCCTGCCAGGTTCCTCTGTCCATGAGGATTCTCCAGGCAAGAATACTGGAATAGGTCGCCATGCCCTCCTCCAGGGGATCTTCCTGACCCAGGGATCAAACCCAGGTCTCTTATGTCTCCAGATTTTGATAACTCATATTGCAAAGTTAAGTCTTGTTTATTTGAATGCCATTAATTTGAAAGGTAGATATGGTAAAAAGTTATAAGTATTAAAACCACTCCTTTCAAGATCATAAACATATTCTACTAAAATGTTCTTTTGTGGTACTGCCAATAGGCATTATTTGCCATTATAATTTATGTAGTACTCAAAAGAATTTTATTTTATTGAAAATGTTTTTGGTTTGTGTCTTTTTAACTTTAGAGGAATTAACCTCTGTCTGACCTTGCTGTCTGATTTAGAAAGTTTTTAATAATGGACAGTGAAATTCGTCTTGTAGAGCTGAAGAACCACAAGAAGAGGAAAAAGCAGGAAAACAGTGACTCGGGAGATAATAAAGGGCTTTCCTGGTGGCTCAGCTGGTAAAGAATCTGCCTGCAGTGTGGGAAACCTGAGTTCGATCCCTGGGTTGGGAAGATCCCCTGGAGAAGGGAAAGGCTACCCAACCCAGCATTCTTGCCTGGAGAATTCCATGGACTATATAGTCCATGGGGTCACAAAGAGTCGGACACAGCTGAGCGACTTGCACTCACACTCACCTGTAGACAGTCCCACCTGTGCAGTTTGCAGTTTGTCTTTGTTCTTACCGTTGTACTTCTGACTGACCAGCTGTAAACTGGAGATTCCCACGAGCCCCTCTTTGTGTGATGAACTTGATAGAGCTGTTCACAGAACTCAGGAAAACACTTACTTACTAGACTTCTTATAAAAGGGTATATAGTTCAGGAGCAGCCAGGTAGAAGAGAAGCACAGGCAAAGTATGAGAAGGGGCACAGAGAGGTCATGCCCTCTCCTGGTGCCACTCCCCACATTTCCAAGTGTTCACCAACCTCAGTCCCACCGTTGAGGGGTTTTTATGGAGGGTTCAGTACTTAGGCGTGCTTGATGAAACTGATTGGTCATTGGTGACTGAACTCAACCTCCCGCCCCCACAGTGCTGCTGAAATTTCCAACCCTCTAAGTCACATGACTGGTTCTCCAGGCAACCAGTCCCCATCCTTAGGTTACCTAGGAGTTTTCCAAAAGTCACTTTGTTAATATAAACTCAGTTGTGATGGAAAGGAGCTTGACACCCATTTCACCTTTATGACTGTTAAGCATTTCAGCATCTGAGGACAAAAGGCCAAATATAGCCAAAGATGCACCTGTGACGCTTATATATGAAATAGCAAGAGTTTTAGCTCTGTGCAAGGAACAGGGAACAATTTCTTACAATTTTGTGTTTTTTATTATAAGTCACTATATCATACCATCTGCAGTCATTGTGACTTTTCACCTGCAGTCGTTTAGGGTGAGTAGTAGACAAAGGTCTGGAAATATTTTCTTTTTTTATTGGGGTTTTACAGTGTTGTGTTAGTTTCTGCTGTGCAGCAAAGTGAATCAGCTGTGTGTATACATCCGTGCCCTCCCTCTTGGACCTCAGTCAACCCTGCCACCCATCTCATCTGTCTGTCAGAGCACCAAGCTGAGCTTCCTGTGCTATACAGCACGTTCCCACTAGCTCTCTGTTTTATACATGGCTTGCACATATGTCAATCTGTTTCCCAGTTCATCCTCCCCTTCTGTGTCCACAAGTCTGCTCACTACATCTGTCTCTATTCCTGTCTTCCAAATAGGTTCATCTGTACTATTTTTCTAGATCCCACATATATATGTTAATATATATTTGTTTTTCTCTTTCTGACTTATTTCACTCTATATGACAGACTCTAGGCCTGGAAATATTTATAATGGTTGTAGAGGAATCAATATTTGCAGTAAAATACTTGCAATTCGTATATTTCCATTACTTTGTTTGTATTTAGAATAATAATGCATGTGGACTCAAGTAAGTTCTTTCTGATACAGCTTTGTGCCTTTTCTCCCCTTTATAGACCACTGGAACGATCCAGTGAAGATGTGGATATAATCTTCACACGGCTGAAAGAAGTTAAAGCTTTTGAGAAATTTCACCCAAATCTCCTTCATCAGATTTGTTTATGTGGTTATTATGAGAATCTGGAAAAAGGAATAACATGTAAGAAATGCAACTCCAGTGATGTGTTTTCATATATAAGTTTGTGATCATCTGTGGTTATGCTGTGGGGATGGATAGCAAATGGGGTATCTTTGTGCCAAACAGTTGAGCTCAATCAAAGGTATGAGGTTGACATTTCTCTCTCCTTGTTTATTCAGTTCTACACCAGCATTTCCTTAACTCCTTTGTCCATAGCATGTAAATGGTTCTTCCAGGGCAGCCTCCTTTTCAGATTGGGCCGGAAGGATTTATATATTCAGCAAGATCCTTGGAAGTTCTAATATACAATTATTTTCTGCAACCCTAGAAATATGGGAGCCAATAGGATATTAAATGGGCTTCCCTTGTGGCTCAGTGGTAAAGAATCCTCCTGCCAATGCAGGAGACACAGGAGTCTTAGGTTCAGTCCCTGGGTTGGGAAGACCCCCTGGAGAAGGAAATGGCAACCCCCTCCAGTATTCTTGCCTGGAGAATCCCATGGACAGAGGAGCCTGGTGTGCTATAGTCTATGGGGTCATAAAGAGTGGGACACGACTTAATAACTAAACAGCAACAGCAAAAGGATGTTAAATAAGATAAAAGGTCTCAAATAATGATAATAGTCATTTTAAAAATTAAAGCACAGCTGGTTTACAATAGTAATGTTTTGAATTAACCTCACTGATAACATCTATTCCAGATGTGACTAAGGGGTGGGGGGAGTAAAATGATAGGTTGACAGCTGCATTTAAAAAATATACAAGTACATTTTCATTAAAAAAGTAATGCTATTACCATCTGTTGGGATGCTTTATACTTCGGTAACAGAAAACTCCCATCCAACTGGTTTGACTATGTTTCCTATAAGGAGGGAACATCAGTTATCCACGTATAAGCAGTCCTGAGGTAGGATGGCTTCAGGACTGATTAAGTGGCTCAATGACGTTATTAAGGTCTCAAGTTTCTCTCATATTTTTGTTGGTTTATTTGTTTTTGCTGTTCAGCTTGAGGTGTCGGCTTTTGTACTCAGATTTGTCCCAAGTGGTTCTGAGGCAACTAGCTGCAGCCGTTGGAGGCATTGCATGCTGATACAAAACATTCCTGCTGAAGGACCATTTCTTACCTCTTTTTCAGAAGTCCCCCAGCAGACTTTCTGTATTGTTTCAATGAGAACTGCATCATGTGCCTCTGATTAAACCAATCACTGGCACAGAGTATGGGACCACATGATTGATTTAGACCAATCATGGTTACCCCGGTGGAGCTAGGGAAGAAACTCATATGCTCTGAGTATTTGGCCTTGTGGAGGAGAGTGGGAACTTGTATATAATCCATGTTCAGGGCATGATTTCAAGTGGGAAACTAGCAGGGTTTGTCACAACAGCATTGTAGAAAATTTAGAAGACAAAACGAATATCACCTACAATCCCCAAATCCAGAGATTGCTGTTTATGTTTTGTGTGCATCCTTCAAGATATCTGCCTATGTGCACACAAAGCACAGTCACACTTCTGTTTAAAAAATCATCCGTACATATTGTTTTCAAACCAATATTTTTTATTCTTACTTGGTAGGAACATTATTTTTTTAAGAGATAAGACTCTGTCTTCTATTTCTTACAGCCATTTTCAAAATGAGTCTTCTATGATGTGTAATGTGAATTTGATTGGCAAGTGATAATGTCTCTGGGGGCCAAGAAGTTCATGGAAGGCAAAGCCCTAAATCTAAAATAAGTCACTTACAAAGGCTAGGAATAGCAGAGTCACTGGCGAGGCCAGCTATAAACTCATCAGTCCCCCATCTTAAGCTTGTCTTCGCACCTGGTGGGACACCATTGTCGTCCTTACCTTTCCCCAGCATGCTTTAGTCAGAGAGTTTAGAACAGCTTGTCATCATTAATTATGGCTCCCAGAAGCTTCCTCTTATGCAGTGAGCCCTAGCCTTGCCAGAACTCAACTTTCCCACTGAGTTGTCATGTGATTTTTCATTGAGCCACTTGACTTCTGAAGTAGGATTCTATGAAAAGAATTTTAAAATATCAAATCATTCCATCTAGTTATTTAGCTAGAATATTTAAAAGGATAGTTGGGTTTGCATGAGATTTTTGAACCAGTGTTTCAAAATGACTTTCCAAACTGTTGGTCTTAACTAGGACATGGGAACTAAGATTCTCACTAAATAACTAAATGCTTTGTCTCTGAGATAACAAAAGTAAAGCAAAACTGAGTTCAGAAATTTCTGATGAGAATCATTTCCAAAGAGTGGTTACCTCTTGATGCCTAAAAGCAGTGAATTTATACAAGAAACTAGCAAGTGGACAATGAAAATATGGTAGTTAAAACTTTTTTAACCGATTTTATTTTTCTTAATCAGTCATTGGTTAGCTTGAAATGAGACATTCTATTCTGGAAAACATGTTTTTTAATATAAATAGATTTGTGAAATTGAGGGTGGTGATCTGGTTTTGTTGAGTCACATAGTTTTTAAAACACATACCCCATCTAGAGTAATGATTTTCCAAGTATCACAACACAATGAAGTGCACTTAAGACAAATTACAGAGAATACCAGACAATTCTTCTTACATTCAAAGACTCTTATAGCCTTTAGGATTAACATCCCTTATTGCTACTGTATAAATATAAAAGAGTTCTGTTTAATAGAGTTCTGCTTCATGGAATGTTAAATAAATAGGATATTGCTTTGTTGATAGAAGAGGGAAAGAAAATTATGGTATGCTCTGGTGGGAATACATAGAGGAATCTCATCTAGGTCCAAGTTAGGCTCAGAACAGTCAGTGAGAAATTATCAGATTACGTGGTAAAACCAACTTACATTTGGCCTGCTTACCTGCCTGTTTCTTTTCCAGTATTTCGCCAAGGTGATATTGGAACCAACTGGTATGCTGTCCTGGCAGGGTCTTTGGATGTTAAAGTTTCTGAGACCAGCAGTCACCAGGTAAGATACCATATTCTTTTTATTTTCTTAAAGTAAGATTTAGTATTGTTATTTTTAATGATACATTATCCCTCTGTCTTGAATGCTATCAAAATTACATTTTCAAACCCATTTATCTTTCCCGTAGTTCAGAGTTCCATAGGTATGTGTTGAATTCTCAAGAAACATACATAGTGAGTGTTTTCCACGATTTAAGTATGGTGCCAGGTGTGGAAATATGAAATGCAGAATGCCCTCCAGGAGCCTGCTGTCTGTTAGAAAAATGCAAACAAGTCCGCAGCAGTGGGAAACTGCCATCGTGCGAGGTGAAACGTGAGCAAAGGGGAAAGAGAAGCAAGTCTTCCGAGGTTCCTCCTTAGATCCTCCTGAATCTGGTTTCCTGACTTTTCTCTGTCCTAAAAGTGACCCCCTTGTCAGCTTCAAAAATTTTTTATTTATTTTTGGCTGTGCTGGGTCTTCGTTGCAGCGTGGGCTTGTCTCTAGTTGGGGCGAGCAGGGGCTGCTCTCTGCTGTGGTTTCAGGCTTCTCATGGCAGTGGCTTCTCCTGCTGCAGAGCATAGGCTCCAGGGCACATGGGCTCAGTAGTTGTGGTTGCTGGGCTCCAGCGCACAGGCTCAATATCCGTGATGCATGCCATGGGCTTCATTGCCCTGTGGCGTGAGGGGTCTTTCCGGATCAGGGATTAAACTTGTGTCTACTTCATTGGCAGGCAGACTCTTTACCACTGAGTCACCAGGGAAGCCCCTCTTATCAGCCTTTCGTGAGCTCCAGCAATGTGGGAAACGTGGTCAAGGCAGTCTCCCGAATACCGCTCACTATTTAAGACAAATTACATCTCGTTGAATGTGGAGGGCCAAGAAACATGGGCTTACTTTATCTTCATTAGTCACCTCTGAGGAGCATGGTGTCCTAGTAGATAAAACTCATATTCTTGCTGCCTCCTCCATCATATTTGTGAGTTTGAAATGGGTCCTAGATTCTCCTTTCACATCTGCAGTGACCCTTTTGCCATCATTATTCCACATGGCCTATATGTACAGAACCTTCCTATGTAGAGCCAAGAACCTCTGGTCTCAAAAGGACACCCCTCTAGAGGCTGCCGTCCAGCTTCAGTATGAAAATGTTCTGAGTCTTATATTCACATGTATCAGAATTCAGATAAAAACTGAAGGAAGAGAATCGGCTAAGTACAAAATTGGAAAGAAATATCAAGAAAGGTCAAGGAATTAAAGGGACAAATAATCTCCAGCCAAATACCATGTTTAAGATAGTGCTTCTAAGCCTTTTCCACATGTGGCACACTTCAACTGTGAGAAACATCTATGACATACTCCATTTGAGGTTTAACTTTGTAGGAATTTGTGTGTATATTGGAGTTGTGGGCAGTTACCATCTAACAAGTGGATTGTTGGTTAGTGGACATTTGGAGTTTGGAGTACAGTAGCCTGTGTTCTGCCCATTGTCATGGAGGGTTAGGGTCTCAGGCCAGTACCCAAGTCCTCCTCACCTGAGAGTATACCTTTGCAGTGCATCCGTGCATCAAAAGTTCCATGAGGAACTGCCTGGAATCTGTGCCTGCTGGCCTCGATGGTACTGTCCTCCTGCCCTCTCTTGCAGGGCCAGTTCCCTCTTGAATTTCAGAGTGGCCCAAAGAGGGAGGTGAGTTTTTATTCTTATAAGTTGCCTCAGTTTTCCAGTGGGACTGAGAACAGCTAGCAGTTCTTGGATATTTGTTATGTGCTAGGCAATGTTCTCAGAGAAGGCAATGGCAACCTACTCCAGTACTCTTGCCTGGAAAATCCCATGGATGGAGGAGCCCTGTGGGCTGCAGTCCATGGGATCACTGAGGCGGACACGACTGAGCGCCTTCATTTTCACTTTTCACTTTCATGCATTGGAGAAGCAAATGGCAACCCACTCCAGTGTTCTTGCCTGGAGAATCCCAGGGACGGGAAGCCTGGTGGGCTGCCGTCTATGGGGTTGCACAGAGTCGGACACGACTGAGGTGACTTAGCAGCAGCAGCAGCAGGCAGTGTTCAAGCACTTAACTGTATTTACTTGCTCCTTTAACCCTGTGAGGTGGGTCACATTACTGTTTCATTTTACAAATGAGGAAACCAAGTCTTTGTGTGGCGAACTAACTAGTTTCAACTAACATATCTAGAAATTAGGGGGACCAAGATGAATAAGCAGTTAGGCATTTGAACATATGCTCTTAGCCAGCACTCTGTACTGTTTGACTCAGAAGAAATATGATGAAGCAATTCCCTCTCTCTTGGCTGTTTCTCATCCTTTCAGATCTTCTCATGCCCTGTACCTCCACATACCTTCTGCCTGCAGACTGCTGTCCAGGTGGGTCCCCTCCAGACCTTTTTGCTCAGAGTTGCTTCTGACACTAACCTTCACCTGCTCTTACCTGCATGGATGTGCGGAGGGGACAGGGCCTAGAAAAGGATGATCTTCCTTCCTCCTCTGTCTGGTTGTTAATGAGTAATGAAGGTGATTCAGAAAAGCTGAATAAAGAAAGGTGAGGAAAGAGGAAAAGGAAGGAAGATGAAGATTAGGAAGGAGAAAAGTGAGAAGGGAAGAAAAGCAGGGAAGAGAGATGAGGAAAGAATTTGAAAAGGCAGAGGAAGTGTTCTTAAGGGAAGATAAAGATCAGCAGCAGCAATGTGCTGACACCTCAGATGCTAAGCTGGCATGAGATTTTGATGGTATTAATATAGTATTTGGCCAGGGGCTGCCAGAGTATTGCCCTTGACCAGTTATTTCTCAGTGTGGGGTGCTCCCCAAGAATAGCTGAGCAACAGTTGTGGATTTAAAAAAAAATTAGTAAACTTTAACTTTAGATTATAGCTATGGCTTTGACCTCAGCCCCAATGAAGAGAACTTTCCTAAGTTGAGCTTTGTTGTTGTTCGGTCACTAAGTTGTGTCCAACTCTTTGTGAGCCCATGGACTGCAGCACACCAGGCTTCCTTGTTCTTCATTATCTCCCAGAGTTTGCTCAAACTCACGTCCATTGAGTTGGTGATGCTATCTAATTATCTCATCCTCTGTCGCTCACTTCTCCTTTTGCCTTCAATTTTTCCCAGCATCAGGGTCTTTTCCAGTGAGTTGCATCAGGTGGGCAAAGAATTGGAGCTTCAGCATCAGTCCTTCCAATGAATATTCAGGGTTGATTTCCTTTAGGACTGACTGGTTTGATCCCAGTTTGATCTGTAGTCCAAGGGACTCTTAAGAACCTTCTCTAGCATCACGATTTGGTAGCATCAGTTCTTTGGCATTCAGCCTTCTTTATGGTCCAAGTCTCACATCTGTACATGACTACTGAAAAAAACCATAGCTTTGACTACACAAACCTTTGTCAGCAAAGTGATATCTTTGCTTTTTAATATTCTGTCTAAGGTTTGTCATAGATTTTCTTCTAAGGAGCAATAGTCTTTAAATTTTGTGGCTTCAATCACTGTCTGCAGTGATTTTGGAGCCCAAGAAAATAAAATCTGTCACTGGTTCCACTTTTTTCTCTTCTGTTTGGCATGAAGCTGGGCTTAGTCTTCTCATATTCTCATATTAGCTTTATACCAAAGCTGGCTTATCGCTTCTTCTTCTGTGTACTTCACAGAATCCAACCACAGTCCCAGCCAGAGTTTTCTGAATTGATTTGTAGAGTCCCCAAGAAATAAGGAAGAGAAGACACATTGACCTCTATAGCCTCCAAACTTCCAGAGAAATAGACAGAAGACCAGCCTTCCAGCTAGCTCTGATGGACAAGATAGAATTCCAACCACATGAGAGGAAGGAGCTAAGGAGAATGAGTGAGATGGCTGACACTTCTCTCATGGCAAGTGACTCAAAAGACAAAAACAAAAAGGTCATTGCTATCTGCTCTGGCCTTGTAATGGACTCTGGGTCTCTTCCCAGTAGTGATGTGGCCAAATCAAGGCAGTGGGTTAGCCAATCAGAGTGGTACCCTGTATAAGTCAGGGTTCTCCAGATAACCAGTGTCAGCAGGTGATAGATAGATATATAGATGGTAGACATTTCCTTTAAGAAATTGGCTTATGTGATTGTGGGCACTGCCACGTTGGAAATCCTCAGGGCAAGCTGGCAGGCTGAAATTCAGGTGAAAGCAGATGATGCAGACTTTACAGACTTTAATCTTAAAGTTGGAAATTCAGAGAGAATTTCTATGTTGCATTCTGGAAGCAGAATTCCATCTTTGGGAAACCTCAAGGGAGACATTGGCTTTTAAGACCTTCAACTGATTGGGTGAGGCCCACCCATGTTATGGAGAGTAATCTGTTTTAAAGTGCTGCTTGTAAATGTTCAGTTCAGTTCAGTTCAGTTCAGTCGCTCAGTCATGTCCGACTCTTTGCAACCCCATGAATCGCAGCACACCAAGCCTCCCTGTCCATCACCAACTCCCAGAGTTCACCCAAACCCACATCCATCGAGTCAGTGATGCCATCCAGCCATCTCATCCTCTGGCGTCCCCTTCTCCTCCTGCCCCCAATCCCTCCCAGCATCAGAGTCTTTTCCAATGAATCAACTCTTCACATGAGGTGGCCAAAGGACTGGAGTTTCAGCTTTAGCATCATTCCTTCCAAAGAAATCCCAGGGCTGATCTCTTTCAGAATGGACTGGTTGGATCTCCTTGCAGTCCAAGGGACTCTCAAGAGTCTTCTCCAACACCACAGTTCAAAAGCATCAACTCTTCAGCGCTCAGCCTTCTTCACAGTCCAACTCTCACATCCATACATGACCACAGGAAAAACCATAGCCTTGACTAGACAGACCTTTGTTGGCAAAGTAACGTCTGTGCTTTTGAATATGCTATCTAGGTTGGTCATAACTTTCCTTCCAAGGAAATGTTAATCACACCTAAAAAATACTTTTACCTCAGAATCTAGGCTATTTGACTAAACAACTGGATACCATAGTCTAGCTAAGTTGACACATAAAATTAATTATCATATGCCCCTATCGTGGGGGGCAAAATGGGTTTGGGCAATGGGCCATGGGAGGAGAAGCCAGAAAAGACCTGGAATTCCCAGAGACCAGCACCGGCACTGCCCATTGCCTTCATATGCCACACTGTGCTGGGGTCCCCTGGGTATGCATTGACTTCATCTTTTATGCCCTGTTTTACAGGAGCTTGAAAACAAGGCTCAGTGACCTTAGGTATAACATTCCCAAACGTATGGTCGCTCAGTTGTGTCCAACTCTTTGTGACCCCATGGACTGTACCCTACAAGGCTCCTCTGTCCATGGGATTTCCCAGGCAAGAGTACTGGAGTGGGTTGCCATTTCCTTCTCCAGGGGATCTTCCCGACCCAGGGATGAACCCGGGTCTCCTGCATTGCAGGAAGACACTTTACCCTCTAAGTCACCAGGGAAGCTGCAGGGCCACACAAATGTACATGGCTAAATTAAGATTTGAATTTCTATCAGACACACTCCCAATTTCACATTCTTCTTGCTTCTCATACACAAATGAAAGGTGGGTGGGGGCCAAAAAAGAAGAAAAATTTAAAGAGACTAAGAGAGAATTAAGGAAATAGAAGTGAATTCTATTTAATTCCTTGAATTCCTTAATTAATAGAATTAAAGAAATAGAATTAAGCAAAGACTCAAATCTTTAAAAGTGGATAGAGCAGCGTTTCTTGCTAGCCTGCCCTCCACTTACTTGCCTCAAGTCTCACCCTGCCCTGCATGCCTCTCTTCTCATCTGAGAGTCAGGAGTCAGAGGAGATGGTGGAGATAAACTTCCAAACTTAAGCTCTGAGTTTCGGCTCCTCAGTGGGGTTTTAGCTGAGCCAGAATGGTGAGATGAGGGCTGAAATGGCTAATGGTGGCAGAGCGCTCACTATGAGCGGCTTTATGCAAAGCACTTTACAAGCTTTATTTCACTGGCTACACCCTACATCGCCCTCCCCCATTCAGTACTATGATTAGTCTCATTTCACAGATGCTCAATAACTTGCCCCAGGGCACACAGCCATTCAGTTTAGTTCAGTTGCTCACTCATGTCTGACTCTTTGCAACCCCATGGACTGCAGCACACCAGGCTTTCCTATTCATCACCAATTCCCAGAGCATGCTCAAATTCATGTCCATCAAGTCGGTGATGCCGTCCAACCATCTCATCCTCTGTCGTCCCCTTCTCCTCCTGCCATCAATTTTTCCCAGCATCAGGGTCTTTTCCTATGAGTCTGTTCTTTGCATCAGCTGGCCAAAGTATTGGAATTTCAGCTTCAGCATCAGTCCTTCCAATGAATATTCAGGACTGATCTCCTTTAGGATGGACTGGTTGGGTCTCCTTGCAGTCCAAGGGGCTCTCAAGAGTCTTCTCCAACACCACAGTTCAAAAGCATCAGTTCTTCAGCGCTCAGCTTTATAGTCCAACTCTCATGACTACTGGAAAAACCATAGCTTTGACTATATTGACCTTTGTCGGCAAAGTAATGTTCCTCCTTTTAAATATGCTGTCTAGGTTTGTCGTAGCTTTTCTTCCATTAGGTTGTTGTGATTCTAGGACTCAAGTTCTCGACCATTGTGCTTGTACAGGTGCCATCCAGAGGATGTGAGAGGGAAGGGATGGAGTGAGGGCTGAGCCATTTAGGAATGATGTGGGGAGGAGCAGCTTTTCCCCTGAAGCTCCTGCAGCCACCGTCCTGCATTTTGGATTCCAGCTCAGAGCTCCATGCCTCACCTCCAAGCTCCTCCTTTCAAGTGTTTGCACTCCCACCCCCCCGCCCCTCTACCCACCAAGGCCTACTGTTGGGGAACACCTGCTTTAGACCCAAAGACAAACAGTGAAATGAGCATGGCCCATCCCTTTAAAGGGTTTCTAAGTTGGAAGGTGGGATTGAGAAGTAGGGGTGATCAGGGAGGGAGATTTAGGTGTGGTATATACAAAGTAGAGGTGAAACGGGTATAATTGGTGTTGATGGGATGGGGGGGGATTGAGAGAAAGGGAGGAGCCTGACTTGGATGAAGAGGTGGGTGGTGATGCCACTGCTTGAAATAAGGAACATGGAAGAAAACGCATCACAGATTCTGGTACAGTATTTTCATATTATACATTTATTAGGTATTATTCATTGAATTTTTCTGAAAAAAAAAATCACTCTTCTACATGATACGAAGATATAACTTTCAAGAACACACAGAGCAGAAATATATTATCTTTGGCTCATAAATTCATATTACCTTCCTGCCTGTCTCAATATATTACTTTTTCTCCCCATCACCCTTTATATTAAACTTTTTTGCTCCCTAGGGTAAGAAAACATACTTCTCACTCTCTGTATGATTGGTTTGACAGATCCTCCTTGAATTTTTTGGACCCCACATGGAGGGTCATACTTATGTCTCATTGGCAATACCTTCTGAGCAGAGTAGTATTAAATCTCATCCTTTGCAAAGCATTTCACTTGCCCTCTTTCATTTGAGCTGCCCTGTTAGGTTGACCCAGCTGTGCTGCATCTTGCTAAGACACAGGTGAGTGAGTTGCCCACCCAGGATGACACAGTAGTAACCCGTAGCGCAGGAAATCACCTGACTTCCTTGCCCAATCCAGTGCTCTGCTGGTACCTCACTTAACATTAATCACACGTGCGGTGCATCCAGCTACCTGGGCGTAGGGGAGGGGCTATAGATACAAAGGGCGCATGCTCCCGGATACTGCCAGGATGCGTGGTGGTCACAGGGTGGTGGATCTTTCTGCACCCCCTTGGATCACACTGATGGCCAGCATTATAACAAAGAAATCCACTGATTCCTCATTTGGGAGAACGATGAAAACACAAATGTTCAGTGAGTAGTAAGGTAAACTTCAGGCCCTTTCCGTGCAGGGGAGGGGGGAGGGGAAAAGCTACTGGGCTCGCCTCCCAGTTTTGCTTGGGGTCAGCCCAGCAAAACACTTGCCAGTCAGTTTAGAAACAGTCTTTGCTAGCTGGGGAGGCAGGACCTTGTCTACTGACCACAGCCTCACCCTGAGGGTCCATTCCTAGCTCAGGACCGGCAGATGAGGGTACAGAATCCTGCTGAGAATTGGTTGGAACCAGCTTCTCTGCTCTCATGCAGTAAGGCCAGTGCTCAATTCTGCTTCCTTGCCTTCTCCCAGTCCAAGGCCTCAAGCGTGGGCTGGAGGGGAGAAACCCCAAGCTCTGGATACAGAGAGGGATGTGGCCCGACCTCCCTGAGAGCCTCCCTGAGGAACTGGTCTCATGGTGCTTTCATTTCTTATGTTATAGCTGTGAAGCTGTGTGTGGGTAAGAACTTTGGGAAATACATGGATTATCCTGTTCCTATAACTATGGTGAACTTTTTAGAGTCTACCATCCTTGGAAATGCCTTCCTATCAACTATATCAATTGATATCCTTTATATTGACTCCACTGCTCCATAAAACAAAACCTACCTTGGAAGTACTTCTACCCTGTGTCCCTGAGCAGTTGTCGGAGGCATCTGTCCCAGCTTTGCAGACATTCTCCTGCCTGCTCACTCTGTCTTACCCCATGAAACTGAGAACGCCCAGCAAGGGGCCCTGCCTGCAGACCACTTCCCCATCCCAGACCAGAGCGTCCCAACTTGGCTCATGTGCTCATGTAGATTTCTACTCGGCATCCCAGGTTCTGTCAAGGATGAACCCTTCAGTTCCCAGCAAGACCTGCCCCCACTCTTGGTCTCTAACCTAAGTCTAAGCAGGACCTGTGGGCCTTCGGATATCCACAGCTGAACTCGTGTGCTCAACAGCCTGCCTGTCTCCAGTGCCTATTTAACTTAATGGGCTAAAAGCCAGAGATTTACATTCCTATTAGAATGAATAATACTGTGGGTGGACTATTCCTCATTAATATTTAGGTAGATTTCAGGTTAGAAGTGAGCATTAGAACAGGTTATAAACAAATATTAAGCTTTAAAACAATAGTTTTATAAAGCTCATTATCTCAGACAATATCCACTTCGTGTGAGTGGGAGAGGAGAGACAAGGTCCTGCTATTTTCTGCAGATTTTGTAAGTGGTATGGTAACTATTTTAATCTTGCTTTGGTAAGTATTTAAAATCTAAACATAAAGAAGGTTAAACTAATCTTTACACCAAAAAAGTATAACATTTCCCCAGTCACATGAAACGATTTCTGACGGCTGCAGAGCAAATAGAAGTATATACTGAAAAATAGGGAATAGGATGGTTTAGTAATTAATATAACTCCTATCTATATTTCTGTAACAGATGTTTATTTAAAATGTTAATATTTACCTAATGCAATGCACGATCATGTAAATCTTTTGAAATTCTCAGAGCCACTTAATTACTATGTGACCACAAGCAAGTTAGAGTATGTGTAAATTGGAGATACTAGTTCCTATCTTAAATAAGTTAATGTGTATAGAGCACTCAGTATGAAGCTTGACCAAGAGCAGGGGTTCCATGATTTTTTTCTTACTATTTTTAAGGAAAAGGTGATTGGCTAAAGTGGAGTGCTGTAGGTTGCAATGTTGCCATTTTACCACAGGAGGGCAGTGCTAGAATAGAAAAAGCAGGAAATGCGCATTGTATTCAAAATAGCAAGAAGTTTAACAGTGGTGTTCAGCCATTTCATGGGATCAGAGAATGGGGCTGTGTTTTGCCTTGGTCCTCACTTTATTCATCCTCTCCTCCATCTATAAAGTTCTGTGGCAAGTTTTGGAAAATGATCTCTTACTGATTTCCCCCCTAAAGTAAAATGTGGGGTTTTTTTGGTTTGGTTTTTTTTTTTTTAAACCCTTTTTGTTTTAAAGATGTTTTTAAGTGTTGCATACTTGTAAAATTTGGAGGACAGGCATGTTTCTCTGTGTTGTTGCTTTATCTTTCCCCTTCTTTCTGTTTTTGCCAGATTCCTTAATACATTCTTTTGATCCATTATTTTCAGACATCGCTATCATCAGGAAACATTCTCTGAACCCATGTCTCAAGCCAGTAAAACCTGAAAGGTGCCTTGTCCACAGTGGTTGCTTGTAATCTTAATATTTGTCTATGCTCAGGTCACTGTCTTTGTTGAGACCTGATCAGAGTTTGTTTAGCATCCAGCCTGGGACCTTGGCGTACTGGGCTGAGTTTTGTTGCCGTGTAATTCTTGGTGTAGGCAGAGGCAAGAGAGAGCCCTGGTGCAGGACAGACTGGCTGCCCCTGAGACAAGGCTGGCCTCCCTGATTCGGTTATCAGATGCTAATACTGGGCCGTCTCATCAAACCTTCCTGCAGCCAGCTTGCCTGATCTTGTTAAGCTGTGTCTAATGCTGATTCCAGGGAAGAACTTGTCTTTGCTGTTTGTCAGGAAGAAAAGCACATTTGTCTTAGAAGTATTTTGCCTTCCTGCTTGGTAGTAAATCCTTTAGACTGCACATATACTCTAATGTCTTGACAAATTTAGAGATTAGGTTCCATTAAATTTTTATTTTCTAAAAGGACTTGGAACACTCCTTAAATTCAAGACTAAATTCAAGCTCATGAAACAAACCCTGCACAACAAAACTTAATGGAAAGTATTGCCTATAGATCTAAAATATGTAAAAGTATTTGCTTTGTAAAAATTTACTTCAGGGTCTACAAACTTTAAGGACCAGTTTGTTCCTTGGCATGAACCCAACAAGTATCCAAAGCAATAAATATGTGGTAAGACAATTAACTCTTCTTGAGCCATTAATAAGGAATTGGGTTAAATACACAAAATAAAATGGGCTTCCTAGGTGGCTCAGTGGTAAAGAATTTGCCTGCTGATGTAGGAGACTTGGTTCAAGCCCTGCATTGGTAAGATCCCCTGAAGGAGGAAATGGCAACCTGCACCAGTATTCTTGCCTGGAAAATTTCATGGACAGAGGAACCTGGTGAGCTACAGTCCATGGGGTTGCAGAGAGTCAGACACAACTGAGTAACTGAGCATGTATGCAATGCATACATAATAAAATAACTGATACTCCTTAAAATTACAGGAGAGTCAAAAATCGATGTAATTACCACAGAAAATCCTTCTGTTTTATTTTAAATTTCATCAGAATGTCTAACTTGTGTAAATTGAATTTCTGTGGCTGCTTATAAATATCATTTGCAAGGTCCATGTGTATTAGCTTGAATTCCAGTGACACATAATCATGGCGTTTCTTAACACCATTCCTATGTTCATACTGTAGCTATGTAGCTATGTTTGTAATGAAACAAACAAAATGCTTCATACGAGAATGCCTACTTTAAGAAAACCTAGTATACCATCTTCCAGACATACAAAGCAGATAAATACAGGGGTGATTAGTTGCAATACAAAAGGATTCTCTGATTTACAGCAGGATTCGTCAGAAGGGTTCCTTTGAATACATGCTCCCCCAGAGAGCTGAAGTGTTTTGCAGATCATTCAAACCACTTGACATCCAGATTGGGGGACAGAGAAACTTGGAATTTAAGCATTGAAAAAGCCATCATTAATTGGAGATTAACACAAAATGAATAAGAGATTCTCTGTTACTTCAGTAGTAGAAAAACATAACTTGCTTTAGAAATGTAGATAGCCATATGTATATACATGCATAGGTTAAGTTAGAAATAATATTTTCCTTTTTTTTTTTTTTTGTGGAGCACCTGCGTGCCAGGAACCATGTAGGACTATCTATTATGTATATTGAATTCTACTACTAATCTTGTGAGAAAGATTGCACCATTTTGCAAATAAAAATACTGAGGCTCCTGGGAGCATTCTGCCCGAAGCCGGGGACTAGTAACTGACAGAAGTGAGTTTTGAATCTAGGTCTGCAAGGTGCACCGTCTTCTCCCTTTGCTGCCTCCAAGGGATTCCTACCCTCACTCTGCCCAACCCTTCCTATGCCTGATGCTCCCTACCTTCCCCTCTACCCCGCCCCGGACCAGATTGTTGACATCTTTGATAACTCACCTAACACCAACTTTTATGAGTGAAGATAACCAGACTCCACCTATTCTGCTGAAACACATGCTGCTGCTGCTAAGTCGCTTCAGTCGTGTCCGACTCTGTGCGACCCTATGGACGGCAGCCCACCGGGCTCCTCTGTCCACGGGATTCTCTAGGCAAGAACACTGGAGTGGGTCGCGATTTTCCTCTCCGGCTGAAACACAGCAGTCCAAGACACTGTTCATGACTTCAGTTGGTGCCTTGCTGGGCAGGAGTGGGTAGAACCTCCTCTTCTAGATGACGGTGGGCGCCATCTAGAGGCGTATGCAGGCAGTGCTGGTCAGGAGGTAGGAAGCCAGCGATTGAAGCAGCACAGCCCAGCTTGTGACCCAAGCACAGGTCAGCTTGGTGAAGGATTGAGGCAGGCCGTTTAACGCGATGATAGGGCTGGGTGCTGGACAGGGAGGCAGGAAACAGGCTCCGTGATGGAGGTGGGTGGCCAGGCAGGCTGATGAACAGGCCGGGTGTCGGAAGGATGCCAGGAAGTGCTGTCAACAAGGCAGTCTGCCACTTTGAGAAGAATTAGGATACCAGATGCAGAAAGACAGAAACCCAGTTTCTCCAACTGAAATAGGAACTCCGTTAGAATGGGGCACCTGGTGCTCAGAGTGGGAAAAGCAGTAATGCAGACACGCTTCTCAGTTCTGGCTTTGATTGCCTCCCTTTCTCCTGATGAGGAAGAGAAGAGCTAAATGGATTGCATCCTCTAGGAGAGGGTCAAGTGAGCCCCAGTATTGGGGCCAGAAGGTGAGAGGGGGAGCACTGCCAAATGTTTTGTATTTTCCTGGTGATTTGGAATGATTAGGTAGTCAATAAATCTATCAATTGGCTGGTTGAAAAAAGAACCTGTATGGCTAAAATTAATACTTAATCAAAATTAATCAATTTTCCTACTGAGCCTTGGAAAGAGGTTCTTTTTTATTTTTAATTGATTGATTGCTTTACAGTTTTGAGAAGTATTTAAAACTATCATCAGTAAGAATAGCTTTATTCAGCGTTTCTTTTGAATCACCCATTGTGTAGAGCACTTAAATTATGTCCTTTAATTGTTGTGAAGAATTAATGAGACATCATAGTCAAGACGCCTGGGGCGGTGCATGGTGCATAGTGTTCCAGCCACACACGTGGAGATCCACATGCATACAGGATGCACAGGAGATTAGTACTGTTCAGGGTGAGTGGGTCATTAAGTGTTTAGAAGGTAGGAGAAGGACTGATTTAGTGGAGTGATAGATGAGAGAGAGCTAGGTCAGATAGGAGGGAGAAACCCTCCGATCGTCTCAGTATCATGCCACAGTTAATTCTTTTTCTGAGAGCCCATCACCACTAGTTACATCGTAGGACTGGGCTCAGAGACCCTGTATCCTCTACAGGAAACACAATGAGGTCTTCCCAGGTGACACGCAAGGGATATTGCTCTTCGGGTGTGTCTGATGCAAAGTAATCAGTGATAAGCTGGCCTCTGCTGCTATTACAGAATCTCTTTGGGGATGCAGCTTTGGCCCAGTACCTCTCCAGAGGTCTCAGTGTAACTTGGGACTCACAGGTCAAGATTGGTTTAGCTAATCCAATCTCGTGTTTATCCAGAAGCCTATCTGGAGACAAGGATTTGGCTGCAGTGGTTTTTATGGAGGACACCCCAGGAAGTGTTGTAAGGAAGTAGGGGAATTGAGACATGGAATGAGGAATGCCAATAAAAATGTGTAGATGAGGAGTTCAGCTGTGGGCAGCTGGGCTCACTCCTTCCAGGAACCCTCTAACAAATTGTGTCAGGTAGAAGCCAGGGTATTTATCTTCTACTGTCATGCCTCTTTGGAAGATGTACCCGGCAAGCTTTAACTTGTCCGGTGTCCAGCACTCTGCCCTTAAGCAGAGCAATGCAGATGAAGAGGGAAACTGCAAGTATGTGCCGGAACTGTCCAGAAACCTATGGATGCTTCTGAGGGTAAGGCTAGGGTGGGAGAAATGGGTGGGGAGGATCTGGTAGGACTCCAGCAGCATCTGCTAAACCCACCTTCATCCCTGAAAACACGCCAGTTTTTAAATCGTTTCATGTTTGAAAATCCTCAAAATAAATGGCCATCTTAATATAAAATGGGACATTTCTTCACTGTTGATGTTTCACAGTTTGTGCTGATTGCTTTCTTCAGTCTTTGTCACTGTATATATTTCCTTTCAGTAGCCTTTCTGAACATTAATTTGCAAATGAGCAGAAAATAAAAGTCTCAACAGTCCCTATTTAATAAGTAGAGAGACATGAACAGATCTCCAGTGGATGTGTGAGTTTAAAGGAATGGTAGTATCCTGCCTTTGAGTGTACATACTGAGCAATGCATATTGATTCTGCTGCATTGAGAACATTGGAATGGGAGAACATTGGAATGTAAATGTCTTTATTTGAGATTTATTTCCTAAGCACATTGCAGGTCCCGGCCTGGAATTCAGATATAAACAAGGCCTGACCCTCAGGGACTACAGAGACAGTGATTCATCTTTAGGGTGAAAATGTTCTTCTCAAGACTTCTTCCCTGTGCCCAGTTATCCCAGTGCCCAACCCACACTTCCCCAGTCCATTCAGATTTCTGAGTAAATTGGTCCTGAGCATACTTCGTCTGCTGAAAGTCGAGTTTGAATTTGCAAGCCGCCCTTGTTTCAGGTGAGGTTTTACAGTCCTACTTTCAAGACCGAATCTTGTATCTGTGACTCCCTGTCCTTACATGTGAGAGGATGGAGGATGAAGGAGGAGATGAAGGCGGGTTGGCTCCCACCCTCAGCCCTGGTGGGAGAGCCGGGGACACTGGGAATGAGCAAAGGTGCTGGATGGAATGACGGGGGCTGGTGCCCCTCTGTACAGAGGTCCTGACGCACAAGGCTTTGTTGAGGAGAGCGCTTGGCAGCACTAACATGACTAAACGTGTTATGTTTAGGAGGAGGCAGGGGTCACGTTAAACTCTCTGGGGAAGACCAAGAAAATGTTCAGTCTTTTGTCTTTCTCACAAGAGCTGCTCGCTAGCAAGAAGACGGACTCATGTGAGTGATTTTCACAGTTGGACTTTCAAAGCCTGTGTCTTTGTATTTGTTTTGGTGACACACAATGACAGGTGTCAGGGATAGGAGGTGAGAAATGGAGGAAACAACTTAGTCTGTAAAAATCTATAGCTGGCTCACAAATAACAGATCTTCAGATCTTCAGAGTTCTTTCGCATTATACTTTGTAGATAATCGTAGAAAATTAAGCTACAGGGATAGTGGCAGGAGTAATAGGTATGGTTCATCCCTGACAGGTTTTTAAATAGATATTTACACTGGAGAGTGTAAATTAGGCTAAAAGAGTTCTTTCTGAAAGATTCAGATGATTTTTTAAAAATGAAGTAGGCTAGTGGGATCTTTGAGAAAACCTAATAATCTAGAGAATTTGTGAAAGTCTGTGATTCATCATAATCCATCTTGTGTTTTTACTAGAATTTGAAAATTACTCAGAAGTATCTGACTTGCTGGGTATTAATATTTCAGTTCTGGGGATATTTTTCTGACTGAGTTTGTTTGTAGCTGCCTTTCTGGAAAATTTATTAGCAGGCCATTTTTGTTTCCCCTTGATCTCTCTTTCTCTTCTGAGGTATTATTTTATTTTCCTGAACACAGTTTTATATGATAATATCTGTGCAGAAGCAGTGTGCTATGGTTCAAGGAACTGGATTCATAGGGGCATTTGTCCTGCTAATGTGGTTAGAAGGTCACTAATTTGATCTTAATAACTTTCCTGTTACCATGTATTAGATGCATGAAAGGAAAACTACGCCTTCTAGCTCAGGATTGCCTATATGTATCGACCTTAGTTGATAATTCCTTGCAAAATGAATAGCCAGGTGATTTCAAGGGTTTGCATTGCTTGAGACTAGTTAGGATTAACCCAAGTATTATCACATATGGTGCATGCAGAGAGGAAATTACTTGTGTAGCACACCTTAAACTTTAAAATCATTGATTCAGAACATTTGATAAGCTTCCTGCACTGTACTTCGTTGGATGCTGTTTTTACTATGTTGTGGCTGCGGGAGGCAGCATAATACAAAAAGCTTGGAATCTGTAGTCAGAGAGTCACAACTAGAATCTGGCTGTGCGTTATTTGCTATCTGTGTACCAGGGCCTCACGAACCAACCATGGTCACCTTCATTTTCCTCGTCTCTTTAAGACAGAATGACATAACAGTATCCCTATTTTGGCTTTTTATTTAAATACTGTAATTGAACTCTCTCACTTGGGAAAAAAAGCAAGTTCATCTTCAAAAAATGTCCCACATTTTCTTAGAGATAGTAATGCTCAGTCACTCTGTCATGTCTGACTCTTTGCAACGCCATGGACGGTAGCCCGCCAGGTTCCTCTGCCCATGAAATTTTCCAGGCAAGAATACAGAGTGGAGGGCCATTTCCTACTCCAGGGGATCTTCCCAAACCAAGGATCGAATCCATGTCTCTTGTGCCTCCAGTATTGGCAGGCAGATTCTTTACTACCAATGCCACGTGGGACACCTTGAGATAGTAGTCATATAGAAAGATAACCACGCACACAAAAAGGACATGTGCAAGATTGGCAGCAGCCTTATTCATAATATGGCCAAACCAGAAATAACCCAAATGTCCACCAGGAGGAGAATGGATAAGCAGACTGGGGCATATCCATGCAGTGGTCCACAGGTCAAGGAAAAAACAGCTGCTCCACATGACCACATGGATGAATCTTATAGACATTATGTTGAGCAAAAGAAGCCAGACACTAAAGAGGGCATATTGTCTGATTCCTTTTAGGTAAAATCTAAAACTGGCAAAATTCCTTTATGGTGATAGAAATCAGAAGATCAATTGCCTCTGAAAGGACGGTCTTGACTTGAAAGGGGCATGAGGGAAGTCACAGTAGTGACAGAAATGTTCTGTCTTGATTTGGGTGATGATTACAGGGTGTATATATTTGTCAAAGCTTGTTAAACTGTGCAATTGAACCGAGTGTTTTACTGTATAGAAATGAGTTGACCTATGAACAGGGCGAGTTTGTACTGTGGGGGTCCACTCATAGCAGAGTTTTTTCAGTAGTAAATACGACAGTATAAGAGAGTGTGTGGCTGGTTGAATCTGTTGATGTGTAGGAACCACGATATACTCCCGATTTTCTACTACATGAGGGGGTTGGCACCTCTAACTCCCACGTTGTTCAAGGGTCAGCTGTCCACTTCTGAGAAAAAACAACTCATCCACTGATAAGATGTCGACTTTTCTAACAACTGGTTTTTGGGGTTCTCAGGACGCAGTGACCATCTGCACTCTGGGAATTGGGACAGCCTTTGGAGAGTCCATTCTGGACAACACCCCGCGCCATGCGACCATCGTTACCAGGGAGAGCAGTGAGCTGCTCCGCATCGAGCAGAAGGACTTCAAGGCACTATGGGAGGTGAGCCTCAGGGCGGCTTTGTCAATTAACGTGGTTGCAGAGAAGAAAGGGAGTACCACGTGGATAATGGCATTTAGTCAAGCCTTAATGTGTTCTGTTCTCAGCCAGTGGATGGAATTTAATTTTCAAAACTTGTTTTTGAAATGAGTGAGTGAAAAAGGCATTTTGACACAAGACATCCTTCTTTTTTTTATTTTTTAATTTAGCGCTTGCTCAATTTCCTGTGGTTTGACATACATGATAATTATTTCTTGAATGACCATAGAGTGTTTTATGTATTTCCTCCCTCCTATTCCACAAATGTATTCTTAACCATAGAACAAAATACTTTGACATTTTCTTTGGCATTTTCAAAATCATCATTGACATGATCCCTGGAAAAGTGGGATGAATGGGGTTAACATCTGCTTCATTTAAATGCTTTTAAAAATGAAGTGCCCTGTAATAAGGTATGGGAAACGAGGGACATAAAGATGGCTGGTTACCTGCCAGCCTAAAATGCACGGGTGTCACAGCAGTGGCTGGAGCAGCCAGTCCTGGCGGCTGGTGCATTTCCTGCTGCTGACCAGCATCCCTTAGGGTACCACGCTCATTTACAAAAAAGGACGGGGAATAAATCTTATATGCAGTCATGGCAAATGGAGCACTTAGGCCCTCTCATCTTTTATGCTTATTCCTTTTCAGTTCTTGAAGCTTCTGATTTTTACCTGTGGGTTGTTCCCTATCTTTGTCCTGGGCTCAGTATGTCCAAGTGTTAACCCATCGAGCTGGCAGGCTTTACCACTTGTCCCAGTGTGGCTAAGATTTTAAACTTGATCTAAAAAGAATTTTGTGTAATCAAATTGCTTCCTCCAGAGCCAAACAAATGCCAGATGCATTAAGGGAGCAAGCCTGCAGGTGAGTGAGTGATGCTTTGCCTTGAAAGTCCTGCAAGCCTTGGAAGGCCCCGGTGGTGAAACCTGGTACTTTTATTCTTGGCAGTAGTGAATAAATTGCAGGGTTACTTGTTTGAAATGTTCCTCTTAGAAAATATTAAAGAGCTCCAACTGCTCTGTAAAGTTCAGAGACAAAAGCGAGTTTTAGGAAGGCAAAGCCAAAGTAGGTTTGCGTGAGGTTTGTGCGGAGAGGTTTTCTGTCAATTAAAAGGGCCCAGGCTTGAGGCAAATAAGCTGCTTTTTGGATCTTTAAAAGGTAAACCAAGAAGTCTTTTCCAAAAGAAAATTTGGAAGACTGGTTTAAGAACAAAAAATGACTCCTGCTTGCGGTGTGTGTCATTATAACTGCTTTCATCTGTGATGACTTATTCAAGTTGTTGGTCGAGGATGGTTTGCGGGCAATAATTAAAAATTTATTTTAATTAGGAGGCCCTAGTGCTGTGAAAAGTTCCTGAGAAGTTGCTACCTGTGAACATTCTATAAAATTTATTTAAAACATTTTTGAACATACAGGAAATCAAAAAGGATAATACAATGAAAGACTGCACTATCACTTGGTCCAGCAGTTATTAACATTTAGCCATATTTGCTTCATCTTTTTTTGCTGAACCACTTTAATATAAATGTCAGGTATCATGACATTTCATCCTAAACATCAGCGTATATCTCCAGACAATCAGAATATCCTGCTGCATACCCATAATACCGTTATTTCACCTACAAAACTAAAGATAATATCCTAATCTGATACCCAGTGCACAGCTGAAATTTCCCCATAAATACCCATAAATTTATCCCATGGGTATTTTTATATCTGTTTTATTTCAAACGAGGCTCAAATAAAGAGCCGTGCATTACATTTGATTGTTATATCTAAGTCAGTCTCTCTCCTCCTCACTGCTTCCCTGTCTCTGTCTCGCTATGGCATTGACTTGTTAAAAAGGCCAGATTGGTTTCCTCCAAATTCAAGGTTTGTCTGATTGTTTTCTCATGGTATCTTTTTTGTACCTCTACTCCAGAGTTTCCTGAAAATGAGAGTTGGTGCTGAGGGTTTGATTAGGTCAAGTCAAACCGTTTTGGCAAGGAGAAGCCAAAGGTGATGCTGAGTACATTAAGGTGCTGCTAATGTCTGGATACCTCACTGTTAGTGATGTGTTGATTTGACTCATTTGATCCCTCGGTTGGATTGTATTTGAGTATATTTTAGGGTGGGCTGTTTTTCGCAGAGATTTCCCTTAGAGGAAGATTGTTAAATGGGGGTATTGATGTAGAAGGTGGTCCTTGGTTTCCCAAACCTTGCCACGTGATTTTGTAATGCAGTGGGTCCAGCCCTTCACCTGTAACCTCACAGCATGATTCTGGTCTCCCCTGTCAGTGAGCAGAAAAGGATGGAGGGAGTATTTAGTCTGACCTCTTATTTTACAGGTCAGGATGTGGAACCTCATAGTGAGCAAGAAGTTAATAAGATACTTTACTTACCTGTTCATACAACCAAGTGCAAAGTACAAATTAGGTGCCTCTCCAGCATTTTAACTGCCTGAAGTGAGAGTACAGGGAACTCCATTATCTAGCTGCCTGTGTGAATCAGAACTTTATTCATGGGCACACTTGTGCATTTACAGTGCACGATCATCCTAAGAAATTGTGAAACTCTAGATTACCTTCTGAGGAATAAAGATCAACTTCTGTTTATTCTACTGTTCACTTATTCAGCAAACACTTAAGGAGGATCTCCTGTGTGTCAGGCCTGGCAAGAGCAGTGAGCAAGATTGACAGAACTTCTTTTTGCTGGGCCAGGGCTTCTGTTCTGCTTGGAGGAGACAGAAAATAAACTAGCAAGTCAATAATATTATTTCAGAATATAATATATCATTATCGTTAAGTAAAATCTATTTCTATTATTTGAATTTGGGTGATCTATTAATGGCATATGTAACACTAATCTGCTAGCAAAATATTGGATAACCAGAACACCTTTTCCTTGATTATGTCAGATAACAGAGTTGGTAATTCAGCCATTCATTACACTGGTACATAGTATCTGTAAGCAACATTAAAACTGAAGCTCATAGTGCCAGCTGAAGTCTGAGTTCGATCTGATAGCCAAATATCAAAAGTGAAGGAGGACATAGCTTCAGGATTCAGGGAGAAGCCTCACTGAACCATGAAATGGCAGGAAGAAGGCAGTAGAATGGCCAGCTGGATGCTGCTGCTCCTGTCAGTGTGGCAAGAAGCTCACTGTTAGGCTCTAGTTCCCACACAGTAAAAATTAGTTTGTCTGAATCATGGGTCTAAAGTCACGTGTTCATCTCATCTGCCTGCTCACTTTTGAGGACTGGCATGGTGGGTCCATTGTGTGGCAGGCACTCTCGGAGACTTCCCTCCTTATCTATGGCTTTGATGCCGTTTAAAGCAGTGAGGGTTGGATGGTATCGCTGACTCAACGGACATGAGTTTGAGCAAACTCCAGGTGATGATGAGGGACAGGGAAGCCTGGCGTATTGCAGTCCATGGGTCACAAAGAGACATGACTGAGAGACTGAGCAACAAAGTAATTGACAAGGACCAGGAGTCTGAGGTCCTTCTAACTAGGAAATTATGGTGTCTAACCAGTAACAGGTAGCCCAGTCTAAAGAAGCTGTTTAACAGGCTAAGTGAATTATGTTATAAATCTTACAGTTGGGACTTTAATGCCAACAGAGAGCTTGGTAATCCTGCTTCCTTTCCTAATCAGAGGCAAGTGTTCTCAGTTCTCAGCAAATGCACACTCAGAGACCTACGTGTGAGATACTGAAATTCTACTTAATTTCATCAAATACTCTTGCTTTATATTGTCATTAATGTTGTAGGTCAAACTGATAGCACCCAGAGTATTTTTAAAAATTATTATCATACTTTCAGAACAAACTTATGGTTGCCAGGCAGAGGGGAGAATGTTGTGGGGGAGCAATAGTTAGGGAGTTTGGGATGGACGTGTACACACTGCTGTTTTTAAGATGGATAATCAACAGGGTCCTACTGTACAGCACATGGAACTCTACTCAGTGTTACATGGCAGCCTGGATGCGAGGGGAGTTTGTGGGAGAATGGATACACATTTATTGTGGCTGAGTCCCTTCACTGTTAGCCTGAAAGTATCACAACATTGTTAATTGTCTATACCCCAACACAAAATAAAAAGTTTTCAAAAGTAAAAAATTTAAAAATCAGAAAATTCACATCAAAAAATTGTCATAAATGTGACCAGAGTATTCTCTCAGTCATTTATCAGTTCAGTTCAGTCACAGGGTTGTGTCCGACTCTTTGCCACCTCTTGGTCTGCAGCACGCCAGGCTTCCCTGTCCATCATCATCTCCCTGTCAATCATCTATACAAATATATAAAATCAAAAAAATATTCCCCAAGATATAACTGAGGTAGCAGCTTGATGCTTCTTTTGTACCCTATATCTTTCCTGATAGCTACTTTCCTAATGAAATCTTTAAATCTTTCAATCTTCCCTAATGAAAGCTACTTTCTTTCCTCTTTCCATGCTTCAGTTGCCAATTTATGGTCATATATCCGAGGGTGCTAGGTTGCTCCATCTCAAAGTCAGGTCATATTTTCTTAGCTTAGGTGAATTACAGTAGCTTTATTCAGAGTTGGTCAATAACACGTCCCTCTTTTTTCATGCTTCTTTGATATTAGAACTTAATACAAATATTAACTAGGTTATAAAACATCTCATTTTAAATAGCATCTTGGAGGGGGGAGGGAAAAAGTAAGAGTGAAAAGAGAAAGTTATGTTTTTGAATTTCAGAATAAAATTTAAAAAGTTGAAGTACCATTTTTTAGTTCTTGAGAATTGTGATTTAAACTCTGACTCTAGAGGCATTGTATATCCTCGGTAAGGCAGTTAAATGGCAAAGCAGTTTAAGTGTTGGTTTGGGAGTTCTAAGCCATTATTAATACTTGATCCAAGATTATGAGTATTTATGACTGCTGGTGGCGCTTGAAATAAATAAATACCAATTTACTGTCCAACTCCATGAATTCCTTCTGAGCACACACAGTCTAAGGTTGTCAGCGATTAGACCAATAACAAAGGGTTTTTTTTATTTTCTTCCTGACTTTCCAGCTGATGTTTTGGATGAAGATGCTTTCAGGTTTACAGCGCATTTTGACATCTTTACAGGGAATATTCCAAATACATGGACTTGAATGAGGATATGAGTCCAATATGTTCAGAGAAGTAGACTGGGGAGTCACTCTCCATCAGACTCATAAACGATGCCACTGAGAGGTACTTGCACTGGTCATCTACCAGCTGTGTTCCAACTGCATGAACATCATTCTGGGCGAAAACTCTCCTTCATTGCAAGCTATGTTTGAACATGTTCAGAGTAATACATACTGGTGAATAAATTATTTGACCTTTAAAGACAGCAATGAAACTAATTTTAATTTTATTTAAAATTTTTATTTTAATTTTTTAATTTTAATTTTATTTAAAAATAAAGCAGTATTTTAAATTTGTAGTCTGAGCCATGCCACCGTAAAAGTGGCTTTTTGGCTGTAATAGTTACCCAGGAGCTCTGTGATTTTGTTCTAACCAAGACCTGCTGCTGCTGCTAAGTCGCTTCAGTCGTGTCCGACTCTGTGTGACCCCATAGACGGCAGCCCACCAGGCTCCTCTGTCCCTGGGGTTCTCCAGGCAAGAATACTGGAGTGGGTTGCCATTTCCTTCTCCAGTGCATGAAAGTGAAAGTTAAGTCGCTCAGTCGTGTTCGACTCCTAGCCACCCCATGGACTGCAGCCCACCAGGCTGCTCCGTCCATGGGATTTTCCGTGCAAGAGTACTGGAGTGGGTGCCATTGCCTTCTCCCAACCAAGACCTACAGTATCACAGAGAACTGTTGCTCAGATGCAGTGATTGATCCAGTAGAGTTTATTCGCCATACATGTCTGTGGCCTCAGTAAATATTGTTGGCTGATGATTTTTTATGCTTTCTGAGATATAAAATGGAATGGTGAAAATGAGAGAGATGTGCATGTTTCTTTCTTAGGAAGAGAATACAGCTTGTAAACAATATTTCTAAGAGTAATGAATATTGCCAAAGAAATATTTCTGTATCTGTCTCTATTCCCTAATTTTCAGTGTTTTATTTCTCGATTCTACCAGATATATTGGCAGTTGTTGGACTGAAAAGCTTTTTAGCCATTTCTGTTTACTGCCTCTTTTGGACTATGCAGAGAGAAAAAGCCCTTTTCCATTAGTAATCTTTCAAGCCACTATGAGAATAGGAATTATGGAAATAACAGCAGCTTAGTCTTTGCTGATGCACTTTAAAAACCATATTGGAATAATATACCTCTCAGAGGCATCCGCTCCAGCTTGAATAGATTTGATGTTCCTATCTGTCTTGGGCTGTCAGAAAAATTTAAAGCCCAATACTTAAAACATAGTATCTTAGAACATAAAAATCTCAGAAGCCCTTTGTGTGGGTTTTAATACTTTATTTAGCATGCAAAAAAAATTCAGGTTGTTTTACTTTTGCATTAATGGTAGCCTTTCAAGGTAGACTGATATTTCAAATAAATGCATAGATGTTGAACTCTGGGTATAGCTGTTGAATTCTGTGACCCACCCTCAGGTAGGCCGCCCCTGACCTGCCTGTTAATATGCAGGGTCTCCCCCACCCCCAGCTGAGGATTAACCAGAGCCTAAAAGCCAAGTGACCTGCTTTCTCCCAAGTCAGAGGCCTGTACTGACTTTTTGGCAACTTTGGAGCTTGTACTGTAGGGTTACTTCCCAGGCCAGAAATTTGCATCAAAGGACTAAGAAAAATACATCCAAAAATAAACATGAAAGCCAAGACTTCGTGCCAGGAACTCCAGCCACACACATCCTGTTGGTTCTCCCGCCTCTCTGCTCACAGTTCTGCTGCTTTTAAACTGAGCGGAAGCCTGCTCGGCTGACTAGGGCTTCATGTCTGCCCCAGGCTCTCACTCCTCTGTCCGCCAGCCTTTCCACGGGGTGGCAGAATGATTCAGATCCAGAGGGGAAGGGAGTGAAGTTACTAGGAGGTAACTAAAGTTAAAAAGATCTATATACACATAGGCAGTCAGAGGCAATCAGAAAAGACTTCCTGAGCTTTCCTAGAGAGGCACCAGCCCTGCTTCTCTCTCGGGACTAAGATCCTCTTAACAGTAACAGATCCTAACAGGAAATTATCGGCGATGAAGGTGCATTTTGCTGTCCAGATTCAGGACAGCTCTTCACTGGATGTCTGAGAACACTGAGAAAAAGGAAAAGAAGGACGCATGCCCTGCAAGGTCAGGATGGATTCTTATCTATTCTTTAGTGGGGAAATAATTACATGTCGCAGCTTGCAGTTTGGTTTTATACTCTAAGACATCTCTGGCTTTTCTAATGAAGTTCCACCAGACCTAAATATGTACCATGGCACTGACATAATTTGATTTCATCTTTATTTGTGGGGAGAGAGTGGTAGGGGGGAGTAGTGACTTGTGTTTCTGATGGTGAAGGATTTGTTTATTTAGCCGGATGATCTTAAATGTTTCTAGAAGATAAAAATATTTGTTCTTAATTAGGCAGAGTTACATTTATCACATTAATATTAAATACATGTATTTAGTGAATGGCATCTATTAAAAATGAATTTGGGGCAAGGAAACAGATTGAAAGTGATGGTATTTCACCCTCTGAATGCCTGCAGCTCTCAGACTATATGAAGTCCTTAGTGTTTATGGGAAACTCTGCTACATTATTGATGACTTGCAGTCCCACCAGCTCTGAAAGCTGTGATCTCACTGTTTCTCAGATGATGACCAGGGGGTCTGAACAGATCAAGGCTTGGCTGGCAGGTGCCAGAAGTGCCCAGATGTTGCTGGTAGGGCTGTTGGCAGGGTGCCGTAAGCAGTGTCATTCCTTCTTAGCCAGTGTTCCTTTGGGTGTTCATTTCAGGACTGTGCAGTGGACGTTCATGTCTTCTAGGAGTTGCTGTTGGTAGAGGCTTTGGAATCCTTCCTCTGGTTGTGCCTGTGCCAGCATGCCGTTGACAACTCCCCGCCCTCTCCCTACACTTTAACCTAGCAGTATCCCTCTTCTCTCTCTCACCTGTCAGGCTGCATACTTGCTAAAGAGATGCTCAGCTCAATGTTAATTGATGCTTCTTGGGAATTTCTCTAGAAGCTTCTGTCATACTTAGCAAGCAGACTTGGCTCGCACCATGGGGAGATACAAAATGCACTGTATCTGTCTTTCTGGCTTAGGATCTAGCATAGAAGACAGACAAACATGAACACAAATCACCCTGATACAAACTGAAAGGTACTACAGGAAAGATAGAGGGTTCTGAAGGGTGTATGGGGGTGGGCGGGGAGAGATTCATTTCCATGCAGGCTATCATTTCATCCAAAGACAAAGAGATCTGGTGAATTCTTGTGTGGCTAACAAGGCCGTTTTTCAGCTTCCCTGAAGGACTGGGGTCAGTTAACCAAATTATAGTGTTTGAGGCAGCCTTGTCCCAAGGGACTGACCACACAGAAGAGGTTGGACTTCCTCGCTTGTGTCGTGCTGGCCGGCCTTCTCCCGTCCTGGGCTGCTTGTGCCAGCTTGTTTAGGGGTCTGCCTGCTCTCTTGAGGGTGTCATGCGTTATACTTCCAAATGTCTGGCTTTGTGTTTTGTTCGTTGTTCAGTTATCACTGGAGAAATCTGTTCTGAAGTTTAATGGGTCCCCCAGGCAAAGGCAGTGTGAGTTGGGAGAACTTTTAAGAGCTTGAGATTTTCAGAAGGAACTCGTGGTGTGGGCTGGGGATATTGTTAAGCTCTTTATGTGTCAGGAGCCCTGTGGTCATGGGACTTTCCTACTCTCATCAGACCGAATTCCACTCCTGTGTAGTCTGCAGGCCCCCGTGGAGAGGTTAGGGCCCAGTCACCAGGGCAGGGTGTCTGACACTGAGGAAGGAGCAGCAGGAAATCCTGCCCCAAAGTCGGTAGCTCCAAATTCCTGCAGTCTTGCTTCAGTTGCTCTCACTGACCTCAGTGTTTTGAGCTGTCTAGCTCAAACCAATAAATGCAAGACAGACCTTCTGAAGGCTCTTGATGTGGTTGAGTGTTCTGGCCTGAAATTCTGAACTATTCCTGGTTTCACCCAAGTTTGCTGAATGCCTTTTTGGAAGGCTTCCTGGGCCACCTATTTGTAAGATAAATATACCTTTACTGAAATCCTGCCTTGCTGACAGCAATGGTCCAAGTTAATGTTGAATGTTAGGTGCCTTATAAGTTGAACAATTTAGCACCTTCCACTCATCTTTTGGTTTGCAAATTCAAGGTGGCACAGCCACAGATTATGTGAATGGAAAGAATAACGTATAGGCAGCAGTTGATATAGTATCAGAATATGTGACTTGAAAGGCAAGAACTTTTTGGTTTCTTTCATCATTTATAATTGTAATTCATAAAACTAGTTCCATGTTAGAATTTCCTGGGAGTTGTTAGAAAATTCCCATGATGGGCCATCTCTAGACCAATGAAACTAGGGCCTCTAGATGGTAGGGGCTAGGCATCAGAGCTCCTTAAAACTCCCCAGCTGGATTTACCGAGAACCCCTGTCTTCTGGCACCGGGCTCAGGTATCCACTCTGCGCTCACTGCTCCTGTGTGACCCTGCCCTGTGCTAAGGCTCTACGACTGAATGATATGTTGGTTCCTTACTAGTCTGTGCTAACTTTTCCAAGTGCTGTTATTCCTTCCCTTTTTCAGACATTCTGCTTCCAAATTGGGATTTCTGCCAGATTTAAGTGATAATGGCTATCAGAACTTTAGAGACCGAGTGAGTGGCATTTGTTTGAGGCTTTTTGATTAGATGTTGCCTATGTGGTCTGGTTATTAAAAGTGCAAGAATTAGGTGCAAAATCACCACCAAATTCCAGTCCTACAAGTACATGTTCACTTAGTTGTCAGAATAATGATATCTTCATATATCACGTAGCTCCTGGAAAATTTCACTGTGACCTTGTACGAGATAAGAGTGAAAAGGGCAAGTTGTATCTTAGTGTTATTATGAAAAGAGTTTTGAACTCATGAACCCCTAGATCCCTGATCTGTCCCTGGACTATACATTGAGAATCACTTAAGATAAAGTCCCAGAAAAAGAAATACTAGTTGAAGGGTATGAAAACTTTTATGGCTCTTGATAAATATGATCACATTTATTTTCAGTGGTTTTTATTCTGCCACCAAGAGTATTTGAGCATTCCTTGGTCAGGCCTTGGTCAGGATGACCATTTTATATATGTTTATTTATATATATGTGTATATACTTATACACACACACACTCTCTTAGCTCAGCTGGTAAAGAATCTGCCTGCAGTGTAGGAGGCCCCAGTTCAACTCCCGGGTCAGGAAGAGCCCCTGGAGAAGGGATAGGCTACCCACTCTAGTATTCTTAGGTTTCCCTGGTGGCTCAGATGGTAGAGAATCCACCTACAATGCAGGAGACCTGAGTTCGATCCCTGGGTTGGGAAGGTCCCTTGGAGGAGGGCATGGCAACCCACTCCCATATTCTTGCCTGGAGAATCCCCATGGACAGAGAAGTGTGGTGGGCTACAGTCTTTGTCATCTCAGAGTCAGACACAACTGAGCGACTAAGCACAGCACATGTGTGTTTTTATTTCCATCATATTGTTATTGTGTTTGATTACTGCTGAGATGGTGGAGATTTTCTTCAGTATTTCTTTACTGATTATGCATACACCCTCTTTCAGGACATGTTACTCATACATAGATTGGCATTTATTTATCCATTTATGTGAATGCTGTATTTTATCAAGACATTGACCCTTTCTGGTATTTCCTTCAAATATTTTTTTCTTGGTCTGTTTTCATTTTTCATAATATTTAATGTATATAACTTCTAAATCCATTAAATCTACCACAGTTTCCCATAAATACCAAAGGTTTTGTCATAGGAGATGGAATATTAAGCAAGAGGACCATTAATAATTGAAAATTAATAAAGTAAAATCCTTACATGAATTCCTAATAATAATTGCACTACCTGGTGAGTCCTGGTATTGTTAATAATTTTTTGGAGATGTTTTAGCACAGCTGGGAATTAATCTCCTTCATATTCACTTTCTTGCTTTCTGCTTTTGCTTTATATTTTTCTATTCCTCATCCTGGCCTCTTTTACACACTTCTTTTAGGTCTGAAATGTCAAACTTGTCTCTTTCCTCTTCTCACTATTTATTCAAACTTTCAAACATTCAGAAAAACTGAGAGTTCACTGGGTCATGATGAAAGTCTTGGTCTTGCTTCCAACCAATTCTGTGTCTTCAGGAATGTCACAATCTTCCTAAACCTCCTTCATAAAAATAATTTTTAAAAAAGGGTGAGGAAGACAATAATCCTATCACAAATGGTTGGGAGGAAGAAATGATGTGATGTAATCTATCTCTTAGCCCCAGAGAAGCATCCAGTAAATGGCCTGGGAAGCAGTGAAGGCTGAACACACAGATGGAGGAGCAGTTCAGACACGCGGGCCTGCTCAGTCACATGGTGCTGCTCTCACTGCTGCCTGGGGAGAGGTTCAAGCTATCTACCTTGGCATTCAAAGTTCTCTAAATTTGAAGGATGAGAATTCATCCTTTTCCAGCCATATTGCCTCTACTAATTTATACACATGCTCATATCAGCCTGAATCATGCCAGCAAGCATTAGCTGTCCATCCACTAAATGCCAGGGCCTGTGCTAGGCATGGGGACAAAGATCTGAACAGGCTGTGGCCCTCAAGGAGCTTGCAGTCTAATGAAGAGAAATATATGAAAATAAATCTTACAGTATGAATAGACATGAGCTCCAGCAGAGGCTCATGCAGGGGCTGGAGCTGGGAGGAGAACAGAGTATCTGCCAGGGACAGTTGGAGAGTTGCCAGAGTAAAACCTCCTCTGTGAGCTGCCATCATGAGGCTGATACCAGTGTGACTGACAGAAAGATGCTGCCAGACACAGGCAAAGGATCCAGGTGCCACAGATGAAACACACCTGTGTTCTGATGGGACACAAGGGGGTCATAGCCGGTCTCTCGGTGAGAGGGCAAGCTTCTCTCATCCTCAAGTTCTTCATGGAGACAAGAGCCCATCAGAACCTCCTGGCCTTTCCTGAGAAGAGAACAGGGTTGTTTTGTTTTTTTTCATTTAAGTATAGTTGATTTACAATGCTTCATTGATTTCTGCTGTACATATATATACACTGTTTTTCATATTTTTGCATTATGGTTTATTATAAGATATTGAATATAGTTCTCTGTGCTATGCAGTAGGACTGCATTGTTTATCCATATGGCAGAAAGTGAAGAGGAACTCAAAAGCCTTTTGATGAAAGTGAAAGTGGAGAGTGAAAAAGTTGGCTTAAAGCTCAACATTCAGAAAACGAAGATCATGGCATCCGGTCCCATCACTTCATGGCAAATAGATGGGGAAACAGTGGAAACAGTGTCAGACTTTATTTTTCTGGGCTCCAAAATCACTTCAGATGGTGACTGCAGCCATGAAATTAAAAGACGCTTACTCCTTGGAAGGAAAGTTATGACAACCTAGATAGCGTATTCAAAAGCAGAGACATTACTTTGCCAACGAAGGTTTGTCTAGTCAAGGCTATGGTTTTTCCTGTGGTCATGTATGGATGTGAGAGTTGGACTGTGAAGAAGGCTGAGCGCCGAAGAATTGATGGTTTTGAACTGTGGTGTTGGAGAAGACTCTTGAGAGTCCCTTAGATTGCAAGGAGATCCAACCAGTCCATTCTGAAGGAGATCAGCGCTGGGATTTCTTTGGAAGGAATGATGCTAAAGCTGAAACTCCAGTACTTTGGCCACCTCATGCGAAGAGTTGACTGATTGGAAAAGACTCTGATGCTGGGAGGGATTGAGGGCAAGAGGAAAAGGGGACGCCAGAGGATGAGATGGCTGGATGGCATCACTGACTCAATGGATGTGAGTCTTGGTGAACTCGGGGAGTTGGTGATGGACAGGGAGGCCTGGCGTGCTGCGATTCATGGGGTCGCAAAGAGTCAGACACGACTGAGCGACTGATCTGATCTGATCTGATATATAATAGTTTGCATGTACTAATCAAACTCCCAATTCATCACTCCCCAACTCTTCCTCCTATTGACAGCCACAAGTCTGTTCTATACCTGTGAGTCTGATTCCTAGATAAATTCATTTGTGCCATATTTTAGATTCCACATATAAGTGATATCACAGGGTATTTGTCTTTCTCTTTCCGATTTATTTCATGTAGTATGATAATCTCTGGGTCCATCCTTGTTGCTGCAAATGGCATTATTTCATTCTTTTTTATGGCTGAGTAGTATTCCATTGATTATATGCACCACATCTGCCTTGTCCATCCACCTGTTGATGGACATTTAGATTGTTTCCATGTCTTAGCTGTTGTGAATAGTGTTGCTATGAACATAATGGTGCATATCAGAACACAGTTTTTTATTTCTTTCTTCACCTTCCTGAAGTCCTTCTCTAGCTTTTCCAGAGACTAGCTGTGTAACTGTTTGCTCCCTGGAGCAAAAACACATAACAAACCCAGAGACTGAAGGTAACATCTTCAGTGTAACAGCCCCTAACAGACCCCAACTTCAGGTTTACTAACTACTTCTCCAATCCTGCCTTCCCAGTCTCTTTGCTGAATGTTCCCTTTGCTTCCAACCACCTGTTTCTCCCGCTGTCCCATGATCCAGCCTGGACGATGTCTCCTCTGACATTTCCCAGCCCCCTCCCCTAGATCAAGTGAACAGCATCAAGAAGGAATGACAGCAGCCCCTTCACATAGGTGTTGTTTCTTGGCAGTTCATTTTCTAAATCAGATCTGTCTGTGACTGGATGGCTGGGAGCAGTCTGAGTGTCCTCCTGAGGAGCTGGGGATCCAGGTGATCAAAAAAACAAGGATGCTGAGAAGGACAGGTTGAGATCAGATCAGGGGCTGGGCATCAGGACAGCCAGCATCTGGGCTTGCTGAAGTTCATGGGAAATGAAGGCCCAGAGCATTGCCATTCTTCAAGCAGACCGAGAAACCTGGGAGCCGAGAGGCGCTGGGACCAAGAGACCCCTGAGCAAGAGGCCAAATGTGGCTTCAAGACTGACCCAGAGTGAACTAAGGACTATTATAGACACACTTAGGGGGTCCACTTGGCTTCTCCTGGGTTTGGAGGCCTGCAGGGCTTCATGAGTTAGGGCTTCCAGTGGGGGCTCTGCAGAACGGTGCAGCCAGGGTTCCTAGTGGCTATCAGGCCTGGGTTCTTGGGTCACAGAAGGTGGCAGTGAAGATAATAAACAATCAGTAATAAGAATAGAAGAGTTTTATTTGAACCAAACTGAAGACCAGGCCAGAAGCCAGCTCCTAGGTTACTCTGAGATGCTGCTCTGGAGATGCAGGGTTTTCAGCACAGTTTTATGTCTTGTCAGAACAAAGAACATTAAACAAGTCAGGGATATATTTCTTGTTCAAGGTTTCAAAATAAGCAAACCAGACTAGCACATGTACATCCAGTCAGTGTGGGCTTGGCACCTGGGAAGGGAGTCTTATCACTGAAGGAGAATCAGCATTAGCGTCCCAGGAAGGGATGCATTTAATCTTTATCTATAACATGGACATTCTCTTCTAGTTAATGCACCTTTTTATTTAATAATTAGAGCAGATATACGATGTTTGATAGTCTGCAAACAGGCGATTTTAATTAGCATAAAATTCAACTTAAGTCGTGCGTAAACCAGAATGACTCCCCTATATCTCAACATGTGAAAACGTCTTTTATCAGAGGCATAGAATGCTCCACATCACTCCATGTGTTCTCTCCGGGGCTTGGGGGAGTCTTCTCCCATCTCATGTAGGAGGAAGGTGAGCCCCCTAGAGCATCCTATTTGAAGGGCCCATGGCATCTGTCAAAGGGGCAGATCTGCATGAAAAACATCGTGGTTATTAGTATTTTGCATTTGCGTGGTGGGTCTCTCTGTGTGAATAGTAACTAATGATAAAGGGTGAATTTTATTGACCATCAACTGAGTGCCAGCACTCAGTCTCATCTTTTTTACCTATTAATTATTTAGCATTAAATTAGTGCCAGCTTAGTCTCAAGAATATAGTTTAAGTATCCTGAATTCAGTTGTGGGGAATTCTGGCCTAAAAAGAGCTTTTCGTTTGCTTAGGAAAAATTTAGGGTTACACCCAAATGTTTGTGTTTTGTCCTGAAGTAGTAGAATACCTTTATTTAGTCCATTGGCACAGAGGTCTGTGGGTAGAGTCAGGAAAGAGGAATCGTCCGGAGCAGGTGCTTCTTCTCTGAAATTTGTGAGCCCCGGGAGTTTATGGAGCAGTTCCTGAGAAATCTGCAAACCTGATATTTTTTTGTGCGTACATTTTTCTGAAAAGGCCATCCTAACCTGAAAGAGTTCTGTTACTTCTAAAGAAATTAAGGACCAATTTCCACAGAGTCAGAATGATCCAGACCAGATTAGATAGCATGTTTATGTGGGAGAATGCAATGAACCTTTACTCTTAATTTAATGCATCTTTATAGACTTAGTGATGGTGCAATTGGAGATAGAAAAATAATTTTCACTGTGGCTCTAGGTTTTGCCATTGTTATCAAGAAACTTTTTGTAATGAAAAAGAAATAATTAGAAAAAATGCCAAGTTCTGTGGTCAAAACGAAAATGCTAATTTATGGATCCATTGTCCCTCTAAGTAGAGCATATTTGAATATTTTGTATTCAGTTCCAAAATGATTGAACTTTAATAATTTTTCATGTAAGTGTGGTTTTGAATTCTCAGTTCCATATAGCACCCCCCCCCCGCCCCCGCCCAATCCACATTTAATGATGCCCATAAAACTAACAGGACAATTTTAGACAATGGTACTTATATTTTTTTCTTTCCCTCATTCTTTTTAAAAAAAATTTTTTTTTGGGTATAGTTGATTTACAATGTGTAAGTTTCAGGTATACAACAAATTAAATCAGTTATGCATATATCCGCTCTTTTTTTTCCCTTAAGATTCTGTCACATATAGGCCATATAGGTTATTCCCTGGTAACCACAAGCTTGTTTTCTATATCTGTACTTGTATTTTGTAAGTTAATTTGTACCCCCTTTTCTTAGATACAACATATAAGCGATATCATATGATATTTAACTTTCTGTGTCTGACTTACTTCGCTTCGTATGACAGTCTCTAGGCCCACCCATGTTGCTGCAAACAGCATTTCGTTCTTTTTTGTGGCTGAGTGATATTCTTTATCCTTTCCTCTGTTGATGGACATTTAGATTGCTTCCATGTCCTGGCTATTTTACATAGTGCTGCAGTGAACACTGGGGTACGTGTGTCTTTTCCAGTTATGGTTTTCTCCAGGTACATGCCAAGGAATCGGATTGTAGGTCATATGGTAGTTCTAGTTCCAGGTTTTTAGGAACCTCCATGCTGTTCTCCATAGTGGCTGTATACCGATTGACATTCCCATCAACAGTGTCAGAGTCTTCCCTTTTCTTCTCTCCAGCATTTATCGTTTGTAGATCTTTTGATGGCCATTCTGATGGATGTGAGGTGGTATGTCATTAGAGTCTTGATTTTCAGTTCTCTAATTAGTGATGTTGAGCCTCATTTCATGTGCTTTTTGGCCCTGTGTATGTCTTCTTTGGAGAAATGTCTATGTAGATCTCTTGCCCATTTTTTATTGGGTGGGTGTTTTTTTCCTTTGATATTAAGCTGCATATGCTGTTTGTATATTTTGGAGAGTAATGCCTTGTCAGTTGCTTCATTTGCAAATATTTTCTCCTATTCTGATGGTCAGGCAATGATACTTTTAAAAATTAGCTAAAGCATGGTCCATTATGCAAAGTAAAAAGACTATCTTATTTTTTTATTTTAGAGAAATTTAATTTATTGAGACTAGGGAACACATGCATTTGGTAAAAAATAATAATAATAATAATTCTAAAATTAGGGTAGGGTATCTATAATGAAAGTATAGTTTTCTCTCACCCCTGCCCCCAGCCACAGCTATCTTCTGCAGTAGCAACTCCCTGTTTTGGGGCATCTTCTGTAGAATATTTTATGCAGAATATTCTTTGATTGATTACTGGGCAAGACTTACAAAGCTGATAATTGACTTTTTTCTCAACCCCTTAAAGAAAGAAAAAAAATTTTTTTAGTTCTAAAATTTCAGGATATTTTGTATCACATTCGTTACACAAATTGACCCTAGCATACCTGCCAGGGTTTTAGTTTACTGTCTCTGTTTGCTTTACTATTTCATTAAATTCCAACAACTTGAATCCCCTATCAGCATCATCTAATCTTTTAAATTTGAGAACTTAATTGCAAAGTGTAACCATGGTTCAATTCGAAAAATTCTAGCCAAGCATGTAATAGGCTTTGTGGTAGAATATTAGTTTTTCATTATTGAGAACTGAAAGTTTGAAAATTCAAACTAATACACATGTTTAGCAATATTAAACATATGAAAAGTGTAAAAATGATACTTCCTTCAATAGAGAGGTTTAATTATGATGACTCTAGGATATCAACATTGATATCTTGCTAGTAAATAAAACATGGGGAATTCTTTTGGTTTTAATTTTATAAGAAGTTATTTCTGTTAATAACCTCTATTTTTGCATTTCCTGAGTTGTTGTATGCGTACCAATGAAGGCAAGCGTCCCCTGTGGTGTATATGACCTTGTATCCAGGGCCCTTGAGAGAGTAAATATTTATGTTGATAGTGCAGCTGTCATGAATTGAATTCATAAAATTGGGCTTGGGTTTTTTAATCTGACATATTATTCTTGCTTAATTTCTTTGTGCTGACTATGATTCAAGTGCTATAAATCAGTGAGTGTTTTGCCCACAAAAGAAAAAGAGAGTAGGAATAATATGAAATATGGCCTTTGTTTTTAGTAAAAACATTTCTTCATTTGGGTACCTGTTTTTTTTTTTCTCCAGCTGCTAGCCCCCAGATCTTGTCATGTTTTTTTAAAACAGGTCTATGATGATGATTTGAAGTAAGGGGTAGCATAAAACTCATAAAACTAAAATGTGAAAGAAGAGAGTGGTATGGTTTAAAAAAAAAAACTATTCTTTTAAAATGCAGAAGTAGGACATATGTATACAAAGTCAAAGAGTATAAACAAGGCTGACTACATAATTTGTGGGGCCCAGTGCAAAATAAATATGTAAGGTCTCTTTCCCCAGAGGAAAAAAAAGGGTACTAAAATATAAAGCTTTTTCCTTTCTTCTTTCTTCTTAATCTGAACTCATCATTTTTCTTGTTTACTCTATAATGTTGTTCTAAGTAAAGACAAATTTTGAATTTAAATTATTAGCACAGATTTACTCTTTATCTTCCTGCAGTGCAGTGCTAGAAAAGCAACACTAAGAATATTTAACTTGTATGTGGAATTAGTGAAATTACACAGTTAGTGTTTCCTAGTTCATACATGCATAGGTGTTTCATTTTTTAACCAGAAGAGTGGAAACCATGCACAAAGCTGACTCAGCCGTTTTCATTTCTTCAGTTGATGCACACACCTTCTGCCCACATTTGCCCCCTTTAGCTTATGGATAAGTAAGGGAAGACTGAAAGGAAAAGGACTGAGTTGTCCTAGCTTTCCTTTCTCCTCCTCATTATTTTCAGTGTAAGTGGCTGGCTAATCTAGGGAAGTAACACGAATAAGGAAGGCTAAGATAGCATTCCTTTGTCAGTGCTTTGGCATTCTTACTTGTTCAGAGCAAGTCTGGTTATCCCAGAAAACTGGGACTCTGGCTGTAGCACCAGGATTTGCTCATTGGAAGATGTAACATGCTTACCTTGTACTTAGACTTATGTTGAACTCCCGGGCAGCAAGAGTCCACCTCAATTCTGTCCTCGGGAGGCGTGTGAATGCTGTATGTAACAGGGCATCAGGGAACAGTAGGCATGCATACTGCACTGTCTCCTTCATCCACACACATGCCCCGCTGTCCCATTGGACTTCACTTACAAAGCACATGTTCAAAGACAAAATTATCAAGAACTTCAAGATGGTGACAGCAGAGCATTAAACTTTCCAGAGCCTGAGTGTGGGGCTCTGTGCCAGCTCCCTCACAGTTCTCATGCTCATGGAGCCAGCCCTGAGTATAGAAAGGCATGAAATAGAAAATAAGTTTCTTCCTTTTCCTTTCCCACGCACATTCCCAGCTCTTCTTACCAAAGGAAATCATCTTGTTTCTTTCTTTCTTTTTTTTTTTTGTTTGTAAAATTAAATCACTGTCACCCTTTAAGCACTGCATTAAAAAATTCCAGCTTTTCTATAATCATGACATAATGCCCACTATGATATTCAGTGAAAATAAAATAAAGATGCTAACTCCTTGAAACCTACAGGAATGTGCCACATTCACTTTTGCCTGACTTTTTTTTTAATTTATTTTTTTATTGAAGGATAATTGCCTTACGAATTTCGTTGTTTTCTGTTAAACCTCAACATGAATCAGCTATGGGTTTACATATACCCCCTCCCTTTTGAACGTCCCTTCCATCTCCCGCCCCATTCCACCCCTCTAGATTGATACAGAGCCCCTGTTTGAGTTTCCTGAGCCATACAGCAAATTCCTGTTGGCTACCTATTTTACATATGGTAATGTAATTTTCCATGTTACTCTTTCCATACATCTTACCCTCTCCTCCCGTCTCCCCATGTCCATAAATCTGTTCTCTATATCTGTTTCTTCATTGCTGCCCTGTAAATAAATTCTTCAGTACCATTTTTCTAGATTCCATATATATGCATTAGAATATAATATTTATCTTTTTCTTTCTGATTCACTTCACTCTGTATAATAGGTTCTAGGTTTATCCACCTCATCAGAACGGACTCAAATTTATTCCTTTTTATGGGTGAGTAATATTCCACTGTGAATGTGTACCACAACTTCTTTATCCATTCATCTGTCAATGGGCATCTAGGTTGCTTCTATGTTCTAGCTTTTGTAAATAGGGCTGCAATGAACAATGGGATACATGTGTCTTTTTCAATTTTGGTTTCCTCAGGGTATATGCCTCGGATTGGGAATGCTGGGTCATATGGTGGTTTTATTCCTAGTTTTTTAAGAAATCTCCATACCATCTTCCATAGTGGCTGTATCAAGTTAGACTCCCACTAACAGTGCAGTACTCTTGTCCAGCGAATCCCATGGACGGAGGAGCCTGATAGGCTGCACTCCATGGGGTCACTAGGAGTCGGACACGACTGAGCGACTTCACTTTCACTTTTCACTTTCATGTATTGGAGAAGGGAAATGGCAACCCACTCCAGTGTTCTGGAGGAGCCTGGTGGGCTGCTGTCTATGGGGTCACACAGAGTTGGACACGACTGAAGCGACTTAGCAGCAGCAGCAGCAACAGTTCAGGAGTGTTCCCTTTTCTCCACACTGTCTCCAGCATTTATTGTTTGTAGACTTTTTGATGATGGCCATCCTGACTAGTGTGAGGTGATATCTCATTGTAGTTTTGAGGAAATCATCTTGTTTCTTCATGAACATTTCAGATACTTAAAGCTGGACATAGCTATAGATAGGTAGATGCATACATGTGAAGTGGTAGATTAAATATGACCACAGATTCTTTGCAGCTTTTCCAATCTAGAGATGGAGTTTGCTTTTCTCCTTTTGAATCCAGACTGGGACTGAGATGTGCTCTGACCAATAGAATGCTAGGGGAGTGATTTGACTTTGCATGTTGGCCTGTACAGACCCTATAGTTTCAGGCTTGTGCTCTGGGAGTGTTTCCTCCCTTGTGCAGAGATGCCCAAAATGAAGAACCACGTAGTCCAGTCTAGTCATTTCAGCCCCACCAGCTGAGGCCCCGGAGAAGTGAGTCCATTTTACCTCCTCCCTTCACCCCCACCCCAGCTGACTCCAACTACCTGAGTAAGCTCCAGTGATACCAACAGAAGAACCACCCAGAGAGCCCAACACAATTATAGGAAGTAAGTCATTGTTTTAAGCCATTAAATTTTGCAGTGGTTTGTAATGAGCAATAATGATATAATGATATATACATTAAAAACATTTAAATTTGCATACTTCCATAAACGGGATTACATCATTCACAGTGTCTATAGCTTGCTTTTTTCCACCGAGAGACCCTTCTGTCTCAGGCCATTCAGATTAACCACGTTATGCTTCAGAGTTTTCTACTGGCTGGATTATTCTAGTTATTTAACCTATCACCCTGTTGACAGACAGTTATGTTGGTTTGTGTTCTTATAAACAGTGCTGCAATGTCCATGTGTATGGACATTCTTATACATATATCTGGATGTACTTTTGTGGGGTAAATACTTACCTGTGGAATTATATGGGCATTATGTGAAATTTAAAATCTGGTGAGTATTTTCTGATTACACTGCAGAAAATCTACACTAGTTTATACTCTTCTCAGTGTATAAGCATACTGTTTTACCATTTCTTCAACACTAATTTCAAAGTTTGAGAAATTTGCCAGGGAAAAAGGTGGAATCTTAATATTATTTTGTTTCCTTAATCATGGGTGAGGGAAAGCATCTTCTTTTTTAGCATTTTATTTATTTTTAATTGAAGGATAATTGCTTTACATTATTGTGTTGGTTTCTGCCATACATCAACGTGAATCAGCCAGAGGTGTACATATGTCCCCTCCCTCTTGAGCTTCCCTCCCACCCCACCCTTCTAGGTCACCCAGGTTTGAGCTCCCTGAGTCATTCAGCAAATTCCCACTGGCTATCTGTTTTACGTATGCATTTGGTACAAGGTCTCTCGTTCTCTTTAAAGATCTGATACTTTTTGTGGAGTTGTAGAGTTGGAGTTAAAAATCTTGGATAAAGGGTTGAAGTAATTCTACTTTTGTTCCAGGATCTGATCATTCACAGGTGCTCAGTGCATTGCCCATTAGTCATTCCATTCTAGAAAAACAGGATCAAACCAAGTGTGGAAGACAGCAGAGGCAGCTTCAGAAACCTCAGAGGAAGGAGCATCTAAGACAGGGTGTATGGGGACTTCCCTGGTGCTCCAGCGGTTAAGACTCCATGCTTCCACTACAGGAGGTGCAGGTCAAATCCCTGGTTGAGGAATGGAGATCCTGCATGCTGCATAGTGCAGCCAAAAAGAAAAAGTGATTTATAGAATATCATTTCTACATTGTTCCTCAAGCTGCAATCACATTCTGTCCTAATATGCAAGTTCATAAATGAATAGAGGGGACAGTTTTTCAGGTGGAAAGCACATGGCCTGGGTGTCAGACAGACTTGGGTCAAATGAGATTTTATCACTTGCTGGCTGTGTGATATTGAGCCAGAAATTTGCACCCCAGTTTTCTCACCTATTAATGAGATAAAACATAGCTTGTATTGTTGAGAGAGTCTGAGTGTCTAGTGCATAGGTAAACACTGAACAAAAGAATTTCATTAACTTTAGATATATAATTTGATTTACTATGTTTTATGAGCATAAATCATTAGAGTACATTCTCAGTGTCTGTGAGAAATTAAACATTGATAAATTGCTTTTTAAAAAACACACAATTCTATAATAATAAGATCTCTTAGCCATTGTCCATTTCTTCTTCTAAAGTCAGAGTCTCAGTGGCAGTGGAAGATTGGGGTCATGAAAGAGTTAAGGCTAGAGAGGTTTTCATTGTTCTAAGGTTTCCATTTTCAGACTGGAGTGTGGGTTGGGTCTACAGCTGGAAAGCCAATGAGATTGAACATCTTTCTTCCAGCTTTCTCTGACCTTGAATGAGGGTGATCTTTCTGGCCATTCTAGACCTTCTGAACAGCAGTGAAAAATGGGGTAACTCCTGACTTATATTATGGAAATATACTCTCTGTGCAATTAAAGATGTCACACCTGGGTGTAGACTTGACTTATTTGAAAAACGAGAATTGATAAAGAGCAAACAATCTTGGAAACAAAACTTTTCCTAGTAGCTTTCTTCAGGTGCCCAAAACTGCTCATGTTTGGACATGTACGTCTGCATAAATAGGTGCAAAATATACTCACTTCTGCCTCCCGGCACTGAGTTCTGCACCAGAGTAACTGTCACTTCCAAGAGATATGCCAGAATAAGCTGAACCTCTGTGCTTTGAGGTTGGAGGTTTGGTGCTTTGAAACCACCAGACATCACCTGGACAAGGGGTCAGTGGAACGGGCCCTTGGTTGTATTAATAGCTCTTTGTCACATGATGCCTGAAATGTGACACCAGGGTAAACTCACAGCCCGTCTTCCTTTCTGATGGGGTGATTAGACATGCTGTGTTTGGGTGTTGCCGGGTAGTTGAGAATAACAACACTGCTTTGGTAGGAAGGGTATTGTCCCGAGGTGTGGCATCCTTCTGACTTCCTCCCCCACACCCACCCCCACCCCCAGGGGAGTGCTTCCTGCTTCCCATCTGAATGATGAGTCATGCGAAGAGCTTGAGGACGTGACACACGAGATCACTCAGGCCATAATTAGTTGAGTGGCATGTATGACAAATTGCTTTTGTGTGCACATATCTCATCCAGGTAGAGCCAGGAAATGCATGAAGGGCTGAAAATAGCTCATGGCTACATGGGAGTGTCTTTGATGCTCGTGCTTTCAACATCCACAAATGTTGCATCAAAGCAGTCATGTTTCCTAGCATTCTCATTGCAGATCCAAAGATGCTGATGCTTTCTATTTCTTATGATTTCTGACAACCAGGAAACATTTTTAGAGTTAACACTGAGTGAGAGACTCATCAGGTGTTTGATGTATGCCTGAGATAGACCTAGGCATGAACTCCCGTGGCACAAAAAACCATGTGGCCAGGAGAACTGTCATGTGAGAGAACTCCATGGGTTATGTAAGGAAGATGGCTCATGTGTATTAAACTGTGTCCTTCTAGAACTTGAGCATTAGCATTAATTATATGCCAAGAACGATGGTAAGTGCCTCTATGTATTATTTTGTCTAATCCTAACTCTGACAACAAGTCCATTCTGAAGGAGATCAGCCCTGGGATTTCTTGGGAAGGAATGATGCTAAAGCTGAAACTCCAGTACTTTGGCCACCTCATGCGAAGAGTTGACTCATTGGAAAAGACTCTGATGCTGGGAGGGATTGGGGGCAGGAGGAGAAGGGGACGACAGAGGATGAGATGGCTGGATGGCATCACTGACTCGATGGATGTGAGTCTGGGTGAACTCTGGGAGATGGTGATGAACAGGGAGGCCTGGCGTGCTGCGATTCATGGGGTCGCAAAAAGTCGGACACGACTGAGCAACCGAACTGAACTGAACTCTGACTTAATGAGGTAATAATAAACATAAGATTAGCTACATGCCTAATGTTTACTGTGAGTTTGTCAATATGCTAAGTAGGCATCATATATATTGTTGTCTCATTTAATCCTCCTAATAACCCTGGCCAGTAGGGATTATTAATCCATTTTATAAGTAAGAAGTCTGAGACTTGAAGAGATTAAGGAACTTGCCCAAGCTAGTACAGTGAAGAGGTAGGAGTTAAGCTAGTCTTCTCTGACTTCACACCTCATGATTTGGGCTGTACTGTTTCTCTCTTACTGTCCTGTGATCAAACAATGTCAGCAACAAACCAACCAACCAGACAGACAAGCCAATAAACAAATAAACCAACCCCCCAAAAAACACCCCAATTTCAACCCTGTTGCATGCAATATATGTAAGAAAAATACTTATATTTACTCAGCAGCGGCCTAAATATGGTGTAGTGTTTCATTCTCACTGACATTTATGAAGAAACTGGAATCTATAACATCAAGTTAAATTCAACAAATACGAAGTGGCTACTGTGCTGGTCATGCTTCTTAAAAGACCCTGAGGTGAAAAATCAAGAGATACTTCAGAAAAACCTAGAGATACTTTGTATAAGATATCTGATTTTATTTTAGCCCTTCCTGTTATTTCCTACATACATATCATTGGAAGGTCTTCCTTCTGTTTTCCTGAGAGATGAGATATGTTTATGTCTCTGTAAAAATCATCATGTGAAAGACCATCCACCTCAGAAATGTCTTCCTCATTTCAACCTCAGCCTACTTTGTAGGGATCTCAAAGTCCTGGTTGGTCCATCGTACCAAGATGATCAAATAATCCAACCTCTAAATACACTGGGAAATTAGAGTGAAAGATAATCTACCATTTTCCACCTTTGTTTTGCCTGAAATGTGTTTTCATTCTAAAATGATCAATTTAGAGAAAATGAAGTAATATACCATTATATATCAGCTTTTGATTATTTGATTTACGACCAAAAGGAAGAATCCTGAGGCAGCTTTGTCTAAGGAATCTAATGCATAGTATAAAGCAAGTATTTAAACTTAAGGTCTTTCTGAACATGCTGGCGATGAGTACCATATTTAGTTTTTACTGCATGAAGTGAAGTGAAGTCGTTCAGTCGTGTCTGACTCTTTGCGACCCCGTAGACTGTAGCCCGCCAGGCTACTCTGTCCATGGGATTCTCCAGGCAATAATACTGGAGTGGGTTACCATTTCCTTCTCCAGGGGATCTTCCCGACCCAGGGATCGAACCTGGGTCTCCCGCATTGGAGGCAGACACTTTAACCTCTGAGCCACCAGGGAAGATATGCCTTTTTTAATTTTATCATAGGGTTGGCTTTGTCTGGAGGTGATTCCGGAAGACTTTATATACACATTTTTAATATAATTTGGAGATACGGGACACCCCAAATACTTTCTCTGCCCTAGGCGTTTTGTTCACACTTGTACAAATTTATCTCAAGTCTAGAAAGGTATGTCACATTTACCAAACACCCAGTCATGGGGGAGAACCAGGGGAAAGAATTGCATGAAACACGCACGTATTGGAGAAAACCAAACCCAATTTACTTGTACCTAATGTTGTTCTTTACTGCACTTATTTTTTCTTAAGCACAAATTAACCACAGCTCTTGAATGTGGGCAATCAAGAAGACTGTCTCTTAACCCCTACCCTGATCCCCACACACCAAGCAGAGAAAAGCCCCTTCCTTGTGTAGAGCTCCATGCCCCAACCTCAACTTAGCAGCAACAAACTGAGAATCTCCATTTATACTTTTACTTTTAACGAAAGAAATATACTGAGGATATTATTTGTGATAATTTAGAAAAATGGTTCAGCTTCCTTATAAAGCCAGGTCCTTGATTTACTGACATTTTGGGCTTTAGTAGGAAACTTTATTTACTCATTCATAGAATATTACTGAATATTTAGTAGGGTCACATCATCGTTCAAATGACATCCAGAAAATATGACATATTAAGTCTTATATATACACACACACATATATATTTAAAAGTTTAAAAATACTAACATTAAAGGAGACAATGGATGGACCAAGAAATGATGAATAATGTCATATTTTCATCCTCGTAAGTGCTTAGAACCTACTTTTTGGGGGTTTTGTTTTATCTGTAACTCAAAGTTTTTGTAAAGTCATACTTCCCCTATTGAAATCATTGAGCATGAGAAGAATTCTGTTCAGATTATCCTTGGGTCCAAATTACTCATTATATGTCTTCCGTTCCATTAAGCCTCTGTGTTTGCTTGCTTTTTGTTTCTGACTCTCTATTCCTATGAGAGCTGGTTCAGAGGTTCTGGGAAGGAGAGTATCTTCTTCTGTATGTCTAAAGAGTTTCCTCTAGGGAGGAAAGCTGTTCTCTTAACCGAGGATGCAAGTCTGGAAGGCAGAGGAGCAAGTGGGCCCTCACCTTGTAGTGCAGATTAGCCTAATCAGCCTGGTTCATGCGTAGTAAGTACCCTGTGTCTACTTGATCTTTTGCACGATCCCTATTCTACCCATTTAATGATGAATCCTTTGGTTTTGGGGTCTTTTGTGCTGTTAGTTTTTGATATTTTTATTGTCCACTTTATCTTCTAGAATTCTGTGCAGTGTTGGAGTGGTCTATTTAGTAATTTCCAAGTCTCAAAGACTGAGTGGGAAATTCATAACCAGTGATTGTCACATCATAGGCACTTAAAGTTTATTAAATAAACAGTTGTAAACACAGATACATATTTTAATCAAAATAGTATTGTTCTTTTATAGGAAAGAAAATACAGTGGAAAAACACCAAGTGAGGTAGCCCTCTCCTTCCACCTTAGGGCCTTTCTTGGAGAAACTGCCTTGAGATGTCCTGATGGCTCTAGTGCATCCCCCCATCTTTACAGTAGAGTAGATCCAGAAGCAGGTCCAAGGAGCTTATCAGGGTTTCCCCAAGGCCACCATGCTAGGCAGTGGCCCAGCCAAACCTGCTTTGGTATTTCCCCATTGCTTGCCTTAGAATACAAATACATACACAATTTTGTATGTAATTTTAGGCATGAACTTCATGAAGCCCATCCAGTGACAACCACGGAGGGTACATGATCCCCAATTTAAGAAGTCCTGATAACAGATCGTATTTGACAGGAAACATTCTGCCCATCTCTAAACCCTCCCGTATTCTAATTACGCTTGAGGAATTACACGACCATAGAACATGGATAGTTACTGCCACTTCTCAAAATTCCTGTATACAGTTTAATTATTAACAAAGGAACAGTTCCCAAAGAGACATATAAATCTACATACAAATCTACACCAACTTGGATGAAAACACATGCACATACTCCTGAACTTAAACAGTTAATTTAAAAAGCATCTACTTTACTCAGTAGAAAAGCAGTTTAAAGTCTTGAAAAGTTTGAATTTCCTACTGTTACCTGATCCTCCATTTAAAGATAATTTTTATTGTCTTTTTTCCTATTTTTTTAATATTAAACATGTGTCATGATATCATGTAAATACCTACTATGCGCATTTTACTCTGGAGACTAGAAAATTATCCATTGATATATATATATATATATATAGAGAGAGAGAGAGAGAGAGAGACCTCCTATTATGTGTAAGGTCTTCTGATAAGTGATAGCGAAGTGTTCTCAATAAACAGAGGCATGATCTTCTCTTTCAAGGAGAGTATGGTCCATTATGGTAGGTCTTTATTGAGTGCTGTTAAAGCTTCAAGCAAGAGAGAGACAGAGATCATTTGGGGTGAGCTTAAGATCATGAACAAGGTGAGATCTGTACTGGGCTTTTGAAAGCCAGGTAGGATTTGAGAAAGCCAAAAAGAAGGGGAGGGCATTTTAGTCTATTCCGGTTACCTATTGGTACATAACAAACCACCCCAACATAGTCACTTAAAACAATCATACTCTTTTCTTTTGCTCATGAATCTGCAACTTGGATCAAGCATAGTGGGTAGCTGGGCAGGGAGATGGGAGAGAACAGTTTGTTTCTGCTCCATGTAGGATCATCCAGGGCAATTCAGAGGATGGTTGGGGGCTGGAATCAACTGAAGACTGCATGTCTATGAGCTGATGCTGGTTTGTCATCTGGGATGAACTGGCACTCATGACCAGAGTGCCTACACATGGCCTTTCCACATGTCTGCTTGGCTCCCTCTTAGCATGAACGCTGGGTAACAAGAGCTAGTATCCCAAGAGAGCCAGGCAGAAGTGCTTTCAGTTTGATGACCTACCTTAAGTCATCCATTGCCACTTTGGTCATAGTTACAAATGCACCCAGATTCAAGTGGAGGGAATGTAGACTTAGCCTTTGACACATTAAAGTCGCAGTATGGGAAGAGTAAATGGTATGGAGATACTGTGGTGACGGTTTTGTAGAACAGTCTGCACCCAGCTCATGGCAATATATAGGGCTAAAGTTGCAGAGGTGGTTAAGTTAAAGGCATTTGAGGGTTATTTTGGGTGGAAGCAGAGAATTTGTGGATGGGAATGTGGGCAAGAATCTAAGCCAGTCTGGAATCTGGACTTGATCCCTTGGACACTGATGAGTCTTTAGAGTTTTGATGTCAACACAGTGATTATAAATGAGAAAGATCTGACAGAAAAAAAGTGCAGGATAGTTTGAGAGGGAGGCTGGAGGTTGTATGTGAACTGGGAATTTACGACAGTGGTCTCGCATGCCAGGATAAGCCTTACAAGGGTGACTGAAGACTAGAAAAAGGTGACAGGTATGAGAGGCATGGCCATGGAATATAGGATGGAAAATATAATTAGATAAGAGGAGTAAGGGCAAAGAATAAGATGGGTCATGTCACTCTTTTGAGCTAAGTAAAAATGTAGACTCAACTCTCAAGGACAGGAGGTCACTTTTTGTCTCTATTTATCCCACTTAGCATGATTGCATTGCTGGCTTTTCATGTGTTTGAGATTGTGGCTCTGAATACCCATTTTATAGATGATAATACCGATGCTCAGAAAGTTACACAAGGCTCCCACAGCAGGATCTATTTCCTGGCCAAAACATTGAGACCTTCTCTGTGACCACCAGATGGATCTCAAAATAGATACACATGAAATGTTTGCAGAAACAGACCTTGCTCTGACACCAACTGGTTGGTTAGCTTATCTCTGATGGCTGCTAGTATTTTTGCCATTAGCTTGTAAATCCTTTTCAGTCAGGGTCAGTGTGGCATCTTTAGATTTAATGCAGTTGGTATAAATGTAAGGCAGAAGCTTTCATGCACACTCCTCAAGGTAGGCTGTATCTTACAGTTGGTCATTGTGCACTGCCGGGACCGTCAGGTGCCCTGGGAGCCTCGGAGCAGGCACAGTCTACCAAGGCCTGAGTGCCGGTGGCCTCGCTCTGTCCTCTCCGGGAAACCTCATCCTAATGACCTGACCTGGAGCAGAGTCTGGGTTAAATCTCTTACACCTGTAGATGGTTTTCAGGTGCCACCTGGGAGTGTGGGTCCGAGCGGGGACGGACACTCAGGCAGTAAGGACAGGCTTCCATCGCTGGTTTGTCCACTGTGTGGGCAAGCTCTGCTCAACGTAGGAGGGAAAATTACTCCTGGGTTTCTGACCTCCTCTCATGCGCTTCCTTCGTCTCCTCCTCCTCACCGTGAATCAGCTGTGTGCTTCTCAAGCATGAGATTCAATTACTTTTATTGTTGGGTTTGGCTGTGATTATCTTTAATGGTCAGAAAATTATCCAGTGTCTAAAAAACACAATTTAAACATTCAGCCACAGTGTGTTCCTGTGATTTTGGGCTGGCAGTAAGGATTTCTTCTGAGGAGGTCTTTTAGACATTTGGCATTTAGTACTTGCTCTCCAAACACTGTTTCACAACTGGAAACCTGAAAGGTTTTTTTTTCTAGTTCATTCAATACCAGGCATATTTTAAGCAATTCTAAAATGAGAGTATCAGTTTAATGTCATCTTTGAGGTAGAAAATATTTTACAGCTCAACATTCTTACTTCCTATGCACAGCAATCAAATACATGAATCCCGAGCATGTTCAGACCCTGGTTCTAGCTCTAAATCAGTGGGCATCTATGGGCAACTGACTAAATTCTTTAGCAACTGTCGTCCCATTGGGGAAAAAGGAAAGAATGTTTTAATACACCCTTCAGATTGTCTGATAGAAATCCTGCTGCTGCTGCTGCTAAGTGGCTTCAGTTGTGTCTGACTCTGTGCGACCCCATAGACAGCAGCCCACCAGGCTCCCCTGTCCCTGGGATTCTCCAGGCAAGAACACTGGAGTGGGTTGCCATTTCCTTCTCCAATGCATGAAAGTGAAGCGTGAAAGTGAAGTTGCTCAGTCGTGGCCAACTCTTAGCGGCCCCATGGACTGCAGCCTACCAGGCTTCTGAGTCCATGGGATTTTCCAGGCAAGAGTACTGGAGTGAGGTGCCATTGCCTTCTCCGGATAGAAATCCTAAGGCCAATGATATTGGTGAAAGAAGTAATCCAGGAATTATCATTGATCCCAGCGACCTAGGACATTTTCCATAGGAACCACATGGAAGTGATTCCAGGAGAGGCGGGCTTTTGGGTTCTGTGGAAACAGGCAGCCCTAGAGCCTTGTGGACCTGCAGAATTTTTGACTGAGCAGCAGGTATTTCATAATACGGTATGGTTAAATTCATGCCAGGAGGAGTCACTGCCTCCTACACTTTCAGGGAGTCAGGAAGCCTCAGGAGCAACACTTAATGACATGGTCTGACAGCTTGGGAACGTCCCTTCCTGTGTTGTTTTGAATGATGCCAGCCAGTTTCAACTGGGCAGGATTAAAATGCAAACCAAGCCCAGGTTTTTTTTTGTTTTTTTTTTTTTAATTAATATCTGATGTTTGCCAACCAGGAAAAAATGAGGAGAGCATGCAGCAAACAAATTGCTGAGAGCTATGTTGTCACCTGGACTAAGACATCCTGACACGAGGCGGCTGGGGACAGCAGCTGGCCCCTCTGTGGCTACTGGGGAATGCATTTGGCAGATGGAAAGGAAATGTGAAAATGTTCCTCAAACATGGCCTTTAAAAAAAAGGAGATGTATACCTGTGGCGGATCCATTTCGATATATGGCAAAACTAATACAATATTGTAAAGTTTAAAAATTAAATTTAAAAAAATTGAGGTAAAATACACATAACATGAAACTTACCGCTTTAGCCATTTGAAGGTGCAATTCAGTGGCATTAAGTACATTTATAATATTTTGCAACCATCACCACTATGTAGTTCCAGAACTGATTCAACACCTCATAAGGAAACCATTCCCATTAAGCAGTCACTTCCCATCCCACTCCCTCCAGTCCTGGAACCACTAATCTGCTTTGTGTCTGCAAGCAGACTTTTTAGGAAGGGGGATGGAAGGCCCTGAGGGTGGGAATGAGCAGATGGGGTGGGGGTTCTTTCAAATCTGGGCTTTTTTGTTTTCGCAAACATGTAGCAGCCCCTTCATACCAGCATGAATATAAATGTATAACTTATGACTCCTCTTATAAAACTTTTAAACAACTTTGAGGTATATTTTAAATATCATAAAATCCACCCATTTCAAGTATACAATTCAGTTTGTGTCCAGGGTGGTACAGCTGTCACCGTAGTCCAGTTTTAGAACAGTTTTATCCTTCTGGTAAGAACCCTCATACCTAGTTATAGTTCGTCTCATTCTACCCCCAGCCCCAGGCACCACTGGTCTACTTTCTCTCTCTCAAATTGCCTTTTCTGGATGTTTCTTATCAGGGGTACCAGATACCATGTGGTCTCTGTGTCTGGCTACTTGCCCTGAGAGTGAAGCTTTTGAAATTCATCCAAGGTGTAGTATGTGTCAGGAGTTCTTTTTTCTTGCCAAATAATATTTCATTGACTGGATATACACATCATATCTATCCATTCCACCTGCACACATTGCATGGACCCAGCACACTTCCTCTGTGCAGATATTTTAAAATAAGTCTTTTATCTATACATTCTAGAGGGGCGAATTATCAGATGACCTCTGAGATCCTCACTAGCCAAGATTCTGTCCCCAGATGTCCCAGGGGCAGGTCCAGATTCTTAAATCATTCATTTATTCAGCAAACACTTCTTGAGCCCTCACAGCACACCAAGCCCCCAGCACTCTTGGAATTTCTGCTCTAACTCGAGAGACAAAGCTCTTTCATGTCAGGCACTGCTCCCCTTCTGGTGGGTTGGAGGGGTGGACACGTTCCAATGGGACTGAGGTTCAGTCACAGGCGGTTCCCTCTGTCCCCTCCCCTGACTGTCTTGCTCCTCAGATGCGAGAATTCCATCCTCTTTCCAGCACACTATTTTGTAATTCTTGTTTGTGTGTGTTGCCTGTCTGTGGAATATGGGCAGCTTGAGAACAGCGACGATGTCTTGCTCTGTGCTCTGAGCACAGTGTAGGGCCCGACATGTTGACAGTGAAAGAGAGAAAGTGAAGTCGCTCAGTCGTGTCCAACTCTTTGAGACCCCATGGACTGTAGCCTACCAGGCTCCTCTGTCCATGGAATTTTCCAGGCAAGAGTGGGTTGCCATTTCCTTCTCCAGGGGATCTTCCCCACCCAGGGATCGAACCCGTGTCTCCCTCATTGCAGGCAGACACTTTACCATCTGCGCCACCAGGGAAGCCATGTTGACAGTGCCTGGTGGTTATTGGATGAATGAATCCCGCTTTGGCCAGGGGTGGGATCAGATAGGAGGAGAGGCCTCAGGTCAGTTCATGGCTGCCTCTCCAGAGAGAAGGCACAAGTCCAGAAGAGAAAATGGAGTCATCTGGAGTTCTCTCTGCTCCTTGGAACACAGGGTTGACACCAACTCCTTCCCACGGTCGTGAGTATTATAATAGTATACCTAGGGTCCCCCTGAGGGCAGACTCTTTAGCGAGACCGTGTGAAAATGGCCTTGTGTGGCAGATGACTGGATCCAGGTGCCAGAGGCGGTGACTTAGAATGACTTCTCCAGGGCCCTCCCTGCTGTGCCTGGCCACCACCCGCTCCTACTCGTAGCTTCTTCCTTGACGATTGCCCTGGGTCACCCGGCCTGACCGGAAAGCCAGGAGCGGAGAGGACGGGACTCAGCTTGTGTGTTCCTGAGGAGCACTGGGCTGGAAGAGTGAAGACCCAGGAGGCTAAACCAGGAGAGGTGCTCCATGTGGAGAAGAAAACAGGTGGTTCTTTGAGGGCTTTTCTGCTTGCCAGTGCTGGTGGCTGGGGTCTAATCAGAGTCCCATTACAGATACTGGGACAAAGCATTAAAGAGAGAAGTGATGTACTTATGTCTAGTCTCAGAGAAGACTTGAAGCTTTCAAAATAGTCTGTAATTATTATATTGTTCTGTAGGAGCAAATACACAAGTATAATCTACTTTAATAGGATCATGCTTTAGCCTTGTCCATCTCAGGATAGTTCTGGAGATTTTCCTCCCTCTCTGGGCACCATTATTTCCATATTTATCGACTGGGGCCCATTGGTTTGCTCCATCGTACACATGTATGTTTGGTTGGTGGCTAGCATAGCTGTGGAGGCTCTCCTATGGGTCACCATGTTCCCCTAACCCCTAGGAAGAACTCTTAATCCGTGTGGGCTACAGTCTGCTGGTTTCCCTTTCTTAATGGTAGAAAAAATTTGAGATGCTAGTTGGAGAGAAATTACCTTTGGTTTGGGTTGGTTCTAATTTTGCTTAGCATCCTTACCATTTAAAATACATTAGTGCTTGAGGCACCCCAAATGCATTATATCAATACTAAATTCATGCACAGAAATATTTCTCTTTGAGCTTGTTCCAATGAGAATACAGTTATACCTGGTCCTAATCTGGTGAATCAAAAAGCAGAGCGTACGTTAGTTTTTTTCCCTTCTTGGCACTTTGCCTTTTAATTCACACAGGATGCCTTCTGTTGGGTTAGTAGTTTCATTTTAGTATAGAAATCAAGTTTAATTAAAGCTTACTTGCCATTTAAAGTAATAATTTGTTTGACTTAGCATTCTTAATTACCCCAAGTAAATTGCCTATAGAGGCTCACCTAATTCATTTGTTTGCTCAAATTATTACTGTCATTTGCATATTTTGAACGACACCACTTTAATGAAACACCAGGGTGGAGTCAGGGCAGATGATACTTTCTGTGGCAAATGCTAAGGAGATGATCTTTCTGCCCTAGTCTGTTTGTTCAGCTGGAAGGTTTTTATTATCCTACTGAATTTTCACAAAAGATCAAAGTTTTTAAAAGCTTTTGTGTTGGAAAATCATTAGTAATGAAGTGTCTAGGAGGGGGCAAGTAGCAGTATAATAAATGTGAGTAGCATTCGTGTCTAGCCAGGGACTGCTACTTATGTATCCTCATTTAGCTTCTTACAATGCACATAGGTATTCATCTCCTTAATCCCAAGATGTATTCTTGCAGATGTGAGGGTACACGTAAAGGAATCATATTTCTAATGTATTTGAGGAACTTACAATAATTTGTTGGAAAGCTTCTCTGCTATTAGTGGAAAAAATGTGATGTTGAATCCAGGCAACAGTTTTATTATTCTGTGATTATTGTAGCCAGAAATCAATGTTAATAAATAACCACCTCTAGGAGAGGTTTTAGAGAACTTGTCTTGATAAATAGTAAGAAATATTTCTTATAGCCTATCCATTATTTTAGATCTTACATACGGATTTTTATGTATGTAAAAGCCATGAGTGCTCTCGTGACTGTTCTTTGGGAGTTTTTCTTTTTTTTTTTTTAGTGGAGAGGAATGAGGGATACCTTTATGATTCTGGACAGGTTTGCAAGGCAATTTGATTAAATCAGTCTCAGATTTATTGATTCTAAGTAATTCCAGAACCTAATCATTGGTTTACCTATTAAACTTTAGAAACTGATTTATAACTCCCACTATAGAGGGGAAAAAAAACAATATGATAGATCATAGTAGTACACATTGCATTAATTTAAATTTCTCCAGGTTTCCTATTGCCTGACCAAAATGTGGAAAACATTCTAACAAGAGACCTTCATTAGTGTGAATTATATACTAAAAGCATCTCTGAGTGATGTGGCCAGAAAGCACATCTCGAATAGGAAACCTTCCCTCTTCTGTACTAATGGATTATTTGTAGAGAAAGTGTATCTGCATCTTATGGAACACTAGTAATGAGAGTAAATGAATAACAGAGTCACTTTTTGGTGTTTGCAGTCCAGGTTGAAGGTCTGTGATAAAGGCAGGAAGATGACTCTCTTCCGCTCCTTGTCAAACCTACATCCTAGTATATACTCTGTTTATGAAGGCATATCCCCTGGTCCAGCACCAATAGGACCTTTTAGACCCTTTCTCCATCATCGTAAAAAGGATGCTACCCGGGGGCTCAAGAGACCTGCTGTGTTCACTTAGTAACCCTGCAATCTTGAGCAAAAAAGTTATGTCTGTAGACTTCTGTTTCCTTACCTGGAGAGTGGTTGGTTGTCTGTGGATGAATTAAACATTTTCTAAGGTCATTCTGCTTACAATTCTGTACCTCTTGAGATGATGGGTTGTCTCTGATCTGGATTCGTCTCCATGATCTCCACGCATGCAGGGGTAGGAGTAGGGGAAACCAGTTCCTGGATTGGTTCAGAAGTCAGAAAGCGTGAATTAGGGTGAAGTGGGCTCGCAGGAGCATCAGGACCTTCACTGTCTCAGTGCTGTCTATTCTAATGAGCCTACCTGAGAAGACAGACTGGAACTTTGACCTGACCGGGGTTTTTAATTCATCCCCATCAAGTGCGATGCTGGGAGGGATTTTAGGGGCAAAAACATCTGGAATATGCTCTTGATGTCTAAAATAAAACTACCTTTGTTTAAAGAACACAAAGGAAGGGTCCTTTTCATCTTACTTGACTTAGGAAACAAATACTCTAGTGTTGATGCATTTTTTGCTTCTGTAAGGAATTTATTTTTTTAATTACAAAGTAAAAATATCAATATTTTTAAAAATTCAAACTATGCCAAAGATATTAAGTAAAAAATTAAAGTCCTTTCTGCTCCCACTATCTAGGGCTCTCTACTACTAATTAACACTTTTATTTGGGTATTTCCAGAAATTTTTCTATGTACATCGCAATGCAGTTATCATATTTGCATATCTTTTTTGCATTGAAAATTATGTTATAGTGTAAATATACTATTATACAAACTGCCTTTTTTTCACTTCAAGTCTTTCATGGATATTCTGCCAGGAGAGTACTTACATAGGTCACAGCAAGTTATTTTCTCATTAGACACAACTGGATTAGTTTATATAATTTTATACACATAATAGATCACATATAAAATTGTAACTCTGTAGACAGTAACAAACTGTAACAAACAGTCTGACCTCCATAACAAACTTCATCTTCCTATTTTAGGAATGCCAGGACTGATCATTCTCTAGGCCTCCCAAGTATTATTTGCCCTGAACCCTTTCATAACCTTGGAGAAGGAAATGGCAACCCACTCCAGTATTCTTGCCTGGAGAATTCTATGGACGAGGAGCCTGGTGGGCTACAGTCCACGAGGTCGCAAACAGTCAGACACAACTGAGTGACTAACATTTTCATAACCTGGACCACCGACCAAAGATAATCTTTTTCCTTAAAGTAGCCTCTCTTTTAGCTATTCTGACAAATTAATCTGTACTTGTTGTCAATAAGCTAATATGTAACACTCCCAGATTTTATATTTAGATGTATTTAAAAAATTTTTTTAATGCATATAGTGCTTACTAGGTGTCAGGCACAGTTCTGAATTTAAAATTTAAATTCATTTGATTCTGATAACAACTTTATGAGATAGGTACTATTCACTAATTTCAGATTTCTTAACAATTTTTCTATGAGGGCTTCCCTGGTGGCTCAGCAGGTAAAGAATCTGCCTGCAGTGCAGGAGATGCAGGAGACTTGGGTTCTATTCCTGGGTCAGGAAGAACCCTGGGTTGGGAAGATCCCCTGAGGAGGAAATAGCAACCCACTCCAGTATTCTTGCCCGGGAAATCCCGTGAACAGAGGAGCCTGATGGGCTACAAAGGGTCAAAATCAATTAGACACGACTAGAAACAATTGTGTTATCTGCAAACAGTGGAAGCCTTCATTGTCTAAGAAATTTTTTGCCTGATATAGACTTCTAGCTTGACAGTTTTTTCCCGTTGGTGCTTTAAAGGTTTCACTATGTTATCTTCTAGCTTCCATTACTTGTGATGAGAAATTAGTATTGTTTTCTCCTGTTTATGGCATTTTTCCCGGGTTGCTTTCAAGATTTTCTCTTTATCTTTGAATTTAAGCAGTTTGAATATGATGTCCCTTCACATGATTTTTTACTTTGTTTTGTTCTTTATTTATTCTATTTGAAGATTATAAGAATTTTTGAATTTGCAAACTTATGCTGTGTTTTAAACCAAATTTTGGCAAAATTGGATTATCTCTCCAAATTTTTTTTCTTGCCCATTCTTTCCTCTCCAATTTTTCTGGAATTTCAGTTAGAACATGAGGTTTTTTTCATTTTTAAAGTTTTTTTTTCACTTCAGATTGGATAATCTATATTTTTCTGTCTTCAAGTTCACTAATACTTATTACTTTCCTCTGTTTGTTAGGACTAGCCAGTGAAATTTTTTTCAGATATTGTATCTTTTAGTTATCAAATTTCCAATTGGTTCTTTTGTTTTTTGTAATTTACTTTTCTCTGCTGTGAATTTAAAAATATCCTTTAGCACGGTTATAATAACAGATTTAAACTCTGTTTGCTAATTCTAATATCTTCAACATCTCAGAGTTGGTCTCTATGAATTACCATTTCTTTTAAGGACAAGTTACATTTTTCTGATTCTTTGCATAACTAGTAATTTTGGAATGTACTGTGGATACTATGAGTGGAATGTTATAGAGCTTCTGAATTTGGTTATATACCCATCAAGAATACTAAATTTTTTATTTTAACAGGTAATTAACTTGATGGAACTTGAATTCCAAATTCCAAATATGTCTTCCCTGTGACAGATAGTAGCAGAATCTGGTTGGTTCTTTTCACCTTAGCTGGACTGCTTGAAATCTGTTCCACATATATCTAGTATTGGCATCAGCTGTAAATTTTATCAGATTTTATATATTGAGTTTGGAGCTTCCTTTTCTCTCTGTATTTCCTCCTTCATTTTGTCAGCTTCTGTCTTCTCTCTGAACTCTATCCTCTGATTCTCCAACCAGTAAGATGGCAAGTTCTACCTGAGATATAGCGACTCTGCAGAACTGACCAACTGGGCCCGCCCTTAGTTGTAAAGCAGTTTTTAAAAATGGGTAATTTATGGAGAACTGTTCTTCCAAGTGTCAGCCTCCCATGAGTTTCTGCCTGCTCGTGATCACTCTCCAGTGCCTTCAAATAGTAGTTGTTTTTAATATTTTATTTGAAGTTTATAATTGTTATAAACTGAGGTGTTACATACATGACCAGAAGCAGAACTCTCATTATCCCACTTTACAGATAAATTTAACACACCCATGCTACAATAAGTTTAAGTATCTTACCTAAGATCATACAGCTGGTAAATGGCAGAGTTGTGAGTTGAACACAGTAATTTGGTTTCAGAGTCTTAGAATTTCTTCCAAGGGAGGTTTTAATGGTATAAATTATTTGAACAGTGGCGAGAAGAATAGCACATATTGTGGGATTCATGGGCCTTGTGGTGTCAATTCCTAACACACTGGACTATGTCAAGGCTTCATTAGTGGATGCTTCATATGTCTTTGGGACTTTACATTATTTTATGTATGAACATACATACAAGTTGCATGAAAGGATCATGTTGCTCTTGGTTAACTGCACAGTAGATCTTCAAGTTATGAAAAAGCCCATATTTTCATGGTTCTGTGTTGTTGGGCTCCTTGGCCATCTTATTTAGAAACTGATGAAGTTTATAGTTGTTTTGTGATGAAAATAAAGAGAACTTTTGAAAGAGAGTAATATCAACAGTAATATAATGAAAATCTAGGAATTATTTAGGAAGAATCCCATAAACACAGTCACGGAATAGCTGATTTTAAAAAACGTAAGTCTAATTTAGCTCATGTGAGCCACAGACCTTGGAAGCCTAAGAATACCAAGCTTGAGCAATACTTATTTTGGAGTTTCTTCTTAATTGTTTCTCCTTTTCTCCTGTAGCCTGTCAGTTTCAGTTAACATTCATCCAATGTTTAATTTCATCTTATTGTTTTTACTCTTGATTTTATCTTCACTTTGCATGTTTGAGTCTGACTTGCTTCATATTGATTTTGTCATAGTTTATAAGCTGATATGGAACTAATAAGATCTTATTCATGTATGTTACTTTCAAACTAAAAGAAAAGGTCCATATGTTTGCTTTTGGAGTTCTCTCAGCATCCCGTACTGGTGCTCGGATACCATGCTCAGAGCTGACTGGCCAGTAAAGAGCAGGGGTTCAATACTTGATTGATTGATGGTTCTGAATCCCAGCCAGTCAGTTCTGGGAAGGTGGGCTTATCTTCCGAGTGAAGTAAAACTGAGTCCTTGAAGGCTGTGATAAAGATTTTGGCTTTCATCCTAAGAATAACGGGAAGCTATGCAGAGTTTTAAATGACTGAGTGACAAGCCCAAATTTAAAATTTTAAATAATTACCCTGGATGTTTGTGGAGAAGTTCAATATAAACCAGTTCTAGAGTGTAGAAATTCATATAAATGTGAAAATTTTAACCCAGAGATACAATCTAGAATTGATACTCTGGATAGTCTTCAAGGAACCCTCCTGAGTGTGCTGTCTTGACTGCAACTCTGAAAAGAGCTGGGAAGCAGAAAGTTCGAGATTAAAAAATTTTTTGAAGGGGTTGGAGGGGACAAAAGGGCCCAGAATATGAGTATTTTGCGTTTCTGACAACAGACATAGTTTTAATAATGAAAAATTGAAGCAATGCAATTACCAAGGAACCTGAGAATTTAATATTCTAAATCTATGAAAAGTGGCAAGTCTATATGATATGTCTGTGTCATAGTTTATTAATTTTCAAAAGCAAAATTAAAGATGCAGTATACATGTTTAAAATTATTAAAACAATGTTTTAACAAAATACCCCAAAATAAAGATGAAACTTACTATAGTTACCCACACATGCTGCTGCCTAACAGCTGTTGAAGTTTTGTTGCTTCAAATGTGAAAACAAGCCTGGTAGTATTCCAGTAGTTGTTGGAAACCTGAGTTAAAAGCACTGAGGTGCTGCTGCGATGTCAGCATTTTCAAGAGATCAAAAACCTTCCTATGAAAATTTATTGATATGTTTCCTCTTCCCAAACATTTGTGGAGCTGGAGAAAATTTTAAATGTATCTTACAGGAACTGACAACTCGTGAATTACATAGAGCATTGTGCTCCTGCTTCAGCTAGTTTGTTGATAGAAAGTTATAACAAGGTTAATAATTTGTTTGATTTTTTTCCCTTCCATTTTTTATAGGACTTCATGCTTCTTGTGTTCAACTTGCTAAATCATAGCACCCATATTCCACATTAAATTGAACGTTGAAGCATGTATAAAATAAACATTAGTGGGGAAAGGAAGAGATTTCTCAGGGGCAAAAAAAGGCACCGAAAGGTGTGCTGCACCCTGGGCAGTAAGTGGGGGATCAAGTTACTCTGTTGTTGTAAATAGTGTCGATTCTGTATTCTAGACTGAAAAACCAGCAAATGACAGCTTTCTCTAGTAAGTCCTGAGGCCATCGGCCCCGTTTTAGAGAATAAGTCATAAGTAAGCCTCTGAACTAAGACAGTCTCGCTGGTCCTCTCCTTTTGCAATTGTCTTCCAGTCTCAATGGGATACTGAAGAGAAGGCTCCATAGAATAAACAGTGGAATCCTTGTCCGGGAATGACTGCCTGGCAGTTGTTTCATGGAAAACAGGGAGGGGTGGGGGACAACAACCCTTTTCTGTTCACTGGCTCTTTAATTTAGATTACCAATGATAAAGCCCGGGCTACGGCTCAAGAAAGGTAGGATGCAGACGCAGGAACATTAGTGCTAATATGCTGCAGAAAGACGAGATAAATCAGCCCAGCTCTCATACATCACTGAGGGAGAAGCTGATTGCAACTTGACCATGTGCCTGAGTAGTCCCCTCAGTGAGAAGAGCAGAGCATGGATTAAAAAAATCTAGAATGTACCTTTAGGGGCTCCTGCTGAGCTGGACCTGGGAGGAGAGTCTGTTGTAAGTTTCAGCTTGTTTTATCCACGTATTTGCCAGTGTGTTCCCACGCAGGGAGCTTGTTTCTCTTTCTCTGTTTTCATGGAAGCCTCAAGCATGTTTATTTACAGTCCTAGACTTCATTTTGTATAAATGGAATACCAACCTAATAAAGTTCTTAACAGAGAACAGTTAAGCCCAGGGTTTATCCAGAAGAGAAATGTGAAAAAGTGATGTGATCATTACTGTCTATAGCAAGCCTGTGGGTGAGTTTTTGGGGTTTTGGTTTTGGTTTTGTGGGGAGGTGAGGGCTAGAGGGATAGATTTTAAACTGAAAACTCAGTTCTTTTGCCATTCATTTGAAAAGACGGATTGGTAACCCAGCTTTTTACTCCTCCTGTGGTCTTTTGTTTTGAATAACTGTTTGAATATGTAAACCAGACTGCTTGAAACGCATTATATTTTTATGACTGGGATGTTTGTATTGTTTCATATCTGTTATTAGACAAAATAATCATAAAGGGTGTTTTCTATGGACCTTTTTATATTCCAAAATTAAGTACAGATGGTAATTTCCAGCAGTTTTAAAAATTTGTCAATTATTTAATTTAGCATCACTTAAGCATCTGCACAGGGAGAAAGCTGAGATAGTACAGAAACTGAATAAGCATTGATTGCTCGTCTGAATTGCATCTTTAAAGTTTTTGCTTCAAATCTCTGATTTCACAGTTTATTTTTACCAAATTAGATTATCATATTTCATTATCAAGACTGTGAATGGGTGGAACTCTCTCAGATAGCCTACATTTCCCGTTAGAACAGCGCGGAAGGCACTCACTGATTGTTACTCAGAGGGAAATTCTCATGCCGGCTTCACCGAGGAGATTGCTTAAATAATGCATGGGCAAGAGCGAGGCAAGATGGAATTTATGGCCCAGACACTGAGTTCAGGCTTTTGTTCAGAGGAGAGACCACATAAGTGTGAGCTTATAGCATCCACCAAAGCTCCAGGGAAAGGGCGTAACTGAGTGAACTTAGTGGCCACATGGTGCTGTCCACGTTATTTTCAAAACAAGCCTTGAGACAGTCCATTCAAGCCTCCGGTGTGGTTTGAAGTGGGGAGGAAGGGGAAACTGGAAACGTCAGTTGCAAACAGAATCCCCTTCCTGCAAATTCTATGGGACAGACCCAGTGCATGTCATGCAGGGAATGGGGTGGCCCTGGGACTGAGGGGCTGTTGGAGTGATGGGAGACAACATGGCAGTCTTGTTAGGAAAGAATAAACCTTGACCAAACTGCAGCATTCTGTATGCTGTATCTTCCATCTTGTCCTAATTAGAGGAATATGTCTGCTGAATCCTAATCTCTTTAATTGTTGATAGAGCAGGCACGCGATTTGCTATAAATACACACGAGCATTCATTTCTGAAATAATGGCTGTTGCCAAATATATTAGACCAACAGGAGTCCTGGACTGGGGCAGGCTGTGCTGAATAGTTGAGTTTTGGAGGTAATGGACCAGTTGAGAATCATTGCACAGCTGGGCCAGCAGCTGCACCCAGTGCTCTGTCGAGTTCGGCCTCCAATTTCCTTGAACTTGTCCTTGTTTGCCAAAATGTGGAACGTAGCAAGAACTTGTTTCAAAGGAGCCCACCGCAAGTGAAAAAGACCCTTTCCAAGGGGTCTTTGTCGAGGTGTGTAGTCCACAGCAGCAGTGGTCAAATGAGGAATTGGTGAGGCAATGGGAAGTTTGAATAATCATAAAAATAAAAACCAAAGATAAAATTGTAGAGTGAGGTAAGCTGGCAGAAGCCCAGTGCACTTTAAAAGGCTGCAATGGGTCGTCACTGTCCTAACTAAATGATATATGGAAAAATCCCATAATAATATCCAGCAATAGTTATCTTGTTGTTAGGGAAAAATAAATAGGTCTGTGGCTGGAAGGCAGCCCAGTAATCTCCACGTCTTTTTTTTTCCCAACAGTGTATTGTTCTGATATTCTTTGGGACTGGGTTAGGAGGAAGTGCCAGAGCCCTTTATATTAAGAAGCATCCTACGACAAGCCAGAAAGAGACTAGCAAACTCCTTCCATTCCTTGGTCCTGGCTTGAGCAAGCATTTATTTAGCATGTGCTGTATATCCAGCATGTACTAGATGCATACTCTGACCAATTAGATTATAAATTCTTTGAGAGCAGGCTCTGATTTCTACTTGTCTGGTGTAAATCCCATCTCTTGCCAGTCATTGCCCTTGATGTAATAATAATTGTACATATGTCTAATTCTTTGACTTTAAAGAGAGTAAATATCAAATCTCCATTCTGTTAATGCTTTATTTTTCTGTTACGACACAGACAAGTCTTCCCTCTTCAAATTTAAGGGCCAGTGACTGGAACACTTACAAGTTGGGTGATTTGGGACAAGCTGCTTAACCTTTGGGCAAGTCAGCTTCCTCATTTATGACATGAGGAAAGTCACATTTATCATGCAGGACTGTGAGAATTAAGAGGTGTGCCTAAATGCATAGGAGATGCTTTCCCGCCCTCACAGGATATTTTAAGCAGGATAATGGACCATATGGACTGAGTGTGTGGCGGGGCATGGGGATGGGTGTGGAGAGGGGAGGAGGGTGCAGGAAAGCTGGCTGGGAGAGTGTAAAAGAACCTTCGATGGCCTGTGACAGGATAGTGCCAGTGGGAAGTCAGAGAAAAAGATGGACCTAAAATAGATTTTAAAGGGAAAATTGACAGAATGTGGCAGCTGATTATATTAAAGTAGGGTAAAGAGAAAGAAGGAAGATTATAAAGAAGAAATAGTCATGGTGCTGAAGGGGAAAAGATTATGGGTTTGTGATAATGGCAAGGTATCATGTGTGTGTGTTCTCCAAAACTCAAAAAGCTAAAACAGTGTAGTCCTTCAGGGACTTAAAAACTAAGAAAACAGAAGCGAGAAGAGAAAATTGGAGTGCCTAGTTAACTTATGTAAATGGAAGTGAAAAAAAATCAATAATAAACCAATAATACTGAACTATTGCTGATAATAGAGTGAGAATTCAAAGGAATTGCTTAAAATGGCAAATCTCTGTTTGGAGTTTTTCCCAGACAAGACCCACAATCATCAAATAATAAGGCTCTTCTGCAGTCTTGGAACTTATTTAAGTTTTCCTGAGTCAAAAAAAAAAAAAAAATGCCACTGAGGGGATACAAATAGTGTCAGGGTTGGGAAGAAAAAGAGCATGAGGAATGGAAATTCTCAAAATAGCTTGGTTTTAAAGAGGAGATGGGAGCCAAAAGATGGCTGGTTGATCTTTCAGAATTTAACCATTCATTGTGACTTTTCAGAAAGTTTGGCAACTGTTTTTCCTGAAATAACTTATTGTGATTTTTCAGGAAATTCAAGCAGGAATTGAGACTATGCCAAACCCCAGCAAATAGGTTGTAGTCCAAAAGTTCCTTTTCAAATCCTTCATCAGAACAGTACTGTAAACATCTTTGGGCTACTTTTCAAAAGTCGACCCAACTCATCCTGCTGTAGAAATCGTGTACCTTTGTAATAAAATATTAATAGCAGAAAGACTTATGTTAATAATTAAAATATAACCAATAGTCTAAGAATGGAAAATGTGTAGAATGCAAGTACTTGGGAAAATGCAGTTTGATTATAAGAAGGTATGGGCTGTGACTATTTTTAAATGTATCCATTTTCACTGACTGTAAGAGACTTTGACTTCTTTAGTTTTGAAATGTAAGGATTTCCTGGTCTTCATTGCAGACATATCATGAATTTCATCTTTAGTGATATCTGCTATGGCCAGGATTATTTTCACCAATTGAAAATGGAAAGTGAATGAGGATGAGAGATAAAGGAGAAAGAAAGAAACTTATGGTAGCTAGGGCAAAAGTTTATAAACAAAGAGGAACAGCAGGTTTAAAGAATGAATGAGAAAGATATTACATGCAGGGAACTTTTTTTCTTTTTAAATTAGCTTTTATTGGCATATAGTTGCTGTACAGTGTTGTGTTCTCTATTAAGGGAGTTTTGAACATTGAAAAGAGGAATATGTGCAGCCCTCCAGGTTCCTTATCGGCAGATTTGGAAGGCTGACTCTACTTCACCGTTTTATATAAGGTATTTAAAGCATCTGCACATTTTGGAATCTGCAGAAAGTTGGGAGTGTCCTGGAACCAATCCCCCATGGATACTAAGGGATGAGAGTATATAAGGATGTGCTTGTTGCTCTTGGTAAGAACTAAAGGCCAATACTGGGCCTAATAGCTTCTTGGATCAGCTGCTGGGGGGTGCTTTAAGACTCAAAGTTTCTTGAGTGGTGATACTGCTCATGTGACTGGTAGACCTGAGAAATCTCCTAGGAACCTTTGGTCCCCTTGACTTTTCCCCTTTCAGCCCCCTCTTGTCTCCACTTCCTTCCCTATTAATTGTGGACACCATGGCCTGTTATTTCAACACCTTCTTACCAGTATTTTCAGTTTTCCTGTTCATCCAGTCAATAAAGGTCTATTGAGCAATTCCTATTTGTCAGGCATTATAGTATTGGATACTTAGACATGAACCTTTCTAGTACTGGGAAGTTAAAATCTTAACACTTACACGGCGGGATACCAATGCTTAATCCAGTTGAGTGCTTTCTCCTGCTTCCAACCATACTGCTAAGCACTTTCAGAGAAAAACCACTGTCCAGATGGTTGCTATGGTAAAGTTTTGACCTCCAGTCTCAACTGGACCCCTCAGTATAGCTCACTGATTCTTCAAGTGAAGTGATGTCCCTCAGTCGTGTCCAACTCTTTGCGACCCCATGGACTGTAGCCTACAAGGCTTCTCTGTCCATGGAATTTTCCAGGCAAGAGTACTGGAGTAGGTTGCCATTTCCTTCTCCAGGGGATCTTCTCCACCCAGGGATCAAACCCGGGTCTCCCGCATTGCAGGCAGATGCTTTACCGTCTGAGCCACCAGGGAAGCCCCCAAAGTGATTCTTAGGTTTCCCTAAGACACTCCTGCCATTCTCCCCAACACTCATGTGAAAACTTCTCTACTTTCTCCCAATCTTTGACCAAACCACTTCCTTACCTCGCATTCAGCAGACAGTCTCACCTCTTACTATGCAAGATCTAAATTTCCTACCACCAAATCTTATTACCTACATAACCTGGAGTAAGGCCAGTTGCTTTGAGGACAGTTCAACATGGTGAAAGTGTAGCATGACCCAGAAAGCCTTGGAACACAATGAAGGTCTTTACTGAAAGGTTCTTAAGGAGTTAACCAAGATGAAGAGGAGAACTAACCTCAGAACACATAGCTGGATTTTCTAACAATTGTTTTTACCACTCTTTCCCCCCAGAGTCGGCCCCTCACGGCAGCTGTCAGTTTTTTCTCTTCCTCTGTTCTCCCCAGCTTCACACAAATTCACCCCATCTTCTTACTCCTCTCTTCTCTTGTCCCTTCATAGGTGGAGCAGCTAGTCTCTGTGGTGTGGGTCATCTTCCTCCCACCTCTCACCACAGTCAGCACAAATCAGAGAGTTCAGCAGACCAGTTATCCTTTTATCCTTATGTATTCTAATATATATTAATTAAAACTGCCCATTTGTATTCATACATCCTACCTTTCCTCCAGTTAGAAGAGGTTTTCCTCTTCTCTTCCCTCCACATGTGTACAATTTCCTCTATTTCCTATATATCTTCCAGATTTTCATGTCTAGGGGGTCCTTCTTATCAGAGTGTAGAGGCCAGTCCCATCTTAAAAAAAAAAATAGGACAAAACCTTTATCTTTGCCACATACTCTTTTATCTCTTCTCATCTTTTCTCCCCCTTTATAGCCAAACGTCTTAAAAAGATTGTCTACATTTTTTGGGTCTGTTTCTTCCCTTTCTTAACACTCCCGAACCCACTGTGATTTAAATTCTACTCCAGCCACTTCATGGAAATCCCTCTAGGTAAAGCCATCCAGAGCCTACTTGTTCTGAATGTGCTGTCCTGTTTCTTGGTCTCTGTGGGCTTATCTTTCTTTATGTGCTATTAAAATATAGGTGATGTTTGGGATCGCTGTTCCTTTCTGACTTTGGAAGGAATAGCGAGGGGTTTCTATCCATTCATGAGCCTTCTGTTAGTGTTTGCATGCTCTCACATGCCTCCATTCTTGGGTTACACTAACCCTCAACTCAGGATGCAAGATGGAGATTTGATGCCCCCTCACTCATCTGGGATTTGACCCCATAATGGAGTGGTCAGGGGCTGGGCCTCTTTCTTTCCCTGACCCATACCAATAATTTGCTGAATTGTTTTTCTCTCCCCAAACACCTCCCTCAGACATGCCTTGCCACCACCATCAATTCTGTTGTATTGATCTCCTTTGGGGATGAAACACTAACTCTGAAATCATACATTCTTCCCTACTTTACTGTTTATAGTGTAAACCTCATAGAATTTGTCCTTCAAATTAAACCAAAGTTTGGGAACTCAAAAGCCTTTTCTGTCCCCAAAATGGTTAGTAAAACAAAAACTGCTTTGACTTTCTGTGCTTTGGATTTAAAAATTTTTTTATTTAGACACTCAGTTGGCTTTTTTGTTTCCCTCAGGTCTTCCTGTGTCCTTGGGGAAACACTGACTGATTCTGAGGCAGTTCAGCAAGGGAAGGGGGCAGAATGTCACAGCGGCAATAAGATACACCCTCTTTAATATTTTAACCTACAACTAGAGTAAAAGTAAAACAAGTTGATTTTACTTGTAGCCCGAGGAATCACCAAGAGAAAAGACTCTTGAACCTAAACACAGAGATCCAAGAACATACCCCTTTGCTTCATCTCAACAGATTGCTCGCCACCCACATGTACGTATATTACTTTAAAACCAGAAATGATTGGAAAATTCTGACTTTTCAGCACTTTGTGAGTAAAATGGATTTATGGCTGAGAATATAGCTATGTGTTGGGTCTTTACAATAAATTGTGGTGAGACAGGGAACTCAATCCATTGTCCTTTTCCTGTTTTGTCTTGATTAAATCGGCACAGACTAATGTCCATCCCTGCCAATCTATAAAGGTAAAGGGGGTAACGTTTAAGAAATTGTATTGAACCTTTTAAGCTCTGACTACATTGGGGAAAGGTTTATGTGACATGGAATAACTTGGCTCAGAAAATTTTTTACATTTTTATTAAATATCTTGAAAGCCATTTTTGGCTTGAAGAATCTAGAATGTATTTGAACTTCATAAGAAAGAAGATAGTGGAATATGTTTCATAAATTTGTATCATGTCATACCTAAGTTAATCCAAATTTTAAGTGGCAGTCAGTGACAGAGAAACCGGGGTGGGTGTGCCGTGCTTCAGTGGCTGGGCTCTTGTCCTGCAGCTTTGCAATTGCCTTGTGAACACATGAACAGATTATTGGACCACCTAACAAAACAAGCATCCCAGGAATCAATCCCTGAAATAATAAAAGCATGAATTAAATATTCTTTGATCAATATTACTCACAAAACTCATATCCTTAATGATAACACTTAACTGAAAGAAAGACCTGTGCTTCAAGGTTCATTTGCAATCTACAGAAAACTCTACATTTCTTTTGACATCCCAGTGCTTCTGGAAAATACGAATCTTGTATTTCATTTTGCAAAATTAGAGCAGACTGCCTAATAATATATGCCTACAGAGGGGAAGGAACCTTTGGGTGGGAGTAGGAGTCATGTGTATAATTCCCCCCCATTAACTGTGCTCCTGCTTTCTTTAAAGGTGTGCCACTTATGCAGAGATCCAAACCATGGAGGCAGCTATTAATTTGAAGCTGACCCTTCCTGTTAATTCTGAGGACTAAGTTTATAGTTCCAGTTTCATCTTGACTAAGCGGGGTTCTATAGTTTTCCTGTTCCAGAAGGGGAACATAGGAAGAGCTTTGAACTCTTAAAAGCAAAAAATATAAATTTTAAAAATCAATGGTGGTCAAAACTGTGCGTGTCTGTTGAGCCACATTTGGAGCCCTGCAGAAGGAAAGATTTTCCCAGAATACTAGTGTCAGGACAAATCTATCAGCAGCCTCAGCTCTCTTTGCAGCCAAGTGGTGTGTTGAGCTACAAAGACAGGCAACTCTTCTCCAGTACTTACTGTTTCCAGCTAAATTTAGCAGGGTTGCAAAATGAGTCCTGTGGTCTTCAGACCATCCTATGAATGGGAGTTCTGCCAAAGACTTGAGCAATGCTATAATCATTCACAGGGCTTCCCTGGTGGCTCAGTGATAAAGAACCTGCCTACTGATGCAGGAGATAAGAGATATAAGAAACATGATTTTGAGCCCTGGATGGGGAAGATCCTCTGGAGAGGGAAATGGTAGCCCACTCCAGTATGCTTGCATGGGAAATCCCATGGACAGAGGAGCCTGGCAAAAGACCATGGGATCTTTTGGACCATGGCGTCACAAAGACATGACTTAATGACTAAACAACAACAATAAATTATTGTTGTGAATTGTTATTATTATTGTGAATAAATTATTCACACGTGTCATTCTGTCTTTAGACCTGTGTTCATCCACAGGAGTTTTTGATATGTTCAGAAATTGGATGGTAGCTGATTGGAGAAGCATTTCTCCAAATCCATACAACAGTTGAGAGCTGGTCCTAAGTTTGAATAAGACAGCGGCCACATTATCAACCACAGTTCATGGCATAAAGCAAAGATCTTTAATTTTCGAGCATAACAAGCACAGCATTCCTCAGCTAATTAGCATTAGCCAACTAACTTCTTTCAGGTGTGAGGAGAGGCTATGGCATCTTTGTTCTTTGAGATATTCCTCAGTCTTGGAGGGACTGGCCTTGGTTACCCCGTGTCTCTGTAAGCTACTCCTTTGCTTGTTTCCATTCATCCATTAACTCCTGTTTGGCTTATCCTAGGCATATCTTTTGGAGAAGGCAATGGCACCCCACTCCAGGACTCTTGCCTGGAAAATCCCATGGACGCAGGAGCCTGGTAGGCTGCAGTCCATGGGATCGCTAAGAATCAGACACAACTGAGCAACTTCACTTTCACTTTTCACTTTCATGCATTGGAGAAGGAAATGGCAATCCACTCCAGTGTTCTTGCCTGGAGAATCCCAGGGACGGGGGAGCCTGGTGGGCTGCCATCTATGGGGTCGCACAGAGTCGGACACGACTGAAGCGACTTAGCAGCAGCAGCAGCAGCAGGCATGTCTTTAGAGCAGTGGGTGAGACAGATTTGTGATGATGGTGAACTGTCCACCTGGAAAAGCCTCTTCAAAAGGCACTTTTACTAACAAATAACTCTATATCACCACTTTATATTGTCCTTAGCTTTTGTGGGCAAGGAAATTTTTCTTCATCTGAGTCACATAGCATAGAGGGAACCAGGAGGTTTAACCTTTGTTTAAAAAAAATCCCAGAAATGTTTCTTCAACTTGAGGCTACACAAGGACACTTAAGTGACACAGCCCAGGTCTCATTCTTGTTTCTCCTTCTTTAATATGAACAACAATTGAAGGAGCCTACATGGAGAAGAGCTTCTCTCCAGAGACTGTTTTCTAAAAGCTGAGCTATATTCTTTTGATGCAACTGAATATCGTGACTCCTGAGTTTTTGCACACTTAAAGAAAGGCTTGACTTCCTGGTCAAGTGTTTGCCAGAAGATGAACAGTACCACAAGGAAAACCCCCTAATCAAGGGCCTGGCATCTTGTACGTGCTTAATTAGCTGCTTGCACGTCAGAATCTGAAGCCAATCAGAGTCTATCAGAAGCCAAAGGTTAGGTTGAAAAACAGAACCGGGTTTCCTCCCCTCTAAGCAAGCCTCTAGAACAATTCATTTCCTTTTCGGTAAAGTATGAATGCTAATTCTCACCTCATGATGTTTTTAGAAGCCTAAATAAGATAACGCAGGAAAGTTCTTCAGAAACAGTCACATTCTCTTCACATAGAAAGTTTATCATGAAAAATAAGATGAGCTGGAGGCCTCGATAAATTCTTCTATATTGTGTTCTTGTTGAAAAGTGATGAGTTTAAAAATAAACACTAGTAGGTACTATTTTGAACCCCACAAAGTCACCATATTGAAAACCTTTTTGTTAAAATTTCTTTCCCTCTGGCTAATTTTATACTTGATTATTTTGAGGAAAATAGTAGAAAGCAAAGGAAGTCCAAACTCTTGAACAAACTTAATGTTGGATTTTGTGTTGAAAATCATGAAAAATTGATTTCTAACGTTTAGATATCTTCACCCATCTTTACTAGGTGACGCTAGTGGTGGAGAAGCTGCCTGCTGATGCAGGAGACATAAGAGATTCAGGTTTGATCCCTGGGTCAGGAAGATCCCCTGGAGGAGGGCATGGCAACCCACTCCAGTATTCTTGCCTGGAAAACCCCATGGACAGAGGAGCCTGGTGGGCTGCAGTCTATGGGGTTGCAAAGAGTCAGACACGACTGAAGCAACTTAGCTCCCATGTTGTTGTGGGTGGAATATGGGGTTAGGGAATGTACTTGAAACAATTTGCCTCAATCTTCAGGTTCTCAGCCCCGTCTCTAAGCTATTTGGCCCCTCACTGCATTTTGGTGATTTATATTAAGTTAAACATACAAAATGGCTGATGTTCAACCACTTCTGATTTCCAAACATGGTAATTTCGCATGTCCAGCCTAATATAATTTTATTGCTGTTATTGAATGGGTGCTCACTTGTTTATCCACTCAGTCTGATGTAGGCATCTGGAGGGCAGAGGTTGTATCTGATACCTAAAGGGAAGTCTAAGCTCAGATAGTGTATGATATGAAATGTACAAGTGAGGTGTCTTTACATGTGAGCTGCATATGCCATCACTGACACTGTTCATGGAGAAAATACAGAGGAAATCATAGGTGCTTAATAGTTGGGGATTCCCAAGGGTGAACTCTTCACTCCCGGGAAGGTGTTCAGCTCAAATCAAGAGGAGTCCCAGGAACTGCAGTGCCCTGGCTGTGCTGCATCGCCCTCAGGTCACCTCCTTCCTCACTCCTCTTCCTTCCCTATGGCCTCACTTCCCTCTGCTGTTGTTACCACTGTGCAGTAGCTGATGATTTTGCCTGCAGCTTACTTAATTTGCCTGTATATTGTCACCCTGCTTATTTAACTTCTATGCAGAGTACATCATGAGAAATGCTGGGCTGGAAGAAGCACAAGCTGGAATCAAGATTTCTGGGAGAAATATTAATAACCTCAGATATGCAGATGACACCACATTTATGTCAAAAAGTGAAGAGAAACTAAAGAGCTTCTTGATGAAAGTGAAAGAGGAGAGTGGACAAAGCTGGCTTAAAACATTCAAAAAACTAAGATCATGGCATCCTGTCCCATCACTTCATGGCAAATAGATGGGGAAATAATGGAAACAGTGACAGACTGTATTTTCTTGGGCTCCAAAATCACTGCAGATGGTGACTGCAGCCATGAAATTAAACGATACTTGCTTCTTGGAAGGAAAGCTATGACAAACCTAGATGGCATATTAAAAAGCAGAGACATTACTTTGCTGACAAAAGTCTGTCTAGTCAAAGCTATGGATTTTCCAGTAGTCATATATGGATGTGAGAGTTGGACCATAAAAAAAGCTGAGCACCAAAGAATTGATGCTATTGAACTGTGGTGTTGGAGAAGACTCTTGAGAGTCCCTTGGACTGCCAGGAGATCAAACCAGTCAATCCTAAAGGAAATCAATCCTTAATATTCATTGGAAGGACTGATACTGAAGCTCCAATATTTTGGCCACCTGATGCAAAGAACTGACTCATTGGAAAAGACCCTGATGCTGGGAAAGATTAAGGGCAGGAGGAGAAGGGGACGACAGAGGATGAGATGGTTGCATAGTATTGCCAACTCGATGGAGATGAGTTTGAGCAAGCTCCAGGAGCTGGTGATGGATAGGGACCAGAGAAGCCTGGTGTGCTGCAGTCCATGGGGCTGCAAAGAGTTAGACACAACTGAGCCACTGAACTGAGCTACTTAATTAGAGGAATTTAGGGTATCTTCCTGCACTGCTTTTCCAGACTTTTAAAAATCATATTCCATGATATGATAACCCATAATAGGAATATAGTTCATATCATGACACTGTATGCTATAATCTATTATATATTCTGTATCTATCTATATAGATATATCTGTATCATATACATATACAGCCAAGCCAGTTCCCAGCTTTGAGAAGCTCTCCATCATGTCCTTTTTGAAATGAGGATCCAGTTAAACTTGTGAAGACTTTTGTGCCTCATGGGAGAGAAGAGAAAAAATGCCAGCTCAATCTTTAAGCTTTTTATCCGTCTTAAGCAGCTGTGTGGTCTGTATTAGTTTATGTCAGGATTTGTTTTCTTATTCCTGTTCTGGAATGGCTACAGCCTAGCAAATGAGCCCCAAGATGGGGCTATGGCTTCAGTAACGAAATTCTGAAACCATATAATTAATTCTAGGTGGTAATGGCTCATTTCAGTTGCTATGGAATGTTTTAGAATAACCACAGATATCACCAGCAATCTGCTGCTGCATTCATGGATATAGCTGGGTGAGGTTATTTCTCTTTATGCCTGTTTCTTATTCCTAAAATAACTTTATGGGTTTTGTCTTCTCTATAAGCTGAGATTTAAGTTTATCAAAAATCCTATGGAAAACCATCTAATTGAATGTAGCCTAGGGATTGTGCTAGCAGAATCAGCAGCTTGGAAATACTTAGGGTTTGATCAAAACTTTTGAAATGTTTTGAAAAGAGCTATAGCACCATTAACTCAATTTTAAAATTTGGTATAAAACTTGTGTATTATTCAAATTAAGAAAAATTCTATTAGAATTAAGGAAAATATATATTACTTGCTGACTTAAGATTCAGGTAACCTACTTATATGTGACTTTACTAGTGGCTCACTGCTTTTAATTCACAGAGAATCACATATTTCCTATGAGAAAAAAAGAGACAGTTACTGCTCTCTGTAGGGCTTTATCATGTTCAAACCAGCCTGTATGCTATCTGAAAACCTGCTAATCAGAAAGGAATGAGAGGCATGAATAAGACTTTCTTACTTCGGTGACTTCTGAATGGATTCAGAATTTTGCTCAAAAGAGAGACCTGTGAATTAGCCTGCCTTCCCCTGATTTTTGAGGTGTCAAGGCTGTCAGCAGAGTATTTTGATGGGTATTGGCATCCTGTCTGCTGGGGAGAGAGCTGACTCAAGGGAGATGTGGCAGTCACAGGAAATTTCTTTTCAAAACTTGGAGAAATGCCTCACAGAGTCCGGAGTAAGGTGGGGTGTAGTGGAGGGCAGGGCAAAACATCTAGGTGATTTATCTCAGCTTCTGACCTGTTTCATACCCTTCACCCAATCATTTAATTCCTCTGCGCCTCTGGTTTCAATTGTAAAATGGCAATAATTTTCCCATTTCAAAGACCACAAAAATGGATATTATACATTTTGACAAAAGGAAGAAACTAACTGCTTTTGGCACTGAAGGCAATTGTAACAGAGAGCTGCAACAAAATTTTGAAGTAACCATATTACTGAAATCAGAAAATGGATATCCAAGGCAAGTATGTATTAAAACTAGGATAAATCCTTCAGATCCAAAAAGCTTTCATTGAGAAACTTCTGTCTTCCAGACACTTTGCGGTTTACTCTTACATGGTTGCTTAATCCTCCCAATAGTGCTGGATGGCAGCTGGTTATTGTCCTGTTTGCGATTTTTATGAATAAAGAAGCTGAGGCTCAGAGATGTGAATCTATTTGTTCTGAGTCACACAACTGGAAAGTAGCAGAACCCAAGTTCAAGTTCTCCAGTGTTGGGTCCAGCATCCTTCTCCTGTACATACCCTGTCTTTGATGAAGTATTAAAAGATGATAGAATTTCTCTATCTAAAATAAATCCCATTTCTGGGAAAAAACATAACTGAAGTACCTGTATTTAGTTTCTAAATGGTATCTGCTTCCAAATTCGCTTCATTCTCTGCTGAAGGCAGCTATTCTTCAATGTGTAGATTATTCTCTTGTTTCAACCTTATTGTTTCTATCAAATGCATTTGTTAATTGTTAAACAGTTTTTACTGGCACTTTTAAGCATCTGTTAACAAAACTCTTCAGGGACTTATGTGGACAATATTTTTATTCTTTTTTAAAATATGTGACTGCCTGACTTCTAGTGAGTAATCTTTGTTATGCCTATTTTAATAATTTACAGCTTTTAGGTTAAGGAGTGTTTCAAGCCAGCTGGATGGCCTTCTAGTTGCCAAGCCCTGGTTGCATATACTTACGATATATTATTTAATACTTAATGGGGGTTCTGTTGCAGTTATATTGTCCCCCACAAATTATTATATCACCAAATATGCCCTCCCGTTGTTGTGAGTTAGATGTCACATTTTTGAAATCTTGTTTGAGGGCATGAAGTACTAAGGCTGTTGTTGCTTTTCCTTCCAGCTTCACAAGCAGCAGTGATGTAAACCCTCTCACCCAGGCTCTCTTTGTCTAACAACAGTTCAGACTGACTGGAGCACATTTATTGAATGGCCATTACTTGGGTGCATTAGTCAAATGCAATTGATTGTTCTAATACACCACCAGCTCAGGCGAGGTAATTGGGCTCTTTAATTGAAGATGCTACTTTAGAGGACAGAGTGTAAATCACTGAATACAAAGTCCAATAATTTTTTCACGGTAAATACAATGTGTCTATGATTGAATCCTCAGTGCAGCCAGACAACAGAGAGATAGATGGCTGATATTCATGAGCAGGCTTTGGGAGATTCCTCAGAACTCTAAGACTGATCCTGTTTTTCATCTTGCCTTGAAATAGTCTCATGTTTTCTGCTAGAACTTTGAATTCAGAGGGATGTTGCTATGTGTGTGCATACAAGTATATTTAAAATTACATTTAAGATTGCAAGTAAAATATGAGAGAATTTATTTGAGGATACTTAGGAAGCCAAGACATTTCTACTGTCATCCATTTGTTACAACCTTGGCAGAATTTTGAGACTGTACTTAGTAGAACTATCAGAGTGCCTACAAGTCTTTCTCCTTGGCCCTTGAGCTGCTATCTTCTCTTTCCTAATCCACCCATAACATGCAGTGATTCAGCACGGAGTAAAGACATGTACAGATGCAATGGTTTAAAGTCTTCCTTATCATCACCATTGAGTTTAAAGAAAAGAACTCAAGACCTGGACTATGCGCTGCTCTTTACTCCAGCTGAGCTTGCTCTTCCAGGCTTCGTTGTTCACCCTGATGGGCTATAGCAAATCCAGACACAACCCGCTCACCCACCTGGGACGGACCTCTCAGGTCAAAGACTTCTCCCTCTTTCCTGGCTACCTGCCCCCTGGGAAACACCCCGCCAAGCGCTGGTCTGCAGCCTTGTCTTCGTTGCTACTTTTCAGCCCCGGAGAGCATTAGCTCTGAGGGACCTTCCACCTTGATTTGAGAGCAGTGAATCTTTGACCCGTTCCAAAGTTGGTGCTATGTGATTCCAAACATGCTAGAGAAGAAACGTTGTCTGTGACCCCTCCTTGACTCAGCCAGCATTACTAATTTGCTGTGGGAGTTAGGCTTTGAATCTGTTAGAACAAATTACTGAAGTTGGTACTCTTTGCATTAGAATCTGCACTTCCAGTGAATTTATTATGCACCACCTCATGTGAAAAGCAAAGTGTAAGGTTAGAGAGGTGGTCACACAACTAGAGGCAGAAAAGTGACTGTGGTGATTTTGCCTCCATCATATTTGTCTGGGTCCTTTTTGCCCAACCTCTTAGTGCCAGAGTGGTAAAGAATCCACCTGCCAATGCAGGAGACACAGGAGATGTAGGTTCGATCCTGGGGTTGGGAAGATCCCCTGGAGGAGGAAATGGCAACCCACTCCAGTATTCTTGCCTGGAGAATTCCATGGACAGAGGAGCCTGGCGGGCTTTAGTTCATGGGTTAGCAAAGAGTTGGACAGGACTGAGCACAAACACAAAGTTTATCAGCAACCTTTTCTCCCCCAGTCATTTTCTTTTCCCTGGTCCCACTCACTCACAAAGTGATGCTGAGTGGTGCTGACAGACCCATTCACGTTCTCACCTGTTCCCTTACTTCAGGGCATTCTAATGTCCACGTGAGGTTGTATCCAGAAGGATTCTGTGTGTGCTGACTGCAGGGAATCTATTTTTAGTCTGTTCATTTCTAGGAAGGACTAAAATTACAGCTGGTGTATATGGTAACTTTCCAGATTGCAGTTTGATTATTTCTGTGGTTGACATTCAAGTTTGCATCACCTGGATGAGAAGGCTTACAAATTACATTCCCCTCTAAAATAAAGAAATCAAGTATCTTGTCAGTCAACAAGGAAAGGCCACTAGCTAGAAAAATAGGTAACCAAAATGTACAGGCAGTTCAAAAAAAAAGAAGAAATGTAAATGGCCAATAAATATGTAAAGGGTTTCCCAGATGGCCCAGAAGTAAAAGAATCTACCTGCCATTGCAGGAGCCACAGGAGATGTGTGTTCGATCCCTGGGTCAGGAAGATCCCCTGGAGGAAGAAATAGCAACTGACTCTAGTATTCTTGCTTGGAAGATCCCATGGACAGAGCAGCCTGATGGGCTAAGTTCATAAGGTTGCAAAGAGTTGCACATGACTCAGCACACATGTATGCAAATATGTAAATACTGCTAGTAGTCAGGTAGCGCTAGAGGTAAAGAACCCGCCTGCTGATGCAGGAGATATATGTCACAGGGGTTTGATCTTTGGGTTGGAAAGATCCCCTGGAGAAGGGAATGGCAACCTGCTCCAGTATTCTTGCCTGGAGAATCCCCAGGGACAGAGAGGCCTGGCGGGCTATAGTCCATGGGGTTGCAAACAGTCAGACACGACTGAAGCCACTTAGCAGAGCACACAGCAGAGCACAATTAGAAAAACATAAAACAGCAATTAAATATGCTTTCTTTTCCCGACAGATTTGTAAAAAGAAACCGGAAATAACTGATAGATATTGAGGGTTGAGGAGGTTGTGGGAAAGCAGGTATTCTCACACTCTGTTGGCAGGGTTACAAGTATGAATCAAAATTTGTGGCTGAGTTGGCAGTATCTATAAAATTTGAAATAAAACCATTTGGGAGAACTGTTTCCAGATCTAGATACTTTCCTCCAAAAATACTTTAACATGATGGATACTCAGCCATTAAAAAAAAATGAAATTTTGCCATTTACAACAACAGGGATGGACTTGGAGGGTATTATGATTAGTGAAGTAAGTCGGAGAAAGACAAATACTGTATGTTTTCACTTACATGTGGAATCTAAAAATAAAAGATGAATGAATATAACATAACAGAAACAGACCCACAGATACAGAGAACAAACCAGTGGTTACAAGTGAAGAGGTGTGAGACAAAGGTAGGGGATTAAGAAGTTCAAGCTACTAGGTCTAAAATAGGATACAAGGATATAATGTACAGTGCAGGGAATATAGCCACTATTTTACAGTAACTTTCTATCAAGTGTATAGAAATAAAAATAAAATATTGAATCACTGTTCTAAACATGAAGCTAAAATAGTATTGGATGTTAACTATAATTCAGGAAAAGAAAAACAAAAACAAAAAAACACACATATTCACAAAGATATTTATTTGAGTCTTTTTTTCAGTATTGTTTGTAATAGTGCATCACTGGGAAAGCCCTAAGTGTCCAGCAGTGGAGGACTGGTTAACTAAATTAAAATTACCCATAACTTGAAATACTGTGGAGCAGTTTCAGAAGCTAAAGATCTGTATGTAGTGATATAGAAGGGTCTTCAGGCCATAGTGTTAATCTAAAAACAGGGAGCTGCAGGACAGTGCGTGCTGATGTGATTCCATGTACTTTAAAAATGAGCCTAAAGCCATGGATTGGTATGGATACTTAGATATGTAAGCAAATGCACAAAGTTCTGGAATGATATATACTAGACTATTAACAGTGGAGCTGGCCAGAGGGGTTGGGGTGAGGAGGTAAAGTAATACTATTACTTTTTACTCGGCATACTTCTGATCATTTGATTTTTTAAATAATGAGAATGTATTATTTGTATAACTCATCAAACATACATAAAAATAGGGAGGTTGCAACTAGGATTTCTGGGAAAAGTACACTGAATTGCTTCCCAAAGAGGCTATTCAGGAAACCAAAGGTGGGTGTAATGGAAGTTTTTCCCTTTTTATTTTGGTAGTGGTTGGTTTATTTATATAACGAAGCGAGAGAGGTTTTTTGTTTGTTTTTCCATATACTTTTTGGGAAAACATACCTGCATAGCCTGAAGATGGGGGAAGGGCATTATACACAGCTGGTCAAGGCAGCTACATACCAGTATATTGAAGAGAGTGTGCGAAACTCATATTCCCTTGCTGACCAGAACCAGAGACTCCCATCATTAAATATGGGAAACCTAAGTGTTACTCACGCTGTACTGTCTACCTCCCTGCCTGCCGCCCCCAGAGCTTTGCTGGACTTAGGGCTCAGGGAAGCTTAGGCAGGCTCAGGGGTCAGGGCTATTGTTAGTTTCACTAGTGCTCACACTCTTTAAAAAGTACGGGTCTAGGCTGCTAACTACCAGGCATAACACTGCATCTTCCTTGACACCAGACTTTCCTTCCATAAGTGCACATTGTGCAGTAATTCACTGTTTATAAGTCTGTCTTCCTCCTTCCCCGTTAGCTTCTTCGGTGCAGGAGTTGTGTTTGTTCATCTTTGTGTCCTCAGCACCCTGTACAGTGTCTTGACACACAGCTGATGCTCAAGAAATGTTGGTGGAATGAATGATGGAAAGCCTGAATTCCAAATGACTAATTGATAAGTAAACTTTGGAAAAGTGAGGTTTCCTCTGGTTGGCTGTACGAGGCCAACAGTTAGAAACTGGCACAGTGGACTCTTAGCCAAATGGCCCCTTGGCTCCACGTGTTGACTTTGGACTGAATAGCCTATGTTCGAATCCTGAAACTACCCCTAACAAGCTGGTGACTTGGGCAAGTTTCTTAAACTCCCCGTGTCTCAGTTTTCTCATCGGTGAAATCAAGAGACCAAAATAATCTACCTTGCGCTCTGGTTGTTAGGATTCAGTGAGACAATTAACGCAGAACTTCAACAGCAAAGCCTGGGCACACAGACAGATTCATGCATTGTTCATCTGTAGCAATTGATATTGTCCAGAACCTTTGAGACATGAGTCATTCTAGTTGGTCACATTGTCCAAATACCCCTTCTAAACACTCAGGTGTTTCTTATGTTGCTGCTGCTGCCGCTGCTAAGTCGCTTCAGTCGTGTCCAACTCTGTGCAACCCCATAGACGGCAGCCCACCAGGCTCCCCCGTCCCTGGGATTCTCCAGGCAAGAACACTGGAGTGGGTTGCCATTTCCTTCTCCAATGCATGAAAGTGAAAAGTGAAAGTGAAGTCGCTCAGTCGTGTCTGACTCTTTGAGACCCCATGGACTGCAGCCTACCAGGCTCCTCCATCCATGGGATTTTCCAGGCAAGAGTACTGGAGTAGGGTGCCATTGCCTTCTCCATTCCTTATGTTACTAATTTTTAAATATATATTTTAAAAGTGGATTCTATTCCCGAAACACAGTGATGAGCATCTTGATGTTTACCTGGAGAGCGTGATCCTCGGCAGGCATTATTGTCCGGTGTGGAGCACAGAAGTACTGGGAGCTTGTGGATGGGTGTGTGGGTGTCATGGCTCCCAGCGGCTCTGCTCTTTGCTTCTGCTTCCTAAATGGTCAGCTGTCAATTCTTACTACTCACAATGGCCCGCTTTTAGCCTTTTCTCTCACCTTTATAATTTTCTTCTCTAATATGATGTGTTCTTGGGAATCAGACAACCAAGCATGTTTTAATTGTATAGGAGTGACTCCATGAGGCTTATTGAGCTCTTTAATGACTAAATTGAGTGACTTTTGTAACTTGTGTTATCTGGTTATCTCCTATTTGACATCAATAATCAGTAGATTTAAGACAGATGAAGTCCTTGCCATCCATGAAAACATTTCATTCTCTATCCTATTCTACAGTTTTAGCTGGAAAGCAACATAATGCCCTTGCACTGGACTAGAGCTTGTAGCACTTCTCCAAACAGAAGGAAGCAGCCTGTGCTGCTGGGTTCATGTCCTGAACCAGCCACTCAGTTTCTCCTTTTCTAACAAGGAGCGTAAGACTTGCTCTCAGTTGTCAGTGGGGTTTACATATGATACTATGTGTTAATATAAGTGAAAAGTGAAAGGGAAGTCGCTCAGTCGTGTCCGACTCTTAGCAACCCCATGGACTGCAGCCTTACCAGGCTCCTCCATCCATGGGATTTTCCAGGCAAGAGTACTGGAGTGGGTTGCCATTGCCTTCTCCCAATATAAGTGAAAGGGCTTTGTTATTCTAAAGTGCTGAAATTTTATAGCTAGCATTGCTATTACTCCAGCACATTTGCAGTTTATTTTTTTTAATTGTACTTCCGTGGATCTGGATTGAGAGAGAATACTGTGTGTGCCTTATCAGAGAAATTCATCAGTGGCCTCTCAATAAAGTACCTTCATTTAAAATATTTTATGAAACTTTGTGAAGCTGCTGTCTAATGGATCACGGAAAACGGTGGGCAAAAGGTAATGAAAATAGCCACCCTGTGGTGGTCAATGAACCAAGAAGAGGGGGAGAGATTCCTTATTCCAGTAGATTTTGCTGATAAACTCTTTGGTATATACAGATGGGAAAGTGTTAAAAATATGTTTGTGGTGTGTTCATGGGTTTCAATAAGGGGCTGTTGATAATTAAGTAGATCTAGTATTTTTCTTCTAAATGTATATTAAATTTCTCAAATTAGATTTATTAGATTGATTTCTGCCATGGTGTGCACAGTGTGAAATGCTTAGAGAACATTTAGCTAATATTCTTTTCCCCTCTATTTCAGACTTGTTTTAGCTGACACTTTTCTCCTCTCTCTCATATTTACTTCTTAGTCTCTTTCAACCTTTATGGGTATCCACCTGAAATGAATTCCTCTTTGCATTCCTGTGTCCTCTGCATGTGTGCTAAGTCACTTCAGTCATGTCCAATGCTTTTCAACCTTATGGCCTGTATCCTGCCAGGCTCCTCTGCCCACGGCATTCTCCAGGCCAGAATACTAAAGTGGGTTGCCATGCCCTCCTCCAGGGGATCTTCCCAACCCAGGGATTGAACCTGCATCTCTTATGTCTCCTGAGTTGGCAGGTGTGTTCTTTACCACAGGTGCCACCTGGGAAGCCCCCTGTGTCCTCTGGGGCTAGCTAAACCCATGGATACCTTGAGTATAGACCCAGTTTTGCCTTCTTTATATAGTTAATGAGCCTGGCTCAGGGCCTCTTTAACTGCTGTTTAATGGCGTGCAGGACTTTGGAGTGATTCTAAGGCTAAAATTCATGTATCTGAAAGATAAGGTTTAATTTCAACCACAAGGAAATTAATAAGTGCACTGCGAGAAGTTGCCAGAGGAGGAGGAAGTAGGAGGCCACGTGATATGAGGGAAGAATCTAGAATCTCAAGGTCTGCGCTTATATCTTCATCCTCTGGTTTATAACCGTGTGAGTCACTTAACAATGTGCAGGTCCCTTCTTCTCTGAGATGCGTTTTTCATCGGCAAAAATAAGGATATCTGTGCTGTTAATAACTGTATTGTAAGGTTGAGTAAAGTTTAAATGAGGTAACATGTGAAGGTGCTTTACAGATTATAAGGTTCTAGCAAATATTATCCTCATTGTCATCACCACTATCACCAGCTCCATCATCGTCATGGTAACTGTTGTTAGGAGCCATAAACTAGATCCAAGAGTTCTGAAGTGCTGCCTACTTGGAGCACCAGACTGTTTTCCTGCCTTTAGTTGCTCTGTGTCAAATTGTTGTACTTACTCATATTATATCATTAAATCTTGACTTTATTAACTGCTAATTATTTGATGACCTGGAAGGATGGAGTTGGGGCAGGGTAGCAGATGACCAAGCACATGGAGGAGGCCAGTTTTAAAAGCAGTGTGTTTAATATATCTAAATAATATGTTCAATATGTATATAAAGAAGTTAACCCAACCTTAAGATATATTTCCTCTGCCAAGAGGCCCAAAACATTCATATCAGAGATGGATGAAGACTCTTGAAAGACCAGCTCATTGGTCAAACATATAATAGAAGGAAAACAGGACTAGACATTAAGAAAAAAGTCTGCCAAGAAAACAGCAAACTTCTGTAAAGCAATTATCCTTCAATTAAAAAATAAATACATTTTTAAAAAAGAAAAAGTCTACCAGGTAAATACCTGGTGAAACTTTTAACCAAAAGATATTTGAATCCTCCTTAAGAAAAGGTGGGGTTGATTGGAAGCCTGCTCCCATTAGCAATGTCTGAATCAACTCACAGTTGGTTCTCAGGACCGTGGAAAACCTAACCCAGCTCTTACTTCAGGTGGTGTGAAATGAGATGCAAAATATGGTGTGGAAGAAGGCAGGAGTATTGAGTGCTTCCTTAACTTGTATTTAGGTTAGTAAAAAAGAACACACCATGTATGAGAGTCATTTTTGAGTCTAGAAGGGGAATGATATATATATGGTCCGTGAAATAATTGGACTCATGGAGTCAGACAGGAGCTGTGGCACCAGACCAATTTTTGTCTTCATCGATTAGGCTTCTTCTAGTAACTAAACTGCCACCACAGCAATTTTGCTTCAACAGTGACCTGTGATCACAGTGTTTAAATTCTCCTCTACCCGTGTAACTCTACCCCAGGACCAGGGAGCCAGCAGTGAGCTGTTAAAATGTATGAGGCTGTTCCTTGCTGGGATGACACTCCGAGAGCACTGTTTCCGAGTTGGAAGCCGTGAAAACGGTTTGAAATATTTTACCTTCAGATACAAGACCTTAATCTCAGGTTGACCTTGGACTGTAATTTGGATAACCAGTACTTTTATTCCCCATTTACAGTGGGGAGGTAGATTGGTTAGAAAACCTGTGTTTGCAGTCAGTAGATGGTGTTCAGATGCAGAATCCACATACCTGTCTGGGGTTCACATGTGCAATGTCAGTGCTCATCAGATACACTTTTTCTTTAAGGAATTCACCCAAGATCACCTCTGACTTCCTCATGCCACTCTGTTGGGCAGCATTTTCTTATTCATACATTTCTTATCCATTATCTAACTGGAGACCCAGAAGCTTTCCCCCTTACATGGAAATTCTGTGCTTGCCTTTGAGCCGTGCCCACTCTGTTCCTACCAACAGAAGCGTCTTTAGGAAATGTGGCGGGACTGGTATTCAGCTAGTCCACGCCTGTGTGTGTTTTTAAGGTCAAGGTCCGTTCTAAACGGTCAGAGCCTTTGCTCTTCAGTTGTTAAATATTCCGAACATGGCCCCTGCGTCATGAAGGTAAAATATATATGAAACACATTTCAGTTTAGCATCCTTCAGTCTTTGATAGAAAGGGAGAGATTTATTTAAGAAATGTTGACAGAATTTGAAAATCATTTGTATTTTTCTTACCTACTCTGATGAAACGGAAAACTTACTTGTAGCAAAGGTAATTGACAGCTCACTCCATATACCCTTGGCCCATTTCTGAATTCATCTGCAGCTGCGGTGGCCTGTCTCCCGCGCTCCCTAACCGCCCCCCCCACCCTCAACCCCCACCCAGACTGTTGAGGAATCTTCACAGCTGATGAGCCAGCTCAAAAGTGTCAGGAATCTCATGCTCCCAGGGGCAAGTACCAGTGACAAATACCCCAGCTTCTACAGTCCTCCATGGGACAGTGTTGACCTGTGTTCAGCTCACTTTCTCAATGGGCCCCCAGCAGTAATTCACTCACCAGTACACCCACTATTGGCTTTTCTGCCCCACCCCCATCCCTGGCTCACTTTTCCCACTCGCAGACATGTGCTTCCTGAGATCACCTCCCAAATACATTCCTGGAAGCGAAGACCTTTCTCAGGGTCTGTTTTTGGTGGAAGCCAAACTAAGCCTGACCTAGTGATTTAGGCTCCCAGCTGGTCTCCAGGCGTGGCCTCTTGCCACCAACACCTCTGAATCTGTTAGAAATGCACTGTTCAAGTTCTGCCTGAGTTCCAAACCTTTGATGGTTTCCTCTTGCCTTAGAATAGAATCCAAGATCCCTGACAGCCTGGCTGCTTTTGCACTTCAGCTGCATCTGAGATGTACCTTGTAAAGCATTTTCCAGATGTTCCCCACCCCTGACCCGGGGCTTCCCTGTATCGGTCATTCCCCACTCATCCCTGCTTCCCTGCAATGCTATTCCTCTGTCTGGGTTGTTCTTCCCTGCTCTCTTGTTTGGGCTTCCCAGGTGGCGCTAGCAGTAAGGAAACTTCCTGCCAATGCAGGAGACATAAGAGACAGGAGTTCAATCCCTGGATGGGGAGAAAAGATCTCCTGGAGGAGGAAATGGCAATGCACTCCAGTATTCTTGTCTGGAGAATCCCATGGACAGAGGAACCTGGTGTGCTACAGTCCACAGGGTCGCAGAGAGTCGGATACCACTGAAGTGACTTAGCATGCGTTCTCTTGTTTACCCACTCCTCCTCACTGGAGCCTTCTTGGACCTGTCCATCTAACCTGCGTTTCTAGAGAACCCTGTGCCTTTGAATATAGGGCTTTGCATATTTGCAACAATGTAACATATTTTCAATTGTGCCTCTTTTTCTAAACTAGGGATGTGTAAACAATTACAGCTTTATTGGAACAGCCACACCCACTTGTTTGCCTGTTATCTGTGGCTTCTTTCCTGGTACAACCATATAGTTAAGTGTTTGCCACAGAGACCCCAAGGCTCACAGTCTAATATATTTACTATCTCAGTTCAGTTCAGTTCAGTCGCTCAGTCGTGTCCGACTCTTTGTGACCCCATGAATCGCAGCACGCCAGGCCTCCCTGTTCATCACCAACTCCCGGAGTTCACTCAAACTCACGTCTATTGAGTTGGTGATGCCATCCAGCCATCTCATCCTCTGTCATCCCCTTCTCCTCCTGCCCCCAATCCCTCCCAGCATCAGAGTCTTTTCCAAGGAGTCAGCTCTTCGCATGAGGTGGCCAAAGTACTGGAGTTTCAGCTTCAGCATCTTCCTTCCAAAGAAATCCCAGGGCTGATCTCCTTCAGAATGGACTGGTTGGATCTCTTTGCAGTCCAAGGGACTTTCAAGAGTCTTCTCCAACACCACAGTTCAAAAGCATCAATTCTTTGGCGCTCAGCTTTCTTCACAGTCCAACTCTCACATCCATACATGACCACAGGAAAAACCATAGCCTTGACTAGACGGACTATCTAGACCTTTACCAAACGTTTGCTGACCTCTTTTCTAGACTGTGGACTCTCTGACAGCAGTCTCTCTTTCACTTCTGTGACTTGGCGCCCAGCAGTCTCTGACAGAAAAAAGCCACAGTAATAGATGTGTACTTTTTTTAAAAACTGTATGACTTGAAACAAAGTTTCTGCAAATGTTGCATTTCTTACTTCCTTATTATTTGCCCTTGTGAATTTTTTTGGGGGGGAGGGGCAGTGCTTTGCCTACTAAATAAAACATTTCCTAAGGAGGTATATAGTACCATTTTCCTATAACTCTTTATCAGACAGAAGTCAGATTCCTCTCCACTGTAATGGTTACTAGTTTTATAGGCAATGCTTTTACTGAAGAGGTAAAGCTGTTACTATTTTTTTGGCCAGGTGTTTTAGACCAAGTGGGACATGTGCTATGTAAGTGTTTTCCAGATGCTTACTTGGTTGAAAAGAATCCCATTTCTATATATTCTTGGGAAAGCATGTCCCAGCTAGATTTAGGGCTTCCCTCGTAGCTCAGTCAGTCGAGTCTGCCTGCAATGCAGAGGACCTGGGTTCAATTCCTAGGGTGGGAAGATCCCCTGAAGAAGGAAATGGCGACCCACTCCAGTACTCTTGCATGGAGAATCCCATGGACAGAGGAGCCTGGCAGGGCTACAGTCTATTGGGTGGCAAGAGTCAGACACAACTGAGCAACTAAGCACACAGCTAGATTTAATTTGAGGATGTCAAAGTACAGTGAAGTAAAGAAAGCTAATAGGTTTTATTTTAATAATACAAGATATGAAAACGTCCATATACGATGATGCTATTATTGTTTTTAGCATACAAATGTTGTCATCTCATTCTTTTACTAAAAGTAAAAGTAAAAATGCTATTTCTCAAGCATCTCTGTAATGCCCATTGGAACTTCTTCAGTCTGGTTTCCAACTCGCCTTTGTATTCATATCTCCTGTTATGCTCTGTGATAGGAGTTATAAAGCTATGGCCTCTGGGCCAAAGCCATACTGCTGCCAGTTTTTATAAAGTTTTATTGGAACATAGCCACATTCATTTATTCACATATTGTTTATGGCCGATTTTGTGTTATAGTGGTAGAGGAGTAATTGCAAAGGACACCGTATGGACTGCAGAGCCTAAGACATTTTTTCTCTGTCTCTTAATGGAAAAAATATTTTTCTGCTGATCTTTGTTCTTGAAAACTCTTATATTAAGCATGGCCATCTGCTCTCATCATTTCTTCTGCTTACCAGATTTTGTCACGCCTCTGAGCCTTTGCACATGACTTTCCTTCCGCCTGTGAGACCACTCTCCTCTTTCCTGCTTAGAAAACTCATACAAGCTATTAAGCCCCACCTGGTTTTTAATCTCTTTTGTAAAGCTTCTAAATTTTCCCCCATTTTTTGCTTTTCTGAGCTCCCAGGGCACTTTGTAGAAATATTCCTTAAAGCACTTATTATTGCTACATGTATCATAATTCCTGCTGCTAAGTCACTTCAGTCGTGTCCGACTCTGTGCGACCCCATAGACAGCAGCCCACCAGGTTCCTCTGTCCCTGGGATTCTCCAGGCAAGAACACTGGAGTGGGTTGCCATTTCCTTCTCCAATGCATGAAAGTGAAAAGTAAAAGTGAAGTCACCCAGTCGTGTCCGACTCTTAGCGACCCCATGGACTGCAGCCTACCAGGCTCCTCCGCCCATGGGATTTTCCAGGCAAGAGCTTCATGTTAATCTCCTACTAGAGTATGAGGTGTAGAGGATGGGACTCTTTGTTCAGTTCATCACCCAGGTGCCTGACCCTAAGTAGTTGCTCAAGAAGTGACTGGCTAATATTGAAATGTTGTGTGTTAAAACCCATGCACAGGAAAGGTGTGGGGTTAATCAGAAACATGTTCAGCAGTTGGAAGAATTATAGACTTTTATCTGTAAAGTTGTTCGGTCGCTCAGTTTTGTCTAACTCTTTACGACCGCGTGGACTACAGCACGCCAGGTTTCCCTGTCCTTCACTATCTCCTGGAGTTTGCTCAAAGTCATGTCTAGTGAGTCAGTGATGCCATCCAACCATCTCATCTTCTGTCACCCCATTTTCTTCCTGCCCTCAATATTTCCTAGCATCAGGGTTTTTTCCAGTGAGTCAGTTCTTTGCATCAGGTGGCCAAAGTATTGGAGCTTCAGCTTCAGTATCAGTCCATCCAGTGAATATTCAGGGTTGATTTCCTTTAGGATTGACTGGTTTGATCTCCTTGCAGTCCAAGGGACTCTCAAGAGTCTTCTCCAACACCACAGTTCAAAAGCATCAATTCTTTAGTAATAAGCCTTATTTATGGTCCAACTCTCACATCTGTACAACCGGGAATTACTTTGTCCCACTTTTCCCCAGTCATGCCCTTACAAATGGGCAAAAACCTAGGCTCAAAGAGGGGATGTTTCCAAGTTAACTGAGTTCTCCTACATCTCAGTGCACTGATTCTTCAACTGGGCAGCACCACCTTAGAGACCCTCCAGGGTAGGCTGACTAGACACCATGTGTAAATTGGAGAGTTAAATGCTTAGTAAAAATCATTAACATTTATTTCCATGGTGAAACAAGGAGGGTGTTTGGTGAACTGGCATCCAGCAGGAGGGAGCAGAATAGAGAATTTTAATATTAGCTCCACCTTTCACTTGCACACAAATAAGTTGATTCTCTCTTCAATTTTTCCTTTTGGAAAATAAGGATAATTCTCAGTCTTTGATGTTGCCTCTATCTTATCTATAAAATGTGAATGTTGTTACAGCTATTCTGAATCCATAATGGCCTTTGCAATATCAATTTAATGATCTTACTTGTTATGATCAGCCTGATATTTTCCCCCTTTTCTACGAAAGAGCAAATTAAAAATGGAAAACAGCCTTTTTCAAGAGTTCCCCATATTTATCTGAGTGATAGCGATTTCATGTTGCTAGAGCAGCTAACTGCTAGCTGCTTCATATTCTCCAGCTGCCTGATAGGGGAAATTTGATCTGGCAAAGAGCCTAGCTGTCCATCTTCCTGGGGCTGGTAACCACTTATGGGGTAATAAGCATGAGCATTTATCCACTTCCTAGATGCCTCCTCACTGAGGGGAAGGAGAGAGGAGGAAAAGAAAGAGTCAGTGCTGATGAGCAGTTTCTGAGATTGATAGGCAATTTGGACCTAGTTTTAAATACCAGGAAAATCATATGTATGATGTCAAAAGTCTATTTGAGAACTCACAAACTAGAATTTCTCCTTTAATATTTATAAAGTTAATGTTTTAAGGGTTGTGGCACTCCTTTTTTTTGCCTTACTACTTAGCTGGAAGAGATCATGTAACACTGTCTACTTTCAAGTTAATGGGCTTTTAACATCTTTGAGCATGTTTTATAACGAAAGAAGTCCATTTGTACTGGACTTCCATTGTTCAGGCTTTGGCAATAATACTTATGCATAGTAATAATGTCAGTAAAGAGGTCTTGTTTGCTTACAAACAGATTTCAATTGGTGAGAGACCAAATTGTGTCCTGTTGCTAGAAACATGGGCAGTATTTGGTCTCTGTTCATCCAGCTACTTTGTAATTAGGATCGCGTCCAAATACCAAGTGCCTCTTCTCCCATGGACGTCATTTCCACTTGCAATTTCCACTGACAGAACAAGGTTTCACAAGAGGACACGTCTATACACAAGGATGAGCTTTAATCAAATGGACGTGAATATACATATATTCAGGCTAACCAGTGTATCTCTGTTTCTATCTGCCTTACTTTTAAATGTTAATCAGCAAGGAAAAATTAAAAAGTATGGATAGACATTTTGTAAGATTCAGAGCCAAGCCATTTATTTAAACTTGTAGATAATGTGTCTTCTCTTAGCCAATTTTGAGAAGGAAAACATCCTACCGTGTGCAAAACCATTTCAGTTGGACTGTGCATCTGTGCAGTCTGGGGGGAATGCCCCCCAAGGGGCACTGGATATTTTTCTTTAGCCCTAGGAGAAAAAAAGGAATGCTGTCTTAGTGGTTTACAGCTGTCAAGTTAAAAAGCCACCAGGGTGAACTCCTGAGGACTGAAAGCAAGACTGGAAGACACATCCTGGTGGCAAACAGTGACTTGAGAACCGCGGGAGGAAGGAAGGTCCAGTCATCTAGAGAGTTTTTATTTTGGCAGCTGGAGTTCTGACGCCAGACTCCTGGATTTATCCGAGGAAAGCTGGTGGTGACATTTGCAGTGGCTCTATTTAAGGAGAGGAAGTTTGATGACTGATAAGAGTCAAGGCTCAGAGTCAGGAATTGGAAGCCTGGCGACAGCATTTCCACAGTGGTCCCGGGGGACCAGTGGGAGCTTGTTGCCTCTTGTGCTTTTTTTTTTTTTTTTTTAAGAAAAGTAGATTTTTAATCAGGCGGTATTACAGATGACTTTTAAGGCATTTTCCTCAAGGTGAAGTTAGGCTGTAGATGAGTAAATCTTATTTTGAAGGGTAATCATCAGTTATTTGGGGGAGTATTATTTTCCCACTTCTGCCAATAAGGAAGCCAGGGAAGGGGGTTTAGAATCTCACCCATTTAGAATCTCATTCATTTAGAACTCTGTCCATTGAGACTTCCTGCGCTCAGCACGAATCAACCAGCGTACCAATTCTCTCCTGCATCTCTGCACCAATCCACTGGATGCGTGTGACAAGGAACACGGAGGTCTGAAATTCCTCCTGTCTTTAAACCAAGACAGGTTAATGTGGATCCATAAGAAGGGAGGGAATGCTTTGAGAATGTTCCTGCAAATATTTTCGTGCTGGGCTTTAGCCTACAAAGGAAAGATTTTGAAATCTCACAGTTCCTATTATTTTACTCAGGACTAGATACAAAATTTGTGGGGATCCAATGCAAAGAGAAAACGTGGGGCCTTTGTTTAAAAATTAAGAATTCCAGGATGGAAGCAGCAGAGAATCAAACCAAGGACAGAGCCTTTCTCAACACTGGGCCGTGTGTGACAGCGCTTGGTAGGACTTCCAAGAAATCAGCCCTGATTCTCTGTCCTCTGTTACCTTCTTCACTAACGTCTTCCATGACCTCAACAAATACTGCCCTGTGACATCTGACAGATATTAAATTTCAGGCATGTGTCCCTGGTCTTTTCTGATTTCTCTCATTCTTGATTTATATTTTTCTCCTTTTTTTTCTTCCTATTTTCTCCCTTCCTCTTTTTTTCTATTTATTTATTTTTGTAAAATAGATTTTTTTTTAAGAACAGTTTTAGTAGCTCTACAGCAAAATTGAACAGAATGTGCAGAGATTTCCTGTATACCCCCTGCCCTCCCCACACGCATTAAAGTTAAAGTTAGCTGCACAGTCGTGTCCGACTCTTTGCAATTCCACGGACTGCAGCCTATCCGGCTTCTCTGTCCATGGAATTATCCAGGCAAGAGAACTGGAGTGGGCTGCCATTTCCTTCTCCAGGGGATCTTCCTGACCTGAGGATCAAACCCGGGTCTCCTGCACTGCAGGCAGATTCTTTACCAACTGAGCCACTAGGAAAGCCCCCACATGCATGGCTTCCCCGTTATCAACATCTACACCAGAGTGTTACGTTTGTTTCAGCTGATGAACCTTCAGGGACATATCATAATCACTCAGAGTCCATAGCTCAACACATTATGGTTCTCTCTTGGTGTTGTCCATTCCATAAACTTGGACAAATGTATCAACATGTATACATTATGATAAAGTATTTTGCACTGCCCCAAGCCCTCTCTGTGCTGCTGCTGCTTAGAAGACATTTTCTTTAGAAGCCAACTTCAATTTCTGGTTTTATATCCCTTTTCCTCATCTCACTGCCATGACATCTGTTTATCTCAAAATTCTGGGCCAGTATTAAGCTAAGAGGCTCATGTTGGAAAAGTGAGACTGATTGCAAGAAACAAAAGGGCCAAATTCATTGACAGTTGTTCTGCGTGGTGCTAGCAGAAGCAGATGGGCTGCATCAATGGAGGGTGCACGTGCGCTGGGGAGGGCTGGGTGGGTGCCTGACGTCACCTGCACCAAATAAAGAAACAGTGTGCTCAGAGGTTCAGGTAAAAAAGAACAAAGGCACTGCGGTTGGTCTGTCCTTTTTCTAACTGGCATAGAAAATTCTGATGACAGTGCCTACAAGGAGCTTTATCAGACATACTTGCAGAAAGCTAAGCAGTATGTGTTTACTGTCGTTTGCACATAGAAGGCAGCATATAAGGTAGATGGGAATTCTTTCTAATCAATTATCAGAGCCCAAGAGAGGAAAGGGGAAGCGATCTTTAAATGATTGAATTTAGTCCAATCAGCAAGCCCCTCCTCCTCTCTCCTTTGCTGCTACCTTCACTGCAAGGAGGTCCAACCAGTCCATTCTGAAGGAGATCAGCCCTGGGATTTCTTTGGAAGGAATGATGCTGAAGCTGAAACTCCAGTACTTTGGCCACCTTATGCGTAGAGTTGACTCATTGGAAAAGACTCTGATGCTGGGAGGGATTGGGGGCAGGAGGAGAAGGGGACGACAGAGGATGAGATGGCTGGATGGCATCACTGACTCGATGGACGTGAGTCTAAGAGAACTCCGGGAGTTGGTGATGGACAGGGAGGCCTGGCGTGCTGCGATTCATGGGGTCGCAAAGAGTCAGACACGACTAAGTGACTGATCTGATCTGATCACTTATTTTTATAAAATAGTCATGGAGACCAATTTACAAGGTGAAAAGAAGTCACAATGAGTGAGAGGAATGTTGGGCAATTCTCAGCCCTTGGCCCCGTGAATGACTGGGGATGAAAAGAAATGTGGAAGGTAAGAGTCAGGGCTGGTTGGGGTGGGGGGAGATTAGAAATCTTGAATATTACTAAGCATCAGCTGGAAGATTATCGGTTTTTTTGGGAACTCTGTCCCCAAGGCCCAGCTGGGACATCTTCATAGCCTCATTAAGCATTTTCTTTTTATCAGTTAAAGTTGCTCAGTCGTGTCCGACTCTTTGCACCCCCATGGACTGTATGTAGCCCACCAGGCTCCTCTGTCCATGGAATTCTCCAGGCCAGAATACAGGAGTGGGTAGCCATCCCTTCTCCAGGTGATCTTCCCAATCCAGGGATCGAACCCAGGTCTCTCACATTGCTGGAGGATTCTTTACCAGCTGAGACACCAGAGAGTTAATGAATTGTATTTTGGAATCAAGTTTTTAATTTAGCTTCATCATCCAGAAGTACATGATATAAGACCCTAACTATTTACTTATGCTGCCCTTCCCCTAGCCATGGTTAACCGTGAGCTGTGGCCCACCTTCCATGTCAGCTGCAGCTGGATGGACAGTTCCTGTACACATCCGTGCCCCACCTCAACTATGCCCTGCCTCACCGCTTCTTTCTAAACCACAAGAATTTGTACAACCTAACCTCTGGATAGTTCGGAAGTTTGGGGGCACAGAGTGCCTCTGGAAGTAGCCTTGAATTAATGGGGATGGGAATCTGCAGATAAATTCCCCAGACCGGTCTTTTGGAGGCAGGATTCTGAGATGCATTCTACATGGGTCCCCAGGGGGCTAACCAACCCAGTTACACAGCCTGTATTGTCTTTTCCTCCTTCCTGGTCTGTTTTCCTGCTCTTTCCTCCTGCTTCCTGGGATCACTTCCCAAATGAGCGGCATCCAAGTCCTCATTTCAGGCTCTGCTTTCAAAGGAATACAAATTAAAGAGGTGCATAGAATGAATGAGTAGGATGTGGTGTTGGCCAGGCTAGCATGCATGTATGCCAACATTCCATATGGCTTGGTTCAGCTGTGGCATTCTTTGGAGTACAACTGTGAACTGATAACTAAAAGAGAAAATTGGAAAATTAAAAATATTCTCATGATGAACATTCTCCCATGTATAGATGGCAATTCATTATAGATTCATCTATGCAATTGGTGACTCAGATGGTAAAGATCTGCCTGCGATGCAAGAGATCCCTGGAGGAAGATTCGATCCCTGGTTCAGGAAGATTCCCTGGAGAAGGGAATGGCAACCCATTCCAGTACTCTTGCCTGGAAAACCCCATGGACAAAGGAACCTGGTTGGTTACAGTCCATGGGGTCACAAAGAGTCGGACAGGACTGAGCTGACTAACACTTAATGTAATCAGCTTTACTGAGGTCGCAGCTTTTGTCAGTTACCATGCTGCAGGGTGGTGTCAGAGAAATAAGGTACTTTGCTGCTTAATGGGAATGTATGACCTCTCAGAGATGATGCTAGAAGTCTGCCCAGAGTATAATAGGACCCAATGGTGATGGTTGATCATACTTCTGTGATTAGAAGCTGTGACGGATAAATGGGTGAGACCCAGCAGGAGAGACCAAGCAAGGGCATGGCCCGGCAGGAGAAAGCCAGAGCACAGACACCAACAGCTCAGCCCTAGGGAAGAACGGCAAGGATTTTTTTCCTGTGGTCATGTATGGATGTGAGAGTTGGACTGTGAAGAAGGCTGAGCGCCGAAGAATTGATGCTTTTGAACTGTGGTGTTGGAGAAGACTCTTGAGAGTCCCTTGGACTGCAAGGAGATCCAACCAGTCCATTCTGAAGGAGATCAGCCCTGGGATTTCTTTGGAAGGAATGATGCTAAGGCTGAAACTCCAGTACTTTGGCTACCTCATTCGAAGAGTTGACTCTTTGGAAAAGACCCTGATGCTGGGAGGGATTGGGGGCAGGAGGAGAAGGGGACAACAGAGGATGAGATGGCTGGATGGCATCACTGACTCGGTGGACGTGAGTCTGAGTGAACTCCGGGAGTTGGTGATGGACAGGGAGGCCTGGTGTGCTGCAATTCATGGGGTCGCAAAGAGTCGGACATGACTGAGCGACTGATCTGATCTGATCTGATCTGATCTGATTAGAAGATGAGAGCACTTCCCTGATGCCCCTTTTAAAGACAGTGGAAGCTGGTGGGGGACTAAGAAAACACTCCTGAAACCTTGTAACAAGAGCACCTGCATTCCTGCTGCCCTCTGCATCTTACAAAGCAGACCCACAGATTGCTGCCCCAAACCATGGGAGGTGAGCACAAGACTTTTGACTCAAGATTCTAGACTCTTTTTCTTTTTAATGTTAAGACAACTTTATTTCTATTTTTTAAAAATGTCTTTTTATTTAGCTAGTGTCTCAGGGCCATATTAGCCACTGTCATATTCAATATAATGCATTTCTTTGAGGCAAATCTTAACATCCTTGTCTTCTTCAGAACAAAGTGTTCCAAGAATGCCTCAAAGACTTGAAGAAATATGCCTCTAAAGTACCTTTATTGAAACCTGATTCCTTTCATCATGGCCAGATTCCCTGCTACCACCAGTATGGTTTTCACTTCCAAGTGCTCCTCCAATCTTCACCTTCCTCAGTGGCACACTGCATTCACAATGCTACAGTCCTATCCTTGAGGTCCAAGGCAGAGAAAAGTTTGCTCAAATGCTTGGTAACAGTGCTGCTTATCTGTGTATCCATAGTACACATCATGGATAAGACTCATCACAATTGTCAGTTGTACATCGTTTCTAGGGTGATCCATAGCCTTGTCCCCATAAACGACTATGCTACCTTCTTGCTGCTGCTTCCACCGTTCAGGGAACATGCTTACTGCCTGTTTGGTGTAGAGTGATCTACAGAGAACGTTAGAGTCTGATGAATTCTATATATGGGTCTGTGGAGAGACCTTTTAAGTTCATTCATAACTTCCTCATGGATGAAAAATAGACACTTGACAATAGTTCACCTCTGATCAGCGATTTTAGGCATTTTGCACTATGTAATATTGCTTTCCTATTAAACTGACTTCCAGATTCTTTATGTAATTGTGATATAATTGACATACAACCATATGTATACAAGTGTGCACACTCACACCACATTTTCATTATCCATTCACTCATTGATGGACACATTGTTTCCACGACTTGGCTAATGTAAATAATGCTGCAATGAACATGGGCATGCAGGTAACTTTTTGAGTTAGAATTTTTATCTCTTTTGGATAAATACAAAAAGTAGAATTGCTGGATCATACCATAATTCTACTTTTAATTTTTTTGAGCAAACTCTGTGCTGTTTTCCATAGTGACTGCCTCAACTTAACATTCCCACCAAGAGTGGGAGTGCACAGGCGTTCCCTTTCCCCCACATCCTCAGTGATGTTGAGCACTTTTTCATGTACCTGTTGGCATCCAGATGTCTTCTTTGGAAAAATGTCCAAACCCTCTGCCCATGATTTAATTGAGTTATTTGGTTGTTTTGTATTGAGTTGCATGAGTTCTTTATAAATTTTGGGCGTTAACTCCTTATCAGATATAGTATTTGTGGATATTTTCTCCCAATCTGCAGGTTGCCTTTTCATTTTGCTGATGATTTCTTTTCCTGTGCAGAAGCTTTTCAGTTTGCTGCAGTACCACGTGTTGATTTTTGCTTTGCCTTTGCTTTGACTTTTGCTTTTGATATTAATTCCAAAAATTATCACCATGACCATGTCAAGGAGCTTGCTGCTTATATTTTCTTCTAAGAGTTCTGTGGTTTCATGTCTTACATTCAAGTCTTTAATCCATTTTGAGTTAATTTTTGTGAATGGTATAAGATAGTGATATAGTTTCATTCTTTTGCATGAGGCTGCCCAATTTTCCCAACACCATTTTTCTGAGAAGACTATCCTTTCTCCATTGTATAGTCTTGGTTCCTGTGTCATAAATTAATTGACCATATACATGTGGGTTTATTTCTAAGTTCTCTGTTTTGTTCCATTGATCATTGTGTCTGTTTTTATGCCAATACCATACTGTTTAAATTATCATAGCTTTTTAATATAGTTTGAAGGAGTATGATACCTACAGCTTTGTTCTTTCACAAGATTGCTTTGGCTATTCAGAGTCTCTATGATTTCAGATATATTTTAGGTTTGTTCTATTTCTGTGAAAAATGCCATTGGAATTTTGGTAGGGATTGCATTGAATCTGTATATTACTTACAGTAGTATGAACATTTTAACAATATTAATTCTTCTAATCCATGAGCTTGGACTGTCTTTCCATTTATTTCTGTCTTCTTCAATTTCTTTCATTATTTTCTAGTAGTTTTCAATATACAGATCTTTCAACTCTTTGGTTAAATTTATTCCTAGGTATTTTAGCTGCAATTGTAAATATGATTGTTTTCTTAGTTTTTCTGATACTTCATTATTAGTGTATAGAAATGCCACAGATTTCTGTGTATTGATTTTGTATCCTGCAACTTTACTGAATGTGTTTATTCTAACAGTTTTTTGGTGGCATTGTTAAGGTTATCAGTTCAGTTCAGTTCAGTCGCTCAGTTGTGTCTGACTCTTTGCAACCCCATGAATCGCAGCACACCAGGCCTCCCTGTCCATCACCAACTCCCAGAGTTCACTCAAACTCACGTCCATTGAGTTGGTGATGCCATCCAGCCATCTCATCCTCTGTTGTCCCCTTCTCCTCCTGCCCCTAATCCCTCCCAGCATCAGAGTCTTTTCCAATGAGTCAACTCTTCGCATGAGGTGGCCAAAGTACTGGAGTTCAGCTTTAGCATCATTCCTTCCAAAGAACACCCAGGGCTGATCTCCTTTAGAATGGACTGGTTGGATCTCCTTGCAGTCCAAAGGACTCTCAAGAGTCTTCTCCAACACCACACTTAAAAAGAATCAATTCTTCAGTGCTCAGCTTTCACAGTTCAACTCTCACATCCATACGTGACCACTGGAAAAACCATAGCCTTGACTAGACGGACCTTTGTTGGCAAAGTAATGTCTCTGCTTTTCAATATGCTATCTAGGTTGGTCATAACTTTTCTTCCAAGGAGTAAGTGTCTTTTAATTTCATGACTGAAGTAACCATCTGCAGTGATTTTGGAGCCCAAAAATATAAAGTCTAACACTGTTTCCACTGTTTCCCCATCTATTTCCCATGAAGTGGTGGGACCAGATGCCATGATCTTCGTTTTCTGAATGTTGAGCTTTAAGCCAACTTTTTCACTCTCCTCTTTCACTTTCATCAAGAGGCTTTTTAGTTCCTCTTCACTTTCTGCCATAAGGGTGGTGTCATCTGCATATCTGAGGTTATTGATATTTCTCCCAGCATCTTGATTCCAGCTTGTGCTTCTTCCAGCCCAGTGTTTCTCATGATGTACTCTGCATAGAAGTTAAATAAGCAGGGTGACAATATACAGCCTTGACGTCCTCCTTTTCCTATTTGGAACCAGTCTGTTGTTCCATGTCCAGTTCTAACTGTTGCTTCCTGACCTGCATATAGGTTTCTCAAGAGGCAGGTCAGGTGGTCTGGTATTCCCATCTCTTTCAGAATTTTCCACAGTTTATTGTGATCCACATAATCAAAGGCTTTGGCATAGTCAATAAAGCAGGTGTTTTTCTGGAACTCTCTTGCTTTTTCAATGATCCAGCATTATATATGTATATAAATGTATATCATATGTAAATAATAACAGTTTTACTTCTCTTTTAGGGTATGAATGCTTCTTTTATTTTTTTTCTTGCGTAATTGCTTTGACTAGGACTTCCAATACCATGTTTAATGAAAGTGGTGAGAATGGGCATTCTGATCATAGAGGAAAATATTTCAGCTTTTTATGTTGAATATGATATTAGCTGTGGGCTTGTCGTGTATGGCCTTTATATTGAGGTGTGTTTCCTCTATACCCACTTTGTTGAGAGTTTTTTATTTTGAAAGGATGATGAGTTTTTTCAAATGCTCTTTCTATATTTGTTGAGATGATAATATGATTTTTACCCTTCATTTTGTTAATGTGGTGTATTACATCAATTAACTTGCTAGTATTGAATCCGAATTTTAAACTACCTTTTACTATAAGGCTTACAGTAGAAAATCAGGGCTAAACTTTATCCTGGTTATAATTCTGGTTCTTATGTTTTTCTTCCTTGCCTTCCTTTCCTTCTGCACCCCTTCCCACTTCCCTTCCTTCTAGGGAAAAGGATTCAGTGAGACAGAGTAGAAGAGTCACTTTGTAAAAAGCCAAAGATTTATTTTGGAAGTGCACGTAAGTGACTCTGGAAAAGTAGGGGAAAAAATGATTCATTCATTTCAGTCTGAATAGGAATTTAGTCTGCCATGAGCTTTGAGACTGGCTGCAAGAATAAAATTTTAATGAGAAGAGAAAGCTCATCTGTGACATTGTGAGAGGTGGGTGCTGAAATCTTTGCTCCAAGGGGGCATTTCAGAGAAGCCCAAAATAATGGCATAGATGTCTTGCCATCTGTTTTCTTATACCAGTGTGTGCCAACCTTTTGAAAAAAGCTCCTACTTACTTAGGCATTTGCACACACTATTTTGGCCTCTAAAGTGGGCAATGAACATTATATAATAATTATCACAAAATTGGACTTGAACTGTCTTAAACTTTCTGTGTGTTCATTGACTGATTGATGCTTTGTCCTCTGAGCATCTTCAAAGTATACCAAACAGAAGAAGTGTGTTTTGAATTTTCTTTCGAGCTCTCCCTATGGCTTCTGGTATGTGAGGGAAGGTGGCAGAGAGGGGAGCGATTTGTTGTTACTTTCTGCGTCTGTTTTAAATGCTCCCTTGGCAGCATCCCTGCGACCATTTTGCTTTAATGTTTTCAATTCTTCTTTGTTTTTAATCTTTTTGAGACAACAGCTGGATTCTGCTTTTAGCACTTACTCTTGATTCCCTGTCCTGTTGTGAGCCACTCTGATTTTTTTTTAAGGGATGTGGCATCCTACTTTTCCACAGTATTTAATTAAAACTTCGGCTCTTTGGAACTTGTCACAGGCAACTGCTAGAAAACAGAGCCAGGGAATATTTTTTAAGGCATCTAAGACCCTTTTTCCACCTTTGCAGCCTCCCCTACCCAAGAGTTGAGTGTTCACTTACTCCTGGCTTTTGGTGAAACTTTACAATGCCTGCTCTACCTGAGATTAAACTGTATATATTGATTTGTGACCTATATGAACTTGCCAAAAAAGGTGTATTTCCTGAGTTCCATTCATAATTTTCTGTGATTTTAATTATCACTAAAATGGTTTAATTCTCTGAATAGCAAACCTACGTCTGACTCTGTTCTCTGAGACTGCCAATTCTGAACTTTATGCTGATGTAATTTGTCCCCAAGATATATATGCTTAGGTTACCAAGGGCATTCAGAGATGAATATCTTGTTTTGTATAGGGAAGGAGGGAGTTAGAAAGGCAAAGGATAAAAGTAACACTTTCTCCAAAAAAAACAAACAAACAGAATTTGCCCCAAAGCCATTTAGAATGATTGACTTGTCCAGATTTTGAATTTATAGAATGAGCTGTATATTTATGACAATTAAAAAAAATTAAGCCACTGTTGATCAGATTTCTCATGCTCCCCAAGGTCATGGTATTCCCTTCTATCATAGCTCTGTTTAGAAAAAATTATAGTGAAATGGAGCCCTTTCTTGGAAATATCCCAGTAGTGAGGAATAGATACCATTAAAACATTTTTTGAATAGCCAAGTTCTAAACTTTTTTTTTAAAACCCTCCATTTCATGCCAGATTATATGAACTGCTGAACTTCACACAGAATTTAACATACAATAAGAAAACAGCCTATTGAAGCCATCAAGATTTATTAACTTCCGTCTGAGGTCTTTGATTTGAAATGTCCTTATTGAGGCAGGACAGAATGAAATTACCCAGGGAATGAAGTGTTTTAGGATTTGTGAGAAAAGTTATCTTCATCAGTTTTTTAATCTTTCTTTTTGAGATAACATAATTTTCAGGATAAATTATTACGGCACACTGAATTATAATCTACAAATTAGAATATAATTGTGCAATTTGGGTATCATTCTCTTGCTCACATTTTATATTAGGCTTATTTCTTTGCAGACTTACAGTATTGTGAGTTTTTCATAAACAGCTATTTAAAGCCATTCACATAATCAAAATAATATTTATAGATATTCAGAAAATGATTAATCTTAAAACTGTGGCAAAGCAGAAAACCTCACTGTGTGGGTTTGCCACCTCCCCCAACAAAAATGCAAGTTTTGGTTAAGTTCCCTGAATGAGTGTAGTGAAAATTAGTTTCTTTTGGAACGATCATACAATTGAAAGACTGATTTAAATTAGGAGGGCACACCGGGCTTGGCAGAGGGCATTGTGTGAAAGCAAAGCATAATTTTCCTCTAAACAAAGACAAGCTTGTTGGAGAGCATGCTTTATTGCCTGGAAATTCTATATATATGCAAAGTTGCTCATCAATTCACTGTTGGGTTTTATGTGCTTGGTTTCTCCTTTTGTTTGGAAAAATCAAATGCTGAAAAAAGTGGGCGTAGCTCTGCATGCTATAGGCATCAAGAAACCTACACATGCCAATCCTCTTGGTGTGCAGTGTTCCTGCGTGGGGAGCTGCCTGCAGGAGGGACGGTCAGCCTGGGGCTTCATGCAGGTAAAATCAGGGTATATGCTTCAGCAGAGCCCACCCAGGATTTCTGGAAAATGACATCTTTGTCTGATCCCTCCCTCCGACAGCCAGGTGGATATAGTGGGTAAGTTAGGGTCACATCCTGTAGACCATTTAGGGTTTTCTTTCTTTTAAGCAGCATTAATGTGACACAATACACAGACATACCATTTGTCCACTTACAGTGTACGACTCAATAGCTTTTAGTATGTTGTACTACCATTACCACAATCAATTTTAGAACATTTTTGTCACCCCAAAAAGACAAACCACACCGCAGTTAGTGTTCTCTGCAGACTCAGCTTTGGGTAAACTAATGAAATGAAGGTGGACATTCTCTAGGATGCTTTTAAATAGAAATTCTCATCTTTGGAGTTGCCTTCTCCAGTTTGTATCTTAGCTTCATGGCATAGCAACTGTATTTAATACTCAGAAATAGCATCTGTATGGCACTTTACAGTGTGCAGAGAACTCTCTTGTCAACTGCAGCTGAGAAGCATAAATGGCAGCGTGACAAGTTTGGGGCTGAGATGTTCAGAGGAACCATGTTATTTGGCAGCATCAGAGGAGTGGGCCTGCAGGCTGGAAGCTGGGCATTGGAGCAACCTGAGCCCAACTGTGTGGAGTCTGGTGTGGGATGGGGATAGCAGGAGAACCAGTGGCCAGAGGTGGATCCAAGCTGAGAATAGGGATGTAGGTACCAAGAGGATTTCCATATAGGAGATTGGGGGTTTAGAGGTCAAACATCAGGATGGAATATTGTCAAAACAAGATCATGACAAGGATCTGAAAGGGAGGTGGAGATCACCATAGATAATCAGATGGCAAGGAGGGCCACACTTGAGAAGGGAGGAGCTGGGGTCAGCGTAGAAAAGCCAGGAAATCCAGCATGGTTGCTGAGTCCTGTACCTCTGAGTGCACCCCACCAGCCACCCAGCACTCCCCCACACACACTCCCCATCACCTGGCTCTGAGTCACTCTGTTGGTGCTTTCTTCTCTCCACCCTCCCCCACAACTCCATACCTTTCTCCAGGCCCCCATTGCTCTGTGGGCCCATTTGGACAGGCCCCCTCCAGTCAGCATTTTCTTTTAGATTAATTTCCTTCCCTTTGACGGGCTCCCTACACCCATATGTGCAATGAAGAGGCACTTGGGCAGGAGTCCCAGCTCTTTGGGATGTAGACAGGCTGGACTGACCCATCTCTGCTTGGAGGAAAGAGCAAAGATGAACCAGAATGTCGTCATTTGGTAGGGGGTTGAGGGTGGGCAGAGAAGGTTCAGACAAGACTCTTTATGGGTCCCGGGGTCCAGATTCAAGGTCCCTCACTTGAGTGCCCTCCTCATGGGCTGTCCCCACATCTCTCCTTCAAGGTGCCATTTTCAGCTTGACATTTTCACTACAGGAAGAATCCTTTTTTGTCCACATCAGCTGTGTGCTGTGTGGAAATGTAGTTGGCAGTATCTCCTCTCCCAGTGAGGCGTATAAGGAATATTTAATAAGGTGCCCCTCTACCCCCTGAAGTTTTCTTTCCAAATCGTTCTACATCTCTGATGCAATGTGCTTTAGTTTTTTTCTCCCAGCCTAAATATACCTCAGTGTATTCAATGAAAGTAGTGTGAAAGTTATTAGTTACTCAGTCATGTCTGACTCTTTGTAGCCCCATTGACTGTAGCCTGCCAGACTCCTCTGTCCATGGAATTCTCCAGGCAAGAATACTGGAGTGGGTAGACATTCCCTTCTCCAAGGGATCTACCTGACCCAGGAATCAGACCTGGGGTTTCCTGCATTGCATGCAGAGTCTTTACTGTTTGAGCCAAAAACCATGTCCGTATGTGCTGTGCTTAGTGGCTCAGTCGTGCCTGACTCTTTGCGACACCATGGACTGTAGCCCACCAGGCTCCTCTGTCCATGGGGATTCTCCAAGCAAGAATAGTGGAGTGGATTGCCATGCTCCCCTCCAGGGGATATTCCTGACCCAGGGATCGAACCCAGGTCTCCCACATTACAGGAAGATTCTTTACTTATCTGAGCCACCAGGGAAACCCCATATAGATTGGGGCAAAATATGATATTGTTAAATCATCAAGAATTTTATTTAAACCTGTAATAAAATCAAGAATATTTACATGTTACAAGTGTTGGAAAACACAAATTCGTGTTTTATACTTTGGGTTTTCATAAGCACAGCACGCTTGTATCATTGTTTAGATTTTGTGTTGATTGGTGGAAAGGTGGTTTCTTTCCTTGCAGTGCTAGAGAGAGAATTTATAGGAAAGTCCAGTGTAGCTATTTTCTGAGAGTTGACATTTGAAGTTGAGTTTCTAGATTGCAGCAGAAATCAGCCTGTGTTTGTGTGTGATCAGAGGTTACTCTGTGTGGGACAGCTGGACTCCTCAGCTCTGCCTGCACTGGAGAGGGAACAGCTGGTGTCCTCAGGCCCCAAGACAGCCCGGAGTGGAGAATACAAGAAAACAGAAGGCACTTCCCGGAAAACCTGGGCACAGAAGCTGGAAGGCTGACCCCTGAGGGCTGTGGCCAGCAATCAAAATGACTACTCGAAGAGCCCAGAAAAGACCCCCTTGATCCAGGATGGCATTGAGTCTGGTGGCTGGGGCCTAGAGGAAAGTTTGCCAGCAGAGGAAGAACAAACGAAAACTGGGCCAAGTGATTGCATTGCAGTTTAGGGTCGTCGGTCAAGGTTGGGCAGTATTCCAGCCTAGAATTAGAGATACAAGGGACAAGAAATACCTTCCAGGGAAGGGGCAGGCGAGGACAAGCAGGCTGCGGACTTCACCGAGGGGCGGACTTGAGTCCCAGCGAAGGAGTGAACACGTACGAAGTCAGGGTCAAAGCCCAGCAACGGGACCAAGCACACCCGGTGGGATTCTGGGGAGGCTGTGACTCTGTAGCCCTTTCCACCTCCTCACCCCTCCGCCCCACAGGCTACATACCTAGACACCCAGGGGCCGCTCCGAATTTCCCAGCTGGTAGGGACAGGGCTTCCGCTTCAGTAACCATCCGCGGGAGAGGCAGAGGCCGCTGGACCTACAAACTGGGGGCGGAGCCTGTAACTGAGCTGAGTTGGGGGAGGCTGATGTTGACAGAATAAAGGCACCAAGTGTGTCCGCTCGGGAGTGTCCGACTCTGTGGCCCCAGGGACTGTAGCCCGGCAGATTCCTCTGTCCATGGCATTCTCCAGACAAGAACAGTGGAGTGGGTAGCCATTCCCTGCTCCAGGAGATCTTCCAGACCCAGGGGTCGAACCCAGGTCTCCCGCATTGCAGGCAGATTCTTTACCGAGTCACCAGGGATGCCCCCAAATGCCCTGAGAGTAATCATCTAGAGTTTCAACTCTGATTTCTTGTCATTTCTTGGAAACTTTTAATTTTATTATTATTTTAAATATACTCAGAATAATATGAAGTATTCCCCTAAGCCTTTTGTTTCAATTCTGCCAATTATTTACATTTTGCCCCATTTGCTTTATCATTCTTTGCCTCTTTACTTTTTTCTGAATCATTTGTAAGTTGAGACATTGTACTCCCTTTATTCCTAAATATTTCAGGGTATGTTCCAGTAGAACAAGGACATTTTCTTATATAACCCATAACACTGTTATCAAAATCAGTAAATCTGGTTCCTTTTAACACTAATAATATTCAGCCACCATCCATAATGTTTTATAATTTCTGTTCTATTATTTTAAACTGTCAGAGATTGAAATTTAATTAAATTTCTTTTTTTCTTCTGACAGTCTTGGGGGAGAGAGCACAGGCAATGTTTTTTCTTCAAATGTATGACATGGGAAGCCTTTGCCAAATTTACAAAAAAATGCAGTTGGCAGTCAATGGAGTTACAACATAATGACACCAATTAGATAAAGCCATCAGAAAGATCAAAGACATTTTCTGAGTGATATGCTTGCATATTTGTTGGCCTTGGAATTAAATTTTTACAGTTCTATCTCATTGTCAAGAATACAACTGAAATCACCATGTGATAAGATCTGTGTATATGATCTTTATCTTTTTGCCTGAAGCTCAGAGAAGATCTGTTGCCAATGCAGACTCAATTTATTTTCCAGATTTCCCCCAATTGGGCTAAATGGGAGTGTAGCCAAAAAACAATAAGGTGTCTAACAAGAAAGCAATAATAGTAAAATGTGTTCTGATAGCAAAAGCTATCCAAAATATAGTATTGGAGAGGGAAAAAAAGGACTAACTGTAATGTACCATATGATCCACAGAAGAAGTGAGTGTCAGCAGTGGTTAACTCAGCGGTAGCGGGGTAGGTCGGAGAAGGCAATGGCACCCCACTCCAGTACTCTTGCCTGGAAAATCCCATGGACGGAGGAGCCTGGTAGGCTGCAGTCCATGGGATCGCGAAGAGTGGGACACGACTGAGCGACTTCACTTTCACTTCTCACTTTCATGCATTGGAGAAGGAAATGGCAACCCACTCCAGCATTCTTGCCTGGAGAATCCCAGGGACAGGGGAGCCTGGTGGGCTGCCGTCTATGGGGTGGCACAGAGTCGGGCACGACTGAAGCGACTTAGCAGCAGCAGCAGCTGGGTAGGTCTGTAGGTGGAGGGGAGTGAAAGGGGAGAATCGTTTTTTTCATTTTACAAACTATGTAGTTTAAATTTTTTAGCACGGGCTTCCCTGGTGGCTCAGAGGTTAAAGCGTCTGCCCAAAATGTGGGAGACCTGGGTTTGATCCCTGGGTCGGGCAGATCCCCTGGAGAGGGAAATGGCAACCCACTCCAGTGTTCTTGCCTGGAGAATCCCATGGACGGAGGAGCCTGATGGGCTACAGCCCATGGGGTCGTAAAGAGTCGGACACGACTGAGTGACTTCACTTCACTTCACTTCACTTTGTAAATTTTATAGTAATAACAATTTTTATACTAGAGAGGAAGAGTGGGAGATAGAGATGGTAGTTAGAACGAAATCAAAAGGCAAACTTATTTAAAAATGTGGTTTAGAAAGCAACAGCAATAGGCAGAAATATGAAAAAAAAATGTTGGATATATAAAATGAATCATTTTCTACCATCATCTATTTATATATGGCTGCCAGTTTTTTCCAGCTAGATTCATACATGGGTCTCTTAAAACTAAATTTTCACTAACGAGTGCATTTTGGTGCTAATTCTGGTAGAGCAGACTGGCTGCTCTATCCCACTGTATGTTCTTTTAAATAACAAAATTGATTAGTATTTAGAGATTTTTGATGAGTTGAGTTTAGGTCTTGTTTTATCAGCATCAACTGATCTTCATGCTTCTCCTGTCCCTTCTTTAAAAGCAAAAAGTTCAGGACGATCTAACATGGAGAGATGACAGGAACCAGGAACCACTCAAGGGATTCGAGGGGTACAGTATTCCATAAGAGACAGAAGCTTCCAGAACTACCAGGGCTGTATTACCATGATTCCCCAGATATAGGCAGTCAGAGTGTGTTGGATTAACAAGGATGTCTCAAGGTTGTGTACTACAACTTGGAGCAGAATAGAAATGTTACCTGTGAAGGGAGATGGAGAAAGTAAGGCACCGTGTGAGCAGAACGTTGCAGGAGTTAGGAGTAAGTTCAAATACAAAGGCTCCGAAGGTCTAGCATATGTGAAGCTGGGAAGTGGCCGACTCCAGGCTGTGGAGCTCCGTCAACATCCGAAAGAGGAAAAAGGCACTGCTGTTGTCCATTCGTGAATGCAGCAAAAGCTGGAATCCTGTATGCCCCCTGGGCTTTCAGGGTAGGATTGGGATTAAGGAGATAGGACAGCTGGGAAGCTGGTGGATGCTTCAAGAGGAAATAAGCACAGAAATGCATAGTACCTGTGACCCAGTGGTTTCAAGTTTTGAGGGACAAAGTCAAAAACTAAAGAAGTGCCGCTCAATTGGGAAGTTAGGTATCTGTTTGGGCCAGGAAAAGTCCTCCTACCCCACTGTCTTAGTCTGTTCGGGCTGCAATAGCAAAATGGCACAGACGGGGTGGCTTTTAAACAACAGAAAATTATTCTTCCCAGTTGTGGAGGCTGGCAGTCTGAGGTCAGGGTGCCAGCCCTCTGCTGAGGGCCCTCTCGGGATGCACACTCCTCCTTGTGTCCCCATCTGGCGGGAGGGGCTAGGGAGCTCTCAGAAGAGCGCTGATCCTTCATTCTCACACTTAAACACCTCCCACAGGTCCTACCTCCTAACAGCATTACGTTGGGTGTTAGAATTTCAACATATGAATTTGAGGGGACGCATCCAGACCATAGCACCTTCTGAATCACTCCTCACCATCCGCCTCCTGCTCTGCCTGCTGCCCTTTATAAAGTACATTGTAGAGCAAGAAAGCAAACCAAAATGTTGGTAGCTTCTTCTGTGTTCTTATGACAGTCTCAGGCTATTACTTTCTGTGAAATGATCCTTTATTTTAGGTTTTTAAATTACTGATGCATCCTAATTCTGTGTCAACATTAAACACTTACTTAAACAGGAAATTTGCCTGTTCCCATGATATGTTTTACAATATTCTTGTTAGTTTCATAAGCACTGGGCTTGATCATTTTAATTAAGAATGACTATATATCCATCACTTTGAAGACAAATATGGTTAAATAAAATGTCAATCAGTAGGTTTTTCTATAAACAAGGAGGCAGCAGCTATGTAGAGACAGTGCTCATAATCTCATTTATACAGTAGATGGACTGTGGTAAGTTCGGGCTTAGCAAAAAGAGAGGTGAGGAGGATTTCCTGTGCAGTAACAGCTCCAGCAGAGAAGGCAATGGCACCCCAGTCCAGTACTCTCGCCTGGAAAATCCCATGGACGGAGGAGCCCTGGTAGGCTGTGGTCCATGGGGTTGCTAAGAGTCGGGCACGACTGAGCGACTTCACTTTCACTTTCCACTTTCATGCATTGGAGAAAGAAATGGCAACCCACTCCAGTGTTCTTGCCTGGAGAATCCCAGGGACAAAGGAGTCTAGTGGGGTGCCGTTTATGGGGTCGCACAGAGTCGGACACGACTGAAGCGACTTAGCAGTAGCAGCAGCAGTAACAGCTCCAGAGCCATTATTTTATGACTAAATTAAGTAGTATTGACCTACTGTGTGTATCTGCCTCTCAGTTTGAATGTTTCTAAGAGAAGCTCATGGCTAACTCAAAGTTGAGTGGCTAACTGAATCACATGGCTAACTAAATCATACTCAAAGATGCAGGGTGTGCACTAACTTAGAATTATTAATATAATCATTCCAGTGAGCCCCCTGAAATCCCCCAATCTTTTAGTCATATTAAAAGTGCACGTGTGTTGAGCATGCCTCAACAAGAAATCTGAGTCTTTATTATCAGTAAGTCTAAGTGGTTGGAGATTGTTTGGCCTTGAGGAACAAAGCGTCTTTACCACCCTCTGTCCACGTTCCTCTGTCTTCCTTTTCCCCCAGACTCAGGCCCCTTTGAGGGGCCATATACAGGCCTGTCCTCCCTTTAAGGGCTTAATGCCTTTCTTGTTTTCCCATCAAAACCGTTCTCCACACAGCAGCCAGAATGATCTTTTAAAAACACATACCTGCCCTTGTCACTTCTCCACTTAAACTGCTTCCAGTTGTACGAGGATAATGTTCCAAACCTCCATCATGGCCTCCCAGCCTCGCCGTTTGGCCCGAGCACTGCTCTATCCACAGCGACTTCCCCTCTCTTGCCAGACACACTTCTCTGTCTCCGCAGCACCCCTGTTCCCTCTACCTGGAAGGCCCCCTGGTTCTGACCTCCAAGCCTCCTCAGTCTCATATTCCATGTCCTTGCCCGGAGCCCCATGTCTGAACTTGCCCCACGCTCCACCACCCAGCCACATTTTCAGTGTATTTTTTTCCTTCTAGCTCCTGCACTGAGATGACTGTATGATCAGATGAGAATGGCTGTCCCCTCACTAGATGCAAAGCCCATGAGGACCCCTCTATGAGGACCCCACTGTGCCTCTCTTGTCCCCTTGACTAAGTGAATGCATTTTCCCTTCCTTTCCTTCAGGGCTAATCTGACTTCATCTCTGTGATTGAGCGAGGGCTGCCTAACTGTATTCTTTGCAGCCCTGATCTCACCTGAGAGTACTTGAGGGTCCCTCCACCTTTTGGTTGGGATCTCTGCACCTTCACAGGCCAGTAGGAGAGAGAATTTCAAACAGATTTTGGAGGGAGACTGTATTTGCTCACTTGCAGTGTCATCTTACTCAGGCTTTACTCTAGGATTCCTAAGTGATTCAGGTTTGGAAAACTTCCTCCATTAGAGCTATTGTTGTCATTATCACCTCCAAACTATAGCTCTTGCAGGCTGCTTATGAATTTAAAATGGCCATGAGTTGGCAAGCAGAATTTTGCCTCCGTTTAGAAATAGGTGTACTAGAGCCAAAGGATGAATTAAACATCATTGAAGAAGAGGCGATGAAAGTTCTTTGTGCCCTGTGAGGTCAATGCCATAGAAATCAAGAAACAAGGAAACAAAAGAAGTTGGCATAAGAGGTGACCTGGTCCAGCCAGTGACCTGCTGTGAGAGCAGCAGTCCATACGGCTCTAAAAGGGTAAACGGGGAATTCTCCTGGGAGATTTCCCTTTACAACCGCTTTCTGTTTCCCCCCTCTCATCTGTGCTTCACACATTTAAACATTCTCCAGACTCTGGGACTTTAGAGCAGTGTGCTATGTCCATTTCCCCACCATATCTTACATAGCATATGGAAGTTGTAAAGAAATAATCATTGCCAAGAAACAGACAAAAAGTGGGGAGCCTAAATTTTATATCCCTGTTCCAAGTTATTCTACCACATACTCAGGGCGTTTTCAGAGAAAGTCCAGGTGACCTGTTTGTCATTACATTTCATGAACTCAGCCTTAATACTTTGGGGGACCCTAGTACAGATGTAATGACTGGTACATGATGGCAGGACATATCCCCACACCACCGATGCAGTGCCCTCTATCCTTCCCCAAGCCTGGACACTGCCCACCACGGGCTGTCAGGAGCGTGTCCCTGTTCTGAGCACACGCGCATCCCTCCTACCCTCAGGCGTTTATAGCCGGGCCTGTCCATAGTCCTCATGACTTCCTGTTTATTATGTTTTTCTAGTGCTGATATCCCAACCTATGGACGGTATTTATGCTTTTCCTACAACTTGATGATCTCCTAGGTAGATGGAGTTGGTGGCGAAAGGGGACAGTTGCTGGGAAGGCCTGTATTGGAAGCCGAGGTCTCTGCCTGGCTGCTGGGAATGTGGTGACCGTGGCACACCGGCAGCCTAGATGCCTTGGCAGCGGGCAGCAGCTCAGAGAACATCTAGGAAAGGCCTCAGTGTGTTAGGAAGGTCTCGACCTCCAGGGTGGGGAGTTCTGCCCTACAGGGATCCCTTCTTCTCTTGTCACAGAGGGTTCAGCCAGGGTTCAAGCTGCCTGCCTTCCTTTATTCTCTGTGAGTCCGGTTTGGCAAATTTTTAAGTTGTTTTTTTTTTTTTTTTTAACATGAACCATTTTTAAAGGCTTTATAGAATTTGTGACAATATTGCTTCTGTTTTATGTTTTTTTTCTTTTGGCCACAAGGCCTGTAGGATCTTAACTCCCTGACCTGGGTTGCAACCTGCACCCCTTGCATTGGAAGGTGAAGTCTTAACCACTGATCTCCAGGGAGGTCCCCTGCTTGGCAAATTGAGACTGGCCTTTAGAATGTGACGTGTCTCTACTATGCCTGCTCCTCCAGCACATGCCGCCCGACTTTTGTATCTGGCTGCTGGGCTACAGCTGGGCCATGTGGAGCCACTGTGTGGAGAAGTGTTCCCTGTTTGGGGATGGAGCAGCCCAGGCTGGGGCTCCAGACTCTGGAGCAGAGTTGGGTGACCCCCAGCCGCCCTTGGCCTGGTGGCTGCTCTGACAGCCTTCCAGCCAGCGTAGCTCAGTGGCCTTGACCGGATAGTGAAGGAGCTGAGAGATGGACCAGGTTTTAACTTTCCTAAGACTGTCATACTTTGTCTTTTCTCAGCTTTCTCAGAAAACATTAAGATAGCCAGTGGCACATCTCTCCCCTCCATCTAGGACAGCCTTCTAGCCTCTCTAGCCTGAGAACTTCTTCCATGCACCGACTTTGCCTTATAAACTGGCCAATTGTAATTTAGAGAATTTTTTTTAAAGATTTGGTAAACCAAAAACTGTTCTGATGGCTATAAGGTTTCACTGATTTTTGTTCAGTTATTTCTGGGTTTACTCTCTTGTGCTCTTCCTTTCTCCTGGGACTAATTTACCATGTGGGTATGAAAACAGGCTGCTGCTGCTGCTAAGTCATTTCAGTCGTGTCCGACTCTGTGCGACCCCATAGACAGCAACCCATTAGGTTCCTCTGTCCCTGGGATTCTCCAGGCAAGAACACTGGAGTGGGTTGCCATTTCCTTCTCCAATGCGTGAAAGTAAAAAGTGAAAGTGAAGTCGCTCAGTCGTGTCTGACTCTTAGTAACCCCATGGACTGCAGCCTACCAGGCTCCTCCGTCCATGGATTTTCCAGGCTAGAGTACTGGAGTGGGGTGCCATTGTCTTCTCCAATGAAAATAGGCAGTATATAGTAAAACGACTTAAGAACATCTACTCTTTAAGATGTTGTTTTTACAACTCCTTTTAGTAGACAGGTCAGTGGATGTATTGTGGGTCTTTATGTTGTGTGTGTATCAGCGGCCTCAGTAATAAGAAGTCACCCACAGAGTATTTTTCCCTAAAGCTGGAGACTCTGTCTGGGATATATCATCAAATATATTGGGATTTGTTTGATCAATTCTTGATTGTTGTTTTTTCTTCTCCTCTTCCTCATCATTATCATTATTATTTTTATTATCATCAGCAATCATTTAGTAAGTCCCTAATATATGCTGGGCACTTCTTTAGAGTTTTTTTCTCATCCCCCCACTGGCCCTGAAAGATAGATGATATTATCCCAAGTTCCTTACCCAGGAAACTGAGGTAACTTACTTAAGTTCACATAGGTAGCATGTGGCAGAATCAGAATTGCCTCCACTCTTGTGTGATTCCAGCATCTGCATGCTTTCCATTACATTAGAGGCACTTGAGTTTTTCCACTGAAGTTCTCTGAATGCAGAGGAAATCAATACATAATGCCCGGGGTCTAGACCCTTTGTAGCTAGAAGCAGCCAGCAGCAAGCTCAAATTTCTTTGAAGTTGCATGCTTTAATCTTTAAAATGTATGCAAATTTAGTTTTCTGCTCCATAATATAAAAGTATAAAAGTAGTCCTTTCAACTACTTGACATAGAATAAAATTTAAGCTCTAGGGAGAGCTTCTGTTAACCCCTGTCACACCTCCTCTTGTCCTGCTGGGTGCTACACTGGGGGTTTGTACACCTCACTTGGAGAAGGTCAGCATTGCACTATGATGCATCTTAGTTAAATTCTTAGTTCTTCCGATTCTGTTGGTAACTTGTCATTTGGCCAGTCTACAACCATAGATGTCTAACCCTTTTTTTTTCTTTTTTTAAATTTGGAGTATAGTTGATTTACAATGTTGTATTAGTTTATGCTGTGCAGAAAAGTGAATCCATTATACGTATACATATATCCACTCTTTTAAAAATTCTTATCCCATGTAGCCCATTACAGAGTATTGAGTAGCATTCCCTGAGCTCTACAGTAAGTCCTTATTAGTGATCTATTTTATGTATAGTGGTACGTATGTGTCAGTCCCAAATCTCCCAATTTATTCCTCTCCCCCCCCAGCACTTCATAGGCAAATCCTAATTTGGTCTTTGCTGATTTCTTGATGGAAGAAGAAATGCCTTCTCTGAATAGCATCTTTCTGGCTGGGAGTTTAAAGATTATTTACTCTTGTTGTTTGTAGACTTTTAGTTTTCAGAAGCAAAAGTCATCTTTCAAATGAAATTACTCTTGGAACTCTAAATTCTATATCAGCTAAAAGTGAAGATACTCAAGTTGCCATAGGAGCTGAAGGCTCTGCTTATGTGTTACCTTGCCTGAGGGTCCTCTAGGAGCTCCGGGTTCTGCAGAAATAGGTTTTAAACCCCATTTCACCTATGCTTCACCCTCCACCTCTGGCAGTCACCAGTCTATTCTCTGTATCTATGAGTTTGGATTTTTTATATTCATTTATTTTGGATATTAACCCCTTATCAGATATATGATTTGTAAATATTTTCTGCCATTTAATACCTTGCCTTTTCATTTGTTGATTGTTTCCTTTGCTGTGCAAATACTTTTCAGTTTAATGTAGTCCCACTTACTGATTTTTGGTCTGGTTGCCTTTGCATTTGGTGTTTTAAAAAAAAAAAAAAACTGTTGCCAAGACCAATGTCAAGGAGCCTACAGCCTATGATTTCTTCCAGGGGTTTTATGGCTTCAGGTCTTTGAGACTTTCATCCACTTTGAGTTAATTTTTGTGTAAGATTGTGGTCCAGTTGATGAAAGTGAAAGAAAAGAGTGAAAAAGTTGGCTTAAAGCTCAACATTCAGAAAACTAAGATTATGGCATCTGGTCCCATCACTTCATGACAAATAGATGGGGAAACAATGGAAACAGTAGCTGACTTTATTTTTCTGGGCTCCAAAATCACTGTAGATGGTGATTGCAGCCATGAAATTAAAAGATACTTACTCCTTGGAAGGAAAGTTATGACCAACCTAGACAGCATACTGAAAAGCAGAGACATTCCTTTGTCAACAAAGGTCCTTCTAGACAAGGCTACGGTTTTTCCACTGGTCACGTATGGATGTGAGAGTTGGACTACAAAGAAAGCTGAGTGCCGAAGAATTGATGCTTTTGAACTGTGGTGTTGGAGAAGACTCTTGAGAGTCCCTTGGCCTGCAAGGAGATCCAACCAGTCCATGCTAAAGGAAATCAGTCCTGAATATTCATTGGTAGAACTGATGCTGAAGCTGAAACTTCAATACTTTGGCCACCTGATGCGAAGAGCTGACTCATTTGAAAAGACCCTGATGCTGGGAAAGATTGAAGGCAGGAGGAGAAGGGGATGACAGAGGATGAGATGATTGGATGGCATCACCAACTCAATGGAGATAGGTTTGGGTGGACTCCAGGAGTTAGTGACGGACAGGGAGGCCTGGCGTGCTGCTGTTCATGGGGTCGCAAAGAGTCGGACATGACTGAGCATTCTTTTGCAAGTGGCTGTCCAGTTTGCCCAACACCTCACATTTATTGAGGAGTCTGTCCTTTCCCCACTGTATATTCTTGGCTCCTTTTTTGTAAATTAAGTGGCCATGTATGTAGGCCTGGGTTTATTTTGGGGCAGTCTTTTCCGTTCCATTCATCTATGTATCTAATAAGTTATTTATAAATTCAATTCAGCAATGACATATATAAAGCAATTAGACATTTGAACCTGACTGAATATTATGGAGATATTACATTTCTTAGTTGAGATAATGGTATTATGGTTTTGTTTTGGGGGAAAAAAAGAATCCTTACCTTTTAGAGATTTCTATTGAAATATATGTGGATTAAATGATATGATATCTGGAATTGCTTCAAAATAACTCTGGAAGGGGCAAGTGGATCGGATTGTAGATGAAATAACATTAGTCATGAGTTAACAGTTATTGAGGCTGTATGTTAAGTATGTGGTGTGATACTCTATTTTTATATATGTATGAAAATTTCCATTCACATTCCAAAAGCCAACAGATATATATTAATTTTCTATTATGTGCAAGACAGAGTACCCTGTACTGAGTACAACAGTACTGCTGTCCTTAGGAGATTGATGCTTTCGAAGTGCAAAGGGCCCTGCCCATTCTCTGCAGGGAGCCCAGTGTCGAGGGCACAGTGAGGGCACAGTGGGTGCTCAGTGCATCTACATGCTGAAACGCAGCCCGTACTCTGCTCCCTGAATGGCTGCTCTGTCTTCCCTTCCCAGGAGTGACTGCTCTGGTATCACGCTCCATGAGCAAACCCTAGACCCCATGCTATGGAGCTGAAGGGAGGCAAAGTCCTGTTCACTTAGGAGTCAGGAATGTGCTTCCGTGGAGTTCATGGAACTTGATTTTGAGGTGCCCAAGACAAATGCATTCGCTGCATCCAAAACAGCATTTCTAAGCCAAGCAAAATTGCTCCTTTAATTTAACATGAATTATTTCTTTCAGGAGCCTGTTAATGGAGTTGCTAACAGTGAGAGGAATACCTCAAAAGACTGTGCGGGGTCATAGAACCTTCTTAGAACATAACCTAGCCCCCATCTGCTCTCTCTGAGCCTGTTTTTTCAGAGTCCAGCATAATATTATGCACAGAAGTGTGCTTTGCCCGGTGCTTTCTCATGAGGAAGAAGAGTAGATGGTATCATAAGAAAAAGGAAAAGCAGAACGAAGAAATTATCAAAGGGAAATGTCAGGAATTCAGGGTGATTGATTGGTCCCATGGGTATGTTTGAGTGATTAGTTAACTCAGAGGCAGAGAGAAATCATGATTTTGAATGTCTGCATGCAGGTGTTAGTATAGTTGCCTCAGAAGGAGAAGAAAAAAGGATTAAAAAAAAAAAAGCTAGTCACATCTTGACTAGAAGAAGGCTCTTTTGAGAGCTCATCAATGTTACATTACAAACACCATTCAAATCTACCAAATGGGCCAGATGGCTGCTCAAATACTGCATGCTGCCAGCTGCCCATTGCTACAGATGAAGTCTTTTCTGCTGACGTTTGTGTAACCCACAAGCACATTATGAAGTGTTGATTCTTTTGATGCTGTTTAACATTTATGTGCCATCATAATTATAAACCATAAATATACATGACACCACGCAACAAATAAAATTGCCCAGCTTTCATTCTGCAAGGGGAGGAGGCTGTATTTATTACCTGAGAAGAGAGAATGTCTCACACTCATATTCCATTCTTCATAAATGTCACTTCTGTCTCACTGGGAGCTTGATCTGCTTGCTGTATGCTCACCAAGCCTTATTCCTTCAAAACAGCACAGACTCCCGGCGCTAATATGTATCACTGAGCCTCAGGTTTTAAAGCACGTCTGGACCAAAAGTCAGAGGGAGAAAATTCAGAAGGATCTAAATAGTTCTAAATGAAGCCAAACTATTCTATTTGACAACATCCCACAGGTTCTTTGGAGGTCACATAACGGGCAGGTGTACAGTGTAAAAGGAAGCTGGCAAATAGTAATGAATCAGCTTCTTTCACATCAGACACTTTCCAGAGATGCATTTCTTTTTGCTTTGAAAGACGGCCGATTGAGTGCCATTCACCTGTTAGGAAGGTGGCACTTTTATTTGTATCTGTATCTATAAAAACCAAATGTCTTTTTCCTCCACAAAAACCTGAGCACGTGTTTGAGAGAATGAGAAGCCAGGCAGGAGGTGGAGGGGAGGGCAAAAGCCCACACTGTTTGGTTAATCAATCACAAACCGTGAAGGAGTGGGTTGCAGTAGAAACCCCTCCCGAGGCAGGGGCACTTTCAGTCTCATCCGGGAAGACCTCTTTAGAACACAGCATTTTTATTTTAGGCCACAGAGCCCAGACAGCACGCTTCATGGCTCTATAAATACAAGACTCAGATGCTTACTGACATCCAGCTTTTCTTCTTTTTAACATGTAAACACATGAATGCTCCAAGTGAGTAAATATCTGTGCACTGAGTTTACAATCTTGTCTTTCAGAAATATCGACAGTACATGGCAGGACTTCTGGCTCCTCCTTATGGTGTTATGGAAACGGGCTCTAACAATGACAGTAAGTGAAAAATGTGAACACTTGTATCTAAAAATTTGTCATGCGGTATGTGTTTTCATGTGACAAAGAAAAATCTGTCCAACACCAGCTTGACAGAATAAGTCTCCAGACTCTTTTATGGATAAACAGACCCTCCAGCCCATTCTTGGGTTATTTTAAAAAATTGTTCCTACAATATAATTATGTGGCCTTAGCTGATAGAGGGAGGTATGCTCTGGTGCTAGTTGGAACTTCAGCATGCTTTCTCAAAGGACCTTCATCTTAAAGTATGGTTTGAAGGTTCTTTTAAAATGGGATTCATGAACTGTGCTTATCTCAGTCACATGTAGACACCTGAGTGCTCCACCTCTTGCTTATTTTGATGCTCTTAAGGAAAGAAGCAGCACGAATCATTCTTTATTCTTCTTAAATCGTGCTCTCTTCAAATTCCGAGCCTTTTGTAGGAGACCGGTCTCTGGCTGCTCATAAAAGAAAGGAAGTTTTTCTCTGTGATACTCTTTCCTAATGGGTGCCCACTAGACTCAAAGTAATTTTGTGTCCTGAGTCTATCTGTTCACGCATGTTGGAAACACCTTTTTAGCACTCAGTACTATCCCTGAGAGTTGCTTGTTGAGGCTCTGGGTCCCTTGACTTGGCTCTTGTCCATGTATGTGTGATAACGCAGCAAGCCCTGGGGTTTCTGATGCTGTAGCACTTCAATGCTGACACACTGATGGATCAAGCAGTGCTTCCACTCCAAGCATCTCAGAGCCAGAGTCACCCTCATGTCTTCTTGAATACCTCCTTGAATTCCCACTCTCACTCAAACAGATCGCTCTCCACAGGTGACCCTTCTCGCTTGATCAGGATCTGAAGTGAGCTCCCTTTCCCTCTGTTTCATGTTTCTGGGCAGCCTGTGCATTCTCCTTCTCAGTTTCTTTTCTGTCCTTGGAGAGGTGGATGTTGGAGGACGGATCTTTCTTTTAGTTTCTTCTCCTGTTCTTGATTTTTCTCTTCTGGCTGATCTAGGGATGATCAGTAACCAAGTTGGAAATCCCAGTTGTGCTGTTTCCTAGCTGTGTGGCTTCTGGCAAGGCACTTAATGTCTCTGCGCCTCAGTTTCCTCATAGGATTGTTTTGGAGACTGAAAGAAGAGCACGTGTCAAATGTTTAGAAGGGTGCATGCGTGTATGCTCAGTCACCTCCAAGTCTTTGCAACCCCATGGTTTGTAGCCCACCAGGCTCCTCTATCCGTGGGATTTTCCCAGCAAGAATACAGGAGTGGGTTGCTCTTTCCTCCTCCTGGGGATCTTCCTCACCCAGGGACCAAACCCACATCTCCTGTTTCAGCAGGCAGATTTTTAACACCGCCCCACCTCGGAATCTCCATTTAGAAGGGCACTGGGCATATAATAAGAACCCAAATGATGTGAACTACTATTTTCTCAACACCAGTGAATCTTTAACCCTTCAAAGTCTGACTTCCAACTCGAACCATCTAAATTCTCCAGTGACCAACCAATAACCAGACTCAGTCATTACTATTCTCCATTCTCTGACTGAGTAAGAGTTTCCATGTTCAGTCTCCATTCTCCCTTGGGTCCCATGCTCCACTGAATTATCCTGGTTTTCTCATGGCCACTTGTATTCTTGTCTCTTTCATGGGTACTTCTTCCCCTCATCTGGAAATTCAGTCACTACTCAAGTCCAGCCTTGGCTGTTTTTCTTTTTTTTCTCTATACTCTCCGCTCGATCGTTGCATCCTTTCTTGCAACTGATACAGATCCTTCCTGAAACCAGTAGCTCCATTTGAGTCTTACAAAAGGCAGCCTAACTTTCCAAATGACTGCTGGTTTTCTTCCCACCAGGTAGTCCTGCTGGTCTCATGCACTCACAGTGTTGATAATGGAGCACATGGTGATTCCCACAAACCGTCCTTCTGCTGAAAGCCTATTTCCATTCATAACTTCACTGTCCTCCCGTACAAGGTGCTAGGCCTCCACTGTTTGGAGCCCTCTCTTCTCTCACCGCCACCCACTGAGGTTAATCACTGGTCTGTCCCTTGCTCCTTCCTCTCTGGTGCTCATACTCTTTGCTTTCTCTCCCTGCTGCAGCCGCCTGGCTGAGGGCCTCATCACCCTTGACCTGAGAGCAAAGATGGCTCAATGGCTGTGAGTCTTCATTATTTCACCCAAGGTTTACCCTACACCTGACTTACACAGAACTTCTTCAATTTACGTTTTATTATGACAAATTTCAAACATACAGGATGATACAGTTAACACCTGTATTTTCATCGCTTTGATTTAATTAATATTTAATACTTGAATGTGATTTTTATTAACTTGATAGGTATTTTCACATAATCATTTTGCCATATTTTCTTCTTCTAGTCATATATATACATTTCAGCAGACGTTTTTGAAAATGTAGACTTTTCCATGCAAAAACCACACCATTACCACGCCCAATTGCTAGGATGATTTTCCTTAATAACAGCCCCCACCGAATCCAAGTCCAAATTTCCTCAACTGAATGTCTTTGGACTTCAATCACGGACCCATGTCATTGTCTCCAGTTTCTGTATCTTAAATGTTTTTTAATTTTGAAAGTCCCTTCCTTTCCTTTTCTTGTTCATATCACTCTGTTGCTCTGAACCTTTAATGATAGTCCACTGCCCGTCATAGAAAGTGAAATTCCAAGACCGCTAATGCCTTAGCCCAACTTTCAGGTTCCTACGTGTCCTGAGATCACCTTTTCAATATTGTTTCTCTTCAGATACCCTAATTTCTATCCACTCCAATATGAGGATTTGTATAACTGCATTTGTCTTATTAAACCTCCTAGAAAGTAAGCTTCTGTTACAACCTCATTCTGTTACAACCTGTATCTCCTCATTCTGTCAAATCTAGTCTTTTCAAGTGGTTGTTGGATGGGTGGAGGGATAAATGGCTAGATGGATTCAAGATGAATTTCTGAATGCTGACCTTGGGATACCCTTACTGTTTCTGAGAGATCTGGGAAGTGATGGCAAACATGTTCATTAATACTCTCTGCTTGAGAGAACAACCCTCTCCATCCGCTTGTTTTCTGTCAGAGCTTTAATGTCCTGATACTATGGTGGTCAAAGTTTAATTAGGGTGTGTTTCCTAGTAATCTATTCCTTTCTTCCCTCTCCTGCTTACTGCTGCCTATTAGGATGGGCGCTTGGTGCTTTTAATGCCAATATTTTAAGTGCTGTGTGGCTCCTTATTAAAAATATTGGGTGATTGAGTGTTAGTTGCTCAGTTCTGTCCGACTCTTTGTGACCCCATGGACTGTAGCCTGCCAGGCTCCTCTGTCCATGGATTCTCCAGGCCAGAATACTGGAATGGGTAGCTGTTCCCTTCTGCAGGGGATCTTTCCAACTCAGAGATCGAACCCAGGTCTCCCACATTGCGGGCAGATTCTTCACCATCTGAGCCAATGTTTGTAAATGAGTGAATGGATGAATGATTAACTTATTTGCTAAGAAGACTGAGACATCTCTGGAAATAGCCATTGCTGTGCTCATACCTGACTTGAAAGAAGCAAGAGTTGGCTGTGCCCAAGATAAAAATTGTGTGCTGGTGGTTTTTATGTGCAACTTGCCCCCAAGTTCAGATCCCTGAATGGTGTGAGGTCGTTTGCCTTGTAAAAATATAACAATTGCAACTTAAGAGTGTGATGTGTTTTTCTAAAATTCTGAGTGTTCTTGTGCTCAAGACAGAGGAATTAGTTGCTCACATGGTATAAAATAAGCAAGGATGACTTTTTACCTCTAGGAGAGTAAAGCATATGGTAGAAAAGCAAAATAAGCGTGATATTTTGTTGTCTGGCACATAGCCCTGCTCTGATTCATTGATTTGTTTATGTTACAGATTTTGGTAGGTGCTGCTTTTTTTCCAAGCAGCAGTATGTACATTTTTATGGAAAGACAAATTGAAAACATCAAATTTTTACTTGGTTTGATTCAGCAAGGGATTTAATTTCCATTTTCCAAGCTGATCTTCTAACTCATGTTCTTTCTCTCTTTCCTTTTCTAGGGATTCCTGACAAGGAGAACGTGAGTAACTACTCTCTTTCTCTGCCTAATTTCTAAAAACTGTCATAAGGTAAAAAAAATAATTGTGGTAACTTTATCAACAAGAGAGCTCTTTATCCATATTCAACAGAGTCATAAATATTTTTCTAATCTTATTCTGGCATCTTTGGGTGAGTCACTGTGAAATATGAAGGGGAGAAGGCCAATGGCTTTGACATGGTCGTCACATGTCCTTGATATTAAATCGTACGAAGAAAGGTTATCCTAGAGGGAGACGTTGCTAAGTGTTTCTTTCTCCCCTGATGCATACATGGCAGTAGAGCAAATCATTAGTTTAATGGCACATAGAAAATAAACTGTTTTTCCTTAATAGGAATATAAAATATGAAATTTGAGGCCAGTTGATTTTATAAATGCACCCAAATACATTAACGTTTCTCTTTGGAAGTTGAAAATAATGAATTATCTAATTGGTTAGGGCAAACAGGTAAGAGCCTAGGTGGTTTAGGATAAACCTTTTACCAAGAACCAGTGCCAAGTACTCCTTCTAAGGCTGGTGGTGGTATAGTGGCGTTGTCTTTGCATGCAAATAATAACATTAATAATATGAACTGGCATCTAAATTGAGACAACAGCATGGGAGGGTTAATGTGGAAGTGTGTAAGGATTAACCTCAAGTGGTGCTTGGTGGCTCCGGGATGTATCAACTTCCTGTGTACCTCAGTTGCTGTAGCCGGTGGCAGTGTTACAGAACTATCACCCTTTCCTATTTTTTTCCCTGCTTTTGGTCCTGTGTCTGTGGTAATTTCAGACTGTTTCTGTATTGCTTTTCAAAGGTCTGACTCTAGCTTTCTTTAGGTCTTCCTGTTTTCATAATGCTGGTTTTAAAGGGCTGGTGGGGAATTCTGACCCACTGCTGTACCACCACAAACTTGGGTTCAAGACCTAGCAATATCACTTCAAATGTTACATCAAATCCTCATTGGTTGGGTTCAGCAGAGGACTTCAGTTCCTAGTTGTGGGGATTTGTGCAAGCCTCTTGACTTCTATAAGTATCCTTGCCTCATCTTTAAAATGTGGATGTTGGTTGTAACTATCTTAAGAGGCCATCATGAATATTAAATATGATCTGTGGCAAGAATAGAGATTCATACAGTAGAGCTCAGTAAATGTGAAGACTGTTATAATAATTATTTTATCAAGTCTTATATCATTTACTACCTATTTTTTCTCCTCTGAAAAATATCCTACCTTTTATAAAGTAATTATCCTTTTACATCTTATGGCTCTCCTTAACCTTGAAAGACATTTGGTCCTATTGAAAGCATCCATGGAGACATTTGGTCCATGCCAAAAAGACTTTGTTATTTGTCCTTTCCATAATCACTTGTCATGGACCAAATATGCTTATGTGCTTTTTTGGATATAACCAAATTTCAAGGACCTTTTGATGTGGACCAAGTGTCCAGAGGACATTTTTGATATAAACAAATGTCTCCTACCCCTTCTTAAAATACCTTTGTTCAGTAAACCTTTGTAATGATATTTTGGTATTAAAAATACATCTTTGTGTGTTGAGTAAAGCTCTAGGTTCATGGAGAGTCTAAAAAATAGCCTTTAGACTCTAAAGTGATCGAACTTGGCATCATTTTGGACATGGATATTCCAAAGCACACTGTGACAAATAATATGTGGATCATGAGCTAAATAAAGATGCTAAAAGGGCCTGGTGCCTCCCCATCAAGGAACGTTCAGTGGTGTGGAGAGCACACCCAGAATGGCCAGCCCCTAGGAGGTCTCAAATATTCTAAACTTCAAAGGGAAGCTCGGTCTCTCTTAGACACCCGGTGACCTTTAGGTTGGACCTCCCTGCAGTGGATCAACAGACACAGCGTTCTAAGTAGAGAGCCTACCAGCTGTCACGTAGCTCACTTCATGACGAAAGAAGAATTTGAAGTTCACAGAAAGTCAGATACAAGGATTTTAACAGCATCTTGCCCTCAAAGATTTAAGGGGCTGGCCAGGTTATCTGCCCAGTAACTAGTCATCATACATGCTTATTTGTATTTGTTTGGGTCATTCTATGTCAAATTCTCTAGTAAAAGGAAGCATACTTTTCTCTATCAGTAAGTAGAGTGGATAGAATGTCACTGCTTGTTATTCAGAAAGCTCTCCAATGCCATCAGTCAAAATAAAGCAAATAAGATGAAAAACATTCATGAGTAGGGTTGAAGCTCTAGAAAGATAAAAGGAAGCCTAAGAGCCTTAAAGTGGTGTTAATTGAATTATTTCCTTTAAAAGAGACAAGTTGTGTTCGCACGATTTCTTTTATCCTTTACCTTCTTTACATGTGGGGCAATATTATAGACCCTTTATGTTTCTCTAATAGCAACAATATGCCTGTGGACTGAAACAAAAGCACTTAGGCTATTTTCTCAGGGTCCAAACAGACTCTTCGTATAAAGAATATATTCTCTTTTCTAGCTCCTGCTCTTGATTTTGTTAATCACCATGTTTAACTTTTAATCCAATATCAGACATCAGTAAGTGGTGTTTTTAGCTGCCTTGCCAGCTGTATTTTATTTTCAGACCCAGGCTTACCTTTCATAAAAAGAACTTTCTTTTCACAAGTTGCACTTTTCATAGAAACAAATAGGCTGACAGCTAACTTGCTGGATTCCTTTGCTTACTGCTTACTATAATTAGTAGGAACATCATTCAGCTTTAGATCACACCAGATACTGGAACCTGTAAAACAATTAATAACAGTATTAGAAAAATGACCATTGAACTAATAAAGCAAGGAAACTATTTTGGCGTGGGTGCAGTTGTTTGAGGCCTTTGGTTTTATAGATTCTTCTCTTTGATCTGTTTAAGTTTTCTTTTTGTCTGTCGCCTGTAAGTGCCATACCTGGCTGACGATGTTTAACACAGAAGATAAAAATAACCACAATGAAAAGAAAGCTTTCTAGTTGAATGTTAGGATTGCCCTTTGAAGAAATGAGCTTGTCTATACTATTTTCTGCTTAGATAGACTTTGTTGCTTATTGTGCTCCATTCTTTTGAGAGGCAACTGCTAAGGAGTTTTGTAATTTTAGAAAGTTATACATTTCTTCCTCAGTATGGAAGGAACCAGAAAATAGACTCAGGAGGATATTAAGAAAAAAATCCCATTTTCTGATTTACAAACATCTTGTTTCTAAAAGGATCATTTGAGATCTTCATGTTTTAGGCACTGACAGTGTGATTAGCAAGCTTCTTGTGAAGTATGCAAGGATACTTTCCCAATACAAAGCACTGTCAACTCAGAGCTCAAGGATTTCCCAAGGCCTGGAAGAAATGATGCCAGCAGTTAATAACAAGCAAGCCTGGGGGTCTTGCAAAACTATTTGGTAGGTCTCTTTTTAAGTAGATTACTTAAGCTTCCCAAACTTAAAAAAAGATCATGGGTTATTTATATGAAGAATACTTTTGGAAATTATTATAAAGACGTAAGCTTTTAAATGGCAAATGGTAAGGACATAGTTTATGTGCTTTGTGAAAATTCTCATTAAGGAGAGGGCAGTAGAAGAATAAATAGCAAGTAACTATTAGGGTCAATAGGTTAGCAAGTTTAGGAATTTTTAGGAACTATAATAACATCTCTACTGTTGCTTTTCTTCAAGGTTAGAGAAAGCAAATCAGAGTGTTTTCCACCAATTAAATGACAGCATCTTATTTTAGCATTATAGATTGGCTGTGATTCTAGGCCAGATGAAGAGAAAGGAAATTGTGTATTCTTATACAAACTTAAAACATATTTAAAAAAAAAAATTTAAACTCCATAGAGAATTCCCTGGTGGTCCAGTGGTTAAGACCTCATGTTCCAATGCAGCGGTATAGGTTAGGTCCCTGTTCAGGGAACTAAGATCCCACATGCCTTACAGCCAAAAATCAAAACATAAAATGAACAATATTGTAACAAATTCAATAAAGACTTTTAAAATGGTTCACATTTTTTAAAAAAATCTTTAAAAAATAAAAAAGATCTCATGTTGTTGTTATTCAGTTGCTAAGTCATGTCTGACTCTCTGTGAACCCATGGACTGCAGCACACCAGGCTTCCCTGCCCTTCACCATCTCCCGGAGCTTGCTCAAACTCATGTCCATTGAGTCGGTGATGCCATCCAACCGTCTCATCTTCAGTCCCCTTCTCCTCCTGCCTTCAGTCTTTCCCAGCATCAGGGTCTTTTCCAATGAGTCAGTTCTTCACATCAGGGGACCAAAGTATTGGAGTTTCAGCTTCAGCACCAGTCCTTCCAATGAATATTCAGGGTTGATTTTTTTTAGGATGGACTGGTTTGATCTCCTTGTTGTCCAAGACCTTTCAACTCCAGCTTTCAAACTGAATTCAAACCAATGGTATATGGTGGAACACAGTTTTAAAATCCTACTTTAAAACATGACTAGTAGACTATGGTTTTTCCAGTGGTCATGTATGGATGTGAGAGTTGGACTGTGAAGAAAGCTGAGTGCCGAAGAATTGATGCTTTTGAACTGTGGTGTTGGAGAAGACTCTTGAGAGTCCCTTGGACTGCAAGGAGGTCCAACCAGTCCATTCTGAAGGAGATCAGCCCTGGGTTTTCTTTGGAAGGAATGATGTTAAAGCTGAAACTCCAGTACTTTGGCCACCTCATGCAAAGAGTTAACTCATTGGAAAAGACTCTGACGCTGGGAGGGATTGGGGGCAGGAAGAGAAGGGGACAACAGAGGATGAGATGGCTGGATGGCATCACCGACTCCATGGACATGAGTCTGAGTGAACTCCAGGAGTTGGTGATGGACAGGGAGGCCTGGCGTGCTGCGATTCATGGGGTCTCAAAGAGTCGGACACGACTGAGCGACTGAACTGAACTGAACTGAGTAAGCATCCAGAACTTATCAGGACACCTTGGCCAGAGTTCACAGCTTTGCCCTAGGAGCCATGTCTCTCTGTTCTAGGGTGAGAATGGTTTAACCAGCACTGTCACACACGGAAGCAATATACATATGACTAGCTGAGGGTGCGACGCTCTACACAGGAGAGCAAACCAACCAAATGCTGAAAACAGGAAATCCCAAGCTGCTCGTTTTCATTCTGAGGGACAAGTTGCTTATCACCAAAGTGAAAACTAGATTTAGCAGTATCGCTGGCCCCAAACTATGAATTGTGCAGTGTGTAAATACTCATTCCTTAGCTAGCCTATTAGAAAGCAGAGCTCAGTGAGCAAAGACTGACTTTGCACCACCTCTGGGGAAAAACAGCCTCTTAATATCCAAGGTGCCAAGGACAACTTCAGTTCTTGGTCTCTGAAGAAATGTTTGTGTTTGTGAGTTATGTATTTTATGGGGCAGGAGGCCATTGCTCAATTTCTTTCTGCTGCTTATTCCATCTCTTCCTCTCCTCACATAAAAGCTGGTCCATGCTTTTCTCTCTCTCTCTGTGTCTAGCTTCTGCAGTGGTATCCTAATTGAATTTTTTTTTTCTCTTTTTAAATTTTATTGGAATAGAGTTGATTTACAATGCTGTGTTAGTTTCAGGTGTGCATCAAAGTGATTCAGTTATACATATATTCCTTCTCAGATTCTTTTCTATTAGAGATTATCACAGAATATAGAGTTCCCTATATACAGGGAACGATGCAGTGTGCAGTAGAGTAGGTCCTTGTTGGTTACCTGTCTTATTTCCAGTAGCTGTGTGTGTGTTCATGCCTAGCTCCTGGTTTATCCCTCTCCCACCATGTTTGTCTCCCTATGTGTAAACATAAGTTTGTTTTTGATATCTATAAGTCTGTTTCTATTTCTGATTGAGTTTTTAAGATGATGTATTGTTGTCCTTCCTCTGCAGAGTAAATAGTTAATGCAGGGAACTCTCTGATGATCTGATCTTTTGCTGTCAGTTAAGCCATGTGTTTGTAACCTCCGAATGTTCTCCCCAGTGCTCACAGGACTGGCTTGCTGTGAGTTTGCTTGATAAAAGGGTATCTTTTAGGATGTATTGAGGTGATGGTTCCTTATATATTTTAGACTTACTTTTGTAATATTATGAATGATATTTGGTGACTGATTCAGTGCTCTCATGTTAGTGTGTCTACATTTTTATGGAGCGGAGCTTTTGAATGCTGCAGTCATGCTAATGGTTTCCTAGGGCTGCCACTGAGTTACACCATGTAACCCTGCTTTGAATATGTTCTGAGTCTTCTCCGTAATCAGAATTTGACTTGAGCAAGATATCACAGAGAACCTGAGACGTGTTTAATGGTTGAAAGAATAATCATTAAAGAATAAATAAATATCATAAAAGAAATGATATTCGCCAGTCTCTCCAGCCGCTAGCCCCTGCCTGCTCTCCCTTTAACAAATGGCACGGCCTTGAGGGGAGGCTGCTCGGTGTTGGCTGTGCTGCTGAGAATTAGTTCCACTCTCTGCCGGGCAAGGAACATGATGTCATGTTGATAATTAAGATACTACACTGCTGATTCCAGAGTTATGGGTGAGTACATCCCTGTCTTCAGAAATATTTTATCCTGTGCTGCAGGCAATTATATTCATCACCAGTGAAGTGAAGTGAAATCCATCAGTTGTATCCAACTCTTTGTGACCCCATGGACTGTAGCCTACCAGGCTCCTCCGTCCATAGGATTTTCCAGGCAAGAGTACTGGAGTGGGCTGCCATTTCCTTCTCCAGGGGATCTTCCTGACCCAGGGATCGGACCCAGGGATCGAACCCGGGTCTCCCACATTGTAGGCAGACGCTTTACCCTCGTAACTGGGTGCTAATAGCGTGTTATCCCAATTGACTGTGAGACTAAAATATATATAGTATCATTTGTTTGGTGTACTTGAATTGTTCTTGTCCTTGTTTTGACAAACTGAAATCAAATTATTTGCAAAATATGTCTTAGGTTTAGGAAAGAAAATTGTAGTATTATCAGATTGGATAAACTAATCTAATGATTACCGATCATTTAGAATTTGGATTCTTTTCTAATAGTTATTTGGTGTCAAACATGTTCCCCTGAGTTGATAATATTAAAATACTCTATAGTTCTCTTTCAGTTATTTTAGTTCAGTCACTCAGTCATGTCTGACTCTTTGCGACCCCATGGACTGCAGCATGCCAGGCTTCCTTGTCCATCACAAACTCCCAGAGCTTACTCAGACTTATGTCCATAGAGTCGGTGATGCCATCCTCTGTCATTCCCTTCTCCTCCTGCCCTCAATCTTTCCCAGCATCAGGATCTTTTCAAATGAGTCAGTTCTTCGCATCAGGTGGCCAAAGTATTGGAGTTTCAGCATCAGCGTCAGTCCTTCCAATGAATATTCAGGACTGATTTCCTTTAGCATGGACTGGTTGGATCTCCTTGCAGTCCAAGGGACTCTCAAGAGTCTTCTCCAGCACCACAGTTCAAAAGTGCTCAGCTCTCTTCAATTCTTCGGTGCTCAGCTCTCTTCACAGTCCAACTCTCACATCCATACATGACCACTGGAAAAACCATAGCCTTGACTAGACGGACCTTTCTTGGCAAAGTAGTGTCTCTGCTTTTTTATATGCTATCTAGGTTGGTCATAACTTTCCTTCCAAGAAGTAAGCGTCTTTTAATTTCATGGCTGAAGTCACCATCTGCAGTGATTTTGGAGTCCAGGAAAATAAAGTCTGTTACTGTTTCCATTGTTTCTCCATCTATTTGCCTTGGAGTGATGGGGCCAGATGCCATGATCTTAGTTTTTTGAATGTTGAGTTTTAAACCAACTTTTTCATTCTCCTCTTTCACTTTCATCAAGAGGCTCTTTAGTTCTTCTTTGCTTTCTGGCATGAGGGTGGTGTCATCTGCATATCTGAGATTATTGATATTTCTCCTGGCAATCTTAATTCCAGTTTGTGCTTCATCCAGCCCAGCATTTCTCATGATGTACTCTGCATATAAGTTAAATAAGCAGGGTGACGATATACAGCCTTGACGTACTCCTTTCCCAATTTGGAACCAGTCTGTTGTTCCATGTCCAGTTCTGTTGCTTCTTGACCTGCATACAAATTTCTCAAGAGGCAGATCCGGTGGGCTGGTATTCCCATCTCTTTCAGAATTTTCCACAGTTTATTGTGATCCACACAGTCAAAGGCTTTGGCATAATCAATAAAGCAGAAGTAGGTGTTTTTCTGGAACTCTCTTGCATTTTCCATGATCCAGTGGATGTTGGCAATTTGATCTCTGTTTCCTCTGCCTTTTCTAAATCCATCTTGAACGTCTGGAAGTTCACGGTTCATGTACTGTTGAAGCCTGGATTGGAGAAGTTTGAGCATTACTTTGCTGTCATGTGAGATGAGGGCAATCGTGTGGTAGTTTGAACATTCTTTGGCATTGCCTTTCTTTGGGATTGGAATGAAAACTGACCTTTTCCAGTCCTGTGGCCACTGCTGAGTTTTCCAGGTTCGCTGGCATATTGAGTGCAGCACTTTCACAGCATCACCTTTTAGGATTTGAAATAGCTCAACTGAAATTCCATCACCTCCACTAGCTTTGTTCATAATAATGCTTCCTAGACCCCACTTGACTTCACATTCCAGGATGTATGGCTCTAGGTGAGTGATCACACCATCATGGTTATCTGGGTCATGAAGATCTTTTTTGTGTAGTTCTTCTGTGTATTCTTGCCACCTCTTCTTAATATCTTCTGCTTCTGTTTGGTCCATACTGTTTCTGTCCTTTATTGTGCCCATCTTTGCATGAAATTGTTCCCTTGGTATCTCTAATTTTCTTCAAGAGATCTCTAGTCTTTCCCATTGTGGTTGTTTTCCTCTATTTCTTTGATCTCCCAACAATCCTTTTGCTCTGGGTATCTGGGAATCACCATTTTATCTATGAGGAAACTGAGGGTCATGTTCTGAGGGTCATAGTTCTCCTTACCTTTAGATAAAATTACACTACAGATGTACATATATACACATGTGTACACTTACAGACATGTACAGAGGTATTATAAACTTATGTTTAACAATTTGCATTCTTTAGAATTCCTTGAAAAGAAAATTGTAACACCACTTTAGTAATATGATCTGGCTTTGTTCAGAATTCTGATTTCCAGTTTCTATAAATGTGTAGATTCTCTTCGACTTTGTTTTATTTTCTGTTTTCCTTCAGTCAAAGAATGATTCAGAAATTCCCATAGAATGCCATCTAATTGTTTGAAAACCTTTCATTGAATGCATATGGATTGATCCATCCCAAGCCCCACGTGGGGCTCTGAAAATAAAGTGTGGCACCTCAGTGAGCTGCAGATGGATGGAGGCGGCATGTGAACACAGCAAGCACAGGGCCGTGCTGTGGGCACACGTGGTTGGGCGGGTGTGGCGTGAGGGCATGGCCTCAGAGGCTTGAGTCAAGTCCAGCTCTGCTGCTTACTAATCAAGTGAAGGTGGCTATGTCAGTTCATAAGCTTTCACTCCTCGGTTTCCCATTTCCAGAGTAGGAGTTATAGCAGTGTAGGAGTAGTAGGTGCAAGCAGGGGGGCTTCCTGGAAGACTAGTGAAATGACACAAGTGAAGCCCTCCACCGCTAAGTTCTCTCAGGAGACACCAGGGGTCAGTGGGGTTCCCAGAAGGGGAGGGCTCAGGGCAGGCCTCCTGGAGGAGGAGGAAGAGCCTTCATGCCCTCTTGATGGAAAGTAGATGTTGCCCCTGTAGAAGGGAAAGAAGAACGTTGCATGAACAAAGGAAGAGAGTACCAGAACTTTTCAGAATCTTTTAAAATAAAAAACTTTTCATTATCTCAGACTCTCATTTGCTAGGAGACCTTGCAAAGTTGTCAGTATCTGGCTTCTAAGCTTCAGGCATTTCAGGGTTCCAACAAAGCACCATATTTTTTCCCGTAAAGGTTGATCTCTTTTAAATGTAGTTGGGGAATCAGCTTGAATTCCCCCCTATTTGTCCCTCCCAATATCATGCCTTCCTTTTAGAAATGACAGATCTAGAGCTGGTGCCTTTGAAGCCTATTGTTCACTCTGATCTCCAGCTCCGTTTTTGCTATAATTGCCCAGTCAGTGCTCTCTGATTTCTGTGGTTCTCCTTTGTTTTTTTTTTCCCCCCTCTTCTCTTGAATGAATCACTCTACAAAGCTTTCTATTGAATTTTGACCTCTTTTTCCTTTTCCGGTTGTCAAGGTCACTTTAAATTTCATTCCAGTTCTCCTAAGTGCCAGCCACCCCCACCCAATTGGGTATCATTGTCAAGTTTAATAAGAATGCTTTTGATTCCATATTCAAGGCATTAATCAACATGTTAAATCTAGCAGCATTCAGCAGAGGACCTAACCTTGTGAAATTTAATTTGGTTTCTGCTAATTTATTTGCATACATTATAAAATTACCCCATCCGAACATGAAAAAGAAACTTAGGAAAGCATACCATGAAAATAACTAATAAAACAGGTGCAAAGTCATTAAATTTGCTTGCGTCTTGCTTTCTACTTACTTATAGTTTGACAGAAAAGGAAGGGGAGAATTTTATTTGTCTCAGAAGACACTAGTATGACTGGATTCAATACTTGTTCATTGTTATAATCTGTGCCCTCAGAGGTATACTGACTTCTGTCCCTGACACTTAATAACCAGCAAGACTGAACAAGTCTTAGGTATATGACCCTCAGTTTCTTCATCGATAAAATGGTGATTCCCTGACACCCACAGCAAAAGGATTGTTGGGAGATCAAAAAAGATAACTCAGGGGGAGAATTCCCAAACTTGACCACTGCCTGCAAATATAAAACATTACATCAAGCTTTCCTGAAACTTCATTCTAAATGAGATGAGACCCTTGTTCATAACCTCAGCCTGGGGACATTATCCTAGCGTGGGGATCACTGAGGTTGTCCAGTGGTTTCTAGTTTGGGAGGAGACTGGGTCTGAGAAGCTTTATGAAGGTGCTCTTGCATCCTGGTAGGACTTGGTCCAGTGCTTAATTCTGGGAAGACAGCAGGATGCCAAACGAAAAGTTGTTCATCTTAATGTCCTTATAACTTGGCTCAGCCAGGAGAAGGAACAATTCCCAAGTCACACCAAGCACTGATTTAGTGCTGTAATTTGATAGCCCAATCCCAAACAAAGTGAGGAAACCACACCCGAAGTTGACTGCAAAGATGAATAGGGTAGAGAGTAAGCGCTGTAAGAGAGTAGAGAGTAAGACGATAAGCTGAAGAAGGCGCCTGGATTGTTTTGGGGCCCAGAGAGAATTATGGATGTCATCATGGCAGTCTACCCAGCACCTTCCAGTTTTAGGGTATGTGAGCCTTTTAATATTATGTTTAGCCAGTTCTTCTATTTAAATTGTCAAAAGATAACAATGTACAACCACCTAGAAAAAGAATTTGTAACATATTGCAAAAATGGCACTATCATTCAACAAGATATTCTTTTTACTGAAACGGATAATGATCCCTCCCCACATATGCACCTGTCCCTGCTCCCCAGGTTCATATTTTGTGTGTTTCTGTCTTTTTCTCTGTGCTCTCTGGTACATTCAGAAAAACACTTGGGCTCCCTCTGGTGGCCATTCCAATGTTTCTGCCTGTTTAACTTTATAGCTGAAGGTTTAGTTAACATGGCACAAAACGTGTGGATGAAAATGGGAATATTGACAGTAAATGTTATTTTCTTTTGTAAGATGACTTGGAACTTGGGAACCTCCAATTAGCCAAAATATCCAACTCATTCATTCATCCATTCATTCACACATGTCTTCCAGTCTAATATGTTGTCCATAGTTTCACTTTTCTAAATGAAGGGGTATCTGGTCTGCAAGTCCTTAGAAAGACATTGAGTTCCAATTCTGTAAGTCAAACAGAGTTTCCGAAGAAGTGATTGTGTTGACTAGCATGCTTTTATAGAATGATGGCTGTATTTTAACTCAGAGTTGAGAAAGATTTTGTTGCTTACTTTAAAAATATATGAATAAACTCTTCTTTAACAGTTGTCAGTGTTGTACTATTTCTTTTTCTCTTTTCAATCATATACCCGTTCTATTTACCCCATAGAATTTTATCCTATTGTAATGAATCTTTGTCCAGGCCTGTTTACTTTTTAATAATGCCCATATTAGTCAATAAACAGATTTAGCTACACTAACAAAGACCCAAACATAAGTAAGTGAAGTGAGTGAAGTCGCTCAGTCGTGTCTGACTCTTTGCGACCCCATGGACTGTAGCCCACCACGCTCCTCCGTCCATGGGGCCCAAACGTAACAGTGTCTAAAACAGAAAGTAATTTTCCCTCTTGTTAAGTGTCAAAATGTGAGCTGTCCAGGATTCACGTTGCGCCTGCATGTTGTAATGTACTTTTGTGACTGAAAGTCTCTGTTGATCGTCCTCTGTACTTTGATGTATCAAAAATAAGTATATAAGTTTAAATCTTGGTGTTTTAAAATTTCTAATGACCGTAAGTCTCCTTTAAAATGTTTCTTGTCAATGTAGTAATAATAGTAGTAGACAATTGCTAAAACAAAATAAATATTTTATATATTTTTAGAAATCATTATTAAATATTAAAGTAAATTATAACTGGAAATGCATTAATGAATGATGGGTGCTTCCTAAAAATGAATTTGTTATCTATAGGCAGCAAGGGGTTAACATCAATTCTACTCCACTTCTTGGTTTTTAGATATGTAAACATAAATAAGCAGAGGGAATGGAAATAGTTTTAAATAGCAATGTCACTAAATTCTTTGACTCCTAGGCAGCTAGCGTGGTACCTCATGGAGAAAGAGAGATATTGTGGTTACACTGGAGGTTGTAGCAAGTGTGGCATTCTGGGTAGATTTTGAAAATGGAGTAAGATTTTCTAATGAGTTAAAAGTGAAGTGAGAGAGGAGGGGAGAAGTCAGGGATGACTTCAGGGTTCTTGGCCCCACCTCGCAGAAGGATGCAGCTCAAACAACTAAGAAAGGAAAGACTGAAGATGAAGTGAATTTGGAGACCTAGTTTGAAGGTCACTGTATTAGACAGGAATGAGGTGTGATTAGGCTTTTGTACTATACCCCTATCCAGTCAACAGTTAATGATAATAAATATTAGAGAGTGATAATCAGATTTGATTTGGGGTATTTATACTGAGTAGCATATGCCTAGGGCATGAATAAAGTTAGAATGTATCTGAAGAATGAAAAATAAGACAAAAATAAGCAAGAATTGTATTATGGTTGGCTCTCCCCACCCCTGTTTTATTTTGTAGATTTTTAAGAGAATTTGTGTTTGTGAGCAAATTTTGTATATAACTGCAGGTATTACCTTTCAAACAGAAGGTTAATAACAGATTGATTTATGGAATATTTTCAAGTAGAAATAGTAAATGAATCAAGCTAACAAAGTGTGACTTAATTGACATCCTCAGGGACCCACTTTAATGAATAGGTAGAGGGATATTATTTGTAACTTAGCTCACAAATTATTTCTATATGATTTAAATGGCTGTGACCTGCTTGAAACAATTTGTTAATTAGTTTAATCATTCTCTTTATAGTTTCTTATATTACTAAATGGGCTAACAGCCCCCTTTTTCTTAACTAAATTAATTTTTCTAGCCTAGCCACAAATTTCCAATTAAGTTTGAGGGAATGAAGTAATTCCATAATAGGGGCAAAATGATCATATTTAATTCTTTTAAAATCAACACTTATTAAGTGCCTACTCTGTGCCACGCAGATACATACTTTGATTCTGGAGATAAAGTCCAATAAAACCAATTCTTGACCTCAAAGAGCAAACAGCCTAACAGTTTAAACTGCCTAGGACACAGATGAGTAAAGGAATAATTATATCAGAATGTAGTACTGAGAGAGATTGGAGTTAAGTACCAAAATAATGCACAGGTTGTAAGAACCATGTCCCTTGAACCCAAAGGATTTCTGTGAAAGTTTCATTATTTACCACTGTGAATGTTTTCCTTCCTAATAGAATACAGTTACTAAGTTACTGTATAACTTGAGACTGTGGAGGATACAGGCGGTAGGAACCCATTTTAAGCCACTTTAAAAGTAAAGTCCACAGGAATAGCAGGTATGGCACTGACCTCAGGATAACAGAAGCCAGAGACTGCTTCCACTTCTCCTCAAGCCTGAAAACATGGCCACCAAGAATTCCTGGGGTTTCCCCAGCAGTTGCTGTTAGAAAACCTTGGGGAAGGACACGGACATGTGATCCCTCTACCCCAATATTGAGTCAGTGTGGGTGAGATACCACTGTGGGCTCAGCTCTGACCATGGGGCTATCTATGCGTGGAAGAACGGGGGACAGGAAATAGTAGCTGTTCACTATCCCACCCAAGTGAGCACATTCAGCTGACTGCTAGAAAAAAAATCAGCCCCCTTCCTCTGGTGTACTCAGATAACATCATAATGCAATCAATACCTCATTTGAGGGTTAGTCTTCATCCCTTGTTTATGAAGAAATAGGACAGAAGCAGTTATGAGAATAATGTTGACATTACATTTTGCAATAGCTTTGATTGCAGGAAGCATTGTGCTTTAGAAATTCCATGCATTCCATTCAGTCAGAGTCGTAATTTCTTTTTCACTGTCTTCTTAACATGTATGATGTGGAAATTAACAGGATTTGATCTTGTTAAGTCTTTTGAGATACTTCGGTGTGGGTTCTGAGCCAGTAGATGATAGTGGCAATCCTATTTGTCCTAGGATATTACAGGAATTCTTCTTTATCTATTTCATTCTAAGTCTTTAGAGTCTGTGAGCCAAATTTACATTCAGATGAGTCATTGAAGCTTATATTGTGTGCCTAAAAGGAAATGTTTATGCCGAGAGTCTAAGATGAAGTCTAGCAAGACAGTGAATTTTTAAAATCATGGTTATCTTTCCCTGATCATGAATGTAATAGTGCTTATTTTGAATATTTGGAAACATAAAACTGGTTTTTAAAATCTCCTATAAATGCCACCACCCAGAGCTCCAAGTGTTTCTATATTTAATACATAGTAACAAAATTTTGTTTACACTGTATATATAGTTTCATGTCTTTTTTCAGTGAAGTTTTTTAAAGGACTTTAATATTGTCTCAACAATATTACAGAATGAATTTCCTCTGAAATATTGTTTTTTCAAACAGCTATCTATATCTTGTAAAAGTTAGTATTCACGTCATCCCCTTCCCATTTTTTGGAATTATTTTTGGTTACATTGCTGTTCTTCATTTCTGATGTTCTAAGTTTCTGACTGGTATCATTTCCTTTCTGACTGAAGAACTTCCTCTAGAAATTCTTGTAAGACACATCTGCTGGCTACAAATCTGCTAACATTTTTCTTCATTTGAAATGTCTTTCCATTACCTTCATTCCTACAGGATATTTTAAAGGATAGAGAATTATGACTTGACAGCTTCTTTTAGCATTTTTTATGAACCAGTATTCATTCATTCATTCATTCACAAAAGAGTCCAAAATGCAGTACTTGGATGCAATCTCAAAAATGACAGAATGATCTCTGTTCGTTTCCAAAGCAAACCATTCAATATCACAGTAATCCAAGTCTATGCCCCAACCAGTAAAGCTAAAGAAGCTGAAAGTTGAACCGTTCTATGAAGATCTACAAGACCTTTTAGAACTCACACCCCAAAAAGATGTCCTTTTCATTATAGGGGACTGGAATGCAAAGGTAGGAAGTCAAGAAACACCTGGAATAACAGGCAAATTTGGCCTTGGAATATGGAATGAAGCAGGGCAAAGGCTAATAGAGTTTTGCCAAGAGAACGCACTGGTCATAGCAAACACCCTCTTCCAACAACACAAGACTCTACACATGGACATCACCAGATGGTCAACACCGAAATCAGATTGATTATGTTCTTTGCAGCCAAAGATGAAGAAGCTCTATACAGTCAGCAAAAACAAGACCGGGAGCTGACTGTGGCTCAGATCATGAACCCCTTATTGCCAAATTCAGACTGAAATTGAAGAAAGTAGGGAAAACCACTAGACCATTCAGGTATGACCTAAATCAAATCCCTTATGATTATACAGTGGAAGTGAGAAATAGATTCAAGGGAGTAGATCTGATAGATAGAGTGCCTGATGAACTATGGACGGAGGTTCATGACATTGTACAGGAGACAGGGATCAAGACCATCCCCATGGAAAAGAAATGCAAAAAAGCAAAATGGCTGTCTGGGGAGGCCTTACAATAGCTGTGAAAAGAAGAGAAGCAAAAGGCAAAGGGGAAAAGGAAAGATATAAGCATCTGAATGCAGAGTTCCAAAGAATAGCAAGAAGAGATAAGAAAGCCTTTTTCAGCGATCAATGCAAAGAAATAGAGGAAAACAATAGAATGGGAAAGACTAGAGATCTCTTCAAGAAAATTAGAGATACCAAGGTAACATATCATGCAAAGATGGGCTCGATAAAGGACAGAAATGGTATGGACCTAACAGAAGCAGAAGATATTAAGAAAAGGTGGCAAGAATACACAGAAGAACTGTACAAAAATGATCTTCACGACCAAGATAATCATGATGGTGTGATCACTCACCTAGAGCCAGACATCCTGGAATGTGAAGTCAAGTGGGCCTTTGAAAGCATCACTACGAACAAAGCTAGTGGAGGTGATGGAATTCCAGTTGAGCTATTTCAAATCCTGAAAGATGATGCTGTGAAAGTGCTGCACTCAATATGCCAGCAAATTTGGAAAACTCAGCAGTGGCCACAAGACTGGAAAAGGTCAGTTTTCATTCAAATCCCAAAGGAAGGCAATGCCAAAGAACGCTCAAACTACTACACAATTGCACTCATCTCACACGCTAGTAAAGTAATGCTCAAAATTCTCCAAGCCAGCTTCAGCAATATGTGAACTGTGAACTTCCAGATGTTCAAGCTGGTTTAGAAAGGGCAGAGGAACCAGAGATCAAATTGCCAACATCCGCTGGATCATGGAAAAAGGAAGAGAGTTCCAGAAAAACATCTATTTCGGCTTTATTGACTATGCCAAAGCCTTTGCTGTGTAGATCACAATAAACTGTGGAAAATTCTTCAAAAGATGGGATACCAGCCCACCTGACCTGCCTCTTGAGAAACCTATATGCAGGTCAGGAAGCAACAGTTAGAACTGGACTTGGAACAACAGACTGGTTCCAAATAGGAAAAGGAGTACGTCAAGGCTGTATACTGTCACCCTGCTTATTTAACTTATAAGCAGAGTACATTATGAGAAACGCTGGGCTGGAAGAAGCACAAGCTGGAATCAAGATTGCCGGGAGAAATATCAATAACCTCAGATATGCAGATGACACCACCCTTATGGCACAAAGTGAAGAGGAACTCAAAAGCCTCTTGATGAAAGTGAAAGAGGAGAGTGAAAAAAGTTGGCTTACAGCTCAACATTCAGAAAACAAAGATCATGGCATCCGGTCCCATCACTTCATGGGAAGTAGATGGAGAAACAGTGGAAACAGTATCAGACTTTATTTTTGGGGGCTCTAATATATCTGCAGATGGTGACTGCAGCCATGAAATTAAAAGATGCTTACTCCTTGGAAGAAAAGTTATGACCAACCTAGATAGCATATTCAAAAGCAGAGACATTACTTTGCCAACAAAGGTTCGTCTAGTCAAGGCTGTGGTTTTTCCTGTGGTCATGTATGGGTGCGAGAGTTGGACTGTGAACAAAGCTGAGCACCGAAGAATTGATGCTTTTGAACTGTGGTGTTGGAGGAGACTCTTGAGAGTCCCTTGGACTGCAAGGAGATCCAACCAGTCCATTCTGAAGGAGATCAGTCCTGGGTGTTCATTGGAAGGAATGATGCTAAAGCTGAAACTCCAGTCCTTTGGCCACCTCATACGAAGAGTTGATTCATTGGAAAAGACCCTGATGCTGGGAGGGATTGTGGGCAGGAGGAGAAGGGGACGACAGAGGATGAGATGGCTGGATAGCATCACTGACTCGATGGACGTGAGTCTGAGTGAACTCCGGGAGTTGGTGATGGACAGGGAGGCCTGGCATGCTGTGATTCATGGGGTCGCAAAGAGTTGGACACGACTGAGCAAGTGATCTGATCTGATCTGATTTGTGACCCCATGGACTATAGTCCATGGAATTCTCCAGGCCATAATACTAGAGTGGGTAGAAATTCCCTTCTCCAGCGGATCTTCCCAACCCAGTGATTGAACCCAGATTTACCCACATTGCAGGCAGATTCTTTACCAGCTGAGCCACAAGGGAAGCCCAAGAATACTGAAATGGATAGTCTATCCCTTTTCCAGTGGGTCTTCCTGACCCAGGAATCGAACCGGGGTCTCCTACATTGTAGGCAGATTCTTTACTAACTGAGCTGTCAGGAAAGCCCTGTACCATTTGCCATCTATTTAATTTTCTAATTCCAGCATACCTGTGTAGTGGTTTTGATTACCTGTACCCATATGTTATAAGAGGAAGGAATAGATGCAGCAAAACCTGTAAAACAAAAGATTTTGACATTTTTGAGGGGAGGGCATTCTGAGCAATTGGAACAAGAAGGAGAATGGAAAATGAGGCTGGAGAGGTAGGCAGGGGAAAATTATGAAGAGCCTTTAGAATAATGTTAAGAAGTTTGGCTTCATTCCAGGAAGAATGGGAAATTGTTGAAGGGTTTTACGTAGAAAAGCAACATGATCAGATTGACTTTGTAAAAAAAAAAATCAGTCTTACTTCAGAGAGAAAAAGGACAAGGACATTACCCATAGAAGGCAGGATAGAATGGTGGTTAACTAGAGGATTCCTATACCAAAGCTGCCACCTGCCAGCCATGTGACCCAAGATAAGAGGCTTAACCTTCTGTAAGCCTCAATTTCCTCACCTGTGAAATGGAAATAATCAGTTCAGTTCAGTTCAGTCGCTCAGTTGTGTTCGACTCTTTGCAACCCCATGGACTGCAGCACGCCAGGTCTCCCTGTCCATCACCAACCCCAAGAGTACTCAAACTCATGTCCATTGAGTCGGTGATGCCATCCAACCATCTCATCCTCTGTCGTCCCCTTCTCCTCCCACCTTCGATCTTTCCCAGCATCAAGGTCTTTTCCAATGAGTCCATTCTTCACATCAGGTGGCCAAAGTATTGGAGTTTCAGCTTCAACATCAGTCCTTGCAATGGATATTCAGGACTGATTTCCTTTAGGATGGACTGGTTGCATCTCCTTGCAGTCCAAGGGATTCTCAAGAGTCTTCTCCAACACCACAATTCAATAGCATCAATTCTTCGACACTGAGTTTTCTTTATGGTCCAACTGTCACACCCATACATGACCACTGGAAAAACTATAGCTTTGACTAGACAACCTTTGTTGGCAACGTAATGTCTCTGCTTTTTAATATGCTGTCTAGGTTGGTCATAACTTTCCTTCCAAGGAGCAAGCGTCATTTAATTTCATGGCTGCAGTCACCATCTGTAGTGATTTTGGTGCCCCCAAAATAAAGTTTGCCACTGTTTCCACTGTTTCCCCATCTATTTGCCATGAAGTGATGGGACCAGATGCCATGATCTTAGTTTTCTGAATGTTGAGTTTTAAGCCAACTTTTTCACTCTCCTCTTTTACTTTCATCAAGAGACTCTAATTCTTCTTTGCTTTCTGCTATAAGGGTGGTGTCATCTACATATCTGAAGTTATTGATATTTCTCCCAGCAATCTTGATTCCAGCTTGTGCTTCATCCAGCCCAGCATTTCTTATGATGTACTCTGCATATAAGTTAAATAAGCAAGGTGATAATATAATAATGGGAATAATACAAGTACCTCATCAAAGCAGTAACATCCTATCCTCATCAAATACAACTTTGGTAAGATAATCCATGTGAGTGAGTGAGTGTTCACTCAGTCGTGTCCAACTCTTTGTGACCCCATGGACTGTAACCCACCAGGCTCCTCTGTCCATGGGATTCTCCAGGCAAAAATACTGGAGTGGGTTGCCATTTCCACCACTTAGCATATGTGTTAGTTGCTCAGTCATGTCCAACTCTTTACGACCCCATGGACTGTAGCCCACCCAGCTCCTCTGTCCGTGGAACTTTTCAGGCAAGAATACTGAAGAGGGTTGCCATTTCCTTCTCCAAGGAATCTTTCCAATCCAGGGATTGACCCTTGGTCTCCTGCATTGCAAGCAGATTCTTTACCATCTGAGCCACCAAGGAAGTCATATCATACTTAATAAATATTTGTTCTTATCTTCTCCTGAGCCCAAAATAGTCCCTTATAGGGTGAATCTGCAAAGCTTCCTTCCTCCTCTTCTTTTCTGGAATCCTATTCTGAAACACCTTTAACCTATGAGATGAGGAAAGAAGCGAACAACTTCTCCCATCCAGCAACCCAAGACAGGGAAACCACTTTCACCGCCTTGTCCTTCACTCCAGTATGTGTGTGCCTGTATATCCTGAGAACAGTTTTTATATGAACTATGTAGTCTCAAGGTTTTCTGTGCTCTTTATCTTCATAAAGATTCCCATGTGCTCCTTCTTTAAAAACATGCTAAGATTTCTGAGGTTTAAACTCCTAATGATCAAATAGTTCTCAAAGTGACTACTTAAATCAGAAAAAGCAATGATGTTACCAGTTGGTAACAGACCATTTATTTATGGTGTTTTCAGGCCTAGTGAATCATTCAGAGCATTTTACTTGCAAAGTTTTGAAATAAGATAATTTAATACAAAGAATAAATCACATGGAGAAGTATTTCCCTCACTTTTGGCCCAAACATATGAATATCTGAAGCTGTCCCCTTCCTCTTCTTCTCTGTTTCTGGTACTTCACCCACATCTGGGACTTCACAGGTGGTGCTGGTGAGAAAGAATTCACTTGCCAATGCAGGAGACATAAGAGATGTGGATTTGATCTCTGGGTTGGGAAGATCCCCTGGAGGAGGAAATGGCAATCCACTCCAGTATTCTTGCCTGAAGAATCCCATGGACAGAGGAGCCTGGTGGGCTACTGTGCATGGCGTCACAAAGAGTCTGAAACCCTCATCTGCATCCTGCAGGGAACCCCGTTGTGTAAAAAGAATAAAACTTTTGGTTCTTAAAATCTCTTTCGGATTTTAAACTGTAAGACACTAGCATATTAAAGTTTACTCTATTTGGAAAGGCGATTTACTTTAAAATGCAGCTTATCGTTTCTTTAGTTTTTAAGCTGCACAAGACAGAGGGTTGTAGCGTTTCCAATGCCAGATAGATGTAGAGACAAGAAAAGAGGGAAGCAGTGGAGTTTGTCTTGGGTGGGTGCCCAAAGCAGTCTGTGTCACCACTATATCAGGTCGTGACTACCTGCCCACGCTTAGGCTATTTCATGGCTGCAAACCCAACCCTTCTAGAATCTGGAACCTCATGTAATTGAAGCAGATGGGAACAAGATACTTGGTGCTTTCTCTCAAAACAGCCAGTTAATCACTAAATCTTATAATGATTAACCCCAGTCCAGCTGAAAGCTTTAATCAAGGGGCTGTTGGAGCTTTGTGATACACAGCCAAACATTTCTGCTTTCTTGAAGAGATATTGTGAAAATCTGTCCTGAGGGTGAGCAGTAATCCTCATCTTATACTTCCCCCCAAAAATTATGTCCACAGTTTAAGTTTCTAGTCAATAAAAGAACACAATAACATTTGATTCCTTCTCCTTGTATTTGCAGATGTTTCAAGTATTTCTAAAGCCTTTCAAATTACTTTGAATAAAAAACCATAACCCTGAGGTAGAAATTCCAGGTTTCTAAAGTATGCTTAAGCCTCCATCGGCTTATTATACCTCCAGTAATAGTAAGGTTTTAAATTTGAGGTTTTTCTTTCTCTTCTTATGCACACTCTAGAAAATTAGAAAAATACAGAGAGGGGAAGAAAGAAAAATGTAAGTGCAATCAAATTTTTTAAAGTTTAATATATCACGCTATTTATTTCTTTGACCTTTTAAGATACACCGTTTGCATATCTAATTAAAAACATCATCTGCATTAGAGCAACTTGATTTTAAAAAAAGGCCGTGTTTGGGGAACCTGGTTTATGAGCCAGATGTGAAACGAGCTGGGTATCTTATATAGTATGTTACTTTTCTGCCTGGTTTTCATATTTTATATGATATGCCTTTTAGGCCTTTGATTATTTTTGTTTTGATGAACTTTGTAAAGGCTTAACGGGCTTGTTGAAAACATTAATAGGTGTTTGCTGTTATAGGAGTTTTGCATAACAAAGACTAACCATATTGCCACTCTATGCTCTTGCCCTGTACTGGTGCCAAGATTGTGTATTTTGTAGCTTTAGTGTACTAGGTTGTTTGAGGTTTAAAAAAAAAACAAACAACTTTTAAAATTTCCAATCAATATAGATAAATACACCTACACACAGAAGACTGTATAAAAGTCAATTGAGTGCACAATTTCCATTTCAAGGAGTAGGACAAAGAACTCTTTTTCTCAAGGTAATTATCTTACCTTTCCCAACTGGGAGTTGCTATGTTATTAAAATAATGGCTTAAGGCATTTTGCAAAGCATGTATTTTGAACCTGGCTAAATGTATTTGTGTTTTCCTGTTGGAAATTCTTTGTCTTAACTGATTAATTTGTCCTACATTAATATTTATTAGTCTTAAGACAGAAGCCAACAGCTACATTCAAGAGGCCAAAGATAGATCATTTTTCTAAAGTTTATCCAGAAGAAACGTCCTATCCAAAGTTACCTTCAATGCAGGCTTCATAATTTATCAGTTTGTGGCAGGAACCAGAATCTGTGACTTAGGTATTCTACTTCTGGGAGTTGATTCTGAGAAAATAAATATGAGTAAGGGGGACTTTTTACCTAAATTCATAGCATATTTATATTAGAATCTTACTAAAAACAATATAAAGATGAAATGACAGGAGAACCATTAAATTATGCTATGTGCATTTAATGGAATGTTTCCATAATAGTTACAAAGAGTTTGCAGTAAGATGTGAAGTTGTTTATGGTTTAATATTATGTTAGAAGATATAGAATTTTATCTAGGGTATGATTGAGTTAAAAATAAAAGCAAACCCACACTTAAACAAAAGAGATTAATATGAATATTCTAAAATGCTACTCATAGTTATCTTTGAGTAGTGGTTTGTATGATTAACATTTTTCTACAGTCCAGTGAACTTGTGTTATTTTGTAATTTAAAAAAAGATGAAAAAGGTAAAAACCATTAACTCGGTGTTTGATTTTACTGCAGTTGATAATCTGACATTTCAATGTCTTTGCCTAAGTCTATAGTGTCTTCACATGTAGCATCTTGCTGCACTTTCTTCCAACTTCTCCAGCTCCAGTTTTCTGCTGCAGCCTGGTTAGGGCACTCAAGCATTCAAGAATACCTTGAATTCTGCTCTATGATTTTTGGCTTCAGCCTACAGTGCCATTCTGCTCCCTGTCCATCCATCAAATCCTCCTAAAAACTTCATTCAAATCCTGCTGCCTTTGGAGAGGCTTCCCTGAGTCACCCAGGGCAGCTGTGGCCCTCTGTCTCTATAAAATACCTATGCAAATGGGGTTCAGCTAACTCTGACTTTCATCCATTTGTGCCCCTTGAGGATTGCACCAGGCATGCCTCTGACTTTGTGAATCCCACCTGCTAATTTCTTCGTGCTGACACTGGCCGGTGACACGTGCGTAAGGATGACCTGGAAAAGTATATGTGTTTCCTGACTGTTAACTTAAGGAAAATCCTTTGTACAAATGGGACCTAGTTAAACTTAGAAGCTTTTGCACAGCAAAGGTTTCCTTGACAAAACAAAAAGACAACCTACTGATTTAGAGAAAATATGATATAACCAATAATGGGTTAATATGCAGTATGTATGGATAACTCATATAACTCAATATCAAAAAGGAAACAACCCAATTAAAAAATGAGCAGAAGACCTGAATAGATGTTTTTTTTGCAAAGAAGACATGCAGACGGTCAAGTTCAGTTCAGTTAGTTCAGTTCAGTTACTCAGTTGCGTCCGACTCTTTGTGACCCCATGGACTGCAGCACACCAGGTTTCCCTGTCCATCACCAACTCCCGGAGCTTACTCAAACTCATGTCGATCAAGTCGGTGATGCCATCCAACCATCTCATCTTCTGTCGTCCCCTTCTCCTTCCACCTTCAATCTTTCCCAGCATCAGGGTCTGTTCCAGTGAGTCCATTCTTCGCATCAGGTAGCCAAAGTATTGGAGTTTCAGCTTCAACATCAGTTCTTCCAATGAATACTCAGGACTGATTTCCTTTAGGATGGACTGGTTGCATCTCCTTGCAGTCCAAGGGATTCTCAAGAGTCTTCTCCAACACCACAGTTCAAAAGCATCAATTCTTCAACACTCAAGCTTTCTTTATGGTCCAACTGTCACACCCATACATGACTACTGGAAAAATCATAGCTTTGACTAGATAACCTTTGTTGGCAATGTAATGTCTGTGCTTTTTAGTATGCTGTCTAGGTTGGTCATAACTTTTCCTTCCAAGGAGCAAGCATCTTTTAATTTCATGGTTGCAGTCACCATCTGCAGTGATTTTGGTGCCCCCAAAAATAAAGTCTGCCACTGTTTCCCCGTCTATTTGCCATGAAGTGATGGGACCAGATGCCATGATCTTAGTTTTCTGAATGTTGAGTTTTAAGCCAACTTTTTCATTCTCCTCTTTCACTTTCATCAAGAGACTCTTTAGTTCCTATTCGCTTTCTGCCATAAGGGTGGTGTCATCTGCATATCTGAGGTTATTGATATTTCTCCCAGCAATCTTGATTCCAGCTTGTGCTTCTTCCAGCGCATGCTTTATCCAGCCTGGCATTTCTCATGATGTACTCTGCATATAAGTTAAATAAGCAGGGTGACAATATACAGCCTTGACGTACTCCTTTCCCTATTTGGAGCCAGTCTGTTGTTCCATGTCCAGTTCTAACTGTTGCTTCTTGACCCGCGTACAGGTTTCTCAGATACAGATGGCCAGGAGGCACATGGAAAGATACTCAACATCACTAACCATCCAAAAAATGCAAATCAAAACCACTATGAAATATAACCTCACACCTGTCAAAATGGCTATCATCAAAAAGAACACAAATAACATGTTGGTAAGGGTGTAGAGAAAAGGGAACCCTTGTGTACCCTGCTGGTAGGAATGTAAATTTATGCGACAACTGTGGAAAACACTACGGAGGTATCTCAAAAAGCTAAAAATAGAACCACCATATGACCCAGCAATTCCATCCCTGCATATATATCCAAAAAAGCAAAATACTAATTCCAAAAGATACATGTACACTTATGTTCATAGCATCATTATTTACAATTACCAAGAGTGATCTCCCAGAAAAAGGTATGCTTTGCCTGATATAGCTAGTATTTAAATCAAATAGCTGTGAAAACATTACTTTTATGCTGACTTGCTGTAATACTCTCTTTGTTTTGATTTTTCATGTATTTACATACCTTTGAGGCAATAATGGTGTCTTAAGTGGTGGAGACTTGACATTTGCAGTCAGTATTCCAGACTGTTCCAGAATCACTAAATGAACGAATCTGTCTAAAGGTGCTAGGTGGTCTAGGCTCACTCTTTAGCCAAGTCTTGAAGGCCGCCCTCGCTAGAGGTTGCTGGTGCTAACATTTTTGCCAGGTGCTTTCCATGCGTACAAACGTATTATGCATTCTCTTTTTTCCTTTGAGTCAGCCTTACAGGAGATTTAAGGGTTACAGACTGCTCTGTGTCAGGATCATAAAGGACTAGATGCCACTGAAATGCTGTTTCAGAATTCCGAGGTCTCCTTTACTTCTTTTCTATGTATAATGGAAGGTTGGTAAATATTTTCCTGATTTTTTATAACTTTATTTTTATTTCTCTTTTGGCTGTGCTGGGTTTCTGTTGCTGTGCGGGCTTTTCTCCAGTTGTGATGAGCAGGGGCTCTTCTCTGGTTGTGGTGTGCAGGCTTCTCACTGTGGTGGCTTCTCCTGTTGCGGATCATGGACTCTGGAGTGAGTGGGATTCAGTAGTTGCGGTCTATGGACACTGCCGCACAGGTTCAGTAGTTGTGGCACATGGCTCAGTTGCCCCACAGCATGTGGGATCTTCCCGGACTGTGGATCGAACCTGTGTCTTCTGTATTGGCAGGTGGATTCTTTACCAGTGAGCCACCAGGGAAGCCCCTATTTTTTTTTTAATGAAATTAAGTTATTTTCTTACTCTAAAACAGGTGTTTTCTTCTAACTTTTTTTGAAAGTTAGCATATACATTTTTTAAAAATGCATGTCATTTAATTCAATACATTTTCACAAACACACCCAGGTAAGCAGTACTCAAATCAAGAAACAGAACACCACCACCACCCCAGAAGGAAGCTCCTGTTTCCTTCTAGCCACTCCTCCAACTAAAGATAATCTGTCTTTATACTTTAAGTAGATGAAATCACCTGGTAATACCTTCCATATCCAGCTTCTTTCCTTTAATATTGTGTTTGTGAGGTTTGTCCACCTGCAGTGCCAGAGACCCAGGTTCAGTCCCTGCATTGGGAAGATCCCCTGGAGGAGGAAGTGACAACCCACTCCAGTACTCTTGCCTGGAAAATCCCATGGATGGAGGAGCCTGGCAGGCTACAGTCCATGGGGTCGCAAAGAGTCAGACACAACTGAGCGACTCCACTTTCTTTTCTTTGTGAGGTTTATACACATTATTGTATGCAGTTGTAAATTGTTTCTTTTCATTCCATTATGGGAATGTGCTACAATCTATTGTCTATTCTGTGGTTGGTAAGCTATTGTGAACGGCTGTGCTCTGAACATTTAGTGTATGCCTCTTGGTGAATATATGTACATATTTCTTTTGGGCTTTTGTCTCGCAGTGGATTTCTGGAGTATTAGGAATATACATTTTTATATTTAGGATATGTGAGTGGACTTCTGAAAGTCTGTTAACTATATGTAGAATTTTGGATGTATGTATGTGGATCTTGGAGGTTCCATCACTTGTATGAAATTTTCATAAGTGCCTAAAAACATTCAGAAATACTTAGCAATACAGGGAAAACTAAAAACTGATCTTGCGTCTATCAAGAGCAAAATGAGGAAGCCAAGATGACAAAGAAGGATGGTTTCATGTGTCTAGGACAATCTGCTTTCAAGAACTTCCTTGATCTAAAGGAAATACAAAAATGTCAACTTTAAATTAATGTTTCTCCCTTCCGATCTTAAAATACAGTTTTACAGATATGAACTGAAAAGAATTGTTATTCTTGGGAAGGAAGAAGAAAAAGTAAAATAGTCCACAAATTATCAGCTAACATCCAATAAACTTAGCCTTTCTGTATCTAACCATGAAGAGTAAAACTGAAATTTCAGAAATGAAAAGGGGAAAATTCTTCCCATTCTTTTAATATCACAGCCAAGTAAAAGCACCTCAGAGATTTCTCCACATAATAAATAAATATGTAATGCATAATTTCTGTAAACAAAGCACTATGGGGATTCTGAGATAACAACACAATTTTTTATTTTAAGGAGCTTGTCTTGCACTTGGGGAAAAATAATGTAAATAACTGTGGTGCAGCCATTGAAAAATTTGCAATAATGGGAATTTAGGAGATGCAGAGGGGCCCAAAGGTCAACTCAGGACATAATTGATGTCTGTAGGGAATGTGATCCATAGATCTCTCAAATCAAGAAATTCAGAAATACTCTTACCTGATCACTGATCTTCCCAAATGGTTCTTTTTTACTTATTTATTTTGGCTGTACTGGGTCTTCGTTGCTGCTCACAGTCTAGTTGTGGGGAATGGGGAAGGGGGGCTTCTCTTGTTGCAGAGCACGGGCTCAGTAGTTGTAGCACACAAGCTTAGTTACTCCACGGCATGTGGAATCGTCCCAGATCAGGGGTTGAACCCATGTCACCTGCATTGGAAGGCAGATTCTTATCCACTGTACAACCAGGAAAGTGCCCTAATGGTTCTTTGAATCATTTAATTTAATGTTCTGATTATGAATCTTTAAAGCACCCAGATGAGAAAAATCACCTCTAGTGGACTGATTCAAGCAGTCTTTATAACTTCCCAGATTGTATCAGAGGTGTCTCTCTAATTGGGTCAATCTCATTTTTAAACATTTTGTAGCCCAAACCTAACACACTTATCCACACTGAGCATCATTCAGCAGACTAATCCCCTTTGAATTCTAATGAATCAGCTTAGCACAGCACAGAGGACATTCTCAAATGTCTGTGGAATAAGTTGATATTTACTCATGTTTTTATTCAAACTAGAATTATATAACATGATAGTTCATTATATTATAGGTTGCTGTGTATATGTATGTTATTATAAGTGTATGATTATGTTACATAATTTTGAGGATTAATCTCTACCAAATGGGCTTGCAAAGAGTTATTTTTAAAAATACTTCCAAATTTTAAGAGATAGGAACTTTGCCTTTCTTTCAGAATATATAAGATAGCTGTAATCTTGATTATGTGTTACATAAGTGTGCATGTTTATATTTACAAATCTGTTCCCTACACTTAGATTCTAACAACCCTGGTTGGTAGCCATTTCTCCCTTTTTTGGGGTAGGGTGGGAATGTGAACTTCAGGGTTTTTCAAAGTCTGGGTTTTAGAAGTCCAGTCCTACAATTAAAACCCAAGTATGTGACCCACACTGCCTCTCTGCAGAATCCATCTTTTGGTGAGGGTAGCAGGGGAGAGGCTGGGTTTGGGGTGAGCGGTGGCAGAGTTTCCGGCATCCACCCTGTGTACTTTGTGAGCAGCAGTGATGCACCGTGGCAGAGGCCATGAGGCTTGGCTTGAGGGAACCTGCGGTGTGGTTTGAGCCTTGTCCCCAGCTGAGTCACCCCTTCCCCTGTCCCTATGGCTCTTCCAGAGTTTTTTCCTTATTAAGAAATCCCTATTCTGCCTCCACTAGCTAGAATAAGAATGCAGATTGAGATACCCAGCAAATTCTGAAAATACTTTATGCTACTGATATTCAGATTCTCATTTTAAACACTCCTTCATTTTCGAATACTAATTTCATAAATATTGAATGTGACTTTTTCACCTTATTCCCTGAGGAAAGTAATAAAAGGATCATGTTGTGTTATACCTATGCTTGAGAGGCTTTATTAAATATTTATATAATGAATTTGGTTGAGATAAGTTATTTGTAATTTAGAAATTGTGAAGTATGTTATTTGTGAATATTAAGTATAGCATTCAAATAACTCTTACAGGCCAAATTAATTTTCTTTAATAAATCATAAATATTTCATTTTCCTGTGAAATACTTGAGTATTCAGAAAATAAAAAAAGTGGTTGGAAAATGATTCATTTAACCAGAAAACATACTGGTTTATTTGGGTAATATTAATCTTGTTAGGTGATGACCTTATCATTGTATCAACTAGACTCAATTTTTAGGAAACACTGACATTTTTCTTTCACTTTTCTTCCATTAGAAAGGAAGGAGTTATGAAATTACAGATCCAAAAGATGCTACTCATAGTTATCTACTTCCATGATGCTTAAAGTGTGGTTCACAGACCAGCAGCATCAACATTACTAGACAGGAATGGAGAATCTCAGGTCACACTCTAGACCAATGGAGTAAGAATCTGCATTTTAATGACATTCCCATGTCATTCATACAGATATTAAAATTTGAGAAGCACTCATTATATTCCTCATTTTATCAAACACAAACGCCAGTACTTTTTTTAAAAGAAGGCAGGAAGCGAGGCATTATTTAATGGTCCTCTCTCTTAAAAAGCTTATACTCAGTTGCAAGCCCTTGAAATCATTTCTTCATGGCAGTGGAAACCAGCAGTCATTTCCTTCTCAATATCCCTTCATATTAGTTATCCCTCACCAGCTCTCATAGAGAGTTCTCTCTTCACTCAAACACTGATGGCCTGCTAGAGCAAATGAACCCATGAAGAAATTCCTTCATTCATTCAGTAAACACTTGAGTAGCAGCTGCATGTCATGAGAGGGGGTAGAACAGTGAGCAAAACCAAGTTCTTGCCTTCATAGAGCTAACATTTCAGTGGAGAAAACAGATAAGAAACAAATACGTAAAATGTCAAGTATGATAAGCACTAGAGGAAGAGGGATAGAGAATGCCAGATTTGGGGCAGTGATCCTTTATACCCTAGGATGGGCAGGACAGGCCTCCCTAAGAAGGTGTCGAGACCTGGAGGAGGTGAGAGTGTGAGCCATGGGGGTACAGGGAAGAACGTATCCAAGCAGGAAGTAGAGTGGGGAGTGGACTGAGCAGAGGAAGAGAGAGTGGCGTAACATCAGAGAGGTGACAAAAAGCCAAACTGATTGTATATTGTATGGAATTTAGCTTTCACTCTGAGTGGGAGGAGAAGCCATTGCAGGGGTTTAGGCAGAGTGACATCTGACCCATATTAGGTGTAGGGTCATACTGGACCAGGATGGAAGCTTATAGACCTCTTAGGAAACTCTCATGGTCCTAGACAGGAGCAGACCATGGCTGAGACAAGACATGTATGCTGTTGAGTACTTGAAACATTGCTAATGAGACTGAGAAATAAATATTTTTTATTTTAATTAATTGAAATGGCAGTGACTGCATGTGAGTAGTGACTAATATATTGGACAGCACAGGCAGAGAAATAATAGATAATACAGTCGTGTCTTTTATTTCTACAGCAAAATTAGTGCTGTGTTGGACAGATCAGTTCAGTTCAGTTCAGTTGCTCAGTCGTGTCCTACTCTTTGCAACCCCATGAATCGCAGCACACCAGGCCTCCCTGTCCATCACCGACCCCCAGAGTTCACCCAAACTCATGTCCATCGAGTCGGTGATGCCATCCAGCCATCTCATCCTCTGTCATCTCCGTCTCCTCCTGCCCCCAGTCCCTCCCAGCATCAGGGTCTTTTCCAATGAGTCAACTCTCCACATGAGGTGGCCAAAGTATTGGAGTTTCAACTTTAGCATCAGTCCTTCCAAAGAAATCCCAGGGCTGATCTCCTTTAGAATGGACTGGTTGGATCTCCTTGCACTCCAAGAGACTCTCAAGAGTCTTCTCCAACACCACAGTTGAAAAGCATCAATTCTTCAGCACTCAGCTTTCTTCACAGTCCAACTCTCACATCCATACATGACCACTGGAAAAACCATAGCCTTGACTAAACAGACCTTTGTTGGTAAAGTAATGTCTCTGCTTTTGAATATGCTATCTAGGTTGGTCATAACTTTCCTTCCGAGGAGTAAATGTCTTTTAATTTCATGGCTGCAATCACCATCTGCAGATATATTAGAGCCCCCAAAAATAAAGTCTGACACTGTTTCCACTGTTTCCCCATCTATTTCCCATGAAGTGATGGGACTGGATGCCATGATCTTTGTTTTCTGAATGTTGAACTTTAAGCCAACTTTTTCACTCTCCTCTTTCACTTTCATCAAGAGGCTTTTTAGTTCCTCTTCATTTTCTGCCATAAGGGTGGTGTCATCTGCATATCTGAGGTTATTGATATTTCTCCTGGCAATCTTGATTCCAGCTTATGCTTCTTCCAGCCCAGTGTTTCTCATGATATTCTCTGCATAGAAGTTAAATAAGCAGGGTGACAATATACAGCCTTGACGTACTCCTTTTCCTATTTGGAACCAGTCTGTTGTTCCATGTCCAGTTCTAACTGTTGCTTCCTGACCTGCATATAGGTTTCTCAAGAGGCAGGTCAGGTGGTCTGGTATTCCCATCTCTTTCAGAATTTTCCACAGTTTATTGTGATCCACATAATCAAAGGCTTTGGCATAGTCAATAAAGCCGAAATAGATGTTTTTCTGGAACTCTCTTGCTTTTTCCATGATCCAGCGGATGTTGGCAATTTGATCTCTGGTTCCTCTGCCTTTTCTAAAACCAGCTTGAACATCTGGGAGTTCACGGTTCACGTATTGCTGAAGCCTGGCTTGGAGAATTTTGAGCATTACTTCACTAGTGTGTGAGATGAGTGCAATTGTGCGGTAGTTTGAGCATTCTTTGGCATTGCCTTTCTTTGGGTTTGGAATGAAAACTGAGCTTTTCCAGTCCTGTGGCCACTGCTGAGTTTTCCAAATTTGCTGGCATATTGAGTGTAGCACTTTCACAGCATCATCTTTCAGGATTTGAAATAGCTCAACTGGAATTCCATCACCTCCACTAGCTTTGTTTATAGTGATGCTTTCTAAGGCCCGCTTGACTTCACATTCCAGGATGTCTGGCTCTAGGTGAGTGATCACACCATCATGATTATCTTGGTTGTGAAGATCTTTTTTGTACAGTTGGACAGATAGGCAGTGCTTAATAGGTGGATTAATGATGAGATCATTTCTCTGCTCTTTTTGCCTTAAAATATCTATGATTCTGTGTACCCAAGGTAGCTTTGGGTCATTTTTGACATAATGCTTGTAATTTTTGATAGCTTTCTTCCTAGCTTTCATGAAAAGATAGTCCAGGCTCATGTTATGCATTTCTTATCCCTGGAATCAGCCATTTCTCTTAAGAAGACTTGATTTCAAAATTCAAGATATTCATTGCTACTGGTTGGTCATTATTTCAAAGCTATGTCTTTTTTTCTTCCACAATGAGCATCCTGGGTTTTTAAGAACACAGAGATGATAAAAATAGGGTATCCCATAATTTCTCATCTGGGCTTCCCAGGTGGCGCTAGTGGTAAATAATCCCCCTCCAATGCAGGTAGATGTAAGAGACATGGGTTCCATCCTTGGGTTGGGAAGATCCCCTGGAGGAGGAAATGGCAACCTACTCCAGTATTTTTGCTTGGAGAATCCCATGGACAGAGATGCTGGGCGGGCCACAGTCCACGGGGTCACAGTCAGACACGACTGAAGACTTAGCATGCACACACGTACAGTAGACTCATGCACTGTGTTACATATTTATCAATAAATTACTGTGAAGCAAATTATAGCATGACCATACAATAGCGTACCATGCAGTTACGCAAAAGTGCATGTAGCAACAAAAAAAAGGATGAGGTAGTTTTTTATGTTCTAATATGAAAAGCTCTCTAAGAGATATTAAGTAAGAGAAGCATGGTCAAGCCAATGTACGTACATACCATTTTGAAGTGGGGGGGGGGGAGTAATGGACAGAATATGTGTTGGTATTGGCTTGTATATGCCAATTAGCTTCTTCAGTACAAAAGCTTTTTCGGAAGCACGTTATGTAAACCACTTACCTGCCTTTGGAGTGGACCCAGCAGGAGCCCTGTTCCCTGGCTTCCAGGAAAGTGGAGTTTCAACCATAGCTTTTCTGTATTCATCCTATTTTTAAATATTAAATAAATGTTATCTTCCAGAATCCACCATGCCCAAATTGAAATTGGAGATTCTAAAAGGAAATGTGATGGTTTTTTATTAGATTTGTATATTAATAAGCACCAATTCACTAAAGTTTCAAGACCTGAACCATGTCTCTGAATCTTGTATTCACTGTTTCCCAAAAGTGCTCAACACACTGTTCCCAAATTTGGAATGGGAAAAGAGGCAGTGCTTAATTCTGGACTTTGCTTTTTTATTCAAGTATGGTTGATTTACAATGGTGTGCCAATCTCTGCTGCACAGCAGAGTGACTCAGTTTTACACACATATGAGTGAGTGAGTGAAGTCGCTTAGTTGTGTCCGACTCTTTGTGACCCCGTGGACTGTAGCCTACCAGGCTTCTCTGTCCACGGGATTCTCCAGGCATGAATACTGGAGTGGGTTACCATTTCCTTCTCCAGGGGATCTTCCCGACCCAGGGATCGAACCCAGGTCTCCTGCATTGGAGGCAGAAGCTTTAACCTCTGAGCCACCAGGGAAGCACTCTTTTTTGATATTCTTTTCCAATATGGTTTATCCCAGGAGATTGGATATTGTTCCCTGTGCCATCAGTAGGACCTTACTGTTTATCCATTCTAAATGTAATAGTTTGCATCTATCGACCCCAAATTCCCAGTCCATCCCTCACCCTACCACCTGGCAGCCACAAATCTGATCTCTGTTTCTGTTCAGATAGGTTCACTTGTGCCGTGTTTTAAATTCCACATATAAGTTACATGATACTTGTCTTTCTCTTCCTGACTTACTTCACTTAGTATGATAATCTCTAGTTTGATCATGTTGCTGCAAATGGCATTATGTTGTTCTTTTCTGTGGCTGAGAAGTATTCCATTGTGTGTATGTGTGTATGCACATATACACAGCACCTTCTTCATCCATTCATCTATCTATGCCCATCCATTCATCTGTGGGCGCGTAGGTTGCTTCCGTGTTTTGGCTATTATGAACAGTGCTGCTATGGACATACAGGTGCATGTATCTTTTTAAATTATGGTTTCATCAGGTATATTCCCAGGAGTAGGATTGCTGGATCGTATGGTAATTCTATTTTTAGTTTTTTGAGGAACCACCATACTGTTTTCCATAGTCACTGCATCAACTTACATTCTCACCAGCAGTGTAGGAGGGCTCCCTTTTCTCTATACCCTCACCAACATTCATTATTTGTAGACTTTTTAATGATGGCCATTCTGACTGGTATGAGGTGATACCTCAATGTAGTTTTAATTTGCATTTCTCTAGTAATTAGTGATGTTGGGCCTCTTTTCATGTGCTTACCAGCCATCTGTATATCTTCTTTGAAGAATGTCTATATAGAACTTCTGCTCATTTTTTGATTGGGTTCATTTTTTTTGGTGTTAAGTTATACGAGCTGCTGGTCCAACTCCGGACTTTGTGGACAGAATTTCTTGTAATGGGAGAAGGGATGAATGACGAGGCCAAGCTTAGATTTCTAAGCAGAGGAGGGAAAGGGGGCTTACTAATCTATCACACAGTTTATAGTTCCATGAAAATTATGGTTGGTGAGGGTAGATATACCACAGTGGACAGTGGCCTCTGTGGAATAATATGGTTAGCTTATTTTGCATCTCTTAGCTCCTATAGCTGAAATGAAAGTTTAATAGTAATATGCTGGTATGACCATGAAGAGAAAATCTGTGCCTAATCAGGCCAATTTATAAGGAAAAAATGAACCACTTTGTGTAAGAACTTTAAGAGAATACTCCAACTGTTAAGAATGGGTGCCTCTCCAAAAAATTAACGTTTGGTTTTTGCCACCAAATATCTGGCTTAGGCATGTCTAGTAGATGTGTAGGCATGCCTCCTAGGAAGTGAACGCTCAGAAGATCTCATATATTGAAAGAAAGATTAGTATCTAACAGAGGATTTTACCCACCACCAGATGAAATCAGAAGCAATCTTTACTATAGAATAAAGCTTGCTCATCCTACAAACATACCATCTTCCAGCATCGCATTAGGAAGTGCTGGGGAGGAACTTGAACCATTTGCTAGCACCTGCTAGAGAATAGTCCTCCCGGCCCACTCAGCAGAAGCATCTGGGCAGCACTTTTCTTGTCGTGACCTCTTTGTTCCAGTTTTATGGACTCCCCAAGCAGCCTTTAGTACACTTAAATTTCTTCTGCTCTGTAAGCCTGGCCAAATAGTCAGACTTGGAGACTAAACTATAGTGAGACTAAACTATAGACTTCAGTTCAGTTCAGTCGCTCAGTCGTGTCCGACTCTTTGCGACCCCATGAATTGCAGCACGCCAGGCCTCCCTGTCCATCACCAACTCCCGGAGTTCACCCAAACTCATGTCCATTGAGTCGGTGATGCCATCCAGCCATCTCATCCTCTGTCATCCCCTTCTCCTCCTGCCCCCAATCCCTCCCAGCATCAGGGTTTTTTCCAATGAGTCAACTCTTCGCATGAGGTGGCCAAAGTATTGGAGTTTCAGCTTTAGCATCAGTCCTTCCAAAGAAATCCCAGGGCTGATCTGCTTTATAATGGACTGGTTGGATCTCCTTGCAGTCCAAGGGGCTCTCAAGAGACTTCAGTTACCACAATTTAAAAAAAAATATGAACGTGTTTATTTATTTGGCTGGATTGAGGAGTCTCAACTCAGTGATATATACACATGAAAATTATAGTTGAAATAATCCCATCTCCTAAGTAATCACTCTTAACTGTGTTGAGTTAAATATGTTCTTTCCCACTGGTACTTAGCAACCATAACAACATTCAGTCTTAATCCATAGTTTTTTTGTCACTTTAGGCCCTAAAAAATATTACTTCAGTTATTAAGGATTAGTCATGTCCATTTTTAAATTAAGACTTTTTTTTTTAGAGAAGCTTGAGAGTCACAGCAAAATCGAGGGGAAGGCACGGAGGCGTCCCCATACTCTCTGCCCCTGCACATGCATATCATCCCCTATTAGCATTTCCCACCAGAGGACACTTTTGTTACAACTGATGAACCTACACTGACACATCATGTCACCCAAAGTCCGTAGCTTACATTAATGTTCACCCTGGCTTTGGACGAATGTATAATGACATACATTCATCACTGTGACATCATACGGAGTATTTTCACTGCTCTAAATATCCTCTGTGCTCTGCCTGTTCATCCGTGCACCCAACCCCTAACAGCTACTCATCTTTTCATTGCTTCCTGAGTTTTGCCTAAGTTTTTCCTTAGTTTTGTCCAATCTAATGGACTCATATAGTTTGTAGCCTTTTCAGATTGACCTCTTTCACTTAGAAATATGCATTCTCCCTGTCTTTTCATGGCTGGATAACTTATTTCCTTTTGTGTTGAATAAAGATATACCACAGTTTACTGATACATTCACCTACTGAAGGACATCTTGGTTGCTTCTAAGTTTTGGCAGTTATGAATAAAACTGCTGTACATACTGCATGCAGGGTTTTATGTGGACATACACTTTCAACTTATTTAGGTGACTACCAAGGAGTTTGATAGCTAAATCATATGTGATAAGAGCATGTTTAGTTTTGTAAGGAACTGCCAATCTGTCTTCCAAAGTGGCTACAGAATTTTCATTCCCATCAACAATGAATTAGGGTCCCTGTTGCTGTACAAACTTGTCAGCATTTGGGCTTGTCAGTGTTCCGGATTTTGGCCATTCTAATAGGTGTGTGGTGGTATCTTTTTGTTTTAATTTGCATTTCCCTGGTAACATGTGATGGGGAGCATCTTTTCATTTGCTCATTTGCCATCCGTATACCTTCTTTTGGAGAAGGCAATGGCAACCCACTCCAGTACTCTTGCCTGGAAAATCCCATGGACAGAGGAGCCTAGTAGGCTGCAGTCCATGGGGTCGCTAAGAGTCAGACACGACTGAACGACTTCACTTTGACTTTTCACTTTCATGCATTGGAGAAGGAAATGGCAACCCACTCCAGTGTTCTTGCCTGGAGAACCCCAGGGACGGCGGAGCCTGGTGGGCTGCTGTCTATGAGGTTGCACAGAGTCGGACACGACTGAAGTGACTTAGCAGCAGCAGCAGAGGCATCATACCTTCTTTGGTGAGGTGTGTGTTAAGGTCTCTGGTCCACTTTTTTAAACAGCTTGTTTTCTTTTTCAGTGTTGAGAGTTCTTTATATAATTTGGGTGACAGTCTTTTATTATAGGTGTTTTTGGCAAATATTTTCTCCCAGTCTGTGGCTTGTTTTCTCATTCTCTTAACATTGTCTTTCACAGAGCAGATTTGTGTCTTAATGAAAGTTCAGTTTATCAGTTATTTCTTTCATGGCTTATGTGCGTTTGGTATTGTATCTTAAAAAGTCATTGCCAGACTTCCAGGTTAGTGAACACACAGAGATTCCAGGACAGTGGTGCACCCGGAGAGGGTATGGAAACTCTTCACCACTTCCCTCATACCTTGCTCTATGTATCTTTCTTGCCTGGCTATTCCTGAGGTATCTCCTTTCATAATAAACTGGTAACCTAGAGATCCCAGGGCATGGTGGGAAGGCAGGTGCTCTGAGACTGGACAGTCTTGGGCTTCAATCCTGTCCCCCTGTTCACAGCACTGAGGCTGTGGGCACCCTCCTACTCTCTCACTTTCCTCCGTTGTAGGATCCTTGGGTGATCTGTCTAGTGTATAAAAATAATCAGTAGATGATAGGCACTCTAGATTGGCTGACCCAACCTCAAAAAAAAAGGGTCATTGCCATATCCAAGGCCATGTAGGTATTCTCCTATATTACCTTCTAGGAGTTTTATTTTAGCTTTGTATTTTATGTTAATTTATGTTTATTTTGAGTTAATTTTTGTGAAAAATATAATATCTGTGTCTAGATTCATTTTTTTTACATATGGACATCAGTTGTCCTGGCACCATTATTGCAAAGACTATCTTTGCTCCATTGTTTTGTCTTTGCTCCTTTGTCAAAGATCAATTGACTATATTTATGTAGGTGTATTTCTAGGCTTTCTGTTCTGTTGATCTATAGGGTTGGCAAAAAAGTTTGGGTTTTTCCATGACATTGTACAGAAAAACCTGAATGAACTTTTTGGCCAATTCAACATTTGTCTTCAGCTAATACCACAATGTGGTTCCAGTAGCTTTATAGTAAGTCTTACAGCGGAGTAGCATCAGTTCAACTTTGTTCTTCTCCTTCAAAAATGTGTTGGCTATTCTGAGTGTTTTGCTTGTCTACATAAACTGTAGAATAAGTTTGTTAATCTCCATGGTACCTTGCTAGGTCCATTTTTTTGAACTCTTAGCTTTTGGTGGGGTTGACTCTCTGAAGAGGCTGGGCTGGTGGCTCCAGCACTGTTAAGGGGTATGGCCTGCCTTCTCTAATTCCCATCCACCTTCTGCTCTTCCTTCTCTGAGGTTGGTCTATGGAGGAAGGAGAAGGAAGGAAGATGTCTCTTTAAGTTTTTCTTCCTCTGCTTATGTTACACAATGTATTTTTGCATATTGCCTACTTTTTATTAGTATTATTAATGGAATACTACTCCATAGTTAACATATTAATCACAGTTCATTTGAATTTCCCATCTTACATTCCCAGAATTTGTGTCACATCTGAGCCTGGCTCTGATGCTTATTTCGTCTCTTCAGACTCTGTTTTTCCTTGACTTCTAGCATGCCTTGTAATTTTTGGTTGAAAGCCAGGCATGATGTATTGGGTAATAGAAACTGAGATAAATAAGCCTTCAGAGTGAGGTTTTATGTTACTCTGGCTAGGAGTTGGGCTGTGTTTAATATTTGCTATAGCTATATAGATTCCAGAATCTTCTGATTCCTTTTTGTCTTCTCTGCTGTGTTAGGGCTTCCCTAAGATCTCCTCCTTAGATAGAGTCTGAATAGAAATGTCTGTCAGCTGTAATCCACTATGTTTATATTGGCATGGTGAGGGGCATTTGTGGGAAGAGCAGTCCTATAATCTTATGGTTAAATCTCAGTCATTTGGTAGGCCTGTGTCCCTGCAATGGGACTTTCACAACTATTTCTTAGCTGCTTTTTCTTCCCTTAGGTGAGACAGGAAGGCTGGAGGAGGCTAGAGACAAAGAAATGCCCTTCCCCCAGGTAGGATAAAACTCTCAAAGTCCTTGGAGAGTAGGCTTGGTTATGTTATATTTATTTGGATATATATCATAATGCTCACTCTTCTCCTCCCCCTGCCAGAGCCATGAGAATTGTCGCCATAAGACTCCTGTGGCGTTCCCGGGGGTAAAACCCATGAACTTGTGGGGCCCACCTAAGATCACCCCCCAGAAGTTTCTCAGTCTCAAGCTACTCCACATTCAACTCCAGCAAGTTTCACTAAAATTACCATAATTAAAAGATAAACTGAGGCATAATAAAAATGTTGAGTTTATTTGAGCAAAAATTGATTCAAATCTGGCATCACCAAACTGGAAGTGGTTAGGAGCACTCCAGCAGTGGGAGCTTGAGGCGTAATTTTATAGAGAAAAAGAAGGCAAAATTAGGAAATTACTGATCGGCCATAGTGTAAAGCCTGCTTGGCTATGGTTGGTTGTCCTTGAGTTTCAACCTTAGAACCCGGAAGCAGTTACAGGCTGAGATTTTGATTTGCTTACACAGGCCTCTAGGCATTAGAACCACCTCAGTCTAGTAGCCTCCTGGTTTAGTTTAACACTGTTTAAGTATTCCTACCTATATGTGGCTCCCAATCCAGGCAGACAAATGTCAGCCATGACTGGATTCTCCTATTTTGCCAGATTTCAGGGTGACAGTTTTCTTGACATAGTCAGTTCTCTGATGAGCCTGAGAGAAGTTGTTATTTTCACTTTTTCAGCTTTTTCTTGTAACAGCAGAAGTGACAGTTTTTACAAGTTGAAGTTGGAAATCTACAAGTCAATTTTGAATTAGGAAAAACTTAAAAACAACAACAACCAAAAAACAACAAAACCTGTTGATAGACGCCAAAGAGGTCTATTGATGAATTTTCTGTTGTTTAACAAATGGGAAACTTACAGAGTTATTTCAGAGTGATGACATTGGTATGAGTCTGATTTAATTCTTTTATTTGTTTTTTAAATTAAATTTATTTATTTTAATTAGAGGCTAATTACTTTACAATATTGTATTGGTTTTGCCATACATCAACATGAATCCGCCATGGGTGTACACGTGTTCCCAATCCTGATTTAGTCCTTTTAATTTCATCTGCTCAACCAAAAAATGGTACTCATCATAATTATTGTGAGACATACATTTCTTTTTTATTTTTAATTGGTCAGAAATTGCTTTACAATTTTGTGTTGGTTTCTGCCGTATGACAATTATATTTAGTCATAATTATATATATATCCCTTCCTTCCTGAGCCTCTCTCTCCTCCCCACATCCCCCAGCTCTAGGCTCTAGGTCATCAGAGAGCACCAGGCTGGGCTGCTGTGTTATTTAGCAACTTCCCACTAACTATTTCACACATGTGAAAGTGTTCATCGCTCAGTTGTACCCAACTCTTTGTGACCCTATAGACTGTAGCCTGCATGGCTCCTTTGTCCATGGGATTCTCCAGGCAAGAATACTGGAGTGGGTAGCTCTTCCCTTCTCCAGGGGATCTTCTTCACCCAGGGATCAAACTCAGATCTCCTGCATTGCAGGCAGACTCTTTACCATCTGAGCCACCAGGGAAGCCTGATTTTACACATGAGAGTGTATACGTGTCAGTGCAGCCTTCTCAGTCTGTCCCATCCTCACCTTCCCCTACTCTGTCTACAAGTCCATTCTTTACTGGGCTCATGAGTACTGCTTTTCTAGATTCCATATATATGTATTAATATATGATACTTGTTTTTCTCTTTCTGACTTACTTTACTCTGTACAAGAGGCTGTAGGTTCATCTGCCTCACTACAACTGACTCAAATTTGTTCCTTTTTATGCCTGAGTAATATTCCATTGTATAAATGTACCACAGCTTTTCTATCCATTCATCTGTCAATGGATATCTAGGTTACTTCCATGTCTTGGCCATTGTAAACATTACTGCAATGAATATTATGGTACATGTCCCTTTTAGAGTTGTGATTTTCTCAGGGTATATGCCCAGTAATGGGATTGCTGGCTCATGTGATATATTTATTCCTAGGTTTGTAAGGAATCTCCATACTGTTTTCCATAATGGCTATTACCATTTACATTCCCACCAACAGAGCAGGAGGGTTTCTTTTTTTCTATGTCCCCTCCAGCTTTTATTATTGTGTGTAGATTTTTTGATGATGGTCGTTCTGATTGGTGTGAGGTGATACCTCATTGTAGTTTTGATTTCCATTTCTCTAATAGTGAATGTGTTGAGCATCTTTTCATATGTTTATTGGCCATCTGTATGTTTTCTTTGAAGAAAAGTCTGTTTAGGTCTTCTGCCTATTTTTTGATTAGATTGTTTTTCTGATATGAGCTTCTTATATATTTTTGAGATTAACCCTTTGTCAGTTGCTTCGTTTGCAATTATTTTCTCCCATTCTGAGGGTTGTCTTTTCATCTTGTTTATAATTTCCTTTGCTGTGGAAAAACTTTTAAGTTTTATTAGGTCCCACTTGTTTATTTTTGGTTTTACTTCCATTAATCTAGGAGGTGGATCATAGAGTATCTTGCTGCGATTTAGAGACACAAATTTCTAAGACTTCAGTTGTATTTTTCCACAATGCCAAAATAAAGGAATGTAACTCTTAAAAAGCATATCATTTTCACTAAAAAAAATTAAATATGTTTCTTCTTACTTCCTAAAGATTTTCTCACCTGAACTGAGAAAAGATGAATTTAAAATCCATTTATTCATTGACTCAGATTCTCGATAATTGTTTAACTCATAAAAAGTTCTACTTTCCCCCAAAGATCTAGGGCACATTTAGACCAGGTACTTATCAGAGTCTGTCCTTTAGCCGAGCACATTGCTCTGCACACAATATGCCTTCATTAAATACGTGAATTGGATGTGGGCTTATATGACTTTTTATTACGCTGGGTTGCCAGAGTTCTGCCATGAGCTTTGTGTCCCAATCTACCTTGTTATTCTTATCTCTTGGCTTAAAATGCTGTGCCTTGCAAAAGGCTTCTATGAGCAAATACTGGAGTAAAAAGAATTACACCCTTTGAAAAGGGCCTGAATATGGTTTTTCATGAGGCCTATTACAGTGCCTTATACCTCATTATGATCTACTGGGGAGTTATTGTGCATCTTGTAATAGAGGCTAAATTCGTATTTTCATCACCTGATTAGTATTTCTGAATTGGCTCTGGTGCCAAAAGGAATATTTTCCCTTACTGCCTCTCCTTTTCAGTAGTAATATAAACATAATAAAAAGCACTAGAATGCATCTCCTCTCCAGAAACAAACAAAAACCAATTACGGTCACTCCTAAGGGAAGTCTTCAGGGGAGAAAGCCAAGAAAAGCAGAGAGAAAGCTGAATACCCCTGCCTTTATCTGTCCTCTCTGCCTAGCTTTTGAGGATCATGTTTTCACAGCCCAATTCAGATTCTTTCATACCCAGGTAGGGAGGAAGAATTTTTGTCCTCAGAACATGATTGATGTATTAAAACGTATGACATTTAATGGGAGAGGGGGTCTGTTTCTTCTAGGGTTCATTTGTGATATACATTTTCTGGCTTTAAATCAAACTATAGAGCAGTCCTGGGAACCAGCCCAGGAAGCATCAGTGAAGGTCCACTCTGTGCTACCCACTGTCCACCTTCCTTGCCTGAGCCCAGCAGGAAGTGTGGCTGGGAAGACATGGAAGAAGAGAGGGTGAGAGAGCTGGAGTGGAACAGGGGGCGGCCCTACGCCCACTCTGTGTTTGTCACAGCAAACACCCTCTGTGGGGGTCCTGGGCTGTTTGTCCTCTAAGCAATACTTTGCCCTCTCTGTGCTCCATTGTGCATCACAAGGAGGCTGAACTCCGCAGGTCCTTGGTTTTGCCTTTAGAGTTGGTTTTCTAGCTTTTATCATCTCAACAGGCTCCTTCTTTCTCTCTTCTGTTTAATCATTTATAAAATGAAAATTTTCCCTTATTTCTCTGGTTTATGGTTAAAGGGAGATTGAATGCGGGACAGTCTTGCGCTCGTATGCCTGGTCCTCTAGGAAGGGATGACCCTCGGAGATCCAGCTCCCACCAGACATCTGACTTTGGCTCTAGTAATGCTTCCTCCTCCTTCTGTCCCCAGTCCTGAGGGCTACCTGCTTGGCTAGCAGCTCTTCCACCACGTGTGAAGCTAGTTCCTAGGGTTAAATTCCCTCCACGGGAATAGACTGCTCTCCGTTTACCTGCTTGGACTTTGACTGCTACCTGTGTTCCTTATATATTTGTCTCAGACCTAGAAGGGCAGTTCCTAGATGCCAAATGTTTCATTTTCACAAAATTGCTTTTTAAAAAGTCAGTTCAGACCAAGCACAGTACATGATGCTAACGTGTCATTTCAGTAGGACATTGTGAACACTTATTTCTGGAAATACATAAGATTGAGTCTGGTTCCTGACAACCAAGAAGGGCGTAGAAGCATTTTTCTCAGTGAACTTTAATTCAGCAGAATATTATCTCTCCCACAGTGTGAGCCATGATGTCTGTAGGAGGAAAGAGCAGGTGGCATGGGTTCCTACAGCGTAGACACTGTGATAAAACTGACATGGATTCACCTCCCAGCTCTTCCAGGTGTTAGCTGTTTGAGCTCAGGTCCATTTTGTTGCTGGCCTTCGTTCTGTCAATAAAACATTGGTGTAATAAGAAGATAACCTGTGTAAAAGGCTGACACAGGAAATCCTTGATCTTGCTTTTGGGGCTGCTTTTCTTGTTTGGATTCTCACTAATCTCCATATTCCTGCTTCTTTCCCTCTCCTGTTGTTCTTCATCATTTATAAACTGAAATTCCTGTCCTCATTTTGCTAAAGCTCAGCTAAAGTGAGGGCTTCCCAGTGCTATAGAACCCGCCTGCCAATTCAAGTAGATGTAAGAGATTCCAGGTTCCATCCCTGGGTTGGGAATATCCCCTGGAGGAGGGCATGGCAGCCCACTCCAGTATTCATGCCTGGAGAATCCCACGGACAGAGGAGCCTGGCAGGCTACAGTCCACAGGGTCACAAAGTCGGACACTACTGAAGAGACTGAACCTGAACACAAAAGTGAAATTCTCAAAAATAAAAACTTTACTTGAAAGTGAAGGGAAACTAACAAGGAAACAAGTAAGCAGATACAAAAGCAGAAAAGTCACAGTCACTGTGTAAGGGGCCCCTGAACAGGCATTGGCAATGACTTTGTGCCCCAGGGACCCAGCCTACCTGTCACAAATGCCCCCTACCTCACAGCACACAGCTGCTAGGCACCAACACAGCTCTTAGGACCTAGAGGCTTGCCTAACTGAATACAGAGTCCCTTTCAAAAACGAGTTTTTATCTCCCTCCACCACCCAAATAAAACTTTCTCTGCTTTCATGCTGCATTTGTTCCTTGGAGGCTTCATTCAAATAAAGAGACTGTTCCCCTTCTCAAAGCGTCTATTCATTATGTTGCCTCCAAACCTGAAACTTCTGAGCCAGGGAAGGCTCTGAGAATGCTGCCTTTCAACAGATTAAACAGCCTCTTGGTCCTGGAACTGGCACTAAGATTAGCGTGCTAAAAGGAAATCTTGTGTATATTTTGCCCCGTTAGAAGTTGCAAATCAAAGGAACAATATTGGTTGAAGTCTGATGTTTCCCCAGCTTTGGTAGTAGTTTCTTTTCAGAGTTCCAGGAAAGCAAAAAGGGAACTGTCCAACCAAATAGATTACCTAGGGACTACTTGCTAGCATTTTAAGTGTAGTCATTGCTATAGAAACAAAAAGATGCAGTCTTCAAATAATGTTTCATAGTGCCTACCAAAGAATAAACACTCATCATTAACTCTCGAGCATGGGCATCTTCTTGACCTCTGGCTCAGCCAGCCTCCCAAAGACCACTGCAAAGGAAAAATAGATATTTTTTTCCCCATTAGAAAAGAAGCTTATCCTCTTCCTGTCTACTCTAGACCACATGTACCTGCGCTTCTCTTTCAAGACAGGAAGAAGAAATGGGTTTCTGCTATTATTTTCAAGAAAAACCAGAGGCTTCTACAGTTTGGGTTTATAACCAGGCACATATAACCTAGACAGAAGCCAACCTATGTAATGTAAAGAGACAAGATACATGAATACTGGAAACTCATGGCTCAGAAATAATCAAGAGTTTTGATTGCACACATTGCCAGGGCCCTCATACATGCTGGTCTCCCACTTTTGAACATGTTTCCAGGTGATTTGGCATCACAGAATTCTCTCCTGTCTTTTTTGAGGAGGTGGTACAAACACAGGACTCAGAGCTCATGGTCCCTTTCCTATGAAAGGTCTTCCATAAAAGACTGTGGGCTATGTCAGAACAAAGTCGGGCTCTGTTCAAAACTGCTGTTGAATTGGACCAGATTTACATTCCTTGGTCTATGCTGGTTGCAAACAGAATGCTGCTAAAATCCTATAACATTGTTTGACATTTGTGCTCTATTGATTTCAAGAGGGAAAAGATGTCTACTAGATGCCAGCAAGGTGATGAAAATGTTTAAATTCACTGCAATTTCATTCTAAACAAATCTTTCTCATCTACGGTTTTCTTAAAACATAGGATTCTTTTCCCTTTTTTTCTTAATTCTATTATAATATTAAAAGCAGCAACTCATCTGAAATTTACTGTTGATAAAAAAGGTATATGTTTATACATGCATGACGTGAATACCTTTATGTACATATTTTAAATTAATATTGATTTTTATTTTCCCCATTGATTATATTTTTTAATTGGGACAAAAGAAGACCCTACTAATTTATTTTCAGTGTAATGGCTTCTATTTGCAAAAAGTAAGGGTTATTAGTGTAAAGTATAATAATCTGTTATTTTTCTGTGGCTGCTGTAACAAATTGCCACAAGCTTAAAAAAACAGAAATGAATAACGTTATGGCGCTATAGTTTAGAAGTCTGAAATTAGTCTCTGGGCTAAAATCAGGCCCATTCCTTCTGAAGCCTCCAGAGGAGCTCATGATTATATGTTGTTGTTTTGCTTTTTCCATGTTCCAGAGGCTGCCCTGGTTCCTTGGCCCTTGGCCCATGTCCACCTCCACCATCAGAGCCAGCAAAATCAGGCAGAGTCTACTCCCACTGTTATCTCTCTGGTTCTAACTTTTCTGCCTCCCTTGTCCATCTTTTAAGGACCTTACAATTACATTGAACCTACCTAGAACCATCAGGATAATCTTCTTATTTTGAGCCTTAACTTAATTACATCCACAGAGTCCCTTTTGCCATGTAATCGAATATATTCATAGGTTCTGAGGATAAGGACATGAACATCTGTGAGGGCTATTATTCTGCCCACAACAATCTCGTATGTAAATCTGCTGTCTTCTCTTACCTTTTGGAAGTAGCATAAACAGCATTGTATTGATGGTTCTACCAGTCTTTGATGGAATGTGTCTTTCTCCTCTGTTTGGAAACGCCATTACCAGATATTTCAGAAAAACAGAGCAAAGAAGATTAAGTAGGACTAGGGGACTCAGCTGTGTAGCTGTATAGCAAGTCATTTCCCTGGAATTTCAATTCAACACCTTCAGCTGAAGAATGGATAATTATAAGCGCTTTCTCTAAATCCTAGAGCAGTTCTGACAGTCACAGAACCTGAAAACTTTGTATACCACTTTGTAAATGGAAGAGATGGTAGCCTAGCTGCCCCAGTGGGTTCAGGGAATGTGAGTGTGTTAAACCATCAAGAAGCATCATTTAAAAAATTAAAACTTGCTAAAAATACAGATTTCAGGAAAAGAATCTTAACTGCATGAGAGAGGATGAAATCACTCATTTCCATTCTTAAACAATCCTTTCTCTCTATCCTCTGAGATAGATCATTTTAATCTCTTTTCATGTTTACCTTGTTTTGCTTTTTCTTCTGCCCTGATGTTTGTTATGCTTTGAGTAGATATTGATTCCCTTCTCATTAAGCCTACAAACATCTAATCATTCCTGTTTGGTTTTTTCATTTTTAATAATTTATATTTAAATTTTGGCAAATAGAGTGGTCTAACCTTGCCCTTTGAATGCCTGTGCATTCAAGTTCTTTAGGCAGGTTTTATCTCTTGTTTTTTTAATTCTATTTTGAGTTTTATAAAAATAGATGTTTCTTATTATCCCCAACCCATAATTTTCTTTAGTGAACTTTTGTTTAATTTTCTTTTGCTTTAACATTTTATTTTTCAGACACCTCTCATTGAACCTCACGTTCCTCTTCGTCCTGCTAACACCATTACCAAGGTAATGGGATGTAGGTGGGTTGATGAGCCGTCAGAGCTAGTTTCTTAAGTAACTATGAGAAGTGGTCCATATGTCAGAGCAGCACATCAGGAAACTGCAAATACACTTTCTAGAAACAATACATATCAGTGTGTCTTGGTTCTCAGTATAAAACAGTGACATGTCACACAAGTGAACAATGCATATGTATGAATGAACTGTATTTTTTAAGCACAGAGTCAGATTGAAAAGTGATTTAAAGATTTATCTGGTTTGTTTTCCATCTATAATCTCTCCTCCTTATTTTCCCCCTCCTCTCACTTGATGAAAATTCAGGTTCCTTCAGAGAAGATCCTCAGGGCTGGAAAAATTTTACGAAACGCCATTCTCTCTCGAGCACCTCACATGATAAGAGATAGAAAATACCACCTAAAGACATACAGGTATGTGTGATATAAATTGTGAAATTATAACAAACTTGTGTTTCCCTGTTTTCCATCTACAGGCAGCATGTTTTATAATCCTCCAGGGTCTAGAATTTCTGAGCTTGCCTTGGATCCTCACTTAACTCTAATTAGCCTTAATATTCCCAGGAATTACTCCTGAACTAATTTGCTTAGACACTGGTTTAAGTGTGATGAACAAGGAAACGAAAACCTTTATTTCTGTTTGCCAGTATATTTTAGGAAAACTACTAGATTTAGATGAGATTCAACTAACATTTACTGAGTGTTCATTTATACTTGAAGCCCTGAACAAGAAAGACCACTCTCCATACATTATCTCATTTCATCCTCATCACAACCTATAGGGGAGATACAGGGCCACTTTTCAGATGATAAATCTGAGACTCAGAGAGATTAAATAGTTTTCCTTGATCAAGTCACAAATCTAGTGAGTGGCAGAGCCAGGATTTAAACCAAGGTTAATTGACTTCTAAGTTTCTTTCATTCATTCTACACATTTGTTAAGTACCTACTGGGCATCAAGCATTATTGTGTTTCAAACTCTAAGGATACAGGAGGGAAAAAAATATAAAATACCCTTTACATAATTTACTTTCTAATGTAGGATTTCATTGTAGTGTGAATATAGTAAGATATTCAACTCTTTCACACCTCTGATCGTACAGAATAAAGACTCATTATGGCTGCCACTGGAGTTAAGAAATGATTAAGACTGGGGCCATGTGATTTAGCTGACCTTCTGAGATGATTGAACCATAGTGGGTCAATGAAGGATTCATGTCTCACCTTTAACTTTTGATTTTATCAATTCAGAAAGGATTCAGGAACTAGAATGGCCTGTTTATGGCACATAAGCCTTCACTCTCTCTCCCTGCACCTATGATTCAGACTCACAGTCCTCTTTCAGCAATTGTAGGGCCCTCTGTCTCATTTAGCCTAGACATGATCTCAGAACCCATTAGACTTAGCATGAGTCAAAACTGATTTGATTCACATGAACCAAATTCATAAAACAGTGAAAAGTTAGAATACAAATTTTAAAGTTATCACAAAGGATATATATCTTTCTAGCTATTGTCAACCATGATAGAACTTATAAAATTATTCCTGACTCACCCCTACAGTGAATGTTTGAATATATTGCCTCAAAATCCAGTCTCTTCCCAAGGAAAGCTGGAAATGCATGGCAAATTCTTCCTCTTAGGATCACTTTTTCTGCTTTCTATGCAAACAGTCTTCTGCTTGCATTTGTCATGAATATGTTTATAAGACCAAAATGATTTGTTACTTTTTTTTTTTTAATTTGTTGGCCACGTTGCAGGGCATGTAGCATCTTAGTTCCCCAACCAGGGATTGAACCCACATCCACTGCATTGGAAGCACAGAGTCTTCCCCACTGGACCACTATGGAAGGCCCTATTTGTTACATTTAGAATGGCCTCTTCTTAATAGAATTCTGGAATTCTATTTGGTGGGATCTGAGAAACATTTTAATCAGTAGCATGTTCTTCTTGGGACATGTTCCATCTCTAAGGACAGATTGCGCCTCTTGCCCTTATAATATGGATATTTACCAGCTACCATTTTGGATGATTACATTTGGAAGCCTTTCCTTCAACTCTGGAAGTTCATCCTTTTTTTTTAAGTCTATAGTTCCTACACACTGCTATAATTTGGAGGGAAGTAGAGGTTCAAACACCTGTCTGTGGCCTCAGGGAGAGCGCTCAACCTCTTTAACTAATCAAGTGACTCTCAGAGTCTCATACAGCTGAAGGACCTTTTACTTTCTAATTTCTTTTCCTTAATTTAAAATGTGATTATGCTTTCGCAAGTGTTGACTTGCGCTAGGGAAATTCCATTAAAGATGTCATCTTTGGTGACAAATATTGGAAACTAGAAGTCAGAAACCATAATCTCTTTCTTGCTCCATAGCAGTAAGATTTTAAACCCCTGAAACATAGGTGTTAACTCTATTCCACACCCTATGACACAAATTAATGATCTGTTGATAATGACCCATGAGGCATGATTTCCTTTTCCTGCAGGACATTTTGAGTGCCTGGTCCCAGATCTTGGTTCCCGTTTCATCCCCTCCCCTACTCATGCTTCTCCCCACTTCCATCATGACAACAGCATTAGGGGTCAAAGTCTGCCCAGATGCAGTGTCATCCCCAGTGATTACCACACCAGAGGTCAGCTGTGAATCTTAAAATAACTAAATGTCATTAATCGAGAGGAAACCCATGATTCCATCAGCTACAAGTCGCACCACCATGTGTCTTTGTTCTGAATACAAGATCCTTATTCCCTGTCCCAGGGCCCCAAAGCCCTGGGATCATCTCAATTCCATGTGCTTTTTTTCATAAAAGTAATCATTGACTTAAAAGCCACATTAAATTGATTTTTTATACTTTTACATGACTTTTCCCATTAATAAATTCTCAAATTAGAAGAGGAACACGACAGATCATACATTTGGTTCAGGACAAAGAGTAACTAGGTGCCTCTTTGCCCATTGAGGCTCTAATGTGTAATAGTCTGTAATCAGAGCAGTCCTGGAAATCTAATAGTCTTCTCAGGACATCTTCCTTGTGTGGTGGGTCAGATCCAAATTAGAACATCCCAGGATCTCTGATAGATTTCAGAGTTCCTAGAATCTTAGAAACGGACGTGGCCTTCGAGGCTATCTTTCCCTCTTCTTTTATTTTATAGATAAAAAAAAAATTAAGAACCAGAAATTTGAAACGATATAGACAGAGTCATGCAGCTAATATGTAGCAGACCTGGTGCTGGAGCTCATGACTCCTCCCGGGCTACGCTCTTCCTAGAATGGATCAGCACCAGGAATCCCCTCCAGTTCAACTAGAGAGGAACTCCCTGGGCTGGAACCAGCCTCAGTGCCTCAAAGATGGTGGCATCCTCAGCACAGGAGGTGAGGCCACCAGTGACCTAGACCCAGCTGTAGGCAGCCAGCTGCTTGTAACTCTCTGCTTGTCCTTCTGTCCCTTAGGGTTCCTCCCTCAGACTACATCATCCCATCTCCTCAACTGAATGGTCATGCCACAAACACTTCTCTCCCCACAGAAGCTTTCCTAACGTGTGTATGTGTGTGGTTCTGTGCTTCCTAACTAATGTACATATTAATAGTTTGCCCATCCTGACCATCTTACCCCCGAGGGGCATCATAGTGATGAGTATGTGCCTATACAGAAAGCATTTGGAGCTCTTCAGATGACAGGCTCTGTCAAAGTGTTGATGTTCATTACATTGAACTTTTTTTTCAAAGAGATTTGCATCACTAATTGCTTGTTTCTCCCAACACCCCTCTGAGGAAGCTCAGTAGTATTACTTGAAAATAGAAAGTGGTATATAATTTTGCACTTATCCAGAGCCTGTCACAGAGCACCTCCTAGGGCCTCACAAACCTTAACCCATTCCTCACAAAGCTCAGGGGAAAGAAGTCAGAATTATGCTTTGCCTTCACTTGACTTCCCTGGTAGCTCAGTTGGTAAAGAATCTGCCTGCAATGCAGGAGACCCAAGTTCAATCCCTGGGTCAGGCTATCCCCTGAAGGAGGGAATGACTGACTACCCACTCCAGTATTCTTCCCTGGGGAATTCTATCCTCAGAGGAGGCTGGCAAGGTACAGCTCATAGGGTCAAAGAGTTAGACACGACAGAGAGACTAACACTTCATTTGACCCTGAAATTTTCTGGGACCAGCTTTAGAATTTCTGGCCCTGGGATTCACCTGCCAGATGATGCTTCTTGCCTAGCAACCCTTCTGTCTCCCCTGGGGCTGCAACTTATGATGCTCTTTCGAAGTTTAGCCAGCCTTGCCTAGAAGGTTGCCTGTGAGTTGAGTGGTCTTGTTGATTTGTACAACAGTTTGAGAACCTGTGCCCATATCGTGTGGTGCTTTGTTTGCCAAAGGGTAGAAGGGCACCAAGCCCTTCAGGAGGGGCTCCTCTCAGAAGCCGTCTCCCATCCTTCATCTGCAAGTGGGTGACCTCCCCTCCTTTGTGTCCCGCCACTCTTCAGACAGTGCTGTGTGGGGACCGAGCTGGTGGACTGGATGCTGCAGCAGACTCCATGTGTTCACTCCCGAACGCAAGCTGTGGGCATGTGGCAAGTCCTGGTAGAAGACAGCGTTCTCAACCACGGTAAGATGACACGCGGTCCCTGGAAAGCCCTCAAGAAATGCCAAGCGTGTTTCCCTGGGTTGGTTGTGGCTGAACTCCCACACGGGCCAGAAAGAATTATGATCTCTTTAGGGACCCGCAGAGCTGGCGTCTTCATTTAGCAATACAAATGCAGCAAATGGATGCCGTTGATTGCAGTGTTCCACCACTGTACCTTCCTAACTTGGGAGAACGTATGAAGGGAAAATGAAATTGCAACCCGAGTGCATCAGTTCCAATTATGTTTATTAGTTTGCATTCACGGTTCATTGATAGCGTGATTATACTCTGAGCATCGCACAGCAATCCTGATGCAGCGGCCAAATGAGAGCAATGAAGTGTGTGGCCAGGCTGATGACATGAAAGAGTAATGAATTCAGAACCTGCGTTTTCTGGGAGAGCCAATTTGTGTACCCACGCAATGACCGTATGTAAAATCATGCGTGCTCTATGGTTGTAGCCCCTGATATCTAAGCAGAGTAACAATTCAGGACAGGAGTGGGACTGTGGTTTAACTCTTCATGCCATTTGTTTAAGGATCACTTTTCCAAACAGACAAACTACTAAAATCTTTCCCTTAATACCTGGCAATGTAATGATGGTCTTGCCAGTGTTTCACAGACTTTACTGTGTATCCAGAACACCTGGAACTCTTGTTAAAATGCAGACTCTGATTCAGAGAGTCTGCATTTCCAACAAGCTCCCAGATGATGCTGATTCATATTTTTGAGCAGCAAGGATTTATCACTCCTTATCTTTGGACGGTGTTGATGCTCCCTCCTGAAAAGGAGCTTAAAACTTTAAGACACATAGATGACAGATTATAAACCAAGTTCATGACTTTGTCTTTCAGAGATCTAAATCTTTTGGTTTAAAGGCAATATGATTAAAAAAAAAAAAAAACTCTTTAAAACTTGAACTAGAAGGAAATTATGACCTAGATGGTTGGTCTTGTCAGCTTTGCTCAGACAATTTTATTTTAATTTTTAAAGTGCAGACAGACATGGTTATAAACAGTAGATATAAAAAGAAAAAAAATCAATTCTGATGCTGATAAAGTCAGGTTTTTTTCAGTCTGTACTTTGACAAAACCACTATAGAGCATGATCTGGCAGTTGGTCATTTTCCTCTTTGGGATGTGTAACCCACACACTAGAAAATGTCATCAAGGCAATTTCACTGGTCAGAGGGCTCATCTCAGGGAAGTTGGCCGGTTCTCATAGGAGAGTCCTAGGGCAGCTCAGGAGATGGGCGGGTCAGAGAGAGCTGTGAGGTGCATGCCTGCAACCCGGAGGTCCCGTCTTCCAGCTGCAGGGCCCTGGGCGAGGCCACGGGAAAAGGGTGAGGAGTCCCACCGCCTCGCTGCCACTTGGCTGTCTTGCCCGACACCATCATTCGTTTCTGGCAAACGGGCTGTGAGGCAGAGGTGCCCACGGCTGACACTTGCCCCCATGTTTCCCGTAGTGGATCAGGAGCATCACTTCCAAGACAAATATTTATTTTATCGGTTTCTGGATGATGAGCATGAGGACGCCCCTTTGCCTACGGAGGAGGAAAAAAAGGAGTGTGATGAGGAGCTGCAGGACACCATGCTGCTGCTGTCGCAGATGGGCCCGGACGCCCACATGAGGATGGTCCTTCGCAAACCGTGAGTGAGAGCCCTTAGCTGGTCGCTGGGGCCACCCTGTGCGAGGCTTGCCCCTGCGCGGAGGGAAACGTGGCTGACTTCAAAAGTCCTGGCCTGACTTCACCCAGGGCCAAAGGAGAGGCTGCAAAGGGGCAATGCAGCAGTGTTTACCTCCTGTTATGTTCTTCTATGTTTGAGCCAGATAGTTCCATTTCCCTTATTGCATGAGTTAAAACTCTGGAGACTGTTAGCAGTCGGCTCAGGATGTCAAAACGGAGTCCACGTATTAAACAACCTTTGGTCCATGACAAACAGAAACTGCTCTGCTTCTGTGCCAGCCTGGGGCAGCCCCCTTCTTTCTAATGCAGCAGGACAGAGGATGTCAGGACTGTGGACTTCATGCCTGTTCTCCTATGCCACATTCATTCATTCAGCACATTCTTTTGCCCCATGCAGAGCCTTCTCTCCTTAGCTTGAAGACACATTCTTTTTAAAAAAATTGAAGTACAGTTGATTTACAATATTGTGTTAGTTTCTGGCACACAACAAAGTGATCCAGTTCCATATATTTTTTCAGATTATTTTCGTTATAGGTTATTGCAAGACACTGGCTATAGTTCCCTGTGCTATACATTTAATCTGTTGTTTATCTATTTTATGTATAGCAGTTTCCATCTATTAATCCCAAACTCCTAACTTATCCTCCCCCTCCCTTTTCCCTTGGTAATCATAAATTTGCTTTCTATGTCTGTGAGTCTTTCTGTTCTATATATAGATTCATTTGTATTACTTTTTAGATTCAACATATAAGTGACACCATATAACATTTGTCTTTGCCTGCCTTACTTCACTTAGTATGAAAATCTCTAGGTTCATCTATGTTGCTGCAAAGGGCATTATTTCATTCTTTTTATGACTGAGTAATAGTCCATGGTATCAATATATATGTACCACCTCTATCCATTTATCTGTTGATGGGCATTTAGGTTGCCTGCATGTCTTGGCTATTGTAGATAGTGCTGTGATGCACATAGGGGTATACGTATCTTTTAGAATCAGGGCTTTCATCTTAAAGACACAAGAGGACACCACTGCTCTGTTAACTCTTCAGGGCCTCCATTCGTCCAGTGAGGTGCTCCCTCCCATCCAGCTCAGTGGAAACCTACCTGAGCATCAGTAGCAACCTGCTCGCTGAAGTTGAGGACCCTCAAGTGTTTAATCAGATCAATGCAGAAAGACTCTGTTGCTCCCTTCCTCTGTTTCAGTCAGTCAGGTCAGTTGCTCAGTCATGTCTGACTGTTTGTGACCCTACAGGCTGTAGCACACCAGGCTTCCCTGTCCGTCACCAACTCCTGGAGCTTGCTCAATCTTGGGTCCATCGAGTCAGTGATGCCATCCAACCATCTCATCCTCTGTCACCTGCTTCTCCTCCTGCCCTCAATCTTTCCCAGCATCAGGGTCTTTTCCAATGAGTCAGTTCTTCGTATCAGGTGGCCAAAGTATTGGAGCTTCAGCATCAGTCCTTCTAATGAATATTCAGGACTGATTTCCTTTAGGATGGACTGGTTGGATCTCCTTGCAGGGCAAGGGACTCTCCAGAGTCTTCTCCAGCACCGCAGTTCAAAAGCGTCAGCTCTTCAAGGCTCAGCTGTTTAGGACACTCCACGACCCCCGTGGGGCACACAAAGAAGCAAGTGCCTCAGGGAAACCTTCGCACTAAAGGCTGACTTGGCACACGGTCCTGCAGCCACTGCACACAGGGCTTATGTTTTTCTGCTGGAAATGAAATCCCACTCCACCCAGCAACTGGTGCCAGCCAGCTGTGGGTGTCGACTCTGAGTCACTGGCTTGGCCAACCTCCATTTACCAGTGGCTCTCGACAGAAGCACTGCCCTTTAACACATCTCCATGTCCCTCAGACCAGCTTCCTGGTGTGGGCCCCACCTCCCAGCAGCCTCTCACTGCACCCTCCTCCCCTTTCCCCAGGATTCTTCCCTCTCCCTTGCCCTTACTCTGAGCTGCAAGGAGGCTCTTCAGCATAGCTCATTTTTGGTCACAACTTTCTCTTAATTGCACACCATGTGTTTCAGAGGCCTTCCCTCTACCCAATCAGCATCATCATCCTTAACTCCACAACCATGATTCTCAGTTCCTTTAGCTTCAAAACCCTCTCTTCAAACAAAAATTTTGCGGGAAAGTCCAAAATTACCAAAGAGAAAAGCCAGAGCTTCACTGATCTCATCATGAGTTGTACTCAAGAAACCTGCCCAGCAATTGATGTTCTCTGAGCCCTGAAGGACCATGAGGTGGGGCAGTGGGGGCGGTGGGTGGACAGACGGGAGAATCCCCTGGATTTGGGGAACTCAGACGACGGCCCTCACGCTGCACTGTGCTCTTGCCCTCAGACTGCTTCTCTCCGCTCTTCCCTGTGGCCCGTGTCTCACTGTCCCTTGTTTACCTCCGCTTCACGTCCTGGCTCCATCCCTTCTTGCTGCCACGTTCATTCAAGCCCATATCACACTGGTTCTGAAACAGCTGCAGGCCAGCCCCAAGGGGCAGGCATCAGAAATTGTGGGTTTTGGTTGCCACACTGCTGGCATTTGCTGGGCCGTGGCAGGACCTAGGGATGTTGAACACACTCCACTACCTCAGTTCAGTTCAGTTCAGTTGCTCAGTCATGTCTGACTCTTTGCGACCCCATGAATCGCAGCACACCGGGCCTCCCTGTCCATCACCATCTCCCGGAGTTCACTCAGACTCACGTCCATCAAGTCAGTGATGCCATCCAGCCATCTCATCCTCTGTCATCCCCTTTTCCTCCTGCCCCCAATCCCTCCCAGCATCAGAGTCTTTTCCAATGAGTCAACTCTTCACATGAGGTGGCCAAAGTACTGGAGTTTCAGCTTTAGCATCAGTCCTTCCAAAGAACCCCCAGGACTGATCTGCTTTATAATGGACTGGTTGGATCTCCTTGCAGTCCAAGGGACTCTCAAGAGTCTTCTCCAACACCACAGTTCAAACGCATCAATTCTTCAGTGCTCAGCTTTCTTCCTAGAACCCTACAAAATAAGAAGCTGCCCTAAACAGAAAGCCTCTGTTGAGAAACATTATTGTAAAAAAAAAAAAAAAAGAGAGAGAAACATTATTGTAAACTGAGTTTCTTAAAGGCAAAGGCATAGCTCATTTTATTTCATTCATTTAGTCATTTAACCAATATTTATTGAACATTTATTTTGTCCTAGATACTATGTTAGTTGCAAAGGCTGCAGCATTAAACTAGAGGGTCACACCCCCAGCCTGAAGCTTTCTGTCTAGGGCAGGAGCCAGACCATTAACAACTAGTTATGCAAATAATCATTTAATAACAGCTGCATTGCATGCTACAAAGGAAAATGTAGTACATATCGATAGAACATGATCTGAAGAGGGAAACTGAACTTGATGTGGAAGTTAGAAAAGGGCATATCCCAAGCTCTGTGCCTTATGCCAAGCCAGCTATCAGCAAACCTTTGCTGAGTGATTGAATGAACAAATGAACATAAAGCCCCAGCTCTGATGTCCCTCAGCTCTCAGTTGCTTCAAGGGAGACAGAAATGCCATTCAATTCACATGTATTTTTGAGCATCTGCCAAAGAGGTTTTTTGAAAGTAGTGAAATAGTTCCTGCCTTTGGAGAGTTTGTAATCCAGTGGAATGTGCGTGCTAACAGCATGTTAAGTCGCTTCAGTTGTGTCTGATTCTGCGACCCCATGGACTGTAGCCCCCCAGGCTCCTCTATCCATGGGATTCTCCAGACAAGAATACTGGAGTAGCTTGCCATACACCTCTCCAAGGGATCTTCCTGACCTAGGGGTGGAACCCATGTTTTTTCTGTCTCCAGTATTGGCAGACTTGGCGGGGCGGGGGCGGGGGGCGGGGCGGGGGGGGGGGGGGGGTTGGTCTTTGCCACTAGCGCCACCTGGTGGGGATTCAGTTCAGTTCAGTCGCTCAGTCATGTCCGACTCTGCAACCCATGAATCGCAGCACGCCAAGCCTCCCTGTCCATCACCATCTCAAACTCACATCCATTGAGTAGGTGATGCCATCCAGCCATCCCATCCTCTGTCGTCCCCTTCTCCTCCTGCCCCCACTTCCTCCCAGCATCAGAGTCTTTTCCAGTGAGTCAACTCTTCGCATGAGGTGGCCAAAGTACTGGAGTTTCAGCTTTAGCATCCTTCCTTCCAAAGGACACCCAGGGCTGATCTCCTTTAGAATGGACTGGTTGGATCTCCTTGCAGTCTAAGGGACTCTCAAGAGTCTTCTCCAACACCACAGTTCAAAAGCATCAATTCTTCAGCGCTCAGCTTTCTTCACAATCCAACTGTCACATCCATACATGACCTCTGGAAAAACCATAGCCTTGACTAGACGGACCTTTGTTGTCAAAATAATGTCTCTGCTTTTCAATATGCTATCTAGGTTGGTCATAACTTTTCTTCCAAGGGGTAATTTCATGGCTGCAGTCACCATCTGCAGTGATTTTGGAGCCTAAAAAGATAAAGTCTGACACTGTTTCCACTGTTTCCCCATCTATTTCCCATGAAGTGATGGGACCAGATGCCATGATCTTCGTTTTCTGAATGTTGAGCTTTAAGCCAACTTTTTCACTCTCCTCTTTCACTTTCTTCAAGAGGCTTTTTAGTTCCTCTTCACTTTCTGCCATAAGGGTGATGTCATCTGCATATCTGAGGTTATTGCTATTTCTCCTGGCAATCTTGATTCCAGCTTGTGCTTCTTCCAGCCCAGCGTTTCTCATGATGTACTCTGCATATAAGTTAAATAAACAGGATGACAATATACAGCCTTGACATATTCCTTTTCCTATTTCAAACCAGTCTGTTGTTCCATGTCCAGCTCTAACTGTTGCTTCCTGACCTGCATACAGGTTTCTCAAGAGGCATGTCAGGATGATCACACCATCGTGATTATCTTGGTCGTGAAGATCTTTTTTGTACAGTTGGTGGGGATTAGGCACTCCCAAATTAGATTTGGATGCCACAAACATATTGAGCGTTGGCTGTGTGGAAGGAAGACAGCATGCTAGGGATATTCATGCTAATTGTTTGATTCACCCTTGCAAGAGCCTGAGAGCTGATGTCATGAGTCTCCCTTAGAAAGAGTAGCCTGTATTTCTTTTCCTTCCATACAGCACTAACTCAGAGATCCTTCAGAGAAAGTTACATTACAAAGTTTGGACTTTTCCAGCCCATCTCTGGCTGTAGAGTACAGGTTTCATGAGTATCCCAAGATACATCATCTTGGGTGCCCTTAGGATTGTCCCATCTTTTCAGGCTTTATGAAACCTCAAACATTGAAATTAAACTGCTAGTTCTTCTTGTGACTCAGTACTCTTAGCTTTTATTTCTATGTGAATGACCATCCCTAATAGATGGAAAAGTGAAAAAGAAGGAATCTAATTTTATGAGACAGACTTCTGACTCTACACACACACACACCCCATTTTTTTATCAGATAATAACCTTTGAAACTTCTACTGTACTTTAAGTGGAAAGAAAATGAGCTGAGTTCATCAAGAATTACTGGTGTCTCTGCTATCCTTGCAGAGAACAGCTGAGCCCTTTGCTCCTGGGAACTTGATGGTATATTCACTGGTCCTGGAAATGTTGACTTTTGACTGCCCAAACTGCCAAGTCACTAGGAAATGTGGAGGCATGAGCTGCACTGGTTCCATATTGACCGGGGCAGGACCCCCTAATATTGTAACTCAGCACAGCTGCATTTTATAATAGTCACCACTGCCAGGGAGGTTGCAGAACTCTGATAATTACTGGGAAAGAAATAACACAATATTCTTTGATGAGAAGATTACTTTGAGAATTTGATTGTATAATGAAGATGTTGCTTTGAAAGGTACTTCCTATTGTTCTGAATCTGAGACTCGCTAGCAAAAAAAAAAAAAAGTGTCACTTGTTTTGACAGGCTACTTAGAAAAATTCTCTGTTTATTACATTAACTGCGGCATTTTAACTGTCAAACTATGAAAGAATGTTCTGTAGTTTAAAAAACAGAATAGAGCTTCAGGGGAAATTTTTTGGCACACTCTTGTTGCTATCGGTATTGAAAAAAAACATATATTCTGAATGCGAAATTAGCTTTTTATGTGGTGGCAGGCAGAGTGGCTCACAATGCCCACCCAGCCTCACAGGTGCAGACCTGGGCGGCTTTTGGGGGTAAGTGCTGTACAACAGTGAGAGTTTGATGGCGCTGTTGTTGCGGCTTCCAGGCAGGGCCAGCAAACCTAAAATGAGCTTCTGCAGCTTACTGTTTTGATTTTGCTTTGTTTATAAGTCTAAAAACAAGAGGCTACCCTACCGCAAATAGATACAGTAGAGACCCTTACCAGCAGAAACATACATTCTGGCTGCCTTTGAGCAAGTGCTTCGGAGAGGGACTGGAAAAAGAGATGTGGACTGAGCAGGTAAACAGAATGTTGTAAGCTTGAGGCCGGCTGGACGAAAAGAGGCTTCAAGGAGACAAAGAAGGCTCTTGCCATACAAGGCTCCCAACTTCCTCTTTCGAGGAAAGTGAGACCTAGCTCTCCACTGGAAGCTGTCGATCAGAAAACAGCCTCAGGCAGGAGGGAAATGAGTGGATGCCATTTCCCAAATCTAATTCTGGTCTGTCTGAAATTTTGAAACTCCCTAAAAGCCTAGAAGCTTGTCAATTGGGCCTGAGCAGAAGGGGGGGAAATGAAATTTTATATATGTATATATATTTGAGTTTTATATGTATTTTATAAATTATATATAAATTTATGTGTAGTCAGTCACTTCAGTCATGTCCAACTCTTTGTGATCCTAGGGACTGTGGCCCGCCAGGCTCCTCTGTCCATGGGATTCTCCAGGCAAGAATACTGGAGTGGGTTGCCATGCCCTCCTCCAGGGGATCTTCCTGACCCAGGGATCAAACCTGTGTCTCTTAAGTCTCCTGCATTGCCAGGCAGATTCTTTACCGCTGAGCCACTGGGGAAGCCCACATAAATTTATATTTGTTGTTGTTGTTCAGTTGCTCAGTTGTGTCTGACTCTTTGCAATCCCATTGACTGCAGCACACCAGGCTTCCCTGTCGTTCACCATCTCCTGGAGCTCGCCCAAACCCATGTTCATTGAGTCAGTGATGCCATATCGTCTTGTCCTCTGTCATCTCCATCTCCTCCTACCTTCAATCTTTCCCAGCATTGGGGTCTTTTCTAATGAGTTGGCTCTTCATATCAGGTGACCGAAGTATTGGAGCTTCAACTTCAACATCAGTCCTTCCAGTGAATATTCAGGATTTATTTCCTTTATGATTGACTGGTTTGATCTCCTTGCAGTCCAAGGGACTCTCAAGAGTCTTCTCCAACACCACAGTTCAAAAACATCAGTTCTTTGGCCCTCACCCTTCTTCATGATCCAACTCTCACATCCATACATGACTACTGGGAAAACTGTAGCTTTGTCTATATGGACCTTTGTTGGCAGAGTAATGTCTCTGCTTTATAATATGCCATCTAGGTTTGTCATAACTTTTCTTCCAAGGAGCAAGCATCTTTTAATTTCATGGCTGCAATCACCAGGAAATATATACAAATATATATATATTTATATAAATTATATATGTATATTTGAAATGCTGTCAGGTTCAGGTCTACCAAATGGTCAGAAACTCATAATCTTAAATTCATTTATTTCATGCGCTTGAGTAATATTTTCTAACATATACTGTGGGACATAAGATTGAAAGGAAACAATTTAAGATAATCAAGTGATACGAGAAAATACCAGAAGGAAGAGTTGTTTAGACAGCCACCACCTGCTGTTCCACACATGTGCTCTAGAGGGCACGTGAGAGGTTGTGTGTTTTCTCTTCATTAGCAGAGCCTGTTTTTAATAGTCTTTACCTGCCCAAGCTATTTTTGGAGGGTGTGATATTTGAAATCCTGATAGTTATAGGAAAATTTGTTTCTTCAGTGGAACCCAGATTAGCAAGCCTAAAACCATTAGTGCTTGGGCTTGTGATTTCTGCTGGGGTATGCCAAGAGAATGTTCAGAGTGAAAAAAAGTCCATCCTCAGATGCAAATCAAATGAAAACAGAAGCATGACTAAAAGAGCTGATCCTGAGGAAATAAAAAAAAATTCACTATGGAGTCTTTTCCTTCAGCGCATGATGAACTTTGCCTTTGTTTTTCCTGAAAAGACAGCTGTGCCCTAAGTGTAAGTTTCTGGAATTTACCAGGAGAAATGACTGCATTAAGTGGGCTGTTTCTAGAGTTTAGATTTGCCTTCGCCCTATGAAAGCAGTTTACTCCTTGTTTCTCATATTTACATGCCCAAGAACCAACCTATGGATTGATGCTCTTAGGACCCAGATTTGGGATAGAAAAAGATGGATATAGCTGCCGTTTACAGTTTCAGTTCAGTTCAGTCGCTTAGTCATGTCCGACTCTTTGCAACCCCATGAATCGCAGCATGCCAGGCCTCCCTGTCCATCACCAACTCCCGGAGTTCACTCAGACTCACGTCCACCGAGTCAGTGATGCCATCCAGCCATCTCATCCTCTGTCGTCCCCTTCTCCTCCTGCCCCCAATCCCTCCCAGCATCAGAGTCTTTTCCAATGAGTCAACTCTTTGCATGAGATGGCCAAAGTACTGGAGTTTCAGCCTTAGCATCAGTCCTTCCAAAGTACATCCAGGACTGATCTTCAGAATGGACTGGTTGGATCTTCTTGCAGTCCAAGGGGCTCTCAAGAGTCTTCTCCAACACCACAGTTTACAGTTTAGGCATCATTATTAGATTGCCTCAAGATTTTTATGCCTTTTTAATGTTCAAGTTGATCTGTTCATTGCATAGAAAATTTGGAAAGTACTAAAAAGAGTCAAAGAAGAATAAATAACACCTGCCAATCACATCTTCTAGAGATTATTATCATTAACATTTTGGTACCTATCCCTTGATTATTCTTCAGTTCCTAACTTTTTACAGTTAATAATATAGCATGGCATTCTCCCTTAACCATAAGTATTTTTTAAAAGGTGGGACTTTTAATAGGTGCATAGTAGTCTATCCTTTGAAAACTCCTTAGTGCGATCAGTTTGTCACAGTTGGGTGTTTAGGTTGATTCTCAAACCCTTTCTTTTTAACCACAGAAGAAAATAAGAAGTGCCCTTCTTCCTAGAACGAAGAAAGAATTCCTAGCCTAGCAGGGGTGCAGGGGTGTGTGGGGCCAGAAAAATGTCAAGAAAGTTCCAGTAAGGAGCCAAAGGAGTGCCCCCAGAGCAGGCATGTGGGTAAATGTGGCTGGAGAGTTAGGCTGAGGCCAGGTTGAAGGGGGTCTGCTTCTCTGTGTGTCTGTGTATTATTTTATAGCCATTTGGAGCACCGTTGACTAGTTTAAAGGGAGGTGTGGCATGGCCAGCTTTGCAGTAGGTAGGTTTCTCTGCTATCTGTAGAGAATGGATTGGAGGGCCCGAGACTAAAGACAGAATGCCGGATACTGAGTTTTTTTGAGAGGAGAACTAATGGTATTTTGAGAAATTAATGACAGCTTTTGAGATACATGCATTTGACCTGAGAGTCTGCTAAATAAAGTGAAAGCCATACTAAGCACAAGAGCCCTGGATTCTGGTCTTACCAAGTTACCAGTAAGTCCCCCAACATCGTCAGATTACAAGTCTCTTAAACTATAACATGAGTTTAATGCCTGCTTACTCTCATCCCCTGGAGAAGGAAATGCCAACCCACTCCAGTATTCTTGCCTGGAGAATCCCATGGACAGAGGAGCCTGGCGGGCTACAGTTTGTGGGATCGTAAGAGTCGGACACGACTTAGCGTTATCTTTGGAGAGGGCAATGGCACCCCACTCCAGTACTCCTGCCTGGAAAATCCCATGGATAGAGGAGCCTGAAAGGCTGCAGTCCATGGGGTCGCTGAGGGTCAGACACGACTGAGTGACTTCACTTTGACTTTTCACTTTCATGCATTGGAGAAGGAAATGGCAACCCACTCCAGTGTTCTTGCCTGGAGAATCCCAGGGACGGAGGAGCCTGGTGGGCTGCAGTCAATGGGATCACGAAGAGTCAGACATGACTGAGCGACTTCACTTTCACTTTTCACTCTCATGCATTGGAGAAGGAAATGGCAACCCACTCCAGTGTTCTTGCCTGGAGAATCCCAGGGACGGCAGAGTCTGGTGGGCTGCCGTCTATGCGGTCGCACAGAGTTGGACACGACTGAAGTGACTTAGCAGCAGCAGCAGCAGCAGCGCTATCTTTCTTACTCTCTCCCAGTTTCACAAGGGATTGTAAACGGAAAAACAACTACAATAGTATTTAATTACAGCCAACGTTTACCGAGCACATGTGTGCTAGGCACTGTGCTCAACAGCTGTCTGATTCTATTCTTTCAACAGATCTTTGAGGTAGTGATTAATATTATCCCCATTTTATGAATAAGGAAGATGAGGCTTATGTTAAATCACTTGTTGTTTATCCTGAAAGAGGAGGACTCGGGATTTGGTCCAGGTCTTTCTGACTTGAGCCTGTGTTCTGTTCTGCAGTCTACCACCTGTCCCAGGCCAAAAAGGCTTCAAAACGGTCTCTTGGCTTTGTTCTTTGAGCATTATTGAGGAAACATGTCATGGAAATCTGATTTTAAAATAGTTACTACAGACTAGTCTCAGTTCATTAAATGATGACTATATCGACCTATGCTGTGCTGTGCTCAGTTGCTCAGCCCAACTTTTTGTGAACCCATGGACTGTAATCCACCAGGCTCCTCTGTCCATGGGTTTCTCCAGGCCAGAATACTGGAGTGGGTTGCCACGCCCTCCTCCAGGGAATCTATAGAACCCAGGTCTCTTGCACTGCAGGCAGATTCTTTACCGTCTAAGCCACCAGGGAAGCCCATATAGACCTGAATGAAGTTCAAATATATCATCTACTGTAGAAAAAATTCATATCAACACACAAGTCAGGATCACAGACAAACGTAATAATTAAATATGCTTTGCACTATACCTTTATATATAGTGACCTCATTTACATCCCCTCTTTGAACCTCAGCCTAACTGTGCAAACTGAGTAGTGCTAATGTTATTACCCACAATTTACAGATGGAGAAACTGAGCTTAGTGGATTCTGAGTGTCTTCTTCATCACGCAGTAGTATATGTAGCTGAACCAGAGACAGAACCCAAGTCTGCTTACTCCAAATCCAATTTCATTCTTTTTTTTTTCATGAATAATAATATTTCATCTCTAACAGATAGCTTCAAGTTCTCTGGTGGATTTACTGAACAAGCAGTGGAATGCAAAGAAATATCTTTCTGTCCCTGATTCATGAAGAATTAATTTTTATAAAGGAAAAATAATGTACCCACATAGCATCTCCTCAAAAAATGTTTGCATTTTCTATCTGATATATATGTCTCATACACAAATACAGGTAGCTATAACTATCTGCTTCCATCCAAATTTGCTTTTCTCAACTTGCTGCTTAGGTATTTTAAAGGAAAATATTTGTGGCTGTACCTTTGAAAAGGTTTAATGGTACACTTCTATTGTGCTCTGATAGTAAACACTTTTGCTGGAAGAATTTCTGGCATATTTAGCTTCTGAACTTGAAAAACCTCAAATCACAATGTCCCCAAACACTTAGGCCTCAGAGCACTGAATTATGGAATCTTTACCCCATGTCCTGATGATGAGGACATGAGGTAAAGAAATGAGGATGACCTCATTTCTCCCAAATTTCTCTCCAAAGGCTTTTACCCTTAACAGCAGGCTAAATCACATTCATTTCTGACTTCACAAAGAAGGGAAGAATCCTCATGTACACAGGGTTTGCAGTCAGAACTAGACAATGTCTAATTGTATCTGATAAGCTTAAAAGGGAAAAACAAGATGGCAGAGGAGTAGGTGGATGTGGAGTACGTCTCTTTCCACGGATATGTCAGGAATACACCTTCAGATACAGAAATGCTTGCAGAACTCCAGCTGAGAGCAGACCAGAGTACCTGACCACTGGAAAAGAATATACAGAACCACGGAAAACTCGAGAACAAGCCCTGAGCCTTTGGAGCAGGAGCACTGACTCCAAGACTCTAGACTACCAGAGAACTAACCCTGCTGCTGCTGCTGCTGCTAAGTCGCTTCAGTCGTGTCCGACTCTGTGCGACCCCATAGATGGCAGCCCACCAGGCTCCCCCTTCCCTGGGATTCTCCAGGCAAGACTACTGGAGTGGGGTGCCATTGCCTTCTCCGCTTGGCTTCCTAAGTATCCTCTAATAAATTCTCTCATACCTGAAAAAGAATTCAGAATAATGATAGTAAAGATGACCAAAAACCTTGAAAACAGAATGGAGAAAATGTATCTGATAAGCTTAAAATGTCCTTTTCTGGGTTGAGAGTAAGGTGAGAGGGTTGTGGTGTAGCAGGGAAATGAGCCAACAGAGTGGGGGAGGATACCTTAAATGGCCCATCACCAGGCTCTGGGAATGTCTCAAATACTTAAGAGCTAACTCTTAAGAAGCAAGTGTCCTGGGAGGTGAAGAAAAGAAGCAAACACGTTGTGCTGGTTTGTTAGACAAGGGGGTGGGAAACCACACCAAACTTTAAGGGAAGTGGAAGAGTTGAATCTCAAGAAAATCTTTTAAGAGCATTGGAAAGTGACCCATGCTTGAGAAATGACTTGAAAGCAGGAGAATCAGGTGGACTGAGGTGGAGTGTTACCACCAAAATAAAGCATTCCAGCCCCAAGAAAAATATAGTAAAGCATTTCCTTTATTTTGGTGCTTGACCAGGTCTTACATATTTATAACACTGACTTTTCTGGGTATTTTTCCCATGCGCCAGGGAATAGGTCTACTGGATGACAAATCTAGAACTGGGTTATTTGTCTTTCACCTGCCCAGGTTACCACTGGCCATGCCAGCATGCCTGCTTGGTGCCGGGCGAATCCCTCATTTTATCCATGTTCCAATAACCAAAGAGCCGTGTCTCTGACCTTGATAAATTCCTTGATAAAACTGTATTTACCAGCAGCTTCCAATATCACCTGAGCCCTTCCATCCTTTAATGTAGAAAATGCCTCTCCCTCTATCCCCGTTTATTATCTTGTCTGTAACTAGACATTGCCGCCAGAATGCGTCCCCTGCAGAAACTAGGCCTTTCCCCAGCAGGATCCTACAAATCCCCATCAATGTGGCACCACGCAGGTTTATAAAGAAGCAGGGATGCCTAATGCCTCTCCCTGTGACATCTGGAGAAGGACAAGTAAAGACCAGGTACATTCACGTGCTGCCACTCAGAGCAGCCAGAGAGCCGATTCACTTCCCTGGCCTCACAGGTCCTCTGTGAAGGTAACATGTGAGGTCCCTCCTCCTGCTCGATCGGGGCACAGTGTTCCCTTGGCTCTTGAAAGCCAGATTGCCTTCAGCCCTGGGGACCCTTTCATGACTCTTTGAACAGGCTGGGAGCTGATTTGTGGGATCCCTTTTCCATTTTTCTTTCCTGTCTGCCCCTACAAAGACCAAAGCATGAGAGGTACTCAATGCCACTGTCTGCCACAAGAAACCTGCTTGTAAAACGCGACTTTGTTCAGTGGTGATGGTGGGGAAGTAGGTGGCGCACACGGAGGGGAGAAGCTTCGTCTGAGGCCAGAGCAGAGAGGTCTTTTCTGAGGCACCAGATGGCACAGCAGCTCTGAGCCGGCGTCCCCGCCAAGGCTCGGCCTGTTCTGTTGCTGCAGCCACAAGCTCTAGGGCCGCTGGGCTGGGGGAGGGGCTCCCATCTGACTCCCACTCATGGACACGGGATGGTCACACCGACCTCGGCTCCATCTGGCCTCCTCCCCGGGACCTCCCTCAACCTTCAACCCTAACAACATGTTGATGGAAACCCCTCACGGCACACCTCCAGTGAATGCTTTTGTTGCTTTTTCAGCTGTAAAGGTATTCATTTTCTAAAGCCAGTCTCTGCTCACCTTGCCGTCCTGACTTCTCTCACCTCGTTAAAACATGTGCTGTAAACAGGACCAAAAGGACGGTTGCTGTCTGGGTGGATCACCCAGCGACAGTGGCCTGCCCTGTGATGACACTGACCACTGTAGACCACAGGCTTGTTGTTGTTGTTGTTCGTTTTTTTCCCCTTTCATTCAGAGTGGTATTTAGGACTCAGAGACTAAACTGTTTCTAGGCTTTGTTCCATTTGGTTTCACATGGCTGTCATGGGTTTCTCCGGGGCATCCAGCAAGCCTCATGGAAGTCTTGATTTCTTGGTTTTGTTACCGATGAACGGAGGACCAGGGGTAGAATGAGTTCCACGTGGGTCTCTGCAGATTGGCCAACAGCACCCCAACCCCTGAAGGCAGTGGGGGCTGTGCTTCAGGACAGGCCTTGCTTCCTATGAGAGACACATGGGGAGCAGGCAGGCTGAACCCCTCCCTCCTGTCCTCCCACCAGCTGCCAAACTCAGGAGGCTCTCCCAGGAATGGAGCCCTTCCCAGGAAGTCCCTCCTGGGAGAGCTCCCACTTCTCCCCCTCCTCTGTGTCTGGCAGGAGGGCCCAGGGCTCTGCTTCCTTCTCAGGCCCTTCCTGGACATTTGTCTTGGCAGGTCTCAAGTTGGAGCCTGGGCAGCCTGCTGCTCGCCAGCCCCTGCCCTGCACGGGGCAGTGATGCGATGAACCCCTGGGACCTTCTCCTGCCCTTGTCTTATCAGCAGCGCTATCTTCCTCCTGTGTGGGTTTCCTTCTGTGAGTGCAGAGCTGTGTCTGCCTCCAGGCCTCTCTCAGCCATTCTGTCCGCATCTGCTTCCCATCACCCAAGAATTCCCGAAACACTCTGATCTTGCTGATAGCACTATTTTAGGGTTTGTCACGGTGGTGTGACTTATTTTCAGTGCTGTTTTGGATTTTAAAACATCTTTCCTATTATATGTTTAGCATGGCAGACAAAATTCTGACCAAAACAAGGATCCAGTCCAACAGGTGTTGCTTGGTTTTTGACGGTCATCTCTTTTTAGGCCCCCATTGAACTTGATTTAGACGGGGTAGCTTTAGCTGATAATTTCTTAAAACTGGATGAGTATGTTGGTGGGAATGCAAACTAGTACAGCCACTATGGAGAACAGTGTGGAGATTCCTTAAAAAACTGGAAATAGAACTGCCTTATGACCCAGCAATCCCACTGCTGGGCATACACACTGAGGAAACCAGAAGGGAAAGAGACACGTGTACCCCAATGTTCATCACAGCACTGTTTATAATAGCCAGGACATGGAAGCAACCTAGATGTCCATCAGCAGATGAATGGATAAGAAAGCTGTGGTACATATACACAATGGAGTATTACTCAGCCATTAAAAAGAATACATTTGAATCAGTTCTAATGAGGTGGATGAAACTGGAGCCTATTATACAGAGTGAAGTAAGCCAGAAAGAAAAACACCAATATAGTATACTAATGCATATATATGGAATTTAGAAAGATGGTAACAATAACCCTGTATACGAGACAGCAAAAGAGACACAGATGTATAGAACAGTCTTTTGGACTCTGTGGGAGAGGGAGAGGGTGGGATGATTTGGGAGAATGGCATTGAAACATGTATAATATCATATATGAAACAAGTCACCAGTCCAGGTTCGAAGCACGATACTGGATGCTTGGGGCTGGTGCACTCGGATGACCCAGAGGGATGGTATGGGGAGGGAGGAGGGAGGAAGGTTCAGGATGGGGAACACATGTATACCTGTGGCAGATTCATTTTGATATATGGCAAAACCAATACAATATTGTAAAATTAAAAAATAAAATTAAATTAAAAAAAAAAACTGGATGAGTAAATTTATAATCCTACCAAAAAAAAAAAAATTTCTATCTTTGAATGGGATTTGGAGTAAGAGGTCAGGTCCAACATTTTCATCCTGTCTCCTCCCTCCATTAATAATTAACTGCTTACCATGTCACATATGTGTACTATAGTCAAAGAGAATGGGGTCATGGGCATCTTGTCTTACTGGACCTTCAGTGGGGAGGATAACAGAGTGTAAGGCCTTTAGGATACAGAACAAGAACTGGTCCTTGGTACTGCTGCCACCTCCCCCGGGCAAACCCTGAGTTCAGCAGAAATCGCGAGAACTTGTGCATTCATCCAATGAGACGTATTGAACACCTCCCACTTTATCATGTCATCCTGCATGAGCACCATATTTCCAGTGTATCAGTGCTTTGTGTATATTAGCTCATTCGATCTTTACAACAATCCTATTTATTATCCCCATTTTTACAGATGTAGGAACCAAGCATTAGACCAATTGGGTACCTAGGAAGTTCCTATTTTAGATCTCAAATCCTGTTTCTGGTATTAACACAGTGCCCTTTGTACTACCAGATGCTGCTTCTCTTGAGAAGAGCAGTGTAGAGTCATGGATTTCTAAGCAAATAACATTCTGCATAGTATGTTTCAATTGCGACAGCAGTTTGACCATGTGCCTTGGAAGAGTAAATTTTGGAGAACCAGTTTTGCCTCAGAGAGGGGACAACTGAGCTGGGCTTGTAGCAGAAAACACATATCCCAGGCAAAGAGAAGAACATGTGAAGAGTCTTAGAGGTGTGAAAGAGCACTGCATGTTTTAGAACTGGAGACATGTCCGGTTATGCCTCGAGCACAAAGCACGTTAGCCAGGAGGAAAGGTGTGAAGAGAGGAGAGATGAGTCTAGAAAGGTCCACTGGGACCAGCTGAAAAAGTTTTGTGTGATGATGAGGGAGCACTTCTGGACAGACTGAGTTTATGGGTTGTCTGGGAATTGATGGTCAGAAAGCTATTGGAGCTCAAGAAATAAATCTTTTGGAGATTAAAATTTAGGTCTCAGCATCACATAGATGAAAGCTGGGGACTTTTCCCAGGGAGACAAGGTAGAAGGAAGTGAGAACAGAGCTGATGACAGCCTTGGGGCACAGCACAATTCATGAGGTGAACAGAGAAACAACAGACCATGAAAGACATGAGGAGAGATGCCTGGCAGACAGGAAGCGAGCCAGCAGGGCACATTGTTCATCATATTTTAACTCTTGGATGAAATTCAGTGATTTTTAACATAATGGGATTTGTTGATCTTAAAGGCAGCACTTAATTTTTTAATCTGTAAGACTTGATCAGTGTGGATTTCATGTTGATACTATGTGAACCCTCTTCCTAAACTTGTAGACATCTGCTCCCCAGATTTCAACTCTGAATCTAAATTCAGAGGTAGATTTTAGAGCTAAATTCTGACCTTTCTTTTCGCAGATAGGTTTTTCTTCTCCCTCCGTAATAGCCCCCCACTCCCGCCCCCCATGGAGGTGAGAATGAGACTTGGTGACTGTTTTCTCCTTTAGCCAAGCTTCTAGGAGGGTCCATGCTATTTGCAGCTGATGTCAAGAAGCAGGAACAGCAGGGCTGCTCCTCATGCTGAAGAGCCATAATCCTATTACGCCCACCTTGAGGCTTTCGCGTTGGCTGCCTCTACAGCAGTAGATGGACTGAGGTGACTCAATTGACTTTTAAATCTCCAAGGGTCCCAGTTTCAAAATCCCCATGTCTAAGTCAAGTAGTAGATTAGGCCCCTTACTAAGAAGGCCTGGCTCCTTCAGAATCCCTGTGGCCATAGCTTTTCCTTCGGTGTCTGTGGGTCCCCCTACTTTCTGCATTCCACATGTGTCCTTAAGTGATAATCCTTGGCAGGAGGTGAACTTGGCTGGCATCTCCCTGGTTCATGGATTTAGTACCTGTCTTTGTACAGGCAGGATTAGGAAATATAGAAACAGTCCTCTTTGTTTCTGTAAGAGAAGGCTATCGTATTCTTTGGTTCATGTTAAAGCTGTCCTTGAGAACGTAATGCCCAAGGTATAAAAAGAGTTTTCTTCCAATTAGCCCCCTTTTGATCCGCGATATGGTTACAAATTATCTAACGCAACTATTTTAGAATATTTATAATTCACTTTCAATAGCTCAAAGTACTTATCTAACAATTGACTAAGTTCTAGATATAATTTGTTGAACCAAATGTCATACTTAATTTTTAAGTTCATTTTTCTTATGCAAGGGCTTGAGCTTTAGATATCAGGCTGCTGCTTTTTTTTCACTTACACAAATGAATATGCAGATACCTTCCTATTTGCTGCTTCCTTTAGCTCTCACATTACTCTCACAAAGATATTGTCCCCAGTTTACAGAAGAAACTGAGTCTCTGATGTCACATGACTGGTCAGGGGTTGCACGAGGGTTAAAACCTGATCTTCAGACTCTAAATTCAGTGCTCTGCTCAGTACAGCAGCAAGACTTTCTGAATTTACTTGATCAAGGAAAGATTTACTTTTTTTTTTTTAATTGCCATGCCACATAGCTTGTGGATCTTAGTTACCTGACCTGGGACTAAGCCCAGGCCACGTCAATGAAAGGAAAGCATGGAGTCTCAACCACTGGACTACCAGGGAATTCCCAAAGAACATTCTTTATAGTAGTGTAATGATGGAACACCCCTGGTAGCTCACTGAGGTTTATAAGTTTTGTATATTGTAACATTGAATAATACTATAAGTTACTGAAATTTTGGGAGAGTGTATAACACAGGTGATGATTATGTAATAAGTAACACTCATGACTACAATAGTCAGCTGAGAGTAAATGCCACCTGATCACCAATGTGGAGAGTGACTTCCTAGAGCTCTCAGAATTAATAACACATTTGTTTGTTTGTTTGTTTAGTTTCAAAAACATTAGGGTTCCTTATATTGCAGAGAGCAATAGAAGGTCCAAATTACTAACCAATCATCCCTTTTCCCATTGATGTAAAATTAAACACGAGTCGTGATTTCAGACAAAGGTCTGTCTAGTCAAGGCTATGGTTTTTCCAGTGGTCATGTATGGATGTGAGAGTTGGACTATAAAGAAAGCTGAGCACCAAGGAATTTATGCTTTTGAACTGTGGTGTTGGAGAAGACTCTTGCGAGTCCCTTGGACTGTAAGGAGATCCAACCAGTCCATCCTAAAGGAGATCAGTCCTGGGTGTTCATTGGAAGGTCTGATGTTGAAGCTGAAACTCCAATACTTTGGCCACCTGATGCGAAGAGCTGACTCATTTGAAAAGACCCTGATGGTGGGAAAGATTGAGGGCAGGAGAAGAAGGGGATGACAGAGGATGAGATGGTTGGATGGCATCACCGACTCAATGGACATGGGTTTGGGTGGACTCCAGGAGTTGGTGATGGACAGGGAGGCTTGGCGTGCTGTGGTTCATGGGATCACAGAGTTGGACACGACTGAGTGACTGAACTGAACTGATTTCAGAATAACTACTGACATGAAAGATGATCAGAAATCCTCTCAGTCCTCCCATGCCAAGATGTCCATAATGTGTCCAAACCTCATTCTTAAAGGCAAGGTATATGACAGTAGTTTTAGACTAAATTACAGGGGAAAAAAAAACTGTGCCTAGTATACTGATTAACATCTCATGGAAGAGTGGTAGACCATGGTACAGAGTTTGGGGAATGTGAGGTATTCTTCCCTACTTTCCCTTTCTTAATAATTCCACACACTATTTGCCTTCTGCTCATCTCATGTCCTCACCTCCAGAGGGAGGTGAGAAAACATTGTTTATATAAATCCTTTAAGTCCTGTGGTAGAAGCACATTACACAACCCAGAACAATAGTGATAGCAACATTATTCTTCTAGGCTAAGATACCACATAGGATCCCAAGAAATTTGTGTCAGTCATCAAGTTGATTGAACCAGCAGTTCCTGGTGATGTTAAAAGATAACTTTGTTGATCTTGATTAAGGTAGTAATGAAAGGTAATTTTGCAGAATCATCATCTACAAAGTAAGAGATCTAAGTTAGCCAACTATGATGTGAGCAGAGATGTTCCTCCCTCTGAGGTTGGAAGGGAAGGGGATTAGGTGCAGTTTTGATTTCTTCCGTGTCCTTCCATCAAGGAACAGGTCATGTCAAAATTCCCTTTAGGAATTATCATAGCATCATCTCTCCTCCTGCCAGGGTCTTTTTATCAGGATTTCTCCTAAGAATTCCCTGAACATGTTTTACTGGCCCCTGAAGCCCCTTCTGTATTTCAAACTCTAGTAATGACTTTTAGCTCATTATTTCCTTGTTACTTTTTTCTTTGTAGACCTGGACAGAGGACCATGGATGACCTAGAAATTATCTATGAAGAACTCCTTCACATTAAAGCCTTATCCCATCTTTCTACCACAGTAAGTTGTCTCTTAGCTGAGCATGGTTGGGGGCACTTTGAATTAAATGCACTGTTAGGACTGGGGGAGAGGACTATAGTCTGAGGGAGGAACAGGGATGCCTAAATTCTACCTCATAAATCACCCCTTCTCACTCTCCTGAGATGCTAAGGAAGTTATACCTACATGCAATCACCAAAGAAGGATCAAGTATTACCATGTTATTAGGAGTTGCCCTAAACATTAGAGCAGCCTGATGTGAGTGGAATTGGAGCATATACTTCAAACTTCCCGAGCCTTGGAACCTGCCATAATTCAGCACAGAGCCAGGCCTTAAGATAGGTTTTCAGTCCCTTGCATGAAATAAAGAGCCATACCGGGCAGCAGTGAGAGAAATCAAGATGACCTGGCCTGGCCCAGGGGGCCACTCCACCCAGGTTTGCTGCCAAATTGAGAAAAGAAGCAGAAGGTGCCAAAGCGCATTGGTTCAGGTATTTTAGGGCATAAGAGCAACACTTGCTGGTAGAAAATGGCCCAATGCCTGTATCTGACTCTGAACGTTTACATGATTAGGATATTATAGAAAAGCAGTGGACAGAAATGCCTCCTGCCATAGGAGGAACACAGAAACATGAGTTCCAGGCAATGTACGTCTCCTATATGGTAATAATTAATAATAATGAGGATGATGATAATAAAAAGTTGTTTCAACATCTACAGATTATATGCCATGTTTGCAAATGACATGCCAGGCTCCTCAGCGGTGTCTGCCTGCCTCGCTGGTCTTTCATTCCCAGCTCGCGAGGTGATACCACGCTGTGAGGGTCACTTGGTGGCAGCGTCTGCAGTCCCCGCTGTGGGCTGTAAAGCCCGGGTCTCTGCTGAGAGCAGAGAGGCACTCCCCACAACCCCAGGGGGAGTGCTGCAGACCTTCCCCTTTAACCCAGCCAGGGCTGCCTTCACATGCTCCCTCTGCCTGCATTCCTCGGGTCGGGAAGCTTGCTCACCTACCTGGGGTATCCAAGGGTCTGGTCCAGCCCACCCTCCCACCACCACCCTGTCACCATCACTCTCTCCATGGTGGGATACATCCAGCACCCAGGGGCCTCACCCAGGGAACTCCCACATCTGTAGGGGAAGCAGCAGGGGCCCCACAAGCTCATGCTGGAGAGGGGAGTGCAGGAGACCCCTGTGCCCTACCTGCTGTGTGGGTCTCCACCCTGCATGTATTCTGACTTCCGCCGCCTTGGAAGAACCATGGGTAGTAGAGAGGAGGGGGAGGCTTCTACCTCAAACTCCAGGTCCCCAGGCACTGTGGAAGTTCTCAGGTTATTTGGTTCTTAGGGAGACAGAGCCATAATTTGGGACCATAATTTGGAATTTAAAAAGAAACAGCTATCAAAATCTCCACACAGGGACTTCCCCCTTGGGGTCTAAGACTCTTTGCTCCCAACGCAGGGGGCATGGGTTCGACTCCTGGTCAGGCAACTAAATCTCATAGGCCACAACTGAAGATGCCATGTGCCACGACTAAGACCCAGCAGAGCCAAGTAAATAAATATTTTTTAAAAAATCTCTTCCCACATTAAGCTTAATCATTCAACTTCAAGACACTGAGTTTTTCAACATGTTTGCACTTACGCATGATGTGTGATGCAAGGAAGAACCTCCCGGAGCAAGAGTTACATGATACTGTGGATGCTCTCACCCTCTCACCAAGACAAAAGATAGGCAGAGAAGCTGCCTAGGTCTCATGCACGTGCGACCACGTTGTAAACAGTCTCTGGGAAGCTGAGCTTGTATGAATGAGCATATAAAATAGCTTTTGTAAAAGTGTCAAGAATCTAGTGGCACAAGACACAGAAGCAGCCAAACTGTTCATGGACAAGTGTGTGACTAAAGAAGAGGTGGTATGCATATGCGATGGAGTACTGCTCAGCCACAAAGAAGAACAAAATCTTGCCATTTGCAGCAACATGGATGAACCTAGGGATTATCATGCCAAGTGAAGTAAGTCAGACAGAGAAAGGCTAATGTATCATATGTTACTTATATGTGAAACCTACAAGAAGTGATACAGAGGAACTCACTTATAAAACAGACACACAGATGTAGAAAATAAACTTATGGTTACAAATGGGGAAGGGAAGGAGGGATATGATTGGAATTTGAGATTGACAGATACAGTCGTGTCCGACTCTTTGCAACCCCATGGACTGTAGCCTATCAGGCTCCTCCATCCATGGGATTTTCCAGGCAAGAGTGCTGGAGTGGATTGCCACTTCCTTCTCCTGGGGATCTTCCTGACCCAGGAATCGAACCCAGGTCTCCCGCATTGCAGGCAGACACTTTACCGTCTGAGCCACCAGGGAAGCCCAACAGATACAACTACTACCTATAAAATAGATAAATAACAAGGTCCTACTGTATAGCATGGGGAATTGTATTCAGTATTTTATAATAAAATAAAATGGAAAATCAGAAAAAGAATAGATATGTGTATAACTGAATCACTTTGGTGAAATATTGTAAATCAACTATATTTCAGTTAAAAAACAAATCTAGTGGCACATGTCATGGAAGTGGTTCTAGGTGGGAGGAGCAGCCAGGCAGAGTGGGAGGCGGCTGGGTGGAAGTTAGCGCTGTTCAGAAAGAGAGCAAGTCCCTTCCCCACACCCCGCAATCTGCCTTTTCCCTGCACTCTTTCTCTTTTTCTTCTAGGTGAAACGGGAGTTGGCAGCGGTTCTCATTTTTGAGTCTCATGCCAAAGGAGGGACTGTGTGTAAGTGAAGGCTGTAATGGTGCACGGCGCCTGGCTTGCCCCGTCCCGAGCATGTGCCCCTGGAGCCTGACTGTAAATGCTCCCCTTTCTTAGGCCTGAGACAGACTTGCCAGGATGTCACGTGGCATGTTTTTGTTTTTCTGGACCCGTGATTATTCCCAGCATGGCTGTGGCTTTGCAGCCTGGTGGGTGTCAGGTACCAGCCTGGGAGCGTTTACCAGCCAGCATCTCTACTTGCTCCCTCCCCTGCTGGCTCAAGGTCGTGTTTAAAGAGGGTGGGATGAAGTCATACTGTCTTCAGGGAAAACCTTCACACAGTGACCTCACTTCAATTTTGTGGCTTGGGAAGACCTAATCTGTCTCTTGAGAGGCTAGTTAGAATAGCGTACTCTCCTGCTTGCTTCTCACTCTTCCACTATCAGCTGCAAGCCTGAGAGAATTTCTTTGCCCAGATATTTATGCAGGACTACTATGTAGTGGAGAAGGAAAATGGCAGCCCACTCCAGTACTCTTGCCTGGAAAATTCCATGGACTGAGCAGCCTGGTAGGCTACAGTCCATGGGGTCGCAAAGAGTCGGACACGACTGAGCAACTTCACTTCACGTTCACTATGTAGTATCTCTCCAGTAAGTACGTCGTAGTTTAGTTCTATGACCATATATGGGAGCAAGAAATTGAAAGTGAAAGTCTTAAGTCGTTCAGTTGTGTCTGACTCCTTGCGACATGGACTGTAGCCTGCCAGGCTCCTCTGTCCATGGGATGCTCCATGCAAGAATACTGGAGTGGGTTGCCATTCCCTTCTCCAGGGGATCTTCCTGACCCAGGAGTCGAACCCAGGTCTCCCACATTGCAGGTGGATTCTTTACTGTGTGAGCCCACTGGGGAAGCCAGAAGGCCTCTTAAGAAATTGAAATTTCATATTATAAATGTGAGCAGAATTATTTTGACTAGCATTTCCCACTCATCCTACAAAACCATTCTTGGAAAACATGGTGAGTGGGGTATTCAGGACACGAAATGCCTCCTCTAATTTCTCTTGGAGAATTGTAAGACACAAGCATGCTCTGTTTCTCAGGAGTTCTACAATAAGGAAAAATTTCACACCACTTAAACTGATACCGCCTTAACCTAATGAAACATAGAAAACATTTTTAATGGATACCTATTAACTTTTCAAGAGACCATCTTTGGAAAATCTTGCTCTTTCTTCAGATTGAGCTGTGTTAGTCAAATAAACAGAGACCATGAATTGTAAAAGCAAAAAGAGTTAACATCGATGTTTCAAATATTTTACTTTTAGTCCTCAAAAGTGTATATCTAATATTGCTAGTTACTTTAAAAAGAATGTTTTTTCTTTACTTTTTAAAGGTTCACATTAACATTTAAAAAATGTTTATATTACTGGTGACTTACAACTTCTTTTGTGCTTTTCCTTCAATCTTTCTGACAGTTTTCATTTTATTATGAAATATTTAAGTATTTCAGACAAATCACTAGAGATTGTTACAAACCCCTTTTTATTTATTTATTTATTTTTACAAACCCCTTCTTAAAAAACACTTTTATCAAGTACTAACCTGACACTCTATTTTTTAATATTTTCATTTTTTATATTTTCTAAAAAATGAAATCCTACATTTGAAGAGTCTCTGTTTCCTTTTTTATCTCATTCTTCTCTTTTCCTCTCCAAGGTAACTCATACCCTATATCATGTGATTATCATTCCAACCCATTTTTTAAAATATATGTAGATATGTATCCATCAACAATATGTAGTGCTGATTTGCATGTTTTCAGACTTCACATTGGGCTTCCTGGTGGCTCAGTGGTAAAGAATCCGCCTGCTGATGTAGAAGATGTGGGTTTGACACCTGGGTCAGGAAGATCCCCTGGAGAAGGAAATGGCAACCCACTCTAGTATTCTTGCCTGGAGAATTCCATGGACAGAGGAGCCTGTCGGGCTACAGTCCATGGGGCCGGAAAAGAATAAAACACGACTGAGCAACTAAACGACAACAAATTTCATGTTATTGGTCAGATTACTTTTAAAAATGATGTTCTATAGCTTAGTAAGTTTTGATGAGTTGTGGGGGGAAGTGGATTGCTTTAAGGAATGGATTGCTGGAGAATTAATAGTAAATATATATCTGTAGGACATAGCAAGGAGTGCAGTGTTCCTGTTTCTTTCATGTTCTAAAGAAAAGAAGTAATATTCCACCTGAATAAGTTAGCATTTGCTAGTTTTTTTTTTTTTCCCTCCTGGAATTAAATGCATAATTCTGAGGCCTTTAAAATGATGATTTGATAAGCTGTAATTTATATTGATGTGCTTCTATTCTTGTCATAAGTCTTTTTTTCTTTTTGTATCTAGTATTTAACCAAGGGGAAGAAGGCACCTCCTGGTACATTATTCTAAAAGGATCAGTGAATGTAGTCATTTATGGCAAGGTATATATTTTTTTTCTTTTGAAACTTTATTATGCTGCATTTACTACTGGCTCTAAGTATTAAGAATGTAATGCTACAGTTAAACTTGCTACAATATTGGTACTCAATGTAGAAAAGACATTATAGCCTCTCTAATCATATACTATCTAAATTTTTATACTCAGAGTAGCACTGAACTTTCTGGGACTCATGGATTATAATGTATGTATGTAAGTTAGGTCCTAGCACACGTTACTCAATGAAAGAAAAATGAAACACTATAATTTAATTTTGTGATCCCCTCCCCCGTGACTTCTCTGGGTACAGCCTGTTGATATATATTCAGTGTTTTCGGGGCAGAGGGGCTTGTGGTGTGAGGCGGGTGGGTGTGTGCCCTGTTCCAGGGATCACCTTCATCTGCATGATTTGTTCTCTCCAGGGTGTGGTCTGTACCCTGCATGAGGGCGATGACTTTGGCAAGTTAGCCCTAGTGAATGATGCCCCAAGAGCTGCCTCCATCGTCTTGAGAGAAGATAACTGCCATTTCTTAAGAGTAGACAAGGAGGATTTCAACCGGATCCTGAGGGTGAGTCTGAGGTGCAGTGTGGCTGAGGGGCTCCCTGTTTCCACTTTTGCCTGATAAGTGAAGGGTTGATGGTAGTGTTATTCGAGCAGCGCAGTGACTAATGGGTGCTCTAGGGCCAAAGAGCCTTGCTTACAGACCTGGTATGTTCAGTGTGCTGGTGTGGGTTCTGGGGTTCAGGGGTGATAGTCTAGTAAAGCTGTAAATATGTCACACTGTTCCGGACCAAATAACCTGCACACCCCTGAACCAGTTCATGAGCATTAAAACACAGAGATGCCTTAGCAAAATATCACAATCTGAGACATTTCTCTTTGCTATCCTAGGCTCCCCCTTCTGCGTCTGTCCTCTCCTCCTTCTCCATATGTTTCTCTATCCTAAACCTCCTATCTCTTCCCAGATCTGAACCTTATATCCTCTCCCACCCTCTGAATTTATTTAGTGACTACATGTTAGCGGCAATTAATATCCACCATGGTTATTCCACGAAGCGTTTTCCTTTCAAGTGAATCAAATTGATTCACCCTCAAGGAATTTCAGACTTCAACAAGTAGATGAAGAATAGTTCTGTGGTAGATGGAAACTTGTGACAGTATTAGTGAGAGTGGGTGACATTTAGAATAGATGATCCCTGGGTTCTCGCTATCAGCCAGCTCCTGGTCCCTTGGGAGGGCCAATCCAACTTAAGTGGTGGAGGCCTGACTGTGGATTGCTGGGCATCTGAGAGCATGCCAGCGGTCCTGGCCTTTCAGGTGGCCTGTGGTCTCTCCCCCTCACCCAGAGAGACTGTTCCCTCCAGGATCACTTTGCTCTCATCCCTGCCAGCTCACAGAGCAGGCTTCCTCCTCTGCCCCTCCCAGCCTGAGCATCCTTCTGTATCCTCCGCTAAAATCCTCAATGCACCTTCTATGCTTTCTGGTACCTTTGGTGTTATTTAATGATGACTTATAATCTCATTCCCATTCTTTATGTGTGGACACCTATCCCTACTCTTTCATGGCAAGATTCCTGACAACAAAATTTGTCTTAGGAATATATTCTCTTAATGTGAACAAAATTAAGTTAAAATAATATAGGAAAAAAAAATCCACCATATGGAATTTGACTTGGTTGTTATCCTGTCTCTTCAAATAGCCAAAGGATGAGAAAAAGCATACTAAATTTTTTTAATAAATTATTTTAAATGAATTTGAAATTTGAACTTTACACTTTTCAAAGTTTACACACATGGAATTTACACTCAGCCACAAAATTCTTTGAAAGAATCAGATTAGGACCATTATCATGGATGTACTTGAAAAATATTTTTAACAAGCTTCAAACTGGTATTTTTAAAAGTCTTTTGATTTTTAAAAACATGCCACTCCTAAGAAAACTATATGCCCTCAGAAGATAATCAGAATGCAAGAACTCTGTGGAGTGGAGGGCTATTTGCCACATAGCTTTGTAGAGACTAAGCGGCTTGGCTCCTGTCTCTCCGCTGTACCGCCCTCTCCCAGAGGTTCCTCTGAGCACAGCCACTCCTCTCTCCTTGGCTGATTTTCTGAATCGTGGGTAAAAGTAGCATTTTAAAACCACGTGCCTCCAACCTCATCTGGTCCTCTCTGACCGTTCCAGCCCTTGACTTTGAAAATGACTTAATTTGTAGACGCAACAATTAGCATCACAAGCAGAAAATGAGTTTCTGAAGCATTTGAAATTTTTGTCATTGTCTGAGAAAACGGCAGCATCTGTATGTGGTGTAATTTGTATTTGCAGGACGTTGAGGCGAATACAGTCAGACTTAAAGAACATGACCAAGATGTCTTGGTGCTGGAGAAGGTCCCAGCAGGGAACAGGGCTTCTAATCAAGGAAACTCACAGCCTCAGCAAAAGTAGGTTTGCCTCCAACACTGCAATTGCCAGACTATGATTAACCTTTTCACATGGTATCATCATCTCTACAATAGCACGTTCTCCTTTTTTTGTGGAAGACAGCAGCCTGTGTGACTGTTTTTTTCCCTCTCTATTGACTAATCACACATCTTGTGGAGGATAATATATCTGTTTCTGGCACTGCGTCGAGCTTGGTGCTGCCTAGAGTAATTCCGGAGAGAATATTCCCCTACTCTAAGAATGCTTCCTCTATACTATGTTCAACTGTGGTAGCTTTGGAGCAGAAGGCATCGGTAAGAACAATAGGAACAGGAATGCCAGGCAGCTTGAGGGATACACAGGCCCCTGGGTATGGAGAACCTTTGGCATTTGAATTTCATATGTAGGATTTCTCAAGAAGTGTTTTCATCTTGTTATCTGCATAACTATCTTTGATGGAAACCCAGACTTCAGATATAAAACAGTCTATTGACTGTGACCTGGAACCATACATTAGACCTCATCCATAGTTATTCCTGCAAATTTCAGAAGGGTATTTGCTTCCCATTTAACATCAGATCACCCATTTAACTGATTCTTTTTCAGTATATGTGTACTCAGTTCCATCTTTTGCTGCAGCTTCTTTTTTTTTTTTTGCTACAACTTCTTACATGAGATTTAATCAAATGTATCAACATTTGAATAGTAAGACAGAGGAATTAGGAAATGTGGCTCTAAGAAATGGAAGAAAACTACAGAATCTCATTTTAAAAATAAAGATTAATTTTTAATCTTAGAGTAATAAAAACACCAATTCTGTAGCTAAAGACATGTGGCCAAAGACTGTGTTGGAAAAGAATGTATCCCAAGTATTTTTCTTTGTTTGCCAAGTAAATGGGCTGTTCCCATTAATCAGTCCACTCACCATAAATGATGAGTTTTTATTGTTTAGACTGAAAGCCTAAGGCTCAGACATTTCATCTAGATGAGTCAACATATCTGCAAAGAAGAGAGGAAGGAACAGAATGTTATTGAAGAGCCATAGTGTATCTTGCATATTTTATCTAATCCTTATTACAACCCCTTTTAATGAATGGTGGAAAATTTTAGGCTCAGAAAAGTAAGTTACTTGCCCAGGATTACAACACTGGTAATGGTAGAGCTTGCATTCAAGTCCAGCTTGACCAACTTCTGAGTCTGTGCTCCTTTAGCCTCACAAATTACTCTAACAAAATATACTATTAATATATAAATATATCTTTAACACTATCTAGTAAATGTTGCAAAGCAGTATATTTCAAAAGGGCTGACATAAAATAGACAATATTACAAACTTTTCACTTACAAACCTATAAAATTACTGTCCAGAATTCTTTATTTTTCTACTTTTCACTAACTATAAATTCTTGAAAAATGTTCTTGCGCAAATGTTTTTCAACAGTTGTCCTTCCAGCTGACAAAGGAGGATAAGAATGAAAACATTTTTTTTTTTTAATGTGAAGGCTGGGACTACCCCCAGTGATTTTCTTTGTTGCTCTTAAATATAACAGTCCGTTTTATGTGATCATCTACATCTTTGATAATGCCTCAGATGTCTCAGGAAAATTTTGTTACCTGCAAAAGTAAGCCTTGAAAATTCCCTGTAACCTTAAAGATGTCCTTGGAAGGCCCCCTTCCCTCACCTCTTCATGGTGTGGTGGGAGCAGTGATCAAAAGGGTTTGCAAATTACAACAGCACTATATTCAGAGTGCTCTCCAAATATAGATTTTTTATTAACTCAAACTAAAAGGAAAAAGAGAGCCCACATATATTGATTTTATTTTTGGCCTGGATCTGATTTCTATTATAATTGGATTGGCCCAAAATTTCATTCGGATTTTAAACCCAAATGAACTTTTTGGTCAATCGAATACCTCCTTATTTGTGTCTGGTAGACCAATTTGTATACATTTCTTATATAATTCAAAGACATGTGCATATTCACAGTACACCGTTTGGAAATAACAGGCATACAAAACAGTGCACCATGCCAATCCAGAAAAGTAAAAAGCCTCTCTTTCAAGGGGTCATTTTCCAGGTTGAATTTTCCCAAGCCAAACCAGAGTGGAAAAGTGGGGGCCACGTAAGTGAATTTTGACTGATGTTCTGGACAACTTGGAAAACATGGGAACAACCATGTCTATGGGTGGACTTAAAGTTTAGGATCCGTTGGGACCTCTGTATCCTCAGAAATTAACTTTTTTCAGCTCAAAGAGGGTCACCATGTTGGTGCTGATAACGTTATTTTTCTGATTCACTTTTACCCTGAGAAATCCAGAGCAGTTTATGCATACAGTTGGCCCTCTGTATCTTTGGTTTCCACATCCACAGATTCAACCAAGCGCAGATGGAAAATACTGGGGGAAAAAATTTCCTAAAAGTTCCCAAAAGCAAGACTTGAATTTGTCATATGCTGGTAACTATTTCAATAGCACTTATATTGTATCTACTACTATTTATATAGCATTTACATTATATTAGGTCTAAAAGCAATATAGAGATGATTTAAAGTATACAAGAATATGTATAGATTATATGCAAATACTACCCCATTTTATATAGGGAACTTGAGCATCCGTGGATTTTGGTATCTGTGGAGGTCCTGGAACCCACTCCCTGCATTTTAAACTTTGAAAGCTGCCTGACTCTCCTCAAACCACTCAACTCTGAGTGTGATATTAAAATGTCAATAGCGAGACAGTACTTCTCATGATAAATAAACTATATGAAGCCCTCAAACATTACCATTTTGGGTATCTTCCACTGTGTGGTTATGTGGTTGTAATAAGAGGGAATTTGAAATGACTACTCCTGTTTCTGTTAACGTGTTACATTTTCTTTAGACTATCAACCACCCAGACATTCAGCTCCATCCTATTTGCAGAAAGACGGCCTCTTTCAGGCACCCTCCTCCCACCTCTTTTTTTGTTCTAGGCACAGGCAGAAGTGTCCGCATTTCCAGACTTGGTATCAGAAGATTTTCTGTCACAGGTTTAAAACCTCACAGCTTGGATAGCCTAACCAGTCAGGGTTCTCTCTAACTTGTACTAGAGTAACTTCTTCATGCAGTAAACTGAAAAGAGCTGTACCATCTGGTCTTTAAGTCCTCCATTTAAACAAAGGTCAAGCAATAGGCATCTGGCAGCATCCAGCCTGAAACAAAGCAGTAACATGTTTCAGCTAAGCCCGGACCTGCCAGATCACAAGCCAGAAGCTCCCTGCCCCCTTCCCAACGTCAGAGTCCCCTGCTCTGAGAGAATGTCAGCCCCTTCTGCGGAGCTGCAGAGAGGGAAAGGATAAGATCAGGCAGCTGTACCACTAGAGAGAGCCTTTGGCAGAAACAGATGGATGCCCTAATGTCTCTGACTGACAGCTGGGCAGAGTAGAGACACCATTTTTCTCTCACTAGTGGGATGATAGCATGAAGGACTGCCACCCAGGTAAACTTTTATTCTTTTTGACCAGACAATACACTCTAGCTAAGGGATGTCCTAACCAAGAATACCAGGATGGGAAACCAACATTCTATCAGAGTTAAACTTTTGACAAGGGAGCCAATTTCAAACTGATCTGTGAGTCACATGGCCAGCTATAGAGCTGGAAGCTTAGTAGCAACAGCTGCCCAAAGCCAAGTGGAATAGAAAGTAACTGGTTTATGTAATGTAGCCCTTGAAGTATTGAAAGTCATTTATAGTATGCCCTCTCCTTCCCTCAAATGAAAGTGAAAGTGTTAGTTGCTCAGTCATGTCCCACTCTTTGCAACCCCACGGACTATAGCCCCCCAGTCTCCTCTGTCCATGGGCTTCTCTAGGCAAGAATACTGGAGTGGATAGCCATTCTCTTTTCCAGGGGATCTTCCTGACCCAGGGATTGAACCCAGGTCTCCTGCATTGCAGGCAGATTCTTTACAGTCTGAGCCACCAGGGAAGCCCTCAATTAGTCATTGCCTATAAGAGGAAAAAAACCTTTGTCTTCTACCCTGTTTACTTTGAGAAGAGGGTCAGCCGTTTGAAGGAGACTTTTTTATTCCCGGCTCCTCCTGTAGGCTGCAAAGCCAGATTCTTTTCAAAGATTGAACTCTTCGGCTTCCTTTTGGCCCTGAGTGCAGGCACACATACGTGTGGGCACACACAGCACACGTGCATGCACATACTCAACAAGTGTAAGTAACAGTGACCTCCCAGATGGGGCTTCCCTGGTAGCTCAGATGGTAAAGCATCATGCAGGAGACCTGGGTTCAATCCCTGGGTCAGGAAGATCCCCTGGAGAAGGAAATGGCAACCCGCTCCAGTATTCTTGCCTGGAAAATCCCATGGACTGAGGAGCCTGGTAGGCTACAGTCCATGGGGTCGCACAACTGAGCGACTTCAGTTTTTACTTTATCTCCCAGATAGACTGAGTTTGCTACCTCATTCAAAACCAGGGTGGTTTCACTCACTGCATGTTCATATGCACAGAGCCGTATGTTGGATTGCCTCTTCTTCCCTTCCTCAGGCAGGAGGATAAGACCCTGAGATTTCATACATTAGAAGAATTCTTGGGATCTCAACACCCTTCCTCCAGGGTCTCAAGCAGGCAGGGAAGGGATATTGGTGAGGAGAAGAAAACGGAGTTCTCCTGGAACTGAATCCCACCACTGCTTTCTAAACATGAGAGAATTTTATTTTCAGTGTTGTTTTCCTTTCTTGTCATTTTGCTGTAAGTGTAAATGCCAAGCAGAGAAGCAAAGTCTGAACTTTGGAACAGGACCACCCAGATCACCTCAAAGTATTTTGCCTATGACCGTCTTGAATATGACTTTGAAATAACCCACACTCAGTTAAAAAAAATACATCCTCCCTTGTTGATTAAACGGTTTCATGGCTGGATCTCCTGATATAATGCCTAATACCCCCCACCCTGCCAAATAATTTATCTTTGACATTGAAACTATATGGACGTTCTACTGCAGATTTATTTCCTGTTATGGGAGGTTGTTTGCTTGTTGGTGTTTTAGGGATTTGTTTTCTCTCATTTTTAGCTGCATTTCCAAAGTACATTCCAGTGTACAGTTGGGAGATATGCAGCATTCCAGAAATAGGCAGGGGAATCCAGTACCGGGCTGAAATTTTGCAACAAGTAACCCATATATGGATAACCTAGTTTATTGTCGCTTCCCCTTGCCCTGAGCTGCCCTGGGATTTACATGTTCCCTTTCATTCCCCGTGGAGCAAGGCTGACGTTCCCAGCTTGCTGGAGCCACTCTCCAAGAAGTTTAGTCTCATGTATGGAAAAAAAGAAGAATGTTTTAGTAACTACTTCAATTGTGATTTTTCTGTTGCCTTCCTGTGTGATTTTGATGAGGTACATGATCTTGTTTTTTTTACCATATGGGTCATGAGTTGAGTCAGTATGGTTCTCCGGGATCTCAAAAAATCTTTAGATATGTAAAAAGTTATATATCAATGATTGATTTGCCCACTTTTGAAAAATTGAAATTAAATTAAAAATTGAAATTAATTGAAAAATTAATGATGGTTTTATTTCTCATCCAGGTATACTGTGATGTCAGGAACACCTGAAAAAATTTTAGAGCATTTTCTAGAAACGATACGCCTTGAGCCAGCTTTAAATGAAGCAACAGGTAAACACGTAGAAGAGTTATGGCCATTAAATCTGGGCAGAGCACTGTGAAAAAAAAAACATTCTGAATTCATTCTCAGTAGTGTATCAACAGCAGTTTTAGAAATGGGTCATGTGTGAGATCATTAGAAGAGCATCCTGCCAACCCTACTTTGCCTCCTCATCCTGGCTGTGCTTTGTAGATGGCCCAGTCTCATTCATACATGTTAGGAGTAGCCTTCCAAAGGCATTTCTTAAGTTATCATTTAAATCCCATCTTCCGTAGGTAACTATTTGGTTATAATTTAAATTCTGTCTACTCCCACGAAGGATTAGAAGCTGCCTTCATAAAAGTCACAACCTTGCTCCAACTGGGAGTAAAGTGGTTTTTCCTGAGATTCTTGGACTGCCACAGAGTGGACCTATACACATGTTAGTTTCCTAGGACCGCTGTGACAAAGTAACACCATCCAAGGTGGCTTGAATGCCTCTCAGTCCAAGAGGCTAGAAGTCTAAGATCAGGTGCCGGCAGTGTTGGTTCCTTCCACAGGCTGTGGGGGAGAGCCTGAGATCTCTCGCCTGACGTCTGGTTGAGGGGTGGGTTGATGGCACTCTTTGGCATCCCTGGGCTTGTAGAGGCATCGCTTATCTTCATCTTCACACGGTATTTTCCCTGTGTCACTTCACATCATCTTCTCTCCATGCATTTGTCTCTCTGTCCAAATTTCGTCTTTTTATATCATATTGGATTAGGTTCCATATTCATTATCTTAACTAATTACAAATAAGGTCACATTCTGAGGTCCTGGGGATTTGGACTTCAGCATATCTTATGGGGAGGAAAAAAAAATCAACTAATAATACCACTGTTCAATGAACTAACTAGCCATGTTAACTATTACACAGAGATTTGATGGTGAATGAGATAAATCTCATCAGTGAACTGTTACTATTAGAGCTTGATATCCTTCTCTACTTTGGTCACCATCTTATGTGTGACTTTGGAACAGCCCACATTCAGCTCTTTTTTTAAAAAATAATTTGCTACTGTCCTGTCTCTCAGAATAATAGGCTAATATTTTAAGTGCATTGAGCTCCATAGAAGATTTCTCACTAAAAGAAGTTCAAATATTTGTCCAAAAATCTTAGTGGTGGTTCAAAATCTGTTTCTGTCATCTTTGCAGTATATTCAAGGTAAAGTCAGCATTATTGTTGTTATTATTATGCCTTCTAAAAGTATTTTACCACTGGCTACCTTCTTATTTTATCTTCTCATTCTAGTTTCTTATTTTGTGTAAATAGACTATCTGAGGTTTTTAATGTAGTGAATTAATTGGGGAGTAGTAGAAAAGTCAGGATCTGTTTCCAGAGCACTTGTTTTCAGTTCAATATTTGTTGAGGATCTTCTTGGGCTGGTGCTAAGCTGGATGCTATGGACAAAGCAGTGTGAATAAGAAACCACCCTCCTGTCCTCAGAAAGCTTATAACCTCCTGGAGGACAAAAAGGAATATGCAAACAACTTGATGAAAAGTCTGAGAGGACCAGGCAGAGTGTCACAGAGGAAATAGCTTTGAAATGTCCCTGAAGGAAGGCTGGTAATCAATGACTACAGACTGGAGATGGAAGCCTTCATGCTAAGGGGCAACATGAGTGCTGACCCAGAAACAGACAAGAAGGACCGGATGCTCTGGCTTTGCTAGACTGTCATATACACCAAACTGTCAGAGAGAAGATGGGGCCTAGGAATTAGGGTCCAGATCTTCAAGTATGTTAGATGTGAAGCTAAGCATGAGGAAGTGGTTGAAGATGTCTGAGCAAAGAGAATGTGGTTAACATCTTTTCTTGAAAAAGGAAATCCTTAAGGGATCAGTTACAAGGGGATAGCTTACTTCCAAGAAGCAAACATAACCTCAAATAAATCATATTTCTAGGACCTGAGGTCAGGAAAAATACGGCAGATTTTTCCCCTCTGATTAACTGTTGCCCAGAATGTGTGATTGCATAATACAAAAAACCAGCATCTTCTCTAAAGTGATTTTGACCAAAAAGGAACATTCTAGTATATTAGAGATGATGGTATCTAAGAAAAGATCTGTAAGACTTTTACTACCCATGAAGAACAAACATATTCTTCCTTTTAAAGTCACTTCTGAAAGAGGAGGGGACTAGATGATTGCTTCTTAAAAACTTGAAGCCCAGAAATCAGTGCATGGTATGGCTGTCACATAGGCTGTGACTCCTGACCATTCCATTTTTGACATTAGAACTAAGTTCTCATCATATTTTAATACTGAACTTCATTTCCTGTAGTTTTTTTCTCATTTTGTTTTTAAGTATAATAGTATTGTGTGGCATGACAGAGATATTAACTAAAGCTAAGGTGGTAATCAGATTGCAATATATACATGTATCAAATCAATACATTGTGTACTTTAAACTTACATAATGTTGTATGACAATTATCAGTTTTTTTAATGAGTGTAATGATTAAACCTTTAGTCACTGATTCCAACTTTGATAATATTTGTTAATTTAAAACACAGACATTGGAAATTCAGTATATATAGTTAAAATTTTTGCATTTCTCACCATTTTCTATTTGAAAACTTATGTGAGTTTCACAGATCTTAGCCATGGTGGTTCATTTTTTAATTGAAAACCCCCGTAGCATCTTGGATTCCGAAACTTTAACACGTGTACTCTTAAGGCTTTTAGATCTGCCTTTACGTGCTTTCCCCTTGAGGTTGCTTGGATAATATTGTCTTTGCAATGAAGAACCAGCATCAGATTCAAAATGAAGCATATCTGGGCGGACTTGCCTTATTTCTTTTGCCATCTCCCTGCTTACCTATCTACAAAACGGCTTCAAATATAAGACATATACCACTTTAATCTCCCAGAGAGCTTTTGTTTTGCTTCAGTTATTGCTCACAGTTTTTCTTTTCTTTTCAACTGCTTTTGTTTCCCTCACCAGTTCTCTGCTCTTATCATGTCCTTTTTCCATAATCCTATCACCCTTTCGTCTTTTATTGCTCCTTCTAGAAATAGAAAGTAGAAAAGAAATAAAGAAAATAGACATTGACAAAAGACAGATGGTGTAAAATAGACAAAGAAATGACCATATCTTAACTCTGCATACATGGTACTGCCCGTGTGTGGTTTCTTAAATTATATATATATATATATATATATATTTATTTATTTATTTATTTATTTTCATTTATTGTGGCTAAGGTGACCAGTACCATTATTACAAGTCTGTCTCTTTTTAAACTTACTGTACTTTTTGTCCACTGTCCTAAGGAAATTGAGTTTTGATCTCAAGCTCTGTTAATCTTTTTATTTTCATATGCCATGCTTCTTCATATAGTAAAACCACAATACCCCAAGCCAACATATAACCATTGGCCAAGAACAAACGAATAGATACTCTTGCTTTCCTCAACATTTCTACAAGAATGTAATTTCTTTTTCTGCTTTGTTTTCCTCCCCTGCAGATTCTGTTTTAAATGACTTTGTTATGATGCACTGTGTTTTTATGCCAAATACCCAGCTTTGCCCAGCTCTGGTGGCCCAATATCCTTTTGTTGTGAAAACTCTATTCCCTTGACGACACCCCCCATGTCTAAGGCCATTATTTCATCCCATGCTCTCAAGGTAAGTCATGACTGGGGCAGAATTATGCTTTCTGCCCTTGTCAAACTCTGAAACATCAGCAGTTTCCCTGCCTCACCACCCCCTACACACACAGATTTCTGATCTCTCCTTGGCATGGTTTTCATGCGCCGTGTTTTAAGGATTTTCTCCTTATTACCTGTGTAGAGAAACATGAGCCAATTTACCTAAGGAAGGTGATGCTGATGAGAAATATACATGCCTGGGAGGTAGACTACAGAAGGTGATGATGGAAAATATTATTAGGGAGTATTATTAGGGATCGCGTCCTAGGCTTGGAGACAGACTTTGCACCTCTGTCAGGATGCCTGGCAGGATGGACTGTAATCTGTTCATGTCCCTCTAAGCTGTAGTTTAATCAGACCACGGACCTGCTGAGATATATACAGGATATAATTGTGGGGCCACTTTTCTTTCACATTCATCATAGTCAACCCTATCCTCTAGATACTGATATTTATCCCTTTGTGGCTATTTTTATTATTATCCCATTGACTTATGTCAAGGACACAAAACTTGAAATTCTAATGGCGTTTCCTCTAGGTAACTTGACCCTGAGCTTATTTGGGGGGCAGCATTTCAGTGGTCTCTTGAGTTGACCAGCTGGTGCACAGTGTCTGGCAGAGGGAACATTCAGAAGACAGAAGCTGAATAAAAGAAGTGAATATTGTTAATGAGTGGAACCCTCAACTTTGGGGAAATGTGAAAGTGTATTTTCCTATTCTGCTTTATTTTTAAAGCAGCAAAAATGCAGGCCCCCAAACACTTTGGCCTTTTTGAGCAGCTAAATATATGGAAGGAGAATAACTTTCTTTTTTTTCTAAGCAATCCAATCAATGTTGGCATGTTTTCCTTTTTCAGAATTATAATTGCCCTACCTGATTCTCATTTCCTTGTTCATAATTCTCTTTGAAGTCAACAGAAGGTGTGAGAATAGGAGATTGGAGTTGAATATGCTATTCAGAGAATGCTGCAAGAGTGAGATTTGGGTGTTTATTTGCCTGGAAACTATCTTTCCAAGTAATGACAGTTTAATGAGACTTAAATATATTATATATTCTTTCTGGCTCATATTCAGTTTTTCTCAAGTAAAATTAACACATTCAGGATCTCTCTGTGCTCTTTTACCTCCATACATGGTAATCATTATTAGACCTTTGAGATTTTTGGAAGGAAAAATGAAAACCACCATTGAGTGTAGACTTTTTTCTCCCCAACAGTTAGCATGTTGATAAGCTTAAGGCAAATGAAACCAAACGAAGGGTGAGGGAAGGTCATGGGCCAAGTTATATCATCTTGACAGCTCAGAGCCCCAAATACTAAGCTGATAGTCTTTTTGCAGATTTTTATTTCTTCACTTGTTAGTTTGTTCTCCTTCAGAATTGATTGAGAACATTCACAGCGTTGACCTCTGTATTGAAAGTAGAAGATCCCAGAGGGAAAGTTTGCGCCATGCCTCGGTGTAGAGGTGGGGGGTAACGACGTGGAGGGGAGGCGAAGGCAGGAGAAGTGGACAGTAGGGTCAAGGGAGGCCTGTGGTGTCCAGTCCTAACTTTTCTCAGAGATGGAGGCAGTCAGGATGGTTGGGTACCATCCACACTACCTAAGTCCTCAGGCCACCCCCCTCACACCCTGCCCCATGAGAACTCAGATTCTCTTAACCGTTCTGTTTTGAAACAACCCTTTACATGCCAGGCACCACTGACCCATATTATACCGCTTTATCCATATAGGAGTTTATTGGGTTAGTGTCAGTTTTATTTAAAAGTGAGAATTCTGAGCCTCAAAAACAAACATGTCCAAGGCAAGTGGCAGAACTAGGATTTATCCAGGTGTTAGGATTCCAAGCCTGGGGTGTGGCACTTTTTTCCTTCACAACTTACTCTTCCAGAAGCTTATCCTTTAGAGTTTCGAAACATTTCTTGGAAATTTATTGCATGATACATGTTTATTTGTGCTTCAGTTGGCTAAAATAAAAGTGGGCCTGATTTGTTGAAACCAAATAAAGTGTCTGATAGAATTTTTTTTTTTATAGTGATGGATATGTTCTGTATCTGTGCAGCCCAGTAGCCACTAGCCTTGAAATTGGGTTCTATGACTGAGGAACTGTATTGTTAATTTTATTTAATTTCAGTTAATTTAAATGTAAATAGCCACATGTAACTAGCGGTGGCTATATAGGACAGCTAAAGTCCAGTCCTTCAATTCAGTTCAGTTCAGTTGCTCAGTCGTGTCCGACTCTTTGCGACCCCATGAATTACAGCACGCCAGGCCTCCCTGTCCATCACCAACTCCCAGAGTTCACTCAGACTCACGTCCATCGAGTCAGTGATGCCATCCAGCCATCTCATCCTCTGTCGTCCCCTTCTCCTTCTGCCCCCAATCCCTCCCAGCATCAGGGTCTTTTCCAATGAGTCAACTTTTCGCATGAGGTGGCCAAAGTACTGGAGTTTCAGCTTATAGATACTGGGAATAAAACAAGAATTACTGTCCTGTAATGCCTGCGAGGCCAGGAAGACATCCTGCTGCAGGCAAGCAAATGGAAAGGGCTGTAACTTTGAAGGTCATGTGTGTGTAAGTGTGTTTAAACCATGCTAAGGACTCAATTTCTAGTGTGTTTGGCTCCAGAGAGATGCTATATAGCTTCCTTACATAAGCTTCTTTTTCAATCATAAGTAACATTAACAAACCGTAACTGACTTAAGCAATAAGGGAATTCATCAAAAGGATGGGGTAACTCAGAGAATGGAAGGAATCCTTAGAGCCCAGGCCTTAGAAAGGAACCTTGGGGGCAGCAACGAAGGAACAGCTGCTAGACTAAAGTGAAAGTGAAAGTTGCTCAGTCAAGTCCAACTCTTTGCAACCCCATGGACAGAGGAATCTGGTGGGCTAAAGTCCGTGGAATTCTCCAGGCAAGAATACTGAAGTGGGTAGCTGTTCTCTCCTCTGGGGGATCTTCCCAACCCAGGGATTGAACCCAAGTCTCACACATTACAGGTGGATGCTTTACCAGTTGAGCTACCAGGGAAGCCCAACAATACTGGAGTGAGTAGCCTATCCCTTCTCTAGGGGATCTTCCCGACCCAGGAGTCAAACGGGGTCTCCTGCACTGCAGGTGGATTCTTACCAGCTGAGCTTCCTGGGCCCTTGCCTCATTCCCACATCCCTGGGAGTAGCCCGGGTGACTGGTGACGTCTTGGTCAAAGGAAGGCAAAGCACTTTACTGAATAGATTTTCAGAGACTGCCTATAAAGAAAAATGGAGAAAGTGGAGAAATAGAAGATGAACAGTCAGGAAAAAAAAAAAATAACACATAAACTGTTTAGCATCATGTCCTCATGTGACAGGGAGCTAGAATGTAAAACTGAACAAGTAGGCTAATACCCATGTTGTTATGGGATTTAGGGATAGTAAAATACTTAACTGCGTTCCATTAAAGCACTTAAATTAAGTGCGTTGATTTGGCTGTGTGTTTTTAAAGTACTTATTAATATATGTGACTTTTCATAGCAGCCCTATGAAGAAGTCAGTATTTTCACTGCTCTTTTTCCAAATCAATAAACTAGGATAATGAAAAATTATGATTTGCTCAGAGAAAGGTAATTACTAGTACAGAAAAGACTTGAGCTCTGAGCCACTGGCGTCTGTTCTGTCCTTAATCCACATTGTGCGTCTCCAATTTTGCTTTTAGCATAGGAGACGATGGTAGAACTCTGTTTAACATTAATATTTCAGGCCTTTTATGTGCTAATGAGAGAGACTCTATTCATTAGATATGCTTGGGACATGATTTGGCCTGATGAATACAAGTGCTTTATAATGAGTTTCTTAAATTATATTTGTTCAATTTCTGTACTTTTCATCTCTAGTTTCTTTAATCTTTTAAAAATCTGCACTTAAAATACAGTTCAATTTTCTGTTCGTCTTTAAAAAGAAAATTAACCCCTGCCCCTTATAACCTTACCAGGTATTACTGTGGTTAACATTTTGATATGTAGCCTTTCAGTCTTTTTTCCTATACATTTAGATATATGCTTTGAAACATAAGGATGGGTCATACTCTAAATAATTATGTATGTTTTGTTACTAAACAAACAGAGCCATTTTTCTGCCATTAATTTTTTCATATCATTTCTCTGAATATAGATGGCTTGGTCATCGCTAAAAATAGAACATTCTCACTGTGAAAAATTCAACTTACAGAAAAAGAGAACAAAGTTCACCTGATATCTCACCGTTGAATTATGAAAAATCTTTCAGAACTTATATACATGTATAATCTTATGTATGTGAGATCATGTTATACATGCTTTGTAAAAATATGTGTTCTTTCATCTACCAGTATATGCTGTAGATCTTTTGAAATCAATATATGCAAATAAAACACCATCATTTTGTTCAGATAATTCCACAAATGCTTACTGAACACTCAGTCTTAGCTAAAACTGCCTTATACGGAGTAAATACAATAGGTTTCCTTATTGAAAAGGCAGGGTATCCATCTCTTATTTCTTTGTGAATATGATCTGGGGATGTTCTCTTTATAAGCTGACTTGGATTCTCTAAGAGGAACACTAACCAAAATTTGTAAACCAAGATTTACAAAAGGGTATCAGATTCTTAAAGCCATGTTTTTAGGGATATTCTTTGCATTTCTAAGGAAAATTGTCAGCTTCAATTCTGTTGAAGCCAAATTTTATCATTCTAGTCCCTTACTTGGTTTCTGAAAAAATGTTTGATCTCTGTGTCACTATGAGAGCAATTTAGTCCTGCAGATATACAATTTGAGAATTTATTTCAAATAAGAAGGCTTAGTTTGATGATGCTATGAACGTAGTATCCTCTTTCAAAGAAAATGACTATATTATCACATGTTCTACAAAATATTTTATATGTATCTTTCTCAGCCTCATATTAACACTGGGAGATGTGTACTCTTTTTGCATTAAGGAAGTGAGACTGAGCAGATGAATAATGTGCTCCAAGTTACCTACTAGTAAGGGTTGTAGATCATGACAGACTGTGCAAAACTCTGAGAGAGATGGGAATACCAGACCATCTTACCCGTCTCCTGAGAAACCCATATGTGCGTCAAGAAGCAACAGTTAGAACCCTGTATGGAACAACTGACTGGTTCATGGTCAGGAAGGAAGTACAACAGGGCTCTCTGCTGTTACCCTTTTGGTTTAAAGTGTATGCTGAGCACACCATGAGAAATGCCGGGCTGGATGAAGTATAAGCCGGAATCAAGATTGGCAGGAGAAACATCAACAACCTCAGATATGTGGATGACACCACTCTAATGACAGAAAGTGTAGAGGAACTAAAGAGTCTTTTGATGAGGGTGAAGGAGGAGAGTGAAAGAGCCGGCTTAAGACTAAAAAAAAACAAAAAACAAAAAACTAGGATCATGGCATCCAGCCCTATTACTGCATGGCAAATAGAAGGGGTAAGGTGGAAGCAGTGGTAGATTTCCTCTTCTCAGGCTCCAAAATCACTGCGAATGGTGACTGCAACCATGAAATCAAAAGACAATTGCTTCTTGGCAAGAAAGCAATGACAAATCTAGACAGTGTGTTGAAAGGCAGAGACATCACTCTGCCGACAAAGGTCCATATAGTCAAGGCTATGGTCTTCCCAGTGGTTGCTTACGATTGTGAGAGCTGGACTATAAAGAAGGCAGAACACCAAAGAATTCATGCCTTCAAACTGTGGTGCTGGAGAAGACTCCTGAAAGTCCCTTAAGACAGCAAGGAGATCAAACCAGTCAATCTTAAGGGAAATCAACCCTGAATACTCCTTGGAACGACTGATGCTGAAGTTGAAACTCCAGTATTTTGGTCATCTGACCTGAACAGATGACTCAACGGAAAAGTCCCTCTTGCTGGGAAAGATGGAGGGCAGAAGAAGAAGAGGGCGTCAGAGGATGAGAGGGCTGGACAGCATCACCGATGCAACGAACATGAACTTGGGCAAACTCCAGGAGATGATGAGGGACAGGGAGGCCTGGCATGCTGCAGTCCATGGGGTTGCAAAGAGTAGGATACGACTGGGTGACTGAACACCAACAAAAACAAGGGTTGGGACAGTATTTGAACCTAAGCAATGTGTTGCGTTAGACCAAGTCCTAGCTGCTCTGCTATGAGTACAAGCCCCTGCCTAAAACTAAAAATAGCCAAGAACTAAAGACTTCTAAAAACAGAGAATTCTGAAAATCAGTGAGAAAAAAAAAATTCTGAGCAAGAAAATAAGAAGTAGGAAGAGCTTCTGTGAGCTCCAAGTTAACAGGTACACACAAACAGAGATCAACCCAGGAATGCCAGGTCTTGTGAAGAATTCCAAAACCATCCATTTCCAGATTCTGAATTATTTCCAGAGGTAGAGCAGTAATAATATTGATGATCAGTAACCTTTAACTGAGCAGCTGGTATGTCTGAGATATATTCTGCATGGTTCACCAGTATTGCCTCATCTCCTCCTCGACAGCTATCCTAGGAAGTTTACTGATGGAGAGACTGGTCTCACAGAAAAGTGGGGAAGCCACAAGATGAACCCAGGTGGTCTAATTCCAGAACTTGAGTTCCCAAGCACACGTTGCATCAAGGAAGGAACAGACTTAGTGCTCAGGATGGGGGAGGGGAGGCGCTTCAAAAGGCAAGCTGGGTAGTAAAGAGGCCCATAATACAGTGGGAAGAACAAGAGCTCTGAAGTCAGGAGACCCGTGTTTAAAACCTACATCCTTTAAGCTATATGCCTTGCAATTATCTTTAACCTCTCTGAACCCTGCCTGTATAATAGGGGTAATTACACCTGCCCTACCCTCCTCACCAGGTTGTTGTGAAGATCAAATAAGGCTATGTGTGTGAAAGTACATGATAAACCTTAAAGCCCCTTATAAATATTGCCCCTCTATAAACAAATGATTGTACACCACGAGACGGACATAGCATAAGGTAAAGAATATAGTAAAGCTTTGTTGAGTCAGTGGGCAGATGACCCCCAAAGTTTGTTTTCAGCTTCAAGCAGAGATCTTGCATGCAAAGCAGGGTTTTAAAAAACAACAACATTGAAGAGTATCAGTTTGAATGTTGATAAGTGTTTTATAAATAGCTGCATAATTAGCATGTACTTACTGCAAAAAGTATACATAATATTTTATTCCCTGTTGTAGGCTGTAATGAATCTGCTGCCTCTACATCCTAGGAGGTTTTCACTTACTTTCCCCATGATAATTTTAATATGTGGAACCATTATTAGCTGAATTAAGAATAAGTAAATGAGCAGTAAAAAAAAAAAATACAGAAAAATTACAGGTGCCTGTGGTGAGTAAGATAATAACTAGGTAAAAATATATGAAATAATTATAGTGTTTGAACAGCAGAGCCGGCATGAGGAAAATGACTCAATGGAATATTAAACCTGCTGTTGGCGGGGTAGAAAGGCTCTGTGGCCTTCACCTCTTCTGAGTCCCAGCCCAAATACCTCGCTGAAAACAGATCCAGTTTGTCCTCATCCATGATTTTGTGATGTCAAAGGAGTTGGTCAGATTCAATGAAGATTTAGTCATTCTAAAAGCCTGTGGGCCTGTAGACTAAGTACCCAATAACTGAAATATTCTATTTTAAAAATATACCAGAAGTTGGTATTTGTTGTAGACCTAACCTGGTGACATTGAATATGAAGTTATTTAGAATATATCTATGATTTGTATTGAATATCTCAACAAAATGGAATTAAAGGTAATTTAGATAGTTTTAAAGAGCTTCCCTTTAAAGAGCTTCCCCTGTGGCTCAGCTGGTAAAGAATCTGCCTGCAGTGCAGGATACCTGGGTTCAATTCCTGGGTTGGGAAGATCCCCTGGAGAAGGTATTCTGGCCTGGAGAATTCCATGAACTGTATAGTGCATGGGGTCGCAAAGAATCAGACACAACTGAGCGACTTTCACTTTAAAGAGCTGTGGATTGGGGTTAGGGGGGAGAAGTATAAGAAAATACTATTATATGTAGCACTCCAAACAGTGTCATTGAATAGTTTAAGGTAAACATTCAAGGCTTTTTATGTTTCATGTGCCCAATCCTTTATTAGGAAATGCAGAGATTCACGAAGAGTTTAAGACATGGTTCCTGCTCTTAAGGATTCCATTTTTTGTATTTTTCATTTTTTTCTTCTTGAAGAATAGTTAATTAAAGTATTGTTTTAGTTTCAAGTGTAGAGCAAAGTGATTCATATATATATATATATATATATACACACACACACACATATATACAGGCTTCCCTGGTAGTTCAGCTGGTAATGAATCTGCCTGCAGTGCAAGAGACTGCTACTCAATTCCTGGGTCAGGAAGATCCCCTGGAGAAGGGATAGGCTACCCACTCCATTATTCTTGGGCTTCCCTGGTGGCTCAGATGGTAAAGAATACGGGTTCAATGTGGCATGGCAGAACTCCATGGGCAGAGGAGCCTGATGGGCTACAGTCCATAGAATCACAGAGTCAGACATGACTGAAGTGACTAAGCACAGCATGTTTTATATATATATATATATATATATATATATATTCTTTTTCATATACTTTTCCATTATAGGTTATTAATAGATGTTGAATATGCTTCCCTGTGTTACATGCTGCTGCTGCTAAGTCGCTTCAGTCGTGTCCGACTCTGTGCAACCCCATAGACGGCAGCCCACCAGGCTCCCCCGTCCCTGGGATTCTCCAGGCAAGAACACTGGAATGGGTTGCCATTTCCTTCTCCAATGCATGAAAGTGAAAAGTGAAAGTGAAGTCACTCAGTCATGTCCGACTCCTAGCGACCCCATGGATTGCAGCCCACCAGGCTCCTCCGTCCATGGGATTTTCCAGGCAAGAGTGCTGGAGTGGGGTGCCATTGCCTTCTCCACTGTGCTACATAATAGGTCTTATTTATTATATATGTATATCTATCTATCTATATATATATGTTGGGCTTTACCATCTGAGCCACCAGGTCTTATTTATGTTATATATATATATATATATATATATATATATATGTTGGGCTTTACCATCTGAGCCACCAGGGAATATGTTGGGCTTCCCTGGTGGCTCAGATGGTAAAGAATCTGTCTGCAATGTGGGAGACCGTGGTTTGATCCCTGGGTCAGGAAGGTCCCCTTGAGAAGGAATGGCAACCTACTCCAGTATTCTTGCCTGGAGAATTCCATGGACAGAGGAGCCTGGTGAACTACAGTCCATGGGGTCACAGAGAGTCGGACACAACTCAGCAACCAAAACACACACACACACACACACACATATATTAATCCCAAACTCCTAATTTATCTCTCCCCATTCCTCTATCCCCTTTGGTAACCATAAGATTGTTTGCTATTTCTGTGGGTCTGTTTCAATTTTGTATGTAAATCATTTGTATCGTTTGTATTTTTTTTTTAGATTCCACATGTAAGTGATATATTTGTCTTCCTCTGTCTGACTTACTTCACTTAATATAATAATCTGTAGGTCCATCGTGTTGCTGAAGGATTCTGATTTAATGCTCTTGGAGGTGAAAGGTCTTATTACCATAATGAGAAACCTCAAGTTAGGATCTGAATCATCAGTAATTTTAACACTGCTTTCTAAAGCAACAGGCATTGGACAAGAGAAGTGGTTAAAACTATAGCAGAGAGGGTCTAGTTCAGACCCTAGGGATCCTGCCTTCCTGGCTCTCAGATCGCAAAGGCTGCAACCATTAAATCTTAATCTTTTATATGTGCTTTGTCTTCTTTGAGGGCTTTGGGGGATAGGTTCTATATCTCAGATGGGTTTTTCCATTATCCAACAAAATGCTAAGTCACCTAATTCTGCTGCATAATGTATGTTTGGATAAAGAAACAATAATATTAGACACACAATAACATAGAGAAGTCAACAGAGTACTGGAAAGGGAGGTAAGAGAACTGAGTTCTAGTTCTAAGAATTCCATTGATAAATTTCAGAAAAATCACTTCACCTCACTCTACATGTTTCTTTGCCTCTAAAATGGTGGAGTTGCAACATCACTCATTATCAGAGAAATGCAAATCAAAACCACAATGAGGTACCATTTCACGCCAGTCAGAATGGCTGCTATCCAAAAGTCTACAAATAATAAATGCTGGAGAGGGTGTGGAGAAAAGGGAACCCTCTTACACTGTTGGTGGGAATGCAAACTAGTACAGCCACTATGGAGAACAGTGTGGAGATTCCTTAAAAAACTGGAAATAGAACTGCCTTATGATCCAGCAATCCCACTGCTGGGCATACACACTGAGGAAACCAGAAGGGAAAGAGACACGTGTACCCCAATGTTCATCGCAGCACTGTTTATAATAGCCAGGACATGGAAGCAACCTAGATGTCCATCAGCAGACGAATGGATAAGAAAGCTGTGGTACATATACACAATGGAGTATTATTCAGCCATTAAAAAGAATACATTTGAATCAGTTCTAATGAGGTGGATGAAACTGGAGCCTATTATACAGAATGAAGTAAGCCAGAAAGAAAAGCACCAATACAGTATACTAATGCATATATATGGAATTTAGAAAGATGGAAACGATAACCCTGTATGCGAGACAGCAAAAGAGACACAGATGTATAGAACAGTTTTTTGGACTCTGTGGGAGAGGCAAGGGTGGGATGATTTTGGAGAATGGCATTGAAACATGTATAATATCATATGTGAAATGAATCACCAGTCCAGGTTCGATGCATGATACAGGATGCTTGGGGCTGGTGCACTGGGATGACCCAGAGGGATGGTATATGGAGGGAGGAGGGAGGGGAGACGGGGGTTCGGGATGGGGAACACATGTACACCCATGGCTGATTCATGTTGATGTATGGAAAAACCAATACAATACTGTAAAGTAATTAGCCTCCAATTACAATAAATAAATTTATATTTAAAAATGATAAAATGATAGAGTTAAAGGAGACAAAAATCAAAGGACTTTTACAACTCAGATTCTTTGATTCTGTGAATCATCTGAAATCACCTTAGTATATGAGGTGGCCAATTTGACTATTCTGGCTTTTTCTTAATTGTGTTGAAAATAACAATTCAAGGAATAATTCCAGAATCTCTTACAGACTTTAACCTAGCACTTTATGAGGTACGAGAATCAGATACCAGAACCATATTATCTTTCTGTGACTCTTTTACCCATGAATTCGAGTAGCCATATTGGTTCTTAACAGAAACCAGCTGTCACGATATTATGAGCCATGACCTTATTCTTATTCTATACATGTACTTTCTTGATAATAAATCATTAGATTATCATATATTTTATATTCTTTACTAATCCACTGTTAGCATCACTATGAACAAAGCTAGTGGAGGTGATGGAATTCCAGTTGAGCTATTTCAAATCCTGAAAGATGATGCTGTGAAAGTGCTACACTCAATATGCGAGCAAATTTGGAAAACTCAGCAGTGGCCACAGGACTGGAAAAGGTCAGTTTTCATTACAATCCCAAAGAAAGGCAATGCCAAAGAATGCTCAAACTACCGCACAATTGCACTCATCTCACATGCTAGGAAAGCAATGCTCAAAGTTCTCCAAGCCAGGCTTCAGCAATATGTGAACCGTAAACTTCCTGATGTTCAAGCTCGTTTTAGAAAAGGCAGAGGAACCAGAGATCAAATTGCCAACATCTGCTGGATCATGGATAAAGCAAGAGAGTTCCAGAAAAACATCTATTTCTGCTTTATTGACTATGCCAAAGCCTTTGACTGTGTGGATCACAATAAACTGTGGAAAATTCTGAAAGAGATGGGAATACCAGCCCACCTGACCTGCCTCTTGAGAAATTTGTATGCAGGTCAGGAAGCAACAGTTAGAACTGGACATGGAACAACAGACTGGTTCCAATAGGAAAAGGAGTACGTCAAGGCTGTATATTGTCACCCTGCTTATTTAACTTCTATGCAGAGTACATCATGAGAAACGCTGGACTGGAAGAAGCACAAGCTGGAATCAAGATTGCCGGGAGAAATAGCAATAACCTCAGATATGCAGATGACACCACCCTTATGGCACAAAGTGAAGAGGAACTCAAAAGCCTCTTGATGAAAGTGAAAGTGGAGAGGGAAAAAGTTGGCTTAAAGCTCAACATTCAGAAAACTAAGATCATGGCATCTGGTCCCATCACTTCATGGGAAATAGATGGGGAAACAGTGGAAACAGTGTCAGACTTTATTTTTTTGGGCTCCAAAATCACTGCAGGTGGTGACTGCAGCCATAAAATTAAAAGACGCTTACTCCTTGGAAGGAAAGTTATGACCAACCTAGATAGCATATTCAAAAGCAGAGACATTACTTTGCCAACAAAGGTCTGTCTAGTCAAGGCTATGGTTTTTCCTGTGGTCATGTATGGATGTGAGAGTTGGACTGTGAAGAAGGCTGAGCGCCGAAGAATTGATGCTTTTGAACTGTGGTGTTGGAGAAGACTCTTGAGAGTCCCTTGGACTGCAAGGAGATCCAACCAGTCCATTCTGAAGGAGATCAGCCCTGGGATTTCTTTGGAAGGAATGATGCTAAAGCTGAAACTCCAGTACTTTGGCCACCTCATGCGAAGAGTTGCCTCATTGGAAAAGACTCTGATGCTGGGAGGCATTGGGGGCAGGAGAAGAAGGGGACGACAGAGGATGAGATAGCTGGATGGCATCACTGATTCGATGGACGTGAGTCTGAGTGAACTCTGGGAGTTGGTGATGGACAGGGAGGCCTGGCGTGCTGAGATTCATGGAGACGCAAAGAGTCAGACATGACTGAGTGACTGAACTGAACTGAACTGAATCCACTCTTGAAATAGACATTAACTAAGTATGTATCTTCAATAGTGTCCTTCATATGTTAAAAATGTGTGTGGTATGCATTAATGATCCTTTTAAGCTACTATTTGTGCTGGAGAAGACTCAGATTTTTATTCTACATTGGACTTTCTCCATCAAATGGTTAACACATTATTACTCCAACTTTAGCCACAAAAATAATGGTTTCTGGAGCCTTTCAGATGTATGTGAATTTATGAACATATTATTTGAAATGTTACTCGTTAGGGTGCATTTCTGACATCATATTGAGACAAGGGGCCTGGTGAGATGTTCTTTATTCTTCTGATTACTGTCTGAAGGGAATGTAGTTTTTTCTCTCTCCACTTGTTTTTTGTAGGAGTTAAATAAAATCTAAAAATCACATTAATGTTCTAAACATCTGGATAGATTGTTATGGGGATAAACAGAAGCCCTAGTACCTCACCTGTAACCATCTAATCAATTACATGTAAAGTCCTGTCTGTGTCCCCTGAGAATCTGGTTCAGCAGACTGTTGATGAATAGAAGGGTATGTTGTCTGTGGAGGGGCCAAATCCTTGAGCACATACTTGGATTCAGCTATGAAAGTGCTATTAACTCCCATCCCATCTTAGTTAAATATATACCTGAAAGAGGAAAGGTAAGACTTGGTGAAACAAATCAGTGCTTCCTTTTGTTTATTTCCAGAGGCAAACATATGTAACTTTCACAAGAAAAAAGGGAAAGCCTCTTCCTGGTCCCACTGGATTCAGTCAATTCTAGCTCCAGGAGGCTATGGAGTATACGTGAAGAGAGGCAGGCAGTCAGCCCTTGGTTTCAGGATTGGATCGGCTGAGTCATCTCTAGAAACCTAGGAGCTTCAACAAAAAATTAAGGAAGGGAGAGAGAAGGAAAAGAGAGAGGAGGAGAAATCTCTCCTGTTAGGATTTTTGCTTCCCAGATGCAATTACTCCTAATAATTTCATGAACCTGAGCACTAGTGTGGAGTCACTAGAGCCACTGTTTGGGCCATGAGGGTGGTGATAATGGAAAGAGCCCCTGTCTGGATTTGTAAGCCCTGCCATTTACTCACTGAGCAACCTTGGGCTAAGTCCTCTCTGACCCTCAGTCTCCTCATCTGTAAATATTTACCCTTCCGGTTTGTGGAGAGCATTACATGACCATGTAAGCACACAACATATTTCTTATAAACTGTAATGCTCTACACACATTTGCGGTGTTAAACATGTTAATCCTTCCAGTTGTTTTCTTCTATCTTTTACTGTAGACAAAAGACAGATTTCCCCAGCAAGAGAGAAGACAAGAAGAATCTTTGCCTGACCCACAGAGACAATGACAATTTAGGCATTCTACACTAAAGCCCTCTAGGTTAGCCACAGGTGTGCAGCTGATGTTTCTGGATCCAGTACACAGGGGTTTGTGTTGCTTTCTTGATCCAAGTCAAGGTAACCTAGAAAGTTAGAATTATATCATCTTGCTATCATTTTGATATTTCAAACATTTCAGCCTCATACAAGTAGAAAAGAGTCTCTCTCTCTCTTACTGATTTGTAGATGAACGAATACATGGTTTTCAATCAGCCAATTACCCATTTGGTACCCACCACGTGCCTGACTATACTGCAGGGTACTCGAAAAAGTCTTAGTAATGGCCAGCATTACAATTCTTTGGAAAGAAAAACTGAGTTATGTGTGCCTACTGGCAAGAGATCAAAGGGTTAATCAGAAACGAAATAATTTTCACATTCTTCCCTGTTTTATTGTAAGCTCAAAGAATTGTAGCAATACAGGTTGAGCAATTTTCTTTTTTTGTGAATCCCATGCTCAATTTATGAAAGCCATTTTGCAAGCCATTTACATGCAGTAAACCTTTGCTTTAAGATTCTGTCATTTACCTTGATCATTATTTATAGTCCCTTTAGAAAAGGCCCTTGACTGGTTTAGCTCCCAAGTATAGCACGGCCACGGGACAGTTTTCTTTTAAGTCATGGTTGTAAGCTAGGACATGCTCAGTCTTGTAGCCAGGTATGAGGCATGGCGATATTGTGTAATGGGGACTAAGCTAGTTGGAATGAGGAGTCTTGGATTTAAAACCAGTCTTGGACTTAAAACTCACAATGTAATCTTGGTCGTTTACACTCCTTTACTGTCAAGTTTGCTAACTTGTAGAAAAAGCACAATGTCTTTCATCACAAGACTATAAAGTAGGGCTTAACTGAGGTACTCTGTGTGCAAGTGTCAGTTAAAAAGAGGAGATTGTTTTATGAATGAATTGTCTATAATATGAACTACTATAAATCACTGAAAAGGGAATGGTATGTCTAATCTAAACTCTTTCTGGATCACATATTCTGTTCTCTCTACTATAATCCACAGAAGAATGTAAACAGAGCAGGGACCTTCACAAGACACAGAGAGTAGACATTCTATCAAGTATCTGTCGTATTAATGGGTAAAATTTCCATGTAAGCATCAGTGTGCTGGGCATGGTTTAGAATATAAGAAGAATAATGTATTAACCTAGCCTCAAAGAGTTTATAGTTAGGATGACTAGCCATTCATGCATGAAAAGCCAATGTGAATTAAATTATGGCTCTAAACAAGAGAAGAAAGCATGCATAAAAAGTGTGTCTGAGTCCCTCACCGGAAGATGGATATAGCAGGAAAGTTTCCTCATCTCAACCCTCAGTGAGTTTATCTATCTTCAGCCTCACTTCCTTCCCATGTACTTTTTATATCAGTCACAGTTCCAGGACCAGATACCCACTTGTAAGGGTTTGACTGAAGTGCATATAATATAGAGATGTGTCCAGAATTGTGGGAGCCAAAGAGAGTTGGTGAGGCCCAACGGCAGGAAGCGTTACCACCCACAGAGGTGAAGGCAGTGCAAGGGGCAGGCACGGAGTGTGATGGGAGCCAAAGCTAGGCGCAACGAGAATCCTTATCAACACACAAGTCCAGTAGAGCCGTGCACGTCTAACTCTTTGGGCTACTATCAAGGCAAAGTCTGCTGGGTTTGTATGCATTTGGTCCAGAACTTTTGGCAGGTGGGGCTTTTCTTGAGGGCCTAAGGAAGAAATTCCATCAGTCCAAAAGGCCTTCCTGGAGCTGGGATCTGTCATTCTACCTCTGCTTGTAGCACAGGGAAATGGCTAAATGTTCTTCCTTGACTCCTTGGTACTTACCATGCACAGCCTTCGCAAGGTACAGAACAAGAGAAAATGGATTATGCCCTCAACAACAAGAGGCGAGTCATCCGCCTGGTTTTGCAGTGGGCTGCCATGTATGGAGACATCCTACAAGAGGATGACGTGGCCATGGCTTTCCTGGAGGTAGGTGGGGATCATCCCTTCCAAGAGTGTGTCTTTGTCCTACAATACAGGGACCACCCACAGGCATGGCAGCTTCCCTAGAGACAGAGTAAGCGCAAATTCTAGACTTCGTTAACATGTTCATTCATCAGAAAGGTACTATCAGAAAAGTATAAAGAAAAGCATCATCCATTATCCTGCCAGTCTAATTCAGTAACTGGTAGTAGCATTCCGATGTATTTTCATTTATTTGCTTTCTTTGTTATATTTTCTGTAGTTATAATCAACATAGTACCCATCATTTCACAGGATGCCTTTTCTACTTTATGTAAGGATTTTTCTATGTCAGTAGAGTCTAATAAAATTTTCTGATGGCCTTTGAGTAGCTATGCCACAGATATATTTATTTCTTCCCATATTGTTGAATATATCATTTCCATTTTTACTTTCCTAGAAGAGCATAATGAACATTTTTGTACAAATAGGTCTATTTTTGGTTCTATTCCTAGAAGTGGGATTACTAGATCAAATGGTGATGCTTTTGAGTACAGTGGAGCAGATAACTTTATTAAAGAATTCTTAGGTCCACGAAGTGGTTCTGAAGGGCCATGATTTACTTTGTAAACACTGATTTAAGCTGAACTTCCTTTTCCTTCCCATGACTCCAGCCCACGTTACAACAGTGACCTGAGCATTTAATCCTTAATGATTCACTCTGTCCTCAGAAACTGAGATGAGGACCTTACTTCTGTGCAGGCGAAAGGCAACATGATTTCTGTTTCAAGCTTTATCAGTCTGTCTGTTTAAGAATGAATTATCCAAAAGAAACATCCCCACTCACTCCTTCTTAGTCATATCATTTGGCAGGCAGAGAAATGAGGCTGGGAGGAAAGGTGGATAATGAGAGTCCCTCAAGACTATGGAATGAAAGATTTTGAAGATGTATAGGAATAATAGTCACTTGGGTCATTGGGTTATGGCTTCTACCCATTGCTTCGAGTAAAGGACCACTTTGCAGATGAGTCAGAATGATGGTGATGCTGCTGCTGCCAGAGCTCTCGGCTTCTGCTGGGGAGCCCACTGCCCCCTGCACAAAGCAGGGCAGGGACTCTGCTGCTCAGTGGGTGGAACCATCGCAGGACATCAGTGAAGAGTCCTGAGTTAGTGACATAAACTCCACAAAACTTCAGTGCAGTGCTGAAAACCATGGCTGTACTTTTACCACCAACAGTTAACCACAACTAGTAGTAAATATTAAATAAACAACAAATACTAAAATAATATTCAAAATAAATATTAAAATTCCCCTGAAAAAAAGATTAAGGTGAAAGAAGTGCTCTTAAAGACCATAAAATAACCCATTCCAGAATACTGCGTTGCTTTGCCTTCTGTATAAATATCATATAAACACTTCATTTGCGATTTAAATTTTTTAAATTTGTTTATTGTGGTAGAACACAGCAATCATAAAACTTGCTATTTTAATCATTCTTAAGTGTACAATTCAGTGGCATTAATTATACTCACAATGGAACGCATGCATCAGTACCATCAGTTTCCACAATTTTTTCCTCACTTGCCATGTTGAATTTAGACATGCTGTAACATTTTCTTATTTGTCCCTAGTCCATGAAACCATGGTCTGGAGATGCTAGTGAGGCAGATGACATAGGGACATGTCTTTGTTGCTCTTTGCAGAATTACGTACCTTTTGCAGTTCTTGTTAAAAGCCTGTGACCTTTGCCAATTACAGGAGTTTTATGTGTCTGTATCAGATGATGCCCGGATGCTTGCCGCCCTCAAGGAGCAACTGCCTGAGCTGGAGAAGATTGTCAAGCAAATGTAAGGAAGGGCTTGGCTTTGGGGTGAGCTTTCACCAAGTAAGTGTCTGCTGACTCTCAATCACATCATCATCCAAAAAGTCCTTTGTCCCCACAAAGGGTGAAAGCTGATTTGAGTGGTGTGGGCCTCAGGCGAGGGGGTGCAGTCAGGCCAGATGAACAAAAGGGTGGAGAATCTGCTCAGCTGCCTTCTGCACCGGACAGCTGCCCAGAGAAAGCCTGGGGAGCCAGAGATCCTCCTTGAACGTCTGACTCAATAAACCTGGGTCCCTTTGGTTCAAGGCAGGGAATCCAACACCACAGTGGTCAGTGGAATTTAAGCAAAGTTTGAAGAGAATTACTTACCTGGGAAATTCGCGTTACGCTGCCAAAGCTGTTAATGGTGAATACTCGTGTCCTCTAAGTGGAAACACAGGTTTGCACATGCTGTCCTTTGAGCCACTGATTAAATACTGGCTCCTAGATAGACTTTGAGAGTGAGTAATCCAGGCTTTTAGCCTCACTTAGACCAGGGATCTGCCTGGGACAAAAGCTGATCTCTTAGCTGTCCCCTCTGTGCTTTGGCCTCTTGGTGTTGAAATAAGGAGGCTCAAATTGCCCCCTGAAGGGATGCTGTGATTTCATTTCTAACACAAGATTAAAGTTATATACAAATGAAACCATTTAATAGTACCAACAGTATTAAATAATGTGCTTTCTCTGTTTCTCGTAGTTCAGAAGATGCAAAGGCGCCACAAAAGAAGGTCAGTGGCAATGGATCAGAATTCTCTAATTATGCCCTGAAGACTGACAGTTCTCCAGAAATACAACATCGCAATATGTGACAGTGATGTCTTTGTAAATACAAAATATGTTTTCTTTATTTCTTGACTCTGCTTCTCAGGCATGTGTCCTCTGAGTTGCAGATATTCATCTGTCATCCTCCCCTTATGGCAGCTACTATTGTTATTATTTTTACAGCACAAAGTTCTTTTGCAACAGTTCAACACAGGCGATGAGAGAGCCCAGAAGCGCCAGCCTATCCGTGGCTCTGATGAAGGTGAGATTTCTTTTCCAGTGTGTGTAGATTATTTAAAGTCAGAATGAAATCTTCCCTCTGGGTGTCACCCCTTGGGCCCACAGAATAGCTTTTCTTGGCTCTCTGTGCACTCCAGATGGTTTGCTTGGAGGTGCCCTTTGGCATTCCAATTATTTTTGTCCTTGAACTTGGTACCTGGAGCCAAGGTGCTTATTCACACTTCTCTGATTCTGCCTCTACCCCACTGCCACCTTTCCTTGAAGGAGAGAAAGATTATCTCAGGGGCCAGTTGTCAAGGTGGCTGGAAGGTGGTTGGTGTTTTGCAGATGCCTCTCAGAGGTGGAGCACCAGGGTCAGCTGCTCACCTGCCGAGCAGGGCTCCCGCCCAGGAAGAGTGCCCCCAGCCCTGAGCACTACCTCGTTAGCACCCATCGGGAAGGCCCAAATACCAGCTGCTATTGTTTGCTTGGTTAAGATTTCTTCGAAGAGTCACAGGCAAAATAAAATGATCATGATGAAATTTTCATCTTCAGCCACAGATGAATGTTGTAATTTAGGGGTGCCCCAAACTCAAGAATTACAGGAGGTGGAATTACTTCCAGGACTTGTGTGTTCAGAGCTGAACATGTGGATAACCACATGCAGATTTACTGAACTGAACACCACCCAAGCCATGTGCCCAGGCCTCAGAGTACATACACCAGTGGACAAGTGAGCAGGAATCTTAGCGAATGTTCATGACCCCAGGCAGAAGCATTCCTGTTTGCAAGAGTGTTCATGCTGACTCCCTACCACTGAACTAGGCAGTGGGAAACTAGTGATCTGCCTGCCACATAACACTCCTGTATTGTGAAAAAGAAACACTCACAGACAAGGGCAGACCCTGAAAACTTGCCTAAACATGCCTCTCATTCTTTCCCCATGACCTGTGTGTGGGCTTTCCACAACTATCTGTTGTGGTTTTTGTAACTGGGATTGGCAGTCATGGACTGTTCTAAGGTAAGTTTTAGAGGAGGACAAGTGTAGGCATCCATGAGCACAAATCAATACAAGTCATAAGAATGGCAAGGCGATGCACATTTTGGAGGGTGCGTCCAAACATTTTGCATAGCTTATGTTTTTTTTAAGAACTCCCAAGATCAATTCATCTTATTGTTGCTCTCTTCCCAATAGTTCTGTTTAAAGTCTATTGCGTGGACCACACCTACACAACCATCCGGGTACCGGTGGCCGCCTCGGTGAAGGAAGTCCTCAGCGCCGTTGCCGACAAACTGGGCTCCGGGGAAGGCCTGATCATCGTCAAGATGAGTTCCGGGGGAGGTGAGAGCCTTCTGTAGAGGGGATATGCCAGCAAACAGAACCCTGGCAGGCAGTTAGTGGGGCCTTTCAAGCTGATCCAAAGGGACGAGTGGGTGCCGTGTGTGTTCCCACAAATAACAGAAATGAAGGTGGTTAGAAGTGGGCTGGGCTAGTGTCTTAATATCCCCTATCCAGTAGGTGCCCACTCTGAAGCAGAAAGAGATGAAGAGGAAGCTGGAATGAGGTCTCTGGTGTGGATGTCAGCCTGGAGTTTTCCTATAAACCCTAAACAGAAAAGCTTAATGCTGTAATAACCTATAATAGGAAAGAATTGAAAAAATATATATGTGTGTGTGTGTGTGTAAAAATACCTATATACATGTAACTGAATTACTTTGCTATATACCTGAAATAACACAACATGCTTAGTTGTTCATTCATGTCTGACTCTTTGCAACCCCATGGGCTGTAGCCCACCAGGCTCCTCTGTCCATGGGATTTCCCGGGCAAGAATACTGGAGTGGGTTGCCATTCCCTTCTCCAGGGGATCTTCCCGACCCAGGGATCGAACCCTGGTCTCCTGCTTTGCAGGCAGATTCTTTACTATCTGAGCTACAAAGGAAGCCCCAAAATAACACAACACTATAAATCAAATATACTTTAATTAAGACCAAAAAAAAAAAGAAGTTTAAGGCCTTGGAGCTCTGAGACATGTGGACCCCAAGAGGACACCTGGCTTTTCTGGCTAAAGGCTACAGGTTTTCATGAGTCTGAAGTTAGCAGTGGTCACAGGCTGGTTCTTTTTGGCTGATGATGTCTCCCTCCTTTCCCAGTAGAAAGGGCAGGAACTCAGCTCATCGACAAAGTGAGGAGTATTTTCCCCCACAGGATTACTTGGCTACTGCCTGCTTTTATCCATCGTGTATTTTTGGCCACTCAGTGTGGCTGTGACACGAGGGGAGGTGTATGCAGAGCCTGTGCCTCCACGTGGCTCAGAGGCTGGCGAGGAGGGAGACAATAAACAGTCACCGTCCAGGTGACGAGAAGGGTCTGCACGCGTTGCAGCGAGAGGCTGTGGGAGGGAGCCATGAGGCTTGCTTATCCAGCAATGATTTGATACTCATTGGAGCATCCTTCAGGATCCGAGGGAGGCCATTTCTACCGCATTTAAAGACAAATTATTCCACTGAGGCAGACTTTTTAAATATATCTTGGCTCCCCAAAATATCCCCCTCCATTTCTGTTCCTGGTGCACATGACCCAGGACGTCTGTCTGTCCACCATGAGCCCTCTGGCACACTCTCGCCATAGTTTTCCCAGGTGCCTCCTTCACTGCCTTCAGGTTCTCCTGTCGTCGTCTCATGGAGGCCCCCTCCTTCCTCTCTTTGATTCCCCCTTATCCATCCTTCCCTGCTCCCTCCCTGCTCTATTGTTGCCTCCTCCTCGCTGCTTACTCTCTGATGCATTGTCACTGTCTGCATCCCTCACTACGATGTAAGCTCTTTGGGGACTATTTTGTTGTTGTTGTTGTTACCATTCCCTTCTGTATCCTCAGTGTCCAGAGCAGTGTCCAGCATATAGTAAATGCTAAATAAATATCTTTTGTATGAACTATTTTAAATATAAGAGACTTCATCTAATAATGCAGTTGCCCTCCAAATTAGGGAATGAGTGAAAAAAATAGTGATAAATTTTACCTCGAAAGTCATGTGGGATCTCAGAAAGCCCCCTAAGTTTTCTAAAAGTGATACTGTCATCTCCAAAGGGCTGGGCGTTAATCACCATCTAGAAGCAGAACTTGTTTTTTAAGTAGCAGGTGCGGTTTTTGTATGCAGAACTGGGTAAATGACCCTCGGGTATTTCATCCCTGTTTTGGGGTCATTTCTGATGGCATCCTGAGTGTTGTGTGCCTGCGTGATTGCTGTGTCTTTTTTATTCAGTGGATCCCTTCAGTACAGTATTTTGTGCAGTCACTCCGCATGTTCCAGTAATTCACCAAGCTGGCAATTTGTTGGTGTGATTAGGGCAGTACAGCAAATCTCAGATGCATTTAATAGGCAATCTCATGCTTTTTATGTTCACAGAAAAGGTGGTGCTCAAACCTAATGATGTTTCAGTATTTACAACGCTCACCATTAATGGACGTCTGTTTGCTTGCCCGCGAGAGCAATTCGATTCACTGGTAGGTGTGGATGGCCGCCTTGGAGCAGCGTGTGCAATCAGAAAAACTTGTCTGGAGCTTAATTTTGCAGTCACATTGAACTCAGTTGCTAAAAAAATTCTTGAATGCTACTTGTCTTTTTCTTTTCTCCGGTCTATTAGGTAAGCCTCAGGTGTTCATTTGAGACGCTCTGAGCTTTAGATTTACCTTTGTGGAAATTCACCAAGTTGCACTATGATTGGGGCATAATTCAGCTTTCAGAACTCTTTGTAGTAATTCACCTCCTTGAAATGTCCCTGATTTAAATACTGATATTAAAAAACATGAACACTTAGAGACCAGGATAGAAATAATTTTTTTAAGGCAAGACATTGCGATTTATCCTGCTCCTTAGGGGGATGTAGAAATGCATTATGAAAGAGCCACTCTACGGTCCAGGGAAAATGCCATTCCCTGAAAGGGCTCTCTCCATCTTGTGCGGGAAATATCAGAGGCCAGCTGTCTTCCCTAAGTCTCCAAAACACTGTTCACAGCCCCACACAGCTCTCTGAGTAAAGGCTTAATCAACTGTGTTAACAAGTGTGGCCCTCTCTCCTTTATGCTCTGGTGGGGTTCATTTCTGTTTCTCCTTCAATAGTTAGGCATGGAAATGAGTAGCTACTGGAGTATCTTCGAGAGCCCGTGGGGCCAGCTCAGAGGACTAGTTTCTTCCATCTGTTAGACACACAGGGCTTCTTTACTAAGAAAAGTGCGACACAAGCACTATGGTGTGTTGCATTTTGTTGCTGTTGTTTAGTTTCCAAGTCATGTCTGACTCTCTTGTGACCGTCTGGACCTGCCAGGATCCTCTGTCCATGGGATTTCCCAGGCAAGGATATTGGAGTGGGTTGCCATTTCCTTCTCTGGGGGTCTTCCCAACCCAGGGATCAAACCTGCGACTCCTGCACTGGCAGATGGATTCTTTACCACTGAGCCACCAAGGAAGCATTTTAGAGGGGAGAATTTAACTACATGAGTGATGCATGAATACGTTCAGTGTGATCAGATGTTGTAGGTAAATCAAGATTCCCCTCCTTGGACTTTCTAGAGCTTGCTTAGCCTCATTGTGATTCTGACCTTCTGACCTGGGGAGAGCTAGTTTGTGCAGCTGCACAGGTTAAGCAGATTTTGTGACTTCTTGAATTCACCTGGAGAGGAACTTTGCAAAGGGGGCATGAGTTCTCCTGACCTCCCTCACCCACCAGCACTGTCTGATCTGAGTCTGTTCACAGTCCTTTAAATGGATTTTTCATTATCTACATCCACTGCTTTCTGAAAATAAATACTTCCCAGTATTGAGAGACTGGGGAGGGAAATGGCATGAATGAGTCATACTACCCTCTCCTGGTAGCAAAACCCAGCAAAAGCCCGTTTAGTTGCAGACCTGCTGAAGGTGCTGTGTGATGCGTTTGCCACTCGGGGCTTGGGCCTCTCCTGCCAGCTGGTTCTTGGCTGCAGTATCTGGTGACATGGTGTGCAGATGCAGAATGTGGACCATCTCCAGCTCTCTGTGGGAAGATACTAACTTTTTAAGCCTCTGTTTATTTGCACACAATCCTGCAGCCTCACAAGTTGTCAGTCCTTCCTAGTCTTCCATTTTAAGTCATGCGTAATTGCAAGGAGCTTGCTTTGCAGCAAAAACCTGGACGTGAACATGCTTAACTTCTTCCCTGTTGGTGTTCTGCCACTCCCTGGCCTACCAGTTATGCCATCCTTTCTAAGGAGTGGTCACAAAACTGTAGGCATGAAGCTCTTTTTCCGGCTTTCTAAAGATTTGAGGACAGTCCATCCAGGAAGAGTCATACACAGAATGACTCTGCAGGACAGAATGCTGGCCAGACCTTTGATCCATCAACACATACTTAGTATGAAGTGCCAGCATCTGCGTGACACTGCACCAGTGTCCCAGAGCCTCTGTCCTGACAATAATCATGGTCAAATTGGGAGATGAAACTAACACAAACAGCCTGGAACAGAACAAACCGTAGTGCCGAAGTGCTGTCTAGAATTAGCAGTGCCAGCAGTTTGTCCTTGTCACTTAAGGGCTCAGATTCTAGAGCTTTACTTTCTTGACATTTTAAGCATAAATGTTAGTACAGAGCAACTTACAGTAAAACGTCATTGTACTGTAATTGGCTTCTACTTTTATCCATTCACTAGCTCCTTAGGTTCTTCTTTGGGGCCTAACCTATATCTTTCCTGGTGTCGTGGATGATTCTGGCTCCAACATGGTCTTGAAAATAGATCCATCACGGTCCTTGCACCTCAGGGAGCTCATAGTGTAGTGTGGGACACCAGAGTGTGATGGCATCCAATATGGCAAATGCCATTGCAGAGCTGGGTACAGCATGTGGGAGCCCGAGGAAAGAGGACGCTGAGGTGGCAGCTTGCTTTAGCCATCTGTCACTGACAATCAGCACATCCTTTTAATATCTTAGTTTCCTCATCAGGACAGTGGGAGCATAAGAGTGCTATTCTCCTAATCACTCCGTCCAAGCTTAACAGAGCAATCAGCTCTCAAAAAGAGCAGTCAAGTCTATAGGAGTTCTTTGCCTCTGTGTGGGACTTTTCAGATCTGTATGTGTAATGCAGACCCTACATAGGTTCTTCTGTGCTTCATCTGTAGGAAATTTCCACAGGGATATCTAGGAGAAAATGGTCCAGGAATCTGCTTCCTGAGGGGCCAGCATGTAATTCCCCCTTCAGATGCAGGAGCCCTCTGCACTGCTCAGATTGCTCCCTGGTGGTTCACGGAGGGAAGCAGTCAGCCTGCCCTTTGCTTGGTGAGCCCTGTTCACTCATAAAAAGTAGAGATTCAACAGGGGTTTCTATTTCTCTCAGAAGAGATTCAGGATGATATACTAGCATCCACGACTAAAAGTATTCTATGGCATCTTCCCTGTTGTTGTTCAGTCACTCAGTCATGACCGACTCTTTGTGACCCCTTGGACTGCAGCACACCAGGCTTCCCTGTCCTTCACCATCTCCCAGAGTTTGCTCAAATTCATGTCCATTTAGTTGATCCTTCCATCCAACCATCTCATCCTCTGTCGTCCCCTTCTCCTCCTACCCTCAATCTTTCCCAGCATCAGGGTCTTTTCCAATTAAGTCAGTTCTTTGCATCAGGTGGCCGAAGTATTGGAGCTTCAGCAACAGTCCTTCCAATGAATATTCAGGATTGATTTCCTTTAGGATTGACTGGTTTGATCTCCTTGCAGTCCAAGGGACTCTCAAGAATCTTCTCCAGCACCACAGTTTGAAGGCATCAATTCTTTGACGCTCAGCCATCTTCCCCGTAGTTGGGCTAATTTATCCCCTCTGTGAAAGCTGTAAGACCTCAAGGGAAAGAGATGAGGACTCAGACTGAGGAAAGAGCAAACCCAAGGAACAGAGGACAGGTCCACAGCAGAGCAAACAGGCAAGAGGGAAGGCAGGATGTGGACAGTCAGCCAGAGCCTTAGACAGAGTCCTCCTGCTGAGCGTGTAAGAGCTTCCTGACATTCCTACCTGAGACCTACCCTGCTTGAAACCATACTGCTTGTTTCCATAAACGACCTGCCCATTAGCTTCAAGTCAGTTCCCTAAGTTTTGAACCTTTGGAATAATGATTTTTCTTCCATGTTCTGTGTGCCCTGCTCTTCCTGCCCTAGAGTGAATCAGCAACAACCGTGTTTGGCTCGTACATACAGGTGCTGCGCTCCTCACTCTTCCTGTGCCTCTGCATTGGCACAGCACAGCTGGGAAGGCGGGGCCACCTCTGTGCTGGGCACTTGCTCACATGCCACACTTCAATTATTCCCATCCTGTTCTCCTAACAAGCCTAGGTACTAGGTGGTGGTGGTTGTTAAGTCACTAAGTCGTGTCTGACTCTTAACGACCCCATGGACTGCAGCACGCCAGGCCTCCCTGTCCTTCACTATCATCTGGACTTTGCTCAGACTCATGTCCATGGAGTCAGTGATACATTCAACCATCTCATCTTCCATCGTCTCCTTTCTCCTCCTGCCCTCAATCTTTCCCAGATCAGGGTCTTTTCCAATGAATTAGCTCTTAGCGTTAGGTGGCCAAAGTATTGACGCTTTAGCTTCACCATTAATCCTTACAATGAATATTCAGGGTTGATTTCCTTGCTACCCAGGGGACTCCCAGGAGTCTTCTCCAGCACCACAGTTTAAAAGCTCCAGCACCAATTATTTGCACTCAACCTTCTTTCTGGTCCAGCTCTCACATCCATGCATGACTACTGGAAAAGCTTTAACTAAATGGACCTTTGTCAGAAAAGTGATGTCTGTGCTTTTGTCTAGGTTTGTCATAGCTTTTCTTCCAAGTAGTAAGCGTCTTTTAGTTTTATGACGGCAGTCACCGACCATCCACAGTGATTTTGGAGCCCAAGAAAATAAAATCTGTCACTGTTTCTACTCTTTCCCCATCTGTTTGCCATGAAGTGATGAGACCAGATGCCATGATCTAGTTATTTGAACGTTGAGTTTTAAACCAGCTTTTTCACTCTCCTCTTTTACCCACATCAAGAGACTCTTTAGTTCCTCTTCACTTTCTGCCATTAGAGTGGTATCTAGGTACTAGGTAATGGGTCCCCAACTCATAAGAGCTAAAAACAGTCAACAGATTAGGGGATCATCCAAGTCTATGTAATTAGAGTGGGTCTGCTGCTCTCTGAAACGGGCACTAACCTGGTCTGTTACAAAACCCTAATTCCCATGGAGCACTCCAAGGCTTTCTAACATGGTCCATTCTGTTCCCCTGAACTCTCTGTTCCTGCCAAGCAAGTCTGATGATACATCCCCACCTTCATGCCTCTGCTGCCATCCTCCAACCTAAGACCCACCATCCTGGATACTCAGGGAAAACTTTGCCCTTCTAAACCTGCCCAGTTTCATCTTTTAAAGCCCAGCTTCTTTTTCCAAGAACCTCTTAAGGCTATGTATTCATTCCAAATGCCCACTACCTCTCAAAAGCCCATTCACATTTCCTCACCTGTTTTTCCATATATCTGGGAGTCAGGTGTTTGTTGATGTATGTATAAAGTCTGTCCCTTTATACATACATGCAAACAAATGCCAACAGCTGATTCTTTATTGACGTGCAGTGCTGTACTCACAGGTCAGAGCTGATTCCTCTGTTAAACTGCAAACTTTCAAATGCCCAGAAAGCAGCAGGCATTTAGAGAATGTCAAGGTTATGGGTGATGATGACAATGATGCATGATGATAGAGTGTGAACAATATTAGAACTTCCAACCTAAATATTGGATATCCAAATATGTTTTGTATCATGCTGGGGAAACTATCTTTTAATTCATGTGACTTTTATAACTTTAAACTGTTATCATAGATCAATGGGTTTATAAGTAAAGTTTCTAGTATATACAAATCATTCATTTTATTAAGGAAAAGCACCCTAATTCATTTCTCATAAAGTAAAAATCAAGTACGTAAATTGGATGGAAAATTTTGACCAAGGGTCTTCCAGAAAGTAGCAGAATTTAGTTTTCTGATGCCTAGGTCCAAACACCATGACCACGTGACTATCATTCCTGGCTCTACGTCTCTCAGAAAGTGGAGGAATTGAACATCACACATAATCCCATGTAATCACAGATCCTTCTTTCACCGAGTAGTCCAGGCAGTGTATTATGAGAGATGGAGATGCAGAGCTTTACCACTGTCACCAGCCCCTGCCATAGTAAGTAGCTAAACGCCCAAACCACGAAGCTAGTACCTGCTTTGGAGCAGCCTCAGTGGGAACCAGAACTTTTTCCATGTTTGCCAGGGAAAAGGAATTGTTTCCAGGGAGCTCCCAGGCCCAAGCAGAAGAGAACCTCCATAGGTCAGTTGTCACTGAATCTTATTTGCCATGGTCCATGTTTTTCAGTCAGTGGAATTGATTAGAGGGATAATGGTTACTATAAAAATGCATGGAGGCAAGTGAGCATTAAGAGCAAAGACTTTTCTCTCCTCTGGGTAAAATCAAAGTTTCAAGGTATTCCTTAAAGCATCTTCAGAATCCTCTCCCCTCCAAGTCCCAAGCATTCAGCTTGTCTGTTTTGAGATTCTGATATATTTCCATATTATTATTCACAGACTCCCTTGCCAGAACAGGAGGGCCCAACTGTTGGAACAATGGGAACTTTCGAACTGATGAGCTCCAAAGATTTGGCCTACCAGATGACAATTTATGATTGGGAGCTCTTCAACTGTGTGCATGAGGTAAGGTGCTCCATTGAGAGCATGCATTCATAGGTATCATGGCAGTTCTGGTGTTGCCTGCAAATGTGAATACGTGCTGCAATGTTAAAGCCACATAAGAGGTTTTTTTTTTGCACAAAATATTGAGTATATTAATAAAGCCTGTTATGAAGCCTTTGAGAGTAAAGACAAATCTTTACGATTTGCAATAAGCTCTGTCTTCCTGAGTATATTAATAGCACCTAGTTTATAGTTACAGTATTCAGCAAGCCTCATTGAGCCCTTGAGGTCTTCAAGTTGAAGTTCAAGTTGAATGCCAGTCAGTGATTGTATTCATGTTTGCTGACCAGTGTCAATTTGCCACGTCAAATGGAGGAGCAAGCTGGTGTTTTGATTTAAAAACAAAGATGTGACACTGTTTTCCTTTCTTCTAGCTGGAGCTAATCTATCACACATTTGGAAGGCATCATTTTAAAAAGACCACAGCAAACTTGGATTTGTTCCTGAGGAGGTTTAATGAAATTCAGTTTTGGGTTGTCACTGAGATCTGCCTTTGTTCCCAGCCTAGCAAGCGTGTTCAGCTCTTAAAAAAATTTATTAAGATCGCAGCCCAGTAAGTATTCACTCGGGGAGAGAAAAACATTTGAGCTGTGGTTTCATTTTGTCCCCTTAGATTACACCTTAAAAAGCAAAGTGAGATATTAAATCTGTTTATGCACCAGCTGACTCAGATAGTGAAGAATATGTCTGCAATGCAAGAGAGCCAGGTTCGACTTCTGGGTCAGGAAGATCCTCTGGAGAAGGAAATGGCAGACCACTCCAGTATTCTTGCCTAGAGAATTCCATGGACAGAGGAGTCTGGTGGGCTACAGTCCATGGGGTCACAAAGAGTCTGGGGACATGACTGAGCAACTAACACACCAACCACAGGGGCTTAAGAATTACTGAACTCTTGTGAGAGCTGTGCTTTGTCTAGCTTTTGTAATACTGACACCAATATATAAATTAACATCCTACAGGACTGATGCTCAAGTTAAAATCATGGCCTCTTTTTGCTCTGAACTACTGAGACTGTGTGCCTCCTTCAGTTTAAGGGCTCTGTCAGCAAAGTTCTGCTGCAAAAGTTCTGTTTTAAAGGCTGGGCAAGTCGAGGTCTAACTTGACACCTTCTTGCCAGTAGAGGGCAGTGGGAACATGCATGTAAAACCGTGCTTCCAACTCAGCCAGGATAAAATCCATAAAATGCATAAAGACGAGCTAACCTGGCCCATGAAAATCATCTCCACAAACATCAGAAAAAGCGAGCGTCTTATAAATATTCTATTTAACAGCGCTTCGTGGGAAACAATTTATTTACTGCAGGGGCCAGTTAGATTTCTCCCTGACATGAATTTAATCTTCTCCTGCTATTTAGATATGCCTGACAACCTCCTGTTTACTTCCATGTTTTTGGTATCACCACAGTGCTAAAAATAAAATGCTAAATGCAGCTTGTGGCTGGGAGATGTCTTTCCTTTCTAAAAGCAGGGAGCTCTAGCCTAGGAAGGTGGGGAGCACAAGTGACCCCAGCTGGGCAGTTTGCTTGAGCCAAAAACTTTAGATCCCATACAGAGTCTAATTTCCAGAGCTAAACAAAGAAGCAACCACTGCTTGACATTTCTCACATGCCAGCTTGCCAAATGCCTTGAATTATTTTGCCAAAAATTTGGGAGTTCAGCAGGATATCCAAAGCCCTTGGATTCAAATGCTGGTATCTCTTAATTTGGAAAAAAATATGCCTTTTGAAAGAAAGATTTGGTAAAATGTTGCTTATGCATTTCTGGTTCGGAGTGCAGCCACTTTCCCAGGAGCCTTGAATCGGCTGATTGCAGGGGCAGATGTCTCTATCTGGAAGGAGATGACTGTGGAAGCTGTGAGAGTATGTGCTTCCCTGTTCTCTAGGGTACCTCCTCTCCTCACCTTAGCCTGGCAGGGCCGCGTGCACCAAGGGAGGAGAGGAAGTCTGCACACAGACATGGAGATGGAAAACCTGTAGGGGCCTGACATTGCTGTTCTACACAGCAGCATAGGAGAGTCTTTCAGGAACTCAGGAATTTTTTTTTTTTTTTTTAATGTTTTTGCCTTTCTTATCTCTCTCTTCCTTCTGATTATGGGTGAATTTAGCCTTCAGGATAAATTGACTTCTGTTATTTAAATGTTATTTAAGCTGCACTATCCCACACAGTAGAACTCTTCACACAATACAGCTGGAGAAGACTGTAGACTCAGAAACCAAGATCTTCACGCATTAGATGTAAACCTCGTGGCAGGAAGTATGTTTCACGTGCTATTTTTGGAGAACTTCCATATATTCTATTGAAGCTCTTTGGCCTGCCCAGAGCTTTGTGAAGTTGGGGGGTCCAAATGTTATCCTTGCCTTTTCCAGGGGAGGGAGACTGAGGCAGAGAGAAATTTCGTGACTTACCTAGGGTGATCAAGTGACCAGAGCAGTGAGCACAAAAGCAGGTCTGGGGTCCTGCATGTCCTCTCATGGGCACACACGCAGGACGAAGGCAAGCCGTGTCCATGACCCTCCTCGCCACCTTCAGCCTGGGGTCTCTGAAGTTGCTCTCAGCCCCTGACCAGCCCTGCACAGATAAAGCCCCACCGCTTCCCCCAGCACTGCGAGAGACAAGCCATAGCTTCTCTAAATCTGTTTTCCCATTTCCACACAGACCATTTATGAGCACTCTGCAAGGAGAACACAGGGAGCAAATGCAGCAATTTAATTAGCCTCTTGCAAAAATGCTAATCCAAACAAGATTTAATTATGATGTAGTCAACTTAGATAACCATATTGATTTGTGGTAAAGGATTTGTGTTCATTGCAAAATGAATTCTTCTTTCCCTTTGCAAGAAGCGGGTATGAAGAAGTTGAAGATTCCTTTTTTTCTTTCTTCTTAAGTTAAACCAAGCACCTAGACTAAATGTTGCAATTTGGAAAGAACCCTTGGTCTTGTTCCAAAATATTCTTATTCCCAAATATATATTCATAAAAGCCAATAATGGCGTAAGTACAGATTCAAAATGATCGGCTTCATCAACATTGAAAAATTACAGGAAAAATAAGGTTATTTTTTGGTCATTTGTTTAGGTTATTAGCTGTGTGTGCGTGTGTTCAGTCATGTCCAACTCTTTGCAATCTCAGGATTTCAGGCTCCTCTGTTCATGGAATTTTCCAGGCAAGAATACTGGAGTGGGTTGCCATTTCCTTCTCCAGGGTATCGTTTGACTCGGGGATTGAACCCCGGTCTCCTGCACTGGAGGGATCATGATTTGTAAATTGATATTTTTCAACGAATCAGAAGCATTACATGGCAGCCGGAAGCCCTGGCGGCTGCAGCAGCGTCATTTCCTTATTTCCCTCTCTTGCTACCAGAGCCTGAGGTGTCCAGCATTGACCTGGAATTCTCCAAGGACATTTTGCTGTGTCTCTTCCTAGCCCATGAGATGTTTTCCTCCAGGTCCACAGGGCTTTTAGCAAGCTTTGGGATTATAATAGCAATGCCTAGTGTAGGTGTCTTGAAATTCCTTCTCAAAACCTGAACCTAGATGGCTAATATCATCACCTTTCTAATATTACAGCAAGAAAAATCAAACAGCAGATCATGGTCACCCAAGTGGAACCTAAAGCATTAAATCTATCAGTGCCTGTTCTTGTAAAGGAGTCCTGACGACTATTAATGACCATCAGAAAATAGAACTCTAATTTGTTTATCTCTCTCCAAAGTGGCATTTTACTACAACATGTGCCTCTTGTGTTTCAGCTGTAAGGAGTACAAAAATCTGAATTCCTTTTTTGCCATCGTCATGGGACTAAGTAATGTAGCTGTGAGCCGCCTGGCACTGACGTGGGAGGTAAGCACCAGCAGAGACCCAGCTGTGACTTTTGCCTTAAGAACAAAAGCACAAGCTCACCAGTGAGCTCTTTTTAACAGAAGTATCGCTCACACTTATGTAACAGTGGAAAAGGTGGGACACTTTGAGGGAGGTGATCTGTCTCCTTTTGCATCTGAGAGTGAATTTTAAATAAATAAATAAAAGGCATTATCTGATGCAGTGGGGAGAGAAAGAGGGGGGTCTGAGTTTCTTGCTGTATACAATATAAATAATAATAAGTCTAGTTCCTAGGTGTAACCGGAATCAACAGCATTGCTTGCTTAACTTCAGAGGTCTTGCTCACAGATCCTGTTCTTCTCTGGTGTCTGCCTCTTGCTTTTGAAATAAGCTGTATCTGTAATTAAGAGAGGACAGAAGATCCATTTTTATCCAAGTAGTCATCTTGCTCCTGGGCGAATTAGCCAGAAGGCCAACTGTTTGGCCCAGCTTTGACCAAGTATCTCCTAACTACCTGGCAGACCTCTGTGGGTAGGAAGGAACAACAGTTGGCTAGAATTCAGTTTGGTGCCAAAGTTAAGCAGGTGTGTGGTGAATTTCTATGGCGAATACAATGAAAGTTTTGTTGACAGTTGGTTATTCGTGCTAGAGAACAGCTTCGTTTTTAATTAGCCAAGTACTCAAAATATGCCTGACCCCTTACATGTGGTATATAGTCAAAGAAATACTAATCTCTTATAGAACACAGACACAAAAATAGGCTCTTACTAAAAATAGAAAATGTGTCTGTAAGTGGGACACAAAAAGAGGGCAAGGAGTATACGAGAGAGACTTAATTCGCAAGGATGCTTTAAAAAAGTCCTGAAGTCAGCTGTTTGCATCTCTAAATGTTTTCCTTGAAACATTTTCCTCCCCACTTCCCTCTTGAATCTGTTTTTCTCCCTCTGTCCCGCCTCTGCATTCCCACTGTTTATAGAACAGGTCCTTACAGGTCCTTCTGTCTTGGGTTTCTCTGAAAATTCCAGGCAGATGCAGCACCCAGCAGCTCATCCCCCGAATATAGGAATGAGGGAATTGGTGAGGCCCGTGTGCCACACATCCCGGGCATCTTCCAGCTAGTGAAAGTTAATGCTGTCAAGAAATCTGAGCCGTGAAGCCAGGGTGCAAGCCTCTCCTTCTTGTAGCCCACGGCTCTTGGAATCTTTGGAAATCTAGGGTAACCTCTCAGAGAGTCTGCTTTCCTTTACCTGTTTCCAGCATTTAATCCTCTTGCAGAGTCCAAATGATTTGGTTGGGAAAATCAAAGAAGGTATGAAGGCTCATGGGGGTCGGGGAAGGCCAGGTCTAGGTATTCATAATAGGAGCTAGACCTTAAGGCTGTAGCATGGAGGAACACCCTCAGAGTTCCCTTTCCTGTGGTCTAAAGAGAAAAACAGGAGGCTGCTTGGGGCGGGGGGTGGGGGTGGAGGGAATGGGGTGCAGGCAGCCAAGACAGGGAGTTGCATCATCTAGTCCTTCATTCCACAAGGAGAGGCAGAAACACATCAGTCTGTGAGCTTGTGTTCCCACCCTTGCATGCTGCTGCAAAGAGGAGAGCCCCCTCGCATCGTGTATAAGCCTTTATCTGTTAAAGTGAAATGGAACTGGGTCATTCTGCAGGGAGAGCTTTCATTCTCAAGCATCTCTGATTTGGGTTCATCTTCCTGGACTTGCCGACCCCCTCCCACGCACTTCCCACACCACAGCAGTGAGCAGCAGCGGCAGCCTGAGGGACAGTGCCTGCCTTCCAGGAACTAGAGAGCAGGTGGGAGGCAGTCCAACAAAACAGAAAATGGAGTGAGACCATGTGGCATAGGGGATGCTTCCACATAGAGGAGAAGACTCATCTGAGATAAAGCCAGTGGGAGTGAGGACCCAGAGCCGAGGTTCTCGGCCCCAGTGGTAATGACTTTGGGTAGCATCATTCTTTGTTGTATGCATGAGGGTGGAGGGGCCTGTCCTGTGCCATGGAGGGGGCTAAGCAGCATGCACGGCCTCAACCTACTGTATAACCAGTAGCACCTCCACCCACCCCACTATTGACATCAGGAAAGGTCTGCAGATATTACCAAATGAGGGTTAGTAAAAATTGACTCCACTTGAGAACCCCTGCTCTGGAAGCATGGGGTGTGGATTTTGTTATCGTTGCTGTTGTTCAGTCACTAAGCCGTGTCCAACTCTGCAATCCTGTGAACTGTAGCCCACCAGGCTTCTCTGTCCGTGGAATCCTCCAGGCAAGAATACGGAGTGGGTAGCCATTTCCTTCTCCAGGGATCTTCCCAACCCAGGGATTGAACCTATGTCTCCTGCACTGGCAGGCAGACTCTTTACTACCGAGTCACCAGGGAAGCCCATGGGGTGTGCACAGATAATAGTACAGAGAGACACAAGTTTTATTCGCATGTGCACTCCTGCCTTTGACCCAAAAGCCAGCTAAGTAAAGAAAGAACTAGAGTGACTGACGTAACCAGAAGTCCCGTCAACTCCTCATTTTGTAAGTTGTCTGTGTTCACGGAAAGTTATCACTGAGCACGGTGATTTGAATGCTCCATGGGGCATGAGACTCTTGTATCCCTTGATGTCCATGCCAGCCTTCGTCCCTTTGAACTTCCCCACTAAACAAGGATATCAAGTTTCCCTGAAACCCAGCTTGAAAAGAGGCACTAGAACAATGAGTTTATTATGAGGGTACTAGTTCCTAGAAACAAAAGAAGATGTTCTACAGTGTTTAAGGGCTTCCCCAGTGGCTCATCAGCAAAGAATCTGCCTGCCCAGCAGGAGAAGTGGGTTTGGTCCCTGGATCAGGAAGATCCCCTGGAGAAGGAAATGGCAACCCACTCTAGTATTCTTGCCTGGGAAATCCCATGGACAGAGAAGCCTGCCAGGCTACAGTCCATGGGGTTACAGAGAGTCAGACATGACTCAGCAACTAAACAAGAACAGTGTTTAAATGGGAATAGGTCAAACCCATTCACAGAAGAGAGAGAAAAGAGAGAGGAGCTTTGAGGGGATTGCAGAGGCCTGACAGGCGAGTCACTTGTTGCCAGTGGACATCACTGGGAAGCAGAACTGAGCGGGGCATCCGAGGCTGCCGACCTGGTCAGCACCTTCGTGGTCTTGGAACAGGGAGCATCACACTGCTCTTTGGGTGGCCCTGTCAGAAAAGTTCAGCTTCACTATGGGCTCAGGACCTAGCAAAGTGAGAACCAACAGATTGAAAAATGATTCCTCACTGACCTACTGGTGTAAATGTACGGCTACAGTCAGTGGTTTCGAATCATCTGCCAAGATAAAACCATGAGAAATTACTAAATTGAGAGAACTACCAATTTTTGTATTAGAGCAGGGCTGAGAAATCCTGTGGGAGAAATGCTTGTGTAGGAAAGCGTAGCGCAGAGAAGAGAAACAAGAGAAAAGGAGGCAGGAGACGTGAATTACAGAGGCTCTGACCATCACCAGCTGTGTGACTTTGGCATGTCATTTAATCTGATGGTTAATTTCTTCTGTCTATAAAACACAGTTTTAATCTAGCCAAATAAATATGTATTGAGCATTTACTATGTACCTGACATAGTGCTGCTCCTCTTTTAGGCCCTGAGAATACAGCCGTAAAAAAACTGATAAAAATCCCTGTTCTCTTGTAGGTTACATAGTAAAGGAAGAGGAGGGTTGAACTAGGTAGTTTCTAAAACTTTTAATTGTAATAATCTCTAAATTCTTCATCGTGGGAATCTGAGAGTTTAAAACAGTGTGGGGGGCAGGGGGGCAGTTAATGCCAAACCACTTGTAGTCCGGGAATACAGCCCTCTTTATGAATAATCCATTTCAGAAAACATTATAGAAAGCAGTAAGACCAAAAGCATCCATAGTTAATTTAGGTTCAACTAGGTTAAGACTTTTAAAAGATGAGATCCTTAAGATTATCCTCAAATGACAAGACAGATTACAGTCTAGCCTGTCTTAGAGATGTTTGATTAAGAGCCAAAAGAAGTACATTTCCCCTCGAAATGGTAACACACGATACATATCTAGATATTGAATCTGACATATGAGTGTGGCATTTTCATTTCATTAACAGAAACTGCCAAGCAAGTTCAAGAAGTTCTATGCAGAGTTTGAAAGTTTAATGGTAAGTGACAGTGGCTGCTTTATTCCATTCACTGTCTGCATTAATCCAATTTCTGATTAGCTGAAGTTCTCATTTCAGGAATTTTATCTGTCCTTGTATGACTTTAAGAAGTTTATGATCCCATTTTAGTGCTGCTAAAACAAGCATGTCTGACTAATGAATGGCACTCTCAGGTCCTAACTTAAAGAGGACTTATGTCCCACATAAGGTCAATTTGTATAACTAAGAAAAGCAGTGTAATGGGATCCTTTCCATCCAGCACAGGTTGGCCAGGGTCTGGAAGCTGCATTTTCCTTGGCTTGCCAAATTATTTTTCCCCATCGGCAGGGAGGTGTTCACAGAAAAGGAGTGAGTGGGACTTGGCAGGAGTCATAGGAGAGTTTCAGAGAAGGCAAGTCGAGACTGGCAGTGCAAAGCAGCTAGGAGGGTGAGCTGGACTCCCCGGAAGGAGGCCGTGCTCCCAGGAGAAGGGGACTCTTGTGGTTGGGGGTTGTTTAACATTTTGTGTTGGCTCTCAAAGGGGATATTTTCCCTAGATCCCTGGAGGCGTGTCTTCCTTTCAACAAAGAAAGGAAACAAAAAAATCTATTTATTTTCCTGTCATACGGGAAGTTGTTTTAAAACAAAAATCCATTTGTTTAACTAAATTTACCTTTCTTTTGTAGCTACACTTGATTCAGAACTACCTGATTGGGAGATAACAAGGCTGGGTTGGGTCAGGAGGTAGAAGGGGGTGGTGTATATTTCATTCGTCCTTAACCAGCATCTCTGTTTCTCTAAAGGATCCTTCAAGAAACCACAGGGCCTACAGGCTGACAGTAGCCAAATTGGACCCTCCTCTCATCCCCTTCATGCCTTTGCTCATTAAAGGTAATTCCAAGGAAATGCACAGGACGAGCCAGTGATGAGTGTATGGGGAAGAAAAGGAACAGGTGCCTAATCAGATTGACCTCCTTGGGAAGAATGATCCGAGTTTCCCACCTTCCTTGGCGTCTCCCCTCTGCCCTGACTTTTCTGAAAGGGTTGGCAAGATTATTGCAGGAGCGGGAGTCTGTGTGTGGTTTGGAAGACTTGAGAGTGAAACAGAGGGTTAGTTTGGAAATTTTAACTAAGCTCAGGTAAAATGCTTTTAGAAAGTTAAACACCTAACATAAAAGGAACTATTATCGGCTTTTTTCAGCTGCAGTGTTATGCAAATCCTTCAGCATAATCTAATGGTGCTATTGTGGTTTCTTTGTATGACATATTTCTGTTAGTGATTAGAATGTGACTTTTATTTCTTTGCAGATATGACATTTACTCATGAGGGGAACAAGACGTTCATTGACAATCTCGTAAACTTTGAAAAAATGGTACGTGTACAGTATTGTTAACCTTAACGACGATGTTTTTTTAAAATAAAAATTTGCATTTGTACTAATAAAGGAAATAATTTCCATATATGCTGCCACCTTGAAAAGCTAGTTACACATAAAGGAGTTTTGAAATACTCGGTTCAAATTGGCTACGTCGTTTAGTCTGTCAGTCTCCTCTGTGACACTGAATGGTGTTTGTGCTGCGGCCTCAGCGGCAGCTAGCTTTTTTGCCGTGTGCCTCGTCCTCCGCTGCCTGTTGCTAAAATGCACGAATGTTCCAGAGCGACTTCCCTGTTGTTTTGTTGTTTATGGAGCTAGACCGCCGCAGGATGCCTTTGAAATGTTGATATGCTGAGGCTGACTTCAGTGCATGTAGGTAAAAGGCAGCTCTACAGAAGCTCTTTGTTACAGAGCAGTCAGTCACCTGAATGTGTGCTCCTTAGTCCAGTAAAGTTCACCCAAGTTCAGGGCGGGAACTTGAACATCTTCCTCAACCGAAAACAAAATTTTTTTAGAAGGGAACAGTTGTGTGGAAGTGGTGCACATTCACTGTTTTCCAGCCCCTCCCACACCACCCCCCAGCCCCCAAAAAAAGCATTCATTACTTTGCAGTTAATTTTCTCATCTGTGAAGCAATAAGGCAGGTCTTGCCAAAGCCTTTCTTTAGCGACATAGTGCATGCTCATGGCATGCTCCATTGTCCTAAATCCTTTGGCCGCAGCCCGCATGGATGGGGAGGTGCGATATTATCTCTGTGTGGATGAGCATGTGCCCGGGGTATACTTTGCAGCAGTGAATGTGGCACCACAGGAAAAGCCCAGGGCTGAGAGTTCAGGAGACATGAGAGTCAGCTTCATCACTTTGCAGCTGTCCCTTAAGTTCTCCATGGGTCAGTTTCCCCTACAGAAAATGGGGTGGTGCCCCCCACCCCACAGCTACCCCTGGGGAATCACTGGTGGGGCCAGGGTATTTAACTATTCCTGGAAGTCATAGAGTGTTATAAGCATTCTTACCAGAAAAATTGTTCTAACTGTTTCCTGAAATCCAGCTAATATGTGGGACTCTGGGAGAATTCAAAACATCCCACAGTCATCCTGTAAAGATCATACTATTCAGCCTTGAGAATGAGCTTATCGCAAAGCTCAGCCTGGTAAAGAACAGCAGCAAGTGCTGGGCACCAGGGCCTGCATCTTAAGCTTCTTAGGAAATGGCACCTGAGTCCACACTCCTCAAGGACACTCTGTGGGGTGGTTTAGTCACTAAGTCATGTCTGAGTCTTGTGACCCCACAGACTATAGCCCACCAGCTCCTTGTTCAGGGGATTCTCCAGGCAAGAATACTGGAGTGGGTTGCCATTTCCTTCTCCAGGGGAATCTTTCCAACCCAGGGACTGAACTCAGGTCTCCTGCATTGCAGACAGATTCTTACCAACTGAATTCGCCCTCTGGTACAGATTCTTTAAAGTCTGTGCTAGAGGGCAAATATTTCTTAGCAGTCTCCCCCTCCACCCATACCAAGGGTAGGGTATGAACATCTCTATTGTTGTGTCAGTTGAATAATTCTATGATCAAAGTAAAAACATTTGTTCACTTATTAGTATGGAGAATTAAACATAGTTCCCTAATTTCTCAAGAGAAAACTTGTTTTCCAGAAATGAAAGATATAGCAAATAGGTAAAGAACCTTCCAGATCACTTAGGCAGAAATACAGACCAAAGGGTGGTTAAGCCAACCATTTGACTATAAAAATACATGTGCACAGAGGCGTAGAAGTCAGTCTCCTAAAGAGTTGATTGAGCTTTAGAACTTTTGATTATTAATGTTAACTGAACAGAACAAACAAGAAAAGCAAAAATACCTGTCAAGGAGGATGAAATTTGTCTCATCTGGATCTTTAGATCTTGCTGTCGCATCTGTAACCTGGGAAGGAGAAGTCAAGACCGTATTTAATGGACATTAAGGGAGTTCCCCTGCCCCATCTCTGTACTTCATGCCCACAGCAGTGTGTTCTTACATGCCTGGCAGTGAGGAGAGAGGTCCTTCACAGCCTGCTCTGACAGAGTCCACTTTTGCTTGAAAGCAACTGAAGAGCTAAGATAGCAGTTCAGCTGCAATAACAGAAGCCCGAATTAATGATGGGTTACGCAAGATAAGTCTATTCCTTTCTCACTTACATGTCTAAGTGTGGCAGCTCTGCTCCAGGAAGCAGTCACAATTCCAGCCTTCTTCTCTTGTGCCATTTCACCATCCATATGGTCCAAGATGGTGGACCAGCACCACCCCCATTCCAGCTAGAGGGAGGGGGAAAGGAAAAAGGTGAAGACCTGCTTCTTCCCTGTAGGGATGTGACCCAGAATTGCACGTAACCACTTGGCTCACCTTTTATCAGACAGAAGAAACATAGTCGCATGAAAAGAAAGAACGTGTAGCCCTTATTTTGGGTATCCAATGCCCCACTCAAAATTAAGGGGTTGTAATTACTATGAAAGAAAAGGGGAGAAAGAATACTGCAAGAGCACTATTATAATGGTTCTCTGCTCCAGCAGTGATACATTTTATTTCATTTGCTAAATCACAGTGTGAGAAAGCTGAATTTTATAACTGCCCTTCCATGAGTTAGGTGTTACTGAAAAATGAACTGGAATTTCAAAAAAGGATTTATGTTTTTTAAACCTGGCTTTGACCAGCCTGGCCCTTGGTGCCAACTTTTCTAACCTTTTCTCCCCATAAGCTAGCCCACCCTGCTCCCATACCACCACCACCGCCACTTAACTCCCACTAGTGACTGCTGTTAGTACTGTATTCCTGGGGAAGGACGTGTCTGTTTCCCTTTCCAGGTTGATATGTGCGCAGCTTGCCCCTCATTCATCAGCGAGGCCACGGTGGTGAGCAAAGCTGGCAGCCTTCACGGGGCTGGTAGGCTGTATCCCTTGAGGGAGTCCCTGCCCGGGGCAGAAGTCACCTGGGTAGCTGGGGACACAGATGCTTTTTTTGGTGGCAGCATTGCACAGTCACAGTGAGCTGCTGTGCCAATCCTAAGTATTTTTATTTTGAACCTCTTCACCCTTGGGGTATGAAATGAGGATTAGAGAATTTGTTGCATATTGGTTTTCAGGATTTATGAGTATGAACAAAAGAGAATTCACACTCTGATCCTATGCAAAAAAAAAAAAAAAAAACAGACATTCTTTCATTTGGGGGAAACATAAAGGAGTATTCAAAAAAATGTTTGAATAAAGCCCTTTGTAGCTTTCTATGGCATACATGAATATTTATAACATTTAGGAGGTAGACTAGCAATGGATCAGAGGATAATATGCTGGCCGGCTGCCACTACCCCAGGCTGCACGAAGCATGCTGATAGCCACAGTTGCTGCTGTATTAGGAGGTTGGTTCTATTTCAGACATACCCATATCTAGGTGAATTTATTTATTAATATTATTTTAAGATAGTCATTTTATTTGGAATGAGAAGCCTGAGGAAAACCTCTGTTCTTCTGGAAACATTAACAGAAGCCAATTTATAAAGGAAGAAAAATGTTTTGAATCATTATATTTGGGTATTGCTAATCATGCCATTACATTATTAGCAACAATTTTCTATCATCAATAACATTATTACAAGATTCATGGTGAGAGCACTGGACTTATATCAAGCTATGGAAAAAAGAATCTCCACGTAAAACTCTATAAGTGTTCAAATCTACCCATTTCCCAGACCTTTTCAACACAATAGAAATCTTTCAAAGGACTTTGAAAGTTTACTTCTTTATACAGAATACATGATCTGGGCTAAATGTAGATTTTCCAAAGGGTATGTTTCAAAGCAATTAAATATGTGTTGAGTGTCTAAGCAAAAAATTTTGCTAGGAAATATAAAGAAAGTCCTTGGCTTTTAGATTATATGCAGTTGAAAATAAAACATAACACATAAAAATCAATAAAAGATGTAAAACTAGTTCAAAACAGTAATAAAAGAGATGTCAGAATGGAGAAAAGACAGTTTCTTCAGCAAGATGTATTGGAAAGTCTGGGCATCCACATATAAGTCAATGAACTTCGAACAATCCCTCACACTATACACAAAAACAAATTCAGAATGGCTTAAAGACTTAAATATAAGATATGACACCATAAAATTCCTAGAAGAGAACAGAGGGAAAGCATTCTCTGACATAAATTGTAGCAATATTTTCTTAGGTCAGCCTCCCAAGGCAATAGAAAAAGCTAAAATAAATAAGACATAATCAAACTTACAAGCTTTTGCATAGCAAAAGAAACTATAAACAAAATGAAACCTAAGGAATAGAAAATACTTGCAAATGATGCAACTAACAAGGGCTTAATTTCCAAAATATTCAAACCGCTCCAACAACTCAAAAACAACCAACCAACCTGATTAAAAAAATGGGCAAAAGACCTAAATAGACATTTCTCCAAAGAAGACATACAGATGGCCGACAGACACATGAAAAGATGTTTAGCATCACTAATTATTTGAGAAATGCAAATCAAAGCTACAATGAGGTACCACCTCATACCAATCAGAATGGTCATCATCCCAAGATCTACAAATAACAAATGCTAGAGAGGGTATGGAGGAAAGGGAACCCTTACACACTGTTGATGGGAATGTAAATTGGTACAGTCACTATGGAAAACAGTATAGAGGTTCCTTAAAAACTAAAAATAGAACTACCATATGATCTTCCCTGGTGGCTCAGAGGTTAAAGCGTCTGCCTCCAATGCAGGAGACCAGGGTTCGATCCCTGGGTCGAGAAGGAAATGGTAACCCACTCCAGTATTCTTGCCTGGAGAATCCCATGGACGGAGAAGCCTGGTGGGCTACAGTCCATGGGGTCACAAAGAGTTGGACACAACTGAGCGACTTCACTTCACTTCACCATATGGTCTAGCAATCCCACTTCTGGGCATATATCCAGAAAAGATGAAAGCTCTAATTAGAAAAGATAACACACACCCCAAAGTTCATGGCAACACTATTTACAATAGCCAAGACATGGAGACAACCTAAATGTCCATTGACAGATGAATGGAGAAAACAGATGTGATATATATGTGTGTGTGTGTTAACAGACTACTGCTGCTGCTACTGCTAAGTCACTTCAGTCGTGTCCGACTCTGTGTGACCCCAGAGATGGCAGCCCACCAGGCTCCCCCGTCCCTGGGATTCTTCAGGCAAGAACAGTGGAGTGGGTTGCCATTTCCTTCTCCAATGCATGAAAGTGAAAAGTGAAAGTGAAGTCGCTCAGTCGTGTCTGACTCTTAGCGACCCCATGAACTGCAGCCTACCAGGTTCCTCCTACTCAGGCATAAAACAGACTACTACTCAGGCTTAAAAAAAGAATACCATTTGCAGCAACACAGATGCACCTAGAGATCATACTACATGAAGTCAGTCAGATAAAGACAAATATCATATGATATCACTTACATGTGGAATCTAAAAGTGATACAAATGAACTTATTTACAAAACAGAGACAGACTCAAAGACATAGCAAACAAACATGGCTACCAATGGGGAACCAGGGTTGAGGGGATACACTGGGAGTTTGGGATTAACAGATGCACACTAATATACAGAAAATAGATAAACAACAAAGACTGTATAGCACAGGGAACTATATTCAATATCTTGGTAACAGACTATAATGGAAAAGAAAAAATATAGACTTATACATGTATATGCATAACTGAATCATTTTGTGTACACCTAAAACTAATACTGTAAATCAACTATACCTCTATTTTTAAAAAGGTGTGAAAAAGCAAAATGCAAAGGAGGTAGTAACTTCTTATATCAGAGAAAAATAAAACCATGTTAAATACAATATAATATAATCAAATCCAGACTTGTTACTCTGAGCACCCATTCAGCCTCATCTCACACTTCATCTTCTCTGTACTCAGTCCAAGTTAGTGAGACCAACCTGCTTTCCTTCCTTTCTGCCTCAGGGCTTCTGCACTAGCTGTTACCTTTGCCTGAAACTGTCTTCCTCCAGCCTTCACCAGCCTGACTTTCACATCATTCAGGTCTCAGTTCATGCATCCCTCCCTCCAAGCAGGCCTCCCTGACCACTCTTCAAATGTTCTTCTACGCTCCACACCTCGCCAGCCAGCTGATTCTCAACAGATAACCTTGCTTCAACAACTGGCCTCACGTTTTAAAATGATCTTTTTTATTGTCTCTTCATTGCTTATCTTCTCCACTAGAATGTAAATGTCCTAGACCAGGTATCTGATCTATTCCGTTCACTGATATTTCTCTAGCACTAAGAAAGGTGTCTGGCATGTCATAAGTATGAAAGAAATATTTGTTGCATAAAAGAATAATCCTATTCCAGTGTTAGATTTAGCAAGATAGGACAACACACTAAAGCATTTATAAAGGAATTTATGTAACGATTTAACCCAAATGCATTTTTCTGTCTTATTAGAAAACCTGATTAAGCAGAATGTCCCAAGCATCTTCTATTACCAATACGTTACCTCAGTGGACACTATTCTGTCCACCCTCCTCCCTGTGGTGCTCTGTCGGTCCTTGAGTGCCCTTCCCTGCACACAGAGATGCACAATACTCTGCAAGAGCCCACAGAGACACCTGCGCTGCCATGGCCATGGCCATCGTATGTACAGTATACCATGAGCATCATGCTTATTACATGCTTGTATCTGTATGCCACTCACCTCTTAGATATTAAAGATCTGTAGGATGAGACAGGAGCCAGGATTCTTCCTCAGGGAAACATATAGTGAAGACTGGCTCAGCTCCTGGGCCATTTTATCTTTTATCTCTGGTCCTCACCATGCATTTATTTCCACTTGGTTGCTGTCATGGGCACAATCTTGGCAGGTGAGAGGCAGATATACTTCTACATATATATGTGGAAAAAAATTATTGTCCCAGTATATGAGGATCTGAGTGAAATAATCAGAATGGTGTGAATGTGGTTTTACACATGGTAAGCTGGGAATAATTGACTGAGGTCCTGTATCTGACAGGATGGGGGCAGAGTCAAGTCAGAAGGGGCAGAAAGAAGAAAGGAGAGAGCAGTCTGGCCGACCTTGAAGAACAAGGAGGCCAAAAGTCTCAAGGGGCAATAGAAGGAAAGACATAAACTGTTGAGGGCAGGAGTGCCTACTTAAGGGAGCAGGGAGGGAGCTTGGCCTGAGGGAGGAAGGCTGTTTCCACAACTGCTATGAAGGGGAGGAGGTCAGGAGAGGAACAGTGCCGGGTGCTACCGCCCGGAGGGCCTGCTGGCCTGAACCTGAAAAGCAGACAAAGGAGTCTGCTCCCCTCCAGGGACAGGAGAGTGCAGGGAGAGCTCAGACCCGGCACAGGAGTCAGTACAGAGCTGGCCAGAAGAGCAAGATGGCTGGGGAGAGCTGGTGGGCTGTTGGCCATCTGGATAGGAGTGATGGTGTAAGGTGGCCAGCCCATCCCTGAGGGGAGGGTGCCACAGAAGGTAAACAGGGAAGCCCAGACCCCAAGGACCCATCTGAGAAGAGCCCTCTCTGACACCCCCTTGGATTCAAGGGGAAGGAATTACTTGCCTCCTAGTCGGAGAAGGTGATGGCATCCCACTCCAGTACTCTTGCCTGGAAAATCCCATGGGCAGAGGATCCTGGTAGGCTGCAGTCCATGGGGTCACTAAGAGTCAGACACGACTGAGCGACTTCACTTTCACTTCTCACTTTCATGCATTGGAGAAGGCAATGGCAGGCAACCCACTCCAGTGTTCTTGCCTGGAGAATCCCAGGGACGGGGGAGCCTGGTGGGCTGCCATCTCTGGGGTAGCATAGAGTTGGACACAACTGAAGTGACTTAGCAGCAGCAGTAGTTTGAGGGAGATCTGCACTGGGGAAGGAAACGGCAACCCACTCCAGTATTCATGCCTGGAAAATCCCATGGACTGAGAAGCCTGGTGGGCTACAATCCATGGGGTCGCAAAGAGTCGGACACGACTGAACGACTTTGTGTGTGTGTGTGTGTGTGTGTGTGCGCGCGCACGCACTGGGGACCACAGCCTCAGAGCCTCTCACATGGGCCAGGCGTGACTGCCCACAGCTGGTCACTCCCTTGCTAGATGGCATCTTTGTGCTGGTCACTCTGCAACTCAGACCCTAGGAAGGACATCTGCCTCTGGGTCGCTCTGTTTACAGCTTGATACAGAAATACTACTAATGTTACTATATTTTATATATATAATGTATATAAATAACATATTTAATACAATCAATAAATACCTGACACAGGGTCACTGGGTATGCACTGTCTACACCTTTATCCAGACCAGACTCTCACATTGGTCAGCTGTCCCACTGACCTGCCCAATAGGACAGGCCCAAAGCCTGGGAGGTGCCCTTAAAAGGGTTGGTCTTGTTAAGACACATTACCAGGTTATATGTGAGTTCTTTGGACTACTCTTGCAAATTTTCTTAAAATTTGAAATTACTTCAAAATAAACACTGAGGAGAAAAAAAAAAACAAAAACCTGAGGGTAGTTACAGAAACCTTGGCTTGCTACCTCATTTTTCCTTCCTGAGCTTCCCCGTGTGAGTTGACATCCTGAGGGAGATTCATCAGCTTTCAGTTGGGTCCTTGTCTCATCCCTGTAGGTGAGGAACTGTATAAACATAATTCTTGCAAATAAGTTCTGAAGACCTGTACTTAGAATTAGTCTCAAGGAAAGTGGTGGTCCTGGGAAATTTGGAATGTGGATTCCCAAGGGGAAGCCTGGCATTCTTGGTTTGCATCCACCAGCGTAGGCTGATGAGTGAACCCTAAGTGGGGCCTTCCCAGGGCAGGGGCTTGGGGTGGGGGGGGGTTGCTGTATCAGAGTCAGGGCAGGTGTAGAGAAGGACTTGCTCTGCCCACCTGCTCTGATCCAGATGCCTTCTAAAGCAGCATGTTCTCCTCACTTTGTCCCTGAATTACAAATCATTGTTTTAACAAGCCAGTTGCTAATAGGAATGTGTCATAACCCTGGGTTTGCTGGGATGGGAAAAACAAAAAAAGATGAGAAGCTCTGCTTTGGAGTGATCAGGTATTTTCCCACTGGCTGGCATTGTAGGAAAGTTGCCTGGCCTGCTCCAGGCAGGCCAACCTGCTCCAGCAGGGCCCCAAAGCCTAGGGTATAATTTTTGGCTTCATCCCTGCTGTGGCAGTTGGATAATACAGCCTATATCTTTTAACCTTAGTTTTTGCCAACTTTCACTGAGAATAGCAATGAATAAACAGTCACCCGCTGTCAAAAATGACACACAAGACTTAAGTCTGCAGAAGAACAGAAAGACTAACTGGATGGCTTTTGGTGATGATAAATGCAAAATTCTCCACATTGGCCCATGAAACCACCTGCACATCTACAGAGAGGGAAGTTCAGTGAAGAGGGCTGAGAGGTTTAATTAATTCACTAGAAGTTCAAGTATCAGCAATGTGGCTTTTTTTTAAATTGTGGACTTCAATCTAGAGAGCTGTCTAGAAGAGACCTGAGAAATTGTTGAAGAAAATGGGGATATTTAGGCTGAACCAGAATAGATGTGGGGGTGAAGAGAGGGCCATGATAGTATCTTCAAGTATTTGAAGAACTGTCCTAAAAGAACTAAACGTGTTTGTTGTGGCTTCAGAGCTCAGAGATAGGATGCTAGGATAAGCGGGGTGAAAAACAGAGGGGCAAACACTTGGGCTCAAAATGATACGGAAATGTCTAGTAGTCATAAATGTTGAAAAATGCAAGGGGTTGACCTTGGAGGTAATGAGTTCCTTATTGCTGGATGCATTCAAACAATGAGGGGCCAGTATCTGTAGGCAAGCTTTGATGGCATTATGCCCCTGGAGATAGTTAAGGGAACTTCTGAACTCTCCTGCAAACCCAGGAAAGCACCTGTAGCATATTAAATATTGCATTCCATGGGTCAGTGGGTACAGACGAGGGCAGGGTTATCAAGTTAACTCTTCTTTGGCTTTGAGAAAGCATTCTGCAGCTGCAGTGACCAGCAGAGCTAATGGAGTCCGGGCTCTGCTACTGCTAATGTTACATCTTCTAACATTATTGTGCAGCCATCTCAGAGAGAAAGAATGGGCCTCGTTGCAAAGCCAGATTTGGATTGCAAAATTAAACTGAAGTTATCTTTGAGTACAATTAAAAGGGATACGTCAAAATTAAAACCATTGTTAAAATTAATCAAAGATTTAGAAAGGGAGAATGAACTCCAGAGCTGGAAATTACTGATTTAAACAATTGTTCTCACATTTTAAACTACATAATGAGCTAAAAATTATGAAGCCTCAGAGTATAGCTGTAAAGAGTAGTCTTAAAACCAAAGTCAGAATGAAATGTTTTAGCTTTCAAAACTAAAAAGCAGAACAATTACTCCCTACAAAATGGTATAGGAAGAGGTTTCTGACCCCTGCTAATTATTTTATTATTCTTCAGAGGGGCATACTGGCAGCATTTCCCAGGCTTCCTAGTAATTACATTCCATTCAATATCTGAAGAATTACAATAATTCTACATGGAATATACTTGTGCCCTTCGGATGCAAAGCCTTTGGAGAAGTGAAAAAACAACTTAAAGTAAATTAGCAGGAAAATTATCGTAGTTACTGTTTATTTCAGGGCTCCATATATCAGAGGCTAATTATACATTGTATGTTACGTTTTCTTGGAGGTATTTGTAATATATTTCTCGTGCTGATCAACGGATGTGCTGGTTTTCAGGATCCTTTATGAAAGTGAAGTTCAAACTTTTCCGATTACTTCTTTGTGTATGAGAAATTACCCACTGCAGACACATGTCCCTTCATGCTTGCCAGAGTCCTCAAAGCAGTAATATTCAGCGAGGCATTATGAACGTTCACCTGTGTGTACTTGTAAAACTTCAACTCTTCTATGAGAAAAATTCCCTCCCAAAAAAGTTTATTTTTTTAACACTGTGTCAGTTTTCTCAGAGTCATCTTCTAATTTTGGCAAGCCGAGGTTTCAGTGAGAGAAGAAAGTAAGGACTGGAGTTAAATAGCCACTCAGAGATTAGAAAGTCTCTTTTCCTGGCCAGAACCTTGTCAATTTTCTGCTCGTATTAGAATTAATCCACCATCTCTGAGGGACAACCTTGAGAAAAGTATCCCTGAGATGTTACACAGAGACTGAGGGTCCCAGTTACCCTCAGAATGGCAGGAGCAAGAAACAGTGGCTCAGAAACAGTGCTTTAGCCTCGTGTCTTTCCTCAGGTTTCTGTCCATTTCTTTCCTCCTTTCTTTGTTTTTAACTCAGTTGAGTGCAGTTCAATAGGTTTCCTTATAAGTTTTTATGGTAGCCAAAATTTAGGCATTAAGATTACTTAATGACAAAATTAACAAAGGTTAAATAAATTATGATCCATCCACATGACTGAATACCTGGTTATTTTTAAAAAAGATTTTAAAGTGCAGATGGCATGGAAAAGTCATAATGCCATATGAAACAATTCAAATCAAAACAAAAATATATGACTTCCATTTTTTAAAAACTGCTTATATATATTTATTTTTAAAATATTAGAAGGGAATGTACCAAAATATAGCTGAAGTTACTCTGTGAAGCAATATTCTGTGTGATTTTTTTACTTAGTTCTCAACATTTTCTAGATTTTGTGATTTTTCTAAAATGTGCGTGTGTTACTGTTATAATCAGAAAGGATGAAGGAGGTGAAGAGGGAGGGAATCACATAATTAAGGTTAATGTTAAAATACACACTTTTGCTGGAAGATGGAAAAGGCTAATAATGCTTAGTGTATAGAAAACTGTGGAGATAGAGTATCTATGACTATTCTGTCAAGATCATCGAATATCTCATTACTGTTTACAGTGATGAACTTGACAAGCTAAACCCTCTCCAAACAGCTACAAATTCTCTTGCAAATTCACAGTGACCTCAGGAGAGGATGGTAAGAACTGGTCCTGAAGAGTAAGGTTCAGTCTCAGGAACAACGGCCTGCTTTTTACATCCTAAGGAATAAGCAATTAGACTAAAGATATGCCAGTAGTATTCCTCACTTGACAAATACCTTGTATGTGTATGTGGGTGGTAGGGGGTGCCTCTGTCAAGTAATTAAACAGGTTATATATCAACCAGTTGCCTCCAGATGATCAACAGATCAGAACCTGCTATTTTTCATGGTCCCAGGTATCACTAAAGTAAATAATGGTGTGGGGTTTTTTTGTTTTTTGTTTTTGGATTCTACACTAAGCTTACCTGCATTTCAGTTTTTTTTCTTTTTTTTCTTTTTTTTAGCGAATGATTGCAAATACTGCCAGAACAGTGAGATACTGCAGGAGCCAACCCTTCAGTAAGTTAAATGCTGCCACAATATGGATCTTGGTGATTAAGTCCTTTTTAATGGGCTACAGAGACATTCTGGAAGCCGGGACAATATTTGATTGTGTCAGAGACGCTTTGAATCGTGAATCTCATTGGACAAGGGCCTTGTGTTTAAAGATTTTCTAGCTGTAAAACTAGAAAATAACCGTAAGAATATTATTTTATGAATGAACTCAGAAAGTTCATTTGCTCTTTTCAGAATGGATAGAGACAGCTAAGGCACGAATGCCAACAAACCCTGCCTCTAACCAACTCTCTTTATGACTCACTGCTTCATGTTAAGAAACTTACATCAACTCATGATGACTCATTCCGTCGTTTATAAACTGGGAAGGATAATATTTATTGTCTCTTGGAGTGTTGAGAGACCGCCTGAATGTGTATAAGCACACTTGTAAAAGGTCCCTTAGCAGGAATTCATATTATATTTCTAGTATTTCGAGGTGAATTAAGGTGCTTTTCTTAAATCTGCACATTTAGTACAACAGCTGGTATAATAAATGCTTTAATATGAAACTGTCACTGATAATAAATAGCAAGTTTAAACTGTTGGGAGTTAAGTGGCATCATCGCACCAGATCATCGTGCTGGGCCAGTGCTACTGTTTCCTCAGGGCTGGGACTTTGGGTGGAGCTTGGAGCCTTGGCTCCCTCCAGCTGGTCTGGGAGTGAGAAGGTGGCCCCTGTAAAGTTTTGTGCCAGCTTCATTGTATGAGTCACTTGAAGCCATTGGGCTCATTAATTTAACACGATAGTCTGACATAGACATGACTGCGAGGCTACCAGTACCATCCCCTCCAATAAACCTAGTGCCCAGGGACTAAAGTTTCTCATTCTATTCATCAGAGCCATCTTTGCTCTTCTTAGCACAGGGCTGGCCCAAACGAAGGGTTTGCTAACACAGGATACCAGAATTGCTAAACATTTATTTTGTAATGCCTGGGGGTTGGGGGGTCTAGGAAAAATAGTCTTGTCTTAAGGAGCAAGATCCTTAAGAAAAAATTTTGTTCAAGTGATTATGTCTCCTCTTTCTCCCAAAACGAGAACAGTTTGCACATCATCACTTGTTCTTATGTGGATTCTGCCAAAATTAAAGTGTCTCGTATCTCTTCATCTAGAAATGTACTATATGTATAAATACATGGTCATAAAGCAGTTATACAAACAAGTATGAAAATATATAGGTGATGACTACAACAAGGGTTCATAACCTAGAATCCACCGCCCTTCAGGGGGGTCTAGGAAATTCCTGAAATTAAACACAAAATGTCTAAGAGGGTTCAAAGCCTTGAGAAGGTTCTCCATGAGGTCCAAGAACCAAGATAGAATATATTTTGTTCTATAAGCTCCTTTGGAAGTATAATCCTACATTCTCCTACATCTCCTAGAGACATGGTGGGGGGATATATATATATCTCCACTGCATTTGTTGAAGTTATCAGTAACTGCTAGTAAACAACAGCTGCTTGGCTCTGAAGTCAACAATCTATAGATACAGCTATAGGAATAGATTCATAAACATTGTGGGAATATGTACAATGTAATTATAGTATATTGTACATGTAGAGTACACTGCCAGTGACAAGCAAGGAAATTAAGCACTGTGGTATTATTTATATGTGATAATTATACTGATGAGTTTCTTCTTAGAGCAAGTGGGGCCTTTGTATCTTCTCTCTGCTTTTCTGTGTTCAGACCTGCAACACTCCCCTTCACCCCCCCATGCAGATGGCATTCTAATTGTCTTTGGGAGTGGTGTGTGGATCTAAGGAGAACAGATGGACGGCAGAAGGCAACGTGCTATGGGAAAAAGGACGCTGGTCCAGAGTCCAGGCTGGCTCGGCCGCCCCTGGTGTCCCACACTGGCATCCGTGGGTCAGAGGCCACCCAGGGACCATGGCTGAGATGTTGGATCTAAATGGAGCTTTTTTCCCCTTTTATTCCGAAATAATGTAATCATTCAAAAATGGAAGAATTCCCAGGGAAGAAATCCAGATTTCTCATTTCTCTAGAAAAATAGGAAGATCCGCCAACTCAGGATACAGGAGCCAGATAGTCACTTCTGAAGGGAACTATCTTTCCCATTCACCAGAGATCAAATGACCTTCCTCATTCACATCTATTCCCTGTATAGGCATCTGATTGGGCATTTTATTCTTCTTTCAGCCTGGTTTTAGGGAAATTGGTTGACTTCTGATCGCTCTGGTGCTCAAATGCTTTGGGGAGGGGATGAAACTAGAATGGTAACTGGGATTTCAGAACAAATAGCATCAGAGAATTGAAAGTCTAGTAGAAGTCATGACTTCAGCCTGAGATTTTTTTTTTTTTTCCCTGAGTATGGACAGTCATACAATCTACGGAGTAATGCTGTATGTTGTCTGCAAGTATTAAGGGCAAGAGTCGCACTGGCTTGCTTCAGGTCAGCTCAGGTGTTAAGTGCTTTTGTTAGAAGCTAATGAGAACTATGTCTTTTTGCCATTAGTCCTCCTCTGGGTCAAAGGGAGTAGAGATCAGTGATATACTCTGGGGGATGGCAAGGGGAAACAATTTTAATATATAACCAGGGTTGTCAGGTGACGCTTTCATTTTTATTTGGTGTTTTTAAAACAATATCTGATGCAAAGGAAAATGATCAAAATAGGCAATAGGGAAGAAAAGGGTGGGAGGGAGGAGATGGAACATCCAAGTAGAAACAGTTCAATGAATACAGTGTGTTGAAAGGTCTTGATGGAAACCAGGAATCCATGATAAATGTAATAGGCTGGAGAAAATAAAGCTGTATCTTATATGCATATATTATGCAATGCCAATCCTACTCTTTGCTCTTTTGATAGATCCTGATGCAGCTCAAGCTAATAAGAACCACCAGGATGTCCGGAGTTACGTTCGGCAATTAAATGTGATCGACAACCAGAGAACTTTATCACAGATGTCACACAGACTAGAGCCTCGTCGACCATAGACATTTCAAGTGCCCAGAACAACGTTTGCCTCCATTCACAATCTTTCAAAAATGCCATTTATGCTACTACTGACCATACTGTCACTAGAGAATTCTATAAAACAAGCAAAAACCCATCCTGAGACATCTCAGGGCTGCATTCAGCTTACCAGCATCATGACAAGAGAAGAAATTCTTTGACTTGCATACAGCTTGCACACTCTAACTTAGAAATCCCCTGTTCATAGTCACCTTATTTTATTTCCAGTCGTGCCATCTTCTTTGCTGAAACATAAAATAAGAGCAACATGAAGAGTATGGTAGAAATATCATTGTCAAGAGAAGTATCAAGCTCCTGATATTTTTTCTAGGAGTATTTACAGGATGAGATGTGCTACAAATGGTATTTATTTGGCTACATCAGTGGTGGTATAGTTTCATAATTTCTAAATCAACATCTTGATTTGAGCATGGGGTTTTTGGAAGGTGTTGAGGAATCCATGTAACTCCAAACTAGAGGCTGTATTCTTCCATCTTCATAGTCTTACCTCTGAAGGAATTGTACCTGACCACATTACTATAAAACATTCTGGCTATTTATGTAATTTTAGGGAAGACTGGTCTGTAATTTCTGAATGACTTACAGAATAATATTTGTGTTTACAATATAACTTTTTAAAATTTACAAATCAGGATTGCATATATAAGAATTCCACTGAGGAACTCTAAGGTTCTTAAAATTGCCAGCGTTAAGATTAAAAAAAAAAAAATGACATTTCAGAAGAGCACAATATGCACAAAACATTTTTCAAAATTATTTTCCTGGGCATTAAAAAACCTTTACTATTGGCTAATTATTGTTACTGATTTAAAAAACCCACATATTTTCTGGACTTAAATGTTATTACAGATACCTTAATTTTCAGCAATTGTTTTGCACTTTCAAATAGATTGTAAATAGTTCATTCAATCAATGGTATAGAGTTATTTATTTGCTACATAATAGATATTGTGCCAAATAATTACTTTTTATTTATTTAGTATGTAATTTTGGAGTACATTTTTTCCTGTTTCCACAATTAGGCTACATTATGTGCAGGAATTGTATGTATGTATATCTTCTGTAAATAACAATTAGTATCTTCATTAAATATAATTGTGACAAGAAGTATTGTTCTCAGTTCCTATAATATAGGAGAGATAACCACTTGGCATGGTGGAGTCCTGTATATTTTTTTTAATTGAAATAAAATTCACATACTCTAAAAGTCACCTTTTTAAAATATACAGTTCATTGGTTTTTAGTATATTCATAAGGTTGTTCAACATCATCACTATATAATTCAAGAACATTCTCCTTATCCCTTAAATGAACCCCATACCCTCTAGCAGCTGGTCCTCACTTTACTCTCTCACCAGTCCCTGGAAACCACTACAGTCAGCCCTCTATATACAAATGAGTTCTGGTCTGAGAGTGCATTTATAAGCCTAATTTTTTATAAGTCCAACAAAATTAGCCTAGCTACCCAACTAACAATCAACTACATAGCTTTATAATAGGTACTATACATATACTGTACATATAATAGGTACTGTACATATATTAGGTATATAGGTACTGTAATAGGTTTATACTATTTTTCACACAAATATCTAAAACAAGCACAAAAAATAAAGACAACATTTTTAATCTTATAGTACAGCACCTTGAAAAGTACAGTAGTAGTACAGTAAAACTAGCATACAGGGGCTGGCATCAGATGAACAGGCAAGAAGAGTTACTGACTGGAGGAGGGCAAGGGGGTGGGAGATGGTAGAGCTGAACAACACTCAGCAGAAGGAGACTAAGGGCAAGTTGCAATTTCACTCACGACTGATGCTGATGAAACACATGTTCACATCTTTGAAAGTTCTCAAAGATTCATATATAGGGGACTTACGGAGTCTGCCGTGTCTATGAATTTACCTATTCTAGACATTTTGTATAAACAGAATCATATAATGCAGAGTCTTTTGTGTCTGGTTTGTTTCACTTAGTATAATGTTTCAGGGTTCATCCACATTGCAGCAGGTATCAGGACTCCATTCCTTTTTATGGCTGTATAATATTCCATGATATGGATATGTCACATGTTGTTTGCTTATTTATCAATTAATTGTTGATTAATTGAAAACTAGGTTGTTGCCACTTTTTAGCTGTTAGGAATACTGCTGCTATGAAGAGGCACTGGATTTTAGAGCTATTATGGGTCCTACACCACTTTTTTAGTGATTTGAGCAATTGGTATACTGCTGCTGCTGCTGCTAAGTCGCTTCAGTCGTGTCCAACTCTGTGCGACCCCATAGACAGCAGCCCACCAGGCTCCCCTGTCCCTGGGATTCTCCAGGCAAGAACACTGGAGTGGGTTGCCATTTCCTTCTCCAATGCATGAAAGTGAAAAGTCAAAGTGAAGTCGCTCAGTCGTGTCCAACTCTTAGCGACCCCATGGACTGCAACCCACCAGGCTCCTCGGTCCATGGGATTTTCCAGGCAAGAGTCCTGGAGTGGGGTGCCATTGCCTTCTCCACATTGGTATACTACTTGATGAAAAAATTTCCAAGACAATTTAATTCCCCAACCCATGTCTGTTTCTTAATGTCAGCATTTTCAGGCTATAATCTCACAAGTTCACAAACTGTTCCTTCCAAAACACACACAATTGCAGAACGAGACACAAAACCAAGATGACATCTTCAAAAAATTGGGAAACCATAATATACCCCCTTCTTAGAAATGATTCCCAGTGTTCATTAATATAGTTAGGGCTCTGAGAAGTCCTGCTGTAATCCCTTTTCACATTCACAGTCAAAGGCCTCTTTGAGAAATGCCACAGCAGCCAAATGCCTTTCTGGGTTCATTCATGTAATAATTCAAGGTCCCCAGGCACAGGGGTGATGTTTTATGTAACATTATGCCTTCTATCCAGAGTTGAGCTGAAAGCCTAGAATTTACCAGAGAATTTTAAGTCACCAAATAAATTTTATTGAAGTTATTATTCTTCAGCATTATACCATCTCATAGACCTTAGTATCAGCTGCAGTTTCCCTTATATAATGTGTAATGCTTTCCCACTATTATATAGTTTTCTTTCCTAGATAATTTTAAAAGCTGACAAAATGAAGCTGATAGCCTATCCCTTGGGCATCTTTGCTCTTGTTTACTCTTCCTTACTCCTATCTTACTTAAAAGCTGGTATCCTACATGACATCCTTCCTTTCTTCCAATTCCATGGTGACTGACCCCTTTTGACCTTATTTTAATTTGGATCCCACATTATTCAAAATTAATACATACTCTCCCATTATATTCCCCTTGGTCTTCCAAACGAGAATAACTATTGCTATACTTAATAATTAAGATAAGGGATGTTTAATTATGTCTGGCTTCTTTGAAAATGCATTAAATGCCATTATTCAAGGTAGCGATGGTGAAGTAAAAGAATTCACCCAGCAAAAACAGAGTAGTAGCCAAGCAACCCTCCCTGAAGCAGGAGATGCAGTTAATACTTTAAAACTTGCAAACAAGCCAAGAGAAAATGAGAAGCCTACAGGGTCACAAGAAGGATAATGAGGTTTTCTAGAAGATGTGAGAAAGAAGAAAGAATGTTTTTACCAAAAGCGCCTGCAGAAAATTATACATTTAAGTGTTTAACATACCTGCTTAGCACAGTGTACAGAAACTAAGCTTTTCCAGCAATTTTTGAATGCCATGCAGGTTAAATAAATTTCTCCTGAATTCAATGGCATTTCCTCTGAAATATGAATGCAAATCAATGACTACCAGTGTGGGGAAATTAAAAGAAGTGTCATTCTGATTTCACATTGGGCTTCTAATTTTTTTGAAAAATAAGCACAGAAAATGCAGTGTTGTAAAAATGAACCCCTACCTCAAATAGTTTTCCTTTACCTGAATCTAAAATGTACTGCCTTTCTTGCTGTGGAATAATCTTCATTTCCTCCACTTGTCTTACATAGAGAAGAATGTGGTATTAGATGATCAGAGCATAGCATCAATGACTTAAAAACTGGAGAAGAATCTTTAACTTATTAATAGTTCGATATTGTTAGTTATCTTTCTATTCATTCATTCATTAGCCAGTAATGATTGAAGGGCTTATAAGTGAGTGCCAGGCCCTCAATGATCTCAGGATTCAATGTAAGGAAAAACTAGAGGGTCTCTGTTCTCCTAGAGCTTATCATCTACTGATGAAAACTAAAGAGTAACCAAATAAACAAGAAAACATAAAGACACTTCCAAGGAAGGATGTAGAGTTGCTGGAACATGTAGTAACAGGACTTAACCTGATCTGAGGTGAGGAAATGTTTTCTGTGGAGGAACAGTTGATCTGAACGCTGAAGGATGAAAATGCTAACTCAGCAGAGAGAGAGGAGAGAATATGTTCTAAGGAGGAAACAACCTCAGCAGCATGAAGAACAGAAGGTGAAAACCTCACTGTGGAAGAGCAGAGACAGCAAGGGTGAGCAGGTACAAGGTGTGCTGGAGACCTGAGACAGGCTCTGAGCGGGCAGAGCCTTGCACGGCCTTTTTAAGGACCTTTGTCTTTTATCCCAGAGCAGTAGGAAGCCTGAAGTGCTCAAGGCAGGGGGTTGCATTTCTAATAGCAGCTCTTACAGGCCAGGGCCATTGCTTTATGATATCTCACTGTGGATGACACACGTTGTACCTAATTCCTTAATTACTTATTATACAGGCTTAAACGTAAGGCAGAGAGAATTGTGCATAATGGTAAATACTAGAGTAGTGGCGGGCCTAGATACCCACACAGAGTCAAATACCCTTCTTCCTCCTGACTTGGTCCATACTGGGCTACTTTTTAATTTTTGGTTGTGGTAAAATACAGATATTATAAAACTTACCATTCTGACCATTTTTGAGTATACAGTGCAGTGGCATGAAGTACATTCACATTGTGCAACCATCACCACTATCCACCTCCAAAACTTTTCATCAGTCTAAACTGAAAACCCCTATTATGTAACTCCCCACTTCCCCCTACCCCCAGCCCCCAGAAGCTACAATAGCAAGTCCCATACACATGAATAAGTTTCGGTCCAACAGTGCGTTCATAAGTCCAATTTGTTCATGTAAGTACAACAAAGTTAGCCTAGGCACCAGCTAACACAATATAGTACTGCACTGCAATAGGTTTATAGTACTTTTCACACAAATTACACCAAAAAAAGACAAAAGACAAAGAGAATATTTTTATTCTTATAGTGCAGTATGCTGAAAATCACAGTAGTACAGTACAACAGTACAAACCTAGACAGCATATTAAAAAAGACAGACCTTACTTTACCTACAAACGTCCATATAGTCAAAGCTATGGTTTTTCCAGTAGTCAGGTACAGATGTGAGAGCTGGACAATAAAAAAGACTGAGCACCAAAGAAATGATGCCTTTGAACTGTGGTGCTAGAGACTCTTGACAGTCCCTTGGACAGCAAGATCAAACCAGTCAATCCTATAGGAAGTCAACCCTGAATATTCACTGCAAGGACGGATACTGAAGCTAAAGCTCCAATACCTTGGCCCCTGGTGCAAAGAGCTGACTCATTGGAAAAGACCCTGATGCTGGGAAAGATTGAAAGCAGAAGAAAAAGGACAGAGCATGAGATGGTTGGATGGAATCACCGACTCATTGGACATGAGTTTGCGCAAACTCCAGGAGACAGTGAAGGACAGGGAAGCCTGGTGTGCTGCAGTCCATGGGGTCACAAAGAGTGGGACACAACTGAGCGACTGAACAACAGTACAACTAGCATACAGGACATGTTCATACCTTTCAAAGTGTCAACTTGAAGGTTCGTATGTAGAGGACTTACTGTACCCCCCTTCTATGGATTTGGAAGTTACCTTATCTAAGTGGAACCATACAATAGCTGTCCTCTTGCAGATCCGAGGAGAGGACTGGGGTTGGGTGCACGGAGATGGGCCAAAGGGACTGGAGTGTGGTCCAAGCCACAACCAGGGATGTGCACAGGATGGAGCCCAGGTTTGCCATAAAAGCCCCACTGTTGATCTGCATACCAAGGGAGGGGTGGGGCCCCACCATATCAGCCCCTTAGCACACTCACAGTGGGCATGGCTCTGCCTCTGTGAGCTCTGGGAGCGTGCAAGCAGCCATGAAACTAAAAGGAGCTCCCAGTAGGAGCACTCCAGTAATATCTACCTCACACTGCAGCTCAGAAATGCATCTGAGGGCTTCTATTTCAACTTGGAAGCAGACCCTGACCCTAACAGACAACCCCAAAGCAAAGAGGAAGCCCTGCTCAGTGTCCAGAGTAGTCTCTGTTCAACACAACACCAATTGCACCCCCTAACAAGGGGATAATGGCCAGCACACACAGAGAAAAGAGGTGACAGGCATCCATACCAAAAACAGCCCTCACGGTAAAATTATTACACTCACACAGGCTACACTGGGATGCTCCCACATAAAATTGCCCTTTAAGATCAAGTAGATAACTGTTTCTCCTACGTCCAGAGAAACAAAGAAAGTTAAGTAAAATGAAAAAGCAGAGGAATTACTCCCAACAAAAAGAACAAGAGAATTTCCTTGAAAGAATAATGAAACAGATGTCTCCTGTCTACTAAACACTGAGTTCAAAATGGACGTAATATAAATACTGAAGGAAAGAAAGGGCTATCAATAGAAACAGGGAGTTCCCTGGTGGTCTAGTGGTTATGACTTTTTACTGCTGTGGCACAGGTTCAAACCCTGGTCAGAGAACTGATATCCCACACATCTCATGGCATGGCAAGGGAAAAAAGAAAAAGAAAGAAAAGAAAAAAGAAATATAGATCATTGTAACAAGGAAGTAGAAACTATAAAGAGAAGCCAATGAAAATTTTAAAACTCATTTGCCAAAACAAAAACTGAGCTAAAGGCAGTAAGTAGCAAACTAAATAATACAGAAGAATGAACAAGTGATCCGAAAGCTAGAACAATGGAAATTATCCAATCACAACCGGAGACATAAAGATAAGTGAAAAAAAAAATGAAAGCAATAAGCAAGACCTCTGGGGTAATTAGAGTGAGCCAACCTATGCATAACTGGAATCCAGAATAAGAAGAAACAGGGGAATATAAAATATATTTGAAGCAATTATGGCTGAAAATTTCCCAAACCTAAAGAAGGAAAAAGATATCCAGGTACAGGAAGCATAGAGAGTCCCAAACAAGATGAACCCAAACAGACCCACACCAAGAACAGTATAATTAAAATGACTATTAGTTAAAGTTAAAGATAGAAAGAGTCTAAAGGCAGCAAGAGAAGAACAGAGTTAGTCACAAGGGAACCCCCATAAGGGTATCAGCTGATTTCTCTACAGAAACATCACAGGCCAGGAGGCAATGGCAAGTATATTCAAAATCCTAAAAGGGAAAAACTACCAAATGAGGATACTCTATCAGCAAGATTATCATATAGAATTGAGGAAGAGGGAATTTCTTAGACAAGCTAAAAAATTAAAGAATATAGTGAGACTAAGCCATCCTTAAAAAAACTACTGAAAGGTATTCTCTAAATAGAAAAGAAGCAATAACACACAGGAAAGAGAAAATCATAATAGGAAAGTGAATCATTTAAATAAGCCAGTATGTAGATTTCTAAAGTTTTTTAAATTGTGAAAGCAATTGTACGCATAATGAACAGCAAAAGGATAAACATGAAGATGTAAAAGAGGACATCAAAAGGTGGAAACAAGACGCCAGAGTAGAAGGATGTGACCTCACTGCTTCAGACGAAAACACAAATCACAGCTGACTGCTAAGCAACCATCAACGGAAAAACACCGGAGCCTATCAGAAAGGATACCCTACACCCAAAGACAAAGCAGCAGCCACAACCAGGCGGCAGGAGGAACACAGGCACAGTAAAATTGAATCCCATATCCTACAGATGGGCAACCCACAAACTAGAAAATAGTTATATCAAAGAAGCGCTCCCACAGGGGTGAAAGTTCTGAGCACCAGGTTAGACTCCTCACTCTGGGGGTCCGGCAATGGGAAGAGGAGGCCCACAGAAAATCTGGCTTTGAGGGTCAGTGGGGTTTGACGGCAGGAATTCCAGAGGACTGGGGGAAACAGAAACTCTACTCTTGGGGGTGAACACAAGGTCTCTTGCACACCAGGACCCAGGGGAAAAAAGCAGGGACTTCTTAGGATTCAGGGCCAGGTTACCTGCTGGTATTGGAGGGTCTCCTGTGGAAGTGGAGTGAGAGGAGGTAGCTGCAGCTCACTGCAGGAACAAACACAGGGACAGTGGTAGTTCTGGAGAGCATTCATTAGCGTTAGCTCTCCTGGAGGCTGCCAAGATCTGGAACCACTCAATAGCCTATAGGGTTCACTACTGAAACACCAAAGGTCAAACAACCAACAGGGCAAGAATACAGCTCCACCCATCAGTAGACAGGCTGCTTAAAGTCTTTCTGAGGACACAGCTGCCCACTAAACATACCCTTTGACATGTCCCTGCCCAGAGGAACAAGACCCAGCTCTACCCACCAGTGGATAGGAAGCAGTACCTCCCACCAGGGAGCCTATACAAGCCTCTTAGACAATTCCATCCACCAGGAAGCAGACTGTAGAAGCAAGAAGAATTACAGCCAACCCTGCAGCTTACAGAAGAGAAACCTCAATCACAGCAAGTTAGACAAAATGAGACAGCAGAGAAACATGACCCAGAAGAAGGAAGAAGATAAAATAAAACCCCAGAATAACAACTAAATGAACTGGAGATTAGGCAATCTACCCAAAAAAGAATTCAGAGTAATGATAGTAAAGATGATCCAAGATCTCGGAAAAAGAAGTGAGGCACAGATTGAGATACAAGAAATGTGTAACAAAGACTGAGAAGAACTAAAGAATAAACAGAGATGAACAATGCTATGCTATGTTATGCTAAGTCACTTCAGTCGTGTCCAACTCGGTACGACCCCATAGATGGCCTCCCACCAGGCTCCTCTGTCCCTGGGATTCTCCAGGCAAGAACACTGGAGTGGGTTGCTATTTCCTTCTCCAATGCATGAAAGTGAAAAGTGAAAGTGAAGTCGCTCAGTCGTGTCCAACTCTTAGCGACCCCATGGACTGCACCCCACCAGGCTCCTCTGTCCATGGGATTTTCCAGGCAAGAGTACTGGAGTGGGGTGCCATTGCCTTCTCTGAGATGAACAATACAATAACTGAAATGAAAAATACACTGAAGTAGTCAATAGCAGAATAACTGAGGCAGAAGAATGGATAAGTGAACTGGAAGACAGAATGGTGGAAATCACTTTCATGGGATAAAGAAAAAAGAATGAAAAGAAATGAAGACACTCTAAGAGACCTCTGGGACAACACTAAATATGTCAATATTTGCATTATAGGGGTTCCAGAAGGAGAGAAGAGAGAAGGAAAGGACCTGGGGGAATATTTGAATATTCAAAAATATTTGAATATTCAAAAATGTTCAAAAATATTTGAATAGCTGAAATATTCAAAAATATTTGCAATATTCAAAAATATTTGAATAGCTGAAAACTTCCATAACATGGGAAATGAAACAGTCACCCGAGTTCAGGAAGTGCAGAGAATCCCAGGCAAGATAAACCCAAGGAGATACACGTCAAGACACAAAGTAATCAACTGACAAAAAATTAAAAACAAAGAATAAATATTAAAAGCAAAAAGATGAAAGCAACAAACAACATACGAGGGAATTCCTACAAGGTTAGGAATTCCTACAGCTTTTGGTTTCTAGGCAGAAACTGCAGGCTAGAAGGGAGGGACACCATGTATTTAAAGTGATGGAAGAGAATAACCTACAACAAGAATACTCTATCCAGCAAGGCTCTCATTCAAATTTGATGAAGCAATCAAAAGATTTACAGACTAAAGCTAGACTAACACCACCAGACTGGCTTTGCAACAAATGTTAAAGCAACTTCTCTAGGCAAAAAAGAAAACATCACAACTAGAAACGAGAAAATTATTAATGGAAAAGCTCACTGGTAAAGGCAAACGTACATTAAAGGTAGGAAATCATCTGCACACAAATAATATATCAAAACTAGCAACTGTGAGGAGAGGAGAGCAAAAATGCAGGATATTGGAAATGCATTTGAAATTAAAAGACCAGCAACTTAGGAGAGCAAAAATGCAGGATATTGGAAATGCATTTGAAATTAAAAGACCAGCAACTTAGAACAATCTTGTTTTTATAGGCTGCTATATAAAAACTTCATAGAAACCACAGCCAGAAAAATACAATAGATACACACAAAAAAAGAAAAAGGAATCAAACGTAACACTAAAATTAAATCAGCAAGTCATGAACAAGGAGGAAGGGAAGAAAAAACATCTACAAAAACAAATAGAAAACAATTAACAAAAGGACAACAACTGGAACATCGCTGTTGTTGTTTAGTCACTAAGTCATGTCTGACTCTTTTGCCACCCCATGGACTGTAGAGCACCAGACTCCTCTACCCATGGGATTTCCCAGGCAAAAACACTGGAGCAGATTGCCATTTCCTTCTCTAGGGGAGCTTCCCAACCCAGGGATTGAACCTGGGTGTCCTGCATCGGTAGGCTGATTCTTTAACACTAAGCCCCCAGGGAAATAAATAATTACCATAAACATAAACAAATTAAATGCTCCAACCAAAAGACATAGACTGGCTGAATGGATACAACAAGAGCTGTATATATGTTGTCTACGGCTCAGAGGTTAAGGCGTCTGCCTGCAAGGCGGGAGACCTGGGTTCGATCCCTGGGTTGGGAAGATCCCCTGGAGAAGGAAATGACAACCCACTCCCGTATTCTTGCCTGAAGAATCCCATGGACAGAGGAGCCTGGTGGGCTACAGTCCACAGCGTCGCAAAGAGTCGGACACGACTGAGCGAGTAGGAAAAAAAAAAACGAGAGACCCATTTCAGATGTAGGGACACACAGAGACTGAAAGTGAGGAAATGAAAAAGGATTTCTGTGCAACTGAAAATCAAAAGAAAGCTGGAGCAGCAATACTCATATCAGACAAAATAGACTTTAAAATAAAGAGCATTATAAGAAACAAAGAAGGACACTATATAAAAATCAGGGGATCAATCCAAGAAGAAGATATACCATTGTAAATATGTATGCACCCAACATAGAAGCCCCTAAATTAAAAGGAAAAACTAACAACCATAAATGGAGAAATCAACAGTAACACAGTAATAGTAGGAGACTTTAAACCCCACTTTCATCGATGGACAAATCATCCAGACATATAGTGGATAAGGAAACATAGGCCTTAAGTGACACATTAGACCAGACAGACTTAATTGATATTCACAGAGCACTCCGTCAAAAGTCAGCAGAACACACATTATTCAAGTGCACGTGGGACATTCTCAGAATTGATCACATGCTGGGTGACAAAACAAGCCTCAGTAAATTTAAGAAAACGGAATCAATCATCTTTTTTGACCACAGTGCTATAAGATTAGAAATCAACTACAAGTTAAAAACTGTAAGAGAAAAACAAAACCCAGAACATGGAGTCTAAACAATAATGCTACTAAACAACCAACGGATCACTAAATAAACCAAAGAGGAAATAAAAAATTACTGACAGACAAATGAAAATGAAAGCACAGCAATCCAAAACCTATAGGAACTAGCAAAGGAAGTTCTAAGTGGGAAGTTATAGCAATAAAATCTTACCTCAGGAAACAAGAAAAAGCTCCAATAAGCAACCTAAGCTTACACCTAAAGCAACTAGAAAAAGAACAAACAAAACACAGTTAATGGAAGAAATCATAAAAAGAAGAAGAAATAAATGAAATAGAGACTTAAACAATAGGAAAAAATCAATGAAACTAAAAGTGGTTTTTCTGAAAAGACAAAAAATTTGACAAACCTTCTGCCAGACTCATCAAGAAAAAAAAGAGAGGGGGCTCAAATCAATAAAATCAGAAATAAGAAAGGGGAAGTTATACTGGACACAAAAGAAATACAAAGGACCATAAGAGACTACTACAAGCATCTATATGCCAATAAAATGGACATCCTAGAAGAAATGGAAAAATTCTTAGAAAGGTACAGTCTCCCAAGGCTGAACCAGGAAGAAACAGAATATAAACATAAACAGACCAATCACAAGTACTGAAATTGAAACTGAGGTTTAAAAACTCCTGACAAACCAAAGTCCAGGACCAGAAAGCTTCACAGGCAAATTCCATCAAATGTTTAGAGAAAAGTTAAAACCTATCCTTCTGAACAGAGAAGGCAATGGCACCCCACTCCAGTACTCTTGCCTGGAAAATCCCATGGATGGAGGAGCCTGGAAGGCTGCAGTCCATGGGGTCACTGATTGTCTGACACAACTGAGCGACTTCACTTTCACTTTTCACTTTCACGCACTGGAGAAGAAAATGGCAAGAACACTCCAATGTTCTTGCCTGGAGAATCCCAGGGACGGGAGCCTGGTGGGCTGCCGTCTATGGAGTCGCACAGAGTCGGACACGACTGAAGTGACTTAGCAGCAGCAGCAATTGTATTCTGAAATTACAGAGGAAGGAACACTCCCAAACCACCATCAACCTAATACCAAAATCAGACAAAGATACCAAAAAAAAAAAAAAAAGGAAGAAAATTACAGGCCAACATCACTGATGAATATACATGCAAAAATCTTCAACAAGATACCAGCAAACTGAATCCAACAATACATTAAAAGGATCATACACCATGATCAATTTACGGTGTGGAATTTATCCCAGGGATGCAAGGATTTTTCAGTATCCACAAATCAATCAGTGTGATACATCACATCAAGCCACATGATCCATCGCAATAGATGCAAAAAAAAAAAAAATCTTTTGACACAATTCCACACCAATTTATAATAAAAACTCTCCAGAAAGGAAGACATCTCAACATAATAAAGGCCATATGTGACAAACCTAGAGCAGACATCATACTCAATGATGAAAACCTGAAAACATTCCCTCAGGAACAACAAAAGGGTATCCACTCTCACCACTTTTATTCAACATAGCTTTGGAAGTCCTAGCCATGGCAATAAGAGAAAAAAATCAAAAGGAATCCAAATTGAAAAAGAAATAAAATTGTTACTGTTTGCAAATGACATCGTATCACAGGTAAAAAATCCTAAAGATGCTACCAGAAACCTAAATACTAGAGTTCATTAATGAATTCAGTAAAACCACAGGATACAAAATATATAGAAATCTTAGCATTTCTATACACTGACAATGAAAGATCAAAAGATATTAAATAAACAATCCCACTTACACTGCATCAAAAAGAATATATAGAAATAAATCTACCTAAGGAGGAAAAAGACCTGTACTCTGAAAACTATGATTCTGAAAAAAGAAATTGAAGATGATGCAAATAGACATGCTAGCAAGGTAATGCTCAAAATCCTTCAAGCTAGACTTCAGCAGTACATGGACCGAGAACGTCCATATATACAAGCTGGATTTTAAAAAGGCAGAGGAACCAAATTGCCAATACCCATTGGATCACAGAGAAAGTGAGGGAATTCCAGAAAAACATCTACTTCTGCTTTGTTGACTACACTAAGGTCTTTGACTGTGTGGATCACAACGAACTGTGGAAAATTCTTAAAGAGATTTTACCTATTTTAGGAAAAACCTGTATGCAGGTCAAGAAGGAACAGTCAGAATCAGACATGGAACAACAGACTGGTTCAAAATTGGTCAAGGAGTACATCAAGGCTGTATATTGTCACTCTGCTTATTTAACATACATGCAGAGTACATCATGTGAAATGCCAGGCTGGATGACTCACAAGCTGGAATCAAGATTGCCTGGAGAAATATCAACAACCTCAGATATGCAGATGATACCACTCTAAAGGCACAGAACAAAGAGGAATTAAAGGGCCTCTTGAAAGGGGTGAAAGGGGAGAGTGAAAAAGCTGGCTTAGATTAAAAAAACCAAGATCATGTCATCCGGTCCCATCACTTTATGGCAAATAGATGTGGAAAACGTGAAAACAGTAACAGATTTTATTTTCTTGGGCTCCAAAATCACTGTGGACAGTGACTAAAGCCATGAAATTAAAAGACACTTGCTCCTTGGAAGGGAAGCTATGACAAAACTTTTTTTTTAAGTCACTCAGTCATGTCTGACTCTTTATGACCCCATGGACTACATAATATAAAGTCCATGGAATTCTCCAAGTCAGAATACTGGAATGGTTTCCCTTCTCCAGGGGACCTTCCCAACCCAGGGATTGAACCCAGGTCTCCCACACTGAAGGCAGATTCTTTACCAGTTGAGCCACAAGGGAAGCCCAAGAATACTGGAATGGATAGCCTATCCCTTCTCCAGCTGATCTTCCCAAGCCAGGAATCAAACCAGGGTCTCCTGCATCGCACGCAGATTCTTTACCAACTGAGCTATTAGGGAAGTCCAATGACAAACCTAGATAGCATATGAAAAAGTGGAGATATCACTTTGCCAACAAAGGTTTGTCTAGTCAAAGGTATGGTTTTTCCAATAGTCATGTACGAATATGAGAATTGGACCATAAAGAAGGTTGAACAGCAAAGAATTGATGCTTTCAAACTGTGGTGCTAGAGAAGTCTCTTGAGAGTTCCCTGGACAGCAAGGAGATCAAACCAGTCAATCTGAAAGGAAATCAACCTTGAATATTCATTGGAAGGACTGATGCTGAAGCTCTAATACTTTGGAGCTTGGCTACCTGATGCAAAGAGCTAATTCACTGGAAAGACCCTGATGCTGGGAAAGACTGAGGGCAGGAGGAGAAGGGGGCAACAGAGGATGAGATGATTGGATGGCATTATTGACTCAATGGACATGAGTTTGAGCAAGCCTGGGGAGATAGTGAGGGACAGGGAAGCCTGGAATGCTGCAGTCCATAGCATCGCAGAGAGTCAGACGTGACTTAGTGACTGAAAAACAACAATAATAAACAGATGGAAAGATATACCACATTCTTGGATTGGAAGGATCAATATTGTTAAAATGATCATTCTATCCAGGTGCTATGCAATCCCTATCAAATTACAATGGCATTTTTCACAAAACTGGAACAAAATATGGAAACACAAAAAACCCTGAATACCCAAAACAATCTTGAGACAGAACGGAGGTAGAGGAACTATGCTCCCTGACTTCAGTCTATACTATACACAAAACTACAGTAATCAAAACCACAGTACCATCACAAAAACAAACATAATGATTAATGGAATCAGGATAGAAAACCCAGAAATAAATCCATACACTTACAGTCAATTAATCTACAAAAAAGGAAGCAAGACTACTTAATGGAGAAAAGACAGGCCTTTCAATAAGTGGTGCTGGGAAACCTGAACAGCTACATGTAAAAGAATGAAATTATTAACAGCACATTCTTTAACACTGCATACAAAACTCAAAATGGATCAAACACCTAAATATAACACTGAATACTATAAAACTTCTAGAGGAAAACATAGGCAGAACACTCTTTGACATAAATCACAGTAATATTTTTTTTTGGATCCATCATGGAAGCAAAATCAGTAGTAAACAAACGGGACCTAATTAAACTTAAATGCTTTTGCACACTAAAAGGAAACCATAAATAAAACAAAAAGACACCCTATAGACTGGCAGAAAATATTTGTAAACAATGTGAATGGTAAGGGCTTAATTTCCAAAATATAAAAACAGTTCATACAGGTATACATATATACACATATGATTTATACACCCAATCAAAAAATGGGCAGAAGACTTGTTCCATGTTTTTGCTCCAGGGAGCAAACAGATACAAAGCTCGTCTCCGGAAGAGCTTGGGAAGGGGTTTGGAGAGGGCAGGAAGGAGATCAAAACGCTCTTCTGACATGTAGCCCAGTGTTCACAGCAGCACTGTGTACACCAGTCAAGATACGGCAGCAACCGAAACGTCCACTGACAGATGAATGGATAAAGAAGACATGGTATTTAAATGTATACAATGCAATATTATTCAGCCATAAAAGATGAATGAAATAATACTGTTTGCAGCAACATGGGTGGGCCTAGAGATGATCATACTAAGGGAAGTGACTCACAGAAAGACAAATATCATATGCTGTCACTTATATGCAGCATTTAAAAAAATGACACGATTGAAGTTATTTACAAAACAGAAACAGACTCCGACAGAAAACAAACTTATGGATACCAAAGGGATAAATTAAGTGTTTGGGGTTAGCAGACACCAACTGCTATAGAGGAAATAAACAAGGTCCTACTGTGTTACACAGGCAACTACACTCAGGATCTTGTAATAAACTATAATGAGAGAAACATGTATACGTAGCACATCAAGGTAAATCAACTATACTGCAATAATTGTCCTTTTGTGTCTGCTTCGTTTCACTTAGGGCAATGTTTCCAAGGTTTATCCACATAGCAGAATTTCCTTCCTTTTTAAGACTAAAAAATATTGTATTTCATGTATACACTATATTTTGTTTATCCACTCACCCATCAATGGACTTTGATCTGTTTCCATCTTTTGGCATTGTGACTAATGCTGCTGTGTACATGGGGGCACAAATATCAACTTTCAGCTTTTAATTCTTTTGACACCTACTTAGAAATGGAATTGCTGAACTTGTAATTCTGGGCTTAATTTTTTGAGAAGCTGTCATACCGTCTTCCACAGTGGCTTCCCCATTTTATGGGCTGTATCTGGCATAGTCCACGGTTTTCCATGTTGTCTTAGAGATGGAGGCTGACAGTGCATGGCATGGCTGCTAGGAAAAGCAATGACTAGAGGACCCAGGGCTCAGTGTGCGGGTGTCCGGGCATGGACAGGAAGCCTCCACTTGCCACTGTGCCCTCCTTTAAGCCATGAGAGCCCAGAGGCAGTCACAGCTCCAGAACCGTGGTCTGCCTTGCTGCTCTGTTGGCTAAGTTATCAGACTACCGTCGCCTTTTGCTTGACACTAAATGATGGGAGATCTGGAGGAAATGTTACTAACCCCAGAGAATAAGAGCGTGGGAATGGGAAAAGTGCCTGCCTTACTTTAGCTCCTTTTGCACGTGCTTTCCCAGCAGCTAGGGAAGGTCAAGGTTACAGGAAGCTAGGATCTTTGTTCTTGAGGCAATTTAAATGTGGAAACATTGGGTCCAAAGACCTGCTCTAAAGGGAAGTGAGCACAAAGCACAGTGAGTTTGTGGGCACTGACTAATACGGGAGAACCTCCAGACTTAGAGAGAGAGAGAGAGGCTGGGGCCAGGGCATGTAAGCACAGCTGGTTTCTGAAATAGTATCCTCCACTTGGCACCGGTGGGGAGGGTTCAGAGTCTTCCTCGGCAGGGAGAGTTGAGAAGAGTGGACCCCTACAACAGGAGGACAAACGTAAGAAAATAACGGGAGCAAAGGTTTGCATAAAATTTTTCAGAATAGGTTCTAGTCCTCTTCTACTGTCAGGTACTGCAAGAAGACCCTCCTGAGGCCTCCATCCCCTCCTTTAGCCATAGGCAGGGGCAAGAGTTTCTAGTGTGTTAACAACAGGGACCTGGAAGGAATGGAAATGCATTGATGGTTTAGTCTTCTTGGCAGGATAAAAGGCTGAATGTAAGAAGATGCAGCAACTCTGGGGGGAGACAGGTTCTGGACCGGCCAAGATGCAGCAGTTCTAGTAGGATGAAGAAAGAAGTGGTTCAGTGGAAAGATAAACTACATCAGCAAGTGTATCAGTTATTGTATGTATTAAACAAGTTTCTTCCAAGAAGTAGGACCAATAAAATGTGTATATACATAGGAGATCTATTATGAGGAATTGGCTCACACAATATGGAAGCTGCAGTGGGGCCAGCATGTTGCAGACACAGGAGAGTTGATAGAGGAGATAAAGTCCAAATCAGTGTGCTGGGGAACTCCCTCCTCCTTTGAGGAGGCCAGCCTCTTTGTTCTATTCAGATCTTCAACTAATGGGATGAGGCCCACCCAATTATGAAGGACAATCTGCTTACTTGAAGTTTACCAACTTACAAATTGCCCATAACATTTTTCACAGAACTAGAACAAATAATTCTAAAATTCATATGGAACCATAAAAGGCCCAGAATTGGGTCTGAAGAAAAAGACCAAAGCAGGAGGCATAATCTTCCCAGACTTCAGACAATACCACAAAGCTCCAGTAATCAAAACACCATGGTATTGGCACAAAAACAAACAGATCAATGGAACCAAACCGAGAATCCAGAAATAAACCCACACACCTCCAGTCAATTAATCTTCAACAAAGGAGGCAAGAATATCCAATGGGAAAAAGACAGTCTCTTCAGCAAGTAGTGTCGGAAAAGTTGGACAGCTGCATGTACATCAATGAAGTTGGAACACACCCTCTTACCACACCAAAAATAAACTCAAAATGGCTTAAAAACTTAAGCATAAGACATGATACCATAAAATTCCTAGAAGAGAACATAGGCAAAGCACTCTCTGACATAAACCATACCTATATTTTCTTAGGTCAGTCTCCCAAGGCAGTAGAAATAAAAGCAAAAACAAACAAATGGGACCTAATCGAACTTACAAACTTTTGCACAGCAAAGGAAACAGAAACAAAATGAAAACACAACCTACAGAATGGGAGAAAATATTTGTTAACAATGCAACCAACAAGGAATAAGTTTCCAAAATACATAAACAGCTCATGCAACTCAACGACAACAAAATAACCCAATCAAAAAATGGTCAGAAGACCTAAATAGACATTTCTCCAAACAAGACAGAAGGCCAAGAGGCACATGAAAAGATGCTCAACATTGCTAATTATTAGAGAAATGCAAATCAAAAACCACAGTGAGGTAGCACCTCACACCATTCAGAACAACTGTTATTAAAAAGTCTACAAATAACAAAGGCTGGAGAGGATGTGGAGAAAAGGGAATCCTCCTATATCGCTGGAGGGAGTTTATATTGTATACTATCTTGTAAGCTGGTGCAGCCACTATGGAAAACAGTATAGCGGTTCCTCGGAAAACTAAAACTAAAATTACCCTATGATCCAGCAATCTCACTGCTGGGCATATATCCTGAAAAAATTATAATTCAAAAAGATACATGCATCCCTATGTTCACAGCAGCACTGTTCACAATAGTCAAGACATGGAAACCACCCAAATGTCCACTGACAGATGAATGGCAGTCCAGTGGTTAGGATTCAGCCCTTTCACTACTGGGGCCCAGGTTCAATCCCTGGTCAGGGACCTAAGATCCTGAAAGCTACATGGTGTTGCCAAAACAAAAACAATAAAAACAGATGAATGGATAAAGAAGATGTGGTACATACGTACCATGGAATACAACTCAGCCATAAAAGCGAACAGTATAATGCCACTTGCAGCAACATGGGTGCAAGGAAAGATAATCATACTAAATAAAGTAAATCAGAAAGGAAAACAAACACCGTATAACATCACTTGTACATGACATCTAAAATACGGCACTAATGAACCTATCTGTGAAAGAGAAACAGAATCATGGACATAGAGAACACACTGGTGGTTGCCAGAGGGGAAGGGTTTGGGGGAGGGATGGAGTAGGAGGTTGTGGTTAGCAACTGTAAGCTTTTGTATATAGAATGGACACACAACAAGCACAGAGGACTGTGTTCAATATTCTATAATAAACCATAATGGAAGTAAAGAATGTATATATGTGTATAATTGAATTACTTTTCTGTACAGCAGTAATTAACACAACGTTGTAAATAGACTAGTCATCAATTTAAAAAACAGTTCACCAATTGGAAGGTTAATCTCATCTGAAAACATCCTCCAATGAGACATGTGGTTAACTAACACTGTGTATCAACCACTCCAAAATTAGTGGTTTAAAGCAATGAGTCCATGGGTCAACAGGGCAATTCTGCCACCTGAGCCAGACATAGTAGGCTGGGTTCCATCAGGCACCTGCAGTCAGCTGGTACAGGATGACCTCAGATGGACTGCTTCATCTCTGCTCCGTGCAGTCTCTCATCCTCCAGCAGGCTAGCCTGGGTTTATTCACTTGCTGACTAGGAAGAATTCCCAAGGAACAAGTAGATGAACAGGAGCTGTTGAGGCCTGGGCTCAGAATGGATGTGCCATCACTTCCATAGCACTTCACTGGCCAACGTGGGTGAAGAGCCCAGACAAGATTCAAAGGGTGGAGAAGTAACTCTGTCTCTCCATGTACAGAGCTGCAAAGTCACAGCGCCAAGGCTGTGGATACAGGAAAGGGAAAATTGCTACCATTTTTGCTGACCGTCTGCTAAAGTGAAGGCAGCACACTCTGTGAGTGTCTGGAAGTGTTGCTGCTCTTGTTTAGGGAGAGTTTTCAGGGCCTGGTGCTGTCAGATGTTTAAAATGCTTCTCTTGGGTGAAGTTAGTAGATTTGGGGGAAGGAACACACAAGAGCAGAAATACACTGGGCTTTAAAATCAGGGTTTGACTCAGTCAGAGCCCTCTCCAGTCCATACAACACCTTCACTTGTGTTAGGACAAGAGGCAACCCTTCTCTCCGACTGGCACTGCCCCACTAGAGAACCCCCACTGTATGCAGTAGCCCTCGCATTTGAACACTGACCAGTGTATCTCATCGGAGCTTCAATTTCCACATCTGCTGATGAGAATTATAACACCGCCCTCACACAGGCTGTGGTGAGGATTAAATGGGTTTAGGTATATAAAGTGTCTGGCATATTGAGTACTGGGTTCTCAAAAACTATGAATGCCTTTTCTGCCTCTCTGCCATAAGAAGCCACAGTGAAGAGAACTTTAGAACATTCTAGGATGCCTGAGAGTTTCCAGTCAAACCAATCACGAAAGGAGGGGAAAGAAGAGAAACTTACACGAGGGCATTGAGTTCTTGAACTTGACCTGGGTGGGGGAGCAGTTCAAGAGGCCTGTGCGTTGCTCATCCTTTGCACCCCAAACTTGGGTTACTTGAGTTTTACTAAAGGAGTACTGCAATAATTGAAACAGAGGATAACTATCTTGTCTATACCCAACCTAAAAGTTATTTTCAGAGGAATAGAAAACATTTCAAATTACTGAATGAAAGAGTGGGGAGATGAAAATAGAAGAAAAGCCTCATGCTTCTTACCAGCAGAGAAAATGGTCATATATGTAAGAATACATGGGGGCTTCCCTGGTGGCTCAGGTGGTAAAGAATCTGCCCGCAACGCAGGAGACCCAAATTTAATCCCTGGGTTGGGAAGATCCCCTGAAGAAGGAAATGGCAACCCACTTCCAGTATTCTTGCCTGGGAGATTCCATGTATGGAGGAGCCTGGCAGGCTACAATCCATAGGGTCGCAAGAGTCTATGACTTAGCAACTTAGTGACTAAACCAGCACCATGAAAGAATAGATGAGGAACCAAACCAAAGTGTTAACACAAGTCATACATACATAATTCACTCAAGAAGTTCGATTTTAGCCTGACCTCTGTGTTCAATTACAGGTTCAGTTCATGGAACCTAGAAACAATCATGCAATGTTAATCCTCCCAAGAAAGTGGCTCTTCATTAGTGATTCTAATCTGTCACCTGATGCTCACAGGCCATTATGAAATCCATTTATATTCCTAGTTTCAAAAACTAAATTGGAGGTATGAGCCAAAGGGTACATTAAATTAGGGATTACTGCTTGTGGCACTCTATGTGAGCCAGGTGATGCTGGCCATTTTAATTAAGAGTTTGTTTTCAGTAACAACACAAGCAAATGAATAACATTAAGTCAACACTAAGACAGTTGTGGGGGGAGGGGTTATGGGGATAATTGAAATATGCAGCTGTGTTATAGGTCTATTGTGCAGAGTTCTCTTAGTCGTTAGAAAAAACTGCTTTGGAGCAAGTGAATCAAATCTGTACACGGGGCATGGAAATTGAGCACCAAGAAAAGATGATGGCTAGAGAAATAAGAGGCTTCCCTGGTTGCTCATCGGTAAAGAATCCACCTGCAATACAGGAGACATGCTTCGATTAAGGTAGAGGTGGGGTTTCAAATGAGGTGTATCTGATTCCAAAGCATACTGTTAAAACAGACTAACAGGCTTAGAGAATGAGCTCATGGTTATGCGGCGGGAGGAGAAGGGGAGGACAGTTAGGGAACCTGGGACTAGTATGTACACACTGCTGTATTTAAAATAGATAACCAACAAGGACTAGCCCAGGGAACTCTGCTCAATGATAAGTAACAAATCTAAATGGGAAAAGAGTGAAAAAAGATACATGTATATGAATAACAGAGTCAGTTTGCTGTACATCTGAAACTATCAACTATAGTCCAATATAAAATAAAAAGTAAACAAAAAAAATTACAAAGCCTACGTTATTAACTGTGAGACTTCACTATCAGCCTATCCTATTGTCCCCAAGGAGGAAAAAGCTAAAAATAACCAAAAAAAGTTTGGGAACCAAAGCATGAGATTAATTTTGCCCAAATATTGTGAAGTTTAGGGAAGAGATTTGGGAGTATTTTTCTCTGAAGTTTTCTCTTTAGAACAAAAATGTATGTGTGCGTCCCTGCATCAATAAACCATATATATGTTAGTGGAAGCCCTTAAGCCTTCACCATAAATTATCCACTCATATTCAGGGAGGGACTTCCACTGTATCTGATATGATTTTATCCCTGAAGCTGAATGTCTGGTTAGCCTGTGTGTGTTTTCACATTGTTTGCTATGTTTTATTTTATTAAAAACTAAATCTACTGAAATCAGAGCATTATTGAACCATGCAGATTTACCTTTTTTTTTTTTTTTTTGGCAGATAAGATGGGAGAAGTGGGTTTCATTCCAGAACTGCACAGTATTTCATTTTAAAAAATCTTCCTTGAAAAAAAAAAAATCCTCATTGAACATAATTTGTCTTCCAAAGCTTTCTTCTTTGCTGTGTATCCTAGGCTCTGCTCTTTCTAGTCCAGGTTCTCCCCACCCCTCCAGTTTGCAGATAATCCTTAGGAACCCTAAGTCACACTTTCTTCTTTATGCAGATCAACTTAATTTTATCCTACTTCTTAGCTCCAAACTTAAAAATCTCCATTCTGACTGGGAATGAAGATATTGTTTGTACTGGGCAACAGAAGACCCTCCTATCACTAGGGTCATTCTCTTTTAAAGGAAACTATAAATGACAAAAAAAAAAAAAAGCCTGTTATACTAGATAACAGCAAATGGTCTTAATTAAAACCCAAACTAGCCACCTCTCCTTCTGCCTCATAAGGGTAGGTGTCATAATTTATATCAGGGAAAGTAAACCTCTCTTCTCTAACTCTTCATTTCAGAGACTAGTGAGGAGAGAAAGAAAGACTGAAACTTCAAGCCTTCCCCAGTTTTGTGCTAAGGCATCGTTCAGCATGGGATGCATTCTCAGACACAGGAGCCTAACCAAGCCATTACCTTTCCACGTAAAGATAAATCCCCAGAATACACATTGACATCATTCTTCCTTTCTCTTAAAATCCCCTAAGTTATAATAAGCTTAGGGGACAGTTTTTTCCCTGCTATTTTTGACAACTACTCAAGAGACTGCAGTGATACTTTAGATGCCCTTCATCAATTTTTAATTTTTCCTGATTTTGGCCTTCTTGATAACTGGCCACACCAGCTATAGCAAAACTTTCATTTAAATATCCAATGGGATACTCTTCCTGAGTACTTTTTTGGTCACCTCCTGCATACTTTTTCATTAGCTATCTTAAGTTATAACTTCACAAAATGAGAAAGAAAGAAATCCAAGGCAAGATTTCTACTTCTGCTGTTCTGGCTGAGTCCACCGTGAAAATATGTGTACAAGTTAACTGCATCTGAAGCAAGACAGCTTGCCAACTAGTCCTTGCATGTACTCGAGGTTACCATAGAGTCTTCCTATTCAAGGAAGTGTCCTATAGGAAAAAAATCTATTTCCCAACAATAAAGAAAATCCATGACCGCTAACTAAAATAGTCAAATCTAATTCTTCATTCTTACATATAAACAACTAATGACCAGGCTTCCCTCATGGCTCAGTGGTAAAGAATCTGCCTGCCAATGCAGGACACACACGGATTTGATCCCTGATCAAGGAAGATCCCACATACCACTGAGCAACAAAGCCCACGCACTGCAACTGCTGACGCTCTCGAGCCCTAGAGCCGGTGCGCTGCAACAAGAGAAGCCAGCACGATGAGAAGCCTGCGCTCCGCAACTGCAGGGTAGCCCTCGCTCACAACTAGAGAAAAAGTCCGCATAGCAATGAAGACCCAGCACAGTCTAAAATAAATAAATTATTTTTTTAAATGACTAATTTGATCAGAGATGCCTAGGAAAACTAGTACCATAAAAGAGAAAAACTAATTCCAGAGAAAACAATTCATATAACTGAATAATGATAATAAAGAATATTTAGCATATGAAACATGACCAATAATAACAGTGACACTAACTCAAAGCCCTGTTTTAAACACTGTACATATGTTGACTTATTCAATCCAAACAAAAATCCTGTTTTTATAGGTGAAGAAAATGAGGCTTAGAAAGGCTGAGTAAAACACTCAAGGTCACACAGCTCATAAGCAGCAGACCTCAGTCAAGGTCTATCCAACTCCAAAGCCCATGTTCTTAGTCCCTATGCTGTATTGCAGCCAGAGCCTTAATCTTCGAGTCTGACACGTCAAAGTCCTCATTAACATTTGTCCCAAAGGATCCACCAATCTCCCAACTTTTCATGGAATAAGACCATTCAAGGTCCACTGGGACTTGTCTAAGAAAGAGTCTGGGGAAAGGTAAGAACTTGAATTTGGCCTCCACTTACATACATTTGGGAAATAAAACTACTAAAATCAGCCTATGACTTTAAGAATATCCATGAGCTGTATTTCATAACAGGATGTCAACACTAAAACTTGTGCATCTGGATCTTTCAGAACCAGAAATAATCTGAACCATTTAGAGGTGCGTCTAAAGCATCCAGAGGCTAGGGATGTTAGTCACAGATCTTAAGCTACGTAATTGAAACACTGAAACTTGTTAGAGAGCTCTGTGAAATGATCCAGATAAACTGGTTGTCTACACTGACCAAGGCCAGCTTGTGCTTAGTCGCTAAGTCGTGTCTGACTCTTTGCAACCCCATGGACTGTAGCCCGCCAGACCACTCTGTCCATGAGATTCTCCAGACAGGAATACTGGAGTGGGTTGCCATTTCCTTCTCCAAAGGCTGGCTTAGTGAGGCTGAATTTTGATTACTCAACTGAAATAATTCAGTAGGATTTTGCACATCTGACTTACAATTATTTTGAAACGTCCACCACAAAAGTTTGGTAAGGTTTGCTTTGCATTAATGAAGTAAAAAACTACTATCCAGGGAAATTCCCTGGTGGTCTGGTGGCTAAGTCTCTGTGCTCCCAATGCAGGAGGGGGCCTGCATTTGATCCCTGGTCAGGGAACTAGATCCCACATGCTGCAAACAAAGATCCTACATAGTCCAACTAAAAGATCTTCTAAAGAAAGAACTGTAAGTGGGGAAAATTATACAGAGATTTATCATTCAACCTGATTTGTAGTGAATAGACTGGAACGTGTCAGAAGGATGAATTTGTGAGAGATGTGAATAGTGAAGAATCAACTCTCAGTGCTCACTTCGGCAGCACATATACTAAAATCGGATGCATACAGATTAGATTAGCATGGCCCCTGTGCAAGGATGACACGAAAATTTGTGAACCATTCCATATTTTTAGGGAACTCAAACCGGGGCTCTGTAACAACCTAGAGGGGTAGGAGGCAGACGGGAGGTACAAGAGGGAGGGAACATGTGTATACCTCTGGCTGATTCATGTTGATGTGTGGCAGAAACCAACACAATACTGTAAGGCAATTATCTTTCAATTAAAAATAAATAAATTTTTTAAGAAGAATACACATATATAAATGTATCCCAATGCTCCTGCACTGGGAGCACGTAAAAGAATACATTTATACATAAAAAGAAAAGAATCAACTCTCAGCAGTGTGCTTGGCAGTCCCTTGGATCTGTCTCTTGCTTAACAGTGTTTGGACGAAACAGACCTGGGAAACCCATTCTGCCAGCCTCTGATAAAAGAAATTTTCACATATCGAGATACAGGGAAGTCATTCTGGTTTATACATGAGTTAATATGAATTTTATGCTAAATACAATAGCCTGCTTATGGCCTATCAAACATACATTGTACAACTGCTTTAATTATTAAAGAAAAGGGCCTACTGAGCAGAAGTAAATAATGTCCATGTTAAAAAATTAAGGTTAAACACCACTCTTCCTTGGACACTGACACTGGTTCTCCTTTGATGATAAGACTCCCTTCCCAGGTGCCAAGACCATACTGACTCACTGGGTACCTACTGCTCTGTTCTGTTTTTGTTTTTTTGTCTTTTTTCTGTTTGTTTTTTTAACCACACCACACGGCTTGTGGGATCTTAGCTCCCTGACTAGGGATTGAATCTGGGTCCTTGGCATGGAGTCCTAACCGCTGGACTGCCAGGGAATGCCCTGTTTCTGTTTTTTTTTTTTTTTGAAACACTGAAGAAATGTAACCCTGACTTGTTCATTGTTCTTTGTTTTCACAAGATATAAAACTATGTTGAAAACCCTGCTTCTCCAGATCAGTTTCTCAGAGTAATCTTGGAAGCAGGATTCTGGGCTAGTCCTCATCTGGGCTCAAATTAAACTTTTCTAGTCTTATTACCGATTGTCTATTATTTTCATCGACACCTCAACCACCCTCCAACCTCTTTCTGGTCACAACTTTCAGAACCAACCACTCAGCTATTCTTAGCCACCAGGACCAGCCACACCATTTTTTCAACTTCTCTCCTTATTACCAATTACTCAAGAGCTCCCAGATGCTTGAGAACTATTCCACAGAGGTGGAGGCCACAGTCCACGGCCCCGTCAACCTGCCTCCGCAGTCCTCTAACACCTACCTCTCTCTGGGCTTCTATTTCCACTGGGACGATGTGGCTCTGGAGGGCAGGGGCCACTTTTTCCACGAATCAGCCGAAGAGAAGCGTGAGGGCAACCAGCGGTCCCTTGAAAATACAAAACCAGCGGGGCAGACAGCCGTGCTCTCTTCCAGGACGCGTGGAAGCTGCCCCAAGAAGAGTGGGGTAAAACCCAGGACGCTATGGGAGTTGCCAGTCTCATGAAGAAGAACCGGAACCACGCCTTGTTGGCTCTGCAGGCCCTGGGCTCTGCCCTGGGGGAGAGCCACGTCCTGGGGGAACAGGTGAAACACACCAAGAAGATGGCGACCACGTGACTCCCCTCCGCAGGCTGGCCCCCAGGCTGGGCGGGACGAGTTCTCCTCCAAACACTCACCCTCTAGCAGGATCAGGGGCTTCTGGAGCCCAGCCCTGGGGCCTTGGACTCTTTAATCAACAGAAATTGATTATAGGCCAGACGGGAAACTTGGGCAAGGCTTTGCTGGGATCCGTGCTATAGCAAGAGGGAACGAAAACAAGTAACATGTGCCTTTGCTCACTCCTCGGGAGGGAGGGTGAGCTATTCCCTCAAATGGCGAGAGGTTAGGGGTAGATTGGAGGGTCGGGCTGGAGGGGTGGCTCAGGTGGTCTGCCTACCCCCTTGATGCTGTTTGCAGAGACCATGCATGGTACTCTGCTTTTGCTCCCTGAACCTCAGAAGTGGCAGTTGCGTTTTGGCCTTTTTGTATCTTCTTGTTCATAATTTGCCCCCAACTGTGCATGGGTACAGTTATTTTAATGCCTTATAGTTACTTTGTATTCTGTTGCTAGAGGAGCCTAGTGGGCTGCTGTCTATGGGGTCGCACAGAGTCGAACACTACTGAAGGGACTTAGCAGCAGCAGCAGCAGAGAGAGAGAGACTGACAGTGAGGGAAAAGAAAATATTTCCTGGAACTATTATGTAGAAACATGAAGGCTAACCTCCTGAAAAAAATGATGTAAAATTGCAATATGTGAACTGCTGCTGCTGCTAAGTCGCTTCAGTCGTGTCCGACTCTGTGCGACTCCATTGTACCGCAGCCCACCAGGCTCCCCGGTCCCTGGGATTCTCCAGGCAAGAACACTGGAGTCGGTTGCCATTTCCTTCTCCAGTGCATGAAAGTGAAAAGCGAAAGCGAAGCCGCTCAGTCGTGTCAGACTCGCAGCGACCCCAGGGACTGCAGCCCACCAGGCTCCTCTGTCCATGGGATTTTCCAGGCGAGAGTACTGGAGTGGGGTGCCATTGCCTTCTCCGAGTATGTGAACATTAAGTAGAAATAAGTGGCATGTGGGAAGCCTCATCTCATTGAAAATGAAAACTGACTCCAATAAGGAGGATAATGTGTGACACAAAGTGAAAAAAGGCTTAATGAATCTCATTCTCTAATTTGAAGGTGGCACGTCTGAGTCCATTATAATGAACAAAGTCACCCCATAGCCTATAAGAGTCAGGGAGTCAGTGAACTGATTTATTATAAAAGAAAATGTATAGCACACACTTCTAATGTATCTTTATCTCTCTCTATATAGAATATATTATTTATATAAAATATCTGTTGTATGTATATATAAATGTAATATACATTACATTTACTTGCTTTAAAATTCTAGAATCTCTTTCTTTTTAGAAAAGTGATACTGTGCTTAAGAAAATAAAATATGGTCATAAAATAATTTTTAATGTTAGAATATTTCTTTAACAGTGGAAAAATATCCACTGAGAATAAAAGACTTAATTTGCTCTTATAAATAGTGGTGGATTACAACTACACAATAGTGCTAACTCTGCTATTGCTGTGTATTTAAAGCCAAGATGATGACTGTATTGAAAAAGAAGGAAGAGAAAATCAATAGATTATTGCTTCAATGGAGCTCACAACAGTGCTGATTAGAGAACACAAATGAATTGCATAATAGTAAAATAGCTATAAACTAGGTATGGATTTAAGCCTATGTTAAGACCATTCTTAACGGCATTGTATCTTTAGAAAACATGCACTGAAATTACAACAGCAAATTAAATCTATTTGACCGCAAAATTTAATACATAAGAAAATAGCATTTATTAATGATCTGGAAGAGGGAGTAAATAGCATGTTAATGAAATTTGCAGATGATACTAAATTGGAAGGCATTACAACAAGGACAGGGACTTAATACAAGTGGACATTGAAAAGTTAGAAAAAAATGGTGACAAAAAAAAACCAAGTAGAACTTATATAAGTATTTGGTAGAAGAATTTTAACTTCAAAATAATAATATAAAAAATGTGACTTTGACATTTGATCAGGATTTTCTGATTATGATAAACTAATTAATCCACTCTTGAGAGGTCCAGCTACTGGAAAGTTTCCAACTACTAGAAAGTAGTCATTCCCTTATTCCTTCCTCTAGCCTCTTTCTACAGAGAAGGCAATGGCACTCCACTCCAGTATTCTTGCCTGGGAAATCCCATGGATGGAGGAGCCTGGTAGGCTACAGTCCCTGGGGTCGCAAAGAATTGGACACGACTGAGCGACTTCACTCTCACTTTTCACTTTCATGCATTGGAGAAGGAAATGGCAACCCACTCCAGTGTTCTTGTCTGGAGAATCCCAGGGACAGAGGAGCCTAGTGGGCTGCCGTCTTTGGGGTTGCACAGAGTTGGACACAACTGACGAGGCTTAGCAGCAGCAGCAGCAGCAGCCTCTTTCTAGGTAGACCAGAAAAACTATATCACCTGGTTGTAGACATTTCGTAGGCAGGCAAAATGAAGAAAATAGAGACTAGACATATCAGTTATTTAAAAATTGCATATTGAAGAGAAAAAAACTGGCTAGTGAAAACACTAGATTATTGGCATCATCTACTGCTGTTTACAATTAAGAGGGGCCATGAAAAATCTGTAATCAGATATCTGGACTTCCCTGGAGGTCCAGTGGTTGAGAATCTGTCCACCAATGCAGGGTGCACCGGTTCTACCCCTGCTTCGGAAAGAGTCCACATGCTGCAGGGCAACCGAGCTGGTGCACCACAACTGCTGAAGCCTGCACTCTAGACTCTGCTCCGCAGAAGCCGCTGCAGTGAGCAGCCCACGCACCATAAGTAGAGAGCAGGCCTTGATTGCCACAACTAGAGAAAGCCCTCACACAAAGACCCACCACCGCCATAAATAAATAAGTAAAAACAAAAGTTTAAAAATCTATAGATAACTGAACATTTTATATAAAAAATTGTTGCTGTCACTTGATTGAGCAATTATTAACAGCAACTAATAATTATCTTATGAAATACAATTCTAGCTTTTCCAGATAGCAAAAATAAAACAGCCCTCCTTCCTGATCACATGTGCCTAAATCCAAGAAATTGGTGATATTCTGAATATCACATGGGATACTACTGGCCTTCCTAGAATGTCTGGGTGCTTTGGTCTGAGAGTTTGGTTTATCTAGAAAAACAGCACCATGTGTCTCCTGGAAGCTCTGGGGACTAAGAAACCAAATAATGTATAATGTTTTACCAACTCATCTGGCTCTAAGACAGTTATCTGGGGATGAAAACCTATCTCTATCGGATCTGTTAAGACAGAAATCTCAGTTTCAGAAATCAGACTATTGTAACATTTTATGTTTCCTTTCAATTTCAGTAACATAATATTTGAATAGAAACTGCCAGTGCCACATCTGTGGTGGAGGAAGAACAGAGTTTGCTTGGTGGACAGATGTGATGATGAGAGTGAGAGCTGATGGAGAAAAGTTTCAAGGAGGAAGGGAAGGTGCTGGTGGGAGAGGAGCAACATGAAGCCCTTGGAGCTAGGAGATAATGTTGGGGAGGAAAATTTGGGTGAGCTAATAGAGGGTTTTAAAGATGCCTTAAGGATCTTGGACTTTATTTAGTAGGCAGTGAGGTGTCAATAAAGATTTGTGAGTGAAGTTTTTGAGTTTTGATATTCTTTTACATAATATGCTAATTATTCCTTCAAAATGCATGTTATTCTCTAGATAGGCATGCCACCTACATCTTCATCCAAGTTGTAGAAATGTTGAACTGGGCAGGCTAGAGAGAACCCAGCAACATCTCTTCTTCTTTTTTAAAATTAATTAATTAATTTTTGATTGCTCTGGGTCTTTGTTGCTGTGATCAGGCTTTCTATAGTTGTGGTGAGCAGGCGCTGCTCTTGGTTGCGGTGCACGGGCTTCTCATCGCAGTGCCTTCTCTTATTGCAGAGCACAGATTCTGGGCACACAGGCTTCAGCAGTTGCAGCACATGGGCTCCATAGTTGTGCCACACAAGCTTAGTTGCTCCATAGCATGACCAGTTGCTCCTGGTCTGGAATCTTTCCAGACCAGGGATTGAACCCGTGTCCCCTGCATTGGTGAATTCTTATCCACCATACCACCAGGGAAGTCTAACAATCCTTCTTAAGAGAACGCTGCTGCCTCAGTGACATCAGCACTTTTGGGGTATAGTTTCTAACAGCAATTTATTATATTATACTGTCATCAGTTAAAATCCTCTTCTGACTTATAAAGTCATCATGAGAAATTTTGACATGTTTCACTGGCAGAAGTCCTCACAGTCCTTGATGATCCTAATAGAGGAAACTAGATTTGTCTCATATATATCTTAACGTCAATGAGTCCATGCTGGTTCCTAATGTTCACTTTCAAAGTGACTACCAGCCTTTCATTTAATAGTGCCATTTAATAATAACTCTAGAATCTTGCCAGAAAATAAAACCAACTGTTATTTCTTTGGGGAAGGAACACATGAGTTTCTTGCAATAAAGTAGGGCTAAGGGCAAAGAGATGGGAATGGATACCAGACCACCTGACCTGCCTCCTGAGAAACCTGTATGCAGGTCAGGAAGCAACAGTTAGAACTGGACATGAAACAGCAGACTGGTTCCAAATAGGAAAAGGAGTACATCAAGGCTGTATATTGTCACCCTGCTTATTTAACTTATGTGCAGAGTACATCATGAGAAACGCTGGGCTGGATGAAGCACAAGCTGGAATCAAGATTGCCAGGAGAAATATCAATAACCTCAGATATGCAGATGACACCACCCTTATGGCAGAAAGTGAAGAGGAACTAAAAAGCCTCTTGATGAAGGTGAAAGTGGAGACTGAAAAGGTTGGCTTAAAGCTCAACATTCAGAAAACAAAGATCATGGCATCTGGTCCCATCACCTCATGGCAGATAGATGGGGAAACAGTGGAAACAGTGTCAGACTTTTTTGGGGGGGCTCCAAAATCACTGCAGATGGTGATTGCAGCCATGAAATTAAAAGACGCTTACTCCTTGGAAGAAAAGTTATGAACAACCTAGATAGCATATTAAAAAGCAGAGACCTTACTTTGCCAACAAAGGTCCGTCTAGTCAAGGCTATGGTTTTTCCTGTGGTCATGTACAGATGTGAGAGTTGGACTGTGAAGAAAGCTGAGCACCCAAGAATTGATGGTTTTGAAGTGTGGTGTTGGAGAAGACTCTTGAGAGTCCCTTGGACTGCAAGGAGATCCAACCAGTCCATTCTGAAGGAGATCAGCCCTGGGATTTCTTTGGAAGGAATGATGCTAAAGCTGAAACTCCAGTACTTTGGCCACCTCATGCGAAGAGTTGACTCATTGGAAAAGACTCTGATGCTGGGAGGGATTAGGGGCAGGAGGAGAAGGGGATGACAGAGGATGAGATGGCTGGATGGCATCACTGACTCTATGGATGTAGTCTGAGTGAACTCAGGGGGTTGGTGATAGACAGGGAGGCCTGGCGTGCTGCAATTCATGGGGTCGCAAAGAATCGGACACGACTGACCGACTCAACTGAACTGAAGGACAAACAAGAATAATGGCAGGCTCAATGCCTTAGATCTAGGATTTTTAAAGACAAGCACAGGAAACAATAGCAAGAGTGAGCAGTGAATAGGACCCAAGATTCAGTACATAGGCCTTTATCATCCCACATAACCGTCAAGCAGCGTTATCTCAGGTAAGTCACAGCTGCTTAGGGACAGGACTGGCACCACATTCCAGAACTTCTAATGTCTAGCATCCTGCTCGATGGAGCTGACCCATGATGCTGCATCTTGAGGCAAAGCACAGAGCAATGAACTCTCCCCAAGAATATCTTTAAATTCCTAGATAGCAGTTCTCAAAAAGCAGCCCAGAAACCCTTTGTCTGAAAGGTCAAAGCTTTTCTCATAAGAATACTAAGACGTTATTTTCACTGTCCTCCTTTCAAGTGTACAGTAGAATCTTCCACAGGGTAAATGTAATGTGATCCTGGAATAGATTTAATGCAGAAGCAGATATGAGAATCCAGCTGTTCTATTAGGCCAGATATTAAAGGGATTTGCAAAAATATAAAACAATGACACTTTTCTCACTAGCTTTTTTATTTTGGATAATAGCTATTTTTCACTAAAATATGTTATTCACATTAATCTATGGCTTTATTGTTTTAAAATGAAATTAACAGATTTCAGTTTTAATTTCTTATATGATAAATATTGACAGGTATAAAAGGTATAACTCACATAAACAAAAGTTATTTGACATCCTCAAGGACTTATTTACTTATATAAATGTGTTTTAAAATTTAATTATTTTGAAATACAGTTGATGTGCAATGTTATGTTAGTTTCACATAATAAAGTGATTTGACATGTGCATACAGTATGAAATGATCATTGCAATAAGTCTGTCCCCACACAAAGTTACACTATTACTGACCATACACTATTACTATTACTAGTGTATTACCCATACACTATTATTGACCAATATACCTTATGCTATATATTACATCTCATGGCTTATTTATTTTATCTCAAGGATTTTTAAGAATGTAAAGAAATCCCGAGACCAAAAAGTTGGAGAACTCCTTCATCTAAAAGAACAAGCTCTAAAGTTTATGTCTTGCTCCATGAGGGAAGATAAGTGGCTTAAGATTTCCAAGATTTCTTCCTGCCCTACAGCATAGGATGATGATTTAAACTGCCTTGTCGGGTTATTTTGAAGATTAGGTGGAGTGAGCTTGTGTAAAACTCTTAGCTTGGTGCAGGGCACATGAGGTCTCAGAAAATATTAGCCATCACTGTTATTATTATTGCTATGGCTACTACTATTACAGCCACTATGAGGATTATTATTCCCTCTTGGCAATGTCTTTTACTCAGCTACTAGGGGATTTAGTCTTTGAACTTGTTAAATGTTCTTGGGCCTTTGTACTTGCCGTTTCCTTCACCTAGAATAGCTTTCCTACCTTTCTGTCCAGCAAATTCTCAACATCATTCTCATATGGACTTAGGGCTTCTTTTTCTTGGAAGCCTTTATTGACTCCCAGAAACTGTGTCAGGTGCCCTGCTGTAGGTCCGGGTATTTGCCCACTTAGCACACTGCTTGCATCTTTACTGGCTTTTCCATGGCACTCTGAAAACTCTGTGAAAGTAGGGACCATATTTGGGTCACTGCTATAATCAAAAAGCTCAGCACAGTGCCTGCCATTCAGTAAATGCTTATTGAATTAATTTTGTAAAGTCTCCAATTTCTACTCTTGACCTACCACTCCTTTCATGTCCTGGAAAACCTAAGCAAATTTGGTACCCGAAATACTCTTGTGAGTCCTTTAGTCCTCAAATTTGATGTGAAATCTAAGCTCGAAAAATGACCTGGGGTTCATCTGTGAGTTTAAGGTAAAGGCTACTTATCTTAAAAGATGTTTGATTGTATGCCTTTTTTCCTAGGGACCCAAAATTGCACAGGAGGTAAAACATCAACTTTTGTGTAAAAGTTGGTCAATTCTTAGTTATGATTCAAACACAAATCAGTCACAATCTAAGACGGAGACCTGAGGTGGCTAGAAAAAAATGCTCCAATGTACAAGCATGACAGCTCTTATCGATACAAGAAGAGTGAAGAATACTCAGAATTCTTTCTGCCTTTCAAGTTGCCTTTCCTTCCATTCTTAGTGGGAGGTCTGCCTGCACTTCTCTGATCCACTGATAGCAGCTCCGGAATTTCTATTTTAGAGGAACTTAGTGGCAATCTGATTGAATAAAGGGCTAGGAGACTTTTAAGCTATATTTGCATAGCAAATACTGATTTTTTTACTGACATTGCATGTTTATTTTGGAGGGTATTCTTGGATATAAGAGGGTGCTAAGGACTTCTAACTCACCCCACTGCTGAAAGTACATCTATTTTTAGTGCAGAGACATGTGAAATAAAGGAATAGGAAAGCCTGATAAGAGAGGTTTGACTAGCTCTCTTTTGTTATTGCTATTTACATTTGTAAACTTATACTCTGCTTGGTGAGAATTAACCAATCTGCTTTCAAAAAGATTTTAAAGTCTGAAAAAGCAGAGTTGATCTTGGGAATAAAAATTGACCATAGGAATAAACACTAGAGTATATTTATTAAGTTTGGGACCTAAAGAGATCAGTATAGCCATAAGGAAACAGGCAAGTTGACCTAAGAAAAATCAGACTTGAAGAAATCAGTTTATTACACAATTATTATATATTTCTTTCAGCTATAAACAGATACAATAGAATATATGACTTCAAGGACCTTGCAACCTAGTTGGGAAAGACAAGAGAATGCCTTACAGGGTTATCCTTTCAGCATATCTATGAGACTACCCTTTAGTATTCACTGTTCCTGCTGGTTATTCTCTTAGCCTAATTATCTGAAGAAAAATAAAATGAAGAAAAGAACAGGTGGAAAGGAAAGGGATTGTGGCTAAAAATATTGTGACATATGCTCCAAATTTAAAGCCATATTATTCAGAAATTGAAAGCGGGAAACTTCAGCTAACATTTGATGGGCGATATTGTTTTGCAGGGAAGAAAACTGAGGCCTGTCTAGCAAAATACCCCAGCTGATAATTGGCAGGCCTAAAACCAGAAGTCAGGTTCCCATCCCAGTGTCCTTTCCATTACAATCTAGTGCCTTTGAAGGTGGGGTGCAATAACTGGAGTCACTCTATACCTACTGCTGCTGCTAAGTTGCTTCAGCCATGTCCGACTCTGTGCGACCCCATAGACGGCAGCCCACCAGGCTCCCGTCCCTGGGATTCTCCAGGTAAGAACACTGGAGTGGGTTGCCATTTCCTTCTCCACACTCTATACCTAGGTCTGTGTTAAAGAGCTTTAGTTTTCCCTTTAATGGTTAGATGGTTTATGGAATTCTTTGATTACCTATACCAGAGTTTTGTTTTTCATTTTTAGTATGACAGTTTTCACTAATCCTAATTTTCAGTTCCCCAAATAGATTATCAATGCTGAAATTTCCAGTTTTTAATCAAAGGGAAAATTCAAATAATTAATCTGAATCACAGACTAGAAAGTGGGTTTTTTTTTCACTCATTTCTCCACTTTGATATTTTTAACTATATGAATGGTTTAGAAATTTTATATTTCCCTCCCGACCACTTTTCTGAATCAGTTTCACGTTTCAACTGGGGCATCTCTACCGGTTTTTCCTCCCATGACCTCAAACTCAACAGAAAGCCAGCTCTTAGTCTGCTTATCTCTATTTTTGTCAATGACACCATCATTCTTCCAGTCACCCAGGTCTGAAATCTTGGCATCATCTCTGACTTTTTCTTCTTTCTTTTCACTTCTAGTGGATCACCAGTTCCTGTGGCTTCTTCCTGAAACATGCCTCTCAAGTCCGTTTCTTCTTTCCTAATTCTATTTTGTATGCGCCAAGTCCTGATAACCACATAACCAGGTGGTCACCATATGCTGCTTCCCGGTTTTGCCCTAGCAACCCATCCTGCATCTACTGTGGACTGCTCTCTCTCGAAATCACCATTAAAAACAAAACCCACAAAAGCTATTTCATTCCTTTGAGTCTAACTTTCCCCAGTTCCCCTGTGTCCATAGATGATAAAATTCAAACTCAGTAAGCCCTGGATTGTGCTGCCCGTATCTTTCGAACCTCGTCTCCCGTTTGCTTCATAGAACCATTCTCCTCACTGATCGTAACTTCTCTCCCCGGTGCTGGTTTCCACCCTTTGCTCACCCCTGGAATGCATTCTAGTTTCATCTGAAATCGGCTTCGCTAACGTCAGCAACCAGGAGAACAGACCAGGACCCCTCCTCAAAATCACGCAGGTATCTACTGATAATTTCACTGAAGCAGCTTTCAGCCCTATCTCCCTAGAAATATCTGTACACGTCGGTCCTCTTCCCAAGTGGATAATTAACTTCTGTCCCACACGAAGCAACCTCCCTTGTCTTTGTATCCCAGCGCTTTTTTCATAGTCAATGTTTATGGATAAGGATGAGTTGAGTGCAAAGATCGTGAAGGCACAAAGGGGCACAGAGACATACTCCCTCTCCCCGCGCCCCCACAGTATGGGGTGCCGTGTGAAGCCTGCGGCGGCCTGGCAGGGTTCCGGGGCGCGGGGCGCAAGGTGCCCCAGGGGTGCAGCCCGGGAGCCGGAGCGCCCTCCCCCGTCTGGCTGGCTGGCGCGTCTGCGCTGCGGCCAGCCGGGCGGGCGTGCGGGACGCCTGCAGGGAGGCCCGGCGGTTCCGCGCTCGGAGGTAGGTGGTGCTGTTGCCGTGACTGTGTTCCTCATTGGCGCGGGGCAGAGAGGCGGAATGTTCAACTCCTGACTCGGGCGGAAGCGTGGGAGCCGCGCCGCGGGCAGCCGTCCCCTCGAACCCCGGTAGCCGTCCCTGCCCTCGCCGCGCGCCGGGCCTCTTGCTCGCGCCCGGCCTGGGAGCCAGGTAAGGGGCCAGGCCGGAGGCCGCAGGGGAGAGGGTGGGGGGCAGGCCTATCGCGATCGCGACTCGTCCCGGCGTCGCGGGCCCAGGCCCTGCCGCGGTCCGGACCCCACTGCAGGCACCCCCGCCCGACCCGGGGCCGGCGTCCCGGGCTCCCGCGGCCTTGCGCGGCCGGGAGCGGCTCGGGAAGTTCGCGCGGATCCGATGCAGAAGTTGGCGCCCGGAAGAGTGGGAAGTAGCCCGGGCGTCTCCGGCCGTCTCGGCCAGGCGTGCGGCGCCTCCGGGTCGCGGCTTTCCCTCCCCGGACGCCGGAACGCCGGCCTCGCCGGGCGTGACCCGGGCGTCTCTCGCAAGGCGAGTCGCGAGTCTCCCAAATCAGCGCAGGGTGCAGGCCGCTTCCCGGGACAGATGTTCGCGGGCGAGGAGAGCCCACTAACTTTTGCTTTCCTGCCAGCGGGCCCAGGAGCTCGCCTCCGCCAAGGGCGACCGCGCCAGCCCTGCTCCGTGAGTCTGGAGCCCGCGCCCTCCCGCACTTCGAGGGGCCCCCGGGCCTTCCGCGGGCCCCGGGGTGGCCCCTTTGCCGATCCGCTGGCGTCCCGGATTCCTGGGCTCGGAGAAGTGCACCAGGCCTGGGGGTAAAGGCTGAAGCGGCCGCCAAGCCGCGTTGGCTCCTGACAGCTTGCAGACAAACTTTAACACAAAACTGACCAGTGGACATCGAGTTACTTACTGAACGGGGCAGTCGTTGTTAGAGTGCTGAAAATGTTCGTTTCTGATGCGCCTCTGGTCTTGCATAAGCACTGTTTATGGGGAAACTTAATTACTATTTTTGTTACTTTCTTAATAATGAAAGCAACACCATTTAGTGTCCTATTCCAGTGATACTACAATAAGCAGCTTCTCGTGAATGATAGTGAATTAGAATCGACTTACAGAATTAATTCGATAATTTTTGAGCTAAGGTGGTTGTTAAAGCATATTCATATTTTAACCTTAAAGCTGTTTTAGGAGAAACCTTGCTCTCCTGACTTCCGTTGAGATGAACAGCTAGGATTCCGTGGAACCAAACCGACAGACACATTTAGACAAAATGTAAACAAGAGATCCAAGACAGTTAATGTCTTCTTTGTAGTAGGCCCATCTCCACAATGAAATATCATGTCGTTTTTTGACTTTCAAAAAATATAGAATGGTTTCATTTTAATTATAGTTTTAGTCATCTGTGGAGCCTTTGTTTTCTGTTCCTCTACAATAGTGAGAGATTTGGGAGATTGTAAATGAATGCGAATTTAGTTTGTTTGGAAAGAGGGAATTAAGATAAAGAAACATGGTCTTTTAGAGCAATATGTACTGTTTAATCTTTCACAATTTAATTTTTATTATAACTTTTTGGAGGTTATTTTGGGAGTTTTTTTAAACTGGAAAATATTTTTGTTTATATCAAAAGTTTTAGTGGTAATAATTCCAGAGTAAATGACCATAATGGCAAGGACATTTTTTTCTTGTCTAGGAAAGCAAACAGATGATTGATCTCTTTTCCTTATTCTTTCAGGGAACACATAAGGACAAATTAAAAAGAGAGAGATATCCAAATATTAAGCACTGAGGATTTGGATCTAAAAATGGATGGTCAAAGATCTTGGGAACTAAGGGACCTTCTTGCCAAATAAGGATACTTGGCAGGCTACACTGTGTATTTTAAGTTAGCACAAGAGTGAGTGTTATTGGCAATATATTGGCTGAGTGCCTATCTGGAAAGAACAGTGAAACTGACTTTGATAGGGCTTCAAAATTATAAACAGGAGTTAAGAGGGGCGTAGAGTGAATAATCTAGTCATCAGAGAAAACACTGGAGAAATTACAGTGATGTTTCTTGAAAAGGGGTCAGACATGGAGTGAAACTATTAGCGTGGAGTGAAAGAGAAAAGTGGATAGTTGATTTTAGAAATTGTTAGATTCAAAGAAAAGAAAGAGAATCAGTGATTTTTTAAAAAAACCAGAGAAGAGTGTTTGTGGTGATATAATCCTTCTTGGAATAAGATAGCCTTATATCTGTGTCCAGAGATGTTGGAAATCAAAATTAATTTGCATCATTTGCTTTCCATTTTATTTGACCCAGGACAGATTGACAGAGAAGGTGTCCTGTCTATCTGAATGCAATAGAAACAGCTCAGGCACCTTTTGGTATACTGCAGGGATCATTTAGGCTACTTCTTGTGTGGCTACTAACCTTAAGCAGAGTTCCAGCTGTGACCAGAAAACTGTACCTGGTAAGGAAAGAGAGCTATAATGCTCGAGCTTAGATTGGTTTGACTGATAGTGGGTGCTTTTGTGTCAGACCGTCCTATGGACAGCTGAACCATTGATTATGCCCTAATAGCAGTTAAATAATCCCACCACAGTAGAAGATGCTGTGAGAACAAAGCAGCCAGGCATTTGACATCGTAATCCCAACGTCATGATGGCTTCTAGGAAATTAAAGCCTCATGTTGAACTTTAGGTAAATGGTAAGCAATCTAATAATTACTAGAGTAAGAAAAGGGTTTGTTTAAAGGGAGGGAGAGAAAAACACAAGTTAGAAGGAGAAGGCAGAATGACAGCATGGGGAAAATATGGTGGAAAAAATGCTGTGACTTTGAAGTCAGACCTGAATTTGAATCTCAGTTGTGTCACTTTTAAGTTAGGCAGCTTTTACATGCTTGATCCTCAATTTCCTCACATGCAAATTGGGGACAGTAATCCCTGCTTCATAAGGATATGAGACAGCACAAAGAAATGCTTTAACCAGTGCCCGAAACTTTAGCTGCCATCACTGAGTGGTAGAGAAGGGGTTTTCCACATTCCCAAGTTATACTCAGAGAATGCTGCCTGTCTCACCTGTTCCCAGCTAAGGCTTGCCCTTGGTAGCCTGCCCTGTTTCCAGATTATACTTATGTGTACATGGAGGGCTAGCAGATTTTCAGAACTATTTTCTTGCTTTGCATATAAGGATTTCTAAAGCAGCTTTGTGCATACCTCTGGTTTTATACACGAGTTATACATTGCTTTATAATATTCTTGGGGAAGGGGAGGAGAATCTGAAAATTAGTGCATTTAAGTTTGAAGAATTTCGGAGCTATAGGAACAGTGGTTGATTATGACCTAGAAGACCAATATTGGAACTGTTCTTACAGCTAATTTTGAGCACAGATTACCTTCAGGGACCAACACTCTTTATGGACTCATCTCTGGACCTCCAAAGAAGAAAATTGAAAACAGAAGGCAAGGGTTGCTGCCTGAAGATCATGGAGTAAATCTTTGCTGATTGAACTTTTCTACCAAAATGTCCTATTTAGGGGAAGAATGTATTCCTTCAGGGATCTGTAGGTATAACCATAAATACTTCCCGTGTAAGCAAGCACTTTCTCTCAGATCCTGCATTTAATCTTAAAAATTTATGTGACCTTGGCATTCTTTTCTGTACTGTTTGATTTATTGAACAAACCAATACAAATGCCAATCATGTTTCTTCCCCCAAATCTTAAAGAAAAATCAATGCTGTAAGATGTGTGTTTGTTCATATACCTTCTTCACAGAGCTGGGTACTCCCTCTGAGGGAGCACCCACATTTGAGGAGCTTGGGCCTGGTTCTGGTAAATGGTACTGCACCATTGAGCTTCACAGCCCAGCCCGCCGCATGGGGTAATGCAATTCCATTATGCTGAGAAAAGAATAGTGTAGATCATCATCCAAAGAGTTTTTATTTTCTGTGGTCACACTGGGGCTTTCAAGGTCAGAAAAGCTCTTTGCTTTGGAAGTCAAGAAGAGGGGGAGATAGTTGTGGGATAGAAATGTGAAATACAGTTTCACCTTCTCAGCCAGTTTCAGATCAGATCAGTCGCTCAGTCGTGTCCGACTCTTTGCGACCCCATGAATCGCAGCACGCCAGGCCTCCCTGTCCAACGCCAACTCCTGGAGTTCACTGAGACTCACGTCCATCCAGTCAGTGATGCCATCCAGCCATCTCATCCTCTGTCGTCCCCTTCTCCTCCTGCCCTCAATCCCTCCCAGCATCAGAGTCTTTTCCAATGAGTCAACTCTTCGCATGAGGTGGCCAAAGTACAGTTATTCCCATCATTGACATTGATCACCGTGTTCCTCCACGAGGGAGGGGGCTCTCTGTGTCAGGTTCATGACTATATCCCTAAGAAGGGAAGGGAGAGGTCAGTTAGTCATGGTGTACTCACGGGGTTGGAGTGGATCTTTACGAAACTCTTCATTCCTCTCCTAGTCTCCTCCCCAACTCCCCTTGAACACTCTCAGTGATAAGGAACTCACTACTAAACAGGGTGGCATATTTTCTTGTTAGGCAGCTCTGATAACCCTGAATTCCATCTGTAACTTGTCTACAGATAGTGTGGCCACTGGCTCTGTGATACATACTGTAGAGTCTTCCTTTGGTCTTATCTACTTTTAATGCCCCTGGTTTTGTTTGTTTTCATGTTACTTCAAGATTAGCAAGTTTTAACTCTCATACTTCCCCTTCTCGGGGAACCTTCACTATAGGTTTGTCCAAAATTGTACTCAGCCAGGAAGGTGAGATACTTTCTATTTGACAAGAGAAGAAATAAGAACAGAAACAAGAGCTGAGTAGAAGCAGAATCGTGAATGGGTGGGCTTATTGACTGAGTAGATCTTTCTTACTTATTAGCAACTGCTTTCTCCTCCACCCCAACCTGCACCCCCAACACCTGTGAATTCCTCTTCTAGCCAACTCAGAAATATGCCCACTCGACGCTTTTTTGCTGTACTCAGACTCTGACCTCCTTCTCTTCCTCAGGCCTCCAATCACTCAACGCTCAAAACTTGTAATCGTTTGACTCAAGGAACACCTGCACCGGCCCGTGTCCTGGGTTGTACCTACTCATAGTTTCCTAGCTAGGCCTCTGTTTGAGCATGGACGCATTTCCACAGGGCATTTCTGGGCATCAGTACCCCTTCTCCCTACATTTCTGTTCCTCATGTATTTTGCTTCTAGTAACAACATTTCTGGCAAAAAGTATGTCATGGAAGTCTCTTCTTTAACTGAAGTGTTTAACCTGTGCTTCAAGTAGAGGTTTATGCTCAGTTCACTCGCCCAGTCATGTCCTACTCTTTGCGACCCCATGAATCGCAGCACGCCAGGCCTCCCTGTTCATCACCAACTCCCGGAGTTCACTCAAACTCATATTCATTGAGTTGGTGATGTCATCCAACCACCTCATCCTCTGTCGTCCCCTTCTCCTCCTGCCTTCAATCTTTCCCACCATCAGGGTCTTTTCAAATGAGTCAGCTCTTTGCATCAGGTGGCCAATGTATTGGAGTTTCAGCTTCAACATCAGTCCTTCCAGTGAACACCCAGGACTGATTTTCTTTAGGATGAACTGGTTGGATCTCCTTGCAGTCCAAGGGACTCTCAAGAGTCTTCTCCAACACCACAGTTAAAAAGCATCAATTCTTCTGCGGTCAGCTTTCTTTATAGTCCAAATCTCACATCCATGCATGACTACTGGAAAAACCATAGCCTTGACTAGATGGACCTTTTTTGGCAACGTAACGCCTCTGCTTTTTAATATGCTATCTAGGTTGGTCATAACTTTTCTCCCAAGGAGCAAGCGTCTTTTAATTTCATGGCTGCAATCACCATCTGCGGTGATTTTGGAGCCCCCAAAAGTAACGTCTGCCACTGTTTCCACTGTTCTGCATCTATTTGCCACGAAGTGATGGGACCGGATGCCATGGTCTTTTATTTATGTTTATATTATGTTTATGTTATTTATGAGATTTATGTTATTTATGTGATAAAGGAGAGAGGGGAAAAGAAGTGGAACAATAGCTGTTCTAGGTTTTAGACTTTTAAAGTTGGCTTCTCTTAGATACCCAGATCCTCTTCATGGTGCCCTGCAACCTGTTCTAGATAAGATAGTCTGCTTTCCAGTGGCAGGCTTGGAGGAGGGAAGGCAACGGCTAGGGTAGACTCAGTACTGGTGAGTTCCATTCATACCTAGTCTCCAGCTAGTCTTACAGAACTTATCTATCCTAGCAGAATAGCAGTCCTGTTCAGGAACAGAAGCTCTGCATCTTTGATCTTGATGTTATAAACAAATATATCAACCTCAGAGCTTTCCTCCTTTGTGAAAAAGACTTAAAGAAAAAAAAAAAGAATTGCAGAACTGTAATCCAGGTGGTATTGTTTTTATATACATGATGATAAAGCACATCTTTATTAGTTTATTCACTAATCTTCATTAAGGAGGCTGAAATAATGCTAGCATAAATACATACTAGGGTAGCAAGCTTGGCAAAAGAATTTGTTGAGGTTAGGGGAGTGTTTTTTGTCGTATTCAGGTCATAACAAAACAAATGATTTTTTTTTCTATATTGTATCAGAAAATAAACTTTTAACTTTACTTTTGTGAAGAGAGAAAATAGAGTAGTACAAGTAAAGGATAGAGAAAGGATCTGAATTGAGAAATAATAGGCCTGTATAAACCTAAAAGATAAAAAAATCCAGAAAAAGTCCAAGAGTCTATTTTCTAATAAAGTTAATCCTTTTATAAGTAGATTTAATTTTTTTAAATTAACCAGTCCATCCTAAAGGAAATCAGTCCTGATATTCATTGGAAGGACTGATGCTGAAGCTGAAACTCCAATACTTTGGCCACCTGATGTGAAGAAATGACTCATTTGAAAAGACCCTGATGCTGGGAAAGATTGAAGGCGGGAGGAGAAGGGAATGACAGAGGATGAGATGGTTGGATGGTATAACTGACTCAATGGATATGAGTTTGAGGAAACTCTGGGAGTTGGTGATGGACAGGGAGGCCTGGCGGGCTGCAGCCCATGGGGTGCAAAGAGAGGACTGAGAAAAAATATAAAACATACACAAAGAAACTTAGATACTGTAATAAGGATTTAGGGAATCAATGATACAGTAATCTATTTTTGCTCTGCAAAACTAATGGAGATATAATATAGAACAATTCTGAAAACAAGGAGAGGAAAACTATTGAGGAAAGGAATCCTAACTACAAAGGCTGAAAAGTAGATGGTTAAATGTGATATCAAGCTTTCTTAAAATAATTGGGTGACCACAGTTTCCATTTATTGAGTATTATGTACCATGTGCAGGGCCCTGTGCAAGGCCTTTCACAGCATCTCCCACTTCGCAACAACCGCATGGGATGGGCTTTACTGCCAGGGAGAAACTGCTCAGAGAGGCTCGGCGTCCTGCCCAGGGCCTAACAGCTGGTCAGTGCAGATTTGCTACTAGAGCTAACTGGGTCTTTCTCTGGGATCAAAGCTATGTTGTGTTCAAATATCTGTTACTTGGAAATAAGACTTAAGAGGTCAAATAATACTATGCAAACATGTTAACTTTTGGACTATCAATTTTTAAATGTTTGGTAACAGAAGGAATATTTCATTTATTGGGTCTGGAAATACCATGGTCTTGAGAAAAGTGATTGATTCAAGGTTACTGAGAGGTAGAGGCAGAGTTTTTATTTTTGGGGGCTGTGCTGGGCAGTTTGTGGGATCTTGGTTCCCTGAATCCATGCCCTCTGCAGCGGAAGTGCAGAGTCCTAACCATTGGACTGCCACGGAATTCCCTAGAGGCAGAATTCTAACTCACATCTATCTACTTCTAAACTTCACGGGTTTCTTTTTTTCCTCTTTTTCAAAAATCCAGGACAAAAGTCCATTTTTTTTTTTTTGGACTGGAAGGCTAAAAACTTTGAAAAGTAAAATACCTTCCCTTTAAGGTTTTCTTCCTATAGTTCCACTTTTGATAATAAGCTGATGGTACTATTTATGCTTTCAGCAATTAATAGTTTTAAAATATATTTAAATTTTAATTTAAGGAAAACAAAAAAAATTTTTGGTTGCACCCTGTGGTTTGCAAGATCTTAGTTCGCTAGCCAGGGATTGACCCTGGGCTTCAGACAGCGAAAGTGCAGAGTCCTAACCGCTGGATGACCAGGGAATTCCCTAAGGAAATTTTTAAACATTAAAAAAATGTTACCACTACTAAAGTAGTAGTTACTACTACTAAAGTAGTTACTAAAGTCTTACTACTTGAGGACTCTAGTGATTTGATTCAACCACTGAGGTAGTGATTTTCAATATTTTCAGAGTTGTGACACTCTCTTAGGCTTTCATTTTTGTCATATCCCTGTTCTAACTTACTCTTCAGTGCTCTGTGGTAGATACTTATCAGTAGCATTTAAAACAGCTTTGAGAGTTTATGAAACCAAAGTTAGGATGCTATAGAATTAGGACTGGGAATTATTGCATGGAGGAAAGTTGTCTTTCTTGTGTAAAAGCAATTATTTTAACATCGTAGAATGACAGCATCATTTGATTGGGTGTACTATGTAAATACATTTATATGGATGACTTTTATTAAATTCTAGTGTCTTCACTGGAGAATACACCTAAATCTTTAGAACATAATTTGATCAGGTAGCAATCTTCCCCAAGATGCTCTAAGTATAATTAATTTGCAACTCTGATTATCCTTTCTTCTGGTCATAAATTGATCCTCTTAGAATAATGATTTTCAAGGAGGGAAAGCACAAAGGGAAAAGTAAATATATGTGGTCAGACAGTCATGTAGATGGCAGTGGGAATCTCAGTCAGGCTCTTTAGCTAAGTCCATGACGCTTTGCCAAGCTTACCGGAGTGAAAACCTGTATTCATACACCCCAGAATTGTTAGTCTCTTTGGTAATCAGATGGTTCTTAATTTTTTATGGTCCCAATAAAACACTCAAGTAATTATATAGTTCCATTCATACACAGCCAGTTTCCAAAAGGCAGGATGTATCACAAAGTGAGTAACAGTGATTCTGGGAAGAGCTGACTGGTTGCCTCATCTCAGAGTGAAGATCCTGAGAACTATGCTTCTCAGAAGTCTGCCTCTCTTTGAAACCTCTGGGTCAGTTTCAAATGGGACTGATCCTGCCTCAGGTTACCAGAGGGTTCGGATTTATTCATATCGATCTCATCCTGGTTCAGATCTCTGTTCTGGAAGGATTTCCTCCCTCCTCCTCTGCCTTCCTCCTCTTCTCTCCACCCTTCTCCTTTTCCTCCAGTCTCAGAGACACCTAACCCTAGAGATCCCAAATATACTCTTCTTAGTCTCCCAAAAAGCCTAGGCAGCTGTTTTCAGATCAGGATTTGCTTCAGAATCCTTTGGAGGGCACTTATAAAAACTACAGTTCTCAGATTTTACTTAATCCGATTGTAATCTTTCCAGCTGCCAATGGTATAACAGGAATAACCAGAAGTTATTTGATTGGTTTTTGATTCATTCATTCAACACATATTTTTGAATGGAATAGGTTTAATATGCTGGCTGCATAGTAGCTACTGAAGATTCATATGAAAATAGAAATGTGTTTCACTTTTAAAGAATTTATAGTCTGGTGGGAAGTAAGTGGGAAAGATGAAAGGATAAAGAAAGGGGCTCTGGCACAGAAAAAGGAGAGTTAACTGTGCTCAGGGGGCTCAGAGGAGATGGTCAGGGACGTCCCTGGGCAGGGAAAGGCATTCAGAACAGAAACCCTAGCCTGGGCAGAGGTGTGAAGATGGGAAAGCATGTCCTGGGAACTGCAGATCTGTCCTCCTGTGTGTCTAGCGGGCTGGAGGAGGAAATAAGAAGTAAGAATGGCTGTAAGTGGTAAAGAAAGATCACAAGGAAATTTTCTGGAATTAAAAGACATGAGTCACAGATGGAGAGTATACTGAATATGCCACCAATGAATGAAAAAGACTCACTCCTAAGCATATCCTATTAATTTCAGGATTCTAGGGTTGAATACCAGGTCCTAAATGATTTCAGAAAGGAAAGAATAATGTAAGCAGAATTGGTAAGCAGAGTAACTTCAGACTTGCTCTATAGACACATTAGAAACTAGATGAGTATGTGGTAATACTTTTGAAATTATCAGGAAATAACTTCCTACCTGAAAACATACTACCAATCAAGACATTTGAAGACATACAGATTCTCCCCCAAAAACTGCGTCCTGGGCACTCTACTCAGGTCGCTAATGGGAGATGTGTTCTGTCAAAGTAAGAGACTAAACCAAGAAAGGGAAGCCAGGAGTTCCCACAGAGGAAAAGATGAAGGATGCTGAGGATGATGGACAAGCCAGTGCAATCAAACCTGGAAAGCCACCGCTTCAGCCAGACTGCTCAAGGTGAAAGGTATAGGACACGTGTCTCCTAGAAGAAAGTAGACCCTCCTCCCCCGTTACCTGATGTTTTTACTTTACTGAGAGGAGTTTTGCAGTTCAGAGAGTTTGATGAGGTGAATACGTTTTAGATGTATACAAAGCTAAGTGAAGTGAAAGTCACTCAGTCGTGTCTGACTCTTTGTGACCCCATGTACTATACAGTCCATGGAATTCTCCAGGCCAGAATACTGGAGTGGGTAGCCTTTCCCTTCTCCAGGGGATCTTCCCAACCCAGGGATTGAACCCAGGTCTCCCGCACTGCAGGCGGATTCTTTACCAGCGGCTAAACAAACAGCAAAAACCAAACCGAACCACTAATAACTCAGGGAGAAATGAACAATTATCCAAGAAAGAAAAAGTCATTGAGTCCTGCTCAGCACTCTTGGGAATAACGTTTACCTTGCCAGACTGCTGTAAACAGTGAATATTGACTTAACCAAATGTTACAGTAGAGCGGGATGCTGGGAGGATAGGGCACGTGTGACGTGTTTGATGTAAGGATGTAAAGGATGGGGGGTGAGAACTAATCTTTCTTCCACAGGGAAAAGTGAATACGTAATAACTAAAATGGAACAATCAGGAACTAGCTATAAAACACACTTTTAGAAATGTGCTAATAGATATAAAAGTATCATATGAAATATAAATATCAGAATAAAATCCTAAGTGAGTTGAAATTAGTTCCCCCTGAAGAGAGAATTGGGTGTGAGGAGGGGTAGGACAGGGGAGTCCTAGTTTTCATTTTTTTTAATAAAAGTAAAAATAGTAAAAATATAGATATAGTATTTATAACACCGAGGGACTCTTACAAGCAGTGTTTTGCATTTTGTTGAACAAACATTTTGCAGATAAGAAGAAACTTGCATGTTCTATGTACCTATCTTTGGCATGGTCTTAAATTTTGTGTTTTGGGGGGTCCTTTTTTTTTCTCTAATTAACAAAATATGAATCGAAGCAAAAGTTAGGTAACATTTTTGCCTCAAAAATGTACTGACTGTATTTTGATACTGTGTTTACTTATGTAGATTCTAAAGCTATCATTTAAACTTCAGAGGGTAAACAGTCTTCTCTCTTGCCTTCATCCCAAAGTAGAGTCAAGTTTGACTTCACTTAAGAAATCAGCATTCTTCAGTGACCTGATGCTCCTAAAATGGATTGGCTAGTCAGCAGCACAATAAGATCTATAATAGATACAAATTTGTACTAACATGTGTAATAGATATAAATTGCCCCTCCTCCTCTTTCTTTTGAAAATAATTAGATTCCATAGAAAAGTAATAAAACGCCCACATACTTGTCACCTAGATTCACCAGTTCTTAACACTGTGCTGGATTTGCCTCCTTCCTTTGTATACCCGTTGACTTTTTTTTGGAGGGTGAAGGGGAGTCGAACTATTTTAAATTAAATTGGAGATATCATACTTTGATACAGCACCCAGTATATCTTCCAAGAACAAGGACATCCTTCTACAAAACCAAAATACCATTATTTGCCATGCAGAAAATAGTATTATCTAATGTATAATTAATATTCAAATTTCCCTAAAATCCTCATAATTGACTTCTGCAGTTTTGGGGGATCCAAAATCTAGTCAGTGATCATGCATTGCATTTAGTCATATTTCTTTGAAGTCCTCCATGTACTAGAAACTTCTCTGCCTTTTAAATCATGACTTTGACAGTTATGAAGAGACCAGGGGAGTTGTTTTGTAGAATGTCCTGTACATATGGATTCATCTTTTTGCTCCCTCAGTATAAAATTCTGATTTACAATTTGAGAAGAACATGCCTAAAAGCTTCTTTATCCATCTGCTTTTTTTGCGGGTTCAAAATTTTAGACCTTCTTGTTCTTGGTTGTAGGTTTTTGTTTTGTTTTTCCTGCTAATTTGTGGTTAGGTATAGAGTGTAAAGAATTACCCCTTACCTGGAGAATAGTGAAACTCCTTAGACTGCAGAAAATATCACTGTAATCTCTGTGAGAGGTAATCTGTTCCTCTGGAAACAGGCATAATATTTTTTTTTTAAACATTCTTGGCAGAGATTACTGGATGACTTAATATATTGTAATCAAGGGCAAATTTTCTGCTCTTTAATTAAGTTCTGCTACAGGACACAGTCCAGGGAGCCACTTCTGGAAAGCACTTGGCCAGTTCTTCTCTCATCCCAGAGCTGACCACTTGCTTTTGGAATCCCAGCCCCAAGCGTGCGTTCTGTTTGCAGTGTTTGGGCCCTCCCGTGCCAGCATGCTCAGATGCTTAGGTTATGTATATTTTATGTTAAGTGAGTACAACGCAGGGAGATGGCATGCCTCAGATGCCAGAAGAGCTGTGCAAGCCTCCTGCTGAGAGCACACTTCCCGTTTGTCTTTGCGGTGGGAGAGAGACCTGGTTTCACGGTAGCCTTTAGGCAGAGCTGCTGGGGATGTGCAGGAAGTGCTGTTGCAGGCTTTGTCCGGGGGGGAAATCTGAGCCATTTCTCTGGGGACAGCTGTATTTCAGAGTCTGGACAGGTTGCTGTTGAGTTTTGCTCGGGCTACCAGGGTAAGTGTTTTCATGTTGATTTGTTTATACTTCTGCGTTTCTTCCTCCTAAGTCATCAAGGCTTTTTGTGGAAGCACCACAGGACTTGGTATGCATTAGCTAAAGTGGAATTCAGGGGTTTCATTCTAATATGTTTCTAATCCAGCTTTTTTTTCCCCTTCCCTCTGCAGATTTTGTGGAAGTATAATACTTTGTCATTATGAGATGTCGTCTCTCGGTACCTCCTTTGTGCAAATTAAATTTGATGACTTGCAGTTTTTTGAAAACTGCGGTGGAGGGAGTTTTGGGAGTGTCTATCGAGCCAAATGGATATCACAGGACAAGGAGGTGGCTGTAAAGAAGCTACTCAAGATAGAGAAAGAGGTAAGGTCTTTTCCTGCTATCAGAAGTGGTCGTGATAGCATTTATGTAAGCTTTTCAACCTAGAGTCAGAGGTCACAGGCTGCCAGGGACCTAGCAGAGCCTTCGGGGCTGATCCATGAGGCTGTTTCCCAAATTTCCATTCTGGGAGCCCCATAAATAGCAATCGGTGCCACGTGTGCTGTAGGGTTGAGTTTTACTAGGGGTCATCTGAACTGAGAGGATTTCTTTCCATGGCGTGCAAGACCGAATGTTCTCTGATCTCTTGTCCTGGGGAGGTGAGCGCTCAGGTCTTCCCAGACTTTAGGCTTTGCCCTGGGTCAGCCAAAAGGGGTCAGTAAAGAGAAGTGTGTAAAGTTTTCATCCCCTTTCCACTTTTCTGGTGAATTTGTGGTCCCCAGGACTTGTCTTTTTGAAAAAGAAAAAGCATTATTTCTCTACTGAAATAGAAGCAATACCAGCTTCTTGGATTTCACCTCTACTTGAAGTGCAGAGTGAGGGACTTTGTTTAATAAAAGTGCTACACAGAGAGCTGCTCTACTTGTAAAATTGGAAAAAACACTTTGACTTTCAGAGTCTGGAATTGGTGCTGGTCCTAGTGGAGCTCAGAACTTGTACACAGGCCCTTCATCTTTCTTAGGAAAGTGACACAGCATCGTCCCCACGTTCAGTTTGGTACCCAAACCCCACAGTAAAGCTAGCTGCAGAGATGACTTGCAGGAGCTCAGGGTGTCAGTAACTTTAAATAGCTACCCTCTGGAGTTTGCTTTGGTCGGTTCTATTTATGCCGTGTTTTGGCTAATTATTGTTCTTCTCAGTATGTTTTTAAAGTGAACTTTTCCATAAATATCCTTTAATCTCCCTGAATGATTTCCTTTTTTTCATTAACTGCTGCCAGGGAACCACAGCAGTTGGTTCAGAAAGGAAACCGAAATGGCCAAAATAGAAAGCGCTTTGTGGTGTTCCCTCCAGCACTGCTTTGCGACTGTGTGACCAGCAGTGGTGTGCGTGAGTTGTGAACCCAACCCAGAGGACTAAGATACCTCTGTAGGTTGTAGAAAGCATTAAGAAGTGACAGCTTTTAAAGCTAATGTGTGCTCCAAACCAAAAGGCTACTATGTAGAAAAAGGTTTCTCCCAGTCATGTGTTGATCAATTTTAAATAGTAGCCAAATGATAAAATTATTTCTTTTTTTGGAGTTGAACCTTTTTTTTTTTTAATCTGGTGAACTCTTGAGCCCTTTATAGGCAGGCATTGTTGTACTCCTTCTGTAGGTTGGGAAATAGAGCTTTGCAAAATATGTACAGCTGCCCCAGTAGGGGTGGATGAAATCCAGACCGGACCCCCTATTCTCTAGTTTTTAATTCTGAAACCTCTAGTTTGACCAGGTAAGAACAGATAATAAACTGGTTCCATCAAATTTATATTCAAGAAGTATATAAGTATGCTAATATGTTTAAGCATCATACGACTTCAGTACAGTGAACGTGTTCTTACGTGACTCTTGGATATGAGAAAGACTTTGAGACGTGAAACAAATTTTAATAGGAAGGCAGTAATTGCAGCCCATTGACTCCACCGCCATCCATAGCCAGTACCATTTTTTACTGTCTGAGAGAGAACCAGGAACATGACACAGGGAAGCACAGGAGTGAAAGCAGGAACTGGAAACTGCCAGATCCTGCTCTTGTGTAGATATTTAACTCGAGTGCATATCATTCAGAATTGGAGCTGACTACAGTAAACCACAGGAGCACGCCTCATAAACTTCTAAGTAGGAAAAACAGAAACTCAGTTTCAGCTCTGGGGCTCGGTTTAGGCAGTGACTGTGAGTGATAAAGACGCACGCTAAGTTACTGCAAAGTGTCTCCACACTTTCTGACTTAATGTGTGTTCAAGATGTAAATAATTTTGACTAGGGGTTGGCAGTTATTGGAAAGGAAATATGCATTTCTTATGTAAATGTTTGTTATACTTTATGAACTATGTGTTGGCTTGGTGGCTAGATGTTTTCTCAGTGATAAGATAAAGGTTATACGCTCTGGATTTTTTCTAATTTATAGATTCAGTCCTGTGTCACTTAGTCATTTTTGCGAATGAATCTTAGAAACAATGGAACATTTAATAATATATTTGTAGCTCACTCATGGAACTCTTTAAGAATGACCTAATGTCTGGTTAAATATATATATGTTTTATGAAAGGTAGAAAAAGTTTATATATAACTCTTTAATTCTGCTTACGTGGGCACATAGAGGGACTTTTATTTGTAGACCTCTTTGCGACCTTCATGGGGTCACAAAGAGTCAGACACGACTGAGCGACTGAACTGAACTGAGTTCAGTGAGTCTATATTACTTTTCTGATTTAGAAAACAAAGAAAAATGGCATTTACTTAAAATTTTGGTGGTTCTTTACAACTTAGTTTTTTAAAATATTCATCCATTTGTTTTGTTTTTTAGATTCTACCTGTAAGTGATAGCAATGTAACTCATTTCACTAAGCTCTAGATCCATCCATGTTGCTGCAGATGGAAACATTTCATTCTTTTCTATGACTGAGTAGTGTTCCATTGTACATATAATATATACCACATCTTCTTTATCCATCCATCTGTTGATGGGCACTTAGGTTGCTTCCATATCTTGTAAAACTTCATTGTTAAAAAAACCTTTACACCTAGTGAAAACCTACAAGGAGGTACCATGAGCTGTAGCATATCATTCCCCTAGAATCACAGCTAATTAACATTGGCAACATTTGCTTTCTCTCTCTATATTATTGATTTATATATTTTATATATATGTATTGATTCTCTCTATATATTATTGATTATATATTTTCTAGTGAACATAAGGGTAAATTGCAGATGCTATGTACCTTTATCTCTAAATACTTTAGCTTCTCTGAAGAACACAACTATAATGCAACTATTGGAAATTTAACATTGATTCAGTAGTACCAATTATACAAGTCTATTTTCAGATTTTTCCTATTATCCCAATAATGGCTTTTTATGGCATTTTTTTTCCTAATCCAGAATCACATACTGCATTTAGTGATATATCTATTTAGTCTGTTTTAATCTGCAACAATTTCTCTGCCTTTCTTTGTTTTTTAAACCTTGACATTTTTGAAGTGTGCTGGGAAGTTTTTGTAGAATATCCATCATTTGGGGTTAATCTGATTTCCTTTCCCTCTCACCTAGTTTAAGGTTATGTAGTTTTGGTAGGGAATGCTATATAACAACACAAGTCCTTGGCTTATCTTAATGGAAGACCTATTATGTCAGTTTGTCCCATTATTGGTGACATTAATTATGAATCTTTGATTCAGAGAGGCTCACCCAATTTATCCCCAGTAAAAATACCTGTTTTCTCTTCATAATTAATAATTAAGATATTGATAGATACTTTGAGGTTATGTAAATACCTTCCCTCAACAAATATTACCCAATGTCTTTAGCATCCATTGGTGGCTCTTGTTTGAATCAAATATTATTATGACAGTTACAGTGTAGAAAGCAAAAGGTTCTAGCATAAATGAGAGCCTTTCTTCCTTCCTTTCTTCAGTTGTTTATTGATTCATTTATTTATTTATTGTTTATTGATCCATTTTTTTATTGTCTCATTGTAGACTTAAGGATTCTTTTTCAAATTTGGAATGTTACAGTTCACTACTGTTGTTATTCACTTTCATGCTTAAATTGTTCCCGATTTAGCAAGTAAGAGTCCCTTCAGTTTGGCTCCTATGTCCTTTTGCTGTGTCTCCATCATTGGCATGAAAAGACGCTCCAGGCTCAGTTAGTTCCATTCCTGGAGTCAGCCATTTCTTCAGGAAGCCCTGATTCATGGTACCTGATGTGGGAGTATGATACTCAGAAACCTAGATTTGGCTAACAGGTTTGCTTTTGTAGACTGTTTAAAAAGGAGCCTTTGTCCTTTTGGGAGAACAAATGGTCATAGATAACTTTTATTTATGGAAGCATTTAATTACAATTTAAATATCATATATCTGGATAGTTATGAGCTGTGATACACTCCTATTAGAAATGTAAATTGATATATGTTTTGGGGAAAAGTTTAGCAAATATATAAAAAATCTTAAAATGTTTCCTTCCTTTGAGCCAGAAATTTTACTTTGAGGAATTTACCCTGAGGAAATAATTTGAGATATGCAGGAAGAAGGGTCTAATAAGTTGCTTATCTCAAATAAATAAGAATTGGAAATAATTCAAGTGTCCCACAACAAATTATCTTTTAAATTATGCTACATTCTTACCTTTCCTCCCCCCAAAATGTGAAAGGTGATGATTGTGTCAATTAACATGATCATGGGAATCATATCACACTGTATAGTACCTACGTATATTGAAATCATCATGTTGTATGCTTTAAATATATTACAGTTCTACTTGTCAATTATACATAAATGAATATGAAGAAAATTATGCTACATTCGTATAATGGAATTCCATTGCATTTGGAAGACTACTTAAAAAGCTAGGAAAATACTCATATTGCTAAGTGGTAAAAACAAGTTACAAAATAACATGTACTATCATCCAGGTGTCTTCTTGTTGTCTGTGTGGTATTTTTATTATACTTTCCTTTGTTTTTCATATTTTTCTATGCTGATTTCATATTTCTTTTCCCCCCAACATTTTATTATGAAAATTTACAAATGTAAAGAAAAGTTGAAAGGGTGAAATTGAACATCTATATGTCTACCCTGTAGGATCTGTTATTAGCATAAACTCTTGCTTTATCATATGTGTGTCTGTGTATTCTTCCATCCATCAGTCCATTTTGATGCAGTTCAAAATGAGTTGCAGGTGTCAATAGTTTGCTTTTAAATATTTTAGTGTGTGTATTATTACCAGAGTTATTATGTGTTTGCAGGCTTGTTATCTTTTGAGATAAAATTTGCATGAAGTGAAACACACATCTCACTATGTTTTGACAAATGTAAGCACAGTGTAACCCATATATTTACAGAAAAAAAAAACACCTCAAGAAAAGTCATAGTTCTGACAACCTTTGTCACTTTCTAAGGATGTTCAAGTGAATTCAGTTTTTTATAAGCCACTTTAGTAGGTCACAACTCACAAATTTTCCAGTCTCCGTATGTGCTTTTCAAATGTTTAATGTTCACTTCTCCTTGCTTTCTCATAGCAGTGTATAGGATTTTCAGTGGTAATTTAGTTTGTTTTTATTAGTTGCAGATTTACTTATAGAGTGCTACTTATTTTTGTCTAAGTTTTCAATAGGAAAAAATGGTTTGATCTTAAGCTTATATGCCAAAGGTAAGAAAAGAAGTCATTATTGTATCTTTTTCGTAAATTCCCAATGAGCTGAGATCAAACCAAACTGCTTAGGCAGAAATTGAAGCAAGGAGTGGAGAAGGCAGAGGAAGACACCATGGATCCCAGTGTCCTCTTTCCAACCCCCGACCCAGAGGAGAGCAGCCTCTGCACTAGTGGTTCATCATCTTCACAGTGTGAACCAGACAAGTCTGTACTTGGCACTTTTTTCCTGTCTGAGAGATGGAAGCCTGCAAGCATTTGTAATCTATTGATATTTAACCAAAGTAGGAAACCAGATTTAAGTATGAGATTTGAAGGTAACATTCTTCCCCAAAAGAATAAAAAGGAAGCAGAATCCTCAAAAGCTGAAATTTGAGACCCTTTCTTCAATTGCCTTCCTTTTATAAAACCCCACTTCCTTTATTAAAAAATTTTTTTCCTACCAAATTTAACTCTTCTGTGTGCATGCGTGCTCGCTAAGTCACTTGAGTCGTGTCCAACTCTTTGCAACTTCATGGACAGTAGCCTGCCAGTATTCTCTGACCATGGGATTATCTCCACAAGAATACTGGAGTAGTTTGCTATTTCCTCCTCCAGGGGATCTTCCCAACTCAGAGATGGAACCTGCTTCTCCTGTATTGGCAGGCAGATTCTTTACCACTGAGCCACCTGGGAAGCCCCTTTACTGTTGTAGAAATATTGAAAGCCAGATAGAAGATTCAAAACTTTCCCACAGTGTAAATATTTATAGGTAGAGAGAAAAGATAAAAATATCAAAACTGGTCATAGGAACAGGAACTCTCAGTAACTTTTTATATAAAGGGGGAAATACTGGTGTGAGATAGAAAATGCAGTAGAAATTGAAACAGAACTCAGAAGGAACTTTAGTAAAAATAAGAGCTTTGATTATATAGATTTTATCAACATGACAGCATTTAGTGATTCATAGATGTCTAGCTAATGTTGTTGCCATCTTATTAACTCTCGAGAGACCCTTTTTCCTCTTCTTTGCTGTTCTGTAGATGACTTTTGGGGCTTCCCTCATAGCTCAGTCAGTAAAGAATCTGCCTGCAATGCAGGAGACTCGGGTTCGATTCCTGGGTCAGGAAGACCCCCTGGAGAAGGAAATGGCAATCCACTCCAGTATTCTTGCCTGGAGAATCCCATGGATGGAGGAGCCTGGGGGGCTACAGTCCATGGTGTCGCAAAGAGTCGGACACGACTGAGTGACTTTCATTTCATTCATTTCAGCTGACATTTTAGTGAATGAATTATTTGCATTCACTTAATTGTAGGAATGCTGTTTTACTATTTTCCCCATCCCTGAGCACAATAAAGAAGAATAACACTATTTACTTTCTTTGTAAATCCTCTCAGCATGTCAATGTATCGGTGGGACCAATACAAACAAAAATTAAACATCTTGGATACTTGATAAACTGCTATTGAGTTATGTATCGTTTCTGTGATAATTTGTCCAAAATGGTGCTCAAGAATTGCCACTTGGTATTTTTAAACATCAATTGGGTGGACTTAAGGATGCCAGAGTTACCATTTTAAGTTGCTGTTTTCAGATGCCCCAGTTCTTAGTGCCTTACTTATCTGTTACAGTATCTTCACATAACTAGTCTCTTCCTTTTCACTCAGAAGTCCCTTCATGAGTTATTATTTAAGATAACCCCACGCAGGATTTTTCTGTCTCCAATCAGAATTTACCCATTCTGCGGTCTATTCTTTTAGGTCAGTGGTTCTCAAAGTGTGGCCCCTGGACCAGTAGCATCAAGCATCACTTGGAAATTTGTTACAAATGCAAATTCTTGGACCGCAGTCCACACCTACATAGTCACGGGGACCTGGGGCCTGGCAATCTGGGCTCTAATAGGCTTCCCATGTGTTTCTGATGCCACTGGAACTTTAGGCTGTACCTAGCCAATCATGCCAGGTGCAGGCCATCCGTATGTTAACTCCAGTTTGCGATTTTAGGCACCTTGTGCAACTCGTGGTGGAGGGATTGTTGCTGTTGGAGGCTTTTGAGACCCTTAATTCATGCTCAGGTTAACCTCCTGTGCACAGGCCCTGCTCGGCAATGTCATTGGACATAATGAACTCAAGGCAGTCCTAGGAACATCAAACAGATGGGAACCTCAGGCAAACACCTTCAGACTCCAAACCATTTCCACTTGGGTCCTCATCTGACCTTCCAGCGTTGCCTTTAATTTTCTGACCTGAAACCACCTCTACCCCACCATCCACCTGTTCTGTCCTACTTTTCCATTTCTGTAACCTCATCTGCATTCTTTCCCTCACCTCTAATACCTTTGTCTTCTCTGCCTGAGCAGGTCCTACTCATTCTTCAGCTTTCATTTCTTCCTTCTCTGTGAAACATTCTCAGGTCCTACAATCATAGTTTTTCTGTTTTGAATTTATACCAATTAAAGCTCATGTGCTAATCCAACATGTAAATAAAACTGCCTTGTGACTCTAGAATACTGTAAGGGACTGTCACTTGACTCTTCACATGAACATGTCTTCTCATCTGAAAAGTGGGGCTAAGACCGTACCTCCATCCCGGGGTTGTCGAGAGAATTAGTTGACTTAATGTATCTAGAAGAGTGCCTGACACCAAGGAAGACTTGGGTGACTGTTCACTGCCTGTTGTAGCTTTACAACCGTGCTGTAAAGTCAGAATAGCAGACATGTGTCATGCTTTGTAAAAACTTCAACTTGTTGGTTCCTAGAACTTCTGTTGAGAAAGGGTCAGAGGCCAAATTTACACTCTGCAGGAAAGAGCCATGCCAAGGTTTAGCATGGGTGCGGAACGGCAAGAGTGTATATGCTGTGTATTCAGCATCTCTGGTGGGAACTCTCTGCGGGCAAGAAAAGCCATTGCCTTAGTCACTGGTGCTGTCACCATCCTGCTCGTCATCGCTGTACCAAGTACAGCTACCACTGTGAGTGGTGACTTGGTTAGGGGCTTTCCATCACTCCCTCTTCCTCTTCACAGTCGCGTTACAAGATTATAACCTCCATTTGGAAGATCAGAAATCAAGACAGTCTTGGCTGATATAAACCTGGCTAATATAAATAGCACCCTTCTTGCTGGTCTCACAGCACCTGGCACTGTGCCTTGCTCAGAGTCAAGTATCTGTTCCTTGGTACTTGGGATCAAATCATATCACTGTAGACATCCCTCTTGTTCATCCTGTATGGATATGTCTACATTTTCTTCCTTTACTCCTTGAGCTGTGGAGAAGATAGAGCACATCTGTTTTCCCTGTATCAACTGTACCACTCTCATTTAGCTACATAGTAACAGTACTCTTAGCTATTACTTTGTCTTTATAAATGCCTTTGCTTTGGTACCTTTTTTAGACTGGTATGCATGCCATTTTCTCTTAGGGAATTTTAAACATTTCACTGTGCCATGCTTTGATTTTGTACTACATACCTAAATCACTTTGAATTAAAAGAATAAGCAATTTTAAATGATGGAATAATGAATCACTTTATTTGATCATTATGCAGTCACCCCTCCAGAGGTATATATAAAAAACTATCTATCACTCAGCTGTTTCTATGAGATGTTTCTGTTACTGGGAGCTTATAAGACATCCCAAAGTGAACTGCTATAAAGAGAAACAGAAAATTGGATACATGTTGAACAAATATGTAAATTAAATGAGTAAGCATGGTACTACTGGTATGTCAGAACCTAACACAAACCTTTCGGAGAGGTAAACTTATAGTGAGGAAAACTACAAGGATGGCTTCTCCTGGGACCAAGAGGACTTTAGAAAGTTACCTGAATTACAAATGACTTTTTACTATGTGATGTGAAATGCAGTTACATTAAGACAAACATCACTCTATGATGTTTCAGATCATTGATTTGATATAAAAGTCTTTTCTTTTTGCAATCAAAAGCCCCCATTCTTCTTATTTTTGCTTCTCAGTCATTTAAATTTTTAAAAATTCTTTCAGAATTTTGTCAGATTACGTATTTACTTGCCCGCGGAGGTTATTTTTGATTTGCCATATGTAACATTGTTACAACAGTTATTTCGGCTTTTCATTAAAGTTATTATTGATCTCAGTATACTAGGCAATAAACATTTCAGTTAATAACTTTTCTCTAGCCGTGTTCTAAGTATTGAACTGAAATCAAGCCAATGAATGCGTTCCAGTAAAGCTGTTATATCCTAACTGGTGCTATTACAAACCTTGGCCTTTGCTGCTAGAAGAAAAATAGTATGAAGAACAAATTTAATTTTTGAGAAACACAAAGCCTAATATAGAGAGAACATTTTAAAAACTGAAAAATTGGAGGAGATTTTAAAACTATCTGAAATATTCACAAGTGAATATTCACAAATATTCACAAAACTATCTGAAATAGTTGTGAATATTTCAGATAGCTTTTAAATCGATATGATTGGATCTCAGTCTTCAGAATAGAATTGTGTCACTTGGGTATTAGATGCCTAGAATTTTCTTCTCTGCTTTCTAGTGAAGGCGAGAAGTCACTCACATGAAAGTCCCTAAGATAGAAGTCATCGTATCAATTTTTTTTCATTCATGCTTGATTCCTGCTCCTGGTTAGGACAACCAGTTTCTGTTTGATTGCTGCCACTGATGACGTGTGTGATGCAGGCTTTTCAATTTTGGAACAGTTTAATTCTTAGAATTAAGAATGAATTCTTAGAAAGTTCTTTATGTAACTTCCAGCCATACATAGTGGTCTCTTTCTCTGGGGCCATACAGAGAAAGTTCTTAGAAAGTTCTTTATAGTGTAACTTCCAGCCATACATAGTGGTCTCTTTCTCTGGGGCCATACAGAACAAATCTTACTCTCTTCCTCTCATGTGTCTGCTTCTTGAGCACACGATCTGTATTTGATTGATTTTTTTTTTTTTAATCTCTGCATTGTACCCAGCCCACCATAAATAATTAAGAAATGCTTAGGGAATAAAGAAAGAAACCTTGTGATCACATCTCAGCTTTCTCTTCTTTTGCAAGATTTTCGGAAAAGTTTTGCTCTTCCTGAATCTACAGTAAAGAACAGCCTGCATCTCTAGTCTACTTCATTCTTCGCCTCTTCTTCTCCATGTTTGGCTGATTTTTTGAGTTCTTAATAAATTAGTTTGTCTTTGAATGAAAGGTTCTGCTCTTTGGCAGTTAGGCAGGATTTTCCTGACCATGGTTCTTATCTGGTTTGTTGTTTTTAACATGTTTCCAAGAAAGGAATCCAAGATGCTTTTTCTTAGCTGTGTTAATATCAGATGTTCACGGTTCGTGACCTGAGGAAAATTAAGGTGTCCTAAATGAAATGAGACCATCGGAATCTTAATGACTTGACAATATGACTCCTATCCCTGATACTATTCTTCAGGAAAATAGCACTTGGTAAAATTAGCTACATTGTAACAGTTACACTGATAAGGATGGAAATGTCTACTGAGTGTTCTTGTAGGCTCTGCTCAAGAAGGGGACCACACAGCCGGTCTGCTTTGGAAGACGGATTATATTAAGCAATTAATGAATAAAATCAGTTTAACTCGCTATGTTTTTAAAACGTGTAGAACAGTGCTTCCTTTAGTGGAAAACAATTGCTTTTGTTATTCTAACTATAGTTGTAGAGTCTGTCTTAAGATGTATGTGCGTGCTTAGTCGCTTCATTGTGCCCAACTGTTTGTGACCCCGTGGACTGTAGCCCACCAGTCTCTTCTGTCTGTCGGATTCTCCAGGGAAGAATACTGGAGTGGGTTGCCATGCCCTCCTCCAGGAGATCTTCCTGACCCAGGGATCGAACCTGTCTGTGTGTCTTTCGTCTCCCGCCTTGGCAGGCAGGTTCTTTACCACTAGCACCACCTGAGAAGCCCCAACTAAAGAGTATGTTAAAACACTATAAAAACCTTTACCCTTCTTAAACACAGGCTGAACTTAGTGACTCACTTCCAAAGACTAGAGTATAGAGAAAGAAAAATTGGTAATTTTATAATGGACAAATCTTGCAAACATCACCTTAACCCCGTGATCAGGGTTAATAGCACTAGTGTGAGTCGCATGGTAACCTGTCTCCAAAAAGATACGATGAGAAAACCACTTCATCTCTCTGGTCCTCTTCCCTTCAAACCCATAACCCCAGTCTAGTCATGAGGAAAATCAGATAAACCCAAATTGATGGACAATCTATAAAGTACCTGGCCATTACCCTTCAGCATTATTAAGATCTTGAGAAACAAAGACCGAGAAACTGTCACAGTCCAAAGGAGACTGAGGCATGATGACCAAACATAATGTTATATCCTGAAATGGATTCTAGAACAGGAAAGAAAAAAGACATCAGTGTAAAAAATGGTGAAATCCAGGTGAAGTCTGGAGTTTAGTTAATAGTAACATACCAGTAATGGTTTCTTAGTTCTCATTAATGTTCCCTGGTCATGCAGCATGTTGAAATTAGGGGAGACAGGGTGAGAAGAATGATCTGCCTTATCTTCTTAACTTTCCTATAAATCTAAAATTGTTCCAAAGTAAAAAAATTATATCTAAAAAGTAAAGAAAAACATAGAGCAGAGTAAGGGGAATCAGGAGCGCCAGCAGGGCGCTTATGTTGCCAGTTTATAGGGGCTGCTCTGGGTAGGCCTACTTGGGAAGGTGGTCTTGAGTAAACGCTTGAAGTAAGAAAGGGAGCCATATACTTACATGGAAATAAAATAGTCCAGGCGTAGGGAACATGCAGATGCCAGGTGGGAGCGTGCCGGGTAGTTGGGTAATAGCAGGGAGGCCGTGCTGCCTGGAGTGGAGTGAGTAAGAGGAAGAAACAGGAAATGGGGCCGGAGAGGTAAAAAGGCCAAACAAGATAGGGCCTGTAGGCAATTGTAAGAGCTTCTGATTCCAGTTAGGAGGAATTGGTGAGCAACCAGTGCTTTGGAGTACAGAAGTGAAATGACTAATATTTTGATATGGCCACTCTGAATACTTTGTTGAGTTAAGACTATATGGGGCAGAGGCAGGGACAGAAAGACCAGTTGGGGTTATAACCCAGACAAAGAGATGTTTGTGGCTGTTTTGGGCCCAGGGAGGTTGCACTGGAAGCAGAAAGAAGTTGCATTTGACGGATATTTTAGAGGTAGTTCTAGCCAGATTTGCTCACTCATTGGACATGCTATGTGAAAGCAGAGTCAAGAAGTCTCACAGGTTTTGCACCGAGGTGATGGAAAGATTTATTTGCCATCTTGGGAGATGGGCAAGATCATGGGTGGAGCAGGTTTGTGAGTGCAGATAAAGAGTTCCTTTTTGACACTGGCAGTGAACTAGGGAAGGAATTTACTGTCTAAACAATACCATATACAATGCAATAAAAATATGAAACAGTTGGAAATAACCCAAATGTCCATTGACAGGTGAATGGGTAAACAAAATATGGTGTATGATTAATTGAAATTACACTCCTCATTCCTTTAAAAGGAGTGTGATTCTGATACATGCTACAACATGGATGAATCGTGTGAAATAAGCCAAACACAAAAGGACAAATGTTGTGTGATTTTTACTTACATGGGATGCTTAAACTAGGCAGACTCAGAAAGTAGAGTAGTGCTTACCTTTAATAGCAGCTGTGGAGAATGGGGAAGTCTTTAATTGATACAGAGTTTCTATTCAGGATGATAAATTCTGGAGATTGATTAATGGTGATGATTGCACAACAGTGTGACTGCACTTAATGCATTGTACACTTAAAATGATTAAAATAGTAAGTTTTATATATGTACCCCAACTAAAATATAAAGTTTTTATAAAAAAATAAATGAAATGCTAAAATACATTTAACAAAAGAATTGTGCAGTGTCTTTATGCTGAAAACTATATAACATTGCTGAGAGGAATGAGAGAAGATGTAATAAATGGAGAGATATGCTATGTTTATAGGTTAGAATATATGTTATCAAGATGTCAGTTCTCCTGAAATTGATTTGTATATTCAGTACAATCCCAATCATAACACCAGCCAGCTTTTTGTAGAAATTGATAAGCAGATGGTAAAACATCTATGGAAATGTGAAGGGCCTGGAAGAGCCAGAACAATTTTGGAAAAGAGGACAATGTTAGAGGACTTATACTACTTCTTTATATCAGTACTTACTATAAGGCTACACTTATCCACATTATATGGTATCAAGATGTATGGATGGATCATCAAGGCAGAACAGAGAGTCTAGACATAGACCCATACATATTTGGTCAGTAGCTTTTTGACAGCGGTCCCGCGGCAATTCAGATGAGGATGAGAAGATGAAAGGATCATATTTTCAACAGATGGTGCTGTTGAACAGTTAGTGTCTATATGCCAAAAATTTGAGAACAACTGAACTGGAGAAATATTGTTGGTTACTGAGCAGCGATAAGGGTGTGTGTTTTCTGCAGCCATATTCAGCTCTACAGGTTCAGGAGTGGAGTAGATAAAGCATGGAATTTATTCAGGGCTGCAGTTTTCCTGAGTACAGTGAAGCAAAAACCGAATAGAGGAGTTGAGGATGGATCTAAGGGAAGGATTCTATGAATTGTCTTGGAATTTAAGTGAGGGGAAGAGGGGAAGGAAGACCTCTGGGAAGGGCATGCATGCTAAGTCGCTTCAGTCATATCTGACTCTTTGCAACCCTATGGACTGCAGCCCACCAGGCTCCTCTGTCCACAGGATTTTCCAGGCAAGAGTACTGGTGTGGGTTGCCATGCCCTCCTCCAGGGGATCTTCCCGACCCAGGGATTGAACCCACGTCTCTTATGTCTCCTGCGTTGGGAGGTGGGTCCTTTACCACTCGTGCCACCTGGGAAGCCCCTCTGGGAAGGGAGTGGCATGAAAAGGCCAGGAGATTGTTGGAGTCCAGGTACTGGAAGGAAGGAGAGGGAAATCTAAGAGTGGGATGGGTGGATATCGGATTACAGAGGATGAAGTTACTGGTCATGCAGGGTCTAGGGTGTGACCAAAGGAATGCACCACTGAGGTGTGATGAAGGATTAGATTGTTGCAGCTGAGTTCAAGGACTTGAGAGGACAAGTGTCCGAGACTCGTTTATGTGCACGTAAGCATTCCTACCCTATGAGGCAGGAATTGTAATTGGAGAAAATGGCAGTGAGCTGGGAGCTGAAATCATCAGGCAATGAAGGGCCGCTGTCTGGAGTTAGTGTATGCTGACAACTGTAAAGGATAGTGGATGATGCTATCTAATGACAGATTCAGCTTTTAGAGATGGGAGGGAGCGCTGTCTGGAAGCAGTCATGAGGAGCTGGGAGGACGCCTTGCTCCCCTCCTGCCCCAAGGAACAAATGCTGAAAGAGACAGTAGCTACCATGGGGAGGGGTGCAGAAGACAGCCAGCTCCCGTCAGAAGGTGAGAGAGAGTTTAGGGAAGCTTCAACTTTCCATGGAAGTCTGAGACGACATCACCTGCTGGAGGGCAGTTTAGGAGACTGCCAAAAGTCTTTAAATGAAATGCCATTTGATCTATCTCTTTTAAGAATTTGTTCTAAGGAAATGGTTGGAAAAGGGCACACGCATATGTGTTAAGGGCTTCGAATGCCATTTGATCCATCACTTTTAAGAGTTTGTTCTAAGGAAATGATTGGGAAAGGGCACATGTGTGTGTTAAGGGCTTTGGTAAAGAATTGGCCTGCGATGCAAGAGACCACCTGCAGTGCAGGAGACCGGAGTTAGACCCCTACGTCGGGAAGATCCCCTGGAGAAGAAAATGGCAACCACTCCAGTATTCTTGCCTGGAGAATTCCATGGATAGAGGAGCCTGGTGAGCTTCAGTCCATAGGGCAAGAGTCAGACATGACTTAGCAGCTAAACTATGACCATATGTGTTAAGAGTTGTATATGGCCACAAAAAATGGGAAACAGTGAGCATATGCTACTTGTATAATCAGAAAAAAAAAAACAAACAGAACTAATAGCATGGAGACAGGGAAAACATCTCTGTGATTTGTAAGATTTGTACATGTGGGTGATTCACCCCTGTTTAGTTTTAGATCACGCGGAGTACCTTGAAAGTATACTCATACGCTTTTGATGTTTTCCGCTTCAGCTCCCCTAGAGTATCACTGATGGCACACGGACGGTTGTTTTTTTCCCTATGCTGCATGGTTTGTGGGATCTTAGTTCCCAGTGTTGTCCTGTGCTGTGCTCAGTTGCCCAGTTGTGTCCAACTCTTTATGACCCCATGAACTGTAACCTGCCAAGCTTCCCTGTCCATAGGATTGGTCAGGCAAGAATTCTAGAGCAGGTTGCCATTCCCTTCTCCAGGGGATCTTCCCGAGCCAGGGATTGAACCTGTGTATCTTGCTTCTCCTGCAGTGGCAGGTGGGTTCTTTAACATTGTGCCACCTGGGAAGCCCCCTTAGTTCCCAGACCAGGGATCAAACTAGGCCCTTGGCAGTGAAACCACAGAGTCTTAATCCCTGGACTGCCAGGGAGTTCCCAATGGTCCCCAGTTTTAATCTTTCTGTTTATATTAACTTTTTTCCCTTGATTTCTTTGCTGTCATGAAGTTCTGCATACACGTGGTATAAAGTAAACATGAATTCTACTTAGGAGTCTCTCCAGCTCTTAGTTGATAGACAAAGAAACACTGCAGACATTTTAAGTTAAATGCACATTTATCTGGACTTGCCATCTTAATCTTTTAGTATTCTTTAGGAAGACAAATAGAACATGTGGTTACTAACCAATAGAGCTTTAGAATTTTTCCTTTGTTTCTAGCTTGCTCCAGAGTTGGTAATTATAAGGGGAAGAAATCTGTATGAGTTCTGTAGGTGAAAGCGTGTAAAGAACACAGAACCAGAACTTGGGTGGCATCTGAAATGTGTCTTTTCCTTTATTATGGTGGATTTTTTTTTTTAAATCTTTTTGTTTTAGCAAATGCATAAAGGTTCTGGAATGTTTACCCACAGCCATTTGTCAGAATGAGTGAGGACGAAATTTTCCTTTTTAAGAACTGTATATAAACAGAGAAAAACATTTCACACCTGTTTATCTTAGCAGGGCCTGCAAGGAAGGGAGGCTGATTCTCCATTAACTCTTCCATTCAGAGAAGAGTTTAGAAAAGAGACAGACTCTCCTGTGACCCTGTCAGCTTCAGATAAGAGCCCTCAGAGCCAGACGTGTGGGGAGGGTGCCGCCCTTGGTGTCTACAGACAAAAACCTGTCCTCCATTTCTCTTTTCAGGCCCATCCGTACGTTCTTTCAACTCACCTAGGGATAGTCTGTGTTCATAAGATGCTTCTATGGTACATTTTCAGAAGCACACTTTAGAGTTTTTTTCCTTAATGAAAACTACCTTTCAGTTTTAGTCGTTTGATCCGGCAAATCTCTCTCTTATCCTCTTGTATTAGGAAATCTAGTCGAGGAGACAGGTGAGGTGGGGTGTGATGTGATGTATTTGTCTCCTCTAAAGGAATGTTTGGTAATCTGCTTCCTTTTAAGATATTAATTTGATTCAGTAATAAGTAAGGCATGAGAAGGGAAATTAATAACCTTTTAACTTTAAAAAGAAACAAAGTCCTTTTTTTATACAACGTATAAATCAAAGAAGGTGGTGTCCTCTCTGACTGAATCGGTCTCTAAGCCATGTAAGAAAATCAGCCTGCTTTTGCTTTTTTCAGCCCCGTCACTGACTCACTCTCCATACAACCTGCTTAAGCCACTTCCATCTCGCACACAGCCCTGTCTTCCTTGATTTCAGTGCCTGCCTCACTTACTGTTTTCTGACCTGACCTCGCCCATCAACCCTCTGAGTGAATTTGGCATCCACTTTAAGGACCCCTGAGCCAGCTGCAGACTTCTGTCACGACCACGTACATGACTTGTAGCTCCACTTCCTTCAGCCACTTATGGGTAAAACCTCATAGCTTAGAACTTCTCTACCTTCAAAACAGCAAGCCTGAGTTTCGCTTCTCTGCCTGTAATTTACTTAACCCAGTCTTCCAGCTGCTCTGCTTTTCTTCATCCTTATCACGCATCTAGCCTTTATTCTCCAAACGCAGCACTCCATTCTGGATTCATTTGCCTCCTGGCCTGCAGGTTTCCCACTGCATTTATTTCGGTGTTCACCTCTTTGTTCTCATCTCCTTGACCTATTCCTCAAAGACAATGGCTTTGTGCATCTGTGCATCACCTTGCTCTGTGCTCACTATTTCCTTAATGGGCAAATGATATTAACATATGTATTCGCAGGTTTAGTTTTAATAATTTGACTGTGTCAAAAATTAAACCTTCCATCAGAAGACAAATGTTTACAACACTGAGGAACCCAAGTAATGAGAATTGCAAGGAAGGCCTGTAGTTTTAAATCAGGGCTGCAAACTGCAGCGTCTGCAGATGGTAATCTAATTTAAAGGAGTGAAGTGAGCCAGGCATCACACGGTAGGAAGTGGAGGGAGCTGGGGAGGTGGAGACGGTGGCTTCACTGTGTACAGCTGTGTGCTAGTCCATCAAGGTTATTTATTAAACGTGTTACCAACTGGTAGTTCATGGCTGTTTCTGTGCTGCAGATATTCTGTGTTTGATACACAGAGTACTTTAATTT